>NC_138940.1:9857500-12617500 GCF_965226115.1 Aulonocara stuartgranti | reverse complement strand
CAAATAAGAAAACCTGTCACCCAATCATCAAAACATTGTAGTTCTCTTGCAAAAGCAAACACAGCTAGATTAACTCTTCACACCTTCGTAAAAATGGTGTTTCCGTATCAAACAGTACACACAAGCCATCATCTACTAAGCACACAATGCGCCAACTGCACACTGATGGTATGAATACAAAACACATCTGGCCTTTGCTTTCTCTGTGCACAAGGTAGGCTATGTCAGTTTGAGCTCATACTTCTGTCATAGATCCATAAGCATAGAGGGATCCAAACTTCAAGTACTGGTGTTTATTCAAACACATCAAAACAAACACAAGTGTTTATTTCCAAGTATAGGATTATTTGCAATCACCATAATGACTATATGGGTTACTTGGTCTGCAGTGAACATGCTTCCTCTGCCCCCAGCATCTGGTCATCTAGCAATTCTGTAAAGTAACAATTTCAGTATTTTTACATCAATGGTATTGGTGTGTTTCTCATTGGCATATGGCAGTGCTACAAATCTTTGTGCGAAGTGACTGTACTAACCGATTCTCATTTCAAGATGTCCTTATGGTACTTGCTACAGTGTAGCGGCTCGAGTTAGGCTGGACCCGTTGGCCAGCTTCCCTCAGGGTCATTCCACGGTTGATTACATGGTCCACTATTGTAGCTCTGATGTCATCAGCAATTCTATTTCTTACTCTTCCTACCCTTCCTCTCCCCCCTCCTCATCTTCCTCTCCCCCCTCCTCGTCTTCCTCTTGCTCCTCCTTGTCCTTGTCGTCCTCTTCATCCTACTTCTTCACCTCCACGTCCTCTTCCTCGGCCTCCTCTACTTCTCACTCTTTCTGCTCCCTCCATTGTACTCCGCACACACAGCTTACCTGTATTATAGTGCTTAGGCTGATTGCAAAGTGAACTAATTATCTAAAGAAGTTTTCACATGTGAAAGTGTGCCAGACAGTTGGCAAATTAGTGTTAATGATAGCCATACATGTGTATACTTTTGCTAGGAGTGTGTTGGAAATTTGGTAATTGAGTGTTGTGCAGTGAATTGTGCCTACAGTTTTGCAAAGTGTGTGTTACAAAATTGCAAACTGAGTGCAAAGCAGTTTTTGTGCTTTTAGTTTTGCAAACTCAGTGAGTGGTTTTGCTATAAGTCTGAATAGTTTTAGAAATTGTGCTACAGGAATCACAGTTAGGGTTTAAGCATTCAGAAAAAACTGTAAGACAGAGTAACATTTGCTGCTGATTCCATGTGACGATCTTGCCATTTAGTGCTGGTGGTCCTAAACAGAGGCTCTCTGTAGCTTGGAGTCTTGTTTGTGGGCTTTTTGGGTTTGCGTCCATCACCAAAAGTTGTGGTTTGATTCATATGTAGTTATACCCAGTCAGTAGTAACACACATTTATACTATCCATTTGATTTTCTCTTATCGTGCTCATTCAAACAAATATATGTGGATGTAAGATAAAAGTTATTTTTCAAAGTCCAGTCACACAACAAGGACAGATCCTTGAGTCTGTGGCTCTTCCAAATGAAGACGTTTCTTAATCCCACCTGCAGAGCTCTGATGGCTCTGTTGTTTTCCTGTAAGTGAACACAAAACTGAATCTGAATCCCTGCAAGATGTGATGTGGGCAGTGATTCAGAGAATGAATGAAATGAAAATGAATTAGAAGGAAGAAAGACTAATAATTTCCTTTGTAGAGCACTTTGATAGTGATAGAGAAAAGTAGACAGGAAGCTGGAGAAGGAGGGGGAGAACTATATGGAGCAAATGCCCTGCGGAGGACTCAAACACAAGCAGCTGCAGGAAGAAGTTCAGCTTTCAGGCCATGGGGTGCATGCTCTGCCAAGTCAGTTACAGGTGTAGCACTGTACATTAAAACTATCTTCACATCAACTAAGAAAAGTGATTGTAACTGACTGCTCCATAGTGAGGATAATGCCCATCACTAACCGTTTTAAAAGGAGAAATTGTTGTCTTTTGAATCAAATGAATGAATCAAATCTTCTGGTCAGAATTTCCAAATAAAATTAGAGTGAAAAACAGGATCCGAAGAGTTTAGATGGTTATGCTTAGAGCTTCAGGTTACAGTGACAGGATTTGCATCAAGCAAAAAATACCCAATCAATCATGCGCTCTTGAGTTGAGCTAAATCTTTTGGGAGAATTGTGATTGCGATTGTGGACTGTGATTAATATGTGCCCCTTTGCCTTGACCACGCACTCCCAGCTAAAACAGTTAGAAGCAGGACAGCATATAACTCAAAGGTCTTTGTAAGTGTGCAGTAACATGCACATGAGTCTATATTAAGGTTCTTATCATCTGCAGCCAGTGGTGTCCCGATTTATTACTTTCTCAGCCACTCTAGGCCTGTGATGGACCCAACCTGTCCAAAGTGTACCCTAATAGCTGGGCAAATTCGAGCATCCCCCCCAACCCTGATTGCAACCTGCAACATAAATTCTCCAAGGTGAGGTGTATTGCTTCTAGGCAAATTTTAAACCAAACTCTGAACATAACCTGCTAATGATCCAATTATGTGAGAGCTGCTTGGCATAAGTTACCAGAGTAAATTTAAAAGAGAGCCACCTTTGTAACATTAAAAACTCTGTAGGGTGGACATGTCTTGCTAACCGATTAGTCTTCTCTTGTAGGAAGCTTCTCTGGATAGTCCAGAAACCTGAGCCCGGATATTAATCTTGATGTAAACAGTGCCAGACAGCATCATGTAAAACATTTAAGCCCTGTGGTTTGGAGAAACATTTAAACTCACACAGTCTAGTCCATATAATTCTTTGCTCTTTTACATTTATTGTCATGATCCTGGGTCCTTTTGACCCAGCGTTTTGTGTTTTCTCTTCGCGATTTTGGTTCTGTTCTCTAATTGGTGTTTACCCTGTTCCCCCACGTGTGTTCCTGTTTTATTGTGAAGGTCTGCGTCTTATGTGAGTGTTTTCAGTTTGCCTCCCTGGTCTCGTCATGTTAATCACTCCCAGCTGTGTCTCCCACCTGTGTGTAATCTCCCTGTGTTCTCTGAGTGTATTTAAGTTGTATTTTCTGTCTTGGTAATCGCTGGTTCGTCTGTGTTGTTTCCCCTCGGTCTCCCTGCGTCTCCCCGTATGTATTTCTCCGGACCTCCCTGCATCCTCATTCTGGTTTGTCTTATTAGTTTACCCAGTTTAGGTTTCCGGTTTCATGTTTTGTCGCCACCACTGTTTGTACTCACACCCCTGTAAATAAACACTCATCTGCACCAGAGCTGCCGCATTTTGGGTCCTATTTCATATTCCACACGGCTTGCCCCGGCAAACCGTGACAGTACGAACCAGCCACCATGGACCCAGCGGCAGTGAATCCGTCCGAGGAGCTCCAGGACGACATTGCGTACAATGTGGAGATTCTCCTCGGGCTATGGCTGGAGAACCCTCCAGAGGAGCTTCGTCGTGCCGTGGAAAGTCGGCTACAATGGCTCTTTTCTGGCCTGCCATGGCTTCTGCAGTCGCTTCCTCCGACCATGCAGGCTTTTCTCCGGCTCACACCGCACCTTCTCTCAGCCACTCCTGCCTCGCTGCCCGACTCGCCGGATGTGATCTTGCCCGGCCCGTCGGAGCCGTCTGCGGGGAGGAAACGCCGATCGCGCCGCAAGCGCGCCACCCCACAGCCGGACGTTCGGGCTTCTAAATCGCCGGCTGTGGTGAGTGAGGACTCTTTTTCATTTTCGGACTGCATGACTGTTCATTCAGGGGCTGCGTTTTGTGTGGCGGATGTCAACGCGAGCTGCTTATTGCCTGTGCAGCTACCGGCAGCTAAGTTAGCTCCCCCGCAGCCACTCTCAGCTCGGTTATCTCCCGCGCAGCCACTCTCAGCTCGGTTAGCTCCCCCGCAGCCCGTGCTCCTCTCAGCTCAGTCTCCTGTGCCTCCTTCAGTTCAGTCTCCTGTGCCTCCTTCAGTTCAGTCTCCTGTGCCCCCTTCAGTTCAGTCTCCAGTGTCCCCTTCAGTTCAGTCTCCAGTGTCCCCTTCAGTTCAGTCTCCAATGTCCCCTTCAGTTCAGTCTCCAGTGTCCCCTTCAGTTCAGTCTCCAATGTCCCCTTCAGTTCAGTCTCCAGTGTCCCCTTCAGTTCAGTCTCCAGTGCCGCCTGTAGCGCAGGCCCCAGTAGCTCCAGTGCCGCCTGTGGCGCAGGCCCCAGTAGCTCCAGTGCCGCCTGTGGCGCAGGCCCCAGTAGCTCCAGTGCCCCCGCTACCCGTAGCTCTGGCTCCAGTATCACCGGTTTCACTCATTCACTCCATGCAGGGAGAAAGTCTAATTTCACCTCAAGGTGCTTTTCATGGTTCAGCCGCCATTGGCACAGTTTGCCGCTCCAGGGCTTCCCCAGAGGCTAGGTCTCAGTCCCCGGCTGATTCTGAACCCCTGAAGTTTATGCAGCCACCTGAGAACTGCACCATGTCAGCGTTGCCTGGGCAGAGCCAGTGCTCAGTGCATCGCCAGTTGCCTTCGTGTTTGCCAGAGGACTCCATGACTGCTGGCTTAGTGGTGACTTCTGCTGGAGGGTCCGTGGGACCGCTCCGGCCTTCGTCTCTAGTCTCCGCTGGAGGGTCCATAGGACCGCTCCGGCCTTCGTCTTCTGTCTCCGCTGGAGGGTCCGAGGGACCGCTCCGGCCTTCGTCTCCTGTCTCCGCTGGAGGGTCCGAGGGGCCCGTTCAGCCTCCTGCCTCCGCTGGAGGGTCCGAGGGGCCCGTTCAGCCCGTCCAGCCGCCTGCTGTAGCTCCATCATCATCCTCGCCTGCTGCAGCTCCAGGGCCTTCAGCCTCGCCTGGCCCAGCCTCCGTGTCTTCAGCCTCGCCTGGCCCAGCCTCCGTGTCTTCAGCCTCGCCTGGCCCGGCCTCCGTGTCTTCAGCCTCGCCTGGCCCGGCCTCCGAGCCTTCAGCCTCGCCTGGTCCGGCCTCTGCCTGTGCTTCGCCTGGTCCGGCTTCAGCCTGTGCTTCGCCTAGTCCAGCCTCTGCAGCCTCGCCTGGTCCGGATCGCCATCGCCTGAGTCGCCGCCGTTGCCTTCCGCGCGGTCGGCCCCCTGAACTGCTCCGTCGTCTCCCTCGTCGCCGCCGTTGCCTTCCGCACGGCCGGCCCCCGGACCGCCATCGCCTGAGTGGCCGCCGTTGCCTTCCGCACGGCCGCCCCCCGAACTGTGTCCACGTCGCCGCCGTTGCCGTCCGCACGGTCGGCCCCCCGAACTGTGTCCACGTCGCCGCCGTTGCCGTCCGCACGGTCGGCCCCCTGAACTGTTTGGACTCCTGTGCTGTCGGCCCCCTGGCCAGACCCCTGAACTGTTTTGGACTCCTGTGCTGTCGGCCCCCTGGCCGGCCCCCTGAACTGTTTTGGACTCCTGTGCTGTCGGCCCCCTGAACTCTTCTGTTTTGGACTCTGTTTTTTCCTGTCAGAATCAGAATCAGAATCAGAAACTTTATTGTCATTGTCATGAGAACAACGAAATTAAGAATGGTCCCCGATCATTGCATCATCCCTAGCAATATCAAAATATAAATAAAACAATAAAATTCAATAAATAAAATAGATAGAATACTTAAAATACTAATAAGATATAACAGTAAAACATTCACATACATTCCCACACACATGCTTCAGACCGTGCATAGATTAACACAAGAGTGGCGTGATGGACATTTTTTTTTTTTTTTTTTGTTCAGCTGGACGGGCTGTGTTCTGGTGTGCTTCGTTTCTTTTGGTTTTGGACTCGTTTTTTGTTTTTGTCTTTTGGCCTTCTGGTGCTCCGGTTTTGTTTTGCATGCAGCTCCTGTACACAGGGCTCGAAGCAAATAATAAAACGAAGCAAAAACAAAACAAACAAACAAACAAACAAGAAAAAAAACTTTCCACCTTAGATAAGTAACTACATCAAAGCAAAAGAATCAAGAGGTTTATTTTTTTTGTTTTTTTGTTTTTTTCTCTTTTCATTCTTGATTTATATATTTTTCTAATACTCTATTTTTAAACATATTTTTAAACAAGGAAAATGAACTACACCTTTTTAAATCACTGTCATAACTATTCCACAGGTTAACTCCTCTAACAGAAACACATCTCTGCTTTATATTTGTCCTCATCTTGTTTTTTTTTTAAAGAAATCTGTTCCCCTTAAGTCATATTGACTCTCTCTGACTTTGAACAGCTTCTGAGTACTGCGGCAAAGCAAGTTATTTTGTGCTTTATACATTATCTGTGCCATTTTTTATTCAACTAAATCATAAAATTTCAGGGTATTCAGATTAATAAACAAAATGTTAGTTGGTTCTGTATAGTTTGATTGGTTTATAATTCTTATAGCTCTTTTTTGTAACTTGAAAATAGGAAGAGTGTTCGTTTTATATGCATTACCCCATATCTCCAGACAGTAAGTCATATATGGAAGCAACAGAGTACAATAAAGTGTGTATAATGATTTTTTTGTTCAGGACATACTTTGTTTTATAGAGAATAGCAATGGTTTTTGACATTTTTGTTTTCACATGGTTTATATGAGACTTCCAACTCAGCTTATCATCAATTATCACTCCAAGAAATTTATTTTCGTACACTCTTTCAATTTCAATTCCATTAACCCTTATTTTAGATACATTTTTCATTTGTCTAGTGCCAAAAATAATCAATTTTGTTTTCTTTATATTTAATGATAACTTATTTACATCAAACCAGTTTTTTAATATATTTAACTCCTTTTCCGCTGTAGTCAGCAGCTGTTCTAAGTTTTTACCTGAGCAGTACAGAGTGGTATCATCAGCAAACAATACACATTTTAACTCATTCACTGCCAGCCATTGGCAGTGAATGAGTTGAACCCATTGACTCATTCACTGCCATTGACGGCTATAGACGTCAATGGCAGTGAATGAGTTAACAGTTTGGAAATGCTACATATGTCATTTATATATAATATAAATAATTTAGGGCCCAGCACAGAGCCCTGAGGAACACCACAACTTACCTTCAACTGCTTAGATTTTACATTATTGAATTCGACATATTGATATCTTTCATCCAGGTAACTTTTCATCCACTTGTATGCTATGCCTCTTATGCCATATCTCTCTAGTTTATTCATTAATATAGAATGATCAATTGTATCAAACGCCTTTTTTAAGTCTATAAAAACACCAACATATATTCCTTATTATCTATAGCATTAGATATCCCTTCAACAAGTTCCATCACTGCCATCGAAGTGGACCTTTTCACTCTAAAGCCATATTGGTTATCACTTAGGAGATTATGCTTCTCAATATATCTATCAAGTCTATTAAAAAATAACTTTTCTAAAATTTTTGAGAACTGTGGGAGTAGTGATATTGGCCTATAATTGGTAAACTGACATCTCTCTCCGTTTTTATGGATTGGAATAACTTTTGCTATTTTCATTTGTGAGGGAAACACACCAGTTTGAAAGGACAGATTACAAATGTATGTGAAAGGTTGCACTATATATTCTATAATACTTTTAACTAATATCATGTCAATACCAAAACAGTCAGTGGACTTTTTATTTTTAAATGTCTTCACAATGTTAATTATTTCTCTATGAGTTACAGCACCAATAAACATGGAGGACACATTCTGAGTAATATGTTTATTTAGGTCGTTATTATTTCTTGACTCTGGATTTACGCAGAGAGTTGCTTTACTGTAAACTGTTCCTCCATATACATCTGAAACCTATGTAATAGCTGACATTTACACCGTGTAGAAGAACACAACACATTATACTGTCATATCACAAACCATCCATGCGTTAATAAAGATGCGTAAATGTGCGCATCTCTGAGTTTTTCTGCTGTGAAACTGAATTAGTGTTATTCACTGCGATTGCTGTCTCAGTTCGAGTTAGAAAGCCTTGCTATGAGGATGTCTCATAGGAAATGTTGCACACACAGCTGATGGTGCACCTGCTGTGATGGGCCGATAGAGAGGAGCAGCCACACTCATGGATGAAAAGATCATCCCTAACATGACCAAAGATTCACAGAACTTGTAGTTCTTGATTGCAGTCCATGAGGCTGTAAAACAATTTTCAGAGCTGAATCATTTTCACATAGAAAGTCTGATGAAATGGAAACAAAGGGGACAGCATGCCTCCGTCCCTGCATGGATCATTGCTCAACCTCTGGGTGACCAGCAGGTTGCTGTAAATACTAGCAGTCAGCCCCAGACAGGAAAAAACAATTCAGCACAACTACTGTGTTTTCTTGGTCATACGGAGGTCGCTGTCCTATTTTTACACTACTGTGACTGAGGACTTATGTATGTTTCACCAGTGTTATTTATCACATAGGAGCTATACATTTAATTCAACTAGAATATAAGGCACATCAGGCAATGTTCTAAAGCAGGGGTCTCGAACTCCAGACCTCGAGGGCTGGATTCCTGCAGGTTTTAGATGTGTCCTTGATCCAACACAGCTGATTTAAATGACTAAATTACCTCCTCAACATGTCTTGAAGTTCTCAAAAGGCCTGGTAATGAACTAATCATTTGATTCAGGTGTGTTGACCCTTGGTGAGATCTAAAACGTGCATGTCACCTGCCCTCGAGGTCTGGAGTTCAAGACCCCTGTTCTAAAGAAACACCAAGGACTACCAAAGGCCTACTGCCACAAAGAGATCCAATGTAGACACAAGAGGCCATTTTCCAAATTTGCAGGTTTGAGATGAGCCCTGAAAATATGTTACAACACATGAAAAGGTTCATTGATGCAGGTTATCTCACAAACAAGACGAAACATAAGAAATTAACCAAGGAACAGCAACACTGAACAACAACAGACCCATATCTTCTGTCCTACTGGACGTGGTAGATGTCAAAAGCTGTGGTTGGCTTCAGCCTTGTTTTAAAATGAGTGTGCAGGAAACACTAAAGAGTCAGGAGTACTTATATTGCACTTGCTAGCTACAGATAAAATCTGCTGCATGTTAATAGTTATCATTTCAGCCAGCAAAACCATTATCAATCAGATAACAATGGGATGTTTATGTGAAAGGCTGTTAGTGATAGTTCTTAGAAATGTAGCAGTACATGTTCTCAGATGTTAAGCAGTGTGATGTAAATTTTATGTACACAATGAAATGCTTATGAACAACAGCAAGCATGCAAATGCAGCTAGAACTTCATTATTTCACTTCTCTAAAACCTAATTGGCTCTTCAAAGGAAACTCTGCTTGCAGCAAACATTAAATATCAAACAGACTGCGTGTACATGTATCCGTGTATATGTACACAACCATACACGACCTAGAAAATACAAGACCAAAAGTGAGCCACCTTTTTGTTGCTTTTTTTCAAGAAGCTTTCTTGAATGTTACGTTGAAGGCAGCTGGACGTCTTATGTTCATGAAGATGTTTCACCTCTCATGTGAGGGGCTTTGAAGAATGGTCACCCCAACCCTGATGCCTTCAACTTAAGTACTTAAGACTACCGTGGCCTGGATGACTGAGAACTTGCAAAGATAAGCAGCTTTCCTGCTTGCACAGGGTTAAAACTAAAATGAATTGTTCAAAAGGTGACTTTGAAGGGCCACGACGCATCTTTTATTCAGCACAGCAAAGTAATTTTTTTTTAAAGAAAAAATACATAGGTGACTAATAGGGATGGGTATCGAAAACCGGTTCTTGTTGAGAACCGGTTCCCACTGTTTCAATTCCTTGGAATCGTTTGCCACTTTTAAAAACGATTCCCTTATCGATTCCAGTCGCCCCGAATGACGTCATCACGTTGAGTAGCGTCTTTTACCCAGTAGGAAACACGGCGCCTGAGCGGCACAAACGCTCAAAAGTTTGGTTACACTTTATGAGAAAGGATGACAACGTGCAATACTTGCAGAGTAGAGATTTCATCAAAGGGAGGAAACACTACGAATATGCAAAAGCATTTGCTCAAAAAACACGCGATTGCTTTCAACGAATGTCGTGTTTTTGATCCGCTCCGGACTAGCGAAGCTCAACCCAGCAGCAGCGGTAGCGTTTCCACGTCCTCTCCCGTTAATACTGCAGGTAACTAATCAATTAGCATTGCATATTATGTTAGCGCGATTTACCTTATTACAAAACCTGCTATTACTGTGCGTTGCATTTAGATAACCATGATGAGAGAGACAGAGTCTGGCTGGCTCAGATGCTGGCAGTTCTTGCTGCAGTCTACCGGTAGCGTCTCCTTTCAGGCCAGGATAGACGAATGTCACCCAGCAGTGTCTAAGTTTGTGGTCAAAGGCTTGCACCCATTTGCCACAGCAGATGCCCCCGATTTCACTTTGGTAAGTGAATGTGTTTAATTGTAGGCAGGGACATTACTGGATATTCTTGTGTAATTGCTACAGAATAATTTATGTTAAACTTTGTTATTGCTACAGGAGAATATTTATTTTATTATTTTACATATACATTTTTTTCCTGGGGACCCTGTGACACCCCATTGAAGAGCCGTAGGCTGGATCTCTTAAGATCTCACTGTTGGGTTTGTAAGGCCATGTTACTCCAAAATTTCTATCTTGTTCAAAGAGAAGATATAAAACACAGTTCTAAGCTAATCGACTTTAGTGTTCTCCTTTTTAAAAAAAAAGAATCGATAAGAGAATCGATAAGGAATCGAATCGTTAAACAGAATCGAAAATGGAATCGGAATCGTTAAAATCTTATCAATACCCATCCCTAGTGACTAACCACTTGCACTTCCCTGGTTTACAAAATGAATGCAGCATCCGTCTGCTCAGAACATTCTGTCCAAGATCCAAATCAAGCGATTCTTTCTGTTCTGGTTGTTTCTCTGATGTCACAAGGAGCCGTTTGACCTCACAACGTGACCCGAACCTCTGTCTGCCCCACAGTTGGGTTCATCATTATGAAATTGCGCCTTCCATCCCACCTCACATCATGGCAGCTCGACCCCGAGATGAAGCAGAGCAGCCATGAAAGAGGGGACGTACAAGGGCCTTAATTCATATTCATCTGCCAAGTCACCGCTCTGTGCTGCTGCCGAAAGGGGATCAGAGTCCACTGGCTGATCCAGCCAATTAGGGAAGCCAGTGTGAAGAGAGGGCAGCGGGAAAGGAGGTCTGGATGGGGTTCATTTGGGCCTGTTGTCACAGCAACACAAGCTTTGATGTTCCTGTTTTATTGTGAGGGAGGGAAGGAGATGAGAGCAGACAAAGAGTAGAGGGAGGTCACCGCAAAGAAAAGCGATGAAGGTAATTGGACGAAATCTGTGACAAACATAAGAGAGGGCTTTTCTGTCAGGTCTGCCCCCTTCGCCATCCAGGAAGTCAACAGCCCGGTGATGTCTGGGCCCCATTTGGCCCCGAGCCTTTATTTTGCAGGATTTTGCTCAGATCATGGGGTTTCAAGAAGGAGAGACATCAGGACTGAACAAAAACTGATGGCTAATCTATGCTGACCCCTCTGCTAATCCACTTATTTGGAAGGTATTAACATAAGGATCCTTCCAAAGTTAATAAGGTTTTCTCCCATCCTACCTACAACACAGCAGGAGGAGGAAGAGCCGGACGCAAAGCGCCGACCTCCCCTTGGTGTCAACATCAACAAATATTTTGGTTTTTTTTATTGGGAACATTCATTCATCAGTAACACTGTCAGACCCACTGTTGTCTCCAGCTTTACTTTGTTTGACCATAACCTGCTACCCACATGACTTTATCAAAGTCATGTGGGTAGTACTAAACATATATATTTTTACATATCTTTGAAATATAATATTTTACAGATGCAAAATGATGCCCGCTTCCTTTCTCGCTCTGTTACTCTACAGCAGCTGCTGAAAGATTCTCTGCATCACTTCTCATCAAATCTAGAAAAGTTGCTGCCTAACAAAACTCGTAACGAGTTCCCGAACAGAAAGCAACCACAGAACATGAATAAGAATAAAACAGATGAGAACAGGAAACTCATAGCAGCCGACAATTTCAGCTTGATACATTATGCTGAAATATATGGATGGAAAAGTAGGCGAAATTGAAATGGGGAAAAATGCACAGCTGCTTTATTAGAATGTGACAAAACCAGCAGCCAAGCAAATAGAAGGAAAACTGCGTACGATATGAAAACGCACAATGGAGAGATGAAATACGTGGAGTGTGAAAACAGTAAAAACGTCTGATTTGTGCAGAATGTAAACGTTGCATCTTTGACGGGATGAGAAAAACCCCTCTGTTTGATACAGACGAGGAAAAGGATGAAGAATTAAACTGAGACGGAGGGAGGAGGTCAGAGAGGAGGAGGAGGAAAAAGGTTTGAATGAGGGGAGAAGAGACAGCGGACGGAAGGATTAGACGGACGCTGGCAGGTAATCCTGGAGGAGGAGGTCGTTAGTCGGGATCGAGCTAATTAAAATGTGATTTGTGCTACAAGCAGCTTACGGCCTGCTGCACGAGAAGAAACATGGAAGGAAAATGAATAGGACGGGAAAAGAATAGACTCCTGACACTGGGAAGCCTAATGTCATTTTTAAATGACAGTATTGTCCTTTTTCTCCCTTCCTGTGTATCCACAGAGGGATGAGCATGGAGCTGCTTTCGTTTCATAAAACAGATGCTCATCACTTTTATCAATCATAAAATCTCTCTGCTTATTGGCCACACTCTCTTTTTTGGCTCTCGGTTAATTTACTCATTTGGAATCTTGAATATTCTTTATAGAGAATTAAAAAAAAAAAAAGAAGCATGCTTTGCCATGTCACAAATTGGAACATTTCACATTTGCTTATCGGTTTACCAGTGAAAAAGTAATAAACTAAAGTAGCAAAATATTCCGATAAATTAATAACAGGCCAATAAAGTCTCTACATCAACTCTAAAATTGCCTGTGAGAAAGATGTAGACTGCTTTGCTGCAGAGCCTGTCCAGGTAAACTTCACACCGTGTCCAGTTTGAGGCGAGATAACCTCGAGCTCCCCAGAATCAAGTGCGATGGGAATATTACACAACAGATACATATCAAGAGGAAGCTTTACCACCGTCGCATATTCATTTTCATCAGCTGCTGTTTGATAGAATCCTCCTCCTCCTTCATTTTTCTTGCGCTCCATTTTTCTCGTCCTCCTCCTCCTGCTCAGTGAGGCAGTAGGATATTGGATTCAGAAATGTTTCTGTGTTGTATTGATTTCTGCTTTCAGTTCAGAGCTGCTCAGACGGCCTTGACGCCTGTCTATTTTTCCCTGTGTACATTCAGCTTCTTTTCTCCATCTTTTCTTTTAATGATTTACCAGTTTTGGATTTGCACTGTGAAGTCCACCGTTAACCAAGCTAATAGAGGCTGGGAGGTCAAAGGTGATGCGTCATGTTACATCATTTCCACAAAAATATCTGTATTTCAGACCCAACCAGCCGATTGTACTGTGTGTATCCAAAGGCTGTAAAATGCTACAATAAGTTGATCGCACGTGGCAGATTTGCTACGATGATTCTGATTTCCATAGAGCTGAAACAATCAGCGATAATACAGAGTGAGCGATGAAGGATCTGGAGATTAAAACAGACCTTTTAGTGCAGGTTTAATTGCAAGCTAAGCTGACAGAGCAAAAACATCGAGAAATCAGACTCAGTTTTTCGTTGCTCTGCTGACTGAAGTAGAACGATCCAGTTGTTTTATCTGCTGTTTGGATTTGGCCGAATGAGCCTGTGAGATTTAGCTAAATAGATTTAAAAATATCCTTAATCACACTCTTGGCATGTGGGGACTGTCAGAAATAACATTAAAGCGAAGGGAAGTATACTAAATGGAAGCTGCAATGCTGTGATTGTCCTTTAATGGACATTTGCTAAAGTGTGAAATGCTTTTGAATCGGTCCGTCATCATCACAGTCGTCCATAAATAAGCACAATGAGCGCCGCTGATGAGGCGTCCTGTTGAATTAGCCGCAGCAGGGAGCTCTGACAGACAGACACGCTGACTGATTCAGGTTCGCTCTGTGAGGCTGGTTGGCCGGCAGTTTACGGTGAATCCGCTTCCTGTGATCCGCTCGCCGTGATTGGATTAAGCCATCATCCGAGGCAGATGATCTGCCCATCCACCCACACAACAACAGGCAGATCCCTGCCACTTCCCCCTTTCCATAAGCAGATTTGACAGACAATAGTATTATGTCTCCCCCACATGTCTTTCATTAATGCGGATGGGGTGGGAGAGCAGGTAGACAGTAACCGGGACAGACCAGAGCAGCGCTGTGATCTCTGTCCAGGATCCAGACCCCAGAACATGAGTTTCTTCCATATTTCTCAGCCTTTTTTAAGGAAAACAAAACAAAAACATAATCTGTTAAATTTGTCCAGTATAATGATTATAGCTATTTTTTTCATGATGTTTTGTGCGGGCTACATGTACTATTTCATTTTATTTATTCATTTTGTGCGTGCATAAAGTAGAGCAATAACCACTCTGACCAGCTTGGAGGTAGCCTGGCTTTGTTTGCACATGCATGTCTGACAGGATCTGTGAAGTGATGAAACAGCCGTCCAGTGGTTTGTAGTGCAACATCGTCTCTGCTTTTTGTCTTTTATTTTCTGGTTCTGTTTCAGGCTATGTGCGGTGGATGTCAAACACACAGTTGAGTTGTATGTTTTGCTTTGATGAATTAAAGTTACATTTTATTTCCTGGGTCACCCACAGACCCAGAGGATGGACTGTAAGTGGCTGTCAATTTGCATCATTTTTTCTCTTTTCTAAAGCTAACATTAGGAGCTGTTGTTGATACAGTTAATGCTTTACCAGTGATTACACTTCTATTGAATTTCACCTGCTGGTGCTGCATTGATTGTTTCGATCAATGACTGTTCTTATTCAGAGAGGGTAGATAGGCTGCAATAGAAAAAGACTCTAGAATGATGGTGGTGCCTCAGTCTGCTGTGCAGGCATAAAAATAGTGGGTGCTACCTCCAATAGATCCTGCATGCTCTGAGCATGCTCAGATCCTTCCATAAACCAAAGTTTAGCAAACAAGGAGAAAACTTTAGAACATAAAAAAGAACAAAAATCAATGATAACACTCAGCAGCTGCTGCAGTGCGTAAGTGTTTGGACACCCAGCACATGTCGTCTGACCAACATGAGGACTCAAGCAGTGAGACTGCAGCCACAGCATGTTAACATTTTCAACACCTCAACAACCGAGCAGCGTTTGTTGATTCCGAGCATGCTCGGTGAGCTTCCAGCCGAAGGCTGCCTCTTTCATGGCCTCGGCTGCAGAAAATCCCCAGATCCAGCAGAGAGCTTCAGGTAGGACAGCAGGTCCCAGTGGAGGAAGACAAAGGGGAAGGGCAAAGGCAGGAGAAAATGAGAAGCAGGACGAGAAGCCTGAGAATGAGATGTTTGAAAGGAAGAGGGTGTGAGGAGGAGGGGGGGAAGGTGAGAAAGATAAGAAGACATATTGAAATGAAGAAAAGGCTTGAAAAGACTTGGATAATGATGATGGAGGAGCAGCACGAAATGGATGAAAAGCAAGAGAAGGCAGAGCAGGAAAGCAAGGAGACAGGAAGAGGAGAATCAAAGAGGTGAAATGAGATAGAAGTGGAAGAATGAAGGAAAGAAGCAGCAAGAGGAAGAAGAGATGGAAGACGAGTCATTGAGCCATACAGAAAGAGAAAAAGCTGGGTAATTATCATGATGAGGAACAGGAATAAGGGAAAATGAGGAAGAGATGGAGAGTGATTATATATGAGAGAGAGGTGGAAGGAATAAAGATGGATGTGATGGGAAAGGAGAAAGATAGGTGTCAAAAGAGTGGGACGTAACAAACCAGGAAGAGAAGAGGGAGGAAAAGAAAAACAGGAGTGAAGTACAAAAGCAGCAGAACCTGGAAAACATGCTGTAAATTTGATTATTTGGAAAGGGAGGAGAAAATGGAAGAAAGAGTAGACTAGAACGGGGCAAAGAGAGGGAATCAAAAGGGGGGCCTCTCCAGGGTTTGAGTCCAGAGTTTGTTTCTCTTCTCGCAGCTCATCTGCCAGGAGGAGGCGCTGGTCTCACCCTGGAACAGACCATCTGTTAGAGATTTGGCTGCTGACCCTGAAATTGCCCCCCCCAACACACACTCATAAATTCACAACCAGGACCTCTGTTGGAGTTCATTTGCAGCGACAAGCATCTGAACATATGGTACCTGCGTGTCTGTGCATCTTTTCTTATCTTCACCACTTATGCACATCAGCTGATCTGACTCATCTGTTCATCGCTGCAGTCTCGTCCCACATCAGAATACCGTCTCCTCTCATGAAGCTTCGCTGTTGTTTGAGGTCGCTGTCTACGTTTTATGTAAGAGCTGTTCTTGGTTGTCACCTGTATGAACGACGAGTGGCTTGCCTCTCCTCGTTCCTGTACTGTACACTCCTGGCACAAAGTTTTTTTTTTTCATGCACTTTGGATTCTTTTTTTTTACATTTCTATAATATAGTGAATAACAGTCACAGTCAATAACAGATGTCATTTTCCGGGCAAATTACTGATTACTATAGTTTTACCACTGCCAAAACATTTGTGCCCGTCTGTAGAGGTCGCAGGACATATGGCACCTACTACAAGTGGAGAAAAATAAGATCTGCCACTGCTATAAAAATTAGACACAAACACACAAAAATCCAAACAACCTTTGTTTAGGATGCTATGGGAGTTGAAAAAAGGTGAATATTAGTGAACTCCAGCCTCCTGTCTGCTGACCGACTTCATGACTCTGTAGTTTCCTGACTTTCTTTTTTCCCCCCACCATAACTATTGCCACTAGTGGGCACTGTCACGTGAAAACATTTTGGTGAAACTGATCTCGTCTCAGGAGAGTGATTTTTAAAAAGTAATTTCGTCTGTTTTCGTCTGTTTGTGAGCAGGTTGCTCTAGTGTATTTTTAAACTGTGATATCGACTGCTGTAGTCTGTATATGTATATTCAACACGCCTGTCTGTGCACACACACACATGCACACAGTCTCTCTAATGTCAGCACTGGTTAGCTGCAGGAACATCCGTCATGCTGCTGGCAGGCTGCAGCATCACTAAGGACTGGAGGTCAAAGGTCAGAGGTCAGGGTGGGAGGCAAGGACAGAGCCCAGGGCCTTGCACACAAGGTTGCATACATACGCACACACACGTGCACACAAACACACACAAGGCGTTTGTCCCTGATGTTGTGGTCACCTCCCCTGCAGCAGAACAGTGTTTTCTCCCCCAGAGGACGGCAAAGTCAAAACTCGACAACCTTCCCTCTCTTTTCCTTTATTTGCCTCCTCTGTCCTTTCCTTCTCTCCTTACCTTTCATCTTGTTCTTTATTTATTTTCCTCCTCATATTTCATTTCCTATATTCATCCCCTTCCCAAGCTTCTCTTCCTACCTCCCTTCTTCCTTCTGCGTGCCTACATCCACGTTTTTATTTGGTTCCTTCGTAGCCGAGGCTCGTTAAGGTCGTTAGCTGCCGTGTGTGGTCGAACCACACTGACATCCGCCTCTTTCACACCACCACTGTCTCCAGAGAGAGTAGGGAGAGCCGGGCATTCCACCACAGCTGTCCTGCCAGATGTGCTTCAGCTCTTTCACTCTGTAGTCAGAGATTGTTCTGTGTTCTGTAAACTTTGGTTTGCACTGACAGCTGTCGGTGTTTGCCTTGAAGGACACAGTTATATCTGTGTTAGGAAGAAGCACTGGAGGTGTGTTTGATTGTTAAATTATTTGGAAAAAGAGACATAGAAACATCTATAATGTAGCATCACAGTGGCTGTAAATATATATCATTATGTTGCACTGGAAAAGTTCCGCAACCCTACCAACAAATTTCCAAACCATAGCTAATGTAAACGGGGCCGGTGGTCTAATGAGTTTTGCTGACAGTAATATGGATCATGGGATATGTAGTTGTAGATGCTTTTAGATCCCTCTTTGTACAGTTGACACTGAACAAAACCATAGCAGTGAGTTGTGTTGTTGTATTTGATATATATATGTGTGTGTTTATGTGGTGACATTCCTCAAGTAAGGAAGTCATGTCTCACCAAAGAAATGCACAAGGAAATGCAGCTGTGTGTGTGTGTGTGTGTGTGTGTGTCTACAAATATAAACATTTAAAGATGTGTGTGTGTGCATGTACACGTTTGACGCAGTATGTGTGCCTCTGTTTGTGTGTGTGTGTGTGTGTGAGTTTGTGAATTGTTTCGTTCAGATATCTCACCTTTCTGACAGGAAGTCAATTTCCTATTTGCAGTTTGTTCTGGCAGCGATTGGTCCAGTCTGAGTTGATTTGTCTTCATCAGAACCAATCAGATCTCCGCAGTGAACAACTGATTGATCATGTGACCTCCGGGTTTGCATCGTGTCACAGACTGGTGCGGCTTTATTCTCCACCTGTATGTACCTTGGCATCTGCATTTCGGATGACTTTAACGATGTGTGTGCACGCATGTGTGCGATTGCTCGTGCCTTCCTGCAGTGAAAATCTATCAAGAGAAGAAAGAAAAGAGCTTGTCTGTGGTAACTGCAACCTCTGCTATTCATCGCTGTCATTATAGCATTTGAAGCCGCCATATTATTCTGTTTTCTGCTTCTCTCATTGTGTTTACTTGTGTGTGTGGATGAAATGGTTCAACTGTCTCGCATTCAGCAGTGATACAGCAGCTATTTTTCCTCTGTGCCTGACCTAATTGTGGGCTCATTCGACCAACTGCTGAGTTTGTTTGGACGCTTCTTTTGCGCTCAGAGCCCCTACTTAATGTCCATGCAGAGCTCATTAAAGCACAGAAAAAGCCGGCCATAAACACATACACACACACACGCACAGATAAGTGACTCCTGGTGGAGACAAGATGCACTGTGTATAAACAGTTTGTAAAAGTCAGTCAATCAATAAATAATATTAATAATACTAATAATAAATAATGGATTTCTTTTTCAAGAGCTCTTTTTCTGGGGTGTTACTCCCTCCCTGTGTAATCTTTTCCAGGAAGTATTAAAACAAAAGTCATCTAGCTTTTCTTTTTATGTGCTTGTTTGCACACTACTTTGTAGTGACATTTGTGAGCCTACAATCATAATAGAACACATCTTTTAAGGATTTAAGCGAATGCACTGGCAGCCAGGTTGCTGTAGGTTCGACAAATTTGCATCCTGTAGACAACTACTGGACAATAAGGTGACAGCGGTGGCAGTTTTAGGAATGACAAGACATAGTTCATGGATTCATCTACTGCACCGTGAAAACTGTGACGTTTGAAGTGCACCTGGAAGTTTTAGTGCAAGTTCATTGATCTTCTGAAATAAACAACCCTGAAGAGGATTGTGTGCAAGTACACACAGTGAAATGTGTCCTGAGCTGCTCCTTGCCTGCGCAAAACATTATAAACAAAAAGTACATTTAAATTAAAACACTGAAAATGTACATTGTGCAAATGGAATGTTAAAGTGCTTTGTGCCATATTAGCACAGCAATATATAGACAGAGCAATGCAAGGAGAATAGACAAAAGGGCCAAAGTAAAGTAAACAGAGTAACTGACCAGAGTAATGTGAAATGGGATGGATGGATTTAAACACTATCATTTGACATGGCTTAAATGATAAACATTGTTTGTGGTTTGATGTTTAACACCTACAGTTTTGAATGTAATCATTTTTCACTTTCAATTCAGCTCAGTTTTATGTACAGTGGGGCAAAAAAGTATTTAGTCAGCCACCGATTGTGCAAGTTCCCCCACTCAAAATGATGACAGAGGTCAGTAATTTGCACCAGAGGTACACTTCAACTGTGAGAGACAGAATGTGAAAAAAAAATCCATGAATTCACATGGTAGGATTTGTAAAGAATTTATTCGTAAATCAGGGTGGAAAATAAGTATTTGGTCACCTCAAACAAGGAAAATCTCTGGCTCTCACAGACCTGTAACGTCTTCTGTAAGAAGCTTTTCTGTCCCCCACTCGTTACCTGTATGAATGGCACCTGTTTGAACTCATCATCTGTATAAAAGACACCTGTCCACAGCCTCAAACAGTCAGACTCCAAACTCCGCCATGGCCAAGACCAAAGAGCTTTGGAAGGACACCAGGAAAAGTATTGTAGACCTGCACCAGACTGGGAAGAGTGAATCTACAATAGGCAAGCAGCTTGGTGTGAAAAAATCAACTGTGGGAGCAATCATCAGAAAATGGAAGACATACAAGACCATCGATAATCTCCCTCGATCTGGGGCTCCACGCAAGATCTCATCCCGTGGGGTCAAAATGATCATGAGAACGGTGAGCAAAGATCCCAGAACCACACGGGGGGACCTGGTGAATGACCTGCAGAGAGCTGGGACCAAAGTAACAAAGGTCACCATCAGTAACACACTACAACGGCAGGGAATCAAATCCCGCAGTGCCAGACGTGTTCCGCTGCTGAAGCCAGTGCATGTCCAGGCCCGTCTGAAGTTTGCCATGAGAGCACATGGATGATACAGCAGAGGATTGGGAGAAAGTCATGTGGTCAGATGAAACCAAAGTAGAACTTTTTGGTATAAACTCAACTCGTCGTGTTTGGAGGAAGAAGAATACTGAGTTGCATCCCAAGAACACCATACCTACTGTGAAGCATGGGGGTGGAAACATCATGCTATGGGGCTGTTTTTCTGCCAAGGGGACAGGACAAGTGATCCGTGTTAAGGACAGAATGAATGGGGCCATGTATCGTGAGATTTTGAGCCAAAACCTCCTTCCATCAGTGAGAACTTTGAAGATGAAACGAGGCTGGGTCTTCCAACATGACAATGATCCAAAACACACCGCCCGGGCAACAAAGGAGTGGCTCCGTAAGAAGCATTTGAAAGTCCTGGAGTGGCCTAGCCAGTCTCCAGACCTCAACCCCATAGAAAATCTGTGGCGGGAGTTGAAAGTCCGTGTTGCTCGGCGACAGCCCCAAAACATCACTGCTCTCGAGAAGATCTGCATGGAGGAATGGGCCAAAATACCAGCTACTGTGTGTGCAAACCTGGTAAAGACCTATAGTAAACGTTTGACCTCTGTTATTGCCAACAAAGGTTATGTTACAAAGTATTGAGTTGTATTTTGTTATTGACCAAATACTTATTTTCCACCCTGATTTACGAATAAATTCTTTACAAATCCTACCATGTGGATTCATGGAGTTTTTTTTTCCACATTCTGTCTCTCACAGTTGAAGTGTACCTCTGGTGCAAATTACTGACCTCTGTCATCATTTTAAGTGGGGGAACTTGCACAATCGGTGGCTGACTAAATACTTTTTTGCCCCACTGTATACAGTGCCAAATCACAACAACAGTCGCCTCAAGGCACTTTATATTGTAGGGTAGACCCTACAATAATACATACAGAGAAAAACCCAACAATCACATGACCCCTTATGAGCAAGCACTTTGGCAACAATGGGAAGAAAAAACTCCCTTTTAACAGGAAGAAAACTTCAGCAGAAGTTTTTTTTTTTTTTTTTTTTTTTTCATAAGTCCAACAGACTTCATAAAAAAAATTTCTGGAGCAAAGGGAAGGTTTTTTTTTTTTTTTTTTTTTTTTTTTTTTTTCTTCAAATGCACACGTTTGACTTTTGGATCAAATCCAAATTAAGGCCTTATACCACACTTACATACTGTATAAGTTAAAAAAAATTAACCCTGCTTTCATCCACATGTACAAACAATGAACCCCAGGAATAAACTGAAGTGTCTTCAGGTATTCTGTCCCTCACTGTTAAACTTTTGTATTTATGTCAAGCAGAGCTATAGCTCAGAGAAGCATCAAAGTCAAGCACAGGCTCATTCCTGGCAGATTAGCCCCTCCCACTGTGAGTGTTTGGTACACTACTGTCTTAAATGTCATTTTGCCCCTTAAATATCACAATATTATTCCTCAGACACATGTCATTAGTAAGTACTTACGTTTAGATTGATATTCATGCACTATTCGAGAGTTTAGAATCAAAAAACTTAATGTAAAAATGCCATCACTGACTGCAAGAATAAGATACGACATGTGCATCAACCACCTTGACACTGACCCTGAATAAACGTAAACCCTC
The DNA here is from genome assembly GCF_965226115.1 of Aulonocara stuartgranti. Lineage (NCBI taxonomy): Eukaryota > Metazoa > Chordata > Actinopteri > Cichliformes > Cichlidae > Aulonocara > Aulonocara stuartgranti. The sequence goes on along the minus strand of NC_138940.1, from coordinate 12,595,442 downwards.
ACATTGGATGATAATGCATTGACTCTGAATCCTGAACAGAAATCCCATAATGCCATGAAGTCATTTCATACGAATATATTTTCACAGCAGAATGTTCTGCAGTATTCTGGGGTAAATCCAGTCTTTCAGTGTGACCTCTATAAGAGATACAATCAATAAAGTTACCTTCTTTAACCTGTTGTCTGACATCATAACCAAATATTTCTGATGCTGCTTCACCTGCGTGAACTCAATCAATAACATTGGAGCCATTGTGCTGTGACTCAATCACTGTTTCACAGGATGCTCAAGTGTTCGATGTGAAGCATGAGTCATCACGCTAACCGCTAAGTGCACACACAGAGCAGGATTTCTTCTGGCCTCTACACGCTTTAGATAACAGAGCCACTGAAGAGGAGGCGTTCACATTAAAAGGATTGGGCTGGTAGGGGTTGCCGTGGTGACCCCTGCAAAGGCAGCCCTCCAAAAGTTTTATCTTCCTTTTTTTTCACATAAAAAGATTTTTTTCCGTTTCCCTTTTCTTTCTTTCAAAACTGGAGCGCGAGACGGTTGAACTCAAAAAGCTCGAGGAGATCAGACGGAGAAAGCAGCTGCCTAGACGGCGGCGGTCTGTGAGGGAATCGGGAAGTAAAAAAAAAAAAAAGAGTAAAGGGAGACGAACAAAGCAAGGTATGAGCTGTACCGCCGCCGCAGGGTCACAGTCGGTCCCGCCCCCAGACTGTGTTGTCTGTTAGTGAAAGGCGTCAGTGAGGTCGCAGCTCAGCTCATTGTCTGACTTCACTTTGCAGCTCAGCTTCAGTGCACATCCACACACAGTAAACGAAGAGCTGGCTTTGTATATTTGTGTGTTTCTGGGGAAGGAATAGAAGGGGGGAATCGGGGGAGGGTGAAGGTGTATTGTAATATTGTATTTGTGGTCACACATGAGAAGATGTAGTTCACTTCCTGTTTCCCGTTCTTGCTAATTTAACAAGAAGGCTGAGCATGAAAGAGAAGAGCTGTAGTAGTGTATTTATGACAGTGAGTACATGGAACTTCTTCTTTGGAACTTCTTTGGAACTTTGGACCAAGCATATGGCTGCACGTCTTCACATCTCACTGCATTTTCTGTCCTTCCAACATTTTGGGCACTTAAAAGTCTGAAACCAGGAAGGCATCTGATTGACCAAAAATGATTCTGCAGCACAACAGCAAGCACAAATGAACTTCCAGAGTGGAAAACATGGACAGAGCTTCTGAGACACAAGAAAAGATTTCCTGTCCTGCAGAAGTCTTTGGGAAACACTTTTCTGTTGAGTTTATGGACTAAGTCACTGTTTTGGTTCATAACAAAATTAAGTCAGTTTGGCATGCTCATTGGCTAATGGTATAGGGTTAACAAATCATTATACAGACACAGGCTTCAAAATGGGACTGGAAACCATGGGTGATGCCGTGGTAGCTATATTCATCTTTTATGTCATCTATGAGTCACACAGAAACAGCTTCAGCCCACAGACCAAATATAAACACTAAATATAGCCACTGCGATGCCATTTAGTAGTGTCTGGAATGTGAACTTTGATCATATTCGAGGAGAAGATGGATTGGCTCTAGTGGCCAATTCACTGCATTTACCAGCATTCCCACACTGGCTTTATATTCCTTTCACGAGTCCTAATTTACTACTCCAATTGTCTGGTCTGCAAACTAGTATTACATAAAGAAACAGAAGATGCAGAGATGGGAACTGATGTTCAATTTACTGAACTTAAGAGAAGTTCAATGATGAATGAAAAGTTACCCATACTTTGCTGTCTGGAACTTTTTTTGCACAATACTCTACTGGCAGCTCTCAAAAAGTTAGAAATGTCAAAAATATAGAAACACAAAGGACGTGGGATCTTCCTTTCATTCATTTTCTATGAGAAGTACTGAATCTCTGGAAAGGAGAAAAAATACCTCTCGCTGTGAGTTAGGAACATAAACTGATTGACAGTCGACATCTGATAACCAATCATCATCTCAATTTTTTTATGTGCATTAAAACTAATTTACTTGAAGAATATTTCTTAATATAACAGCTCATAATGAAAGAGAAATAACGAACATAGACAAGAGTACTGGGAGGCTAGAGGCAGGTGTCAAAAGCAAAAGAAAGAGGCTCATAGTGAGAGGCTGGACACTTGCTGACACGATTGTTTAGACAGAGAAAAGGATGTGCAGCAAGTCAGGGTGATTAAGGATAGATGTGGAAAGAGAGTGTGCTGAGAACATGTATTTTACACGTATTTTAAAGGGCTGATGAATGAAGAAAATGAGAGAGAGGATGGATGGAGGACAGTGAATGAATCAGGATGGATGCACAGGATTATTAAGGAGGAAGTGAGGGCAGCGGTGAAGAGGATGAGGAGTGAGAGGGGACACCTGTGGAGGTATGGAGATGTCTGGGTGAGAGGGCAGTGGGCTTTTAAACCACATTGTTTAACAGTCCTGTGGAGCGAGAGGATGTGTGAGGAATGGACAACAAGCGCAAGCCTGATGTGCAGAACTGTAGTAACCACAGAGGGTTAAAACATGACGCTATGCGAGTACATTACTAGTAACATTTGATTGGTCTTGAATTTACTCCGCCCCCCTTTTGGTCGTCAGGCTCTTTGATTCACTCTCTTATAGCTCCACCCACCCTGCAGGCATGCGAATGACTTCAATACTTCTTATCATATGTTAAAACTCTACTCATAGGCTCAAGAAATGGCTTCTGCCTTTACAGCGGGGCATCTGAAAGTGTCCCCTAAATCATGTCCAGCTTTGTCTCATCTCACTCTGACTGGCTGAGTGTCTGTCTGTCTGTCTGTCTGTCTGTCTGTCTGCCATCGAGTGTTTGAGGAAAAAAGAAGCTATAAGTCAAAGTGTGAGCAGAAGAGCTAAAAGTGATTTGACCAAAGGGAAAAAAAAGGAATAGAGAAGAAAAAGTGGAGAAGCGAGAGAAAGCAGAACACTTAAGAGAGAAAATCGACTTTGAAAAATGAGAAAGAGGGAGCGACGGGTCAGAGCGGCACCAATAAAGCGAAAAGAAAGATAAAAGATTCAGTCTTGGCAGGAGAAACTGAGGCGTTTTCCTGAGAGCTCTTCAGCCCGGTGGACACATCCAGCTTCCCTCTCCGCTCTCCCACAGCCATTTAACTGATTTAATTCTCCAAAATGGAGTCTCTCTGTCAGTCTGAGCAGTTTTTTTCTCAGCTGTCACATTTGAGACGCTCTCCTCAGCCTGTTCCACAGTAAATCTGTTTAACAGCAGCACATAAAAAAACACATAAATTCAAAGGATGAGCTACGTAAAACAGCACAACAAGTATGCCAGAACCTAATAAAGACTGCAGTACAGCTGACTACTGACAGCGTTATCCAATGCAATGCAATAAGCTAATGCTAACCGATGAGGTACTATGGGCAGACATGCTGCAGACGACACCAAGAAAGGCTCAAGGCTGACAGACGGCGAATATCTGATGAGTCAGTCAGAGCTCAAGTTAAATTTAAAGCGACTCGGATAACTGGCCCAGTTCTGAAAAAAGTCCAAATAGGGGCATAACATGGAAATATTAGTGGGAATGTTAAAGGAATATGAAGATGAAAATCTGTTCCTGTGAGAACGTTGCTCTGCTGAAAAACATTTGATGGGATGGTGGTCTGCGCATGAACAGGTAGCTGTGTGGCGCCATGCACCGCAACCTTGCAGGTTAAGTCTCCATTTGGAGACACGTCTGTTCAAAGTAAACATTTATTTGTCTTAAAAAGTGAAATCTGTCAGGTTTGGGACTTTGTGTTCAGGCATTGTGTTTCCCACTAAGCGGGTAAAAGTTTACTTGTCTGCATCATTACATTTTAAGGTTTGTTTGAACCTTTGCATGTTTGTGGCGATTTAGCTGGTCTCCTCTTCTTTACTTTCTATATTTTGGAAATTAAACCTCTGGTGGTTTAAGTCTCCGCATGTTGCTGGCAGCAGTTCTTGCAAATTGAACCATTTAGTGAACTACCAGTCGGACCGCAGGAGTGCGGCACGTCGAGTGCAGGACAAAAGGACAGTTTAAAAAGGACAGGCCACTCAAACAGTCAGCAGACCCCACATGTGCAGTGTGTTTATTCTTTTGTGGACAGTGTGAAAAGGAAGCCTGGAGCTGTGAATAGAGCAAACTGCTGGATAGCGACCATTGCATTATCACAGGCCTGACAGACAGAGAGGGGTGTCGCGCCACACTGCCACTTTACTTACCACTGAAATTTCTCCTTTATGCTTCTATACGGTGCTTTTCATGCAGGTACGTGCCTTTGCGCCTTTTTATATTCTCCATTGTGTGCTCCTGCTGCTGCTGCTGGAGACTCACCGGCTGGAGAATGCGCAGGCTAATGCAGAGAGCTCCTCTGCCTGTGTTGAGGCTGTGTTAAAAGGGGTCTTTATGTCAGTTCCTTCACCATCTGAAGTCCTGAGAGAGCCTTGGGGACGGCAGAAAACAGACTGCGAAAACACTCGGTAATTCATATTCAGCGGCTCGGTTTTGTGGGTAGATTTGCCTTTGATGTGATTCCCATTGTTAACCTGTTCATATAATAGGATCATGCTCAGAATTTTTCCAGGAAGAAATGATGATGATGACATCAAATAGTGCTTCAGTATGCCTGACCAATGAGCTCTTTTGTATCATTATTATATAATGTGTCCATATTATATAATGTGCGCTAAATAATACATGGCATATTTCACAGGTTGAAGTTTGAAGAAGGTTCAACTTCACCAAAAATATGGTTTGATAACTTGGCTGTACTCTTGTAGATTTCTTAAAGGTATTTAGAATCTCACTTGCAGATAAAACATAGATTTCACATCACTTCATTTCCTGTTTTTATTAAAGTATGCGTTAGTTCCCCCTCTTATGTCAAGACTGGGTATATACATCCATCCGTTCCCCCCCCCGATGCCTCCACACTCATCACTGAGAGTGTAAATCAGCTGATCGTTCGCCACGCCCCGTTTGGTGGCATGGCGAACGGGGAAGTTTATCCACTTTGCATATTGCCCAAGGGTTGCAGGGTTTTTTTTCTCTCCATCAAAACTCTTTGTTTTTTAAATTATTTCCTTAAAAGTGCGTCTGTATTTGACAGTCTATCCCGACACCTTGAATTTTGCTGGTCAGCTTTTTACCTCAACAGATGTGAGTGTCCTTGTTGGAATGTCTTTTATTTGATTCCTCACATTTCTTTATGAGTGATTTTTTTTTTTTTTTTTTTTTTTACTTTGCAGCGATGTTTAAATACCAACACTCTTCTGCAATCAAAATGGACATGATTGTGTAGTGGTAATCATTGCACCGGCTTTTAAAAAGCATAGTCTGCATCCACATGTGCATGATAAAATAAAAATATGCAAAGATTTAAATAAGATCTGGTCTCGGTCTGACTGAAGCAGTGCTGAAACTGTGGTTCGTGTCCTCTGGGAGAAACAGAAAAGGGGGACATTGTGGCCAGAACCCAGCATGTATACTGGTGTGACCGGGTGATTTGTGGAGGCATCGTTAATGCTGACTGATATAAACTGGCTTTGGAGTAACATCCAGATGACGATGTTTTCTTCAGGAAAGCTTTGCTTATTTAAGCTCTATGATCCTAAAACATGTTTGATTTTTTTTAAACATCATGCCTTTGTAGTACTACCTCAGCTACTAAACTACTACCTGCAGTCCAGACCTGTCAATACTGATAACATTTGCTGTATTAATAAAATAAGAATACTACAAAGAAGACCCCAAACTGCTCAGCAGCTGAACTCCTGCACCAGCCAGCAGCTGTTAACAGAGATGCTGGCAGATTACCCAGCTTATTGATGTTGCTCGTATAATAACCGTGGGGTTCAAATGACATGCAAATCATTGTTTTCTGTTTTATTTACAGTAATAAAGTCATTAAGTTCTAGTTTTAGCCAAGGGTGATTTTGTGTGTTATAAGATAGCGCTAGCAGGGATTAGCTTAGTTTAGCATAAAGACTGAAAACATCTGGAAGCAGAAAATTCTCCACATTTGCTATAATCGACACTTTTTCATATGCAAATAAAAAAAACTGAGTGGGATTAAACCTCTGAAGCCAAACTGGTTTTACATTTGGATTATTTTGTAGATTAATCAAACTGGATGTTGTTCATACATTTGCCACAGTTGTGGGATAGAAACGGCTCTGTGTGCAGCACTCGATGGAGTCATCCGCCGCTTGTTTTGTTCTTTCTGTTTTTGAAAGTGACCTCCTGCCTGCTCTCGCTGCACATTGACCTCTGACCTCCTTTACTGAAACAGGAACCATGTCTTCATGTTGAAAAGAAAACAAAGAAAAGAGGAAACAAACACCTGTGCGCACTGACTGCATACAAAGTAGCTCTGGGTAAAAACATATAATTGTAAGTCATCCTTGAAGGATAAACACATATTTATCATTTTCACAGCTTTTATTAGAGCAGGGTAGGACAGAATGCCGATATTGTTCCGTATCTTTTTCCGAGTAAAGCAAACAAGAGGACTGCGGAGGTGTTTGCTGAGTGGCATGTGCTCGTTCTCAGAAATTCATTTCTCACAATTTGCTGGAAGGCCAGAAAACATATTTATAACATTTATAACTATGACACCTGGTCTTTGACTTTCAGCTTTCTGCTGTTGGATTTTTCCAAGTCATGGCAGGAATCTTTCTAATTTTATTTAGAGCTTCAATTGCCGGGCCTTTTTGTCCTTCTGGTTAACAACTCAAAGTTAAAGAACAAAAGCAAAAATGCACAGCTCTCCTCTCTGGAATATTTTCAATAGCCTTTAGTCGAGGTTTGAATGTTTGACTGTTTGAAGCTTTGTTCTCAGAGGAAGGCTGGTGTTGAAATGCTCGAGAGAGTTTTGTGTTTTTAACTTGCTCTTTGAACAGATGGATTGACTTAAGGCTTCATAACCTCTCTCTGTGAACAGAACCTTGGTGTTTGTTTGCTCAATGAAACTCAATTTATCCACAGTAAGCAGCAAGGGCAACTATCTTGACTTTATAAACTCATAAAGTGCTGCATGCTTAGTCTGCACCAAACAGGAGGACAGAAATTTCACTTTCACTTTGCGGTTCAACAGCCTGATTAGAGGCTGTGACACAGCCCCACGATCCGCGTCCCGCTGCGGTATTTATCCCTAATGGAACTGTGCGTTACTTTATTGTGAGCACGGTATATCAACTTGGATGGATCTTCCATCAAACAAACCTTGTAAATCATAATGATTTTGTGAAAATAGTCTACTTTGAAGAGCTTATTCAGTTCTACTGTTTTCTTTTGTTTGTACCTGAAATGTGTGAGTAGAAGGAAAGAAACGTCCAATTTTATCTCATTGATAACTTTATCTTATGATAACTGCAATATAAGGATAAAAAAACTGAGGCTAAAGTTCTGAGCTGGACTCTCTTAAAGTAAACATGTCACTGCAGATGACTTTTCCTTTCTGTTAAAGGGAGTTTCTCCTCCTGACTGTGATGTATTCGTATTTTATTTTGAATTCCTTTTAATTTGTTGTTTTCCCAGCTGAATTTCTAGTGGATACTCATTTAAAAAAAAAATCTAATTTCTGCTCTTCTATCATTTTTTTTTTTTTTATGTTTAATGACATCTTACTCACTGGGTAAGTGAGTAAGATGTCCATAACCCCTTTGGTTCTCTGATTGGAGGGCCACTCCAAAAGTGTAAAGGAGACATATTAGGTCAGGGTGGCTGATGTGTACGCGGCGCATCCAGTTTTGTGGCTCCAGTACAGCCACAGTCTGATGACCATTGAGCACCTCCTCTGCTGTAGTTTGAGTTTAAGAGCCTTGCTAAAGGGCACTTTAAATGAAGTGAGGACAAGTGGCTTTCTGTTACTTTCCACGGGCAGATTTTTCAAACCACGCTTCTAAAGATCATCTGCACACATTGCATGTTGCATTATTATTGAGCAACGTGTAGTTTTGTACAAGCATCCAGTTTTGAAACTGTCCTTTTATAGCTTTGATAAAAAGATTTTAAAAAAATGGCAGCTGTCCTTTAAATGCTCGTCTTTTAAACACAAGGTTCAGTAATGAGCAGCTTCCTGTTAGCTTTTATCGCCTTTCACAACCTTCTTGTTCAGATGGTTTCAAAACAGAAGGCTACCTGTGAATTTAGAGTATTTTAAGGCCAATATGCAAAGATTGAGAATGAACATCCAAGCTTTTTTTATTAATATGTTTTAATCACTTGAACGTTTTTAATTATGATTTTAAAATGTCCTTAAGGCTTTATTACTTGCAGAAGAGAAATATTTTGTGTGTTTTGTGGGTCATTTTAGACACTTTGCCACAAAATTCTACGGGTCATGATTCATACCTTTGCATAGACTGAAATTCACTTTGAACAGAACATAACAGGGAAATATAAAAAACAGTTGATCTGTTTTAGGCCATTTAGTAAATTCTAATAATATTTTTATTGACTGATTCTGAGCTCGGTGTACGATTATGAATTTTTCAGTCTAGGATTCCACGATTAATTTATAAAGAACATAGTTACATGTTAAGCTAAAAGACCAACCTGCCTGATTTAGAGCTACACATTCCAAATTAAAGTCCTATTTATAGACTCATGCGGCTTAAAGGCCAAGATCTTCTGCACCTTTCAGCACCTGTCAGGTCTTCAGGCTTCAGTCTCTATGCTCCAAACAACACTCGTAGCATTTCGCATTCTCCCGCATAAATGTTAACCCATGCTAAAATTACATACAGTATCTGCCTCGGAGCCTTGTGTAACCTAGCTTTGATTCAGCGCTGTTGTGACCCACTTCTAGATCAATGACATCTGGAGGAGGAGAAGGTGGCAGGGAGGAAGGGAGGGAAGGTTGCTGGGAAGTGCTGATGATGTCTAACAAACGCGCCCGGCGGGAGGTAACCTCTGGAGCAGGTAGCGTGGAGGAGGCGCTAAACGAGAACGATGTCCAACTGTGTCTTTCATTATGAACAGATGCTGCCATGATGGTAGGGAGGAGGACGAGGAGGCAGAATTCAAGAGGAGGAACAGGGAGACTTCCTCCTTAATTCAAGGAGGAGAATTTATTAATAAGAAGGGACGCAGAGGAAAGAGCAGGAAGATCGAGGAAAAGAAAGGAGTGCGTGAGGTGAAGAAGAGCTAACAATCCAGAGGGGGAGCTCTAGGAAAAGACGAAAAATGTACAGAGCAAGAAAAATAGAATAAAAAGAAAAAGAGAGAGATGAGGAAGACCTTACTTAGAGACTGTAATCCCTGAAAAGTGCAGCAGCACCTCTGGCCATGGATACATGCTTAAATATCGCACTTGTTAAGGTTCAAAATTGAGGAAGGAGGGTACAAACCACCCATGGTCCAGAAGCTCTTGGTCAAACAATGATTTTAATGACTACACACGTGTGGGAAGACACTCTGTACGCAGACAGCAAGTAGTCTTCGACTTCCTCAAAACATACACAGATTTTATACCGTCAGGGCTTGATTTACTGACGCCCCTTCATGCGTCACAGACAGGATATATACACATACGTCAAATCAAAACCACAACGACTTTTAACACAGTTTAAAAAGAACATCGTCTTCTATCTTCATGGCTGGCACTTCCTGTCTACCTTTCAGTTCTTGTCTTGTTCCTCTTTCTTGCCGAGACAACAAGGAACGGTTCCTCTTTTACCGAGACAATTTTGCAGTTACAGCCAGACATGACTAAACTCTTTCCTATAAATAAATCTAACTAATGTGTGTGTGTTGACCTCACTCAGCCTCTATGTCACCTCTCGCACTTCTGACCTTTTACCAGACCAGAGGCTCACTGAGACTATGTGTATGTCCTCTACTAAATAAATGTTTTAACCAAGAACCTCTACTAAAACCTTAATATAAAATGACCTGATATAAGTGTTTTGTAAGCATGTATTGCAATTCCTTCTATGTTCTAGTTTTCCCTCAGCATGTATCACCTGAACAGTCACGTCAGTGAAGCTTAAGACCTTTAAAGAACCTGAACATCAACTCAAATAAGCACAGATATGCAATATGTATAAAATAGTTATAACTGCACCTGGAATACAAAGTTAACATCATCATAAACATCTTAAGGCCATCTTAAAGCTATCTGTTACATTGTTAAAGCAATGATCATACTGCAGATTATATTATCAATGCAATGGTACTGATAATAATTATTTAACAATAACAGTAAAATAATTTCCCTGCTCCACACACTTCACTACTGTTAAAATCTAAAGTCAATGCTAGATCACAGCACACTGCAGCCAATTGCTGCAGCGTGTGCGTGTGCACGTGTGTGTGCAAGTATGTGTGCACGTGTGGGTCTATACGTTCCTCCAGGTTCATTGTACAACTTGATTCAGCCCGATTCATTACTTGAAGGTCACTAATGTCTTGACACATAAACACACACCCACAGTGTATTGAATTAAATATTCATAATACTGCGACTGTAGCAGACTATTGAGGCGCATTCAGGTTGAACAAGAAGAGATTTTTTGCGCGTTGACCTCCAGACGGCCGTCTGAGGTTATTCACCTCAAACAACAATGAACTTACTGCAGAGATGTTAGCTGTATCTAATTCCGTTTATGAGCCTTTATATTCACTTTTGATGGCATTAGAAATGCCTTAATATTGAGCCTGAATGGACCTTTGGTGATTGGTCACTCTCAAGCAGAGCAATCTCAGGTGATTGTGTAGTTTGCATGTAAAATTAAAGCAATCCAATGAACTTCAACTACCACATTTACAATAAAAGTGATTATAAGTCGGATTATAAGTTACATGTTTTTTATTTTGCATGTTTTTATTATGATTATCATAATTATTATGACAGTTGATTGTAAAGTATATACAGTAAGAACCCTGTGCAGAAGTGCGTATAGTGCGGTGGTTTACACATTCGCTTAAAAAGCGATCTCCCAGCAGGAGATCAGATTCCTTTGGGGTTGTATCAGGAAGGACATCCGGCATCAAACATGTGGAGCTTTCCGCTGTGGCGGTCCTTTGTCAGTGAGGGAGCAGCCGAAAGTAGCTTTATGTAGAAATACGCAGAATTAGTTGTAGATAATTATAAAGACATAACGGCACGAGCAGTGCTGTAGGAGGGGCTCCAGAGTCACACCTGTAAACAGCCTGTCCACATGGCTAGCTAACAACTGCAATGCAAGTGAGCTGTGGCTCTGTGAGACCTCTTTCGGTCACTGTATTCACAGGTGCCTGAGGTATCAGTAATGAGGATCAGCATGTATACTTGCACAAACACTGCATGTAAAGCAGCAGAAATGTTTGGAGGGGTATTTGGATCAGAGCTGTAGACATGGGCTACACCAGAGTGACAATAATCAAACACGCGGAGTGCAAAAGAATAAACAGCCATGAGAGCATGGAGAGCTTCAGCAGCCTTTACCCACATTCCTGTTTTATCCGCACCTTCTCAGGTGACGACGTTTAGAACAATGGTGCAAAAGTGCATTTCTATGAATCTTCAATATTTCTTTGTACGGAAAATTCAAAGCCAAAGACTCACAAGCTACCAGTAATAGTGTAATCATTTAAATGACTGAGGGTGCAAGGCATACGTGTGCGTTCATGCAGAACCTGGCCTGACAGAAATGTGCAAAACCGAACTCGGTCCACCTGACTCAGGCCAACAATGACAGAACAATTAGCAAACGTTAACGTGAGCTTTTGCAAACCTCGGCTCAAGATAGTTTTATTATTATTATTACTTTATTTAAACTGCTCGTTAACAGGAATTAAACTTTTAAATGAAATCGGAAGCTAGCTTATCCAATTAGCCTGTCTCAAACTGTCATGGCTGACTAAATTAACAAAGTTCACATAATCTTATATATTCGTGTCTTGATTTATAAAACATGTAGTTCTGTTTCTGAATTTCTGTTCATACCAAAATGGTTGTTTGACTGAATCCAATGTGATCAGCGAGACTCAATGATTTGGTCTTTTTTTTAACAGCTGTATATAACTGTGGCCATGTGAGTTTATGAATGGTGCACTTATTTTTTTTAAAGATATTTTCAAACTGATCAGTGAATTCATTTTGCGTATTTTGCCCCCACATTTTTTTTAATTAGCTTCCTTTTTTAAGCATCATTTTTCCTTCAACCAGCTTTCAATTACTCCTACGTTTTTTGGCATTTTTTTCTCATTTCTGAGACATTTTGCATGGAATGTGATATCTACGTTGCGTTACCTGAGGTGTAAGACGTCCGTATCTATCCTCTTGTAGGTGGAGCGTCGTCAAGCACCCAGCTGGAGAAGGGGGCCGGACATAAAAGACTGCCTTAAGACAAAACTAAAGACACAAAGAGCATCTAAAGCTTCTTTTTTTTTCCTCCTTGAATTTACAAAAAGAAAACCGATTCAGTCCTCAAGCTTTTTCTGTCTCTGCTTCAGTTCTGAGGATTTTTTCTCTTCCCTCCTTGCCTGTGGTGGTTGTGAACTGCTTTTTTTGCTTCATGTTTCACTTCGTACAAGTTCCCATCGAGGAGAATCAAAAAACAAAAACCTGATTAAAGAAATATTTTTTGGTTGGAGAAATTTTCCCGAATAACGAGGAGTTAATCATCTTTGGTTCCTCTGGGATCTTTTTTTTTGTTTTTGTCCCTCCTCATCCTCGGTAGGTCACTTTTTGGGGAGCGGATTTGTACCTTTTCGCCTACGCTGCACTGTTCTCTTTGTGGATGTAACTGACGCCTAAGTGGACTCGTCACGATCGCAGTGGATTATTGGCCTTTTGTGGGTTTTTGCTCTTGTCGCCTCTTTTTATCAGCTGGTTTGAAGCTTCTTTTCTGTGTGAGAACTACACATTGTTTCCCAAAAGTCACATTTTATGGGCCATATTTGAACTTTATTGACCTTTCTCCAAAAGTTGATTCTGTTCATCTGGACATAGCATTTTGTGGGAGAAAAGTTTCGTCACTCATCCAAGTGACTTCTTCAGTCTCAGCTGACTGCAGGTTCCCCCAATCTTATAAATGGCTCGTCTAGCACAGCACAAGAAGTCTAAGACCAGGCAACAAAGGAAGTTTGACTTACTTGTTGTACGTCGGAAACCACCACAAAATATGGAGAGTGTCCTCAGTGACCAGAAGAGACAAGGATGCAACACCGAGGATGTGGATAAGTGGGTGAAGAATTTGTCTGACAGACAGCTCACCAAAACAAAGAAAAACATCCTTGCTAAAGGGTTGGATTTTGCTGTCACACCAAGACAAATCCCACTAGTGGAGCTGATCGCAGCCACAGAAACAGCAATTCGTAACAACAATATTGCAGAAGTGGAAGCAGAGCAACTACGGACGAAAGTTTCGGCCTGTCTCAGCAACGCAAAGCCCCCAGCATCCAACATCACCATGGAGGAGAGGAAGGCACTCACATCACTTAGTGATGACAACAACATTATCATCCTTCCAGCAGACAAGGGTAGGTGCACAGTACTGCTAAACCAGAAAGGCTATCATGAGAAAAATTTGTCACAACTCAGTGACGAAAATACTTATGAGCCCCTGAAACGAGACCAAGGAAGTGGCTACAGGAAGAGGGTGATAGACTGTCTGAAGCAGTTAGAACAAGACAAGGCTATTGACCGGACCTCGCATCACAGGCTATACCCAAGAGAGTCTACACCAAGTCTGTATGGTTTACCGAAAATACATGAACAGGGTGCACCTTTAAGACCGATTGTCTGCATGATCAACTTGGTCACCTATAACATCTCCAAGTTTCTGGCTTCGATCCTCAACCCGCTGGTGGGCAGCTCTGAACACCACATCCAGTTGTTGAGAAGGTGAGAAATGTTATTATGGAGTCAGATGAAACAATGGTCTCGTACGACGTTACATCTCTCTTCACTTGCATCCCAGTCACGGAAGCGTTGGAGGTAGTCCGTAAAAGATTACAGGATGACACCAACCTCAGCAACAGGACCACTCTCAGCATCGACCAAGTGTGTTTGCTTTTGGAACTGTGTCTTCATTCCACCTACTTCACATACAAGGGTCAGTTCTACAGGCAGAAACATGGGTGCGCCATGGGCTCCCCAGTTTCACCCATCGTGGCCAATTTGTACATGGAAGAAGTGGAAAAGATGGCTTTGCTATCCTACCCTGGAACACCACCAAGCCATTGGTTCAGATATGTGGATGACACCTGGGTGAAAATCAAATCTCAGGACATACTACATTTCACAGATCACATTAACTCGGTGGACCGACACCGTCACCAGGGAGGATATGAAAAGTGGCAGGTTAGCCTTCTTAGACTGTGAAATTTCCATCAGTAATTTGGGACATCTAAAAGCTGACGTGTACCGTAAACCTACACATACGGATCAGTATTTAAGGTTTGACTCTCATCATCCACTGGAGCACAAACTGGGTGTCATCAGGATGCTACAACACAGAGCGAACACCATCCCCACTGACACAGCGGCCAGGGAGGCAGAAGAACAGCACATCAAGAAGGCCCTGAGTAAATGTGGTTATCCCAGCTGGACTTTTGTCAAAGCTGGAAAGGCACCTAAAGAAAGCTCCAGCCGATCCAGGAGAGAAGGACAACCGCTGCCCAAGCGAAAACCTGTAGTGATCCCATATGTGTCAGGAATATCAGAGCAGTTAAGATGCATTTTTTCTAAACACTGGGTCTCTGTGGCTTTTAAACCCCAAAACACGCTGTGCCAAAAACTGGTCCACCCCAAGGATCGGGTCCTCCAACACAAACAGAGTAACATAGTGTACGCTGTTAAGTGCCAGGAGGATTGCCATGATTTATACATCAGGGAAACCAAACAACCTTTGGCGAAGCGGATGGCACAACACAGAAGAGCTACCTCATCAGGCCAGGACTCTGCAGTCTATTTACACCTACAGGCCAGTGGACACTCTTTCAATGATGAGGATGTACACATCCTGGACAGGGAGGAACGCTGGTTTGAGCGCGGAGTCAAGGAGGCCATTTACGTGAAAAGGGAAAGACCATCTCTGAATCGAGGAGGGGGCCTAAGGGTACATCTGTCACCATCTTACAATGCTGTGATTGCAGCCATTCCCTAACTCTCTGTGAATGGTACTCATAGCCATTGATCAGTGGGCTTTGGTCAGTGGGTTTTGGTCAGTGGTTGTTGATCAATGGTCATGAGAATTTGCATAATTACAATTAAGGAACTGACCTCCCAGCCCATTGTTCCTTCAGTGGGCTGGTTTCAGTCATTATGCAAATGAACTGTTTATAAGACTGGGGAAACCTGCAGTCAGCTGAGACTGAAGAAGTCACTTGGATGAGTGACGAAACGTTTCTCCCACAAAACGCTACATTCAGATGAACAGAGTCAACTTTTGGAGATTTACTTTCCTGGATGATTGAGAATGCATCAAGAAGATTTATTGACCTTTGTTTCCTTTTTCTGTAGCCCCCGTGCCTGGAGTTGATGAGTGACAGTCAGGGTTCGGAGGACAGGGTGATTGGCAGATAATCAGCCAACCTGCTTTCTCTCACAGGCCGACAGAAAGGCTTGTCAGGGTGGACAGAAACTCACTCCTGCCACTTCACTTCCTTTATAATTGATTTAGAATTGACTGGCCACACTCTTACATTCAGATGTCCTCTTGTTTGTCTTGTAAACTGGAGTCAGATGATAAAATGAAAATCAGTTTAATCTATGTTTCCAGTGTAGAAGTTGCGGCGAGCTCAGAGACTGAAAGCTGGAGAAAACTGCTGCATGAAGAAGAAAGGAAAAAGACGATGCATTCATTCATTTTTTTATTCAGGTTACTGATAAAGTTACAGGTCATTAGGTTAAAATTCAGAGAAAAATAAAACAAATCTTTGTATAATTACAAATTTACTAGAATTTATTGATTCTTTCTTCTTTTTTGCACATTCAATTTCTGTTTTATCAAATGAGACATTTTTAGTAAAGTCAATGGACTTATTTGAAGTTTATGAGCATTTTCTTATAATTGGTTGATGAATTCCTGAAAAACCTTTCGATGGAATTAAAACAGCAGCTTTGTTCTGCTTCCGGTTGCTGTGCTGAGCAAACGCCATCATCCTGTATCTAAAACCAGAACTATTATTATTATCTAAAGAACTACAAGCACCAAAAGATAACTGATAACTTTATCATAGTATATACTGTGTCGCAATACATAAATATTCAGACGCGATCATTCTGTCGTGATCTCTCTGTTTAAAGTCTGCTGCTGCTCCATATCCAAACCACAGTCAGCTCCACGTCCTCCTTTACCCCTCCTGTCCAAAAAAGCTCATTTTAACAACAAATAGCTTGGAGATTTCCTTTTTTTTAGGCCATTTAAGATTTAACTGCCAGTGAATCCTGTCATTCAGGCAGTTAGACTCCTTATCGACCTGTTAATCAAATCATTAACGACTGAAGCTCTTATTGACCTGCCAATCAGAGCTTTTCTTTCTTGTATCTTCCAGTAAATAGACTTGTGTAGGACTCAGCTGGTTGGTTGGTTAGTGCTACAGCTTAGTAACAAATGAATAACAGCCGAAAACCAGGATTATTTGTTTGTAAGTACAAAAGTGTGTTTATTCTGACTTATAGCGGTATGTTTATGGGATATAAAGTTGTAAAATGGTGTATGAATTTGAATATTTGTAGTGATCACTGGTTTGCTGTAGAAATCCAACAGAGCAGCTCAGTGGCTTGCTACTGTACCTGTGAATGTACTTTGTATTCAGAGGTTTTTATTAAAATAAATAAGTGCTGATATCATGTACCGCAGCTTTACTTTCTCTTTTCATCTGTTTTCTGCACGTCTGAAGCCAAAAGCAACACACACACACACACACAGAAAGTTTGCTCTTGTTCCTGAGCACCTTGTATGAGACACCTTAACGTATCTATTTTCACGGGAGACCTCAGCGGGGATATCATATTGACTTTGCTTCCAAAGTTTTAATTGCACAATTATGTATCATCTCAAGCTGCTTGATTATTGATCGTGGAAAGCATAAACATGTTTGCAGTGTTGATGAGTAAACCCTCTCTAATGAGCCTGCACTCAGTAAACTAGCTCATGTTTCTACATGACTGTTGTGGAATCTAAAGTAAGGCCCAATCTTCTTAAACCTTTCCGAAATATTGATGATTATCCCTAACTTATTGACTTCAGTAGAAGGCATCACCCCAGAGAGTGTGCTGAAATGTTTCTCCTCCTTCTAAGTGAAAGGCGTGAGTTCTCACACCAGTACAAAGACGGGGAACTGTCCGCATCGGTCTCATCAAGTTAAAAGAATTTCAGCTGATGCGAAGATCCAACAATGAGCTGGTTTAAGTTAGATCAACAGGTTCAGTCAACTCAAGAATTTTCCCACCATTAGTTGCACTTCAAGAAAAACTCATGGTGCAGTAATCTGAATATTTGGTGTCAGTGCAACACTGACTCCATTCTTTGAGGGTTGTGATGCTGCGCTGTAGGGTATTGTTTCATGTACCACATGACTGTGAGGGATAGAGATGGACTAGCTCGTCGTTAACGTGGCCCATTGGTTCATAAAGAATCGACCACTGGGGCTCATGCTTGATATAGACCCGTTCTTTGACCTTAACTTTCAGTGTTTGTTCTGGCAATTGAACAGTTTTTAAGAATAAACTCAGAGGATCAAAGGTCAAAGGATGTGAAATGCAAACATTTCCGAGCGTTCAAATTGACCTGGAGATGAAAAGAAAAGGACAGTGACTCAGAGCGCTTAGTCTTTTTTTATCAGTATAATTAAATATCATGCAGTCACTGAGGCTTCACCGCAGTGAAAATAGCTTCGTGTGTGTGTGTGCGCGGCTGTGCGTGTGTGAAGTTTCTGTGAAATGTGTGTCGTTGCAAACTTTTTGAAGTTTGTGTCTGCTCACTCAGGTACGCTGCTGTCATTTTCTGACTAATTTTCTCCTTCAGTGACAGCTCTACACCTGGTTACACACACGCGCACAAACGCACACACCCCTCTGAGCCCATATACGTGAGCTGCTGTCACTTGGACTATGTGACTAAATTTCTATCAGCTATACTGTGCCTGTGGGTGCACAGTTGAGTATTCTAGCTGACTTTAACCTGTTGAGAATCCAGAGATTTGAACCCGAGTGGGGTCACTGATCTCCTGAACTCTGGTCCACCTATCGTAGGTGCTGTTTACCTTCAGCTCAGGTCAGAAAAAAGAATGACAAGCAGTAGATTTATCAGCCGTAAGCCGTCCACACCTTTGCACAGGTCACTGACATCCACGAGTTTTAGGTCTGTGGTATGCAAAACGTGCAAAATAGTTTTTTCCCTGTTTTAGATCAAACAGATGCCATGAAAAGATTCATATTATATTTTTTAAATGTCTTTCCCTGAACATGAAGGCAGTTTTGCACCAGTCTTATGTTACTGTAGGCTCTTTATAAAACACCTGCAGGAGGCTGTTTTGGTGATTTAAAATAGAACTAAAGTTTCGCGTCTGGATGAGGACAAACTGCACTTTCCTTACAGGTCACACTCATATTACATTAGATTGGAATGAATCATTTTCAGCACAGAACTGAATATAATTAGTTAGTAAATAGACATGTTTTTATATACTAATAGAAGCCAATAAAGTAAATAAAGCTGAAAACTGGACGTTTTTGGAAAACAGTACATGTAAAAATATGTCGGGAGTCTCAAAGATTTGTATATTTTTCTCATGTACTGTGGAGCTTTGCTTCTCACCGGTTTTACACACCAAGCACATTGTAAACAAAATGACAGGAAATTCAGAATTTTTCAGATCTGAATTTGTCCTGTAATGTACATATGCACCAAAAAAATGCACTGAAAAAAAAAAAAGAACTAGAGTCGACATGAAGCTTGTCCTGATGTTTCTAAAGAAGAATAGCTAGAAACTGAATCTCTGGATACACCCAGTTCTCAGGAGAAGGCAGCGGCAGGGAGATTTTCAGGAGTTGAAGCTGTTTCACGGCCGCTTTCGTCCGTACTTCAGGATGCCGGTGGGGCAGTTTGAGCTGAGGAAGCAGAGAAATCATTTCAGAGAGTAAATAACCTCGAGCAGCACCTAGCTGTGTGTCTGAGGTCAAATAGGATTTCCATCATCAGTGCACTTGTTCCCAAATGCTGTGGCCTGATTGGTCAGGTCTGGTTATTTGCAAACAAAAATCTAACTTGGTCAGAAAAAATAAGCACTGCAAGGTCGTCCTGTGAAATTTGGCTGCATTAAGAATATGCGAGTCCGAAATATATTTAAAACGCAAACTTTACGCGTCCGGTGTCTGAAGAACTTTACACCATGAATAAGCCTCAGCTATAAAAGCTCGATGAAGCTGTAAATATTACATATTCCATGTATTCCACATGCATGATGGTTTCTGTGGCTGGTTCTGTACAAAAGAGCATCAGCGCATGTTCTCCCTCAGTTATTACATAACAGGAGCTAAAATTTACATAATTATCTAGCCAACCAAAAGTGACAACCATATGTGGTTTGGCCTTTCGACACACTCAGCTGGAAAAGCCACGTTATCTCTCTGTAGACTCTCACCATTTGTTGAGCTACCGCTGGTATACTGGCCTGTGATTGGCTCAGATGTTTCCATCCAGTAATCTGACTAGCTGAGAGCAAAATGAATCTCCACTGCACCTTTGAATGTAGCACCAGCGAACTCACACAAACCAGAATCGCACGTGCACCCAAGATCTGCCGCTTTGCACGAGCCACTCTCTCTCTTTTTTTCTTCTTTTTTTTTACCTCGACAACCGAGGCTTGTAATCTTGCAAGTCGAGCGTGTGAAAAAGACCAGGATTAATCAGTTTACCGCCCCACCAGAGAGAGGACACGCTGCCTTAATAAATAAATATGAATAAGCTTGTAGAGTTTGGAACAGACCATTAAAAAGTCAGAGAGAACATGGACCAAAGTGAAGCTCGAGGTGTGTTCAAGTGAGAGGATCAAGGAGATGTCACAAGTCGCTTTTGGATCAGATCCAATTATGTGAGGCTGATAGCGGCGTGTATGTGTGTGTGTCGCCCTGGAAGTCTTTCAGAGTGTGGTCGTCTTACCTTATCTTTTGTGGTAAATAGACTGCTAAAGATGCCGTGCGTGGTTTTTTTGTGTGCGTGTGAGAACCAGTCCATACTTGGTGCCGCTGTTATATTTTAATTAAAGCCGAACAGCAGCCTTAATTACTGCCATGATAAACAACACCTCTCTCTCTCTCTCTCTCTCTCTCTCTCTCTCTCTCTCTCTCTCTCTCTCTCTCTCTCATCAAAGCACCGACAAAGCTTCCTCAGATGTACACACACACACACACACACACACACACACACACACACACACACACACACACACTCTCTCAAAGCCTGCGGTTGGTCTCGGTGGTGCAGCAGAACTGTGTTTATGGCTGTTAATGAAAACTGAGGCCAGAGTCCCAGAATCCCAACGCTAATCACCATCTAACTCTCTGGACAGGAGAGGATGGAGGGAGAGAGAGATGAAGGGTGGGAGATGGAGTTTTTAGAGACCACGACACATGAGCGTGTTCATGTCTGTACGTGTAGAAACAGATAAAAAGTGGCGGTGCAGTCATCCGTCAATTTGCTATGATTACTCTGCTCGCATGTATTGCAAGCGTCTGCTCGGATTACTCATCTTGTGGGGACCCGTCTTCCTTCTGAGGACGAAAATGTAAAGATCCCACAACTCAATCACTCTTGTTTACAATAGTTAAGATGAAGGCTAAGTTTAAACAAGCAGTAGTTATGGCTAAGGGCAGCGTTAAGTCCTCTGAAGTGATGGAAGCAAAACTGTGTGTGTGTGTGTGTGTGTGTGTGTGTGTGTGTGTGTGTGTGTGTGTGTGTGTGTGTGTGTGTGTGTGTGTGTGTGTGTGTGTGTTGGTGCAGAATGACAAAGGAAAAGTCTAAAAAAGTCATGAGCTCTGCAAGCATGGATTCAGCTGTGCATGTAGGTAGTGTTTGTGAGCCACTTTGCAATTTCCCTTCAGTTTTATTCATAAAGTATGATTTTAAATCAACAGTCACTTTTGATTCTTCGATAAACACACCATTAGAGAACGAACCCTAGCAAACTTGTTGGTGACAGTGGGGAGGAAAAACACGTTTTGTGTGTAACGGCCTTTAGAGTTAGGTGAAATGTTTCAGTGGACCATTTCACCTATCACCTTGGGTTTGGTGAGGTCTGAGGCAGGACTAATGTAAGGATTATGTTGCAAGACAAAAGGTCATCACAGTGTTTGCATGCAGGGTTAATATATTTATGCACTGTTTTCAGGTGTTAGCTGTGGATGAGAAATTAGCACTTTGCAGAATGTGAGGCCCTGCTCTGCTGTTTCCACACAGAGAATCTGAAAATAACCCAGAACAGAGAGTTTATTAACCACACACAGACTCACTGAGCTCAAACAGGCTGGAGAAAATGGACCTTATAAAGCGACACGAGCGCCCAGAGAGCACTGCGAGTCTGAGTGGAGAGGGCAGCTGGGAAACACTGAGATGTACTTCCTCCTCTGAGACAAATATTCCTCGTGGCAGGAAGTAGTTTTTCCTCACATTTCCACATTTCAATGACAGAAAAAATTTTATTGCCCAAAGCAAAACTACGAGTTTAATTTACTTCATCTCATACGCTCTACCACACATTACATACCACAAATAAGTGCTATCCTTCTTACTCCACATACAGTATAAACAAATAACCATCTGTAACCTGTTAACTGACGCCACGCTGCGTTTCATCGTGGCAAAATGTCTTCCTGGAGACACCCACTGTGGCAGGAATGATCACAAAGGCTGAGTGCTTTGGCCGGTGATTAAATGTCTGACTGTGGACACATTTGGTCCTCAGTGAGACGCAGCAACACTTCACTGGTGTGTAGTTCAGATCAAAATGATTGTGTTGATTTTAAACATAATAAATGGGCCTGTGGCTGTTATCCACTTTATTCCTTCTCACCTTTTTAAATGATATTGGTGGCGTGGCTGGTGTGATTCCATCACTTTGTCTTGGTTAGCCTTAATTAAAAAAAACCTCCAGCTTCGTCTTGTTGTTGTTGTACAAATACGTTGATTGGATGTGAAAATTCATCTATGAGATCGCTTCTGTGCAATAGCTGACTGAAGCACCAGTCTTTGGAGCCTTTGATCAGTTTGCATAGA
Organism: Aulonocara stuartgranti; assembly: GCF_965226115.1. Taxonomy (NCBI): domain Eukaryota; kingdom Metazoa; phylum Chordata; class Actinopteri; order Cichliformes; family Cichlidae; genus Aulonocara; species Aulonocara stuartgranti. The sequence goes on along the minus strand of NC_138940.1, from coordinate 12,573,199 downwards.
TGACATCCTTTTCATTTTATATCGTATTATTATATCTTGAATCTGGAACCATTTGTATTTATTGAAGTCATCAGGTGGGTATATCATGCATCACATTGTAATGACAGAAAAGGGAAGCAGCTAAAGTTTTACATCGCCCTTTTTTTTTTAACAGCAGGAGCTGTTTTGTTGCTCTGGTAGGAAATGATTTAAAATGATTTAACACCTTTTAAATCATGATGCTCCGTAATGTCAAATTGTGGCATTGTGCCATAAACGTGACATGGCTGCTAAATACAGCTGGACCTAAAGGTCATTAACGGTATAACATAACGTGAACCTGCCTTATACATTTAGAAGCAATTTATACTTTCCTTGCCTGAAGAGGGCAACATTCTCAGGCCTAAATCACCCGTATTGCGTCTTCATGTTGAGACTGTTTGTATTGTAATGCAGATATAAATCATGTTGCTTTGGCAGTAATGTTCCTCGGTTTGGATGCCAAAAACAAGATTTGATTGGATCAAACCGAGGTCACGATTTCAAACCCATTTCTAATAAAAAAAAATTCTTCGACTGAATTTGTGGATGAAGAACTTCTGAGACTGTAAAGTATCGTCTGCTACATTCTTTCAAAGCTCAACCAGACTGTTTCTGTTAGCAGCAAGCCAGCACACACACACAGAGACACACACCTACAGGTTCACACAAACAAAAGAAGACAAAGATACAGAGATTCCAAATAATTACTGAGCCCAGAAGTCTGCAGCAGCATAGAGCCAGCAGTGCTTCAGTGTCTGAGCTGTGTGTACGTGTGCGGTGTGTACCTTAATGAGGAGAAAGAGGGCAGACTGGTTTATAGAGAAAACCTTCCAAATCCCATTACTGCACTGGTTAGTGTGTGTGTGAAGCAGTGCATCATTGTATGTGTACTGGACTGTGTAGTATTAGAAGGTTCTCGTGTGTGTGTGTGTGTGTGTGTGTGTGTGTGTGTGTGTGTGTGTATTTACAGTAAAGTCTCTGTGTTGCGTGTGTGTCCCATTCTGTCCTCAGTAAATAGTGACTTCTCATTAAAGCTTTCCGCTCTGCTGCCGGCGAACGCCGAGTCCTGGTACCTGGATAATCCACTCCCCAACGCGTGCACACACACACACACACGTACACCTACACACACACAATATACAGTATACACATGAACACAAGTCTTACTACCCTGCTAACTTACAGTCCTTACATCAAATCTAACTAACTATCTATCGATATATAAAAACATTAATTAAAAAACAGGGAAAAAGAACTGAGGAAGTTGCAGAGGAGGAGGAATGAAGAAGGAAGAGAAGCAGAGGGAGTGGGTGTATTTGTTGGTTTAATCCTCTCCTATTAGCGGCTCCTCTGTGTGCTGTAAGGATTAGCCTGTTGTCTGAGCTCCAGCAGGTCGGGGAGCAGGGGGCTGTAGCCTCCCCAGCAGCCCAGCCAGGAGCCTCCGACGACGGGCATAGCGACCCACCGCGGGTCCGCTCCTCCCCACCTCCGCCCTTGAGCTCAGAGAGGATTCGGCATTAGTTTGTTTGTTCAGAGCCTGGTGCTGAATAGTCAATGAGGTGATGGATGAGAGTGCGTTTCCCTGGGCAACAGTTTAGAGGCCCTCCCCTCAATTAACCTCTTGGCATGGCTCACATGCACACGCAAAGAAAAATCACACGCGCACGTATTCCGGAGATAACTTGCGCATTGATATGCAAGATCCGAAGTCATACAGCCCATGAACAGACCAGGTCAGGTTGTGGCTGCTGCTCATAATTCACAGCACACAGGCCAATATGCGCACACACATACACACACCAAAATGCGCAGCTTAGCGGAGGATGCTGTATTTACAATTCGGGTCACACAGGCAGAGATAAAAACACACTGAGGCGAACACGGGTCAGTGGTGCTACCGGTGCTTCTAATGCAGAGCACACTCCCACACACACACACTCATGCTCACAAAGTTTGAGGACAAGGCATTACTTGTGATGTTTATAATGCCAAACACACACACGCTGCCCATTCACAAGACAGTAGATAAGCTGTAAAGGAAACAACAGGGGATGAAACCTGCCTGAACTTCATGTTTCAAAAATGTTTTACATTTGTTTAGCTGCTTTTGTGTGATTTACGTCTGCCATGTAAGAGGACAGCTGAGCCGTGCCTTTGGTGTAAATTCAGGCTGATATTAACTTTGTATAACCCGAAGCATCTGATTGGTGCATTAATGGGTGTGGTTGAGCCTGTGAGGCAAAACGAAGGGAGAGAAAGTGGGTGATGGACTGCAAACGGCACGCAGGCAGGCCAGCTTTCACATCACATTATATCACCCCACTGTGTTTATGTGTGTGTGGGATGGTTTGAGGAGATGTGCATGAGTGTATACATGCATTAAAATGTTTCTGTGTGTAGTTTTGTGAAGAAAGGGGAAAGGGTTAGGGGACATGACTGTGTGTCTGCTGCATGACTGTGTGCGTGCGTGTGTGTGTGTCCAGGGGGAAGATCTTCTTCTGCTCCAGTTATAGCGGTCAGACACCAGCACAGTCCTCCACGGTCCACTTCCTGTCCATTTCCTGTTGACCTCTGACCCCTGCTGGATGAGTTGAGGTCCTGAGGGTTGTATGGTTGGTGTGTGAGTGTATGTGTGTAAAGGAGGTTTTTCAGATAAATAAAATAAACAAAAGCACAAAAATATGCCCATGTGAGTGCGATATCACGTATGCGATGATTTAATATTATCTGTATACATTTCCTAATACATCATAATCCATAAGTCACTGGGCTCCACTCTGTGGGATTAAACTATTAAAAGCACATTAGTGAGCCGCAGTTTGGCACTGGGTGGCATGTTCCTTCATTAGCATAAACACACGCTGTTATACACACCCCGTACTCGCTAGAGCAACAAATGTGAATTAAAATGCAGCTGAAAACAGCCCCAGTAACATTTGTTTGAGTAACCCTACTTACTCAAATAGATGCGTGTTAGGCTGTTTTAAGGATATTGTTTGAAGGAAGGGACTTTTTTAAAGTACCTTCTCCTGGCTCTTTGCCTTATTTATGCTATTACAATGCAATATGCTTATAATAAAGCATCTGCAGCCCCATTTTAAAAGAGAACCGACAGACTATTAAGGCATAACATTAAAACTTGTGCTTAACATTGTGTAGGACCTCCTTGAGCCACCAGAGCAGCTATGACCTATTGGAGGAAGAATGTGGCACATTTGCGTGCTGTGATGTTTTGCACCCAATAATGACACGTGAGAGATCCCTGGTTTGATCCTGGAAGGTTACCAGCAGAAAAATCTGTCAAATCAAACATGTAGAGTTGCCCACTGTGGCGACCCCTTGTGGTAAGCAAGTAAAAAATAGCTTTCTAGGGTATTTAGCTTATTCAGTCTTAGCTTTTGGAGGTCTCTGTACTCTGAGGAGTGAACCTGTGTATACAACTCGTAATGTTTTGAGATGGTAATGTCACTTATGTTGCGTTCATGTGGCTGTACTGCAGTGATGCTCCCAGTGTTCTGGTTTAGCTAGTACCTGATTAAGACTCCTGTAGTAATTAATGGCTCCCAGTCAGTGTTCAATTGGTTAAACCAGTGTTCCTGTCCAGAAACTATTTAATCTTCCCTCACGTCATTTCAAAATGTTTGAAATTTAAAAAATCAAATCAAACTGTTCAGATTTCACGGTGCAGCAGATGGTCCTGTGGGTTTCGTGGACTGAGCTTGTCTTGGATGCTCAGTTGGATCTGGGTGGGTTGTAGGCTGGATCAACACTTTGAGCTCTTCTTCATGTTCTTTTGAACCACTGCTGGGCAGCTTTTGTAGCACGGTGCTGCACACGGTCCTGCTGGGGGAATGCCTTTGCTCCAAACCAGCACACTCCCTCAGGACAAAGTTCAAGTTGATGTCAAACTAACATCCACGTGAACGTTTGCCAGAAGAGCATGGCAAAGTGAGGAGCAGGCCAGTAACAAATGCTCTTGCATTTCTATTTTAGCCTGTTTTACACTGAATCAGTTTGTGCTTTAAGGTCATGGGGTCAGGTGAGATACATACGTGTACATGTGAGCTGATGTTCTTCTCGCTCTATCCCATCCAAACATATTTTTTTCTTTTCCATGCTGGGTTCTGTTACAAACATCTGCATTGCTCTACGATTGTGACCGGACTAATCACAGTTTACAGCACCTAGTCTTGTGATGTGTTTGCTTTGTATCCCCTTTGCTCTAAATTGCCCTCCTTTCTTCTGTGTATTATTTGGAGGATACAGCGATTTTCTGTCTTAGCAATTATTGATTAGTCTTTGGCAGAAAATTCAGTCCATTCCTTGTCTCCTTTTTATAACAAAGATGTCACACGTGCTGGTTTCAGCTTTTTGGATGTCTTCTTTTCTCAGTTTGATGTCATTATGAAATGATTCTTTTGGTTTTTACCACCTTTTTCTGTTTTTTTTTAACATTTCATAGTCGAGACATGGATTCATTGAGAAAATAAGCAGCAACCTTAACTTTGCACTTTTGTACTCCTGGTTTCCTGCTCTTTAAGGATCCCGCAGTAGCAGGCTACAGCGTACAGTATCCCAGTCGTCCATTATTATTCCCAGTTGCTCTGCTCCTAATTTTTCTCCTTTTGTGTATCCTCTCTTTTCTGCCTCTGCGACCTCCTAATTTCCCCACAGGGATCACAAAGTTTCATCTTCTCTTATTAGACTTAATTTGCACTGTGTATGTGTGAGAGTGTGTGTGTGTGTGTGTGTGTGTGTGCGCGCTTTCATTCTGCTCAAAGACGAGGAGACGCAGCCATGCGGTAAATTGTCCTTGTCATCTGTGTGTCACCAGCAGAATCTGTAACCTTAACAAGGACTGCGTGTCCGCTCTTTTTGGCGCTCAGTGGCGGGGCCTCTGAGGGCCACCGTGCAGCGTCCTCATCTCACAGGCGGGATGCCGGCAACCCGCCGGGACTCTTCCCCTCGATATGGAGGGCAGGACGCGCCAACGCCCTCAGACTGTGTCGCTGCTAATTAGGGAAGCTCTGTAGACCCGTTCGCTAAGTGTGGAGGCTTCTGGAGCTGCGCTGGACTTTGGTTGCTAAACATGGTGATTTGGTGCCTTGCTCAAGGGCCTCCTAAGTACATACTTACTTCTTTAAGCTTCTTTAAACAAGATTAAATTTGAACCTCTTGAACCTTTTCTGGCCAAAAATAAAGCTTACTTTGTCTTTACGACTGCCATTAACAAAATAATAATAATAATAATACTAATAATTACAAAAAATGCCCATATTGTATATATAATCATTGTGTCTCAGATTTTGGGTTATTTGGGTTTAAATTGCTTCTCTAATCGGCGGCTTGAGATAAGCGATGTTTTTAGAAAGTGAGCAGTTCACGCAGCCATTTCTGTTGTTTCCACCAGCCCTAACACAACAACAGACATGCTGCAGTGGGAGGTGACAGCAGCAGGGGGAGAAGCCGGCTGCCACTCTCACAAATGTGCATGAATATTTTCTGCAAAAGTCAGAGATTTTATTTCTGCTTTGCAGTCATGTCTGATCAGGCAACCAAAGAAATTACAGCAAACCTTAAAAAGGACAGTGTGTTTGAGATAAACAATGTTTAGACCATCAGCTGCTGCTTGATTTCATGTGACCCAACAGTTTTCGTCGCAAGCCACAAATGGCTTTATCTGGCAGCAAGATATGAATCCACTATACACACTAAACGATATGAGCGTGTGTTTTATAGAAGCAGGCTTTAGCAGGGCTGCTGGGATGAAAGACAATGCACCTTTCAAAGCAGCTTTCTGGTGACCTTTACAATTTTCATCTTAAAGGAGAATTCATCAACAGAAGATGATATCTCAGGTTTATTTACACAAATGAATGTGAAAATACGTGCTGAATTACGCATACAGCACATCTGTACAGCACATCTGTACAGCACATCTGTATAGGTCGTCTTTACTGTAAGGTTTTTTTTTTCATCCGCAGATAAGACATCTAGGCCTACACTGTCTGTTAATGCTTGGTGAAAATATGGTCATATGTTGTGCAGATGTGTGTCTATAATGCAAACAGAGTCTATTTAGTTGCGCTTAGTTCACCTCTCTCTCTCTCTGTGGCTTGGCCTCCCTCACCCTCTTCTGTCACTCATCTCCTTCAGAGAACCACCTACACAAACACACACACACTCACTCCTTCATACATCTCCTCTCTGCTATTTCATTCTGGTTTCTCTCCTTCAGTCACTTCCCTGGATTCGTTCTCTTTGGCCTCTATCCTGGCCTTCTCTCTCTCTCTCTTATAGTATCTTCTTTGTAAGCGGATCCTCTGCCCTGGCCTGCATTTGCATGGGCGGGAGCCAGTAAGGCGTTTGGCTCGAGGGGATGACTGAGAGAGAGGAGGAGAATCTCATTTGCATATATAACGAGGCCTTTTCTGCAGGCAGCCAGGGGAAGAGAAAACACAGGAAAATGGATTTATTTATGTATGGTTTTGTCAAAGATTTCCCCCAGCAGTTGAAGTCAATCCAGGAAGCCAATTATGCGTTGGATTGTGAGTGCGAGTTGTGAGAGGAGATCTCGCTGTGCTGCTGCACACCCCCAAAGAGCGGGCTGATCAGCAGTCGAACTGAACCGAGGATGATGATGGTGACAGTGATGGTGAGATTCGTGTGATTCCAGCATTATTGCGTCTTTTCCGTGTCTCTTTCAGTTGCTATCAAAGCGGCAGCCTTTCATCTGCCGCGTCCTATTCTCGCGCCCGTCTCCAGGCCCGTTTCTCTGAGAGGAGCTCTGGGGCGATAACTACCCACCTTCCTCACTTTCTTGTCTTCGCTGTAAATGTCAAGAAAATATTAGAGGAAAAAAAAAAAGAAAACTTGCCGGGAACCAGAGGGAGAACAGAATGACTTCACATCAGGACAACGATGTGCAAGATGTGCAAGAGGGTAGCTCCTCTTTGGCATCGTCACGAGTCTTCTTTTTTTGTTTTTATCAGACAGGACTAAGAAGAAGCAGTGGGTGAAAAAAAGTCATCGCATATTCCCCCGGATTGTGTGCCTCCCCCCCCCTTTTTTTTTTTTCCTATTCTAATCTGCTATGCAAAAGAATTAAAGCATGGAGCCGAGCTGTTATCTCTTGCACACAGCACAAGAAAGAGAGAGAGGGAGAGAATAGGCTAACGCTGAATAATGAATCAAACACACTCCAAAGCCTTTTACATTTCCTATACTTCACCTTAAATATTGAGAGGCCTGCTTCCCAGCCCACTATTCCTTTCAGGGAAACAGAAAAGTGGAAACTTTCAAGATGAAGAGGCGTGAAGACCGAAGGGTCTCTCCATCCTCTGTTTGCTTCTTTCCCTGAGACGGACTGATGTTGTTTTGTGGTTTTACACGCCACTCGCCCGCTGACATTTTGCATAATGCGGACCGAGCGACTGCCGACTGAGGATGATCTAAGCAGCTGGACAGCTTGTGATGAATGCTGGAAAGTCACAGCGGGGGAGGGAGGGGGCAGGGTGCTGGCTGATGGATCGGCAGAGAGAGCTGCTCCAGCTTGGGGTGCGGAGACGTCAGGAGGAGTTTGTTTGCTGGGAAAACTGTGAACTTCATCAGGTTTCTTGCAGTTAGAGCAGTGACTCCCAACAGAGTCGGAGCCCAGGTTTTAGGAATTCTTATTTTAGGAGTCCTGCAACGCGCTTCCTGCTACCTTTTTAAAGGTTTGAAAAAGAGACGTACTGTAGCTCTGCTTAAAATGCTACCGCTGCGCTAATGCCGAGGTCTTTGCTGTATTGTCTGTTCAGGATTTTGCACATTTACAATGCTTCGTTCTTCAGTGGTTCATCCTTGTAGCAGAGCAAGATTTGATGGTCTGCTGAATAAATGATGTGCATGTGGGTGATACACTACATATATCGCAGGCAGTGGTGATATTGCTTTACATTTTCTTTACTGCATAAAATAAAATGGTGGTGGAGAGACCACAGAGAGAACCAGGCTTGGTTAATGTTAAGAGAAACCAAACTGTTTCCCCAGCTGCTCTGACAGATCGATCACAGCCCAACACTTCATTGAAGTTGTACGACGTTCACACTGAATATTCAAACCCGAGACGCCGTGTTTTTATGGCTGCGCCTCGTCTCTATCAAATAGAAATATTATTCATGCCTTGATCACCATTTTAAAAGTGTTTGTAGAGCCTCAGTTATCGAGGTCACAGGTTATTTAAAAGTATGCGGTGAAAATCAAACGAGGTTACAGAATACAACAATACTCCCTGCCACACTAAGAGTAAGTATTTCTAGCCCGTCGTCTGTTCCTGAGCATGAAATACTCGTCAAAGCTGAAGTCATCTCTGAGCTTTGGATGTGGAGTTGTTTGGTGAAGCGCCTTCACACGCTGGTCACAGCAATAGTGAGTCTGTTCTTAAGCACCCAGCAGTGCAGTGGTGGATAAAAGTCTTGCACAGAGCTTTGGAGACCAGCAGACTGGCTGTGTGCTGTCACCAGGATGCCATGTGAACAATATGATGCAGTGCAGTACTGAAGGCTACTGTTATTATGTTTGTGCTGGAGCACATTCTTTAACTCACCCCTGTTGCAAGTAGACAGAAGTCACAAAGAGCTTGTTTGAAAAAAGGAAAATAAATGTTAAAAACAACAAAAACTATCCACGGCAGCCTTGTTTTTAGGTCTCTGGTGAAGCTTTTATGCGTCGTTCTCTTTGTTACTAACATCGTTGTCACCATCTTCCCTGTTCAGGTCAACTTTTCATCTAGTCAGGATTGAGCCTGCACACAGAGTCACTGGCATCAGGCTCGACACTTCAGGAATTTGGAAAACTGCGCACAAGTAGTCACAGTGTTTGAGTTCCTACATTTCTCTGCAAACAGACAGTAACAAAAAGACCTGCAGCACTCCCACTAGTGACAGACTCTTGGTGAGGAGCTCTCATTGTCACATTTTATGCTCTGGGAACCCTTGAGCATCATTTTCAACATATGTATTTGATGATGTGAACAGGCACGTTTCAACTCAAACCACAATGTGTTCCTAATCCTAACCAAGCAGCTCTGATGCTTAAACCAAGTCAAATAATAAAATAATGAAAATTAATAACAAGTAAAAACCAAAGTGCAGAAATAAAACAAGCAAACAGTTGGTTGACAGTCCTGTAGTTTAAACCACTGTCACTTCCTGTCTCGTCCACCTGCAGCCACTGGTTCATGGAGACTCTGATGGCAAAGGGCCTCCTGTGTGCATCTTTGAAATGTCAGACATTTTTGAAGCCCTGTGATGAGAACGGGTTGGTTTTTCAAATCCACTTCAGAGTTGTCATTATTCGGAAATCATACTGACATATTTGGAATCTTCAGTTGTGTCAGATCTCATCAATAATTAGTTTTTGCCCAAGTAACTCAGAAAGACTTCATGTAGTTAGAGTGTAGTTCCCAACACTTCCTTCTTTTGCCACAAACACAAGCCCACTAATCCCTTTATGTATATTATTCACTTGAACTGAGATGGTAACTCATTGCTGCCCACAGATAATTGGGCATGCCAGAGAAAAAGAACGAGGAAGATTTAAGCTTGCATAAAATGAAGAAAGATCACAAAGTAGTCCCTCACTGTTGTACTCACTCACATGTTGTACTTTAAAGAACGGAACTCTGAATTCGTTATTTCAGAAACAACTAACCGTGCACGTGCTCCCACGTAAGTTTGCAAATTATTTATTGGATGTACTGATGCACAGCCGGTCCGACTGTACGCTGGCGCTGATTCTCCAAGTTTCTGAAACTCAAAATTCCGAAGATATTCTCTAATTCGGTGTTTTAAAGGTGATGGAGAACACTGTCCATCCATAGGTGTTCATTTGAGTTGACTGAAAGTTATGAATTTTCATCTTTGATTAATTGTGACATGGTGGATGAGAGGACTCCCATCAACATACAAATGATTCACCATTGGCTAAATGGCATTACAGGGACACACCAGCAAAATGTAACTAACAGCAGAACAGAGTGACCAGCATGTCCCAAGTTAAGCCCCCTTCAGTCCAGTGAAATTTTTTTTCATTTTATTTATATAGCACCAAATCCAAACAATAGATCCTACAACAATAGTCCCACAATGTGGAGCAACTAAGAACTTATTCAGTCCGATTCAAGCTCCGAGTAGAGCACAAATGATGAGTTTAGGGTTAATAAATCTGAATCTTTCAGGCTGAGCCTAAAAGCTTTTTTTTCTTTTGTCAGACAGATGCATCTTTGGAGCTCAGTCAGCAGCCCCGCGAGCAGATTTTAGTGAAAAACCGTGAATTTTATGGTGCTGCCTGGTTGAATAATGGCTGATAACAGTTCACGGAGATAAGAGCTGATACAGTGGCACCTAAAACTGCTGCTGTTTAACATATGGCTAGGTGCTAATGGAGCCCTCCAGACGCTCCTGTCTGTATTGTTAACTGCCAGCGGTGAACTTCCTGCCATGGCAGCAGTAGCGAAGTGAGACTTCACAGCTTCCCAGAGAAGATAATCTGATGTTAATTACCATGGGGTGCCAATAAATCACTCACAATCATGTCATAAACATGAAGGGGCCCTTCATGCATCATTATAGCTTTGCAGAGATGAGCGAGCACAAGCCTTTCGCCGCGACACCCTCCGCTTTGCATAAAAGTCCCTTCATTATCCCGCCCCGTCATTTCATGCACATGACAGTGAGGGTTTTTCTTTAACAGCCTCCACCATGTCTTTCACTCACTCTCGTCGCCGATGTCAAATTATAACGTGCCTCCTGACTGAACTGAGGCTTCACGCAGAGCTCCATAAAACAGCGTTAATGTGGGCAGGAGGACAGAGGCTGGAGGTAATCATGGATTTTTCAGCTCTTTATTTTAATTGATTGTTTAATTGATGCATTTAGAAACATTATACAAAATGATTTTGCATTTAAATCCATCCGAGGATAGTTCTTTCCCAGCATGCACTGGGTGAGAGGCCACGAGTCTTTCGAAGGGAAAAACTCTTTGATCATAAAATTATAGACTGCCTCGCTAAAGTCGGCAATCCAAATAATCAGTCGGAGAGGGCCTGAAATAGAGGAATTTTTTGGCTGTGTCGCTAAAGTCGGCACAGCACAGGATTACAATGGCGAAGGCTTCAAATCTACAAACCAACTGTAATGGAAACAGAAAAGGGTGAAGCAGAAGCAGCTCTCAGCTCCAGTGCCGAATATGAGAGATGTTGGCTAAACTACGCCTGAACCAGACCAGTACGCCTGCACCGCTCACCATCTGCCATCCATTATAATCACCACGTTGGCTGACAGCAGTGGGATTTTAAAGATTTTATTACTAAACTACCAAATGATTAGGTCCAAACTCTGAAATCATATTTTTAAGCATCAAAGATTGTGTTAGATGCTGGTAGTGTGATGAAATTACGAGCTTGACAGGCTGTTACAGTTTAGATTTCATCTGGAACAGCTGCTATGCAGGTACACTGACACATTGTTTAAATGGATGACTAAGAATATTGTGCTGTTATGTTTTTACCTGCATATTATTCTATGTAACTGACAGAGTTCCGTTTTTTGCACAGTGCATCTGCACTGGAGATGTTTCAAAAGCTGCTCAGAACAACTCAGCCCGAAGAAAAGTCTTCAGTCTTTGTTGCAAAGGTTTGCTGACTTTGCCCTGAAATACATTTTTAAAACCCTTTTCCCACCTCAGAGTTATGCTTGTACCACCATATTTGTTGATGAGGAATTCTCAGTTTCCACGTCAGGGTTGTCAGAGTGCCACAACTCTCTCTTAAAATATGAAGCTGAAGCTCATGTTTTATACACTGTGCACCATGTCAGAAAAGCCTTAAACCTGCATTCTGTCTGATGGCCAGCAGGGGTCGACTGTTTGCGTTCTGATTGTAGGTCAGAGTCGGCTTCGCGTAACTATAACAGGACGTGCATGTAGGCAGGGCTAACTTGTGGTTGGCCTCTGTGACCTCACTCATCACATGTACTTTTGAAACTGCAGTTTTCCTCTGAAACCCCTGGAAAATGCAGAGTATGGGTCTTAGGTTGGTTGTTTTGTCCACTCCAGCTTTCAAGGTCAAAAATGAACCTTTAATTCATGTTTTTGTGAGCTTTGACTAAATAATTCCACAGCCAAGTAAACATGCTGACGGTCTTTTAGCATTTTCACTCAGTTTTCTTTGCTTTCTTTTATGGAGTCATTTAAAAACACCACAAAACATTGCATTGACCGACGGTTTAGATGGATTCAATGTCCTTAAAAGACCTTTAATGTATCATAAAAGCAAAATTTATAAACATAAACTTGAATGCAGAAGAGTCATTAGCTTTGGAAACTCGACGTTTACCTAGAATGTTCATAGAGCACAGATCTGAAATTCCGAGTGAAAATACTTTTTCAAGGCTTTTTTAATGTCAGGCTTTCATTTCTTTTTCTGTGTGTTTGTTTTGGTTTTTCCTTTATTTGTGTGTTTGGCGCGCTCGCTCCACACAGAGATTTCATCCCCACACATCACCCTGCTCTAAGGTTAAAAACACAAAGTACATTTCAAATAATTCCCCTCCCTCGGTCCCCGCTTCCCGTAAATCTCCATATCTAACAAGCATGGAGGTGACTCTGACAACCTGGCTCTGGTCGGTGCCAGCCAATTAGATCGGTCGAGTAGGATGAGGGCGCCCTCGGTGTCCTCGCAGCAGCATCTTGAATCTCACACCGCTCCATCCGTCTGAACATCTGGCTTGAAGCTGCGTCTGCCTCCTGCAATGTTGACCGTGCTGACGGGTCCATTAGAGACTGTGTGCGCGCGTGTGTCTGTGCGTGCACGCCTGCGTGTGTGTGTTTGAGCTGATACAGGAAATGACACGGCAGCAGCAGGTACACAGGCTCTCCCAGAGCACTTGTCCAAACCGATCAAATGGAACCTGAACTAAGCGTGAACGCCGGCAGATCCGTGTTCGGGGACTCGATCAGCTGCTGCTGCTGCTGTTGACGATGATGACTCACAACATGGCTGCCACAGGCAGAGCTGTTTAAAGACACCTGAGAAGAAGAGAAAAATGGATCTGATTGGTCTACGTTTATATATTGTTGAGCTGTGTTTTTACTGCAGGATTTATTCTTAACTTTAAATTCAGTGTAATGTAATGTTTTGATGGACAGCCAATCCTAATCCCATAGTTTCTGTGAAGATGGGATCCGTGTGGGGGTTTCTAAACAACAAGGCTCTTAGGTAAGCCATCGGAGATCGTTAAATGTGAGTGAAATTCAGCAGCAACAAAAGACTGTTAGTGATGTAAAGCGGGCGACTTTGTGGTGTTAAAGAGTGAGGAATCCCACTGACATGAGGGGATATGAATAATTTAAAGGTTTATCTATGCAACAGGAGCCTGGACTGTCCAGGCAATGAACCATCAGCTGCAAAGCAATGTGAGAAACTCTTTTAATGATAGTTAAGAAGATATGCGTTGGACTGAAATTAGCATTGACACGTCTCAGTGCATCATGATTGGGAGGATATCTTTGCAAGCGCAATCATCATAGCAGCAACAACCAATCACATACAAGGCACAAAAATCAGCCTCGCTCTGTCTGGACTGCACGATTTGACTGACCGGCAGCGGGGCTGATGTGATTTGATTTGCTGGCACTTGAAAAGCTATGTTTCTTTTAATCTTTCAGTACATGTGAGGTGAAAGCAACAAATCCACCATTCAGTTTGGAAACTCGTGACTTCACCCCATTCAAAATGAATGAGAGGTGAGAGCACTTCATGTCTGAAACGCTGCTAAAAATAACAGAAGAAATATGCTTTGATGGAGGAGATTTTTATTAATCTAGGTGAACATCTGTTGTTGGTCCACTTTAGTTTCTGTTTGAACTCTGGCTCATCGGGCACCGTCAGCAGGCCCGAATTTCTTCCTGATAAAGACTTTATGCCTCAGACAAATTCTAACAAGCCTCCCTGATTGTGTGTCCAATTTCCACTGTAAAATTAGCGCTACGTCCTCAGAGCTTTTTCTTAAGCAGATTGGGAAAAACGAGGGTTGCAGGGTTATGATTATCTGTCACCGATTCCACTGATTCAACGTTCTCTTGTCTCTGTTTGGCTCTTTCCTGAGCTGCTTTAATTGTTGCATATTGAGTTTATTTTGCTAATTATCAGTGTGAAAACTTTGCCTGGACAACTCTGATCTTAGAATAAGTAACATTTGAAACAAAAAGGTGTTCTGAACCTTCAGACTTTTATCATATAATACGGTTCTCGTTGAGAAGCCGTTATAAACAGAGCTGTAATGAGGCCGCTGCTGCGTCGACAGTGTGTCACTGTGATTTACTGTTCAGGCTTTCATCAGGAGCAGCACCACCTTTCTCTCTCCCACACACACACACACACACACACACACACAAACAATACAAAATAAAATGTTCGAGTGAAACTACACTATCCTTCACCCTTTCCTCTGCTGGTCCAAACTTTCTGCTTCATTTGAGCCCAGAGTGCGTCGTATCTCCTCGTCTGTAGGAATCGTCTGCTACATTGCATTCTGGGTGTAATTCGCCCCGGGGCAGTATTAGATTTAGCTGGTATCAGACTTATTTGTTCGCTTTACCCAGTTGAGTACACAGCGCGTACACGGCGTACAGTGAAGCTCCTCATCCACTTAGCACTCGGCAGATAAGAGCTTTCTTTATCCTGCTTATCTTGCAGAAGATAAAACACACTCAGAGGCCGAGTGGAAATGAGATGTGGCGACAAACCGCATCTTTAAACGAAGAGGTGTTTCTTCATTTCCAATAACGACGGCCTATATAGAGCGTGAAATGCTCTCAACTTGGTGTGAGAGGAAGCTGTGTGTGTGTGAGTTTGTGTGTGTGTGTGTGTGTGACAGAGTGATAGAGCGGCATCATTTGAGTGTAAAATAAACGTTCAGTCGAAATAAGTTAACACATCTAAATGAGGGAAGGGAAGGTTGCAGAGGGACAAACCTGCATCCCATTTTCTGCATCGCTTCACCCATTCAGAGAGGTGTGGATGTGTGTGTGTGTGTGTGTGTGTCACTGGGGAGGAAGGGTGGGTGATATGTGTCGATGTTCACCAGGCCAAATGTTCAGCTAGGACAGTGTGGACAGAATGCCGCGCTGTCTTGCAAACCGTCCCCTGACCTCTGACATCACGTTTTTCGTACTGCATCTGATGATGTTTCGGGACAATGGAGTCGCCTCAGACTGCTGCTGAAAACTTGTACACATGGAGATGGGTGTGGAATCTTAAAAGAATCTACTGAGTTGTGACAGAATATAAAATCATAATTTGGAAAAACAGAAACATCCCATTAAAAATGTACCTTTCCAGAGGCCTTCTTCTTTTATCTCCCCTGTACAACGTCGTAGAAAGTTTTTAAAAAAAGAAGCTATCGTGGAATAACACTGTAAAAATCTTGTTCTTCGGTCCACCCTGTCCCTGGGACGTGAGTCGAGTGAAGGCGAGCCTCCCTGCATCGCTGTAAACTGAGAGATGAATAAAAATGCCATTTTTGAGAGGGAAAAATTAGCACAAAGTGATATATATTCATCTCATGGGTGAAAATCACCAACGTTAGTGTCCTAGTCACAAAATATCGAGAGGAGAATATTTCAGTCAAGTGTGCGATCTGATTTATTAATGCTGGCAACACACAATTTACTGCACATTAGGCCAATATTTAAAATTGGAAAAAAAAAGAACAAAGAAAGGAAAATAGCTAAACTTTTGTAAATCACCTGTGAAACTAATTACACCCGGAATTGCACTCACACACTACTTTGCCGCATTTAGTAATTTAGTCCTCGTGTAACCGGTGTGTTCCTGCGTTGCGTCTGACAATGAAAGGTAAAAGGCCCGCTCCAGCTCCTATAATCAAACATAAACAGTTGGGATGAGAGTTAGCTCCACCCACTACAACTTCCAAGCTAACAAGACTGTTCATGCTAGCATCAGCAGTGTCTATACACATACACAGGTGCCACTTATTCACAGCATCTTGTAAAGACAGGCGTAATGATGACAAAAATGAACTAAAACACACAATGAGAAACGTCAGGCTGGGTAAAGATATAATGGTGTTGGAAAAGAAATGACTCTGACCTCTCCCACAGGGGAATTATGAAAAAGGGGAAAAGTCAGAGGGGTACCCCAAATTTATAGGGTTGCACCAAAGAAGAAGTCAGGTATACCACAGTTTGGGGTTTGGAACACATTTTGTGTAATTATAACAATATATAATTTGTGACCCGGTTACACTTGGGCAGATGAGGCAGACACTGAGGATGAAGAATGTAAACCTCGTACAGAGAAGAGATCTCAGAGGACTTCAGCGAGAACACCGACAGTTTACTCCAGATGCCGCGCTCGGCTGTCAGTCCCAGCATCCCTGTCAATACATCCGATGCTGTGAGAAGGAGAGGAGAGAGGAGAGGAGACTCAGTCAGCTAATGTTTGACTCTGTGTTTCTGTCTCGTGCTCACACTTCGTGTTCCCGCTGCTGGCCAGACTTGCTTTTATTGATGGTCAGTTTAGATTCCTGCATAAATACAACAATCCACACAAAATGCTCGCTGTTCACTTTCCTCTTCCTCACGAACCAAATTCATTTTGACCAGCCATAACACACATGTCAAATCACTGCTAACCAGCACTTTAAATTAGTGAGGTGATGTTTACGTGAGCTTAGTTTTTCCGTCAAATCCAAACTGACAAAGACCTTTCAGACACTTCACAGTCTGTTTATTAAAGCGTCAAATCATTAAAAACATTAATACATGTAAATTGCATGAATTGAAGTGTGAAGAAAATAATTTTCAGTGCAGTGCCCTCCGAAACACACAGGCTCGCCTCACAAGTGACACTAAAGTCGGGAATTAAGTTCAACTTCATCAAGCAGAGAGAAAAATACTCACCAGGGCGGTCTCGGGGTGTGATTTTAATCTACCAAGCAGGACTTTCAGAGATTAGACACATCGCTTTGAGATGGTGATTTAAACATTTGCATATATTTGAACATTACACATATATCTTTGTTCAGCTTTGTGGAGCAATTAACTCAACATATTTCTTTTATATATACGATATTTATCTGTGAGGGAAGAATCACTTGATAATACTTATACTAGTACCAGATGACTGTGTTGTTCTCACCTTCTAAAACTGCTTTTTTTAGATTTCTTTCTCCAACTTTACTATTGTGAGTTTTATTTTCTGTCTTTCTGTCTGGCTGTCCCTCCAAAGCTGTGATTTTAAAGTGGTTTATAGTCATTTACAGAGACTTTTAAAGAATTGAGAATTAAGAATTTTCTAATATATTCATCTTAGGTTGTAGTCAGTGTCAGGAATAAGGGGTAACCTACGATGTCGGCCCACTGGGGATTGTGGTGTAAAAAACAGCATGGGGGGTGGGGGTCCACATAAGAGGAGTCAAGTGGGGTAGTCATAGACTTCCATACAGTCAAATAAAGATTATTATTATGTCATAGCTAAATTAGTAACTAGTATTTGCCAGCTGATATTGATTTGACATCATAATAACAGTGATTCATCTCTCAAAGGTGTTAGCAGTTAGAGAGACTGAGGGAGCTTAAAGGTTTCATAAAGTGCGTGTGTGTGTGTGTGTGTGTGTGTGTGTGTGTGTGACATATGGTTGCTCTCTAAACAAGATGCTGACCAACTATGTTCTGATAAAACACACACACGCTCACAATGTATGTGCCCTCTGACCCTTCTACAACGCGAGTCTAAGCAGACTAAAATAGAAGCGTGTGTGTGTTTGTGTGTGTTTGTGTGTTATCAGAGCGACCAGCAGCTCTGTAGCGCTCATCTATCCCATAAGTCACTGGGGCTCCTGCTGCCTATTGATCTGGCAACCCTCCCTGACACACACATGGACACACAGACACACACTCGTCGCCTGCCAAGCACCGTCAGATGGTCTAAACCGATGAAGAGAGCGAGATAGAAGTAAAGTGGAATCATCAGCACCAACAATACCCCCTCCAAACTCCTCCACCCCCTTTCCTCCCACCCTCATCCCCCTCCCTCCCGTTCTCTCTCTCTCCTCTTCTTCCTCTTAAACAGTCTAAACCATCAGTCTTTTGTGCTCATTTATTAATCTTATTGTTATGAACATGTTGTCAGAGGAATAATGTTAAAGTCCGGCTGATGTGTCGACACCCTGAAATATAAAATCTAATACGGTACTGCATGTTTCCAAGGCATTTAAACGGGGTCCACACACATCATCAGGGCTCTGTTTTTGCATTTCACCCGGCATCGGTTGCAACTAGAAATTTGTGTTGCTAGGAGACGAGCTGTCAGCTTCAGTGACGAGGTCTTGATGGGAGCACTTCATACAACTCTGTATGTGAATGTTGTTGTTTTTTTCTTTTTTGCCAGAAATGATTCGATTAAACGTTCGCGATCAAACGGCTCATTGGGAGACACTTCATTTATTAAATATGAACAATTTTATGTCAATTCTAAGATGTAGCAGCGTTATTATACTTTGGTTTTTTGTGTTAATGTGAAATTATATTGTTTTCAGATCAGTGTAGTTTCAGCTGGTTTCCACAAGTGATTTGCTCATGTCAGTTTATGTTTGCTTAAAAATGTCTCAGTATTAGTTTTTAGTAGATTTACTAGTTTCAGTGTGTAATTTTCGTGTTATGGGGGTATTTGTCCAGGTCAAAGCCTTGTAACAGGAACATAAACATCCCAGGCTCAATAACCAGGCATGTCAAAGTCTGACAAAGACTAACATGCGAAAAATTGCTTTACATTTTATTAGCTGACATTGTTTCAGTCATTTTAATACACTCTACTTTGATTTGATTTCATTTAACTAGCTGTTTTGTCCCCACACATACCTTTATGAACCTGGCTGGTCATTGGTCACAGCACAGGCACAGCCTGACTTCTGATAAAAACTCATGGAAGAAAATTTCTGTAGTTTAATCTTTTTTTTCATTTTTTTTTTTACCTGTCCTAGTAAAATAAAGAAAGGATACTAAGCAGCTAAACAGTTATATTTATGTATTTATTTATTTGTTTGTTTGTGGTAAAAAAAAAATTTTTAAAATCTGATACTCTTAATTCACAGTCAGCTGTTTAAGTCCATCCAGAAGCAAGTCTTTCCCAGCAACATCCTCTAGGCACTAATTTGGGCAGTTATTTTAAGCATTCAATTTTAATAGCCATTAAAATATAAAAACTGCATGTATTGAATCACCAGGCATATCAGATGAAATGAACCCCCCAAAAAATAAGGTTTTAAATATAAATGCAGCCAAAGCTTTCATTTAAGGATTCTCGGGATGCCTCGTCTGTGCTTTAACTCAGATTAAGTGGAATTGGCACACACAGATCTACACTGATAACTCAACAACAGTCACACGCGCAGACACATAAGTACAGGTGTGAGTCTGTTCATGTTTTATGGTTCACAGACGCACACAGCTGTAGGTTTCGGTTCATGTATGGCTCCGGGCGTTCTGCTGACCTCAGCGCGGCAGCTCAGAGAGACGCACGCGGGGGATGCTGAGAGAAAGGTGTGTGTTTGCGTGTGTGGAGGTCAGCTGTAGCCTGCAGTGCAGTGGCAGTCACCTCTCTGGAGTCTCTGTTTGTTTCTGCATTTCCCACAAACCATCACCTTTTTTTCCCCCTTGTTTTGTTTTGTGTTTTTTTTTTTTTTTTGCAGCTCTCTCATTGTCACATGTCACTTCTGTCTTTATTTCCTGGTCTTGTTTTTTGCTTCACAGTGTCTTTCCTGTAACTTTGTTTCTCCGGTGTTCTTCTTCTTTACTTTTTCATTTATCACATCCAGAATCTTTAGTTTGTGCTTGAATGAGAAAACAAAGCTTATGTAATATCAACTAGCAAGCTTCATTTCTGTCAGACTTCAAATATCCACCATTTATCTGGAGATGATCAATGGAGGAACGGAACAGATAGACAGACGCATGAAGCAGCTCAGGAACATTTGTTTGGATTTTTGGAGTTTGTGATGGGAACACATGTTGTTGTGCGATGGGTTTCACATGCACAAATATGGATTCAGTGATTGTTTTGCTAACTGAGAGGATGATTTGGGCAGATTCTGTCATCGTCTCTGGTTTCTGGGCAGATTTAGGCTGTTTATATGTGTTATTAGTAGGGAGGAAAGATGTTGCATGTTGGAGGTACTCTTTATATAAAAGTCCATTTTTTACATTGGCTTTGGAAAAGGTCAATTTTATCAACACCTGCAGTTCAGTCACCCGTGGTTGGAGTGTTTCCTGCAGCATTTCCATGTCATTTGACAAGAGGAGTCACTTTATGCTTTGCGCAAGTACAATGGCACACAGGAGTAACTGAACTCTATGTCAAATATTTTAATTTCAAAAATAATGGAAGGACAAGCTGAGAAACATGGCCTTGGTTCTGGCAGTCTTCACCGTGTTTTAATAGACATCTTTGCTCAGACAGCTCGACCTCCAGCTGTCTCTCCTGTTTACTTTTAACAGAGACAGTCAAGTCATTTTTGGAGTAATGATACAGTTTCTCCCTTTAGTATATTACTAAAAATGAACATGGACCTCATGCAATAATGTGCCATCTTAACTCATGCACCCAAAAAACCATTATATTCACACCAGTCCATTTTACCAATCAGTGTATATTAAACAGTCCAAATCCTTCTAAATTCGTAGTTCTCCCACTTCTTGATAAAAGCTGAGTTGTATCAGGAAGAAGCAGAGAAACACCTGCTGCTAAAGGAAAGGAAAAAGAGTCCGAGAACCAAAGGTGCACCTTTCCAAAGGGAGTAAGGGCCTTAAGGGAAAAACAAATCATAGACTGCAAGTGAGGTTGTGAAATATTGCCTAAAGGTGTGATACTTTGTCGTATAAAAAAATGCAAACCTGTATAAAATGCTTAGTTTAAGCACAGAATCATAGAAGGTACTGCATTGGCTTTTATTCTTGTTTAACTCTGTGTTTTGAGGAATTTCTTCATACAGCTGGAGGCTCTCCTCCTATCCCAGGATTCCTGAGCTCTTTGTCACTTAGTTTTTCACCAACATGCTGCAGCTTAATTAAATTTTCATGTTGTTTGCAGCTTTTAATCCACAACACAGGTGGATGGAGTACCTTATACCAAACTTTGCCTGCATATCTACCTTTCTCAGCCCATCTCTACCATTTTTTTTAAACTTAAACCAACATGCAAAGAGTTAACTTTGATCTCCGCAAGTCTGGTCCCTCTCCTTCGCTGCTGGGTGCAGGAGCTGTAGAGAGGAGGAACAAAGAGTGATGGGGGAGGGCAGAGAGAGGTGCAGGTAGGAAAGAAAGAGTTAAGATGAAGGAAAGAAGTAAGCAAGAAACCAAAAAAAGGGGATGAAAGATAAAAGGGAGATTTGGAAGCAAACACAGGCTGAAAACAGAAATAAGCAGATAAAAAAAGGATGGAAGAGAAATCTGTGATTGTTTCTTTGTTTTCCAGTTTCACTCTATGTTCAGTCTGCAGTTGTTTGGAGGTTAAATTGAAATGCTTTTTAGTATTTTTCTGCATTATTTGCTGTCATTTAATGAATTACCACATCAAAGTGAGGAGTCAGAGTGCAGCCGACTGTCAGATTGTTGGTTTAAAAACATGATTTTTTTTTTATTCACTTTTTCCCTTTTGAAGGTTGCACCAGCCTGAAACTCAAAGACCCTGAATGCTGTGGAAGAAAAAAAATTGAAAGTTCAGTTTAGATTTTAGTCCAATTCTCATCAAAATGCTTTATCAGTCCCAGCTCTTGGAGGACTTTTACTTTGTCTCCTTGTGGTCTGAGTGCAGTTGGAGAGCCACACAGTGCACAGAGCTGTTTAGTTTGACTTCTTTACTAAAAATCTGCTTGATCAGTGATCAGCTTTTATATATTTATATTTCTAAAAGGTCTATATTTTTATTTAATATCTTAGGATGATTTCTATAGTATAGTTGAGACTGGGCTGCTGATGAACCGTTGAACTATTTTTTATGTTCACTGCAGCTATGTTGGATTGTTAACTCGGGGTTGTTGCCCAAAGTGGAGGAGTTAAAGCTGCAGGTAGGGACCAAAAGAATCAGATTGCAGATACAAGTGGTGGAAATGAGCTTCCTCTGAATCCTTAGAGATGGGGTGAAAAGGTCGGTCATATAAGGGAGGGGCTTAGAATAGATCAAAGCCACCTCAGGTGGTTCAGACATCAGACCAGGACGCCTCCTGGGCACTTCCTGGGTGAGATGTTGGATGTCTCCGGGCAGTTCTTTTGGATTGGGGTCAAAATGACACTGAGTGGTTTTGTTATATAAATACAGCAAAAATAATGTTTACTTGAAATGAGTAAAATCTAAATGAGACCAGAGTGAAAGGATGGCAAATGAACTCATATTAATAATGTGGATTGTACTTAGGATCAAAGCTGCAATTTGAAAGAAATTATATTTTTATTTCATAAAATATGCAGATTAATCATAAATACCTGGTTTTTTTTCTTTAGATGACATTAATTTAATAATTAATAATTCTATAATTATTTTATTATCTGTTGTTTATGGCTTTGCCTTTTATTACAAGCAGTGATCCACCATGCACATAATTCATGAAGAGTTCAGTGACTGCTCATCTGTTGCTGGTAAACTAGCTTTACTATGTATGCTAGCGCCCTGCTTTGATTATTGACTTCCAGCACTGACGACATGGCCACCCACTTTGGCGTGGTTGGCTGGTTGCTGGCATGTTAACAGAGTTTGCTTAGAGTGGGGTTCATGGACTTAAATGACGGATAAGAAGGCGGCGCAAGCTCAGAAAACAGCCGTCAATAAACAGAGCCTGTCTAGACACACAAACCCCTCAGATAAGTCAGAACTACTTTGATGACCACAAATCTGTCAAAGTAAGAAAAGATCCAGAGCAACAGAATTAATTCAATTTTCTAAAACCTTCTGGATGCAGTTGCCCCCACCAAAGCTGCACATCTTTTATCATGCAACTGCAGCGTTGCTCTGTCACCAGCTGTAGTGCTGAACCAGTTTTTCCCCGTGAAGTTTAGCTGGTGAAGCAGCTTTCCTCCAGAGAGCAGCTTCGTCGAGCTCTAGCCTCGATTTATACCGACGGACTCCACTTCTGTTTGAAGGCTTTTACTTTCAGAGTGCCAGCAGGGATCGGGGAGGAGGAGAAAAGACGTCTGCCATACTTTATTTCATCCTTTAAATAAAATAAAATAAAATATCCTTCTACAAACTTCATCCCACTGTAGAAAATAAAAAAAAAGTCTGACGGTGAAGTTTTATCTTCAGCTTTCCTTCTTATTTCTTAATTTCTCGGTGAAATTATGTCTCTGCACAGCTTCAGTCTCTCTTTAAAATGATTTGAAAGTCTTCTGAGACGATATCTTTCAGCACAAAGCATAGGGAAATATGACTGTTGAAATAAGGATGTGTTTTGATGTAAATCTCTGGTGTCATCTGAATTTATGAGTAAACATAAAAACTAAGCGTAGTTATAATTTATTATGTTCCTCATTTTCTTCAAGCGTTTCTGTGAGGAAATGGAGAACAAGTCCTTTTTTACTCTGAGCTCCAATTTTTATCGCTCTCATTCTTCATTCTTTTTATGTGTTATCTGATTTTTGTCAA
This sequence comes from Aulonocara stuartgranti, assembly GCF_965226115.1. Classification (NCBI taxonomy): domain Eukaryota; kingdom Metazoa; phylum Chordata; class Actinopteri; order Cichliformes; family Cichlidae; genus Aulonocara; species Aulonocara stuartgranti. The sequence continues at coordinate 12,549,480 of NC_138940.1, read as the reverse complement.
AAGGTAAAAAATGGACAGGAAGTAAGTGATAACTAACGAGTCACCCCATCCACACGGTCATTAAGGTAATGAGAGCAGCTTGTAGCGTGAGTGAATACCAATAACTGGGATCAGGCTAAGCTGATGCGCCTACACAACACCGTGTTGCCTGTACAGTTTGTCATTGTGTTCCTCAACACGCCTGTCACATGTTGTTGTCTGCGGCCGGTCATACGTGCCAGCATCAATCTGTCTGAAGCGTCACTGATCCGTGTGCGGGAGAATATGAGAGCGCATCAATCAGCCGCAGGTGGACTGTTACTGTGGGATCAAACAGGAAGTGGCTCGCAGCGAAGCCGCCGACGGTCGTCGTGACAAACATACAATCGGTCTGAAGACATGAAAAGACAGAAATGATCAGTGAGGAAATCTGAAGAGCTGCTGGAGAAAAACACATTCAGAATCCTGATGGGTGCACTTGTGAAAAAAGTGTTAGCAGCACAAACCGTGAAGCCTCCGTAGCGCAGGGATGGCTTTAGTTTGTTGCCATGACATTCCTTTTAGGAAAAGAAAATGATACTTTCGCTTTTCTGTTGTCAGTTTACAACTCGCAGTAGTTAATCCTCATATAACAGTCTCAATAAGGGTCCCACTGGAGTCAAAAAGCCTAAAGACAGGATGTATTTCACTGTATACTTGCTGCTAAATGCCTACAGTGGTTCAGTAATGGGCTAATATTTCATGCAAACGGAAAGACGTCAAACGTGCATGTTAGCATGTTGTCTAAATGGCTGATAAAAGGATGATTTACAGACAGAAATCAGGTTTGAGCTGTGTTCCAGTACAGAAGTAGATAGTGCTAACCTAGCATTACACTGGATATCCACGACTTACCTTTGTCTCCTTGAATTTCCATTTTGGTCACGTTATGAAGAACACTTACAAACTGATTGTTGGCAAGTTGCTGACACTGAACATGTAAGCAGTGCTCTTCAGTGAAATGTGTTTTTTACTAAAAGAACAATATCCACTCAGTGTTAGTGCTATTAGTCCCTGCTTTATGCTTAAAGGACTCTAAACTCTGACCTCAGGTGTAAGAGTGGTTTATAGACCCAACACTGATCCCAGCCACGTTCCACCAAAACAGATACATGTTTAATATTTGGGAGACATTTCCTACTGCTATAATACCATCGATTATATAAAACATTGGGATGGTTAGAAAATGCTTTATATCTTTACCTTTATTTACATTATATTTCAATTTGCCTCGTTTAGGGACGGCAGTGTTTAAAATGACAAAAAGATCAACATCTGTTCTGCTTTTCATGAACATCTCCATATTTTCTGATGAGCTGATGGCACAGAAAATGAATATTTGCTGGCTTTTGTGCATCTCATTAATTACTTTTACTGGAATATCTGGTGAATGTAATGCATTTTTAACATGGACATTAGTCAGTACAACAGACTTAAGATTGCTTTGATGTGGCTTAATTCAGTTTTTAATTCTTAATCTGTTTTAATTCTATTTTTTGAGGGTTTCAGCCATTCCTTTTTTTTTTTTTAAACAAATCGTTTTAAAGGGAACATCAGCAGCTCACAGTGCCAAAACGGTCCTTTACGCACGCACGCACGCGCACACACACACACACACACACACACACACACACACACACACACACACACACACACACACACACTGCTGAATGTAAAGAAGCAGCTTTGAGAGCATTTTTGCTGTGACAGAGCTAAAGGATTGTGAGGTCCTGTTAATAAGCCTCACCCCCCCAACTCTCCCGCCTCACCTCCTTGTGTCCCCCCTCCACATGATCCCTAAATGCATCTTGGGAAATGGCAGCAGCAGCTACAGCCGGGGGCTGCGATGCTGCAAATTTATTCACTTTTGTAGGATAATTGAATTTTTCCTTCATAGTAGGCCGATTCCACTGGGGTGTAAGTACAAGTGTGTGTGTGTGTGTGTGTGTGTGTGTGTGTGTGTGTGTGTGTGTGTGTGTGTGCGTGCTCTTTTTCCTCTGGACTATTAATAATTGACTGGTTGGCGTTTCTTTCTGTGTGAAGATTTATTTCACCTCACTGCTAATTCGGTCGTCTTTCAGATCTGATCTGCAGGTTTCTCAGAGTTTGTCTTTTTTTATAAGTTTTTTTATGTCCCGGTTGGTTGATGTTATTTACAGGGGCAGGTTGCTGAGTTTGGTTTACTGTCTCAGCTTCTTGTTTGATGTGCGAATGTGTGAGTTAACTTCAAGAGACGGGCGTAAACAGGAACACTTTAAACCTACAACATTAGCGATTGTTTGATGCATGGAAAACAACGCTGACAGGTCTGTAAGTCCGGTCTGACAGCGGATTCGCACAAAAGTCACGTCTCACCATCTCAGCAGAAACATTAAAGGAAGAAATGACTGATTTCCTCTAAACATCTGGGAGCTCATTCCAGTTGTTTTGGTCATCGTTGCTATCAGACATGATCACATTTCACAGCTTCACAACAGGGAGCTCAGTGTGGTAGGATGTTTGATGAATCTCGAGTCCTTTAAAAGAACACTGCTTTACCAAATGACGTTACGTAGCCGAGTCCAGCATCCTCACAGCACCCGTGAGCTCTGACTGCGGTTACTCTGAAAAGAAGTCCAGCAGAGGTGTGAATCAGAGAGTCAATAAAGTCCAAAATATGTTGTTGTTATAGGTGTTAAGCTCATATGAAACTGAGTCGGAATGGATCTAGACTTTTTTAAGTGGATTCTTTGGCACTCATAGTTCCACTTGTATGTCCGCAGGCTTGCTTTATAACAGAAAACAAAGATTTTATGACAAGGCTGTTTATGAGTTGTACTGGCCGGTTTCACTAAAACCAACGGGACTCCTGAAACCCTGTAGATTTAAATAATAATTAAACAGTACTAATTATTCTGCCTCAGTTTGCAGATGACTGGCAGGTACAATTAACCTGAGTTCCATCCATCACCTTGCTATCCTTTAAGAGTAGAGGTGGATTTAAACATGACCAGATAGTATGGACCCCTTTGCATCCACACAGAGCAGCTAGACTTCCAGGTGTCCACGTACAAACAATGATGGACTCGCTTGTCCTTAATGAGGCAATCATGGGCATCAAGCAATGCACAAAGCCGCCAATATTCGCTCACACAAGCAAAACTGACAACATGATGTCTAAATTGAGATAATAATGTACTTGGATGTTCTCACGCATGTGATAATTTGCAGCTTGACGTCCACGTAGAGACACAAATGGACTCCTGTATCCACATGAATCCACGAGTGATGATAATAGACGTATTAATGTTGAGCCAGTGATGGTTTGGATGTCCACGTTAGGGGTGAGAGTGGGCGACATTCAGGTATCAGCTTGGAGATAAATAATCTACCTAATTATCCACAAAGCAGCATGCAGAAGCACCATTTCTACTTTTTAAAAATTGTTTATCCATTTATTTATTCAACCCGCAATGTCATAACTTACAAATTGGCAGTGTTTTTATTCATTTAAGAAAATCTAACAAGCATAGGTTATGTTCTTGGATGCAGACTGATCTTTCTGCTGTGCTGGAACAGATTATTTGTAGTATAGAGCTGAGTCGGGCTACAACAGTCTGCATACATAAACATAAGAGTGTCTGGAAAGGAGAATGTAATGTAATCTTTGGCCAACTTAGCCGGCCATTTCTTGAAGAAAAGAGACCAAAAATAACTAAAAAGATGCAAATACATCAGCTGGTTTACAATACGAGCACCACCACTTGCATAAAATTACCAAAGTGAGACCTAGTTTATGAAAATTAAAAAAAAAGGATGGAGGATTTCCCTTTAAAGAGATGCAGATGTGCTGCGGCTGCCAGCTCCGAGCCAAGCCAGAGTTTCTGTATTCAGGTCAGTTTGTGCATTCAAAGCAAACACAAACCATGTTCCTCTGCATCATTAATGACCTCTCTTTCACACACACTCGCTCACACACACACACAGCAGGATGCAGTGGTCAAATATTTATGGCCAGGAGAAGCTGCTGTGTTATTGTACTTGATATAGCTCGGGGCGTTTTCTATTGCAGTTGCTTTAGTTGGTTTTCAGGCACCGATCACAAATACAAAACGCTACAAATAAAAACTTTGGTTACTTAACTGGGAGGTTCACTCAAAATACTTTTAAAATCCATCCCTGTCCACCCGATCTGCTGAAGAGACAGATTAGTGCCATTTACTGTAAACTCATCAAAGGCGGGGACATTTCTCTCCAGAGGACAGGAAGTACCGATGCTAGCTGGATGAGGAAGAGGAAGTCTTGTACTGAAATAGTAAAAGTAAAAAAACAGTTCAGGTCAGTGCCGGCAGCTCAGCAGTGTTGCATCACGCTGAGCTTCTGATGAAATGAGACCAGCAGCGGTTACAGCAACAAGAACACACTCATGCTTTATTTTCACTTTTGCTGGTGCTAAAGTTTGAAACAACGACAAAGAATCTGTGCCAAACATGTCTACGTTATTTCTAATTAATAAAGGAAAACACAGGCACAATGTGTGACTCCAATAAAGAGCAACTATCAGCTGGTACACCACACGTGATGGCATCGCTGTGCAAGGAAATGTATTTTTATGCTCAAGAAAGTAGCGTTCATAGTCGACAATCCAAATGATTCTATAGGGATATAGGGATTAGACACCAGACTTTTAATTTTTAAACCAAAATTACCAGTATGACCAGTTTCCCATCTAACACCTAAAACTCACGTGTGTCACTCGACAGAACCAATTACAAACTCCGCTGTAGCCTCTGCGTGTGTCCTTTACCGGCATCACGTCGTTATCCAAGCGACTGCTGCTGCGGTCGTATTGATGAGCTCAGAGCCGAGCAGATGCTGCAGCGGCTTATCGATCAGCCGGGAAGGGATGTTAAGCACGAATTAGTCCAGAATCAATAAAGAGCGACTGAACAGCAGAAGAGGTGTAAATGCAGCTCAGGTGAGTGTGGCTGTTTGGAAGGAAATAGGAAGTCAGAAAAAGGAAGCATATTGGAAGAAAGCAGGGCAGAAAGAACAAAACTGTACCAGAGTTTGCAGAGTGAAAATTTTTTCCTCAGTTTTTCCTTTGGTCCCGTCTCCTTTGGGAATCATTTGTTTACAGTGATTTGGTAAAATCATCTTTTAGATCTTAAAAGGGGGAAAGGAGACGGAAAGAAAGAGAGGCTGTTTGGAAGGAAATTTCCCACGTGTGGGACTAATAAAGGTTATCTTATCTTATCTTATCTTATCTTATTTAGAAAAGCAGGAGAAAGGAGAGATGATAGGAAGGCAGGAGGGGGGAAATAGAAAATAGTATGGACAAAGAAGGAAATGCAGAAGGGTAGACGTTTAGGAAATTAAAGGTTAGGCATGGAAAGCTGTCGAAATCACTCCAAATGCATGAATACATTTCGCAATGAGTTTGATTTATATTGTGCCAATTCACAATAAGTGTCCTCATGAAGTGCCCTGGATGAAAGGATGGACTTTTAGGTGAGTTGCAAGTATCCAAGAAAAGGTGGATTATAGACAAAACATGGAGATTAAATGAAAGAAACCAGAAGGTGTTAAGAAGAAAGCAAGAAAGACACGATGAAGGAAGCGTGTCTGCTCTGGCCTCGTCGGCCCCTCCAGTATTTCATTTCGACTGTCGCCTCGGCTGCCCTGTTGTTTGGTTGGTTGGCTGGTTAGACACCCCGGGCTTTAAGCAGGAAATGGATTTAGACCTTGCAGGAAGCAGAGGGGAGATTTGGGAGGGGGACTCATTTTAAACGTGTCAATCAATACGTTAATGTCACAGAGGAGGAGACACCACTGCCACTGCCAAAAAAAAAAAAAAAAAAGAAAAGGCGATGGAGCGAGAAGCAAAAAGCAGAAACAAAGAAACGACTCTTTTATTTCTCTTCTCTCAGTCGGTTTGTTTTTTTTTCTTCTGCCTTCAGAGGGAGTCAAGGGGTGAATTAATTTTGGATTTGGAAAAAAAGAAAAGAGGGGTGTGGGGGGGGGTTGTCTAATAACATCTTGGCATGAAGGGAGAGCGAGGGGCTTCTGAAAGCATCAAATGTTAATGTTCGAAAGAAAAAAACACAAATGATTTTCATCTGTGTGGCGCTCTCCTGCTAATTAGTGAAAGAACTGATGACGTTTAAATATCTAATATCCTCTTTTTTCTTTCCTTCAAATCTGTGTGATAAATCTCAGACTCCTTTCCTTCATTTTCTGCCAAACCTGACTTCTTTTCTCCCTCTTTTTTTTCCTGCCATCTTTTCCTCAACTTTTATCCCCCCACCCCACCCCCTCCGTCTCTCCTCCCCTTCGTCCTCTTTCCCAGCTCTGTGTCGATTAATTAATTGCCGGCTAATTTAATTTCTCAAAAAGTAATAACTTGTTTAAGCATGAATAAAGACTGACAAGGCAAAGTTCTAATCTGCCCAAAGTTTAATTAGATCCGGCAAGGTTTCAGCACGGAGCCAGACTGGGGGGTCACAGCGAGAGAAGGAGAGGGAGAGAGATACTAAACAATGAAAAGAAGGGGAGAGAAAGAGCCCTAGGAATGGATCTGGCCTAAATGCAGTCTGAAGTGGCTTCGCTGGTTTTCTTCAACTTCTGTGTCAAAAACTGGCCCAAAAGCACATCTTTCAAACACGATCGCTAAACCGAGCTGCTGTAAAATGGGGAATGAATTTTTCTGAGCACCACAAGCCTCTTGAAACGGTTCCTTTTAACTGTAATTTCAATACTGTTTAATGACTTGCGGATAGTCAAGAAGAGCTGGCAGATTCAATTACGTTCTCTGTTTCATGTGTGCATGGAGCAAATAGAAAGCCCGCGAGCTCGGCTGGAGGAAGCCACCGGGCCCAAAAAATCATGGAAAGGTGCAGCAAGTGTCAATCAAATGATTCTTTGAACGCAGTACCCATTTCTTCCTGAAAAGATCATTTCAGTTTATTTCAAGGTGGCTCACAATTCCCAAATAATGAGTCTATGAGTCCTGTTAACCTCTTTGTAAAGATCTGGAGTCGCACAAAGCAGCGTGCATCAGGGCGACAGTATTGTTTATCAAAAAGCTTCCTGCAGCTTTGCAAAAAACAACATTTTATTTTTTTTTTATACACAAATCATTTCATTCATCGCATGTTTTGAAGACGCAGCCAAAAAAAAACATGGCAATTAGCCACCTGGTTTTCTTAGAAGAAACAGCTTGATTTTAATAAGTTCACCAATTATGAAAAAAATGTTTTCTTCTGAAAATTAAAGTCTAATGTACGTTCTAATCAAAATGTGCTGTGTAAAAAAGCAGAGATGAAATGCTGCTGAAAATAAAAAGGCAACAGAGCATATCTGAGAAATCTCATTGTCAGGATGTTTAATAGTGCCGTTTTAGCAGTGCTGGGCTAATAGACCAAATATGGGGCAAAGAGTATTTTTACATGGGACATGGTGGAATGGTGTATAGATGTTAACCTGAACCACAATACTGCTGTTAACATAACAAAGTAGTTTTAGCAAGAAATACCAGAGAACGTTTTTCTCGAGTATTTAATTTCAGGCATGATCTAAATTAACTTTTATTCCATTGTTTTTTTTTCTCTTCTGTCACAATCAGTGCTGTTTTGAAATTCCCATGGATTCCAATACAGAGACATCATATGATATCTGTGGTAAAACCTTCGACTTTAAAATTCTGCTAAAGCTGCCATATTGCTAATTCACATTATGCATAGTTAGCCCAGAAATACATGCATGTAGACCAAGAGTTAACTAGCTGGCCACCTCACAGTTGAAGATATGTGCACAGGGTTCAGTGCACGAACACAATTGGCTCAGATCTTTTAGGATCCTTTAAGTTCAGAGTGTCTGAAACCTCAGTGACAGCAGCAGAGCGGGGCGAGTTCCATTTGAATGGCGTGTTATTGTTAGAAGCATCATTAACAATTGGGAGAACACTTTGAAAAGCTTTTTAGACTGATGCCTGTGAAATCTTAATAGGAACACACAGTGCAGCACACACTGAGGAGATCTGAATGTTGGTGTGTTTTTACAAGCATTACTGATCTGAGGCGCTGTGTGATTGTGACTGCAGATCCAGGTTTACAGCAGTGTGTGTTTATCGTGTAATACAAAGTGATAATTATGTTATTCGGGGGAAAAAAACTTCTGCTGTGTGCACAGCGACAATGCCTGTCTGTTATTACACTCAGCTGGGAAGTAGTTTGATCGTCACAGCTCTGGATTTTGTCCTGGTAGAGTATGAAGGGTTAAATAAAGGCTGGAACACATGTAGGTGTAATACAAACCGAGGAGGTGGATAAGGTTTGGTAGCTGAGGCGGAGCAATGCAGAGCAGGAATCTGTTCAAAATGCTGCAGGTCTGGTGTGTCTCCACTTGCTGCCAGGGTAGAATTTCAATATTGCTGGTTTGTATGTTAACAAGACACAGTTTTGATGAGGCTGTCATACCTAGAACATTGCATTTATATTTTCATGACAAGCTGGCTGTATAAATTGCTGCTGTGTTACTGGTGGACTTTTTTAGGGAAAGTGTCTGATTTCTGTATATGAAATTTATACAATATTGTTTCCTCGCAAATCCCACAAAAGAATGAAAACAGTAGTACATTCCTTTATATTTACAATCTTATTGTGTATGTTATAGTTATGAAATTGACTGTTTCTTAGCCCTTTCCTGACATCACAGAATGATGATTTGTAAGCACTGGAAATCTTTTTACCGCTCACTGGAGTCTTTTCTGATATTGTCACAACGGGACTGAACGGACTCACGCGCAGGCTCTAGGTCTTGAAAGCACAAGAGTCTTTATTATGATGCACCAGGTGATTATTTACAAAAGTGAGGGGAAAGCCGGGCTCCGGGGGTCCACACACGAACGGGAAAGACACGCACACTCTCCGTCCACTCCTCTTCACACTCGCACACTCTCCGTCCACTCCTCCTCACACTCCACTCACTCGGGTAACACAGGGGTAGGTCCAGGGAATCTGTACACAGAGACACGAATGGGTAGTTAGGTAAATCGCTATGAAACACTTCTGAAGTCATTGAGCTGGGGTTACACTGACGAGGGTCGGCAACGGTCCAGCGACGAGAAACACAGGGCTGCCGTCTTATAAAGGAGCTGGATCACTCGTGATGAGCCACAGGTGCGTGGGCCAAGGGCAGGAGCCCGCAGGTGAGCTCCGCCCAGGCAGAGGGAGGAGGGAAAGAGGGGAAAGGAGAGAGCAGGAAAAAAATAAAAAAAGGAATACAAAACATATGTAGCCGTACTGAGCCGACCGGGTAGGCACAGGGACCCTGACAGATATTTAATGCATAAGGACCAATGTGTGCAAAAATCCAATGTACAATCCTAAGTAACATAGATAAAAAGGCATTCATAGAGCACACCAATTTACACTAAATTTAAACTTAGATGTCTTTGAACTGTGAGAAGAAGCTGAGGTTCCTGCAGGAAACCCACTCATGCACAGAGAGAAGATTCAAATGCCACACATATAGGCCTAGCCAACAAAACGATTCAAACCCATGTCATGTGATGGTGCTACCTACCGCACTACTGCTGCACCCTCAGTTCACTTTTATTTACATAGCACCAAATCACACAATAGTTGTTGTTCAAGGTTCTTTGTATTCTAAAGTAAAGACCTACAGTAATACAGAGAAAACTCCAGCAATCAGACAACCACTGTGAGCAACACTTGACGACAGTGGGACGGAAGAAGTACGTTTTAACAGGAAGAAACCTCTGGCAGAACCCGGCTATCTGCTGTGAGCAGTTGGAGGTGAGCGGACGGAGATGGACCTTGGTCACAAAAACTAGGCCAAGCTAGAGCTGGTGACTTCATCTATAAGCTCTCTATCCCCAGGACTTTAGAGCTCCAGGTTAATAGGAAAAATAAATACACACTAACAAAGAGATACTGAAAAAGAAGATCATTCAGTTTGCTATCCATGCAAAATAATTAGTCATTTGCTCTACGATGACTTTAGTGGACTATCAATGCTAAGACTCTTCAGGCAACATCGTTGTTGAGCCTCCTGCTTGATCATCACATGCACATTGGAATAAATGGCAAATTTGTAGCCTTGCAATCACCTGATTTGGCACAAAAACCATGAAAACTCTTCAAAGAAATGAAATGTGGTTTAGTCTGATCCAAGCGCCATAGTTATAGCCTCCAGGAAGGGAGTGCAAGTCAGTGAATTGTCTGAAACGAAGGTATCTCTGTGTATGTGGGCTGCTGGCATCACCGCTGATTGCAGCGGGGGAAGCGGCACGTCGTCCGCTTTCTCCTGGATGTCTTTGAGCATTCAGAGCAGCTGCACCTCCTCTCACTCCTCTATTGTTCCTATAAGATAAATTGGAGCTATTGTCATAGACAGAGAAAAGACATTAATTGAAGGTTTTCCTGCCGCTGCTTTTATTGCAACACAAACTCTCTCTCTCACACACACGCACACACACATGCAAAATCCAGCTTCAAAGTAATTAAACACATTAACACTTCAAGCATAAGCAGAAAAAAGAGAAGCTCTCTTTTGTGTACATTTGCTTCCATTTATCACCCAGGACCGAGCGGAGCGGGGGGAAGCACGAGGATTTAGCATATCTCTGAGACTAAAGTGATGGAGCGGAAAAGAGGAAGGAGAAGAGGAGGAGGGGAAAAAAGGGAAAGAGAGAGCCAATCCGCCTGGGCTCTTTACTCCAGTCGACAGCGTAAAATGTCAGATACTCATCTGGAAATTATTTCCATTTCATATCACTGACATCTTCCCAAGCGGGGACACTGAAATCTAATTAGTTTGACCAGAAAATGGTGACCAAGGTAGCGGAGTGTATTATGCAGGGAGAGGGGTTGCTAGGGCGTGTGAGGGTCCCTGGGGTTGACTGGAACTCAAGAGTACAGATAAGGGCTACAGGGGGAAAAAACTCAGGAGGGCTACTCCATTTTAAATCGCCCTGACTAATAGAGGCAACCTTGAATTCAGTGTTTCAGCCCTCTGACAGCACCGAAGCCGAGCCTTGCCGAGGGTAGAAGGGGGAAGACAGATAGCGTTTCCTCCTCCGGGGGTTACCCCAGAACTTTTCAAACTTCCCATAAGAGCTGACAAGAAGGCTGAAGCCGCCGAACGATGCTGCAGCTGCAGCTGTTGGTGCTTCAGGGAACTTTTTAAACTGCTAAATGTTTTGTGATGTTTGTCACCCCGGGGAGGTCAGATGGTTAATCATACCAGTCATCTCAGTGCCTCTCAACAAAAACATTACGACCCCGCCCAGTGAGGGATTTGCTTTATGAGGCTTCTGAATGTACCCCGTGCGATCAGGCGCTCCGATCTTGGCGGTAGATCTTTTGAGTAATGCAGGTTGAGAGTTGGAGTTGCCATAGATCACAGTTGTTCAAACAAGACAGCCCTCACTGGACAACTTTCAGTGTTTACTCAGCACTACTGACGAGTTTCCATGATACTCCAGTCAAATTCAATCTTAATGATTTGGCCCTTGTCGAAATCGCTCAGCACATCACATCACCCCATTTTCCCCCACATCGTTCGTGCTGACTACAAGAACTTTTAGAAGCAGATCTTGTCAGTTAGCAGTCATCTTTGTGATGCATCTGGGCAGCTGTTTCCAAGGCCCTATCTAAATGAATGAGTTTAAATTTACTGGTCAAAGGTACATAAAAATGCAACTTAATAATGCTACTACACCACATACATTTATTCATGTTACGCAGATGCAGAGGTATATGACTATACTGAGTGAATATTTCTGCCACCACACAGCTGACCATGTGTGCCCCTACACTTTGGCAAAGAACACGAGAAATGTAAGGTAAAAAAAAATGCAAGATGTTTTCTGGAAGGGGTTCATCCTCTGGGGAGCTCTAGTGTGTTCAGTTAGTTTCAAAAAAACGTTTTTCTTTTTTATAGAAGGGCAAATGCTCAAAATCTCTAATGATAACTAATGATGAAAATAGACCTCACATCAATTGAATTCAATTCAATGTTATTTATACAGCGCCAAATCACAACATCAGTCGCCTCAAGGTGCTTTATGTTGCAAAGTAGACCCTGCAATAACACATACAGAGAAAACCCCAACAATCATATGACCCCCTGTGAGCAAACACTTTGGCGACAGTGGGAAGGAAAAACTCCCTACAGGAAGAAACCTCCTGCAGAACCAGGCTCAGGGAGGGGCAGCCATCTGCCCCGACCGGTTGGGTTGAGACATCGCGCATAAACAGTGAAGTCTCTCTGCATCCCGTCGACATAGTAAAATAGAAATACTGCTGTTGTAGAAATTTTTGCCACTGCTAATTTAAAATATCTTTTTTATTATGTTTTTGAGTTTGAGCTTGTTCTCTTGGTCATAAGGGTCATAAGGGTCATATCACAGACAGACATACTCTGACAACTTTACCAGTGCATGCTGTGGGCATCAAGCTGCAGAGCAAAGTTTGAGATGAAATGAACGAAAATGATATCAATACAATAAAGCAGTACAAGAAAATAGTCAGATATGAACTGAAAACATGCATTAATATAAACACGGTAACACTCTATGAAAGTAAATGAGTCCCACCAGCTTTAAGTCAAAGTTTGTGTCTAATTGATGTGGTGACAAAGTTCTCAGATAATTACATTTGTGCTTCAGCCACTAATGAGAGTCAGGAAAAGCAGGCGAGTCAGCAGCCTTCGCAAACATCTGATCAGCCTTCATGCTGTCTTTGATGAAGATCTGTGCTGAAGGAGCGGCGGCGGTGGTTGCAGCACCCAGCTAATGTCCACCAACAGAGGAAGGCCTTATTAGCCAAAATCGTTATTGATCTCACATCTTAGCCACAACCAACCCTAACCGCCCAAACTCTTCCTCCCATCGTGCTCGCCAATTAGCTCTATCAAAAAAACAAGGCCAATTAGTGCTTGTGCCTAATTAGGACAAACATGACCCCCATCAGCCCTAATTCTGTGATTAGAGTTACAGATCACTGGGCCGAGGCCCGGATACAGGTTCACGCTCTGATTTGCTCCTGTACTTTTTAATGAGTTCAGTGAGTGTTTTGGAGTTTTGTTAGGTTGTATACCGTCTTTGATCATACAGGAATGTGCATGCATACGTACAGTTTCGTATAACTAAATAAACACATAGAGTACTCTGTAAATTGGCAAATATTGCTCAGAGTTAAAGGCCAGTGTTTGAAACTGGATTGAACATTTTTTAATCTCTGCACTTTCTATCGGGTCCTGATACATTTATTGTAATACAGATTTCTGCAGCATTAATTTTATTTGTGCACAATTGCACACCACCTGTTATGTATCACCTGTATCATATTTTATACACTTATTACTTATCACTGCTTTCTGAGACATCTTTAAAAATCGTTAGGAACGAATCCATGGTAAAAAGAAATGTTTCCGATTTAGAACCATAGAACCACCATTAGAGCTTTTAGAAGCTCTTATTGTGAGACATTTAAAGTTGTGCTAATGTTACTGCTAATTGGTAATGGCATTTATCTGTCGTGAAAGGAAAGAGATTATTATATCTTTTGAAAAATAGAATATAATAGAATAGCCCTTTATTGTCAGTGTACATGTAAAACAAAATTGTAGAACTAGAAGACTTCATTGGTATCTGTATTCTCATACAGTTAACAAAGCGTACCAGTTCTTCTGAAGGGACAGGTGGCCAAAATTTGGAAAAAACACAAACCGTGTCAATATATGAATAGAAACAAGTAAAAATGTCAAACATCATTAAATAGATACATGTATTTACATTTTTTCCACCTAATTGTAACACACAGATGTGATGTACGGTATTTTTGACCAGACTTGCCTGCTTTCATTTGAAATGAGGCATGAAACAACAGTTTGATTGAACTGTGCTGTGACTGCAAAGATCGAACAGAAGGTGAGCTTCCTGTTTATCTCCTGTTACTCTTGTAAACATCACCTGTTCAAAGATGGCTCCCCTGAGAAAAACACTCCACTCTGACAGTGTCGGAGAACTCGCGATGACAAACAGTGACAGACAGAGGGGCTGAACCTTCCAGGAGGAACATCTGTAACTCTATTTGGCAGGGTTAGTGCAAGATCGACTTATAGACAGAACAGATTATTTTGAAATAAATGGGTTTAAAAGTAAAAAGCTTAAAGTTGAAAATAAGGGAGGTCACTGAAGACCTGCCTGAATTAACCTGTCCTGTATCATTTGATGCCACTCTTAAACATGTAGAACCGTGAACACAAAAACCCTTATACTAAACATTAAGTGAACAAACCCTTGTTATAGAATTTTTTTAAACTTGTGCAGAGTCTCGAGATCGGAAAGGAGAACAGCCTGCATAGAAAACACACCAAATCTCAGCTGTTCAAAGCACTTTCAGCTCAGTTGTGGCACTGGCACGATCTGCTCTGGTAGCCAGATGTGGCCCAACAGCACACCTCAAGTTTGCCACATAAAACTCAAGCCGTGCTTTGAGTTAGCAGGATTAGCCAAAGCCAAATGTGGCCTAAAGGAAACTGTAAGTGCAAGGCCACATTTGGGCCAAATGGTGATTGCTGTGTGGGAGGACTAGCTTTAATTATGAGATCAGATTTGACACCGTCTGTGGTGGCCTGCATGCATTACCTGGCCTGTAATCTGTTTGTCAGGGGAGCAGGATGGGTAAGATCAAATTTCCTGAAAGTCCAGAGAGTGTGAAGCTTTTTGGGCTCAGCCTCTGTTTTGATAGTGACAACTCGAAAGCTTCGGTTTAATCTGCCTAAATCTGCAATCATGTAAATCTGTGTCACATTAGCTATTATAAATAATTTAGGTCATAAGTACTGTAAATATCAATCCCTCAAATTACAATTGAAAGTAACTTCCATGCATGTGTATAACCGCGAGGAAATGCTGGCGTGTAAATGCTGCCTGCCAGTATTCCCTTGTTCAGTGGGCACTGGTTAAAATGCTACAGAGCCGAATGTAATATTTGCTCCTGGAAGACTTTTCTAATAAAGTTTCTACTGTTCTCCCACCGGCAAAGTCGATGGCAGTGATCGCAGCTTTAGTTTAACAAAGTTCCCGTGCACACAGTAGTCCAGCTGAACTCAAGTGCTGAGTCCTTCGTCTGTTGTTGTGGAAGTGAGTCAAGTTTGGAGTGTGTTCAGCTGTACAGCTCTGAGGCAGTCCGTGCTCTATAAGCCTCCTGCTGACACGACGTTTGGAGGCAAAGCACTTATTAAACAGCCGCTCTGAACTCGGCAGCCACTCGCACATGACTTAACATTTTTGCAAGCACCTTGCTTTTGCATGGGAAGTGCTTAAAAACTAAAATCCATGGCAGCGGCGGCCGTGAGAATACGGGAGGGGAAGCGTTGAAAAAAGACAGAGCGCGTCCGCTACTCAGCACTCCGCGGGATTAGAACGCACACATCAAGCCGCAAACAGACAGAAAAGCCGACTGTAGCTCCTTTTTTGCAAAAAGGAGGCAATGAATTTCAATTATGCATGAAGCAGAGGCCATTTTGGGAAATAAGCGCCATCCCCCAGGAGGACCGCCACCTCCTCTGCCCCCTCTTGAGCCCCTAGCCTCTAGTATCAAAGAATGATCTAATGTCACGCACAGGAGAAAGGTTACTTTCTGCATACGCATTGATATTTCTGCTTCCATCTCTGACCTTTTTCCACTCTAAGCTGTGATTTCTTTAAAATGCGAACTCAGCCCCGCGTCTGTCTGTCAGTCTCCATCTGTCTGCCTCCGTACCTCAGAGGTACCTCAGAGGTACAGGATGAGAAGCTTCAACAACTTACAGAAAAACAAAAAAAGAAAATCCAGATTTGAGAAATCGTGACCGTAATAATCACACACTAAAACACAGATGTTTTTTTCTGCAGCCATCATCTTTCATTATGTCATTTTTCTTTTTCAAGAACAAGGCAGTAACAGAATTGTTATTTTAGCCTTAAGTGGCTGTTTGCGAAACCTAATTAATATTTTAATGAACCTGAGCGTGTTTTTCCCTCCTTCACTAAATCAGCTGATCCTGTTTCACGCTCAGCGCCCATCGTTGGATCTGCGCATTCCTTCTGTCAGCAACAAATTCCTGGCACTTTGTGAACTATTAGTGACTTTAAAAATACACAGAGCTTTAATTAATTTTCTTCAAATAGAGAGAACTGCGTGTGGATAAAGGGGTAATGACAGTTTTAATCAGCATCTCCTGCTCTCGCCAGCCTGTACACAGCTGAACTGTGACACTGCACTTGCAGTTTTGTTAGATTTTACAGAACAAAAGCATCATTTATGAGATCTTTGGATACATAAATACCAATATTTATTCAGCAAACACATTTATCTGACTGTAGTCAAATGCAATTTACAACCAACTTTGGCTTTTAGCTGCAAACTCTCAGGGGAAATTGTTCTGCTACATAAGACAAAATCCCACAGATGAGCATTAATGCACAAAACAGCAAGTAAAGTTCAACCTAATAAATAACAATAAAAAAGAAAGACTTGCAGACACACATTTGTTACTGCTGGAGGTATTTATATGCATATACCTGGAAAAAAGTGCTAGCCTATAGTAACCGGAATCCAAGCTTTATCATAATAGGTTGCAAAGAAGAAAAAGCATCAGAGTCCAGCTTGCTCTCTTCAAATCTGAGAAAGGAAATAATGGGCATATCCATCCCGAACTTAAATACAGATCTTAAATCCTTGTGTCCGTATCCCCGGCCTGTTCAATCAAATTCTGCAGATTTGCAAATGTAATCAAAACTCCCATCTTCAAAGCTTCATTTGTATTTTAGCCAATATTCATATAGCTAAGGTGACATGGAGTGACAATCAATTCTAAAGCTTCTCTGACTTTTTATTTATTAGCTTTAAAAGGTCCAGGTTTGGGGCCTCATTTGCTGAGATGAGACAACAACAACAACAACAACAACAACAACAACAACAAGCGACGGGACACTACCTATACAGCTCAGAATAGCAGACAGACACCGTTAAAGACCATTCCACAAAAAGACACATTACAGGCGCTTCTCTTCACAGATGTGGCAAATAATAGCATTTTGTCAAAGCTGCTGTTGTGTACAAGCACAAGATGTCCTTTGGCAGCAGTGTGTAACCCACTGGGTTATGACAATAATGAGATGGGGCTGTCACTGCAAATATATTTTTCTGCAGTGGTTGAGTGTGATGTGCTCCTTTTAACCCAAACCTTGAGAAAACACCAAAAAACACTCTTTCTAACCCTAACCGAGTAGTTTAAAGTGTCTAAACCTCACCCGAGAGTAATAGTGGAAACAAAAGCAGGACAGGACTTGAACTTATCCCACCCAAATCCTTAAAACCTCCTAATCTGGATCGCTATTGTTGCAGCTGGTGCATCAAGCCCAGACTAGAGTTTATTATTTATTATCTCAGGCTTTTTATGTGAAACCTCTGCACCGTAATGTCATCTTCATCTCCCACCTTTCCTCGCGCTGCTGTTTCCACGGTACTCATGCTTTCTCTTCTCTGTTTTGTTGTGTCTCTCTGCAGATCTCAGGCCTCTTCCCGACGTGGCAATGACCGGTAAATGCACCCGGGAGTGCACCGAGTTTGGCCACTCTGACTCCTGCTGGATGCCCGGCCAGCCTTCTCCCAACCGCAAGGTATCCAAGAATGCCCCCAAGCTCTCCACCTTCGTGCCTTACCAAGAGATGGACGGGCAGGAGCAGCTGATGGCCAACGGCAGCCCCAAGCCCCTGCCGATGGAGGAGCGTGGACCAGGTGGTGGCGGTGGTGGCAGCAGCTCCAAAGTGGCCAACATGCGTTTCATGACACCCTACAGCAGTGCCTACCCCAGTGGCGGAGATTCATCCAGTAAAGACTGTGGCATGGAGGAGATCCCGCTGAGCCAGGCGGTGGAGTACCACTCAGCTACCACTCCAACCGGCCAAACCTCCAAGAGGGAGATCTACCTGTGAGGGCACAGCTCTCCACCTTAAAACCCACACTCATCGCCCAGCGCTCCCCATCGCCCAGCTGCTCGCCACCACCTGTCGCGCCCCCTCACAGCTGCCCCCTGTGCCTATAACTTGCTGTGCCACAGCACCTACTCCCCCTTTTACCTTTTTTATAAATGCATCTACCTACAAGGCTTTAGCCCCCTCCACCTCTACCCACAGACATCCCCACCCCCTGCAAAAACCAATCACATGTAAAATAGAAGAAATTCAAAATCAATTAATGAAAATGAGGCTTGAGCTGCTTTGGAAGGAATGTAAACTACACCACATTGTTGTGATAATTTAAATGGGAAACTATTTAGCTACTCACATTTTTCAGCTGGATTTTTTGTGTTGCTTTAGCTTTGTTGCTGTGTGGGACCGGAAAACGGAAAAAAACAAAAAACAAACCTTCCGGGGGGTGAAGGGAAATAACTTCTTGTAAATCCTACTTAAGTATACTGTGTATTGCTATCTATCCTCATTTTCTTTTTTTGGATTTACTTTTCTTTCTAGTTTTTCTCTGTCACCTTCGAAGACACAGGGAAATATTATGTTTTTAAGCCAAGTTGCATCAAATCAACTGGCTTGTTTTTGTCAGGAGCAGCTCATCGTTAACGTGAGACAATTGTAGAAAGACAGCTGTTTTCCAATCTTGAGATATTTAGGGTTTCTTTTCTTTATTTTGCTGTGGAGAAGTCTTTTTTTCATTGTACAGGCTGTAAATATTACAAACAGTGACAGTGGAAACTGCTGTGGCAGAGCGGATCCGTGGCCGTTAATCTTTCTGCAGCTCTTCATGTAACACTGGACTGAAAATGGTTGCATGTAGAGAGAAATGATGCCGTGGCATTCGCCGTCACACTGCAGGAACCTGGACTCTTGAGCATCACCAACGGTGCCGAGTTACAAACACAAGACTTTTTAATCATTTTTCCTCTGCTGTCCAACACTGGAACACGGTGGAATTTACGTTAACGAGGAAGCAGAAACATTAGAGGCGCACCGATACAACTTCATACAGAACTGAAGGAAACCTAAGTGCTTCTTTCAGAGTCTCAGAATCTAAGAAGCGATTATATTATTCATGCTGTTGTCAGTAGTATACCATAATATGATAAACTTAAACATGAATGTTACAGAAGGGTATCCAAAAATAGTCAAATGACGGTTTTCTTGCATCAAACTGATCATTTTTCTTTCTGGCATCGAATTATCTTCGATGCCATGATACATTCACATGTGAGAGACCTAAAAGTTTAAAGTGCTCAGCTTAAGGCAGCATTGTTCATCGTAAAGAAGAAATGATTACTCTGTTTATTGTGCAGTTTCTGATAACGGATTGATTACGAGCATTTGCATTAATGAAGCCGAAAAGGTTAAAAAAATTTTAAAAAAGCTTTTCAAATTAGTTAGAGTTTCGGCTTCTCCAGTCTGAAGACTTCCTGCTTTTCTGTATATCATTCTGAACTTAAGTGAGTAGCTTTTAGTTTGTCCAGTGGCTCCAGATCTCACAGATCTTTTGAGATTAAAATTTATAATCCAGTTGATCCAAATAAACAACTCAATAAAGTGTTAATGGAGAATCGTCATAGCTGTAGCTCTAGTCCGTGACAGCCTGTAAGCTTTTATTTCAGACTCAATAAAAAGTTTGTCTTGTGACATCACAGGAAAGGTTTAGAAGGAATTCAAATACCAGGGTTCACACTCCAGGGAGCAGAACATGACCTGTGCATTGCAATCTGTTGGATCTCAACATTTCTGATGTTTGCATCATCCCCAAAGAACATGAATGTTCAGGCATTATTTCATAAAAATCTTCTTGTAGTTGTGAATCAAACCATAATCATCCTTGAGATTCATCCTCGGAAGACCATGAATATCCACAGGGAGTGTAATATTGCTCTGTTTGCTACCACTTTAGGGTGCAGTAATGGGTGAATGAGTCTTGTAGTATAAAGTGCTTTGAGTGCTCAAGGAGAGTAGAAAAGCACTTAATAAGTATGAGGCCATTTACCATTTTAAAGCGTGCAGGAAGCATTACTGATTTTATTTGCTTCTTCAGAGGTGATCATCATCAGCATCACATCCATGTCGTACTTCTTACCACTGCTAGCTTGGAAGGCCACAACGTCGGGAGCTCACTTTTAGAAAGTATTTGAATATAATCTAAGATTAATGATTTCCAAAATCTTCACTTAATCTTTCAAAGCTTAGCAGAGAGCGGAGATGTTGTTCGCGATGCCTGTTTTGTTTTTGGAGGCAGTCCCACAAGCACAAAGCAGCTGTAGGTTTCCTGATGCTGACAGTCCACAGAGTGTTATGGCTCCTTTATCCTTTACAGCTGTGGTGGGCTTCAGTGTGCTTGTGGTGACTGTGGTGAATGTTTCCCTGCTGTTTTTCGAGCTTGAAGGAAGAGCTCTCCAGTCTTTGTCGCCGCTCGTTATTTCCCACCTCTTTACCTTCTCAGTGTGAGGCCGAGCCGTGCGGCGTTTAGCAGAAGTATTTATTAAACCTGTTAGCTGTGTGCAGCGGGGGAGGTGGCTGCCATTTCCTGCAGTGCTGAAGTCGCATAGGAATGCAGGATTAATGACACCTGTACAGGCTCGAGTCCGCTAACACCCTCTCCGCACAGCACAGCACAGCACAGAAACTCTAATTACAACCCGAGGCTTGGCATATTACCGGCAATAATTTGCACCAGTAAAAGTGAGCTGGTTTGGAAGTTCATTCATTCTGAGGCTCATGTTAATGGCTGCTGAGGATAATGTGAGATTTCACCTGTAGTGATGCACGCCAGCTGGGAGTGGATGGATGAAAGGAAAGGCACAGTGAGAGAGTGTGCTGCAAAAAAATCTCCCGAACAAGTCATTTAGTCTCACACTGAACTGGAAAGTCATAAAATAAAGCAAAAACTGTGGTGAGATTATTTTCATCGGCATCCATCCCTACCTGGGATTTACCTGACAGCTTCTCAGGCAACTGATTAAAACATTTACATTTACTCTGATGTATATTTTCATGAAGGCTTGTATAACTCCAACCTAGAATCAAGGTCAGATGTTGAGTTTTATTGAAGAGCCATTTCAGAACATGCACATATTCACCCATAGAACTACTTCCAGCAAAGTACAACTGATGGCTGAAATTAAGCAACATATTTTCAGAATTTACAAGAAAGTCGTTCAATTTTGTTCACTTTTCTCAAGGCCCTCTCTTTAATTTTTATTCTCTTTTATTCATGTCCCCATATAAAACTACTACCCATAAACGCAGACAGTAAGATAGGCATTAACCAGTCCATGTGTGATTGTCAGCTGCATCAGAAGAATCCACAGTCTGTGAGACTCTCGGCTAATAGAAGCATGGCCGCCTCTGTTTGTGTCACCAGAGAGATAATCACATAACACAAAAACTCTGCTTTGCATTTAGTCTGAACACAGCATAACATGCACCTTTTTCTTTTTGCATTTTTGGGCCTGGAGAAGAAATAGTAATGCACATCTACTAGGTGTCCATAATTAGAAATTTCAAATTATAAATCCCTTTGCCTTAACAGCTTCATCAAATTAAGACTGTACAGAGAATATAACTCTTCATGTCTTCTAATAATTGTTGAAAGGCGCTACAAAATCTGGTAATGTTGCAAAGACTGGTTAAAATGAAAAGTGGATGTGCAGACTCTGCATCCAAAAAAACTGATTTTGATCTGTAATCTGAATACCAGCAGATCTGCCTGACCCACTCGATTCTGGAAGGAGACAGATGTACCTTTGGGCTTCCGTCAGGAAGGGCGTTCAGCATTAAAAAAATCTAACAAATGAAACGTGCGGAGCTGCTCACTGTGACGAGCCATTGGGAAAAAGAGAACAGCTGACAGTAGCTTTATCCACAGATTTGTCAGTCCATCAATTAAAAAAGAAAATGTTCATTTTAATTAAAAAAAACCTCTTCAGTTAATCCTACACATATATGGGACTTATACATGACAGATATTAAATTCTGCTAGAAAGTGAATCTGCCTCATGTTGTCATTTCCAGAACTGCTCCTTTCCAGAAAAAGGCAACAGATTTGTGACTGTCTCACTCACACGAGCACAAAAGTCTTGATGAGCCTAAATGACTAGTCATTAATGTTTTACAGCATGTGACATGAACATCCTTTTCTCACAATCAAAGAGGGAACATCAAAGCGATGCCAACAAGCTGAGCTGCCAGCGAAGAAAACACGGCAAATTGGGGCTATCGGAAGGGTCACGCAGAGGTCGTGTTATTGTTCTATTAGGCAAACAGTCGCCTTCACCAAGAGTTTCACAGTGATTCATGGCGCTGCCTTTTTGCTGTTGTTTTTGATGCATAATTGCTTCTTATTTTAGCATTTAGCATTTGGTGTATTGAAGCTCTCCGTGTGGGCTGTGTATGGTTCAAAGCAAGGTTTCTCCGTTGCCTCGACAATATTTGATTTTTGATTGATGCATCTCCCTCTTAAGAACCTGCACACACGGTCATTGTGTTCTGCATATAAGTCAGCCATCATTCAGCCACCATTCAGTCCCCACTGTGACACAGATTTAGAGTTCATAGGCCCCAGCGCCGCTCCTCGCCTTCCCCGTTCTTCCTCGGGTGATTTAAAGCTCAGAGTTCGGATTGATTATTTACAGGCCAACCTTAGAGGCCCATGTTGACTTTCCTCCTTCCTTTTCCCCTTGCCACGCTTCAAATTCAGCGTGAGTGAGTAATTATATTATTTTCTGTGATGCTTACCCACAGCCTGGATGGGCGATAAACTCCCAAGTGCCCGACGTCTTATGCTGTGCACGGCAAAGATAGGGGAGAGGGGGAGAGGTCATATAGCATCGGTATGACCTCAGCTCTTTCGCAGCAATTAACCCCAGACAAAGAAAAATGAACCCTGGTAATACCTGATGACCTTTGGTGAACTCTGCTGTCGCTGTTTGCTCTTTAGGCCTCCCGTAGTTTTGCTTGTGCATTAAAGCAAACGCGGGTACTGCTGGCATGTTTGCACAGTCACATCAGGCTTATGATGCTTAATACAGGCATGAAGAAATGTGTCAGGGCTTGAGCGTTCCTATATTAGAGGTCCAAAAGTACGTGGACACGTAAATGTTCGCGTCTTATTGTTAAACATGTGGTTACAATAACAACCTCTGGAGCTGAAAAATGAAGCAAAGTGTGAACTGTCAGAACTCCCATGTTTACTGCAGCCTTGTGGACAACGTCCTCCAGTTCTAGGGTGAATTATAATTACTATTATTATCATCATTATTTTAATATTATTATCATTTTAAATTCATATGGGTGTGTGGCCACTTTGATTGACCAAATTAGCCATTCAGTACCGGCTTGTCCTCACCTTTGTTAATCTGAGTCGCTAAACTGGACTTCTCAATTGTAGTTGTGCTGTCGGTGTACTTTGAGCATTTCTAATGTGCTTACTGGACAAATGAAATAGCTTACATTGCGATACAGCCCATACAAGAAGACTTTGCTTCCACTGTGATGTATGAATTTCAGTATTTCATTTGTATCTCAGCAGATGAGTGGGTCTGTGTGTTGAGGTGGAGTGCTAAGTAATCAGCTTACTATGATGCTTCAAAATGTGGAGCCCACAGCCAATGGGAGAGGTCATGGTGGCTACATCCATCCATATACAGTCGATTACATCATCATGGGTACCAGCAGATTTTGGAACCCAGTAACAGAAATTTGCAGTTGTTTGGTAACAAAGCCTGTCATGTGGTCCAGCTTATCCCAAAGGTGTGAGCTGTGGTTGCGGTCAGGCTCAGGTTACAGCAGAGTGGGAAAACCATATTGAGAAAATCTTTCTTCTTATGTTCTTTTTTCAAGTAAAGCACAGAGTCAAACTATGAAGTTCAAAAAAATCTGAAAAAAAATGTTGATTAGTTCAGATACAACCAGCCATATCATATACGGAACAGTCATTTCAGACTTTTTTGCAATGTTAGGTAAAAACCCCACGTCAAAAGGAGAACCAGCAAGAACTTGGCAACAGTCAGTGTTGGGTGGAACACATTGCTGTAATCACATTACATCTTTCAGTAATGCAGAAATTAAATGTGGGTGTATGCAGACTCCAGCCCAGCAGCCAGAGACTGAACGTCAGCAGGTAACAGAGGCAGTGATGAGCAGTCAGGGTTACACCTCAGTTTCTACCTGTTCATGTTTCTAAACTAGAATCATTGTGGCGATGGCTTTGAAGTCTCTTTTCCATCTTTGCTTTGTGCTGTGTTCATATGTAAATACTGAAGGATCGTATATCCTCATCAGGAATAAGGATTTATGTTGGTGTGTGGGACTGTAGCGTGAGGTTTACATTAACTGGTGATTATGAGACAATGTGTTTCAGATACGCCTGCATAGTAACAAGAAATTAATAAATGAGTAGTGTAACAAATTACTTTCTCTGGTGAGCATACTGCATTACTTTTAAGAAACATGACAAGTAATGTGTAATGCATTACTTTTTTTTAAGTAAAACAGGGTTCCAGTGAGGAAGGAGAAATTCTTTTTACTATAAAGACCCCTGAGCCAACAGAGCCAGGCTCAGGGAAAGGCAGCCATCTGGGCCTACAGCAGCATAACTAAGGGAGGGTTTAGGGTCACCTAATCCAGCTTTATTAAAAAGGGATGATAATCTGAGGCTAATATTAAAAGTAGACACAGATTTTTATTTATTTATTTATTTTTTGGAGGGGGGGCACGATCTAAAACATTGCATGACCATAAGTGTTTGGTGTCTCAAACAAGCACTTCCTGCTCCCTGGTGGAACACGTGAACCCCAAAATCCACCACCACCCATCAGCCCCTAGCAGAACACAGGTGTCTCTGCATGCAGTGCACTCACATCCTGCTGCTTTTAAATAGAGGGAGCTTTCCAGTTACAGAAAAAGAGTATATCTGTGTTTATTTCTGATTCTGCCAAAGTATAGAATATTAGATATTCCAGAATAAATATAGATGATAAAAATATTCAGCTGGGCCTGAGAGAAAGAAATAAAACAGCAATTTAATGTATAATCTTTTTATGGAGCTTGAGTCAGCTGCAGTTCGTCCTTTCAGTCAGCAAACACAGACATGAGGAGCTTTATAAAAAAATCTGATGCGTTATCAAATATAAGCATCTCTAAGGGAAAGGATATTGATCAGAAACTGTATTTGACATTCATAGCTGAGTGCAACTTAATGCATATGTATCTACAGTTTTCTTTCCTTTTTCCGCCTTCATACTTCTGTGCAGCTTTTACTAATAAAACGCAGCAAGTTTACCTCTCAAAATCATTCGTGAAAACTGTTTTAGGATTAAAACGCAGACCTTAAATTAAAAATGTGCTTTTTGCCATTTCAAAATGTTTTACCACCAAAACAAAAAAACATTGGTTTACCCTTGATGTATTATTAACAGCTAAAGTGCCCTACCATAGTTTGCTTCTGAAACACTTTATAGACTGATTCATGACTCCAACACATAAACATCTCCCAGGAACGGTTTATTTTTAAAATACACATTGGTTTACTACTGACAGGCATTATTTATGTATGAAATCCACAGCTGTACTTAACAGTGGAGAAAAGTTTGCTTTCCTAAAACGCAGACTGTCTCAAGTCGTCAGACTCTTAAAGCTGAACTTATTTATAGTCATTGCTTAACAATGACACGAGTCGTTGTGACATACCTTTGACATACACGTGTTACCAACTCTCGAGCCTTACTCATGGGTTGTTTTGGCGCTCTCACCTGAAGCTTAAATTCACTTTAAAGAAGCAAAAAAGAAGCAATCTAATCTTCCAAGGCTAAGATAAAGAAGGATTATGTTGAACTCTAAATCATGAAAAGTCACTCAAATTTCAACACAAAGATCAATGGATAAGCAACAACCAGCTCTTAAGTGGATGCTGTTGCTTTGTACAACAGTCCAGAGTTGTTCATTAGATCAGCTTTAGGAGAGTACAGTTTGAGACGCAGTCTGTAGTTCCTACTTTTAAAACATTTTCATGAACAGCCCTGATCCAGCTGTGAAACTCTGGTGGTCCCTTTATGGATCACGTCTATATCTGTGAGTTCAGCTGAACGGTGGATTTTACAGTTTGAACAAAAGGTGAATGTTTTTGGTTTGCGAGTTACTCGGTTTTGCAAAAGGTTCACTTTGTTCTAACACACAACGGGATTGATTTAATTCAGCATTTTTCCCTCCTCGGGCTGACTGTCAGCGGTGTCGTGAGTCTGTCGGTAACATAACGACTCAGTGAATTCATCTTTCCTCTCTCTTTCTTCTGTCCACTTATATTTAGACCGGAACCACTTTGTGGCTCTCGTGTAATCAGTGTTTTTATATCTGGGGCGTTTGCATTGATAATTGTGTTTAAGTCACAGAAATAAACGGCAGCTTTCAAAGGGAAACAAGAGACCTCTGTTTATTTTTGAAATTCTTCATAACTGCCACATCTCTGCTTTGCCTGATCTATTTAAGGGTCAGTTTTACGCTCAATGTTGACTTTTGTAAACAACTTTAAAGAGGCTGAACTAAGTGTACTTGAACCGTCATGACTTTTACCACTTTGAGCACCAGAAGCCTGGGTCCTACATTGAATATTACTGCATCAGACTCTAAACTCATGTTTGAGGTTTAGTTATTATTTTTGATGAAAAGACCATTTGGCCACCATTTGAACGCCATTGTCACCATGATAATTTGATTTGCGTGACGGTAACCGGTGGATTCTTTGACTTGCACTTCTGGTGTGCAGAAGTCTACAGAATAAAGGCGGGCGATCACATGAGAGCTGCAGACGAGTTCCACATGAAATCACGTGATAGACTTTGGAGTGGCTTGCTGTTTTTTGGTTGTGTATTATACTGAGGCTGGAGTCTCCGCAGTCGAAGCTTCAGCTGAGCATGAAACAAACCAACTTTATAAATATTATACATTTTTGTTGTTGTCACAGTTGTTTTATCAATGTTATGGAATCAACACTGCTATAGACATACTGTATGAATATAATTGGTTGTTGCTGTTTTCTTACCAGACGCGGGATGTAAATGATGATGATGATATCTGTTTTCTGAGCAGGCAGACTGGACTCTGTGTTTTCTATTTCTTTACTCCATCGTGACTGAAAGCCAGACCCGGCAAGCTGAATGGAGAATGTGAAAGTTTAGTTATTTTGCGATTACACAATCAATAAAATTAAATGTTGATTTCCCAAAACATAAAACAGTTGATCTCGACAATAAGACGAGAGCCACGTCTTGGTTTGCGTGAAATGGATCTTTGTCGACGGTGCCTGCAGACACCTTTACCATTATGCGATCTCTTTGGGTGATGCAACAAAAAAAGGGGAAGAATACAAAATTACAGAATCACGTACTTATCTCACGTAACTACGTCGATTTTTCTGGTAATGATGAGCAAAGGATGTGACATCTGGAGAGAAACTAAAGTAAACAGAATTTCTTGGAGCTCCTAAAGTGCTAATCTGTGCTTTTTATGTGTTATTTTGTGTGCTGAAATTAAAAGGACTTTAAGGGCTCCATTAAAATTCTTTGAAGAAAGGAATTAATCAGTTTATAATCACTTCTTTTGATGTCATTTATTTATCTCCCAGAGATATCTGATGGTTACAAAAAGAAGAAAAAGAGAAGAAATCGGGACCGCAAATCAGCCAAATCAGTGAAAAAATAACTACAAGGTTATCATCATCACACAAAGTGATGTTAGTGGAGATAACTATTGTATAAGGGGTTTTTTGTTGTTGTTGTTTTTCTTTTTTCTTTTTTTTTTGAGAAAGGCAAAGTTATTTATTTGAGATGTGGTTGTGAGAATTTTTTAGGGTCCTAAAATTATTTTGTTGTAACCTTGGAGGTAAAAATCCCAGAAAACAAATTCTAAACGGTGGCATTGGGCTTCCTTGTGTGAAGAATGTTGTAAAGATTCATATTGTTTTAGAAGAGAAGAAAACAGCAGGACAGAACCGCCGAATCACTTTTCGTCTTTACAGGAAGTCCACGTTTGTAGCCTAATTGTTGGTTGGTTATATTTATATAGGAAAAATGCTAGTGATGCCTTGTTTTTTGTACAGTTTTATGTACATGCAAGTGTAGGTTTTTAAAAAAAAAAATGTCAATAAAAAATATATATATATTCAAACAACATGAAGGAAGTCTGACCTTGAACCTGTAGGATTATATCGTCTCAAGTACCGTAGGCTCTATTAAATGTAGGAGTGATGCGTCAGGCTCAGAGCGGAGGTTGGCAGTGCGCCTCCTCCAGTCACCCGTCTGCTTTACCGCTTTCTGTTCTCTCATGTTCATCTCAGCCGAGTCTTAAGACAAACTGTACATGAATTTTTGTTGTTTTCAGTCTTTTAATTTTCTTGGAGGAAGTTGGGTAATGTGTTTGTTTGAGCCTCATCTGTTCTCTTTTGATCAACATTCGCATGTTTGAATTTGAAAAAAAAAATGTGGTCTTTTATTTTTGCTGAGCAAATCAAAGAAATGATATCTTGTAATTACTCCTTCCTTATAGCTTTACAATAAAATACATCAGTCAAAGAAACATCCCGGCTGTCGCTCAGTTTGTCTTGCAGGTGTCAGTCTGCAATGAAATCACGTGTTTTTACTAGAAAACAATGTGGCTTGCTCTTATTGGCCAGCATAAAATCTAGAATACTGGATCCGTTGTTTCTGATTAAGAAATGTTGCTATGCACGTTTCTGCAGTGAATAAATGTCTTTGGCATATTTCTGTGCAGCGCAGGTCAGCAAAGCTCTTGGGACAAATCTGAACGTGCCAATCAAAAACAAAAGCCTCCTGTAAATCTCCCTGCCACTGAATGTGCCAGAGTGCAAAATCACACAAAAGAACCAATCAAATAAATATCAAAAACTGCGACTTGCAGTGCCTTCAACCATTCAACGATGCAAGGGTGGGTGGTGCTGTCCTGAACAATAGCGTATTTTCCCAACGTCAAAATCTCTGATTTTATAAAAGTGGGAAGACATTACAGCCTTCATCACACTTTTAAGAAAATAATCTGAACGAACTCAAATACAAGGACCTACGTTACCTTCATGAAGCAATTCAAATATACAGTAATGCCTTGTAACAGGATGTCTGTGATCCATTTACACTATCACACGTTTAAAGTCACCAACACAGCGTACCAGGCTGAAGCTGTGTTAGAGTAAAATTGTAGGTTATGAGGTGATTTCCAAACAGTTTGCAGTTCCTCATTTTACAGTGAGAGAGATTCACAAGTGAAAAACATTCAAGGTGCTTGCCAATGTTCCAATGAGTGGACCTACCAGCAAATTCACATTGAGGTGGAGCCTGCCTTTGAGCATCGCACGTTCTGATCTCAGACAGGTTAGGATGTTAAATAAAAAACTGGAAACAGGAGAAACACTGAACAAGTGTGGTTTGTTTCCAGGAGAAAAGCCTCTTCTCTCTAAAGAGAACATGGCTGCACAGCTTAGCTTAGCAAAGCTCCCCCTGAACAAACCACAAGACTATATATAATAATATTTTGTGGCAAACTCATGCATTGCCATTAAAAAAAAAAGAAAAAAATGAAATAGCAAAATTCTATGTGATAACTTTTTTGTAGTTGTACGTTTATCCACCAGTCTCCACTGATGATGATGACATCATATCCTTGTTTCAGTGGAGGACATTTTATTTATTCTAAAATAGTTATTAGACTGTAAATCTATAAATTCTTATTATTATTATTTTTTTTTTAAAAGCCCCATACACTGATGTTTTCACAGCTCACACCACTACAGTTGGATGAGAACGAGCATTTGAAGTCTAAAGTCAGAGAACCAGCAGGTCTAACTTTGCTTTCATGAGTTAGTTTGTTAATCGCTTTTTTATTAAGCTGATGCACAAATAACAGCTGACTGAAGTAAATGTGATGCTCTGTGTCCACATGAATACCTTGATAATTTATGTTAAAAAAAAGACACAATTCACACAAGCAAACAAATTTTAAAAAGTGAAAACTTTTATTTGGAGAGAACATTTTAAGAACCAACAAGGTTTATGAAATTAAAAAGAAACATGATTAAGTCATATACCTGCTATATATGCACTCATGCACTCATCCATAGGTCAATAACTTTGTCATGAAGTGATGAACATAGGAACTGTGCTTAATATTTCTTGTATACCTCTTGTTTCAAAATGTGCAGCTTTTACTTTGAAGGCGACCTGTCGCTGTGTCTGGTTTGTCTTGCTCTTGTTCGCTGATGTCTTGGTGCACAGATCTACATCACACGCCCTCGTCCATATCCAAAGTGACCATATGAAAAACAAAATGTACACATTATTTAGACAATATTTGCATCTGAAGAATAAATTCACATGTATAACCATCTATATTTGCTTAACGGGGTCAAGGAAAATAGGGAACACCCACAAACTGGCGTTTCTCATTATACAACTTGAACAACTGCACATGAATTATACTTTTTACATTGCAGACTCCCTTCTGTGAACATCCACTGTACAAACCAAAGTCTAAAATAGTTTCCAGGAAGATTGCAAGGATTTAGGCTCTCAGTCACTGGATGTGCTTTTAGGAAAGCTGAAATGAGTCAGTCAATAAAACTGTGAAAAATAAATAGAATTGGGTTCGATGACACAAAAGAATTTGCAACAGCCATTAGCTTGTCACAAGAATGATGTTCATGTTCCTGCTGTTCACTTAGTTAAACACGAGCCTTGTTACATGTGTCGCTTCAGAACGGGGACAATGCCAAGCACAATTTCACGTCGGCTGTCTTTATTTAACACTTTTTATACCTCTGCACAGCCACATCTGCAGACACATCTGTCCCTTCCCATAAACCTGCAGATGCTGAGTCTAAATGAAAGATTGATGGTCAGCCTGATGGAGGGGTTACATAAGGGTTCTGTGTTATGTACCTGGAGTAAATACTCCAGTCTGAAGATGATCATTGAGACCATGACTCTCTTCTTGCCTTCCAAAAGCATGAGAGTCTTTCATGTAGGCATAATAAAAGTAAACCTAACTGACCATTTTAAGGTCTGTGGATGGAAACAAAGCTTCTGGTTGCACAGATTTATAACATTTTAAATCACACTCTACGGCTGATTAGCTCAAATTAGCATGCCACTATATCTCTAAACAGTTCAAACAAATCCACCTCCTAAACATCTGCAGCGCTTTAATTTAACAGGCCTGCTGTGTCATGTCGTTCAACAGCTGTAAAAAACAGGATGTTTTGTGTGAAGTTGTGGGACAGATGAAAAGAACTATAGTGATAAAAAAATATTAGACTTGTGGAGAGCTGAGACATCAAAGTCACGAACCAGGGCTAACTGAACTAGGACAGTGCGTTACGAGTGAAAATTGTGTTTGGTGGAAACTGAAAATGTAATGCAAGAGCACATCCGAGTTTCAGGTAAGTGCCAGTTTTTGTGCTTTCTCCCTCCCCTTGACTATGGCAGATGGACGCCCCTCTCAGACCCTGCTTCTGCTGGAGGTTTTCCTGTTAAAAGGGTGTTTTTCTTTCCCAGTATTGCCAAGTGCTTGCTCAGAGGGAATCTTTTTATTGTTGGGGTGTTCTCTGTATTGTCTTTAGCTTGCAATATAAAGCATTTTGTGGCAGCTGCTGATTTAGTGCTATATAAATAAAACAAGACTGAATTAAAGTAATTAAAGTAATTAAAGTAATTTGAATTGCAAATTACTTTCCAAGTATTTTTTATTTTTTATTTTTTTTATTTTTTATTTTTTTTAAATGACATCAGAAACAGCAGTATGCGACATTACGTGATGGCAGAGCTTCAGTTCATCCTTTGTCATTTTTTTTTTTTTTTTAATAAATAGGACAGGGGGAATGAATGAGAGAGAGAGGGGGAGAGAAAGAAAGAAAACCAAAGGGGAGAAGAGACGGTGAGAAGGGGGGGGAAGAGAGACAAAAAAAAAAAAAAAAAACTCCTGGGTCACCTGTATGGAGAAAAAAAACAAACAAACAAACAAACAAAAACAAACAGAGGAGACAGCAAACAACAAAGAGCAACATAATAATAGAGAAAACAAAGCACCATCACAATAAACTAGCTAGTCATAGATATCAATATTTACTAAATAATAAACGATATTGTGCAGCACGCAAGATAGACAGCGCACAGTGTGCTTTGAGGCAGCAGCCAAGAAAGCTTTAGTCCGCGTCTGTGAATACCCATGTGTGCATACCTGTGTGGATCAGCATGCTTGCATTCCAAAGGTTTCTCCATGTAATGATCTGCTAGGGAGTGTGGGGGGGCCACAGCCCCGTCCTCCAGGGTGTGAAGCGGGTATGGAGGAGATCAAAACTCCAGACATCCAGAGGCCCCCAGAACACAAGAGACCATGGAAGACCAACAGAGGGGCAGCCGCGCCACTGTCCCAGTAAGAGCTGAGGAGAGTCCCAGATGAGGGCTCGCCCAGCAGCCGCGGAGCAGAAGTCAGGGGGAGTTGCAGTGACGTGCCCGTGAGCTCCAGCTGCGCCTGAGTGACCGAGCCCTAGGCCGAGAGGCCGGGGGCACCCCACCTCCAAAGGGGCCCGAGCGAGCCCCAGGCCCCAGGCCCCGACAAGCGGCCGCCAAGGAGTGAGCCGGTGTGTACCCGGACGCCCACCCCCAGACACAAAGAACCACCAACACACCGACACCTGAGGGAGTCCGCCACCGGCAGGGGAAGTGGTGGTGGGTGGAGATAGGCCTCCAAACCTTGGAGGGCCTGAGGTGTCCCCAGAGAGGTGGCGTCTGATACCCAACCTGACATATAGACACAGACATACAGGCACACACAGACACAAACATCCATTCCCACCCTCATGCTCTCATGAAGTATTTTTTAAACATTTTTTCCTGCAGACAGCAAAATCCCAAACCAAGCGTCAAAATATGGAAATGACATACAAAGGTTCAATCTATGATTTTTTTTAAATAAAGAGTTAAATCTAATCCCAGCTGTGCCAATGTGGAAATTTGAACATCTATGGCCTCCTGCTGGGAAGGCTGTATTTTTTGATCAATATCAGCTGAAAGCAGAACCTCAGGAAACAGCCGACCTCTCTTTCCAAGTGTCCTTTTGTTGGACTTCCATTATTCCTTATTCTGTAGTCCACAAACTTTTGTCCAATTTAAAATAAATAACTTGCATTGGCTGATACCAATAACCTGCTAAAGTGATTTCTTTTTTTGTCACATTATTAAGAAGGTCTGACTGATCAAACTTTCAGCTACACTTTGTAACCTATTTGTAGCCTAAATTCCCGGAGGACGACCTCGGTTTCTCCATGGGAAGAAAAAGCAGATTTTGCTGTCCCGGTTTCCCAGCGATGGAGAATGAACAGTTTCCACGGGTATACTTCCTCCCATTCTCAGCATAAAACGTTTCCGGCTCCATCTTCAGAGTGACTTACAGCCTTTTCAGCGTCGCTCACCTGATGTTCCTAAGGAGTCGTAAACACCTCGCCTCGGTTTCTTCAGCGTTATTGGATTCCACTTCAGGAAATTGACTCGTGAATCCTCAAGTTGCAGAGTGTCATGCCCTAAAGTGAGACACCACCCAATCACATTTCAATAAAAACAAACCCTGTATGTGGCTGCTGTGTACGAGGAATATCAAACAGACTCGGAGGAAGGCACTTTGACACTGTGCTTATAGCGCTGTTGCATCGCATTACAGCAGTAAATTGAAATTCAGGGCAAAATGATTAAATTCATTGCCGCACAATATTTCTGGGAACAACAAAAAGAAAATATTATCACAGCTTGTTTTGAGGAGGATGACACACTTGCAGCAGGTTGCTTTTCTCCCCCCTTTTTTTTTCCCCACAGGTTTTTATCACTTTACCCTATTTCTCATCTTCTAGTTTATTTAGACTGTTTGTCTTCACTTGCCTCGTCCTCCTCCTTTTCTCCTCATCCATGCTTTCACTGTTGCAGCCCAAGTCGTGCACACTTCATGCATCTTATCCCCCACATTTAATTTCTCCCTTATTTTTATCCTGCTCTTCTATTTTCTTCTACTTTTTGGTGATTTATACTTTATTCTCACTTCTTTGTCACCTGTTGCCTTTCCTTCACTTGTGTCCTTCCAAACCTTATTGCCCCATCTGGCCTTTTAATTCCCTCAATTTTCTCTCTAATCTTTTTTTTTGTTGCATTCTTTTCTTCCTTACCAAGTTTTTTCCTTTTAAGCTCTTCTCTATTTTCCCTCATCTTTATCGTTTGTTTTCCGTGTTTCCAGTCTTTCCTTCTGTCCCCTCTCTCTCACTCCATCAATGTCATGGTCCGCGGCCCGGCGTCTGAGGTGCTGATGGGATGCCCACTCCCGTGGGCGTGGCCACTGACTCCACACCTGCATCCCATCCCAGGCGATCACCAGGTGGACCATTTAATCCTGCCCAGCCTGCTGCTCCACGCCAGTCCGTAGTCGTCCTTCAGCGATCACAGCTCGGCGTGTTTGAGCCACCAGCCTGTCCACCTGCCTGTCCGGAATTTGGATCACAATCAGCCCCAGCCCCCTCGCCCTTTCTGGAGTTCCTCCCCACGGACCCTCACCCCTCCCTCCGGTTCCCTTGGCCCCGCTATCATCCCTCCCACGGTCCCGCTCTCGGCGTTTCCTGCGCGATTCTTCTCCCGGTCCCTCGGTTTCTCTGGTTCCGTGCGTTCTCTCCCTTCTACTCTCCCGGGACACTCTCAGTTATAATAAAGTTTATTTTTTCTCTCGTACCGCTGTGTGTGTGTTCTGCTCCTGGGTCCAGCTTGTGTGTGTTGAACTTCGGTTCTTGACAGTACGGACTGGCCAGTATGGACCCAGCAGAACCACTCCGTTCCGCCATTAATAAGCAGGGCGCTATTCTCGGTCGCCACGACCAGCAGCTTCAATCGCTCCAGGACCGCTACCAAGAGCTCAGTGACACTCGGGAACAGCTGCGAACCAAGCCGCCTGATCCCGTGCCCCACGGCGTTTCGCCTCCGCCTTTGGAGCCCTTCCACGGGGAGTTAGACCTGTGTGGGGGGTTCCTTTTTCAATGCTCCCTGTTCTTCAGCCGCACGCCACACGCCTTCCCCACGGATGCAGCTAAAATCTCCTATTTTGTGGGTTTATTACGGGGACGTGCTTTAACGTGGGCTGAGGCCTATTTAACATCTCACTCCATTCGTGATTGCGATTACGATGATTTCCTGGAGGAGTTCCGGGCTACGTTCTCCCCTCCGGTCTCGGAAGATGACGCCACACAGAAGTTGCTGGGGCTCCGTCAGGGGCGGCGCAGTATCGCGGAGTACCTAGTCGAGTTTCGTACCAGAGCGGTCGCCGTGGGTTGGCCCGATTCAGCTCTCCGTGGGGTTTTTTTACGGTCACTAACCGACCAGATGAAGGACCAACTAGCTTTTCACGAAGAGACTAAATCCTTCGAAGAATTGGCTTCCCTCGCCCGTAGGATCGATAGACGCCTGCGGGAGAGGGATGCCGAGCGGCGGCTTAAACCTATGGGCTCCGTATTGCGCCCCGGGATCAGTGTTTCTCCGCCCACGCCCACGGCTGCGTGTGCGCGCTCTCCGTCGCCTCCCCCGCCCGAACCCATGCAGATCGGACGCTCTCGGCTTTCTCCGGAGGAGAGGGAACGCCGATTTCGGGCTGGAGAATGCCTGTACTGTGGGAGGCCCGGTCACCGCATCGCTGTCTGCCCGGTCCGCCCAAACGACCCGGCCCACCGGTAAGTCCGGGGATACGGGTGGGCAGCACGTTAAGCACTACTAGACCCCGATTATTACTGTCCGTTACCCTCGTAACTAATAACCAGACCTTTACATGCTCCGCGCTGGTAGACTCCGGGGCGGAACAGAATCTTATGGATGAGAGACTGGCTAAGAAATTAGCTGTGTCCCTCACGCCACTCGAGCCGCCCATCCCTGCATCCACGTTGAATAATCAAGTGTTTGCTTATATCACCCACCAAACTGCACCTGTACAGTTAGTCACATCAGGGAATCACCAGGAGCAGCTTTCCTTTTTCACTTTTCCCGCTCCTGACACCCCGCTTATCTTAGGTTACCCCTGGCTACAGAAACATAACCCTCGCATCGATTGGGCCGGAAAGAGGATCGCGAGCTGGAGTGTGTTCTGTCTGGCGAACTGTTTGGGGTCGGCCGTTCCCTCCGCCTCAACGAAACGAAATTCAACCCCGCCACCCGCACCGGACCTCTCTTCCGTGCCCCCCGAATATCACGATCTTCAGCAGGTGTTCAGTAAGGACGAGGCGCTCTCACTACCTCCTCACCGTCCTTATGACTGTGCCATTGATTTACTCCCGGGAGCTTCGCTGCCCTCTAGCAGACTGTATAACCTGTCTCGCCCCGAAAGAGAAACCATGGAGAATTACATCCAAGAGTCGCTAGCGGCAGGACGAATCAGGCCGTCGTCCTCCCCTGTCGCTGCGGGTTTTTTCTTTGTGGGAAAGAAGGACGGGACGCTTCGCCCCTGCATCGATTACCGGGGTCTTAACGACATCACCATCAAGAATAAATATCCCCTCCCACTAATTAATTCTATTTTTGACTCACTCCAGGAAGCCACAGTCTTCACCAAGCTGGATCTGCGGAACGCCTATCACCTGGTTCGAATACGTGAGGGTGATGAGTGGAAGACCGCCTTCAACACCCCACTGGGGCATTTCGAATATCTGGTGATGCCGTTTGGACTAACCAACGCCCCGGCGGTTTTTCAAGCTCTAGTCAACGACGTGTTACGGGACTTCCTAAATGTGTTTGTTTTCGTATACCTAGATGACATTCTGATCTTTTCCAAAACACCCGAAGAACATCACATCCATGTGAGAAGCGTACTACAACGGCTGCTCGAAAACAGGTTGTACGTCAAGGCGGAAAAATGTGAGTTCCACGTTTCATCCATCTCCTTCTTGGGCTACATTCTAGCAGGTGGGCAGGTGAAGACCGACCCGGTGAAAGTCAAGGCAGTGTTGGAATGGCCGGTTCCGGAGTCACGGAAGAAGCTTCAGAGCTTCCTGGGGTTTGCGAACTTTTACCGCCGCTTCATCCGGAACTACAGCCAGGTGGCAGCGCCGCTCACCCAGCTCACCTCACCCAAAGTGCCCTTCACCTGGTCCCCTGAAGCCCACGCAGCCTTCGCTAAGTTAAAACGGTTATTCACTTCCACACCCATCCTAACCCACCCAGACGCTGCTAAGCAGTTTGTTGTAGAAGTTGACGCGTCTGATGCGGGAGTGGGAGCGGTTCTCTCCCAGCGGTCTGGGCCTCTGAATAAGCTCCGGCCATGCGCCTTCTTCTCACGCCGACTCACCCCCGCAGAGAAGAATTATGACATCGGCGACAGGGAACTGCTAGCCGTTAAACTCGCTTTAGAGGAATGGCGCCACTGGCTGGAGGGGGCCGCTCAGCCCTTCCTCATCTGGACAGACCATAAGAACCTCCTGTACCTGAGAACCGCCAAGAGGTTGAATCCACGCCAAGCTCGCTGGTCCCTATTCTTCGCCCGCTTCAACTTCACGCTCTCCTATCGTCCAGGATCGCGGAACACCAAGCCCGATGCGCTCTCCCGTCAGTACTCCTCCGACAGCGAAGCGACTCCCTCTGCCACCATCCTACCCGCCACCTGCGTGGTGGGCGCCCTCACCTGGGAGATAGAGGAGACCATTCGCCGAGCTCTCCCGGGAGACCCCGATCCAGGGACCGGACCACCCGGACGGCGCTTCGTTCCTGCTGCCGCCCGTGGAGCTGTCATCCACTGGATCCACACAGCACGATTCACGTGCCACCCAGGCGTGAACAGAACGACGCACCTCCTCAAGAAACATTTTTGGTGGAAAACGCTAATAAGGGACGTGAGGGACTATGTGTCTGCCTGTGCCGTCTGCGCCCGTAATAAGTCATCCACCCAGCGCCCCGCAGGCCAGCTCCACCCGCTCACTACACCCCACCGGCCCTGGTCTCACATCTCCCTCGACTTTGTTACCGGTCTCCCTGCCTCGTCCGGAAAGCGTGTCATTCTCACCGTTGTAGATCGGTTTTCCAAGGCCGCTCACTTCATCCCACTAGCCAAGCTGCCCTCAGCCGCTGAGACTGCCCAGTCGTTGGTTGCTAATGTGTTCAGGCTCCACGGAATCCCCTTGGAAATTGTCTCCGATCGAGGTCCCCAGTTCACCTCACAGGTGTGGAAGACCTTCTGTTCCGCTCTCGGCGCCAAGGTTAACCTAAGCTCCGGCTTCCACCCGCAATCCAACGGACAGACCGAACGTCTCAATCAAGAACTGGAGACTATGCTACGGTGCGTGGCCAGTCAAAACCCCTCCTCTTGGGTTACCTACCTGCCCTGGGTGGAGTACGCCCACAACACTCTAACCTCGTCCTCCACCGGTCTATCACCTTTCGAGGCGTCTCTCGGATATCAGCCTCCGCTCTTCCCTGAAGAGGACTTGACTCTCTCCGTCCCGTCGGCTCCACACCACCTTCGGCGCTGCCAACGTGTATGGCGCAGCGTTCGCAGCGCCCTCCTGCGTGCGAAGGAACGGCATGCGCACTACGCCGATCGTCGCCGCGCCCCAGCCCCTGACTACCAGCCGGGACAGAAGGTTTGGTTGGCTGCTGGGAACATCCCACTCCGGGGCACGTCCCGCAAACTAGCTCCCCGTTTCATCGGGCCATACGAGGTGGGCCGAGTCGTCAACCCAGTGGCGGTCAGGCTTCGGCTTCCAGCCTCCCGGCGTGTGCACCCCACGTTCCATGTGTCTCAGCTTAAACCAGTCCGCCTCAGCCCCCTGTGCCCTCCTTCCGCGCCCCCTCCTCCCGCCCGGCTCATCGGCGGCCATCCGGCCTATGCGGTCCGGCGTATCCTGGATGCGCGCCGGCGCGGGCGCGGCTGGCAGTATCTCGTGGATTGGGAGGGGTACGGCCCCGAGGACCGCCTCTGGGTCCCGCGCTCCTTCGTTCTGGACCCTCGCCTCATCTCTGCTTTCCATGCTTCTCTCCGCAGGCGGGGTCCCGGCCTGTCGCCTGGGGGCGACTCTTGAGGGGGGGGTACTGTCATGGTCCGCGGCCCGGCGTCTGAGGTGCTGATGGGATGCCCACTCCCGTGGGCGTGGCCACTGACTCCACACCTGCATCCCATCCCAGGCGATCACCAGGTGGACCATTTAATCCTGCCCAGCCTGCTGCTCCACGCCAGTCCGTAGTCGTCCTTCAGCGATCACAGCTCGGCGTGTTTGAGCCACCAGCCTGTCCACCTGCCTGTCCGGAATTTGGATCACAATCAGCCCCAGCCCCCTCGCCCTTTCTGGAGTTCCTCCCCACGGACCCTCACCCCTCCCTCCGGTTCCCTTGGCCCCGCTATCATCCCTCCCACGGTCCCGCTCTCGGCGTTTCCTGCGCGATTCTTCTCCCGGTCCCTCGGTTTCTCTGGTTCCGTGCGTTCTCTCCCTTCTACTCTCCCGGGACACTCTCAGTTATAATAAAGTTTATTTTTTCTCTCGTACCGCTGTGTGTGTGTTCTGCTCCTGGGTCCAGCTTGTGTGTGTTGAACTTCGGTTCTTGACAATCAATGGTTTGTGTGTCCTTGCCTTCATCATTGTTTCCTGTTTGCTCCTTTATTTTTCTCTCCACTTTTACCGTCCATCATATCTTCATTGCCATCTTAACCTTCTGCCTCTTTATCTTTCTGCTTATTCCTGCCTTTCAGCTTCTTTCAGCTCCTGTTTCCTTCATTCCTTCATTTTGACGGCTTTGTTGATTTTTTCCTTCTTCCAGCCAAATCCCCCCCCCCAAGAAACCTGTGTGTGTGTGTGTGTGTGTGTGTGTGTGTGTGTGTGTGTGTGTGTGTGTGTGTGTGTGTGTGTGTTCCTCGGAGGTAGTGCTGTCTCAAACCTGTTTCAGGGCCAGTTTCTATTGAAAAAGAAAAAGAGCCATCATGCCAATGAAGGTGTTTGTGAACAGACCAAAACAACTGCATGCTGGGCTCTCCAACAACTTCAGATTCAACATGTAGACACAAAAGCATCAGTGCAATCACCATCTTGTTTCCCAACATTGCTTTTGTGTTTTTGGTCTCACAGTTTAGTTTGTCTTCTATTTGCTTCCTCCTCTACCTGCACTCGTTCACCTTTCTGTTCTTGCCTTTTCTCTTCTTGTCTCTCAGATTCTCTTCATTTCTCCCATTGACCTCAGCTCATCTCTACGTGTGGTTCTGCTGAGGCAGGGGTGTAAAGCATACCTAGAATGGGAAGTAGATGATAACATAATAATGTAAGATAAAACCGTATTGATTCTCGGCAGTGAAAGCAGGTCGCAGCAGCAACCGCAGAGAACAGCAGGAAAATTAGAGGGAACAGAACAAATCGAATACGCCGAAGCTTCAATTTAAAGGTGACAGGGGCACATTAAGATGACGATGATTATGATAGTTAAGGTTGGGTTCTCCAAAAGATTCTAAAATGAATTTTAAAAATCACAGTGGGCAGAAACATAAAGAGGCATCCTCTAAACACTCGAGAGCTGAGACTTCCACAATCAGCAGCCTCTCTCAGCCTGCTTCACACTCTAGTCTGAGCTGGAAGACGCAGAGGAGGCTAGAGAGGAGAAGTGGATGGTGGTGTTACATTTTTGGGAAGCAATTTTTTTTCCCCCCCAAAATTGAAAGCAATAGGGGCCAACGGGACACAGAGAGTTTTGTGTAGTTCCCATGTAATGACTGTAATGAGGACGTGATGATGCAACCAAAGGCATCATAAAAGAGGAAAATAAGAGCTGAAGCTAAAGAAGCACATCATGGAATTAACCCTGAAACAATACGTTAGCATACATCCAATTTAAAGCAGCAAAAATGCTCTGCAGGAACAAACAACACTTCCTGCCCCCAGCAAATAAAGCAGCATTTTTAATAGTTAATGTGGAAGCCGCTTTTATACTTTGCTTACAAGTTGCACACGCCCCTCCCGCATTGCAACTCTAAAATCCCTGGAAGCATTTTCTTGGGTGTGTTAAACTAGTTTGCAGCACTGATTCAACAATGTAATCCCTGCATAGGCAAAAAATAAAAGAAATAAAAGAAATAAAAAAAAGAGACTTTACTGCTGTGTACACAGTGTTTTTCCAGGGGGGCGTCCCCTTCCTGATCAGCTGATTAAAGGAGAGAGAAAAATCTAATTGACTAATTTAACAGTCAAAACTGCATGCGATTTAATAGATGAGGTTAGACATTATAATTAGTTTGCTAAGTGTGGGTATTATTGTCATGGTTTCTGTGGGTTGGAGGGTTTTCTCCATTTTTCCTCTCTCTGTTTCCCCGAAGTCTCAGGTGGAGCAGTGGACCGGGCTCTCTCGCTGGCCCGCCCTGTGGGCGGTGCTGATGCTGCCGGGATTCAGACGAACTCCACTAATTAAGGTTTGCAGTATTTAAGGGCCTACTGGCACTCCAATGTTTGCCAGATTATTGCTACCTATCAGGTGATAATCAAGGTAACCGTTTTTTCCTTGGTGATCCTGCTTTATTCTCATTTTCCAGTAAAGGTTTCGATGGCTGAAGTCAGATGCCTCCATTTCTCAAAATAGCTCCGCCTCACTTACCTGCTCAACTCGAGCTAGTCGCGCTTCATTTGGCAGGAAACGGTTTTGCTGACATCCTTGTTCTCCACCGCTCCTTCACTCCTCACCTGCACACTTCCACCACGTTTACACTGAAGGAAAACCAAGTAAGAACTCAAATTCCTAAAATAAACACTGTCAACATGGTCTTTTTTTCCCACACTCACCTGGACCTCTTTTAACGCTGTTCTCCCATCCAACAGAAAACCCTGCCTCATTCCAGTCAAGCAGCACTTCTCTGAGTCAGTTATTCCTGCCTTTAATTAATTCCTTGGTGTTCCCTTTTGTAATAAAGATCATTTAACCGCCAGTTGCTCCTGAGTCCTTATTAACGTCCATTATGACAATCACTTGCAGTGCTAGCACCAGCAGACTTCTTTCCTGTGCAAAATGTAGTTACATATTGCTTCTGTTTATTCTGACACAGCTGCCATACAACCAGTCAATATCAAGGTCAAAGTGCTGCTGAACTGTGCTGGTTCTCTCAGGTTCTTACAGAATACCTTGTTCTGTAAAACTTCCTGCCACAGAGAGGTGCTGCCTTCTGGCTGTTAAGTGGCATTAGCCTATGAGCAGAGTTCCATTGTGAAGCCTTGCATTTTTTGTTGCCATCTCAGTATTTTAAAAGCAGATCTGAACAAGAAACAACTTTAACTTAGAAAATGATCATTGACATACGACCTGAAGGTGGGTAAGGGAGCAAAAAGGGCATTTCTAAAATGTGGTTTTAAACACTTAAACAAAAAGGACAATTCTTGGTGAAGATTTTACCGTCTAACATAAGAACACATTGTCCTCCTACTGTTGGGTCATTGAATTGAATGTACAGGCTACATTCTTCTCAAATTAATTCTTATAAATATGAATCAGCAGTGCAAAAATTGGGTTTTATAAAATATGTTGTGACAGATGTTCAGATGTTAAGTTTCTTACAAAAGTACTTCAGTGGTAAATCAGTGGCTCGCTGCCACGTTCCCTCACTGCTGTCACTCATTCTCGATTAACAAGAAACAATTTTACGATATATTATAATAAGACGCAAGCGTCTGAGTCACTCTTTTCTT
This sequence comes from Aulonocara stuartgranti, assembly GCF_965226115.1. NCBI lineage: Eukaryota > Metazoa > Chordata > Actinopteri > Cichliformes > Cichlidae > Aulonocara > Aulonocara stuartgranti. The sequence goes on along the minus strand of NC_138940.1, from coordinate 12,506,707 downwards.
TGGGCATACTGTGGAGGAATCACCAAACGCGAATGTGGTGCAATTACAAAGTTAAACACTCGTGAAGGCACTTTTGCCTCGGTAGTAAAGCTGGAGAGAGGCTGATCCCTGCTAAAAAATTTATATTTGCCTTGGATAAAGAGCTCATTGTGATGTTGTTCCTCTAATGGAGAGAGCATACAGACGGTTTATTTTGATTACGTCTCCCACTGCATTTGATTAATTCAATTACACTGCATTTAGTGGCATCATGTACTGCTGCACGATGTCACTATAATTATATCAATAAAACAGTTTTGGGTCAGGTTTAATGAATTTTTGCCATTTTCTTTGCAAAGCGCTCCACTTCATAGTGCATTATTGTCTTTCTTAACCACGTAAAACGACCGATAACGTGCTAGAATTAAAACAACGCTGATAAGCTTCTCTGAGAATTTTTAAGGCTAGAGGGGTTGCATTTGATTTTCTGTTGGAGTCGTGTTTCTTCTTCTGACAGAGGCGGCTTCCGTAGCCAAGCATCTAAACAAACCAGCGCTTGCTCCCCCTCTGAAAGCATGTCCTTTCTTTGGTCTAAATGTTGCATGTGTATGTGTGAATTAAACCAGAGCCTTATCAGAGCGCTCGCAGCCACAAGTGTTCCCATTGAAATGCAAGGCGCGATGTTTAATCATTATAAGCGAGATCTGCGGTGGCCGGGCTAATCTCCATTTTAACATTTCACACAGCGCCTGCAGTTATGTGCCTTTTTTCCTTCCCTTCTCTCCGTCAAAATGACGAACAATAGCTCCTTTCTGCGTGGCGGTGAAGTGGCGGCAGAGTAGGAGGCAGAGAGCCGGACGGCAGCGTTAACAGCAGCTAACAAACTTGACCTCAGCGGGTTCATGCAAATTCACAGTTAGAGGGAATAATGGCTGCTCTTACTAAAAACACGACCCTCACTTGAACCTGCACCATCCTGCAGAGGAAGAAGAGCCGCTGTAGATGCACTTCAAGTTGTTTAAAGGGACCAAGATCACCCTCAGGATCATTATGCATTACAAAGAGCCATTTACATTAATGCATTAATTATGGTTTTATGCATTTTATGGGACATAATGAGATTGTGGGAAGATTTCTTTTCCCACTGGTCAAGCAGCTGAATTGTTACCTGAGATAACTGAGAGGCTTTTGTTTTTAATGCACAGGACACTACTTGCTTATTATTCCTGTCTGAATCAGGAGAGCAGCTGACGATGGGAGCTAAAATTTGTGCAAAGTTTTGTTTTTAATTGGTAAAATATAACTACCTCTACCTGCTCCAGGTCTGTCACAAGTCCCACACCCACCCACCTGACATCACTGGGAGTGTGCTGGTAGAGCATCGAACTATATTGTATAAATAACACTGAAATTAAATGAATTAACTGAACTACAGAGCTGCAAGCATGAACATGTTCTCCTTCTCAGATCTGAAAAAATATCTGTCTTCCCACAAAAATCACACAAAAGATGTATTTAACCAAAGTGAGCTGAACCTTTCTGACTGTGGTTTTCTCTTTCATCGTGATAATATTTACCATGTGTATCTTTGTTGGTGTGATTTCCTGTGTTTGTGTCGTTCCAGGCCTTTCCGATTGCTTATCCCTCATTAGATTAACCTTTGCTGCGGTTTGTCTGCTGACTCTCTTTGTTTGTTTGTACTTTAGTGATCTTGTATCGTCTTTAGTCGAGTGAAGTCAACTTCTCCCCTTGTGTTGCTGCATTTGGACCCTCTTTTGAAGTGAAAACATTAGATTGAAAAGAGTTGAGAATCATTCACATTCATGCTCTGAAATAAACCCAGCAATATTTACAAGACTATATAATTTTCTTTTATGACAGAAAGTGTGTGTTCCTTGAGGTCATGATAGCTAGAGGAAGTGGACAAGCTCTACCATGAGATGGTGCATGCTTCTGCAGTTCGGACAGTACCAGCCCTCCTTCCTCCTCGGTCTCCCTTCCTCCCTTGTGTCTCTGATGTTCGCGGCCTCTCTCCATCACTGTCGGCCCCAGGGCAGGCCACTGAGGAGCCTGCTGAGGAGCGAAAACAGAGGAGGGGTGAAGAACTGGAAGGAGGGATGGATGGATGAATGGATGGAAGGGGTGAGGGGGTGGGGCTCCCCTCAGGGCCTCCAGAGGCAGCACTTGTATCAATCACTCGACGGGAGGAGAGGGTGATTCTGACGGATAATATCCCCCAGCGCAGTGCCTCCTCCTCCCTCGTACTCGCCTTCACTCCCACTGACCCTGCATGGGTGAACTTCCCTCCTTTCCCGGTTCTGTCTATCCATTCAGTCCATTTTTCTCTCTTCCATTGCTGCAGTGATGCACTGAATGCCGCCCTTCCTCCTGCTACTCCTCAGACAAACCTTTCCTCCTTCCTCTAGCTCGTACCCCCGAGTCCTTTTCCTTTATTTTTCCTCTCCTTCATTCGCACTCCTTCATTTTAGTTTTCTCCTCTCCTCGGTTCTTTACCTTGCTCTCAAACTCCTTATTTGATTGATTATATTTGGCATCCTTCTCTGGCCTTATTTTCATTCATAATATATACTGTTCAGCATACCCAGTGCCTCCCACTCTCTTCCATCTATGTCTCTCAGCTCCGAGCATATTGATTCTTACAAAAAGAGATCTCACCAATGTAAAATGTAATGTTGCAAAATACAGTGGCTTTCATTCATTCCTCTATATGTTATAGTTGAATAAATATGCCTTTAGTTTATGAGGTTTGTTAAGACTTTGATTTATTTGAATAGAAACTTTACTTTGCTCTTATATTTCTGCACATTTTCTTTCATGTTGACATCTGGCATGAAAAAAGTTTGGACAGAGGAGTTTTTCACAGCTTCAGATACACCTTTAAAACATTAGCTCACGCTTTGGGGTTACACATTAAAAAAACATTCTGGCTAACATTAGGCTCAGGAAGGGGCAAATAAAGATACGTCCTAAAGCTGAGGTTTCTTCCTGTTAAAAGGGAGTTTTTCTTTCCTGTTGTTGCCAAATGCTGGCACATAGGGGCCATCTGATTGCTGGAGCTTCTTTCTTTACCTTACAATGAAAAGTGACTTGAAGTGTCTGTTGTTGTTCAAGCTAGTTAAATAAATCTGAATTGAAATGAATTGGCCATGGAGGAGCTGATTACCAGTGTTGACGTCATTACTAAAGAAAAGTAATGTATTACACATCACTTGTTGCTGTTCTTAAAAGTAATGCAGTACGTTAATGCTAATTATTCACTGAAGAAAGTGTTACACTGCTCTGTTATTACTTTCTTGTTACTCTGTCATCAGCTAACAATAAACCTCAGCCTACAGCCCCACACATCAACACAAATCCCAATCCTAATGAGGACTCACATACGATATTGTTGTAGTGTTTTTTTTATATAAAAACAAAGCAAAGACCAAATCTAGCACAGACACTTTAAAGCATCGACAGAGTTATTCCACTTCAGAAACACAAACAGGTAGAAACAGAGGCTACAAGCCTGAACGCTCATCACTGAAAATCAGGGTCCGACTGATTATCACTCTGGGTACTGGGCTAGCTTTGCATTAGCATGCTCTCTGTGTAGGTGCTTATAAAAAGTTGAAAGTGTGTTAGCAATATAATGTGGTTGTTTCTTTGCTTGATGCAGTTTCCACTTTACAACAACACTCTTGTCCTTCATCTCCACCCCTCTAAACCTGTGTGGCTATACTTCCCCCCTCCAGCACATGAGCTGAAATCAGCTGACTGTAGCGCATGTGCATTGATGTTTTGTTTCTTGGGTTTGTTTTTTCCTGGCATTATAACTGAAGAGTATTCAAAGATTAGAGCAGGTTAAACTGGGCAGCTGCAGTATTGTGGTATTTAGTATTTTGGATGGTGCAGAACAGACTGGTGAGTAGTTAGCAAACCAATGCAAACCAATTCAGAAAAGTTTACCGGGTGCAGTTTTCATTTGCCTTGATGGCTAAAATAAAATCTGTCCAAGTAAGTGAATAGAGGTGTTTGAATGTGGCCCCTGGTTCGAGACAGATCTATGGTTGGCTGAGATTTGCATATCAGCTGATGATGTTATTTGTTATGAAAATTCCACCTTTATAATGTAAAATGTCTGAAATGTCCAACAGCAGAAAACCTTAGAAACAGCACTGGTCAGCTGATCGCAGCAAATGGAAATCACAGCATCCATAAAGAAAGAATTTTTAATTATTTATTCTTTAAGTACCAGCTCCTGTGTTGCCAAATATTCAAGTACATAATCTTCCATCTAGTGCATTGACTTGCTCTGTTTGTGATTACATAGAAAGAGGTTCAGTCCAGTAATTAAAGAAAAGAAACACTACCCCCGGCGGACAGGGACTCACTGCTCCATCTTCATTTTTGATGTAAGACCTGACTTTCAGACACAGCAGCAGGGCAGGGCGCTATCTTTTCTTTGGAGCTCGACAGTAACAAAGAATAATGTTGATTACTGTGCAGTTAGTCTGATTTGTTCTTAAATGGATTTGATTTCATGGATATTTGCTGAAGCTATAGGTCAACAAAATATCACAGGGAGCTGCTCGTTAGAAATTATTCACGGTCCAAGGTTTTGACATTTCTCTTCAAACATGGACTTCCAGAGAATTTGAGACTCGTTTCTCCTCGTTTTAATGATGAAAATGATGAAACCCACCAGATTAGATGTATCCTCTGTGGCTGTCTTTTATTTTTAAGAATGAAGTATGTCGGTGTGTGTGTGTGTGTGTGTGTGTGTGCGTGCGTGCGTGCGTGCGTGCGTGCGTGCGTGTGTGTGTGTGTGTGAGGGAAGAATCACATTTTTCTCTTCTGATCTCTAAGGTAGGAGAAAAACGGGGAAAAACCTCTCACGGGTGCTGTAGCTCTTGTTCCAAGGCTAAAGGCCCACACCAGCAGATTCATGTACAGTTTAGTTAGTTAGTTAGTCCTTTAACTATAAAATAAAAAGATGTTCAGTCTGTTTAGTTTGATTCTTAAGCTTTCTCACAGCAACAGGCAGCACTTCATGTATCTCTTGCTAAAAGTGATAAATCATCCGGCTTCAGAAATAGGAGACTTTTTGCTCAGCAAATGTTGAGGTTGTGTTGATGGGACATTATGCAGATTTAAATGGAAATATGCAGGTGGAGGAAACAAAAGCTCAAATCTTTTCAGGCTTTAGTTGACATTTTAATAAACATGGTCTCATCCGCAGTTTCCTCACTGAGGACTGTAACATAGTAAAACAGGAACCCCACTAAATGTGGTGGAGGCTGTATTACACTTCCACATGTCCAAGGAAGGCCAGGCTGAGATGGGCCATCTGATGGCACAAAAGGCTAACGTCATACAAAATCAAATCATAGAGTATGATCAGTGCCACTGAACAGAAATTAGCCATTTAATACACTAAATGACTAAAGCAACTTAAAGCTAACCCTGTTAGTCAAAAACAAAACTCACACAAAGTTTCATATGGTGAGAAAGAAAAATGACTGTGGAATTTTCCAGCGTGGAAAATGATGTGAGCTAGCACAGTAGCTAGCTACTAGTGCTAAACTTCAGCTGCTTCTTCCTGTTTGTGACGTCTTTCTGACAACGACTGATGCTCACTGAGCCCCTAAATGACTTATTCACCATTTCTCTTTATTATAAAAGAGAAAATGACCTTCCTCTTCAAATACGGTGACTGAAATACTCACATACCGAAATTCCACACTTATGACACACTGATACCGACGAAGCTTGAAAACGCAATGATGAGGCAACACCTGGCAGTGACTAAAATCTCCCTCTGAAATCTGCAGCTGTGATCCTGTGCGCTCCTGTCGTGCTACTATTATGCACTTAGTGTGTGTGGCACTGGAAGAGGTGACAACTTCATTTTGCTGAGCATTCCTGTATTGCAAAATGACAGACAGCCAAGTCCCTAATGAACAAACATATCAGTCAAACATCAAGAGACACCCAAAGACGAACCGAGCGTTTGGTGACAGGAAAAACGATCCATCCTTTATTTTGTTAGAAAGTGTTGATTTTGTAATTCCTGACGATTCTCTGGCACAAAACGTCTCCAGAGAATTTCAGTAAACAGAAAAGTAGAAAAAGAGAAATGTTGCTGGTCTGAAGGGAAGGGATTTACAACCCAAACTGTTTGGGCCCATCTAATCTCCGTGCTTTCTTCTTTCCTTGGGAGGTGAAGCCAGCTGCTGCGGTTTAGAGCAAGACGTCGGTGCGGTGGAGTTTGGTAAAGAACATCGAGCGAGAAACAAAAAGACGACAAAGAAGAAAACAAACCCACAAACAAGTTACATGTGCGGAGCATTGATTTCTGTTTGAGTGCCAGCATTTCTTCAGAATTGCAGCACGATGAGAATACACACATACACACACACACGCACACACACCCTGTATACTCAGGAGAATCTGCAATCTGTGCCATTTTCTCCTGTAGTGAATTATCCGTATTCCCCGTGACAGCCGAGGGCGGCGGCAAAATTTACCTTCACATCCACATCTGAGCGCCTCGGCTGCCAAGCCGCCGCCGCCGCCCGCCAAGCCTGGAAATCTGCTCTAATAAGCAGAGCTGGCTGCTGAGGCACTACTCAGTAAATATTACTCAGTAAATATTGTGCTTACCAATCAAAAACGTCACCAGTTCAATATGACTCCCTCTAAATATCAGATTGGAGGCTGAGTTATAGAGCCGCATGGCCTTATTCATTCTGCTCATAATTAGTCATTCTCCTCTCACATCCACCCGACGAGCCGATTTCCTGTGACTGGAAGTTTCTTCTCTGCTGTGATGAAAAATCTTTGGAAAGTTTCTTTATCTGTGGTGGGAATACCCCCCATCCCAGATCTCCCAGCAGTTCATCTTTTAAAACATGCAGCCTGAACTGGATCAGATTTCATGTTTTTCCTTTGGACTTGTCAGATTTCCCATTTTCAGCTCCTTAGTTATTGGTTTCAGCATTAATCTACATTTTTCACGTGGCAGTGAACGTGTCCTACCAGCAAGGACTGTGTGTGTCTGGAGCCTGACGTCTCATTCCTCTGTGAATGGACTAGGCGATGCATTCTTCCATTAACATGAACATAAACACACAGTAGACTTTATTTTGACTCACTTTCAAATATACCATCCTGCTGCCACAAATACTCACTAGAGCAAGTATTTAGCTGTTTTGTTTTGTTTTTTAAATCCCTGACATATTTAGAAGTTCAAGATTTCTCAGTATGCTTAGGCTTACTAGAATAGACTTAAGACATCCAAATCATGTCTGATTTTTTTCTTGTTAATGAATCCCAAATATTTCTGGGGACGTGTGGGGTGAGATTCATAACAATCTGTATGCACCTGCAAATATTTTACCCCCAAAGTTGGCACTAAAGAGATGGAACCATCATATGAAGGCAGCGACTATCCAAGCTGCTCATGCTGCAAACAAATACATACAATAAAATATGATGCAGAGTTTAATTTTTTTTTTTAGGGTTTGATCCAATTTTATTTATATAGGAAGGAAAAACTTCCTTTTAACAGGAAGAAAGCTCTATCAAAGCCACGATCATGGATCAATCCATTTTCTATAACCTGTTAAAGGAGAACCAATTTTAATGCAGCAGTGGCATGTGAACACATGATGTATGAAGAAAGATGTTATATATGTATACGTGCTCCTAAACTTGTATATATCAGCAGTCTTTAGAAGTCTTTAGAAGAGAGCACTATAGAGAGAGAACCACACAGCAGAGCCACAAAGCATAGAAAAAGGACAATGACGAATTTTAAGTAGCAGCCATGGCAGGGAGGCCCTGGAAGGGTCAGTGCGTTTTTACAAGGACACACTATGACACTGCAGCAGGAGCTGGAGGCACAGAGCCATGAAAAAGTGGGTCCACTTGTTGCTGAAGCACCTGCAGGAGTTGACGAGCCGACGGGGTAGATGCACCAGGGCCCTACAGTGTGCAGTGGCAGGCAGGCAGCTGCTGCCAGGAGGGACGGGACCTCTTCCTTTAGAGGAGGAATTTCAGGATGTGTTGTTTTTAGAGCTGCTGGTTGTACCGAATTCTCACTTAGGTCACAACTGGGTCATATTTGATTTTTTTTTTTTTAAGTTGGTTCTTATGTATTTTTTTCTATTTAAACTTACTTTTAATTAATGTTTTGTTTTATATTGTAAATACATGAATGACTTTGAATGACTGATTTGAGTGTGTTACCCCCTCTTTAACTGCTCTGCACCTGTGCACTCACTACACCCCACAGTCCACATTACACTGCTCATTATTTCCATTAATGGGCATTTTGTGCTGTTTTGCAGTTTTGAGGGAGTCTGGCAGAACAGATTTGGGGCGGTACCTATTTCAGGTGACACACCCAGTTTGTTTCAAGCATCTTCATGATCACACTTTGGTTTTGTGTGTGTGTGCGTCAGACATTGCTTGTTTAAAAAGTGACCTCTGGTAAAATATCGAATAAATACCTGCCTATTATGCAGCAGGTGAGGGAGTTTTTCTGTGAGAGTTCCTGGAGGGTGCAGTTTTCATTTCACACCTGCTGACTGACGGCACTCTCACCTGGCTAAAATGCTCTGATTTCTTGCCGTCGTCTCAGCAGCTCTCCCTCAGACTGTTTGTTCTGTCTGTGTGAAGCCTCTGTAACGAGCGCAGTGGCTATTAGCCAAATGGCTGTAATATTACTCCCCTCAGACTCCGCAGTCACTTTGCTCCTCATGTTGGCAATCTGTCTGAATGTGTTCTCTGTTATTGTCTCTCCTCTCCTCCGCCAGCAGACGTTATTAGAAGGCCTTTTTTCCCCTCTGTTTTTGCATAACAGGCGAAAGCCGACACGCTAATGTGCTCCTGCTGCTGCTCGGAGCGGCAGTGAGACGATGAGAGCCGGCAGGTAAAAACGTCTTGTCCCAAACATCCGGAACAACGAGCTCAAATGTTTCTCACAAATATGATGGAGTGACGACCATTTTTGTAGACTATACATACAATATACAAATGAGAAAACACTATTCATTCAGTATCATCAGTCTCAAAAGCTCTACACAGGATGGGTTTAAGACATCTCATACCACAGTCGGTGGTGATGTGACACTTATGTAAAAGCACATGAGCCTCATTAAATCTTTTTAAATTTTTTTGTGACGTTTTAAGCAACACAACAAAAAATAAATCATGTCTCATAAGTGTTGCTGTGATCCAGGTTATTTTGTGTGTTTGCTACTCCAGTAGTTTCCATTTGAGCATGGATGAATAGATGAAGCATCTACAGCACTTTAATTTGATCAGAAGCAAATCATCACTAAAGCTTCTTAGGATGGCTTTTCATCATCAGCTGCTCCAACAGCAGATCAATGTCAACGTTTTTCAAGAGTCCCAGAAATCTTCTGGCTTCCCTGGGTGGAAGTTCGTATTTGTGGATGTGTGGGAGCTTCAAAAAAAGAAAACTTGCTGTTTTCAACAGGTTTAACTTCTTTTCAGATCACTCATTGTGGATGTTTTGACCTTTGTGTACTCAAAGCTGAAACATCCTGATGCAAAGTGTCATGGTCCCTGTGTCTCCCCGGCCAGCCCTGCTAGGCTTCATGTGTTTTTGTTTTGTTTTCATTTCCTCTCCCTCCTGCTCCAGCAGCACTCAGCCGGGGCGGAGCTCTCTTCGGGCTCCTGCCCTTGGCATGCGCACCTGCCGCTAATCAATCACCTGTAGCTTATCACCACTCTCGGACCCTACTGAAGGCAGCAGCTCAGAGCCTCTCGTCGCTGGAATATTGAATCACCACGTTAGTGAGAATCCCAGCTTGTAGATTAGTGAATTGTGTCACGCATCGTTAGTGATTGCTTTCCTTCCTGTCTCCAGATCCCCGGTCCCTTCCTGTTTCCGCGCAATCTGGTGAATTGAGCGTGAGTGAGCTGAGAGCGAGAGCAGAGTGTGAGGAGCGGCTGAGACACTGTGTGTTTGGAGCATCCATTCCTTTCCTCTTCTACCCGTGGACCCGTGGAAGCCCTTCCCCAATCCCTCACTTTTGTAAATAGCACCTGATGTATAATAAAATGAAAAGACTGAACGCAACCCGCTGCCTGCACTTGAATCCAAGCTGCTAGCCCCGACACAAAGTTAATTTACACAACTTGTTTTCTCGGGAAGTTGGTGCATCTCCATCAAACAGGAGGCTCAGCTGGGTTGAACGCTCCACAGAAGGTCAGGAGGATGTGGGAACGTGACAGCAACAATCCCAGTGTGTGTTCAACTGTTGCTAAATACTTTCATGGGAAAAGGGGGCTGGGAAGTGAAAGACACTGCTAAACTACTGTTTAAAAAAAACAGTACAAGAAAACATTGAAGCTACTACCAAAAAAAAAAAAGGAAAAGGGGGGGGGGCAAATAAAAAGCCCACACACTCTCCAGACAAAGGCACTCTGCTCCAGCTCCTCTCCCTCAGCTGAAATACTCAGAGGGTGGACTGCTGAGTGGAGTCAGCTGCTCTCTGGCTCCACAGGACCACGGGTGGTACCTGAGAGTGGGTGGAGGGCAACGCCACAGGGCACAACTACAGCAGGCGCCTCAGGCTATAACAAGCACTAAAACTACAGTACATGTAAAAATGTATTGCCTAGATTTATAGATGTGTGTGATGCTTATTGTGTCTCAGACCCTCACGTAACACCTGATATTTATGTTTACCTAAATATCTCTGCAAGCAGCCAGAAGACCCAGCACATCTAGCTGCAGGCTGCAGGGTGAGGTTGGGGCGCAGCCCCTAGCAGCTGTAGGCAGGTGTTGCACCTGCTTGTGAACACAAGCTGACCATCCTCAGAGCCAGACATCAGACACGAATCAGATGGTGAAGCACACACTGTAAAAGAAGAGGGGCAGATCTGACACGGTCATGAACCATCAGATGTGAGACCACAGCAAACAGGAAAATCGGATTTTACAGTTTTCTCGTGTGAGCTTATTACAGACGTGAACCTGCAACTGTTTCTCGACTGCAGATGAGACGGGAGGTAAAGTATGTGTCGACTGGCAGCTAAAGTTCAAAGATGCACCGAAACTTTTCTCTCTTCTGGTGCTTTGAAATCTTTTGTGAGGAGCACGAGAGATGAAGAGCCCTGGGTGACACACACACACGCACACACAGCAAACAGTACAGCTCATATTGTTTCATATCAGTAGAGAGCAGAAAACTAATTTCTTGTCTTTCCCCCTCCAACAGTTATTGGATGAATTCTCTGTGAGGAATTCTGCTAAAGCCTCCGACTCATCTAACTCAAAAAAAGAAAAAGAAAAAAGAAAGAAAAAAAAACTAGGATGCTTCAGCGCTGCTGTTTGTGTCTGTGTGCCTCTTTGACACACTTCCATTTTTTTACGAAACAGAAGACACTGTAGAAAGAGATTTTAACATACGAAGACTTTTTTAAAAAGTACAATATTTTCTATACTCAAGGGAGATTTTGGAAACGACAGATTTTATAGAATTTGGGACATTTTATAAAATAATATGAAGACAATTAAAGAGACACAAAGTCCACAGTTGGGAAAATTAAGGTACAAACTGAAAAAGCTGCACCTTCTTCCCACTTTGCGGTTAATTCTGTTCATTCTGTGCTCTTCTTGTCACTCACACATTTTGGTTTATAGACTTTTCTATTCTGTAAATAATATCAATGTAAAAAAAGAGCTCCCAGATTCCACTGGTATAGATATTGGTAGGTTAGATGCACCTCACCACAGGCATGTGAAGGCGAAGAGCACATTTGCCTCTAATGACTGCAGGATTTAGACGTATACGGAAGCATGAATGAAGGACCAGCATGGAAATTTGAAGAAATAATCACACATGGATGTGACCTATTCACCACCATGTTTTATTTCTCACATTTGATACCAAATGAAATATAACAACGGTTAACAGTTATTCTTAAAAAGATGAAGCAGAGACTGCATTAAACAAAATAGAACACAATCCTGCATAATTAAATAATTTAAATTAAAAAAAAAATATCAAGATTTTTAAAAAAAAAGTTTTTTTCCAGTGAATGACCAAACACACCAGAGAATATACAGTGGGGCAAAAAAGTATTTAGTCAGCCACCGATTGTGCAAGTTCCCCCACCTAAAATGATGACAGAGGTCAGTAATTTGCACCAGAGGTACACTTCAACTGTGAGAGACAGAATGTGAAAAAAAAAACTCCATGAATCCACATGGTAGGATTTGTAAAGAATTTATTCGTAAATCAGGGTGGAAAATAAGTATTTGGTCAATAACAAAAATACAACTCAATACTTTGTAACATAACCTTTGTTGGCAATAACAGAGGTCAAACGTTTACTATAGGTCTTTACCAGGTTTGCACACACAGTAGCTGGTATTTTGGCCCATTCCTCCATGCAGATCTTCTCGAGAGCAGTGATGTTTTGGGGCTGTCGCCGAGCAACACGGACTTTCAACTCCCGCCACAGATTTTCTATGGGGTTGAGGTCTGGAGACTGGCTAGGCCACTCCAGGACTTTCAAATGCTTCTTACGGAGCCACTCCTTTGTTGCCCGGGCGGTGTGTTTTGGATCATTGTCATGTTGGAAGACCCAGCCTCGTTTCATCTTCAAAGTTCTCACTGATTGAAGGAGGTTTTGGCTCAAAATCTCACGATACATGGCCCCATTCATTCTGTCCTTAACACAGATCAGTCGTCCTGTCCCCTTGGCAGAAAAACAGCCCCATAGCATGATGTTTCCACCCCCATGCTTCACAGTAGGTATGGTGTTCTTGGGATGCAACTCAGTATTCTTCTTCCTCCAAACACGACGAGTTGAGTTTATACCAAAAAGTTCTACTTTGGTTTCATCTGACCACATGACATTCTCCCAATCCTCTGCTGTATCATCCATGTGCTCTCTGGCAAACTTCAGACGGGCCTGGACATGCACTGGCTTCAGCAGCGGAACACGTCTGGCACTGCAGGATTTGATTCCCTGCCGTTGTAGTGTGTTACTGATGGTGACCTTTGTTACTTTGGTCCCAGCTCTCTGCAGGTCATTCACCAGGTCCCCCCGTGTGGTTCTGGGATCTTTGCTCACCGTTCTCATGATCATTTTGACCCCACGGGATGAGATCTTGCGTGGAGCCCCAGATCGAGGGAGATTATCAGTGGTCTTGTATGTCTTCCATTTTCTGATGATTGCTCCCACAGTTGATTTTTTCACACCAAGCTGCTTGCCTATTGTAGATTCACTCTTCCCAGTCTGGTGCAGGTCTACAATACTTTTCCTGGTGTCCTTCGAAAGCTCTTTGGTCTTGGCCATGGCGGAGTTTGGAGTCTGACTGTTTGAGGCTGTGGACAGGTGTCTTTTATACAGATGATGAGTTCAAACAGGTGCCATTCATACAGGTAACGAGTGGGGGACAGAAAAGCTTCTTACAGAAGACGTTACAGGTCTGTGAGAGCCAGAAATTTTCCTTGTTTGAGGTGACCAAATACCTATTTTCCACCCTAATTTACGAATAAATTCTTTACAAATCCTACCATGTGAATTCATGGATTTTTTTTTCACATTCTGTCTCTCACAGTTGAATTGTACCTCTGGTGCAAATTACTGACCTCTGTCATCATTTTAAGTGGGGGAACTTGCACAATCGGTGGCTGACTAAATACTTTTTTGCCCCACTGTAACTCTGCCTGGGCGTACATGCTCTCACTGATCATCCTCACAAATACAGAGAGTCATATTTATGGTAAATGGTAAATGGCCTGTATTTATATAGCGCTTTACTAGTCCCTAAGGACCCCAAAGCGCTTTACATATCCAGTCATCCACCCATTCACACACACATTCACACACTGGTGATGGCAAGCTACATTGTAGCCACAGCCACAGCCACCCACATATTTAGTTGCTATTGTACCCACAAATCCTGATCTATTGCATTTCACAACTTTCTAATTGCTACAACATGTGTTTATTAAGTTTTCACCTGCAATTGCTATTAAACTTACTGCTCGATGTTAGTCATCACCACCGACACGATGATGGAGGTGGAGGCAAGGGGAGGAGTGGGGCGCGTCAGGTTGTGGAGTGTTAAACCCCCTGTGGTCCGTCTGGAGGACGGAGCAGAAATTAAAGTCTCGCTAATTAGCGAGCGATAAAAATAGTTGTGGAAACGGTCGAATCTGGATCACAGTTTGCACACCGCAGCCTCAGTTCTGACACCACTGAGCTGCTGTCTGCTTCACATACAGAGAAGTCAAAACGCATTCATCCAAAGTGCTAAAAACATACTGCGCCTGGACTGTGAGAGTAAAATATGAATATGTATTTAAAACCATCGGTTTGATATATCAGGTACAAACACAGTCTGCGTTTCAAGTTTGGGTATTTTCATTTGACAATAGCATAAAAAGTGTATTTGAATATAATTTTACTCAGTTAATGATGGAGGTGAAACAGAAAGAATGTAGTAAAAATGGATATCTCAGATATCTCTCTGCAAAAGAAATAAGAAATCCAGCCAACAATGAGCTGCTCTCGACCTTGAACACATCACTACAAATTCTATTCTCAAATGGAAAAATATATTTTATGTCAGAAATAAATGGCTCCATGCATTAGCAGAGGACACGGTGTTACCCCAAAGCTTCATTTTTGTCTTGGTTTAATAAAAGAGATTGCATGATGAGATTAACCTGTGACCTTTCCTTCTAAAAGAAAACAAAAGATTGATGCATTTAATAAATGTAAATACATCACAGGTCAGCTGCATATCTGCAAACAAATTTGCAACCCATCTCTTTTCATGCCTTAATGAATAAATGATGCCGGTGAATGACGGTAATTCCCTGAGATGTGCACGTTATAATTCTCCATCTATCAGAAAAAAAAAGTGTGGAAACATGTTGCTTTGTACTCGTAATAGTAAAAAGTCTTGTTTGATCCGATTTTTTTTTTTTTTTTGAATTTTTACGAGTCTAAAATTTGAGTAAAGGACTTCCAGCTCCCCTCTCAGCGGGATTTATAGATAAAACATTATCACCATCATCATCTGCATCAAACTGACTGAAGGGCCTGCAGAGACTTCTTGTCAACAGATTAGGAATCACTCGAAGAGAATTGTCCTCATCATTAATATGTGCATAACATGAACGAGCCGGCACGCCGCCACTGCTGATGAACAATGAGGCCGTTTCATCTTCATCTGAGTGTGACTGTGATGAATATTCAAACGAGGGAAACTCGGCTTTAAACGGTACACAGTGAGCCTCTTAGCTAAATCAGCGCTCGCTCCTTTATTAACATACTCGAATCTGTAATTATGCCCTGTTGCATGTTAGCTTTGCACAACACCACAAAAGATGTGACAAAAGGAAAGCACTGATGCTGTGTGATCAGAACCGCAAGAGCATATTTGCATTTATATAAGAAGCAGCTGAGAGTCAGCATGTTCACTGTAAATACACTGGGAAAAAAAGGCAAAATCATCCTGTTATTCACCTAATGAATGAGTCTAAAGTATAATAAGTGCAGTAGTTTTTCCTCCAAATATATCCCAAAAAGCCTCATTGCTGTTTACAGTCACCAGATCTCAGAGCTTATTTACTTGTGAGAGATACTCGAACATCGTGTTGGACAGCATCGTCGGAAAAACCTCGCTCAGTTGCAAAGAGACCTGAATTTGTTCTGTTAGCAGGAGATTACCCAGCATTCTACATCCTGTGCTGTTTTTGCTTTTAGCCTCTTAACATCCACCCAGAATCTTCTGTTGGTGCACATAGGGCCAGGTAAACATCCACCCCACCCAACCCCCTTTCAGATAGGTAAGGCTGAATTGAATTTAAGAAATATAATTTTCCTGTTAAATCCACTCATTTAGCACTTGGATAAAACATAATCAGCACTAAACAGGCTTCTGGTCCACATTAGAGAAGGTGAGTACCTCAGCTTACATAATGGCCAACAGAGGAGAGGAGAAACTCCCTTTGAAGAGAAAGAAACCTCCAGCTGGAACAGGCTCAGGATGGGAATGGTCTGTTTCGCCTGGCTGGGGTGAGTGGAGCAGAGAAAGGAAGTGAGTAACAGCACACAAAGACCTAGAAGGTTCAAGGGGCAGATCAGAAATATGCTGCTCCAGGCAGAGAGAGCTGAAGTGTACACAGGGAGAAACAGAACCTAGAGGAAAAGCAAAAACTATGAGAGAAAGTTAACAGCGTGCAGCCATGGAATATGAATGCATGAAGAGCAGTGTTGGTCAAGTTACTTGAAAAAAGTAATCAGTAACTAATTACTGATTACTTCCCCAAAAAAGTAATCCTGTTACTTTACTGATTACTTATTTTCAAAAGTCATTAATTACTTAGTTACTCAGTTACTTTTTAAAAAACACGATTTACAACCTGAATAGGTGATAAAGTGATAGATCTCTCAGCCCAATTCTACTTTTTCTACATAATCCATCATACAGAATGTAATCAAATGGAAAAGTCCCTTTTTAAAACTTTTTTTATTAGTATTAATCTTTTAACTTCATGCATCAAGCAAAAATGTAATTATATGCAACATTCACTGACTGGAGGAAATTTGTTTAATATTTAAACCTATTTTCTACACATTCCAGCACATAATTTTTTTTTGTGTTTACACTCAGTCTTTCAAATAGATGCAAGTAAAACACAGCAGAAAATAAATAAATCAAAGACTAGCGGTCCTGTTGCTCTATTTTCACCTGTAAAGCAGGAGTGGAGTAGGCGGAGGTTTACCCTGGTGCAGGTGTGCCGCAGCGGTCAGTGGAAGGATACGGCAGTTTCTCTGTGAATTTCCCATTACGTGGTAGCGCACTCGGTGCTTGCTTGGAAGTTTAGGGGGGGTTTTTTCGCTGTAAAAATAAGTTTTCTTCCCACGCACAATGCTAATGGACGCTAATGTTTCTGTCACTTTTTATGGAATCAAACTTAAAGTAAGGTCAGTACTTCCACACTTTAAACGCTGCACGCTCATACTCTCTCCCATACTCGATATATGATCCACTGTTGATCTGCACACAGCTGTTGTCACAAACGTAGCACTTGCTTACATGAGACATTCTCGCAAAAAAATCACAGTTTTAGTAACGCAGTAACGTAGCGTTCCTACGGGAAAGTAAAGGTAATCTAATTACCGTTTTTGCAATAGTAATCCCTTACTTTACTCGTTATTTGAAAAAAGTAATCGGATTACCCATCTCTGATGAAGAGTGACAGAGAGAGGGAGGAGCAGTGTCCTGCAGCGTTTATGACACAGGTGCAACAATGAGTTCATTATGAAAACCTCTGACAGAAACAGGTTCAGGTCTTGATCATCTAGATGGGAGAAGATGTTCTTTCACATAAAAGAACCATTTTTAAGTATGTTCCAGAACAAATTCTTCTTAACCGATCGTGGGGCGATCGTGGCTCAAGAGTTGGGAGTTCGCCTTGTAATCGGAAGGTTGCCGGTTCGAGCCCCGGCTTGGACAGTCTTGGTCGTTGTGTCCTTGGGCAAGACACTTCACCCGTTGCCTACTGGTGGTGGTCAGAGGGCCCGGTGGCGCCAGTGTCCGGCAGCCTCGCCTCTGTCAGTGCGCCCCAGGGTGGCTGTGGCTACAATGTAGCTTGCCATCACCAGTGTGTGAATGTGTGCGTGAATGGGTGGATGACTGGATATGTAAAGCGCTTTGGGGTCCTTAGGGACTAGTAAAGCACTATATAAATACAGGCCATTTAACCAGCACACCAGAATTTAAATGCCCCGATACAAAGTTTAGATGGTAAATGGACTGATTCTTATATAGCGCTTTTCTACTCTCCCGGAGTATACAACATGCCACATTCACCCAATCACACCCATTCTCACAAGCACTTTCTCTATACATAGTGCTTTCTAAGTGCATTCACACTCCGATAAATGCATCGGAGAGTAACTTGGGGTTAGTATCAAGGATACTTGACATGCAGACTGGAGGAACCATCAACATTCCGATCAGTAGATGACCTGCTCTACCTCCTGAGCTACAGCCGCTGATGATGATGTACCCATGATAGAATAGCACGCTGACAATCACAGCTCGACACTGCTGGTGTCTCTTTTTGTGTCTGTGTGGAGATGCATCAGTTTATGGACACAGTGAGACGAGCAGCACGGGACCCACTTGTCACCGACGGTAAACATTCAGTTCAGTTTTATTTATACAGCATCAAATCACAACAACAATTGCCTTTATATTGTAAGGTAGACCCTACAATAATACATAGAGAAAAACCCAACAATCATACGACCCCCTATGAGGATGCACTTTGTCGACAGTGGGGACGAAAAACTCCCTTTTAACAGGAAGAAACCCTAACCAGCACCAGGCTCAGGGAGGGGTGGCCATCTGTCGCGACCGGTTGGTGAGAGAGAAGGAAGACAGGATAAAGACACGCTGTGGAAGAGAGCCGAAGGTAAAGTAAGTGAAAATAAAAAAGTAAAAAACAAGTGCAAATGAAACTAAATCAAAACAAAGTGAAGTTGCACACACACTCTAAGAAATGAAACATGGGCTTTTTTAAAATTAATTCTTAGTTTTATGTTCAATATACTTAAAATTGTTAATCTTATGGGTGTAATTAATATTTTTAAATTTGATTTAATTAATTCTATACTGTTTTAATGTTAAATAATATTGATATTTCCAATTTATTGAACACATTTAATTAAATCCAAAGAGCCCTTTCCACATCCTTTCTGAGCATGCGCAGAGAATGAAAAAAAAATCTTCGCGCATACGCATTGACCTTCTTCATCGACGCCACAGTGTGCTTTGGCCACGTGTCTGGAAAGAGGGATTAATCACGATTCATCCGTTGGAGTTAAGGTAATTTCTTCCTATTTTTAATAGAATATAATTTAACTAGTACTTTGTGATAATATATGGCGTATATTTTTCCGGTAAATATGTGGGCAGTATGTGTTCTGTAGGTTGTAGCATTTTGCTAGCATTGGAAACATTCATTTGCATATTGTCCCATCTGCGTTTAAAATTTCATTCGAACTCCGAATAGCACACTTATTTTATTTGTTTTATTGCACTATCAAGTTAGGAGAACGTTAGCCCGAACAAGAATTGGGATACATGTGCAGTGATTGTCGACGAGTCCATACTCTGTTTCACTGAAGAGAACCGCTAGCTGCGTAGCGCATCAAGTCTCAAAGAGACCTCTGAAGGTGACCCCTGCTTGCCCCCAAAAATAAAATCAAGTATACTGGGTGGTTATTGCTCCGTTTGTTTGCTACGGTGTCAAAGATATTGGACTTTTACTTAATAGGTCATTGAGAGTTGAAGAGCCCCCCCCCCCCCAAGCAAAACGACAACGGCCAAAAATAGGCCAAAACATGCCACAAAATGCTCTGCTTGGTTAGTGCTTGTTTGCCGGTAAAATGAACATTTGTGCTGCTACGGTTAACCGGTTATTAATGTTTTATTTTTCCGCGATGACGTCACGGGCGTCGAGCACGCTCCCCGTGCTTACGGGCGCGAGTGAGCGTCCGGGTGATGTAGAAGTCGTAGGAAATGCTCGCTCGCACCCGAGCATTTTGTGGCATGTTTTGACCTATTTTGGGCCATTTTCGTGTTGCTTTGGGGGGGGGGGGGGGACTCTGAATGACCTATTAAATAAAAGTGTAATATCTTTGACACCTAGCGATACAAACGATGATTTTACCAGCACAAACCGATACAAACGGAGCACTAGCCACCCAGTATACTTGATTTTATTTTTGGGGGCAAGTGGGTCACGTTCACAGACTGGGCTGCTCTGGTATATAATGGTAAACGTGCTCACAGGAACAGATTTATGAAATGAGTAATAGAAATTTTGGAGCATTTGAAATTTAACTTGTATTATTAATACATTTTAAAAGAAACAGGATTGTTCTTAAGTTTAGACCATCTCTGTGCTACCCCTTTGCATGTGTCTCACTGTACACGATTAATTTTTTCTGTTTTTCTTTTTCTCTCAGGTTGCTGGTTGTGGAATTTGGAGCTGCGGAGATTTGAGCTGTGCTCCAAAAGTGCATGTTGAAGGTACCTAATGCTTTCATATTATTTATTTTTTCCTTAATACGCAATTTTACATTTTGAATTCTCTTATTTGGTCTTTTAGGTTATCACCACAGTTCCACTGCTGTCCACATTCATGAGCAGTCTTGACCAGTACTCTGACCAGTTGATGAAGATTCTACGAAAAAAAGGAGGGGAAACAGCGCGGCGGATCACAGCAGCGTTGTCTGCAATTTCACAGGTATTCTGTCTTGTTATAATGTTCTGTAACTAATAGATTAGTTGCAGGTTGATCTCAGGTCTGGTTATTAACCTGTATTTTTAACTTTCTTGGGTCATTTTATGCTTGTTCTCTCCTGCGTTATACTTCTCATCTCGCTTTTGGCTTATATTCTGGACTTGGTCCTGACACAAAGCAGAACTTAGTAACTCATGCCCCTAGAGGCCATAAGTGCCGTTGCTGGCATTGTAGCTTTTTTCTTTTCTTTTTTTGTTACTCATTAATTGTCCAAAGGAATAATTAGCTACACTGAGAAAAGACAAAGGCAGACAACATTTCACATTTCGCCACAACTCAGTGACACAGTAGATTATTTTTTTTCACTCAAACTTGGTATAAATACTGCAAATGTGGTGGTAGCCCGCATACCTCATATTAACGTGACAGTGTGTAGTTTTTTGTCATTAATTTTTGGAAATCTCTATCAAAATGTTTTTGATTCCTTTGAACAGTACTCCTATGCAACAACACTTATCTTCCTTCTTTCGGGTGGTACACCACGCTAAAGCTGCATTTTCCACGACCCAATGTATCGCAATCAGTGTAATTGGACTCATAACTTATAATCTTTATGGGAATGAATTGGTAAGCTTCTCATTCTCTAACACAAAAAACTACTTGCTTGCAAAAAGCATGTTTAAAATTACTTAAACAATTATGAATTGGTTAAAAAACAATAAAAATTGACTTAAGTTCTGTGGGGGTCTCTAAAAACTTCAAAAAAGTAATTGCGCTACATGTGTTGTTGTTTAGAGTTCCCGAATCGAAGTGAAGCGTGAATGCATCCTTAAAGCTGTGATTATATACCTGAATGAGAACCCTGAAAATCTCATCAAAGAGTACATGGTAAGTTTATTTTTAAAGGGATATTCCACCCCTCAGTAAAATTTTGACTGTCATAATTCCCAGAGTTTTGTAAGTTGAAAAATGTATTTTCTAAACAAGCCCAGGCATTCTCCTGTTCAGGCAGTAATCAGTTTTCTTTAAATTAGCTCACAACAATAAAGTGCATGGGAAATACTAGGATTTTGTTTCCATTCACTTACATTGTTTTATGCGAAACTAAAGAAAATGACCCTGGTCAGCAGAATATTGATAATATTATTAATGCATACTCCTTCTGCCCTCTGTCCATGTTTCATGTATCTTCTTCTTGGTCTTTATTTGGTGATAGTCTTAAATCCACATTTTTCTTTGGTCTGTTCTCCTCAATCTCATTCAGGGATATGTGTAATTAAGATAGTGTGGACCATTTTAACTAAAATGGAGTGAATAGATAGATGATGCAAGGACCAAAATACAATGGATTTAAAATATTTCTGTCCTTTTCAGGATTTCAACGTGATGGAAGCTGAAGAGCTTGAGAGGATGGATTTGGCGTGTTTATAAAATAATCCATGAAGGAGCACAGCCTGATTACTCCCTTGAAGATGTTGGCATCATTATCGAGAGATGCACAGTCTTGCAGGATGTTCACGATGTGGCGAGCGGGTGTGCACTTTTGTTTGGGCTAATTTACTGCCTCAATCTGAGTTACCCAAAGCCACTTCGCTACACATTTGAGTTCTTCCAGAAGGTGCTCATGGGGCTGGAAGACAAAAAACTGTCTAACAAAATACAAGTGCTGAAGAACAAACTCTGCCAAAAGGAGACGCAATGACTCTTCTAGATTGAAATGTCTCCCAAAATAAGTGCTCTGTTTTACTGTTTAAAAGTTTATAAATATATATATGTTGATCCTTGTTTGTAAATATTTTGTCATAGTTTTTAATATTTAGGAGATTTACTCTTTTGATTGTGGAAAAGAAAACATAATTCAGAAACTGAGTTTTTGGAACTGAGGACAAAATTACGCAGATGGATATATTTTCTTGTTTCACAACATTTTCTTCAGTTTGAGTTGCTGTGGTAATTCTGCAGACTGTAGCCATTGCAGACCTACAACTGTAGATCCTGAAATCATCCTACTCCTCACTACACTGTCACTTAGTTGAAACTGGAAAGTTGTTTCAGATGTTTACATTTTATTTTACACACTTCATTTAATGTTGCATTATGCAGTGTTGTTTCCCTGTTTAAGCTTTGCCTCATTGAAGGCTTTTGTTCAAGTTGTTAAAGCAACACAATTTTTTTTTTTTTTTTTTTTTTTTTGTATTTACACTTCATATTAGTTCTCGTGTACCAGGTTTCCATTGTAGGTCAAGGATCTTGAGTGTTATAAATGTTAAAGTGTATGTGCAAACAAATGTGAAAAGGTTCTAAGGTTGTCACCTGTACTCAAGTTAAGTACTGGATTTTTGGTCTTAGCATTTAATTAAGAATATTTTGAGATTTGCTATATGCATTTTTTTTATTGTAAAATTTATTATATAATAGAAAACTTATAATTCTGAATCCGATTTTTGGAACTGGGGACTAAATCGTTTTTACCTTTTTGTGTCACTTAACTATTTTCTGTACTGTAATTGCATTATACAGTGATTTTTAAGTTGCTGTGGTAAATCTGCAGATCTGACTATAATCACAGTTGTATTGAATTTGACATCTTACGGCACACTACAATGTCACTTTGTTGAAACTCGGAAAGTTGTTTCCAATGTTTAAATTTTGGTCATGCACTTTAAGCATTTAATATTGCCTTATGCAGTGTTGTTCCCTGTAGAAGCTTTGCCTTGTCAAGGCTCACCGTAAATAAAGTTGTTGATGCAGCACCCTTTTTTTGCATTTACACTTTATGTAAGCTTTAGTGTAAGAGTTTTCTATTGAAGTGCAAGGATCTTGAATGTTATAAATGGTAACTCGTGAGCAAGTGTAAAAAGGTTTTTGAGTTGTCACCTGTACTCTGTAGTTAAGCGTTAGACCTTTGCTGAAGACCTCTGAAAGGTCCAAACACCTAATTACAATGTATAGATGACAACTCAGGAACCTTTCTAGACTTGTTTTGTTGATACCTAAACATTTAGCATATAGATGAAACTATTAATTAAATCATAATTAATCTAATTAGGTCCAAAACGCAATCTAAATGGTGCCATTAAATTCAAATTAATATTGTCAATTGAACCTAAAGCAATACAGTTAATAAAATGAACAAAGTGTTTAAATTCTAATTAATGGTGTTAAATAGTAACAATGAAAGGAAAGCTGTTGCTTTTATAGAACAATTTCACTTCTGATATACATCACCATTGAAATTGCAGATAACAACCATATTGATTTATGTTTAATTGACCAGGTTTTGTGGAAAAGATTGCCTTAACTTTGTCAATTAAATCCAACGTTTTATTTCTTAGAGTGCAGGACACCGAGCCACAGCTGACATAGCTGTTAAATAAATAACTTGCTAATAAAAACACATTCTCAAATCATGTGCATTACTTGAATGTTCAGATAAGCTTTAAATCGGCAGGGGCAGAGATTACAGCAATAAAAAAAATAGAGCCACGAAGGACATTTAGAACTCGACACCTTCAAATATGAAAACAGAAAATGGGAAATCAGGAGCCAGACTTCACCCCCCCATGCCAATGATGAAAATTCTGATATATGGTGCAGCCCAGAGACTACAACAGCCAAAAGGCATGCTAACAAACACAAAGAAGTAAAATTGTGTAAGTCCAACAGAACAAAAGTTGAATAGTAATGTTCAATGAATGTATAAGTAAGCAGTCCTTCCAAGTATACGGGAGCAAGACCCAGAGGCTTTTATATTTGC
Source organism: Aulonocara stuartgranti (assembly GCF_965226115.1). NCBI lineage: Eukaryota > Metazoa > Chordata > Actinopteri > Cichliformes > Cichlidae > Aulonocara > Aulonocara stuartgranti. The sequence goes on along the minus strand of NC_138940.1, from coordinate 12,482,644 downwards.
ATTATCTTTATTTTAACATGTGCTTTTGCTCTTCAATTTAAATAAAAATGAGTAATTCTACTAAAACATAGAAAAATGATGTGAAAAAACATTGACACTTTCTTTTATCATAAGCTTAAAATAAGATTTCGGTTGGCTTCATGTTCACTCACAGCAATTCAAATCTAAAAGTGAACATAAACATCAAAGCGGACGTTCAAACCCTAATCATAAAAAAACATCTCTAAAGGATAAACATGTTTTTAAAACTGTATTTTTTACAGTGTGCAGGCAACCCAGGCTGCTGCTGAAGATCTGTGGACCGAAGAGATTATCTGGATTTATCAGCTTTGGCCATTTTACCAGAGATTTTCATTTTTTCTCCATCAGTTAGATGGAAAACAAACCTGCATGAATACAAATCAAACACCCCCATTTAGAAATGGAAGATGACTGGATCAGATTTACCTTCCTGATAGCAGCGGCAAAGAGGATTTTGTTGGAGTGGAGTCCACATGGCGCTCACATGTGTTCACTGTCATCAGAAACACAGCAAAAGTGGAGATCTCCAAACAAACATCATGAAGCAGGAAGATAAGACGCAACGCAGAGAGCGAGAGAGCGAGCGAGAGAGGATTAAACAGATTAAACACTGAAGTCAAACTGTCAGAGCTGCACGATGTCTGCACACAGACCTGCAGTCCAAGCTCATACAAACCACAACACAAAAGTGTTTGCATGAAGCAAATTAATCGAAAGACAACAAATAAAACTAACATAAAACAAACAATTTAGAGTCATATTTAGAAATAAAATAGAAATAAATGATTGACGAAAAAAAAAACTACTTGCAACAGGAGAAATCACTGTGAAATCATAAGCAGTCAACGTGGATTTCCAGCAACTCCCGTAATTACATCAGTTGTTTGTGCCGTGTGAAATGGCTCATGTAAGTGTGTGCAAAATGAAATATCATCTAGAATCGTAACTACCAAACAAATACGCGTCACTTTTTAGTTTGGATAGTTTGGATCCCAGTGAAGCAACAAACTCGAGCTGTAGGAGCGCTGTGCTAGCAAGAGTGTGTATTTACAGTGTGTCCAGCTGGGTGTGTGGCAGTCTGATGCTGCATGTGTACTTGACACAGAACATAAAACAGTGTGAGGTTGTAGTGTGTATCTTGTTTGTGCATGTGTGATCAGTAGAAACTGTTTGTGTCTTCCTTTCACTTTAACCCTGCAGGCGTTGCCCTGGGCGTTCCAACCCCTGCACAAGAACTCCCAAACACACACACACACACACACACACAAGCCTGAATCAGAGCTGCAGTTTTTTTGAGCAGTGTCCTCCAGGTTTCATCCCAGAAGGCTGTGCTATCCGTGCTCCCAACTGATAAACCTTTAATGAAGCTAGGCTAGCAGCTTCTATCTGCTTCAGCTGAACATGGTGTAGATACAAGTTCTAGGAACTACAAAATTCAAAGCTCTTCATTACTCTGGCTGTTGTGAAGTTTGGGTTTGGTGTCACACTGCAGAAAAACTGGGAGCAAATCAGACGCCTCGCTTAGTTTCCTAGACATTTGCACCAGAAGCTTAGATGAAATCAAGACACATCTTCTCATTTAGGCAGAAGGTAATCACAGCCATAGTGCTTTCTGATATGTCCAGGATATGTCCCTCAACGCACACATTAAACAGACATAATGGATGCCTTCTTTCATTTGTGTCGTATTGAAGTAATCGAAGAACATCCTGTCTCAGAGTGATGCCGAAAAAGAATTCATGCATTTGTTGCTTTTAGGCCCGACTATTGTAACTCTATTACATTAAAAACTCCATGAAAAACCTTCAGTCGATCCAAAATGCTGCAGAAAGAGAACCGACAGAGACTAGAAGCATTCTCTATATTAGTTTCTCTTCATTGGCTCTCGGTTATATCCTCATAGGTCTGTAAGGCTGGAGGTTTATTTCTGGTTCTAATTGTCGAGAAGAAGAAGCAGAGCCTTCAGCTGCACTGAACTACTGTAATACTTTATACCAGGGGTGGGGAACTCCACGCTTCAAGCTATCGTGTCCTGCAGGTTTTAGATCTCACCCTGGGTCAACACACCTAAATCAAATGATTAGTTCATTATCAGGCCTCTGGAGAACTTCAAGATGTTGAGGAGGTAGTTTAGCCATTTAAATCAGCTGACACATCTAAAACCTAAGGACACTGGCCCTCGAGGCCTGGAGTTCCCCCACCCCTGCTTTGTACATTACAGGACCTACAGGAACCCTCGTGCCATGAAGCTCCTGGTGCACAGATTTTATGCCCACGTTAATGTCAGAGGTGGTTCAAAGAGCTACATCTCTCCCCTGTGTTCATATGAGATAAGAACGTTTTAGTGCCTGAGCAGAGATTCAATCAGAAAACCTCAGGACTTCCAGCCACTGCTCAAGCAAAACTAGTTCTTTCAGCTCCTTTCTTTCGGGTCACACCGTGGATCATCTGTCTCTCTGCATTTACATGTCCTCCTTCACTACATCCATGAATATTCTCTGTGGTCCTCCTCTTTTTCTCCAGCCTGGCAGCTCCCTGTTCAAACAATCGACTAGATTCTATTTGTGTAGTTTTTCAAATAGTTTAATATTTAAAAAGGACGACTTTTGTTTTGCTTCCATGAAAACTGGAATAGTTTCCCCAGATATCCTCTAAGGATACTAGAGCTTGATGGAGGTCAAAATGTCCATTGTTAAAATGTCCTGAATGTAAGGAAGTTAACGTTTATTCAGACAGATGCATAATTATTTACCAGTTGTTGTTTTTCACTCTTGTATTATTCCATGGTGAGCTTGTCTTCCAGATTAATCTTTTGTATGTGGATGTATTTGGCACTCTGTGAATTTCTTGGCTGACAGACAAATAACTGCTCACAGCTTGCTCACACTGTACTATCAGTCAGATATTGACAGCAGCTCCTTCCTCTTTTAGTTTTTGCTGTGCTCAAGTGAAAAAAGCCACAACGATGCTGTTGTTACTTTCTCTGCAGGAAGAAAAAAAAAAGTTGCTTGCTTTCCTTTCTCTGAAATTAAAATCCTAAATTCAGTGCCTTTGACACAGCAAGCTCGGTGCGCTGAACAAAAGAAGTCTGGAGCCACAAACTGTCTGCAAATTATCTTTAATAGCGAGAGAAAGTTTTCAGCTAAACCCAAACACCGGCTGCTTTCATTGTTTCAGTAAACTAAACCCACAAAGACTCAAAACAGAACAGCATATAAGTGATACTCGGCACTGAGATCTTCTGGTCACATTAACAGCTCTTCTAAAACAAAAAGTCAGAAATGTCAAGTAACAAAAAGCCTATTTCAACAAAGCTTCAAAAGCTGTTTGCGTTTCCAGTTTTGTTACAGCAATCTGGCTTCAACTGACACAATCCAGCATTGTCTGATCCAATATTTTTATTATAAAACAACCAGAAAAAATAAGTGACTCCTGTTACACTGATGATTTAGGCCACTTCTTGGTCATTCACACACAGAATTTAACTGTAAACTAATGTTTACTAGGTTGTCTACAACTTTAAATCAACAGATCTCTTAAAAACAATAATCAAAAGCTCGTTTTCAAAGAGAATCCATGCAGTGACTTTGTCATCAGAGTTACTGTCCAAGCAATCAAGTCCAGCAGGCACACAATCAAAACTCTAACAAAGACAAGGGTCCTGATAGCTGTTTGGACCGCAGCAGCAACACTCGCGCCCTCACAAGGAGTAAGAAGACCTTCAGAGAATAGCAGGGGCCGTATTTGAATTGCACACTTGTTTCCTGAAGACTATAGAGCAATATTCAGGCATTTTCCAGCAGTGTTTAATATCTTAGATTGTCTGTAAACTTTATCCAAAATTTAGTGCACCACAAATCCTCTAAAGACACACCAAAGGTAACAGAAGCTCTACCATCATGCACTGCAGCCTGTCTGCTCTCAGAAAATAAAGACAGAGGCATCGGAGCCTTTGGCGCTAATGTGATTTGCCCACTGAGAGTGCTTGGTGCGCATAAATGCTCCAGAGACGTCTCAGCCGTCTCTTCTGCCCAAACAGCAAGATTTTAATAAAATAGTATAAAAACACATACAGAGACCACGTTTGAGAGTTTCGCTTAAATAATGTTATTCTGTTAAGTAACTCGCTTGTGAAATATTTGCAGTATTGGAAATTCATTGTCGTCCATCTATTTTTCATAACCGCTTGCTATGAAAGTTTTAGGCTTCAGATCACCCGTGACCTGGAGCCTCCAATGGTGACAAGCGGGGTACAGCGTGGGTCCCCAGCCCGACGCAGGGGTCTTCAGATATGGTTGTTTGATATCCCAACAAAAATGGTTGAAAGGGCGACGTTATCGCCAGGCTTAGAGTTGGATGTACTATGGTGGCAAAAAATGAATAGATGGACGTTTACATTATTTCCAGTCCGTTTACATTAAACTGTGTTGCAAACAGTTCACTGTGTGCTCAGTTAGGACAGGAAATGGGCCCAACAGCTGGAAGTCACTGGTTTGAGTAACTGTGCATAGTATTTTTTGGTTGTTCTTTAATGAGAGAATGGTGAGCCAATGGTTGTTTTACACCTTTCCTGATATATATGAGATATATCAGTAAGGTGGAGAGTGCTCTGATCTGTCTTAAGAAGTGTGTTGAAAAAAATCCAGAGTTCACCGTGGTTCAGGGGGTTGGGAAGCTCATCTTGTAACCAGAAGGTTGCCGGTTTGATCTCCAACGCTGTCCGTCTTGGTTGTTGTGTCCTTGGACAAGACACTTCACCTATTGGTGATGGCGCGATATGGCAGCCTTGCTTCTGTCAGTCTGCCCCAGGGCAGCTGTGGCTACACCAGTGTGTGAATGAATAGTGGAATTGTAAAGCGCTTTGAGGGTCTCAAAAAGCACTATATAAGTACAAGCCATTATTATCAAGTTCAACAAGTTCTTTATTCAGATCTATGGTAGTTGTTAACATAGCAACAACTGTCTTTCCTGGAAAACGGTTCAAGACATACAACCATCCATCATAATATAGGTAGATTAAAAAGAAAAACTAGACTAAAAATGAAATAGATAAAACCCAAACAGATGAGGGCAGATGGAGCCAGCAGCTCCAAGCTGCCTGATTGGCTGTATATTTATAATAGCAGCATGTGCACGCTTTGTGTGTGTGCCGTTATTATAAAAATGCAATCAGACTTTAAAACACGCAAAAAATCGTTGCAGAATGCCGGATTAACCTGTTGCATCAACATTACGATCCCATAACATACCGATGGACATAGCGAGGTCAGTGGGCTGGTCCCAACAGCAGCCAGTGTAGGGACTGAAACATGGACACAAGCTACCGTCCCAACTTGTCTCAAGACAACTATAAATCCTGCTTCAAAGAGACCAGCCATCAACAGACCAGCTGTTGGCCTGTAGTCTGTAAATGACTACAGACCAACAGCACTCACAGCAGTGATCATAAAATATCTTGAGACACTGACTTTGATTGATATCAAGAAATGGCACAAATAAAAACACAACTTAAAAAACATCTAAAAATAGTCACTGTGAGTCACTCTTTGGTCGTTGAGGTTTTATTTTGAATATTGCAGAGTCTTTATCCTATAATATTAAAAACTGAACTGGAGTTTGCTGATAACATTGCTGTGGTTGGATTTATATCTGGAGATGCCAAGTCAGTGTACACAGATGAGGTGCCGAAGCTGTGTGCTTGGTGCTCTGCTAATAACTCAACGCCAACAAAAGCAAGGAAATGATCACTGACTACAATACGCAGAGGGTGCTCCCGCTCTGCATCAGTGGGGACTGCATTAGGATTTAGATTCATATAATTATTAATTAAAAAAGGGCAATTTCTTTGCAGCTTACCCACACAAACTACAACCTTCTGAAGTCCATATCAGTGAGGATCTCTCTTGGTCTGCTAACATAACAGTGGTGCTTAAAAAAGATGGTGTTTCTTAAGTATGGTGTGGACGAGTTGCACAGAAGAAAAGCTGGTGTTGTCCTTCTACTGTTCCACTACTGACACTGTACTAATGTACAGCACCATAGTTTGGTATGCTGGCTACTCAGTGGCATACAGGAAAGCTGTGCAGAAGGTGATCAGCACTGCCTAAAGAACCATAGGCTGCCCGCTGCCCTCCCTACAGGACATCTTCAGGTTTCGGTATTTCAGCAGGGGAATGAAAATAAACAAAGACACTTTTAGGAAGCTGTCTGGGCTTTCACAACTCATGTATTCAACAACTGAGTATAATAGCTATTCTGTACTGAATGGCATCTCTTTAATACAGTCATGTCCTAAATGTGCAAAAGTGTGTGCTGCTACTATTACTACTACTAATAATAATGTGATTCTTTATTTATAATAACACTATTATTACATTGCCACCTAGTCCTGAGTTCCTGAGTTGTGTGGAAGCAGCCTAAGCAGAGAAGCCACCTCCTCCAGCTCATCTGGGAGAACAATGAGGCATTCGTAGCCCAGCCTGAGAGAGACGTAATCTCTCCATCGTGTCTTGGTCCTCCTCCGGAGCCTCCACCTAGTAGGTCATGTCCGGAACACCTCACCCAGAAGGCGCCCACAAGGCATCCTATTAGGAACCACCTCAGTTGGTGTCTTTTGATGTGGAGGAGTAACAGCTATACTCTGAGTACCTCCTGAATAGCTTAACTTCTCACTCTGATTCTTCAGAGAAAACTCATTTTATCTGTTACATCATTCTCTTTGTCTTTACCTAAAAGCTTGTAACCATAGGAGAGTACAGGGATGCAGATCAAGCAGTACATCAACACCTGGATTTAAATTTAACTCTGTACAAGTCAATCTGTCAATCTCCCACTACTCTATCCCAACACTTGTGAACACAGGACCCCAAGATACTTGGAGTCAACCATCAATAAATGACATACATAAACAATCATTTCTAAAACAAGCATCATTTACTGTAAGTATTATTTACTGGTGGTGATTTCGGAGTAAATAACAGGTGTCTCTTGTAAATGAAACATTGAGTTACCTGTACAAATAAAGGTTCAATAGCAGAAATCCTGGATCTGCGGCTAAAACCAGTTTCCATCCCCCAGGCAATGAGTCAGGTAACAAGCAAGACCATGTACATGCAGTAGGTAAACCCTCTGCGTTCGTCCCCCTGTGTGAGACCATCAACGCCCCATTTTTTGACAGACAAATACAATGTCTTACCACGTGGCCGACTCAAACCACTTTCTTTTGCTGCAGCTTCACCCACTTCCTGAAAATTAAATGAAAGTTGATGGATAACTCTGTGAGTACTATAGGAGATCCAATGCCCATCACAGGCATGAGGGCAAGAGGACACAGTCCTGCTCGATAGTCTAAACCAAGTGTAAATCTGACCTTTATAGACCCATTCCCATTGTAACATTTTGGAGAAATGTGAGAGGTGCCTCATATATGTTGTAGATTTTTTATTTTATTATAGACCTGTGGTGCAACCAGCTACTGTCAGAAATGTATCAAGAGATTTCTGCTACATAATAGACAAATTATGTAGAGGTAAATCCGATGTAGTGGGTGAGTGAGTGAGCGGGCAATCTGAATGAAGCTCATATCGAGACAGTTTCATGAAAACAGGCCCTTTTCCCCACAGCAAAACATGAACATGATTGTATTCCATTTATAGGTGTGCTGATTCCAGTGTCCTGGCAATGACTTGCTGAGATACGTCATGCAAGTGAGTCACTGCAAACAAAATCAGTTTTACCCTCTCTTCCTGCTTAGAAAAGCCAAACAGCTGTCGTCCAGCCTGAAGTAGTAAGAAAGCAGGAACAGAGGCTGAGATCGTGACATTCGTGCATTTGTGAAACATCGTGCTGCTGCAGCCAACTGTGAAAATGATGACCTGCTATCCCCACAATGCTTTTATAGTGAACACTGACAAACTGTACCAGGTACATTTAAAAAAAAAAAAAGTCTTAAAAAACACAATAAACAATACAATAAAAAACAACAACATGTTTTTCTAAAGCCATCATACAAAAAATGCTGTTTCTATCTTACCCGCTCAACACCGGCATGCAGACTGAAGGCAAATTTGTAGGTAGCTCAGATGGAAAAGAAAAAAGTTAATTAAAATCAGTGCAGTGAGCTTAAAGGTGAATGTTAAAGAAAGGGGGTGGGGGTAGGGGGATGTAGGTGACGAGGTGGAGGAGGCTCAGCTAATGAAAATAGTCCCTGAACTTGATTTCCTTAATCACTGCATGTCCCTCTTTCCGTTAATTGAAGATAATTATAGGATTTTAATTTTCTTATGTAGGTTAAAGAGGAGAGTGAGAAGTCAAAGTAGATGGAATAACTGATGCTGATGAAGATGAAGAGGCCAACCGAGTCTATTAGTGACGCACACAGACGGATCGGAGCGGCTACGTCAACATTTAGTTTAGATAACATTCATTAAACGCTGGCAAAACACTGTTATAAAAATCTATCTTCCTGATGTTCAGAATCAGTACAGCAAACCTGACATTTAAAAAAATTCATCTTACATGCAAAAATGAAAACAGGAAAAAAAAAACAATTACCTGTGAAAAGCAGCAAAATTCTCAACACCTTAAAGATAAAAATGAAAACAGCTCGGGTTGTTAGTTTCATTTAGCGAGAGTGTGGAACCGAAGCAACGTCCAGAAATAAAGCATTTCAAAAAGAGGCATAAATATATTTTATTTTGTGGCTATTCCATTTTTACTCAGATTTTGCAACAAACAATTCAAAATAGGAGGCTGTGCTGATGTAAAAGTATGGAGTTGTATGATAATATTTTGGATTTGACGCAATGAATAATTCTGTTTAAATAAAAATATGCTTATTGTTGTCATTGAGGTTTGTCAATAACTTCTTCCGACTGCTTTTTGGATGAACGAAATCAGCATATGTGACATTTTGGTTTTCTTTTGTTTTTGTATAATTTAATCTTTGTACTCCATGTATTATATGAATTTTGTTAAAAAATATTTAACATTTAAGGTATTTAGTTAACATTTAACTCAGAATTTGTGAACTGAGCCAGATGTCAATAGGTAAAATCATCTAAACTGAAGTTCTTTTTTCCATAGTCAAACTATGAACATGATTCGGTGCTTATTTACACTTGCACTACTGATCTCTTTCATTCAGAGTTTTATGTTTTATTTGAAACATGAAATTAATCAGGACTTCTCAGGTTTTGGCAGTTAAATCAGCCGGTTTTAGAGGTGCAAAGACTGAAATCTTAAGGTTAAATTTATCTCCTCTGAAACGAGTCCATAAGTAGCTGATGCGCATTTCATCCAGTTACTCTAAAGTCAGTTTTGTCTGTATTTAACCCTTTTTTAAAATTTAAAGATTTACCGGTCTGAGGAGAGTATTGAAAAACAACACAGACTTTAAATGGCTAAGGTGTTTTGATAGCTGTTTCTGTAGTGTACAGCCATTGGCTTCACTCAGTTTGAAAGTTTGTTCTTTTTCTTCCACGTTCAGCACGGCTAACTGAACTAATGGCACAAGGGTTTTCACAGACTAAATGTCTGAAACAGCTTTCTGATGTGTGTAATATCTGAGCGATTCTGAACAAAGTGGATGTTTGAATGAAATAAAACAGAAAAGGCTGGAGCTTTAATGCCTGTCTGTGGACAGAGCAGCAGCTAATGCTTTGTGTTGCCTCTCCATTACCTCAGAAATATGAAGAAAACATGAGTATTTGTCTTGGAAATGGACAGCAGTGTTCGGCGGAGCACAATTACAGCCTTTTGTATTGGAGAAAATGGTGTGATCTCGGTCAAATGGAGCTTTTATCAGAAAGTGACCATCTTTTTCCGGCGCTCCCTCAGGGAAGGAGACAAGTCAGAAAAGGGACCGAGCGTCCAGTAATTTGACTTTATTTATGTGATATGTGACAGTGACGATAAAGCAGAGCAGCACCACAAAGCGCTGATTGATCTTTCACAGGCAATCACGATGAGCAAGGAGCAGAAAATAGGCCGGGCGGCGTCTGACGGTCTCATCTGTGAACGGCATTATCTGACACCGGTGAACCTTCACCCGTCACATCTCGACCCATTTCTGAAGGTAAAAAACACGACATTGCAGGTCAGGAGCGCAGTGATGTTGATGATTAATGAAGACAAATACAGACAGACCCCAAACATTTCTTGTCCTTGAGTTCAGTAACAGTCTGAATGGATGTTAAAAGTGACAGTTCTGAGATTTTAGTGTGGGCCACATCTGTGTGAGCTTTGTGATCGTGCACAGAGGGCATTTTACTCCTAACACAAGGCAGTGATTTTGACCCATGAGACATTTTGCAACAACATTTTCTATACGGACTTATTTGCAATGATTGAAGCAGTACTACACCTGAACGCCTCCTGGATGCTCCTCTGCTAATGCGCTCCTCACACTACATCTTCAGTGTGGGTAATTTTAGCTTCCCACACTGCTCTGCAAATCCAATATGTTCACAGACTTCGCCAGCTCCTGACTTCATCTTCAAAAATATTAGATTTAATCTTCGCTTTTGCCTGGGAAGATACATATTTCATTATTCTGAGGAGACGGGAGATATTCGTAAGATTGCAAAAATACCTGTTAAAGCATGGGCCACTGCTGCATAACAGGTTAAAAATGGGACCAAATGATGGAGCAATTGTACAGCATGCTTATTTCAGAAATGGCTCTAACTGCTTTTGGGAAATGCAGTGCTTTTATAAAGCTCTTTTTTATGGAGCTGAACAAATAGGTGCAACCTTTCTCTCTGAGATTTTTCAGAATGTGTGTGCTTTGTTGTTGTCACAAGCTACATATTGGTGAATTAAAGGGGAAGCATTTCAAAAATTCACAGTGCCACCAAAATGATTACAATGGAACAACAGAGTACTGTAATTTGTGCGATGGTTGGACCTTTTTCATATTAGGCCTTTTTATAGAGATTTTAGGGGAGATGCTACATGTTCAGCGGTCACGTTGTTGGGTACATCATGCTAGTACTGCATTGGATTCTCATAATTCTCTGATTCAACAAATTGCCGAAAACATTCAGAGATTTGGTCCAGTTGACACGATTGACATGGTGATGGCACCAGAGGCGGAGCCAGACATTTGAAACACCCGGGGCTTAGCCTTAAAGGGTAGTATGCATGTTTGATTTTTTTTTTTTTTTGGGGGGGGGGGGGGTTTAGAAATGACTGAAAAATTAATAGGCTCTGTTTTGACTTTTGTTCAAAAAAGAATGACTTCATATAAGGAAAAATATATATCACATGTGCAGGACACCTTAAACTAGTTTTTTAATTAAGCAGCAACGCAGAACAAGGTCAGGGCTGTATCAAGACACGAGGACTAAACCCCAATTCAACCAGACCCAGAACTGATCCAGAATTAAAACAGGACTACAACAGTTCAAAATCAGGAGTACTTGGGATTTAACCAAGACAGAACCACAATCAGAACTAGATGATAGTAGCACTAAAAATCATCATAGACCTGCACTACACTTATTTTTTTAATTCTACCAAAGTCCACTATTTAGATTGAGAAAGGTTTATATAATTATTTAGCCTTGTTGTGCAAACAAGCCTGCATAACTTAATAAATATAGAATTTGAAAAATAGTAAACCTAAAAAGAAACACTAGGTACTAGATACATGAGTACCTATGATACGGTGATACTTTTGGTAAACAACCATTTGACTAACATGTGTGTCTCACCTGCTCTTGTTCCATCTCTGTTCTGTCCTCATTCTCCATCTCCCTCTCTGTCCCTCTCTCTCCTTCTTTGTGCTGACAATCATCAAATATACAGTTGAAACCAGATATTTATGTACTCTTCAGATCAAAACACAAACACTTTTTTTAATTGTAACATCAAATCAGACTAAATGTTTATTTTTTTAGATTGATAAATATAAAAAACACATTTGTTAACTTTAAGAGTAAAGAGAGAAACTATCTGTATTTCTTAATTGCAAATGGCACCAAATTGTATTCAAACTTGAGCCACACTTATGGAGGTCCACAGTTCTTTTTCTGGTGTTTTGGTTGATATCTCTTGATTTTCCCATTTCAAAGAAACAGGCTCTGTGTTTTGCCTTATATGCATCCACAGCTGTGCCACCACTTTACTCACATGGACTCTACTAACCTATCAGAAGCTTCTTCAGCTCAGAATGGAATCGTCTGCAGTTTCTTATTAATTAACAAACTTAGTGTATATGTACTCCTAAATTTAATGAAAGTGATAAAAAATAGACATATCTCTCTCTCTCTCTCTCTCTCTTTATTCTGACATTAACTAATTCAAAAGATATTTCAATATTTATCTAAAACAAAAGTTTACTCTAAATTGATGTTGTACAGTAAAAATGTTTTATGTAAATATCTGGTTACAAATGTGAATATCCTGCTGTGTACTGAAATCCCTCTTGTTTTGCATAGAAATATACTGAACAGCATACAAAGCATAATATATAAAATAACATTTACCCGAGTTTTTTCTTTGAAAGAACCCTCTAATGTCCATTCTTATATTTCAGTGCATTACTGAAACCGATTTAGTCGGGGAGGGTAAGAACTGAAAATATAAAATAAACACACGTAAGCTAAGACTCTCTAAAAAAAAAATATATATATATATATATATATATATATATATATATATATATATATATATATATATATATATATATATATATATATATATATATATAGCATTTGTTCGGCTTTTCATTTCGCCATTTGTTGATTCACTTGAAGAGCAATAACGTAATATTGGTCAAGTGATCAGTTTGATATCAATCTTTCGTGATACACCGTCATATTTACATTATTTGTACGGTACGAATGATTTGCTTTGGTACCTGCTCAAACTTAAGCTCTCCTTAGTATGGCTGGCTCCGTTTCTCCAACAGCGCACTCACAGGCAGCAGCTGCCCCGCCCCCTCGCTCAGTTGCTTAGTGCCTGAGCTCGGATCATACCAATATCAGGGGGGATTCACGCACAGTCGTAAATTCCCACAGTGTGCACTATGTGCTTCGAATATTGTGTGTACTTTTTGTTTTATACAGTTGTCAGCCAGGCATCTAACTATGAAAAAATTACACTCCAAAAGACCCCGGGCTTCTGACAAAACAACCCGGGCTTAAGCCCAGTAAGCCACCCCCACGCTCCGTCCCTGGATGGCACATTATCCTGGTGGCAGCAGCCATCAGAAGACGGGTACACTGTGGTCATTAAGGGACGAACGTGGTCAGTAACAATACTCACGGAGGCTGTGGTGCTCAGTTACTGATGGGCTGAAAATGTGTCAAGAAAATACCCCCCACACCATTATACCATCACCGGCGGCCTAAATTACTGATATAAAGCAGGATGAATCCATGCTTTCATGTTGTTTACACCAAATTCTGACCCTGTTGCAGCAGACTGATCAGTGGGGACCAACAGGCCTTATGGGGACAAAATCCTGGTCCCCACGAGTTTGAATGCATTTTTCAGACACCAAAATGTGGTTTTACTGTCAGGGTTACAATAAAGTTACAGTTAGGTTTAGGCTGAGGGTTAGGAATGGAGAAATGAGCCCGTCTCCGGCCAGAGACAGGAAAGGCACTGTCCATCCCCCCAATGGGTCGCCTCGTCCAACCCCAGAAAAAGTTTTGGGAAGGTAGGAAGTGTATTTTTTTATGATTTTACTGTGAAAGGAAAATAAATCATTTAATAATAAAACAAACCAAATAAATAAAAAAACACCTCAAATTAATAAATCAATGATTAGTGTGCTATGCCGTAACTAGTGATGGGATTTCCAGCTCTTTTTAAAGAACCGGCTCTTTTGGCTCGGCTCACTAAAAAGAGCCGGCTCTTCAGGTTGTTTTGTTGCTTTCATTAATTTATTATTAACAATAATATAAAATTATACACAAAAGGAATTACTAATGTAAAAAAAAGTGGTTTTATTTATATATGTTTATATATAAATATATGCGGTGGCCCCTTGAGACAAAGCACATACAAACTCCAAAACACATTTCTAGCGTTAACCAGTGATGTGTGATACCACTGATTTCCTTTCCGATCCGATACCAAGTAATATTCAGGGTGGTATCGATGATACTGATTCGATACTTTATACAAAAACATATTTTATTTATTGTATCTCAAATTATAGCGTCAAAATAATTTACAGGACATCAGATTACTTGTTCTTATCACTTAATAATGCAGAGTTCATCATATAGAAATAAAAAAACCTGAAGTTGTGTGCTATTTGAACACCTTGCCTGCCTGCAGCACTAAAGGACTCCATGAGAGAGGTCTTTCTCTCCCTAGCAGCACCCGTCCCTCTCCTCCTCTTCAGTTCGTTCAACATACGCGCCTCATATTCTGTGATATGATTTACCTCTGAGGTGTTTGACAAGGTTAGTGATGTTGCCACAACCATACATGCCAACCCTCCCGATTTTTCCGGGAGAATCCCGGAGCCACCATTCTCCCGAATTTCCACCTGGACAACAAAATTGAAAAACCATATTGGAGAATTCATAGAGCGGCCCAGCCAATTCCAGTTTTCAACAATGGTGGCAGCTACTTAGTTTTAATATTACTCTTATTTCTCTTTCTGGGTCACAAAAAAACAAAACTTTTAACATGTTTTCAGGTGAGAATGTAGCTGTGTAAACTTCAAATATCTGAGCCGATCGACACATCGTCTTCAAAGCCCGGCGGCCTTTCGCTACTCGGGTTAAACATGATATATAAGTCACTTTGATAACTTAAAAATGTTATTGTTCGGCTTTTTCAGTGTTTTATTTGTTCGTGAGTAAATCGGTTTGGCTGAGATTAAAGTTATTAGATTAGATTAAATTAAATTTAACTTTATTAATCCTCCGGGGTTTTCACACAGCTGAATAAACATCAAACAGAAAACTAATTAAAGAAAGTGTGAGACGGTCGAGAGTTTACGCCAGCGCCCGGTTATATTTTAGATAGCAAGGAGCAGACGGCTGAGTTTCACTCCACCGAGGGAACTCATGACGTACTACCCGGCTTTCTTTAGACCGCGAAGGGCGGGTCCTCAGGTGGAAGCAGCCTCTGAATTTGGACACCCCCGCTGTTTCCGGACCGGCTAATAATAACGGTGACATTAACGTATTTTATCCGATAAATAAACTGTCATGAATCGCTGTGTGGCAGGCAGGCAAGCAGGAGTGGTGGACCCAAAATGCAGAACTCAGACACGGAAGTGAAACTTAAAGCGCAGCTTTATTGCTGTGAAAAACCTAGTACAAACTAAACTCACCAAAAGACAAACAAAAGTCTGAACACTGAGACACTGGAAAATAAATACAAAATTGGAGCAGGAGACTAAACACTAGGAACATAGACGCAGAACACACAGCTAGTTGAGGGTACGACGCGACACTGAGCACAGGAAAACACAGGGCTAATATACACAGGGTGGTAATCAGGGAATGGGCAACAGGAGGGAGACACAGCTGGGAGAAATTGGACTAACGAGGCAGGGGAGCAAAGCGGCACACACTAACATAAGACATAGACTTTCACAATAAAACAGGAAATAAGACACAAGGATGCAGACTAAGAAACACAGACTTAACACGGGCAGAACTAAGAATAAATCAGAATAAGCTGGAACATAGAACATCATCATAATCATCATCACAAGCACTAAGAGAATAAGGAAACAATCAAACACACCAAAGTAACTTGAAAGGCAGATTCATCATAAAACCCAACAAAGCACCAGAGAAACATAACAATCATTCAAAAATAAACCAAAACATTACTCAAAATACTGGGTCAAACTGACCCAGAACTAGAGCAGGGCGATATGGCCAAAAATATTTATCACGATATATATTTGAAAATTTGCGATAACGATATAACTGATGATATAATTGATGCGAGACAAAATACAACTCCACAACATTACTAGCGCAAAAAGACAACTTTCCATTTATTTTCACTTAAACAAGAAGCTGGTTTTTATGTACATTGAAGCTTTATAAAAATGTAACAGTGCAAATGCAAATTCCTTGCTGAAAGTTTAACCAAAAGGCATTTCCAGTAGAAATGGGCTGACATATCCTGAGCATAACCATGTATAATATCCACTGAAGTTAAAAAGAGGTGCTTTGCAACATTAAACTGCAGTGTGCAGTACGTATTTTTTGGACCATAAGGTGCACAGGATTATAAGGCACATTAAGTGAAACAAAGCAGTCAGATAAATCAAACTTTATTAAACTCATTCTTCTTGTTTCCTCCACTTCTGTACCATTGATTCATTAAGGTTGAATTCTCTGGCAGCTGCTCTATTCCCATGTTGTTGCAGTATATTAATGACTAACCTTGTATTATGAATGCATTATCTCAGTTGTTCTCCTGACTGAAGTTTGGTCCGTTTACAGCATCCTGCCATGCGATTGCATTTTTCTCTAACCATGAGGAACCTTAACGTTAACTTTTATAAGTGGAAAAGTGTTAGTGTTCGTCCTCCAGCTTCACTGTTTATGTTATGCTAACGTAGCTGTGTCGCTAGTGATCACATAGCACATCATTATATACCAGCTAGCCCAACTTCAGTAACCCTACAAACGTCACTGCTGTTTAGTTTCCTGTCTTCATTTATGTTGGAAGTGATAGCAGAGCTGTACGTTTGATTTTTTTCAGAAATCTCTCAGTCAGAACATGCAATATCATGCTTAGGTAACTAGCGAAATTAGCGAGCT
Source organism: Aulonocara stuartgranti (assembly GCF_965226115.1). Lineage (NCBI taxonomy): Eukaryota > Metazoa > Chordata > Actinopteri > Cichliformes > Cichlidae > Aulonocara > Aulonocara stuartgranti. The sequence continues at coordinate 12,465,869 of NC_138940.1, read as the reverse complement.
AACTTCCGCTAGCTTCCTGCTAACTTCTAACGCTGTTAAATGTAATAAATTTTGTTTTCATGGATGCCTGGAAGTTAAACTTCATAGTTACACCTGGTAAAGCAGCAATGCTGATCGTTTTATTAAAGATGAAAGAATTTAGACAGTTTTTAACTCTCAGTGATGCTGCAGTGTTCGTTTGACCTGAAATATACGGAGTTTAGGACCCAGATTACTCCCAGATTTAAGAGCATCTTAGTCTGACAAATACGACAATAACGACAGCCGCTTGCATGTTCTGCAAAAAAATGTGCTTTGTCGTGTATCTGACGGACAAACACCAAACCAGTTCCACATCACTGAAGTTGCACCATTTTTACAAACCAATTTTGGTTCATCTGTTTCACTCAAATATCGGCCATGTTTTACTCGTTTTACTCATATTCTATCGCGATATTTCATTTTCCTATCGTTGCCTAATACTATACTGGTATTACCGTGAACGGTATAATATGGCCCAGCCCTACCCAGAACCGTGACATAAACGCTGTAAAATGTATGTATCACCCCCCCCCAACAGCCCTTTTGAATGTCTCCCTAATTCTGAGGTCTCAAGGTTGGGAAAGTATAGCCACAACACCTCACTCTTGGAGCACTTTTTTGCCACATGTATCGCAAACCATGTCTCAGCTGTTTGTGGAGGTAAAATACGTCCGCACAATTATGCTCAGCCATTGCTGCGAGTGCACGCGCCAAGGGGCTGCGAGACATTTATACAGCCGTATTTCGCACATGACTATGAAAGGCGGAAGAGGAAGTAGTTCCTTTGAATGTAGACAATCCGAATGTTATAGTTGCTTTCCACTGTGTTCCTGTTAATGATAAACTACAAATTAACCCTAAATTACTAAAAATATCGATATTTTAATGTGAGAATCGATTCTAGAACATAAATGACTGGTATCGGAGGAATCGATATTTCAGGATCGATCCACACATCACTAGCGTTAACTGAACTTCCAAAACAAAGCTACCTAGATCACTTAAATTACACAATTGAAAGCATATGTGTATTGTTTGTGTATTTATACACAAGCACTCATATATATTCAAATAATTTAAAAAAAAGTTCATTTACCTGTTACTACCACACACCAAATCCGGTCATTGGTACTTGCTGGCTTGTGTAGCCACTAAGTAACAAAAGCTCAACACTGCGCCCAGCATCCTGGAGCACTTCTGTTGTGTTTTTTATGTGTTTTGAGTTTTTACGTGCTTCTGAGTTTGTACGTGCTTTAGAGTTCGTACGTTTGTACATGCTTTGTCACTCCACATAAAATGTAATAAATAAATCATATAATACAAAAATCAACAATTCACATTTCAACTTTTAACTATTTAAATTTTCAGCTTTTTCCTTTTAAACAAATTTAAAGAGAAACAACACAAACCACTGCAAACCACAACACAATTAAATATAAATTAAAATATGAAAACAAAAATAACATTCATATTCTCTGTCATATGGACCTGCATGAATAAACTTTCTAAATCCTTTATCATCTGCAACTGAAAATAGTTGTGGATAATTACTATACCTTTCTAATGTGACATTGTTGTCCCTGGCTCTCTTTCTCTCTCTCTCTCCATCCTGCTCTGTTCCTGTGCTACTGTGAGTGTAACTACCGCTCCTCCCCCCTCTGCCCAGCATAAAGCACAAGGCTCGCGTGCAAAATGAAGCAGAAGCAAAGTGCGAAAGAGAGTGAGAGACAGAAAAAAAAACCCACGGATCACGATAAGGAGCCGGCTCGCGTCGTTCACGTCAAAGACCTGGCTCTAATAGCCATTTCGTTCGCGACCGACACATCACTAGCCATAACGTTTCGGCCAAGGTCTGGCCTTTCCTCAGACGAAAGCCCACAAAGAAAGGAAAACCTCGGGAATGTGGCTGCTGTGTAACTCTCAATTGAGATGTGCTCTACTCAAAGGTCTGAAACAGAGTGAGGCTGGAATCAGTTCTGCCCTGAAAGTTAAGTTTTGTATTTCATGTTTTCTATTTGGTGTTACTAAAACAGCAAGTTAACCCCATACTGCCTGAAATTTTAGTGTGTGTGTGTCTGTATGCATTTACCTACACAAATTGTATTTTTAAGAAACAATGTCTGTAATTAGGGGTGCGTTTTGGTTATCGATTTTCCGATTAAAATTGATTCTAGCTTAAATAACGCGATATCGATTCATTAAAATCCTGAATAGTTTTAAATATAAATTAATTTTGCCCAAAATGCTAGAATCTCAGGTTAAATCTCACCAAACCACCAAACAGATAAAATAGTAAATGGGAGTAGCTACACGGATTCTGCACAAAGACGTGAACACAAAGCGCGGACCCACCGACGCATCAGAATCCGTGAGATGTCGGCTTTCGCAACCAACAGCACGTGCATGGACACGCCGTCGCGGCTGAAAGCTGACAGCTCACTGATTCTGATGTGTCAGACTCTGAAGGTGCAGGTTTCATCACTCTCCAACCAAAACCGATTTAACCAGCAGCAAAAGAAGATCCAAACGACGCTTCACATAAACATCGTCATGAATTCCCTCTTTGTTTTGCTGTTTCACTTCCACCACAATTTTTGATTTTTTTATTTAACTGACTTCTGACAAGAAAGTCTCATTTCTGCTGTTTTTTATACCATTTAAAATTATGCAAAATTGCTTAGCTGTGTCTCTTATTATACCTCTGTAAGCTTCAGGTAATGTTTATATGTTGATTCATGGTTTTCTTCAGTTTTTGTTCTACCTCAGAATAATTTTAAGGTTATCTGCTATAAAAAGCCAGTCCAGGAAAAATCGGAGTAAATCGGTTTGGCTGAGATCAAAGTTATTTGATTATTAGATTAAATAAAACTTTATTAATCCATTGGGTGGGTTCCTCCGGGATTTTCACACAGCTGAATAAATGTCAAAGTGTGAGACGTTTGAGAATTGATGCCAGTGTCCTGTTATATTTTAGATAGCAAGGAGCCAACGGCCGAGTTTATCAAACCGACACAGCGGTGATGCAAATCTGAAGACCGTCCCATGTCACAGCCTCGTACTTCCGGCCTTCTCGGTCTTCGAAGGACCCGGCCCACGTAGACCGCGAAGGTCTTCTCCGAAGGTTGCAGCCGACGTTTTGGGACACAGCTATCTTATTTTATTTGATTGCGTCAGGTTGAGTCTCACTACATAATCCCTTAGATTTTTGTTATGGTGATATCACACTGTGGTTGCCAATTGTCCCTTGTTGCCCAATTATCTGTTCGAAATTTGTCTTTAATCGTTTCTGTATTCTTAAACCAGCTGTAGAAAATGTAGATATCAAGGGGATAATGTCCCTCTGGTCCTCAGGTTGGGCACTTGGAATGTTCTCCGACATCTCAAATAGGTGCGGGAGTATCCCCTGCATTAAAGAGAACTTTGACCGCCTCTGAAAAATCCCTGGTACATATCCTTCGGAATCAAATCATCTGACATTTAATTAACTCTTGGTAGATATGTTTTGGGTGAGAGCTAGTCTAATAGAGTAGTGCGTGTGTGTCCGTTTTTTTAAAGAAAATCTTTATGTTCAATTTTTTTGTAGATGGGAAGTCCCTACCTTTGTAAATTGTAGTGTCCAAAAAAATCAATGCTGTTTTCCGTATCAATTTGATGGATGGGTCATGTGTGTTCAGAATCTGTACGAAGTCCTCTAAGTGTCTTGTCATCCGGATACCGGAGATAGTGCAAAGACTTGATCGGGCATTTGGCCAATGCCTATTTCTCCCAGTCTGCCATAAATATATTGGCATATGATGGAGCAAATCTTTCCTCCATCGCTGTCCCCTTAATTTGTAAATAGCACTCCCCAAATAAATTCGAAATCTTTACATTTCAAATTTATTTCCAATAGTTTTAATATTTCTTTGTCTGGTCTCTTCCTGTCTGGGAATTTTTGGAAAAATCTCCTCACTGTTGCTAAACCTGCTGGAATGTCAATATTTGTATAAAGACTCTCCACATCTATCGTGAAGAACAATGATTCCAATAGAACAGACAGATCTTTATCCAATTCAATGAAGTGATGCGTGGCCTTGATATACCCTGGATGTTTAATAAACAGAGGGTACAAATAGTGATCAATATATTCCGCTGTGGCATACGTTTCTCTTCCACAATCGGACACAATTGGCCGTCCTGTGGGAATCTCCCACGGAACCATCCAGGTCCCGGGATCTTTATGTATTTTAGGAAGAATGTAGAATCGACGACGTCTCGGTTCAGACTGACCTATAATGTATGTCCTATGTTTGGCATTAATGAATTTTGTCCTATGTAATCGGTCTGCAATTTGTTTCACTGTTGGGATTGATTGCGTCAATATTGGTATGCCTAAGTTTTTGTAATGAATTTGATCATTGAAGTTGTCAAGTCACTTCAAAAATATATTGATCTCTGCTTAATATAACAATTGTGCTCCCTTCGTCTGCTGGCTTAATAACGGTTCAATGGTTTTATAGGGCAGAGGATAGCTCAGTAGGTAGAGTGGTGGCCCCATGATCGGAAGGTCGGGGGTTCGATTCCCCTGAACAGCTACCCTGAGGTACCCCTGAGCAAGGTACCGTCCCTACACACTGCTCCCCGGGCGCCCAATGGCTGCCCACTGCTTCACTGAGTGAATGGGTTAAATGCAGAGAGGGATTTTCCCCACGGGGACCAATAAAGTACACTTTCTTTCTTTATTGTGCATTAATTCCAGGAGTGCTTTCACTTCTTCCTGTTTAAAATTGTGTTTTTCTCTACATGGTCTATACATGTTTTTAAAATCAGTTGTGTCTTGTCCCACCAGTCTGTGTATCTGTGGGGGTGAAGAACTGGGTGGTGGTTGCCAAGTTGAGGCTGCTGTAAAAGATTTGGACTCCCATTTTGTTGTGTTTTTAAAATATTACATTTATAAAAAAAATTTGAATATCAAATGTTTTTTATTTTTATTTATATATATATATATATATATATATATATATATATATATATATATATAGTAGGTATGAACATCAAACCTTTTTGTAATAGACTCCTAGGCTGCAGAAAGCTTAAAAATGCTTAAAATGCGTGGCCAAAATCACCACATTTTTTAAAAACCAAGGGCTGTGACCCTTTATTTTAGGCTCAAGCCTAAAAACAAGCTCCAATGTTTCAACATGGCCTTAACAGTTTCACATGTCCAATGGATCATGTCTGCCTTTGTATGGAAAAGATCCCTAGGAAATTCGGGGGATGTACGGCATATTTCATCTGATACGACCCTTAATTAACTGCAGAGTGTTCTGCTCCTCCGTGGGCGAAAGGTTGGAATAATTGATAAGGGGGATCCAAATTTCCAAATGCAGGAACTGTTTCTTTGCTTCCCTCACTGCTGACTGTAGTTGTTTAATAGCAGTTTCTTTTGCTCTTTGTGCCCTACAATTTATCCCAAATGCCAACACCACCTTCTCCACTTGGTTGTCAATGATTGCTTTGGAAAGTATTCCTTGGGCATGGTGAAAGTTAGTACCGGAGTAACTATCAATTTAGAGGTCTTGGTCTGAGTTGGTCGGGAACCTCGCCGCAGTCAAATCACCTAACACTACCCATTTTCTGGTCACGGTCACATACCGATCCACTAATTTCCTGAGGGCAGAGATGTGGTTTTTTGGCCTGATGGTTGGCTGAGGTGGGGGCCAGATCTAGGTTCTCCATAGAGTTTTCCTCAAGTTGTGAGAAACCCCAAATTGGGGATGAGTCCTCCCTGTGGAGCACTTGGGCAGTGACAAGTCACATAAGTCACAACTTATTCTGTGAGCTAGGGGAGGGGCTGAACCTTCCTCTAAATAGCTCACAGACCTTTATCATAAAGCCACACAACTATTCAATCCCCCATGCTGCCTCATGCAAGGTTGTGGAATCTCCGTCGCAGGTTCTTCTGGATATTCAGGTCCCTGATCTCTCTCACACTCAACCGCTGACTTGAGGTTTATATCTGTCATGGTGGCTATTGTTGCCGTGTTTGGTTTTTGATGTGCGGCTCTCAAGTCCGTCCGAGCTGTGCCCTTGTTTAGTGGATTGAACGGCATGAGTGCGTTGTACTGTCTGCGTCTGTTGAAATTGTGTGTGTCATGATGATGATTATGTTTCAGGGTGTATATGTGGAGGAGGTGGAGGTCGTGGTGTGGGTTCATTTTAATGCCCGTGCTTATCCTCCTCTGTCACTACCTGGTCCCCAGGTCCCTCTTCACAGGATGCAGTGAGTGCCTCTGTATTCTCTTTTTTTTTTTTTTTTTTTTTTTTGCCTGTCCCGTTTGGCTCTTTTGCCATCAGAATTGTTGTCTAAAGGCAAAGAAAGATGCCCAACGGATTTACTTTACCAAACTGACCATCCCAGCCTTGCCATAACGGTCCATTTGATTCACCTTTTATTGTTTATTTTATTTTCACTTACTGAATACGGGACAGACTTGACTGGGGGAAAGAAGGGGAGAAAGAAAGAGGGAAAGAGAAACAGCTGAGAAGAGGGACGGGGGAGAAGGGCAAAAGACAAAAACCAGCAGAACGGGCAGAGAAAAAAAAAATGCATATATCAATCACCTGGATCACCTGCTGAGAAAGAAAAAAGAAAGCAAGCAGAAGAGAACAAGAGTAATAGAATAAACAACATCACAATGATATATGGGAATATGACAGTAAATACTAAATGTTAAACATTATTGTGCAGCACATAAGATCAACAGAACACAGTGTGCTTTGAGGTAGGAGCCAAAAAGGGTGTAGTTTGTGGGTGTGATCACCCGTGTGTACACCTGTGAGCATGGACGCGCTTGTTTTTTGTTTTTTTAAAAGGTTCCTTCATGTAATAATCTGCTAGAGGGTGTGGGGGGGCCACAGCCCCGTCCTCCAGGGCTTGAAGCAGGTGTGGAGGAGATCAAAACTCCAGACATCCAGAGGCCCCCAGAACACAAGAGACCAAGGAAGACCAACAGAGGGGCAGCTGCGCCACTGTCCCGGAAAGAGCTGAGGAGAGTCCCAGATGAGGGCTCACTCAGCAGCCGCGGAGCAGAAGCCAGGGGGAGTTGCAGTGACGCGCCCGTGAGCTCCGCCGGCAGCCAGCTGCGCCTGAGTGACCGAGCCCCAGGCCGAGAGGCCGGGGGCACCCCACCTCCGAAGTGGCCCGAGCGAGCCCCAGGCTCCAGGCCCCGATAAGCGGCCGCCAAGGAGTGAGCCGGTGTGTACCTGGACGCCCATCCCCGGACACAAAGAACCACCAACGCACCGATGTCTGAGGGGGTCCGCCACTGGCAGGGGAAGTGGTGGTAGGGGGAGATAGGCCTCCAAACCTTGGAGGGCCTGAGATGTCCCCAGAGAGGTGGCGCCTGACACCCAACCTGACATATAGACACAGACATACAGGCACACACAGATACAAACATCCATTCCCACCCTCATGCTCTCATATGCACTTACTCCACACTCAACCAACGTGGAGACAGACATAAAGAGACGTTGTACACACGATCACACTCCCCAAGCGTACTCTACAAACCGGGTCTAGGTGCCCCCGCCCCTGGAGGGGGGAACTGCACCCAGACCCAGGTGGTGTTTCCCTTTTCCCTGCGGTGGGGGGAGGCAGACCGCCCCGACTCCGCAGCAGCAGGAAGGCTCCACACTCCAGACCGCAGTCGGACGGCCAACTCCTCCTCCTAGTCCCCCTGCTCCAGCAGGTCGCAGAGAACGGGGGTGAGAGAAGACTCCAAACCTCCCTCCACCCGCTCATTGTAATGTTGATGCATGTGTGTTCTAAGGTGCATTTAAAACCCAGGAGGGCATGGAGCTACCTGCCAGAGAGCAGCAGGTAAGCGCATGGTCCCTCCTGCTAGCCCTCAATGTCTACGTGTATTTAAAATTGAGAGGTGGGCAACGATGCCAGGGGTGGGGTGTACACCCTGATGGTACTTTGGACTCCGTGTATCGTGCCCACCCCCAAGATCCTATATGTATGTGTAATGAGAGTGTGAGTAATGTGAATGTCTAAGTTGTGGGATAAAATTGAGGCAGAGGCAGCCAGAAGGGGACAGAGGGGGGGGGGGGGGGGGGTAGCCTCCTCTGCACCCTGGTGACATACCCCTACTCCAAGGCCCTGCATGTGTGGGTGGTTGTGGTGGAGCGGGAAGAGGGAGGCAGCTGGAGCTGGAGTGCCTCTGTATTCTCAATGACATCCTCTATCATGCATGAGAAGTTTTGGTAAGCCCACCTTGTGGCCACTACAAAAGCTTCCACTCCTGGGGCAGCTCTCTAAACAGTTCGTATAAAATGTTCTGTAGAGTTGTGGTGTAGTGATCTTCTAAGATGAGCAATGTGTTGTATCCCCAAAAATTGGGGATACAACACATTGTATTGTGTACATCTTTCATACCAGCTCTCTTACTTGCGATTGCGGATCTGCTGCTTTTTGTTGCCCCTGGAAAGGTTTCAAATTCAAATTATATTTGTCACGTACACAGTCATACACAGTACGATATGCAGTGAAATGCTTGGACAACTGCTCGTGACCTAAAGAAAACAAAAAAGGAAAAGGCTATGAATAGATAGGAAATAAATATGAAAAATTAAAAAGGGAAATAAATATGAAAAATTAAAAGGGTAAATTTTACTAGGAAGGAATAAAATATAAATTAAGGTTAAAAAGGAAATAACTGTACAACACACAGCATTTTTCTGATATTTTTTGGTTAAATATTCAAATAAGGCGTTATCTAGCTATTTTGCATATGCTACTACCAGAACAGGATTTGAATAAATGAATACATTTTTAAAAATGGAAGGTTTATTTTATTGCTTCATAAATCTACAATTTTCTGTAAATCACATTCTAAATGGTATTTTAATAAAAACCTTCAGAATATAGACAGGCATAAAACTGTGAGTGAACGTTAATGCAAAATAGCCTGAAAGGTTAAAACTGACATGTTCACATATGATGTATTTTTTAACTGAATCGACCACATGTAAAGAGATGTGCTTTGTAGCATATTTAACTGCCATCTGCACTTCCTGGGAAAGATACAATATACTAAAGTGTAACTGGACTTTTGTTTATTTGCAGAAAACAGTACATAAGCAGCAGATGGTCATTTCCTCCTGTTAGTCACATATGATTTGTCATGATGGCGAATGTCTTCATCGAGGAGGTTTGTTTATTTGTAACCTTATTAGCAGTTTTCACTTGTTTCCTCCCCTCCTGCTCTTTGTTAGCACTCGGCCGTTTTCATCATCACACGGACACTGTGAGAGGTCTTAAAATAGACGTATATAAAACGTCTTTAAAGGCTACAGAGCTGATTTGCATGATGGCCGTCGTTTGATGAGCAGTGGCGAAAGAACATTTGGCTGTCACGTTTGTAGCTGCTTCAGCCAAAAACAGAGAGCAACATTTCACTCCACCCTGTGGACCAGAAGATAAAAAAAGTTCCTGTTTCTAGAGACGCTTTAACTTCAATCCTGACACGCTTTTGGCTTTTGCACACTTCTGTCATCCTTTTTGTTATCATCGCCAAATCCAAGATGTCGCCCTCAAGTTTAGCAGTGGAGCCTCAGAAGCTGCAGCCGCCACAAGCAAGCCGCCACAACCCCTTCCTTTTTTCCCTCGCTGTGTGATGACGGAGCAGTGCGAGAGAGTGAGGGATGGAGCGAGGAGGAAAGTATGTTCCTAGATGTGGAAGGCAGTTGTGGGAGGGCTGTGATGAAAAAATAATGATGCTAGTTACATTCTATTACACAAAATGTAGAATATGGCAATGAAGTCCCCCCACAACATTTCCTCCTTAATATCGCCATCATCATCAGCCGCTGCTGCCGCTGCCGCGAGGAATTGTGGGACATCACACAGCGAGGAGCTGTGGTGGATGTGCTTTTTCACACATACACGCTTCTCTTTGTGTCTTCATTTATTCAGCTTTTAATGTATTTTTCATATCATACTTCACCTCATTATGGGTTTTATTTCTCAGTTCTTGGGCTGTAACTCATTAACATGGTGTTAATGTGGGGTTTTTCGTGGTTGCCATAGCATCACTGTTATATATGCACACATGCATATTATGCTACACACTAACATACTGTGTATTGTGAAGAGTTTTTTTTACAATGAAATTCACAGTGAACTGTTGTGATCTACAGAGGGTGAATTCTGAGGACGTCCGTGAGATGCCACCTCTGTCTTGCTTTTACACATAAGGTGTCATTGACCTGAGGTCTCTGTCCCCTTTGTGTTTTGTACTGGTTTGCATTTACTCGATCGATGACATGCTGGAGAGGTTATATCTCTCGACTGGCCTGGGATCATCTTGACGTTCTCCCAGAAAAGCTGAAGGAGATGGCTGGAGAGAGGGTGGTCTGGGTTTATGCAGGGCCCCTGCAATGACGCAGGATGCATGGTTAGGTGTCACACAACAACTTTCTGCAAAGTCTAAAAAGAGTTTGTTTTTTTATATATATAATTGCAAAAAACAGAAGGGAAAAATATTTCATATTTAAAACAGTCATACTTTGCAAATAATGTGTAATTTGTGGATACAGGCAGCTCATCCCCACATGTTTTCTTTCTGCGGGCTTCTGCTTTAGTGCTCTGGAATCTAATTTAATCCAGTTCAGACATCTAGTCCCTTTTTTAACAGGATTTATTTTCACAGAAAATGATCGGCTCTGTTTTCTTTTTAAAGGAAGGGGAAATCACAACGTAATTTAATATGCAACACAAAGCTCAACATTTAGCATTGAAAGTGCGAATTGGGTGGAAAGACCTGCTGCACAGGTGCACCAACAACAAATATTTTCTTCAAACAGGTCAAAGTCAGATCTTTGAAAAAAGTCCATCAGTCTTAATATCAAAGCAGCAGGATCACAGCGCCAAACTCAATTTAAAATCTGCACTAAATAAAGCAACGAGAGCTCCTCACTGAGTGTGACACAATTTCATCAGGTTCAGATTAGATGAAAATTTATTGATCCCCGCAGGGAGATGGTGTCACTGCAGCAGGAAAATAATAAAAGGCTAAAATTGAATATAATTAGAAATATGGTAAATGAGGGGCAATACACAAGACAATACAACCACAAAATCCACTGTGTCCAGGACAAAAGAAGATGAAATGAACAAGAGAAAGAGATGAAAACATACAAAGAAGAGGCAATAAAAAAACCTCCCAGTGCTCATTCCATCAGCAGGACACGGTAACTTTATTTACACAGCACATTTCATACACGCTTTAATTCAAACTGCTTCACAAAAGATATTGAGACTTAAACAAAGAAATGTCAGAGAAAAAAGAAGAAGTAATAAATAATAAAGAGAAAAATATGATGGTACAGAGATGAGAGCGAAAAATGATTGTGGCGATACAAAGAAGGGGGAATTCCTTAATTATAGTATAAAAAAATGTTTTCCACATGTAGAGCCGATGCAGATGAAAATTTTACCAACCTTTTAAAAAAATCCCTTCGAGAGGGAATAATAAATTATAAAAGTATATAAAATACACTTCAAGTCTGAATGAAGATCGATTGAGCTCAATTTTGCAAATCAGTAAGCAGGACTGTTGTATGGTAACAATAATGGTTTGCATTATAAAAGGAGCTAAATGAAAAACATTTGATCCGAGCTTCTGAAAACGCACCTATATCGAACATGGCCTGAGTTACTAATAATAATATCATTGTAAGTTATCCCGTGATCCATTAGGCCAGACTTCAGACTAAAACACTTTCCAGCTACTCTTGGTCATGTCATGGAGATGGGACATCCTTAATGTGATCATGTGATCATCTCAGACATGCCTCCAACCTGCTGTTCAAGCCTTCTGTTTACAAGGGACAAGTAAGGGTCAGTTGAATTAAAACAGCTTGTTTCAGACAGAAGATGATCTAAGGCCCAATGAATTGTGCAAAACTACTCTAAAGAAATTTTATGTGTAGCTAGCATGGTTTAGCATACAAGCTATGTTGTACTTTAAATGAATTCCCCATTGATGCAATTATTAAAAAGATTGCTTTGTGCATAATAAATGATTACTTTTAATATTTCCTTATGCTTTAGAGTTATTAGCCTCACTATACTGGTATGAAACTGACTCACAGCAGAGCAGACAGCTCTGCAGTGTGTTAAATGATATTAATCATATTTTTGTCTTTAAACAGACTTATTAGTTTGCCTATCACTGTTGCTATTGTGCATCAGTGACAGTGTTAAAACTAAATAGCTCCACCCACAAGTCCAGATGAGCCACCTCGCCACTCCTCCAGGAGCTCATCTTTGAGATGTGGAACATGGCAGGGCTGAAAGGGTTTTCTCCATCTCGCAAACTGTTCTCCCTTTTTCTTCTTTTCGTCTATTTTTTCCTCACTCCCTCCACCTCCCTCTTCAGGCCCACCCTGCATCTTTTGCTGAATAGGCAGATCATGAATCGAGCTCTGTTATAGAGCCCGTTTCCTCAGCGCGCTTTATCAAAGTCAACCCTGTGTATTAAACACAGTGCTGAGGCCATGAGGAGAAGAGAGGATGAAGAAAAAAGCATTCAGGGAGCTCTCATCCTCCTCCACTGTGAAATGAGGACACTGCAGTGGAAGTCCTGCCGGGGGAACGGGGGGCTTCCTGTTCCATGAGGAGAACAGAAGGAGAAGACCAGGCCTCACGCTGAGGGTCAGACATCAGGGGGGTTTTAGTCAAGAGGACCAAACAGAAGGAAGAAAATCTCCTCAATTTCAACCCTTCTGTTCCTTCTGAATCCACTAATGCTAATCCCATGCTGTCCTCATCCAGACGCTTGTATCTTAGAGGTGAAGACACAATTGAAGTCAAACCTCCTTCAAGCTTTTCAACCCCCAACTTCTGAGCTCTGATAAGTGACTGAACATGATAAAACTGGCTGAAATCTTAGAGGAGGGGTAAAGTGCTACTTGTTTGCATTTGAAGGATTATAAAATGCATCCTGTGCGACCCAGGTGTCCTTTAAATAACAGTATCTAGTACAATATCTGTACGATATCAATATCTGTAGCACATGAACAAGTAGAGGATTGGCGCCAATGAAAGAAAGTAGTAGTAAAGAGACGCAACATACACTCGAGGGAAACAAATTTTGAACAAAATATTTGTGCTGAACCAGAAGCTTAAGAAGTTTAAGAAAAAGAAAACCTAAGAGGTCAGTTTATTCAAATGGATCGTGTCTGATTCAATTTGGAATCTATGAAAACCTTCACAGCTGCTACCAGAGCTGCTGGTGCCCTGCAGCATTACAGCCATCACTTAGTCTGCTGACATAACCTCTGGGGGTACAATTTTTCTGTTCTTCCAGTGTAGCCAGTGGATATCTGGGCCAAGACTTCCTGTTCTCTTAGCTACTCACTGCTGGAATTAATGCAGAAAAACAAAATCTCCATCTCTGACTCTGCACTTCCTTTTTGGTTCTCTGCACAGCTGTTTATGTTTACTGGAGTAAAAATATGATGGTGACTATTAAAAAAAACAAACAAGCTAAAGCAAACAAACCAAAACAATCAGCGGTTGCATAGATTTTTTTTTATTGTCCCACATGATTGGAAGTAGTTGCAGCAACCAGCTGGTCATAGACTCAACCTCTTTCAATCGTAAGGCGATCAAGCGTGACTGCTATCATTTTCAGACAGATTGGTGAAGGTTTGCAAATAATTGTCATCTAACTGATAAACCCAGACTGTCAATTTATTGTGATCAGTCTGACGGTGCATTCACACCGAACGCGATAGACACGACCAAAAAGCACCAGATGCCCCTAGCTGGTCGCCTGCACAGTCGCACCTCGAAGTGCGTCCAAAGCGAACTGATCGCGCTTTAAAACATGCAATTTTCACGTGTGTGAAGCGGAAATGTGGGAGGAAGTAGTGCCAGACGTTTGCAAGACGGCATCTGTCGATCTAGCGTTTGAAGAGAGAGTCTCCCTTCTCTATTCACTGTGGAGAGCAGAGCAGCAGCATAAAGGACGGTTTACACATTACTCATTAAAAAAATTTATTTGCAATAATATTAAAATGCTCAAACTGAAAAACATTAAACATAAATATATAAAATATAACTATTTACAGAGAGACAGGAATAAAAAAGGATCCAGCTTAAAGTGGAAGAGCCTCAGGGAGAAGGAGGAGAAAAATAAGAACATTGTTTCTGCCCTGGAGAGCCTGCTGCCTCATCAGAAAACTACTGATTGCTAGAATGAATGGCTTTGGCTGGACCTGCCCCTTTGAACTAGGTCAGAGCATCACGTCACCAGGCTCCTGATTGGTTGTCGCAGCATGACTTGAGGCTGGAGTTCAGATTTTTCCAACTCGAGCGGTAGATGCGATAAGCGCGAATGCACAAAATGCACCACACAAACTGCAGCGTGTATTTTACTTTGCGCTTCAAACGCGTCAGTCGGGCTACTTGGTTGCGCGAATCCGGCAGAAAAGCGTTTTCGTGGCACATATCGGCTTCTCGCTCCTACATTGACTTTACATGTAAACCTGAACCTCTGGTCGCGTCTATCGCGTTCGGTGTGAACGCACCCTGAGTCAGTCTGAGCCAATGAACACGACTCGTTTGGTACTCTGGCTTCCACAGTCCAACAACATGTAGTTAGTGGGGTTAGGCCGATTTGTGGTTGTAAATTGCCCATACGTGTCAGTGTGAGTGTGAATAGTTGTCTGTCTCTGTGTTACCTCACCTCTCCCCCCACAGCAGCTGGGATTGGATGTAACCCTGAATTCAACAAGGGGACCTCATTCAGTTCTGATGCTCCAAAGTAGCTTTGAAGACAGGAACTGACTTTGACTGCCATTGTTGTAGACCTGGTCCATATCTTTGAAACAACTGTTTCAAGAGCAACAAGAACACAAGTTAATTGCACAATAATTTGGGTGAATCTCCGGTCCTCAACTTCTGATTTTCTTAGTGTGGCTGTAACATTAAGGCCACAAGTCGAAACACGTTGGTCTCCTAATAATCAAATCAAATCACTTTTATTGTCACATCACATGTGCAGGTACAGTGGTACAGCACATGTGAGTGAAATTCTTGTGTGCGAGCTTCACAAGCAACAGAGTTGTGCAAAATACAATAATGTAAACAAGCATATAAAGTAATAATAATAAAGTTGCTCCCTAGTGTTTCAAGTGTTGCACCAGATCTTTGACCCTCTCCACGCACCTTGGAAGTAGGTGAAGTTGTGCCAGAAACTTTTGGATCTCTGCTGTAGCATTACCCACAACCAGAGTTTGTTCAAACATGATGTGTCATTAGAACTCGCACTACAAGTGAACTGCTAAAGGAAACATGATACCCATGAGGTACCTGTGGACTACTGAGACTGTGTCAGTGGCTGAAAGTTTAAGTCCATACATTTTGATCTTCACAGATCAGAAAATTGAGCAGGCTGCTGCCAGCATCCACTGTTATCAAATCAATCTTTTTCCTTTCATATTCAGATGCAGACATCTGTTTATAGAGATTAATCAAACCCTTAAACAACCGCAGGAGCATCATCTCAGAAGGCATATGACAAATAGACTGCACTAACATAACTCAGTTTGTAGAGTTTGTTGCTACAGTATGAAACCCTTTTCAGAGCTTAACTGTGTTATGCAAGATTTGTATTCCCTGGATGGTGTTTGCTTGTGTAGCTCTTTGGCTACATACAGAGGAGGATTATGGGAATTCAACCTACGCAAAGACAATGGAGAAAGAAAATATGTTATGCATACATCAAATGCTTATTGGTTGAAAAGCTAACCTAAATGGGAATGGTGGCAATAGCAGAGTTGACCACAAGAGGAAGATTATACAAAAGAAAAAAAGTAGTGTACCTGTAGTGGTCAGTTTTTAATTCTGGGTGTATAATAACTTCTGTCTTTTCTACAAGATAGGAAAAACTCCAAGACCAACAACAGCACAACACAAACAAGAATAGGACAAGACTTCCTTGCGTCTTTGACACTGCCCTCTGTACACAGCTACGGGACGTACGCAACATGTAAACATGAGCCTCAACTTAGAGCTGTGAAGCACCTTCGGACCACCAAAGCCATGTTAATGTTTGAAAATGTAAGATCACATGTTAAGCTTCCCATGTGGATGTTCTCAGATCAGCATCCACCTTTATCAAAATCAAAAGGCTCTGACATAAATGCTTTTTCTTCGTTCCTCAAATTCGTTTTCAATCGCGAACTGTCATCCTTAACAGTGACTATCAGCCTTGTAATCAATCAATAATACTAAGCACTGTTTAAATCATTGTCTGTCAAACACACTGGGAATTGATTCCCTTCTTCTCTTCCTGTCTTCTTTGCCTCTCTTGACAGTTTGTGGTGAAGCAGTATTGGTCCCAATTCCAGTTTCAGCTGCTGTGCTGCAGGTTGATGATGCACCCTAGATCAAGCTGTCAAAACCTAGAATATGAACATTTACTGTTTAACCTGCTGAAAGTTTCTGAGCTTTTTGAAATTAATTAATGATAAAATGTGTTTGACAAAACACAACAAGGAAAGACTCAAACAGTAGGTATGCTGTAATTACAATTATTAAAACATAACGAAAAGTGTCCAATATCAAAGACCATCCTCAGTTCTAATGACATAAAAAAAACAACACTGGCAAATATATAATTAGAGTAAAATAATTAGAGGGAATCACAAGTGAACAAACAATTATCCTGCAGGAGGAAGGTGACCAGAAAAAACCCCAATAAAAAACAAAAAGGAGCCACCTGAGTAACCTCACCTGTCATTTAAAATCCCCTTGCCAGCAGAACAGTTTTGTTTACCTGCAGATTTAATGGGGCGACTTTGCTCACTGCAAAGTTTTTAGTCGCGGTCACACAAACAGAATGAAATCTCAGATGCAGAAGTGATGTTTGGATTATGAGTGCGGCGACATGGAGCCTCATGATAGCTGCAGTAAGAAAAAGAACAAAAAAACCACCAAAGTTACATTTTACAGCTGCAGGTCAAACAGCTGCAGAAGGCACTGAGGTGCAGCATTAAGGTGTACGTGTGTGTTACACGCCGAGCTGCCACGCTGCGAGGAGAGAGCTCAGGTGGTGATGGAAAGACTGCAGAAACAATCCCCACCCCTGCTTCACATTAGTCACTGATTTACTCAGCTGAGGCTCATTTATTTACTTGTTTATTCCCTCTATTGTGCTTAAATGGATTTACTACCTCCGGTTCAGTATTATTAATAGTGATTAACAATAGTGTTATACTGTATAAATTATATCCGTAGCTGGATTATCCTTCTGGGGAGTCTTGAGGCAACAACAACAAAAAAGTAGAGCTGTGGGCTCATAATGACCTTATATTTAAGAATTCAAGAAACCAAAATGGGCAGACAAGACAGATGAAGATGCAGATCCTGCCTCACAGACTTTACAATAAAACTTGTGCATTATTCGTGATTGTTCCAAAACCAATGCAGAATCACAAACAGAAAACCATCAGGAACATTTTGCCATTGTGGCCTACCTGGAAACACACTGCATGTGCTCTCACACAAATCAACTTAGCATGTTAACATTTAAATTACTTATTCTGTTGCATTACCTACCTGACAAGTACAGCACTACATATATACACATCCTAAGGACTCCAACACGCAGTTTATTTAAATAAATCACAGATTAAAGTCTGAAGGCACACTGAACCAGCAGAATCTACAATGTAAACAGTCGTGAAAATAAAGAACCATTAAACGAGAAGATGCGTCCAAACTTTTGACTGGTAGTGTATGTGACAAAAATGCAGAATATATTCAACAATCAAACATTTTTTTCCTGTACATCCAACTTTCCTCTGAGCTCGGTCTGGTAGTGTTTGTACGGCTTCTCCACCAATATCACCTTCAAACTGGCTGAGCAGCTTCAGCATCCAGGCCCTGCACCAAGGCAGAGCTGCAGCAGCAATGATGACAGAACCATCAGCTCGCCTTTCTTCAACAGACTATCTATGCTTTCTCCATGTTGACCAGCAGATTGTAAATAACACTTTTACAATAATAATAGTATATTTTCCAAAATTCCCTTACTTCAATATGTTAAAATCAATCACGGACCTTCCCTCAGGCAACATGCCCACTTTGCTCATGTGGTAATCCATCTATGTGAGTATCTGCTGTCTGGGGGTTCTTGCTTTCATACTGGAAACATCATCCTTCATAATATTTAAACACATTTTATGGGACAACACAACAAATGAAACATTTCTTATAGAAACAAATGTTTTGTACACAACATCTTACAGTTAGAGCAAACCAGGTGACCCTGACCCATCATTTTGACCTTTCACAAGGTCACTTCTCTTCCAGGTCCATTTTTCTCTCCTCACAATCATGTGGTTTTTTTTCTGTTTACCCTCACCCCTGATGACCGTACCCCTGCCTGAGCCTGGTGCTGGTCTTAAAAGGGACTTCTTCCTCCACACTAGCGCCAGGTGCTTGGTATAAAATATAAAGCACCTTCAGAGAACTGTTGTTGTGAACCGGCTCTGTGTAAGTGAAATTGAATTGAATATACCTTCCCAGCCTCAGTCAAAAGAGTCACTCGACAGCGTGTTGAAATAATTTTTCACCTTCTTCATTTTCACAGAATGCTCTGGTAACAGTTGGAGTGACAGAGGCAGGTTCGGTTTGAGCATCCTCAGAAGAACAGGTCATCCACTCCAGCTCTGTTGTTGCCACGACAACCCCTCTGTTTCTTGCCGAGCCCTCTCAAGCTCGGCCGTTCGGTGTGCATCCATACATCAGCCCTTCTCCCCTTTAATATTAAATGTAATTTATGGAGCGCTTGCATGAGGACAGTTGTCAAAGCGATTTAACAATGACATAAATTCAAACATCAAAGTGGAAATAAATTAAAAAGTAAAAAAGGGAGCTGAAGATAAAAGGACAGACACAGAGGGTAAAAATAATATATTTGTAAAAATAATGGGATAAAAGCCATCACATAAAAGCTGGTCTATAAAAATAGGTTTTAAGAAGAGAAATAACAGAAGACTCTTTCACCTCTCTCCCTTTCTCTCTCCCTTTTTCTCTCTCTAATCTCACCGCCAGTATGTCTCGCCCTCGCTCTCATCTGCCTCCCGCTGCAGTGGAGATGAAGTGTTGCTCTTGTTTTAATTATGCAGAGGAGGCTGCAGAGCAGGACATGACATGTTTCGGTGTCGTCGCCAATTAAGCGGCGTCACCCAGTCGTGGAGCTGGGAGGGAGGAAAAAAGAGGGGGAGGACTGAAAAACGAGGGAGAGAGGGGGAGAGAATGAATGAATCGGATGCATGAAAGTCTTTTTTTTTCTTTTTCATGCAAATGGAGATGCTCCTCACGTAGAAATCTGAAGTCAAAACTTTCACTCCAGTGTACTCACAACTGCAGAATAGTAGAACACCAGCAGAGACAAAAGCAGGAGCAGGAGAAGAACTGTTGTTGCAGTGCTAAACCTAAGCATATTAAGAATTGCATCCAGACTCGGGGTCAGAATTTGCATGATGATTTTTCCCAAATAAATCACATATTTTAAAGCGGTTGCTTTAATCACAGGTTTAGCAGCCTGCAGAGGCCTGCACGACGAGGCACGATCAAAATGCTCATGACATCTTCACCTTATCTGACGTCATTTACCCATCATCAGACAAAGTAGTCACCTGAGAGTGGCATCGACTCAGTAACCTAACCCAGGGTTTCCCAGTTTAAGGACAAGTCTCCTAGCAGCAGACAAATCAGCCATGTGGAAGTGTAAAAGCATTAAAGATACTGTTCTTTAAGCACTTTGAACAGGAAAACTGAAAAAGTGCTACTATATTAATAAAGCTCATTTGAAGACAGGCAAGAAAGAAGGCAAAAACTTCATACCTTTATCTATAGATCTGGATTTCATTCCTTTCTGCTGCAGTGTGTTTGACGGTCGCAATAAAGAACAAATACATGCTTTTAGTAAAAATCTGATATGATGAAAGCTCTGGTTTGAGTTAAAATACACCCTTTCACACTCGTAACTCTTCGAACTAAACATAAGCTACACCTGACACCCTGGCCTTCCTAATGTCATGACCTGGTGTACCTTAAACCCGCCATCCAACACTTTAGGAGTAATGGAGATGCTTCATATTAATAGCTGTTTGGTCCTAATAACGTCTGTTTCTCTGTGTTAGGCATTTTAGCCATGGTATTTGTTGCAATGGCAGCTGGAGTAGTTGTAGCAGAGACATAAGTTAGAAAGGGCACTCAGAGAAAGACCTAAAATCTGTGGATGGTCCAAAACAGCAAAGTGGCAGTTAGACGTACAACTTCCAAGGAAAAAGACATTTTTTAAGAACAAATTTTTTACAAGTTCCCACCCTCACTCATGGTCATGAGTTGTGAGTAGTGATCAAAATAAAAATAGACATATGTGCATATGAGTGTCAGAACTGGGCTTCCTTTAAGGAGTGACTTAACTTTAGGGATGGGGTGAGTAGTTTAGTCATTCTGCAAGAGCTCAAAGCAGAGCCAGTATGTGACCACATCATCTACTAGATGAGGGGTTTTGGGGACATGCAGCTGAAAGAGACTCCAGCAGGACACAGAGATGAGCCCCTTATTGGCTGTTAAAGAGTCCACAAATATAAAACTGTAAAACTGATCACAAGATACCTGAGAGAGAAGGATACACATGGAGAATGAGCATGAATCAGGCCAGGGAAAAGACAATGCTCTACATACACAGAGGACTGCATGGAAGACGAGGCACAGGTGGGAACAAGATGATAATTAAAGCAGATTCAGGTGAAGACGAGACAGGTGAAGATAATCAGAGTATGAGAGGGAAAACAAAAACAGGAAGGGCAAGCACTCATGAAAGTATAAGAAGTGGAAATGAGGAAGAGGAGGGAACTGTGAAACATAGAAAAACAGACGGTGCCTGACATGAACCTGGATATGTGGTTCTAAATGGATGAATATCTGGCTCTAAGCGATACTGGTAGTAAAAGAATCATTCTCAGCAGCCATGAAGGTGAAGCAGAAAAATTAAATGGGAGGAAAATCAGCTTAAGTGACTGCATAAACATATTCTTCTTACCTTCAGGTACTGGAAAGATGCCTCGCTCCATTAGAAACTGCAGTCCAACTACTTGCAGTCCAAAGTCACCATATTGATCAAAAGCACATGGACTCTGTGGGCAGTGATTTGCATTGCATATTCACCAGCTTCCCCCTGATATTCAGCTCCATAGTGGTTTTAAAGTGTCAGGCTGAGACACGGCTGGATAAAGAGCGAGTGGGTATGGTGCAGCAGCAGGTAATTACCACTCCTCCATCGATAACCATTCTAATAGACTTCCAACCAGCTATTTACATTAGGGAGGTGGCCTTCTTATCGTATTGACTTTCATAAAATATATGTGTGGTAGGCTACATTAAAATCAATAAAGCCATTTAAAGAGCATTATCATTAAGAGGCGGCTGTGTATTAAGTTTGACTGTGTGTGTGTGGATGTGTGTGTGTGTTGGCTTGAGGAGGTGGCAATCTACCCTGGTATGATGCCTTAAACCAACATCATTTACTGCATGGCTGCACCATCAGTCAGACTGCCACACACATTCCCTTTCTTTCCATACATCACTCTATAGTTCACTTTCAACTCATGTACAGGCTTCACAAAACCTTGTGAGACTGGAAAGGAACCAAGCAGCTGGGAGGAGTGAATATAAGGTTAATCAGACAGTCAGAATATTATGAGCACCCATAAAAGCTACAGCAGCACAGTGATTACTACACAGTTGTGCCATATTTATTTTTACTGATTCAGAGGTCTCCATCCTGTAGGTGAAAGCAATGCAAACCACATCAGGACTTTATAAAGGCTCTCCGGAGAACAGGGTCAGAATTTACAATACCAGCCTGTGGATGAAAATGATGAAAATGAACAAGTACAAAGGGATCTTCTCTAAGATTCAATTAGAATTAGTTCAGTCTGCCAACATCATCGATCCAAAGATGGTTATGTTTGTTTGCCCAATGCTTCACTGTGGCAGGCTGGTTGGTTTTAGTTGGACCTTTCACTGTCGTGTCACCAGTCGGTGTTGTGCAGCTTCCTAGAGAGCTGGAACTGCTAGGATGAGGCAAGCAGCAGCAGGTTGTCTCAGCCGGTGGCGGTCATGTTTCAAATGTTGGTGGAGCATGGCCGTGTAATGTTGGGGTGGTGAGGCAGGCAGAGGTCGGCACTGAAGCAGAAGCGTGAAGTAAAACATCTCCTTTCCTTTCTCCTTTCTCCTTACCAGAAAATACCTAGATGATCACCTGAGGACATCCCAGTAATTCCTGCCCATGAGGAGAGTGGAATCATCCCAAATACCAGTGAAATTTACACCATTTTCAACTCTGTCAGATTACTTCAAGCACAACATGATTTACATGTCATTTACCAAATTCTTATGAACTTCTGCAAAGTTCTACCAGGACACATAAAAAGCTGGGATGAGATCTAGGCTGCCAGAAGAGCGCCCATCTACAAAATATCGGTGGCACTGGGGAGGTGTGTGCAAACACACAAAGGGATTTCTGAAAAGATTATTGCCCATAGGTGTGAATGTGAGTGAGAAGGGTTGACTATTTCTCTGCGACAGAGTGGTGACCAGGGTGCACCCCGCCTCTCGACCTATGATAGCTCTGGGTTAGGCTCCAGCCCCCCGTGACCCTGATAGGATAAGCAGAAGAGGATGGATAGATGGAATTTTTTCTTTTTATTATTTATTCATTATTAGACAAAAGACAATGTTACACAAGTTCACATCCAAAAAGTCTGGATTTGTTTTCACAAAGCGCTCGGTGTAAAGGCCTTAAGTGTACCGTCTGTG
This sequence comes from Aulonocara stuartgranti, assembly GCF_965226115.1. Taxonomy (NCBI): domain Eukaryota; kingdom Metazoa; phylum Chordata; class Actinopteri; order Cichliformes; family Cichlidae; genus Aulonocara; species Aulonocara stuartgranti. The sequence continues at coordinate 12,442,948 of NC_138940.1, read as the reverse complement.
TGATGAGAGAGAAAAATGCAGATGTTAAACAGGAAGCATTTGTGTCTCTAAGGCTACGTTCACACTGCAGGTCTTAATGCTCAATTCCGATTTTTTGATCAAATCAGATTTTTTTGTCTGCTTGTTCACACTACAAATAAAATGCGACAGCAAACGCGCTCTAGTGTGAACGCTCAAAGCGGCCCGCATGCGCAAAAGAAGATGTCACACACAACGCGCTCTGTTTAGACCCAGAGCAAACAGTATTGTTTGACTGATGGCCCTTGATATAAAGACTTTGGACTTTACGTTTCCCAATTTTTGCTTTAAGTTATTTTGTTATTTACATAATAAAGTAAATAACCTAATAATGATCCTTATTGCTGTTTAAGAGAGGAGCGGTGCTTCAAAGGATAGCTGCAGATTTCTGTCAGAATCTGCAGATTATGCAGTACAAATAAAATGTTCACGTTTCTCCAACGTTGTCTTCCCAACAGTTTCACTGACATCTACACGGGTGGCCAGGAAGCGTTCGCGATGTCTTCTCGGGCGCTGATAATTGGCGTCTGTCTTGTGTCAGTGACGTAAAAGACGGATTTAATGCAACATGACCGTTCAAACAGCAGTCGCTTTCTAAAACATCGGATATGTATCGGATCCAGTACCACATACGAAAGTGACCCAGATCGGATTTGAAAATATTGGATTTGTGCCGTTCACACTGTCATACCATGATCGGATATGGGTCGCATAGGGTCAAAAAAATTGGATTTGATGCGCTTTCGCCTGCAGTGTGAACGTAGCCAAAGAGTCCCTGACATAAGTGTCAGAGTACAACAAATGAAAACTGGCACTCATACGAACAGAAAACCTGAAAGGCCCTGAAGTGTTCCTTCATCAGAATAAGAAAATCTGTCTTTCTCCTGGTGTGGGGGTCAGGGTGAGACTTGGTCTAAGGGTCTTTCTTATGATGTGGAAGTGAAAGGCCCTCTGATACTGTGGGCTCAGAAAGTGCAGACATAAATCTCACCGTTGTGTTGCTTTCTGTTCCTTCATGAGAAAGACATCTCTCTCTGTCCGGAAAGCTAAAAAGTGATGTTTTCGGTTACCTTGAAAAGCCGTGTCCTTGAATCAAATTCCTGGCCTGCTGCATGAAAAGGCAACTGTTCACTGTAATAAAGCTGCAAGCTGCTGGGAGGAAAGGCTGCTTCCAAAATATTTTTTTTACCTTTGAATGTTAGGCAGTACAGATAATTTTAAACTAAGTAAATAAAGAGGATGTAACCATGAAATATATTTATGTGATCAGAGTAAAGATTAGTCACTTAAGAAATTGTCCATCTTCTGCACTTCTGCACTGCTCGACTCCTGCTCATGTCCAGAACACCTGCACAGGAGGATTCAGGAGGATCAGATGTTGAACTACTTGAAGTGATTGCTTTCAACTTAAAGGATAGTGTGAGAGCTTCGAGGTGAGCCCAGACAATGTGCAAAGGCGCCTGCTGCTATAGGTTGACTGTGTTCAGATGTTTGAATGCTAAAATATGAGCTTCACCTTGGAGCTCCTTTTCAGTGCTCAGCAGCAAGTTTCAGACAAATTTCTACTTAACTCTTGAGTACTTACCTTTCAACATTAACTTTTTGTATGGTCACAAACTTTTAAGGTTTTTAGAGGTTTTTTAAAGGGATTCTGATGAAATGTGAAAAGTCTTTACAAGTTATTTCTGAACATCAATATCAGAATATATAAGAGTCAAGAACCCTCATGTATGCTACCGCTGTATATAGTATCTTACTTATTTTTTATTTGTTTGTACTTTATTTGTATTTTTCCGTCTGATATCTGTACCTCAGCTGAGGTAACGTCGTGGGATCAATAAAGTCTTATCTTATCTTATCTTATTTCAAGAATCTTCAGACATTACTTAATGGCTACTCAAACATACAAGAACAGCACTTATTTTTATTGACTGCCCCAGCAGTAGGTGCTCTGCATAGACTCAAACAGAGGCGAGAAAACTAAATCTTAACAAAAGGCAAGCCAGTTTATTGTGGCTTAGGAGCAGGTACAAAACAAAGGGTGAACATAAACACTAACTAAACTGAAAAGAAAATTATCTGTGTCAGCTGTGGTCCCCGTGTGCTCCCACTTCCCTCGTTAACCCTCTGTGTATTTATGTGCATGTCTCCCTCAGTTCAGTGTCGCGTCGTCAATGTCTCCTCCCCGAACCTGTGTGCCTTTCTGTGTTCCCTCGGTCTTCTGTTAGCATTCCCAGTTTAGTTCTGTTTCGTTGTAAGGCCTGCAATAAAGCAATGATTTTGAGTTCAGTTCCTGTCTCCGTGAGTTTTGCGTTTGGGTCCTCATCTGCCTCCACACAGCTAGTTCATGACAAACTGGAACTAAAACATCTCCAAAAAGCAGCAAAAAGTAATCGTAACTACAAAATAACCTCAGACAATAGGCCGTGTGAATCACGGACAGAAGAACATGGTGAACTTTTGGTTTTGGCCTTTTGAAAATAAATGTTGATGCTTCCGTAGTGGATGGTTTTTATTTTACTTTATGAACCAGATTTATGTAAAATAACCACCCAAAGCTATGATAAATAAAAGAAAATAGCAGAGTGGTCCATTTTTGCTGATGATCCAGAGGGCTCGCTAAGCCCTCATGACCCCTGATTCAACTCTTGGGAATTTCAGAAACCAACAAGAACCTCCACAATCATTTAGCAGCGCTAAAGGCAAACAAATAGAGTGGACCAGCTACACTTTGTATTTTAATCATGACATGAAGCTTAGATACATTTTAATGAGCAACCAGAAACACAAAAACAGACACGAAACCATTAAAGCAATAAAAGAAATCCTTATTCTCTTAATCCTTCAATCACAGTAAAGACTTTGGATAAATCCTGGTATGGAATTGAATTTCGGCATTTGTACATATTGTCCTTTTAAATTACTTATTTTTATTTCCGTTCTTGAATGGACCATACAGTCCTCTGTCAACTTAAAGAAGCCTTGAAGAAATAATGACTAGCTGACAGTTTTCACTCTATAGGACTAAAATTGTCCCTCAGAAGCAGAAGAACACGCAAACGCATGCAGAAATAAATAAAAGGAGTGGATTAGGGATTATGTGAAATGTTGCTTGTTTTTAATGTGCTGTTTGTTTTGCGAGGCGACGTCACTTTGACACAGTTTCAGGAATAGAAACCTTTCAGCTGATGTAACCCCTCCTGCCTCCAGCAGCCTTGTTGGAAGTCATCAGCGAGCAGCTGCTGTCTTTCCTACACGGTGGGGAGAAAAATCCTAAAGTCTTTAGTTAAATACAGTAATGAGCATCATCTTTTGTTACTTTGTGTATCGGTAGTGTGTAGTAAACCTGTGTATTTCTATGCACTACTTCTACACTATTAGTCTTTTCCTCTGTTGTGATGTCTTTGTTTCTCTGGTAGCTGTACAGAGACTCAGTCTGACCTGTCAGTGTGATCTATGTGCAGAGGTATCAGAGGGGCTCAGCTGCAGTACTGATGCAGGACTTTATATCACCCCTCCCCCATCGCTCCGTCTCATTTGACACTGAATTAAGTCCCACCTGAGCTGCCGTCACTCCCATCATGCATCAGCCCACCACCTGAGTCCTCCTTACTCTCACACTCACCTTAGAGCATCATCAGTCGTCTTCCGTGCTGTTTGCCTTTACAGCGACGCACACACACGCACCCCTCCGCTGTGACCCCGATCCACAGTGCCAAGGGTAACAGGGAGCAGGATACCAGATTAAATTTGTTCATCTGTCTCTGCTGAGACTGGATTAGTTTTCAAAAAAGCTGGCACAAGTGAGAGGGAAGCAGTTGGAACAGAGCAGTATACAGTCTGTGTTCACTGCTGTTTCAGCTCTCAGCTCTACATCTTACACATGGTGATCAGCTGGTTTTTAAACTTTGTCGTAAATCTTTTCTTACTCCATACTACTGAATTGCACTAAACAGAATACAACCGTGTGCCAAGTAACAAGGCAGGAATTCCAAGCTCTCTTACATATCAAAATACTGTCACATAAGGTCGGCTGATTCGTCCAAACTCTGGGAGCTGATTTGGTATCAGATTACACATTTATCAGCTGATGCTATAAATATCACCAGGTTTGTGCAGTTAAGTTACAGTTGCTGATTGAATTTATGTTCCTTGCCAACATGTTCAATAGCAAAATCATATCTGAGTGGAAATCCTAGAGGACTAGCATGGCAAGTTACTTCACCTGCCACCATGATCCATGACACTACGTGTAATGTCAAGTTGTATTGATTTTACCCTTCGGTAAATCAAGTTGTGGCACAAAGCAAAGATGCTTAACCGCCATTTTTATCTGACGCTGGCAGCTTTGTCGCATCCAAGTCAGCTTGGTCATTATACTGATACTCGGTTATGCAGTGTGTAGGTGGCTCTCAGGAGCTGTACAACATACAATAGTGCAGCATCATTGTGCAGGAGGCCACCTTTTGCCAGATGCTCAGCTCACACATGGATTTTGAGAATGTGCATGAGCAATAGACACAGGACAGATACCTGTGTCATTACAACAACTCAATGTAGTTCAGTTTTATTAACATAGTGCTTTATATGTATTTATAAAATATAATGTGTAAGGTAAAGACCAATGATAAGATCTGCAATGATGCAGAGGTAAGCACTTGGTGACAGTGGGGAAGAAAAACTCAATTTTGGCAGGAAGACACTTGTGGCAGAACCAGGCTCAGGGAGGGGCAGCCATCTGAAGGCCTTTACACGTCAGAAACGAAAAATTGCATAAAATCTTTTGTGTATTTCACTGAACAGATTTGTGATTATTTTTCAAACCAAATTTTATTTTTTATAAGTAAATGGATTTGACCAGTCAAACCACTGCACTTGGTAACAAGTGCGCTCAGAGCTCAAATTGTGCACCCAAACTGAATACACAATGATATGGAAAAATTATATAATAATACTACCTCACACGGCTAGACTCTGCTCTGGAGTGATTCCTCTGCCTCCTCAGATGTGATCCCAACTCTGCCAACCAGAACTGAAACTGCCACACTGACATCCGGAAATATGTAAGAAAGCATTTTGTGGATTTAACCACAAAATTTGTTTTTGGAGCAGAGTTTTCTACAACAATATTAGAATATGTTAGAATATTTTTCACAACTCAGTGTGTAAATCTCTTAACAAACAAACAATTGTTCCTTTAAGATCACATTGTGTCTGTGAAGGTTCTCAGTCATCCAGGTCATCGTAGTCAAAGGAGCTTGCAAAGAAAAGCGTCTGGACTTCTTTAAGTTGCTTGAAGTCGTTTCACCTCTCATCCGAGAAGCTTCTTCAGTTCTAAGGTCAAATGGTGGAGAGTCCCAGATATAAACCTAGTGGGAGTGACCCCCACAGAGGGACAAAAGGACCCCCTGACAAAAGGACCCCCTCTCCACCATTTGACCTTAGAACTGAAGAAGCTTCTCAGATGAGAGGTGAAACGTCTTCAAGCAACTTAAAGAAGTCCAGACGCTTTTCTTTGCAAGCTCCTTTGATTAAGATCACATTCATTTTCAAAATGTTTTAATTGGTCAGCAGTTTTCACACCTTTAGTCCTCTGGTCCAAACGAGTTGAGGAGTTTGTAAACTTGCAGCGTTTTCCTGCCGTTTGGTTTCTTTTCACACAGAGAAAAATACAAAGGGAACTCAAAGCGAACCAAAATGCGTCACTACAAATCACATTAGAAAGTTCAGTCCGCTCATTGGTCAGATGTGTCTGGCGTGGGAGCGACAAAAGCAAATACAGCAAGAAGGTTCTGTGTGAGAAAATGGAGAATTTACAATCATTTCATAGATAGCTGCTAACTCGTACAGGCCTTTGTACATCTATAGTACCACCCCGCACTGAGAATACAAATGTATCAATATCAATTTTATTTCTATAGCTCATTTAAAAGCAACAAAGTTGACCAAATTATTTATGAACAAGAAAAAACAACAGAAAAACAGAAAAATAGGACAAAAATAAGCCAATAATGAGGTAATGACAATATATTCAACATAAAAATAAAACAAAACAAACATAAAACAAACCTGATTGTATTCAAACTGAACTTGAATCAAAAGCCAACATGAAAAATGGCAAATTAGTCCAGAGTCTAGGCACTACAACTGCAAAGGCCCAATCTCCTCTACGCTTCAATCGAGACCTCAACTGTACTAAGAGCATCTGGCTAGACGACCTCAGTGCTCTTTTGGGGTTATACATGTTGAGGAGTTTGCTTGAATGACTGGAAGCCATATCATTTAAAACTCTGAAAGTAAGTAAAACGCTACAAAGTTGCTATAGGACATTTTTGTTTTAATCTCAAACGTGGTTCGTATCGTATCACGTCCACACCATAAATGAATCACTCTAGAGTTCATCTGGAACGGTACCAAGTCCACCTCCTCCAAACGGTTGTTTTGATCCGCACCTAAGTGCCATTACTGCGTTCACACCTGCACAAATGAACCCCAATGAGGAGGACAACAAACCTGTGATATAAATGTACTAAACACTGCACATGTGCAAACACGTTAAATCTCCTTCGCGGCCAAAGAAGACGCCTACTTTGTTCTAATAAGTAACTCAAATGATTACAACATACCTTAATCTGACACAGAGGAGAGTACCCGGAGTGTCATTAGCCCAGTATGCTGTAGCATGCAGGCCTCCCTTCATCTGAGCGAGCTGTCAAAACAGGAAGAAAGTAAAGTACACACACAAGCCTGTGCACAGACCTCTCACTGCTGTGTGACTGTACAGTACAAACATATAATCACTGAGTTAAGAAACAAGTTGCACATATTTCATAATGGAATGTTTCTTTTTTTTCCCACCATGCTGCAAACTTTGTGAATATACTTGACACTACATCAAAAAGTTAAAAACTCAGGTTCGCCCTCCCTGGCCTTGCTGGATCCACCAGGAGTAAAAGTTTTGCAACCTTCTGCTGTGAGGTCAAACTTTGTTTCCATCTTATGCAATTCTTTATTTATATGTTGCAGTGAAGACACAGAGGTTTCAAAAGGTTAAAATATGTGAGGCTGAAGTTTCAGGAAACATTTAACAATCTGTGATATATGCAGTATTTGTGTGAGCATCTGTGTGGTTTGAGCACATTTTTTTTTGAATGAGAAACTATATGTTTGTACTTGATATCCTTGTATGTTTATTATGATGGAGGTATTTAAACGAGAAGTCCGGGTTTAGGAGGTTACACCACAAATCGTATTGTCACAAACACGGCACGCCCTTGTTATCGCCAAGCCCCACGCATTACCCGCCGACCCGTCAGCAGGCTGTCGGAACATGCTCGAGGTCTCGTTAAGCCCAGAGTTCGGAGCTTCATTCATTACCTAATTTGTTGCTTGTAACCTGGATCCCTGCAGCAGGGACCTGATCTCCACAGCCTCGTCTTCGGCGTGGGTTGTCGGCTCATCCGCGCCTCGATGTGTCAAAGTGTCACAAACAATGTCACAAACGCTGTCCTTCTTATTGTGTAACAGGCAATTATCTGTGTAAACCAGAGCTGATTATTTCAGTCTGTTCCAGCAGTTACAGTCTAAATGTTTTTACTATGTGGCCTTTGCTGGAAAAAACCTGTCCGTTAACTGTTAATAGGCTAATTACAACTCTGCATTCAGTCAGGGCTGAGCCGTATTAGAGGCAGAGCTGCTAGGTACACTCACAGTGAGGAAAATCAGTCAGGAAAGTGCCACGGTTAATTTGATGGTAAAAAATAGTTATTGTGTTTAAATGGATTCTTTTAAAGCAGATTATCTGCACAGGGAAGCTTCCGTGTAACAGGATGCGGCATGGCAACAAACTAACAAAGCTGCAAATACCTGATAAATCATTAATAACAGCAACATAAACCAAACAGAAGGAAATTCAAAACATTCAGATCATTCAAATGTGGGCCTTTTGCATTCCATTTAAACATAAACTGAAAATTTAACACAAGATACTGAAGACAGAGTGAAAAAGAATTTAAAAATCAACATTAAAAAGTTACAAAACGACACGTCGCTGTCACTGAGCATCTCTGAGCTTGTGAGCAGAAACATGGAAAGATGCAAAGTTTGTTGCATCACTGCAGTGAATGGAGCTGGAATATTTATTTACAACTGCCTCCAGACAATATGCCAAAAAAGGTACAAATGTAAACAAATTAACAAAGACATTTACTACATGGAAGCCATTTATGTCCATCAGCGAGGATTCTGCTTACACATAATAATTGGTCAGTTAAGGCTTTATACAACAGGACAAACACTCTTGTACCGATTTCCAAATGCAAGTGTTTTTAAACCCCAGCAGAATCTTTCAGGTGTGCAGCAGAAGCTGCTATCAGGCAGCTGCCGCTCGCTGTTCGTAGTGCTGTGATGCAACTACTAACTTTAATACTGCGATCATATCTATCACAGAAGATGAGCTTTTCTTCCTCTGGAGATTATTGAAATATGTTAAGCAGCAAAAGCTGAGAGGAGAATAAACAGCAAACCTTTTACAAAATCATCTTTATTAAAAATAAATGACTTAAAGAAATACAAATATGTGGTTTCTCTGCCAGATGGATGTGTCACCGTTTACAGCAGGGTAATGAAGATGATGGCAAAAAGTAAATTGCTGATTCTATAAAGGTGTCGTTGGGGAAGATTGAAGAGGCTGACTTTGTAGTTTGAGGAATTAAATTCTAATAATTCTAATAATACTACTTATTATTGTAGGGTCTACCTTACAATATAAAGTGCCTTGAGGTGACTGTTGTTGTGATAAATAAAAATGAATTGAATGGAATAAATCAAGAACAAAAATTCAAGACAAAAAATTATGTATATATGTTGCTGTCTTTGACCTCCCCGTCCTCAGTGAGGATTGAGCAGCTGAACTATCCTCTGACTTCACTCTGCGCAACAAGCTGACCACCTCACCTAGCTTCATCTTTCTCACTGACACACACACACCAGCCACACACTGCGAAGCGAGCGTCCATCTTGGCCGGTCGTCTCACCGCAGGCCTGCAGAGAAAGAGAGCCGTCCTTCCGACAGCAAAGGTTAATAATTCTGCACCTGACTCCGCGGGACCTGTCCCTGTACTAATGCCATGATTTAATCAAATGGAAGGAGAGGTGAGGATCGACGCTGCGCTGCCAACCGGCACGCCTGACCAAAGCACACAGACAACAGCGAAAGTCAGAAGGGACAGACGGGAAGGAAGAGAAGTGAATAAAATGAATTAGATGCTGGAACGAACAGTAGAAACCAGTGAGTAATTTATTTTCCACATTTTTGGAAACTTTCCTTTCCCCCACTCCATTTCAGAGAGGAAATATTGCATTGCAGTGTCTCTTTCCTCCTATGCATTTGAAATAAACAAAAATATATAGTTATTAAAGATGACAACAGTTAAAATCATGAGAATAAACTGATGCCAAATCCTGAGCAAAGATTCTTTGATTTGATTTAGATTTTTCATCTTGGATGTTGGATTTCTGTACAAGGTTATTTAAGACTAAGCTGCTCACAGATTTTGTAAAAGGTGTCCTTTGGCGTGTTTTCATGTACACACTTAGAGATAACGTCTTCTTTAAACAAGCTGCAAATTCTGCATCAGGTAGTTGGAAAAGTGTTTCCCCGCTAAGAGTTTATCCAGAGTTATCAGGCTTTGTCTTCTGAATGTTTGCGTTTGGTTTCCACTCTCTGAGTTATTTCTTTCTTTTGTAGTTTTGCTTTTATTTGCTCAGGTCAGGCTTAAGCACAAAACTACTGTCACCATTTAACCACAGCAGTCACTGATGTTCTTAGTTCTCATCAGAGGAGATTAGGGGTCAACTTAGAAGCTGCTCGAACTAAAGGTGGGAAAATGTGTGCCTTGTAAAAGCAGCTTCCTTTAGGTGTTTTTGCAGTGAGGTGAATTACGTTCCACAGCTTTCCCTCAGCACAGACAGTTGGGAGCGACCAGCATGTCTGCTGCTCAGAGTGCATCACACAGCTCTAATGATGTAAACAAAGGACGCGGCAGCCGCGGTTTACCTCATCTGCAGCCAGAGCACAAACCAGCGCTTAAGCCATGTTGATATGTGAGGGGGTGTTATGGAAAACGGTCCAACCTTGGCGCTGATCTGAGCAGATTTGGGCGGCGAGCCGAGGCGCAGACAGCGACCGCTGACATCACTCCCTCCCATCCCCAGACAAAGTATTGGCAGTGAGAGTTTGTCCTCCATGCCAAGTTGGGAGAGGAAAGCCTTTGAAGTTCGCAACCTGTCTGATGTGCATTGACCTATGATAATAGCTCTGATATGTTTGATCTTTAGTTCTGAAATTAAAAGAAAAAAATAGTAGTGTGACCTTAAAAAAGTTTTGAACTTATGGCTTCTGTATAGGGCTCCATACTTTGAAATGATCTACTATTGTATCTCGTTCTTTGTACGTTCTGTTCTAAGTGGTCTCTTTGCTTTGATGTGGAAACTTTTACAAGCTGTGACATGAAAAAACCTCTAACCTCTAGTGGGGCTGGTAAGGTTTTAAGAGCACAATCACTGTCTAATTTGTATGCAAGTACGTTCACAAAAGAAAAATATTTTCCACCTTAGATGGTAAAAAAATGTGAATGCAATTGAAAAGTCCAGAAGAAGGCAGAAGGTGACTGGACCTCCCAAGAAGATGACAGTGGAAACTTTGGATAAGACATGCTAAACAAAGTGGATGAGGTGGAGTTGGGGAGGTGGAGGACTGCACAGAGCTAGTTTAACCAGTGATTTAGCCTCTTACACCACGTTACCAGCCGACCACCAAGGGTTGGGGTTAGGTTGCACTTTACGCTTGCTGCTTTACATGCTCTTGTTAGCCCCACATCTCTTTTGTTATAAGACTTCAAGTATGTGAAAATTCCTTTAAAAGCCATTACTGTGATTACTCAGTTCACTCAGTAATCATTTACCATTTATCACCAATGGTTATTAGAAAAGCCAGGGAAGTATAGGGGAGAAGATAGCAAAGAAAAAGTGAGATAGGTAGATGCAGAAAGTATTCATCAGTACTGGGAGGCTAGGCATACGGCAAAGAGAGAGGTGGCAAAGTTCAAGGAAAAGGCCTTATAGCAGGGGTGTCAGATTTTAGGTCTCACCCTGGGTCAACACACCTGAATCAAATGATTAGTTAATTACCAGGCCTCTGGAGAACTTCAAGACATGTTGAGGTCATTTAGCCTTTAAATCAGCTGTGTAGGATCAAGGACACATCTAAGACCTGCAGGACACCGGCCCTCGAGGCCTGGAGTTCGACACCTGTGCCTTATAGCGAGCTGTATGTCAAGTCAAGTGGCTTTATTGTCATTCTGTGCAGCAGTACAGTACACAGCGAAACGAGACAATGTTCCTACAAGACCATAGTGCTTACATATGACATAAAACAGACAGTTAACACAGGGCTACATAAAGTGCAATGTGCTAAAAATATCAAAAATTGCAAAAAACAAAAGATTGAGCATTGTGCAAAAAGTGGCGCGGGGGGACTCCGGTACCTCCTGCCAGAAGGAAGCTGGGTGAAAATTGTGTGTGAGGGTGTGTGGGGTCCTCCACAATGCTGGTGTGAGGCTGGACACTAAGTAAGGAGAAAAGGACTGGAGAATGTATGGATGGAGATCAAGGACCTCATCTTGGCCTGGTACGCCGGTAGGCTGATGCATATTTGGTCTGATGGGTCAATTCAAGGGCCACTGTTCACTGTCCCTACAAGCAGCCCACAACAGCAGCACAGTCGTTCGTTTTCATTACGACACTGTATTGCCCAATCAAATCTCTTAACGCAACCAAGGTCTTCCATACCTTGGCTGTGCGCTCGCAGAACTTGTAGTTTAATGTGGAAGAAGTGGTGAAAAAGTAAAAGAGGGTGTCGAGAAAATGTCTTCCTGAGCAAGGAGAATGTCACAGATGAAAAGTGGGAAGGTGGTTGGTCCAGATGGCATGACTGTGGACGAAAGTGTTTAACCCACAATCCTGGGTTTCCTTAGGAAACCTTCATGAAAAGGAGAAAAACAATTAGTAACAAAATGAATGGAGACACTACGCCTCACATTCATAACACGCTTTGAGTGAAAAATTATACAGCTGTTGACATGGGGTGTGTTGGACTAATCAACATGATGTGACAGATCTTAATGTGTGAAATGATTTAAGTACTCACGGTTTTTCATGATTTAAGGAATGACAACATGGAGGAAATGTAAAAACTGATAGGATGCCTGTTCTTTTCTAAATCCCCGGTCTGCTCCTTTAATCTGGATGCACACACCTTTTTTGGGTCTGAACAGTCGTCTTCCCTCCTGGTTCCCGGCTGATAAATAGGCTGCGATTTCACACAACAGTCCCTCTTTGTGCACCTTTAAATGAAAATTAATAACTGTCTGACTAATGGAAAGATTAATGAATCCTCAGCATAACCCTGTGAGTTTACATAATGCACATTTACATTAAAAACACACATTTTTCCACAGAGCCGAGCGTCATAAATCGGAGGGGGTGAGCTGTGTTTAGCTACGGTATCTCTGCTAACTCTTATCGCCCAACTGCGAGGCTTTATCAGCTGTGCTCTGGCAGAATGAGCATATCTGCTCACCACAGAGAGCAATATGAAAATTACCCTGCTTTTATAATCATAATTCATGCATTTTTAAATAAATGTAGTTTGTAGGAGGCTGACTCAGTACTTTCTCTGTATTTTCCTCGAAGTACCGCTCGTCTAGTTCATAACAAAACTGCTGGGCTCAACAAGCTTGTTAAAGTTACAGATGATAATAGTATTTTTTAATTAAAAGACAGTCTTCGCTACAGAATTTTTAAAATGTCACGTGTTTTCATGAGACGTAATCAAAATGAGATCAAAGAAGGTCTGATTTTAAGGAAATGCAAGAATAACACCACACTCTGTCTCCTTAGCACCATGTTGTTAAAGCCCAAATGTCATTTTCTCATTACTTGACACAATTGAACAGATTTTTATTGCTGTTATAGTAAAACTGGAGAAAGGCTGCTGGCCTAATCCAGCCATGTCCCCTCCCTAACCCTGACCACAGAGAGGTGTAACATTTAGAGAAAGATTTCGCGTAGTGAAACATAAAGAATTAGCATCAATAGGGCAACCACTATTAGCATATTATTAATATTATTTTTCTGTTATGGTATATTTAGAGAGCCCCCGGTCCCGGGTAAAGCATGCTGTTTCAGTGAGGCTGGTTAATCTGGCAGTTTTCTCATTAATCAATATGTGATTAATATAAAAAAAAAACAACTAAAAAAAAAAAAAAAAAAAAAAAAAAATATATATATATATATATATATATATATATATATATATATATATATATATATATATATATATATATATATATATATATATAAAATTTTTTTTTTTTTTAGGGGTGCAACGATACACAAAATTCACGGTTCGGTTCGATACTTTGGTGTCACGGTTCGATATTTTTTTGATACAAAAAAATGTTCATGCCTTCTTAATTTGTCATTTATTAAAATTATAAATATATATTTTAACTCAAAAGTACAGTTTTTAAATTTAACCCTAACCCTTGTGCGTGTTTTTTGTTTTGACAGCGAATGCGCACCTGCGGACCACTTATGTGCAGCCCTGGTTATTTAGCTCGTCATATTGCAGCCACAGAAATTCTTTTGTCCATGAAACCATAAAGCTGCACTTTCTTTTTTTTGCCTTATAGTCTGATTTGTCATAACTTCTCCGTTTTGTGGTAAGCTTTTCTTTGGCTGTCACTTCTTCACCCTGACCTGTCTTATTTGGCTCAGCAGAACTAAAATATATATCCTGCTGCTTTTACACACGCACTCACATAAGCTCAGCGATTCTCTGCGCGATCAACCTCTTACATGTTTAAGCTTGCTGCGGGAGATTTCACTTGTCATGTTTGCATAGTAAGCTAGCGATTAATAAGACGATGTCAGAGGAATTGGTGCGCAAATTATCATCACTCACAGATCAGTGCTGTCGCTCTCTATACACAGTTCGCACGATTGCAAAGTGAAAGCAAAAAAACAAGCGCAAATTCAAACGCGATTTCAATATGTCACATATTGACAGTGGCTCACCGATGCCAATGACATAATTACCCAGCTACATTTCTGAAAGAATGCAAAAGCATTGACATATATTTTTCTTCCTACAATAGCCCGACGGGCAGGGAAGAGATAGATTTTGGTAGCCCGACTGAAAAAATCGCTAGCCCCAGGACGTCGGGCTAGCGATATTGCAAGCCCTGTATCTGATTGAGGAATCACTCATCTTTGGAAAAGAGAGTTTATTACAGAGAAATGGCTCTTTCCAAAACAAAAGCTATACTATCCGCTTCTTCTGGGCTATATTCTCAGCAGCATAAGGAGAATCATGTGCTAACAGCTGTCTAAATGACTCGGCTAAAGTTAGTAGCATGCTTGTTGTTTTTGTCTTTGCACTAGGATGATGTCGGCGTAAATGTGCAGTCATATTCGTCGTGTTCCCACTAGTGCTTTCAGGTTAATCTCGTTGAAATGACCTTAACGCCACAACACGGCAAATCTCCGTTAACGAGCTACCGCCGATCGCCCCGTGCATGGGGCTAGACGGCCAACACGTTAACGAGCTAACTGCGCTAACACACTAGTTCCCACCCATGTAATTGAGCATTGCATGGCACATCCAACATACTGTTTTACTTTAGTCCATGACTCGCTTACCTTCAGGGTCATACGTCACATGAAAACCAAAATAATTCCAAACACCAGATCTGAATGAGGGTGGGGGAGGTCCATGTTGCAAGGAGAGCTTAACTTCTGTCTTGCTAGCTTGCCCTGCGCTCTTCCTTCTGACTATGCTGTCTGTGTTGAGCGCTCAGTGGATCTACGCTCGACAGTGCAGCCTAGGCGGAGTAGTCGAACGCAGATTCACTGAGCGCTCAACACAGACAGCATCGTCAGAAGGAAAGTTGATAAAATAAATTACAAATGTTGTATTGTTCGATACATATGCGTACCGAACTGAAAGCACTGTATCGAACGGTTCAATTTCGATACGAGTATCGTCGCACCCCTAAAAAAAAAAAAAATAAAAATAAAAAAATAAATAAATATATATATATATATATATATATATATATATATATATATATATATATATATATATATATATATATATATATATATATATATATATATCCCTCCTCTCGTGTTAGGGTCGGCACTGACCCATTTTAAATTTCAAATGCATAAAAAAATCACATACATTTGTTTATTGTATCAAGGCTTTTTGACTTTGTCAGGAACCTCTATTTCTACAAAATAAAACAAAAAAAATTTTTTTTCACTAAATTATAAAATGCCCTAGTTGAAATTATGACCTTTGTGTTGTTAGGGTCGGTTTCGACCCAGGTATAATATTATGAGTATAAAGCAATAATTAAAGCCAAAACTGAAATCATAAGTGCACTGTCAGCTAAAACACTTACAGCAAGCGACTCTCCTAATCATATGAGCTTTAGGGGATTCTTATTTTGCATGTTTTTTGCAGTATACCTGCACAAAAACAAAACAAAATAAACACGGGCATGTGAGGTGAATTCACTATTTGAGTGGCCATTTGACTTCCAGAGTGCACATTTACAATTTGCAGCATACAAAAAATGAGAAGAAGATTCACAGTGAGCTAAGTTCAGGATCATATTTTTGGTGAAAATGAAGGAGAGGACACAGAGCAGCATAGCGATTCAGATGGGCAGGTTTCTACGGAGGAAGGCAATGTGGACTATCATCCAGAAGACACAGACACATCTGATCAGAGGTGGAGGTCGCTGGTGCTGAAGCTACTCCTGCTGAAAGATTCAAGTCCAAAAATGGTAAGATCTTTTGGAGCTCAGTACCTCATGATGTACATGGCAGGGCAGCTGCTGCAAATGTAATCAAAATGACCCCTGGAATCACAAGGTTTGCTCTGACCAAAGTCAGTGACATCAAGAGATGTTTTGAGATATTTATGCCATTGTCACTAGAAAGAATCATCATTACTATGATAAACCTTGAAGGGAAAAAAAAAGTCCATGGCGACATGATGAGGAATGCCTGGATGCTTTCATTGTTCTTGCTGGAGTGTACAGATGCTGCAATGAGGCCACTGATAGTCTATGGGATGCATCGACAGGCAGAAACATTTTCTGGGCAACGATGTCATTTCATACATTTGATATCATTTTGATTCAAGAGTCCTCAGATTTGACAACAGAGAGACCAGACCGAGGTCTGACAAGTTCGCTCCCATCAGGGATGTCTGGGAGAGATGAGTGCAGCTTCTTCCACTGATGTTCATCCCAGGGCCAGTGACAGTGGATGAACGTCTTGTCCACTTTTTGAGGAAAATGCCCCTTCCGGCAATATATACCCAGTAAGCAAGGGAAAAACGGCAGAAAAATCTGGGAAGCCTGTGATGCAAAAACCAACTATGCCTGGAATGTACAGATTATCACAGTCAAAGCTGTGAGTGGCACCCCTGAGAAGAAACAATGAAAATGTGTGGTCCTCCATATGACCACTGGACTGCAGGATCACAATATCAGCTGTGATATTTTATTTTATTTTTTACCAGATATGACCTCGGACAAGAACTTCACAAAGGAAACTGAGGTGAAGCTGTATCATTGGGAAGTGATAAAAAGCCCACAATTACCCACGGCTATAACCAAAACAAAGGAGGAGTGGACTTTTTCTTTTTTTCAGTTTATATTAAAGGTCTACTGCTGAAAAAAACAAACTTTTTTTTGTCTTTTCTTGATGTAAATGTCTATGGGTCGGAATTGACCCGTAACACCATAGATGTCATTTTAGTTATTAATCTTAAAATGAAAAAAATCAATAAAACAGATTTATTTAAGAGATGTGTCCTATACCCCTCAGTAATACTCAGGTAACACAGAAAACTTTTATTTATTAATATGATTCTCTTGAGGTTAATTTTACAATTTTTTTTTTATTGAAATCGAGGGGTATAGTGACAAAAAAAGACCCAGAGGCCCACGCCAAAAGTATTAAAACCAACATTTTCATGGATAAGGAAGCCTAACAAGGTAACCAAGAGATGAGAAACAAATTGGATGATAACTTATTGTTTTTAGTATATTTTATAGCTGATTTAATTCACGGGTCAAAACCGACCCGCTAACATAAGAGATGATAACAGAAAGCTAACACGAGAGGAAGGAGATATATATATATATATATATATATATATATATCCATAGGTCCCTCATCCTATTCATGTAGCCCCTTCCGCCGGGGTTACTTGCGTAGTAGCATTCCAACAACGCCCTGTTTTCGTCCCTTGCCCACCGATGCCTTCTTGTTCCAGTAGCCCACTTTTCGTCAGGGTGCCCTGGTTCCTCAACACCTGACGCGGACCTTGTTGATCCGGGCGACGTCCGAGCCGGCATGCCTTCATATTTATCTGTCTCGCTCATGTCTGCGGTAGGCTTGCTTAGCATAGGGGGTCTAGCCTTAGGACCCTTACTGGATACAGACGCCCCAGGCAGGAATCGAACTTGCGATCCTCTGTTCCAAAGGCGTGTAGTCTAACCACTACGCTATCCAGCCGACCGAGAATGACCGAGCTAAGATCCTGTGGGACTTCCAGATACAGACGGACAAAATGGTGGTGGCTAACCAACCGGACATAGTGGTGGTAGACAAACAGAAGAAGACGGCCGTAGTGATCGATGTAGCGGTTCCGAATGACAGCAATATCAGGAAGAAGGAACACGAGAAGCTGGAGAAATACCAAGGGCTCAGAGAAGAGCTCGAGAGGATGTGGAGGGTGAAGGTAACAGTGGTCCCCGTGGTAATCGGAGCACTAGGTGCGGTGACTCCCAAGATAGGCGAGTGGCTCCAGCAGATCCCGGGAACAACATCGGAGATCTCTGTCCAGAAGAGCGCAGTCCTGGGAACAGCTAAGATACTGCGCAGGACCCTCAAGCTCCCAGGCCTCTGGTAGAGGACCCGAGCTTGAAGGATAAACCGCCCGCAGGGGCGTGCTGGGTGTTTTTTTTTTTTTTTATATATATATATATATATATATATATATATATATATATATATATATATATATATATATATATATATATATATATATATATTATAAAATACATGATGTACAAAAGAATAAAGTAAAATCTCTATCAGTCTTTACCCGAGCCTTACCTATGAATACGACAAATCCATAAAATCCAGTACAGTATGTTTAATGAAATCAAATATCTCTGCCAAGACTGCAGGTTTTGTCCAGCAAAAGTGTGCTGTATTCATTTCAGTGTGTACCTTGCTAATGATTTACTTTTTGCCATAGAAATAGTAAATTCAAATTTATGTTGGAGTTCAAGTTTGTGGGGAGCTTTTGATTTCAAATAAATAGCCTCCAGTTAAAAAATGTCACTATGAGGCATCGCAGATGTACAGGAGTCAAACCATTTAGGAACAAAATCTGAAAATACCCTCCCTTGAAAAGCGTCTTTGGATTCATTCTCACCAGGGACGGCAGCCTGCACTCGGTAAGAGGACCTTCTAGGTCTCACATTACGATAAGGGAACAGCAATTCAGGAATATATTCAAGGCCTCCACCATGTAACACCTGGAAGTGAGCAGCAGGATTTTGAAATGAATTCAGAGGCTCAGCGGCAGCATGAAGAGAGCTGCAGATGAGCTGCTGCAGAGTGAACAAAGTGTTTATCAGACAGTCTGCTTTCCTGGAGGCTGTACGAGTTTCCTGGGATCCTCTGAAGCGTTTTTCAGATGCGGGAAGTCTGGGATCTCCATTGGAACATGTGAGCAGACAGAACCTGAATAGTTAAAAAGGAGGATTAAAGAAAAACACGCTGCTGCTCCTGTAGGAGAGAGCACTTTTCTCTGCTATGGAAAGCAGCTGCAGAAAGAGGCTCTGACTGGACTTTGTCCAGGAGCCGTGCTCCTCCGAGTCGTCTCAGTTCAAGTGTTTGGGTTTCCACGGTTTGGGGTTCGACCTGTGGGAGCGTTCAATTAGAGCGACAGACTGCTTCAATCGATCTCTGATGGGTGTTTGAAAGTTAGCCAAGTCTTGCAGGGCTTGATCGAGCAGGACTGTCTGCTCAGTGTTTTGGCTTCCCAGACATTTTTCTTCTCATCGGGAGGAAACCTGAGGATGTTCGATTCGCTGCCAGAAAATCTTCAATTCATTCAGGTGACCACAAGATATTTTATCACTCCATCATTATGGAAGGGCTCTCTAAGCTGTAAATAAATGATGGATTGTAGACAGATAAAAGGAGACGGAGTAAAGGATAGATGAGATGAGATGAGGAAGAGGAGACAGGGAGGAAGGAGCTGAGGAGGAAGATAAGGAAAGTAGCAGGCAGAGGCAGGAGGAAGAACAAGATGAGGTAGGAAAAAGGTGAGGCAATCAAATTATTTAAAAACTTTTGATCTTTCTTATATATTCAATAATTTACTGACAAGTCGCCATTCATTGTGCATGCATATTGATGATGTTACGTCTAAGAAAATCCCAACAATGTTCCAGTTGTTTTCATTAAAGAGCTCGGGCCCTCAACATTAGTGATATCAATCATTGTTTAGTGCTTCACAGATATTGGTACCAAGGAAACGAGGAGCAAAGGTCTTAGAGAAAGAGCTCAATGAATGAAAGGATTTTATACGTTTCTATTGATTTCCTTCAGTTGTTGTGGGACGATGAGATGAGGCCTTCGGTACGTCTATGCAATTACTCAGAGTTACAGATGCCTGTGGCCTGATGTTGTGAAAGAATAGATGCACCTGTGGGGATGCATACATAATCTTCACTCCTCCAAACACAAATTTTTATCTCCATGCAGCCACAGAAATCCCCTTCCAGCCAACAGATTCCGTCCCTGTCAAAGTGACATTGCTGAGTTACACCACAGCACCGAAGGAAACTGGAGTCATCGTCTTCGCCTTTTGGCGGCTCCCTTTAGGGCTCACCACAGCAGATCACCGGCCTCCATCGCACTCTATCCCAGCATCCTCCCCTAATAAAAAAAAATAAAAATAAAAATAAAAATAATAATAATAATAATAAAACAAACTTGGATTTGTATAGCACCTTTCAAGGAACCCAAGGGCGTTTTACACAAGCGTAACAAAAAGATCTTCAGGGTTTTGTTAAAGAGTAGCTTACAAAAGTAGTTTGAAGGGCTCTGGTGAAGGGGCTTGGTGAAACTCATATGGAAGAGAGTTCCAGGGGGTGGAACCTCTGCCCCCAAAGGTAAGAAGGTTGGTGTGAGGGACAGAACACAGACCCTGTCACACCTTCTTCTCTACACCCATGAATCTTCTCTGATGTCTTCCTCTTTTTCTTCTGCCTAGCATCCACCTTCAAACTCTTTCACCAAATATATCTACAGTCTACTATGATTGGCTGTCCTTCATAAAATTAAAAAGAATTAAACAGCAGGTGGGCGGGGCTTCTGTGCTAACAGCTAATGCTGTGGATTTGATATGCCGGCGTCAGGGAGATCCTTTGACTGACACAGAGCTTTTAGAACAGCCTGAAGCCTCGGCTGCAGGCTTCATAATTTGTTACACCAACAGATCTCATCCAAGTTTAGCCTCAACTACACAAATTTTGAGATGAGCAAACACGTGAATGTGGAAATATGAGTTTACATGGATGTAGTAGTTGAAATATCTACTGTTATGGGCATGCAACCTGTCAAAAGTGCACCCTGCCTTTGAAAACAGGGATATGTTCCAGTCCAGCCGAATCCTTGAGTTTGTAGGTGCTTAAAACAAAAAAGTTAAAAATGGATGACTTCCAACTTTTTTCATGCAGTACAGTTTTCTCGGGCGTGTACACAAAGAGTGGGGTCGAAACAGGACTCCAAACGTAGCAGAAAGTGTTCTTTCTGAGCTTTTGTGAAATAATCAGCTATGTCATTGCTAATCAAGACATCTGCTAACATTACACACCAGATCAGAGTCAGACTGAGTGTGGGCGCTGCTGCTCTTCCTCCCATCTCCTTTCACCTCACGTTTAACTCTTATTTTGCTGAAATGTGAATGTGTGTTCCCCGTGAAGCCTGAGTGTGTGTTTATTCTGTGTGACAGCTTTGTGTTCAAATTGATTTTTGTGGTGTTTTTACAATGTTGTGATCCAACCTATAGTAACATCCATCCATTCTCGCATTCACTTATCTAGTTCACAGTCACTGTGTCAGTTACCGGCAACACCAGTCTGTTGCAGAGACAGAACTATTCACTCTCACATTCACACCTCATGGTTCAGAATCACTCATTAACCCAACATGCATGTTACTTTTCTGTGGGAGGAAGCCAGAGTACCTGGAGAGAACCCACAGAGAGAACATGCACACTCCACAGAAAGGGCCCAGTTGGCTAATGAATTAAGGCTTGTCCTTGCTGTTAGGCGACAGTGCTAACCACTGCACCACTGTGGTGCCTCTTTTAACAAACTACCATCACTGAAAAGAGTATGATGTCCTATATATTTGTTTATATTATTTATTTTACCCTCACTAGCTTCTGATCTAAAGTCATTGTGTTCTGTAAGCAGACCTAAAGTACCAGAGAAACCAGTCAATTCAGAAAAGCGCTTCAAACATTATTCCTAGCAAACTTTCAAAGGGGTAAAGAGTTAAATCATGTTCATGTCATACTTCAGAGGAGGAAGGAATTAGTGCTTTGTTTTGCTTATGTAAAAATATTCTGTAGAAATCAGAAGAATTTCCCCTTCGGTTTGGGATCAAGAAGAATTTTGGATTTAATGATTCAAATTGGGAGAAATATTTCACTCTTGCTCTTTCTCAAAGGACAAAAAGACAAAGAACGTGAGCTCTGTGTTTCTCCTTCTTTCTCTTTTAGGTTGCTGCCTGGAGGCCAAAGGTCATATTGCCGCTTAATTAGCGAGACGCTTAAAGAGGCTTCTGGCAACATCGGGACAAACCGACAAAGACAAGATCCCACACGACACATAGCCCGCGGCCTAGATGGTTCATCCCCACAGAGAGATGTGAAGTCGCTCCGTTCACGTTGGATTACTTCTCCGACTTTATCCGACTGTCTGTGAAGTGCGTCGTGGCTTAAAGGCCGATTGTAAGAACTTAATGGAAGTTCGTGAGACTTGGATGTGAGATTGTTGGTGGGGTGGGCAGCTGTTGTTGTTGTGTTTGTTGCTGATGTGGGTCAGCGTTGATGGATGGAATAGATGAATTTCTTTCCTTTTTGTAATTTCCATCTTCCTCTGGGAAATAATGTCAGTGGACAGGAAAGAAGCTCTCAATATTGTTGCAGGCATGTTTGCTTGGCAAAGACTCATTATACTGGATATTACTGTGGCAGGAGGCCTGGAGTTGTTGGGGGGGGGGGCCTCTGATGAAAATATTGATGACCCTGAAGCCAAATGTGTATAAAGGCAAAAATATATTAGTTGAGGTTTCTGAAGAACTCTCTTTGTGAGCGCAAAACAGAGACGAGGCAACATCCTGTCAGCAGCCATCACCGACAGACACGCCACTTTATCAGGTTCTTTATGTTCAGTGGATATCAAACTAAGTTTTATTCATGTTACTGCTATTTTCACTAAGGAAGCTGCAAATCTGTCTACAGAGAAACACCCGTATTAAACCAAGTTTGAATCGTGGTTCAAAATCAAATCAGCCACTCAGCAATTAGTGGACTGCTGTACTCAGGTTAAAGATTGTGCACAGTGGTCAAATGTGGTAACGTTTTAGATGCAAATTTGCACTGTTTACCAAACGAAGAGTTAGAAATGGAAGAAATTCTCATAGAAAATGTGGAATCGATTCTAGAAAAACTGCACAAACTGTTAAAACTAAGGTGGACACAGCTAAGAGTATTTACTAAGTATTTACTAAGAATAGATAGATAGATAATCAGCAAAAGAAAACAGTACTTCAGAACACCTGAGTCAGTACAACACCTGCATTATTGGACTTGAAATTGGACTCAGCCCAGATGCCTCCTTTACACCGATACTCTTCATAATTTTTATGGATAGAATTTTTACATGCAGTCGTGGGATGAAAGGGAGTCGAGCTCAGTGGTCTCAGGGTGGCATCTCTGCTTTTTTGCTGATTATGTGGTCCTGCTTGCTTCAACAAGTGGTGATCTCCAGCCTAAAGTGGGGCAGTTTGTACATGAGTGGGGAAAGAGGGGAGTGAGAATCTAACAGATGGACTGGTGCAGTGTCTGCAGTAATGTGGATGCTGTACTGGTCTGCTGTAGTGAAGTCAAAGCTCTCCACTTTCCTGGTCGAACTATGTTCCTACCATCACCTATAGCCAGGAGCCATAGGGAGTGGCTGAAAGATTAACCCTCTGGGGTCCAGGGTATAATTGGCTGTTTTTGACTACTTTTGATTTTACCTCTATATTTCACCTTTAAAAACTGTTTATCTTGCCTTGTTTGGTATCATTATTTTCAGCACAACCTCAAATATCTGAAATTTGAGTTATTTTTTCATTTTGACATACTATATTAGCACAGTTGATCTAAATTCTGACAAAATTTTTAAAATCAGAGTAGAAAACAGTTATATTTTTTACTGTAAAACCCACAAACATGTTTAACGAATCATTTTCATAACTTGAAATGCAAATAGAAATTGTACATTTCTAAAAATTATGCACAAGTTCTGCAAACAACAAAGTTATATGGTACTATTTACCTAAAAATGCAGAACAGCGTCGCTCCAACTTAGTGTCACAGTCAGTAGCTTGTTTGGCCATTGTCTTTTTCAACATCACAGTGACGTGCCTGTACAGCGCCGTCCAACACCTGAACTGGAATTATGATTACAGATGTGATAGAGCAGGGACACATTCAGCAGCTTATCACTGATTTTGATGACTTGCCTGACTTACAGTGTACGATATGGTTTGATGAAACTAAGACAGTGTGACCTTCTTTTCTGTTTCTGGCTAAGAATGTAAATAAACGATGGACTATCTGTTCTGCCACAAAGGCGGGATAGACAGATCCTCTGTAGCACAATCTGTTTTTACTTCAGGACTGGATGCCTTCATGATAGAGGAAATAATAAAACACAAGCTGCTAGTTTCTTTATTAAAATGTAATAAAGAAACTAGCAGGAGAGCCCATGAAGGCTCCAATATCTTTGACCAAATCTGGATGTGAAAAAGCATCCTGAGCTCACTCAGAAACAGCGCTTTAACTCTCGAGCGGAGAAAACGTCTCTGTGGAAGGAGGACGGACATTTGTAATAAAGTGATTCCGTATCAAAGAGGAATCCGCCCAGTCGACCACTTATTGGTTTCAGATTACCGGGCTCAGTATCAGAGGGTTTGTGGATGATTGATGATGTCTTTCTTTAATCAGAGAGGTGATTCATCAGGGCTTCATTTTTCAGGATTTCAGGTGTTTGTGACACAAAACTCCAATTCATTTCTAATCACGGGGAAATTAGTGTTGCTCCTCTCTCTGTTTCTAAGCTTTTGATCACATCTTTGATTAGGTTCAGATGGTAAAAAACACACTTTAATCTTTCAGGACCCCCCCACATAACAGAAAGTGAAAGAGTCTTTAATCACATCTTTATAGTAAGCTCACATGTTCATTATTTTCCCTAATTACTGCCAAACCCCTTAATCGAAGAAAAAACATGCATTATAAAGTATTTTGAAGAAAAACCCTTTTTTTTCTCAATTTACAGAGAATCAATTACCGGGTTTTGGTCCTCCGTTCATCCTCTGTCAGAAACACGCCGTTAGATCTTCTCCCTTTAAGGTACTTGTTTTAATCAGACTTCCTTCTAAATGGCTGCCCTTTGCAGTGTTGGGGAGTAACGGAATACATGTGCCGACCTTCAGTAACAGTAATAAATCACAGCAATAGTACATTCACGTACTTGTAAAAAGCATGATAATATATTAAGTAATCCAAAGTATTCAGAATACATTACTCTCATTGAGTAACGTAACGGAATACGTTACAGAATACATTTTGGGACATGTATTCTGTAATGGAATACATTTTAAAAGTAACCTTCCCAACACTGGCCCTTTGCAAACAAAAGGCTTGGACAACAGGGCTGTACACATACTTTTTGTCACATCCTACTGCAGGCATCTAAATTTAAAAGCAGATAAAACTGTTTGAAACTGAGCATTTAGAGCAGCTAATAGAATTTATATAACTTAACATTTAATGTTATTTATTATAAAGTGTGTTTCACAAATAAATAGACCTAGTGTCAAATCTTTATATGAAACACTGAGTTACAGGAAAAACGTTTGCACTGTTGTAAAGGTGCTGAGTGTTTTCGTGAATTGTGTTGCTTGCTGGTCTTTTGTACATTGTGGGCTTTGTATGTCCTGCTTGTAAGGAACTGGTCCGTGTGCTGGTTCCTTTGTAGTGTGTCTGATGATAACAAAAAACATTTGTCAGACTGTGATTCTGTTTGACAACACAACAACTGCTGGTGACCGCTATCTAAACCAGTCACTGATGACCTGACGGTTGGTAACAAGTTAACAATAAACATAACAAATTCATTCATTTTTTTACTGAAATGTTTCTTTTCTTGTGATTAATATGCAACATTTAATTTGGCATTCAGGACTGAAAATGAACAGCCACAGATGCTCCAAGAGAGACTGATTTCACAGTCAGTCGCGTATTTATATTCTACATATGAACCATTAAACGGATGTAAAAAAGGCATCAGTCTGAGCTCCATTTTTGTTCATATTTAACACTGCAGCTGTGACCCTGACAGTCATTTATTCACACTGATATTCATATTGGAGGAAGGCTTCAGCTGCACAGAAAATTGCATTACAGTCAGCCGATTTATCATAAAAACAACAACGCACTCGAGCACACAGCGTGTGAGAGTACAGATCAGGAATGTGTTAGTACACAGTAAAGCTCTGAACAGTTGGCTAAAAGTAACTTCGTCTGCTCAGCGTTCACATATTCGTTCACCCGTCCACATGACCTGTGAGTTGTACTCATTTCTTACTTTTTTAACTGAGCTGTGTTCTGCATGTGGAACACGTCAAATACACACACACTCTGTGTAAACAGGGACCAGTGCAGAAAAGCAAACACAGAAGTATCGACCCCGGCTTGTGAATTTGCATTAGCGTACACACTTACGGATGCAGCTTCTCTCTAACTGTTCCCTGCAGTCTAATTCAAACTGAGGGCTGCTGTAAATTTACAGAGCGAACCAGTGATATTAACTAAATTAAACACTAAATTTGAGCGAAGCTTTTCCTTCTCTCTGCCCTGCTTTTGGTCTGAAAATAGGTTAGTCTTCAGTCAGGAGGAGGAGAATTTAATGCTAAATGGACTTAGCTGCTGTAAAACTGTCGTCAGAATGGATACCTCAATTCTCTTGGCTTACGGTAGTTTTTGCAGTGTAGGATGGCGAGTGCTGTAAATTCTAAATTGAAACGGACAGACATTAGCTAGGCAGGGTGTGGGGAGGGGATTCCTCGGTCGGTTGAAGGAGGTGTGGTTACCAGGAATTTGCTGGGTTTAGTTAGCGGTCAGCGGCAGAGTTCCAGCTTACGGAAGAGCTCCGTTCTGATGAAGACGTATAGGAAATACAGAGCACTGCTTTAGAGTCCACAGAAGCAGAAATAAAAGTGGTCATTATCCATTTTACTGTTGCTTTTTCACACCTTTCCACAGCAGACTGAATCAGCTCGAGAAAGAGACATTTAAAAGTTGGTCATGCCATCACAGATGATGGAGTCCTCTCCCGCTGTAAAGTGGCATGAATGCGCACGAGACGGCTTTTGTCAAGACGGGAATGTTAAAAAAGTAAATAGAGAGAAAGCACACACACACACACACACACACACACACACACACACACACACACACACACACAGTGAATAAAGAAAAACTAAACTAGCAGCTATGCACAAATAAATGCAACAATGTATATTAAAAATAAAAAAATTAATTAAAAATACATTCTGTGACAACAAATAGAGAGAGAAAGGGCAACCAACACTGTTGCCCTTATAATGGAGTGCCACCCTCAGGAACAGACCACTTAGGAGAACCCACACATCAAACAACAGCTTTATTGTTTCAAATAAAGACATACCAGTGTATATATAGTATATTGGTTTCTTTTTATTGCCTCCAGAATTTAATTTTAAATCCTTCGCCTTACTTACAAAGTCCTGAATGATCAGGCCCCATCACATCTTAAAGAGATCTTCCTGTTAAAAACAAGTTTTTTCCTGTGGTTCCTAAAGTTTCTAAAACCTTCAGGACCCTCTCCGGTGGAGCCAGCTCCCTGTTTAGGTTTAGCATACAGAAACCCTCTGTGGGTTTAAGAATAGACTCCTTATAGTTAGGGCCTGATCAGGTGACCATGAACCTGATCCATCACTTAGTCATGCTGGTATAGTCTCAGGCTGCTGGTGGACAGGCTATAATGCATTGAACACTTGTGCTCAGTTCCCCTCCTGTCATTGGCTTACTATTTCACGTCATTAGCTTTAATCTTCTCTCTCCTGTAGCATGTATTAGGTGGTCTCTCTCTGTTCTCTCTTCTCCTTCCAAAAAAACAGAGTTTGTGTTTCCACATACGGGACTGTCTGATGAGCGGGGTCTCTCCATATTGTGAGATTTCTGCCTACCTGTAAAGCACCTTGAGGTGTCAAATTCACCTTATAATATCAAGTGTGTTGACATGAATGTGTGAGAGGGGGCCATGATCAATAAAAGAAAACTGAAATATTGGAGATATTCAACATGCTTTTTCAGTTTCATTCTCTGCTGCCATATCTGATTGAAATGTACTATTAATGTATTCTTTACTTTTTGAACTCAAAAGCCACTTAAATAATATCAATATTACCATCACTGGGCTTTGAGCCACACTTTAAGAATCTAGGCTTTAAACTGATAATATGCAGAATGAGTAGCATCTTTCTAATTTTTATTTTTTTCCATTTTTGTCATTTTACTCTCATCTAAATATCGACAGCTGTACTGTGAGTGGTCACTTCTGAAAATGTTTTCCTGTAGGGAATCCAATGTACTCACACATCCTTAAAATATCTAAGCATCATTAAGCTGTGCCGTGGTCACAGTGTACCACACGGACACGAGAGCAAAGGCGACTCCACGCTGTGACGTCTAGAACTGAGAGACAAAGTTGGTTCTCATGATAAAAAACAAGGATGAAATGATTTTTTTAGATCTGACCCAGTGGACCATGTCAGAAGCTCATTCAGAAATGACACGACTATAACAAAGGCTTCAACATGACAACCTCTGCTGGATCACTTTGAGAGGACCCGCTCTCATTTACGACATATTCAAATGTCTCGTCCGTATCTCAGTCAGGCCAAGAAGCTTCGTCTTACCCTTTAAATCTCGTCTCATGAATCAGCTTATCTGTTTTGTTCTTTCCCAGATTTCCTATGTATGTCCTTTCATTTCACGCGGGCCTCGCCTTTGCATGAAATCCTTCCTAATTTCACATGTTGCTATCC
The DNA here is from genome assembly GCF_965226115.1 of Aulonocara stuartgranti. Classification (NCBI taxonomy): domain Eukaryota; kingdom Metazoa; phylum Chordata; class Actinopteri; order Cichliformes; family Cichlidae; genus Aulonocara; species Aulonocara stuartgranti. The sequence continues at coordinate 12,414,331 of NC_138940.1, read as the reverse complement.
ACACACTCTCACAGGACTGGTCTGACAGAGCAGGCAGAAAAAGGAGTGCTGATAGAAATGTATGAACGACACTTTTAAGTGCATTTGTTCCAAATATCAGCGGTGTGCATGAAGAAATGAACTACTGTAAATGCTGCAACAAACACACAGTTGTGTGTATTTGGACTGATTTTACATACCATCGTGTTGATAAATGTTGGCAATATGGAACATTTGTACGTGAACATTTGTATGTGAACAAGTGAACTTTCAATGTATCGCTACTTGGTGTGTCACTGTGCGCATTAATCTGCTGCTATACCAGCTTCTCTGGTTTCAGGCTTTCTGCAATACTTTTCATCTACACTACAGGGATTTGCTCCGATTTGGCCTCAGGGGCATTAAACCCTATTAACTTCACTGCTTCTGTTGGCCGGTACATATCAAAGCAATGGCTTTGATATGTGTGACAACTGTCTCATATGAGTTGGTCCAATGTCAGCTCAACAAAATTTAAGATTTCCCAAAGCGAAAATATAAAAATAAAGCTGCTGGAGAGTGAAAGCACACAATACTAAACGGTCAAGGGGTGACAACATACTTTTGGGAATTAATTCAAAGCCAAGAACCGCTATGAGACTCAGATTTTGCATTTACTGGAACTGTGTACTGAAATATCTGTGTCATGAGACAAATGATGGGTTACAAAATAGCTGCATGTAAACTTTACCTGGCTTAGAAAGGTCACACACCAGTGCATTAAATCCAGATGATAACTCCAAGAGCTGAAAGTTGGGCCAACTACAGTTCCTGTAGTGGGCGCTTGATTCTTGCTCTCAACGTGAGTCAGTCTCCATAGACTTCGACGTTAAAAGGCCCAACTTTACAGCAGAAATAAACAAGTTCTTCTTTTTGTTTGTTTTAGCTAGTTACAATCTATGTTTTATATTGTTCATTCCTAAAGTTGGGGCATGGTCACGTTGATAGTTGTGGCGAGACTGTGAAGCTGCTGTAGCAATCCTTGCAGCATTTTTCTCATCTCAGAAATCTCATAGGATGCTTGGATGTGCAGACTTTCAAAAAAGTCTCTGTGTCCATTTTGGTAAGTAGAGTTTGAATAGTTTTATAATTTTTTAAAATTATGGTAACTTATGGATCCAAAAATGAATCCCAGATGAGCTCGAGCTGTCTTCTAATAACTTATTGAGATCTGTGAATCAATCCTAAACCTACAGGCTAGTCGAAAGCCCTTAAGTAAAATTACCTCTAAGTCTTACATCAGACGTGAAAAATCAGACACCTAATTTTTTTCAACATGTCTATGCGGCATTTCCAACTAAGCTGTCATCAACAAACTGGATATAACGTTTAGTGATGTTTTACTGTGATCAGCTCATTTAACTTCACTGTACTAATGAGTGAGTACTTTAGTCCAGCAGAGAAAACATTATCAGCCAGGTGCTTTCAGATACGCTGATGGGAAGGAACAAAAAAAGAAAAACAATCTCACTGATCCATTTGAAATCGGTTGACTTGATTTGTAAAGTGATAAAAAAAGACCCACAGTGATAAAATGTGATGACAAACTGAGAGAAGAAAATTACAAATTTGCGCAGAACAGATATGAAAAATTGCCATGCCTCGGACTAAAATGAAAGCAAGGAAACTTCAAAACTCTGATGACAAGCGACAGCCGTGCTCAGCCTGATAAGGAAGCTAAATGACAAGAGAACGCAGCATGGTGGAAGCGTGGAAGAGACGACAACACGCAGGAAATGACAAAGCAAAAGCATAAATGAAAATAGCCTTGATGCAGAAAAACGAAATCAGTGTGGTGAAAGACGCGACTGATCAGCAGGACAATAGACACAGAGAACAGAAGAAAGAAGCGAGTCTCTTACTCTGACCAAAGCATTGTTCTACTGTATGCACCGCAGTCTTTTATCTATATAGCGATGTCTGCTGAATACATTTGTGGAAAGACATAATATGTTTTACGGCCTCGGTAACTGCATATCTGTCAGTTGGAGCTGAAGCTGCAGGTGAGCTTGTTGATTTCTAAGAGAAACTTTTTGATTTTGTTGGCGTCCATTAAAACCTCAAAGTTCTTCTAAACGTACAGCCACAAACCAGCTGAATGCAAAAGTACATGTGTGGAAGAATCAGATTTAAGGAATAAAGGTTTTCTGGCTGTAACTTTTTCTACCCAGGGTAGAAGGTGTTCTCAAGATCACACTTGTTGCTTTTCCTTGACTATCGAGTCCACTTGACTTTATTGAGCAATGACTTCCAGCTTCTACTGGGCCATGGTCTGAGGCCACAGTTCTCACTGTGGAAATGATGTTTGCATTCATGTATCTCTGGGTCTTCATGGATTAGCATGAAGCGTGCAGTGATACAGATGCTGTTCTTATCTATTGAGGTGATTGGAGAGCTAAAATCTAAAACTGAAATGCGAAACATCACCAGACAATGCAGCGTGGAGAACCCATCAGAGGATATATTCTCCTGAGAAGTATGCATTACTAATTCACAAAGAATCACATTGTGTGTACAGAAACCAAATCTTTAATTACAGATTATTTCAGGAGTACTACTGATGGCAGGAAGAGAGACAACAGTGTTTGAATTTATTTATTTAAAAGGGACAGTGCAGTTTAACATAGTTCAAGTGCAAGATAGGAAACTGATGTGCCGCACATAGGTTTATAGCTACTGCAAATTTTTTCAACAATTGTCCCTTGTTGGGCTTACAATCTAAATAGATACATTTTACAATAAAACATACATTTTCATAAAACCAAATTCCATCACAAATACAATTACAGTTACTCGACAATAGTTTTAAATAAAATTAAAATCATTAGTTAAAATGACTACATCTTTGATTTCCCTTTAACCACACTTTAACCTTCAATATAAAAGATCTAATGTCTGTAATCAATTTGATATCGGTTGGAAGTGTGTTCCACAGATGGCAGGCCTTTATAAAAAAAGCTGACTGACCGAATGTAGATCTGCGATATAATATCTTGCAGTTGCCGTTCACCTTACTCCTAATAATACAAATACTATCTTGTCGCTGGATGTATTGAGACACTCTGGGGATGAGGGGAATGACCTGCCAATTTCCGGGGGCGAGGTCACTGAGGCAGTTAAACAACTCCTTGGTGGCAGAGCCCCTGATGTTGATGAGGTCCACCCCGAGTTCCTGAAGGCTCTGGACGTTGTAGGGCTGTCCTGGTTGACACGCCTCTGCAATGTTGCGTGGAGATCAGGGGCAGTACCCGTGGACTGGCAGACCGGGGTGGTGGTCCCCATCTTTAAGAAGGGGGACCGGAGGGTGTGTTTCAACTACAGGAGAATCACACTCCTCAGCCTCCCTGGGAAAGTCTATGCCAGGGTGCTGGAAAGGAGAGTTCGTCCGCTAGTCGAACCTCGGATACAGGAGGAACAATGCGGTTTTCGTCCTGGTCGCGGAACACTGGACCAGCTCTTTATCCTCTCGAGGATACTTGAGGGTGCATGGGAGTTTGCCCAACCAGTCTACATGTGTTTTGTGGACTTGGAGAAGGCACTTGACCGTGTCCCTCGGGGTGTCCTGTGGGAGGTGTTGCGGGAGTATGGGGTGTCTGGCCCATTGCTACGGGCCATTCGATCCCTATACAACCGTTGCAAGAGCTTGGTTCGCATTGCCGGCAATAAGTCAGACTCATTCCTGGTGGGTGATGGGCTCCGCCAGGGCTGCCCTTTGTCTACGGTTCTGTTCATAATTTTTATGGACAGGATTTGGAGGTGTTCCAGGCATGAGGCCCCGGGGCAGACCCAGGACACGCTGGAGAGATTATATCTCTCGGCTGGCCTGGGAACGCCTTGGTGTTCCCCTGGATAAGCTGGAGGAGGTGGCTGGGGAGAGGGAGGTCTGGGCCTCTTTGCTTAGGCTGCTGCCCCCGCGACCCGGCCTCGGATGGATGGATGGATGGACTCTGGGGCCATCCTATTTATACATTTAAAAACTAATTTAAGAAAACACAGATGATTAAAACTCTTAAAACTAAGTAGATTATATTTCTTTAAAACGTGACAGTGATGCCACCGAACAGATTTTTTATCCATTATTTTTAAAGATTGATTATATAAGGATACCACAGGCTGAATTGTAGATGGCGCTGCTTGGGTCCAAACTGTCATACAATATGAAAAATGAGAAAATATCATAGAATGCATAAATAACTGAGCTACTGAAGTGGGTATATAGTGCCGAATTAACTTAAAACAATTCAGATTAGCCTTGACCATCTTAGAGATCTTCTTTACATGCTTGTCAAATTTAAGATGTGGATCTAAGATTATTCCTAAAAACTTAAAATGTTTGACCTCCTTTATTTCTTCGTTCCCTAGGTTGATTTTAAAATTATCAGATGAACTTCGTTTCCTAATCGAAAAACACATAGAAACAGTTTTTTCTAGGTGATTCAGTTTTCTTTACTTAGAAAACTGAATCTTTACCAGCTGACGCTCTCTCTGGATTGGACCTGTGTTCATGTAGCATTTGGTCTGAGAGACACATTATGTCATCAGCCGTTATCGCCTGCACAGGTGCAATATCTGTATTACATAACCAGGTTTCATCCTTTCATTTGTTAAAATGTTTAGCTTTTATATCTCAAGAGCTGCCAAGAACGGACAGAGTCATTATTTGGTGAAGTATCATACCCTTGTGGGAGTTATCTCACAGTCCAAAAGTATAAATTAACTTTAGGTGTAAATTTCAGAGTTAATAGCACCCTCACTTAACCACAAGTTAAAAGAAAAAGAAAGAAAACATGGAGGGTTACATTTCAGTCTCAGGTCCTGTGGATCAGTATATTAGTAGTTTATTACGTTAATAAACATAATGTTAAGTATAATTTTGGTTGGGATATTTGAACAGACATTTATGGAAATATGTGCAAGCATACATGGAAATACAATATATAAAGCAAAAACAGCTGAAACCTCTTACGCAGCTTCCATGTACTTTCTTCAAGTAGTCTTCAGGAATAGTTCTCAGGCTTCTGTGCTGTGTTTTCAAACTCTGTATTTTACAAATGAAATATAAAATATATTATAGTGAACTTGAGGTGTTTGCATTTGTTTCCTTTTTATCTGTAGTCAGAGGCAGGCTAGCTGCGTTCATTCTGCCTGGTACGCTTAAAGCTTGTCTTACACCTTATCAGCAAATATGAAAATATTATCAATCTTTTTATCCCAGGGAGGAAAGAGAATAAGCATATTTTGCTCAGTGGCATATCTTCCTTAAACGTGACCAGTCTGTTTGTTAATGTAAAGAAGCAAAAAAGAGTAGTACGTAAAGTAATACAAGAGAAACAAACACTGCGAATGCATCTCAGCTAGGCACTAAAGTACGTCTGGTAGTTGTAATGAACACAGAGGTGCTTCTGCATCCGCCCATCATCCATCTTTGAGGCCCCAAAATTACAGAGGATATTGGTGAAATAGTTATTTCCTTTGGATAATGAACATATGTAAGTTTTTCTTTTTATTTCTTTTTCATCGGAGCAAGCCACTGTAGCTGAAGTCAGGCTGACCACAGCTGCTGCTCATATGTGAACATTTTAAACTTTAGGGGGATGTATGTTTGACATTCGGAGTTTCTCTGATGCAGAAACATGTTATATTGGTTGAATGTATGTGAATAAACCTTAATTTCACATGAAAAGAAGAATTTTCTCCTCCGAGTGTCTGATGCCTTTGAAACCGCATCGATGGCACTGCCCTGCTCTCTTTTCTCGCTCTTTCTTACATATGTGCTTTTTGATCCTAATTGACCACTGGCAGCACAACAAATTGCCCTTCAGAGATAATAAAGATTTACTCGATGGCAGCGTTCGGACCAGGCTTCACCTGCTGAATTCAAACCCTCTGTGACTCTCCATGAGCTTCTATAATTACTCTCAGCCAAATATCCTTTTGTGCTCAGCTGTGAGGCGAGACAGGGGTGTCCTCTGACTCCCCTCCTCTTTGTAATCTTTATCGAACCATTATCCTGTCCTGCCTGTCCGACAAGCCGACTCTATTACCAGTATCGCCACACGCACTATGAGCTTTCCTTCATGCTGTCATTGCTCTACAAGTACAGGTTTTCAGAGGCTGATAGGAACCTTTTTACATTAAAGCTGTTAAATATCTTTAATCACCTCATGTAGGCTTTCACCATCACTTATGCGCGTCTCGACAGGGAAGGACGCTTTTGAATTGTCTGCATTACGATTTGACAGGGCTGTAGTAAGGATTTTAAAAAAAGATACTGACAGTCTCCTGCACTGTAGATGATTGCAAAGAGATCTAAAAATTATTAATAATAATGGATGGCATTTATATAGCGCTTTTCTAGGCACCCAAAGTGTTTTACAATTCCACTATTCATTCACTCTCACATTCACACACTGGTGCAGGCAAACCACAGTTGTAGCCACAGCTGCCCTGGGGCAGACTGCCAGAAGCGAGGCTGCCATATCGCGCCATCGGCCCCTCTGGCCAACACTAGTAGGCGGTAGGGTAAAGTGTCTTGCCCAAGGACACAACGACCAGGACAAAGTTGCCTAAACACACTCAGTTTTCTCCTTCTGCATAAAATGTAAAAAGAAATTAATACTGTTACGGCCGAGAGGGCCCGGCTGTGGGTGTGGACTCAAATGCAGACACAGAGGGAGGCAAACGGGCGTGAACACAGTGCTTTATTTACAAGTGTCTAGTGAAATTACACAACGGGAGACTATGAATGCTATGAATTATGAAATGCTATGAACTGTGAACTGTGAGGCCAAACTGTGAACATGAAACTGAGTGCTATGGCTAGGTGCTGGATTTCACGGATGGAAAAAGGGGGCAGCGGCTTGGATGGAGGTACGCAGTCACTATAATGAGAAGAGACAAATAGTCAGTGGCAGTCCAGTGAATCACAGCTGCAGGATTAGGCTATGGAGGTTAGGGCTTACGCGTTGCAGGTTTAAAGTGTCATGCGAGGAAGGGGTGTCCAGGGGGTTCCGGGTGAGGAGTGTCCAGAGAGGATCCAGAATATGCGTGGAGTGAGGGACTTGGCAGGGAGGCAGGCAGGTGTAGTCCGATGGTGGAAAGGAAGAAACCAGATGACAGAACCAGCGTCCAGGCGGAGATGAGAGTAGTTCGGGAAACGTGACTGCCAGGTGGGTCCTATGACAAAGAAAAACACGGTGAGGGAAAAGCAGTAGTTGAGGGTTCTCACAAGGGGTTCGCAGCCTAGCACTGACATGGGTTAGCAGAAGATCTGGCAGAGGTCTGTTGTGAATGCTGGTCTTATATGCAGGTGACTTGATTGGAACCAGGTGTGGAAGCTGATTGGAGTCTCTGCCTGAAGGTAGAACCCAGCGGAGTGGAAAAACCCCGTGCTCACCCGGACCATGACAGTACCCCCTCCTCAACGATCGCCCCCCGGCGACCGAGCAGACCCGGACACGCGACGAGACCTGAAAAAAATCAGAAACAAGCGCCGGGTCCAAGATCAGAGACCGAGACACCCACGAACGCTCCTCAGGCCCGTACCCCACCCAGTCCACCAGAAACTGCCGGCCCCTGCCCCACCGACGCACGGCCAGGATACGCCGCACCGAGAAGGCAGGATGACCATCGACGAGCCGGGCGGGAGGAGGGGGGTCGGAAGGAGGGCACAGAGGACTAGACAACACTGGCTTGACCTGCGAAACATGGAACACCGGATGGATCCGCAACGATGCAGGCAATGTGAGCCGGACTGCCGCAGGGCCAATCAGCCTGTCAATCACGAAAGGCCCAATATAGCGTGGAGACAGCTTGCGGGAGGTTCCCTGGAGCGGGATATCCTTAGCCGCCAGCCACACTTTTTGCCCCGGAGAGTAAGTAGGAGCCGCCGTGCGCCGCTGGTTGGCGTAGTGGCATTGGCGAGACACAGCGCGCAACAGCGCCTCACGAGTCCGCGTCCAGGCCCGGCGGCAACGCTGCAGATGATGCTGGACAGAAGGCACCGCAAGCTCAGCTTCTTGCTCGGGGAACAGAGGTGGCTGGTAACCTAAGGACGCCTCAAAAGGTGAAAGACCTGTGGCCGAGGCGGTGAGTGTGTTATGCGCATATTCAACCCACGGCAAGAATGTGGACCAAGAGGCTGGATTATGGGCAGTGACGCAGCGAAGAGTGGTCTCGAGTTCTTGGTTCAGGCGCTCAGTTTGGCCATTGGTCTGTGGATGGTAGCCTAAGCTCAAACAGGGCTTGGCCCCCAGGGCCGTACAAAAGGCTCCCCAGGCCTGAGAAGCAAACTGGGGACCCCTGTCAGACACTATTTCCATAGGGATCCCATGGAGTCTGAAAACATGTTCAACCAACAGTTTAGCTGTTTCTGAAGCAGTGGGCAGTTTATCTAGAGCTATGAAATGTGCTGCCTTGGAAAATCTGTCAACTATGGTAAGTATGGTAGTCTTTCCTGCAGAGTTTGGAAGCCCTGTTACAAAATCCAACGCAATATGTGACCATGGCCGGTGTGGGGTGGTTAGTGGGTGAAGCAGTCCGTAAGGACGGTGATTCCTGGACTTATTACGAGCACAAACCGTGCAAGCAGCTACGTATTCACGTACATCCCTATCCAACGTCTCCCACCAAAAGTGTCTCTTCAGTAGCATAGCTGTCCTACCTCGGCCCGGGTGACCTGTGAACTTGGCCGTGTGAACCCATTCCAAAACCTTGGTGCGGGCTGCTGTGGGTACATAGCGCTTGTTAGCTGGACCGGTGCCCGGATCAGGTTCTGCTTGCAGAGCCCGCTGAATGACGGAGTCTACTTCCCATGTGACAGCCCCTACACGACAGCTGGCAGGGAGTATGGAGGGCACCCCTGACCGCTCTGAGGCAGCTTCGAACTGGCGGGAGAGAGCATCTGGCTTAACATTCCGGGTACCTGGGCGATATGAGATAGAAAAGTTGAAATGGGCAAAAAACAGAGACCAACGGGCTTGGCGTGTATTTAGTCTCTTTGCATTCCGTAGGTATGTTAAATTTTTATGGTCTGTCCAGACTATGAATGGGTGCTCAGCCCCCTCCAGCAGGTGCCGCCACTCCTCCAATGCTAGTTTCACAGCAAGCAGCTCACGGTCCCCAATATCGTAGTTTCTCTCTGCCGGAGACAAGCGACGCGAGAAGAAAGCGCAGGGTTGTAACTTTGCTGATGGACCAGTATGTTGAGACAACACTGCCCCCACTCCAACATCTGATGCGTCCACCTCAACGATGAAGGGCTTGCTGGTGTCGGGCTGAATTAGCACGGGAGCTGTTGTAAACAGTTGTTTCAGCTTGTTGAAAGCTCTGTCGGCTTCGGTAGGCCACGTGAATGGGTGCTTTGTAGACGTGAGGCGTGTTAGAGGTGCAACTACCTGACTGTAGTTCCTGACGAATCGCCTGTAGAAGTTGGCAAAGCCCAGGAATCTCTGGAGAAGCTTACGGGATGTGGGCACCGGCCACTCTGTGACTGCCTTGACCTTTGCTGGATCAGTCTTCAGTTGCCCCCCTGCCAGGATATAACCAAGAAAAGAGACTGACGATGCATGAAACTCACACTTTTCTGCCTTTATGTACAGTTTGTTCTCCAATAAGCGCTGGATGACAGCACGGACATGAGTGTGATGTTCCTGGAGCGACCTGGAAAATACGAGTATGTCATCCAGATATACGAACACAAATCTGTTCAGAAAGTCCCTGAGAACATCATTCACCAAAGCTTGAAATACGGCTGGGGCGTTCGTTAGTCCAAAGGGCATGACCAGGTACTCGAAGTGGCCCAGTGGCGTGTTAAAGGCCGTCTTCCACTCATCTCCCTGCCTAATGCGAACCAAATGATAAGCATTACGAAGATCCAGCTTAGTGAAGATAGTGGCGCCTTGCAGGGACTCTGACACAGAACTGATGAGTGGCAATGGGTATTTATTCTTTATAGTTATGTCGTTGAGACCACGGAAATCAATACATGGTCGTAGCGACCCGTCCTTCTTACCCACAAAGAAGAATCCGGCAGCAACAGGTGAAGACGACGGTCGAATTATTCCAGCAGCAAGTGACTCTCTGATGTACTTCTCCATAGCAACACGTTCTGGTTTAGATATGTTGTATAATCGACTGGAGGGCAAAGGAGCACCGGGGAGAAGGTCTATGGCACAGTCATATTGTCTGTGAGGCAGCAAAGCTTGCGCCTTACTCTTACTAAAAATCTCTTTGAAATCGTGATATTCCATGGGCACACCAGTGAGATCGGGGGTTGTTTCTTCCAACGCATAGGGCTCCTCGGGGCCCGGGGGACACGCCGACCTCAAACAATTAGCATGGCAGAATACACTCCAGCTTATTATCTTCCGTCCAGACCAATCCAAGTGTGGATTGTGTAGCTTTAACCAAGGGTAGCCGAATGTGAGGGGAGTGTCAGGCGATGAGAGGGCGAAGAAAGTGAGCTCCTCCCTATGATTTCCTGAAGTGATTACAGTCACTGGCTCAGTGTGGTGAGTTATTTGTGCAAAGACCTGGTTATTAAGTGCTTTCGCAGAAATGGGCGGATCTAAAGGCACAAGGTGCAATCCTAACCGTGTGGCGTGGTCAAAACTGATTAGGTTTTGCTCTGAACCGGAGTCGACCAGGGCCTGAAAGGTGTGCGTGGCACGGTTGATAACTAAACTGACTGTGAGAAGCAAACGGGGTTTATCATCACTATGAGAACCGCCCACCCGTATCCCCGAATCTACTGGCGGGCTGGCCCTTTTCCCCTCTTGGGACATGCTGCGATTAAATGTTCTGTCGACCCGCAATAAAAACACGCGCGTGCACGAAAGCGACGCTCTCTCTCCTCCGGCGGCAGCTGAGCGCGGCCGATCTGCATCGGTTCCGGCGCCGCGTCCACGACGGAGGGAGAGGCGGCCGACACAGGCGACTGCATTATGGGTGGGGCTGGCGTAAACGAACACGGAAGTGGGCGGAGGAGGGGACGTTGGGGTTTGTAGTTCCTTTCATTCTCCCTCTCTCTCAGCCTGATGTCAATACGGAGAGAAAGGGAGACTAACTCCTCAAACGTAGCGGGCTCATCCCGTGAAGCAAGCTGATCTTTCATGTTATCATTCAGGGACTGTAGAAAGATTCCCTGCAACGCGTGATCTGGCCACCCCGTCTCCGCGGCGGCCGTTCGAAAATCTATGAGGTAATCAGCAACACTACGGCGACCCTGGCGCAGCTTTAACAACTTACGGGCCGAACTGCCCTCAGAGACAGGATGAGTGAATGTCTTTTTAAACTCACCCAGGAAGTCATCATAAGAGCAAGTTCGCAGGGGATGGCTTGACAGGTATGCTTCTGCCCATTTTAGAGCACGGTCCCGTAATTTCCCTATGAAATAGGAAATCCGAGCGGCGTTGTCAATGAAGGTGCGCGGTGAGCGGCCAAATACCAGATCGCACTGAAGTAGGAACCCCGTGCAGCTCCCCGGATCCCCAGAAAAAGGTTCGGGCTCCGGGGATGATGCGTCGCGAAAAATCGGCCCACTTTGGAGCGCGTAAGCCGAGGCAGGGGACGAAGTGGATGGCTGTGTGTCTTGTGCGGGGGGCGCGGGTTCGGGGGCAGGACGCGGCACGGAAGCGAGGTTAGCTTGTAGAGTCTCTAGGGCAGCAAAGATCTTAGCCTGTCCCTCACCAAGGTCTTTCTGTGAAGCCAGGAGATATTGAATGGATTGCTCGTGGTGACCTAGGATTGCACCTTGTTTCTGAATGGCTGTCCGCTCTGCGTCTGCTGAGTCCATATTGTGGCCAGATCTTACTGTTACGGCCGAGAGGGCCCGGCTGTGGGTGTGGACTCAAATGCAGACACAGAGGGAGGCAAACGGGCGTGAACACAGTGCTTTATTTACAAGTGTCTAGTGAAATTACACAACAGGAGACTATGAATGCTATGAATTATGAAATGCTATGAACTGTGAACTGTGAGGCCAAACTGTGAACATGAAACTGAGTGCTATGGCTAGGTGCTGGATTTCACGGATGGAAAAAGGGGGCAGCGGCTTGGATGGAGGTACGCAGTCACTATAATGAGAAGAGACAAATAGTCAGTGGCAGTCCAGTGAATCACAGCTGCAGGATTAGGCTATGGAGGTTAGGGCTTACGCGTTGCAGGTTTAAAGTGTCATGCGAGGAAGGGGTGTCCAGGGGGTTCCGGGTGAGGAGTGTCCAGAGAGGATCCAGAATATGCGTGGAGTGAGGGACTTGGCAGGGAGGCAGGCAGGTGTAGTCCGATGGTGGAGAGGAAGAAACCAGATGACAGAACCAGCGTCCAGGCGGAGATGAGAGTAGTTCGGGAAACGTGACTGCCAGGTGGGTCCTATGACAAAGAAAAACACGGTGAGGGAAAAGCAGTAGTTGAGGGTTCTCACAAGGGGTTCGCAGCCTAGCACTGACATGGGTTAGCAGAAGATCTGGCAGAGGTCTGTTGTGAATGCTGGTCTTATATGCAGGTGACTTGATTGGAACCAGGTGTGGAAGCTGATTGGAGTCTCTGCCTGAAGGTAGAACCCAGCGGAGTGGAAAAACCCCGTGCTCACCCGGACCATGACAAATCCCAGCTCATCAGTACTCCAACTGTGTGCAATTTAGGATTACAAAATATAGCAAGTTTAGAAACTGCTGCATTCTTATCCAGAATCGGAGAGGCTCTGGGTCATCAATACAGCGAGAAACTCTGTGCAAACAGAGACCAACACTGGCTGGTCATCAGTGCTCGTGTTAGCTTTCCTCAGAACTGCCTCCCTCTTTATAAAAGACATGAACATAACCACTCTGAGGTTACTGACTGCACCTCATTTTTTGAAGTTTTGACATCATTTTAACAATTAAAAAGAAGAAAAGCATCACCAGCGAAACTAGCTATAAAATATAGTGTTACTAACTTGGCCTTGCCTGAGTCCACAAACAAAAGGGTTCAGTTTCCCATCAACCAAAACTGTAGCAAAGTGTGTATGTGTAGGATATCAATAGTTCATGTATGGTGGCTGACTGAAAATTAAAGAAACAAAACCTGAGAAACAGATCACCTAAAAATATCCATTCATCATCAACATCACTGATGTACAAACTCGAGCATGCTACCCACTAAGTTATGAAACTGAAAATCAGCTAACACTCTGAATTTGACAAGAGAGCTGAGCACAGCCTCTGTATCACACATTTTTCTTCCAGTTATTGTAAATAGTTAGACCCACCTAAATTATCACTACTGAAACTGTAAGTCACCTGTGGAGTTGGGGAGTAACGGAATACATGTACCGCCGTTACGTATTTAAAATACAAAATATGAGTAACTGTATTCCGTTACAGTTACCGTTTAAAAAGGTGGTATTTAGAATACAGTTACTTTGTTGAAATAAATGGATTACATGGCGGTCCTCTGTAATTTTGGTCATTCCACGCGGCGTGGAATGACCAAAATTGGGTTTCGAACCGCAATGCGCGGCGCATTGCGGCTCGAAACCCAAACAAAACACGCGAGAAGAGGCTGTAAAAAAAAAAAAAAAAGCGTCCTGTTGGTGGCGTTAGTCAAACAATGGAGCCGGAGCCAGCCGGAGCCAGCCAACAGAGTCAGCAGCGCACGTTGGGCAGGAATGTGTTTCAGAGTTGGAAGTTTCAACACCATTTCATATTCAAAGAAGAAAGGGGTGGGCGGAATTTCACAGTGCAATGCAAACTCTGCTTGCCAGCAAAGAAGATGCTCTCTGTGTCAAAAGACTCCACCTCCAACCTAACAAAACATCTGAAAGTAAGTTATTTTAAAAAACTAAAGTTAACATACTGCAAATATCTTATTTTAGTTGTGGTAGCTACCTAGGCTATGTGCCACTTCAGTACCTTCGATATAATATTGCTGTGATTTTAGCTAACATTGTTAGTTGGCGTTAACTAACGTTAGTTCATAGACTGGTAAACTTGATAGATAGCATTAACGAGCTGTAAATTATGGTGTGCAGTTGTGAAAGCCATCCCAAAATGATTAACAGTAGGGTGGACATTAAGGTTGGGCGAGATTAAAAAATTTTCCAACCAACAATCGTCAGTCAAACGATAACCAACATAATCGTGCAGGTGACTTGTTAATGGGCGGAGCAATGTAATAATGCACGGACTGATTTGCGCATTTAGAACATAAATAGAAAGTTTAGTTTGGGGGGATATTTTTCTTTTTTTCTTGTTGGAGTTTCTGTATTAACATAGCTACTTTTTGGATTATTCATTTATTTATTCGAGATGCACCAAATTGCACAAAAAACTTAACTTTACCTCTGATATTTTTTATGGTTGCTGGAAGTGACATTTTGGTTTTTAACTTATTTGTTTTTTGGCCGAGTATCTAAGACATAAACACTGGAACACAGTTAAAGTGGAAAAAGAAATCAGTTTCTTTGTATCCCTCCCCACCATTGTGGTTTGTTTATTTAAATTAAATGTTTTGTTTTTTTCTGAAGATAGACTACTGCTTTTCTTTCATTCTGTTATGAGTTTGAGTAAATGAATCGCTGCATTTGTTCATGCCGTTAAAACACCACTATTATATTTTCCATTGACTGCTTCTCTTACCTTCAACCAACATTATTATTATACTTACTCATGGGCAAAATTTTTTTTTAAAAATTCCTCTTGTAAAAACAATCGGTGAAAGGCTCAACTTATTGTTGATAGTCGAGATATTCGTCCAGTTGCCCAACTTTTTTGCAGTGATCTCGAATACAAAACAATTTCTTCATCAGTAATATTTTATCTTTTGGTTGGTCTCTCTCTTTTTTTTTTTTTTCCAGAGGATGCATCCCAGGGTTATACACAGTTTACCCAAAGCAAATACATCGGATCATGGTGATGATGGCAAAGACACAGCCCCTCCTCCTCTCAAACAAGCCATCCTTAGCACTCCAGCCATCACCCAAAGGAGAGTAAATTCCTTGATATTTGACTTCATAGTCAATGAAGTGCAGCCCTTTTCTACCGTTGAGAATGCCTCATTCCGTAAGATGGTTGAAGGACTAAGTGGGGGCAGGAGTCCTGTTTGCAGAAAAACATTGATGACTCACATTGAGAAAACCTTTCCAAAAATGAAGGAAGCAATAACTGAAATTCTTCTACATACTCAAAATGTGTGCACAACAGCAGATATCTGGACTGCGCATCACAGAAGTTTCATTGGCATTACATGTCACTGGATCGAGTCAGACACATTGGATCGCAAGTCTGCTGCACTGGCATGTGAGAGGATAAGAGGCCATCACACTAATGATGTTATTTCCGCCAAAACAAGTCAGGTTCATGCTGAATTCCAAATCCAAGGCAAGGTTAGTGCTACAGTCACAGACAATGGGAGCAATTTTGTAAAAGCTTTCAATGAATATGGAGATTCAGAAACAGAAGATGATCTGGAAGACACAGATGATGTACAATTTGATGATGTCACTACAGTTCTTGAGGAGGAGCAAGAACACGAGGAGCTGAACTTCTTTTTGCCACCACACCATCGATGTGCTGCGCACACACTAAATCTCATTGCCACGACTGACCTTGATAAAGCTGCTTCACAGCAGGGTGTTTCCAGAAAATTATATAGGAGTGCAAAGGCAAAATGTGCAGCCATCTGGAATAAGGCTCATCGCTCATCAGGTGCTTCTGATGTAATCGAAGAAATTGTCCAAATGAGATGTGTTGTACCTTCAGTGACTAGGTGGAGCTCAGAATACCATGCAATCGAGAAGCTAATGAATCTAGCTGAAAGTCAGCTCAATGAAATCTGTGAACAACTGAAGGTGGCAAAACTGCATCCTCAAGAGACAGTGTTTCTCAAAGAGTATGCAGCCATTCTGAAACCACTTGCCTACTCAGTCAACCTGTTCCAGGGGGAAAAGAACTGCTATTTCGGATATGTGATTCCCACCCTTCTCAGTCTGAAAGCCAAGTTATCTGAAAAGTTGACACAAGTGCAATTTTCAACTCACATCCTCTTAGCGATCATCAAAGCAATTGACACTCGATTTGCAGCTGTATTAGCCTCCCATGAAGCAAGGATGGCAGCATCCACCATCCCAAAATTTCGACTCTGGTGGCTTGCTGATGATGAGAGAGAATCCATGAGAAGAACAATGGTCCAAGAGGCCCGTCTCCTCAACACAGAACCTTCTAATGACACCAGCACCACTGGATATGCCTCAGTGGGAAATGAGCCGGAAGATGATGATGACAGCTTCTTCAGTTTTCAGAGTACACAGGTGACCTGTTCTACAGCGGAGGATGAGGTACAGAGGTATCTTCAAGATTCAGATAAGACACTGACCTCATTAACCCTTTAAGACCTACCATAGAAGTCCGCCAGAGCTTATATTATATTTTTACATGCTGTGGAGCCATTTTTTGGAGCATTTCAAGTTGCTATACATCAATACAACCATTATAGCCCAAATTTTAATAATATGTCTGCATTAAGTGCATAGTAATTACATAAATTGCAAAAAAGTGCAATAAACTACAAAAAAATTTAAAATCATTTTTGTTTTTTTAACATATATTTCTAGTTAGAGAAATTTAAGAGGCTTATCCCTCAAAACTGTAAATACAAACTAGTTTCCCACCAAAGGAAATTTATTTTGAGTGTTTTCATAGTTTTATTTTTGAGATACACCAATTTTCATATAGTACAGGAAAAACAAAAAAATATATTATAGTGCAAATTTGCAAAATAACAGCATATGCATCAAAATAAACTATTTCCAGCTGTGCAATATCCCAGAAACGACACAGAAAGTCATGAAGTCAAACATAACTTTTAAAAACACAAGTATAAGCTCATGAGGCCACGATGGTAAAAAAAACTACATTTCCGCAAAATGGCGTCACTTCCGGTTTCGGGCAGGTCATGCGGTCATGTGATAGTTCGCGCTGATGGACGTAGGAAGTGTTACAAACAGCTGATCGGATCGGCAAAGCCTGTTTCTGGAATATTATGGTTTTTGTTGCTACAAGCGCTTTTTATGCAGTTTTTGCAAAGCTATATGTGGAGGGAAACTGTGACCGAGGACAAGCTGATGGCATAAGATGTAAGTACAATTCCTCCGGTTTCATATGCAAAAAAAATTATTGCGCTAGCTTACGTGGTTGCAGTGCTACCGGGATTTAAAAATAGTTACGCAAAATGGAGCGTGTCCGCTCCTACCGGTTCTAAAGGGTTAAAGAGATATCCATTGATCAGAGCCCTCTTCTTAAAATACAATACAACTCTGCCGTCAAGTGCTCCTGTCGAGCGTCTCTTTAGCCACGGAGGACTTGTTTTCACCCCACACCGTAACCGCATGACAGACAAACACTTTGAACAGGTGCTCTTGCTGCGTTACAACCGCCTTTACTGGACTTTAGACTAGGCGAAACAGATGTAGGTAGTCTGCTGAAACTATCTTGGTATTGTTCACAGATAGGGCTTGCAACCTCAGTATTTTGTAGTCTTTAGTATTTGTTTTTGGCATGCATTCAAAAAGCAGCACCTCATATGTTTACTGCAATTGTTCGCCAATTATTTGATTTTTGTGGCCAATTAAGGTTTTCAACCAAGCAGTTCAGCACTGACACCTTGGACAGTTCTTTGTTGCATGACTTTGTTAAATGGCCATAAAGTAATGTTGCTGAGTTGCATTAAAACATATGTCTTGTTTTAAAAATTATATCTAGGGGTAAGGTTTAAAATGTAATTTTTCATTGTTACATTGAGTTTGAATATCTGAGTTGTATTGAAAAATCTTTTGTAATTTAAAATTATTGGTGGAAGAATAATATTGACAGTAAATGCCAAAATAATATATTTTTCATTTTTGAGTATAATTTTATATATTGTCTTTTTTTGTCCTAATAAGAAAACAGTCATTGAAAATGCTGATATTTTTTCTCCTTGTGCAAGGCTACTTTTTATTTTAACTAAGTGATGTTGGTGACCATAACAGTAAATACTTTTCAATGGCATAGTTTATGTTTGTCTTCCACTTGTCAGCTTTATAAATAAAAAAAAAATGTTAAGGAAAGACTGTGCTTTTTTATTATCTTTAAGAAGACAAAACAGCTTATACAAACATACCCAAGTCTTTGCTCCTCTACATTACATATATTATCTTAAGTTGGGCTTAACAGTTAATTGGTAAAGAAAAACAAACAAGGATTTGCAGGATGTGATAGCAACATTCATGTAGTTGTAAAAAGCATGACAATATATTATTAAGTAATCCAAAGTATTCAGAATATGTTACTCACATTGAGTAACTTAACAGAATACGTTACAAAATACATTTTGGGGCATGTATTCTGTATTCTGTACTGGAATACATTTTAAAAGTAACCTTCCCAACACTGCCTGTGGATGTGCATAAAGTTATAATTTATAGACTGGTTTTACTATGACGACACTGAGCTTTTCTCTCCATTTCTATCTCTTCTGTTATTTCATTTAAATTAGTTTAATACTTTGAAACAGCACTCGTCGATTGTTACACGTTCCACGGTGTTCTTTATTCATCTTGTTATCTAACAATAAGCCCAATAAGTCCCTCTTCATCAGCAGCTTCTTCGCCACCTCAGTAAAATTTAGAAGAGTCTTTAAGAGTCAGCGTGGCTAATTTTCCCCTCCAAAGCTCTAGGATAAACTTGATGCAAAGATTTTATCCCAGTCAGTTTAACCACAGCTTAAATGTTATAAAACAGCGACCAGCTACATCCACAATCCGTTTTAGAGTCGTCACACCAACAGAACAGAAGGTTTGATTTAAGCCACTGTCCTGTACATCCATTACACACACAAGTCGAACTGGTAAGAAACTTCTGTTTGAATGAAAAGTTACAACCAGCTGAAGTAGACTGTGTCTCGCCTCTTCCGTTGATAGTAACAGAACACTTTGCAGTACCTAGTTCATCTCACCCCAGATTAAATTAATTAATTAGCCAAGTCTGATTCCAAATTTGGAATCAGCTCCTTACAAGTTAAACAACACCCAAATGCTGAAACTACACATTTGAATGTGTCATAAATGTAACCCATGATTTCCTGACACAGCCGTCTCCGGTGACCTATATCTGTTATGCTGAGTGAACAGACTCTATGGCAGAACACACAGACTCCTAACTCGAACTCCAACTCCTAGTACCCCCCCCCAACGGGCGGCCCCCGGACGCCCTCTGGGCTTATCAGGGTGCCTCCTGTATAAGTCAGCAATAAGATCACGGTCCTCAATAGTTTGTTTGTTTGTTTGCTTGTTTTAATCAATTTTAAATCATGCTTTTATTTGTTTTTGTTTCTAATGTCTCTGTAAAGCACTTTGAATCACCTTGTTGTTGAATTGTGCTATACAAATAAACTTGCCTTGCCTTGCCTTGCCTTGCCTTGCCTCAATAAACGAACTCGGAATCCAGGACCGCTCCTCAGGCCTGCACCCCTCCCAGTCCACCAAGAATTGGAAGCCCCAGCGGCGCACATCCAGTAGCTGCTGGATGGTAGAAAAGCCATCCACCACTCGGGTGGTCGGGGGGGGCACAACGGGCTGCGAGAAACAGGTTTCAGCTGGGAAACATGGAAAGTGGGATGAATCTTCATGGAAGCGGGCAGTTGTAATCTGACACACACAGGATTAATGAGGCGTTGAATAGGGAAAGGGCCTAGAAAACGGGGCGCCAGCTTCCGAGACATGCACTTCAAAGGAACAGTTGCAGATGACAGCCACACCTTCTGTTCCACGGAGTATAGAGGAGTGGGAGACCGTCTCCGATCCGCCGTACAGAGGGCTCGTGTCACAGCCCGAAGCAACGCAGCCCTGGTCTTACGCCAAATCCGTCTACTGTGGCGAAGGTGGTCCCGCACCGCTGGGACCGCAACCTCCATCACCAGGCGCCTTCTGGGCGCTCACGCTCGAAGCCTCAATGTCCGAGGAAAATTGGCGCGACAACGCATCAGCCTTCGTATTACGGGAGCTGTCTGTCTACAAACTGTCTGGACACGTCAGGGTGGGCGAGGACGGGAGCAGAGCAAAACAGCTCCTTAAGCCGCGAAAAAGCCCGTTCAGCATCCGGCGTCCACTGAAAAACACGAGCAGGGGAGCACAACCCGACTGAAATTCTTAATGAACCGCCAATAAAAATTAGCGAACCCCAAAAACCTCTGCAACTGCTTGCGTGTGGAAGGGGTCGGCCAACTCACAATGGCATGGAGCTTACAGGGGTCAGCTCTGAGCTGTCCCTTTTCTAGCACGTAACCCAAAAAGGACACCGACCCCGCATGGAAGACACATTTCTCCGCTTTCACAAACAGTTTATTTTCCAACAGCCACTGTAACACACAGCGCACCTGCTGGACGTTGTCATCTAGTGAACGGGAAAAAATGAGAATGTCGTCCAGATACACAAAGACGAAACTGTTCAAAAAATCCCGCAACACATCATTGATCAGAGCCTGAAACACCGCTGCCGCATTGGTCAGTCCAAATGGCATCACCAGATACTCATAATGTCCCAGCGGAGTGTTGAACGCCGTCTTCCACTCGTCCCCCCGACGTATGCGTACCAAGTGATAAGCATTACGAAGGTCCAATTCAGTGAAAACAACTGCCTCCTGTAACGGAGCAAAGGTGGAAGAAAGCAGTGGAAGGGGATATTTATTCCTCACAGTGATGGCATTAAGTCCACGATAGTTAACACAGGGTCTGAGAGAGCCGTCCTTCTTCCCCACGAAAACAACCCTGCAGCCACGGGCGAAGAGGATGGCCGGATCAAGCCTGCCTCCAGGGACTCCGTGACGTAGGTTTCCATGGCAGCCCTCTCCGGCCCAGACAGGTTATACAGCCGACTAGTAGGCATCGAAGCTCCAGGCAACAAGTCAATAGAACAGTCATATGGCCGGTGAGGAGGCAGAGACAGAGCATGACGTTTGCTGAAAACTGACCTCAGATCATGATAGATCTCCGGCACAGACGACAGATCCAAATCTTCTGGTGTCGATTCGGGAGCACAGGTCGCAGGAGGTGGTAAAGCAGACCGCAGACAGTGTGACAAACAGTGACTACTCCAACTCTCTATGCGACGGATGGCCCAGTTAATATGGGGATTGTGGCGCTCGAACCAAGGATAACCCAAAACTACGGGGGAATCAGGGGGCGCAAAAACAAAGAACCTGAGAAATTCGCGATGATTGCCCGAAAGAATTAATAAGACAGGTTCTTATTATGGGTGACCGAAGGCAAGGGCTGACTATTGAGGGCAACGACTGAAACAGGGACCTCTAGAAGCCGTGTTTTAATACCGAGGAGATGTACCAGATCGCTGTCAATTAAATTCTGTTCAGCCCCGGAATCTAGAAGAGCTTAAGTAGGGTAGGTCTTGGTGTTATTAGATAAGACAGCAGAGAGCTGCATGCGGGTAACCTGAGACCGAGAAAAGGTGCCACCCACCAGTACCCCCGTAGTTACTGGTGGGCGGCACCTTTTAACCGAAGCTGGCAAGTAGATATAACTGACCACAATATAAACACAGCCGCCCCTTAAAACGCCTCTGACGCTCCTCGGGGGTAAGTCTTGTGCGACCCAGCTGCATCGGTTCCTCAGTATTATTCCCAGGAGGCGACCACGCTTGGACTGGAGCGGGAGGGAATGAAGGTTGAGTGACCGTGCGCGTCAAGGTGCCTTCCCCCGAGGTTGTGCAACCCTGGCCTACCCGCTCCTTCTCCCTCTCGCTCTTACGCAGGCGGTTATCGATGCGAATGGCTAACTTCACCAACTCCTCAAAACTCTCAGGTTCGTCGCGGGTAGCAAGCTCGTCCTTCAAACGTTCGCTTAGCCCACAGACAAGCGCCCCGCGCAACGCGGCATCCCCCCACCCGGTCTCAGCTGCCTTAACACGGAAATCGATGGAGAACTCCGCTACAGAGGAGTGGCCCTGTCGGAGCACCGACAACCATCGTGCGGCTTCGTCTGCACGCAAATGGTGGTGAAAAACGGACTTAAAACCTTGGACAAATTAAACATATGTGAGAGACTCAAGAGGATGGAGAGGCAAATATGATTCGGCCCAACTTAAGGCTCGATCACGATGGGCGCCAATCAAATATGAAATTTTAGAGGCGTTGTCGGCAAATGCATGGGGAGAACGCTGAAAAAGCAAAGACATCTGAATCAAAACCCCTCCACAATGGCCAGCTCCCCTGTGAATGGTACTAGTGCCGGGGGAGTGGGGTCGCGAGTCGAACATGTACTCCGCGACGCGGGAGGTTCGGGTGGAGGGGGCAAAGGACCGGGAGTCGAAGGCGGAACAAGTCGAGCCAGTGTTTCCTGAATGGCCGTCAGAGTATCATTAACCCGACCGGCCCACTGTTCAGACTCACGGAACTGACGGGTCCAATTTGACAGAGATCTTTCATGTCTCTGGAGCTGGTCACTAGGAACCTGGTCTGTGCGTTCTCCAGAGTCCATAGAATGGTCGGAGTATTCTGTTATGCTGAGTGAACGTACTCTATGGCAGAACACACAGAACATGCAGGAAGTTCTCTTTATTTACAGTGTCAAACTTATTTACACGGGATGAGAGGAAACCAGGGAAGGGGGCTGACACGCATTCGGAGGGAAAGGGGTAACCCGCGCATGCAGGGTGGATCTATGACGCAATAAATATGGGGAGAGTTGGAGAGCTCACTTGTCACACTGGCTGTACAAGCTCAGGCAAGGATTCCCGGGATGTGGGAGAAAAGCTGAGATTGATCTCTGTGGTGATCCCGGAATTGCGGCTTCACGAACAGCTGACAGGCAAGCGGGTGATGGATCTGGGGTGATGGATCTGGCTGAGGATACAGGACAACAGGTAAGCAAACAAAATCCAAGACATAGGTTGGCCGTAATGCACACCGCGGAGAATTACCAGACACGTTATCACTCAGGGAGGTGGCAATACTCCAACACCGGACGTCTGTTGCTGCTCCTAAATAACGCTCCATCAAATGACGTCTGATGTACCGCCGGTGTGTCAGCATCCCGTGACACACCGCCCCGCCTACCTGTGCTGAAAACAGAAGCAGACCCCATGACACCACACCAGAAAACCGCACCAACTCCTAATTATATCATACTTTTATAAAACTGAGTGTGAGACCTTCATTATTTTAAGATCATGTGAGCAAGAAATTCCTCAAGAATTTCTCGAGAAGAAGCACTACTCCTTCACTCACTGACAACTTAAAATTATTCCAGGTTTCCTGTCTGGAAGAGAGTAATATCGCAGCAACCCTCCTGGGGTTATTGTGATATTACCACAAGGTGGAATCAGGTTTGTTGCATCAGAATATTAAAAATTACCACAAATTAGGACTTCATCTAAACTAACACTCTCCCTGATATTAGCATCGCTACTACAACGTTGGACTAAAAAAGCCACAGATAATAACGTTCATGTGAAATTTGACTCTCGAGTTTGTTGACCTGTTAAAGTGGAATTTACACGTCAACAAGCATCACCTGAACACACCATAACCAGAAGAGGACAAAAGAGTAAAGACGGAGCAAAATGAGCATGAGAGGGAATTTTCACATGTTGTCATGTGTTCATGTGTCAGTGCATGTGCTTCATGCCTGTTTGTTTACACAGACACATTTGCATAATTCTGTGTGACATGCATGCACAATTTACAACTGATGCGTTTGTGTGCGTGTTGTCACCCTGCATGTGGGTGCTGTTTGCTGAACTCTTGGAAACAAAGTGCTAGAGCTTAGCAGAGCGTATCTTCACACCATCATGGAGAAGAGGGAGCTTTATTTCGAGGTGTTACGCACTGTCTCTAACACACACACACACACACACACACACACTTTGTATTGCAGAAATAAAAGACTTCCCTCACTTTCACTTGTACTGACAGGACGGCTTAGAAAGCTTCATTGTGATTCACACATCAGTCAACACTCTGCAGTGGAAGATTAATGTGGCTTTATTTGGACTACTCAAACAAGGAAACTGTGAATCTATGAGGACTTCCTCTAAAACACCAATTACACTGAGGCAACAGCAGCTAACACAGCTGTATGCATGTTCAGAGTCGTAGAGAGATTAGTTTAGGTACAAAGCCTAAATATAGGGCAAAGACATTATAGGAATCAGAGAAATAGCACTCAATGTATCCTGAAGAGAAATCTAAGCAAAGATGGTGGACATCCTGCCTCCAAAGAACCAATCGATGACTGAATGAGCCAATCATGTTGTTCATGACGGTTTTAGCTGTGTGTTGGCAGGCAAATACTGGATTGTTTTTTTACATTACACCTACAGTAGGAGGTGGAGTACACCCTGGATAGATCGCCAGCCATAAATAATGATTTGATATCTAACCTCCTAAGACCTGAACTCTTTCATGGCATGCATTTTTAATTTCTCTTTGCTATTTGGGCTGATTGGGACCTGATGAATGTAAAAACAAAGAATTATCTTTTTGCCTGATTTTGCTCTACAGGGGCCTGATATCCACATATGAGGACATTAAATGTCGATAGAGCAGTGGCAGTATAATGTCCTTGTAAGTGGATATCAGGCCCTTGTAGAGCAAAAATTTGTAAAGAATAAAGTTACGTTGAAAACCAAGCACACCATTGTTTTTCTTGTGACATTACCAATAAGTTTGATGTGTCACATGGCCCTCTTCCTATTGAAAAAACAAAAGTTGTATCCAAGATGGCCGACTTCTAAATGGCCACCGTGGTCACCACCCATCTTGAGGAGTTTGCTCCCTCACATATACTAATGTGCCACATACAGGACTTTAATATCACCAACCATTCCCATTTTATTACGGTGTATCCATATAAATGGCCCACTCTATAGTATAACAATTCAGGACTAAGACTGTGATCCACAACAGGAAGCTATGAATCAAACTTAAAATAAAATGCTGTTTATATTGTTAACCTAAATTAGGAAAGAAAATGTAATTTCTTTTATGTTTGTGCATAAATCCTCATTTAGGAATAATAAATATGGACCAAGTTCATTCGAGTAATTAGTGTTTAGTTATTTGTGCATGAAGGACAACAGTCCCAAGTTCTGTGATCACATACAGCTAACAGCAAAGGTTAAGGACTTTCCTTATGAATGTGATGTTGTGTTCAGATGTCTAACACAGCTCTACATTCTTACAGTTTGTGACTCACTGGCACTGTGCCTCCTCCTGTCACAGTCTGGTATTGAATGAACAATCTCGCTGCTTTAAGTGTTCGGATCAGGCTGCCTGCTGGCCACCCTACTGGCTCTTCCAGAATGAAGCTGCGGGTTAAATCCCCGACCTCTGGATCGACTCCCACTGCAGATTCCTCTCTCCTCTGTAATTCCCCGTGGGGATCATTAAAGCTACACCTAACCATGAAGTCAGACCTTTGAAAATTTCCTGGTCCTGTTCACCATCTCAGGGAGCCCTGATGGAGCTGCTGAATAGATGTTGGCAATAAAAAGGAGAGGTGGATATCGATACAAGTTCAGGATGGTACATTATTAAAAGTAAAGTTTTAAAAAGGGCAGTTTAACTGAGGCAGTAATTTATATAAGATTTAGCAGTTATCAAAAGTAGCTGATTTCTGTCTATTTCTATCATTAACTACTGATCGCTGATCGGCTGATCGGCAAAGATCAGTTGGTACAATAACAGCGTAACACTTAGTATCTCTGATCTGATCCAATCACCTGCTAAGTCTGCAAAGATTCTTCTGGAGTCCGAAGTCAACTCTGTCTTTACCACAGCAGACCAGAACAGCTGACTGCTGCCTGCCGCGAGACGGGCCAGGAGAAAGGCTGAAAATGGAGGGATGGATGGGCAGCACTGCTCGTTTTGACTGACTTTAACAGCCAAATTAAGAAGACCTATGTGCTGAGGCTCCTTTTGGGACGAATAATGAGCCACATTGTGAAACATGTTGAATTATCCTAATTATTCTTTTTCATGTCATTTTCAGATCAGCTCTCATTTTGTGTCTTGGAATCCTTCATGCATCACGGTGTCCCACAGGTCTAAATGCGAGCCAGCTCTGGCTCATATATGTTTGAGGGTGAAAATTTAGGCCAACCTGGAATCACTCACCCAATGGTTGGCACTCACGCCAGGTTTGGGCCAGCATCAGCCAGTGGAATTAGACCCTGGTGTATCAGTCATGCTTTGTTTGGAATTCATGTGCTGAATATGAAGGAGACAATTTGGCCTTCCTCGGTTGCATCTTGTTTGAGTGTGTTGCTGATTTCCACAGCCGTAAATCCTTATTTTCTTATATGCTACCTGCAGGATATCTCTTTTTTTATCCCAACACAAAAAAATATTTCCTAGATTTTCTCGATACATTCTGTATGAAAAAAATGACTTAATAGTTTAAAGATAAAGAAATGTGCATCACTAACTGGCAAAACTGAACTTATTTGATCTGCACCATAGGTATGACTTTAATACTCTGTTATAGGTTTATTAATTTTCTTGGGTCATCCTCTGAAAAGACAAGGACAACTACGAGGATGTTTTTTTTTTCCTATTCAGTTGAGGTGGAGGTGACAGGTCAGATCCCTCCCTTCAAGACTTAAATATGAGGCAGAGGTGGAGCTCAGCAGGTAAGTTCCATGCACCTCCAACTAAAGTACTGTAATCTTGAGGGACGTTTTTTTAGATTACAGGCTTTTCAGTCCTCACTCCAACGGAAAACATGGAGGACACTTTTACCAAGAGGTGTTGCTGAAGTTGTTTTCTTTCTCTTTTTTTTGGCAAGAGATAAAAATGTCCTTGCTAAGTGTATCTTGCAAGGTCTGCCCCATTGCCCCATCTCACTCATTGTCCTCGGCTGTGTAAGAGGGAGTGACAACGCAGCGTGGCAGCTAAAAGCATTCTTGCAGACTCGTCCTCATCACTTCACTCTTCCTGAAAATCAAGACTCTCCTTCATCGGTCGTTTGTTTGCAAAGAAACTCTGAGTGTCTGTGAATCCCAGCGCCACCACCGCGGTCATGTCTGTGACCACCTGAATTTTATTGAGTGCCTTTATTGTTGTTGGGCCGCTGAGGTGGACAGAGATGCCGGATGTTTTAATTAAAAGTTCCAGACTTCATCCCAAAGGCTTTTTTCGGGAGGTAGGTGTGCCTATATGACTTTTCTGTCTTAGTGAACTGCAGCTACAGTCAGGTTTCCAGGTACATGGGGTGAACAAGTGCTGAACATGCATGAAGCACACTGAGGGCAGAAAGAAGCATAGATGAATACACTTTAAAAACATGAATGTTAGATTCACAGAAGCTGTTTAAAGCAGCTAAACAGAAAACACAGTGGCTTGATGCGTGCTCAATCATCCAGGCAAGGAAATCCCAAAAAGTTGATTCCGTTTATCTGGACGTTTGGTCTTCAGTCTCAGCTGTCTGCAGGTTTCCCCAACCTTATAAACTGTGCATTTGCACAATGACTGAAACTAGCATCAGTGATGGACAATGGGCTGTGACATCACTTTGATGAAAAAATGATATGTTAAACTTTACAGTAGAAATAAACACTGGGAGGAAAATAAATAAATGAATGTGAACAAATGAATTAAAAGATGTTTTGGTCTATATCGATAATTATGCTAACAGACAGTCCAAGAAGTCTGTGCTCCAGTTTTGGTGAGCGAAAGATTGCATTTGGATGTTAGTGAGCACTAATTAGCAGGTATCTGAGCCTGTACAGCGCATCTACAGGATACGGTCCATGGATACCATCTGCAGCTGATAACTCCACCTTCTCATTTGTGAATGGCACAGGGGAGATCAACAAGCAGTCAGGGAAAGCTATTGGGAAATCAGAAAATTAATTCAGAAATACAAATCAAACAAAAGCATGTGAAAAACTGGTTGAAAATGTGGTGGGTTCTATTGATTTCAATGTGCACAGGCTTCCATAAGACATGAGATATATCGACCCAGTAACAATACAGCTAACAGAATCCAATTATAAGAGCAAATGTCTTTAATTTTACTAAATATTGAAAGTAAATATGTGTTTAAACACATCTTGTGTTTAAAGTTTGCAAATTAAAGATGTTAGGCAATGGCAGACAGTGGACCAAACCAGTGTCAGGGATGTGCGGGGGAAAAGATTTACTGATTTATTGTTTTCCATCTTACAATTAAACTAATAGCTTCCCCTACATGGAGTTGTATGCATTTAATTTTGTATATTTACAATGACAAAGTGAGGAGGAGCACACTGAAACACAGAAACACGAGGCTATACTTATTTTATCTACCCCAGCAGCAGGGTGGCAATCAGATTTTAAACTGAGGTCTGATGCATCAGTACAGTAACTTTACAAACCACTGAAAGGCTAAACCTGTCGTTTATATGCTGTCTATAGAATTTACTCATTCAGCAGATACAGAGTGATACGATTATCCCACAGGATGGTATACATGTCACAGCAGCTGTGTCTGTTAACAGGAATCAGTGATTTTTCCAGCACTTTCAGACTTTCAGTTAAAAAAAACAAAGAAAAATAACAAAGCCTTGTGTAGGTTAAAGTCTTGATGCTCGCACTTTTTGGGTTAGGTTAAGAAGAAAACCAAGGTTTTAGGTAAATAACCTTACCACACCTTAGAAAGCTCAAACTGACAAAATCCACAGTACTTTATTTTATGACTAATGAATTTCCGAAAGAATGAGTTAGTTTGCATCAATATGATCAATCAAGGTCCAATATTCTTTAATTTTCCTTTAAGCTCAGCTTTCAGTCTCCACCAGTCATGGGAAAAACTGACCAAATCATAACAAAGGGAAAACTAACAGTGGCTTTACAAGAATGTGTTTGTGCTTGAACACTATGACGTGAATGAATAAATGATCCAAATTATGAATTTAATTTGTTCTTTCATTTCAACATTGTTCACATACACTATTCAAAAACTGTTGTTTGTCTACATTATTATTTTTTAATACGCAGAAATATCAGTGAACAGTGCGCATGCATTCATGCACATTTACTTTGTTTAGATTTTATTTTTACATATCTTTGCAAATGCGAAACTTTTAAATCAGTGGTTCATGCAATTGTTTCAGAACTGTGACGAGTATGTCTAAAGCTTTTTTTTTTTTTTTTTTTAATGGAACTGTTTTGACTCTGATAACTTAAGATGTCCATTTTTTACAGTGTGCTCTCCATTGTGCAGTGCTGACACGCATAAAAAGTTTCTCTGCTTCAATTTGTGCCAATCTGACTTTGGGAAAAGGGGAAAATGTGTTCTTTCTCCACGGCGATCCATCTTCAAAGTGGGCCTGTGTGTGCTGAGAAGGATGGCGGTGGGGTGATAAGTGTTGGGGATGTAGTACATTTGAATACAATGACATAAAATAAAGCTGGTTGTCATGCTCAGCGGTTCTGCTCCGGCGGGCCTTTCCTTTCTGTCTAAAGCTGCTCGACACAGTTCCGGATTTACCAAATCCTCCGAAGACGAAACGAACCCTGTCGCTTCATTGTGTGAGAGCTGCCATGAAACACCCCACCTCACTACCATCCCTCCTCCTACACGGCCCCTCTCTCTCTCTCTCTTTCGCGATAGAGATTTTAGTGGAGTGGGGGGCGAGGGGGTTGGCGGCACGACGGGCAGGAAGTCGGTTTGCTGTTTGAGCTTTTAAGCATGTGGGGATTGGTTTCAATTTAAAGCCCTGACATAAAAAAGAAAGAATCAATTTAAAGAAGCTGGGTCCCCAGGGTCACCTGGTTGAGCGAGCACTGGAAATGACAAAAAGAGAGAAAGCAAGAGAGTGAGAGACAAAGAAACAGAGCAAAATAATTATAGGAAAAACTGCCATGTTTCAGGGAACTAAGAGAAAAAATAAATCTACATAATATACTTAATTAGCACCGTCTCTGATTTGTTCAAATGATTTCTAACATTAATCTACGAGTGGGAGAAATTCTCAAATGCTTAATGTGAAAATAGTTTAATGAGGAGGACATTTAACCAAGATGAGAAAAAATTGAAAATATTCCCAAATGCTCTGAAGATTATGATAATGGTACCAAGAAGAAAATGGCTTGACAACCTTAAAAAAAAAAAGTAGAAAATGAGGATGGAAAATTATCAGAGTGCTTTTTATAGAGTTCTACTTTAAATCTTAAAGCAAATAAACAAATAAAATTTTAAAAAATCAACCAAATACAAACAGGAAAATCAGATCCTAACATTACATTGTGTTTTCTCATCTTATAGTTTAAATGTTGTTTTGCTTAAAATCTAGTCAGTTAATTTAGTTTAACAAGTTAAATCAGTCAGGCTCGTTTTATTGTGTCCAGGCATAAAATGTCTGGCATCTGTCTTATAATATATTGTAATTCAGCTAAACACTGCAGTCTTTCAAAATTGACACACTGCACAGGTCTTAGTGTGGATAGTATGCTATTGTATCTTAACCCTCTCAAGGCAGGCATTGCCGATTTGCAACAGTTAAAAACTAACAACCTGATTACCCCACATACATATTTTATGATTTTATGCCATCTGATCTCAGGAATTCGCATGATAAGGTGGGGCCAGGTTTCACAATGAACTCACCCGAAACTCTGGCTGATTGGGACCCACACCCAGTTTCACACCTTGGCTCAGGCGATTAGAGGATCATCTTTTGTCCCTCTGTGGGGGGATACTCCCACTAGGTTTATATCTGGGACTCCCCACCATTTGACCTTAGAACTGAAGAAGCTTCTCGGATGAGAGGTGAAACGTCTTCAAGCAACTCAAAGAAGTCCAGACGCTTTTCTTTGCAAGCTCCTTTGACTACGATGACCTGGATGACTGAGAACCTTCACAGACATATTTTATGAGGTTTTTTTTTTACTCAGAAGTACCACTGCAGGACTTGGTTGTGCATTAGCAACAAAAAGTTTAATTTGAGCCTGAGAGGGTTAATTGAGACACACAGCTGCTATGTGCAGATCTTTGAAGAGATGAAATAGTTACTAGGACTTTTTAATGAGCACTCATCGCGGTTAAAGACATCAACAGTCAAAGAGCCCATCGTAAGGCATCCCCTCCCAGGAAGAGACGAGCAGCAATGCGGGGACCGGAGACCACAGAATATCTCTGAAATTCAGCTGTGAGCCAAGCGATTACCACTGCCAGTAAATGATACCTGCGATTTATCATGAGAGGATAAATCCTTTAGAGAGTTACCTAGCAACCGGTGTCTGGAATATCCACTACCTACGAGCTATCAGCTAAATAGCAATGCAAAACAACAGAATCACAGAGTTTTAGCCATATGGCAACAAGTATAGTGACATGGGCAATGGGAGGTAAAATTTTTGTTCTCAAATACACGTGAAGCCCTTACTAGCTGTTATTTTGATGTGTACAGTCAATTAGCAGTCAAAAACACCCCTGTACCAAAAGTCTAAGGTAACATCACGTTTTTCAGCCTGCACGTGCTGGAGGAGCACGTACAGATGCCACGTCGTTTACAGCTGGGAAACTGTTCAAACAGTCTCTGAAAAACGGACACGACTTTTTCTTAATGTCGTGTTTTTGTCTCTGGTCTTCACACTCTCTGGTTTCACTGACTTATGAATCACTGGGTGATGTATTCTCTACAAAAGATTCTATTTAAATAAACTTTACTCAGGGAATTTTAACAGTCATGCCAGTTAAAGCTCATTTGAATTTGAGAGACAGAGGGATGAGGTGCTCAAGGATGCGCAAGCAGAAGTAAGGAGCTTGAATCAGATCCAGACGTGGAAAGCGAGACGAGCCGACAGCCAAACGCAGCCGGGACTTCAGAGAGAGAGAGAGAAGGAGAGTAATTAAAGGTGTTTCTAAAGGGGCCGTTTGATGTAAAGCTTCCCAGCAGGACTCGCTTTCACACCGTGGACAGGAGGAGAGTTAACATGACAGTTGGCAATAAATCTTAAAACACTTTTGTTTGTTCCTGCACAGATAAACACACCGAGGCACTGAATCTGTCAGGATCTCAGAAATCTAAAAATACTCTGCGGTTTAATTAGGCCAATGATGACCCGGCGAGCTTTCAGAGGGGTAAACAGCCGCTTTCATGCCTCCTGCCTTTTGTTGTTGTTTAGATGCAGAGGCACCTTCTTTCAGGTAGCGAAGCTGCCAGAACCTCAGGAGTCACTTCAACCGTTAAAAAAAAGGCCTCCTTGTTTTGGTAGAAGGGCACCGTTGCTGTTTATCTGCCAGCAATTAGCATGGCAAACGCTACGGCTCTGGCCTGCATTCAGCGCGATTCCATCACCAAATACATAAGCTAAGCAAAGTCAACTAGGAGAATGCAAAAGCAATGCAGAAAACAAACTACTGATGTAACAACACAAAGCAGAACGGCTCAGAGACAAACAAGATGTTTTACGCCGGGAAGCTAATCATCCTCAATGCAGCGACGCTCACAGTGTGGATGATTAGTCGCTGTACAGTCTCTCGAGGTACGTCACTTTAAAACACAAAGAAGGCAGCATCGAGTCCTCATCAGCGCTAGAAAGTAATCCTCATTCCTGAAATTTTGAAGCCGCACAGAAATATTTATTCTACCGCTGAAAGCTAGCACAGCCACGTGTCGCACGAAGCTTTGATTGAGGTTGTTTTTAGGCCAGAACTTTAATTGAAACTCAGTTTGATTGATTGATTGATTGATTGAATCTTTATTTTGAACATGTTGAAAAAGTATAAAAAAATAGAATTAAAAGAGACAAATGAACAAAGCAAACAAAAGGAAAACGAGCAACCACAACTCCAAATAACGTCCATGTTCAAAAAGGAGCAGGAAGAAGCATAAGCTTATTTAATCCCACCCCTTTTCCACTATCTAGTATCAATAGACTACAGAAATACCTCCTTGCAATTACATTATATGTTATGTGTAAATTTTTTTTTTTTAATATATACACATATATGTTTCTATCTATCCATACATTTGAAACAAGAGTAACGTTTCCATGTCTATAGTTCATGTGGGTTTCTTCTCATCCATTCAAAGGGAAAATGATAATTTGTCATGTATTAGGCAGGAGTTCATTTATGATAACTACCCAACATTTCTGCATTTAATAAATAAAATACACAAAATAATAAAAACGCAGCTATGGCTGAGATGAAACCCAGCAAAAAGAACACTTTTTAATGTGAGCTCAACCACATGCATTTATTTTAAAGCTAAATTGCATCATCATCATCTTCTTCTGTGGTGGCCCAGAAAGGTCAAATGCACAGAAACGTAATCGATTTTTTTTCCTATTGTTCTTTTATGTTGAAGCTCTGTTGTGTTTTGTGTGTTTTTGCAGCATTTTTCTAGTTGCTTGTGCATTTGACCTCTCAGGGCCACCGAAACTCACACACATATCTGCAGGATTCCAACAGTGTATTATGAACGTGGGCTATGCCGACTGACCGCATTGGGATTTTTTCCATAGTCAAAGGGTTAAAGTGTCTCCTTAGAGTATTGCTCCCGTTGACCTGTTTTAAATGCGGGAAGAAGGGAATAAAGAAGGTCAAGTCTTTGTTCATTTATGTCCACTAATCAATATTTACTCATGATTTGGTGCTCCCTTATTATTGGAAGAGGGCAGCACTGTTGCCTCACAGCATGAAGGTAGTTGTGTGTTCTCCCTGCACCTGTAAAGGTTATCTCTAGTTTAGTTTAACTGGTGATTCTAATGTGGCTTTAAGTGTGAATGTAAACGGTTGACTGTGTCTCTGATTTTGGACTGGTGACCCATCCGGGGTGTGTCCCTCATTTGTGGTAAGCATACAGTCTGATATCCACTGAGCAGTCCTGTTTGATCAGACATGCAAGTAAATAGTGATTGCAGTTTCTTAAATGCAAAGCCACCGGCTATGATCACGTAACATTTAGCTTTTTATTGGCTTTCTTTAGAGTCTGGCTACGAGAAAATGATCAGAGGTCAGGAGTGCAGACTCAGAGTTTTAGGTTTAACATTCATAGATTTACATCGCCATCTGTGTACCTTTGCAGTATTTTTTATCAGTACACCAGGCGCACACCAGGACAGGCCTTCTCTGTGTATCTGAAGGTCAGACAGAATTAATGCTGAAGTGGTTTGACTGAGATAAATGTGGCATACAATTAACTTGAAATAAGAAATGGGGAAGTATCGGCTAATTTGATCAAAAAACAAATAATGGGATTGTTCTTAAAATTCCATCTTCTCTCGTCTCACTTTACATTCATAAAATGATCTGATAGGCCGAGTGAAGGTGGGAACAGAGTGTGACATTTCTTGTTTGCTCTCCTGACTGCCGTGTCAGCGCGTGGCGCAGAGAAGCAGGATGTTGAATCAGGCCTCATGTTTGTTTCCCCCGACTCGACTCTACTCCGCTACTGTCTCTGTTCAGTCCTGTGTACACAAATCTGCCAGGGAAAAGATGTTCTGAATTGCAAATGACACAAAAGGAGCAAATGGGGTGAAGTGGTAGGGGGAAACTGGGCGTTTGTGACAAAACTGCTCTGCCAGATGGGTGTAATACGGCGAGGAGAAAGCTGTTTACACACCGTCCAATCTGCAAATGGAGCATCTGTGACGAGGCTCTCAGGACGAGAACGAGTCCGGGAAGGAGCATTCCTGCTAACGGGATACAATGAATAAAATTATTACATCCTTTCTCTGCCGAGTCTCTTTATCTCTCCATCCTTCCTCACAGCTCCGGTGTGAATCGACCCCGTTCTGTTCCCATTTGTGTTTCCCCCTCCTCTCCTCTTGCTCCTACACCTCCTTCTTCCTTTCCTTCATTTCTCCCTTTGCTCTTGTCTAAAATTGAGAACAGAACAGCTGGTAATTGAAGATCATTGTCTCTCCTCAGGCCCTCAGGATTTACAATGCTTCTCACTGCAGCTCATCTGCAACACACAATTTTTCGCTTCTCTTTCTGTTTGCTTTTCCCCCTACCTTCCTCCTCTACTTCTTCTTCTCTCTCTTCCACCGTAAACTCCACAAGCCCTTTTTGAAATTGGATTTTCATTCGAGATGGACCAGGAGTACCCGTCGTGTTTATGCCGCCTTCCTCCCATCAATTTTCCTTTCTCCTTTCCTCACTTCATTTCAGCCCATTCTCTCCTCTGTCTCCTCCTGTGAATTATCTCCTCTCAGTCCGGCTTGGACAGAAGCTCCATTTTCCTCCTGATGGATATAAAAAAAAGCAGAAAAAATCACTGCAGTTTGGAGTGTGCTGCTATTCAACAGGTGGAAAGAGAAGCTGAGAAGATCATGATCAAGCAGACAATGTTCCTCTTTCTCTGCCGTCAGCTGTGGACTGAAGGTACAAGATGTTCTGTACGCACAAAGATAAAAACTTTTTATGCTATCAGGTCACGTCTGATAATGTTGATATGTTTTCCCTCTTGAATTATTTCATGCACTGTATTAAAAACAATTTAGTCTGTTTTTGCTAAAACGAGACTCGACTTTAACGATCAGATGAAAAGAAAGAAAAACGCCGTCTGAGGTCTCCACGTAGGTGCACGCTGACACCGTAACTGAAGTCACTCCAAACAGTCTCTTTGTTAGAACACAGAATCTCTATTTTTGCCTGTTTATTGCATTTTTCCTGGTTGAACTCAATTTGTCTGACAGCTGGTAACAATACTCTGTTAAGCTAAAGAATTTGGAAAAATACGAATTTCTGACTGAGCATGACCCCAATATGCAGTTTTAATCAGGAAAATGTATCCAAATTTTTATCCCATTTCTACGTAATGAGCTTGGTTCCCCTCGGTGAACAGATAACAAATTACAGATGAATGTGCAACCACAACATGCTGAGAGAGCTGGCTCGTGCATGTTTAAATGCAGGGCTTGACACAGCCGAAGCCTCAATGAGCCCAGGCCTGGTAAAAAGAAATATGTTGCCGAGCTGCTGGCCCATTTGGGCCAGTGACCATGTTTCCACCACACAGTTATGAATTTATCTGTGAAGCAAATGGCTCTAACAAGTCAACTTTGTCATTTCAGTCTAAGACTTGTTTTCACCACAAAGGAAGGATGCGACGTGGTGCGTGAAAAGCCGGACAAAGAATCCTGGACTAAGATGAAAAAACAGACCCCAAACCGCAAAGCAATGACGCAAACCAAGAACAGCTGTTCTTTTCTATATTTCCAGTTTTTTGTTATTTTAAATTTACTGTCTACAAATATCTCTCAAAACATGTCAGAAACCTTCTAAAACATATGCCCCAGTTCATTATGCCCCAAATCCCCATCGCAGCTGCAAAAGAGAAAACACCCCATTAAACACACTCAAACATACCTAACTTTAACTGGCTGACTGGTCAGGTCAGCCAGTTAAAGTGATACTTTTCAGTCTTTAGCCTTCGGTTGATACGCTGTGTGGATTGGGATTGATTTCTTGTAAACCTGGTCGAGTGTTTAGCAGATGTTTAATCTTTTATGAACAGGTTCATCTATGTGCATCATTAACTGCATAAAACCAAAGGAACTCAGAGAAGAGATGCAGACTTCTTCAAAGACAGATAAATTAATTTATTAATTTAGGTAGTGTCACATATAAGGTGACTTAAATAAAAAGGCTGTTCTTAAACCTCGATTATACTTTCCCCATCTTTCGGGTCCACTTGGGTCTGAATGTTGAAATTTTTGTCATCAACTTCCTTGCCCACTTGTTTTTTGTGTGCACCAGGTGCCAGACTTCAAATGATGTTTCCAGCTGTGTGTGTCTGTGTCCACAAGTATAATCAAGGCTTTGATGTAATAGAAAAACAAGATACCAAAGAAACGATAATTGATTTAGCCCATGTAGCATGATAGTAGTTTATCATCAAACTGAAAAATCACAAAAAGCAAACAGTGGAAAAGGGAACAAACTAAACCAAGGCAATGAACTCAGGTAAAATGTCCGTTATCAATTCACCTCTTCAATAGGCTTAAATGTGAAGACGAGTGACCTTTTCAGCTTTTGCATTCACCGCTGGTTTTATTTTAAACAGCCCCAGTGCATTTGGTTTACGGGCATGTCTAAAGGCTAGCACACAGTGTCCTCCACTTCATGCATTTTAAAACTTTAATCATTAAATATTCGGAAGATTTGGAAAATGAATTTAAAAATATGTCACGGCTGGGTGGGCCAGTGTGTTTGAGGTGGGGACCAAAATGCAGACATGAGAGAAAAACAAAGTATAACAAAAAGCTAGTATTTATTGTGGCTGATATCATATCATCATCATTCGTCCAGAATTGCTGTGCGTTGCTGACCTACAGCAGACAAGAGCTTCTGGACATCTGGACTCATAACTCCAACAGTTTTATCGCCGATCTCCAACTCATCCCAGAGATCTCCAGAACACTGGAGGCTGCCCACTCTCCCCGGCCGGGCGGAAGTGCACGCAGACGGCGCCGAGATTGTAAACAAAGGCGAGGTAGGCGCAGAGGGCTACGGGCTAAGCTAAAACTAACACCACACCGGCTGCCTTTACCCAGTATTTTCCTCGCCAATGTCCGTTCTCTGGCAAACAAAATGGATGAGATACGGCTCTCCATCACTAACAACAGATGGATTATGGACTCAAATGTCATGTTTTTCACCGAAACATGGTTGAACAACAGCTGCCCGGACAATGCTATCGAGTTAGCAGGACGCCACACACACCGAGCCGACAGGCTAGCAGATGACTCCGGCAAGACCAGAGGTGGAGGTTTGTGCATTTATATTAACAATGGTTGGTGAACTCCACTACTACTGAGAGTCACTGCTCACCTAATGCGGAGTTTTTAATGGTCAAATGCAGACCTTATTATCTCCCCAGAGAACTCACCTCTATCATACTCACTGCCGTGTATATACCCCCCGACGCTAATGCTAGGTTGGCCATGAAAGAACTTTCTACAGCCATTAACAAACACCAAAATAAACACCCTGAGGCTGCTTTTATTGTTGCTGGCGACTTCAACCACACCAACTTAAAGACAGTCCTCCCCAGATTCCACCAACATGTCTCCTGCCACACCAGAGGAGACAAGACTTTAGACCATGTGTATTCCAACCTGGCTGGAGCCTACAAAGCCACACCCCTCCCCCACATTGGACAATCGGACCATCTCTCCCTGTTTCTCACACCTAGGTATTCACCACTCATCCAACGTGTGAAACCTGCTGTGAGGACAATTAAAGTTTGGCCAGAGGGGACAGACGCAGTGCTCCAGGACAGATTTAAAAACACAGACTGGAATATGTTCACCCACACAGACCTGGACCAGTACGCCTCATCTGTACTGGATTACATCTCCAAAACCACAGACAGTGTCACCACCCAGAAACGGATCACCATGTACCCCAACCGGAAGCCTTGGATGAACCGGGATGTTCGTCTCCTCCTGAAGGCACGCAACACCGCCTTTAGGTCAGGAGATGCACACGCCTACAGTACAGCCAGGGCTAATCTAAAGAAGGGCATCAAAAAAGCCAAACACCATTAAAAAAAGAAGGTAGAAGAACACTTCTCCAACTCCAACCCCCGACGCATGTGGCAGGGACTCCAGACCATTACAGACTACAGGACCACCAAACCCTCCCCCGCATCCTCTGATATCTCCTTTCTCAATGAGCTCAACAACTTTTATGCTCGTTTTGAGCGAGGGAACCCCACAACCACAACCAAAGCAGACGTGACGCCAGACCACCAACCTCTGACTCTCTCCCCCACCGATGTAGGGGGTGAGCAGGATCAATGTCCACAAGGCTGCAGGTCCTGATGGCATCCCCGGGCGTGTTCTCAGAGTGTGTTCTGGAGAGCTTGCAGGAGTGCTGACAGACATATTCAACCTGT
The DNA here is from genome assembly GCF_965226115.1 of Aulonocara stuartgranti. Classification (NCBI taxonomy): domain Eukaryota; kingdom Metazoa; phylum Chordata; class Actinopteri; order Cichliformes; family Cichlidae; genus Aulonocara; species Aulonocara stuartgranti. Next base: position 12,375,449 of record NC_138940.1, on the reverse strand, counting down.
CCTTGGCCCACGCTGTGGTACCGGCCTGCTTCAAATCCACCTCCATCGTCCCGATACCCAAAAACTCCAACCCATCTTGCCTCAATGACTACCGCCCAGTAGCACTCATCCCCATCATCACTAAGTGCTTAGAGCAGCTGGTCCTAGCACACTTCAAATCCTGTCTCCCCCCCACCCTGGACCCCCACCAATTCGCATACCGCCAGAACAGGAGCACAGAGGATGCAGTCTCCATCGCACTGCACTCTATCCTCTCACACCTGGACAACAACAACACCTACGCCAGAATGCTGTTTATAGACTTCAGTTCAGCGTTCAATACAATCCACCCCTCACAACTCATCAGGAAACTGACAGACCTGGGCATCAGTTCCCTCATCTGCAAATGGTTACTGGACTTCCTGACCAACCGCCCCCAACATGTCCGGCTGGATAACCGCTGCTCATCTACCATCACAATGAACACCGGTGTACCACAAGGCTGTGTGATGAGCCCTTTCCTCTACTCCCTCTTCACCCACGACTGCAGACCTGCTGATGGTTCCATCACCATCATTAAGTTTGCAGATGACACCACGGTGATTGGCCTCATCAGTGACAACGATGAGGCCGCCTACAGGGAGGAGGTGGATCGTCTGACTGAGTGGTGCGACACAAACAACCTGCTACTTAACACAGAGAAGACCAAGGAGCTCATCGTGGACTACAGGAGGAATGCTGACCCACATCCACCCATCCACATTAAGGGGACGGCTGTGGAGCATGTGAGCAGCTTCAAGTTCCTGGGAGTCCACATCTCCGAGGATCTCACCTGGACGACCAACTGCTCCAAGCTGGTCAAGAAGGCTCACCAGCGCCTCTTCTTCTTGAGGACTCTGAGGAAGAACCACCTGTCCTCAGACATCCTGGTGAACTTCTATCGTTGCACCATCGAGAGCATCCTGACCAACTGTATAACAGTCTGGTACGGGAACTGCTCTGCCTCGGACTGGAAGGCGTTGCAGAGGGTCGTGAAAACTGCCCAGCGCATCGCCGGAGCACCACTTCCTGCCATAAAAGACATCTACAGGAAGCGGTGTCTGAAAAGGGCTGGGAAAATCATCAGAGACCCCAGTCACCCATCACATGGACTCTTCACCTCCTGCCCTCTGGGAGGCGCTACAGGAGCCTCCGGACTAAGACCACCAGGTACCGGAACAGCTTCTTCCCCACAGCTGTCAGACTCCTGAACTCTGCCACCTGACCCACGTTAACACATGGACTGAACATACACACACCCACAATGGACAACTGTACCCTCAAACACACAATAATAACATGGACTGAACCACCACTCACAACCACTAGCACTTATATAGCCTCTGTAGAAATTATCCACATATCTCACTTATCTTAACTGCACTACTGTATAGCTCTGTGTAAATAATCATTCTGTACATACGATAATTTTTAACCCCACAAATGTTTACAACTTGCATAGTTCCCATTTCTGTATAGCTGTATATCTCAGATTTCTGTAAAGTTATTTGTTTCATATTCTGTATAGTTTTTCATATTTATATCCTGTCCATATCCTGTACATAGCTTGTACTCACTACAGCCTGTACATACTTATAGTTATAGAATATTCACAACATACTTCATACCGTGTACATTATAACATACCATAGTAGACCCATTTCTGTAATATACTTACATATCTATATTATTGCTAATATATATTGTAATATATCTATATCACTAAAGCACTTCTGGATGGATGCAAACTGCATTTCGTTGCCCTGTACCTGTGCATGTGCAATGACAATAAAGTTGAATTCTATTCTATTCTATAAACACAAAACAAAGCCAAAGTCAAACTGAGAATAGAACTAAACTAAAACCTAAACTGGGATAAGCTAACGCTAACATGAAAACTATGACGAGAGACATGAAGGTGAACCGAAGCTTTAAAATAATCCTGAGACTTGACATACATGACACCAGACAAACAGACAACCCAACATTGAACAGAAGGAGACAGAGGACTTCAATACACAGAAGTGTAATTAGGGAAGTGGAAACACCTGGGGAAACGGTTAGCTGGCACAAATGAACATGACACCACAGGGGAAGCAAAACTGAACATGGAAGCAAGACCTTCACAATAAAAAAGGAATCATGGAGAAAACTGGGTTGAAGAGAGGGACACAGAGGGGAGAGACAAGGGAAGCTACATAGATGAGGTGTTATCTCCTCATCTATGACAAACAGAAAAAGACTCATAAACTAGGAGACATAGGAGTAACATAAACTAGACTAAAACTCAACTAAATCCTAACTAATAATAACAACCCAAGAACTTAGCATATTTCCAATATAATATCAGAAATCAAAAATACAAAATAGCTCAAAATGCTGGGTCACAGACCCAGCCCGTCACAAAATATAAATCTACCAACAAGTCGTCAGGCTACAAGAAATCTTTCTGCCGCCAAAGAAAAGAAATGCAGTCAAAACAGTCTTTGTTATTGATGTTTGTCTTCTTTGGATGTTGCAGGTTTGCTCACGTGCAAATCAGTATGTCCTGATGAGCCTGTTTGTGTTTTACATACAATCACTGAAGCAGCAGGTGTGCAGTATTAAAAAAAGTGTCCCTGTTAAGGCAACCGTTTAACCTCTTAACATCCAGCAACTTAATAGTAGCATTCGTTTTATGTCTACCCAAATGTGTGTAAGAGAGATGATATGAAAGGTAACAGCTTCTAGTTCCAGACACTATGTTTGTTACATACATGTTGCTAAAATGCCATCTAACCAACCTCTAAGTGAAATGTATTTGATTTGTTAGATATGAAGAGGTTAATGGAATTCCAATGAGATGAGTCTTTCCAGTGTTTCATTTTTACAGTGTCCCATTGACTTTATTTGGGGAGGCTGTATATTTCATAGTCTCAGTTACCTGTTCTGAGCAGACAGGAGTGGCGCTAGAGCCCATCTGCTTCAAAGTTCGATGTATGTGCATTCAGAGATGCTGTTCTGCAGACCTTCATTGTAATGAGTGGTCATTTGAGTTACTGTTACTGTTACCTTCCTGTCAGCTCAATAGTGATGGGATTTCCGGGTCTTTTTAGAGAACCGGCTCTTTCGGCTCGGCTCACTAAAAAGAGCCGGCTCTTTCGGCTCCCAACCGGCTTTTCAGGTTGTTTTGTTGCTTTAATTAATTTATTATTAACAACAATATAAAATTATGCACAAAAGGAATTACTAATGTAAAAGAAAGTGGTTTTATTTATATATGTTTATATATAAATATATGCGGTGGCCCCTAGAGACAAAACACGTACAAACTCCAAAACACATTTCTAGCATTAACTGAACTTCCAAAGCAGAGCTACCTAGATCACTTAAATTACACAATTGAAAGCATATGTGTATTGTTTGTGTATTTATACACAGGCACTCATATATATTCAAATAATTTAAAAAAATGTTCATTTACCTGTTACTACCACACACCAAATCCGGTCGTTGGTAATTCCTGACTTGTGTAGCCACTAGGTAACAAAGCTCAACACTGCCCCTAGCATCCTGGAAATAGTTGTGGATGATTACTATACCTTTCTAATGTGACGTTGTTGTCCCTGGCTCTCTTTCTCTCTCTCTCCCTCCCGCTCTGTTCCTGTGCTACTGCCAGTGTAACTACCGCCCCTCCCCCCTCTGCCCAGCATAAAGCACAAGGCTCGCGTGCGGAGTGAAGCGGAAAAAAAGTGCAAGAAAGAGGGTGAGAGAAAGAAAAAAAAAAAACCCCACAGCTCGTGATAAGGAGCCGGCTCGCGTCGTTCACTTCAAAGAGTCGGCTCTAAGAGGCGTTTCGTTTGCGACCGACACATCACTACAGCTCAAAGCAGTCTGGCCATTCCCCTCTGACCTCTCTCATCAACAAGGCACGTTCATCCAGAGAACTGCTGCTCATTGGATATTTTGTCCATAAACCTTGAGATGGTTGAGTGGGAATTGGGTTTGGGAAGTGGGTTTTGAGGCAGCTCCGTGGTTTCCTCCCAGCTGGGTATGCATGGAAAACCTAAAAAGGAAAGTTGTCCAGGAGGCATCCTAACCAGAGGCAAGAACGACTAATGGGTCCTTTCCACTCCGGAGTAAATTCCAAGCTCTTAATCTGTTGCTCCATTTTGCCTCTGCTCAGACATGTCCATCGATCAATTTTGAATATGCTTCTGTTAATATCTAAAGCCATTGCCCTGCTCTAAATCCGCCTGTGTCAGCCATGAAACCATGAAATACTGTATATTGGATAACACTGTATATTGAGCTAACCCTGCTCTGATCATCTTGACTGGCAGTTTATAGCAGCATGAAATTAAAAGGATCTTGTTTTATTGCAGCAGAACATCACTCTCTAGCCTGTAAGCTCATCTCTGAACCATACAGCGTAGCGCCAACGTGCTCGATGAAGTCAAAGTGGACCGAACGGTGGCCGCCTGAAACTATAATAAACATGGTAGCCGGGATATTGCAGGAATCAGCGATCCGAGCATTGAGAAATTAGCTTGTCTTTCTCTTTCACTGTTATTGATCACCTGACTTCCTTATACATTTCCACATAATAGGCAGCACTGACTTAATTAGTCAAAAGACAGGCTGGGTAATTACATGTCACTTTAACAATGTGTTTTATTGCCTACAATCTCTGGTGGTACCAAGCGCATCTAATGGTGGATTTAATGCAAAGTGGATAGAGAAGGAGGGGTAGAAAGAAGAGGGTAGATTATATGCAAAGAGCAGGAATTAAACAACCAAATAAATCTGATTTTTTTTCTTTTACTAAACCACTTGTTACTTTTACAGTTAAATACACTGGATTTAGCGGGTGGTAAACAATGTTTTGTGGTAGTTTTGATTCTCATTATTGTTTTCTGCTTATCTTATTCATAGTTCCTGGTCTTTAGGTTCCTGTCTCTGTGCCTTCCTGGTGTTTCTTGTATCACGTGAAGTTATGTTTTCACATCTGTGCTTCTCCCCGTTTCAGTGTCAAGTCCGTGTCTCTGTGCGTGTCTCATGTTTCCTGTTTTACTTTGAAGGTCTCGTGTCCAATGTTAGTGTTTTCAGTTTTGCTTCCTCCCAGTGTGTGTGATTACTCACAGCTGTGCTCTCCTCCTGTGTCTCATTCCCTCATAATTCCTCGGTGTATTTAAACCCTTTGTTGCTGGATTGTCTGCTTGTCATTTGCTGCTAGCCTCCCATGTCTCAGGTATTCATGTATTTCATAGTGTTCCTGATTTCTGTGTATTTAGTTTTCCCAGTTTAGATTTTTGTGATTAGTTTCTCATTCATCTGGGGTTTTTTGTGTGTGTGTGCGTGGTTCATGTTCTGTTTTTCTGCCTCAATAAAAGGCACGCCTCTTGTTATAGTCCAGTTCCGTTCCCACATTTTGTTCATCTGCGTTTGGGTCCACTGCAACCTTGACATAAAACTCAGTGTTCGATTTTCATGTCAAGATATTTGTAATAAAGTTTTTATTTCAAATTGAGGAATAACTAAAATGACATTAATTCTGTGTTTTAGGAACAGAAAACATAAGCAGACAAAACAAAATTATATCTCTGCCGTGTTTACTTTTGTTTGAAAAGCGTTAAAGTATCAAGCAGCTGAATTTCTGATCAGAATAGCACAAAAACCTTGGCCTTATTGCAGTGGCTTCTTCAGAGCATATTCCAGTGTAGTATTAGTTTGGCTTAACATGGATTAAACATAAGTGAACTCCTCCCCCCCCCTTTCTCTCCAGACAGGCTGCTCAGGTCTTTGGAGCTTAGGTTAAAAAGGAAGGCTGACACACGCACGCACGCAGGCAAAATGTTGAAAAAATGAATGTTGATGCCTGACCCAGATGCAAAGAACACCTGCCGTTCTCTCGAGCATCCAACACAATAACTGCAAGCACTGACTGACTGAAGTGTTCATGTATCAGTGGTCATATTTCTCATTGAGAGCACATTTTCTTTCTATTACACACAGTCTACAACGTGTTACTTTACTTGTACTTTCTGTAGTTTCTTAAAGCTAAGAGAAACCTCTATGACCTGCTAGTAATTCACTGTGCAGCAAAGCTTTCTGCAAATCGACAAAGCTTTAAGGTCTAGTGGAGATCTCAAATTTTCTGAACCATATCAGATCTGTCAAACTGAATTTTGTGGTCGGAAGTGATCCCTGAGACATGTAGAATACGTCTAGAATTGATTGAATGGTGCAGCTGTGAAACTCTAGTCTGGATCAGAATATTGCTACAAGTGCTAAACCTGAAGGAAGTAGGAAAAAATATAACATCACTGAAGTGTGCATTTTTTTTTTTCCTCTTGAAGGGATGTTGACTGTGAGCTTGTCTGTTAAATCTGACATCATTACCGATGACAACATAGAACATCTTGTTTATAGCAAAATACCTATCACTCCAACTTGACTGCACAAGGCTAGCAGGTTGACATATTAAAGAGAGATGCTGCATGTACCTACAGCTTATATTAAGGGCTGATCAGGTGAACCTATGCACCCTACTCCCATACACTGAGCACTTCTCCTACCCCACCCCAATGTGACCCACCGAAGAAGGGAGTTCTTCTTCCCCACTGTTACAAAATATTGCTCATTATGAGCCATCTGGAGTTTTCTCTCTATTATTGCTGTTTTTGCCCTAAAATATGAAGCACTTTGAGATGACTGTGCCTTGAAACGATGCTATACCAATAAAACTGAACTGTACTTTTAGCTGTTTCCTTTTCTTTTTGGCTTATTTGCTTCCATAACATGTTCTCATCAAATCAAATCAAATCACTTTTATTGTCACATCACATGTGCAGGCACACTGGCACAGCACATGCGAGTGAAATTCTTGTGTGCGAGCCCCACAAGCAACAGAGATGTGCAAACACAACAACACAAACGAGCAAAACACAAGAATGGCCAACCTGAAACTAATAAATATATGTACAATATATAATAGTGTATGCATTTCTGGATGTGTATACTAAATATTTTCCTACGTGTGTGTGTGTGTGTGTGTGTGTGTGTGTGTGTGTGTGTATACACATTTTTACAAATTAAATAGTAAAAAAAAATAAATAAATAATAATAATAATAATAATAATAATAATAATAATAATAATAATAATAATAATAATAATAATAATAATAAAATATATAAAATATACAGAGTTGAATATGTGCAAAACAAGTGGCATTTATATACAGTGTGGAGTGCATTCAGACTAAGAAAGAAAATATCCAAAATACACATTTAGATGCTTATTTTTCTTTGGCAATTTTAATTTGTGCAAATGAGAGCACGTTTAATAAGATATTACCTAATTTGCATGTTTACACACAAAATTTCAGAAAACCTCTAAATAAATACAATTGATTGTTTCCGTGTAAGCAGCTGGGGCATTTAATTGAATTTTTTAGCTGCTTACAATTTTTACTAAATTGTTTTTCATTTAGATTATATCTTGTTTTTCAAAACATCGATTTAAGGGCAGTATTCTCAATAAAATGTTTTTCTTTTTCTCTTTAAGTCTTTAAGGGGAGATTTCTGGCTCACACAGCAAACGTTCCAGTTTTTTTTTTTTTCCTCTTTCTATTTGAAGATTGCGTAGTTGCCATTCAGAGCCTGAGTGATGCAACATTTTATTTCTGAGAATGCTGTGAAAAGCATGTTTACATAAGCAGTAGAACTAAACTCGGTATTCAAAGTTTGTTCTGGTTGTGATGCTAGATAAAACTAGATAAATATTCTGATATATCCTAAGGGAGCTGTGACCAGATTTAATGGCCGTCCATGTAATAGCTCTGGGAGCTGCTGGTCAATATCATGTCAACAACATGGCCAAAAACAGTTTAAACAGGCACTTAACACTCGGTTTGAACAAATTACTTAATTTTCTCTTGGAACAACAAGAAACTGCTGCTGCAATAAACAGAGTGGACACAGAATAAATTGATTGTATATTTCACAACAACTGCAGACATAATTTGCTTCCTCGAGATTGGGTAGGTTAAAGAGGCTGGTTCTTCAGATTCCTTCAATTTTGAGTTTGTAACAGGGTTTGTATCCTTTAAATTTGTGGCACACATCAAACTGCTCTGTAAAGTTCAGCCAAATCCAAGACAGACACTCATGAATTACAGATGTCGCACAGTTTATTTTCACAAGAAGCCAGAAATGTAGTTGGAAGTTAGAAAACACACATTTACACAACACTTGTACACTGGTATTGTGAGACAAGCTCTGTCATTTTCAGCCTTGACTATTTCATTCCCAAAAGATTCTCCGTTTGTTGGGAATTCAAGAAACGGAAGCCTTCTCTTACTGAAGTGAACAGTGTGATATGAAACTGCTTCTGCCAGCTCAAACACTCTGTGGTCAACACGTCGTGAGCCGCCTGCTGGCTCGATCAGAGATGCTCAGCCAGTGTCAAGCTAACACTGCAACACATACATGGAAGCCAATTAACAAATGAAACAGAAAGCAGAAGATGAAGGGCAAACCACACGATACTCAAATCCTCAAATACCCTTCTGTGCCACGGCCCCGCCCCTCTTCTTCTCTGACAGAAAGTTGATTGGATTGCCCTTGATTTTTTTTTTCTCTACAACATGTCAGATCTGTATTTCTGGGGCAAGACCAGGAGGAATTAGGTTTAAAAAGGACTCCCTCCATAGTCAAAAACTCATTTCATCATCAATTCCAGCACTTGGAGCTCCACAGCCTGCAGCCAGAGACAGAGGGGTATCGGAGTTGTGGCCGCTGGAGTCTTCTGACAGTCTATCTGACGAGCCGCTCCATTTATTCGGAAGATCAGCTGTCACTCCCGTCACTGTCAAGACGTTTTAAATGAGCTCGTCGACCTGGACGGCGTTTTGGAGACGGATTAAACTCCATATTTTAACTACAGAGCCATCAGCGGGTTCCTGTGTCACAGACGCAGTGGAGGGTAAAAGCCACCCAAAACTTTTTTTTTTTAATGCTGATGGAATAAATTGATTGTGTTTACATACATTAGCATTCATTACGGTGGTCTAAAGTGCCAGTGTTGTTGAGAGAGGGTCATGGAAACAAAAAGTTAACTGCACTCACTTTTGATTTAACTTTCAAATTCAGTCGTTTGGAAAAGGTTTGAAAAACAGTAAAAGCGACGGGTCTCTGAGGGTAATTTGTCTTTTCATGCGTTTTACCTCGTTGAAGGTTCCTGCCATGTAGGTGTCAGTCATACTTAAGGCCTGTTAACCTTTATTACACTCAGAGCTTTCTGTTGTTCATTAAATTTAATTAATAAACCATTTTTGCATTAAACTATTGGCTTTGTAATTCTTTCTATGCCCTGGAGAATATCGTGGCCACAGGTTGGAATGACGCTATTTGCGAGGCCTTTGAAGGGGAAGGACACATAAAGCCGAGAGCAGGTTAAACACAATGACACTGGTTTAAGGCACATCATACTCCTTACAATCCAAATTTGACTTCCAGATAAAGGCTTTGTAGCTGTGTGCATAGTCCTCCGAGCCAAACAGCTCCTGATGGTGGTCCTGGACCAAATCACATGAACCCTGTGGGTTTTTGGGGAATATCCAACAACTCAGACTGTCCTTACACTGGACCAAAGCATCCAGTTAGATGGAAAGGAGAAAGTGAATGAAAATGCATTCCTCTCTGCTCAGCGTAAATCATTCTTAATATTCATTTATTTTTGCACAAACAAGAACACATACGTACCCCTAGACATTCCCACTGCACAACAGCATGTAAACAACAAAAGCATATTTACATTTGCAGCAAATCAATTTGAAGCAAATACTCCAGCATTGAAATATAAACGTTTGGAAACATAACAGGAGCTGAGGAGTACTCGAGTGCTGGAATACACAAGGGGGGTCAAGTCTGTCCGTGAGAGACGAGTCTGATCTAACAGCACTTCTTACTTTGCCATACATATTGAAATATTACCACTGTATGACATCACATTTATATGCTCATTCAGCAAATGATTGGCTGTTTGCGGGTGTGAAAACTGGGATTTTTAGGATGTAAATGGAACTCAGCACTCACTCCCATGGGATTACCACCCACCACAAATTTAAAAGTGGAATCGTATTCAGAATGTCAGAACCTGGATCGGCTTTCATATGTATTTCCAAAGGAAGTTGAAAGTTTATATCCATCACCTTCCAATTACCCGTCTCATCTCCTCTTTCATCCTGAGCTTGTTTATTCCCCTTTTATTTCCTCTTTCCGTCCTTCATACTTTGCATGACTCCCGGGGTCGCCAGCCTCCTCTACTTCTTCACCTCAGAAACCTGACACTTCGCTGAACACCCACCCGCCCCTCTCGTTACATCCATTAGCCAGTCCTGTGGGAGGGATTGCGACCTCTGCTTTGAGCAGGTAATGTAGAGAAGTCAGGGAGGGAATTGGAGTTGCGTCCAGCTCACCTTTCGACAGGTGGATGGCGGGTCAGAGGACATTCTAGACCTCGTTATCTTATCTTCTGTCTCCTAATGAGCCACCGAGACGACTGTCCCCTTTGTACAGTGCCGAAAAGGGGCCGTTGAAGTCTTTGTGTTCCTGAGGCTAATTACATCGCGGTCGTTCAGTTTGGGACAAGGTGCTGCTTCAAGTGGGAGAAGTGAACCAGCGTGGGGGAAAGTGTCTGGGCAGCCGTGGAGGGGGCGGAGGCTTCGGTTACCTGTGAATTCCCCTTGAAAACAGAGCTCCCTTTCTTCCACTTCGGGGGGTTTGGAGGTAGTTTGATCAGGTGCATTCCTCCCCTCTCTGGTCAGTTTCTCAGGAGGATTAAAAGGAGAAAAGTTTAACGTCTTACAGGTTTAAAATGGCGACAGATTGCTCGTGACGGTACTGGAGATTGGATAGTGAGGCCACAGACAATCACTCCTCTCAGGACTTATTTTTCCTCATTTTACCTCCCAAGTGAAAAGGAAAGCATTTAGAAAGGAAGTGAAGGAACACATTTAGCCCTGAGGTTCACAAAAAAGGTCAACATTTTACTTTTCTTCCTAACTTCATTCTAATTATGTCATTCTACACTTTTTTGAAATATTGTTCATCCTTTAGGACCAGATGGTTCTAGCCACACACACACACGCACGCACGCACGCACGCGCGCACACACACACACACACACACACACACACACACACACACACACACACACACACACACACACACACACACACACACACACACACACACACACTCTCAACTAAAACCTATTAGCTGCTTCAGCTTTAATAGTGATATCATAGCTGCAATGCCAAGACTGCCTTAGACTGGTACAATGCCAGTGAAATACTCGAAAGTATCAGAGATAGTGTCAAGGGTCTCTTGATATATTGCGGACTGTTGTGTGTCTTTGTACCTGTGCATAGGCAATTGTATACAACCTTTTCCATTTAACACAAACTCAGTGTACTTGACATGAAAGTATGTAAAATAGCAAATAAAAGGAGAATACAGGTGTATTTGCATCTTTCAGTAGTATCTTCAAACACATGAATGAATACGGTGGTTTCAGCCATAAGAGAAATCATTTATCATGACTGTCAGGTTGAGGGAGACTTTTCACATCTACAGATTCCACACATAGGATTTGATCACAGTCCCTCTTTAAGGCTCACAGACACATGTTGCTGCAGGATGGACTCTGTTCATTAAATATGCTGGATTAAAAAAAAAAAAAGATTTTGACTTTGTGATGAAATCGATGTAAATCTGGTGCAGCTGCAGTTTTGAATAAAGTTTTTCATCCCTGAATGTTTCCTGTACTATCACCATAACTTATTAATTTCTGAGAGTTAAAACATACTGCTCAAAAAATACTCTCACACCGATGTACATGAGGGAAAGAGGCTGAAATCTGGCCTGTTTTCACAGCATAAAAGTAAAGTTTTGCATGGCTTCATTTGATATGATAAAGTTATCGTACAGTTTGAGGGGGTCAGGTAGGAGACAGTCATCCATATACTGGTTTAAAAACTGCATTTTAAACAAATGTCTTTAGTTTACTTTTACATGCATTCATCTTTTAACTGTGTTTTGTTATTATTTTGCAGTCTGTTAATGTGACAAAATTTAAGCTCTTCCCATTTCTTGACCTTATCACCTTAGACATTATCACTTTGTATTACTGTGTTCTGTATCTCTGGTTTGTACTTAATAATTAATGTTTTTATGTGTTTTATCCATAGCAGTATTGACTCGAGCAGTTTATTTTGTTGAAAATACACTTTTTAAATTTTATTGGTGGACTTTGCTAATTCTCGTTGGTTAAAACAGGACTAAAAGTGAACTTTGGAGACCAAACTCTTAGTCTCTGGTTTGCTTTTAGGCTTCAGTATTTTATTCTTTGGCATTCTTTGGGTAAATTTTTTAACTATTATAACACTGCACCAGAACTTTGTCAAACAACTAAACTGAATTTTAACAAGTGGTTTAAATGGAGAATTGTGATTTGCTGATTCAGTGCTCCCCAGGCAGCTTATTCCAGAGCTTCAGTACCCTGACTACAAAGAACCGGTCCAGTCTCGCCTTTAATTTAGACCCAGGAACAGTGAGCAAGTTCTTGCCTGAGGACATCAGGCTGCACCCAGCTTGACAGTTGCAGAGCAACTCTGAAATGTAGTCTGGGGCTTGGTCATGAAGGGCCTAAAAAGTAATCAATAAATTCTTTGGTTGGCAGTGCAGTGATACTAAAAGTTGCATAATTGGCTCCTTTTCCTTGCTTTTCACTGAAAGTGTAGCAGCTGCATTTTGTACAATCTGGAGCTTGCTGAGTGGACTTTCAAATCTTTAACCTCCTAAGACCCGAACTCTTCCACGACATGCATTTTTAATTTCTCTTTGATATTTGGGCTGATTGGGGCCTGATGAATGTAAAAACAAAGAATTACCAGATTTTTTTTTACCTTATTTTTGTTTTTAAGAAAAATAAGAGCCACAAATGAGGATATTCATTTAACATTTTGATAGAACAGTAGCAGTATAATGTCCTCATAAGTGGATATCAGGCCCTTGTAGAGCAAAATTGAGTATTTTGGTCTAAATAACCCAAAATGTGATGTCTACATATATGTGGACGGCAGGTCCTAGGTTAAACATAAAACAGCACTAAACTGGTATTTTAGATGATAAGAAAATGACGGTTTTCACAAAAGGCTTGATGTGGCAGTGAGGTACATACTGATTTGTACACACACAGTTTAACAGCAAATAACAGCAATCTCAGGTGTTTCGAACACACCTCAACACAACACTTATGTCATTTAGCAGAAGCAGCATATCATCTGTCCCAATTAAAGACAACATGCTATGTCTGACTAGAGCAGGGGTGGGCAACTCCAGGCCTCGAGGGCCAGTGTCCCTGCAGGTTTTAGATGTGTCCTTGGACCAACACAGCTGATTTAAATGGCTAAATTAGCTCCTCAACATGCCCTGAAGTTCTCCAGAGGCCTGGTAATGAACTAATCATTTCATTCAGATGTGTTGACCCAGGGTGAGATATAAAACCTGCAGGACACCGGCCCTCGAGGCCTGGAATGGCCCACCCCTGGACTAGAGTATGGGAAAAATATATATTTTGTCAAATATTATCCCACAGATATGATCCTTGGGGTAGTTCAGGTGTTGTAGATGAAATATTTTCACCCACAGAAACATAAAAAATATCCTGACAGAAATAATACCTGTCCTAACAGCAGTGGTCTCTTAGACCAGCGGACCCCAACCCTCAGGCCATGGACCGGTAGAGGTCCGCGAGTGGTTTGATACTGGGCTGCGAGAATTGAGGCTCGGTGTGAAATTGATGGTTTTCAGGGTTTTTATTGTTAACTTGTTTTCCCTGGGTCTTTTCCCGTGTTTTAGTTGTGTGTCTTATTTTGAAAGAAATATTTACGCATTACTATAGCGACCAGCAAGCAAAAGGGGCAGAGAGGAGGATGTTGCTCTCAGTGTTGTTGGTGCATTTCAGGGGGGCGCTGCTAATAAAGTTAATTACAATTTCACAGTGAATTTATTATTATATTTACAAAATACCACAGTTTTTGTCTTGATCATATCATTTTGTTTTGTTGTATTTATCCGCGACACCTTAAAGGCCGGTCTGTGAAAATATTAAACAGACATTATTAGACATATTAGACATGAAACCGGTCCGTGGCGCAAAAAAGGTTGGGGACCGCTGTCTTATAGGATGACAATATCTGCATCCTCTGTGTAAGAGGACTCATTGCATGCATTTTGAATTATGTTTTTCAATCAGAAACTCTTGATGCTTTGCTTGATGCTTTTGTTTGTTAGATTGATTTTTGTTTTCTTCATGTGCTTTTTGATAATCTGCCTGTGCTCCTTAATTATCTGATTAGCAACACCTTTGTGCTTTTTTTGAGTAACTAAGCTCACAGATCTAGAAACCAGCATCAGTTTTATTTGTTTTAGTTTGTTTGTTTTCAGTTTAACTTTAATTTGCTCCTTTCAGTCACACTAGACTATAAAAAGCTTGCCAACCTCGTCGTGAACAGGACAAAAAGTCATCAGTAGTTGTTTGGTGATTACACTGGCTTGTAAGTAGGTCTGGCAACCAACTATTGACTAGTCTCTCAAAGGTTGTTGTTGTTGCACACTGATAAGCCTGGTCATTAAAATAATTTGATTGGCTTTCTGTTATTTCCTTATAAATATTCGAGCCATAGCAACGAGGAAAAGCATAAAAGAGGCTCTGTAAAATGAAATCATCATGGGTTTTTGTTTTTTTCTTTCAAATTTATTTTCCCATGTAGACCATTAAGGCTTTTGCTATACTGGTCCACTTAATTGTCATATTTTATTCAACCTTTTTTATTATTATTTATTTTTAATCGTTTTCATTTTGAGTTATTACAGTCTGAACAGACAGGACCGGGGGCCAGGAAAGAGAAAGAAAGAGAGGCTGGGAAGACAGTTAACAGAAGAAGGGGGAAGAAAAATGGAGGAGAAAAGGGACAGAGAGAACACTGAAAATCTGCTTGATCACCTGCTGAGAGAGAGTAAAAGAAGACAACACAGCAGGGAAACCACAACAACAACCAACATGTGACAGTCAATAATAAACACTGAATGTATGAGCAGCATACAGTGCTAATAATGCATTATATTTTTAGAGGCAGAAGCCAACCAAGATAGTGTGTGAGCACCTGTGTGTGTGTGAACGGGCATATGTTCATAAGATGTAAGTGTGTAATATTGCCCCCCAGGTCATGAGGCAGGCATGGAGGAGACCCGGGCCCCACACATCCAGAGGCTCCCCAGAGCACAAGAGTCCAAGGAGGACCACCGCAGTGGCAAAGGGCTGAGGAGAGCCTCATCGTGGTTTTATCAGTGTGGAAATAAAAAAGTTTACTCAAACAAGACAGTGATGCCCTTTTTTGTTTCAAATCTCAGTTTCAAATCAAAAATTGTTCCTTATAATGGGTGTGGCCTTTTGTGTATGAGTACATTTATTTTATAAAATCAGTGATCATAATGTAGCACAGGACCCAAGGATCATCACAGACAGAGTGGCGATTTTTATGCCCAGGATGCAGACGCTCCTCATCAGCTGACACCAGGACACACACTCCCACTCCCCCACACTGCACGACATAAAAAGGTTTCCCTCATTAGGACAGTTCAGCACACCTGCTCTTCCCGCCTCTGTGCCGCCCTGTGAGCTCACTGCGTCACCCCTCCTCTGCAGCAGGCCAGAGACCACGCCTCCGCCACACATATCTTCATTGAAGATGGGCCTCATCACGCTATTTAATAAAACCACTGAGGACTGGGCCACAGCTCATCTCATTGCCCTTGCAAAATAACAGTAACAGACTTATCTGCATATTTTTAAAACAGCATTTTAAGCTCCATGAGTTTCAGTGGTTTTATATGACTGCTCTGCTGCTGCAGCTCATCTAAACAAACAAAGTCATACAAGGTGAAAAGACAATTTGTTATTTAAAAAAATGAGGCTAAACATAAAGAAATATACATGCATTCATAGAGCAGCACACACCGACGGTCTTCACTGGTGTGATCAGCAGTACTGAAGGTGTCTGATTACACAGTGAGCCATTTTTAGCATCCTTAAAAACACCTCCTTCATCTTTCAAGTGCTGAATTATTGTGAGTTCTGCTCTAAAACCATTTCCATGTCTGCTTCTTGGTTTTCCTGCAGAACATAACACCGATTTCCTAAGTTGTTAAGTGTATATTGGGGGGAAAAAATCATTTAAGTGGTGAAATGACTTTTACTGTATTTTGTAAAAGCATACGTTTGAGTTAAGCAGCAAAAAAACTGTGATTTAACTCACAGGTGCTCTTGTCTTAAGTTCCCTGACCTATGAAAGTGCAGTGTTTTGATTATTCTGTTTTAAATATTGTTTCAACTTTCAAGCATAAGTGTATGTTTAGTACACACACACACACACACACACACACACACACACACACACACACACACTGATTAGGCTTCTTCCTGTCTGTTCTCCCCGGCATACGTGGCCAGGACTCTGCCTCCTCTTCTCCTGCGGGAGGAAAAATGAATAATTAATCGGTGTAAAGTAGAGGGAAATTATACAACATTATGCCATAGTGTGTCCACTCTAATGGCATGCGGCCCATTTTAATGACTCGACCAGCCCACAAAGTGGTACCCCCACCATCCCGCGGCCCCCAGAGTAGCTGTAAACCTGCCGGTGGCCCCAGGCGAGCCATATGCCAGATTTATGGTCCACATTTGTTTCTGCCAGACGCAGCAGAAAGTGGCGGAGCTCCGGCCATGATATGGTTAGTCTCCCAACAAGCTGTCCACTGTGATGTCAAATACAAAGCGATGAGGTAAACATGATTCTCTCAGGGTGCCCTGCATTAATACTGAAATGAAGATTTTTTTTTTTTCCTTTTTGTTTGTGTTTATGCAAGTAATTATCCCAGTCGGGGCCCAGTTTCGCTCGACATCTTATAAAGCTTTTAACTCGTTTCAGTTCCTCATGCAGATCAGTCAATACGTATCGAACCAGCAGGTCTTTGTAAGTGGACCTTGTTGAGCTTTTACTGAAGAAAGGTGAGAAAGGAGCATTTTTATTTTTGATATAGTTCGATGCATTACTAAAGGTGAACAACCTGGACGACTGTAATGAACTGCTGCAAAACCACCGATAAACAATGAGCAGACGTCACCAGGAGGAGGTTAAGGTCCAATTGTACCAACAAATGTCCACGGCAGTCGGACCCTGGCACAAAATCCTTGTGATATCCTCTTTCCTTGATAATATTTACAGTAAGTGAGTGGTCATTTAGGCCTCCTCTCTGGAGCCTGATGCTAATTATCGCCTGCTGTGTTTAACATGTGAAATATTTTATTTTTCAATATGTAATTAGTCTAATCTCTTATCTGCAATTTTCTGATTTAGTGGAAACAAAAAAGGACTGTGGGAAATAAACTTTGAGTGAACTGGGATTACAGATGTAGGCTCATAAGATCATTGCATCTTCGACATCTTTTACCTGGATCCAGCTAAGGTCTGGCTCTGACGGTCAGATGTTTGAGGGAACAAGGAGTTGCTTTTTACATGGATCACCAAGAAACTTTGAAAACTTTCAGTAAGCTGGAGGACACAAAAATATCTGCCTAAAAAGGCCATTATGCTAGCTGCCTGAGGAATCAACGCTATTAAGTCTGTTAATAAATGTTGCTTTGTGGTGAACCATTGATAAGACTGAGGCATTTTTCTAATTTTGATCCAGTTGCGGCGCCTCTGATTTTTAAATATTATAAAAGAATACATTGCTGCTGCTCCATGAACAAAGTTGGGATTTGCTCCCCATTTCTGTGACTCTCTACAACAGAGATGCAAAGCACGACCTATTGAGACACACAAGAAAGCAACATTATTGGAAAATAAGCTAAAACAATAGTTTAAGTCAGACTTATAGAGCTGATATTAGAGTTGACACTGAATTGAGTTGCATGCAAAAAATACAAACAGGTAAACATTTATTGCAGATGTTCATAGTCTAAGCTTGAACACTTATTGTTAGACCTTTGTTGAGTTGAGATTGTATAGCCAGACGCTGTTTCCTGAAACCTCAAATGTGATCCTCGGGGACGTTGCTGCCTTTAGCACTTTGGAAAAGGATCTCTGGATGAATGAATTAGCAGCGCTGCACGCGGAGTCGAGCGTCAGCAGCATTCTGAATGTTTTCGCCGGTGGTCTCGGCTCAGATCTGCTCTCTGTTCCTCTTCATTTTTCGTGAAGTGGCAGATCTGCTCAGTCATGAACGAGTTCATTACAGTGAGGATGAAGGCAGAGAGGTGGGGAGGAAGTGAGTAAGTGATTATATGCATCCCACCTTCCTCTCCTGTTCTCTCTGATTAAGATGCATCTGCTGCGTCTCTTTGCGCCCCGGCTGCTTTGTGCATTCATCAACATCAGTTTAATGAAGTGATCAGAGGCTGAGATCAGACACAGCCCAGAAATATTACTCCATTAGCCTCTCCAAGCTTTCTGCAAAACAGGAAACACTGACCTGAGGCACACTGACCTGAGGCATTAGGCTTGTTTTCTCACATTCTTTAAAAATGCCGAAGACAAATTTGAAGTATAACTGATTACCTGTCCAGCCTCTCCAAACACAAATCTTCTTTTCTGAATAAAGAACAATCTTTCATCCCTGCACTTCAAACAGGAGGAGAGGAACACACCCCCACTGTCGACACCACCACTGAGAGGCCCGACTTCTCTCTCGCGGCGATGATGTTAATAAACTGTCAGCATGTGGCACTTTGTAATTGGGTTTGTGCCTTGTTTAACAAAGAGCGATTGGATAGTTAGAAGGGAGAGCAGCAATCTATCCGCCTCTCCAGTGAAATGAGCCGAATGTCTCATCCATGAATGTGTTATCCCAGAGGAGCCGCATCTCAGATGTGTCTGTTATCCCTGGCAAATAAACCGAAGCGCTGAGAAACAACCCTCACCCCCCCAGTCCTGACATCATAAAGTCTCTGTAATGCTGTCATAAACATGACACGCTGCACACAGTAGCAGTTTGCACCACTTTATTTGGAACAAATGAGCCCACGGCGCTTATTTATGATGTCTTGTGATTTAGTGTCGGAGCCAAACCTGCGGCGCCAATGGGCGTGTTACATGTGTCACATTCAGGACACGGGGCCTACGCGGAGGCTGACAACTGGCACGCTCGCTTGGTGTTTCCAAAAAAAAAAGAAGGGAAACTTCTATTCAAAACTTTTATTTATACTGTTCATTGACCATAAAGTTTAGCTAACAGGATTGTCGTTAGTTTAATTCTCAGATTTAGGTCTGGGCCAATAACTTCAATCCGAAAATGTTTTTTCTTTTGTTGTTAATTTGTTCTCCAAAGTTTTGGCAATCAGGGGCCAAAGCAAATAATGAATTTAGCTGACACATACTCATGAAGTCCCAAAAAGCTGATTCTGTTCATTCTGTTCATCTGGATGTAGCGCTTTTACCATTTCTCCTGAACAGAATCTACTTTTTGGGATTTCCTTACCTGGATGAGTATGCATGAAGACACATCCGTGGTGTGTACAGTAAGAATAAACAACTTTTAATGTATGGGATTAATGCGCAGAAAGTCAAATATAAACACAGACTTTTAATAAATTACATTTACAGTCACCATGACTGTGTCAGCATTTTGACTACAGCCATCTTGGTTCTTTGGAGCCAGAAGTGGCAGTATTCAAATGAAAGTGTAGAGTGCAAAGTCATCAACTAATACTAGCGACAGCAAGCTGTACTCATGAACTCATTGGGTGTTGCTCATAACACCCTTGAGCGAAAGTTGGATTGCATCGCGGAACAGCTCACTGCAGTTGTGAGTTTTCAGAATCGGCTGTTTGGGCAAAAGAATGAAAACACCAGCAAGTTTGATACCATCATTGGGAAGCTCGCGGTTCTCCAACAGGAGATTGAGAGACCAGTGTCGGAGTGTTAAAGAACAGCTTTGAAATTCTCATGAGTTGTCACAAAGAAAAATTACCATCATAATCCGGCTACCCCTTCGGCGCCAGCTGTGGGTTCAAGGCCGGAGCTCAAGGCACAGCACAAACACAATCAAGTGCTGTAGCTCAGAGACTCGAATCAGCAAAGGTGAGGCCTAGCAGACAGCGACTGGCACAAGTCACTGTGTAGGCATGCCTGCGAGAGCAGCCCTGCCTCTAACTATAAGCCTTACAAATATTTACATGGACAAGTTATTAAAAAATTATCTACTGTATAGTTATAAGAAGGGAAAGTATCCATAGAAGCCCAAAAAGTGTATTTGTACCAGGTTGGAAACTTGCTTTTTAATGTTATTTGGTTACTGTACCGTGGGGGATTGGATGGGTTTAGGTATCAGCCTCAAATGGCCGTTGAGGGAACTGCAGTTTTTAAAACTTCCTTCATTTTTCAGCCCTGGAGGATGCCACTTACAGTGTAATTTATTTTAACAACAGTTTAATAGGCACAAAATACCAGCACCAATCAAAATGCCATCACACTAATGACAGCGCATGAAGATTATTCAGTAATCTCACTATTCAGTTCACTTTTAAACAGCACACTGCACATTTATTCTTAAATCGGAAAATAGAAGGAAGATTTTACCAGAGCCCAGGGGAACACTGAGCAACCAACTGGTTGGAATTTAAGTACCCTTTCATCCAATAAACCATCTTGAGATCTGACCAGTAAGAGTGTGACTCCAGCAGTCTCGCCCCCCTCTGGCCACCTGCTGCTGTGATAAAGCCATCAGCCACTGGCTTCTGCCTCGCCCCCTGCTGCCATCCCTGCCTGTGGAACACACCATTTCGTGAGGGGTGATAGGAGATGCTTGGCAGTGGGTGACAACATAGAGAGCTTCCTCCCACAGGTGACACCTCAGCCCTGAAGCACTGACACATCCTTATCTCAGCTGACACGAGGAGAAAAAAAATGCTGACGGTTCTCCCTCACCACAATCGGCAGTTTTTCACTAGATCTCTAAGAATACTCAGCACGGGCACCATAATGGCGAAAATAAAACACCGTCTTCATCAGCACAATGCTTCCTAGGGCAAAGCCTACCCATGGCTGGTTTCAGGGCAGAGACAGCTAGCAGGAGCAATGCCAAGAGGACAAAGGAGGAGGACGAGGGGGGAGGACGAGTCTGACAGCTGTCAGTGATAGTTTCCTGTACAGAATGTTAGTGACAGCCTGCAGAGTCGACCGGTCTGCAGCGCTGACAGCAGCCGGCTTCTTCGAAGAAATGAACGAAGCAGAGATATTCTGCTTCCGAGACCCTCGACTCACAGCTGCAGCTGCCTTAAAAAAACCTCTCTGCTGACACTGCAGTCTGAAGATGGAGTGTGTGGTCCTGGCTGTAAGATGGGGAATTAAAGTTAGGTATGATAGCACCTCGTAAGTTTTACAGGATATCTTACGTGAGTGTAAAAGTTGACAGTGAAGTGAAGGGAGTACAGTATTTCCAGTAGAATTTGATTCTATTGAGCTGGAAGGAGGTTGGATAAATGCATGTGCATGCACTTTTGTAAGTGAATTCTTAAAACCAGGAGATTCTTGTATCTCCCATATACGTTGCACCAGTAAATGAGCGCCTCCACCTGCCCAGCACCTGGGGCAGGTGTGAGGGTTAGAGCAGTCTCCCAGCTCACAGAGATTGAACTTTCAAAATAAGGGCAGAGGGGGTTTGGTCACAGGTGGCTGGACAGCCTGCCGTGTGGGTAACGATGAAGTGTGCCTCACTTTGAGAGAACTTCCTTATTTATGCACAATATTGACTGTACGTCTTTTTTTCATTGTTAGTATGCAAGAGTGGGCATGCTGGCTCCCAGGATTGTAGACTTTGGACTTCATGCTTGTCGGCTCACTAAAGACTTACCGTGTGTTGTGGAAATGTTGTAAGATTAGATTTACCTGTGCAGGAAGGACACAGGGAGAGATTCAGGCGACTCACATAGAAACATTTATCGCAGGGAGCTCGATACTGACCAGAACAAAGATGATTACTTAAGTTAAGACATATTGCCATCTATCGCTGAAGGTTATTCTCTTAACAGGGCGTATTTATACTCATTCTACACATCAGCAGATCCATACCAATAAGGCTAATGCAGCCTTTTTACCTTCATTCTAAATGGAGTAGAATTTTATGTATGCAAGGTCCTGTCTTTTCTCCTAAAATTAAATCAGAGGCTCTTCAGACCTTGTGGCCTCTGCAGATGCTGAATCATTACATTCTTGTAAGAAATTTCACCTTCAGTGACGTTAGAGACATTATCAAAAAGACCTCCTTTAGTTGCAAAAAAATCTTCCACACTCCGTACTTAAGGTTGAAATGTATATCTATGTGTTGAAGCTCATCTGAGTGACTAACTCAACCTCTGGTGTAGGCTTGTACTAAACACCTAATAAAAACTAAACCAAGACTAATATAAAACTAACATTAGTTCAGTACTGTCGCATGCAAAACATTTTTAAAGGATGAATGTGAAATATTTACTTATGCATTATTCCTTAAATCCCAGAAAGCTGATTAGTTCATCTAGATATAGTGTTTTTATTGGGAAAGCCATGGATCAACTCCTCTGGCACAAACTGAGCAGTGTAATGTACATGGTTAAGTGCCAAGAAGATTGCCACAAATTATACTTTGGAGAAGGAGCAATTTATTACAGGTCAACAAGATTCATCCACAGCTAACTCCAAGTCCAAGTTAGCATGTTCTAAACTGAGTAAAGTGACCCAGAAGTATCTGCTTGGCACTCCTAAAAAGAGCTGGTCAAGTTCTTTACATCCTAAGGAAAAGTGCTTCAGTGTGTCCATCACTGCACCTTTTAATTAAGATACACTGGATCATCCTCTATGAAAGGATATGAGATAATGCTATGTGAGCATTATCCAATCAAAAACTATTGACAATGATCAGAAGTTTTCAAAAGCAAACAATAAAAACAAAACAAAACTGACAAGTGACACAATTTTTTATTTTTACTTTTATATCTGTTCAATTCAATTCAGTTTTATTTATGCAGCGCTAAATCACAACATCAGTCGTTTCAAGGCACTTTATATTGTAAGGTAGACCCTACAACGCCAACAAAACATGCAAATTCATACGACCCCCTATGAGCAAGCACTTTGGCAACAGAAGGAAGGAAAAACTCTCTTTTAACAGGAAGAAACCTCCAGCAGAACAAGGCTCAGGGAGGGGCAGGGCCATCTGCCACGATTGGTTGGGGTGAGAGAAGGAAGACAGGATAAAAGACACACTGTGCTGTGCTTTTCATAGTCAAACAATTCCGTGACAACCTGTTCCCTGTGTATAAGTGCATCACTGTGCAAGAATATTATATGTATCTATAATATTTCTAAACAATTTCTAAAATTCTAAAATGTAAAATATGAATGTTACACCAGTAAATGAATGTTTACTTCGGTTATGGTGTCATGTTTGGTATTATGGTATTGGCAGCTTTTCAGATTACATTACTATTTTGCTTCCAGGTTGAGAAACTTCCATGTTAAAAAAAACTCAAAATTTATTTAACCTGATGTTACAGATAGCAGACCCATGCTAATAACGTCTGCTATGAATCTAAGTTGTCTGGTGTAATTGCAGGTTTTTATGAATGTACGAGTTTTCATGAGTTTTCTGTAACATCTTTATTCAGACTCATGACATTGTTCATCAACACTGTGGGAAAAATGTTTTGACTGTAAGACAGCGACCTTAGCGTTTCTATAGGGACATCTTTGAGTAAAGTAATTTTAGTACTTCAGACTCTCCACAATCACTAATGGGATGACTCACTAATATACAGTTGTGTTTGCTCCCTACATGTTCAACACATCACAGTTATGGTGACAAACTGTTAATGCAGAGTACCTTTGGTTGACTTTCTGCTTGTCCTCTTCTTCTTTATCAAACGATGAAGAGCTGATCTTTCCCCCCCCCCTTTTTTTTTCTTTTGAGACTTCAAGTCTGACACAGCTCTCCAGATAGTGAGCCTCAACTCTCCCAAGACTGTGGCGCCTGCCTGGGAGCAATAACTGCAGAAAACTAACTTGTTAAAAGTCTGGGCCATCACTCAACTGCTCTGATAGACAAAATCCATCTACAGTAAATACCAAGGGCACTGCAAAATGACAAAAATGGTGGGAAGAACTGCATATGACAGATACTTACACTTCTTTTAGTTTTTAAAAACTAAGAAGTCTATAGGTTGGACTGCTTATGGACCACAGTCATGAAACTCACTATATAAACTGCAAAGGGTGACAGGATTATCAACATTTATATAGCTTTTTGCAGTTACACTCCAGTTGTTGTTTGTAAATACATTTCGCCAAGTGCAGCGGCGTTTTGGGGTCACTGGGCTGTGTTGCCATATCTTTACATAAATGTCCATCAAACAGTGACACTAATAATGGCTTTCACTGATTTCTTAGTCAAATACAAAAAATATGTGGCTTCCAAAGATGAACAAGAATAGAAATGTTTCATTATTCATTTGTTTGGTGCATATAACCAACCACTTTGGCCATCTCACTACATACAGCGACATGATGAAGATAAAAACAATAACATGAAATTAACTGACGTCACTTCATACATGATGCGAAGATGTACCGCATTAGTAGTGGACACCTGGTGGATGGTGTGGTCAACCAGGGCGGGTAGAGATGGCGACATAGACTTGCATTTTAAACATACGTTTTTTTCCCCCTGCAAAACTAAACTGAAGCAAACGTTACTATTGGTCGTGATTTTATTTGTTCCAACGTTTCAACGTGTTCAAAGAGCTCTGCAGTGTGTGAGTTGTTGATTGTTTTTTTTTCTCTTTCTTGCTTTAACTTTTCTGACGCCAGAAGTTGGAATTCTGTCAGGTGGATTCATCTCAACTTGATAACTCAGCACATCTTTTTCAGTTGCTAATAAAACACTATGATAGAGCACAGTCACCCTCAGCCCTCAACCTCACTTATTGTCTGTTGTTAGTCATCTTTTTATTAATGTAATATTGATTTTTTTTTGTTAGTTTGTTAAAAGAAACCTTGTTTCGTTTCTCCTCCTGCATTTATTCATATAAATTTGTGATTCCATTTCCATAACTGCGTGAATAATAAGTGCACACACAGAATTAAGATGTGCAGCTGCAGATTTGAGGTCTCACGGCAGTATATTATCTTTTTCCTCCCAAACTGACCCCACCTTGACTAACATTTTCCATCTGTATACAACTGTCAATAGATGCTTCAATATGCTTTACATAACTTATGAAGGACATCAAATAGGACATACAAGCACAGAATAAAGAATAAAAATGCTTTTTACAAAAAATAAAAATAAATATGGATTTCATAAATGTAAGCTGGATCAAGTCCACAGACTGTCTATTGGCTCTTTCTTCAAACTCTAAACACTGAGAAATAACTGAAGTAACTTGCAGGAGAAACTTTTTATGTTCAGTGGTGTTCTGGGTAAATTATAAACCAAAACCTAATTTAACTGACACATTTAAAAGCTATTATAACTTAAACTAGAAAGCGAAAATTTCTGAAGAAATTTTAAGTGTGCCTATGCCGCCGCTAATCAGTATAGTTTGCCATTCAAACGGCTACAGAGAGCAAAACTCAGCAGAGCAGCCATTCTCCACCATGAACTATGGTAAAACCAAACACCGCTCGCGCCTCACAGATGACAGCTTACAGTTTTGTGTAAAGATGAGGTGACTTCGTACAGCCCCAATTTGTAGATGCTGTGCGCAGAGGTTCATAAGCAGACCCGACAATGTTTGCATGGACCACTTTTCACACATAGTTGCTGTACCCACACAGCCGGCTGTAGCTTTTCATCTCACAGCCCGACACATACACAAAAAAAAAAAAAAAAAAAGCAGAGAGAGCACAGACTTTACACCTGAGAGGCGTGATTGCAGATGCCGCTGAGGTGGGTCCACCTCCCCTGCAGCGGCACTGCAGACCACGCCCTGCCACACACATCAAACACGTAAAATAAATATTTATGCACTTTTCACTTTTTGTTTTTTGTTATTTTTACACAGTGTTCTGAATGATTAACAATGGTCTACAGCCAATCTTGTGTATTATTATACAAACTTTGGTTGTAAGATTCAGATAACTATTTAATAAAAGCTAAATATTTTATATGAGAGTAAGAAAGAAAAGTATATCTTTGTCTCATACTCTCATCAGACAATACATGAACCTCTCAATAAACAAAATATATGCTCGGATTAAATGACAAACCGCTATTTTACACAGTGGAACACTTATTTTTAAACAAAACCAATGCAGTTCGCCACTGACAGTGCTTACCTTTGCACATCACAGTAAACACTGAACCAAGATGGCGCCCACGCAAACGAGAAATCTGAACTACGGTGTCCTGCAGAGGACAAATGGTCAAAATTGCTAAAATTTACAACATATATGCAAGCTCAACAGCGACACCTTGTGACTTATTCCAGTCACTACCTTACATATACATAACGTCTTACCTGACATTCAGTTCACCGGACACTCATACTGAATCACCAGCCCATATAAATGAAAAATAAGTCCAGCAGCCAACCAAGAGTCATCACGAAAGACTAGGGGTGACACGACAGCGTGAGCGGGCCTGGGTGTCAGCCAGCCCAGCCTGGGTGTCAGCCAGCCCGACCTGGGTGGCAGCCAAGCCGCGCTAGCCAGCTAGCCGGCTAGCTGCCATGCGGCGGTGAAACGAGAGCGTGAGCCGGCCTGGGTATCAGTCAGCCCGGCCTAGGTGTCAGCCAAGCCGCCCTAGCCAGCTAGCTGCCATGCGGCGCTAGCAGTAACATCGTGAGAGATATGGGACTTCTTGATAAAATATGGGACTTCTTGATAAAACGAGCAGATATTTGAAGTTTACACCCCTACATTCTCGCCTGAAAATAGGGGAAGCTGTCATAAAGTTCAAAATCAGTAACTTAGCGCGCACAGCTGTATAGAAGCTCCGTCGTGCTAGCTAGCACGCAGTACAGTTATTGTAACTGTCAGCACAACGAAAATAAACTACACCTAAACTCGGTTTATATCTGACCCAAATAGAGTGCAGTTAATAACGTCTTACCTGAAATTTAGTTCACCAGCCGCCTGCTTCTCCTGCATTGGGTTTCCCTTATCCACGATTGAGCTCCGCGTTAGCCACCACCGGTCGATCGGTGTTTCTTTCCCCGCATACGAGGGGAAGAGACATATACCGGTGGCTAACGCGGAGCTAGCTAGCCACCGGTATATGAACAACTCAGTTATTTTTTCCACATCGACCAGCATCATCGGCCCATATAAACGAAAAATAAGTCCAGCTAAGACAAAGACTGTTTGCGGAGCGATCGGGGGTGAAAGGAGTTAGAGACGCCTCACTGAAAGCCAAGCCTGGGTGCTTTTGAGCGAAGCGGCACTAGCTAGCCGAGCTAGCTAGCCGGCTAGCCGGCCGGCCGAACTAGCTAGCCGGCTAGCAGCAACATCGTGAGAAATCTGTTGCTAATATGGGATGTTTTGACAAAACGAGCAGATATTTGACGTTTAGAGCTGCTTTTCCACCATCCCTGGATTCGCACCAGTTTGCATACAGGGAGAACCAGTCAACCGAGGATGCGATCGCCACAGTGCTGCACACATTACTGAAGCACTTGGAACACAGGAACACCTATGCACGGCTCCTCTTTGTAGACTACAGCTCGGCTTTTAATACCATCCGGCCATACAAACTCCGTCCCAAACTCCACCAACTGGGACTTAACTCCTCTCTGTGCAACTGGATTGTGGACTTCCTCACTAACCGTAGACAGAGTGTCAGAGTGGGTAAGAACACCTCTTCCACCCTTGTGGTCAACACCGGTGCCCCTCAGGGGTGTGTTCTGAGCCCTCTGCTATACACTCTCTTCACCCATGACTGTATTTCCTCCTGCGCGTCCAATCTCATTGTTAAGTTTGCAGATGACACTACAGTGCTCGGACTTATATCCAACAATGATGAGACAAACTATAGGACAGAGGTGCAACAACTAGAGTCATGGTGCCACGACAATAACTTGGTCTTAAACACCAAAAAGACCAAGGAGATCATTGTAGATTTCCGGAAGAGGGGTCATAACAACCATCTGCCTCTCTTCATTGGCAGTGAGGCGGTGGAGAGGGTGAGCAGTTTTAAATTCTTGGGGGTAACTGTGACCGAGGACCTGTCCTGGGGCAACCATATCACCTCAGTTGTACGGAAGGCCCAACAGCGCCTCTACTACCTGAGGAGACTGCGGAGCGCACACATTCCCAGATCTCTGATGTTGAACTTCTACAACTGTGCCATCAGCAGCGTTCTGACGTATGGATTTCTAGTGTGGTTCCCCAGCTGCACCAAGGCCGATCAGCAAGCACTCCAGCGGGTGGTGAAAGAAGCTGGCAGAATTATTGGAACAAGTCTGCCAGAGATCAGTAATATCTTCCCCACTCGCTGTCTGAGGAGGGTGCACAGTATCCTGCGGGACCAACATCACCCTGCGCGCCACCTTTTCCATCTGCTGCCCTCAGGGAGAAGGTACAGGTCTATACAGGCCAGAACATCCAGACTGGCCAACAGCCTGTATCCACAGGCCTGTATCCACAGCCTGTATCCACAGGCTGTGAGGCTCCTGAACTCTCTGCCCCCCTCTCACGGACAATAACCATATCCAACTTCTTAATAGCAATGAACTGGTCTGCATTGGTGCATCATATCTTTATTCTCTTCCCCCTCCTGCCCCCCCCCCCCCCCCTCTTTCTTAAATAGATAACTATCATATCTGATATCATATCTCACAGTACAATAATATTGAATGGGTTGCATTGTTGTATTTTGTCATGTTTCTCAGGTCTTTGTCTGAATTTCTACGAACATTATTGCTAAGGATTGTCTTATTGCATTGGAGTCACACTGGGTTAAATATGTACACTTGGGTTTTAAGGGGTATTTATTATTTCTTCTTTTTTTTGGGTTGTATGGAAGCCCCAAACGCAATTTCATTGTTCTTGACAATGACAATAAATAAATAAATACTAAAATACTAAATACTAATACACACCTACATTCTCACCTGAAAACCGGTCGATCGGCGGCCGCCTCACATGTTTCTTTCCCCACATATGAGGGGAAAGAGACACATACCGGTGGCTAGCTAGCTCCGCGTTAGCCACCACCAAACAACTCAGTTAGTTTTTCCTCATCGACCAGCATCATCGGCCCATATAAACGAAAAATAAGTCCAGCTAAGACAAAGACTGTTTGCGGAGCTATCGGGGATGAAAGGAGTTAGAGACGCCTCACTGAAAGCCAAGCCTGGGTGCTTTTGAGTGAAGCGGCGCTAGCCGCGCTAGCTAGCCAACATCGTGAAAAATCTATTGCCAATATGGGATGTTTTGACAAAACGAGCAGATATTTGACGTTTACACACCTACATTCTCACCTGAAAATATCTTAAAAGTTTACTTTGTGACCTAGAAACACAAATAAGAGGAATATATTAAACCAAGTGGCAGCCGCCATTGTTTGACTGGTAGAGGCGTGCTTTGAATTGTGGGATATGCAGTTTTCCACCAAGCATACACCCTTGCCGTTACCGTAACTATTCAATGCTTCGTGCAACCTTAAGAATTCCAATGGTTCCTGAAAGCACCGACGCTGTGCGCGCCGTTCATATTGTTGTCATTATGGTAATCCAAATACGGGGACATACCACTAGAGTGAGCCAACACACCACAAATTAAGTGAGTGAGCAAACACACCACAAAGTAAGTAAAGTTTCACTTTCGTTCGTTCCCATTCATTTGAATGGGCAAAAACTTGCATTAAAATATTCATATTTAAAAAACTATAGAAGTAATAAACACCAAAAGTCATAGCACACCATTCCTGATCCAGCCGCACAAAATGATATAACATATATGAAGCTTGTGTCAAAACTGTGGGATGAGTTACGCGCGAAAATTTCAGGCTGAAAAAGGAAAATAATAATAATAATAATAAATCCGAGCAATAGTAATAAGTGTGCCTTTTGGCATAGGCACACTTAATAACCTCCCTACACGTGTAGGTTTGGCCTGAAGCCATCAATTGGTCGAGGCCTCTTGGTGCCCAGGGGCTCCTCCGGCAGCAGGATGGACATGGAGCACATCCAGCTCCATCGTTGCACTAATCCACCATTCTTCCACTGAATGGAGCATTACCATAAACGCTTGGCAGCCGGAGGAGGCATTGTATTCCAAAAAGTCTGTGAGCCTCTCAAATGCGCATTGTTGAAATTCACCTGTTGCCTGGGAGATGAGATGAGAATGGCCCATTCCCTGAGGTCGGGTCTATTATGTAATATACTGGACTTTGGGCTCTTAAAACTCGTCCTGCCTGACCGGACGGGCCTCCGGGGCCATCTCTAAACCGTGAAGAAGAGCTGTGCCAGAAAATGTGGGGCTGCCCTGTGCTGAGCCATTTGGTTTAATTGAATTGTTGTCACTTGTGGGCAGCTCAAAAATAAGTAAGCTTTGTAATATGTTTTGATTGTCTAATTTAAAGGCTGTGACTGTTTCAAATCAGTGCGGATGACCACACAAGTGACGTTTATATCCGAAACCCGTCTGTGCCTGTGCAACACTAAAATGACATTTTATTCATAAACCAAAACGAAAATCTCTTGAAATAAAAGTAACACAATCCTGAGTTTAATATATATATATATATATATATATATATATATATATTGCTCTCCCCCCGCTTCAGGACACCTAAACCAGGAGATGCCGGACTAGAGCAGCGCAGATACTGAAGGACCCGTCCCATCCTGGCAACAAACTGTTCCAACTTCTGCAATCTGGTAGAAGGTTCCGCATCTTCCGGGCAAGGACAGAGAGACTCAAGAGGAGCTTCTATCCTATATATGTGTATATATATATATGTGTATGCATGTGTATATATATATATACATATGTATGTATATATATATATCGTGATGACGGCTTAATCTACTTTAACACGTTAATTTTGACAGCACTAATATATATATAAGTATACCTAAATTTTTTATTTAAAGCGATGACAACTTAAGCTTGCATAAGGTAACATGAGAATAACTTTTCTCTGATGTTGTCAGTGGAGTTACTACAACAGCACACTTACTGTCCTAAAACCTGTTGTAATCTACTGTACACAAACTGCTAGGTTTCCAAATCCTGTTTTCTCGTTTATAAAAATGTCCTGAAACTATAAAATTCATTTGCATTCAGAGGGCAGCAGAGCAGTTCTTTTGCTTCACTGAAGATCATGAATTCAAACTTGGAGACTAATGAGAAAAGGAGTGGAACCGAGTCTCCTTTGTATCGTGGAAACCCAAAGTCTTTACTTCAAAACCCTAATATAAGATGAGAGGGGCTAAAGCAAGGAGGGAGTTTTGTTCTGGAAAGAAGCTTGAGTGTCTCTAAAGTGTCAGGGGGCCAAAGCTATCTTTCTGTTAAAGTGTTGCATCAAATAATCCGTTTCTCTCCTTTCATGTGTCTGCTGTGGAAGCAGAAGAGACGAAACAGGAAGTCAGGGATAAATCAGGACTCGTTCCCTCCGTGGTATGTGTCTGCATCCGCCTGCAAGATGAAATCCTTTTTACCACAATTTAGGAGCCAAGCAGTGCAGTTACGAGAATTATAGCAGCACTTCATGTAGACCCGTCGTTACTCAAAAGCGGCGGGACAGCCTCCAAGTAGGTCCATCTTTTATACACAGAGGGGAAATTGCATATTGATTGCAATCTGTGTTCGCGTTTGCGAGTGTGTGTTTACTAGCATATGTGTGTAGAAGTGTTTGTTTGCATGTGGGTGTGTGTGTGTGAGAGAGAGACAGAGTTGGAAGTTTAG
Source organism: Aulonocara stuartgranti (assembly GCF_965226115.1). NCBI lineage: Eukaryota > Metazoa > Chordata > Actinopteri > Cichliformes > Cichlidae > Aulonocara > Aulonocara stuartgranti. The sequence goes on along the minus strand of NC_138940.1, from coordinate 12,343,436 downwards.
ATGACAGTCCAAAAATTAGAGTGTGAAAGAGCAAGAGGAAGGAAGAGAGACCGGGAGTAAAGAAATGAGGGAGGCGAAGAAGATAAACTTTTGCACTCTGGGACAGAGATTTGAAAGACTTTAACATTGACTAATGTGACAGAGGTAAAGGGAGAGGTCTTTCTTGAGTTGGACGATATCGCCAGGTGAGAGGGACCAAGGACCGCCTACCAGAAACAGGAATATAAAGGAGGAATGGCAGGAATGGTGCTGATGGGTTTTGCAGTGGGGTTAATCACATGCGCAGTGATCCATGTCACTTATCCTGGATCGTGGCTCAAGAGTTGGGAGTTCGCCTTGTAATCGGAAGGTTGCCGGTTTGAGCCCCGGCTCGGACAGTCTCGGTCGTTGTGTCCTTGGGCAAGACACTTCACCCATTGCCTACTGGTGGTGGTCAGAGGGCCCGGTGGCGCCAGTGTTCGGCAGCCTCGCCTCTGTCAGTGTGCCCCAGGGTGGCTGTGGCTACAATGTAGCTTGCCATCACCAGTGTGTGAATGGGTGGATGACTGGATATGTAAAGCGCTTTGGGGTCCTTAGGGACTAGTAAAGCGCTATATAAATACAGGCCATTTACCATTTACCATTATCCTGACATTACCTTGGATAAAACAACAAATTCTCCTAGTGACTGAGTTTGTTGCTTTTAGACCGGAATATTGGAATCCTAAAAGAGTACAAAGGGACATTTCCTTCCACATTAGCTTGTCTTTATTTCCTGAATAAATCCAGTAATACTCCTACTCACATATAAAATATCATAAAGGGTGGAGCCGAATGCAGACTCTGAGGCAGACTTGAGATAACTGTGCATGTAAAAATCCAAATTTCAAATGCCAGAATATAAAAAATCCCGATGCTCACTCGTAACTCAAATGTACGACCCAAAGACTTGAACGGTCAGGCCCCGATCTTTTTTAAAGACCTTTTTATCCCAATAGGACGGTTCAGATTGGAGGCTTACCTGTGGTAAGATTCAAAAAGCAGAACGGGAATACTCAAACCACCGTGTTTTACAGAAGACCCTCACTGTTTTACCTGACCTCATTCGCACATATTGTCAATGATTTAACCTGATATTTCACATGCAGATTCATCACTTCAGTCCACTTCACGTCTAACTTGGCATACCTCAACCTTTTCTCCCTGTTTCCCTTCCTTCAGAATGGCTTCTTGACACTTATTTTGTCCTCCTTTGACTAGTTTCCTTTGTCTTTTTTTAAGGACACATCAAGCTGCCAAGATGTAAAAATGAATGGTAAATGGCCTGTACTTGTATAGCGCTTTTTTACTTGGTCCCTAAGGACCCCAAAGCGCTTCACACTACATTCAGTCATCCACCCATTCACACATTGGTGATGGCAAGCTACATTGTAGCCACAGCTGCCCTGGGGCGCACTGACAGAGGCGAGGCTGCCGGACACTGGCGCCACCGGGGCCTCTGACCACCACCAGTAGGCAACGGGTGAAGTGTCTTGCCCAAGGACACAACGACCGAGACTGTCGGAGCCGGGACTCGAACCGGCAACCTTCCGATTACAAGACGAACTGCCAAAGTTTCGGCTAATAGCTCTTTGTGAATCACCTTGTTGGTGCAAAAATATTGATTTTATGCCTGGCAAAATGTGTTATCGTTGGCATTTTTTAAAGATTCAGCTAAAGAAACAAGTAAAAAATTCATAGAGATTGAATTTAAAACTGATTCTTTGCCAATTTTTGTGTGTGGAGTGTTCTTCCCATGTGTTAGGTGCCTTTTTATACTTGAATTATTCATCTATCAGCAACCTTCAGTAAACCTGACAACTACTGTTCAAGACCACTTTTAAAACATTACAAGAAAGTCTGGCCACATAGAAGTAAAACATACAGATATCATATGAAGATAATCAGCATAGGATGGATATTTACTGCTATCCTACAGTAGCTTAATTAGCATTGTTGCAAGGCCTAACAAAAGACAAATAAGGATAATTTTTGAACTGTAAGTCATGGAAATCTACTCTAATAGAGCCCAATAATAAAAATATGGAGCTGGAGAGGACTGGAATAGGTCATTTTTAATAAAAGTTGACTTTAATGTTAACAAACTATAACATCATTATAATTTATTACTCGTTTATGCCATCAAATTGATCCTTTAATGTGAAGGCTTGGCTGATGATAAGAGTATGACTGCACCTCAGTATTCAACATGGTAGCCTTGATTGTGGATCAACAAACACTTACAAGTAAGTTGAATCCAGTTCTGTGATTCAAGGGCCACCAAACTGCAAACTCTAGTGGATTTCTTTTCAAGAACTAATGCAAAAAAAAACCCTCTTTGTGTCCTGAAGTGAATCCACTGATCACACTGACAGAAAACTGATCGTCACCTGAAATGTAGCTGTTACAAATGCACACCGAGGGTGAGAGACAACGAGTGGCACAAAGGGAGAGAGAGGTGGAGAGAGAAAGGGACAGGGAGCTTGGCTGATGGAGTGATGGAGAGCTGGAGAGGTTTGAGGGGGTGGAAGAGTGGAGGAGTCTGTTTTCACTCTAATCTGTTTACTTTGCAATTTGTGTTTTCAGAGCGAGTCCATTCATTCTGCTTAACCTGACACTTCACTCACCAACAGGAAGAGTGTGTGTGTGCGTGTGTGTGTGTGTGTGTGTGTGTGTGTGTGTGTGTGTGTGTGTGCATGAGTGAGATGGAGAGAGACGAATCTCATTTAAACCTCCCTTTTATTGAGATGTGTTTGCCTGCATTTAAATGTGTGTGTGTGTGTGTGTGTGTGTGTGTGTGTGTGTGTGTGTGTGTGTGTGTGTGTGTGTGTGTGTGTGTCAGACACCACATTTACGTCTTGTCTTTTTGTAATTGCATATGCCTGTGTGTGTGTGTGTGTGTGTGTGTGTGTGTGTCAGACACCACATTTACGTCTTGTCTTTTTGTAATTGCATATGCCTGTGTGTGTGTGTGTGTGTGTGTGTGTGTGTGTGTGTGTGTGTGTGTGTCATGTGAGCATCCATTAGCTGAGCATGGTTGGACTGTAATTATTCAGCAGTGAAGCCATTAGCTGAGGCAACAAACAACAGGCCGTCCTTTGTATTATACTTCCTGTGTCTATATTCCAAATTATTCACTCATCAATGCTCAATACTCATTATGAGGGCAATTACTATTCTATAGTGTAGAATATACTACTGTACATTGTGTGAAACTGAAAATTAAGATGGGTATGTGTTTGTACAGTGTACAGCCACTATATATGTCAGAGTAATTAGCTCTGTGTTTTTATGGCCCACTGACAGATGAGACTAATATACAGGATAATTGATATGTGCATTTACACTATGCTGGCAAAATGGAAGGAACAGGAAAACGTACTATTAGACCGTTTAATTGCTACTGATGTATTTTTGTATGACATATTTAATATTCTATTAGTTTTGACTTTTTCTTAAATTACAAGAAACTGTTGTGTTAGCCAAAAACTTTAACTTGAATAACAATGTTTAGCATTTTCTGTGTTTGTCTTGCGACAGACTGGCGACCCGTCCGGGGTGTACCCCGCCTCTGGTTCTATGATACCTGGGATATGCTCCAGCCCGTGCACCACCGTGAATTAGATAAGTAGAAGGGATATATTACTATTACTGCTATTACTTGTATTTACTTGTACTTAATTAAAGGATATGTGCATCACCACTTCTACTAATGAGTCAGAGTTCAGACACATAACAACACATAAGCCACATTTAAACCAAAGCATTCCATCATGGAAAAAATGACATTCCCACTGTTTTATCCACGCTTCAGCTGTTGGACAGATGGCCTCATATACTTTGATCTACAGAGGAGTTCAAACCAGCAAACTACTGGAACTTCTCTTTTTATAGAGATGCTCACCCTTGCTTATGATCAGTGAGCCAAGTGCATTTGATTATCAGCACCTGGCTGCTAGCTACTCTGTAAATTGCTGTTGAAGCAGCAAGTTGTTCACGGGACTGCACAGAGTCCTCTGAGAACTTTTCACGGATTCAACATTTTTTGTGTTTTTAGAGGCTGTGGTCTTCTTCTCCACGACAGTGTTATCAGAGTCAGACTCACTGATGTAATCAAATATTTAGTTTAGCTATTTAAAGGTGTACGGTACCTAAAGCATACACGCTGTAATTATGTGGTTAGTTAAGTGCTGTTAATGGATTCTTAATGAAATACTTTGCTAGCAAAAAATTTGACTATGTAAGCAATCTTAGCGTTACCGTTATTTAATAGTTTGCACATTTTCCAAATGTGTATCATCATCTGACAGAAATTAAGATGAAAACCAGATAACTTTTTTTAACCTCCAGGCCATGAAATGAGCAGAAATAACCGTTCTTGAGGCCTGATGATTTTTTTTTTCTCACTGAGATGTCTGAACAGACTTGTGTAGCAGCTAAACTCCCCTTGAATCTTTCACATTATATATATTTCATGCTGCTGTCCGGCTGGACCTGCATGTTTCTCAGAGTTTCACAGGTACAGTAGACAACAGGACTCTCACCTAAGGCGGTGGACGTGTCGAGGAGCTATAATCTGAACACTTGCTGCCACAGGAATCAAAAGAAACCTGAGGGAAGGAAGAGACAAGGTGAAGGACACAGCAGAAGCAGATCTACCTCACCCCCCAAAAAAAGAGAGGGGAAAAAAAAAGAAGTAAAACCTCTGTTCTTTGAAAGCGGTGAGCGCTGTCAAAACAGAGGCCGGTCAAACAGCTGCTTTTGTCAACAGGCATTGTGGAGTGGAGCATCTTTCTGTCGAAACATCAGTCAGAGCAGCGAGGATAAACTCCGGCGTGACGCTGCTCGCGCTCAGCGTTACCCGCATGCAGCTCAGAGACTCTGACAGGCTGCTTTCTTCGCTTCACTCCAGTCCTCTTCACTCTGCTTCTTTACCATCACATGGCTGTTTTTTACATGGAGTGTGTCAACTCTGATGATGAAAACCTTGAGCTTTCTTTTTTTTTTTTTTTTGTTGGAGTTTCATTTGACTGCTCTGCTGTTTGGTTTGGTATCTGATCAGTCAACAGATCCTCTCTGACTGGTAATATGATCTTACTGTGTCTGAAGGGGTCATTCATAATCACAAATCAACACATAATCTCCAGCTGAAACTTTATCCTTTTTTAGTCAGTCTCAATGCTCCCACCATCTTTATTTTTACAGACGGACACACAAACCTTGATCATCATGCTGTACGCTGGCTAACCTGCTAATATGAGGAGAGAGAAACATCTAGCAGTTCAGCATTACAATACTTTTCATTGCACCTAGTGACGTCAGACCAAAGCCAAGTAGAGACAGACAGACAAAGATAAGCATATCAGTTATTTCAGTTTTAAATGACACTTTGAAAGACAGCTGTTAGTTTTTTTAATATTATATAAATATTTATAAAATATAATGAAAAAAAATAAGTAAAGAGAACAGGATCAATGTCAGCACTTTCATAGAAAATTTGAAATATAAATCCAAGGATGCCAAATATAATAAATCGTGTTTGTTTTTATTTATCGGTGTTTATTTATTCATGTTTTTGAAAATGTCCAAGACAAAATGCCATCCTGAGGAAATGCCACCTTATTGTCAAGATTAATAATTAATATGAATGATAAGATAGCAAGTGGGAGAAAATGCACCTGGAAACTGAGAGGATGTTAAAGCACTGGTGTTTGCTGTGGTAAGGAGAGAGCTGACAAAGAGAGACCGCTAAATCTGCTTTCTATGTTCCTACACCATGACCATGAGCTGTGGGTGAGACCGGAGGCAAGAGATCATAGACACCACAGACGCAAACAGCTGAAACTGGCTTCCTCCAAACAGTGTCTGGGCTCAGCTTTAGAGACAAGGTGAGGAGACACTTGAGCTGAGAGTAGACTCACTGCTCCCCCACACCAACAGGAGCCAGTTGAGGGGTTCCAGCATTTGACCGGGTTGCCACTCAGGTGAGGAGTTTCAAGTATGTCCAGCTGAGAGGAGACCTCAGGGCAGAGCCAGGACAACCTGGATATTGTGCTTCTTGGCTAGCCTGGGAAAACTTTGGCATTCCTCTGGAGGAGGTGGCTGAGGAGAGGGAAGTCTGAGCATCCCTGCTTAGACTGCTGCCCTCCCCAACTTGGACTCAGATGATCAGGAGAAATGAACAGACGTATTGTGAAGACTCTTAATGTTAGTGTCATTCATGACTTTTTGCACTGGCGCAGCAATCTGGGTTCGTTCAGAAAGAAATGTCCGCTCACCTTTCTGATATAACATTAGAGATAAACCAAGGGTTCCCTGTCTTCATTGCTGCTACTTGACATGTATCATAAACTGCTTACTTACTGCACAGCTAGGGGCTTTTGCTAATAGGCAGAAAGCAAACGACAGCCACTTTGGCTCTTTTTGAGTAGTGGATAACCAACAAGTTAGCATGTTGCAAGGTGTATAATCAACCACTGTAACCTGTTAATTTAATATCAGCCAGTCGATACTATTTCATTGTTCACACTAGTTCCACTCTGTTCAGTTTTTTGTGTTTTTGTTTTGGAGAAAAAGGACAAGAAGTATTTTTGCAGTGAAAGGTAAAGAAAAGGTGCTGAAATTTGTTTAGAGCAAAATCTGACCATGCACCAAGGAAACAAAAAACTCCTACAGGTAACAACTTTTTGTTGCTGTAGTATATTTCATCTTTGAGTGCAATGAAGAGTTCAGGCTGCTTTGAACTGGTTTACTGTGAGTCCGATGGGCTGTGCAGAAGCTATGAAACCACCCGATTCTGTTGACGTGTTTCTTCCTGCTGGAGTGGAAGCGCGGTGTCAGACCCGAGACAGGAGCCAGGCCTCAGATCTGAACACAAATCCTTCAACGGGACATGAACAGATGGATATTCAGCTTAAGGCGGCACTCCGAGCTGAAGGCCTCTCAGAATGAAGTGCACTGTCACCTCTAGAGAAATGTTGATGCGAACTGTTTGAGAGTTGCAGCAGGTGAAGGATTCGAGCATCTGTCAGGACGAAGCTTCCCTCTGACTGACAAGTCGACTCGCGCTTAGTTCAAAAGACCGAATGAATAAAAAACAAGTTTCGAATTTGAATTTTGCTCTGTCAAATGCAAATGATTATTTTTTGCCCAAGGTTACATTACATGAGCAGTGCCTGCAAAAGTGCAGGCATCTTAAAACTTTGATAGGTGAGGGTTATGAGGGCTAAGAAAGTAATTTCTAAAAAATAAGATAAAAAAAGGTTTCAGGAAATATAAAGTTGGTCTCCAAATAAATAAAATCAGCTGATCCTGAAGCAGTGGGAGGGACTGATTTTACAAGGAATGACTCATCTGGCAGTGGGGTGATGGATTTTAGCTGATAATCCATCACCCCTCTGCAAGAGGCTGTGGCCTCTTGCAGCTACTTTCTTTTTGGTGTTGCTGTCGTTGTTGTGCATGTATACAAGAGATTAATCAGAGTAAAATCTGGCGAGGCTTTAAATATATTTGCATCAAGCCACTTTATATGCTGGTGTAGGTCCATTACGTTGTCTTTGGGGCCCTGGCATATACGCTCTTCTTCTTTTGCCAGCTCTGCATAAATCCACAAAGCGAAATGAGTGTGTGCGTCTGTGTGTGTCTGTGTTCACTGAAATTCAAATGTTGAATCCCCCTGTACTGCCTCTGTAGAGTTCCCTCTATGGGTCTGATAGCAGCCTCCGATCTCTGTTTGTCCTTTCCTGTGCCGCACAGTGAAATGTCAGCCAGGCCAGATTGGATTGCTTTTATTTAGACCATAAAATTTATGTTTTTCACTTTCACTTCAATCACTCCAGTAGACATCCTGATTTTCTTTCTTTTTTTTCTCGCCTTCATTGTCAGGTGGACACTTTGGGAAAAAAGGCTGTCGAGCAGCTGAAAGAATCCACGGCCTTGAGCCAGAGAGTCAGTGGTAACAACAGTGCCTGATTGGCTGACAGCCGCGTCCTCCAGCCACTGTGCTTATCCATGCTCATGAAGGGAGGAAAACACCCCCCCCCCCACCCCGTCCCACCCCTCCAACACCGTGCTGTGACAGGCTTAGTGGTGATATGAGAGGATGTGTTATCTGCTGACTTCCAAATTCATAAATCTTTGAGATCAGACGAAATTGAAGCGGCTTGAAAAGCTCGAAGGGGGAGATTGACACGTCTGAGTGGCTCTGTGGGCGCGCTGCTGCAAACTGCATGCTAATGTGCCATCATTCATATGTTTGTATGTACTTGATGTGTGTCTGAGTATGTGTTTTCATAACTCGCATGCATTGTGTTTCATACTGCCTACATATGCATGCATATGTATTAGGGTTAACTCTCCACTTGTACACACACCAGAAACTTTGCATTTTTACACACTCATTTGTGAGTGAGTGCTAAAAATCAAAAAACAGCTTGATGTGAACATTTTGCCTTATTACAGCCCACTAGTTTCTCTCTTCCTTGAGGTGTCAGAACACCCATAATCCAAAAAGTACTGATGAAACTTTTTTGCTAAACTTTTCCTCTGTGCTGCCTGAATTTCTAATAGCAGTGCTAAGATGCTAGTTTTGTTTGTTTTTTGATCCCATAATGTAGAAAATTTAGGGGAAAATCTTACTATGATGAATCATTATTCACTGAATCGTAATTCATTAGAAAAACATGTTTTTTATAGCTTTGCATGATCCATGGTGAAAAAAGAAAAACAAATCGTATCTGTTACTGTGGTGAATCCCGTTTGTTGTCTAAAAGTGCCGCCATTTTGGATTGATAACTTGGGGTATGTTGGTCTGCTCCGGCTTTTTCAGTAGATAATCCGAGTTAAAGGGGTGTTTCACAAAAAAATTCCAGCTGGAAGCTCAGAAATGCACCATTAAGGCTGAGTGAATACAGAGCCCAGCCCAGAGCCAGAGCCTGATCTTAAGCAGCAGCCTCTACTTATTCCGGCACATGTAGAATCACTTTGGAAAGACCTTTGGAATTTCTTTGGAGTTGGAGTTTCCCTGATGTGCAATAGTAACAAGTGCAATTTTTCCTACTATAACAAAGCATTTTATTCTATTTTGTATAGCATGTTATCCTATTTTATTGTGTTTTTCGTAATTTTTACTGCTCTTAACTTTCTGCCGTGACTTAAAAAATTTCCCACATGTGAGACTAATAAAGGTTTATCTTATCTTATATTTGGACTTGTTTTCAACTTTGCTTTATGTTAATATTTAAAAATCAAAGGAAACACTGCTTGTACATACTCATTAGGACAGAGATTTACATCAGGGTTGTGTAATTATATGACAGTGCATTTCAGACCATGTTAGTAACACTTTCTCTCACCCCAACCAGTCGCAGCAGATGGCCCCGCCCCTCCCTGAGCCTGGTTCCGCTGGAGGTTTCTTCCTGTTAAAAGGGAGTTTTTCCTTCCCACTGTCACCAAAGTGCTTGCTCATAGGGAGTCATATGATTGTTTGGTTTTTCCTGTGTAGGGTAGGGTCTACCTTACAATACAAAGAACGACTGTTGTTGTAAATCTATTTAAAATTGAATTGAATTGAATAAAAAATGCCACGAGTGGTGAACTGTAACAAAATACTTTCTCCACAAACTAAATAATGTAATGCATGCAATTAAAAAGTAACGAGGGATGTGTAATACATTACTTCTGAGAAGTAACCCCAACACTGTGGTGCTATTACTTATTCACAGTTTTATTCATTATTCCTTGATGCAGATCTGTTTTTTTTTCCCTTCTATAATTCCCTGCTATTGTTCCTTTTCTTGGCCAGGGCACTCTTAAAAGAATCTCAAGTAGGTTGTCACTCAAAGTCTTTTCATTCCAGTTGGCGTTCTGGCATTCATCTACACTTAATTTTCTTACCGAGTGATTGACAGGTTGTTGCTTTTCACTATAAAATACTCTCTAGAACCCAGGATTCAGTGTCCTGGTCAAACACCAGGCAAATGAAAGGAAAAGGCACATGAGGCTGTCACGTGCCATCAGAGACAGGCTCAGCGTTCCTCTGCAGCAATTCTCCAAGTGTGTGGAGCTCTTGAATTTGAGAATATACACTGTATATGTGCATGCGTTGAGGCAGCAGCATGTTGGGTGAAGATTGAGTCTGAGATGGAGTGTGAGACGCGAGTGGTCTCTGCCTCCAGATAAACACAAACACGTACGCTTTCTCTCTAATTCATTTTCCTTCCTCTGATTTATCTTGGTTTCCTCCGTCTTGTCTGCTCATGCCCAGATAAAATCCCCCAAATTGCATCACCCTCCCCTCTGTAACTCTGCTGCCTCTGTTTCCGGCCACAGTGTAGTGCAACAAAAATTAATAATACATCTGGTATCTCTTAGATTTGAGTTATAATACCATTTATACAGCCGACAATTCTTTTGATGTAATTATTTTGTGTGTCTGGGCTGAAAAGACCAGAGATGACACACATATCACACAGAGCTGCAGCGGCCCGGCGGTCTCCGGTCGTGTTGGTGGCAGAGCGCCGGGCCGCTGCAGCTCTGTGAACGCACTCCAAGAAAGTCACCGCTTTGTAAAAGTTCCTGCACTTTAGTGAAACTGTTCGACACCGAACAGAAACGTGTTGTGTTACCTTTTATTTTCACTGCAACAACTAGAACATGTACCTGAAGAAGTGGAAGACATCAGTAACACCATTTTAAAATTACATTCACTGCTATATTAACAAAGTACAGATTAATAGAAAAGGTCAATTTCCCAGACTTGGGGTGGATTTCCTGGTTGCATTTAGGGATGGGTACCGGTTCTGACATAAACGGTAGTAACCAGACCGAAAAGCAGCCACATTTCAGGGCTTTATTTTGGTGCTTTTTTGTTATCCTGAGATGTCATACACTTTGGATTCTAGCCAATCATATTACCTTTCCAAGGATAGTAGGAGGCCCAGGTACGTACGTTGTTTTAAAGCAGAGCTACAGATTAAAAGTCTGGCCGTACTTCACAGCAAAAGATGCAAACTCAGCAGCCTGCAACAAGTGCTTTAAGATGATACTGTGAAAAGGAGGTAACACCTTGAATCTGATGAAACACCTGGCGACGCATAGCCTTTTTTTAACCCTTTAAGACCTACCGTAGAACCAAGTCCACCAGAGCTTATATTATATTTTTACATGCTGCGGAGCCATTTTTGGGAGCATTTCAAGTTGCTATACATCAATACAACCATTATAGCCCAGATTTTAATAATATGTATTCATTAAGTGCATAGTACTTACATAAATTGCAAAAAAGTGCAATAAACTACAAAAAAATTTGAAAATCGTTTTTGTTTTTTTAACATATATTTGTAGTTAGAGAAATTTAAGAGGCTTATCCCTCAAAACTGTAAATACAAAAAAGTTGCACAAAATAGTTTCCCACCACAGAAAATTTATTTTGAGTGTCTTCATAGTTTTATTTTTGAAGTACACCAATTTTTATACACTGCAGGAAAAACGAAAAAAAATATTATACTGCAAATTTGCAAAAAAGCAGCATGTGCATCAAAATAAACTATTTCCAGCAGTGCAATATGAGTCCTAAGCATCCCAGAAACAACACAGAAAGTCATAAAGTCAAAGATAACTTTTAAAAAGACCAGTATAGGCCCTGAGGCCCTGATGGTAAAAAAGACTACATTTCCGCGAAAATGACATCACTTCCGGTTTCGGGCAGGTAATGGCGGAAATGCACAAGTTCGCGCTGACGTCTATTCCAACGTAGGAAGTGTTATGAACAGCTGATCGTATCGGCAAAGCGTGTTTCTGGAATATTATGTTTTTGTTCCTGCAAGCGCTTTTTATGCAGTTTTTGCAAAGCTTTATGTGGAAGGAAACCGTGACCTAGGACAAGCTGATGGCATAAGATGTAAGTACAACTCCTCCGGTTTCATATGCAAAAAAATATTTTGCGCTAGCTTACGTGGTTGCAGTGCTACCGGGATTTAAAAATAGTTACGCAAAACAGAGCGTGCCCGCTCCGATCGGCTCTAAAGGGTTAAAAACCGAGAAATGCACCATATTTGATAGCTTGCTGCAAGACTTCACACCGAGCATCTACTGCGGGTGTGTTGCCTGTTATCCGGAGTTAGCAACATCCCCCAAGAACCCGAAGAGGAGAGTCCTGGCCGCGATTAAAATCGATTCTAGCTTGGATAACGTGATATCGATTCATTAAAATCCTGAATCGATTTTTTAATATAAATTTATTTTGCCCGAAACCCCAGAATCTCAGGTTAAACCTCACAAAATTTCAACAACCACCAAACAACTAAAACAGTAAATGAGAGCAGTTACACGGATTCTTCACAAAGACGTAAACACAAAGCGCGAACCCACCAACGAATCAGAATCAGTGAGATGTCGCCTTTCTCACCCGATGGCACTGACACGGTCGGGGCTGAGAGCCGACAGCTCACTGATTCTGGTGTTTCGGCGAGTCCGCGCTTTGTGTTTACGTCCTTTTTATGCTGATTCTAAAGCTGTAGGTTTTATCTCTCTCCAAACAATATTGACTGAACCAGCAGCAAAAGAAGATCCAAACTACACAGCAAATTCAAAAGTGTTAAATGTTTTGGTGTTAATAGTCTTCTTGCAAAAGTAGAGTTAATTTTACTCTAAGTAGAGTCACATTCTTTTAATGTAACTCTGAGGTGTAAAATGATAGTAGTTAAAATCGAGTGTTAAAAATGAGTGTTTCTATGTCAAATCTGGAGGTGTTACAATGGAAACATTAACTCTTGACCTCTTAACTCTGAACTCCTAGAGGGGCTATGACACCAACAGAGTAAATTCACAGACTCCGCCCCCAGCATGGCTCCAATCGAAGCTGAAGTGAAGCCGTTTCAGAACATTTTGCTCTACATATTTGAGTTGTTTGCCATGCTTGGTAAGTCATTTTTTCAAAGATTGTTTCAATTATTATTATGAGCATTTACTTCTGTGGCTCTTTGGAGTTGAGACAAAGCTGTGTGAAAGGCATTAGCCATGTTGCTCGCTGATAGCATAATATTCTGTTTTAGCTAGCTGAAAGGTATTGTTTGCGGGCAAATACTACAGCCTTGAAAAAAAGCTTGCATATGAATTTTCAGTCAAACTTTTGGTCAAATACACCTAAAACAATGTGCAGAATGTAAATGTTGGTATAATGGTGCTACTTGAAGCCTGAAAACGATCGCCCATAAAAAAAAAACGAGCAAACAGCAGTAGCAGACGTCCTGACTGGGTTCTCCGTTAGCATAGATCCCTCCAGAGTTTTGTGCACACGGTTTAGGTAAAAATGAAAAAGGTTGAGGTTTTACATTTAGTTCAGTATTACCTGTTGCCTGTGTCTTTGTCTTTTGGGAAAATACTTTACACAAGTAATGGCTCAAAGAGGATTGCTTTTTTTTTTTTTTTACTGTGCTGCAATTGTTTACTGGATTATTTGTGCCATTAATTAGTGTCAACTAATTTTTATTCAATCTCCGCACAGGATATGCTTGTGAAGATGGAATATGGGGGAGAGCAGAAGTGCGTTGAAGTTCCACAAAGGGATGAATGAAGGACGTGCATATTGTATTGAAGAAATAAGTGATGAGAATGCTGTTATTTGCATTTACCATGTCAGACCTTTTGATAAACAAAATTCTAATGAAAGTGAGAACATGTATACTGTTACATCTTTCAGAAAATGTTTTGAAATTGTGGTGCACAGTTCAGAATAAATATTTTTCAAAAACCATTGCATCTTTTTAGTAAATGTTTATTTCCAAAAGAAATTTCTAGAAGTTCAGAACAGGAAAATTCCCGCTTTTTAGAATGAATTAGAAGATAACTCTTATGTAGTTAAACTAAAATACTCTTTGAGAGTTAATATATAAACTCTTAACACCAAGTGTTAAATTATCAACTCCAGACAGATTTGGTGTTTAACACTAAATCAGAGTTAACGTACCAACTCTCCAAAAAGAGTTAAATTAACACTCTCTGGTGTGGACCCATATAGACACTTTAATAGTGTTGAAATCAAATCCGACAGTGTTAATTTGGACATGCTGGATTTGCTGTGTACGCTTCACATAAACATGAATTCCCTCTTAGTTTTGCTGTTTTGCTTCCACCACATAAAATCACACGTCATGCACAGCTCTCTCTCTCTCTCTCTCTTTCTCAGTGTACTTCAAGAACAGTTTCCCTAAAAATCTGTTTTCTGCATTATTCGCTTGTTTGTCGGTTGCTGTTTTTTACTTACTTCCGAAAAGAAAGCCTCATTCCTGCTGTTCAATACTGAACAAATTTAAACTTTTTAAAATTATGCAAAATTGCAAAACGCTTAGCTATGTCTCTAATAAAACCTCTGTAACTTTGCTCTCAGCAGCATCAGGTAATGTTCATATGTTGATTAATGGTTTTCTTTCATTTTTGATCTACTGCAGAATATTTTTATAAAATTCCAGGAAAATCACCTTTATGTTTTTCTGTGTTTTATCCTCAGTTACTTTGACACAAAGGAACCTGCTGTGATGCTTACACCTTTGATAAAGTCTCGCAAGTGTCAGTTTTCTTTTTAGAGACATAAAAATATGGAAATGTACTGATGCATGATCTGAATTATAATATTTCTGATTGTCTGAGGCAAAATTTCCCAGATTCAAATTGAATTGAATCGAATCGTGGATCGAATCGATTTGGGACCTTGTGAATCGGAATCGAATTGATTCTAGAAATCAGTGACGATACCCAGCCCTAGTTGAGTAGGCTAACCACGTTATTAAATTAATGCATGTAAGGTGAACTAGCAAACACCGTCATAGTTACATGCAGCTGTCTTCTTGTTTGATGGCAGATGCTCCCTTCCTCCTGGCCAAAAAGGCTAAAATGACATAAGAAAAAGTGGAAAACAGTTAAACATGAGAGGTTTTTGTGTTTTTTACATTGTTTAAGCACTGCTTCCAGCCAAGAGTGATACCATATATGCCCTATAGCTGCAGAAAAGGCTAACATTGTTATCTTTTTACAAAAAAAACAGCTAAACATGAGAGGTTTTTGGACAAAGTTTGTGTTCTCCATTCTTTAAGCACCGGTTCGAGCACCGTTTAAGCACCGGCACTCTCTTCTATTGGCACATTTTACCATCTCAGATCTGCGATATATGATTGCTGTGAAAGGTTACATCCAAAAGGTGTGATTTATTATCATAGAGCATATTGTTTCCTGTTACCTTTACAACCAAGTATAAGCTATACCTCTGATACCATGCTGCCATAGTTTTGAAAGGAAAACATTGTGGTTCAAAGATTCAAACACTTTATTTAGATCAATAAAATTCAGTTGTATTGTGCCTTTTTTCAGGATATTTTCTATAAAATCAAGAATAGCCATTTCTGTAGATCTTTCTGAAAAGTCTCTTACTCTTTCCTTTTTTGGCTGGCTGTTTTTGCACCAGTGCAAACTAAATGAATCCAAAATGAGCCTGTACTGTGTTTAAATGTATAATACTGTTTCCTTCAATCCGTTAAAGATCTGATTTGTACACAGTGCTGTTACCCGTGCCAGTTCTAACCACTTAACAAAGACACCAGGCTGCTAAAAAGTGCAATGTGACATCACAGCAAAGTGTATAACATCCATTCTTCCTGGCTTAAAATATATCATCTCCCCCTGCTGGTAATGCAGCTTCTGCATGCGTGTCCATTTTTGCATGCGTGTTTTGGAGAGGCAAAGTATGAAGTGGACATGGTGGACCGTGTTGCCGTGATACAGGGATGAAAGGTGACCACACAATTTCATCTTGACCGGTTGATTATATAAAGCCAAATACAACACAGTTCATCCATATCGGTAAAAGTCTTTCATTGCAAATACTTTATAGTTGATATGTTGTTTGGTGCTGCGACCAGTGTGTGTAGAACTGATAGAGAAACAGCATCAATGCAGTCATGAAACCATCTTCATCCACTTTTTAAATGTTTTAATTGCAGTAGAAGTGGAGGAAAAATCCACATCGTTTGTTTGTAACTGCAGATTTGAGATGATGTTTGTTCACATTGTGCTTCATTGTGTTGGTCAAGTTACTTGAAAAAAGTAATCAGTAACTAATTACTGATTACTTCCCCAAAAAAGTAATCCCATTACTTTACTGATTACTTATTTTCAAAAGTAATTAATTACTTAGTTACTTAGTTACTTCTTAAAAACACGATTAACAACCTGAAGAGGTGATAAAGCGATAGATCTTTCAGCCCAATTCTACATTTACTGCATAATCCATCATACAAAATGTAATCAAATGGAAAAGTATCTTTTTTTTTAACTTGTTTTATCAGTTTTAATCTTTTAACTTTATGCATCAAGCAAAAATTTAATTATATGCAACATTCTCTGACTTGAATAAATTAGTTTAACATTTAAACCTATTTTCTGCACATTCCAGCACATAAAATAAAATATTTTTTGTGTTTACACTCAGTCTTTCAAATAGATGCAAGTAAAACACAGCAGAAAATAAATAAAGTCAAAGACTCAGCGGTCCTTTTGCTCTATTTTCACCTGTAAAGCAGGACTGGGGTAGGCGGAGGTTTATCCTGGTGCAGGTGTGCTGCGGTCAGTTGAAGAATCCGCGAGTTTCTCTGTGAATTTCCCATTACGTCGTTGCGCTCTCGGTGCTTGCTTGGAAGTTTAGGGTTTTTTTTCGCTGTAAAACGAAGTTTTCTTCCCACGCACAACAGACGCTAATGTTTTTGTCACTTTTTATGGAATCAAACTCAAAGTAAGGTCAGTACTTCAACACTTTAAACGCTGCACGCTCATACTCTCTCCCACAATCGATATGTGATCCATTGTTGATCTGCACACAGCTGTTGTCACTAACGGCGCACTCGCTTACGTCACTGTCGTGAGACATTCTCGCAAAAAAAATCACGGTTTTAGTAACGCAGTAACGCAGCGTTCCCACGGGAAAGTAACGGTAATCTAATTACCGTTTTTGCAATAGTAATCCCTTACTTTACTTGTTACTTGAAAAAAGTAATCAGATTACAGTAACGCGTTACAAGTAACGCATTACTGCCCATCTCTGTTCATGACACAAACAAGATTATAATTTCCTAAAGTATATTTTTCCGTTTGTTGAGCTACGGGTTCGTGTTCTCCCTCAGACTGGCAAAGCTGTTTCAGAGCTCTGAGACGAGTCAGAGTGTATTTATTAACCAGCATGCCCTCCTGCCTGTGTTCCAGCCCATCTCTCCTTTTTCAGTGTAACTACACGCACCAAAGCGGTCGGTGTGATTGAACTGAAATAGTCTGCTCATCTGTCGTTACACTCACATGGTTAAAACACAGCCCGGGGTATTTCTGCAGGTCTCCGTCCGATATCATCGTCGTCATCATCTATCTCCATGATTGTCACGTCACCCTTCACTGCGCCTGATATCAGTCACGGACTGCTTTGTTTTATAAAGACATTTTTCATCTTTCATTTTGCATCTCAGTTAACGCAGCACAGATCTTTTATTCATATATTTCTTTATCTGTCTGTGAATGATATCACATCAAGTTAAGACTGAAAATACCCTGCCGCCTTTGCTTCCTTATGTTTGAAAAATGTTGAGTTAAGCTCTGCAGTGCCAATCTTCTTTTGATGAATTGGTATTTTTGCCCAGAAACAACATATGAGCCCAACACACACCACAGGCCAAAGTCAAATATTTACAGCACGTTTGTGTAGTTGAGAAAGTTTCGTGACCCAATCAGTCAACCAATCAATGTCTTACACAATCTTCCTGTCTTTCCTTTCATATAGACTGACAAACCAGAGAAATTGAAATAAATAAGAAGATGATGATATGAGAGATTAAAAATATGCTCTTCGTGAATGTAAACTGTCCCGCGGTTTTAGCAGTGCAGGCCCAAACTATGCAAATTTACTTCTTGGATCTCCTGTTATACTTTTTTGATGCTAAAAATTAAACATACAGTTTACACGTAATCACATAAAAAGTTATTTGAAGGAGTTCTTCTAAAGGGAAATTACAAGAAAACAGTCTGTGTTAGAGAAACTACAAGAAGGAAGGTTCAAGTTTCCAACCTGCTTTAGTTCTCCCCTGTGCCTGGTAGCTGCAGGTGCACTTTTCATTATTAGTAAGATAAGATAACATTACTTTATAGTCTCCCACAGGAGAAAATCATCCAGGATTAGAAAACCGCTGCATCAAAAACAGACAATATCAGACATCCCAATAAAACCTTAAACAGGTACAGGTTAGCAGATACACAACTCAGAATAATGGGAAAAAAATAACAATAAAAAATGCATCAGCACCTCTCCTGGATAAAAAAAAATTAACCAGGAAGTGAAAGCCTCAGGATCAAGAATCTCTTTTGTGACGTCGAAACTCCCAAAGAAAACCTGCACAAATACAGAGGACATGAAACCTCACCGAAGGAGCCACTCTAGGTTCACACCCCGGGTCTATTCCTGGGGGGCTAACCACCAAGCAATCATGCTGGTATTACACATGAAGTACATAAATCTTTATCTCGGCACTAAGGCTGGAAAAGTGCTGTACAAATCCCTCAAAAATTGTTCTACAGTTAGATTGAGGAACAAAACAGGCTTGGACACTTTAGTGTGAGTGTCCCTGTCATGGGGGTAACAGTGACCCTCCAAGCTGAAGCAAAAACAGTGGTACCATCCTGCTAACACCTAATGGTACATTATTTTCTGGGAGAGTGGCTTTACTCTGTTTGATTCACCTCTGCACCTTAACCTGCTGATTTGGGCTGTTGTGTTTTTTCAGCAAACATCACTGAATTCACCTGAGATGTGTGCGGTGGAGCAGAGGTATGGAGGCATGGAGTTTTTGCATATGCCTTTTCACTTTTGCCAGAAGCGAAAGACTATGGGCTTGACTACTCCAGGGCAAAATAACTATGCCCTTTAAAATTTGAACTCGATTCCTATTCTAAACAGATGTCCAATTAGTGAAACAAAATCACAGACGCCTAAAAATGGTGGTGGGCTAGTGTGTTTGTCTCTTAGTGAAGCTCACATGATAAAACGTCCTCCAGGCGGGGTATTTCCTATCACACGGGCACACATCTGCCCCTTGATCTCTGAGTTTTCTGTAAGATTGACCTTCATTAGAATTAGGAGACCATATGTCCTTTGGCAGTAGCCTGGTTGGATTTTTAATAGCCTGAGCGCACTCATAAGTCAATCCTTCAGGTGCAGCTCACTTCATCTTGATCAAACCTTTCATTAAATTAGACATGTTTCATGAGAAGAGGAAAATTGCACAATTTTTGAGCAGTCTTTTTAAAATCTGTTGTGGAGAGTCATCACAAGGAGGCAATGCGTTGCTTGATTGACACATCCAAATGAATGAAAAGTCTATTGAGAGGTCTGCAGTATATCTTTTTCACATCATTACTGAGAGCATCAGTAATTTCCATCATGAATACCGCCGCGTCCCCTGACAACCTCTCATCGGGCTCCGACAGCCATTGGGGGAAATGATGGTATTAGACGGGAGGCAAACTCTCGGGGTGAGGCTCCGTGATGAGAGGGGGAAGGGAGGGAGCTAATTACCCTTTTATTACCGGGGACTGAACCCTCATCCCAGGAGGGCTCGCCTGGCCCTGTTTGAGACGAGGAGGATCCGGCACGCCACATTACCTCAGTTGCTCCGTTTTCTCTCTGTAATGCGTGTCACATTAAGAGTTGCATGTACATATCGAGTGTCTGTTTCTATCAGGTTTGTTTTTTAAGTGTGCACGTTTCGTTTAGGAGCCTCCTGTGCACGTACGGCATCACTCGTGTGAACACAGCTCCATTTTCGTTTGGTAGGCAGCAACTGTGGAAGCTTCTGCTGCTTGTAGATTGCTTTCACGCCAAGCCCAGGGGGGTTATAGCCCACAATATACAGTAACAGTGGTGAAATAAAACATGCTACGAGCATGCATGAATGAGATGGTCTGGTGAATAAATAAGATCTAAAAAACAAACACAACCCTATAAGTAGGTCAAAAACTTGTTTCATTTCTAGATAAAATCTATCCAAAGCTTAAAGAGAATTTCAGTAACACTGAGAATATTTATAAAAAATTGATACTTCATAACTTAATAATAAATGCTGTGGTATGAAAATCAATGAAAAATCAAATGAACGTTTTGAAACAAAACATTAATAAATTTGGATTTACTAAACCTTTTCTGTTAATTACTCACACTGACTTAACATGAAAGGAATTATTAGTCACAAAGCCACAATGTTAGTTTGTTTTAAAGATTTAGGCATGCTGTCCAGGCTGTGCAGTGTGTAAAGTAACCCTGCTGTAAACAGTACATGTGGAGGAGTCTGTTTTATAAGTGTAATTAGAATTTACAAAGCTTCAATCTCCCTGGACTCCCAATTGTGAAAGAAAATGAGGATGCTAAAAAAGGACTGAATAACAGGAACCTAAGGAGACCTGTAAATCTGAACATATCCAGACTTTCAGCTCGTGTCATTGTAACTCTTACATGTTAGCCGTCCATGTGGATACATGGAAAACCAGAAGATGCAAGAGCAGCAAAACACACCTGAGAGCAGAGCTGGTATCAGTGTAATCAACACAGCCTGGAAGGAGAAACTGCAGGGGAGATGGGCTGTAAAGCGGCTTGCAGAAGCAGCAGCAATCATAAGCAGGCCAAAGCAACTTACTGTAAACAGACAGCCCTATATGACGGGTTGTGCAGAAGTGCATCCACTAAGCCATCAGCTGCAGTTGGGCGCTGAGATCAGGAGAACCGCTGCGATTGTGGATGAGCTTGAGTTTGTGGGTTATCATGTGTTCAAAAATCATGATTCAAACAGCTGTTTTCAGCAGCATGCAGACAAGCAGTCATTTCATTCTTCTGCGACCTCGCAGACTATCACGCACACTAACTCTTAAAGGGCTCTTAGTGGAATGTCCAAAATTTGTATACAGTCTGACCGTCGGTTGGTGGTGTGTATTTTAGTATTATCTTCTTTCTAGAATGATGATCTCTGATTGTTCTGTGATTGTTCTTTAAATAAACATCTGATCCTGCTTTTTCTAATCCTCGAAGTTCACCTACTAGAACCTGACAAATACCACTGGGATTGTGGATGAGCTTGAGTTTGTGGCCTACGAGAGCTCAGTCACTTTACGAGCTGACACGAAGACAGTCCAGACTGTGACATCATCAGGGTTATTATATCATACAAATGTTTTCCCATTCTGAATTGTGCTCCCTGTGGTAGGTAAACTGACCTTTATGTGTAAAATCTGCTAAGTGCTCCCTTCATATTCAGTTCACAGAGGACGGCCGGTTAGGGAACAGTTAAATAATACAGCCATGTTCTAAAAACGTTGTCTGATGTGAGCCCAGAAAGGCACAAGGACAAAGGTATAAAAAGGAAGTGAATGGAATTAGATAGAAAAATAATAAAGCTTTCAACAATTTAACAGTTGTTAACTAACTCTAACCCTGCCAACAAAGCAATTCAGAAAAACAGAGCAACACGAAAACAATGAGGTCAGTTAAACAATAATTCAGTAGAAGCCAAATAAACACAAATGACCCTTCTGAAAATTACAGTTTCACCTACGACAGACAAAACCATTACTTCGCTTTAGAAAGAAGAAAAATAAACGGATTAACCAAAATTATCAAAAAATACAAATAACCTCTCATCCCACTGACAGTTTCCTGTTTCCAGAAACAGTAAGTGTATGAAGGCAACCTAACAACCTAATTACTTTTTGAATAAAACAATAGTTTCACTAATCTGTAAGTGTGTTTTAAAAATGCCTCACCTCCTCCTGATTAGAAATCCAAACCAGCTGTATTACAGTACAGTAAACCTGAACTTTACTGCTGTTTTAATGAGATTTTATAAATCTAAGGATTAAAACTGGAGATGAATCTGTAAAGGAACTGCAACAGAAACTATGTTCAGAATTACTCACCTGCATACCTCACCCACAATCAATAAATAAAATATGACACAGAAGTCTAGTTTTTAAAGCAGAGCTGAGCTTTTCTCTGTATCACGGAGCACATTTTTAGACATCCCTGAATTCTCTGCTCATTCAGCTCGAATCACAGATTAAAACAGTGTTAAAACTCCCTGCATGCATGGCCAATGCTTTCACACTGCTCCATGTACTGAGTGTTTCAATGTTCTGTTTAGCTTTGGAGCATCGGTAAATTCATCATTCAGATGAAGGATTTTTGCTGTTGGCCCATGTCTCCACAACAGCTGCTGCCTCCCAGGGTTTTTCATGGCGCAGCGGTGCCCGAGGCTTACTGGGAGAAAATAACGCAGAAGGAAAAAACAGCGTTCTGACCGGTGAGAGTCCTCTGGGCTCCAACACATCGCTGACGAGTGAAGCTGAAATGGGACCGCTGCACAAAGCAGGTGAATAGAGGCCCGACTGCATGCAACGTCCCTGTGCACAAAATAAAACAAAACAAATGCATCTCTGCTATAAGCTCATTTTAAGTCCACGCTGCATTAAAACACACCTTTACAGGTCGAGAAGACCCCGGGCCTCATTCAGAAACAGCGTATACCAACAAGTCTGTGCTCAGGCAGGCTCAGGTATGAATGTTTCTCGCACAAATAGTTTTAAACCAAAATTTGTGTCCGAATTTACAGTGTGCAAAACAATAACGTGGCTAAACCGTGCTTATAGAATTAAATACATAACATTTAAATGTAAATGGAGAAAGTTCACCGATACACAAACCAAACATTTCACAGACTTTTGATCGGAACTCGGGATCTAGATCATTAAAATGTAAAAATCGTACATCCTCGCTGGATGTCATCCCAATAATCTCACAGCCGGAGTTATTCCAGTGTTCCTGTCTGTAGGGGAAATCATAAATTCACACCTGTATAGTTCCTGTACAGGAAATCTGCCTGCTTTGTTACTTCCGTGACCAAACTGTTCTTTTACAGCAGCTTCACCCTGCCCTCCATGAAACATGGTTCCTTAAACAGATTTGCAGTGAATGAAACCCTCAGAGAGCATCGGCCAACAAACTCATGTGTAAACGATGAATCTCCATCTGGATTCAGGAAAAAGCTCAGAATAAGCGTCACAGTATAATACCGTGTCTTCACTGAGATATTTGAATGCTAATCAATAAAATCAAATCAATAAAATCAAATGTGTATGGAAGATATTATTCAAAGCAGTACTCTTTAGCTCTAACTGCAATATTGTGAGATATGTCAATATATAAGATACATGTATTATATATTATTCTTTATAGTCTTTTTTTTGGTCCGGAGCCTCTTTTCATGTAACATTAGGTTTGAATTGTTTCTGCACTTCATTTAATTCTGATCAAATATTCAGGTTGAATAAGCTGCAGCAGGTTTTGAGCGCCTCTATCGAGTTTTATGTCTCCTCAGCCAACAGTTAGGGAACTATTTCACTCGGGGCCAAAGTGTTAAACTAACAGACTCACACTGCCATCACTGTATCTGTTAACGTGTGCAAAAAGTGTATTTAAAAAGTGATTAGATCATGTCCTGCCCTCAGTCTGACCACAACCTGTTGCATCTGCTCTGCACAGAGCCAGACTTTTTAGCCCAGACCATTTATTCCACACCAACTTTGTAGTTGCAGAGCTAACTATGCAAAATCTGAAAATAAATAAATAAATGAATGAATAGGAGCTAACAAGGCTTCAACTTGTCCAACTGTGTCATACTGGAGCCAAAGCCCCTAATAACTGTTTTTGTTTTTTTTTCCCTGCTCCAACACAATTCTTCCTACATACTTTGTGTTGCACAGAACGGTGCGAGCACGGTGTTGATGCTGTAGTACACGGCCCAGTCCTGAATCAACCCCCTCATTAGTGAACAAAAACACAATCCGTGGGGCGCGCCTGTCACTGTTCACATTATAAGTTCATAAGCCTATCTCTAATTCATGGAGGGGAGATTACTGTGTGTACAGTGTTTGGGAAGAGTTTCAAAGGGGCTGATTTCGTGCTTTCTGCTTTATATGGGTTAATGAGTCAGACGTAGAGCGACGGCAAGAGTATGAATCTCGTGTTCTGGAGCTGGAAGCATCCAGGAGAAGGCAATTTATTCTGTTATATCTCATTTCTATGTAAACAATAGGTACTGTCATCTACATTCTGGTGGAACACATTCCTATTTCTCTCGCTTTTTGCTGTTATTATTCATTGTGGTAATATTTGAGGATTGCTGTCTAGTTGCAGCAAACAGAGCTCTGTATGAGCGCGAGACGGTGTGGGTTTAGTTCTTTCACAGTATTTTTTAATGAGGCGTCCTTCAGGGTCTCCACATATAATTAATAGTAGTACTGGTACAAATGTAATCAAGAACAGTAAAAAAAAAGGACAGTACAGTCTAAGTAAATTCTAAGTAAAGAAACATAAAAGGCAACTTGCAATTAAAAAATGTCTGCATCCTTCAGTCAGTGTATTTGTATTCTAAAGCATGTGTTGGTGATACAGTTATTGCTCCGTATATATGTATACACATGTACATATATGTTATATATAATATATATTATATACTACTTTCTACATTGTAGCTTCATACTGAAGACATCAACTATGTGAAGCAGGATATATGGAATTATGACTTGTACCTGGGATTGGACCAGCTTTCCCGCGACCCTGAAAAGGATAAGTGTAAGAAAATGGATGGATGGATGTCTTGCCTTCTTAATGGCATTAGGACCATCAGTTGTGTTGTGCAGAAGTCAGGTTGGTACACAGCTGACAGCTCTATTTGACAACTTTTAGAATTCATATTATGGTAAGAACCAATCAGCTAAGTAAAGAGCAACGACAGTCCATCATTACTTTAAGAACTGAAGGTCAGTCAGTCTGGAAAATTGCTAAAACTTTGAATGTGAAGATTAGGAAGCTTGGATGGTAAACAGCATCCATATACTGGAAGAAACACACAAATGGAGACACCTTCATTTAACAATTTCCCTCCCACAGTCCAAAGACATGCACGGTAGGTTAACTGGTTATTCTCAGCTGGCCATGAATGTGAAGTAGATAAATCATGCACATCACGCTGTTTTATTTGATACCGCATCTGATTTTTTTTAATGCTCCAAAGGACACCAACACCCCATACTCCTCAGTTTAAGGGAGGTGTCAGCTATTTCACCCAGGCAGCTATACAATTAAGCATTTTAATATGGCTCCCAGGATTAACTCACTTTTAGAGACAACCTCAAGTGGACATTGAAGGAGATCCAGCTTTTGTCACATCCTGTCTTTATTTTTCAGTCCTGGAGAACGCTGCATCTGTCTTCCATTTGTATACAGTCTGACCGTAGGTTGGTGGCGTGCATTTTAGTCACATCTTCCCAGAATGATGATCACTAACTCTGACTGTTCTGTGATTGTTCTCTAAATAAACATCTGATTCTGCTTTTGCTAATCCTCGAGGTTCACCTACTTTAGTCCCGTGGTTAGCCCCTGACAAGTAACTACAATACTGGATAATATTCCATTACTAATTATCAAATTTAATTGTTTTTGTCTGATTTGTTTAATATGTTTCTTTTGATCATTTTTTATTAGTTTTGTAAAAATCCGGTAACTGTATAGGTTGAATGTACGCTCCAATCAGGCCTCAAAGCAGATAAAAATGGCCTGCACTTGAAATCACAATGAAAGTTCTCTGCTATGTTCTGGATATCAAAGGGGACTTATCCCTGCTCCCACTACTTTAGTGGTGTAAGATAGTGAAGACATAACCAAGCACTGCAAGCAACAAGCCGCAGGGATTAGCTTTGAAAGTTGTGCTTGGACTGCAGTTAGGCTGGAGTTTCTGACACCAAAAGGATGTGTAGTAATGCGCTGTTTGGCTGTTTGGATCAGCCTTTCCAGTAGCTCAAGGACTTCAGTTTGCCAAGTGATTAGACTTTGTTCTTTCTTTTTCTATTTGCACTACAGCCCCGTTAAAAATATCCAGTATAATTATCCTTTTTAACACTTGTTCCTCAGTGGGCCTTTAAACAGTGTATCCAACATAGTAAGCCTACCAATGTCAAATAACTGACATCAGTAGCACAAAAAGTCCCAGAAGAATTGTGACGAGGGTGTGATAACAATAAACAGCCATTTAATTGCAGTGGAGTTTTTTTTTCACGTACTGCAGTCGTGTGATTATTGAGCTGATGCTCAGCGGAGATGTGGTGCCTAAAGGTTTTTATTAATACAGCAAATATAATTTATAAATAAACAAATACACTGACTTCAATTTAAAAATCAAAATCGACCCTGACGCCTGGAGTGCTGAATAGAATAGAATAGAATAGAATTCAACTTTATTGTCATTGCACATGCACAGGTACAGGGCAACGAAATGCAGTTTGCATCCATCCAGAAGTGCTTTAGTGATATAGATATATTACAATATATATTAGCAATAATATAGATATGTGAGTATATTACAGAAATGGGTCTATTATGGTACGTTATAATGTACACGGTATGAAGTATGTTGTGAATATTCTATAACTATAAGTATGTACAGGCTGTAGTGAGTACAAGCTATGTACAGGATATGAACAGGATATAAATATGAAAAACTATACAGAATATGAAATAAATAACTTTACAGAATCTGGGATATACAGCTATACAGAAATGGGAACTATGCAAGTTGTAAACAGTTGTAGGATTAAAGATTATCGAATGTACAGAATGATTATTTACACAGAGCTATACAGTAGTGCAGTTAAGATAAGTGAGGGTGTAGATAGTTTCTACAGAGGCTATATAAGTGCTAGTGGTTGTGAGTGGTGGTTCAGTCCATGTTATTATTGTGTTTGAGGGTACAGTTGTCCATTGTGGGTGTGTGTATGTTCAGTCCATGAGTTTAACGTGGGTCAGATGTCAGGAGGCAGAGTTCAGGAGTCTGACAGCTGTGGGGAAGAAGCTGTTCCGGTACCTGGTGGTCTTAGTCCGGAGGCTCCTGTAGCGCCTCCCAGAGGGCAGGAGGGTGAAGAGTCCATGTGATGGGTGACTGGGGTCTCTGATGATTTTCCCAGCCCTTTTCAGACACCGCTTCCTGTAGATGTCTTTTATGGCAGGAAGTGGTGCTCCGGCGATGCGCTGGGCAGTTTTCACGACCCTCTGCAACGCCTTCCGGTCCGAGGCAGAGCAGTTCCCGTACCAGACTGTTATACAGTTGGTCAGGATGCTCTCGATGGTGCAGCGATAGAAGTTCACCAGGATGTCTGAGGACAGGTGGTTCTTCCTCAGAGTCCTCAAGAAGAAGAGGCGCTGGTGAGCCTTCTTGACCAGCTTGGAGCAGTTGGTCGTCCAGGTGAGATCCTCGGAGATGTGGACTCCCAGGAACTTGAAGCTGCTCACACGCTCCACAGCCGTCCCCTTAATGTGGATGGGTGGATGTGGGTCAGCATTCCTCCTGTAGTCCACGATGAGCTCCTTGGTCTTCTCGGTGTTAAGCAGCAGGTTGTTTCTGTCGCACCACTCAGCCAGACGATCCACCTCCTCCCTGTAGGCGGCCTCATCGTTGTCACTGATGAGGCCAATCACCGTGGTGTCATCTGCAAACTTAATGATGGTGTTGGAACCATCAGCAGGTCTGCAGTCGTGGGTGAAGAGGGAGTAGAGGAAAGGGCTCATCACACAGCCTTGTGGTACACCGGTGTTCATTGTGATGGTAGATGAGCAGCGGTTATCCAGCCGGACATGTTGGGGGCGGTTGGTCAGGAAGTCCAGTAACCATTTGCAGATGAGGGAACTGATACCCAGGTCTGTCAGTTTCCTGATGAGTTGTGAGGGGTGGATTGTATTGAATGCTGAACTGAAGTCTATAAACAGCATTCTGGCGTAGGTGTTGTTGTTGTCCAGGTGTGAGAGGACAGAGTGCTTTGCGATGGAGACTGCATCCTCTGTGCTCCTGTTCTGGCGGTATGCGAATTGGTGGGGGTCCAGGGTGGGGGGGAGACAGGATTTGAAGTGTGCTAGGACCAGTCGCTCTAAGCACTTAGTGATGATGGGGGTGAGTGCTACTGGGCGGTAATCATTGAGGCAAGATGGGTTGGAGTTTTTGGGTATCGGGACGATGGAGGTGGATTTGAAGCAGGCCGGTACCACAGCAGGACGTTGAACTGTCAGTAATTTAAAAATATTAGTGATATATCAAAGTTTGCCGTGCAGTATGTTTGACCAGCTTTCATAATAGCCTAGGAAATAAATCTAATTTGCTCTTTTATACTAAAAATGTAACATAATAGTGATGCAGCACTGCCGGTAAAGAGAGCCACTGCTCCCTCCCAGTTATTATATATAGGTTATTAATAATAAAAAAAGCCTCTGGTGTTCCATAGCTGGTACTGCAGGATTACATCACCCCACCTGTAAAGCATGAGATGCATCCATCGTTTATCTTGTACCAAGTCTTTGAAGGTTTTTTTTATTATTATTATTTTACCTAATCTGTCAAAAATTCTTTTTCTGTTTTGTGTGTGTATTCCATTCATGTGAACTTGAGGCCAACAGGATATCAGGCTGCTAAGCCAGAAAAATGTTCATATGATTATGCTCAATGGGACTTTTAAACAGATCAAAGGAGCCCTCATCAAAGTCACGAGCTTCCATTGGAATGTACCGTGCGCAGTCTTGGAGCACATATGCAATTAGCAGAAGTAGACAGAAGAAGAAAAGTCACTCTCCTTGAAGAAACGCCACAAATGTTATTTTATGTATTGTTCCTAATTTCTTTTCTGAATTCTTTGCTTAGCAGTTTGTTAATTGAAAATGTTACATGCATCATTGCTACACAAAATGGAGACAAACCCACGTAATGCAGTCTCTAATGACTTGAGAATAAACTTTTGTGAACACTGACAGTAGTAAAGATCACTTTGATCCTCTCTGGAATGAACTCACATGAAACCGATATCGATTTTCTCATCTGACTGTGAGCAGGACAAACAACAACATCTCCCAAAATGTCAGAGTGCTCCTTTAATTAGGCATTTGTTTCCTACTGGCAATCAGAACCATGCAGAAAACAGCTCTGATGTATTGACAGTGGTGGTGATGATGTACAGTTATACAACTGTGCCTGGACACTAGAGCTCTGAAGGTTTGGTCTAATGTGAAACTGAGCCCCTCTGGCTGCCATCTGCTGTAGAAAATACCTGATCCTCATAAACAAACACAGTCTGCTTTGGCCTGACGTGCTGCTGCTGCTGCTGCTGCTGCAGGCCCGTATTCACACACCAATCAATGAGGGGATCCCACACACTGATATATAGGCTCTGAAAATTGGCTTTCTTCTCCTTCTGAAGATTCTGGTGATTACCTATATAGTGCTGTTGATTGGAGATTGATCGCAGGTTGAAATTAAACAGCAGTGGGTCCCCTTTTTTGTGATTTGTGCAAGGCTGAATGCACTGATGGGGATGATAGGTAGAAGAGGGAGAGATGGAGAAAAGATGGGTGAGCTGGGAGCATACTTCCAAAAAAATCTCCATCTTTAGCAGGCAGTCTGTAATGAAGTCCTAAACTACTTATTTAAATACGAGAAGAAAAATCGGAATGCTTTTGTTAAAATAATCTGCACTCTTTAACACGTCGGCTCATATTGTGAACATAAAAGTGTTTAAAATATTCATCTGCTGTGAAAACCAACAGCTGGCGGAGGCTCTCCTGCACATACACACAGTAAACTATAAGCAACAATATTTTGTTGGGTCACAAAGACTGTTTTTCAGCAACCCCGCTAAAGAAAGCCTCACAAAAACCGAGTCATTCACTGAGCTCGCTCATTTCATTCAGTAATGATAACCTTGATAACACGGAGATAAACTGCTGACATTTAAAACAGTATACCTTGGTTCTTTGTGCAATGTGTTTGAAAGGTCATCTTTAGATTTCTCAGTTCAGACCTCCACTGACCCCTGAACATTTAAATGCAAGGGCCTGATGATAAGGATGCGTGGATTACTGTACCTACCAAAGGTATACTGCGAGAGCAAACAACTCCCACCTGAAGGGCAAAGGCTATGCTAAAACCTCTTTTATGTTGTTTGTTGCAACACGCTGACGTCAGCCTGCTTCTAAAACAACACGCTAATGTCTGACCTTCAACCTATGACCTTGAAGTATTACATACAACTGGGTATTTTATTATCTTTACCCTTATGATTGGAGCAGAAGTGGCTGAAATCTTCTATAAGCTGTAAAATCTTGAGATTTTAAGACATGTTTATGTAGTGTGTGATTTTGTGAGATGGGCAGTAACACGTTACAAGTGATGCATTGCCGTAATCCGATTACTTTTTTTCATGTAACGAGTAAAGTAAGGGATTGCTATCGCAAAAAAAAAGTAATTAGAATACTGTTGCTTTCCCGTAAGTATGCTGCGTTACTGCGTCACTAAACCGTGATTTTGTTTGTGAGAGTGTCTCATGACAATGACATAAGCGTGTGCGACGTTCGTGGTAACAGACGTGTGCAGATCAACAATGGAGTTTAAAGTGTGGAAGTACTTTGAGTTTGATTCCATAAAAAGTGACAAAAACATTAGCAATAACGGCACTCTGGACTGATATCAGTCACTGGCAAATATTTGCTGATGATGTCACATTGCATGTGTGATGAAGAGCTTGAAACCTTTAATGATACAGTCTGTGTGGGAAGAAAACTTATTTTTACAGCGAAAAAAAACCCCTAAACTTCTGAGCAAGCACGGAGCACGCTGTCACAGGAATGTGAAATTCACAGAGAAACCCCCGGATCCCCCCACTGACATGACCACTGCGACACACCTGCTAAACAGGAGAAAATAGATTTGAGAACAACAGGACTTAGTGTTTTCAGTCTTTGATTTTATTTATTTTCTGCGGTGTTTTACTTGAATCTATTTGAAAGAGCGAGTGTAAAAACAAAAATTATTTTATTTTATATGCCAGAATATGCAGAAAATCGGTTTAAATGTTAAACAAATCTTCTCAAGTCAAACACAGTTGCATATAATTTAATTTTAGCTTAATGTAATGTGCATAAAATTAAAAGATTAACACTCATTAAACAAGTTTTAAAAAGAGACTTTTTCATTTGATTACATTTTATATGATGGATTACGCAGAAAAAGTAGAACTGGGCTGAAAGATCTCTTGCTTTATAACGTATTCAGGCTGTGTATCATGTTTTTAAAAAGTAACTAAGTGAATAATTACTTTTGAAAATAATTAATCAGTAATATGTCTCTGAAGGTTCTCAGTCATCCAGGTCATCGTAGTCAAAGGAGCTTGCAAAGAAAAGCGTCTGGACTTCTTTAAGTTACTTAGAGACGTTTCACCTCTCATCCGAGAAGCTTCTTCAGTTCTAAGGTCAAATGGTGGAGAGTCCCAGATATAAACCTAGTGGGAGTATCCCCCCACAGAGGGACAAAAGGACCCCCTGATGATCCTCTAATCACCTGAGCCAAGGTGTGAAACTGGGTGTGGGTCCCAATCAGCCAGAGTTTCGGGTGAGCTCATTGTGAAACCTGGCCCCACCTTATCATGCGAATTCCTGAGGTCAGATGGCCCAGGATGTGAGTGGGCGTTAAGGCGTCTGGGGAGGGATCTCAAAACTGGATTATAGATGGCAGAGAGTTGGTGTCGTAAACCACCGCCTCTGTTCAAAGATGGTCGCTCACAGTGGACATAGATGGCTTCTTTCACTCCTCTTTCAAACCATCTGTCCTCTTTGTCCAAAATGTGAACATTGGCATCCTCAAAAAAGTGACCTTTGTCCTTTAGATGCAGATGGACTGCTGAGTCTTGTCCTGTGGAGGTGGCTCTTCTGTGTTGTGCCATGCGCTTGTGAAGTGGCTGTTTGGTCTCTCCAATGTAGAGGTCTGGGCATTCCTCGCTGCACTGTACAGCATACACCACATTGTTAAGTCAGTAAAGTAACGGGATTACTTTTTTGGAGAAGAACATTTACATGAAGCCCAGGCTGTTTTGTTCTCTCAGCAGATTATTAAACTCATTCCTATTCTCAGGGTGACAAACACTGCTGATGTCTCACATTTACACGCAAGTTCCATGATGATTATGGAATGTCGTCACATACAGATGTATGGCGCTTCAATTCCTACTGACATCTTGACTCATGTGACCCAACCACTCGCAACTCACATCCTGTTTGGACTCATATGTCCAGAGGATATGAGCTGTGTCTCGTGACTCATAAATGTCTATAAATCTGTGATGTAAACCATATGTATCGCTCCAACCTGCCAGTGGGACATTGTAAATGAGGACCATTATGTTGGTGTCCCATAATGCAACTACTGCTGCAAATGGACTTCTTGCAGAACAGTAATGGGTCTTCTTGCAGAACAGGAATATTTCACACAGTGTGAAGAAAATATTTTTAAGAAGGACCAGCTGGTTTATAAAAAAAATCTTCTGCTTACGCTGTCTGCGACTGATATGATGATCAACAGATCTCCTGTAGTCTGTTCTGTGAACTTCTAACTCTACATTCATTTTGGTCATTTATTTATTTAGTTGCGCAGTTCAAGTGCAGCTGGATTTAGAAAGTGTGCACTGCAATACCACGTAATGAGTAATATAACTGGTAAATCATTGAAGGCTTGATGCTAATAGACGTGAAATCAATACAAGTAGATGTCTTTCTGCAGTGCAAGGGGTTTCAGAGCCGACATAGCAATGGTGTGATATGAAGTGTGGAGCAAATGTAATGGGAAAAATGGGGCAAGCATGAATAAAATGTTCATTCATTTTAAACTAATGATAATGGACAGAAACGCTGTTGGAACATTAGTACCTCAACAATAGCAATCTACCGTTGGGACTATTTGTCCTGGCTTCAAGTGAATAAAAAAAAGCAGTCCTCATACAGGATTAGTGTTTTAGAATTTGAAGACGAATGTTAATTTCAAAAGTTTCCTTCATTTTTTTCAAGTGTACACTCATCTATCTCTTAAAGCATGAACACTGCCGCAGCAGAAGAAGTTTCTGGACTCTATCTCCCTCTCTGTGATGAGCTGTGACATTGGAACGTGAACGCGAGCCGAGCGAGGTCACCGCCGCCGGGGAAAGAACATTTTCATTGTACCCCCAGAAGCAATTGTATTGCGAGGAGTTAGAGAGAGAGAGCTATTTTGTAAGAAAAAATGTTCTGAAGTGCTCTTTGCGAGACGGCCAGCTCCCCCTTTCATTATTTGCAGTATCTAAAGCAGCTAGAGATACCGCCATGTTAGCGGGAGGCTGACTGAGTGTTAAGTGCCCTGACTCTGACAGCTCTGCACAAATGCATATCAGCCAGTGCCGAGATGGGAACTACAGAGAGGTTTAACTCATAAAACATTTAAGGGCCTGCTTCAGATTGCACTTAGAAAGTATTTAGAGTGGTATACACAGCAAAAGATAATGAGAACAAAATGTGGCCCCATGTGAACCCAGAATGTAGATGAATTAAAACAAAAAACCTTAAAGACATTTGGTGCTCCATTTAAGAATTCACATGATATACTCCTTGCTGAGGGCATTTTAATCAGTATCTCTGAATACAAGCAGAATCTAAAGAAACTACAGAAGCTCGAGTCGAAGACAAGACCGCTTGTGGCAAAAGCTGCTCAATACACCAGTAGAAGGATGTTCTCAGGCTCATGTTTGGAGGTTTTACGCCCAAATAAACTCAATTTTACAACAGCGCTAACCTGATCTGAACCAGAAAATGGACCCATACGCCCGGAAAATCTCTCAGCAGGCTCTCACTGTCATTTCTCCTAGTCAGCCTCAGTGGATTTCTACAATAAAAGGAGAACAACAGATTCCTGCACAGTGCACGGGCTTGATTCTGCTACAGACAGAGGGATAGAAACAGCCCAAATTTGGGTTTGTTGTTCTCTTTTATTCCCAAAAACAGAAACTTTTCAGCTTATTTTGAACATAATAGCCTCACAGAGCAGTATTAGGCACAACTCTCAGTACTGTTAATATAAATGAAATGTTGACAGTAAAATGGTCACATCTATATGACACGACCCTGCTGTACAAACATCACATGGATTTTACAGGAAACTGCCTTGAAGTCTTAAAGTGGACCTATTACACTTCATCATTTAATACTATTACAGTGAAGGAGGCTCGTATTAAATATGACTACAAGAGGTCAGCACAAGCTCAGGGTTTTTTTTTCCCACACTCTTTGAGCTGTATGATGTCAGAGAGAAGGGATATTCCTAATATGGTCTTCTGTCGCCTATGACACAAACCTACTGTTTGACAGTGGTAGTCAGTTGGAAGAAAGTTGCCTTGTTTCAGACACAGACTATTTACTGTATAACAGATGGACATAGCTTCCAAGTCTGAAAAATTAAGCCAGTGGGGCGGTGCCTTTAAGCTTTTTAATGACCAGCACTGCTTCTCTGTGTTTAAAAAGACTTCAAGTGTGATGGATATCTATGGAAAACAGCTCTCAGTTCCTTCTCTCTGTGACCTCCATAAAAGAAGTCCTAACTTTATGATTTTAGTCGTTAGTTTCAACTTGGATTGAAGTGGTTTTTGTAAATTAGAGCAAGAAAGGTTGCAATAGTACAGAAAATATATGGGATCGAAAATTAGACATTTTGTCCAGATGGATGTCGTTTATTTATATACGACAAAGAGGCAAATCATGTAACCCATATTCATGAGGACCTTTAAAAATAAATGAACTTAACATTTAAATGTAAATAGGCCAAATGAATGAATATGACCTGACTGCTGTGTTTTAGTGCAAGGGTGTGTAAAATATGAACCACTGGATATACAAACTGGAGGGTAAGGACAAAGGGAAAACGTATCAGATGCCGAGACTCAGTTTCACCGCTTTTTAAAGCTTTTGCTCAAATGCACAAGAAAAGAAATTCAGTGGTGCAGTTGGGGGGGGAATTCCCTGGGTGGGAGGTTAGCAGCATGTGGTTAAAAGCTGAACGTCTGCCTCAGTTTGCCCTCTTGTGAGAACAATTTCATCAACAGAAACTCAACAAGACTTCTCAGAAAATAAATTCAGCTCGGGTAATGAAGGAGCGGTATGCAGCGAGCGCAGGCACAGAACATTCGACTTTAAATCTCCATTATTTACACCGGGCCTGTCTTTGATATCTCGGCCCTCTGCAGAAATTCTCTCGTGTCGATCGTCCGGCCGAGCTCGTCTGAAGGTAAACCCATCGAACCGCAGGGGAGCGACACCGGCTTAATGCCGATGATGTCAACTTACTGAAACATTTTCATCATTCGGCAACAGTGGGGAATGTTTTCAATTAATTCTTTTCATGATTTAGTAATTCTGGTTTCACTGAACTTAAACAGAGGAACAGAAGACCTATCCCTCCCCTTTTACCCTCCTCTCACTTTGTTTTTTTTATTTCTCCAGACATTATTTTGTTCACGCTCAAAAGGTGTCTTACGGCTTCAGTGTCATCATAAAGCCTCCCCCCCCCCTTTTTTTTTTTTGTCTGGCAGTTCCAGACCTACAATTCAGAGCACTTGTGATTCTCTGCTCCTTCTGTCTGGCAATCCTATCACCCCGACCATCTACCTCTCCAGCAGCCACTCCATTCTCTGCTTATGTTTGTTTAATACTCGGTGGAGTTGTCTGCCTGGGATTGGGTGTCTGATGTGTGATGCTGAGAGATTTCCAATTGATGGGATGGAGAGGATGGGAAGGAGAGAGGGGAGAGTGAGTAGAGGTTATAGAATTGGAGGAGAAAAGAGAAGAGGGCGAACAAAGTGTTTTGGTCCAGAAAGCATCGAGGTGGACTATTTACCGCAGACAGAGATGGCCAAAGTCGAATGGAAACTGAAAAGACTTCAGTGGAGTGCTGGGAATTTATTTTTCATGAGAAATTGCGGTTTTGCACCGGTGTATTGAACCGCAGTACTTAAGTCCTTTTTACTACAAAAGGCAATAGAGTTCAGCATTAGAATGATGAGCTGAACTCTGTTTGGTTTCCATTAAATCCCTGCAACTGCTCCTTTGAGTCAAAGACAGTGTGATTTTTGGTAGATCCGCTGGGTCTACATGGATAAAGTCATAAGACTAAGTCTGCCGTCGCTCGCTTTTGTGGATAAGACGATGAGGTCGGCAACAGAGACAAGTGAAAAAGATCAACTGTTTTGTATATCCTCCCTAGGGCGTTATGCAGGTCCAGTGTTCATAACTGGATATCTTAATAGAAAAAACTATGTGGTAATAAAGGCATAAGGAGATGCATTTAAAATCAAAATGCTAAATGGAGGGACTCTGCCCTATTAGTTAACATCATGCAGGAGCTTCAGATGTAGATATCTTTTTTTTTTCCAAACTGGCTAATTAGCTGACTGGCTCCAACTCATAAAAAACAACCATTTTACTGCCTTACATCCTTGTTAAATGTTGGCCAGGCTTGTATACAGATTGTATCAAAAATAATCAGCCCATCAAAAGCCTAGATCATTTTTGAAATATTGGACATAGAAGCTTCACTGCAGCCAGTGCTTTAGTTTTGCTGTTAGCAACCATGTGAAACTCACAAAACTCCTTTTTTTAACAGTGTGGAATTAAAGCACTTTGAATTTAGATGATTCTTTTTGATGAACCGTGCATTTGTATGAACTAGTAAGAAGAAGAGTTTAAAAGATAAAATAGAACTCAAACTTTTCAAGAGGTTTTGAGATATTTTGTCATGGGCTAAAAAATTGGTCATTCTGGCTGAGTGCTGCTGATGGTGGCGCAAAAAAGGTCAGAGAGTCAAAAAATCTCCAAGAATTCATCCCCCGGGGACCATAAATGCTTATACTGTACACAACAATGCTAACGGTGTTGGTTGTCTGCATGGACCAAGGGACATTGCTATCCTTGGGCTTCACTATGAAGAGTTCTACAAATGAGTCACGTGACAGTGCTCAGCTGTCACCCCTGAAGGAACATCATTCAACTTGACAACATCTGTCACGTCCAAACAGACCATCCCCAATGTGATTGTACAACATCTCCGAGGTGCAGTCCAACTTTTACATCAGCGGCCACAGGGGGGAAACCCGAGGGGCGTTATGTTACAGGAACGCCGCTTCTCCCTCGCCATCCATCACCATCAGTGGGGAGGTGCCATCTGATTGCTTTGCTCTTGCTGCCGTCCGCCTCCTCTTCCTTTCATTTAACGTTGGCACACGTCCAGACACTAATGAGGACAGGCTCTTGTCGTTTTTCTGCAGATGTGGCGTCCCCCCCTCCCCCCAATCATAAAGTGGAGGCCGGTTAACGGCGATGACATGAGTCCTCAAAATGTCTATGGGAAGAAAAATTGCGAGGGAACCTACGGTCAGCAATTTGGAGAGAGAAGGAGGTAAGGCGACAAGGGAGGAGGGATGCGCTGTAGTAATTTAAGGTCCCAGTGTGGAAATGCAGGTCCTTCCCAAGCATGTTGGATGTGCCTCTGTTAATGAGCACTTTAAGTACCGCCAGCCCTCTTTAAACATCCCCATCATGATACAAAGTGGAGAAAAGAGGCATCTTTTAAAAGGCAGCATATGGTTGCAGAGGATCTTCCACTGATGTATTGTCACAGGAGATTTCCCCTCCCCAGCTCTGCTGCCGAGGACGGGCTCTGAAACTGAGCCAGATGTCCGTGTCTTCACAGATACCGGCCCCCCCAACCTGATGTCTCGCTGCTTTATTGGCAACGGCGGTGGCAGCATGCAGTTGGTCCTGAATGTTAAGGCTGTTCTGACACAGCGCCTGTAATGATAATGACCCTGATTTTTATGGTTATGGTATTAAAACCAGATGATGACGGTGATTAAAAAAGTTGCAGGTACATGAGTTATATAGTTGGGAGAAAGACTGGAAACCAACTTTGATCTGCTTCTCTTTTCACTGGTTGGGTTTTGCGTTTGTGTGAAAACCCACTTTACTTTTTTAAAAAGTAAAGTGATGAAATAGCTTTGAACATGCCCACCTACAGGAACAAACTCTCATAAATTAATCATGTGAGCTGCTGAATGTCTGATTGCTCTTCCCGTCAGGCGGAGGGGATTTTTTTTTCTCTGCATGCTTTTTTTTTCAAGTGTCATACTTTTTTATTTTTGCCATGTTACTGATAGGGCACTATTTAATTAGAGACCAGATGTCCTTATAAGTTATGTGTCTATCTACATGTGAATGGGTTTAGAGTAGAGATGGCACGATACCACTTTTTTATGTCCGATACCGATACCGATATCATAAATTTGGATATCTGCCGATACCGATATGAATCCGATATAGTGTTTTTTAATCAACAAAACTGTTTTTTTAAATATCTTGCTGCATTTTGTACAAGTTCATACTCAAGTTTAAAACAACAACTACACTAAAGCTATTCTGTTATACCTGTATGCAAAAAAAAATATTTCATAGTTCAGCAATACTGATCAATCTAATAAACATAAACCTACACCATCCTCCCTATTCTGGTATTTTAAAGAGTACTTAGCGTAAATATTAAGCAACCTAACTAATAGGGTTCCAACTCCCAGCAACAACAAAAATAAATAAATAAAAAATAGGGAACCACCCCTCACGCTCCACCTCATGATGCTTAATCGACGTAATCAACCTTAATTTGATGCAGTGTGAAAAAAAATGCACAGAAATCAATTATTTTTCAAGAAATATTAAATAGATTCAACATCTTTCTTCAACAAAATTGCAGACTGCACAGATGGTACCTTCCCAAAGGAAAAAGTACTATAGCTTACTAGGGTATATATATTAGACTTAATAGTCACTATATACAGTAATTGACTTCTATTCATTTTACATCAAATTAAAACTTTGGGTGTCAGATAATTATTTATTAAAAGCTAGACATTTTAAATGAGAATAAGAAAGAAAAGTATGTCTTTGTGCCCCCTTTTCCCTGTTAATGCCCTATCGCCCCCCTTGGCTAAACTTTGCTAGATCCGCCCCTGCACAGTTACCAGCCGTCAGCTACGTAGAAAAAGATCCTGGTGTAGAAAGTAATATTAAATAAATTCTAACAACAGCTTATCAAGCTTAAACGTGCTGCTGTTGTTTTTCCGCTGGTTTCCTCTTTCTGGTGCAA
The DNA here is from genome assembly GCF_965226115.1 of Aulonocara stuartgranti. Classification (NCBI taxonomy): domain Eukaryota; kingdom Metazoa; phylum Chordata; class Actinopteri; order Cichliformes; family Cichlidae; genus Aulonocara; species Aulonocara stuartgranti. Next base: position 12,304,275 of record NC_138940.1, on the reverse strand, counting down.
AGTGGGCCAAAAACAAACAAGAGAGACGGACTCGCGACAGAAAAGCCGATCAGCTGATCATTAAGCAGTTTCATGATTGAAGTAGCTGCAAGAAGAGGCAGTCGCTCCATATATCGTTTGTTAAGCTTAACGCAGGAAAGCTTTACAAACATTCAGAGATGGACTTACACACTTGCTTTACTTCTCTCGGGATAACTTTGTCGGAGATGAAATGCCGGGTTGCTAGCGAAGCTCCAAATGCTATCCAGACCACCGACAGGTCCCGCATGCCACAGCCGCTCTATCACGTGATGCATACTGCTCCGACGTGCTAACGTTCTGAGGTGAGTTACGGCGTGTTGCAAGTTTTGTGAGGTGCTTTCGTGATATTTAATGGATCAGATTACATTTATTATTTTTCTCCGATATCCGATCCAGTAATTTAGGTCAGTATCGTACCGATACGTAATATCGGATCGGTTCATCTCTAGTTTAGAGACCGCTGCAACATTCAGAGCTGAAAAATAAAGCCAAAGGGCAGGTGCCAAAAAAAAGGCTGTTTCCAAAGGTGAGTCACCCGTGGACTCCCATGTTAAAATGTTCAAGTTTACGAGAGAAAAAGAGGAAGACCTCAGTGGAGGATCTATGATATCGTGAATGAGGACATTTATCTGACAGAGATGAATCCTAGTGATGGGGTAAGGTGGAGGCAGATCTGTGACGTAAGTCCACAAACCTGTATGTTAGCATATCACGGAGGCTTTGTCTATCTTTTATGCTCAGCCTATAGAAGTGTTTGTATCAAAGAGTCAGTTGTCATGAAGACTGATTACTAAAGCAATAGCCTTATTTAAAATCTAGAAATATGTAACGGTGTGTTCACACCGAACGCGATAGACGCAACTAAAAAGCGCCAGACGCGCGTCCAAAGCGACGATATGTTAGCAAGATGGCAGCTGTCAATCTAGCGTTTGAAGAGAGAGTTTCCCTTCTTTATTTACTGTGGAGAGCAGAGCAGCAGCGTAATAATAATAATAATAATAATGGATTGGATTTATATAGCGCTTTTCAAGGCACCCAAAGCGCTTTACAATACCACTATTCATTCACTCTCACATTCATACACTGGTGGAGGCAGCTACAGTTGTAGCCACAGCTGCCCTGGGACAGACTGACAGAAGCGAGGCTGCCATATTGCGCCATCGGCCCCTCTGGCCAACACCAGTAGGCAAGTCGGGTAAAGTGTCTTGCCCAGGTAAAGGACTGTATCACCGTACCTGGGTCCATCAGGTCCTCCACAAGCGTGAGCAGTTTGGTGAGTTTCACCACTTGCTCCAGGAGCTGCGTCTGGATGACAGCCGCTTTCAGCGGTATCACTGTCTGTCCCTCGCCCAGTTTGAGGAGCTGCTGTCCCGCATTGAGCGTTCCCGCCTTTTTTAAATTTTCTTAATAAATGGAGCTTGCCTCCAAAATAAACTAACCTCTCTTTATTCTCTTAAATAATTGGTCTTCACTATGTTCCTAGTAGTATATTTTTTTAATTGTTATAATATAAAATAAATTCTACATGTGTCAAGTTGTGTGCCAACATTTCCTGTGTAGTAGAACTGAGACATTACTCATTACAAAAATTTATTTGAAATACTATTCAAATTCTCAAACAGAAAAACATTAAACATAAATATATAAAATATAACTATTTACAGAGAGACAGGAATAAAAAGCACTGAAGAATGAATGGCTTTGGCTGGACCTGCCCCTTTGAACTAGGTCAGAGCATCACGTCACCAGGCTCCTGATTGGTTGTCGTGGCGCGACTTGAAGCTGGAGTTCAGATTTTTCCAACTCGAGCGGTAGACGTGATAAGCGCGAATGCACCACACAAACTGCAGCGCATATTTTACTTCGTGCTTCAACGCGTCATATGCGCTACTTGGTCGCGCAGATGCAGAAAAGTGTTTTCGCAAAGCAAACCTGTTTCTGAAGTTTCACGGGACCCCCAGTCGCGCTTCATCGCGCTCCTCCTTGACTTTACATGCGATAGCTCTGGTCCGTAACAGATTTCAGTACTGAGCATCAGTTTGTCAGGAAGTACAAATTTTTACCCTTTCCTGAATTTAATATGTTCTATACAGACTTCAAATGAATATTCATGTTTCACAAGGCCTCAGTCAAAGCTAAACATGGCTGTGCTTAGGCCTTCTACACAACCCTAATTCATCACATCAGTGAAGAACCTCAAGGACCAAATATTTCAGCTGATTTTTATTTATTTATATTTCCTTCAATCTGAGTTTAAAAATCAAACAAACAAACAAAAATGTTTGTTTTCTTGAATTTTATTTTCTCAAGACCTTCAGCTGATCATCACCTTACACGATGATGAGCAAAGTGTCAGAGCGATCTCCTACTTTGGAGAAGTAACACAAACTTCTAATGCACTGCGCAAAGAGTTAATGTGGCGATAAAGATTAATCTGTGATCAGTCAACAGACAACGATCCACCGCTGTGAACACGAGTTTACAGCTGTACAAGCAGCTCAGAAAGCAACATGCTAAACTCTTTAAACACAGTCTCTAATGTGAACAATAGCAACCTGATCAATAGCAATCTTGGACAAAAAACATCATCAGTCACACGTGATGTTCCTGGACAACCGTCTCCAGGGAGGAAACACAGCATTTGGTGATACCCATGGGTTCTAGACTTCCAGCATGTGCTGGGTCACTGGTGCTCATTGATGATGTGACTGTTGATTGAAGCTGAAGGATGAACTGTGCAGTGCGCAGGGTGACGCTCTCTGCAAAGCCGATCAGACAAAACTCCACAGCGCAAATGGATAATGAGCCAAAGCACTAGTGATGGGATTTCCGGCTCTTTTTAGAGATCCGGCTCTTTCGGTTCGGCTCACTAAAAAGAGCCGGCTCTTTCGGCTCCGAACCGGCTCTTCAGGTTGTTTTGTTGCTTTAATTAATTTATTATTAACAATAATATAAAATTATGCACAAAAGGAATTACTAACATAAAAACAAGTGGTTTTATTTATATATGTTTATATATAAATATATGCGGTGGCCCCTAGAGACAAAACACGTACAAACTCCAAAACACATTTCTAGCATGAACTGAACTTCCAAAGCAGAGCTACTAGATCACTTAAATTACACAATTGAAAGCATGTGTGTATTGTTTGTGTATTTATACACAGGCACTCATATATATATTCAAATAATTTAAAAAAAAGTTCATTTACCTGTTATTACCACACACCAAATCCGGTCGTTGGTACTTGCTGGCTTGTGTAGCCACAAGATAACAAAGGCTCAACACTGCGCCCAGCATCCTGGAGCACTTCTGTTGTCTTTTGTACGTGTTTTGAGTTTTTATATGCTTCTGAGTTTTTATGTGCTTCGGAGTTTGTACGTGTTTTTACGTGTTTTGGAGTTTGTACGTGTTTTTACGTGTTTTGGAGTTTGTACATGCTTCAGAGTTCGTACGTGATTTGAAGTTTGTATGTGCTTTGTCTCTAGGGGCCACCGTAAATATACTTTTATTTATTCACTCCACATAAAATGTAATAAATAAATCATATAATACAAAAATCAACTATTCACATTTCAAGTTTTAACTATTTAAATTTTCAGCTTTTTCCTTTCACAAATTTAAAGTGAAAAGAACACAAAACACTGCAAACCACAACACAATTAAATATAAATTATAATATGAAAACTAAAAGAACATGCATATTCTCTGTCATATGGACCTGCATGAATAAACTTTCTCAATCCTTTATCATCTGCAACTGAAAATAGTTGTGGATGATTACTATACCTTTCTAATGTTGTTGTCCCTGCCTCTCTTTCTCTCTCTCTGGCTCTGTTCCTGTGCTACTGAGTGTAACTACCGCCCCTCCCCCCTCTGCCCAGCGTAAAGCACAAGGCTCGCGTGCAGAGTGAAGCGGAAAAAAAGTGCGAGAGAGAGGCTGAGAGAAAGAAAAAAAAAAAACAACCCATGTGACGGCTCGCGATAAGGAGCCGGCTCGCCTCGTTCACGTCAAAGAGCCGGCTCTAAGAGCCATTTCGTTCGCGAACGACCCATCACTACAAAGCACACTGCAAAAGCAACCTAGGAGCTGCTCACAGAAATGGGATATTCTTCAGTAGTCAAGTCAGTCAACAGAGCAGCTTTTCAGTTATTAAATACAACTGAAGGCAAAGAGTTCCACAAACAAGCAGTAACTGAACATGGCTGCACTAAAGGCCTAGGAGACAGTCTCTAGAGAGGAAACACAGCATTTGGTGATGTTCATGGATCCGACACTTCGGGCAGTCATTGACTGCAAAGGAGTTTCATCCAAATATTAAAAACTATCCTCATTAATGATTTTTATACTTTATACAAAGTTGTGCTAGTTTCTGCAGTTAATTTCTGCAGTTAATTTGGAACCTCTGGAAATAAGAGACTGTGTATAATAGCGGTTGTTGCTCCTAAACAGTTAAAACCCCAAACATTAAAGCTGCATGTCAGTCATTTAAAAATCAAGTGTGTCAACCTTGACAGTGAGGAACCTCACTGTGGCTGTTAAAGACCTTCTTTATGCTCTCCTCATTGTGTGCAAATGTGTGCACAAATGTGGACAGTGTTAGAGTGTTGGACATATCCTACAGGAAGAAAAAGGGGAAATCTTTAATGCATTACTCTTGCATTACCAGTGACCAGTTCTGATATGATAGCAGAAACCTTTCTTATGATGGGGATGAATTCTGTTACATACTCATAATGACAAAAACAAGCAAAGGGTTTGAAGGATCAGTGACAAGAAAGAAGAAAAAGTCTTACAGAGACCCTTTACTGTGAAAAAAGTCTACTCGACTCACTTTGAGTCCTCACTTTTTACCTCCAACATGACAAAGATGAGCAGGATCAGCTCACTTGTCCCATCAAACAACCAATATCACATAGCCTGAAGGTAAGATGGCGCATCAGTGATAGTGCACATCAAGGGAGATGACTCTTTGCCTGTTAATTGGCCCTAGCAGGTCATCTCCACTTGGCTCTTGTGTGACTGGGATAATATGCGAGCTGGATTTAATTCTCACACTTTTTGTTCATTTGATTTTGTGCCAAAGCCCAGAGAGGAGGAGAAGAAGCAGAAGAAGAAGGAGAAGAAGAAGGGGAGGATGAGGGGGAGGTTTTAATTGAGAGGGAGTGTTGGTTGAAAAAAGCCAGAGAATGACTGGAGGTGACACATGGAGAACAAGAGTGTGGATTTAGAACATGAAAGGCAGGAGGGAGTGCGGGCGGGGTGTGAGGATGACTTGGGCCGACCCGTCGGATTGAAACACCAAGAGATGAAGAGTGACTCATCTGAGATAAAAGAGGGAAGAGGAGGCTGCTGCTGCGACAGCTAATGAAGAGAGCTCCTCCAGACGCTCTTCACATCCAGCGCTCATTGTTTATTGATGGATGCCTTGCTCCAAGCTTCAGACCAGAGCAGACGATCGCTGCTCACCCATTTAGGGGCCTTTAGCATAAAGCAACGATTTTTAAAGGCTTTTCCTCTGCTGCACTTCAAAAGCGGCCTCGGTGGCCCTGGTGTTGCAGGAAACAAGACCTTCCATGTGTCCGGAGCTTAGGGGTAATACGACTCACTGCCACTGTCACCAAATGTTACGATGCGAGAGACTTTGATGCAGCAGAGAGCGATGAAGAGCCTCCTTCTGCGAGGACTAAACAAATACTCCCTCAATTGCCTGTGAAAGGGAGAAAATTAGGCCTGTCTGCTGAAGTGAGAGCAGTACATAATCAACTGGAAGAAGTGGGAAAGGAGGTAAATGAGTTCTTGGCTGAATTGATATGCAAATGAGAGACATTTACATGACCTGCTCATACCAAGCGAGAAGAAGACTTACACCACAAACAGACACTTTGTCCAAGAATTTTTCTGGGTCACTTCAGTGATTAAACACAGACAAGCTGCTCAGCTGCAAGAGGAATCACTTTAATATCTTTGTGTTTGTCACATCTACAAGCATGCATCCATTCATGTACAGTAACAAGGATTTGTAAAGGTTGCGGTTATCGTGACCAGGTGTTCCACCTTATATGGAACCGCTCAGTGTGTTTTTCTGCTGCTTCTTGCTCCACATTTTGATGTTGCAGATTCTGCCACTGTAATTTTGCTATACTGATATTTTTCATTTTGATATACTAATATGAACAAGGAACAAAGAGGGTGGAGTGCTTCATTACAGCCTGCATCCAAACCTGTATGGGTGCAACTTACAGACAAAAGTGCGTGCTGAGTAGAGCTCAGTAACAAACGAATAAACCATTAGAACTGAAGGGTTATGTTAGCTATTGATGAAGACATGTTTATTTCTATTGTGAAGTTGGTCCACGTGGACATTAGAGGAACTGCAGTTTTAGACAAACTATGACTCAATGTAAGTACGGGACAGTTATTCTGTTATTAGAAAAGAATATGGATACGTTAGTGCAACCTAACAATCATAAAACCATGAGAATAATTTTCACTAATAGTTTGACATGAATGGAATCCACCACTGATAAAGTATGCAGACATTAAACACAGCACCATCGCTGCTTGATGAGATCTCCGCCTGAACTTGAGGATTTGTTTGTAGCAAAGTAAAAAATCCTTCTGGCCTTGTTTGAACACTCTTGAGTGTAATATGATTCCTTATCAGAAAACAAGGCCCATTGCTGGGAGAGTGGCTGTAGCTATTTAGCATCCCCAGAGAAAGAATCTACTTTTTGTTTGTGACATCAAGATTTTCACTTGGCACTAATAGCACCGCTAATCAGAGCCTGCATTTCTGTCCCAAAGCCCCCTACTGGGTTAATCAAGCCTTGTGCAGATTATGTTTTCATAAACTCTCTGACTGTTACAGCATGTTTGACAAATTATCAAATTAAATATTACAAATGTATCCAAGAAAGGTCTTATGGAGGGTTTTTTTGTTTATTTTTTTTTCTTGAAGGCTTTGTTCAAATGAAATATAGACAAGATCTAAAACACTAATTTGGGAGGTTAGTGTCGGTTTTTGAACAGAAAAGGTTGCTTGTACTACAACATCTTTTAGACTCCAGTCACACAGGCCTAGAGATCGGTCAGTGACCTCCATCTCCTACCACCTGATCACCACCAGTTGCTAAGGAACCCGTCATTTCTGGCAACATTCTGCTAGCTAGCTAGAAATAATGTGACCGTTTTTGGTCCAGCACCTTTCTTTGTGACTGATTACATGCAGCGACAGTCGGCAACTACTCACCAACTGGTTGAAGATTTTCCCTAGCAACCAGATGTTGTGACCAAGGTCTTAGCAATAAACCACCCACAGTTCAGGCTAACTCAAGTATGCAAAGGTAACCTTTCCAGGCGACCTATTCTGCTTCCGTTTTGTTATATTTATATAATGTCATGTGCCGTAGGAGTGCATGGGTGGTGCCCCTGTTTGTGAGAGGATTTCCAGGTTTTCATCCCCCAGGGTGGGGCCTTCAGCGCCTCACCTGTTCCTTGTTTCCAGGGCAATCAGCAGGGTCCTTAAGCCAGCACAGCCTACCACGCTCCGCCAGTTTGTCCTGCTACCATTGGTGGTAGGTACGACTCCTTGTGTTCCTCGTTCTTGCTCGTCTGTCTCGTGTGTAACTTTGCCATGTAGATTCTTCAAATCCATCTCTTGTTGTTGTCAGGGTTCCTGGGTCGGTGACCCAGTGTTTTCAGTTTTGTTCATGTTCAGTTTATTTTGCCACTTCCATGTTCTCACTTCCTGCTTTTCCTGTGTCAGCTCGTCTCGTGTCATTAGCCAGATTATGTTCAGCTGTGTACTCACCGGTCTCTCATTATCATCCTCATCAGTCTGTGTATTTAAGCCCTCTGTTTCTACTCGTTCACTGTCGTGTCATTGATGTTATGTTGTCGTTTCCGCCTGCGTTCAGTCAGCCAGCCATTCAGTCAGTCAGTCCTTTGTTCATTCAGTCAGCCGTCCAGCCAGCCATTTCCTACCTCTGTTCTGTTTGTTCACTCCATCGGCAATAAACACCCACCTTCACCTACCTACCTGTGAGTCCAGCATTTGGGTCTTCCTCCTCTCATCCACGACACAAATCTGGACAGTTGTGCTACTCAGCAGCGCTGGTCTGGTTTTGTGGAACTACACCAATCAGTCTATTAACCAAAGGTTTCCTACTCACCTGGTTCATCCTGCCTGTGTGTCTCTCTTAGATCTCTCCTCCCTCTGGGCCCCTCCGTGCGAGCTGGTTTTCACTTGCTACGGCTCCTGTTAACATTCTTAATTGAAACCCATGTTCTAGTCTGAGTTTTGCTCCCTTCTATAAATAAACCTTGTAAATAGTTCATAAACTTTTTTGAGTCTGCTTTTGGGTCCAAACCTCTCTCGAGCCTCCAGTCTGTGACACATAGGTGCGTTAGGTTTGTAGTTGTAGTTGTAGTTTTTGGATAGTGAATAATTCTTGTTGTATTTTTGCCTCTGTACACCACCACTGAGAATTTCAATTCAAATAATGACAATCCAAGAATAAAAAAAATAATATGGAAATGGTCATTTGCAAATCAGTCCCACTTTACCAAAACAGTTCCTCATTGGTTTGTTGAACGACACTAAACATTTGTAAATCCAATATCATAACCATTTATTTGATAGTTTCCTATATTCAGTTTGAAATTTTACAGGCTAAACCTACTCTATGATGTTTAGAACATTATAACATTTAGTTGTGGATGAAGTATAATCCCAGCTCAACAACTTGTATTAATAATAATAATAAGTGGATGACATACAGTCATAGGACTAATAATGGCCACTGTTCTGCTCTAGTTTTACTTTTAATACAGTTGGGCAGGAGTGCAGACTTATAAGCAACATGTACTTAGAGTGGCCATTATGGATAGCAGGTCTAGCAAAGCCTTTATTGTTGTTTGTTTTTACTGTATTCCATAAATATACCATCTATAATTCATCAGAAGAAGAAAAAACTATTTTGGTGTTTTAAAGGTCTAAAGGGATGTCTGAATAAATATTTAGCTAATAGATGTATATGCATAAACACGCCTACGCACCAGCTCACTATATGCATATTTGTTTAAGCACATAACACTCAAAGCTCTGAACGTTATTCTCAAAGCCTTCTGCTCCACCTGCAACAGTTTCTGCAGTAAATCTTCTCATAGACAGGTTACCTTACATAAATATCCCAGATAAGGCTCACAGAAAAGGAAAGTGTTTTATGCCATAAAAATCCTGAGACAAAAAGAAAAGTCTATAAAAATGAGGGTTGGGTGACCTGAGATAGTTTATTCTCACACACAGTCATCTGAGCACACTTACTGCTAAGTCTGGAGTTCTAATTAAAATCTAGAGCTGTTCATAGTTTTTGCTGTATAGGAGAGGAAGCTGCTTTTTATACAGCGAAAAAAAGTTCCCAAAAAGTCAAACTGAGCCCGACTTCCTCTTGTGTCACCTTTGCAGTTTTTCCAAGGTGGTGAAGCGCAGGTTAAAAAGTTAAAAACAGCACAACAAACAGTCGTCACTGGTGCAGCTAATTAGCAGGTTCCCCCCAAAAAAGGGCTGATATTGAATGAGACGAATGGCTGCCTGCGGGACTGGGGTGATAGATGGATGACACCAACTCCCTGCGGCAATGGCAGACGCTGAGTTGAGCGGGGGGGGGGTGCTGTCATCCTGAGGACAGCGGGATGGTAAACAGGTCTGTAGGACAGCCTCTGGATCTGCAGCTGTAAGTCCCCGCTGAGTCGGATATATGGAGCACGGAGTGGCTCTGAATCGTTTGACTTTTGGGTATTCGTGATTTACCTTCAAAGTAATGAAAGGACTTTTGTATAAGATGGTATTACCAGATCACTTCGCTGTTTCCTGCACCAACCTCATTGTGACCATATACAGCTAGCGAATGTGCAGATATACAATGAAAGTTAAGGGCCAAAGAAAATCTAACACCTGAAACTCAATTTTAAATATTAGAAGAACATTGAACCTTATGCAAATGTTAAGAATGCACATATCACTAAACCGGTCATTAATGCTGACTTCATGCATTGCACAGAGTCTGCATGTTGCCTTGAACAGCTCTAAGAATTTCAATCACAACAAAATGATTGTGACTTGTTCAATCTACAGAAACACTGCTGAACAAAGAAGTGTGGAAGTCAGCAATTTTAGCCATGCCAACAATGCACGTCAAAATTCTCATAGGACCAGGTGATGCCTGCTCGGGGTAAAGCTTTGAGAACTGTGTGACGTCATAGTTGTGAAATTTGAATTGCTTGGAATCCATAAATATTTCCATATTGCTTCCACTGTGTGATGCCGCAGTTTTCAATAATCTTTTACTTTAGCATTATGTTTCACTTTTTTGGTTATACTTGTTATTAATGGTGAAAGTATTTTCCAAACCCTCTGACTCTCATCACCTTGTGTCAAATACTGTCATCCTGTCAGAAGCTGCTGGCATCACAGAGATAAGCAGCAGGTGTCCCTTGGCACTGGCTCCTTACAGACTGGGTGCAGCACATTTGAGCGCAGAGATAACTGTAGCTCTTTGAAAGAGGACTAAGTCTGCATGGCAGGAGACTGCAGATCGTAGTCTGTTTGAGAGCTTTGTGCTCTTATTTCACTGTTTTGCACTTGCTTCTTGCTTTTCCTTTTTCTTGGTGGTTAGGTTTAGACCTTTACCTCACAGTCTAATTCTATGGTTTCGCCATCATATTAAGCCTGCACAGTGAAAAGTGATGTTTAGTGCATTCAAATGTGACAGCAAGGAGACTTTTTCAAGCTGACAAACTGGAAGTGAGAGACCACTTTTAGAGGTAACCTTTCTATACATGAAAGTGGCAGTTTGTGAAATGTTTTTTTCTTTTTCTTTAAGAAAATAGTTTCATTTTACTTTAAGTCTAAAAACATTTCTGTTACACCTCAGCATGATGGGGCGTATTTAGCTTCTTCCATGTTCTTTCACAATTTCAGCAAGAGCAAAGTATTTTGAAAGAGGTCAGTCATGCAGAGTTAGCCATTTGTTAACTGCAGCACGACGACTTGTCTTCGTTAAATAAGACAAAACGTGAAGTGGAGGAGAGCAGAACAGCGACATGAAATGATTGTTGTCTATTTCAAAAGACAAACTTCCATTTTGATTGCATCATAACAAACTGGTGCATCAGCTTTCTCATTTGAAAGTGTGATCAGAGAGGAAACACACATGTCTAAGCTCCTCATTAAAAATGGAGCTGTCAAATAAATATATGAAGGGGAGGTACTCAATCATTAGGCAATAAACACAATGTTAAATCCACACACACACACACACTGAGTCAGTCTTGGGGGGGTCTTTCCTCAGCAACCTCTGACTGTAAAGCTCTTTTCATGGTGGTGAAGCTGAGAGCGGCAGGGTGGAGGTTTGGTTCATCCTCCCGTGGAATTGGATTATTTCTGGATGGGGAGAAAAATCCCTTTCCTCCCTCCTCCACCCACAGCCCCCTCCTCTCCGCAGAGACGGACACGTGCAGTTCATCATGGAGATACACCCGCGCTCTGCTGGCGTCTGTGGGCAGGAGGGGAAATTCAGCTTGTGCTATGACCTCTTTGTGATACCTGCAGGTTTGAAAAATCCGAGGTAGTAAAGAAAAGAAAGGTGTTGAGGATTTATACACACCCAGAAGCCTTCTATTCTTCTAGCCTTCAACTATAAGGAAAGAAAGACGAAAATACAAGCTCACTCAATGAATTAAACTGGGAATTTGTTTCATATTGTAACCCAGAGCTCTCAGCATTTTCTGCTTGTTGCCATAATTTTACACACTGCATCAGGTCACATCTGCAAGGTGAGCATTTACAGTTGACTTCAAGTATTCCTCGCCCTGGTTTTTTTAATTACTTATCAGAACATTACTTATGTCGACTAGCCTGGAAACAGCTCAGAAGCTGGAGTTTTCGTCTTTCGTGTGGTAGATTCATAAATAGTCGTCCATGAGAAAATCCATGAACGTACTAAGACTAAATATTGAATAACGTCAGACAAAAGTAGCACCATGTGTGCTTGTTCAGCGTCTGCAGCTTTGCTGCTGTTAGGGATCATTTTATTGTTTTGTAGCCACATGCTAAATAGCCACATTTGACATCACCTTTAAAGGAAAGTGTTGTAGATTTTGGGAGCTACAGATTTTGTCTAAATGGTACAGTTTGCATTCCAACCAGGTGAAAATCTAGAAAAATAAGGAGACATTAACTGAAATGAAACCTCAGATGGGTCAATAGTGACTGGATGTTAATGATTAGCGCTAGAACTAAAGGAGGGGTCACACCTTTTGACCCCATGGTATTTAAAAAATTGTGAATCTCTTAAATTAAAACCCCATCATCTCATATTTCATGGCTTTTCCTAAAATGAGCTTATTCATCAAATACTGAATTTGGGTGTGTGTGGGATCAAATACATACATACACACACACACACATATATATATATATATATATATATATATATATATATATATATATATATATATATATAATGAGCCCTTATAGAACTGCTGAGGACATCATTTTGACCCCACACAAATTAGTGTAAAAACCACTACTACAGCACACTGCAAACATTTTAACTGAAGGCTGACGTTTTTTTCTGGGAAGTCCAAGTATCTTCAAGCAAGACCGTGCTAAACCGCATAATGCATCTATTCCAAACAGCATGGCAGCTAAAAAGTTTACATTTCTTCTGGACTAAAAAGCTGAAATAAGGCTTTTTTGTCACTGGTCATTTTGGGACAGCGTAATCTGTCTGTGGACTGGTGTGTAATAAAAAGACAAATAATACAGAAACGATCACCATCAGTTTTTCATGGGAAACTGGTCTCACTGACTGATAGAGCTGTGCAGGAAAGTGTGACTTTATCATGGTGGAAGCAAGACAGTAAGACAAAATTCATGACAAAGTTTTCCAAATATCTTCTTTTGCTGCTGGTTCAGTGAATTTTGATCAGAGATGTGATGAATGAGGAGTTTTGGCATGTCCATGTCTGCCATCGGGTGAACAAGGGCAACGTGGTGGTTGTTGAAATGGTTTTGTGAGCTTTTAGCTGAGATTCTGATGTATTTGTGGATACCACACGTGTCTATATTTAAATAACAGATCTGCACAGCTGCAAACATGGACCTGTGAACTTTTAAAGAAATGTTGCTGTCATAAAATTCAAAATAAGCTAATATTTTCCTAAAAATGGTCAACTTTCTCAGTTTGAACATTTGACAAGTTTTCTATGTTCTATTGTTAATAAAATATCGTTTTATGTTATATGCATATCATGACGTTGAGTTTTTATTCAGATTTTATATTTCATCCAAAGGTATTTGGAATTAAGGGCGTTCAGCATATGAATGAAAACGCAGTCAACTTTTATGTACCGTATCCTCTTTTAGATCATCGCTTAGATTCTCATTCAGGGCTCTATATGGATCAGTCCCTCAGCATTTGACACGGCAATTTGATACTCGCTGGCAAACATAAAAAGAAAAGAAAGAAAGAAAGAAGAAGAAGTATCCAATATCCAGCAGAGAAACACATATTAGCTCAGGTTTGGTCATATTAGTGTTAAAAGCTTCACAAAGTGATGGCTCAGGCTTTTAAATCAAATATCCTTAGCATTTCAAATGTTCTTCGTACTAGAATTATCATTTATAGCTTTATGATCTAACTGAGCGCACATCACCATATCTGATATTGGAAATGCTGTTGTGTAAACAGCAGGCAAAACCTTCCTCTCAGCAGAGTAATGAGCTGGGAAAAAAGAAACTCCTGAAGCCTTCCTCCTGTTGTGTATTCAGAGCACGTTGGAGTAAAATAAGTCAGACAAGTGTAAAATGTCACTGTACAGCTTTAATCTGAGGCTGAAAATGATCCTAACAAATGTCAGCATCAGCTAACCTTCATGCTGAGTGGAAACTGCCATCTGATCAATTACATCCTCAGGCCTGCTGACCTTTCCCATCATTTGTTTAAAGGAGAATGCCATTTGATTAGCCCTAATTGGTCTGCTTTAGCTGGCTGTCGTTACGTCGCTGTCGTTAACGAGAACGTCCTTCGCTTTCTTTATGCTGCGACTTGAACCAACAGGTGAAGATTGATTTCGGAGAAATGACCTTAAATGACTCCATCTGATTGGTCAATTCAGAGTATAATCAAAGTCAAACATGAGAGGAAACTGCGGCGCGTTGAGTAAGTTCAATGCTGTTTATGAATGTGGGTCCCCACAAGCGAAAAATTATCATTTACAATTTCATTTAATTATATTAAACTAATTTCAGCATATTGTGGAGCTGTTATTGTATTATTAGATTAGTTCTTATTTTTATGTAAATTATTGTTTTTATGAAGTTTAGTTTCAGTGAGTTTGCAAAAGCAGATTTTTTGTTCAGGTTCAGTTTTTGCTGTTTAAAAATGTTTGCTTTCAAGTTCACATGTGCAAACGTTTTTTATTGTTTTTTTATTGATATAATTATAATATGCTTGTTATTGTGCAGGGGCGAGTTTAAGAAGTTCAGAATAGATATTATAACACAAACAACTAACTCATTTTCCAGTCTCAGTAAAAAAAGATGAAGAACTTCCCTGATACAACAAATCTGTGATTCACCAATGTTTTCAGACATAAATTTGTTACATTATGAACAACTTGTTCCTCAGAAAACCTGTAATGAGTAATTGTGAGAAATTAATTAAATGTGTAACAGTATCAAATCACATGCAACTTTTTCACACTTGATCTGTTTTATGGTTTTTAATTCGGTGAGTTTCTCTTCTCTTGACTTTTTTCATCTTTTGCTACTCTGTAACTCAAAATGTTTTTGTTTTGTTTTTTCATATTGACTTTGATGTTCAGACTTGTCCCACAGTGACTGTCTCACATGAAACTGTATTTAGACTCTGTTATTTGTATTTATACTTCTGCTTCATCACTGTTTTCTCCACTTCACCTCCAGGTAGACATGTTGGAGCTTTCAGAATGTAACTAACAGACATAAAATGGCAACAACTAGACTGGCTGGTGCATGCATTTCATGGATCTGACACAAATTTAGAATTTTGTGTGAGCACTCATTTTTTTGAGCACATTTTGAGTACATTTCTACTTTTGTAAATGGGGGAATAAACTTTCTAGTCTAGACTTTCCCAGCAACCAAGTTTTCAAATGTTTGCTGGCTTTGCCCCAAAATAAGAATTCACTAGCTGGGCCCACGTCCTCATTTTAGGTTTGACAGCATTTTAGTAGGTAAAGTTAAAGCTTTGACATAAATTGAGCTGCGGTTTGGGGAAGGCCTCGAAGGGGACTGGCAGATTCCCATGCACTAAATAGAAATGAAGAAGTTAAAGAATTGTGAACAAGGAGGGAGGGTGGGGCACGTAAACGAGAATGAACATCTTGCAGAACTGGGGGAACCTAGATGACAACCGGAAGGAGCGTGTTTGGAGGCGTGGTCCTGCTCCTGAAATTCCGATACATAATCTCCATTTAAAAAGAGTTTTTCCTCTTTTTATATGGAGGGGTCGGTGCGTTGGTGGTTCTTGGTGTCCGGGGCTGGGCGCTCAGGTATGTACCAGCTCACTCCCGGTGACTACTTGGCGGGGCCTGGTGCCTGTTGCTCGGTCAGGCCTCTTCCGGGGCAAAGGGGGTCCTCGGGCCTCCGGCTTCTGGGCCTGCGGCTCAGTTCACTCTGGCACAGCTGGCAGCTGGCAGCTGGCAGAGCCGGCGGGCACGCCACTGCAGCCCCCTCTGGCTTCTGCTCCGTGGCTACTGGGTGACCGACCCCTCATCTGGGGCTCTCCTCAGCTCTTCCCAGGAGGGTGGCACGGATGCTTCTCCAGTGGTCCCCTTGGGCTCTCTCTCTCTGGGGCCTCTGGATGTCTGGGGCCTGGATCTCCTCTATGCCTGCTTCATGCCCTGGGGGACAGGGCTATGGCTCTCTACATCCTCTAGCAGACCGTTACATGGGGAAACCTTTTGAATACAAGTGCGCTGATCCACACAGGTGTGCACACGGGTGTTCACTGTTCATAGACATAAACTACACCTTTATTGGCTGCTATTTCCAAGCACATTATGCGCTGTCGGTCCTACGTGCTGCACAACAACATTCAACATTTCGTATTTACTGCTGTTTACACTTAGCTAGATTAACGTGATGGTGTTGTGTTTAGTATGTTGCTCTGTTTTTTTTGCTTGTTTTCTCTTCTTTTTCTCTCAATAGGTGATCCAGGAGATTTTTTTTTCTTCTTTCTCTTTTTAAGTGCCCTTTCTCACTGTCCCTCTTCCCTTCTGTTTTTCTTTTCCTCCATCTTTCTTTCTCCCTTTCCTATCCCTCAGTCATGTCTGTCCTGTCTGTAACAACTGAAAATAAAATAAATAATAACAACAAAGGTTGATCAAATGGACCAATACGGCTGATCATTCTGTAGATGCGGTTGGAGTGAGTCTGGGGGTCGTCCAGGGAGAAGCCAGAGGACAGCAGTGCAGTTTCGAACAGCAGGATGATGAGGTCCTTCACAGCCTTGTCGTTCTTGTCAGCCTAAGCCTTCTGCCTGAGGATTTACTTTGCCATTTGGCAAAGTAAATCCACTGGGTATCCTTGTTGGTCTTCAGACAACAATTCTGACGGCTGAAAAACCAAAGGGGACAGGCAAAAAAAAAAAAAAAGAAAAGAGTTTTTCCTCCCTGGCATGGACAGTTACACAACTTTCCCACTTTGTTACCCACTCAACATGATCAACTTCTCATGATCAATAAACACCTAATTCACCGAATGCACACAGTAAGCCAAGAAAAAAAGACACCTGCCTACACCTTTATTAGATCGATAGTTAGATAGATAGCTTGGTTCTTGGCTCTTTTATAGTGTAGTAAGTGCCATGTCTGCCCCTTTTATAAGGTCTCTACTTCAGCAAATACAAAATCGGTGACACAGAACTAAAATCTAAACCAGGATCATCTTGGTCCGGAATGTCCTGCTTCCCACACTTGTCAGCTTTCTACTGTCTACAAACTGTTAAAAGCAAAAAACATTCCTCCAAATGCTCGAAAACGTCACGTACGTCTCATGTGTCCTCTGCAATGAATGAATCCTACTGAAATACAAGCAAGAACCTCTGTGGGTTTACAGTGTCATGATGAAATTGGTTGAAAGACAACAAATTTACCCTTGTTTGTCCAACTGCCACGCACGATATCTCAAACGCTGATAGGATTAAGACTTTCATTTTTCTTCATTGTAGCGCAGTAATGCTATTCTGCGTTGTCTCCAGATGCTTCTCTTCAGAAATGTCGTGAAACAAGCTGACTTGATTTGGAAACAGGTTGAAATACTCGAGTGCAGAATAAATGAATGAGCCAAAATGTTTGCTTGTTTTATTAAACAAGAATTTTACAGTCTACGTTGGAAAAATTGACATGTTGAGATAAGGAATATGATTTGGTAAGATGCACATTTTCTCGCAGTGTCCCAGAGATCTGTGTTTGACAAATTTAGGGAGTTGATGCATCTCATTTCAGCTGAATTCCAACATCTAAAATGACTCTGATTGGCCCAGTGGGGAACACCAAATACAAGCTCAAAACAAGCGTCATATTTGTCAGTGATTGGCCCTGGTGGTGCTGGTGAGGGGTGGGCTTGTGCTCGCTGCAGCTTGGTTTTCACTACAGCTTTTTTAAAGCCACCACGCTGCAGTTCATCCACATGTCGCCAAAATAGAAATTATTCATGTGTTGTGACATGAAATGTTCATGTATGCCCACAAAAGGTTCTGCATGTGATGGCACAGATGCCAAAAGCAGGGGTAAGAAAAGAGGGGTTCTTTACTTTGTACATAAAATCAAAAATATAACAGGGCCCTTTCACTCTGAAAAGGGAAAGGAAATGTCACTTTATGGAGGGAAATGTGCAACTGCCAAAAGGAGAAAGTACACGCTCCTTAAATGGAAAAGAAAAAGGTGTGAACTGAAAGACGAGCAGGCTGACATTTGCAAGTATTTATTATTATTTAGAAATAGATCAGAGACGATAGTAAGAGAAGAGGAACGGAAGCCTAAAAGTAAAGTAAATTATTATGAACAAGGGCCGTAAGGTGCCAGAGAATAAAGTAAAAGGCTAAAAATAGGAAGCAGGAAGGAGTAACTGAGAAACACTATCAGTATACCCAGATGGAAGAAGATCCCATTCTCTCTCTCTCTCTCTCTGAGGGTAAATGTTTAAATTTTATGTACATGCTCAATGTCAGCTCTGAGGTCACGAGGGCTAAAAATAAAATCTAAAGTCAAACACAACTGCATGAAAAAAAAAATCAAGAGTTTCCTCCAAGATGTCTGCATACTTATTTACACTAAATGCTATTCATTGTCTGCTGTGTGTTTTATAACGTCACTCAGCGCTGGGGTCAGGACCAAAGTATTTGTCCCGTAATCTGTCTGCAATCTACTTCAAGCAGTCAACTCTGTGTCATACACACTAATGTGATTCTCTGTGATCATCTCAAATACTACATACGACCTCCCGAACTACCAGTAAAGCTGCTACATTTCCTCCCATCTCTCATTTTGATGCATTGCAGCCTCCCGTTTAAACTTCTCCAGCACCTCAACATCCAGCTGCATGCTTCAGGAGGACCATACACAGTGTAACAGGTAAACATAGATACCATGATAACACTGACAACATCCATGACAACAGTTTCATTTTGAAGCCTCGTATTTTGCCATCTTGGTTTTACATATGAGATGTGACAAGGAGGGGTGAACCTCCTGCTCACTGCACAATGATTTTTCAGTTACATGTTGTATTTGAAAAATATGATCATAACCAAGACTTATGTAACCCAGGTCCCACGTAGCTATGGTAAAGCTAGAGTATATAGTACAATGAGACTGGGCCTGGGTTCGTAGTGCTACTAATAATGATAACTGATACCCTCTAATTTAACTAATAAGGACCACCACAACTGTATTTTACACAAATCTATCCCTCACCAGGTATTTATTTAGACAGCAAAGAAATTAATATAAACAGTTACTTTTATAAAATGAATTGAATTAAAATAAACAAACAAAAAATACTGTAAATGTGACTACATGGATTATAAATAAAGATTATCCACACAAAATACCTCTTTCTTAGGTGCCAACTGTTATTTCAGTTACAACAGCTCACACCTTTAAAATGGATGAATTTCAACCTTTGATAATAACTTTGATTAAAACTACACACTTACTCAAATTAAACCAAATTTGTAACAGTGGGCCCACACACACACACACACACACTTTAACCTGTCCACACTACACCTGTAGCACGGTGCTTGTTGCAGGCCTGATTCGAAGTTCGGGTGCGGTGAGGCCTAAAACTGATGGCCGCTTCACTCAAACTGAGCCATAAACAAAATACGTGCTCTTTAGTTCCAGTTAGTACTCACGAGTCCAATGAGTTTGTTAGTGGGGCAATCAGAAACGGGCAGTTAGTTCACCAGTAGTGAAGACAGTCAGGGGTAAGAAAACAGTCAGGGGCGAGGAAACAGCCAGGGGTGAGAAAACAGCAGGGTCCATCCGGGCAGAAACCTCTCTCTCCCTCTCCTTTCAGAGCGTCCCTCGGCTTCTAAACATATTTAAACACTTGAGCTACAATACCAAATGCTATCACATAACGATTTAGCATTAGCATGCTTTGACTGAAAATCACAGAGCTAAACATACAGCATGGCATCACAGCACATAACGCGGTAAGCTGCGCTAATTAGCAAGCCGCTAGTTAGCATCACATATCACGCTATTTTATCACTATAACGAATAGTTACAGTACAAATGTCAAGGCACACAGTCTCATTTACCTCTTGCAGATCACAAATAAGTAATATCAGGACCACGGGTAGTCGACCTCAACGATACACTTAGATGCAAAATCCACACCACGTTTGCCTTACGACATCTCTCTCTTCAGACTTAGCTTCTGTGTCCGCTCCCACAGATTCACACAAACAGTACCACTCGTCCCGCCCCCATAGCAGAGAAGAGTGACGTTGACTGGCTCGTCAGCACAACAACCAATGACAATACAATATTGAGATAACTGACATTAGATGGGTAAATAAGCTTAGGTTACACCCCAACATATTTATTGTGCACAGAAAATGAACTCTAAATCATGAAACCCTTATATTTATTGGACTCTTAACTGTAAATGAAATACATTTGTATCCAAGCATATGATTTTTAAACCTTTTATCAACTATTTATATTTTAACCATTTCTTATAACAGTAGACTTTTTCTTTATACTGCAAGCCCGAATAATTGCAGACAGGGCTACACTTACAAAATAGACAATTTCTTTTATTCAATATGACCCAAAGTGAGTGACTAAAAAGGAAAGAGTTTGTAGAGATCGAGACAGCGAGCAGTTTTCTTCTACACTTCTAAAGGAACAGAAGTTGTTTTTTTTTTTTGTACTTCAAAAAGAATTCAGCTCAAGGGCACTTCAGCACTGGCTGCAGGCTTTCTCATTTCTCATTTCTCATTTCCAGAAGCAATGTCTGTCTTTTATGATGTCTATGGAAAGGATGTTACTCATCATTCCTCAATTTCAATTTTTCATTTCAAGGAATTAAGGAACTGTATTTGTGAACATGAATTTCAAACTGCGTCACTTTGGGACTCGACTGGTGACATTTCACTGCAACACATGAACAGATGAGAATGCAGACTGAAAAAAGCCTTAAGAGACCGAATGGAATAATGCAATAAAGAACGGGTGGAGGAAAGAAGCCAAAAGCAGGGAGATAACATAGGAGGAAAATGTGAAGTAAGGATGTTAAAACAAGAATAATGAAAAATGAAATCAGTTATCGTTCATATGAAACAACCTCAAGAATAATGAAAAACGGAATAAGAGAAATAAGACAGAAGTAAACATGGTTAAAAACTGAAATGTATGGAATACATGCAGAGCTTGAACTCTTTGACTCAGCATGATAAATCACCCAGGATTCAATGGGACGTCAACAACGCGTCCCAGAGCCTCAGTGCTACGGCTGCAGCATTAACAGGAGATTGATGGAGATGTACAGAGTCCTGGTGTACACAGTCTCATGGTCTTTGCTCTTCACCCCACCATCCATCATGATTCGAAACCTATACACTGCTGCATGCATGTACACACATCCATCAGGGACGCAGTCAGGAAGAGTAAAAGCAGGAAATCAGTTATCGTTCATATGAAACAACCTCAAGCTGAGCGTCAAAAAGAAGAAAAATAAATCGAGAAATGAATATTTTAAGTCCCCGCCAGCCTTCGTCTGCTGATGAGAATCATTTCAACATCATCTTCGGATAAATTGAAAGTTTTCAATAAAAGGCTGCAAGGTTATGAAAAAAGTGTGGTTAGAAATATCTGCTCTTTTTTTTTCTTCCATACATTCATGGTCAGTGTTAGCGCTGGTTGGTCACTCTCTTAAGATAATGCATCAGCTGGCTACTTATGAAACACAGGCCTGAGCACTAAAATGAAGAAAGTCATACTGACTGAACACAATACCTATAAAACATTTAAAACGCTCTCACACTTTTACAGCTATGTACTTCCCAATGGCGCAGTCACCTAGTTGTAGCTGCTAGCTTAATTAGTGCTTACATTCACTATCAGCTTCAAGCTAACTGACGCCTGAATCGTCAGCGTGGCTGCTTTTTGTTAAAATGATTGCCCAAATGCTGAGTCTAAATTCTGCAGCAGTTTGCATGTCACAGATCAATTACCAACGATGTGTATCCTAAAACTAGACGATAACGTTTCTGTTAGGATGGTGCACCAACATTTTGTGCTTCAGGTTTGACTGCTAACATGTCAAGATTGGCATATTTTAATATGTTTGGTCTAATTAAAGTTTTAGAACCACCAACAGCTTCGTCAGCTTCAGTGACTGTTTGTAGCAACAGCGAAGCTAGACATAAACTACACCTTTAATTACAAGCTAAAGTAATTTAAAAAATCTCTGTTATGACTTCATTAAAAAGCTCACTCTGGACAGGTGGCCAGCCCATCAAAGGGTCCACACAGAGACACAGTCAGCCACACACTCACTTAAAGCACCAATTAACCTGTAAAGCATGCATTTTGTTGGGGGGAGGACGCTGGAGTACCCTGAAAGAACCCATGTAGATAAAAGGAAAACATCCTCCACACAGAAGAAAGCCTTCAAGCTGTGAGTTGACAGTGCTAGCAAGCAGATGCACAGTGATAAATAGAGGCAAAATTTTGTAAAAAGTCTGTAATTGTCCAAAAATGTATTAACCTAACTTTTCTAGTCTCTACCGGAAGATTCAGACCAAGAACCTTTCTGCTGTGAGTTGTTGATGCTAACTTTTACAACATCATGCCACCCAGTCAGTGGGTTAAACAAGCCAGCAGTTAAGCAGACCAGTCGACCAAGATTTTCTTTGATTGACTGCAGACAGTAAATGTACAAGGAGGTTTCCAACAACAAACTTGCACCTATTTTGTCTTGGGATGCCAGTTGTTCTTTTTCTTTCATATTTGTGCCAACAACTTCTATGATATGTTTTTTTAAACTATCAAACTCTCACAGTGCTTTGCTGAGATTTGAAAGATGCGTATTGACTATTTGGACAGTCTCTGCAGCCTGTAGTTACCCAAAATACACTCTTCGGCATAGGTTTGCAGAAATCTTTCTGTCTTTTCAGGAGCATAATTCAAGTATAGGAAACAGCTTCTGAAATCATACAATCTATAAACACTTGTTGTTTGTGAGATGAAACTGTTACCTTGGACTGTTGTCATTTACTCTCGTTTCAGACCTTTGAATTGCTACCCACATCTCTGATTTGTTTAGGGATAGAAAGAGGCTTTTGTGTAAGTTCAATAAGAAATATCCTGTACCTCACATCTGTTTCCAGTCCACAGTGTTTAATCAAGCCCTGCTGATCTTTCCTCTTCTACGCTTCCACCTTGTGAAACCCACCGCATTCTCAAACTTGGATTCATTATTCTGATCCAGTGACCTCTTGTCTGCCTTCCCCAAATTCCCATCGATTAGGTCATTACTACTCTAAAGTTCTGCCTCTCAGACTCCCACACTCTTCCAAGACGAGAGACATTTAATGCCTTCAAAGCTCTTAACTGACAGAGGATGAACTAAGGGTCTATCAAATTCGTTTCATATCATGGGCCACATGAGGCCAATTTGATCTTAAGTGGGCCAGACCACCTAAATAAAGTATTAGAAAACATAGTGGAAAAAACTGTTTCATATTTTATCTACTACATACTACTGCATAACTGACAATGGGTGATGGCTTTGTAAGGAGACAAACCACAAAGCTGACCAATATACAGTCCAAAATTCGTTGGCAGGTTAAATCCTTTTGGAGGGGCCAGTTGTGGTCCCTGGGCCATATATTTGACACCACTGTTCTACACTGTCTCTGAATGTCTGAAATTTAGACAGCTCTTGCAACATTACCCACTTCACTAGTGCAAAGTCTTGAGAGTTCTGCATTTCCAGTCTGTAGGATTGTAATCAAATCAGCCAGAATGCCTGGCAGAGTGTGTGTGTGTGTGTGTGTGTGTGTGTGTGTGTGTGTGTGTGTGAGGAGTCATACAGCGCAGTTCGAAATGTCAGGGCTCGATTGATTTCTTCTCCCTCTGATTAATTCATCTTGCACTCTAATGTTCTGCATAGAAAATTGTTGAATGGCATTCAGCGAGATTAAAACCACAAACAGCGCTTTTCATAATTTGACAGGTGATTGGCAGGAGGCAGACTCCTGGTTGATTGCATCATTAGGGGATTTTTTTCCCCCAAAGGGGAATTAAAAGCACCATCAGCCTTTGCTACATCCATGTGGCCTCGTTGAAACACTGCTGCTCTGCCTGTCAGTTCACTTAATAACTCTCTCACACACACTGTTTCCGAGTGTGAACATGGACTGTGAGTGCTGACTGATTGTTCTTTGGTTGTTTCATCATCTGAAAGAACAGATACTCTTAAATTTAAAAAAAATAAATCATGAGAATCGTTAAATAAGTCATTTTTTAGCCATCTTTGCAAGATGGTCCAGATTAAAATCTCAGCAGCTGTTAAATGGATCACTATGCAATGTACACTTGATATACATAGCCCTAATGAATAAATCCTACTTACTTTTGTCAAACCATGATTGATTCACTGAATGATCAATACGCCAAAGTGATATTTTTAGAGAAACATTTAAATACTATTAAATCAATACTACTTGATTGATTCATTAATATGGCATTTAGGGCTGAGATTTATGTCCCCCTTTCCATCCATCCATGCACATACACAGAAAGCTAGACAGAGAGCAAGAGACAACATATATCAACAGACATGAAAACAGATATGACACTGTGAAATGCACTATACACAGGTACACACACACTCAGGTCTTTATCACCAGGTTCCACATTTATTTACAGTGTTCCCAGACTGAACACAGTCTGACAGCTGTCGGTCCCAGCTGATTTCCCTCTTTTCCGCTCCTCTCCGTCTCACTATAAAAAGGGAAGGAAACCATTATCAGTCCAAATCGCCATCAGCTGTTCTCACCGGCATCTCCAGCACCGCCCCGTTGAGCCCACTGCACCACTCCTCCCCTGCAGCCGCGCCCAGGACCACACCTCCGCCACAGACACCAATTAAGTCATATAGAGCATGAAAGGATGCCCTGCAGTGTAGGTTGGTTGTAAAGCAGCTTACAGAGCTGGATGCACAGAAGGGTATCAGCTGAACATCCCTCTGTTTAGCCCCAGTTACAATGTTTTTGTAATAACTGAATATAATAACCCATTTAGAGACCTATGTACACGGTCTCCTTTGGTGTCCATGAAATAATACTATTACATGACAGTGGTCGAGTCGTCTTTAAGACAACAGCAAAAGTCTGCGTTAGGTTGGAGAACAGTGGAATTAGCAGGCTAAAGTGGGGTAAAGACCTTTAATTTAACAGTTATGGACACCTATTTTCATCCAGGACACTTTTTGTTACTTTCCCACATCCCCTTGACCTTTTAACCAATTATAACAAGCGGGGGCTTGTCCAGAATCTCTGACAAAGGGAGTTTGGAATTAGCAGTATTTGGTTTTTGACTAGTTTGCTTGTAAGTGGTGACATAGTGCTACCTTTGGAAAACAAAACTTCCCAGTGAAGTTAGGTGAGTGTCCAGCTGGACTCTTAAGTTCTTCCTTCGGGCACTCTTTTATTGTTTTGCCTTTCTTATTTTTGGAGTAATCCTGGGAGGGTATAATATATCTTCACTGATTTAATGAAGGATTCATGCTTTGACCATCAAACTGCAAACTGTTCTGAAAACTGTAACCTGGCATACAACTGCCTAAACATGTTACTGAACATTACGTTGATGCAGTCCGCAAGGACTCTGATTGGCTTGACTGAATCTGTCATTTCCCCCACTACATATTTCTGGATACTTGGCATTATGGGTGAGGGGTAAAAACAGATCCATCAATTAAATAAAGCTTTTGCATATGTAATAACATTGTACATACTGTTGTTTTTGCTGATGCATGTTTGCTGTGTTTTACCATCGTCCTTGTAAACTGATCATTTGCACTTTGTATTAATTTTTGCATGACTTCCAAATGAGTTCTGGAGTGATGGTGGTTGTATATCTAAAACACTAAAAAACATATATTCCTTCTGACTAAGCAGTACAATTAAATAGGGCCAAGTGGGTCCCCTAACAAGCACTCATCTGTGATAATTTGGGATCATGGGTAGTTAGTGGATAATCAGAAGACTTAGTAGATAATAATAGGGCTGTTCGATATAACGATATATATCGGATGACGATATAAAAACGTCTATCGTTTCATTTTACGCTATCGTTTGTTTCGTGGTGTCGTAAAATAAACTGTTTATAGCATTATTTTTATGTATGATTTCTATACGTTATACATCAGATAAAAACTTTGGTTGTAAGATTCAGATAATTATTTAATAAAAGCTAGATATTTTAAATGAGATGCCCCCCTCTCCCTGTTAATGCCCCACCTGCCTCCCTGGCAAAGCTTTGCTAGATCCGCCCCTGCACAGTTACCAGCTCTCAGCTACACAGAAAGGATCCTGGTGTTATTTGTCTCTCAGAAACAGTTCATAACTTCCCTTCAACTCATCCATGTCACCTAAAATGTAAACCTGTTTCTCCATCACGTGTTCAGCTCTGATGATTCAGTAAGGACATCTCCTGGTTTCATCTTCATGTTTCCCTCTCACCACATATCCAAACCGATATCATGACCAGCAGCTTAACAGCTGTGGCTCCAGCAAACATCAGCTGATACTAGAAATTAATATTAAATAAATTCTAACAACAGCTGATCAAGCTTAAACGTGCTGCTGTTGTTTAGCGCGACAGCTGCTGGTTTCCTCTTTCTGGCTGGTTGGCAACTCTACTAACAAACCTTATGAATAAAATAAAGTTCACTATCAGTAACATAGCACCCACCCAGCTGTAGAAACTCCGTCATGCTAGCTAGTACGCAGTAACTGATGGTAAAAAGTCAGCACAACGAAAATAAACTACACCTAAACTTGGTTTATATAAGTTCAGTTCACCTGACACTCGGCCGCCTCGTGTCTCTGTTGTTATAAAAATAAATAAATAAAAATATAATAATCGGCCCATAAAAGCGAAAAATCACCATCGGCCCACCGGGCAAATGCCCGGTATGCCCGATGGCCAGTCCAGCTATGCCTGTTTTTATGGGTTGTGGTTAGCAACAACGACGCTTGTTTATGTTCCACATAAACCTTTCACAATAAAGCTCAAGATCCTGTTGAGGCTTTTCAAAATAAACTGAATCACGTGAAAGAACAGATTATTTATGGATGAGAAGTAAAAAAGAGCCACCAGGTGCTAATAAATAAACCTTAGGCTCAAACGTTAGAACAGGCTATTCCCCGCAGCACGCCGTGTAATAAATACTCACAAAGAAAACGGCGGCCGTTACAACTTATGTCTAAAAATGTATAGTTTCATACATCGGTTAAAACACTCGACTCCAGCAACATGACACACAGCTGGAAACACTTCCCGCAAGTCGAGATTCACAGAATTTACAGAAAATGTCACATTTTTGTGATTTATATCGTTATCGGGACGATCGAATTCTTATATCGGAATATGAGATTTTGGTCATATCGCACAGCCCTAGATAATAACTAGACAGTTTATTCTCCTACAGTTGTTAAAAAAAACATGATTTGGAAAAGAAAAAAATTTGACAGCAAAAGGACAATTATTTTACTGTCCATGTATATACACAGTTCAGGCATAACATTACGACAACCTGTCTAATATTGTGTTGGTCCCTCTGAGCCATCAAGGTATGCACTCAACCCTTGAGGTTTGCCGTGGTATCTGAAGCAAGATGATAACAACAGATCCTTTCAGTCCTGTAATCTGTGAGCTGGGACCTTCAAGGATACTCGAGTGGACTGAAATCTGGGGAATTTGGAGGCCAAGTCACACCTTAAACTAGTTGTTGTGCTCTTCAAACCCTTCCTGAGTCTTTTTTACCTTTGTGTCACCTTACACAGCAAACTGTGATGTTCTGTGTTTTTGACACATTTCTTTCAGAAACAGAATCCATTTTTTCTGCAGTTTGAGCTACAGTAGTTCGTCTGCTGGATCGGTCCTCACTCTCCAGGTGCACCAGTGAGCCTTGGCTGTCCATGACTGTGTCACTCATTCACCTCTGTTCTTACCTAGGTCCACTTTTGATAGATACTGTCTACTGCAGGTTCACAAAAACTGCAGTTTTGGAAATGCCCTGAACTGGTCACCTAGCCATTAAAAATTGGCCTTTTTTCAAACTCACTCAAAACCTTACGCATGCCCATTTTTCCTGCTTCTAACATCAACTTTGAGGACAAAATGTTCACTTGCTCCCTAATATATGGCACCCCCAACAGGCCTCATGATGAAGAAATAATCAGTGTTATTCACTTCACCTGTCAGTAGTCATAATGTTATGCCTGATCGGTGTACGTTGAGTAACTGAATGTCGTCAGGACTTTGAAAGCGTACAAAATTTTTATTAATTTAAATTTAAGCTTTGATGGAGCCATAAGAAAGTGTGTTCTCACTTTGTGATGACAATCTTTCTAGCCGTAACAGTTGTTACTGCATGAATTTATCTTCCAGTGTTTGATCTGTCTCACATCATCTGTTAGATTTTAGACCATCAACATTAGATGTTACACTCTAGAAAGTCACAGTCCAGTCGAACATGTTCATAGTCTCAGTGATGACACCAGCTTGTTTATTTAATGTCACATGGTACCTTGTCCACATGCATAAGCATTCTTTGAAGTTTCTAACAGCATTGAATACTGAAGGGTTACCCATTCACATGCACATTTACAACTTCAACACTTTGAAACTGAATCTTAAAAGAACTTTCTGGCCTTCCCAAAGTAACTGGCAAAAATAAAAAGAGGATATATAAAAATAGAAATCAAATGATGAATGAAGTCTGAAACAACAAGATGGGATGAAAGAAATAACGGTATTAATAAGTTTATCACCAACACTGTGTACATCATTCATGAGATCATGGCTTATAGAAATGTAATCCTAAAAGCAAACCTGAAATCCATCTTGCTTCATGCCTTTTTAGGCATTGTCTCTAGGAAAAATATAGCTCTGTTGCCTCTTGTAAGTGCAAATTTGTCCAATAAAACAGGCTCAAAGGAAGAAATCAATTCACTGAACTTATTAGAGTTGACTGAATACAAAAATCTGCATTTATTACTTCATTCAGAATGCAGCAGGAAATTATACAGGTCTCATCGTAGCAGCTTCATCCATCATTTTTAACCATTTCCTCCAGCATGGAAGTAAAAATAATTTAACACACACACACTATCACATTTATTATCTTTAAAGGAATAAACAAGTCAAGCTGTTTTTGCGGTGAATGATTGATATCATTTCAAAAATCAGCTGTAAATTTTGCGCAGCGAAAATCTTCACAAAGAAATAATCACTTTACAAACATCCTCATTTCTTAAATGATACCCAGCATGCTTTGCTAAAACATTAATATATATTCAGAGCCAAACTGCGATTAGGGAAAATATGATATGTCTATAAGAATAACCTGCAATTTGTAAACATCCGCTCAGACGTTGTGCAGCATTCTCATCTATACTGCTGCTTGTGTAATTCCTCATTTATCAGTTTGAATAAGAACATGATAATACGGCCCGACTGCCACCATCTTTAGGAAGTTTAATCATTCATGGTGGGAAAATTGCTCCTTTATGTGCCATAAATATTGATTTATGCCTCATGCATATCTGGATGTGGCGAAGCTCACCAGGTCGCCCTCATTGTCCACATTTCAACGCTTTGTTAGCCACTCCATCTCATTTCTCCTTGTTATCGTTTTCGTTTTCTCTGGGATTACTGCATCATATTTACGGCAGCTCTCCCACAATTCTTCACTTCATTTTCAGATGACGAAGATATCAGCGGACGATGAGGCAGGTAATTCTGCCATCTGCTGTGTGCGAATGCTTTCTGGTCACTTAACTTTTTTCCATCCAAAATGAGATCACCATCTCTCTACTGGTGGAATAATTCTCTCCTTCTGAACCAACACACTCAAAGGAGGAGGATGACAAACACATGCAGGTGAAAATATAATAACCCTTCTTTTTATATCTTTATGAACTTTTGATTTGTTTAGCGATATATTTGATCATAGACCACTGCCTTTAATATGGCTGCCTTATGGTACCTCTTTTGATACATAAAAGGGAACATCTTTTGCTTTGCTGGCGCTCCTTGAGGCATTTCCACATACATTCTTATGAAAAATAAAGTTTTCACAGGATTGTGCAGTCCTGTGAAAAACGTACTGTTTCCATAGAAATTAAGAGTGTAAGCAGCAGTTCCAGCTCAGACTCTATAGGTCCCAGTTAGCAGGTGAAAGTTCAAATTGCTCATCTTGGCAAGAGAGCAAATATCCAAAATGTCAGAGTGTTCCTTTAATCACACGCATGAATACACACAAGATGGTTTTTAATTATGAATAACAAATGTTTAGAAATTCTCTGAACTTACAGACAGATAGCTGCGTCCTGGCTGCTGTTGTGAGCATGCGTGCTTAACAGCGTGAATGTTGAGTAAATACAGATTAATTCCTGTAAAATCCTACAATGGTTTAGTGGAGCTTTCTACATCACCTGCACCTCACTGCGTATCTTCAAAATTGTAGCAAATACGCATAGTGTATATAAAAGATGGCAGTAGACATTGTGATTTGAAGTGAGCATATTTGGACAAGAGGGTGGATTGTTACACACTAAAAACTGCTGGGTTAAAAATAACCCAAATTTGTAACCCAGTGCTGAGTCAAATTTGGGCCGAGCCAAGCCAGAGTTGTTTCAGTTCAACAGGGTTGGGTTGTTGGTTTGACCCAGCATACTGGGTTAGGATAACTATCCAACAATTGGGTTCAATTCACCAATGTTTAAAGCTGAGGTTACCAAAAATTGGGTTGAAACTCATAACCCATCACAGGGGTTATATTACAATTAATATTTGGGTTAAAACTATAGATTTTTTACTTATTAATTAAGCATATAAAAACTGGATAAAAAAAAACTACTTTTATTACCATGTGATACATAGAATATAGACAGTGGAAATAATACAAAATATATAAAACAATTAAAGTAAAATAAAAGTTTAAAAAATACAATTATATAATTTGTTATATTATATCCCTTTCTTCAAATTTTTGGTTACAGCTCAAAAAGTACATGTTAATACACATGAAGACAACATTTCATGTAAGTCTGACTGTTTTAGAACAAATTACATGTAACACGTCAGTCAATTAGTGACTTTGGATTATTTAAGGATTTAACATACATCAACACTTCGGAAAAATGGCAACAAAGAAACTCTCTCTCAGATCGTTTCATGCAGCTTTATGAGCAACATTTTACCCTTCCATCATTTGGTTCATGTCATGTCATGTTTGACAGTTTGAAGAAATTCCCAAACCTGGGCACATGACTTTGGATAACTTACATGAAAAACAAAAAATGCTTTGATGCAGCCATGAACAGCACCCAAAAGAGATTGGTGTTCCATTTAAGCGGTTCCATTTATTATACAAAAGCTTGGGAACAACAATGCCTGTCCCCCAGCGTAAAGACATATGGGTACACTGTTGTTGAACTGTGTAGGTACTCCGCCATGTTTGTCCCAACCTGATGGTGAGGGAACAGACATAAAGCAGGTTATTAGTGAATTTAAAGGTAGAGCTGTACATACCTGACTGCTAATTTTCACCAGATTCTTGTTTGATACAAACCCTCATTATAACACACTTATTCAAACAGATGTCTGCTTTTCATTGTAATTGTGCACTGTACTTTTACACATTACTTTTGAGGGTTTAACAGATCCTTAGTCTATGACAGGGGTGTCAAACTCAAATACACAGTGGGCCAAAATTCAAAACTGGAACAAAGTCACGGGCTAACATTAATATTTATTGAAAAAAAAATCTTCCTCCAGATATAAGGATGAATCTTTTCTTATGGACTCAAATAAGTTTTGCTGGAAAACTGAATATGGAACAAGCAAAGCATAATACTAAACAATATATATATTAGCTGTATAATACCAGTAGGCCAGCTCTAATAGTAATTTGGTATGGCTTCGCGCCAAATTTGGCCTGCGGGCCAGAGTTTGACACCTATGGTCTATGAGATGTTCCAACAAGCATGGAAGCTCTGCAAAAATTTGCTGAGTGGAACTGTCCCATTTGATCAGACCCATATTGCTCTATGGATGGCATGTACTGTATTGTGTTTTTAAAATAATATAACAACAACAACAGAGGAAAAAGAGACACAAACAAATGTAGCAAAACCAAAGGCAAACAAAACAATAACATTTATAAATAACTTAATAGCATAATCTTATTTAATCCCACCCCCTTCCCACTATTTAACAACTACACTCAAAAAACAGATTCAGGTCCTTCTTTCAAAGAACACATACAAATATTGTTAGTTGTTCATAAATGTAATTAAAAAATACCAAATTAATTTGGTTTTCTTTGTGGACAGGTCTTCTCAAAAGCGCCTTGTTTTAGAGGACAAATTATGTAGCCACCAACTTCTAAGTACTCGGAGCTTGTGCTAGCTTGATAGCAGCTAGCCAGCTAGCCGCCATGTGCTCAATGAAAGATGATCTCCTAAGGCTAACTTCATTCTTACTGTTTTCTTTTTATAATCTAAAAATGTGGCATTCTGTGTTTATTATTATATAATGCCATATTCTAGTAGAAATTATTGTTTTGAGGTGTCTTTAACAGCAATGTAGTTTACTGAGAGTGCTACCAAAAGTGAACCATGTGGCCGTAAGAGTAACTGCAGTCAGCACAACGTGCACTCCCGTGACGTTCAAACCTATTTATTATTAGAAATGATTTCTTTATTTATTATTCGCTACCGCCTAGATTACAAGAAAATGCTGTGTCAGGGGGAAGCGCTGGAAGGAGAGGCCGATGATAGTCGCCGGGTTAGTAGGGGAGGGCACTGGACAAACAGTGAAGTTTGGCAGTGAGTTTTGCATAATATGTTCCCCTCCAAGTGACAGAGCCCTGAAACCACCTATTTCTTAACCAAGGTATTGTTTCTGTTTTTCAGACCTCCTCCACTGAGGATGAACGGTTGAGATCCACTGCAGCAACTGTCATGGGTATTTACACCATCACAAGAAAAGGCATTCAGGAGCCAGAGGATGTGGGAGTTGTCATTGAAGGTACTACAGTTATGAATAACTGTGTGTTATCATGACATTCATCGTCTTCTTTGGACTGATTTATGCACTTGATCTCAGCTATCCAAATGACCACAAGTACACTTTGGAGTTTTGTCAGAAATTCTAAATGAATCTGGATGGACAAAAGCTCAGTGCAAAGATGCAGCAAATGAAAATGAAGATGTTTGCTTAGGCAAACAAGACTCCAGCACAAAATTCGATTTTGGCCTTTTTATCTCTTTTTTTCATAGCCCCGCAGGGGACATGGGAGAAAAAAAATTAAGACGGACTTTTGCGAGATCTCGCAAAACAAATTCGGGATCTCGCAAAACAAACTCGGGATCTCGCAAAACTTTTGCGAGATCTCGCAAAACTTTTGCGAGATCCCAAGTTAGTTTTGCGAGATCTCGCAAGATCTCGCAAAAGTCCGTCTTAATTTTTTTTTCTCCCATGTCCCCTGCGGGGCTCCGTATTTTCAGACTGTGACCTTTTTTTAAAAAACAAAAACAAAAATGGAAGTTTTCAATTTTTGTCTGCTATTTTGTTTGAACATCTTAGATGAACATCTTATTGTGAGTGATGTAACCTTTAATCTATACTAATATAGATGGATAAAAGGACAGTGGGAATTTAGCTCAAAAGTTGTAACCAGCATTTTCTTTTTAATTGCTTTTGGGATTTTCTAAGACACAAAACAAATGTTGACAACTTTGGTGTCTTCCAGTGTTTTTAAAGTTGGTGTTCCCATTTTTATAAGCTTGTAAAAATTTGACTGTCATTGGTTTTAGAAAAGTAAAGTTGAGAGGGTTTTTTTTTAATTAAAATACATCCGCTTTGGTAACACAAAAATGTTCTTAATGAAAACCTTTTATATATACATTATATTTGTATTATCATTGCGAATTTGCTGAAAAGCTACCTGCAAGTGTCACTTAAATATATACAATAATTCTTAAGTGAAATCTGATTTTACAAATTGCAGTTTGAAAAAGCAAGAACATACGCTTTCTTTTATACTGAAGGGACAGATTTGTTTTCAGTCTTGCCTAGTAATACAAAGGTGTGTCCTATTCAGATTTGATATTCATTTCAAATGTAAGACAGCACTTTATTGTTAGCACTTTGATTTTGTTAAGGTTAATTTGACCATGTGACATGGATGTTTATTCACAAAATATTCTGTTTCTGCTGTTAATTCAAGTGATTAAAATTGATTTGAAAAAAGCAAATTCATTTTGTTATTATTTCAATAATTCAATAGTTAGTTGAACTTCATAAATTCAAATTAACAATGGAAGGTCACCCACTCAAATGATAAGACCTTAGATTGCTGCAAAAAGGAAAGGGGTTTAGAAACAAGTGTATCTTGTAGTACCAAGAAAAATGAGTCTGTTTTCTTGGGGTTGCTGTGGTGGTGAATTTTTCTTCTTGCCAGAATGAAGCCTCAGTTCCAATAAAACTCAGGTTCTAGTGCTCGGCCCAGACTGTTTCACTTTTCTGTGAGGGGACAACAGTCGCCTGGTTTGAGCCAAGTCTCAATGACAAACTAAATGTCTCATTTTTGAGAGGTGACAAAATTGTTGAGTATGAATGATTTAATAGATAAGGAACTAATGTTAATTGCATAAGAGAAAGGCTTAAGAGTAATTAGATTACTGAGACTGGGTGTATAAATAAGGACAACATGGATATTTATGTCTTGTAATCACCAGAACTGGTTATGCAGTTTACTATTACTACTGTTCTAGTAGTAATGGTAAACTGGTAAACTGAAAAAAACTATTTTTTTATTAAGTGTTATGTTTTTTGCCCTCTGTGTTCAGTGCAGTAGGATGCAGAAACTGGCTGCTATTATGAAAATGAAATGTAAAGCAAGGCTTATTTTCAAAGTTTGACCTTTTGTTAATATGAATTTTATTATAAGGGTATTACGTAATCTGCTTCTGACTCAGTGTTGTGGCAGAGAGTTCAGTGACTGTTGCATTTAGCAAACGGAAACTGTGGGAAACTAAAGTTTCTGCGAGACTGAGCCATGAGCCAGAGTAAGCGAGTATTTACACGCACAGATGATGTGACTGTACATCTCAGAAATATCCATTTTCATGCAACTATTTTCAAAACATGATATAGAGGAACAACAAAGTTTACTTTCAGGGAAGAGGACTTTCATGTTTGCCGCTGCCTCTAACTGGGACTTGCTGTCTTCCAGTTTTGTTGAACCAGTTTAATATTTAGAAAATTGGTACTTTTGTAATTGAAGTTTTCCGTTATCTATTTCAAGAATATACTCACTGCTGCTCTGGTTTCATATTCCCTGTGATAGAATATTGCCTGCATTTATTTGATCAATTTTGCATTATCCTTCTGATCTTATATGCTTTGATCATTAATTGCTTGCTTCGTTTTCATTGCTTTCATTTTAAGTTTGTATTATAGGCTTTGTAACCTCTCACTGCTCCATGCATAAGTGCTGTCTCAGCAGGATGCTCAAACCCTTTGCTGCAAGACAGGTTTATTTTTTGTTTGACCTTTGTTTGGTTAATATTTCCCATAAGTTAGGTGTCCGTATTTGTATGTTTGTGTGCTCACAGTCTCACACACACACCCTTCGACTGATCACATGTTTTTAAGCCGCAGCGGTGAGTGGTGGAAGGCCCACCAGGTCGTCAGCAGATGGGCGTGATGGAGGTGAATGGGAGCTCAAACCACGGCTGAACTGCAACCTGCTGTGTGGAGACAAACGGCGCCCGAGGCTTCGTGTTGTCTGTTACCGTCAGCTCATCTCCCAGGTGACCTACCTCCTGTAAACCTGCTGTCACGTTTATTTGCTCCTTTCAGTGACAGTAGCAGCGGCGAGGGAGTTTGTCCTGGACGGGGGGCAGCGAGCCAATGAGCCACAAAGAAGAGAATGATGGATTCCCGGCCTCGGCTCAAACGGGGGCCGCTGTCACGGGGCTTGCGCGGTCATTAGAGCGAGTTCCAAACACCGGCAGCATCAGGATGACAAATCACAACAAAGTCCCAGCACGCCAGAGCTCCCTCTCTCTCTCTCTTTAAATCCACGACTGAACCAATGTATGTTGGACAGTTTCTGCAGAACTATGATTAAGCTGTCACCGTGGGGAGGCCAGTTTGTCAGCAGTTGGGATCTTTGCAGCAATTTCTTTAGACAAGTCTGGCTTAATTGAGTATCCAGTCCCAGAGCTCTCCTGGTTGGTTTCACTCCTGCCCGTTCCCTCGAGGCTAAACAAACCGCGGTGCTAGCTGGCTCTGGGTTTCTACAACAACATCAGAATTTGGCTCGCAACCACAGCAGCAGCAGCAACAGCAAGGCAGCAACGTCATTCTCATTCTCTCACAAAACGACCATCTGTAAGACTTTCTTGTTTGCTGTTGTTCTGGGAGGGGAACACAGGTCCTGCAGTAAACAGGACAGGTGTGGATAGCATTTGATTCACAGCAGTTCGGCATCACTGCTTTCAAAAACTTTTCTGCAGCGTGCTCGCATACTTTTTTGTCCCTGGAGGCCCTCCCCCCTCCCGCTGTTCAGTTGGATAAAGTGGAGGCGCCAGCTGATTGGCCAACCAGAACTCTCAAACAAGTCAGTGTTCACCTGTACTCTACTCTAGCCGGCCAATTACCCACAAGTCTGTGGGGTCCTTCGTTACCCAGAGGCCCAAGGCCAATGTCCTAATGAGCGAGCAGAAAGATGTGTTCCTGCTGCAGCCGATACTTCACCCTCCGAACGAGGAACTTTACTGAACACAGAAACCGAATCTGATCTGGCACAGAGCAGCTGCATGCATCACTTAAAGTAGAGAAGAATGTGTTACCTGAATTGTGCTGTCCTGATCAGTGCAGTTACCTCGAGCTACTGTGTGTTCATCCTGCAGGCACAAACAACCCACCTGCTTTCAATGACACTGTGACACGCATCTATAACATTCTTGGGTGAGGGAAGGAAATCTGAACAGCTGAATATATTTTAAGGTTAAGCTCAGTTAAAATGAACAATGTTAATATTATTCAGGGACTGCACATTTTTTTCATACTTTGCTACATTCCAGCCGTGCGATGGTGTCCTTTTTAGGAGGTGATGCATGATGTAAAATTACAGATAGAGGCTTTCTCCTGAAATAGCAACCTGTGGGCATCAGAATGAAATCATTTTGACTCTGTATTAAATATACTGGTACAACATGAAAAGGTCTGCAACATGTGCACTGCAATTACTGTTTCTTAACCCTGTACAGCCTGAACTGTGAAATAAGTGCCACATTTTTTAAACTTGACTGTTTATTGAACATTTTTTTTAAATGTAAAAAGGGAAATAAACGTGGATTTTTGCCAATATGGGTTTTAATTTGTATCATTTTTGCTACATCCAGTATTTCTGTGCATTACACTGCTCACTATAGCCCAACATGTACCTGATAGCATTAAAAACAATCACACTGATGTAGAGGTCTCAAAAACTCATGTGTAAAACATGATGCACTTTGCATTATAGAGTTAATATGATATTATATGGTGAATCTCCCTATCCAAAGACTTACATATGTGTCACACACACAAGGTGCCCTTCGGAATCTGGTTTATCTCAATTGAGAGGTCTCTCACTCATAAAGGACCCCTGAGTATCATATCGTAACACACCGGGCCAGTCTGAGTTTTTACCTTGCAGGCTTAATGGTGTGCACGTGCATGCTTTCTTAAACCTGTTCATGTTGTTTTAGAGCCTTAGTAAAGTAAAAGGGGAGTGCAAATGAAACTACAGTAATCAAAGTGGGTCATGAACAGCAGTTTCCTGGTTGGTAAAATTGTATTTTACTCCACCACAACATCCCTTAATGCAGATTTTTGACCCTTTTTTAATAGACAACCGCTACCGCTACAATATTTCTGTGCAAAAGGACACCTTGTGTCTCTATTCTGGGATGCCGGAAGCATCTGACAGAATAGAGATATTGACACTGTGGGATGAAAATGGGTTGACATCTCCAAATGCAACCCTGCATTAATGTGGTTAGAATTCCTGAGTTGGGAAATTGTTTTGTAGCTGCTTGTAGATTAGAATGTGAAAACAACATAGATGTTACACACATGTATGACATTTAGTACTTTAGTGCACAGCTGTGTGGTGTATAGTTACTTTATGCTTCACAGGATTCCAGCCATTCATCCTCTTATCAAAGGGTAGTGGTGCATGTGAAGCATGGTGTACCCTAGTTTGTTAATTGATCACAAAGAGACAGATGACCACTCACACATACATCTACTAATTATCTGCTAATTGGAAGGTTGGTGGTTCGATCCCTGGTTGCTGCAGTCTGCATGCCAAATGTCTTTGGGAAGGATGCTAATCCCAAGTCACTCTCTGAAGCGTCCGTCGGAGTGTGAATGTCCGATAGAAAGCACCTGACCTTGTATTTGATATGGCATGTTGTATAAAGTGCTTTGAGTGCTCAGGTAGAGTAGAAAAGTGCTATATAAGAACCAGTCTATTTGACTAAAGGCAATTTAAAATCACCAATTAACCTAACATGCATGTGTTTGGCTGTGGGAGGAAGTTGGAATACTCAAACCCATGCAGCTACACAGAAAGACCCCAACCAGCCCGTGGATTTGAACCAAGGACCCTCTTGCTGTGAGATTACAGCGCTAATCACTGCACCACTGTGTTGCCTTACCAAAAATGTGTGCATTCCCACGGTGTTTGAATAATTTGGAAGAACAATCACCATAAGTATTGTAAACAGGTAGCTTTGCAAAACAACTTGAATGCTGATTGTCACATCGAGCCGTGAATTTCACAGTAGTGAAGTTTCTTCACATTAACTGGGGAATTTGTGTTGCTCTTTACTGATTTGGCCATCCATCCATCCATCCATCCTTCCATCCATCCATCCATCCATCGCTGATGCTTATCTGTGTCTGAGAAGCCCAGGCTTTCCTCTATCCAGCCACCTCTTCCAGCTCTGCTGGTGGGACACCAAGGGATTTTCAGGCCAGGTGAGAGATGTAATCCCTCCTGGGCCTCCCCTCAGACCTCCTTTCACTTGGACATGTCATTTCACCTTTGAGGCGTCCAGCAGGCATCCTGGATCCTTTTCATGTGGAGGAGTAGCATCTCTGAGCCACTCACCCCATCTCTAAGGCTGATCCAAGACACCATACGCAGAAAACTCATTTCCACCACTCGTGTGAGCAATTTCATTCTTTTGGTTGCTGTCCAGAGTTTTAGCCATAACTGAGGTTGGGAATGTTGATTTTCTGGTAAATTGACACTTAAGCTTTCGAGCTCAGGTCTCTGTTCACAACAACAGATCAGTACAGCGTCCACATCACTGCAGTCTTTGCACATCTCCCTCACTTGTAAAAGAGATCACTTGCACGTCCACTTAAGTTAAAGCAGCAAACACATTTTCCATACATTCCCAGCAGGTCTTATGATCAGGGCTTGCTGGCTGTGTGGCCAACAAGGCCGTGAACTAAAGCAGATGGAGCTTTAGCCACAGTGGTCCTCAGACTCTGGAATTTCTACCATCTGTGGACTCGCTGGTTTCTTTAACAAGCAGATAAAAACTCATCTTTTTGATCTTGCTTTTGGGTAATTGTTTGTTCTTATCTTTTATCATTTTTTGTGTTGAAGCACTCTGTGATAGTTATCTTGAAAGGTGCTATATAAACAAAAAAAACGTGCTTACTTTTTTACTAACTTAGTTCCCCAAGCATTAAAAATTCAAAAATTTCAACTGCAAAAATAATAAAATTTGGCCATGCATTGTGAGCTTTTGAAACAAATGGCCAATAGATTCAGAAATAGAAGAAAAGATAAATGTAATGAGGAAACTGATATGCTGATACTGAATGCACAGTAAGTTAAACATAACCCCCTTTTTTCATTGTTAACTCAGATGTCTTTCTTAAGTTTAGGGAAAGATCTGGGTTTGGTTCAACACAGAGAAGTCAAATTCAAATTCAAATTTTATTTGGCACACACACACAACCATACACAGTATGACATGGGGGTGAAATGCTTGTAGCTGTACAATGCCCGACCATTAAATGACAGAAGAAAAGTTTTACAATATTTACAATTTACTACAAAAATTTACAAATTAACTTAGGAATTTACAGTAAAGAATGTGCAAATAGCAGAAGAGATTATAAAGATAAGGATTATAAATTATAGGAATTATAGGATTATAGGAAATGTGTGGTGGTGCGTGTGGTGACGTGTGTGAGAGTCCAGTCTTATAGTGACGTGTTTGGGAGAGTCCAGTCCTACACCTGGTTCAGGCCCCGAATAGCCTGGGGGAAGAAGCTCCTCTTCATTCTCTCTGTTTTGGCCTTAAGGGAGCGGAAGCGCTTCCCAGACCTCAACAGTGAGAAGAGTCCATTGTTGGGATGGGAGAGGTCCATCATAATCTTCCTAGCTTTGGACTTGCACCGCTTGGTGTAGATGGACAGCAGGTCAGGGAGCTCTGATTGAATGATGCGTTCTGCCGAGCGCACCACCCTTTGCAGATCTCGTCTGTCCTGCTTGGTGCTGTTCCCAAACCAGGTGCAGATGTTTGACGTCAGGACGCTCTCGATGGTGCAGGAGTAGAAGTTCTTGAGCACCTTCAGTGGCAGATGGAAGTCTCTAAGTCTTCTGAGGAAGAAGAGACGCTGACGGGCTTTCTTAACCAGGGTGTTGATGTGACAGGACCATGACAGGTCCTGAGTGATGTGGACACCCAGGTATCGGAAACTGTCCACTCTCTCCACTGGCGTGCCACTGATGATGAGGGGTTTGTAATTCCTCGCCTGCTTTGTAGTGAAGTCCACGATCAGCTCCTTAGTCTTGCTGATGTTTAGGAGGAGGTTATTCTCCTGGCACCAGGTCTCCAGGTTCCTAATCTCCTCCAGGTAGGCCGTCTCGATGTTGTCGGAGATCAGGCCCACAACAGCAGTGTCGTCAGCAAACTTGACAATGGAGGTGGTGTCGGATGTGGCTACACAGTCATAAGTGTACAGTGAGTACAGCAGGGGGCTTAAAACACAGCCCTGAGGCACTCCACTGCTGAGTGAGATGGAGGGGGAGACTTGTTTTCCTACCCTCACTGATTGGGGTCTGTCTGTGAGGAAGTTGAGGATCCACTGACACAGTGATGAGCTGAGTCCTAGATCCGTCAACTTGGTGAAAAGCTTAGAGGGAATTATTGTGTTGAATGCTGAACTGTAGTCCACGAACAGCATCCTAACATAATTCCCTCTGCCAGTGTCCAGGTGACTCAGGGATGTGTGGAGCAGGTGAGATATGGCATCGTCTGTGGAACGATTAGTCCGGTAAACAAACTGAAGTGAGTCGATGGTGGGAGGAAGTGAAGAAGTGATGTGATCTCTCATCAGTCTTTCAAAACACTTCATCACAATTGAAGTCAGTGCTACTGGACGGTAGTCATTGTGGCAAGCGGGCTGTTGTTTCTTTGGAACAGGTCCTCTGTGACTTCAGATATAACAGAAGTTCTTGCCTTCGCCAGATGGTGAACCACACCTAAAATTAGTTGGGAAAACAATTAAGTTGTATATTTCATGGAGACAGGGATCCTTTGTAAAGCTGAAGAAGCCAAAGTAGGGTTTGTAGGGTGGAACGGTGAAGGATGGGAATGCTTGTTCTTGCTCTGCTCAGCAGCAGCGATAAAGTTTAAACAGAACAGATGCATGCTGGGAGAGTTTATCACAGCTGCAACTGCACCATCTGTGTCATCTCACTCTTCACAGGAGGTTTTCCATTATTTATCCTGATTTAAAGAGTTTCAGTGTCGAGCATCCCTGAACGCCGTACTCGCAATCCTCTGCAGCAAACAGTTTTCCATCTTTCCTTGGCTTTCATTTCATCCGTTTCTGGAAATGTGTGGATTTTCAAAACCAGATATGAAGTTTTCTACTCACATTAAAAACTGAACCATCTTCGCTTCTTTTGCATATAAAACTTCCTATGGCATAAATGATGCAGTAACTTTGTAAGTTCTATCATCACTGGTCCAAATAAAGGGAAATATTGGAGCCTGGGAAAAAAATATTCTTTGAACCATCCGTGTTTGCTGTTTCATCTGAACTGCCCAGGTCATTAACCGCTGCTCACATCAGAGAGAAACACACAGCTCTGACCGTTCCTCCGGCCGCAGAATGGCGACCGCGCTGACCTCAGCTCCTCCTCCTCGCCTCCGCCAATGTGTCATTTGGTGTCTGCTGCCTGGCGAGGGAAGGAAGGAGTCAGCAGTGGGAGTGAATGAATGTGTTTTGGCACAGGGGGAGTCAATAGTCTTGATTTGACCCGATCAATCTTTGCAGTCTTGCAGTCAAATTACCCCTGGACAAATTAAGCGAGGAGGAGTTTCCCCCTCTGCAGACAGGAAAAAAATACTGGAGAAAGTGTTGAGGAAGCAGATAACTGAGGAAGAGAGAGGAGGAGGAGGAAGGGTGAGAGAGAGGGGAAAGTAGAGAGGGAGGGGTGTGTTCAGCGGCTCCAAAGCTTTGACTCGCTCACATTATCACCACAGTACAAAGGGCCAAATATATTCAGTGGCTTTTCCGTGGCACAAAGCTGATTAGCAGAAGGTAGCCCCCATTGTGAGGAAAATCACTTCCACGGCTGTAAAGCAAGTGATTTCATATCCTTTTTTTATTTAAGATTACACAGCAAGTGCCTAATCAGCTGATCCTTAATCATCAGCATTGTGTCTCTTTGTGTTTCCTGTAACCTCTTGCCTCCCCTCTGCGCGACTGCCTGGCTCTGCCGGCTGACGACCGGGGTTATGAGAAACCGCCGAGAGCCGGAGTAGGAAGAGAGAGAGAAAACGACGAGAATCTCTTCCAAGATAATCGCCTTAAACAGCCCGGCTCTGTCTCCATCTGCAGCTGCAGTCTTAGTTTCTTCATCTGTTCGCATATCATATTAGAGCTCGTAAAGGCCCGCAGGAGGAGGAAAGAGGGGTGAAGATGTCAGTAAGAAGAGGTAAGGAATCAATTATCAGTTCCTCCCAGCACAGCAGTTAAGCATCATTTAGGAGATCCTCCGACCTGCAGACCACTGGTATCACCTTGTTGCTGTTCTTACCACAAAAACACGTCCCATTTTATAATCCTGTACTGATGGGAGTGGAAACATGTCTGAACTTTAAACACATATGTGATAGAGCAGTCATCGTCAGGTTGCAAAACCTTTCCTCAAGCCAGAGGAGTGGAGACTGACTGCGGAGATTTACTTTTGTACTGCAGTGAATGAGATTCTCGGTTTGCCATTAAGTATTCCCTTCTGTTACAGATGGTAAAAAATTAGAGTGTTTCCCATATTAATGGCTTGTAAATGTTGCAGCTTTTAAGATTGGAGAGTCTGATTATGTTTGCATTTAATTATATGGTCCAAGAAGTTTGTCTGCAGTGACACATGGGCACTTGTTTGGCTTTCGGGGGCCAAGAAAGACTGATGGGAGCCTTAAGAAACATTGTGCATTTTATGGTGCTTGATGTGAATGAGTTCTACAAGCCTGAAACAGAAATAGAGCAACTCCAACATGACTTAACTGATAAATCCTGCATAAGGCCCAGGACTGTATATAAAAGATGAATGTAAGCACTGTGGCATCACCCACTGGTTTGTGTTACATTTTTTAAATCTTAAAACTTGCGACTTTTGGATTTTGTCATCTTAAATTTTTGAAACCAGATGTGACGAGCAAGGAATGCAGAGACACATATAATAATGTCACATATAACAGCAAATTCTATCATCCTTTTTCACTAAAGGGTGGCGTAATTTATCAAATGGGCATCATGTTTTATGTAATACAACCTAAGATGAACATATGAGCCCAGAAGCTCATCAGGAAAACATTTGCTGACCTAAGAG
The DNA here is from genome assembly GCF_965226115.1 of Aulonocara stuartgranti. Classification (NCBI taxonomy): domain Eukaryota; kingdom Metazoa; phylum Chordata; class Actinopteri; order Cichliformes; family Cichlidae; genus Aulonocara; species Aulonocara stuartgranti. The sequence continues at coordinate 12,260,454 of NC_138940.1, read as the reverse complement.
GTAAAAGGAACATTGGGGTTGTTTTCCCTTTTACTTCTGTATATTCTCCACTCGCCTTAAAACCTGAGTAGCTGCCCCCTGCTGGCCATGAGAAAGAATGTGGATGTTTGACACTTCTTCATTTGCTTTACCTTTCAGGTTAAACCCATCCTGTGAGTTTTTATGAAAAACATGGTTTCAATCACAGGGCCATTGTCAGCCATAGACAGGAGCAGACAAACACAGTTGGAACACAACATCACAGATAAAAATACTTTAATGGGAGTGCTTCCTGCTTTCTGAAAATAAGAATGTATTTGCCTTCATTCTAGTCATAGCTGACCTAAAAAAAATAAATGATCAAGTTTATTCAGGCATACTAGACTTTGTCAGGGAGATTACATGGAGCTCCTAACAGAGTAAATAGTCGTCTTAAAGCATACAAAGAGAGAAGATGATGTCATTAGTGGTAAAATGTTTATCACAACCAAAAAAACAAAAAGAAAGAACCTACTGTAAAATCCGCATTAACATTTAAGGCCTGGATGTTTAGTAGCCTTTATTTAATAAATCCAAAAGGCTTGCCTTTCAGTTCAGTTTCTTTTTTCTGCCGCTGGATGAAAAGTGGGACGTGGCCACTGCCAAAGGCTTCTGATGTGGATGGGTTATTGTTGTGGAACTCCAGGAAGCATCTTGCCTTCAGGTCGTTGACATTATCTTTGCGAATGGCATATTTATGTTCTGCTCATCTCTCTTGCAAATGTCTTTTTGTTCTCACGGTGAAAAAAAACCAGGTTTTTACAGTAAAAAGTCTTCTGAGAATAAAAATCCAGAAGGATTGTGGTCTGTCAGGATTATAAGACCAAGCCAGTTTTAAACCCTGGTTGTTTGGTTGGAGATGGCTGTGTCCCACTTCATGGTGGTGTTCCTGAAAAAGTGACATAATTGCCATTGATTGATTTGGTGTTAAACTGGTCCTGGTCACAAAATCTCTGCACTTAGTCAAAATGTAGATGCTCTTGAATGGCCTTGGATATATATGACGGAGTATTATTTGTCAGGTTGATTACTGGAATGCTCCTGACTCACAATTACTTTCACATGATACAAGAGAAAATAATTGCAACTGTAATTTCTTCATTAATTTATGAACCACTTGACAACAACCTGACATTACAAGATAACCCCACAGATATTAATACTCAGAGCAAAATAGCACAAAGGAATATGATTGAGAGGTTTAATCCTTTAATCAATAGTTTCTATGGTTAAGTATGAAAAAAAATCCTCATATTCACCCTTGTGTTAGATGTAAATTAATGTAAATTACCCAAAAAAACAGAAATTGTGTTTGTGTGACATTGAAAGACAAAACAAAGAGCTCTGTGGATTGTTTTATAGGAGTGTTGTATAGCAAATCACTGATTACCTGATGTTTATTAATGGTGATAATTGAAGGATCCCAGCAGAAGATGATTTACAGCTACATGTGATAGATTAATGATAACACGGGTGCCATAAATAGGCGCAGTTATGGGAAAACGTTTGAAGAATTTTCAGGTCTTTGAGACAGTTTTCTTTATTCAATGGTCTAATTACAGGCGAGGCTAGTAAAACAAATTATATACAAACAAGTTGCTCCAGATATATATTTAACTCACCACAGTAAAGCATAAGTGGAGAGGCAGCAAGACAGCAAATAGCATACTGCGCACCTATTTGTTTATGTTCTTGTCAGACCAAAGTTCCCTCCTTAAGATCTTTCCACAATGTTGTACATTTAAATGCCTTTAGCCTGCAGTTACACATGCTACTCAACTGTAGAGGTCAGAGGTAAGCAGAATAGAGAAAACAGAGAAATGGGGAAAGGTTGTTCATGTCAGCCTCCATGTCCGACTCACAAGTGGAAAGGGAAATAGGTACAGAAGTCCAGTTAAAAGTAAGCAAACGTGGATGACAGCCAAAACAAGTTTGGAAGCCAAGTTTCATCCAAGCCATCAGCAAAGTGAAACCTTCCAAGCTGTTAGACTCTCCCAGTGATGAGAGACGCTGTAGTCCTATTTAGACAATCTGCAAGCAGGTGATACCACAGGTGTATCTGCACCCTTTAATACACTCTCAGAAAAGTACCTTTTTATAGCTTAAGTGCCACAGCGGCTTGTCACTGGGTTGGTACCAGGAGGTGACGGGAGGTACGCCTACTTGGTTTTGTTGCGGTTTGTACCTTAATGAGATCAATGTCGAATCTCTGCTGCATATTTATACTGTATTTTCATTCTGACAGGCAATTGCATGCTGCTTTTTTCTTTTCCGGCTGATCACTTAAAGTGATATCTCGTATCTGCACCTATGGCTAATTTAGAAACATCAAGTAACCTACCATGGCACATATTTGAGCCTTATCATTGTTAAAGAATTGAACACTGGTCAGATATACGAGAAGGATACAGAATACAATTTCTGAATGTGCATTTCCATACTTTTTACTTAAACATATATGAAAATAAGTAAAAAAAATAATAGATGCCCAATTTCATTTTCCTGATCTACTCCTTAAACTCTGGAAGAAACAGTATCCCTGTTTCTATGAGTACAGGTCAGCCTGTTGATGGAAACGATACTTGTGCATATGCATCAGGTTGAGTAATGATCACATTGTAAAACAGAACCAATCAGCTTCCAGATTTGGATTTTTTTTCTTCTACTTCTAAATAGATACAGTAGTTGTAAACATGGTTTTATTTACCAGTAAGTATTGTTTGAAATTTTTACTTCTTAGTAGGCATAATAAAATATTTCTGACATATTTTGGCATCAAAGAGTTACCACCAACTTTACATTTCAAGCCATTTCACACTGATCAAGCCTGTTCTCAAATAACATTTAAAGACAAGGCAGAGTTAAAAAAACAAAAAACAAAAAGAACACAAAAGGCGAACAATCTGTCAGCGCATCACTTCCTGCAGCTGCAGCATCAACGACCTCTGTAGTCACAGCAGGCTTATATGTTAATGCTTTTTTTAAGTCGTGTGTCATAAACAAAACATTAAAAGAAGGAAAAAAAGAGAATGAAGCTCTCATTCAACAGATCTTATTTTTATCTGGCGGGGCTTTAAGAGTTTCCAGCAGACGAGTTCTAAGGGTAAATGAGAGTGCGGCAGTAAAAATCAGTTTCTGCCGCTGCTGGAGAAGAGGGATTGAGGAGGCCACCAAGAAGGGGAGATAATGGAGAATTTATGTTCTCTCTGAGAGGCCCTCTTAGCTGGATTTAATTCTCTTAATAGTGGCAAGATCTCAGCCGGCAACACTCAGGCTCTAACCTGCCCCACAGTTTGAAAGCCAGGCATGGGGGGGTTGGAAGCAACAGATGCATAATAAATGAATAAAGCCCTCTGGCTATGAAGAGACATAATTGCTCTCAACACCATTAATGTTTCACGATTTTAATAGCTGCATTCAAGCGATTTCTGAGATACTCTGTGAATGTGCTGATGTCACTAGGATGATGATGCGGTTGAAGAGGTGAGAAGTGAAAAGGCTTTTCCTTTGAGTGGACTTACACAAGGTTACACAACATGAACCAATTTAGGCAAGGCAGCAAATTAAAACAAATCTGAGACACAGGATGTCCCACCATAACAGGTTTTTATCAGCAAATAAAATATATTTTTTCCAACTTTGATAAATAATTGACCTGGTGAAGCAATTTAAGGAGCTCTGACAGAAAAGCGTCTGGACTTCAAGTGTCTTGAAGACGTTTCATCCGAGAAGCTTCTTCAGTTCTAAGACCAATTGGTGGAGAGTCCTAGATTTTAAGTCCTATTGGGAGTGTCCCCGGGAGGGTCTTTGGCCCACTATGGATCATCTGCCTAATCACATCAGCCAAGGTGTGAAAACGGGTGTGGGTCACTATCAGCCAAGGTTTCGGGTGAACCCATTGTGACATCTTGCCCCACCCTATCATGTGACTTACTGAGATCAAATGACCCAAGATGTGAGTGGGCGTTAAGAAGTCTGGGAAGGGATCTCAAAACTGGATTGCAGAAGACAGACAGTTTGTGTTGTAAGCCCCGCCCTCTGTTCAAAGATGGTCGTTCACAGTGGACATAGACGGCTTCTTTTCCGTTTGAAAGAGGATGAAAGAAGACATTGCCAGCTCAGCTCAGCTCAGCACACAATCTCAGCTCTTTCTACACATCTGCATAGACAACATGCTACTAGCGCCCAGAGTTGTGTTAAAGCTTTTTCTGTTTGTTTGGTTGTTGTTGGTTTTTTTTTTTTGCTTTCTCAGCATTTATAGAGTCCATTTTCCTTTTCCAAGATGAGCTTTATAAGTCCTCTATAGGCTCCTCTTGTTTCTGTATTATTTTAACAGTTTTCTATTAATTCATTTCTGTTAGTGTTATTTCTGTTATTACAGTTTATGCGTAATATGCTTAAGCTGACAGGCAGGAGTAAAAAAGAAAAGAGAGAGAAAGAAAAAGGAACAGGGAAAAAAGTAGAAAATATAATAAAAGGATACAGCACAAATAGTGGTTTAAGTGTATGCAGACTTCAGCCCCGCAGCCAGAGCCTGAACTTCAGCAGGCAACAAAGGCAGTGACGAGTAGCCAGACTTGGAGTATTGAAGCCTAAATGTCTACCTGTCCATGTTATTTTTCTACAGTGGTGATTGCTTTAGAACCTCTTTGGTCTGGTTTTGATTGATTTGGTTTGAAAATCAACATGACATCCACGGTGTGATAAGTAGATATAAACTTCCCTACTGCGACTGTAGCTCATGGGAACACTCTGGTAAGCAAGGTTATATATTTTTTCTCCATGATGATAACAGGGTGATTCATAAAAGCAAAATAAGTTCTACATTTTAAAAAAGTTTCCAGATGGCAAAACTGCTGGAGCAGCAGAAAAATTCTGAAAAATATATATTTTGGTGCTTTTCTTTAAACCTTATAGCACACATTTTGAACATCATTTTCTTTAAAAGTATCCCATCACTTCTTCTGCCCTCTTGGCTCTCGACTCATCTGCTTCATGCCCCACTTGACTCTGATGATATGAGATCTCAGTCCCTATGGCAACCAGCGGGACTCGTAACCATCAAAACATTCCTGTCTCTAATTCCTGCCCCTTTCATTTGCATAGAAATAACATTTTGGGATGAATGAGTGGTCCCCTCCAGTCTCAACCTGTGTCTGTCTGAGCTCTTCGAGCATCTTATTTGTGTTCCTGCCTGCCTGTATCAGTGCGAACATTTGCCTTGTGATGAGAATGACAAAGCAGACAGTGTAGAGGAGCCTGATCTGAGCTCTCTGAGCTCTGGGCCTCATTTTAATATCGCCTTTGGCCATGTATTTTTTATTACACTCATATTTTATCAAACAATCTTACCAACAAGCGGGTAATGACATAATTAACCTACAGGGGGGAGTGCCCTCATCGGCAGGACAGTAGGTTTAATTGGGGAGGCTTCAAAGCAATATCGGCCAGTGGAAGAGGTTGAAAAGTGGTGGGATAGCAGGCACAGCGTCGCCACCGTGTCCTGAAAGAAAAGACAGCAGCAGGCAGCAACAATGAGTACAGAGCTAATGAGGTTTTAATGACATTAACTCGAGGTCCAGCTAGTGCTGAGCTCTGTGTTTTACATCTAGGTCATCACTACAACTATTAAAGGGCTTCACTTTCTACAAAAAAACCCCAAATCTTTATTTTAATTTCCATAAATTTGAGATCGAGGCAAGATTTTGAAATCAAAAAGGAAATTAAGATGATTTCTGATACTTGTAGGGTTTGTTTCCTTTCTTCTCTAATAAAAGCTTATTATTCAAATCCACACACATGGCTGCTGCTGGAGTTTTTGCCACATGCACTCTAAGTGGTCGTAATTCTTCCCACTTTTCCCTTCGGTGCTGTGCTAATGGACTACCTGAAGGGCCTTTGCACAGTTTCCTGTTTAGAATCAGATTACTTGCACCAGCGGTAACTAATAATCTAAATGAGCTTTATTTGTTGCGAGTGGACTTTCTGTACTGGTAGGGCTTTCTTTTTCTTTTTGCAAAGGGGCTCAAGGGTGGTCATTAGTTCATCCAAGCTACCTGACAACTCCTAGTTAGATTATACAAGCTTATTGCAGATATTTTTGATCCCTGGAGGAAGAAAATAATGACTATGATACCCCCTTATCCTCCCTTTAACTAGATAAATAAACATGCATTCTCTTGCACTTAAATATCCCTACTATACAATATTGTAAACACAGATGGTCCCCCCAAAAATGCTGATTAGGTTAGAATGATCCTAAACCTTTCTCCAGAGTTATTTTGACCTCCTACAAAAATCATTGTAGGGCGTAGTTGACCTTTAACATCCACCAGGTCAATGGCAGTCCATTGGGGGTTTGGGTCAGTTTTAGGGGTAGGTTTTCTGTTCGGTCAACATCCACCCCTTTTTGTGGAGTGCTAACCTATTTTGAGCACCCAAATGGACAGAAAACAAAATAACAGACGTAATGGCAAAATTTATGATTAATTTGTAATGTAACACTTTCTAGTTTCTGTCTATTCAACATGTAGATAGACAAAATCCAATCCTAAACCTGACCTTTGATGGCTTGTTAGGGGCCTGGTGGATGTTCAAGCCTCTACAATAAATGATGAGGATTTTGGACTTTTTTTGTAAACTTGGAGAAACAGGCTTTTTGCCACTTAATGCTAGCAGAAACAAAGAGCCAAGACACGTAGCAATGATGCTATGCATTGGTTAAATGCAGACTGGTTGGACAGAAAATGGAGCCATGCTGGTGTTGGTCACGCAAAGAAGATTATAGATTAAAGAAAAGAAACAGAGACAACGACTGTAACGGAGAAGCTCAAATTACCAGATGTTCCACACAGTTTTGACACTGCTCCCGAGCAACAGTACACTGCTACAACAACTAGATGTTAGTCTGCAAAGCTCGGGGTAGCACCTTCAGATGCTATGCCGGGACGTTTTAAAGGTTTATTTACTTATTTACTATGTAGGCACAAATTCTGTTAAGGTATTAAGCCCTGTACAGCCTTCACATCAGTACCCTTCAGAAAGGAATCACTGTCTACAAGATGACAGAATGCAATGTGTAAATTAGGCTGACATCACTAACACTCAACACACCTTTTATTGTAACCCCAGTAACACCTAAGAGATCTTTAACACTCATTATTTCACTGCAGGTAAATAATTTTGCACATTGTAATTGTTTTTATTATTAGCCTCAATTATTCATCTTTTTAGAAAAAGAAGGTGCCTGTACCTGCCTGTGCTTTTCATTTTTTAATATTGTTTATCTTTAATTGGCTCCAACAGCTTTATAAAGGACGAAACGCGTCCTTTATTAAGGTTTTTAAACCTGAGTTTTTAAAGCAGCTGATAATCCCAACCTCTTCTTCACGTACTACTCCACTGTTGCCGAGGCCATTTTGGCCAGCCTTCAGAGCAGATAGTACGAAGGACTCGGAAACCCCGCAGGGTCACACTGCCCAGACTTAGCCTGAGTGAAGACAGAGGCAGAGGAGAAAGAAGTCGACTGTCTAGCTGCCTAAAAATGTCTAATCTCATAAGCAGTCTGGTGCCTGCTGACTGGGGAGCGCAGGGACACCAAATACAACTTTAAAAGGCTTTTTCTTTCTTTTGCACTCCACATCCCTTTATCACAGACAAGCCATGTGCTGCTGGCTGAAAGGCAAATGCCTGGCAGGAGACCCCAGTGGAATCATGGGAAGAAAAAGCATGTGTGTGCATTTGTGCTACATGTTTCTTTTCTTTCAGCATTTTTTCGAATAAAACAACACTAAATATTTCATGTTATGAATTTCCTCTAGAATAATGCAGCTTTTGTTTTTACATGCTTTCCCCACCATCGTTAATATTAAAAGGGAGGGCCTCTACAAAAATGTCTAAATTGATGCATTGTGTAGGCTTAAGGTCTGCAGAGCAATAATTCAGAGAGGGTCGCGCAGCCGTGTGTAAAACACAGCGATGCATTCAAGAAATAGAAAAAAAAAGATGTGTTTTCTCTAAATATTGAATATTTAAATGGCAGCAAAGAATGCTGCTGTCGCTGCGGGTGGTAATCATGGACGGTTAAAAAAAATGTGCTTCACCGTTAGCATGAATACTTACTTTAAGTGCATTTTTTTGTGAATTTAGAAAACGAAAACAAAACGTAAAATGCTGCAGTTGCTAAATGTTCACCTAGAGGCTCCAGCAGTGAACAGAACAGCTAATATACTGGTCAGTGAGTCAGATTTATCACCCAATGGCAACTGACAACACAACAGTGGGGCAGACTGTTGCTGTTACATTCTATAAACACATTATATTTTTGTCATGAATCGGATTAATTTATTGTAACTGAAAGTGTGATTTTCCTTATTTTTAAGATTGCTTCCCTCCATTTTCCTGGTGGATGCAAACACACCCAGATTTTATAAATACTAATCGAAAAAAAACTGATGTTTCAGACTGCACTAAACAAACTTCTTCTACTCCTGGTTCTTTATGATGTCAGAATGATGTGTTAGCCTGAGACAAACTATATTAACCTCAGGCATTAAAGAGTGCTAAAGCCTGAATGAAATGAGGGCCTACACAAAGAATTTAGGATTAAAGGTGAATTAAATTGCTGGAAATGAGGAGAAAAGCTGCCTTTTTAGTTTTTGTAATAAACTTTGTAATATTTTATGGTATTTTAATAATCAAGTCTTAGAGGTCAACTGATGGAATTGCAAAGTAGTTTGTTTGTTTTTCAATTTTCAATTATATAAACAATATACAGAGGGTCATTTAGGAAAAACAAAGAAAAACATACAATATAAAATAAAGCTAAATATACTCTGATATCATTCCACCAGTTCACATATTAATGAGGAGTGGGAAGACATTCACACTCATGGAGACGGTGCTGTGATTAGATAAGTTATCAATTAAATTAAATTTCATTTATATAACACCAAATAACAACAAACGTCAACTCAAGGTGCTTTATACTGTAAGGTAAAGATACCACAACAATACAGAGAAAACCCCAACAATCAAGCGACAAGTAATAATACATATATTTCTAATTACACAGAAAATATACATGTAAATGCATTTTCATATTATCTTATGTTTAAAACCTCTCAATTTTATAGGCGCACTTCAAAGCTAAGCCAGGCCTTTGGCACGTAGTATCTGCTTAAACAGATACGACTCTTGCTGTGGGATCGTTGTCCAGAGCCCTGACAGCATTGCATCATAGATACGAATTTAATGATCTTAAATCTGCAAAATCTGCACAGGAGTGTAATCCTAAAATATCACACATACATAATACAATAAAGCAGGAATATAACCAGAGCTGAATGTGAACTGGTTCTCACTGCGTCTGCAGCTCTCTGGGTTTATTTGTCATCTCAGCAAAACCCAAACCAGAACCACTTTATGGAAATGGTTTTTGGCTCGGGGTGCTCTGGCTGCAGATGCAAACTGTCTTTATTCTGAATTATTATAAACCGAAACGCTTAGAGAGACATGCTTCGACATTAATTTTCTTTCTGCTGTGGGATGCTCTGCCTCATGCCTTTGATGCTGTTCCCTTTCAACGTAAAACAAGACATGAATTTAACATCGCCACTGTTTATCTCGGCTAAGGCTCGTGCAGCTTTCAAATGCAGAAAATTTCCTGCGGCCATGTTGCTCAGAACAATTTAACAGTTCAAAGTTGTTTTAATACATCTCTGTGTGGCTCTTCTCAAAGAACTTCCGAGCACTTTTTAAAGACTAACAGTAGAATTAACATCAAACACCTCTGTGTTGCTCCATCTTTGAGGTTCCACGGCACTTGAAAGCAACTGTTTACCATCTTTTTTTATCAGTCATCTTTGAAGAAGCTGTGGAGATTTCTGCGTACTGTACAAGCATGCGGTGTTTGGTTTGGTGGTGTTGTCTGTGATACATCGCACTGCCTGGGGTCACACTGATCTCTGTTTGTTCGCTCTTTTATTTTTTTCCTTTCCGGCTATTCATCAGTTCTCCCGGACTCATTGGTGAGTTTACACCACGGGGAGTAAAGCGATTCACCTCTGAGGGGGTGAAGATTTCCTCTCAGCTCAAACAGAAGCAACGCACGCTTTCATCTCTGCAAAATGTCTGCTGAAATATTAAAGGCGCTTTGAATGTGTTGTTTCCAATAAATAAGTCATCGCTTAATTTGGAGACACAAGTTTGAGAGGTGGAAACAACAACTACTCAAAAACACTGCATTTAAACACGTTTAGTGAAATGTGTTCAGCGAGTTGATCAGCAAACCAGTGATGAAGAATATTGAGGAATTATTACTATTTGTGCTCTTTGACCCTTATGCACCCTGTTGCAATATATTGGTAAAGTGGACATGAAACACTACATGTATTAAAAGCTCATTTACACCACGGAGCCCTGATCTTAAAACTCTCACAGATTTAACACCGTGTGTGGATTGGGTCATTTGTGTTTTTATTCGTTTTTAGAGCATGTGCAGAGCTGTGTCGTACATCATGGGACATCGCTGGGTTGGTTGGTTGGTCACTGCTATTAGACTTAGAATGGTTTCTGTTAGCTAACTAGTGACAAAACTGATAACTCCGTGAAAAATAAAATAATAACACCAAGGATATACTGCCCACTTTTACCATTGGCTAACTGCACTGAAATAGGAAAGTCCACCAGTTAGCCGTAATGCTGGGGTTTGTGGAGCACTTTGTAAATGAGGACAGTATGGAGGAGAACCTGTTTGAGTCAGGTGACCTGGTGGTTCACTAGACTGACAAGCTGGAGTGCTACAATCTCCGGTCAGGTGGACAGACTGAGGGGCACAATCAGCTGACAGAGCAGATGTCCACAAGACGCAATCAACACTATTTTATATACCAGTTATATCAGGGTTAAGACTCTTTTCCCAAGTACACGCACTTTATAACATAACTTTGTACTGCATGTGCATCACTACACACACATAACTGAGTTTCTCACCAGATCAGGAGTCCTAACAGAGAGTGTTAAATCCCCAACTTGTTTTTAGAGCAGGGCTCCATGGTTTAAATTAGCCTTAATATTTGTACAGTGTAGCGTTTCATTTCCATTTTAAGTATACTTAGTAACATGTAATTATTAACCAGTTAGTACATATCATTAACCACCCTTTGTTTCTTAACAGTAAACTGCTTTATTAATTAAGTGGAAACATGGTTCAAAGAATATGGCCAGAAACTATGTGTCAGCTTACAATCCAAACCCACACTGTCTGTAAGCTCACTGCATACCTGACTACTAGCTCAGACAGGAGCTAATGATAATAATAATAGTCATGATAATAATAATAATAATAATCTGACCCTGTTCTAAGATCTACCATACACAGTAAAAAACGCGGACGTAGTTTGTAGATTGGACAAATAAAGCCAATGTCAAAATACCTTAATCCTTAATTCTTCAGTCTATAGCTGTCTGCAGAGCTATAGCTGCAAAAGTACTTCTGGTCTTATGGAGTCTATGACAAAAGTCTTGCTTTGGACCTCTGCAAGCAGTTTGCATTCATTGTCTCAGTTCATTGTCTTAGTTACCAATTTTGGGTCACAGTGGATAAAAAATAAAATCTATTTTGTAAAACTTTGTCATGACAAAAAGGCATATTTTCTGCTTACTCATTGGTTAGTCAATGAGCAAATGGTTGCACAGTCAGATCATACCCCTCCCATAAAATCTGTTTTTTGCAATCAAGATGAAAACGATAGAAATGATAATCTCTTGAAAACGGGAGCAACTTGCATCTTTTATATAGTCTATGAGTCCTGTCCATTATTTTGCACAAATTTGTTTCTTGGAGAGCAGCAATAAAACCCCAGCGCAGAACAGCATGAGAGGGTGGAGGTGGGTTGCAATGTGGCTTGCAGATGCAACAGCAGCTTTGTGATGTTAGCTGATCTATAGGGATTACTGTGAAATTGATGCTAATCTTCAGTAATACACAGCACTACAGCAAACCTTGCAATCGCAAAGACTTCTTCATCATCCATCCACTTTCTTCCACTTACCACAGGGCGCATCCTGGACAGGTTGTCGGTTTGTCACAGGCCTAACACAGAGAGACAGACGACCACTCACTCCTACGTTCACACCTACGTCCAATTTAGAGTCAACCCAGGCATGTTTTTGGACTGTGGGAGGAAGCCAGAGTGCCCGAGCATGCAAGCTTCGCCCAGGAGATTCCTTCTTGCTGTGAGCGAAGAGTCCCAACCGCCATATCACCCCGTTGCCATCAACATCATCAAAGCTAAAACCTGCTGAGCTTCTATAGCATTCACTGGAGAATACCAGCTGCATTAATGATCAATGATGAGAAAGCTGCTTCAGTGGTTATCTACGATCTTTTCAAACCATTTCGGGGATGACTTGTGGCCTGTTGTGTGTTATATTTCAATCCGGAAGGGAGATTAGACTGAAAAAAACTGCAAGGTCACAAGATTAGTAGGTTAACCTGTCAACAAAAAAACCCAACTTTTTTTGAGACCCGGCATGAAGCAAATACATAATTCAGAGAGTTCCAAGGCATCTCTAAACTTCTGACTGTCAGTGTTAAACATGACAGATTCTTTATATAATCTAATTTCTGAGGGCATGCATGCGTATTAATAAAATATCATGGGGTGGTTTCCTATGAGGCTTTGGGTTAAAAAGTTAACAACCTGAAATTATTTTTATTCATCTTTAAAGACACACGCTGCAGATTATCTCAGAGGAACCGGACAGATTCAGAAATTCTTGCCTCCTGGTCACTTTGTGCTCCACAGAAGAAAAACAAGTCCTTAATATAACACTGTGATAATCACAGGCTCCCCAGCAGCTGAGTGACAGAAAGCAACAGAGGTTGCAGGTACGAGTCCACCTGGACATTTTCTATGTCGATCACCTGTCAATCAAAGGGATGCCATGTTCCACTGGACTGTCTGCTGCAACCGTCGGATGGTGCCGAGGGCAGCGCTGCTCATAGCTGCTGCTGTTGATGCCGGGTGAGTCTTGGAAACACTTTGTGGGAGTAACACTCTATTAATTTAAAAAGTTGAAATATATTTAACCTCTGCTGCTCTGTGCCCCGAGTGCGAAGCCATCTGGAGCTGCGATTGATTTAGAAATGATATTAAAGAGAAGTCTGAGACTTTCCCCATAGGCACGTGACCCAAAGCAGCGCTGCAGACGGAGAGTCACGGCTGTCATCGTATCAAAGGGAATCTTTATCTCACCCAGCTCCAGAAAACTCCATCACAGCCGCCTTTTTCTCCCTCTACAATAAATGTTCAAGAGTCTGAGTTTCTAACTGATCACACGACACGCCTGATTTGAGTCTGTTTAGTTGCATCACTTCAAGCAGCGCTTCAGTATCAGAATAAACACAGTCTGAAAAGAGAGCTGCTGCGTCTGATCTGGTCTGAGTACAAGTCAGTTGTGGTCGCAGTGCAAACAACGTTCAAACACAAATGATGTGTGTGTGTGTGCTCAGCTGGTTGGAGCTTCATGATAGTCTTAGTGTCATAAGTAAAATGCATACCTATTTTGCAACTGATGCTCAGATGATAAGAAGTTCTCAGGAATGCTCTCTCTGGGAGCGTGTACCTAAAAGTGATCCCACATGCTATACATTATGTTTTGTCAAGTATGGTACAGTCACAGTGGAGGAAACAGGGGTCAGAGTCCGCAGCAGGACCAACATTATTGAATCTGTGTGTAATGAATTTGCGATCGCATTGCTTTTGATATGGTTGCTTCAGAGATGTGGAAACATGTGCTGTCTCCAAAGCAACTTAGTGTTTCAGGGAGTGATAAAACAGCAATAAGATGTCAGTCTGCTATTAGTTTGTGACTCAACGGATCAAGTGGGCAATTATACACAGTCTGTTTGTGGGAATATATCGCGATTAACTTAATTTGTTGTTGTCTGTCTTCCTAGGTATTTATATTAACTGGTTATATTTACAGAATCTGAATAGAAAACAGAAACAGAAATTCCTCGGCAGGTGGAGGTTTAACTGCAAAATGACCATTTGGCAACCAGATGAGTAAATGTCCACTGTAAAGAGATACATCACACTGTTGCTGTCATTGGCACAGACTGGCTCAGATTGCAGTCTAACTTAGTTTCTATAACCAACAGCAGGTTTTTGCAAACCTTTGCCAGCCTGTCTGAGAGACTCTGAGTTGGAGCACCAATGCCTCTAACTTAAAAGCATGTGCAGTCACTTTGTAATGGACTGTGGTCAGCTAGAGATCATCAGAAATACGCTCAATTGGTCACCAAAAGTGAAAAAAAAATCACTGCATTCACCGAAACCCAAGGTCATGGTCGCAGGAAGTCTGCTGTCCTATTTTTACTCTGATGTAAGTGAGCCATTAGCTGGGATCATGCCTGTGAAGGACTAGGTATTGTTTCTTTGGGCTTTTCTTAGTGTACTGAATTCTCTCTACAAATACAAAAGTCGGTTATTTCGACTGACTGATATGCCGGCACAGCTGTCTCGATGGACATCTCAACTGTTTTGTGCAGTTGGTGCACATTTATTGAAATTATCTGACAAAGAAAATAAAGTCTGCGGTGAGGTACAGATGACAGAGCAGTGGTTTCGGTGAGCAAAATTGTCGCATTTTATCAGTCTTTTACTTTGCACTAAAGAGCACGCCTGTCTGTGCCTCTGCACCCAAAAGCTTGCTAATGAAGCTTTATAACCAAGCTGCTAAATTTAGACGATCCCACCATCCAAATATGTCAATGTTGTTGAATGTTGGGAGAAAGCTTCTGAATCGCTGCACCTTCTGTTTTTAAACATAGACCATCACGGGAGGCTGTCGTGCAGAACGTAGTTATTGCAAAGACAATATTAACCCATCTGTAGATCAGACTGTTACAGAAAACAGGGGCTTTGAATTGGAGTAAAATAATATTCATTGGGATTTTTTTTTCCAGGTTGTTCTTTGAGTATAAGTGGCATACAAATTAGTTTATTAAGTTGAATTTTGTGTGACCTTGACTGTTGCTGAGCTTCTCTAAGCGATCCCGCAGTCATTTATGTTGTTAATTATGTTTCCAACCCACAAATATTTTTCTTTTTCAGGTAATTTATCCATAATCCTCTGTTTGCATCCCAATGGGTCAAGGAGCTTTGAGGCGCTGTTATGTGTGATTGTATCTCCATCAGGGTCACCTTGCACTTGCATAAAAACAGGGTTTAATTGTTCTCTTCCACCAGTCTCCCATCATCTTTCTTTTTGTTTTCTTCCAAGGGATGTTGAGTGGAAGGCTGATGAGAATAATCTACATGCCGGAGAGAGAAAGAGAGAGAGAGAGAGAGAGACAAGAAAAGAAGGAAAGACGGCGCAGCAAAACTTTGAGATGGGAGGTGATGATGCAAGTCAGAGGCAAGATGCCTAATACCCCCGGCTAACGATCCAGCAACTGGAATGCAAACCCTCGGTGAGTTCAGGTGGGGAGGTTCAGTTGGGGGAAGGGAGGAGAATTCTTCCCTTTCTTTTTTAGCAGGGACGTCAGGGTGTCACTCTGCTCCGAGGCCTTTGGTGCCATTGTCACTTCCTCTTCCTGCAGAAATAGCTCAGTGGCAGCAAGCGATGATCAAGGAGGGAGATTTAACATTCAGACAATGACTCTACTCTGAAAAGAGGAGTTTCATCAAAATAAGGAAAAAAATACAGCGACAATAGCTTCTAATTTTTACACACTTTGTTACCTAGCTACGGTATGAAAAATGATTTGATACCAAACTGCTACAAAAATGCAGTCATTGAAGGTTAACAGGATGTAAAAGGAATTAATTAAAGAACCACAAATGAACACTGTTATGTAGGTTTAAGGAGCAGGTCGTGCAGGACCGAACCTTTACCCCAATAAACTACTCTATTTGACAGTCTCATCAGAGTCACTTAAACACATGCATCAAAGAAAGGAGTCAACAACAGTTATGATACCAGGAGATGGCTTCAAAGCAGTGACGAAGATGCTGGATCCCGATGCTAAACAAAGTGTGGTCTGACCTTCACCTACACTTCAAGCACAGGAGAAATAAGGTCAGCTCAACACACACAGCTGCCCTCAAACAAACGGAAAAACTGAAACAGAGATTGTTTGCAGATCTGACCTCATAATTTGAAACTTTGAGTATCCATCAACTCATGCACTTTCCCCAAAAGACGCTCTCTACAGTCACCCAGCATCTGAACAATTACACAATCGCCTTTATTTGCTTATAGATCCATTTTTATTGATGATGCTAACATTCTCGCTGACGTCTCTCAGTGAATCCTGTGTTTTATGTTTACATTCAGAACCTATGACACGGTTTGTACAGTATTGTAATATATTGGTTTAACTCAGTGACCTGCATCCAGATTAATCACACAGTGTAAAGTGTCTGCGGTCACTGCTTAATGGTTTAGAAAATATCCAAAAACATAATCCTCCTCATACTCAGCTTCATCGGGCATGGCTTCTTTTTTTTTTCTGCCATTTTCTGTTTCTGTCATCAGAACCCTCCAGTATCAAAGGCAGTGCCGCTGCACTGTGAACCTCCCACAGAGCGCTGCGCCATCGTGTTACTCTGACAGGAAGGCAACGTAAACAGACGTCTTCATCATTCGCTGTGCATAAATTCAGATGAGCCTTCACCAGAAGTCTCAGAGGCTAGGCTTTTTATTAGTTTACAGTCCGGATTGGATCAGGTGATAATCATGAATGATTAAATGTGTGTTGTGTAAATTCAGCTTTTTGGATGAAAAACATCACAGCAAAAAGGAGACACCAAAAATAATAATAATAAAAAGAATCTGCCAACATCCAACAAAGTTCTAAAAAACAGATTTTCTCTCCATTGTACAGCTCAATTTCCTCCATCCTCATCTTTAATTATAGCCCCGATCTGCAGTACCTGGTCTGGGCTGCTGCTTCTCCTCAGCACACAATGAACACATAAAAACACAGGCGAGCTTCCCTTTTTATCTCCTGACACTTCAAAGGCAATCCATGCAAAATTTAGCATGCCTATTTTACCACCAGCACGGCAGCTCATAGAGTGTCCTCTCTGCATCAGAGTGAAGACATCTCACCGGGGAGAGGTGGGCGGTGGGTGGAGGTGAGGTGGGGTGACAGGTGATTCTGCCACACACACACACACACACACACACACACACACACACACACACACACACACAAAACCAGCTCAGAAACTTATTTTGCAGCTCTCCAGCCTCCTGAACCTTTGAGGGAGACCAAATATTGCAGAAACATTCACATTTCTGTGAAAATACAACCAACAGAAAAGGTATATTTTAGAATATCATCTTTATAAAACTGTGACTGTGGCTTGTAGAGGTCTTTGTATTTTTTTCTTACATGCAGAGCTACTAAGTCTAAACCTGTGAAAACACATCTTTTATATTTATTACAATACAAAAATTCTCTTGAAGTTGCAGAGGTACAAAGCTAACATATACTGGACAGAACTGAGCTTAGTTTCACTAAATCCAACACTTAGTGTCATACTAATTCAATGCATCATTCAGTTCATTCAGTTTTATTTACATAGGACCAAATCGAACAAATTCCCCAGTACCTACAAGGACATCTAGGATAACAGAGTATTTATCGTTATGAAGTGGACTGCTGAATTATAAATGAAATGTAATGATTTCCACATTATTTAAAGAAAAAGTGTCAGAAAAAAAAGGTTTTTCTCATGTGCCAGTATCCTCGATAGCCAGTAAGTGCTCCACAGGGCCTCCGTCTTTCACTCAAATTCAATGTAGCTCAAAAACATTTCAGTGCAGACAAATCTCTAAACTTTCAAGGTTTTGCTAATCTTTCATGCAGAAAAAAAGTTTCCTGCAGAGCTGAAAGAGTTGAGACTCACTTCAGTTAGAATAGTGATCAAATCTTACTGAAGTCAGTCTTAATGTAGACAGGTCAGGAGTCAGACTCTGTCTGCCTGAAGTGTTTTTGTTCAATGGGCTTTTTGTCTCAGTCTTTCTGTATGAGGCAGCAGGAGGTCAGGGGACGGCGTTCCGAGGGCTCCGGAGAGAAGAACACGGAGTCTAATCTCACATCACATCCTACTGAGGGACAGCACAGCTAATGGAGTTTCAGTGAAGTTGCGGAGGAGGGGGTGGTGTGCAGAGGGCAGAGGATCCTTCTGAGGAAAAAGTTATCAGAGAGACTAAGCTGAGACAAACAGATGCTCATTTGTGTTCATTTAAGACCTTTTTTAACTATAATTTTTCGACAAACCATCATCTACTTTCTAAAATTCAGCATCTGCGCATAAATTACATTTAACTAGAATCAAGAAAAAAAGTTCATTAAATTATGAGGTACTTTTGTATAGCATGAACTTTTTAAAAGCATACTTGTCTTAAAAAAGAAATCGTGAGTATTCAGTCAATAACAGCCCAAGTCCAAGAAACAACCATCAAAGGAAGGAAAATTCATAAGTTATTAACATGAACATGAGGAATGAAATTCAATATTAACATGAGTACGTCTGTGTTTACCTGGGGTTGCACAGGGGGCTTTATAATTGCAGTGTGTGGAGTTTGTGTGCAATCATTTCTATAACTTTGCAAAACAGACACGTTGTCATCGGTCAGCTGTGTGGGCAAGAAATGAGCCAAATGCTGCCCACCTGTTTTTACTCTTTGTGGCACTTAATGTCGCGCTCAGTGTTTCCATTTTCTTGATAAATGGTCTGAAAATGAGCAGCCATATCCCCATTTTCAAACCTTCCCACATCTCCATCCTCTCAGCGGTGGCCAGCTTTTCACTCCGGCATGCACTGTGGTCATTTGCACCCATGTAAACACGTCTCGCAAACTACTTCTGACAGGCCATTAACCAGCCTTAAGCATGCCTCAGGTCGTGTTTATGCACACATAGCAATAGCAGTATTTATTCATATATGGCTCTTTTCACAAACAAGACTCACAAAGTCCTTTAAAGACAATACACAGCAAACAAAATAAAAAAACAAATAATTACAAATGAAGAATACACAGCTCACAAATAAAACTTAAAAGCACAAAGATAAAAATGCACAGAAGCAGATCTAATGCAAGCCCAACTCATGTCTTCTGCTGGCTCTTCTACAAATCCGCATAATCAGGAATTACTGTGCTTGTGCTCGATCACCCGGGTCCAGGAGACACATCCGCAGCATTCAGAAGAGTCCATTTCCCGCCTCAAATATTTATGAAAACATAATTAATAGAATTTACTATATCAGAGGTTCTTCTAGTTAGTCTGACTGTGGTTACATGAGTTTTCTCCCACCATCAGGAAAAGAAATTAATAAATAAAAAAACCCTCTCACAAGAGACCCTACAGATGTGCAATAAATATGTGAATAATAAAATACTGATTTATTTATTTTAATTTGAATGATGAATTTTTAAAATCATTGGCATAATAAAGTACAGTGTGCATAATAAAGTACAGTGATTTATATAGTTTTAATTTAACTTTTTAAAATTTGATTAAAAAAATTCACTGGCTGGTATGCAGAGGATTTGGATACGGTTTTTCCCAACTGTTGAGCTGTTTTTGGCCCACCGGAGTCAAATTTATAGTTAGGAAATCCATGTTTATGTGACGTGTCAGTGGATAAAACTTAGGCTACATCCACACGTACGTATTTTTGAAAACACAGATTTTTCTGTGTGTTTGGACATTTTGTCCACACGTAAATGCCATCTTGGATCACTGAAAACTGAGATTTTTTTAAAACTCCTGCCAGGCTGGAGATTTGCCCATAGCTGGGTTTACGCGTCGACAAGGAAAACGGAGATTTAATCACACAACGTATAGATGTGCATTTACATGAAATGAATTTCTACAATGATAGAGACAAAATACTGTTGCTGTTAATGTTATATTATCTGCAGTTTTTACATGCTTACTTAGACACATGCAGTTACTGTCCCTCCATTTAGAAAGACCGCTTCTACGTGCCATCTTTGTTTACTCTTTCCCACCCAGGCTTCTAGACTTCTGATTGGCCAACATTTCTACATTAGGATTATATTGCCCCCTGTTGGTTTGGTATGTTTTGACAGCGTTTGACTTCGTTTTTTGCATTTACACGTGGACGGGATTTTTTAAAAAACTAAAACAGAAAATCTCAGTTTACAAAAATACCCGTGTACGTGTGGACATAGCCTTATATTCACCACTAATCTAGATTAATCTAGATTCTCATACTTTTTAAAATCGAACTGACAATTTTGGTGAAACAGTTAACAGTTTTATTTAAACTTGATTTTTTGCCCAGCGTGAGCAAGCACATCAAAATGAAACAATAGAGTTTACAAAGTAACATTCCTGAGGACAGAGGACAAAAAGGACAAAATAAAAGGTAATAATAATTAGCAGATGGAATGTATTATCAGCTGAAACTTGTGCCTCAAATGCTGCATCTGTAAAAGTAACAGAGCCGTAAGAAACAGCTGATGGCCACAGCTTTGATCTCCTTAGTACAGAAAACCCAGGGTTAACCCCAAAGTCACCTGGATAAGACTATATTAGAAGTCTACATGATGGTGTAATAGTTCAGAGAGGAGGGCCCAAACACAAAACCCTGGTATGTAGTGCAATCTTTCATCTTTAAGCTGAGCTCATACACAGAAAAGTCATAAAGAGTTACAAGTTATCACACAAAAACGTAAAACTAAGAGCACAATGAAGCAGTGCATCAGTGACTGACAAAGACAAACTGGGATGTATTTATATACAGTTAGAAGATTGATTGGTTAATTTGATGCAGTTGACACCGATGAGTGCAGGGAAAGGAGAGAAACAGGAAGTGAAGCTGACAGGAGCACAAAAAGAGCAGAAATTACAAAATAAAACAGGAAAGGACTTGAAACAGAAGGCATGACACGTGTGCTTCTACCCCCCCAAAAAAAATAAATAAATAAATGTTACCCCAGTGGAAGTAATGGACTCAGACTTCAGTGAGCGGTTTAAAAATAAAGTTCCCTGATGTGTAAATTCACTAAATGCATCACCTGGATACTCAGATGCTCCATTGTCTGACAGTTTATTGATGTGCTTGGGAGATAATTTTCCACCAAAAATAATAATAAACAAGATGCAAACCCCAAACTGTCTGAATGTTCCAAACAGGAGCCTGTCAACAGGTAAATCTCTCCTCTGCAGCTTTACATATTCATAAGCACAGGCGAGCGTGTGCTGAAAGCGACGAGTAGAGATAATAAATTCAATAAAAATATGGAGCCGCGCTGTACGTAACACTCCGTTTTCTCCTCATTCAGGCTGTGGAGAGTCTCTGCGAGCTGAATTTCATCCTCCTGTTTGTTTACTTTATTACCTTGTTGCAAGTTTTTGAACAGCACTCCAAGCGATGGCTTGTCAATTATGCATATTGCATATTAATACTTAATTTTATTTGATTTGCCTTTCCTTTGCTGTTAATCCATGCACAAACAAGCGGCGGATCCGTCAGAGCGGAAGAAGAGCTCTGGTTGCAGCGTCTATAGGAAACTGAAATCGCCCCAAAACCACTAAATCTGAGTAATTAACTCCTTCCTTCACGCTTGGCAGAGAGGGGTTTTTATTTTAATGATTTGATTCACTGATCCTTTAAATTTAGCCCCGCAGGAAGAGATGCAAATAAAACTCTGTCTTCATTTATTGTCTTTGCACCCTTTTATGCTGCATATTGAATCAGGCAATAAAAGCCTCGTTGAATTTATGAAACACAAGAGCCAAACAATGCCCCGGGCTGACTCGGTCACTTGGCTGATGCTTTCAACAACAACTGTCTCCAAACGACTTCCTGTCACCTGACACGCCTCAAACCGGTGTGTGTTTGGCACCGCGTCCTGACATCAAGATGGAGCTTCAAAGGACAAAAGTGTAGTTTAAACCCGATTACTCAGGCATGAAATGACAGGGAGAACATACAACTGTGTGTGTATCGGTTTCTGAAGGTGGAGATAACACCTAGAAACACCCACGCTGATGCGCCTGATCGATATCCAGTCGAACTGTATCGCTGACGCCGCGGATAAGACATCAAACGAGGTTCCTGCCTCCACCTCGCCTCGCTTTATCGAAGGCAGCGCTCATCCTCCGCCGCTGATGGTTGTCATTCATTAGATACGGCTGAGTATGAATATGAATGTAGAGTATTTGACTGCCTCAACATTAACACGCTGAAGTCGACTGCACACGTTAATGTGAAGTGAGAGGGGATTCGGGCAGATCCTTTAGCTGAGCTGCTCTGAGAGATTAAAAGCTAGCAGGAAGTCAGTGATGTCAAATTAAAACCGTCACCGCTGATGGGACTTTTTATTTTTAAAGAAAATGAAGCCATTTCTGAGAGTTCTG
Organism: Aulonocara stuartgranti; assembly: GCF_965226115.1. Classification (NCBI taxonomy): domain Eukaryota; kingdom Metazoa; phylum Chordata; class Actinopteri; order Cichliformes; family Cichlidae; genus Aulonocara; species Aulonocara stuartgranti. Next base: position 12,238,019 of record NC_138940.1, on the reverse strand, counting down.
CACTTTAGTGGAGTTTAAAGCTTCTGCTACTTCACTTGAGTGCTCCCCTTAACTTAACTACACTGTTGTACTCGCTTACACTTATGTGACACACACTCACCAGTAAAAATCTCTTCTAGAAGCCCAAAATCAGCATTGTTTAATCCAGCAATGCTGAGATTTCATCTGGAATTGCATACTGTACAGTGCTGTGAAAAAGGATTTCAGTTTCTGACATATTTGTCACATTTAAATGTTTAAATTTAATGGAGTACATACAAAATCTGTATTTTTTGACTATCATTAAGATGCATTTGTGCTCTGTTTGGGAGCCACAGGAGAGTTCTCCTTGCTTTCTTTCACATACTTTGTTTTTTCTGTGAAAGTTTGTTCTGATTTTCTGTCCTTGTGTTTCTGTGTCTCTGATTCTCTTAAATGCCATTTTCCTTCCTTCTTTTTTGTATCCTTGCCTCATCACCGTACACATACCAGCTGCTTCCTCTTTCCCTCGTTGATTTATTTCTGTCCTTTTCCATAATTCCTTCTTTCTTTGTTCCTCTTTTCTACTTTTGTCATCTTTTAATCAGCTTATTTCTTAAACTCTTTCAATCTCTTATCCTCTGTGTTTCATAACATAATTTCTTCTTTTTCTCTACTTTTCGTGTCCCCCTTTACGTTTCTTTCCTCTTCTCTCTCATTTGTCTTTTCTTCCTTCCTGAACCTTCTCAAACCTCCCACTGCTGCGGCTTTGTTTCAGTATAACACTATTGATGTGTGTTTCTGGACACAAATTGTCTTTTTGTGTGTTCATAGAGAGAAATTTAGACATTTTCAATAGTGATTTGTGTCAGTGAGTGAAAAGTCTTTTGTGTAAAAAAACAAAACAAAAAAACAATGGTAGAAGTTTCTGGTTGCACACCAGAGATCAAACTTTCCAGTCCCGCGTGGAACTGATGATTCTTGTGATTTCTTTGATATTACTTTTAGACCTAAGTTTTGTTTTCATTCATTGTTTGGGGAAGTTTAAGCAAAAAAACTTCTTGGTTATATTTAGCCAATAAAACTGTCTGATAAGCGTTACAATAAGATCCTGTTTTGGGTTAAATTGTTGCCACATTTCAAAGCTTCATTTTCTCGGTTGCCAGGGTGACGCATTGCCGCAGGAGTCTCAGGAGAACATACATGTTGTTCCCAGTGTATTAAAAACACTCTGGTTTCAAATTCATGCTGAAAAACAAAAGGAAAAATGATCCGTGTATCCGTGTACATCAACAGATTTACTGGATTACCGTCATTAGTGCACATTTTGCACATCAGGCTGGTCTGCCTGCTTTGTTCATCTTTGCTTGCTTTCTTTGTCCTTCTTTAGATCCTTGCCTCTATTTCCTTTTCTATTGTTTTCAATTCCTGCCTTAGATCTGTAAAGACCTGAATCCCCTGTAAATTAATATAATTTTTTTATTCAGTTGAACTTCCTTCTGGCTGAAATCTGATGCATTCTGATGTCATGAAGAGAAAAAAATGGGTTAATGTTTTTCAGAAGGAATGCTTTTTGATCGTGTGTGTGTGTGTGTGTGTGTGTGTAGTACTATCCTACTTTACCTCCGCTAATTGCAATTACCAGCGGTGGCCAGGGCTATTATCGTTTGACAGTTTACAGAAGTTTCTTTATTGCAGAGCTGAAAGCGTCTAAGTGGGTTAGGTGTCTTGAGCTTTTGCGTTGGTGCTCTTGACAGACTCCCTCTTCCTGCTTCTTAATTGCTTGCACCTCAGCAGGTCGGAGGCGAGGCACGAGCGCTTCCCCCCACCAGCGTCCCACCAAGGACTAATCTCGCACCGGTTAATGAAGCTCAAAAAACAAATCCAACGAAAAATTAACTCCTGTCACAGGAGGAGGGGGACATATGGAAGCCAAGATAGGCTGTCAGACAGACTGAACACCGAACCGCCAAACTCAGTCACAAAATGCACGTTGAGATTTACAGCATGACCACATTTCTTAGTCTTTTTGTTTGTTTGTTTGTTTTTTGAGAATTAAAGTTTTCTAAATAAATACATTGGATTTGCCAGAGAAACTGCAAACTGTTTATCCAAAAGTATGAATTAGGTAAATTATTTAAAAAAAAATGGATGGTAAGTGGAAAAAAAGGAAAAACCCCAATTTTTGAATAAAGTGAAAGTATTATTTTATTAATGATATTTTGACAAAGAATTGCAAAGTAAAGACAGAGACTTTATTACACGCAGTCCACCTATTAACACAGCAACAGAATTTATTTTTTTGGACAGCTGGTACGTTTTTCTTCCCTCCAATACAATCATCATCTTCTGGTGTCTCCACTGAACAAGCATCATAGGTTAGTTTCAAATGTTACCTGGAGCATCACACTTTTAAATTACAATACAGTTACTTAAGGCTATAATGACAATATAAAGGCCATTAGAAGGATTATTTAATTTAGTAGTGGTGCTTCACAGCAGGTGCCCAGCAGTACACAAAGGTGCACTTGTTGAGTCACAGAAATATAGAGCCTCAGCCTTTCTGCGCAGTTCACCTTTCACAAGCAGATATTTAAAAAAATAAAATAAAATCCTTTTTCCATGGCCTTTCTGTAGAGATTAAGCATGGCAGCAGCTGCTGCTCTTTGATGGACATTTGTGCCACATTCCTGCAAATGCTGCAGCTGTAGAGGGCAGTCACACCCCTGCAGCAGGTACACGCGTGCCCGTGCACGTGCTCGGGGGTCAGCAGTGGTTTATGGAATAATCTGTTAGACATAAATTAATTGTCAGAACTGTCAGCCGCTGGAGCAGCAGCTCTCGAAGAGACAGCTCTGGAAAAAGATTTGAAAGATGATTTGAATATTTTTCTGTCCTTCCCCTGGTGTCACATTTGATTTGACAGAACTTAATGGCTGCCAACATTGGAAATTCACCAGAGCTGGAATTAATGCTGAAATGGAAATCTCCTCTGCTGCTTTGCTTTTCCTTTTTTTTTTTTTACGTCTTATAAAAAGGGATCAAGAACTTTTGCCTTGTTAATACTTTCTTTTGTGTCTTTGATATTTTGTTAAGCCTCAGTGCCGGATACTTCAAATTTGTACAACCAAGAGAAGCTGGAGGATGGAGGGCTGTGGGTGTATGTGTCTGTGTGTCAGCATACTGTATTACACATTCATTGTTTCCATATTCACCTCTCCACCTGTGAAAAGAAGCCTCTTCCTCTTCTTACCTTCATTTTTTATCACGTTTCTCATTTTTAATGCAGCACCAGATCCACGGGTACTCCTGCAGCTCACTGTCCACAACATACATGCAGCAGTGGAAAATAACATTTACATTTCTGCTGCGTTCAGCTTGTAGGATCACGGCTTCTATTTGGGAAAAGCACTTTTTTGACAACTAAAATGACTGATGAACATATCAAATGTAATCTTTAATAAGACTGACCTTTCATAGTTGAGCAGTCTTAATTCTGCAGGATGCGATGATATTTTTGTGTTTTTAACATGGAAATTTGAAACAGGAGAATAAGGATGTAAAAACAGCGTAATTGCAGTCCTGCTCCTAAAACCACCGTTGATATTTTTAAGCTGGATTTAAAAGAAAAATAATTCAAATACTCTCACAGTTGTTCTCTGCACAGCTCTGTTCTCAGCTCTGTTTGCACGAGAGCACACAGGTTGTGATACTGTGCCGTTAATCTCTGAGTCATCACGCTCTCGATCTGCAGGTCTTCATGTAAAGAAACATCAACATTATGTCCTCTCTGCCTGCTGAACTGAGAGCGTCTCACAGATTCCCACACTTTAAGGTACGCTCCCACCAAGTCTGTGAGGGTGTAGGGCTGTTCCACTGTCAAGCTGTCAAGTGCATGAGGGCTCACTTGAAGATATTCTGAGCCTTTTATGCACACTGAGTGCATTCCTGCAGACCCTGCCTAAGGGAATGACCCACAGATCAAAAAGGGCTACCGAGGGATGACCAATGGCATTACAGAAAAAGATAAACGTGGAAGTCAAGACCGGCACTAATGTTACAAGAAAACATTAGCACAAAATAAATAGGAGTTTATTAATTAATTGGCCCTCACAGGGTGATGTCAGTACTTTTTCTCCAGGTTTAATGTTTTTACCTTATAAAATGACAATACAGGGCTATTCTTCTCTACCTGACCTACTAGCATAATGCTGAACAACAGCCAGGAAGTGGAACATGAACTCTGGTCGGTAAAACTCAGACAGTCAACCAGTATTGCATTTTAATCAAAAAACAAAGATGATGCTAAGAAAAAAAAAGAAGAACAATAATAATAATATGAATTATTAATCATAGGTAATCAATAACCAGCCATATGAAAGAATCCTTATCAACATAAGTCTGCAAATAGTTGCTTTGATTGCATTTTCAGTCATTTCCACCTCAATTTCTAGGTTTACAATTAAAAGGCCCTATCATTGATGTGAATGTGACAGTTAAATTAAATTTACAGATAAAAGAAAAGAAAAAAATCAACATAGATAGCTGACGATGATATAAGCTGCACCTCATACTGGATTGGGCCAGTGCCATTCTTACTTTTAATTGTCTTTTAGGTCAGAGCGTGGAGCAATCACTAATCTGCTGCTGGATTGATCCAGTTCAACAACTCCAGTTCAAACCACATGATTTTGCTAGTTGTAGTTGGTCCTCCTCAGCCTGTGAAAAAGTTTTGTATCACTGAGTTTCGCCCCTTCAAGTGCCGCTGCAGGTATTTCCTTTGCATTTCAGTTTTAACAATGCAAACTATTATTCTCCTTAAACTCAAGAAACGTTTGTAATGTAAACTCATTCCCTGGCTGTCTTTGAGATGATTGTGTGAGTTTATTTTCTGGGTTTGTCCACTTGCTCTTATTTTTGGATGCAGAGAAGAAAGAGAAAGATGGGAGGATGAGGGAGATTGGTTTCAGAGCAGTAATCTGGTTTGGAAGTCACGCCTGGCCCGTACACTCCCAGTAAATTTCCTGCTGTAAATGGGGGCTAATGGGGGAAAGGTCTGTGTAATTCTCTCTCCATTAGCTGCTCCGCCTGGCCTAATTGCCCAGCCGAGCCTGAACAATTTTGTTAGACGTTGCCCGGGTAATTATGGCTGCTTTGGCTAAAAATAACAGCCCGAATCCAGAGTCAGGCAGCGGATTTCTTCTTTCTTTGTCTTCCAATTCAACCATCTCCTTTCTCCACCCACCAGCAAGCAGCTCCATGCCACTGGGACAGACTGAGCTGTAAATAAAATGAATACGGAGGCGGCCGTCAGGGCTGAGGGAATCAAACCACAGGCAGTTTGTTCCTCCATGGACCAGCAGTCTTTGCTGCTGGTGAAAAGCTGAAGGACACCAACAAGGGATGAAGCTCTGATAATCCAGCTGGAGCTGCCATCATGAGGCAGTTTTAACCTCCAAAGTGATGTAACTTCTCACGGTGATGGTGACTTTTTTTTTTTTTTTTTTTACCATTTCACCATTTAGATCAAAGAACATGAGGCATTTCCCAAATGAATCCACGTACCTGAGACATCCACGTAAAGTCCGGGACTTTTGTTTCATCACATTTATCTCTTCCTCCTTGTCAATGAAATAAAAATGTCAGAGAGTAATTATTCTTAAAATGTGATTTTCAGTGAATCCGGCAAAACACAAATGCGATAAGGCATGTTAATGATAATACAGATGAAGATCTAGTGCTTTACCATTCATTTTCAGCTTTCCTTTCTTGTTTGTTTTTTTTGTTTTCTTTTTACTGTTCATGCTGTTATAAATCCAATCAATAATCAAAGCTGGGTATCTGACACCCACTGGAAAAGCAGTTTATGCAGGTGCAGCTGCTTCAGGTGAGGTCTGCATTATTCCAGGCTCACCGGCGTCCCGTGTGCTGACGGGACGTTTAAGGAAATTGTGACAGGAAAAGTTTCAGAGAGCAGCTTTCTTTCAAACTCTGACTGTGAGGAAAGTGTTCCTTTAAATGAAGACTCATGTTTTAATGTTCCCTCCATCCCTCCTTCCGGACAGATTTACCCCCGGCTTCGTGAGCTCCGTATTTATCCCAGCAGCCCGTTTTGCTGGCCTGGCACTTGTGTTTATGTAGTGCTGTGATTGTTGATTTATATTTTGACAGCATGCATCTGCGTATTTTGCTGATGTGTGTTTTTTTATTTGTGTATACGTGCACACCGCTGGTTGTGTGTGTGCGTGCGTTTTTCTCTGCCTGTGTGTGTGCGTGCATTGCTAACAGAAGCTATTGACTTGTTGTAAAGCCGCGGTCCTTGAGAGTATTTATGAGCGAGGAAGCGGAGCAGCTCGGTGGCATTTTCCTGTCGCTGAAGCAGAACGACTCTCTCGACTCTCCCTCTCCGCTATGACAGCCTCTGCTGAGCAAAGAGACACATTTCCCAGAGTCTACAGTACTTCCTCCCATCTTTTAATCCCATCCACAGCTATCTGACAAATCCATATGGAAACTTATTGATGACAAGTATTGAACAACAACCGAGTTGAGCTGCAATCGACCTGGAAGCGAGGGGCCTATGAATTCTAGTCTGTATACAAACTGTCCTACAATATTATATTTTAAGAAAAATGACAGATTACCTGTACACATGGTCAGATAATGAAAAAAATGTCCTGCCATTCAAATATATAGGGAAGTTTTTAGGCTCATTTATCAAGTTGAGCTTGGTTAATCTATTCAAAGGTGCTCTGCATTTTTGCTGACCCGAATGCTTCGCATATAAATCAGTCTGCAGCCTGTTAGAGGAAACCGAGGGAGTCGCAGAAGGTCTCTTTATTTAAGTTCCATTACAATCCATTCAGACAGTGGTAATAAAAAGTGTTTATTACATGAAAAAGGGTTACCTGACACACACTTAAAGCCTGGCTAACTGCCCCCATTACACTGGGTATTACAGTGCAAAGCAACTACATCTTTGCTTTGTGCCATTACAAGATTCACTGATGGCTAAAGTCGATACTGTTTGACATACAGACATGAATCATGTGGGCTGGTGAAGTAATCTGGAAAGCAACCAACTGCTAAGTATAGTCACCTACTTGTCATTTAGATACTCCACAAATCTGATGATGATTAGTTAGCCGATTTGAAACAGTATTTATCCAGATAGTTTGGAATTCATCCAAACGGGTTGGATTTGAGTTCTCTCTGAATCGAATGACATGCTGTTGTTGACTGGAGGCTTACAACTGATTAAAAAAAGGCATTCTTCTGACTGTTGTTAATTACCATTAAGCTTACTGCGAGTGTGCACAAATTATTTGATACCAAATTTAGCACCTGGCTGACCGTAGTTTGCTTGCTAACATTGCCATTAAGCTAAATATGGAAAATAACTCAAATCTAGCTAGGTTTTCTATGCTTAGATCAAAATCATTTATCACATGAAAAGGGTTACTTGATGCATGTTAAAGGCACAACAGATGTTCTACTAATCTCCTATCTATTCGCACATTTGATTCAGCTTTTCATTTATTTATTTGTCTTTGTCAGCTCACTGACATACTGCAGTTTTGTCCTCCCTGAACCTCCATACCTCTCGTAATGCTGCATGTCAATGACAGATCCAGACATGACCTGCAACAGATGCACAGCTTAATTCCCTGTGCACACTCTAATGGAGACAAATGGATGAGTCAGGAAGCGACAGAAGGTGTCGCACATCTATATTCATCTAAATTTTCCCAAAATTGTGTCTTTATAGCAGTTGTGCATCGATGTCGACATATAGCTGATACCTGCTGCTGCTCTGTCGGAAGGCCTGAACAAAGAGCTTCTCTATTTTTTCTGACAACGTTTATATAGATGTCAAATTTATCCTGAGTTAGACGGTATCAGTCTGTCATATGATTATAACATTTGCATAGAGGGATATTCAGCTGCTGTGAACGCAATGATTCAAGCCAGACACAGAGGGTAGCTGGTGGAAAAGAGACAGATGACTTCTCAGTGCTGATGCAGCCCCAAATTAGTGCCAAACAGAAAGAGGGGAAGTAGAAAAGTGATATACTTTAACTTCCAGACTGTGACACTGAACATAAGCACACAGAGTATTTCATGAAACTTTTGTGTAGTTGCTTGTATGTGCTTCCTTTAGTTGAAAGGTTTCAAGGTCATATAGCTCCTCAGAGTTTAGGATATGAAAGAAAGTCACTGACGGGATCAGACAGGGCAAACTGCTGCAGAGCTGGAACTGTAGAAGAGCCCATTCAGGCTCACGAAATATACTAAAGGTATGTGGACAAGAGATTTTGCCAACACAAGAATGTCAGTGTTACATTCATGCATCTAATTTCAGTATTTCCAGAGGATTATACATCCTGCCTATAGAGCAGGAGCGTGAACTTTGACTCTCTTGAAATCTGATGGTCCAAATAATAACTCCTCACTGAGTTCTCACTCGTTTTTCAATTTGGTGTAATTTAAATGCCACCACATTTAAAGACTCCTGGAACTGCAGAGTGATTTGTATCAGCTAGCTCCGTCTCTAAGGATGGATGAAGGTCTGTTTAACTGACTGTGTTCCAGTTAATTGAAAATTTGTTGGATGGTTTTGTAAGTTTAACTTTGTCTAAAATATACTCGCCTGCTGCAGCATTAAAAGTCTTCACGTTCTCCCTCTGGCTGCCTCCATCGTGCAGTCCAAAGACCCGACTGTACGTGCGTGAATGTCCGCGGGAACGGGTGACTGTCTCTCGGTGTTAGGAGCCTCCAGGGAGCGCACTGCCTCTCATCCAGTGTCAGCTGTGATAGGCTCCAGTTTGCTTACAACCCTGAAAAGATAAGTGGTTAAGAAAATTAATGGATCATTGATCAAAAGACATAATTTGGTTTTAACTTTGATCCACTCTAAACCCAGAGTACCAAACCGGTCTGGGTGTCTGTCGCCACCTTTTCAAGCTCTGGAAACCTCCTGAGAGACCCTCTCTCCAGTGTTCCCTGGGTCTCTCTCACCCTTCTGCCAATTGGAATGTCTGAATATCATCACCTAGGAGCTATCCAGGAGGCATCATAATCAGATACTTTTTCATCTAGATTCTTTCGAAATCAAGGTGCAATGGCTCTACTCTGAGAACCACCTATGGTGTAGTCCCCCACCATTTCAGTGAATCTTATCACCACCTCTTGCATATTCCAGTCACTGCTCACGGCTCATGCCCACAGGTGAAGAGAGAAGCATTGATCAACTTGTTAGTCAACAGCTTTGTCCTCATGCTCCCTTCTCTCCTTAAAGTGAGGACGAAGCAGAGAAGTCTGAGTTCCTAGGGTCTCCCAAGGAAAACTGCTCCTGAGTTAGTTCAGACTAACTGCAGTTCTAAAGACTCCTGGGATGAGGAGCACAAGTACCACGCCACCTTGCGTAGGACAGGGAAACAAGTGCTCCATCCTGGAACCAGGCCTCGGGAGGCCTTAGCACGTGGGACCCAGCCTCTGGTGGGCAAACACCTGCAGCAGAAGCTGTCGGGTTCTGGTGCTTGGAGGATCAGGTGGAAGTCAAATGCAGTCCAACTATTTATAAGTTCTTAATTTTGAGACATTTCCAAAATAACAATTTTATATTTGGTAATTTGTTTTATTGTGGTTGTTTACTTTCATTTTTAACAAGATGTCACTAAACCAGACAATCTTTTAGAAACAAATATTTGACCTCAGCTCAGGCCTTTTTAAAAACACCAGCATTTCTTTCACATTAATTAGTTCGTAGTAGGTAGAGGGATAATTACCTGAGCTCTATGTAATGACACTGTCTGAACTTTAGCCGCTGAATTCTAAATGAGAATTGGCTCTCATACACACAAACAACAATAAAAGGTATTTAACAGTAATTGTCTGGCAGCAAAAAAAGGGGATGACATTTCAGAGGATGGCGTCGCTGCTAATTGAGCTCAGTTTTACCTGAAGATTTATGAAGACGCTAAAGAGTGAGTTGTCCTCAGCTCTGCAAGGACACCCTGCACCTGAAAGACAGGAGGAAAGACAGACGACGAGGCAGAATGCCTTTTAATGTGCACACTCTCAAACGCACATAGAGGTTGGTTTTTATCTAGTGGTGAAATATAGTACTGGGATTGGGTGGGTTTGGGGGAGTAGGGGGTGCCAACACAAGGCTGTTGTCTCAATTGGATTCATCTCAAAAGAAAAGAAACACAAACATGGTTCAGTTTAACTAAAACAGGCCTACTCTCTCACTTTCTACTGCTTTAAAAAAAAGAGAGATGTGAACTGCACGCCTCTAATTACTGAAACTGCAAAAATGCTGCGGCAAAAGACAAACAAACAAGCAAGCAAGGTGACCAACATCATTTTAACTCAGCAGCTATCATTCTGGATAAATGTGCCTGTCATTGAGGTGTATTGTCTGTAAAGGTTATAAAAACCCTGAAAACTCAAGAGATAAGAAGAAAAACCTGTTTGGGAAGGTGAAATCCATCTGTGGCTCCGAGTTCAGACTCTGCTTATCTGAGTCTGTTCAACAGATGGGTCAAATCCAGTGTCATTTAAACACTGTTTGCCCAGTTGACTTACTACGCTTCCTGCAAACACTCATGGTGTCTCGGCATGTTTTCAGTTGAGCAGGGAGTTTAGAGACAGATGCCACACAGTGCTGCTAATAGCTGCAGTTCATAAAGACAGTTGGTATCACCTTGTTCCTTCAACACAAAGCCTAACTCACAAAGTGAGTAGGCTTTGCAAGTAGGGTAAACCCTGGTGTAATATAAAAACACGAGCCTTCCAACATCCAAGAACCACCAGTAATGAGATTTTTAGCTCTTTACAGATCCATATAAATCGGGAGCTATTGGCAAAACATCTAAAAGCAGTTAACACTGTATATCTTAAACACACCTATTCAAAAATGAAAGGAACAAATGGCTGACTGGCTTTTTGGCCCGTTTGAGATGGACAGAGGAGAAGCCACAGAAACCAGATCTTGTGAAGAGAGACCCGAGCAGAAACGTGAACGTGGGTAGCTCCTAGGTGAGGTTTACTGGACATGTCCTCCTGGGAGGAGGCTCTGGGTAGACCCAGGACATGTAGACATGTTTCTTCGCTTGCCTGGGAATGCCTCTGTGTTCCCTCGGATGAGGTGGAGGAAGTGGGTGGTGGTCAAGCTGCTTCTTTAAGGTGTATTAATTCAATCCACAGACATGGATACCTTTCAGTTCAAATCTGTTTTATCTGTAAAGCACCAAATCAGGTGTAAACAACAGCTGCCTTGAGACACAACATACCTGCCTATTAGTGCTTAGCAAGAGACTAAGAAAATTTCAACTGGTTATTAAGACCAATCCAAACTTCTTGGATGGTTGCATCATGCAGTAGGTCACATTGCTTCTGAGACAATTCCATTAAAAATCCTCCAAAGAATGTATCAACAGCACAAACACAAAAAAAGAGGTAGGGTCTAGCAAACACTGATTGGTTCAGTCTAAAGCAGCCACACCCCTAACACCAGGAAAGTATCGAGACAAGATGCTGGGCTTTGTAACGCGGGTCTATGGTCCCGATCAAAAAATAAAAGCTGTTATTGATTCTGAGGCAAGTAGGAGATTCAGTCATCATATTAAATTTTGCTGCCATCAAAGTTCTTCTTTATTCAACCTAAAGACAAACAGGATAAATGAATGGGAGTAAATCAGAACGCGAGGACACATTTGCAGCCACAGCCCTTAAACAAAATTTCCTCGGATTCAACTGGGAATCGTAACATTCCAGTGAATTACAGAAATGTCCTTTCCCAGGTTTTATGGCCTTCCAGCTTTACGGCTGCTGTCCCCACAGGAACAGTTTGGAAAAAATTAAACTGTGCTGCTGCTGGAAGCTTCTGCAAAGAAATCCGCACGTACTAAAATATATAAAAACAGCTTTCCTCTTTTTTCTCTCTTAGGTGCGCTGGTTTGGTCTTATCTCTGAATGACACTGAAAGTTTTAATGTGTTTATCTAGTATAAAGACACATATTTGGGATTTTTTTGCCAGGAAATGCCTCAAGGTTTAAGGTTTAGCTTTTCCTGATGCCCCTGAACACAAAATTGTTTAAAAAAAAAGAGGGATAGAAAGAGGGAGGGGAGGAGAAGAGAAAGTAGTTGTGGCCTTGTACGAACTAATCACTAGTTAGTACCTAAAAAAGTTAAACCATCCTCTACACTTCTTGAAGTTAGTGTTGGTGAAAAAAAATATAATCAAATTTTTAAGCTAGTGGTTAAAGATTTCAAGCAGCCAGACCATCAAGCAAAGTCTTTTGTTGGTTAATGCTCTTCAGTACGCATATAAGAACTTATATATTCAAGGCTGCAATGAAAAGAGAAAAATCCACAAAGCATCTTCTTTTGTTTCTTTCTCAGAATTTGAAAGTCAACAAATCAGGACAAAAATAAATATTAAGGTTTGACAGTTAATATTAACAATAAGCAGCTACAGTTTGGGTGTTCGGGTGTGTTTTTACTTCTGTCTTGTGAAATCTTGCTGTTGTTCTGCCAGTTTTTCTATTTAAAAAAAATGGTTTCTTCTTTTTTTGTTTGCTGAAGTAAATAAAACTCTGGGCCAGGAACAGGCTGATTATTGAAGACTGATTCCTGCTACAGCAGACAACATTTTGCGTCAATAATCTGTTGAGCTGAAACAGGAGCTGAAAAATACACATATCTGTATACTGGAACAGATTCATTATCATTCGTGTGTGGGACCTCATCGTTGCAGCTTTTGATCAATCACCTCACTTAAATCTGATCAGAGTAAGGAGTGTTTACTGTAACAATCAGCATCAGGCTTTCACATCATCACCTTCATATCTAGAATCTCTCCAGATCTGTCGCCTCATTGGCAGGTCGTTATCCTTCTCCCAGTGTGTCACAGTGAGGCAGCCCTTGGATTTCATTACGCCACTCAGTGATTTGCAGAACTAAGATGGAGCGGGACTCTAAAGGGTGACAACTGGCAGCATGTCGGCCTGTCCATCTTCCTCTGCCAGCATCATCCAGTTCTCCACCTCTGCCACCAAGAAAGACGACATAATGGAAGGGAGATGGAGGCGTGGTGTAGAAGAGGAAAAATGGGATGACAGCAGAGAGGAGAGAAGAGAAGGAGGGAGTGTCACATCAGGTGACATTATTTTTTATCTTAGATGGCAAAAAAAATGGCATGTGTTTGGGTGGATTTCAGCCAGTGATCGTGTTAGTGTATAAAATCCGGCGCATTTCAAGGGTGACAACATTCAGGCTCACCATATTTACTGTCCCTTGTGAACTACAGTTGTCATCCTTTCACAGGCTTAGTGTCTCTGGCATCCCAGCTAATGAGTAACATATAGGTAAATTTGTTTAAGTTGGAAATGGTTGGCTGATTACTGTTAGCGACCGATCTGCTGCCGAACGGTGGCATGACCCTTGTGGGCACAGTAAAAGCAAACAGAAGGGAGATAAAAGGTAAAGAAAATCTCATGCCAGGCTCCAGTGCATTCACCAAAGAAATAACCTTGGTGTCCTTCCTCCCTGACAAAGCTTCAAAAAAGAAGGTTGTCCTGCTCCTGTTATTCATGCACACACTACCAGGCATAGGCCCCACTCGCAAGCCTGAAGTGATTGAATTTGACAACCAAACAAAGGGAGTTGTTGATACTTTGGGTGGCAGTAGCTCAGAAGGTAGAGCAGGTCACCTGCTGATTGGAAGGTTAGTGGTTCGATCCCTGGCTCCTCCAGTCTGCATGTCAAGTATCCTTGGGCAAGATACTAACCTCAAGTTGCTCTCTGATGCATCCATCGGAGTCTGAATGTAGTTAGGAAGCACTAAGTATAGAAGAAAGTGCTTGTGTGATTGGATGAATGTGGCATAGAGCACTTTGAGTACTCTGGGAGAGTGGAAAAGCGCTATATAAGAATCAGTCAATTTACCATTTAGATGTGTGTTCACTATGGCTCTGAAAGAAAAACCAAGAGATGGCGTGATCAGTGTTGGTGTGATGAACTCGTGGATCAATCGCAATGAGACTACAATAAAGAGGTGACAACCAAATGCAGAGGAGGCCTTATATACAGGCTTTGGCACTGGCACTCATCAAACCATTGGTAGAGGAGAGGCTCCCCTCTTCAAATCTCTCATGTCAACTCAGAGTCCTTACCTGTAGCGTGCTCGACATCCATACACGTGTCACTCTTGCAGGTGAGGCAGGACCAGTGGTAGTCCCTTGGTGAGGTGTGCTGGTGAGGTGAGGCTTGGACAGGAAGTGTGTTCACGCCATTACTACCCTGCGTGTATGGACTGCATGTCAGGAATAGGTAAGTAAGAGTGGTCCTGGAATTTGCATGTTATCCTTATTTAGTGCAGTGGTTAAGAATAAATATCACAAAGTGGTGATTTCCAAGAGAATCCATATGGTGAAAAAAATATTTTAGTCAACTGGTCATTTTTACCCACTCAAAAAATGCAATTTTTTTGTTTCTCTCTCCTGCAGCTGTTAGCATGTCAAGGAGACTGTGCCTTCACCAGGGACGTCTCAAATGTCCCAAGAATGGGTGGACCAAAGACCAGCTTTCCAGTGTCATTATTTTTTTATTTTTTGTTTTTTGTTTAGGAATCTGTTTGTTCTCGAATTCCTAATTTTTCAGTAATTTTGAAGCATTTTTAGGGTCCCCCCATGACACTTTTTTTTTCATTTTGTTAGACATGGCACAGTTGAAAATAAAAGAAGACCACTCTAATTTTTCACGTGTTGTCCTATTTGTATATATTTTGATGACAAGTACTTTTTGTTGGGTATATTATATTGGGTAAAAATCACCCGGCATTAGTGATGGTGTTACAATTTATAGCGACAGTGTTCTAGGGTTAATAAACACTTTAAATAAGGGTGAAGTAAAAGGAATGATCAAAATCAAACTATGAAGAATATATGGATATACTGGGTGACTGTAGCTGCTGTGACTGACATTTAAACGTGAACAATCACAGCACAAAGCCAAAGGACAGCATGTGCATATCTTAGAGAATTTAACTGCATCCCAAACACTGCTGGGGTCTCAGCCTGCCCAGGAGTGACACAGAAACTGGAAGCCGGTGCACGTTTGGTGAAGTTTATGCAGTTAATCAGTGGTTAGATTTGTGTACACATCTAAAGAGCTGAAAGGGAAACTATTTGCATATTCATAAATCCAAGATTTTTTTTTTCAGAGTGAAGACATACACGTCATTTCATGTCACTTCTTAGGGTTTATGCTAAAATCATGCAAATGACTTTCAAAGCAGAGTATTTTTAAGGAGCCATCGCATCGTCAGGATCACATCTAAGAAAAGAGAACATGAAGAATTCTTCGGCTAGGGTTCACTGAGATTCAGCCTATGTGAAAGCCGTGCCCTCGCCCTCTATACATAATAGACCAGCAGCCAGCACACTATGATAACAATACACGGTCTCTTACATGTAGGGCACATCATCCAAACATTCTCCAACTATAAAATGCAAATATTCATATATCTCCATGCAGAGGTGAAATCTGAGAGGAAACACTTTACCTGAAACTGGGTCTAAAGATGTAAATACAATGACAAACCAGGCTGAAGCTTGTCAGGCTGGATGCTTCCCAGATCAGTTTTTATTGAATTTCACTGACTGATTTTGCCCAGATTAGCTCGGAGACATCTGGCTAACATCACTGCAGCTACACCTGAAACCAGATTACAACTTCCTGTTTATGCTCCGTCTGCTGTCTTACATTCACTCTGGACTCAATTTGAAAACAAAGAAGCATCATATTGGAGATTTTTGTATATCAGTGGATCCTGTCTAGTATTAAAGTGAAACATCCTCCTAAATATCTAGAGTTTATTTTTATGTTTCCCCAGATTTGACTCAGTCTTCTTTAACTCTCCATCTATCTCTATTTTCTTATTTCTCTCCCTTATACTTCTTTTTAATAGAGCAGAAATTCGATGTGACATTTTACACTCTGTAATGCACTCTGTGCATTTACTTTTCCTCGCCTCACTCCCTCCTGTTGCACCTTTCACACCTCCCCATGCTTTGACCAGTGTCCATCCTTTTCCCTTTCACACTCGTCAGCCTCTCCTCCTCCTCTGCTGCCTGTTTGAAGCCCGAGAGATGAGGCCGGTCCCACAGGGATGTTTCAAATGAATATTAAAGTCAAGTTTTATCAGGTCAAACTGGACAGTTTTGTGTGTGCTTCAGCTTGAATGTCATTGTATCTCAGGCACATCATACAAGAAATGACAATAAAGACAACACAGTCAGAGCGATTTGCGAAAGTTCATTTGTTATTAATAAAGCTAGGTTACTACTAGACACCATTCATAAACAGAAGGGTTTGAACGGCAAGTGGGCGGGGCTTTTGTCCCAGACATGACGATTTAAAGATATCGACTCTTTATGACATCACGCAGAGCCAACAGTAGACTCCATTCAGAGCAGTCTTTCCCATACATTAATCTCATTATTTAAAACCTTCCCGTGTTTTATATTAACAACCATGACTGGAGCTGCATGCATGACAAAGATGCATGAACACTCATCGCACACAGAGCACCATTCTTTGTTCCGTCAAAGATCATATTAAGTGAGCCTTACATTCTATCTTCAGTCTTTCAAAGTGTTTGGATGATAATGTTTAATCCAATTTAGCTGCCATTTAGTGTCAAAATTATCTGAACTTCATTTACGTTTTCTGTTCAATTTTAGTGGAAAAGTGAAAATGGAGGCAGCTGAAGGGCAAACGTCAGCAGTCAGGAAGGAGACAAAGGAACCAAAGAAACAGAGAAAGGAAGAGTAATTAAGAGGAGTTATCAGTCAGAGCTGCAAACAGAAACAGAGATCACATCTGATTTCTGTCCATAATGGCCCTGAACGCCAGGTCAAACTCTCACCCTCTTCAGTTTTGGACATTTGCCTGACAAAAAAATCCAATAATGATGATAACATAATTCAGTTGATTGTGCGATGGTTAGGTGTTCTTTGGCAGCTTGCTAATGAGGATGCATTTGCACTCTGAATAGTGCAGCAGTACGAACACAAAATGAGAAATTCTCCGCAGGAAATGTTCCCACCCTGCCCCCCCGAAAGCCCCGCCCAGCTAGCTGGAGATAACATTGAAGTCACCAAAGATTAACGAAGGCTCTGCTCTGTGTACAACACCACCAGAGACTCAGTTCTGTCTAGAAATGCCAAAACAGGATGAGAGAATCAGGAAGCCTGCTTCTTTATTTTCCAACAGCGGTTATCGGTTTCAGGGTTTGACAGGAATTTGGCAGCAGGCTTTTCCGCGGAGTTTTCTCTGCCGGTTTTCCCCACGATGTACCTGGCTAACTTCCATCCACGTTCAACTTTAACCCTCTGAAGGCATCATCGTTCCTGCATGTAGGAGTCTGGGACGTGACTTCGCTGTCGACCTTCTGTTTCTGCAAAATAAAAACTGGTCTTCAGCTTGTTACGGTCGCTGACCTCTAGTGGCTCTCCCTCTGTAGATGAGTTGTTTTTCTCCTTTTCTTGTGTTGCAGGTCTGCCTCATGAGCCGCAGCTGAGGTGTGTTCCAGCTCGTCAGCCACGGCATATAGGCTGCCATCCTAAACTGCCACACCCCCTGCCATTTTCCCCATGTTTGCCAGAGCTGTGAGCTGTAGAGTTTTGGGCAGCGGGCCTTAGTGTGTATGTGTGTGAGAACTTACCCTCTGTGAACTTTGGTTTTTCTTTCTTTTATTGTGAGCGAAGGTGTGCCCTTATTGTGATAATTAGTTTGTCATTGTGGAAGCAGGTAGGGGTTCTCTGCCATTTTTGTTTCACCTGTTTTCTCCTGGTTTGGTTAGACAGGGAGCTCAGCCATTGTATTTTGTTTTTGGTTAGTGAGTACTTGGTTTTGATTTCTAGCTAAAAGGGGGTGTTTTGTTTATTGTTTTGGCCTTGGAGACCCTGAAGAAAAGAGCTTCCCTGTGTTTTTGTACTGTAGTAGTTTTAGGCAATAAATCTTGTATACTGACATCTCTTTCTCCAGTAGTTCATGTGTTCCCTTTCACTTTGTGTTACCCCTCACTCCAGTCGACACTCCGTTCATTAAGTGGGGCGTAACATAAGTGGGGGCTCGTCCGGGATTATTTGGGTTATGGCACAGTTTAGCCTGGGTGATTTTATAGCTAGGCCTGCATTGGACCAGCTTGATGCATGTCGGAAGGAGGATTTGTGTGCTGTTGCCGCGCATTATGAAATCCTTGTGGCCAAGTCCATGAAGAAGAGCGAGTTAAAGACTCTTGTTGTCAGTGGGTTGGTTGGGAAAGGCGTGTTCCCCTTAGAGGTGGACTCGGGGGATGCCGCGTCACTCCTCGAAACCTCTGGTCATCCTCAGGTTTGTGCTGAGGAGGGGGCGGGGACACCTACGGTGGTCAGACCAGGTGAGGGAAAGCCACCAACCTCTCTTCCACGGTTTGAGCCCTTCTCTGTCGAATCTAGTAATCCCAGTGTTAGTGCACGCGTAAAGGTACGTTTAGTTCGTCTTGAACTTGAGGCCAAAGAAAGGGAACGTAAGGATGAGCTTGAGTTCAAGTTAAAGTGTCGGGAGCTAGAAGCTGAGACATCTATTAGGTTGCGTCAACTGGAGTTGCAAGCTAACAAATTGTCTCCTGAGCCTTCTGCTCCACCTACAGTGAAGGATGAAGACAACAATAGCAATCCTTCAGATAATTCTCTCCCTGCTCCTGCACCTCCGGCATTTGATGTGGGCAAAAACATTGCCCTAGTTCCACCATTCAGGGAGACTGAGGTGGAGGCCTATTTTAATGCGTTTGAGCGCATTGCTATGGCGTTACATTGGCCCAAGGAGGTTTGGTCCCTTTTGCTTCAGTGCAAATTAATTGGTAAAGCACAGGAAGTATGCGCAGCTCTCACTATCGAGGACAGTCTTGTGTATGACAATGTCAAAAGCGCTATACTCAGAGCCTATGAGTTGGTGCCTGAAGCCTACAGGCAGCGTTTCAGAACCCTGAGGAAATCCGCTGCTCAAACATTCCTTGAGTTCGCAAGGGAAAAAGGGACACTATTTGATAGGTGGTGTCAAGCAAGCAAAGTGTCAGAGTTTAACGCATTGCGTGAACTGGTGTTGTTGGAGGAATTCAAAAACTGTGTTCCTGATCGTACAGTGCTGTACCTGAATGAACAAAAAGTGGCCACTTTGCAGGAGGCAGCTGTCCTGGCAGAAGAATTTGCTTTAACGCACAAAAACGTGTTTGTGGGTAAATCCGAATCACACTATCGTGAGCGACTGGAAAAGGACACAAAGCCTCAACAACCTAGGGGTTCCTTGGGTTCCAAGTCTGATAGACAATGTTTCTACTGTCACAAAGTGGGGCATATAGTTTCTGAGTGTTTGGCTCTTAAACGTAAACAAGTGCCCCAGCAATTAAAACAAGCCAAAGGGGTTGGCCTAGTCAAGTCGCTGAGCTCCCCCCCCCATGTGACCATGAGTGAACCTGATAAGTGTTTTAAACCCTTCATTTTCGATGGTTTTGTCTCCTTAACAGGGTTTCCTGGGGATCAAAAGCCCGTGAGAATACTGAGGGACACGGGGGGCTCGCAGTCATTTCTATTGGCCGACGTTTTGCCAGTCAGTGATGAGTCATCTTGTAACGCTAGTACAATAGTGCAAGGTATTGGGATGGCCTACATACCTGCACCATTACATTGTGTTCATGTGCAGTCGAGGTTAGCCTCTGGTTTGTTCAAGGTTGCAGTAAGAAACTCATTTCCTATTCAGGGTGTTGAGTTTATAATGGGAAATGATATTGCTGGGGACAAAGTACTCCCTGTTCCTGAGGTGGTGGATGAACCCAGCTGTATCCCGGAAGAGGACGAGCTGTTGAAATCCCACCCTGATGTGTTTTCTGTCAGTGTTCTTACCAGGTCGCAAGCTCGGAAGCTGGAGGAAGTGAACCTAAGTGAGACTGTTCTTGGATCTGTTCTAACTGGGGACAGAGAGCCAGCTGCTAGCCCTTCTAAACCAGCGCTCGATGAACAGGGTCTGGCTACTCTGTCTGAGGTTCTTCCTTTGCCGGTCTCACGTGAGTGTTTGAGCCAGGCTCAGGAAAAGGATGAGTCACTCGCTAACTGTTTTAAAGAGGTAAGCGAGTTAGCAAACAATAAAAAGGCACACAGGTTTTATCTTGAGGATGGGTTACTGCTAAGAAAATGGGTCTCAAGACCTGCATTACAGCAGGAAGGAGGTGATGAGGGTTGGGGGGTGGTACGCCAAATAGTCATTCCTAGGGATTACCGGGGTGGCATATTGCAGCTTGCGCATGAACACCCATGGTCAGGTCATTTAGGTATTACTAAAACCTATGACCGTGTTCTTCAGCACTTTTTCTGGCCAGGTCTGAAGAAAGACGTTGCCAAGTTCTGCAAAACATGCCAGGTTTGCCAAATTGTGGGTAAACCTAATCAGACAGTGCCACCTGCTCCTCTTAAACCCATCCCGGTAGTTGGGGAGCCTTTTGAGCGTGTTTTAGTGGACTGTGTGGGTCCTCTACCCAGAACAAAAACGGGTAATCAGTTCCTCTTGACAATCATGTGTGCCACAACCCGTTTTCCTGAAGCCATACCACTTCGAAAAATCACCGCTCCCACTGTGATTAAGGCTCTACTTAAATTCTTTTCAACATTCGGTCTGCCTAGAATTGTTCAGACCGACCAAGGCAGCAATTTCCAGTCAAAACTGTTCAAGCAGACATTACAATCACTTGGTATCAGACACATCCCTTCCAGCCCTTACCATCCCCAGTCACAAGGTGCACTAGAAAGATGGCACCAGACCATCAAGTTGATGATGCGAAAATATTGTCTGGTGACTGACAAGAACTGGGATGAGGGACTGCCATTCCTGCTGTTTGCAGCTCGTGAAGCAAAACAGGAGTCCCTTGGTTTCAGCCCTGCTGAATTAGTTTTTGGGCACAGTGTGAGAGGGCCTCTAAAAGCCCTGAAAGAACAGTTTTTGTCTGATGTGCAGCCGCAATCAAATGTGCTTGAGTTTGTCACGCAGTGTCGGGAACGTTTGTACCATGCTTGTGCAATAGCTAAGAAGTCTCTGTCAACAGCCCAAGGGAAAATGAAGCGGCAGTATGACCGGAAGGCAGTGCAGCGTTCTTTTAAACCTGGTGATCAGGTACTCGTGTTGGTGCCCACATCTGGTCCGTCTCTGTCAGCCCAATTTGCGGGACCATATGTGGTAGAGAGCAAAGTCAATGACACAGACTACATCGTTCGCACTCCGGATAGGAGGCGTAAAACACGGCTCTGCCATATAAACATGCTGAAACTGTTTCACTCTAGGGAAGACGACCGCGAGGGCTCCATCTCACTCATTTCTGTGCCCATAAACCATGATGATGGTTTGGTGAAGGGTAGTGAAGGTCAGCAGAGCGGTAGGCTTGCAAACTCAGAGGTTCTTGGTGCCTTAGACACGTACCTCTCCTATCTTCCTCATGACGAGAGAGACGATGTGAAAGATCTGATCCAAGCGCACCCTAGTCTGTTTGGGGATGTACCGTCTAAAACCCCAGTGTTAAAGCACGACATTGACGTGGGTGATGCGTGCCCTATTAAGCAACACGCATACCGGTGCCCCCCACTCAAGAGGGAATTAATGAAAAACGAGGTACAGTACCTGCTTGGAAATGGTTTGGCGATACCTAGCCATAGCTCTTGGAGCTCTCCATGTCTGCTGACACCAAAGTCAGATGGTTCTCCTCGTTTTTGTACTGATTTTAGGAGAGTAAATGCAGTCACAGTCCCTGACTCATACCCATTGCCTCGCATGGAAGACTGCATAGACAGTATTGGAGCCGCCACCTACATAACAAAGCTAGATCTGTTAAAAGGGTACTGGCAGGTTCCTCTAACTAGCAGAGCCTCTGATATTTCAGCATTTGTTACTCCAGACTATTTCTTGCAGTACACAGTGATGGCGTTTGGCATGCGGAATGCACCAGCCACTTTCCAACGACTTATGAACCTTGTGTTAGCAGACATTCACAGTTGTAATGTGTATTTGGATGACATTGTGGTATATTCTTCTTGCTGGACTGATCACGTGAGTACTCTGAGGGATGTTTTTGCTCGTTTAACCCAGGCTTCCCTAACTCTGAACCTGGCAAAGTGTGAATTTGCCAAGGCGGTAGTGACATACCTCGGAAAACAAGTGGGACATGGCCAGGTGCGCCCCGTGAATGCAAAGGTGGAGGCCGTACTGAGCTACCCGGTGCCCACCACCAGACGGGAGCTCAGACGCTTCTTGGGTCTGGTGGGGCGTAACACAGCTAGAGCAGAGCTCTGGTACAAACGGCTGTGTTAGGAGGGAATTTGGCTCACACTTTGAAATTTCCTCTGCTGTGATAAAATGCTGGGATTAAAGTTCAAATGCAAAAAAAGTTAACGCTGAAGTAGAGAAACATTTTGAAGAAAAAATAATTCTGTTGCCATTTTTAATTATAAGCTTTATCTGATGTTAATGATGACAACAGAAATGTAGAATTAAGCTGCTTACTCACAAACTGTATATCAAAGATGGATGAGTCAGGTTACGTGAAGACCAAGGACTCAAAATGGAGATTCTTCCCAAATGAGTAACAAAAGAAAGTAAACCTTTATTGATGGTAAAACAAAACAAAACACAGAAACTGTCACGGCGAGTGAGATGAGCCGTATAAAAATAATAAATGAGGATCCAATTGCAGGCAGTAGTGGAGGAGTGAAGGTGGTTTATTGGACACGAAATAAATATAGACAAACAGCAAATGGAGCACGAACTAAACTAGACTGGAGACAACTAAACTACTGAATACAAACCGGAACTCAAACATGAAGCAAGGTGGACGACGGTACAAGATGGTGACGGCAGGGAAACACACAGATGACGCAGGGTGGAAACACAGACAGACCAGCAACAACAATGACGGAAGACATGACTTAAATACACAGAGAACCACAGGGGAATTACACACAGGTGGTGGACACAGCTGGGAATAATCAACAAGACGAGACAAAGGTAAAAATGAACACACTCACATGAGACGCAGACCTTCACAATAAAACAGGAAACAAAACACACTTTACTAAGACACAGACTAGACAGAGACAGACTTGAAATGACATATGAAACTAAACCCACATCTTAGACCCAGATAAACAGAAACATGGAACTCTAAATAGACATAAACATTACCATAACACGACAAGAGAACAAGAACACAATCCCTGATGCAAACATAAATCAAAACACAATAAACTCAAAATACTGGGTCCAATGGACCCAGAACCGTGACAGAAACACTCAAGCTATAGGCTGAACACAGGAAACAGGATGATGTGACAAAGAGCTGAGGCAAACTGAGGGAATAAATAAACAAGGGCAAAGGGGAGACACCTGGGAATCCGAAATCTAATAATGAGACATAGGAAGGCACTTGGACCCCTGACCAGCAAAACAACACAAGAACTGAACATGGGGACATCACTGACAGAAGCTGTACACGGGGAAGGAATATTATAAGCATAATAGTAATGTAACAGATGCACCAAAAGCAATCTAAGAAACAAACTGAAGACAATAAATAATCAATACAACTGAAGATGCTCAACAAAGTGGCTAACAAGAATAAACAATGGGGACCAATACTAAATAATGAGAAGAACACAAAGTACATAATAGACAATCCTTCTCAAAAACACCCCAAAATAATGAACTGGCAGCAAAATCAAAACTCTGGCATTATGTCGCCCACTCTGTATCTTACGTGTTCAATTATAAGCTAATGATGTGAATACAATTCAATTCTATTTTATTTATATAGTGCCAAATCACAGCAACAGTTGCCTCAATGCGCTTTGTATTGCACAGTAGATCGTATAATAATACATACAGAGATAAACCCAACAATCATATGACCCCCTATGAGCAAGCACTTTGGCGACAGTGGGAAGGAAAAACTCCCCTTTAACAGGAAGAAACCTCCGGCAGAACCAGGTTCAGGAAGGGGCGGGGCAATCTGCTGCGACCGGTTTGGGTGAGATAAGGAAAACAAGATAAGACATGCTGTGGAAGAGAGACAGAGATTAATAACAGGTATGATTCAATGCAGAGAGGTCTATTAACACATAGTGTGTGAGAAAGGTGACTGGAAAGGAAAAACTCAATGCATCATGGGAATCCTCCGGCAGCCTACATCTCCAGCGACACCTAAAGTAATAGTGAACAACTTTATTAAATGATGAGTGTGTTTCAGTTTGTAGCCTTCATCAGGGTCATTGCAAAGTGTCAAACAGTTTGTGTGTAAATAAAAAACAGGAAACAGAAAAAAATCCAAGAAAAATCCAAAAATCCAATCCAGTCCACCCTCACAAATAAACCGATTGATATTTAACAAGGTGGTACTAGTTAATTGATTAATTGGTTAAGCCACAGCCTCACTAAAACTGCAGCATGGGCATCAACAGTCTGTTAATAATATTAACCACACAAAAAATGTATTTGTCAGATAACTCAATTACTTTTTTGGGGAGCACGTTGGCTTCATTTTCCATTTTCTACCCATAGAAGTGTCCACTGATTTGTTGCATGGGACATAACTCAGGAAGTGGCAAAGAAGGTTGTTGTAAATGAGGAAGTTTGGTGTGTAATGTGTGGTTCATGTTTGAAATCTTGATTTCTTTATTTATTTCTTTATTTCTTTATTTCTTTATTTATTTATTGTCTGCTGTCTAACCCCAACGGAACAGAAAAGGAGAATTTTAAAACAAAAGAAGGACGTTACAAAGAAGAAGTTGGAGATTCACTTGTTTCAGGAAAAAATGAATTGTAGCCTCTCAGGGGATATATCTTTATTTCTACCTATGTGTCACATGTGTGGGAGTTGAACCTGAAGCCCACATGTCAAACTGATTGGCTGACTTCTGTTTCTGTAATACATCTGTCACTTTAAACATGAGCCGAGTGAATTTCAGATCATCTGAGTCACCTTCAGAGTTAACATCCAAAGCGTCTTCCGAATGCTCTCTAAACTAAATATTTCATTCAAGGTCTCATTATGGTTTTCACGATTGTATTTAACTTTGGGCTCAAAGCTTCCTCTGATGAATTTCTCTCTGTGGAGGAGAAGCCAAAGGCTGGCACAATGAGTCCATCCATTTCTTCTGGAGAATTTTTCTCTTTTTTGGCTTCCCCCACCTCTGCTGCTGTTAATTCCCGAGATCTGTCCTTTTCTCTGACATTTGCACAAATGCTAAAGGGCCCAGGCTGTTTGCCTTCCTCCATGATGGAAGACGAGGAGTCTGGCTCAGTGGCAGCCGCAGAGAGCTCGATATATGAATTCAGCCAGGTTTCCTTCCACATGCGCGAGGCCCGGGGATGAAATCCATCTCTCTGTGATGAGACAATGATTTGCTGAGCTCCATTGTGGCTGCAGAGAGGCAGCAGAGGAGCGAATTTGCATGTAAATGCACGAGGAAATGATTTTGCAGTAACAGCGAGGCAACGTGCCCCTTCTTTACCTGCTGTGTTTGCTCTGGTGTCACAAAACAGCGTCTCACAACACAGACCCTGCTGTAGAGTAAAACCCATCTACATCTGAGATATCGGTTCTAACTCAAGTGATGCTCATGTGCAATGACCACAACAAAGGAAGGGGGTGATTACTATTGCTTTGTGAAAGCTACTTTTAAAGCGACTGTAATTTAATTAAGATAAAAGTTGGAAAAAAGATTTTCAGCCTGGGTTTGGGTGTTCCAGCTGAGCGCTGTGTGATTCACAAAACTTGCTTCGCAACTGGTCTTGAAATGAACTGCACGGTATACTGCATAACTGACCCACCACCAACCACTTCAACATTGTGCATTTCCACTGTGAATATTGGACTTAATGGAACTCTGGAAGCAGTGGGGATTACAGTGACTACCCATGACAGATTCCTTTTACACAAAATCCTAAAAAACTACCCACAGAAGGAATAAAACCCCGAAAAATGGAATGAGTTCCCCACAAATGACAAAAATCATGCATATTTAGTTAAGGGACTTTTATTATAGAAGATGAGCCAAGAGCTGTCAATTTGAGGTAAATAGATAAATAGTTCAAGTACACCAAAGTATACAGAATAGACTTTAGCAGTGAATAGGCAGACTATATGTGCGTGAATGTGTGTGTGAATGGGTGAATGACTGAATGTAGTGTGAAGCGCTTTGGGGTCCTTAGGGACTAGAAAAGTGCTATACAAATGCAGGCCATTTATAGAATGGAGCAATCGTCAGCTGTGACATCGAGCTGTATGCCAAGAGTGAACGAGACATCGATTCACCGATCCACACCACCAGGATGTACAGCAACAACTTGTCGTTCGGACTCGAGAAGTGTAGTTGGATGGTAACGAAGAGAGGGAAGGTAGTCGAACTGAGGGGATCGAACTACCAGAAGGCAACATTGCAGACACTGAGGAAGCTACAAGTGCCTGGGAATCCCACAGGCAAATGGGAACCTCAAAGAGGCCACTAGGAAAGCTGCAACCACCAAGTACCTGCAGAGGGTCGGGCAAGTCCTGAGGAGACAGCTATCTGGTAAGAACAAGATCCAGGCTATCAACACCTACACCCTGCCTGTGATCAAGTACCCTGCTGGGATAATAAGCTGGCCAAAGGAGGAGATAGAAGCCACTGACATTAAGACAATGAAGCACCTGACCATGCATGGAGGATTTCACATCGAGTCTAGCACCCTTAGACTGTACACTAAGCAGAGGGAACTGAGGGGCTAGTGAGTGTCAGTATCACAGTCCAGGATGAGACAACAAACATCCACGAGTACATCAGGAAGATTGCCACAACCAATTGCTCGCTGAATGAATACCTCAGGCAGCAGAAACCCAAAAAAGAGGAGCAAGAGGAGGAACCATCAAGGAAAGACAGGCCCCAGTACAGTATGTATGACCAGGCTGGACAAAGCTTGACTGAATGACAGCACAGAGGCACTAATCATGGCAGCACAGGAACAAGATCCACAAAGGCTGGGGTATATCTCACCAGGCAAGACCCCAGGTGCAGGCTGTGTAAAGATGCCCCTGAGACAATCCAGCACATAACAGCAGGATGCAAGATGCTAGCAGGGAGGGCATACATGGAACACCATAACAGTAGCTGGCATATGTAACCCATGTGAAATACAGGGCTGCAAAATCCTTTTTTGTAATCTAAGGCTATAGCCTGTTATTGTCACAAGGGGGCGCTGTGATGCAGTCTTGTGTTCTGACGACCTTGCGTCTAGTGCGCAGGAAGTATTACCTCTTGGAAAAGAAGTTAATGAGCTCATGTTAAGAACACAAAATGGGAAAAGAAATTGATTGTTCTGCACTGTTTGTGTAGATTGTTTTTTTTGAACTACTAGAAGGATTCTGGAGAACCACTGACGGCGAGAACAGCCCAAATGAGATCCTGGATGATCGTGAAATGGTGTGGCCAGCCATGCGATCGCATTGTGGGATTTGCCTGAGAAACTGATTCAAGCAACCCTGGATTACAGATAAGCCCTATGCACTACTTTTCCTACCCGGATAATAGGGTTTGCACACTGACAATTCCCCTACAGTACACCTGTTTGGGTTTTCAACGACTTTAAAGGACAATTCAGACTGGACAATTCAAACGTCACAACAGGAACACTTTAATCTGTTTCATTCATTCCCAAGAGCTCTGATACTGTTCAGCATAAATCTTCCATTTAAATGTCTTTATTTTGTTTTGTTTTACATGTATTCACCTTTAAAATGCACTATTAGTGTGCAATTTGGGTTATTGTGTTGTATATGTGTATAAATGGTACTGAGGCAATAAAGGTCCCAGTTATTCACTTCCAAGCCAACTCCTTTTGTGAGTCTCCAAAACAAAACCTCCTCCTGAACCTAGAAAGATGTCTAGGGTCTCTATTTAAAGTGAGTGTGTACTGGTGCTGAGTAGAGGCGCTACACATAGTATACAGAAACATCTGTGCCGAGTATGGCCTGGAAGTCCTGAAGTCAAAATGGGAATGCACCCTAGGGTGGTCGAGAATGGCCGAGATAAGATCCTGTGGGACTTCCAGATACAGACGGACAAAATGGTGGTGGCTAACCAACCGGAAATAGTAGTGGTAACTTTAGCTGGTTATTAATATAGGATTGGATGACAGAAGCTCGAGGTATGTCCCTTATTTCACGCAGTGTGAGCTGGATTCGACTCCACCTGGGAGGGTTAAGCAGAACCACTTTGGTTTAGTATCGGTTGAAACAGTTTATCCCAGTGATCGTATGAGTTATACATCTGTTTATCTTTGAAGAAAACTCATAAGATTATTTTGAACAACAAATTTAATCAGGGATTTTACCAACGGCAGTAGAGAGACAATATTCTGTGTCAAACTCCAAACTTCATGTTCAGGTTTCTGTAGGGTCTATATCCAAGAAACAAAGGTGACTGCAGCAAACTACCAGCAACCAAAGTATTTTTTTTTAAAGATTCTCAATGCAGCACTTTTGCTTTTTTTAAAACCAGCTTCACCACATAGTGATTCCCTTCTAACCACTGGTTACTAGGTAAAATTGTCTGAGTAGTCTTCAAAGCAATGCCCAACAACATCCAGCAAGCACTCACAACCAGTTGAGGACTGCTATAGTCTTTTTGGTCACAATCCTCGCTAAAGCACCAAACTGATGATGTGGGATGTGAAGTATTACCTCATGGCTGCACTGAACACATAATGCATGCGTGCTGTTTGCGGAGCAGATGCTGCAGATACTTTGCACTTTCACTGTAATCAGTGAAAGTGGCTGTACCAGGCACAAGAGCAGCTTTGGAGTGGTGCTTATCAGGTGTGGGAATCCACTCAGCAAACATAAAAACAGACTGATCTTCTGTTTTCCTTTTTTTTCAGTTTTGGTGTATTTTCATACGTAAACTACCAGTACACAGGAAATGACTCTAGTATTGGCATTTATTTTAGCATTATCAGCTGGGAGTTGTTTATTTTACACAGTCTACAGTCGGTAGTTTAGTTAGCCATGCTGCGATCTCTCTGAAAAACAAAGTTTCACAGTTTTCACAGGGTCCAAAAGCAGAACGCAAAAAAAACCCTAAAAGAAACCTCACCACCTTGATAGCTGTGTATAATTTTAGTGGCTACACCTGCAGCACGTATTCTGCACAAAGGTGTGAAGCACGTAACACTGCTCTGTGAATGGTCCGCAAATGCCGCACATTCACTGTGGCCACAGAGTCAGGGAGTGCATTGGGCTTAATGACGCACATGCACACACAGTTAGATACTGCATAGGAGTTCTTCCACTCTCCCACACATTATATTGAGTCTGCTACAATTTCATACCCTACAGACAGATCAAACCTCCTCTTTTGTCTCCCTCTAGCAGCCATAAATGGTGCGCTCACCTCTGCGAACTGCCGAGAAGGTCACAGTTTCACAGGCCTCTGTGTCAATGTTTAATTGCACCGCAATTACACGCATCAAGCCAAGCAGCTCCATCAAGAACTGCTCTGTAATAATCATTGCTTTCAACTAGTCATATACTGGCTCTGTGTGAACTGAAGGGATGCTGCACTATTAACAGTAAAGCAGAGGAAAACAGCAGGGGATGAAAAGATGGTGGCGTTTGAGTGGAGGGTAAAGAAGACAGCAGGAAGAGAAAATCCGTTGACATGTCCCTAAAATGTCTCAGAGCGCCTCAGAGTTGGTAATTACCTGCATTTTCCATATTCACTTCTGTATTAATTCACCTTAATGCCAAAATATTACAGCCTTAATCTCGTGCAAATACCTACCTGTCACGGCAGGCTTGCGTGTGATTATGACAATGAGAAGCGAGGAGCGAGGTGTGAGCAGAGGGAATGGAAGAGGCAGAAACGCAGCTGCCACATTGATTAAGAAAGCCGAGGCGGAGAGGAGACAGGAGGCCACGGCCAGGCTCAGCACAGGTGTGAATACTCACGGAGCTCCGTGTGGATTGTGTGGAATAGCACTGTGGAAAAACCCTGAAGTACTGATCTGATGAAGGTGAGATATTTTTATTACAGCCCAGAAGACTGCACTTTCTGAGCTCCTAATGCTAAAAAGCCAAAGACATTGGATTCTGTGGGCTCTGAGAGGGGTTATTCCAAAGTCAGTGAGGTCTTTTGGTTGATCCTAGCAGTAGGGCAACTGTTTAGGGACTGTTTATGAGACTGGTGTTCAAGCAAAAACTGGAAACCCATCACCCATATAAGAAACAACGTCACTGCTCCCTCGTTGATGCAATACCATGGATGTTGACTAGGTGATGCATCCAACCCACCAACACAAGTTATCTTTACAAACTCTGACAAAAGCCAGACAACATGCTGTGTGACTGTCAGGAGTAACCACATGATTTTCAGCTGAAAAGATAAGATATATTTTCAGCCTTTTCATCTCTTGCTTCTTTCAACATTTAAACTTCAAAATGCTCAGAAACACAGTCTCAGAGGTGACGCAAGCCAACATGTCTATTTTGTGCTTCGAGTTTAGTTTTGGTGAACACTGGTGTTGGTTGGTTGCATAAATGGTTAAAACAGTGACATTCTGTCTAGTCAAAGGAGAGACCACTCACTGCATGAAAATAAAAGATAATGTTCATGAATTACCAGTGTGTGCTTGTGTATCTGAAACACACTCTGTATCTCCTCCAGCTTTTCAAGGTCCCAACTTTTTATTTTTACTTTGGTGAAGTAGGTTTATGCTTGTGAGACAGTCAGCATCATTGCGTTGGTGTGGTCTCCTCTACACCAGTGGCACTATGACAGTTACCACAGTTCCAGTCATTGGTGCTCAATGTTCTCCTTTAGTTTCACTCTTGAGGACAAACTCATAGCAGCATTCAGCTCTCAGTTGATGTTTGCTCTCTGCTGTGGTTAATTCAAAATGTGCAAATGCAGCTTTCACCGTAACTAACTAATCTAAAATGAGTTCATGAAAAGATAACCTGCCTTTTTAAAATGGGAATAGTCCCAGAACTTAATGACTGCATCTTTTTTACCTACAAATCACAACATTAAAACCCAAAGATTGTTTAGGTCCCTGTTTAGTTTGTTGGGATGGTGGCTGGCGAGTACAGAGTTATATTAGAGAATAATGAATCATTCAATCCCCAGAGGTCACAAATCGGTCTTTGATCTTTAAAAGTTCATCTTGCAGATATTTGACATTATCACATTCACTGTGATAATGTCAAATATCTGCACCAGGTTGTTTAGTTTTGAGCCAGCGTGAACTCGCATGTTATCATTTTAACATTTTCCACATGCTAAAGGACATTATTTCTGACAACAGTTTGATTATAATACTGTTTTTTGGGGCATTTCTGTTAATTAACTCTCTAAAAGCTGCCAATTCTCTATCCACAGTACAGAGGAAATATATATACACCGGTATATAAAAGTAAAACAAGCACACCAGTGTTCTAACAGTAGTCCTAATAAATTTAGGCCATCAGAGAGCTGACAGGGATAAGTGAAATCACAGCAGGTGGAAAGCTGCGATCACGCCTGTGTGCCCGTCTTTCAGGTGCCAGATCGATCTGATTGATGAGCCGGGATGATCATTTGCCTGCTGCGTGATGGGGCCAAACCAGCGGTCTGATTAACCAGCAGAATGGAGGACAGCCAATCCGGGCACTCCCCTCCAGCAGCAGTTAAAGGCCTCTTATAGATTTTCCTGGAGCGTCTTTACTCTTCAATCACAGAGCTACTTCATCAAGAAGCATCAATCAGCATCCAGCGGAGCGGCCAGTAATTACAGGGGGCCACTTCCAGGCGCTGATTTCTTCCCGAGCCGGCGTCATCGTCTGTGCTTCAAGTCGCCAAACCCTCGCCAGTGACCATTCGATCCCCTTAGAGCTGGCCTAGCCTCAAATAGATGGCACACTTCAGCCAGTCTCATAAGCCAGGTGGATTTTTTTTTTTTTAAATTCAGGTTTTTCTTAGCAGGCTGGAATGAAATCAGGCTCCTGAGAGGGAAAAAAACCCTGATAGATGCCACTGATGGCTAGAAAGAATTCAAACTGCAAGTCAGAGGTCAGTCAAACTCATCTGCTTGAGAGCCTCAGAAGGCTGTGTTCACACCACACACATTATCGTGGTCGTAATCCTCAAATCCCTAACTTTAAAGAGTAATTCCAGTCTATTCAACTTAGGTCTTTCTCATGTTTAACATTATTCTCACCAAGTTAATATTTGACATCTTGGAACACGATGGCGTTACTAAAGAGAGGTATCTAGCAGTCAGACTATCAGGCAGGTTGAAAATGAACAGGCAGTTTAGGCAGATTATCTCCCTGCACTCCCTTTCAGTTTGGATGTCAAACTAAAAGGGAGTGCAGCTAAAATAGCTGTAATAATCTCTCATGTTTAAAGCAGGTGGTCAGTACATTCCAGCCTCATGCAGAAAGGACAACACATCAGATGCCAGACACCACATACCAGGATCCATCTGTGGAAGACAAATGATTAATACCACATTTTAAAATGTTTTATTTATAAGTTCTTTAAAAGTTGATTAAATCAGCAAACATCGGTAAAAGGCATTTGACAAATGAATATTAATGTAAAGTAAGTGAAGTTTATTTATAAAGTGCCAAACAATCAAGTTCAGAAAAGCTCTGAATAATGACAATAAAATAATAATATGATGGAAAATACATAACTACAGTTAAAAGCAATACAGCACAAAAAGAAATTAAGGAAAGAAGACAATGAAAATAGTTACTGGTAATATCAATAAACAGAAAGCTTCATTAAATAAGTTTTAAATCAATTTTTAAACAAGTCCACACAGACAGCTAAATGAGACTGGACTGGCAGACTAGCTGCGTGTTTGATAAGAACCCCACATAAATAATCTGGAGCTTGTCCACTGAACCTCGTGGAGCACCGTGTGACAGGTTAGAGAGGGAGAGAAGGTGTTTACCCCAACATATAAAGTCCTGTCAGGTAAATATGATCAAAACCAGTCTTAAGCGTATTAACTAACATCCAATGGTCAGTATAAAAGGCTGCACTGAGGTCAAGTAACAAAAATAATCCAGGCAAAATGTTGTGTAATGTCTTCATTGGACCTTTTGCTGATATTTAAATGAAACTGTTTAGTAGGCATCACTTTTTGTCATGGTTTGCCGGGCAAACCGTGTCGGGGTGTGGAAGAAGGACCCAAAGTGCTGGTAGTGTTGTGGTGTGAGTGAGCTTTATTGTGGAGAGGAACATACAACAAAAGGCGAGGGTGGCGAGAACGGGACTGAGAAATAACCTTAACTGGGAAAAACTAAGAACTAAACAACAAATCTGAATACAAGGAGACAGAGAGTGGAGGTACATGAAGAGGTACATGAAGAGGTACATGAAGAGGTACATGAAGAGGTACATGAAGAGGTACATGAAGAGGTACATGAAGCGGGACGAGCAGGGAGGAACACAAAGAGCCGCATGAAGGTAACACAGACAGACCAGTAATGCACACAGGAAAACACAGGGCTTAAATACACACAGGGCAATCAGGGAATGGGAGACAGGAGGGAGACACAGCTGGGAGAAATCAGAACTGATGAGACTGAGTGAAGCAGAACAGAATACAATAACCTGAGACACTGACCTTCAAAATAAAACAGGAAACTCAACACATATGCACAGACACAGACTAAGAGAGGCGGACTTGACACAGAAGGAACACACTGGCAGGAAAAGATAAGATACAGAACCGAAACACAAAGACCCCTCATGAAATCAAAGATAAATAAAACAAAACAGAAAAACACACTGGGTCACCGACCCAGGACCATGACACTTTTACCTGAATGAGGGGGGGTTTCCTTCCCACTGTCGCCAAAGTGCTTGCTCTCAGGGCGTCATATTATTGTTGGGTTTTTCATTGTAGGGTCTACTTTACAATATAAAGCACCTATAGGCAGCTGTTGTTGTGATTTGGTGCTGTATGAATAAAATTTATTTGAATCGTGCTGAATGTAATTTTAGTGGGACTGTGAACTTTGCCTGCTTTCTCTGAATGGTAGCAAACTAGATAAGTAAACCATAATGTTTCATGTTTGTGGGCAGCTTAATACAGTACAGTACTTCCACCTCTTACAGACATGAAGTGAAGCACACAAGACCGTACAAAAATCTTGTCTGCGTAAACACCTAACACTTTATTGTTTGCACCCTGCTACCACCAACACCACTACTACTACCATTACAACCCGTTCTCACTCCCAAAGCGTAACATTTTACGCTAGGTGACAAATCGTCACCATATTACGTTTTCGGCTACCCACCACGTTCCTAAATGACGACCTCGGAAAAAAGAGGAAATATGAGAACCGTCTGGAATGAATCTACACATGCTCGCTCTTTTTCTTCAAATCGCTTAGAAACACGCTATTTAACATCATTAAAGTCCTGGTTACGGTCAGGAATAAGGTTATGGTCAGGGCAAGGGATAAGGTTAGGTTTAGGGCTGGAATACAGGGCTGGAACGTCCATTACCGCGGGAGCGTCATTGCACTGGATTCCAGCCATAACCCGCCGCGTACCATAAGAACGCCGAAGGTCTCCTTTCGCGTTCCTCAGGAACGCCACGGGACGTGACAAAACGTCGACATGTTACGCCTCGGGAGTGAGAACGCTCTGACCATTAAGGCAGATAATGGAGCTGGCCGAGCAGCAGGAAACATCTGCACAGTTTATCTGTTAATGCATTCTTTCTTCACTGCAAGCGTGCTAGCTGGAGATACCATTGATTCATCATGTGACCAGAGGTCATGTGACCTCTCTTGCCATAACTGTTCTCAGTTATCAGTCCATTCTGACAGGACAAATGTGGTCCAGAGGTCCAGCTGAAGGACTCCGATTTGAAAAGCAGAAGATTAACAGACTGCTAGCAGCTATAACTGCAACTTTAGCAAGGTTTCTAGCAACTTCAAAAAAGTTTTTCTTTGTTTTGATATGTCTGTTATCACTGACTAAGGTGATATAAATATTTTCTGTAAATATGACTGGGGCTATCTATGTTCCAAAATTTTGCTTACCTGAGCGAGTGTGTTACTTGTCTAGTTGTCACATATTTTTATGTCTTGTATCTTGTTTTATGTTCTGGGGAGCACAAAGGGAAAATGAATAGAAATGTCAGCTGCAGCTCTGCCTCAGTCACTGCTGTATTCTCCCACTGATCAATAAATGACTCATTACTCTAAAAATGGAGCGGGAGGGGCAGAGAGCGAGAGAGTGAGCTGTGGTGTAGTGGTGTAATGGGGTCATGCTTGTCTTTTGAGAGGTCATCAGTACGCTCTGTGTGTATATATGTAAATATGCGTATCTGCTGAGTCAGCAGGTCATGTGACAGCAAAGCTCAATCGCAGAGCAAATGTTGTTTCCCAGGCTGATTTGGACCTTAAAGAACGCAACAGAGGAAATTCATCTTAAAACAACAACAAAGAAAAATATAAAGGAGCCAAGAAGCTCCTAAGTGACAGGAATTCTGGGTAATGAGTGTGTGGTATATTTCAGTTCAGTTCAATTCAGTCAGCTCCACCTTACAATAATACATACAGAGAAAAAAAACCAATAATTATATGACCCCCTAGCACTTTGACGACAGTGGGAACAAAAAACTCCCTTTTAACAGGAAGAAACCTCCGTCAGAACCAGGCTCAGGGAGGGGCGGGGCCATCTGCTGCGACTGGTTGGGGTGAGAGAAGGAAGACAGGATAAAAGACATGCTGTGGAAGAGAGCTAGAGATTAATAAGCCGCCAGCAGCGACACATCGTGCAACAGAACAAAGTGTCCAGATGGAGGAACTGCTGTCCGATGGATGTTTGCTGGGCGCTTGGAAATATCACCAACAGGTGGAGCTTGGTGGATTATTTTTCCCACCTGCTTAATGATCAACACGCTGCATGACAGAGATCCTACACATATGGGCTGATGGCAGCGCTCTGTGACAGTTTACTCCTGCATTGAGTTGTTTTACTGATACAGAGAGCATTCTAATACCCAGTGTAAACGTGGGTCGAAGAATCAGGCCTGTAGTTGCAGAATGTGAAAAACCTTTGTTTGCCTTCCACATCTGCGGTGCCTCTTTGGATTGATATATGACTTAGATGGATTAAAATTCAGCAGAAAGTCTTTGTCATCTCATTATGAAAAACAAAGTTCAAAGTGCATTAAAACACAGTAACTTTATTTATTTAGAATATAAATATAAAACGTTGCTGGAAGTCTGGATAGCATTACCATTGCTTCACCTTGCATCTCCATAATATGTTTCAGTTCTAAGACTTGACTGTCTGCACCATCAGACTTTAGTCAGAGGATGTTTTAGACAGTTAGCGATGCACCAGTTCAATCCTTGGATTGGATATCAGTCTGATCCTGACTCAAAAAGCTGATCATGTATCGGTGACAGGCTGATGTAATGAATTCAGTTTCATGTTGACAACACCATTCATCATAGTGGAAGCCGAGATGATGTGGTGCTCCCCGTCAGCTTTTCTCACTCTCGTTATGTTTGGTGTAACACTTGTTATAAAGCCAAAGCTTGTTTTCTTGCAGGCACACAATACATGAAGCTATCATCGATTCAAATGATATTTAAGAGACTGACAGCAGGGCAAGAAGAAAGTAGTGCAACTGTACCAGACGGCAGTTTGCCGTCAATGTTTGAGCAAAACTGATGTTTATACCTTACACATAAAAGAACAATTCCCAGTCTCTTCCTGTGCGCTGGTATCAGTGGATCAGTCCTCTGCCTCTGTCCAAAGCTGGACCAGGTGCTCTTAAAAGGAAGTGGCTTTAGTCCTAGCCAGTCGGCTTCAGGTACCAAGAAGTTTTTTTTAGGTCCAGTTTTCCTGAAGTGTGCTTCAAACCTGTGCAGCATTCTGATGGAAGCTTACAGCACAGGTGTTTGAGGAATTTATAACCATTTCATTTCCACATGTTGGCATAAAACCTCGTGTACACACACACACACACAGACTCAGAGCGAGTCAGATGGTGACAGTAATGAGGGCCTTGGGCTGCAGTGCAGGTGATGTGGCGTCACAGAAAACACGCATCGGATTAGATTCACCCCAACAGAGTCTCCTTCCACTTCAACCAGCCACTTATTCCTGTTTCATAAGACGAGGAAAGAGGATGACACTTCAGAGAGCATTCATCCCCTTTCTCTCTTTCTTTCATGCACAAAGAAATCGAGAGGGGAGAGGAGGAGGAGGAGAGATCTCCGTCTTCTAACTTATTCTGATGGCGTATCTTCTCCCCATCAGTCACGCATGGCTGCTAATCCTCTGCTATGCTTCTACAGAAAAGGAAAGAGAGGGAGGAGGGGGTCAGAAAGATGTGACAGAGTATATTTGCATTCAGGAGGAAAGTTATAGAACGAGGGATGAATCTTCGATGGGAGAAGCCATTATCAGCTCGCAGGTTATTCGGATGGTGAGAAAAAGAACGAGCGAAAAAGAGGCGAGAAACGTACCTGCTGCTCTCAGGTTGCGTTAAGCTCAAAAGGTGAACAGTCATCTCGGCCCATTAGAGAAGTGAGAGCGACGCCTTTTTATTCTTTAAGATGACAGACCGAGTCGCGAGCTGCTCTCAGATCAGAGTATGTCAGGAGGCGATGGTGACAACGATCAGCAAAAGCGGCGGTAACGGCGGGATTTAAAGAGCAGGTCAGGCCACTTTAAAATTCTAGCCTCAGAGCACAAGCTGCCAGTTGTCTGACAGTCTGATTGTCTTAAGAATAATCACTTCCAGATCTGCTGCTTAATGGCATTGTCTGCTCTGACGTCGCCACCTTAAAGCCTCATGTGCACTTAGTTCACATTCCGATTTCTTTTTTAAAAGAAGAGTTATTCTTACAAGTACTAGCACCAAAAGAAGGGAAAAAGAGTCAAGAGAAATGTAAACCCGTCAAACACTGCAGCAAGTTCAGAACATGAAACAAGAGCAAGGATCTGAAAAATGAGTAACAGGATAATTATGTATAATTAGTGACTGTTTGTAGCTACAGTCAGCAATACACGCTCCATTTTACAAGATTAACAAGGCACAAAAAATCCTTAGGATAAATAAACTGTATTCACAGTCAGTTTCATTATGTTTCAAAAGATTGTCTTAGCAACTGGCATAGTAACCCTTTAGTCACTGCTTAAATCAGTGTCATTGCAGCTGAATACTTAATATCTAAGCACTTCCATTATTTGCATTTAATCACCCCAAAAACTACACACAGCATCACTGCGAGATCAATAAAAGCACTCAAAGTTCTGAAATCTGGAGCAGAAACTGGATCTTTGGCAGATATGATCAGTTTGTTTACAGCAGTACAAGACTCTAAAAGATAGATGTCGCCCAGCAGGTTTGGACTCTGATTTGGAGGTTTTAATGCATTTTACTGTTCTGGAGCTACAAGTGACGTTTACATTATCAGCTAATTCTAGCTAGCCAGGTTAGCAGACGACAGGTTAGCATCTACAGACACACATATAAGCTAATCAGTGCAGAGTAACAGACAAAATGCTCAACTTTCACTCAGCAAAAAAGTAGCACGGCCTTCTTGAATAGTACTTTTGGGCCTGTTGAGCCATTTTAATGCATTTAATGCAATTAGCTAACAAACAGTTTCTAGCAGGAAGCTGTTTGTGTGGAGAGGAGTGTAGCAGGTTGGCCTTTATATTTGTAACTGATCTGCAATCATCTTGTTTTTCAGTGGCATTGTTTTTGCTGGATGGGATCAGGTCTGGTCCGATGATTTTAACCTCACTTTGATCACTGTTTCTTCAGATTTCTAAGTAAAGTAGTCCTCTTTAGCTCAATGAAAGCATTTCTCCAGAGACAGCATCTTTGCCAAGTTACGCCCACCTCTAAGCGATTATATTCCTGTCTTAATATCTTGTTCGACTCTGAAACATTTTGGGGTTTTGTGATATGTTTAAAACAGTGATTCAGTTCTGTTTCCAAGAACCTTTTTACCACTCACAGTTACAACACACCATGTGACTAAATTCCTGATTAAACTAAAAAAGGAAAATAGCTTTGTGTGACCATGTGTGACTGCAGGTGTGTAAAGTGTGTGCCGCATAACAAGAAACCAGACTGAAGGGACACTGTGTTCTCTACTGGATGTGGGCCTGTGTTGATGGCAATATTTTAACCTGAGATTGTCGTCATCAGGAAGCCATTCTCACAAATTGAAATAATAAATGCTGAATGAACTTCTGGTTATTGGAACCTCCCCGCATTTATTTAAGCCAAGAAATGGAACGAGGCTTGTTTTCAGGGTACAGGACACCAACTAAAGCCCGTTCTGTCTCTCGTGTGACAGTGGGGAAAAATGGATGTCAGTACAGGTCATGAATTCATAGATGATGAAATAAATTGCCAATAATTGCTTCAGCGTGAGCTGAAGCAGACATTTTCTTCTCCATCATCAGCTCAGATACGACGTTTCTCTCCGTTTTTCCTCTCAAATGAAAACCGCCACAGATTGTTTCCTAACGAGACCGGGCGAGCGAGACAAGACATCTGTGCCCGTCTCATGGTCTCCTCTGTCAGTTGCCACGGCAACCGCGATAAGCCCCACTTCCTCTTGACCACCGAGCCGCTTAGGAGTACCTCCATCATTATCCCAAGGTGTTTTCAATGAGGAGGCTATTGTGAAGGTATGATGGCTGACTGTCTCCCTCCACTTATTTTCTTGCATGTATACAATGTGTAGGGGCCATACAGAGAACGCATTAGAATGAATGGAACTGAATGCGTTCAACACAGAAGCTCTGAATATCAAGTAGTTTTGCCATTTCACTGCTATCCAGGTGTAATGATATTGGCGGTAACTCATGTTATCAAATAATCAGTCTCTGCTCTGAATGCATCCTTTACCTGATCTCACGAAAATGAGGCACATTAACAGTTGAGCGTGGGGTTAGACATGCAAATATGATTATGCAGTGATTGAACTAAACTAAACTGACATAAATACATCCAGAAGATTGCAGCAAAACCTCCCGGAGTAACTCATATCCAGGGTGTTCCCCAGCCTTTTTGAGTGTTGTGTTCAAAACACGAAACTTTTACACAACTTGGACACAGGTTAGACTTTCCAAGTGATAGCTGTCTATGTGTTTTTGCTCAGGGCTCAATGTATGGGAAACATATTGGATCCATACACTACCAAATGAAAGACCAGAAAGGTTAAAATGAGATGCTCAACCAACCCATTATCACACCAAAGCGTTTCACAGACATTTATGCAGAAGTTGCATTACCAGCAGGGGGAGATAATATAATTAAAGACAAGAAGTCAAGAACAAAAAACGTATGAAGTACATGTCCTTAAATGTCAGAGATGATTAAGCTAGGCGGCTAATATTTTTGTACATGTAAATGTGTTAACAATGTCTGATTAAACGCCTTCCCTGTGATTATCTTCATGTTGGCTTGAAATAAAATACCTCCCTCTGCTGTTACAGAAGACATCATGGCTCTTTCATGCTGCTATAAATACCACCACAATGGATGGTATGCAATTGTAATAAAAAAATGACTGAAACCAAGTAGAGCAGAGTTGAGTCGAGTCAAGCAAAAAGGGTACTAGTGGAAAAGAAGCTTTTGATTCCCGTCAATTTAAAGCAAACTGGGCATCAGAGTGTGTTTTCGGCAAACACCAGAGGGCAGGAGGTCAGGACAGCATTGCATTGCAGCGAGTGTGATGTTGTTGTGTTTCACCAGTAACATACGGAGACAGAACAAAACGTGAAACAACAGAATTCAACCAAAGCACGCTGGGTTATGAACTGACTTTTATTTTCTCCATATGTGAAGTTTGTACTTTTATATATCTATAAAAGTACCTCATTACCCACAGTGAACAGAATTTTTTATACATGTCTTTATACATTACACTGTTTCATATAAATGATTTTTATATCTGTGAACTACACATCGGCATTTCCAGTTAATAACTGTTGCTTTTTACTTGAAGTGTGCATAGCTGACCATAGACTTTTCTGTTGTTTATATTAGATATGAGATATGATTCATTATAACACATGAAAATAATCGTCAACATGAAATCATTCCAATTTGCCAAAGATTCAGAAATGCACTGCAGAGGAAAGAGAGGGGTCGAGCACTCTGCTACAAGCTTTTTATATTCACAGCGATCACAGTGCTATAATGAAAAGAGTCTAGGCCATGCGCTTAGATCACGTGGATGCAAACCATGTCTGTAGACTTTGCAGAAAATATGCAGGCAACATGTTAACATTTTAAAATTTTGCTGCCATCTTTGTGATGTTGTGTACTGTAGAAACCCACTCTAAAAATGCATTTTAAAAAACGATAGAATTATTCAGAGTCATTTAGTTATTGCTGCTTTTCCATCGTTGTTTTCCACAAATCCATGTGATCAAAGCCATGCAGCTCTCATCACGTAACTCGTAAATTCAGCGTCACTGTTGCCTTGGTGCCCATATAGATTTAGAAAGTTTACTTAACATATAGAGAGACACGCTGGCAAACATTTATACTTTACTTAGACAATTAAAAGTGATCGTCTTTCTCTTTACTCAATTAAGCTAATCTGAGTTTATAATCATAATTATTAATTTAACGTAATTAAAGGAGCGTTATGATATGTATTAGTGCATGACCATGTTTAAGAGTAAATACAGATACATTAACCAAAATGTAGAATGTCATTTTCCTGCTGCTTCATTCTGACATTTTCTTTCACAGTAGTGTAAAAATTCACCACAAGTGTCATTTGATACGAGCACGGTCGGCGGTCAGACACCCGGAGGAAGATGGCTGTGGCAGAAACACACCTCACAGGCCTGGCTGCAGAATCCATAAGTGCATTTTAAATGTGACTCAGATTCACTGTTAGATTTTTGTGGATTCTGAGAATCTCACTTTATATGAAGCTTAAAGTTTGAGCTGCAGTTTTGTAGACCCAGATGATCTTAGAAGTCTCTGAGGCTCATATGGCATCAGCAGATCAAATATATATTTCGGACCATTTTGACTTTATTTATTTATATTCTACATCACATTGTTTTAACTTTGAAATAATTAACTTAAAATGCAAACCTTACACAAAAAGGCCTCTTATTGTGGGAACACGGTGCTAACCACTGGACCACTGTTCTACTATTTTAAATCTTGTGCACGTGTCAAGTGTAATATTATATATATATATATATATATATATATATATATATATATATATATATATATATATATATATATATATAACATTTCCACCAGGGATTAAAAGATGCTCTTATTCTGAAAATGAAAATCTGTGGTTATGGATATGCTGAACATTTAAAGATATACTTGGGGAAAATCTGAATGTTCTTTTTACTAATAATCATTAAATATTATTAACCATCAATAAAGAAAAAAAAAACTTTGACCAAAAGCAGGAGTGGGCTTAACAAAGTTAGAAAGATGCTCCGGTAAATCCTA
Organism: Aulonocara stuartgranti; assembly: GCF_965226115.1. Lineage (NCBI taxonomy): Eukaryota > Metazoa > Chordata > Actinopteri > Cichliformes > Cichlidae > Aulonocara > Aulonocara stuartgranti. The sequence goes on along the minus strand of NC_138940.1, from coordinate 12,195,451 downwards.
CATGCCTTACATCCCAGTATTCACATTATTCATTTCATTTCTGTCTGCAGTAATAAGCCCACGGATCATTTAAAGGAAGTTTTCTGAATCATTTCCCTGAATCATTCTGTTTATTCATAACTCCATCTGAGTTTCACATCATCACATTTTAACTAGCAGATCCGTGAGTTATAAATTATCATTTTCTCCCACAGTTTTACAAGGTTTCATTAATATTTTACTACTAGCATAAAGATCCAAACTTTAATATGATTTTATTTGTATTCATTCCCATCATTATCCCGTTTCCCCCCCTTGTTTTTTCTTCTCCGTAATCCGTACACCTCCTCACTGCTGCTGTTAACAAACCAATTTCCCCTCTGGGTTCAATAAAAACACAACTGCCTGAAATAGGAAGAGAGGGAAATGACTTAAATTCTACTGGAGGCTGATAGAAGAAAAATAAATTTTAATCAGGATTTACATCTGAAATACAGTTTCAGAAAAACTGGGTCCAATCAGAAAGCAAATCATGTTCCAAGTCAAAGATGAAGCTTTAAAGCTGCTGTACAAAAATATATCGTTGTTACATGTTGTTAAAATCACTCAGTTATGTGAAAAGTGGTTTTTTCTTTCTTTTGCCTCTGCAGCATGGTGGCGTGGTGGTTACCACTATCGCCTCATAGTCTTAAGTTCAAATCCACTCCCTTCTGCGTGGGTTCTCTCCAGGTACTCTGGCTTCCTCCCACAGTAAAAGACTTGTTGTTTTGGTTTGGTTAGCTGCTGATTCTGCATTGCCCATAGGTGTGAATGATTGTCTGTCTCTCTGTGTTAGTCCTGCGACAGGCTGGCGATGAGTCCAGGGTGTATCCTGCCTCTCTGGGAAAGGCTCTAGGAACCCGAGATGCCTCCAACATCCAACTTACCTCCATAAATCTCATCATTCCAAGTTCAGGTGTTGAGATATCAGTTTTCTCAGTAACTCAGTCCAACAGCAGTCATCCCACACTCACTTCCATTTATCCCTGTGCCAAATTTATATAAGGTTTCCCCTTCTTAACTCTTCTTTTGATGGAGGTTTTATTCTAGACTTGGTACCACATTAACCTCTTAGCTGGTTTCTGTGCTTGAGGAAACTATGACCCATGTGTAGAAACAACTGCGAGTGAGACGGAAGTCAAGTAAGAATTTACACTAATGTTTTCTGTCTGTGGGCCTCACAGCTTCTCTTCTAATTGTGTAAAATGAAAATATTCAAGCTGACTTTAGCTCAACTGAAATGCCAGTATGCTCACTTCATTTTGCAGTAAAGTTCCCACTATGCTTTCTTTTACACATGCATTGAACGGATCACCATTTCTCATAACATTTCTTTTTTATTTGATGCAAAATAGGACTTTTTAACTCCCTGAAGAAAGTTTTAGTTTTGTGTGAGATCGGGCTGAATCCAACTAAAAGTCTTCACAGAGCTGCAGATTTGGCTGAACAGCATTAGGATGATACAAAGTTGATAAATGCTGGTATTTTGGGTTGTTTCATTCCTGTAGACAAGAGCTCTTCATGTGTTCATGTCCACTTGTCATTCACAGTCACCATACTAAAGATTAATACTGTTCATCATTTGCAGGTTGTTTGTTATTGAGCAGCAGATGATTTAATTCTGTTCCTGTTATTGGTTATTTGATTTACTTTTATTATGTACTTGTTAATCAATTCAGATGCATTGATTGGTGTGTTTTTATGAACACATGAAAGGTTGACTTTTGACCTACTGTGTAATCCTCACAGGAGATCCATACTTCAAAAATGCTTTCATAGAATTTTATTCATGTGCTCTAGATTAATCTATCTAACAGAATATTAAATATTTCCAATATGCAAAATCTGAAATATCTGCAGCAGCAAATGGAATACAGTAATGCAGCAGCAATATCAATCCATAAACATGTGAAAGAAGCACTTTAAAATTTGCAGTTTTGCTTGTATAAGGCTTGAACGCTCGGCTCTGATTTGACACAGATTAATGACGTAATGGCTTTAATGTAATTTAAGAGCAAGTGAATTGGAACTGAACTTCAAGGGGTTAAAGAGGTGTGTATTTAACCCGAGTCTGTTCCTGTCCCTAAAAAGTGCCACCCCCCACACAGAAAGCAAAGAGCAGACAAAATGTCTGTTGCTCTCGAACTCTAATTGGTCCTCAAAGATAAAAAAAAAAACAGTCTCCCCATCTCCGCATGTCCTGCCTGACCTCAAGTGCTCTCTTGTTTCCTATTAGTTTTAATTGACTCCATCTCCCTTCATGTGTTGACCTCCAGTCCCCTCCGACAGAGGCTGTCTGCAGATAGCTCTGGTGAGGACTGCCGCGCCATCCATCAGGGGCAAGAGAGCGGCAGCAGGAAGTTATGTCAGGAAGTTGGTAGTTTAGCGAGGTGGATGGAAGGTGACTCGTCAGGCTCGGCAGCTAGTTGCGTCCGGCGGCTGTCAGAATGCCTGACCTCCCCCTGCTCTCGACATGACAGAGAGGACGGCTGAGTGTCAGCTTTACTGCTCAGCCTGTCATGTCTGTCACGCCCGGCGATACAGGAAGTCATGTTTTCTGAGCGTGCTATGAGCAGTTGAAGCATTTTTTCTTTTATCCTTTCATTCTGGATTCAACTTTTTTTCCCCTCCCATACGGTTCCACGGACCTCAGAGCAGCTTGCTGTCACAAGATGAAGCTTCCTGGCAGGTTTCTCCGCCGCTCGTAAAGGTTTTATAGGAAGTAGATGAGTTTGGACAGAAGGAGATGAGCCAAAGAGGGCACGTCTTTTTTTCTGAACACTCTAAGCAATCTGTCTGTAAATCTAACACGACCCGTCACACCTATTATCTCCTCCCATAGTTCTCAATGACTTTGGCTTCTCGTATGCTTGTTGCCCTTTGTCTCTCAGATGTGTGCTGATGACTTGCTTAAGTTTTGCTTCCTGGTTCATGTCCTTGGAACTCTTTTCTAGATCCCATATGATGAAGAGGAAGTAATGTAGCCCAGGCTCTATCTCTAATTTAAGGTGGACCGACTTTTCGTCACATAGACCTTTTTTTGGTCAACGGTAAACACGGCCGAGGTTTCACATGTGGTTGTATCAAAAAGCACATTTCATCCTGCTCCAAACAGAATTTGCATTCTGTATGAGCTCTATGATGTAACTGAGACAGGATGACCATATTAGGGATGTCATGTACAAAGGTCCCAACCAACTGCTGATTAAACATGCTCAGCATCAATTTGTGAGTTGCCAAATATGTAAATGAACATTTTCCCTTTGATGTTGATAGAAAATTAATCCATTGAGATGAATTTTCCTAAAGACATCTGTTGCTCTAAATGTGCTGTGTTTAAAAAAAAATCTCTGAAGGCTTTGGGACCATTTGGTTACTACACATTACAGACAAACATTTCAGGACTGGAAACTAAATCCAAACACTGAGGATAAAAACCTTTTTATGAACAGGAATTATTGCACTGATGACTTGTGCGTGCATGCCTCATACTCCTGACTCACTGCAGTTACAGGTAATAGCTGTAGCATTGTTGGTACAATTCTATGATTTGCATTTCTTCATTTATTTTCATTTGAGACATTTAGACCCAGAATTTGTCTTTTTTTTCCCAGCAGCACTTCACACAAGTGTGCCATATATTTTGGCTTTCAGCAATTCAGAATGAGTCCTCTTTCCTTTATTATGCGTAATGGAGTTTTAATGACGCTGTTGGTGAGGTTGGAGGAGAACAGAATTAAGTGCACACCTGAGGTGTATTGAGTGCTGGTTTACATAATGTATACCAAGGAGGCTTTAACTTCTTAATGAAGAAACATCCATTCATACCGGTGGCATTGTAAAACCTCGCATTAGAAAGTCGATTTTCTCCCCTGTTCTGAAACATTAGCCAGAAACTGAAGGAGTTAACATACGGTGAGATATTAATGTTTTCTACCCCTGCAGGGAAAATAGGAGATCTGCGAGAAGGAAAGATTCTTCCACAAATCACAGCTTCATTTCAACTATTCAGCCAAATATCCCTCTTAACAACTCATTTAGAATACCAACTCCTGAAATCTTATTTTCTTGAAACAAAAAAAGCCACCAGGGCTCAGAAAACAGCCACTTCTGGCACCTATTAAAGTCTGGCTTAATGGAAAAGTGTCAACTGGATATTTCATAAGTCAAACGTGCCTGAAGTAAATAGGTGCAGAGGGTAAGAGGTGCTAAAGAAAATAATTTTTTATCAAAGTAATATTTCTCCCTTTTCTCCTTTCACTGAACTCCTGTCACATGATTTACTGCAGCCGTTTTCAAAGTCTTTCTGCCCATAGCACACCAAGCCAGAAATCACGACACATCTGTATTCATACCTGCACAAAATAATCTGTCATCTGATATGTGAGGGAGAATTGGTCCAGCAAAACCATGTGGGTGGCAACCTAAAGAGGAAAAGGAGCTTACTATGAAGTGTTAAAAACTGTGGTGCCTGGTTCCAAAAGTGAGTCAGTCCCCAAAATATGAAACTTTACAGTGGAAATAAACATCTTTGCAGTTTGGATCCAAAAAGTGTGTTGGTAAAGTAGATAGTTTCACAACTCATCCACCTGGAATCAGGGACTCACTGCACTCCATTTTGATGAACTCTGACAAATTTATCTCTCTCTGCTAAGAACCAGCATGGCCATTTCATGGACTCACCATTATGTGGCCAGGAGTAGAATTCATTACGGACTACATGCCAGCACCTCAGGACTGCAGCAGTGATGCCTCATTGCCAGATACACTGAATGACTTCTGTGTACGCTTAAGGAACAAAAAAAGGTAACTGTGAGAAAAACCACCCCTCCTCTGGTCAGGGCCAACGTTGGGAAGACTTGGCATAAAGTTAATCCATAGAAAGCTGCTGGACCAGATAACATACCTGGCTGGGTGCTCTGGGAATGTGCTAACCAACTGGCAGATGGTCTGCTAGACATCCCTGAGCAGAGCAATGGTTCATACCTGCCTTAAAGGCAAAAGAATCATCCCTGTGCCCAAGAAGTCAACTGTGTCTTACCACAGCCATTATCAGCCTACAACACATATCATCAAGTAGTATGAAAGCTGGACCTGAGGCACATGAAGTCCTCTCTTCTGGAATAATTAGACCCTTTAGGTGGAGGTACAGAGCAGGTACATCAGACTGCTGTTCACAGACTTCCGCAAATCAGTCATCAACTGATTGAGAAGCTGAGCATACTGATCATGGACACCTCCTTTTGTAACAGTACCCTGCATGGTGTTCCACAAGGCTGTGTGGTCAGGCCACACCTGCTCACCCTGTTGACACATGACTGTACTGCCACAGAGCTACACAGCGCAAACTACATCATCAAGTTTAGAGATGACAACATTGGTATGGCTCAGTGACAGTGAGGAGTCTGCATACATAGAGGAGGTCAGCGGAGACAACAGACATGATTGTTGGGGGTCTGCTACTGAGACCAAGAGAAAAGTATCTGAGAGTGAACATGGAAGGTGACCTCATACAGGCACAACCCTGAAACAGTTCAGCAGCGTTTTCACTTTCTGTGAAGGCGAAAAGGCCAACCTTCATCCTGCTATTCTTACCACATTTTACCTGAGGACAGCTGAGCACATCCTCTGCTCATACGTCAGTGTATCATGTGGGAACTGCAACAAAACTGAACCAAAGTCTCTCCAGCATTTTGTAATGACAGCAGAGAAGATCACACATAGCAGATGTGTCTGCATGATAGACCTGCACAGCTTTTGTATGCACCTTGCTAGCTGCACCCTCCAATCCAAATATAGTAGCATGCTCAAACGCTACATCCAGATACACAGAAACAACTTTCCTGGATTTCCTTCACTGGATGATTAAGCATGCATGACACAGTATCCATGTGACCCCACGCCATTAGGGAACCACTAATTTACAGAATCTTTAAGATAAATAAAAATACTAAATACAATCACAAGCATGGTGTTATGGGAACATGGTGAAGGAGTCCTTGATCTTTCTCTTTCTAACTATAAAACTCTTCTGTTCTTAAGTTTTCATTCAACTTAGACACACAGGGCATCATCCAGATTAAAAAGCTCAATATTATTCAGGACTTAACATCTCAGACAGCCTCCAATTTCCTCATCAACTGGGATTTTATTTCCATATCAGACTTCAGGATGTCCCTACTGTGTTTTCCTCCCACCGGTAATTATTTGACTCCACTTTTAGTTTTGTTTTTCCTACATATTGCAGAAACATTTGCATAATGGCTCTGCATTAAAACCAGAAAAGTGTTGCGTTATACTTACACAGTTGCTTGACTACATTAAAGCAACCTTTCTGATGGTTTATTACAACAGTCGTAGCGTACTCAGTTTTATTTGAGTTCTGTGCGTAGCCGTGCTGTGACAGGTTTAAGATTTAGGCAGACTTTCTGCATCACATGGACAAAAATACTGAACTTTAAATGCAGTTTTTAACCAACATCAACATCAACAGTATGGATTTTCAGGATGACAGCTGGGAACCATTGACAGTTCTCTATTGTGTGCTTATTATTAGTAACTTATTGTTCCCAGATGTTAGAGTGGCACAGTGGTGCAACACTTAGCAATGCTGCATCATCGTAAAATGTGTGTGGGCTTGAATTTGCTGTTTGAAAAGGTGTTTTATATGGAAAACTGATCTCCCTTAAAAAAGGACATACATCAGCTACCTGAAAGACCAACTTAACATTACGCTATTATTGCTAGCCATTGTTCTCTCTGCACTGTGTGCTGGTAGCATGTTTTTATCTGCATGTGAAATGCAGTGTGGTTTTGTCAGATGGTTCGATGTCTGTATTAGGAGGTTGGAAGGTGGAGGCAGTGTATCCAAGAAAACTTAGATGGCTGTGTTTTGATACTTTGATAGTTCCCATAGTTTTTCCCCACTTCCTAATTTGTTCCATTTTTCACTCACTGGTTGGAGTTATGGAAGTAAAACCTACTCAGCAAGGGTTAAGCTATAAAAACATCTTTTTAAGTTTAGGAAAAAGGTTGTGGTTAAACTTCAAACAACAGTAAATCTACTCCTTAACAACTAAGTTGCAAGTAATAGATGTGTCTCCCTCACTTTAAGGGATCATACTCTCAAAGTCAGCCATGCTAGTGGCTTTTTGGAAACAATTGGTTTATTGGTGACAAACATCTGCAAATAGTAATTCTAACATTACATTTTCAGTTTGATGCATAAAGATGAACTAAAGAAAGGTTTAAGTTAAAAATTAAAAGTCATGTTTTTAAATTAGCAACTTGTTTGAGATGTTTCAGGTAGGAAAAACTTTTTAAACATGTATTACTTGATTTACTAGATGTAAATTATAGCTAAAAGTGATAAATCAAAACGACACGAACTTGCATCATTTCTCAAACATAAAAGAGAAAGGCATAAAATTAGCCGAGCACAGTGCTCACAGATACGCAGTTATATCAGTAAGCTATAGAAAAAGTTGTTACATACAAGTTACCATATATAAAGGGCATAAAAATGTCAAGTCCATTCTAAAAGAGATGAATAGGGGTAAGTTTAAGAAGCAGGCATAATGGAAAGTCATGCAAGTTTCCATTATATTCCATTGAAGCATTTTCAGATGTTGCTGTGTGCAGTATATAGTGTAATGTTCAGTATATAAATTAAAAATGATGAATATGTGATTGCACATTAACAGCTGTTCAATCAGTACAGACTGCAGGGGCATACATGGAATGTATTTTCCTTCCGTTAAGCTGGTTCTGATGCAGATCCAGTTCTGTCTTCATTAATTCTGAGGACAGCCCACATTTTAGCAGGTTAATACCAGACTGTCTTTTCTTTTTCATTTTGAAAAAAACAAAACAAGAAGTACTTAAATATTTAGGCTATATGTGGAAATATCACAGAATAAAGGAAGTCTAAAATATTACTTTTAGCGATCTTTGTAACTTCTGCCTATGAAAGGTCCTGTATGATGCTTACATGCTCTTCCTCCTGTGTGTGTGTGTGTGTGTGTGTGTGTGTGTGTGTGGGGGGGGGGGGGGGGGGGTCATTTCCTAATAGGTAAGAGTTTTCCTCTTTACCACCACCAACACCACTTAAAGGGAACAGGATAAAAGCAGATGAAAAGCCACAGTGAGACCACAAACTCATTCAAGGAGTCATAACTCAATCAAATTTGAAAACAGAGACATGCATCATCAACACGCTTTTTCTATCCGTTTTGTTCAATATACACTATGCCCTTTGGGCATAGACATGGAAGCAATACCACTGCAAAATCCACCCACCCACCTACCCACCCATCCATCCATCCTCTTCTGTTTATCTAAAGTGGGGTTGCGGTGGAAATACCCTACGCAGGTTACTCCAGACATCTTTCTCCCCAGCCACACTTTTCAGTTCCTCCTTGGGGATCCCAGGCCAGAGAAGAAATATAATCTCTCCAGTGGTTTTCGGGTGTACCAAAACTCTGACCACTGCAAACGTAAATCAGTGTGTTGTTGCTGGTAACGCAGGACTCTTCTTCATGTGTGTTTTGTTCCAAAGCACTTTGGTCGGTGTCTTTGATGTCTTTCCTGTTCAGGGAAAAAGGTGCACTACATTAAGATCCTGTATCTTAATTAGGCAAAGACTTCACTGTACTACACTGTGTCTCCTCAAATAATATCAGCGCAGGCTGTATGATGAAATCAGGACACAGAATATAGATGTATTAAAAGTCAATGTTTGGCAGTGAGCACGTTATTTTTCTCTGAGTAAAAACTCGGGTTTTGGAAGGACATTTATTTTTTTTGAAAACCTCAGTGTGATTGATGAAACATCAAGGGGATAAATCCGTCACCGTTATCATTACCAACATGTCAGCTCGACTTTGAACACAACGCAGAGCAACCTGCCAAGGAGAAATGCTAATTATACTAATTACAAAACATAGATGTTATCCTCCGTGTGATGTGAACCACAAATGGATGTGGATGGAGGTGCCATTTTGGCATCAATAATCGCGTGTTACCATTTTACTGTGGATGAGTGCATTAAATGGAGAACTCTTTGAAGCTTCCTGGCTGTTTTGCAGCACTGAGGTCTCTTCCATAAAACCCATTAGCTTCTGTGTGATAGTGGACTGGGAGCCGCCGCCGCTTTCTCACGTTGACCCTGAATCCAGCCTGAGAGAGTCGAGGGCTTCAGATGAGGACAGTCGCTGAGCAGTAATTACATGACAACCTTTAAATAACTGCCGCCTATAGCTGTCATTTCATAATGTGTCTGTACCAGTTTGTCTGGCAGAATGTGACCACGAGTGAGTGTGGCTTGAACAGAGCAGAGCAGCAATTCATCACTGCAGTGTAGCAGGAAAAAAATACTCCATTAAGGCTGGAAGTCTACTTTCTAAATCTGCAGTTAGGTGGAAACTCTTTTTCTGCAAATTTGGTCATTTTCATGATATAGTGACTAGCAAGAGAAACACATTGTTCACTGCAACTATATCCTCCTAATTGGGCAATTTGACCTGTTTTTAAACTTGGGAAACACATTAACAGACAGACTATTTAGTTCAGTTCACTCTGTTAACTTTCTAAAAGTAATTCCAGTTTAGGTGGGCAAACATACCTGATCTAAATGTCTGCAAACTCTCCCTTCAAGGTCATGGCCGCTTCCAGGGTGGCTGCTTCTCAGGTTGGCCCCTGGTTGTCTGACCACCTGCAGGCCTGTGCAGACCAATCATCATTTTATGTGTAAGACTGACTCCACCATCATGGAGAGGCTAATCACTGGTGATGAGACCTGGATCTCCAGCTTAAGATGTAGAGAGCCAACACAAGTTTTAGTCCGAGGAGCCTGCAATGTTGAAGCCAGAAGAACGAGAACAAATCAGGGAGAACAAACTGAGGGAAACACCAGGTGCATTTTTATGTCGCCTGCCTATAGACAATGGATGTAAATTATCAGCTTTGCTAAAATACAGCAGTTTTACATTGAATGTATAAATGAATATGTATATAAACATCATTCGGGTAGCTTAGTTAGTGGCTTAGTACTGTTGCTTTAACGCATGAAGGTCCTTTTCTGCTGTTGTTTCTTCTGCTATTATCACACATTGGTTTTACCTCACTACCTGTCCAGACATCTGAACTCTACCAACCCTACCTGCCTAACCCCATGGCTACTTGTGCTGAAAAGCGTCTTATTTTAAAGAATTTTAATTTCAGTTTAAATAAAAGTTAAAAAACAAACCTGTCCCTAATCAGTCCCTACTGCATAAAGTGAAAAACTAAATAAAATGAGGCAATCTTCACTCACCACCTTCCCGGCTCGTAGTATTCACATTTGCCAACATGCAAATTCATCCAAAAGCATCTCCAACTCACGAATGCTCATATCAGAATACAGTTTCCATGGAGCAACATCAAATTGGTAGCTATTAAGGAAGGTGTGGCTTTATATGGCTATACACACAAACATCTCTCTCCCTCTCTCTCTCTCTCTCTCTCTCTCTCTCTCTCTCTCTCTCTCTCTATATATATATATATATATATATATATATATATATATATATATATATATATTGTTGGGATTCAGAGATTCTTTTATTGCTACCATATAATTTGCCTTATGAAGAATGTATTAATAACATGTTTCACAGTATCATTTATCAGTAATATTTCCTACAGGGTTTATATTGCATTGAATATGTCTGTCTTCACATTGACCTTTCTATTTTTATAGGTTGAGTTCATTTTATACACAATGCATAAATGTGCTTGGTTAGAGTTGATGTTCCATTCTAGAAGGTTTTAAGCTTCACTGGTGAGAGTGTCCAGATGATACATGCTGAGGGGAGATGAGAACATAGCAGGTTAATTGCATGCACGCTTACGATACACATATTAATCTAGTAGCAGGTCTGAGCAAAGGCCTAAGCGTCTTCTGCTTCAGTTTGAGACTGGCTGCAAAGTACTCTACTTAGTGATTAATGACGAGGGTCCATTATTAGCTCTCAGAGATGCTAAGACCTGAAGTTATTACCCTAAAAGGCAAGTAATGTAGAAAAGAGAAGTTATATGTCGGTGTATGGTTATTAGAAGTGTACGTGATGTACCCTTGTCTGCACGGGTTGAACTTTTGCCCGTCTGTCACCATGTATTTTTGAACTGTATTGACGTAGGTGTGATATTTTATCCTATAAAACCAGAACCCAATGTAGTCTTGTCAGAGCAAAACAATCCGTATGCTGACGGTTGGTTGTTCTCCTGTGATAATAAAACTCATCGTTTGATTGCACTTTTCCGGAGCCTCCGTCATTTGTTGTCTGGTCTAAAGTTGATCGATCTCGCAACAATATATATATATATATATATATATATATATATATATATAGCTTAGCTAGGCTGAAAAACAGCACAGAGGCACTAATCATGGCAGCACAGGAACAAGCTCTGAGCACAAGATCGATAGAGATTGGGGTCTATCACACCGGGCAAGACCCCAGGTGCAGGCTGTGTAAAGATGCCCCTGAGACAATCAAGCACATAACAGCAGGGTGCAAGTTGCTAGCAGGCAGGGCATACATGCAACGCCATAACCAAGTGGCCGACATAGTATGCAGAAACATCTGTACCGAATATGGCCTGAAAGTCCGTAGGCCAAAATGGGAGATGCCCTCAAGGGTGGTGGAGAATGACCGAAGAGAAGATCTTGTGGGACTTCCAGATACAAACGGACAAAATGGTGGTGGCTAACCAACCGGACATAGTGGTGGTAGACAAACAGAAGACGACGGCCGTAATGATAGTTGTAGAGGTTCTGAATGACAGCAACATCAGGAAGAAGGAACACGAGAAGCTCAAGAAATACCAAGGGCTCAGAGAAGAGCTCAAGAAGATGTGGAGTGTAAAGGTAACGGTGGTCCCATTGTTAATTGGAGCACTAGTTGCAATGACTCCCAAGCTAGGTGAGGGGCTCCAGCAGATACCAGAAACAACATCGGAGATCTCTGTCCAGAAGAGGGCAGTCCTAGGAACAGCTCCCAGGCCTCTGGTAGAGGACACAAACTTGAAGGATAGACCGCCCACAGGGGTGAGAGGGGAATTTATAGATAGATAGATAGATAGATAGATAGATAGATAGATAGATAGATAGATAGATAGATAGATAGATAGATAGATAGATAGATAGATAGATAGATAGATAGATAGATAGATAGATAGATAGATAGATAAAAAAAAATTGTCAACTGTTGACTAACAGTGACAAAGAGATCGAAACCAGGTGAATGCAAGTGTGTTCCATGTAAAAATCTAATCCTGAATTCAATTATACTCAACTAGGATGAACGGCCTAACCCTGAGGAGACCTCCATCTCTAGCTGGCTGAACTTCTTATCTGTGATTGGTGGTCAGACAATGACAACATCCCTGTTGTCATCCTTGCTGTTGATCAATGCCACAATTCCAGGCCAAATGACCTCAGCGAGGGCTGCCGTGCGAGGGCATAAGTCAGCCAGTCTTTGTTGAGCCGGCGTTCTAAAGTGGCTGTTTTCACCTCGTCGCAAAAGCAGCAGCAGCTGCCTCTGATGCTCTCCTCTGGCTCTGACACGGGCTGATTGGTGTGTCATTGAGCTCCCAGCTTTATTCGACTGTCCATCAAAGCTGAAAGCTGAAGGGTCCCTGTCTCTCTGGTTAAACTCAGCCCCCCAGGGCCTCCCAAGCGCAAGGTCACTTGGCAAGTGATGTGCTGGTGACCTTGGTGGGATGGGGTATAATATGAATACAATCATGCTGAGTGGTGAAATAATGGTGCCGTAAATTCAATAAACAACCCGGTGGACCTGACATCACCTTCCTTTCATGACATCTTTTTCTGACAGGACAAAGTAATACAGCGCTCCCCGGAGAGTCCCTGAAAACAGTCAATTTCTCTGTACTAAATGTCAAGGCAGTCGTGCGTGGAAATATGAAAATGGAAGAGTGGAGGAGGAGGCACTTAACGGTGAGGAGAGGACAGCAGCACCTGCTATCAGCAGGAATCCCGCTCTCTACCTGTCTGAACATCTGAACTCTGGAGGAAAAATACAGTTAACCAGAGAGAGAGAATGGAGGACGGGCCTCAGCAGAGTGAGAGAGAGAGAGCCTAGAAAAAAACAACACAATGAAGCTGGGAGCATTTTTAAACTCTGACTTTCATATGAGCTACAGATCAAAGAAAATCATTTGTTAATATTTCTGCCTTTTTTATGAAAAAACTAATAATAATTCTGTCAGCGGGATCCTCATTTACAGAACAGTTACTGAAGATGTCCTTTGGCATCAGTTTCTCAACTCATCACACAGACATTTAATCAAGAACCTTTGGTGTCACGTTTCAACTCACCAGCTACCTGTAGGAATATTTCAGCCCAAAGCACAACCTAAGCAAAGTGTGAGGTAGGTAGGTAGGTAGGTAGGTAGGTAGGTAGGTAGATAGATAGATAGATAGATAGATAGATAGATAGATAGATAGATAGATAGATAGATAGATAGATAGATAGATAGATCTAAAAGCAAGGTTAAGCAAATGTCACCATTTTGTAATAATTGCATCACCAGGATGTAACAGGACATATCTTCTTAACAGCTATACCCACAGCAAGGACACAGTCATGGCTCCTCCTACCTGAGCCCCACCTGAGCACTGAGCAAACACCATGATAACTGATGTAGGCCAAATGATAAGTACACTTAGATGGATCTTTGCTCAGATACCCAGTAGATATGTCCCAGAAACCTCTACTGTGCTCATGGTAAATGGCCTGTATTTGCATAACGCTTTACTAGTCCCTAAGGACCCCAAAGCTTTACACATCCAGTCATCCACACATTCACACACTGGTGATGGCAAGCTACATTGTAGCCACAGCTGCCCTGGGGCGCACTGACAGAGGCGAGGCTGCCGGACACTGGCGCCACCGGGCCCTCTGACCACCACCAGTAGGCAACGGGTGAAGTGTCTTTCCCAAGGACACAACGACCGAGACTGTCGGAGCCGATGCTCAAACCAGCAACCTTCCGATTACAAGACGAACTCCCAACTCTTGAGCCACGATCGCCCCGCATCAACTGGCTCAGTTGTTTCACGGTTCAGCTGTTGATTTGCATCTTGAGAGGAGGGTTGAGTTTTCCATTATATTTTTATTTAAGATTCATTGAATCTCTCTCTCTTATATTTAGTAAAGCTAAACAGCTATAGAAAACAAAGCAAACTGAAGCTCTCAGAGGTTACAGTACCACAACTCTTACAAGTTTTTGAGTGGATCTCATTGCACTTGCAGACAGAAATGTTGTGTCAGTCAACTCCTGATTCACAGATCTGGTAGTGACAGTTGAGCCAGTTACTGGGTGTTAATACCAAAAATAGCACTGGACTGCATTAGTTGGAGCAAACAACGTTTTCCTTTTTTGTAATTTACTCTTCTGACCTTTTCTGGATAAATATATGTATAAGAGGGATGTTTTGTTTCTCCATACTGCTGTTATGTATCTGCATACAGCCTAATGCTGATAATGACTTTGACCTGAGTGAAAAGATAAAACTGTGGTACACGTGACTGCTTTCATAAGTTGTAAAAGCAGTTCTAAAAATAAGACAACTGTTTGCCTAACACAGTTAGTATAACACACTGACATTTAGACCGTATCTGCAGTGTGATTGAAGTTTAGATTAGCTTTAAACTGCATCCAGTTTATCGCTTTTTTCTTCTCTTAATTTGAAGCGCGGTGAAAATACAGGTAGGCCTTTTTATCCTCAGTCATGTTCAGGCTGTATTGAAGCTGTTCAGTTTCCCCTCCTCCTGCAGGTGAGCGGGGTCCTCAGCTCGGCCATAAACCTCTCAGCAGCTGCTCACAGAGAGCCATTCTGCTCTGATGGACGTCGCATCTGATGAAGGTAAAGCTGCACTGATGCCCTGAAAGGACAGTTCCATCATGATTACATTTACATTTAAAGGGTCACTTAACCCAAATCACACAGTATCTATTAAACTGTGTACGCATTGTCATTTCTGTTCATGCAGATGGTTTGAGTTTGCAGCACTTAAACTCCAGTAAAATAAAGGTGAACAAATTATCACAATGAAGTTGATAAAGTGACATTTTAAATTGTTAACATCATTACGTCTGAAAAAAAAAAAAATCACGTGTCAATTTGGACTTGGCATCGTTACCGAAACATTTTGGCATCATCCTGAAATAGTTTGGTTTCTCACCTTGTGCCTCAAACTAGAAACAGAAGTTGTCTTTCTTTCTTATCAAACTCTGCAGACGTTCATGTGGAGAGTAACAGAACATTAAATTTAGGCTCACGAGTCACTCACTAGATTCCACCTTTATACCAGCTTTATAATGTCTGGTTTGGGTAATTGGCTGTGGAAGCTCATGAAATATCAGGTTATATCATGCTGAATTTTAGTTGGCTCCAACAGCTTAGCTGATCTCAGCCTGTACACAAAGAAAATCTACTGGAGCTCACAACAAAAATCACTGTGAGTTATTTCTGAGTGATTATTTTCCACACGCTGCACCACTACAAACAATCAGACTTCCCCCACCTGCTGAATCCCACTTCAACCCCTGAATATTCTTATTTTTGTGTTGAGCTGTGGAGCCAGAGTCACCCATCTACAATGCAGGCAACAGGAAATAGAGCTATTTAGGTTTTTGCGTTGTTTTTCCTCTCCTTGTGTTCCACCTAACAGATGTTCACGATGAGTGAATTCACTAGAATTAGGATTTAAGTTCAAATACAGTTTGTAGACCGTTAATATTAATTTGTTATTAATGAGGTTTTTTGTAGCCCAAGTATCTGTGCTTAAACAACTACAAGGGGAGTAAATGAGGAATAGCAGTAACACTAAGATGGTCCAAAGGTGCCTGAGAAGATAATGCTGAGTACGAAATGAGCCAAATGTAAATCAGGTGAGTTTTTTTTATCTTGTGGAACTTTAACACACCTCACAGAGGTGAAAAACTGTGAAAAGGCAGAAACTGTCACCCTAAAAGTGTCTGTTAAACAGTAAAATATGATTAAATTAATGTACAGACTTCATAAATTCAAAATGATGAAGCCAGGCTTTACGCAGTCACGCAGGAACTGAAAAAACTAAAAGACACACTCCTGCTCGTTTTACCAACTTGACTGTTTTCTATGTAGATTTGTGAGATTAGCTGTAAAGATTTCTCTGTAGTGGACTCGGTGAGGAGAGGAGAGTAGTAATGTAGAACACGAGCTCAGTTGAGTAGCTGACCTTGTTAACCTCTCTTCCGACTGTATGTTTTGACATATCTGCTGTATGTTTGCATGTATCTGTGACGGGAGCGTTTCTTTTAGGGCCTTCCCAGCATTCTCCGATTTCCCATCGCCACATTAATCCTCATGTTTTCTTGTGTAGAGCTGCAGGCCAACTCTCTGCAGCCCCTCTGCCCTCGCTCCCCCCCCCCCCCCCCCCCTCCCCCAGGGGACGCTCCTCCGCTGCGTCCAGACTTGTCAGAGCAGATTCTCGTCAAATTACCGATGTCCTGCATCGGGGTAATTGCTTGCCAAACCCACTCCACTGATGCAAATTTAAGGGGTCGCATGTGATGGAGATAATGCCAAATTGGTTTTGAGATTTTGAGATGTCTACTCAGCATGGGTAGATAGATATGTGAGACCTTAAATGAAAAAAAAGGAAGAGATGGAATAAGGCTGTGTGCGGGGAATGCTGATTTGGCATTACTCGACATTGGAGAAGACTGATAGATTTCTCCTGCCTGCAGCGTGCTTCTCACACAGAAAATAATTGTAAAGTATATCTGGAGGGCTTATAGTGCGGCATAACAGACTCATACACTGCAGTCATAACACCTCCTCTCTTGTCCCGTAATGTCCAATTGCCTCGGCTAAGTAGCCATTAATTGCGGTGGGGCTGATGGCCGGAGTCCAGCTCGAGTGTTGTGTGGCCCGACTGTTAATGATGCAGAGAAAGCGGCTCAAACTGGCGTCTCAGCCTCCGTGGATGGCTGAGCTGCCCCGGGCCTCTGTGATGCTGATGTCACCTGATGGGAGAGGCTCTCTGGCGCTAGTGAAGCACTCGATTGGCTCAGCCATGGGGACATATCAAACTATGCAGCTCATTCCACGAGGATTAAACTCTGGAGACTTAAGAAGTTAAGCTGAGAGTCCTCTGGGGAAGAACCCTCACATGTCTGCTGGTGGAGGATTTTAAACTCAGACTGGGCTAAGTTGGTGGTTGTGGTGGATTTGGTAGTGAAGAGGGGCTGAAGAGGCTGTTCATGGGTAAAATGGTAATGACAGTTAAGGAGTGGTAATTAATGGAGTTAGGAGGAAAGCCCCCTCATGGGATTGGAGAGCAGGAGGCCCAAGGGCGAACAGAGACTGAACCATTTAAGCAACAATCCATCGAGTGACATCAACAAGGCTGAACAACTGAACTAAGTGTGCAGTCTATTGTCTCAGAGTTTTTGCATGTATAAAAATGGCTGTAAATCCTAAACAGTGAATGCAGACTGCTTTAAAAACTCCTGGAATTAAAGCTTTGCACTTCAATCGCATCTTGACTGTTTGATTTAAAATCTGGTGTACAGAGGCAAGACTATGAAAAACATGCTGTACTACAAAAAGTTCTGGACCTTAAAGGAGAAATACACAATTTTCTGATATAGCTTTAGCATTTTCACATTCCCATCAATTCAGTTCAGTTTTGTTTATACAGTGCCACATCACAACCATTGATTAAAGGTGCTTTATACTGTAAAGATGCTAAAATAATACAGAGAAAACACCAACAATCAGAGACCCTCCCTGTGAGCAAAGCGACAGTGGGCCTGCGATGAGAGGAAAGGTGAGCTCCTCAGCTCTGTCACACCTCACATGCTGCCACCAGTCAAAGGCCAATGAGCTCTGGGTGTTTGTGTGAGGCAACATTTCAGAGGCTAATGAAATATTTTGTCATCCGGCATCGTCCCCCTGGTCTTCCCATCATACCTTTGTCACTTCGCTTCCTTTTCCTTCACAGCGAATGCTCAACATCGTCACTGCGGGACTTAACAAGCCTGGCAAATAATTAAAATTCAACCAAATGATGAAATAGTTGCAACAAAGCGTCCTTGAAGGGTCGGCAGGGCCCGTTCTGAAAGCAGCAAGGGGGTGGGGGAAAGAAAGCAGTGCTCTTTTTTTTCTCTTCACAGAGAATAATGTTAAGCTGCTGCTCCCAGCTTAAGGGCCTCTTAAATTGGAAAGGCACTGGCCTATAGAGACATGTACCTGTCAAACAAATACCACACGCCTCTGATTCTCTCTCTCCTCTTTCTCTCCGGCTTCATTTTAAACTCTCAGATGGTATTCAAGTCAGACGCGGGGTGCCGTAGAGATTGTTGGGTTTGAGAACAGAGATGGGGATTCGCCTCTTAGAGGTATCACAGCGACGCTGCTGTCGGAGGAATTAAGAGGTGAACTCGGCGGCCCTCCGGTGATCCGCTGAGAAGATGTTTCTCACGGCCCAAAGGAAGCTCGTCGAGTCAAAATGTACGATGGCGGCATGGTACGGTTAAAGTGTGACAATGAACACCTTAAAATCTGAAAGGAGAATTTTAAAAAAAAAATTGTTGGGTTTTTTTGGTTTTGGTTTGTTCATTGTAAAGGTTAGGAATCAAAGGAATTTCAGGGTGGCGAACACATCCAAATTCAGTTTGCACTAATATCTTGGAGGTTTTCTGTGTCTTTGCTTACTACATAAATCTCAAAGCTGGCCTCCTTTGTGTCGATGAAAGCCTCACTGAAAATATAAAGATAAGCTCTGGCAGACTTGGTTCTATGGTGGGCTTTAAAGGGTTAAGCTTCAGTGTGAGTGGATCTGACTGAGAAACTGAGGGACACTGAATGTTCAAAGGGTATCGGCTGGTCAGTCACAAGGCCTGCTTTATTCTCTCTTAACTTAAAATCATAAGATTTTATGTTAAATAAGATGAGAAACTGACCATTTGATGTCTTTTTTATCCAGATGATTTAGCTTCATTTATCATTTAGATTTTTTTTAATGGTTTTTGAGCCCACCAACAAAAAATGATTGTTAATTTTTTTTTCATGTCTGAGCTCAAACTTCATATCCTGAATGGCTGTTATGAGGAGCAAATTAGCTATAGAGACCAAACAGTTTAATATGTACCATGTTATTGCTGCTGGCTACAGGCACTGACTCACTTTTGGAGCCTCTAGTGGACATTAGATGAACTGCAGATTTGAGTTGGTAGGAACCATTCTAGGAGGAGTTGGTTAGGGTACAACCAGATACTCCATTAAGATGGGAGTCACTAAAGCTTTCGAGTCTTCACTGTTTTTACTGTTGTCTGTTACAATATTAAGGATTTGTTTTATGAGCACTTTCTGAATCCATATGCATCGTCTCCCCTGTCTCCTCTACTCTCTTCTCTCTTTCCTCTGCTGGCTGTCAGTCTGACCGAGCATCACGGTTGAAACTGGCTTCCTTCCCTGTGCCAGGGGAATTGATCTGTTTGGTCCCCTGACACTCCCTGTTAGCATTGATTAACCAGTGAGTCACGCTACCTCTGCAAAGACAACGTTTGAAGCTTTCATTTTTTCCCTTAATTATTTAGAGTCACAGCGAGGTGCGCGCTCATCCCAACCTCATACATCATGCAAAATACTCTGACTGACATCCACACTGCTTTCAGGCGTTTTTCCTGTAAACCGGGAGTGTTTGTTTTAGTCGTGAGCTCTGGGGCAGGAGGTGCAGTTAGCGTATGCTGTGATGGGAAGCTGAGAGCTGAATTACCACTAATGGCTGCGGCTGAGCAGAGTGAGGGATGATTTTATGGATGAAGTCATGTATTTTTCCTCAGATTTAAAGGTCTCTCTGAGAGGCCCGTTAGCATTCACGGCTGCATTCACTAGGCTGTTGTGCTCCCATCATCCAACTCCGGCTCAGTCTATTTCTGCAGTGATAAAACAGCAGAGTGATTAAAATGCTGTGATAAAAGCAGCGAGAACAAGAATGCTGCAGTAGAGGATGTTTATGTGACCACTGAGCATGTCAGAGGAACAGAGATTTATTAATGGCTCAGGTGTGTGTGGAGGAAAGGCTAACCTTTCACTCACAGATGTTTCACCAATGCTAGATATTTTTTGTCACAGACAGGATTCGGCTTAATGGAATGCTCATATTTCAGAGTTTTCAAAAAATTAAAAAGGACTCAAAGAGTTTGTCCTGCATTTGTGTCGTGTTGTTAGGGTCAGCTCTACGCTGTCACAGAGACTCAGCTCATTAGTCAAATCTGTAATTTGTCAGGATCAGTGGTACTTACCACAACAACATTTGCATTTTAATGTTGCCTGCACGCATGCAAACAGTTTCACGTGAATCTTCTTATGTTAACCCAATGTGCTAATAACACTGACAGTTGTGAATTTTTCAGGGTTTTAGTGGAGAGTTTGATGATTTTGTCGACATAACGATGAAATGCAAGAGACAAAGAAGCCATAAAGTATATTAAAAGACTTATCTGATTTCCTTTGCACATCATATGAGAGTTTATTCACTGCAAATCAGAGAGTGTGATTTTTAGTCCTAGCATTAGCTAGCATAATGTTAGCTTCTAGCAAGCTATTTAGCTGACTTGCTGTCAACCATCCAAGGATGGGAAGGTTGCATGCCTCATCTCCTGAAAATCAATAATTATGAAAATATTGGCAATAAATTAGGATATTTCTATATGTCTTCTTCTGTAGAAGTGATGGAGGAGACAGAAAAAGAGGAGGAGGAGAAGGAGATAATAAGAAAACAATATTGAGGAAGAGATAATGAAAAGATATACGATACAAACCTTAAATAGCCATACATAGTTTAAAAGAGCTACTTGTGATCTTTAAATGAAAACTAACTTATAACACACTTCATGGCAGCTTTTAGGTATATTTAGGTGTTTACATTCTGATTTCCCTTTTCTTTCTTGAATTGAAGTAATCACCTCGTGACAAATACTGTGACAAATACATCCTGTGCAATCGTGTTTGTGTAATAAGGTTTTTTTAATTGTTACTGAATGACTGTGTTCTCCTATTTTTTTATACTATTCTTTTGTAATTATATTTAAACTGTTTTTCTCTTGACACCACAGGGACTGCACTTAATTTCGCTATGTTACAATGACAACAAAGATATTCTGATTCTACTTCTGACTATTTGAGGATTGATGTTGGAGTATAAAGAGTTACAAAAGAAAACAAAGAAATGTAAAATAAAATAACTCAATGACTAAAGCACAACAACAACAACAAATAAATACAGGTATGAAGGGATGAGGTGGGAAGAGTTTCTGTGTTCATCTTTGTGGCAGCGAAGCTGAAACAATGAGATTCTTTTTTTGCATTTTATTATGTTGGGATTTGTATTTAATTGTGATAGAATGAAACAGACATTAGAGAAAGTGTTGCTGCCTGTTCAGTGAATGGTGCAGAGGGTTGTCGGTATTATCCATTTGTTGTCCGTAGCAACAGTTGTTTGGATGACCTGTGCCTCTGTTGATGTAGGAATCCAAACAGAGAACTGAATGAAACATCAATGACCAAGCAGAACTCCCTGGGCAACAGCTGGCAGTTCAATATTCAGGCCACAGAAAGATTTCTTCACAGCAACATTTTGTGGATTCCACCTCTTTGCATTACCAGTCTGTGTAATCCCTCCATATTTGTTCTTACCGCACATTTTTATGAAATGTCACCAAAGGGAAAGGTACAATAGTCTTGAATTTCCTTCATTTGTACATAATCTGTCCAGAGACTTTCTAAAGTCTTTAGGGATGATTTCATAACCTTTCTCAGCTTAATAAGTCGCAAAAAAACTGAGGTTCTCAGAAACCTTATTGTAACCTTGTTGTTAAGCTGTCTTAGATCCATAACATTTAAAACAGTGTGCCGTCTCACACCGGATTCTCAGTCACATGACTGAAAACAGCTGCCCCATCTTTAAATTACCTGCAAATCCAAGAGGTTTACATACTTTTACCCTTCATAAATGTTGGACTATTTTCCTCTATAATTAACAAAGGAAGTAATCTTTTTGTTCTAGTTGTTAGATTGGATTCTCTGTATGTAAGACTTGTACATAAATCTGCAGAGTTTCACACCACACTCTTACAGAAT
Organism: Aulonocara stuartgranti; assembly: GCF_965226115.1. NCBI lineage: Eukaryota > Metazoa > Chordata > Actinopteri > Cichliformes > Cichlidae > Aulonocara > Aulonocara stuartgranti. The sequence goes on along the minus strand of NC_138940.1, from coordinate 12,173,232 downwards.
CATAGAAAACTCTTCAGACTTCAAACTTTGGACCAGCACACATATGAAAACTCTGCATGACCCGCTGTTGTTTGTTGCTGGAATATTTCTAAGAAACTGTCCTGAGTTGCCAGAGGCCTCTTGTTGCCTTTCGTCTCAGAACATCTTCCTGCTTCCAGCAGCGTCTTAGAGAGCGCAGTCAAACTTTTGTGTGAAGCCTAGGGGACGGAGCCGGAGCACGAGCCGCCCTTCCTCATTTAATTGGCGCCTCTATCTGCTTGTTAGTTCACAACACTTTAATTTGACAGCGGCGTTAAGGATGGGCCCCTCTGTACTAGAAGAAAACTTGATAATGCTGTCAGTAACTAATTAGCGGTTATGGCATCTGTCAGGAAATTGTGTGTAGGGGCAATTAAAAATGATGCACTATTAGTTTTCGCCAACCTCACTGACCCAGTTAGCGTGGGCGGTCAGGATGGGTGGGGCAAAGTGGGCACGCACAGGAGCTCTTCGAGGTTATATCTGGAGCAATTGTTTTCTGGGTTGCTCTGACTTTACGTTTGATGTTTTTATTTCCTCGTGCTCAGACATATCATTTAAACAGGACTCATGCAGCATGCTCTCATCAGAGGCCGACCTTCAGTATACTGCGTGCTGTCAGGAGCTTTGCTTCTGCTGAGTCTGCGAGCTGCTCCCAACAGCTACAGAAATAATAAATGTCAGACTTTTAAGGGTCCTGTCCACATGCCACTTAAAACAGGAAGTCGGTCCAACAAACCACCGTAGAATCCAGCGACCAGTTCTCAAATCTGACCGACAAGTGAAAGCAACAGTGGATCATCGGCTCGAGAGTGAAGATGCTGTAGTCGGACCCTCTTACCAGCGTTTTAATAATCAATAGCAAGTCACCTCACCTTGATATCAATAGTTATGATCCCACAGGATGAATTCTAATGATTTTAGGGAACTTGTGACCTTTCCTCAAGTGCCACCATCAAAGCAGCACAAATAAAATTGAACAACTCAGATGTTTTTTTAGTGAATGATTGGTAAATTGAGATTTCAATGAGCCTGTGACCTCTACTGGGGCTTTCATGTAGAAATATTAATGTAAGGATTTTAGTGATTCTGAGTGTCTCCTGAGATTAGCATAGATCCCACACGTGTATATCAGTGTCCCCAGATGAGGATTTCTAATGATGTTTTTTATTCTTCAGCATTACAAATCAGGCTATAAGTTCTACGGCTATCCTCATGGGATAAAGCAGTTTGACATCATTCACCTTTCTTTTAGACCTGCCATCGATTTCATCTTAATAAATTTAGCTTTAATGATGTATGGTACGGATGCATTTTAGTTCAATGTAATAGTTTATGTATCCAGCGATGCGCCATCATCAGATCAAAACTTTGGTTTATTAACAGATACCAGCAAAAAACATGCCATTTCTGGAAGCTAACAACATTAGCAACAATGCTATCACACTACAGCTGTGTCCAAATTCATGGGCTGTATCCTCCTGAGGATCCTCGCGGTCTATGTGGCCCGGGTCCTCAGAATGTCGGATAGGCCGGAAGTAAACGGCTGGGGAAATTGGACTAGCCTTCTGATTAGCTTCACCGCTGTCTTGGTGACAAACTCGTCCATCTGCTCCTTGCTATCTAAAATATAACAGGACACTGGCATAAATTCTCGACCATCTCACGGTTCTGTTTAATCAGTTTTCTGTTTGACGTTTATTCAGCTGTGTGAAAACCAAGGAGGAACCCACCCGGGGGATTTATAAAGTTTTATTTTATCTAATCTAATCTAATAACTTTAATCTCAGCCAAACCGATTTACTCACGAACAAATAAAACACTGAAAAAAGCCAAACAATAACATTTTTAGGTTGTCTAAGCGACTTATATATTACGTTTAACCTGAGCAGCAAAAGTCCGCTGATCTGAAAATGATGTGCCGGGAGTTGTGTCGTTCTCGGTGGCTTCAGTGACCCTCAAGCTCCCGGCTAGCTATCGAGCTGGTGGGTAGCAGACGTCTCTGAAAACGTAGAAGAACTTTTGGAAATATGCAATATCTTGATAAACCGGGCAGATATTTGAAGTTTACACAGCTACTTTCTCGCCTGAAAATATGTTAAAAGTTTATTTTGTGACCCAGAAAGATTAATAACAGTAATTGTAAAACTTAGTAGCGGCCGCCATTGCCGGAAACTGGAATATGGTGGGCCACGAAGGACACACCTGACCCATCCTTCAAATTTGGGGAAAAGGAGGACACATTTGTCGGCTGCATTCGGAGGAGTCGAATTTGGACAGCCTTCGTCGAGTCGCTGTGACGTAATTGGTCTACAAATGCGTCCTCAGGAGGATGCAGCCCATAAATTTGGACACAGCTTACAAATGTGTTTTAAGTTTGTAGGCAAGCCAACATGCTACTTATAGTGCCAGAGTATAAGCTGGGGGGGGAGAACCACACTGGGCTCTATTGCAGAACTAACACAGAGAGACAGGTTAACTGTTTCTAAATTGTCTAACCACACAAACTGCGTGTCTTTGGACTGTGGGAGGAGACCAGAGTGGACATGCAAACTCCACACCGAAAGGCCCCGTCCAGCTGGTGGATTTGAACTCAGAACCTTCTTGCTGTGAGGTAATATATATCAGATATCTAAAGTCTGAAATAGCATCTATGTTCTTTAAAATGTCGTCACTTCATCTATTAGTTGTATTGATGAAGTTTATGCATTCATTTCATCTGGATCTAGCATTAAACCTGGTATTTTTGTTCTTTGCAGGAAGCTTGACTAGCATCAAATTCACCTCAACCAACCAACCAACTCTTCAGCACAGTCCAACAAACAGTCTTGTTGCCTCCAGTTTAAAGATTGATTTTCTACCTCTGATTCCCGAGTGCTGCTTTAGTTTGAGGAACCATGTTGGCATGAGCCAGCTGTCATAAAATGGGGAGCCTTTACAATATTACTAATGGCTGGTGACTCCTGTGCCTTGGTGATCGGCTGTGGTTTGCTGTGGTTTCTAGCCACACTAGAATGTGGCCAATCTCCTGGCTGTAAATCTGAGCCTTTGGTATATCACATTCTCATAACTCGCTCCATCCAGCAACTCTGGGAAGGATTAGTGTGTTTAAAGAACGGATTCAAATTTATTTCAAATTCAAACTGACTAAAAAAGTCAGAGAATTTAAACCCCAGACTGAAGAGTATTTAAACCAGTCTACATGATGTCGTTGAAGTAGAATACACTTCCTTTACTCTCTGAAACATCATTTGAAAAACTCCAACTGTCACTTAATATTTTTTGAGAGCACGAAGGGGACCTTAATTCCAAAACCTGAAAGCCTAAAGTAACACCTCCCACTTCACACCTCCATTAAAAACCAGAGTGTGTCTCGTGTTTTATTTCCTGGTGTGTAGAGAGCATTATCGCCTCACGGAGCTGCCAGCGTAGCTGCAAGAGCTAAACTCTGATGCTTGATCATTAAAAACAATTAAAAGAATCCCGAGAATTGCCTTCCTAAAAGCTCATCATAGCTGTATGAAACCAGTTTTCCTGTCAGTGGTTAGTCATGTGATTCCTTCTCTGCTGACAGCCATCTTCTGTCGGCTCCTCCTCTCTTCACTTGCTTGGGCTTTTGTTTGTTTGTTTGTTTGCTAATTACTTTTTTTGACACCTGTGCCAACTCTGCACTGGTGTGAAAAAGCAGCTCTGCACATGCCTGACACTCAGCTGCACTCAGACACACACACACCCTACCTCTCACTTCCACTGTATCTTTAATACACAGACACACACACAGACACAGATCCCCTTGTGTGCAATTACCTCTTCTTTACCTGCACGCCTTCAAAAACAGCTAGCGTGCAGAGTGCAGCAAACAGTAAACAAAACACACAAACACATGCGTGTATTTATATATTTATATTGAACTTAAATCCCTCAGCTGTTGGATGGCACGGTGTTGGCAGCATTGGAGATATACAGTCTGTAGTTTTCTCTAGTGAAGTGACCCACCCATCCATAAAGCAGCCCATCATAACACATGCCAGCTTATCACAGAGAAGCCACACTGCTGTCAATAAAACAAAGTCTGTGCAAGACTTCAGACAAGCGGCGTCACATGACACGTCAGGTGCCTCCCCACCGAGCCCGGCTGTGACAGATGGGTACAACATGTGTTTTTGGAAGCAGAAGCAAAGTAAAAAAAGAAAAAAAAAATCCCCGCTGGTTGTTTTTAGACAGCGGTGTCCCCGGCGGGCTCCTCCCCTTCCTTCGCTTCTCTCCTCCTGCAGCCAGCTGAGTGATGAGCTCACCAGCGTCGCAGATGGAGGCGTGCATGAGAACAGGTTACAGGGAAGATGTGGTGATCTGAGGAGGGACTGTGCTTGTGTGACTACTTGAGTTGATTCAGCTGCCTCTCTGCAAAGTGGTGCCTTCAGGGACTGTCAGCCCGGCTGGATATGATAATTCATAATCATCCAGGTCTCACAGCAGCAGCATATTATCCTGGGATTGGTGGCGGTAAGTGTAGCAGCAGCTGAGTGTAGTAGCGCTGAGAACCGAGGTGAAGTAACGCTGACCTGTGCAGAGCTGAACTGCTTCAAAATCCAATTCTTTTGTTCAACTTTTATCATAATGAAAATCTAAGTTTTCCAACTCCAGAGTACATTTGAATAAAAACATAGCAAAACAACATTAAGTATCCAAGAAGAATAAGTTATTACATTTTTATAATTGTTACCAGTGAATTAAAAACTAAATTATGTGAAATATACTCACATTAAGATCCAGTATATCGAGCTCTTATAATTTTCTCAATTTTTAGGCTCATATTAGGAGAAGCAAAGCTCAAAAACACTGAATCCAAACTGAGATTTGAAGCAAAGCTTCAAGGCTCTGACCTCAAACCTCATTAACCGGATTAGCAAATGCTTCCCATGTACACTACACTGAGCTCTTTCACACTTTGTTTTCTGCTTTTCTTCATTTTTAAGTCCAGTTTGATCAGCACTTCATTCAGACTGAACCACAACAGTAGTCAAACATGTCAAAGCCTCAAGTCTTGTTTGTCAGGTCAAAATAGCTACAAAAAAGTGCCGAACCTGACTGTGAAACTGAGGAACACTCATGCTGCAGAGAGCTGTCAACCACAAAGTGAATCATCCTTTTTCACCTTTAAAAGGGACTATTTATAAAATGGGCATCACATCTTACTTACTAAAACTTGAAAATAGAAATTTTAGCCTTTATACATTAGCTTTTTTATATTCTGTTCTTTGAGATGAGAACCAGACACATAGTGCATTACAAAGGTATTAAAACTGGTCAGAAGGTCACAAATTAAGAGATCAGCTGCCTCATTCTTTTTTACAGTCCAACTTTTTGTGCAAATGGGAGCAGTCACCCCCTGCTGGCCATAAGAAAAAAAATGCAATTCCACAAAGACTTTACTTTCTGAAACTACATCCATCTTTTAGATACAGTTTTTGGTGTCTAATCAGTGAGTCCAGCAACCCCAAATTCACTAAACACATGACCAGACACAGGAAGTGGAATCACGTGGGCACCTTTCTGTTTATGCTGCATGATTTCCGGGATGCTCATTCAGACATGAAGCCGACACTTTTGGATGCTGTCAGATTAACGATGACGAATGAATGTCTGAGAGCGGCTTTGGTTTTACTGTAATATGTTAAAAGCTAAGAGACATGTTTCCATGGTAATAGTCAGTGACAGCTGCTGAACAGTGGTACTAAAATGACAAGAAGAGGCTCATAATTTGGCTAATAATGTTGTAAAGGATATTTTAGAAGCGAGAAAGGACGTACAGTACTGACCTCAGCAGCTCAGTTCAGTGCAGACAACATGAAATCCTCTGCATCTCTTATATGTCTCTCATATATGGCCAAAGTTTCAAATGATAAGGCTTCACATCACTTTAAATGCTCTGCTTCACTTTTTTGTGAGTGTGTCAGAGTCATCATCTCAGACCAGCTTCTGATGGAGCACCAAACGTTTTCTTTTCTGAAAGAAAAGCCTAGCAACAGAAAACATGTTTTGGTGCACAGATGGATTAAAATAAAGATCAGCTACACTGAGGATGTGACCCTTCAGAGGTTCAATGAGGAAACAGAGGTGACTGTGGCTGATAACCTCCAGGCCACGACAGGAAGTCTTTTTCCAGGAACAGAAAATGACGGGGACTGATTTAAAAAAAAAAAAAAAAAGCCTGGCTGACCAAGATGAAGTTGCCTGGGGACAGAGTGGAAGAGAAAAAGAGATGAAGGGAGGGCAAGTGAGATACATTTATATTATGTGATTAAAGGGAAGGGGAGGCTGGTCACCCAGCGACAGACACAGTGATGTAGTGGGAGTTGAGCGGAGGCTCTATACTCTCTAATTGACCCCGGTTAGGATCCACACACCCTTTCCCTGGCTCACAAAGAGCGCCTAATTGCTGCAGCTGATTGGGTCCTGATAGAATTACGTCTGTCAGTGAAGGTCATTAGGCTCAGATTCATCTTCCATCTCGGGGATGAGCAAAGCCACCCTCCTTATTCCACATGCTGTCTTAACGAGCTCACCGCGGGCTCTTTTATCAGGGAGAAAATCCCAGATAAAGCAAGAAGCCGTCCAACTCGCAGATACACGGATCGATATTTGTGAGCGTGAACAACTTTGGTTCCCCCTCGAGGTGAATTGATACCGAGCGGTGACAGAGGCTTTAATCTGGGAAGTTGAGCTGAAGCTTCCCGCACCCCAGAACAGGAAGTGGACCTCTCAGACGACCATAGGGTCTCGCCCAACCTCCCACGTTTCCCACGTCGGTGAACAATAAGAGTCGCAGTATTGCGCTGCGTGAGAAGGATGCAGAGCAAACTGCAGTTGATATCAACCGTTGCAGACACTCAGCTGTCAAAATGAGCTCGTCAAAGAATAGTAGTGAACAACATTAATGTATCAGACAAAAATCTTCAGATCAACATTCAGATTAAGGGGGTTGGTGATGTGATTCTGGAGCAACATCTTCCCCAAATGCAATGAAAGATGCAATAACCTAACTGGCCTAGCTGAGCCATGGTGATGGAAAAATCTGCTAATGTATCAAGGCTATTTATTTTTATCAAAGAGTAAGAAAGATATTTACTGTTTGAAAAAGTAGTTTGAAACAGGATTAAATATTCTCAGGCCCAGACCGATTTAACAATTCAAACTAAACTGAGGGGTGCAGTTTCTCTCCAGTGCATTCCTCCTGCTCCAGTTAAACGTTTGTAATCATGCACAAACACGCACAGCTCCTATGATCACTGTCAGATACTACTGAGAAGACAAAAGCCGGTAACAGGATGTCTGAAACCTGCTGATCCCTCACAGCTCTGAACAAGGTCGGACAATCTGCCGGAGTTTGTGTGAAGCGGGGAGATGAGAAAACACACACAAAAGGAATAAGAGATATACAGCGTATGATGGATTTAGTTCTCAGCAGGAGCACCGGAACATTGATGATGTCCACCGTTTTTGGCGTGTCCGATTTTCAGGATTTACTGCGTGAAAATCTCAGAGAGAGAGCGAGAGAGAGAGACACGATGAGTCAACGGCAGCTTGAGGTTCATGACTTCAAAACTGAGCTGTCAGAGCTGCCAGGACCAAACTTCTTCACTTCTGCATTTTACAACAGCTTCAGCAAAATGCAAATAACTCATTTAGATGAGAGAGTCCTAAACCAAAATCAAACCTCCTCATTCTGTTTTTAATAATTCATGTTTCTAAAAATTCAGCCTCTCAAGATTATCGTCATATGATTGGTGAACGTGCAAATGTGACATTAACAGTGTTGGGGAAAAATATGCTTAACTATTACATTAAAATGTTCTCATTAAAATGATGGTCAATACAAAGTAGTGATATATAAAAATGACTTGTGTAGAAGACAACATTCATCCTGGTGCTTTGCATCTACTTGCTTTGTTTAGCGCTGTCTCCACATTTACCCCACCTCTCATCTGCCAGTCGCGCCGCTCTGTGCCATGTGACAAGCTGACCAAGGTAGGGATATTACTTTGACTTTTACTTGAAAAAATCAATGTCTGAGGAAGTAAGTTCATTGAAACGAAATAAAGCACCCCCTGCCCCCAAATGTTACATAGCTGTGTCTAGCACTTACAGCGAGTGAAGGATATTGAATTAAATTAACTGTTCGGTAGCTAACAGCTTTGACAGTAATCAGTACTGAGCTTTGCTCTGATGGGTCAAACTTATGTTTACATTTCCAGCTTCTCTGCACTGCTTAAAATGATTAAAACTTTGCTGAATTTGATAAGTTTTGGCAATTTAACAGGGCAGCTTTGCACGAGACAGCCATCCTTCAGTCTCTCAGCTGAGTTTGGCCCATCACGATCTTTATAAAGGCCAGAAATAATATCTGAAAACTGGGCTGAGTCAGATTTGATCAAAACTCAGTCCAAAGTGGCCCTCTTTTTTTCTGCACCACAAATAACCCAAATATAGTCACCCAGCACAAACACTTTGAAAAGAATATTTTTCCAAAAGCCTCAACAACTTTATAAAACACAAAGACACTAGTTTCACTTTTCACACAAATCCCAAAGTTGTTGAGACATGTGGCAAAAATTTCATTCAGTCAGCATCTTGACAAAGAGTCCTTGAGTCCACACAAGACTTCTGCTCAAACCACACATCCATCCAGCGTCTTCACTGCTTCTCCATTCCAGAAGTCTAGAACATTCCCCAGGTGGCACATGATGAAATGACAGGTAAATCCCTACCAGGTCACCAGTCCATCACACTGCTAACAGAGAAGCATTTACACTCACATTCACAATTATGCTCACTTTAGAATCACTTATTAACTTGACATGCATGTTTCCGTCATGTGGGAGGAAGCTGGGGTACCCAGGGAAACCCTCACAGGAGCGGGGAGAACATGCACATGCCACAGTGGTGCTAATCACTGCACCTCCATGCTGTCGTTAAATAAAATCTAATTCATAAGAAATAAAAATAACAAACAATAAAGAGGATTGATGTGAGGTGGAGTGTAAGAGAGACTGGGACGGCTTTCATAGCCTGGAAAGCCCACCTGATCACCTTCCATTATCAGCGAGGTACATCAAGAGTAGTCGAGGACCACCTTGGGAGAGGGAGGATTCAGAGATGGAGAGTACAAATAGACTAAACTGTGTTATTAGTGGTGTCTATATGGTTTTATCCTCTTCCACTTATTCTTGTCAGCGTCGCAGGGGGGCTGGAGCCTATCAAAGCTGTCTTGGGACAAGAGGCAGGGTTCACCCTGGACAGGTCACCAGGTCACATTCACACCTATGGGCAATTTAGAGTTACCAATTAACATAATCCAACTAACCGCATGTGTTTGGACTTTGGGAGGAAGCCAGAGTACCAGCAGAGAACATGCAAACTCCACACAGAAAGACCCGGCCAGGTGGTGGAATTGAACTCAGGACCTTTTTGCTGTGAGGTATAAGTGCTAACCACTGTGCCACTATGCCACTGTGTTTAAACTGTGTTAATAATAATAATGTAATAGATGCCCTGTACAAACATTAACACACATCTTGGATCTTTATGTATCTTGGAAACTTGTTTTCCTTCTTTGCTTTTGCAGTTTTTGTTTTTGGAGCTGATGCAAGCAGAGACCGCCGCCGCTGTTCTGCTGCAGCCGAGCAAATGGAGGCCCGAGCTGCCGGCTGCTCGTTGCTCTTCAGTACATTAAAGCCCTTTTGCTGTCCATTAGTGCACCTCTGTCACGTTTATGAGACGGAGGTGGGAGTTGCGCATTAACTGAAAGCTAAAACGAATGATATAGATGTGCAGAATTTAACCCCTGACCTGTGCTAGGGCGCCCACGCTGCCCAGCAAAGCTGCTGCCCCTGCGCTAACACTCGGGGAGGAACGCGGAGTAATCAAAACAAATGAGTCAGTGAGCGGAGAGGAAACCAGTGCCGTGAGCAGATTTCTAATGACGACTAATATTAGCATAACCTAATATGCTTGTTGATCAAGGGTAAACTTTTGGGGGAGGACATGTTAGGTGCAGAATAAACAAAAGCAGCTGCTGCCAAGGCTCCAGCAGCCTTCAGAGGGAGGAGGAAGACGCCGAGGCCATTCTTAATGTGGGCTGAGCCTGCTGCATGGATATGAGGCAATCTGTCGGCTCCATGCACGCTTATCAACTTCAGTTTTATTTCAGCAGAGTTCTCAGAGGCTCCAATTAAATTCATGTGGAAAGGGAGCAGTTTGAACAATTGCATTAATATATTTATTTTTTCCCTTTCACCATAAGAACATTTCTTCTGTTTCTTTTCTCCTTCCTGTTTTGCTAATTGCACAAACCTCCTCTGTGCTTTCGTTACAAGGCCACAGCTGCAGACCTGCCGTGCTTGTCCCGTAAATATTATATGAAGACTTAAGTAACAATTGTTGTTCTTTTCCCATCAACTATTCATGGTCGCTAAGTTAGGTGGACCGTGGGAGACGAGTGTGGGAGGAACCCTTGCTGCTAAGCTGTTTGCAATGCAGTTTGGAGAAGGCAAAAGCGAGCCCTGCAAGAATAAAGCGTTCATTTTAACGAGTTAATTCTGTCTCATATTCAGCCTTCAAAACATATTCTTCATAGCAGCAGTGAGTCCCCCAGTGGATTCAGCTTCACACGTTCATGCCGTGTAGCCTGAAGATCCCAAAGTTTCCGAAGATAGCAAAAATGTCCGCCTGAATTTTAAGGAAAGGTGTTTACAATTATGCGGAAGGCTAAAATATTCCAACTTGATGACATGGTGAAAGATGTGGCATGAGGTTTAGACTGCATCTACAAACTGCTGTGACATCATGCATGCTGTATAATAAGGCTGTACATACACGAGTGTACGCTGAAAATTTGTATCACATTTCTGTAAAGAAAGAACAAATGGCAATGAGAGGCAAAGGTGTGTGGACACAGGCGACCACATACTTGTTCTGGTTACTTTCAAGGCCAATGCAGACTACACATTATGGGCTTGATAAGAGTGCAAAGGCTTGGATGCTTCAATGCAACGGTGCAAAAAGACTTGGCTTGTAAGATGAAACTGTCACCATCACCCTCTTGTTTTTTTGAAACCTGGCAGATCTAAGTGTTCAAGCTCATCAGTCAAGGAAGCAAAAAGGTAGTTTGCTTGTGGACTTCAAAACTACATCTTTTTACTAGTCACCATCTGCTGGCCACTAGGAAAAAAAACGCAAGTTTGAGGGATTTACACATTGGCTTCACTACTGAATCTTTTATATACTGTAACCAGAACTCATGTAAAAACAGAAGTTACTCAGCTGAATCAGCAGATTGGGCCTCCTTAAATATATGTCATGGTCCCCGTGCCTGACTGGCTGGCCCAGTATGGCTACATATGTTTTGTTTGTGTTTTCTCTCTCACCTCCATCTCACTGCCTGGGCAGATTGCATTGCGGGCTCCGCCTCTGGGCCTCGCACCTGCAAGTTATCACCTGTGATTCTTTACTCAGTACTTAAGGCAGCAGCTGGGAGCACCTTGTCACTGGATTACTGTCTAACCCCTGTCAGTGTTACTTCAGTTTTACAGTCCTCTTCGAGTTTCCTTCGAGTTTTTCCTGACATTGATTCTCCTGTCCTTGTGCTAGATTCTGCATGCCAGGCAGAGGATTTGTTGCTGTGGTCCTGTCATGAGTGTGGTGAGTCGGTGCGGTGTGAGCGTGGAGAAGAATCCCTGGGAGGAGAAAGCTAGCTGTGTGAAGTTCCCCTGTGTTTTCCTGACCCCTTCATGAACCCTGGTGACCTCAGACCCCTCTTCCCTCACTTGTATATATCACACATGGAGAGTCAAATAAAGGAACTAATCTTTGTGATTTCAATTCAATTCAATTTTATTTATATAGCGCCAAATCACAACAAAAGTCGCCTCAAGGCACTTCATAGATACAGAGAAAAACCCAACAATCATATGACCCCCTATGAGCAAGCACTTTGGCGACAGTGGGAAGGAAAAACTCCCTTTTAACAGGAAGAAACCTCCAGCAGAACCAGGCTCAGGGAGGGGCGGCCATCTGCTGCGACCGGTTGGGGTGAGAGAAGGAAGACAGGATAAAAGACATGCTGTGGAAGAGAGACAGAGGTTAATAACAGATGTGATTCAATGCAGAGAGGTCTATTAACACATAGTGAGTGAGAAAGGTGACTGGAAAGGAAAAACTCAATGCATCATGGGAATCCCCGGCAGCCTACATCTATTGCAGCATAACTAAGGGAGGATTCAGGGTCACCTGGTCCAGCCCTAACTATATGCTTTAGCAAAAAGGAAAGTTTTAAGCCTAATCTTAAAAGTAGAGATAGTGTCTGTCTCCTGAATCCAAACTGGAAGCTGGTTCCACAGAAGAGGGGCCTGAAAACTGAAGGCTCTCCCTCCCATTCTACTTTTAAATACTCTGGGAACAACAAGTAAGCCTGCAGAGCGAGAGCGAAGTGCTCTAATAGGGTGATATGGTACTACAAGGTCATTAAGATAAGATGGGGCCTGATTATTTAAGACCTTGTATGTGAGGAGCAGGATTTTGAATTCAATTCTGGATTTAACAGGAAGCCAATGAAGGGAAGCCAAAACAGGAGAAATATGCTCTCTCTTTCTAGTCCCTGTCAGGACTCTTGCTGCAGCATTTTGGATTAGCTGAAGACTTTTCAGTGAGTTTTTTGGACTTCCTGATAATAATGAATTACAGTAGTCCAGCCTGGAAGTAATAAATGCATGAACTAGTTTTTCAGCGTCACTCTGAGACAGGATATTTCTAATCTCAGTCTCCACCCGAGTACTTCCTGCGGCTCGTGGCAATATACATATTTGTATGACTGGACTTTCAATGATTCACAACTGACAGTTATGCTTATTTGTCTTATTGTACTCAATTCAATCCAATTTTATTTTTATACACCGCCAAATCACAACAACAGTTGCCTCAAGGCACTTTAGATTGTAAGGTACATACAGAGAAAAACCCAACAATCATATGACCCCCTATGAGCAAGCACTTTGGTGACAGTGGGAAGGAAAACCTCTGGCAGAATTCTGGACCCTGATGCAGCTCCCCATCCTCTTTTAATCCAACTTTGCTCTTATTGGCTTCCCCTCACAAAAAAGAGAGATGACCATGTAAGGACATCTCTCTACAACATCACAAAAATGCAAGTGTAGAATAAAAATGGTCTAAAAACTGTGAAACCCAGTCCACTGGGGTATTTGTACATACATTGACCTCATTATTAAATACAGCAACTTGTGAATTTCTTATTGTAATAGGTTAAAACAACAAACTGGATATTGGGCCAACTCTGTATTATTTTCTTGTTCCTTTTAATATTATTGCAGTGTAAATGCAAAGAGCAGCAGCAGAGGCAACATTAGTCTCTCTCAGTGTAACACACATGCACAAGAAAATACCAACCCCCAAATCTCACTGAACCACAGTGGAGCCTCGGAGAGTCTAATAAGTCAAACTGCAGGCTGAGCAGGCAGTGCATGAATACCAAATGCAGTCTAATTGATTACCTAATTTATGCAATAACCAGTATTTTTTTAATTATAGTTATTTATTGCCCAAATGTTTACGGGGCTTGGCTGATTCATGGGCAGCACGTCGAGCCACGGGTCAGACTCGGTGGACCCTGTTTATAAAACTGACAGCAAAATTATCACAGCTCCACTTCATCATCGCTGCTGCTGCCATAGCTGCAAACTAAAAACCAGCTCGTGTGCTCGGGAAGGAGCAGAGCATCACCCAGAATCTGAATGTAATTATCACTAAATCACATAACATTTGCTCTTATGTAACATCCTCAGTATCATCAGCAGTGAGAGCTTCTTCACTTGTGTCGTTGCACGTTTAAGCCCTACAGACAATTCTTTCCTTCGGTGCATTTTCCAAGGAAAGCGGTGACGTCGAACATGTTTTTTTGGTTTGATCTAATTCTAGTTTACTCTAAATATCTACATGTGGAGGCTTAAAACCTGCTGCGGATGGCTGATGCAGCACAGTGAATTTGGCTCGGTTTATTTTTTATCACAGTGACCTTATCACTGCGGTAATCCAGCTGAAGTGCGAATCATTTTGAAAAGCTCCAGCAGCCACTGATAGGTGCAAAGATGACAAAATGGTTTTGTAAAATCTTCCTGTCCTGAAAACATTTTTTTGTTTTGTTTTTTTCAGGCTTCTCAAAAGTTGAGCCTAAAACAGAATGGCCCCCGCTGACGTCTCCGAGGTCATTTAAATGTCAAATTTTCATGGCCAGATAACGGAGTTGGACCATCTCCAAAACAGCAATGCTTCTGTGATGAGTAACTAATGACAGCAGTCCAAGGCGAGGCAAGTCATGAACCAGTGACATGGTGCGGGGGAGATGTTCTGGCACAAGCCCGATACACGACAGCTCATAACTTATGAGCTCTTCTGAGGTCTTTGTGTCCGATTCCATAAAGCCTGTGTCTTAGTGTCATTTAGGTGTCATGCAAAGGACCAACAGCTTAAAAGGCAGGGGTGGCTAATCAGCATAATATATTATATTATTGTCTTTTTCATCTTAAAGTTACAATTAGTTTTATATTTTCTAATTAGGTTTTATTTTTATTTCGTTTTCTTGAATAATCAGGCCCCATCTTATCTTAAAGAGCTCATAGTACCATACGACCCCCTCTCAGACAGCTGGTTTACACGTGGTTCTGAGGATATTTCAGCATTTGGCATTCAGGCTTAGATGTAGACATAGATCGTGTTCACATATGGCTTCTTATTTCATGCCCATTTTTAATGCAGTGCCACCTGAGGGTCTGAACATCATAGACTTTGTCCCTTGCTCACAGATTTCTCCAGAGTATCTGAATCTCATGAACCCACTTTATTTTGAAATTCTTCCATAATTTTTAGGGTTTTTTTGCAGAGTGGTGAACGTCTGCCCATCTTTACTTCTAATACACCGCCCCTCTGTAAAATGCTCTTTTTATACTCATCATGTTACTGACATGCTGTCAGTTAACCCAATTAGTTGCCAAATGTTCTTCCAGCTGTTTCTTTAGTGCCATTTACTTTTCCCGCCTTTAGTTGCCTCGTGCCAACTTTTTTGAGACATGTTGTTGTCATCAGATTCAAGATGAGCCCATATAAATGTCACATTGTGTATCAAAGCATAGGTTTATGAGATTGGCAAATCCTTGCACCCTTTTTTAGTTCAATTTTATCCAACATCTCAAGTTTTTTTAATTAAGCTTGTTTTCAGAATTCATATTTTCCCCCATTACATGGTGAAAAGGTGCATGTTTAGAAGCTACAGGGGGTTGGTGGTGGAGCAAATCACTTTGACACTCATACCAGACACCCAATTTCTATATTTTCACATTTCATGTTTATTATTCTTTAATTGTTTATTTGTGATTTATGTACAAAATACAGAGCTTGGTTGAGTTTAGGTCATAAAACTGTGGTTATGGTATAAAATTTACTCTGTTAGCTTGAGAAAAACAAATAGACAGAATGGTTGGGTTGCCATGGTGACATGTCCCTGTTTTAACTGGACAAAATACTCGCAGCACACGCAGAAGATACTTCATGTTACAAAGCCATGTACAAAATCTATTATAAATAAACCCTCCTGCTTTTTAATACATGACTATAATCTTGAAAAGGATATTTGTGTCTGTTAACAAGAAATAATTAAGGTGGAGCCAGTGAGGTAGAGCTGGGCGATAGAACGATAACGATATGTATCGCGATATAACTTTTACTCGATAGAGAAATTAAGCTATCGCGATAGACCTCGCCGCTCTTGTCCTCTTAAAATAAAAAAAAATTTAAAAAAGGTCAGCCAATCCAAACTAAGTAGCGCAGAGCCGAACCAATCACAGCCGCAGCGTCACGTCGCGTGACTTGTTACGTACAGCACAAGTGCCAAGCCGCACGTGTGTTTGTTTGGGAAGCAGCCAGCGGGTAATGGAGCCAGCGCATAATGGAGGAAATGAGTGTGCCGACTAGAAAAATCAACCGAGCGTGACCGAAGAGAAAACAGATGATGGTTCCAACGCCGGAGAGATTGTCGAACGGAAGAGCCATAGAAGTTCCGTAGTGTGAAGGTATTTCGGCTATTTCAAGTCTGACAAAAAACAGAGTAGCGTGCACTGTAAATTGTGCCGAAAGCAAGTCTGGAAATACAATAAACTGGTGCATGCGTCACACTGTGCGCCACGTTATTGTTTCGGTGAAATGAATTTCTACAATACTGTTAATTCTACTCTCTGCAGTGTTTAAATGCTTACATATACACACAGTTACTGTCCGTCCACACATACGACTCTGTTCTGCTTCTATGCCGCAGCTTTGTTTACTTTTTCCCACCGAGGCTTCTAGACTTCTGATTGGCCAACATTTCTGCACGGTTAGGAATCTAGCGCCACCTGCTGCTTTGGCATGTTCATAGCAGCGTTTTCCTTCATTTCTGCCTTTATGTGTGGACGGGATTATTTTTTAAAACGAAAACGGAAAATCTCAGTTTTCAAAAATACCCGTGTACGTGTGGATGTAGCCTCAGTCTCTGACTGGAAGCGCTAATTCGTCATTCGGCTTTTGTCAGACTAAAGTAACTGTTAAAACTGTTTGAAAAGCTAAGCTATACAACAAGGTGAGATTGAGAATTTCCTTTTAGTTCTCAGTTTATTTGATATTGACAAAAGTTAGTCAGTTTTGTCTGTTATTCTGTAAAACAAACTAAGATTTATTTTTAGAATTAATATTTTGTTTCTAAGTGGAATTGACAATTTAGTAGTCTGTTTCGTTTGTTCTATTTTGAAACTTAAACGCTTTAGCGGCTGCCTTTTGTGTAGTTTGCAATATTTGCCTTTATTTATCTGAAAAAGTCTCATGTTCCTTAAGTACATCTACCCTGTTGAACTTATTATGGGAAATAAATATTTAAATAAAAACAAGCTGCTGATTATTTCACATTTTACTTGTGAGCAACGGCACATTTAAATCTTACAAATATAGTTATTTGGCTTATATCGTGATAGATATCGTTATCGCCTGAAATGAAAAAAACATATCGTGATATGAAAAAATCTCATATCGCCCAGCTCTACAGTGAGGGAGAAGTTTTAACAGTGTGCGTTTACAACAGTTGTTTTTTTTGTCGACAAAGTCAGACACAGAAACGAGCTGTGACGCGTGGCCTCGGAGGGGGATGTTTACTTCAGCCAAAGTGACTAGCGGGAGAGCTGGGTAATAACTGCCTGGCGTCACAGCGTGCTGCCAAATGCTGTAAATGCAGAACTCTTGTACCAGCCTTAAACATGGAGCGATGCTGCTGAATGACAGCGAGGCGCTGGATAAGCTCAAGATTGACTTGACATGACAGGAAGTTATCTAAATCCCGCCAGGACTTGTGGATAATATGATGGATTTCTTAAAGGCGCGATGAATGAAAAGGAAAAAGAAAAGATGTCACTGCACTGCTGCCATTGTTCAATTCTGAGAAAAATCTCAAGGATGACGTCTCCGATGACCTCTGACCTCCCACTGAAGAGAAAAAACCTGATTTGGAGTTCAGTTACAGCTGCCACTTTCAATTTGAAGCCTCCTTTCTCTTTTCCTCTGCCTTCCCAGAATGCCGTTCTGCATGTTGATGCCGGAGCTGAGGCCTCCCTGCGAGCTTCTTCGTCTATGTGTCCTTTTCTTCCTTAATGTCAGTGTGTTGCTGTTTTTATATGAGCAGATGCAGCTGATCAGAGCTGACAGACTGGTTGATTTAATGAACAGCTTTTAGCATCCAGGCCTTTGATTGAAATCAGAATCAGGAAACTGAGCACATTTAAAGTCCACCTAAAATTACAAAAGTCATCCCTTTTTAAGCCACAAATCATGTCAAACTGAAATTAGAAAAAGAAAAATCAGCAGAAACCTTCCTTTAGCCTCTGAGTGGGCAGACTCAGATTGACACCTTAGCTGGAGCTAGAGGACCACAGCGGATCATCTGCTTCCATTTTACGCTGTCCTTCTGTCCTCCCTCCATCTTTTCTGAGGTCTTCCTCTCTAACTCCTACCCAGCAGCTCAAATATATCCACTATCCCTCCTCTGCACATCATCAGATCAAATCATCTCAGCCTCTCTAACTTTATCTCCAAACTGCTCAGCCTGAGCTGTCAGTCAACGTCCACTGCTAAAAAAAAACATCACACGGAGATAATCAAATCGTTCACATTTGATAGGGTTATTCAAAAGTGGCAGCGGTTAGAACACTGGTTCCCAAACTTTTTTTGCAGAGCCCCCCTTTGTTTTACAAGAAAATCTTGCCCTCACACCCACCGCAGGCAGAGGAAAGAAATTCTGTCAGGGATACCTACCTTGGCACTGCTGTTGTGCAGGTGAAGCCAAAGGCAAGATATCATCATATTTTCTAGTCTTTGGTTTGGAAGGAAATTGGTTTGGAAGCATATCTGGCGATGCTTCATCTTCTACTTTGTGTTTGTGTGGGAGCCCTGTCAAAAACCTGTCCATTATGCTACCAGTGTCCAAGCATTCTTTTTTTTTTTTTTTACGCCCCCCCCCCCCCCCCCCCCCCCCGGTAATGGCTGTGCGCCCCCGACTTTGGGAATCACTGGATTGGAAGACCTCAGGTAAGCTGTTACCTGTAACTTGGCTGCAGTTTTTCTATGTAAGTTTTTTATCATGTACTCTTGTTCTTGTGTTATTGTAAGGTGACCTTGAAGGTCTTAAAGGCGCCTATAAATAAAATGTATTATTATTATTATCATTATTATTTGTCTTGTTTTTTGCAGTGTTGAATACAAACCGATGGCCCGTAGTGTCGTGTCACCTTTTCCAAAGAGGACACGTGAACTACTTTCACTGGTGTAGATGAATGTGCATTGATATTGTAGTTGGCAATTAGTCGCATACCTTTGCATACCTGTCTGAGAGTGAATGCAGTCAGTCTGAGTTGGACTTTGAGTCACCTCCCCCCAGGTGACCTGTGCAATCACTTTGCAGTTGGGAAAGTTGTTTCAGAAAAAGAAGACCCTTTCATTGTGTGGCACCCTTGATTGAAAGTGGGTGTAACATGTTACAGAGCAGTGTATTACTTAATATAATATGGTACATTTTTAGTGATGCAGTAATGTAAAGCATTACTGTACTAACACACAATTTATACCATGTACAGGGAGGAGGAGAATGATGGAGTGACCTACAACTTTTGAAGAGTCAAGGTTTTCATATTATTTTTACTTTTACTGCACAAACAGACAGGAGCACTGTGGTAAAGTGCTGACAGCATGTCAGCACACAGAACCGAGAGTGATGTTAAAGCTGAGTGAAGGCTGACTGCAGCCCAGCAGCCCCAGCCTGACTTTCAGCAGGTAACAAAGGCAGTGATGAGCAGCCAGGCTTGCAGCATTATCTCCTGCATTTCTTCCTGTTTATGTTTCTACAGTAGAATCACTGTGGCGATGGCTTTGAAGTCTCTTTGAGCTGGTTTTCATCTTTGCTTTGTGTTGTTGGTTTGTACGTGTGTCCTCATTAGGACGGGGATCTGTGTGAAGCCTGAGGTTTAAACTGTTAACGGGTAATTATGTGACAGTGCATTTCAGGACAGGTTACATAATAATGAAAACATAATACAACAAATTGTTTTCTCTGGAGAATAATTAAGTAAAGTAATGCATTACTTTTTTAAGCAATGGAGCAACCAGTAATTAATTCTACTTGGTTTTCCTCTCTGCGACAACATGATGATGATCAGTAAAGCCAAAACTAGTGTGTGGCTACAGCTGAGTCTCACAAAACAAGGTGAAATCTATTGGCTCTGCCAGCTTTTAGATAAACTTTTTTGAAAACAGCACATTCACTATAAAGATAAAAGATTTTCTAGCAAAAAACAACATTTAATGGAGTGTAATAAATAACTTCTGTAGTTTAGTAGTTTGTGCTTTTACAGTCAGATCATATTTTTGTATTCAGTTGTCAAACAATCAGATCAGACTTCTCCTCTTAGCTGCCTTCACTTTGTAATTAGCGCTGCCTCAGATCTGCTAATCGTCATCTTTCGCTAATCGGCTGGCCTCGAGTTCAGACTTAGATGACCACATCGTTCAAAGATGCTCCACGTGGCACCGAACGTGCCGTGCCATCTTTTACGTTTGATCGCTGGGCACTGCTTATAGACGTGCGTGCACTCTGTTTTGCCAGTTTGGCTGCGAACCAACGCAATTCCGTTTCAGATGAAACCGTCAGCGGACTGGAGTCGACTTCAAAAAGGACAAAATAAAACGGTAAATTGCATTCTGGGTAGGTTCCTGTTGGCGGAGGGATCTGGCCTACATCTCCCTGCATCAGCATCAGAAAATAGGTAGATGGAGCAGTTTTGGCGATCTGACACGTTTGATGAATGAAGAGACTGTAATAACGAATC
The DNA here is from genome assembly GCF_965226115.1 of Aulonocara stuartgranti. Lineage (NCBI taxonomy): Eukaryota > Metazoa > Chordata > Actinopteri > Cichliformes > Cichlidae > Aulonocara > Aulonocara stuartgranti. The sequence goes on along the minus strand of NC_138940.1, from coordinate 12,152,749 downwards.
AAAAAGGAGCTGAAGATGTGTGTGCCAGCCTCGGTTTGCCTTCTGTTGTCCTCAGAGGACAGAGCGACACCAATTAACTCCCAAACAGTTGTAATCAGGGGACCTGTAAGATACCACGCAAATTAAATTAAACCGTCCCTAACCATATGCCAATACGTGTCATCTTCAAAGCCTGTTTTCAATACGGCGAGAGCTTGTGACTCGGTGGCTCGATGGCTCGCCGGCTGAAACAAAAAAGCAGATAAATAACTCAATTACAAGCACACAAGAAAAAGAAGAAATAATCTTAGAATCCTGCCTCAGGGAGTTTCATTTTCAACTTAAAACACTCGATTGCTACCAGCTCCTGAACTGATTGACAGGTTGTTTAATGCAGAGGGATGTCGAACTGAATTCTGCTTTAGGCTCCAGAAAGTCTCAGTGTGGCCCCGGTGGAGAAATAAATTAGTGAAATAAAAGAGAGGAATCATCCTGTTCCTGATTGCTCTGGTTTATCTTTGTGAGAGAGCCACACCGACGACAGGCAGAGTCAGAGGGCAGTGGAGAAAATGTGCCCGACAAACAGCGACCCTGAAAGCAGGATGATGTCACTCGGGCAGCCCACCTGCCACGAGGCCAAATAGCACAGCCGAGGCTGAAGCCAACGACCTTAATTGTGTCTACCTCCTCTCCTGCTGCAGTCTTATACGCCTGCAAGAGGGGAGCGAGTAAATATGTTTTGTGCATGCAGCAGATGAGTTCGTGTCAGATCATGTCACGACTTGACAGCGTTTTCTTCACCTCTGAGCGGTATTCTAATATCTAGTGCAAGCCATTTGGGAGGATCTGTCTGTGGAGAGCTGGGACTTTTCACACATCCTTCCAATTTTTGTGACAAATTGCTGTGAATGTTGCAGGCGTTCAAACCTTTTCACACTGCAGAGTTTTTGTATTGAAAAAAGGGGAGTACATAACATTTAAGGACACATTTATTTTTCTAAGATCTGAAATATTTTACACATTGAATGTAAAACATTTAGGAAGGATATGCAACTGCTTTCAGACTGGATAGATGCTTCAGGGGTTTCCTGAAGGGTGAAATCAAACTAACATAATGTGAACTTTTTGGAGGTTTTACTCTCTGAATCTGACTTTCCCGGGTTTGCACTTGAAATAACATCTGCTTACAAAACAACTAATGTGAAGACACAAATTGCTTGTCTAACTCGTGTTAGTCACAAACCACAGGGCACCAATATTTAGCAAGTACAACAATAAAACATACAATAATAAGCAAATTTCCAGCCAGCCAAGTTCAAACCCGTCATTATGTCCTTGACAGTTGTCATGTCATTGTCTTGTGTTTCTCACTAACTTTGTGGGCAGAGAAATAAAGCTGGGGCTAATAGCTCTTACAGGGATAGACTTGCTTATTTGCTAATGGCTTCTTCTTCCTGTGGGCCATTAGATAAGCAGCAGCAGCCACCGCTCTTGAAACCAGTGTGACGTCAACCCCAGTGATCACTATCGGGCCCGCTAATGGTCTCTGAAAGGGAGAAAACACATTCAATCACATTTACTCACAATGAAAGATATGACGACGTGTTCCGCTAACCGGAGCGGATCCGCCGTTCGTTACGCCGTGTCACAGCGCTTTGATTTTGAGTTCGATACACTGTTAGTTATTGTGCCGGCCTGTGTTTTTCCTGGATGTGCGGGGCGATCGCCTTTAATCATTAGCACAGAAAGGTACAGGCCGTATTGATTTAGACGAGCGCTCGAGCCCATCACAGCGGCTCATCATTAAAAGACACATTAAAAGACAAAAAACAAACCGCTAACTGGACACCGGGACCTCACACAGATCCACAAGTGCTGCTGCTGGACCGAGTCACTGAATGCACAAAGGCACTGCATGTGGCTGTTAGAGGCAGACGGTGAGGAAAATTTGAACAAATGAGAAATGAGGTGCCTCTACACAGATCGCAGGGCGTCTCTGAAGACTGTGTGAGGATTTGAATCATGCAATCACTTTCAAACTCCACCCAGCAGTCTTTGTAGCAGCTCAGTTACATGCACATCTTAAAACCATACATGTTGAAATATTTTAGAAAAGAATGAAATCTGGGCTCGTCTCATTTTTTTTTAGAGATGAAGAAGCGTGAAGGTCTGGGTCGGTCCTCAAGTGAAGGCATGAAAGTCTGAACCAGCTGCTGCATTTTAGAGGGAACGCGTTGCCACATTCAGATTTAACACACATTTTTTTATTTCAAATAATAGCTCTACATTGAAAGCAACTTCTGAGGATGTAAACATAAAGTAGCAGAAACTGCAGTTCCTCTAATGGCCACTTGAGGCTGACTTGACACGTGTTAGTATTCCCAGCGACCTCTGCACCAAAACCAAGGCACAAATGCAGTCAAGCGTTCCAGTTCTGTGACTCACACAAGTGGAGCTGAAGCTTAACAACCTGTGTCAGCAAACCTTTGGACTTTAACCTTTAACAATATCCAAATGGACAAATAAAAAAAATAGTCTGTGGAAAGAAACAGGTGTGCTGTATAAAGCGCTCCAAGTGCTTAGGTAGAGTACAAACAACTTATATGTTGCTCTCAGTTTTGGAAATTCTCACAGATTTCAGATCTTTGGATCAGCCTGATCTGTTTATTTGCTATCTGTGTGATTCTTTCTTTGCAGGGGTGCTTTTCTGAATCACACCCAGCTCGGTGAGTCATTCTGTGCAGGAAGTAAATGGCATAAATTGTTTAATTTGAAGGTTATTGTTTCTTTTTAAATAGTTTCTTATTATATTATATTACTGAATAATCAGCATAGTATATGTGGAAGAGTTTCACATCCATACTGTGAACTGTCAGTTTTTATAACGGCTGCTTTCTGCTGGAGTGTCCTTGCACGATCCCCAGCCTCTCTCTGACAGACTAACTGTTTCTCCTGTGCAAACCTCTGTGACAGAAGTGCTTACTTGCAGTTTGCCTTCAGTTGTCAGGCGGTGACTTGGCTTCCTTTGTGCTCAGTCACTCTGCAGTCGTTTAGCAGCGCAGCATTCACCCGACAGCTCCTCACATCCGGACTCGCGGCCTGTCGTTAGCTCCTCTGCATATCAGAGCCATGTAATGGCGTTGCAAAAAGCCTAATTAGATCTAAATTAGCGTCACTTTCTTGACTCAACATTATGGATAGAGGATGAGGGACTAATTACACTGCTATTAATGCAGAGAGAGGTTAATGACAGGGGAGTTTGTCACCAAACGCGAATGGGGAGGGACGTGATCGGCTCGGCTCGTTCAGCCGCCACATCTAGACCGTTCTTTTCTTTTTGCTGATGCAAGCTGTTCTGGCAGTTTGTGAGCCGCCTGCATTTTCACTTTGTTTGTGATCAATGTACACTTTATATGTGGTAAACAAATAATAACTCAGGTTTACAGGCTGTCGACTGCTCGGTAGATTAAAGCATAACTGTGGAGAGCATCGCACGAGAGCGATGTATATGTTCGTCTGTAATTATGTGCGCAACAAATCATCAGAGGTGTCCGTCTGAACTTGGATTACAGCCGTGCACAGGTGGGGTCGTTAGCAGGATCACAATACTCTGTTATGCTGTGTGGCACATCAAGTTAATGCGTGAAAGGCCACAAGGACGTCTATTCATCAGAATCGGCCTTAATTACACTGTAAAAAATCTCCATGCAAAGACATTTTGCTGAATATCGAATCTAAAATGGTCCGTTTCCTTAAAACAAACCAAAAAAAGGCAGTCCTCAGTGCAGTAATAAGATCTTGACAAGTGCCAGGAACATAATAATAATCTCCGCTTTCTAGTAGAAAGAGTCTTAAAGTCTGTCCTGAGAGTAGCACTACACAACTGTCAGGTGTTCCTAATAAATGGCTCAGCGATTGCATCTTTAACAAGCCTTAAAGGCTACAGAGACCAGCAGCTCAGTCACAGTCTGGAGAGTGGAGAAGCAGAGAAAGGATCTCGTTTGTAGTCTGTTTTGTGGAGGGCTCTGGTTGCTGATTTGTACACTCACATTCTCCAATTAGCCAATGAGCTGTTGGGCAGACACCCACAGGTGGAGGCCAATTATTGCTGGCAGCTATAGAGAGAAGTAGGCAGGGGGCAGAAATGAACGAATCGATTCACAAATATACAGCATCCTTATTTCTTTGTCTTTTGAACATTTCACATCATTAAACATGTGATCAAAGAGTTAATAAACAGGATTATAAATGTGAGCGGGCAGCCTTTAGCACGGTACAGTTTTCAAAGGAAAAGAAAATTAATTGAGGTCCAGCATGAAGGCATCCCTGCCTCAATGCAAATTAGAAGATTTATTCATATACTGTTGTTATTTTCCACTTTGTTGCATTCTTTGCTTTATGTAACGATCTCTGCAGAACTTTCCTCTGTCTGCAGACGAATCAGCCCGAAGAAATATTCAGAGTTCAGTGGAAGAATTTGATTCATGGCCTTGTGTTTTTGTGTTGACTTTCAACAAAGACTGAAATTTGGTCAAATCTTTTTTTTTATTAAATCAGGACGTGAGCATGTCCTGAGGCATGATGGGCATGTCTTCAGCTCCAGGAAAACACCTGCACACAAACAGGGAGCACTCCAGGACGCTCCTGAAGCAGCAGTGCTAACCACTGTGCCGTACGTCCAACTGTTATATTCAAATCTACAGGTTAAAGGCATAAAATAGCATTTTGCGCTGGTGTTCATAAAGCTCTTCTCTGCATGACAAGTATTATGATTTCCAACTGTGCTGTATGACCTAACATAACCTCATCTTTCTCTAGCTCAGTGGTTCTTAAAGTGTGTGGCGAGACTTCTCACAGGTGGGGCACAAGTTAACTGGCAGAAAAGTCATGTGGAACTAATGTTGCATTAGCTGCATCAAAGCTGCATCCACGTGCACAAGTCAACAACCACAATAAAGAAGTGTACTGAAAAGTGTGAACCTGTGGTTGGGTCTGTCGTGCATTGTTTACAGTGGTGCCAAAATCCAGAATTGGGGCACGAGAGTCTCAACGTCATGTTTGCACTTTTCAGTACACTTCTATTTTGCGGCTATCGAATTACACACGCGGCTGCAGCTTTTCAGCTTAAGCCTACACACATCAACAACAACAGCAGGACCCAGTTCATTCTGCTTTAAGCCGGCGAGGCGGCTTGGGGATGCCGCTCAGGTGCATCCACCTCCCCCGCAGCCGTGCCACAGACCACGCCCCGCCACAGCTCTGCAGTCAAAAACAGGCTCACTGCAGCCACTGAGAGTGTATTAAACTCTCACTAAATTATATATATTTCATCTCTGTTCACAAGTTTCTGGATTTCTTTGTTTAATAAGACTAAGACTGAACTTTATTTTTCCATGTTTGGCAATGTTCACATTCTGTTTAACTTGTTGCTTTTTTGAAGAAGTGCTGCTGACTCATGAAACAGTCTAGTAACAAAAGTTACAAATAGCTGTTTGAAATGAAAGTTGTTTGTTTAAAACAAAAATTACCGAAGGATTCATTGTGAATTTATCATCTAAATAAAATTGCAGCTATGCTTTTCTGTCATCGTTTTGTTTAGATGGGGCATGGAAATATTTCTTTCTGCCATGTGGGGAATGATGTAAAAAGTTTGACAACCACTGATCTAGCTGAACATTTGCAATGACCTTCACACATCCACACAACATCAACTTCTTCTCTAAACACTGAACAATGCCACAAAACATAATATTTCACTGGGTCCTGCACTATTGTCACCATTAGCCTCCTTTTGCTGGTTGAACATTGTTTGTTGGACCCTCTCTTTCCACCATGTGACCAAAGTAGTGTTCACTGAAGGTGAGAAGCGTAAAGCCTTTTTAAAAAAAAATTAATAAAATCCTTTATTGAAAATGTTCATATGAAATTACAAGGCAATGTGCAAGGCACATGAGAATAAGGGAGTAAACAATCTGGTTTTTAGAGAAGACAAAGAAAATAAATAATTGAACTGCAAGTAAAATTAAGTATTTTTAACATGTGTTCAATCTGATGGTAATTTTACAGGAGAACAAACAATATTTGACATTAACAACATTTACATTGTAAACATGCTAATCACCCATGTTTTTGGGACATGGGTGATATTATAAAGTCTTACTGCCTTTCTCTCACATATCCAAAGCTGGCTTGTGGTGCAGCAGCTGAGAACAGCTGGTGGCAGTTAAATCCATTTCAGTTCCGTTTTATTTATATAGTGTCCAAATCTCAACAACAGTCATCTTAGAGGAATTTATATTTGAATATGAAGTCTGTAAAATAATACAGAGAAAACCCCCAGATTCAGACTACCTCCCATGAGCAAGTGTTTGGCAACAGTGGGAAGGAAAAACTCTTTTTTTTCAGGAAAAACTCTATAGCAGAGCTGGGCTCAGGCAGGGCGGTTGGGGTAAGGGAAGACAGGGCTGGGACACGCTGTGGATGAGAGCCAGAGATTGATAATAACTAATCATTACATTCAGAGAGGTGTATAAACACATAAGCCTGCAGTGTGAGAGCGAAGTGCTCTAATCGGGTGATATTGTCATTAAAATAAGTTCGGACCTGATTATTTAAGAAGTGTGTCCTGAGATGTAGACTATTGTGTTCCAGAAAATGAGGATTGTTTTCTGGTCCTGATCTAGTTCTGGTGATGTCCTTTTTTTCATCAAAAGCTTCATAATATAATTAAAAATTATTGTTATTTTCAATAAACTGTAGTTTTATTTGTTTAACTGTTACATAATACTTGTCAGAACTGCATGTGTATTTCCATTTCATTCATGCACTTAAAAAAAGATGAACACCACTGCGCGACAGGAAACAGGGTGAGATTTAACCATGTGATCGTGAGGAGCTGACTGGTGGGGGTTTAGGCCTGGGAGTCGACTCCACTCAGCCAGCAAAGCGGCTCAGCGTTTCCCTCTTTTCAATGACTTTTAATGCGACTCCATAGAGAGAGACAAAATCTGGAGCTAAACACTGAAGACAAAGTATGCAAATGAGTAATTAGTTCAATAACAGTTTCCCAAAACATCAGCCCTTAAGCAACTGCTCTGCATCTATTATAACAATTACCATACGCAGCACGGCATGATGGATCTGCCCCTCGCTGCTACCGCCGCCGCCATCCCCAAACGCAGCGTACGACTGAGCGAACAGTGTGCTAATGGGAGACAAAAAAGGGAGGTAAAAAAGCAGAGAAAACACATTCGGCTCAGCGTGACAATCAGCTCATCCCGCTGACAAAGAGAAGAGGTAAAAAAAACTCCATCTGTGGGAGGAAGTGCTGCCTTGTCGACCTTGACAGAGATAGAAATATAAATTTGACTCTCAATTAATGGACTACTCCTTCACTTCCCAACTGCAGCACATCCGAGATCCCATTACACTAAAAAAAAAAAAAAAAAACTTAAAAAAACCATGTAACCTGTGGAAAAAAAAAAAACGAAATAGAAGTCAGTATTTGTACTACCGTGTTAAAGACTTTAACGTTCTTCTTAACTTGTCTGAAGAATTTAAAAAAAATAGCTAGAACTAAAATGAACTTTCATGTATTTTCTGCTGCTGAAGCAGTTTTTTTTTCAACATATACATGTTACTACGATTGTAGCCAACGACAGGTATCCAGGTTAGTTTGGTCTGAACTGTAATTTTAAGATTAGCTAGTAAATAACAATTAGCTAATGTTGTTCATGAGACTAAAGTCATGGTAAAATGGTAAATGGCCTGTATTTGTATAGCGCTTTACTTAGTCCCTAAGGACCCCAAAGCGCTTTACACTACATTCAGTCATCCACCCATTCACACACCGGTGATGACAAGCTACATTGTAATGTAAATATAATAAGGCCAATATTAAAGTTAGTACCATATTAATCATGATTAGCTATTACAGCAGTGAGTTTGAACTCTGTGTCAAATACTGAGCTTCAGTAAAGACTCAAGTTGCAGTTATTTATATTTCCTATCACTTTATATCTTCACTCAAAGGCAAGTATCTTTGACAGTGTACAAATAGATTATATATAAGAGGCAAATATTGTTTTTTAATGTGTTGGCATTACTACATTTTGCTCAGTGCTTTTGTACAAAGAAAATGTACGAGCTGTGATAACCGTTTCTGATAGAATGAAGAGTAGACTGATATATTAAATATTCCTATATTGGAATATTTGCTTCAATATCTGCTTCAAATCATACAGAATAGATATCCGAGCCGTAAACAGGCTGACTTCTGCTAAATGGGTCAAACTGGGCAGAAAGTATACAAACACATAACATCCTTATAAAATATGATGTAACACTAGATCAACTTACTTCAGAATATATAAAGCATATAAACAATTACAGCAATATGATGCAACAAACACAGCAGTACTACTAATCCAAAATACTCAAAGCTTCATAGAACTGAAACAAACATTTTTTTTAGGTCCATTCTGCTGCTGATACATACTTTAGGTTTCTGAATATTAAACTTGTTGCTGCCTTTCATGGTGTTCAACTTGAAGGCCCTGAGTACTTTCTCCAACACTGAAAACACTGGAATGGTAAATTTATTTGAACATGACCTAATAAGACTGATTCAGGACAGACAATTAGTGATTTTAAACTTTTTGTAGCAGTCCTTCACAAACAGGGAACAGTCTGTCTATTCTCTCCATCTGTCAGCTGCTGCTGGCTCTTCCTCCTCTTCCTCACACACTGCTGAGTTTGTCCTGGTGGATTATCAGGGGTGCAAAGCCTCACAGATGATGTGCAGCAGTGGGTCCCTCAGTCTGTCCTCACTCTGGACACTTGCAGTTGTCACACATGGAAATCAAATGTGTGATAAGCTGCAGGATTCAAACACAACTTAACTTGTAACTTATAAATACATGTTCATACTTTTATTACACAATCAGAGAGAAAGACAAAGAGAGAGAGTGCAGGACAGACAGACAGGTGACAGTCTCAGGTGTATACACTGCTACAAAACAGCACAAGAGAAGCAGGATTTAGTGTGTGTGTTATTACAAGTGCTAAACAAGAAGAGTTCCCAGATGGTACAGTGGACACATGTGTGACTGCTGTGATTAAAGCATCTTTCTTTCAGCTTAACGAGTGAACCGTCAGCTCGTTCAAACACGTTAAAGCCGTTTGGCTTGACACCACCGAACAGAGGCAGCAGAGACAGCCTTCGTCGCGTCGCTGTGAAGTAATTGGCCTTAAAATGCGGCCTTTAAGGCTGCAGACCCTGAATTGGGATACAGCAGGATACTCGGGGAAGACATCACAGACAAACCAGCAGGCAAAAACACAGGGCTTATATATTCAATCAGGGAATGGGAGACAGGAGGGAAACACAGCTGGGAGAAATCAGAACTGACGAGACAAGCAAGCAAAGCAGAATACACTTACATGAGACATAGACCTTCAAAGTAAAACAGGAAGTACACAGAGACAGCCTGGTGGGAGAAAGAGAACATGGAGGAGCACATGACGGGATGAGGAAACACAGAACACAAGGAGTGGGAACAAAGCACAATACTCACATCACTGCTTTGGAGCGTGATGTCACAGGTGTGGGCGTGGAAAGGATTTTGGCCTGATGCGCAATTTTCCAGGTCCAAACAAAGCGCAAGCAAAAAAAGAGCGAAGGCAAACACAATAGCCATCGTTCGTACTTGCTGTGTGGTCCGCTGCAATGTTCAATCGCACGACCGACACAGGAATAAGCTTAAAAAGGGTCTCTCTTTTTATTCTTTCCCAACCTGGAAGCAACATGAGGGAGCTCATATGGCGGACCTTACCAAATGAAGGCGTCTAGCCTGGATAGCAGCCGTGAGACGAGCTGATATCCAGTTCTCTTCCATCTCCAGATATCCCTTAACTTACCGGTAATTTGTATATATGTTCATATCACTCTTTATAGCTTAATAATATTATCGTTGGTGGTCTCGGAGGTTATAGAAATTGCGAACAAACATCGAATGGAGTGACTTTGCAGACATACTTGCTATGTAACGTGTTGTGTTTACAAGGTTCTATAATAAGGGAAGCAAATTAGTACATGCTGTTACCCTGTCAGACCAGGGGTGCCGCTAATGAGGCTGGGTAAGAGAGAGGAGAGAAGAAGAAAGTAGAGAGAGGTAAAAAAGATGGAGTGCCGCTGTAAAGCCTGAAATAAAGTGTTGAACCCAGACGTCGCCTCCGCTGCCTGATTACAAACTCAACAAATTGGCGACGAAGATGAGCGCTTCAGTACCGAGCCCACCGCCCTTTTTGCAACATGCGGGTGAGCTGCCAATACCGTTTATGACGTGGCGCAAATTCTTTGAGAACTACATGCTAGTGATAAATGCTACGGGAGATGCATGGCCGGAGGCGAGACGACGAGCCGTCTTATTACATTGCTTGGGACCAGAGGGACAACGACTGTTCTACACACTGCCGAATCAAGGTACAACGTTTGCTGAAGCCATGACTGCGCTTGAAAACCACTTTGTCCCTAAAGTGAATGTAGTGGCATGCAGGCACACATTCAGACAGCGAGTTCAGCGGGCTGATGAAACTGTGACCCAGTATGTTGCCGCCCTCAGAGCGTTAGCTGTGCCATGTGGTTTTGGAATAATGGAGGGTGAAATGATTCGGGATCAACTTGTTGCTAATGCTAATCTCAGTGTTGTTAAAGGTAAATTGCTGTTGGAGGAGGACCTTACATTGGAGAAGGCAGTCACTATTGCGTGTCAGGTGGAGGCTGCAGTCAAGAATGCTACACTCCTCTCTGCTGCGCCCACGGCCCAGACTGCTGCAGTACAAGCTGTGGAGGTGAAGGACGCACGTCTTCGGGGAAAAAGAGGAGCGCGACCAGCTCAAGCTCAGGGACCTACATCTAAAGAATGGCACAAAAAGGCAAGTGATAAAGAGCAACAGCGTCATTGTTTCAGATTTGGATCCGAGAAACACCTGGCTAATGATAAAAACTGTCCAGCAGCAAAAATAAAATGTGATAAATGCAACAAAAAAGGGCACTTCGCCAGAGTTTGTAAATCAGCTCTAGCAGTGGTCAGGGAAATAGTTGTTCCTGAGTTTACAGTTTTATGTGTTGATGATCACAAACTGATGACTGCAGCATGTGATAAGATTACATGCAAAATGAACATTGAAACACCACAGGGAAACTCTCAGGTTCTGGAGTTAATTGTGGATACAGGAGCTTCGGTATCTATCCTTCCAGAAGCCATCTACAAAGAACATTTTGCACCCTGGAACAGTTTACCTCCTCACATCAGATTCTCCACAACCCTAGGAACTTTTAAAACTGCTCTTAAAACGCACATCTTCTCATTGGCTTTTAGCAAGGTTTAACTTATTGTTTTAATTTATTGTTTTATCAGTGAGGTGTTTTATGTACTTGCGTTTTATTGTATTTTATATTTGTATTTTATTGTACAGCACTTTGGTCAGCCTTGGTTGTTTTTAAATGTGCTTTATAAATAAACTTGACTTGACCTGTGCTTTGACTGAACCAAAAGTTAAGCTTGTCACTTATGCTAAAGGTGACTTGCTTGTCATTGGCTGCCTGCAGGCTTCAGTGAGGGTTGCAAACAATGACAGAAAAGTGCCAGGATCATTCTTCATAGTTAAAGATGGATCACCTTTGCTGGGGTTGGACTTAATTGAAGCACTTAACATTGATATCATTGCTTGAAAAGTCATCAACAAAGGAGAGGATCCCGCAAGAGAATCACCAGCCAGTAAACAAACATGCATGTTGAATAACATTTATTCTTCTTCTTCCCATCATCTTGGAGCTGTTAAAGGGTTTATCCACAAAGTTCAAGTGAACAAGACAGTACAGCCGGTTCGTCAAAAACGGCGGCATCTACCACTCAGCATACGTGAGGAGGTGTCAGCTGAATCAAAACGTCTACTCCAAGCAGGCATCATCGAACCAGTGGATGCAGCTGAATGGGTGAGTCCTCTGGTGGTTGGAAGAAAAAGTAAGGGAAACTTGAGGCTTTGTGTGGATCTGCGTGAACCTAACAAGAGTGTGATCATGGACTGTTACCCTCTTCCTCACATGGAGGATTTGTTCGCACAGCTGGCTGGGGCTACACATTTTAGCCAGATTGATTTAAGTTCAGCTTATCACCAACTGCCTCTTCACCCTGATAGCCGAAGCCTCACAGCATTCATAACTCATGAAGGACTCTTCCAGTTTACCCGAGTCCCATTTGGACTTGCTTCAGCCCCTTCTGCCTTCCAAAAGATGATGCAAACAGTCATAAGAGACCAGACAGGAGTACAGAACTACTTGGATGACATAATAGTGTATGGACATTCCAGAGAAGAGCATGATGAACGGTTGCAGGCTGTCCTTCAATGCCTGAAGGATGTCGGTCTGCAGATCAACTTCAACAAAAGTTCATTTGGACAGACATCTATTCCGTTCTTGGGACACGTCATTTCCAAGGATGGCCTGAGCCCCAGCCCAGACCATCTGACTGCCATTGCCAAAGCCCCTGCACCAAAGGACATGGCTGCTCTTCATTCCTTCTTAGGCATGACTTCGTGGTTCAGCAAATTCCTAGCAAACTATGCAACTGTGGTTGAACCACTCCGTGAGCTACTTCGGACAAGTCAGACGGCTGAATGGATTGATACAGCAAACGAAAGCTTCAACAAACTGAAGGAAATGTTACTAAAAAAGCCCAGCACTGGCAATCTTCAACCCAAATCTGCCAACGTTCATCACCACTGATGCGTCAGATTATGGTCTTGGAGCTGTTCTGACCCAGATGAACTCAAACAATGAGGAACGTGTTGTTGCTTTTGGTTCCCGCACCCTGTCCCCAGCCGAGAGGAAATATTCAACAATTGAAAAAGAAGCCCTCGCCTGCGTATGGGCTGTCGAAAGATGGAGGACGTACATACGGGGACGCAGATTTACTCTGAGAACTGATCACCAGGCCCTCACCATCCTGTTAAGTACTAAGGGGATGAACAGAGCTGGCATGAGGATAGCACGTTGGTCAACCAGACTGATGTGTTTCCAGTATGACTTAGAGTACCGTCCAGGAAGCCAAAATGTTATAGCTGACTGTATGTCCCGTGTTCCCCTGCATACCACAAGAAGACTCTGAACAGGACTTAATCACAGAGATTGCTGAAATTTCTCCTCAGCTAACAGCGCTTCCACTGGCTGACTTCAAAGCAGAATGTGAAGACTGTCCGGAATTAACAAAACTAAGACATATCGTTCTTTCGGGCTGGCCGAAATTAAGCAAATCCTTACCAGATGATGTCAAACCCTACTTCCTGGTCCGACATGAACTGGCAGCAGAGTCACCGCTGATATTTAGAGGAACACGGCTGATTGTTCCCAAATCTCTGCGAGGAAAAGTAGTGCACATAGCCCATGAAGGACATCAAGGCATGGTCCGAACCAAACAACGCCTGAGAGATCTATATTGGTGGCAAAACATGGATGAACTGGTCCACGAAATATTGTCCACATGCACAACCTGCCAATCATGTGACAAGACAGCAGCTGTTTCACCTGCACCGTTACAACCCATCAAATTCCCAGAGGGTCCGTTTCAACATGTTGCTGTCGACATTGTTGGTCCGTTTGAACAAGGAACCTATGACTGCAGGTTTGCCATCACACTAGTTGACTATTTCAGTAAGTGGCCTGAAGTCGCATTCACACCAAACACCTCAACTGCGACAGTGATTGCATTCCTGACTTCTATTTTCGCCCGTGAAGGAAACCCTTATGAAATTACAACTGATAATGGTCCGCAGTTCACCTCAGCTGCCTTTGCTGAGTTTCTCGCTGAAAGGGGCATAACACACATCAGGACAAGCGTCTATCATCCTCAAGCAAATGGATGTGTGGAGCGCTTTAATAGAGTACTGAAGGACTCCATGCAGACAGCACAAGCTACTCAGCGACCATGGAAAACTGTGGTTACAGAACTGCTTCAAAATTATCGAGCGACTCCCCATGCTACAACCGGTGAGTCCCCTTTCCAGCTCCTCAGAGAAAGAGCCATGCGGACTAAACTCAACATCTTGCCACCACCAAAGGATGCTGGACAATATGACGACATCAGATCCAAAGTGACATTGACACAGAAAAGAAGTGCACTTTATACAGACAGAAAGAGAGGTGCTAAACCTACTAAAGTGACTGTGGGTGCTTCAGTGAGAGTACGGAAGCCATTCCATGTGGGAAAAGGAGAGCCACAATACACCAAGCCGCTGGAGGTAAAGCAGACGGGTGAGAGTTCTTTCATCCTCAGCGATGGGAGAAGATGGAATGCAGCGCGTCTCTCTGTAGTAATTATTTCTCTGTAGAAATTATCCACATATCTCACTTATCTTAACTGCACTACTGTATATCTCTGTGTAAATAATCATTCTGTACATACGATAATTTTTAACCCTACAACTGTTTACAACTTGCATAGTTCCCATTTCGGTATAGCTGTATATCTCAGATTTCTGTAAAGTTATTTATTTCATATTCTGTATAGTTTTTCATATTTATATCCTGTTCATATCCTGTACATAGCTTGTACTCACTACAGCCTGTACATATAGTTATTGTCATGGCCCGGAGTCTGTGACTCCGTGTTTATGTTTAGTTTATTATTATTTCTGTGGTTTTGGTTACCTTGGGTGTTTGAACTCTTCTGTTTCATGGTTCATGTTTCTATGTTCTGTGTCCCCCAGTCTGTGTCAAGTTGGTGTGTTATGTCATTACGTGTATGTGTTTCCTGTTTACTTTGAAGGTCCGTGTCTGTTCTCAGTGTGTTCAGTTTACTTTTCCCCTGTCTCGTCAGGTCCGATTACTCCCAGCTGTGCCCTCCTTTTGTGTCTCATCCCCTCGTTATCCTTCTGTGTATTTTAACCCCGTGTCTGCCTCTGTTAGTTGCTGGTTTGTCTGCGTTATTTCCCCTCCGTCATTCTGTGTTTATTCCTCCGGCTTCCTGGTCATTCTCCCTGCAAGGTACCCTCGTTCGTGTTCTGGCTTTGTGTTTAGTTTTAGTTTTCCCAGTTTAGAGTTTTTACCGTTCTGTTTCTCGCCACCCTTTTTTGTTGTACTTCACCTTTTGTTAATAAAGATCCCCCTCCACTTAAGCAGTCTGCATCTTGGGTCCGTTACTAATCCACACACGGCCTGCCTCGGCACCCCCATGGCAGTTATAGAATATTCACAACATACTTCATACCGTGTACATTATAACATACCATAATAGACCCATTTCTGTAATATACTTACATATCTATATTATTGCTAATATATATTGTAATATATCTATATCACTAAAGCACTTCTGGATGGATGCAAACTGCATTTCGTTGCCCTGTACCTGTGCAATGACAATAAAGTTGAATTCTATTCTATTCTCTCACTTGTCCCAGAGAACTCAAAACACACACAAAGAGCTGATACAGAGGCGGAAAACATCAGCTCAGTACAGACTGCTACACGTCCCACACTGCAGAGGGACAGACAACCACCAAGATGGACAAAAGACTTTGTTATGAAATAGTTCAGAGGTAAAAAGAAAGGAGAAATATGCAGATGTGAGAAATGACTGTGAATGGAAAGTGCATTTGAGTTTCATTACTTATCTTTAATTCCACCTGTGACTTCTGATAAGCTGAGAAGAAGGCACATGGTTGTTCCTTTTGATTCAGGGTTGATTCAGGGTTGATCCAGGGCACGTTTACTTTGCCATTACAGTTCTTTTATCAGGATATACAGTATATATAATACTGTTCTGAAGTTACTAATTGCCTCAAAAGTAAAAGGCTGTCGAATGTTTCATGTTGTGCTACAAGGGAGAGAGTATTATTTGAGAAAAGGGGGAGATGTTGTGTTTACAAGGTTCTATAATAAGGGAAGCAAATTAGTACATGCTGTTACCCTGTCAGACCAGGGGTGCCGCTGATGAGGCTGGGTAAGAGAGAGGAGAGAAGAAGAAAGTAGAGAGAGGTAAAAAAGATGGAGTGCCGCTGTAAAGCCTGAAAGCGTTTCTAAATCGGCAAAATCATCACCATTGGGTACATTAGGTATGACACTCTTGTTTCTATTGGTATACAATGTACTCACAATTCGAAGTTTTTAACTCCGGATCCGAGCTGGCCGAGTGAGATCTTGAGGGAGAACAAAGGGAAGCGGCGGCGGCCTAGAGGGAAGCGAGCCGGCGTCAGGAACAGGCTGAGAGCTCGTGCACACCGCACACCTCTGCCTAGCATCCTGCTCGCCAACATCCAGTCACTGGAGAACAAGCTTGACGACCTCAGGGCCAGGGTAAAGTTCCAGAGAGACATTCGGGACTGCAATCTCCTCTGCTTCACCGAGACATGGCTGAACCCAGCGGTGCCAGACCACGCCATCCAGCCGGCCGAGTTCTTCTCGGTTCACCGCATGGACAGGACACGGGACTCGGGGAAGTCAAGGGGAGGCGGCGTGTGTTTAATGGTGAACAACAACTGGTGCAACAGTGCGAACGTTGTTCCTCTCACACGCTCCTGCACACCAAATCTGGAACTACTGTCCATCATGTGTCGTCCTTTTTATCTACCTCGGGAATTTACATCGGTCATTATAAGTGCCGTTTATATTCCACCACAAGCGGACACGGTCACCACCTTATGCGAGCTGCATGAGGCACTCACACAGCACCAGACACAACACCGGGACGCTGCGCTTATTGTGATGGGGGATTTTAATAGCGCCAACCTCAAACGCGCAGCGCCGAACTTTTATCAACACATCACCTGCCCCACCAGAGGTGAAAGGACACTGGACCACTGCTACACTACGGTCAAGGACGGCTACAAGGCACAATCCCGCCCTCCGTTTGGCAAATCTGATCACGCCGCCATCTTCCTCATGCCAAAATACAAACAAAGGTTGAAACAGGAAGTTCCGGTTCGGTGGCCGCGTTACAGGACGCACTCGATGACGCAGACTGGGGCATGTTCAGAAACAGCTCCGATGATGATGTCAACGTGTTTACGGAAGCGGTTGTGGAATTCATCGGGAAACTAGCGGATGATACCGTGGAGACAAAGACTATCACAACGTTTCCCAACCAGAAGCCGTGGGTGGATAAAACCATCCGCGACGCTCTGAGATCCCGCACCGCTGCCTACAACACGGGACTCACGACGGGGGACATGGACCCGTACAAAGACGCGTCACATAACATGCGGAGGGCGGTGAAAGACGCGAAGCAGCGCTACGGGAGGAAACTAGAGTCACAACTCCAACAGAGTGACTCTAGGAGCCTGTGGCGGGGACTAAGGACAATAACGGACTATAAAGCACCAACAACCGGTATGACGAACGCGGCCGTGACTCTGGCAGACGAGCTGAACACTTTCTATGCTCGCTTCGAGGCTGCAGCTAAGGACTCCAACAATGCTAGTGCTAGCGGCGCTAACGGCTGCAGACAGGAAGATACTGCCAGCACCGGAAACGTGCTCGTCATCTCCGAGCATGAAGTAAGGAGAGCCTTCAAAAGAGTGAACACCAGGAAAGCAGCAGGACCAGACGGCATCTCAGGTCGTATCCTAAGAGACTGCGCATACCAGCTAGCTCCTGTGTTCACTGAGATATTCAACATCTCTTTATCTCAGTCGGTGATCCCCACTTGCTTCAAAGAGTCCATCATTGTTCCTGTCCCGAAGAAACCCCACCCTGCTTCTCTCAATGACTATCGCCCTGTAGCCCTCACCCCAGTAGTGATGAAGTGCTTTGAACGCCTGGTCAGAGACTTCATCATTTCTTCACTACCAGACACACTGGACCCACTACAGTTTGCTTACCGTCCAAATCGTTCCACAGATGATGCCATCTCTCATCTCCTCCACACATCACTCACTCACTTGGACACTAGAAGGGGGAATTATGTTAAAATGCTCTTCATAGACTACAGCTCTGCATTTAACACCATAATTCCCTCCACACTCACCACCAAGCTGGAGCATCTGGGACTCAGCTCATCTATGTGTAAGTGGATCTCCAACTTCCTAACTGGCAGACCACAGGCAGTAAGGATGGGCGGACATGTCTCAGCCGCCACCACTCTCAGCACTGAAGCCCCCCAGGGGTGTGTTCTGAGCCCCCTGCTGTACTCTTTGTACAGTGGGGCAAAAAAGTATTTAGTCAGCCACCGATTGTGCAAGTTCCCCCACTTAAAATGATGACATAGGTCAGTAATTTGCACCAGAGGTACACTTCAACTGTGAGAGACAGAATGTGAAAAGAAAATCCATGAATCCACATGGTAGGATTTGTAAAGAATTTATTCGTAAATCAGGGTGGAAAATAAGTATTTGGTCAATAACAAAAATACAACTCAATACTTTGTAACATAACCTTTGTTGGCAATAACAGAGGTCAAACGTTTACTATAGGTCTTTACCAGGTTTGCACACACAGTAGCTGGTATTTTGGCCCATTCCTCCATGCAGATCTTCTCGAGAGCAGTGATGTTTTGGGGCTGTCGCTGAGCAACACGGACTTTCAACTCCCGCCACAGATTTTCTATGGGGTTGAGGTCTGGAGACTGGCTAGGCCACTCCAGGACTTTCAAATGCTTCTTACGGAGCCACTCCTTTGTTGCCCGGGCGGTGTGTTTTGGATCATTGTCATGTTGGAAGACCCAGCCTCGTTTCATCTTCAAAGTTCTCACTGATGGAAGGAGGTTCTGGCTCAAAATCTCACGATACATGGCCCCATTCATTCTGTCCTTAACACGGATCAGTCGTCCTATCCCCTTGGCAGAAAAACAGCCCCATAGCATGATGTTTCCACCCCCATGCTTCACAGTAGGTATGGTGTTCTTGGGATGCAACTCAGTATTCTTCTTCCTCCAAACACGACGAGTTGAGTTTATACCAAAAAGTTCTACTTTGGCTTCATCTGACCACATGACATTCTCCCAATCCTCTGCTGTATCATCCATGTGCTCTCTGGCAAACTTCAGACGGGCCTGGACATGCACTGGCTTCAGCAGCGGAACACGTCTGGCACTGCAGGATTTGATTCCCTGCCGTTGTAGTGTGTTACTGATAGTGACCTTTGTTACTTTGGTCCCAGCTCTCTGCAGGTCATTCACCAGGTCCCCCCGTGTGGTTCTGGGATCTTTGCTCACCGTTCTCATGATCATTTTGACCCCACGGGATGAGATCTTGCGTGGAGCCCCAGATCTAGGGAGATTATCAGTGGTCTTGTATGTCTTCCATTTTCTGATGATTGCTCCCACAGTTGATTTTTTTCACACCAAGCTGCTTGCCTATTGTAGATTCACTCTTCCCAGTCTGGTGCAGGTCTACAATACTTTTCCTGGTGTCCTTCGAAAGCTCTTTGGTCTTGGCCATGGCTGTTTGGAGTCTGACTGTTTGAGGCTGTGGACAGGTGTCTTTTATACAGATGATGAGTTCAAACAGGTGCCATTCATACAGGTAACGAGTGGGGGACAGAAAAGCTTCTTACAGAAGACGTTACAGGTCTGTGAGAGCCAGAGATTTTCCTTGTTTGAGGTGAGCAAATACTTATTTTCCACCCTGATTTACAAATAAATTCTTTACAAATCCTACCATGTGAATTCATGGATTTTTTTTTCACATTCTGTCTCTCACAGTTGAAGTGTACCTCTGGTGCAAATTACTGACCTCTGTCATCATTTTAAGTGGGGGAACTTGCACAATCGGTGGCTGACTAAATACTTTTTTGCCCCACTGTACACATATGACTGTGTGGCCACTACCAGCTCCACCACCATCATCAAGTTTGCTGACGACACCGTCGTGGTGGGCCTGATCTCTGATGACAACGAGACGGCCTACCTGAAGGAGATTAGGAATCTGGAGAACTGGTGCCAGAGGAACAACCTCCTTCTAAACGTCAGTAAGACAAACGAGCTGATAGTGGACTTCAGCACTAAGCAGGAGAGGAACTACCAGACCCCTGTCATCAACGAGTGCCCAGTGGAGAGAGTGGACAGCTTCAAATACCTCGGAGTTCACATCACGCAGGACCTGTCATGGTCCTGTCACATCAACACCATGGTGAAAAAGGCCCGTCAGCGTCTCTACCACCTCAGATGCTTGAGAGACTTCCAACTGCCCTCCAAGGTGCTCAGGAACTTTTACTCGTGCACCATAGAGAGCATCCTGACGGGAAACATCTTAACCTGGTTCGGGAACAGCACCATGCAGGACAGACGAGCTCTACAGAGGGTTGTGCGATCAGCTGAGCGCACCATCCGCTCCGAGCTCCCTGACCTGCACTCAATCTATAGCAGGCGGTGCTGGACCAAGGCCAGGAAGATCGTGAAGGACCTCAGCCATCCCAACAACAGACTGTTCTCTCTGTTGAGGTCAGGAAAGCGATTCCGCTCCCTGAAGACCAACACAGAGAGACTGAGGAGGAGCTTCTTCCCACAGGCGATACGGTCTCTCAATCACACCACCACACAATACTGACCCACACATACAGTTCTTACACACACACTGGACATTGTTTTCACTTCATCACTTAAATCACTTTAAGCATATTTGCACTGCACAAGACATAATGTAGATTGCACAACACTGGACATTATATTCTTCATTTCCAGTTAATACTTGTACAGCTGCTGTTATTGTGTATATATTTATTTATATTTATATTTCTTCATACATTCTTATATAGTTCTATATTGTATATTTTGTTGTACAGTTATTTTATTTTCAACTTTAATTTATATATTTTATCTTATTCTTTCCCAGTTAAATTTACCCTTCATTCTAATTTGTGTTGTACAGTTATTTCATTTTTAACCTTAATTTATATTTTATTCCTTCCTAGTTAAATTTACCCTTTTTAATTTTTCATATTTATTTCCTATTTTATTCATAGCCTTTTCCTTTTTTGTTTTCTTTAGGTCACGAGCAGTTGTCCAAGGATTTCACTACATATTGTACTGTGTATGACTGTGTACGTGACAAATAAAATTTGAATTTGAATTTGATTTGATTTGAATTTGAAATAAAGTGTTGAACCCAGATTTTAGCGGTTCATTGATAAATGTATAACATTAATTGTGGTAGGGAGTGAACCATGGCTATTACACTCGATGCACTCCAGCTGACTTACCTTGGTTTGAATAACGACGTACTCACAGTTTGGCTTGAAAATAGCCAAATCTTGCACCCAGCCATTAGTAAATTGGATGTGCGCCTCCAGCAATTTGTAATTACGAAACTGGTTCACAGTGTAAGCGCTTACTCCACAAACAAGATATGTAAAGATATCGGGGTAGGACAATGGCGGTAAGTCGTCGGGGTCTTTACTCCACCGCTGTATTTCATATGGGTCTACATTTGCAATCCACTCTATTTTTTTCAAGTACCGCCGCCTCTCCTGTGGACGCAATCGGTCTCTATACCGTACGTTTTCTTTTGAGCTGCTTTTAAGCATGTTTATTGTGGTCGTCGTTCCAACACAGTGTGTTTTTTTTTAAATTTGTGGACCCGGAAGATGGCGGCACGCTCCCACAATACACTTGTGACGTCAACTCCAAAGCCCTATATCCACTTAGACACACAGAGGGAGACACAGGGTCAGCTACACAAAGGGAAAATTACTAAACAAGGAACACAAGAAACTAGATCCTATAGAATAACTATAGACTAACACTGAGGACTTAATACATAATTCAAAATGACAAAAACACAGGAAACTCAAAACACTGGGTTGAAAAAAAATCAGGACCCTGACTGATTTCAGGCCAGCTGAATGAGTGCGAGGTGCCGGGAATGTTCTGCTTTTATCCAGTGGATGCTTGCAGCTTGTTCTGAATGATGGTAAACTTTTTTAAATTAATTAAAACGTTCCACTTTGTTTTTCAGTGTTACACAAGTTAGTACAAGCAACATGTACAGTTCGGAGGCGAGACTCAGAGACACAAGTGACACCACCAACTTTAACCTCCTAGGACCTGGCGTCCACATATGTGGACATCACATTTTGGGTTATTTACACCAAAATACTAAATCTTACTCTACCAGTTCCTGATATCCACTTACGAGGATATTAAACTGCAACTGTTCTATCAAAATTTTAAATGAATATCCTCATACGTGGCTCTCATTTTCCTTAGAAACAAAAATTAGTAAAAAAAAAAATCTGGTAATTATTTGTTTTTACATTCATCAGGTGCCAATATGCCCAAATATCAAAGAGAAATTAAAAATGCATGCTGTGGAAGAGTTCGGGTCTTAGGAAGGTAAAGTCATTATCTCACCCAAGGTTAGCCAAAAAGTCCGAAATTTCAGCCACCTGTGGATGACCAAATAAAGACATTTTAGAGAGATTTACAGAAATCTGGAATGAAGCATGCTCTTATGTCTTCATCTGTAACTGGAGTAGTGTTTGAACTAGCTTAGGTAGCATTTTAGCTTCGTGGTAGCACTTTTACAGAAACTAGAGGATGTTGGGTTTCAAAATAATTCTAAAAATGTTATAAGCATTTGCATTTGGATGGTTAAATAAACATTTGTACTTGTTGCCAGGTTTGTGACATACTTGAGCCTGTAGCTCTAACATGTGCCATGATTTTTTTTTTTTTTTTCGCCTGTCCCATTTGGTTCTTTAGCCATCAGAATTGTTGTCTGAAGACCAACAAGGATACCCAATGGATTTACTTTGCCAAATGGATCATCGTGGCATTGCCGTATTGGTCCATTTGGTCGATCTTTGTTTTTATTATTTATTATATTTTATTTTCAGATGTTACAGACGGGACAGACATGAGTGAGGGATAGGAAAGGGAGAAAGAAAGAGGAAAGAAAGGAAAAACAGAAGGGGAGAGGGACAGTGAGAAAGGGGGGGAGAAAAAAAATAAAAATCTCCTGGATCACCTGTTGAGAGAAGAATAGAAAACAAGCAAAAAAAGACAAAAAAAAAAACAAAGCAACATACTAAACACAACACCATCGCATTAATCTAGCTAAGTGTAAACAGCAGTAAATACTAAATATTCAATGTTGTTGTTTTGCAGCACGCAGGACAGATGTGCTTCGAAGTAGCAGCCAAGAAAGGTGTAATTTGGGTCTCCGACCAGTGAACACCCGTGTGCATACCTGTGTGCATCAGCGCGCTTGTATTCCAAAGGTTTCTCCATGTAACGATCTGCTAGGGAGTGTGGGGGGGCCACAGCCCCGTCCTCCAGGGTGTGAAGCAGGTATGGAGGAGATCAAAACTCCAGACATCCAGAGGCCCCCAGAACACAAGAGACCATGGAAGACCAACAGAGGGGCAGCCGCGCCACTGTTCCAGTAAGAGCTGAGGAGAGTCCCAGATGAGGGTTCACTCAGCAGCCGCGGAGCAGAAGCCAGGGGGAGTTGCAGTGACGCGCCCATGAGCTCCGCCGGCCGCCAGCTGTGCCTGAGTGACCGAGCCCCAGGCCGAGAGGCCGGGGGCACCCCACCCCCGAAGGGGCCCGAGCGAGCCCCAGGCTCCAGGCCCCGATAAGCGGCCGCCAAGGAGTGAGCCGGTGTGTACCTGGACGCCCACCCCCAGACACAAAGAACCACCAACGCACCGACACCTGAGGGAGTCCGCCACCGGCAGGGGAAGTGGTGGTAGGTGGAGATAGGCCTCCAAACCTTGGAGGGCCTGAGGTGTCCCCAGAGAGGTGGCGTCTGATACCCAGCCTGACATATAGACACAGACATACAGGCACACACAGACACAAACATCCATTCCCCCCCTCATGCTCTCATATGCACTCACTCCACACTCAACCAACGTGGAGACAGACATAAAGAGACGCTGTACACACGATCACACTCCCCAAGCGTACTCTACAAACCAGGTCTAGGTACCCTTGCCCCTGGAGGGGGGAACTGCACCCAGACCCATGATTTTATGATTGCTAATACGTAGCCAGTAACTCTATCAGGTCGTTGGGTAAATGATAGAAAGGCATTTTTTCTTAGAAAAGCTTCATTTTTTTGTTCTCACAGTTTCTTGTTTTCTTTACTGGAAAAAACAAACAAAACAGTAATGCAGGTTCACTTAGTTGCAGGATGGTTGCTATGCGTTTCCATGGTTACAAAATATCTCTCTCTCACTCTCTCTCTCTCTCTAAGCTGGCATACGCTAACGATACAGTTGATTTGTCGCCGGTCTCGGCAACCTTGTAAGGTGACGACGAGGCGCGGGCCCCGTGTACGCGGCAGCGGCTGGACTGCTGGTGATAATTAGTCTCTGTAGTGGCGCCGCTCTGACTGGGCGCACATGTTCCAGCTGTCACAGGTGTATTCTGGGAGATGCGGTTTGGTGACAGCCGTGACAGCACCATCTGGACCTGTCCGCATCGCGGGACGCCAAGTCTACAGTGACAAGCTGCAAGCAGCGCCGGGAGACTATGAGATGAATGTGCACATGCATATGAGGGACTTTGTGTGTTTGTGTCTGTCCATTGTGCGTGTGTGTGTTCCTCTGTATGAATATTGAGCATGTCAGCGGGAGTGCATGTTGCATGGTGTGTGAGCAAATGCATGTTTTTTTTAACACAAATTCAGGTGTGTGAGAGATTCTGAGTGCATCATGTGGCTTTAACTGATGAATCCATATTGCTTCGGTGCAGGTATAAAGTGAGTGTGTATTTGTCTGTGTGTGTGTGTGTGTGTGTGTGTTTGTGTGTGAGATTTGATTCTACTGTGAAAACCTATTGCTGTGAGTCTGCTATGCAGCCTTTAAATGATAATGTGTCCATTAGCCTTGATATTTAGTGTTGCATATTCTATATCCAACAATCTGGTTACTATGCCCAGGATAGTCATGACCATTTCCCATTAACCAGAGTACAAAAAGTGCACAGCAGCATCTCGATACAGTGGTTACATTGTGTAAAAGTCATTGCACAGTCAAGAACACAATGTGTAAACAAAACAAATCTAGTAGTCATCACAACAACCCCATATCCCCAATATGAAAAAAAAATCTAATCTGTGTAAGTCACTGAATATAAAAGACAAGCACAGCCAGTGTGACAACAAGTTGGAGAATGTCACACTGCCCATCTCATTGCTTGGCTAATGACTTGTGATTGACAACTTCTAAGTGAAGGAGTAAACCCTGGTTTGTCAACCTTTCTGACTGAATATTTTTCTGTTGGTGTTTCATCCCAATGGAGCGCCTAGATCAGGAATAACATTATGACCACCTGCCTAGTATTGTGCTGGTTACCCTGACATGGAGTGCATTAACCTTTTCAGCAGTTTGAGCTACACACACACGAGTTAAACAAAAATCATCCCTCTGTATAAAGCAGTTGTTTGAAAGAGGAAATTTTCTTTAGACCAAAACTGTTATATGTATCCAGCTACAAATTTGCTTAATTCAGCTGTAAAGTTGGACATTTTAACATGGGAGGATATGGAGACTGACTCATTGCTGGACCCTCATGTGGGCATTGGAGGAACTGCAATTTTTCATACTTGCCTGCATTTTTCAACTCTGAACCTCTTGGTCATTCTGTGGGATTATTATTGCACCGATTACTATTGCATCTTTGTAAAGCTCTGCTTCTGACCCACAACAGTTCAAAATCAATCAGAGACTCCTCCGACTCTGTTAGCATTCCTACCAACTTCATCTACGCCAAACGATTTCCAATACTCTGAAAAAGCTGCATGTAAACACAGCCATGTGGGCCTGCCTGTGGACTTTGTACACACATGATCACTGTGAAAATCACCAGCTTTAAAGTTAGGCCTGTCCACATGATAGAATCACACCAGTAGTTTTCTGACGCATCTGATTTATTCTACGAGACAGGGTGAAGAGTGGGACTTGTTTCCCTTTAAGTCCTCGAACAAGAAACAGCTGCACCAGCTGTTTGTAAGCTCTGCAACAGGAATGCTTCCTGAGTCAGAATGTAAGTATAGATCTGTGACATGACTCATTATTTTTATGAACCTTTTTAAGGACCACTGTCAGGGAAGAATTTGCAGAAATATGTCTTAACAGTTAACACTATGAAACTACTTTTAATTAGTATCTGAAGCCACTCCTTCAGAGTGCACAAATGTGAGCGAGAGTCAGCTTCAGATGGTTGTCAGTCTGAGCTCAGAGCCTTTGTTCCTGCAAGAACATGATGGACGTGACGCTGCTGCTAGCGCGCGCGTGTGTGTGTGTGTGTGTGTGTGTGTGTGAGATGAAACAGCAGAGTAGATGAAACGCTGTCTGTGTGTGCGTGTGTGTGTGTGTGTGTGTGTGTGTGCGCGATGGGGGATGATGTGGTGCAGTGAGGTGTTGCCCGTTACACTGAGCCTCCCCCTGGGCTGGTAGCTCTGGAAGCTCACTTCACTCAGATACATGCAGATCAAACGCTGCATTGATCTCTGAGCTTCATAATACACATGCACACACACACACACACACAGACACGCACTCTGGCTACAACACTAGTTCTACCAACACCCCCGTCCTTTCCACCAGGAGCTGTGTGAAATATGAAACACATGTTAATTATGATCACGCCAAGTGTCAGTTACCGCTCACTGTTAAACCTTTTTTCCTTCCATTCAGGGAAAGTAAAAAGAGTTCTGTGGCTTTTTTCAAGATCACGTTTGACAGGTATATATTTGTGCCAAGGTTGTTAATTTAGAGTTCCTTGACAAAAGAAGACAGGAAAGCTTCACAGTGTGATTGATACGACCTTACAAAGTCATGGCCAGCTCACAAGATCCTAGCACTTTCCTGTGACTCCCACCCAAGTGTCCTCTTGATAGTCCAGTATTCCCAATTTTTTTAGCACCGGTTTGGTCTCCACCGACTCATACAACAATGAACATAATCCCATCCTTCTGTCTGTGGGATTCAAAGCTACTTCTAGGACTTTAGCATGTTGCCATGTGACTCTTCAAACTTGGTTTGAGTACTAAAATCTAGAGATGGCAGTCTGTAAGTCCCCAAAGTCACAAAGGTGAGGTCCAAATGTGTCTGCTATCGAGGGGAAAGTCAAATGCTCTCTTTTTAAACTGTTACTGATTTAAAAGTCACAGATTTTCATTTCACTTTATTTGATAATGTACTATTGCGTGTGGTTTTTACTGGGTTATTCATTTAGAATTTTGTCTCCTTGTGAGCATCTAAATCAACACCGAGTCATCTGAATACCATCAGCAGTGTGTCGGTTTCTGTAGCTTTCACCTGCAGACCAGTAATCGACAGCAGAGATGAGGTGGACAACGAATGGAAAGTGTTTTCTCTCATTTCATTCAAATACTTTGCTTATGCATAACAATGGTGTGAAGAGCCCTCGATTTAATTAACATCCCCCCGGCTGCGGTAAACAGAAGCTTAACACCAGCGACAGACAAACAGCAGGATCAGTGTGATCCACAGCAAACTGACAGAGCTAGCTTCAGTCCAGCGCACACTCTGCTCTGTATTCCTGCTGCACACGTGGACTCACAGCCGCTGTGTTCTGAATTAAGTCGCCTCCAACACTCTGGTCCTCTGCATAAAAGACCCATGAATATTCATGATCCTCAGAGGGTGAATTTAAATAATTTTGGGTGACCCTCTGTGACCTTTCCTTTAGCACCACAACAAGGATTTCATACTCATTTCAGATGAGTACGTGTTCAAAAGTATTTGGACAACAAGGGACATCAAAGTGTTTTTGTGAGCGTTGAGACCGCTAATGTCACTGATCAGAGGATGAAAAAGAAATGAAAAAGCCACTCATCGAAGGGTTAGCTCTCATATGGTTCATGTAAACAACCAGAAACCAGTAAAGGAAAACAAAATGAACCCAAAACTGCTCCTGCAAAATGGTCCACATCAAACAGAGACTGAAACCCAAATCTTCGTCCTCAAACCTGGAGCATGTTTTAGTCCAGCTGGGAAACTCGAAAGCTAACTTTGTGCATGCCAGGATGGAACTGACATTAAAAAAGAAGTATATTCTTTACACATTTAAGCCACCTGAAAACAGAGCTACATATTCTTCTTACCATGAATTACTTCCTAAAACACCACAAAAAATGGCTGACTGTAAAATGCTGAGTGAATTGTCTTGAGTTTTACATTTATTCACAGTATTCATGCCTCAATAACTTGACTCACTAAGAAATTAGAACAAGGTTGTTTTTTTTATTATATTTATTTATTTACTTTTTTTCTTAGATTAAATAACTTAATGACTCATCAGATTTCCATAAAACTTTCAGGGACAGTCCCCAGATAATGAACTTTGTCGCCTTTGGAAGTCTCACAGTCTCCTCTGATGCCACATTAAGAAATTTCACAGACATTTACTTGATCCACTGTTTTTCACCCTCTTTCTTTCTACTGATCAGTTTTGTTGTACTCCCTCTCTACATTTATAATCCCATCTCGCTATAAATAATAGTCTTGAGCCACACCTCATTTCAAAGGAGTCAGACGTTTTTGCAGTCTTCTTAAAATGGTCGAGCGATATTTCAAGGTTTTCCTTGTAGCTGACTTTTCAGAGGAATTGTTGC
Organism: Aulonocara stuartgranti; assembly: GCF_965226115.1. Classification (NCBI taxonomy): domain Eukaryota; kingdom Metazoa; phylum Chordata; class Actinopteri; order Cichliformes; family Cichlidae; genus Aulonocara; species Aulonocara stuartgranti. The sequence goes on along the minus strand of NC_138940.1, from coordinate 12,124,189 downwards.
CAAGCTACTTAACACTGAAAACTTAGCAAAGAACCCATTTTAAATTGAATCTCTAGGCTCTTTGTTACCAAAACACATAATTTGCTCACATTTCTTTTGTTGAATCTTAAAAATGCCAAAGATAACAGTTTGACAGCTGATTTCCAAAGAGCTATTAGCTTAAAACTTGGTATGTCTTGGTGTGGTGTGCAGTATGTCCTTAAAAACTCTGGACAAAAGTGTCTCAGTGGAAGCATGGCTGTTAATAAGCCATTATTAATGATGGGAAACAGGGAGGAAAGTTTGAGGTATGTCAAATTACACAAGAACTGAACCGATAATGAGTGGCAACAGGTCTGATGGAGTCATTGTGATGGCCAAACCCGTGGCCACACTCTAAAGTCGGTAACTTTTGTATTTTCATTCTTCATTTGAACATAGTAATACATTTTAGTTGCCAATAACTTCATTGATTGGTTTGGATACATTTGTTCTATTTGTAAGCGCGCACATTTAGTTTACTTATGTATTCATACTACTTCATTTCTTTGCTTTCTGACTAACCTTTGTCTTTTTATTTCTTACCTGCCATCATCACTGGGAGTTGCTGGACAAAAGATGGTAGCCAGGGTTTGAAACCATTAAATACAAAGGAAGATAATTGGACCACACCACCACTTCCTGCTGAAGGGGGAATGTGTGTTTTCTTTACTTTAAAAACAAAGTATTTGTATTTAATTAAATATTTGAGTTTAGGGTTTAATGGGGTTTTTGATTTTCTTCTTTAGTGTTTAGTTTATTAACAAACTAGATTGTACTGCATCGTTTGTGGTTTATGATTGTGTTTTGTTTGTTACCCCTCATGTGTCACAATGGTCTGATCAGCCATTATATATACCCTTGTATGTCATTTCATGTTTAGGTCAATTATGTACGTTTGGGCAGTCATTTGGTTTGTTAAGGTTGCAGTCTTTGCCTGAGTTCAGTTTTGTTTCTTTGACCTCTTTTATGAGCTCAACATTTATTAGTCTTGTAAATATAATTTTTGGGGGTTAAATAAATGGAAACTATATTTTCTAATAATTCCTGGGACTCCTCCTGTTTTTCAACTCGGTCCATCACATGTGGTGTCAGGAGTGAGATCCTTCAGTTGAGGAGACAGGATTTTTTTTTTTTTGCATTTTTCTGCCCTTTTTCCTCCCCTGACAAACTTTTTGAGCCATGCAGAATGCTGTGCGCCCAAAGAGAGGAAATAAAATGGAGGCCAGAGAGGCCTTGCAGCAGCCAGAGAGGGAGAAGGAGATGGAAGAAGGAATTTCAGTTGTGGCTGGAGACACTGAAGGAGAGGATACCAGGGAGCCAACTCTCCTTGATATTGCTGGGATTCTTCAGGCTTTCATGGGACAACAGGAAGTTTGAGATAAAAAGCAGAGAGAGGATGCTATACTGCAAGAACAGCGTTTTAAGAGTTTGCAACACCAGTTTCGGCTTTTGCAAATGGAAGTGCAGGCCAGAACCACCCCACTTCCAGAGCCCACATCAACTGATCCAGAGTCTGTTGAAACTCCAGCTGATTATCAGACACAAGCAACATCTCAGCATGAGGGTTCTGGCTCAGCCTCCATATTAACAGGTCAGTCTGTGCATATTCATCATCCTAAACTGGAGAAACTAGCTGTTGAAGATGATGTTGAACATTTTCTGACCACTTTTGAGAGAATTGCAGCTGCTTGTCGTTGGCCAGAGTCAGACTGGATTTTTCACCTCATTCCTCTTCTCACTGGTAAGGCTCGAAGTGCCTATGTTAATATGGATGTGGACGATTCACTGCAATATGAGAAGGTAAAAGCTGCCATTTTGCAAAAATACGATATAAACCCAGAAACATACAGGCAAAGATTTCGCTGTCTTGAAGTTTTTGATGAGAGTCCCAAGGAACTGTATGCGAGACTGAAAGAACTTTATGAAAAATGGATTCAGCCGAAAAACAGAACTGTAAAAGAAGTTGGTGAAATTATTATCTTGGAGCAGTTTTTAAGAATGCTGTGTCCTGAGCTTCAGGTGTGGATTAAGGAGCATAATCCAAAATCTGCTGTAGAGGCCGCCATCCTGGCTGATGTGTTTGTAGCTGCCCGAAGTAAGAGTCAGCCATGGAGCAACAGTGCATGGAAGGCTGCCAGAGATTCACGTCGGTCGCAACCCCCTCAGCATCCTCAGAGGTCAGCGACGGGTGTGGGTAAGCCCTTTACAAGGGAAACGCAGCCTCTGAATACCTCGAAGCCAGGTAAAAGGCCACCAGTGTGCTACCTTTGTGGACAGGAAGGTCACACTAAGCCCATGTGTCCTAATAATCAAAGAAAATTATCTCAGATGTGTTTTGTGCCTCACCAGAATGTGGATATTAAATCTGAGAGAAAGCAGTCAAATAAAATCACTACAGTTAAGATTAATGAACAAGAAATTAATGCTTTAATAGACACTGGCAGCACACAGACTCTGGTACACAGGAAATATGTGTCAAAAGACTACACATGCCCCTCTGAAACCATATCAGTTTGCTGTATACATGGTGATGAAAGACCATACCCTACTGCTGATCTGTTTATTGAAGTGCAGGGGACACCCTATCTGTTAAAGGTTGGTGTAGCTGATAATCTGCCCTATCCTGTAGTTCTTGGGGAGGATCTGCCAGTCATCTATGATTTGTTGAGAGAAGTGCAAGAGTGCAATGTTGCTATAACAAGGGCTCAAACTAAAAATCAGGATGAGCATTATACAACCCTCAGTGCTTTACCCTTTGAGGCTGAACTAGAGACAGATCCCGGGAAGTCTCGGAAGCCACGCAGTCAAAGAAGACGTGAAAAATTTCAACACACTGTTGGAAAGACATCAGTTCAGGCTGCTCCAGATATGCCTTTAGGTTTTTCAGTACCTACGAACATCAGACAAATGCAGCAGGCTGATCCAACTTTGTCTGCCATGTTGCTGAGGGCTAAGGAAAAGGACTCTGTTGAATCTGACACAAATAAAGAGCTGTACATTCTGCAAGATGGCATTTTATACCACCAGCACGGCCAGGTTAAACAGTTAGTGGTCCCTAAAGTAGCCCGTGAAACAGTGCTTACTTTGGGGCACTCCATTCCCTGGGCTGGCCACCTGGGGAAGCATAAGACCACCGCTCGCATCAAGCGATACTTTTTCTGGCCTGGTTTACGCTCAGATGTTGCTATGTTTTGCAGGAGTTGTCCTCAATGTCAGAAGACTTCAATTAGAGTCCCCACCAAAGCACCACTCCAACCTCTCCCAATCATTGGTATACCATTTCAGCGTCTTGGCATGGACGTAGTTGGTCCTGTAGAAAAAAGTAAATCTGGAAATCGCTTTATGCTAGTCATTACAGACTATGCTATGAGGTATCCTGAAGTCTTTCCATTAAAAACTGTTAAAGCAAAAACTGTAGCTTCCTCATTGATTCAACTGTTCTCAAGGGTTGGATTCCCACAGGAGATTTTAACTGACCAGGGCACTAATTTTATGTCCACACTGTTGAAAGAGGTCTATAAGCTGTTAGGCATCAGGAGTATGCGGACAACCCCTTATCACCCACAGACAGATGGACTGACGGAGCGCTTCAACCAAACTCTCAAACAAATGCTCCGAAAGTTTGTCAATGATACAGGGTCTGATTGGGACCAGTGGCTGCCATACCTCCTTTTTGCCTACAGGGAAGTTCCTCAAGCCTCCACTGGCTTCTCCCCGTTTGAGCTTCTTTATGGCCATGAGGTGAGAGGCCCATTGACCCTGCTAAAGGACTCATGGGAGGGAGAGCAAGGTAAAGAGGAATCGGTCAATGTTATTTCACATGTCATTCATATGAGAGAAAAGCTTCAGCAGATGAGTGAACTGGCTCAGTCATATGGAAGCTGCTCAGAGGCAACAAAAGACTTTGTTTGATAAAAAAGCTCGCCACAGGAGTTTTGTCCCTGGCCAGAAGGTTTTGGTAATGTTGCCAACTTCTGACAGCAAGTTGCTGGCAAAGTGGCAGGGACCCTTTGAAGTACAGAAGAAACTTGGACCTACTACCTACAAAGTTTCTACACCAGGTCTCCAGCGAGGGAGTAGAGTGCTCCATGTTAACCTTCTTAAGGAATGGATTCCACGCACTGAGAATAAAACAGAGGGTTTGCTTATTCACAGCGTGGATGAGGAGGAAGAAGTTAATGACTACTTGCCTTCAGTAACAGTCTCTGTCCTGGACCTGAGCCATCTCACCAGTGAGCAACAGTCTCAGGTAACACCTCTGATTAATTCAGACATATTTCAAAAGTACCCAGGTCGCACGAGTCTGGTGGAGCATGACATTGTTTTAAAACCTGATGCAGCTGTGAAGCGTATGAGTTACAGGATACCGGAACGCTTCCTGGTGGAGTTAAAGGAGGAGGTGGACCTCATGCTGTCTCTTGGAATCATCCAACCTTCAACAAGTGAGTGGTGCAACCCTGTTGTGTTGGCTCCGAAAAAGGATAGCTCGATACGTTTTTGCATCGACTTCAGGTATCTCAATTCCATATCAAAATTTGACTCTTACCCGATGCCACGCATTGACGATCTCATTGAGCGTTTGGGGAAGGCAAAATATCTAACGACCATTGATCTCTCCAAGGGATACTGGCAAGTACCTCTCACTAAACGGTCTCAAGAGTTGACAGCATTCCGTACTCCGTGGGGATTGTTCGAGTTCAGTCTTACCATTTGGTCTGCATGGGGCCCCAGCAACATTTCAAAGGCTAATGGATAAGGTACTCTGTGGGCTCTCAGCATTCACCTGTGCGTACCTTGATGATGTTGTTGTTTTCAGTGGAACTTGGGAAGAGCATGTGGATCACCTAAGGATCGTGCTGGATCGGCTGTGTTCCGCAGGCCTTACCATCAATCCAGCAAAGTGTGCTCTTGCTAGGACTGAAGTCCAGTACCTCGGGTTTACTGTTGGAGGTGGGACAATTAAACCACAGGTTGACAAAATTAATGCAATTGCATCATGTCCTCTTCCACAAACCAGGAAACAGCTACGATCCTTCCTCGGCATGGCTGCGTTCTACAACAGATTCATTCCCAACTTCTCAGCTAGAGCAGCCCCACTGACGGACAGGATTGGCTCAAGATGTCCCAATAAGATTCGGTGGACAGCTGAAGCTGTTGCAGCTTTCAAAGACCTTTGCCAGTCCCTGAGTAAGGACCCCGTTCTGCACTCACCAGATTTCACAAAAGACTTTACATTGCAGACTGATGCTTCTGAAAGGGGTTTGGGAGCAGTGCTTCTGCAGGGACCACCAGAGGATCGACATCCTGTCGCCTACATCAGCCGTAAGCTGCTACCAAGGGAGAGCCGCTACGCAACGGTTGAGAAGGAAACCTTGGCCATTAAATGGGCACTTGATTCTTTCAAGTATTATTTGCTGGGAAGAGAATTCATCCTTCAAACTGACCACAAAGCCCTGCAGTGGCTGGAGAGAATGAAAGACACTAATGGGAGAATCACCAGGTGGTATCTGGCTATGCAGCCATACCGGTTTAAGGTTCACTATATCCCTGGTAAAGACAACACCATTGCTGATTACCTCTCCCGCTGCCTGATGGAAGATCCAGAAGTGGGGGGGTGTGTGATGGCCAAACCCGTGGCCACACTCTAAAGTCGGTAACTTTTGTATTTTCATTCTTCATTTGAACATAGTAATACATTTTAGTTGCCAATAACTTCATTGATTGGTTTGGATACATTTGTTCTATTTGTAAGCGCGCACATTTAGTTTACTTATGTATTCATACTACTTCATTTCTTTGCTTTCTGACTAACCTTTGTCTTTTTATTTCTTACCTGCCATCATCACTGGGAGTTGCTGGACAAAAGATGGTAGTCAGGGTTTGAAACCATTAAATACAAAGGAAGATAATTGGACCACACCACCACTTCCTGCTGAAGGGGGAATGTGTGTTTTCTTTACTTTAAAAACAAAGTATTTGTATTTAATTAAATATTTGAGTTTAGGGTTTAATGGGGTTTTTGATTTTCTTCTTTAGTGTTTAGTTTATTAACAAACTAGATTGTACTGCATCGTTTGTGGTTTATGATTGTGTTTTGTTTGTTACCCCTCATGTGTCACAATGGTCTGATCAGCCATTATATATACCCTTGTATGTCATTTCATGTTTAGGTCAATTATGTACGTTTGGGCAGTCATTTGGTTTGTTAAGGTTGCAGTCTTTGCCTGAGTTCAGTTTTGTTTCTTTGACCTCTTTTATGAGCTCAACATTTATTAGTCTTGTAAATATAATTTTTGGGGGTTAAATAAATGGAAACTATATTTTTCTAATAATTCCTGGGACTCCTCCTGTTTTTCAACTCAGTCCATCACAGTCATCAATCCAAATTTGAATTTTTTTTTTGTTCAAATCGTCATCATTATGTATGCAGCACATCAACAGTGAGAGTCTGCAATCATCTATCAAACACATCGGAGGCTCTGTCATGGTTTCAGCTGCATTTCAGTCAGTGATGTTGGAGATCCTGATAATATTCATGGAATTGTGAACACGGAAAAGCACCATCATCCAAGTCTGATTGTCAGTGCTTTTATTTTTCACCAGCTAACAATCATATGGCGCTGCAAATGCAGTAAAAACAAAGGTAGTGATACGAATACTGACCTTTTGCAGGCTCTGTTTTTGCCTTATATTCTGTATTTCTAAGTATTTTTGCTCAAACCAATTCACCTAGTTCCTATTTTCCTGCAAAATCTAAAGAAATTGTCAGGTTTCAGTTAACGGACTCAGGCGCAGACCGGGACTCCTTACAGGATTTACAGATTTTATTCACACAACGACACCAGGTGATGCTATTTACAAAGTGCTGGAGGGAGGGGAGGGGGGTCCAGGGTTCCGGGGTATGTGAGGGAAAAGACGGGAATCTGACGTCCTCCAAAGGCTCTCTCTCTTCACTCCCCACACTGGGGAAACACCATCCACTCACTCGTCCACGGGATGACAGGCAGGCAGGGAAAGGTCCGGGATAGATCTGTACACAGAGATAATAGTTAGAGGCGAACAGACGGAACGGACTCACAGATCCTTATTTGCAATCTACTGAGCGACTGACGCTGATAACTCAACGATCCAGCGACGAGTGACACAGTGCTGCTGTCTTAAATCGGCCTTGTGATTATCCCGATCGGCAGCAGGTGCGTGGGCCAGGGGCGGGAGCCCATAATGAGCATCGCCCCGGCAGGAGAGAGAGAGAGAGAGAGAGAAAACATGTTGCCTAATACAGAATCAGCTGGTGAGGCACAGGGACCATGACAGAAATAAGGGGTGGCTCAGCACTTTTGGCCAGTACTAATTATCTTTTTTTTATTTTTTATTTTTTTTTTTATTTTTTATTTTTTTGCTTTACATTTGATGTTTTTCTAACTTGTTTTTGTCTTTGATGTTTTGTAAATATACATTATACATTTTTTTTAAATGAATTATAGAAAAAATATATTACCTGCTAAATTACATTAGTATACATAAACCTTTTCCTTTGTAGATTTGATTATTTTATATTTAAATTGTAAAAATAGACAAACCACACAAAGTCCCCCTTGAAAAGTTTTCCTTAACACTCAAACATTCTCCTTCTTACATACTTCATGACAAGAGTCTTCAAACTCAAACTTTATTGATAAATTGGCTGTGAGTTGTAAGCACTACAGCCTGCACTGAGGGATTATCAAAGACAGAGACGGAGACTGTCTGCATCACTGCACAGTAAGATGTATTTTCATTTCAAACTAGATTTCCAATCAGAGCCATCTGCCTGTTGAAGCCTCTTTTCTGTGTACTTGGACTCGTTTTGAAGAGCTCGGCTGCTCTCGTGTGAAACCCCGTGTATGCGAAGGATGACACGCTCGTCTGCTCGACGACACACCTCAAAGATCCTGCACTTCCCCGCAGACCCGACGGGAAGAAGTTGACAAAGGCCAGCAGTCAAGAAAACATTATTTCTTGTGTGGTTGCTGCTGGTTTCTCACCATCGCTTTGTTTTACTCCACCCCCCCCCCCCCCCCCCCCGGACACACACACAGTGTCAGCATAGGAAACAACCCTCCCTCCTCCTAATTGCCAGAATGTGACCGTGCCCCCTCTCATATCACTCTGTCAAGTCTCAAACTCCCCCCTGATTTGCCCGCCAGGCTCCCGGCTCTGCTGGTGACATTCCTCCTCCTCTTCTCTTTGATGAAGAGGAACTGGATCAGCAATCAGTGCACCAAACATAGCATGACCCCCCCGAAAGACTACACATGCACACGCACAACAAACACACAGCCTGCAGTGACTCCCAGGCCTCCCTAATCCTCTGATTCGTTCCATTTTTCCAAGCGGGCAGTGAAGTAGTCGCACTCAGACACATCAAAGACACACTGCAGCACTTCCTGTGTGTGCGCGTGATGCTGAGAGAGCTGATAAGGTGCCTGTTGCATGTTTTGTGTTTGTGTCTGTTTGTCGTGTGGGTTATGTTTACAGACACAAGATGAGTTTCAGCTTCGACACGCATGAGCAACACTGTGGACTCGACACACAAACGGACACAAACGCAGAGCATGGAACCACTCTGTTGAGACAAAACCCCAAAAATATTATTTAAATTTTGATTTAATTTCAATAACCGGCAAATCAGTTTGTTTGGGAAGGATTTAAACTTTCCAGGTGAGTGAAGTGTTGAGCTGATTTGTAGCAGTCTCTTAATTCACCTCAAAATCCATCAAAGCTTGTTTTTTCTTTAAATATTGTGCAGACAGGTCCAAAAGTATTTGGACAGTGACATGCTCTGTATTTGTGCATCTGGACACGATGACACTGGATTTTAACTAATCAGGATGTGACTGAAGTTCAAACTATCAGCTTAACAAAACAGTTCATGCAATATCTTAACAAAAGTGCATACAAAGGACATTGCAACTGTCAGCTCAATCCAGAGCACCAACATCACTGGCATCTCAGACTCATCCAACCAGAGCTCTGAATAAATATCGACCATTATGAATAAAGTAAATCAGGTAAAATAATCAGCAGTCTCACTTTCAGCTTTATTGTGACAATGAGTAGACATGTCTGCCACCACATGGCAGAAACTGCCGCGAAACTGTGCTCTAAGCAACAATATGATTCACTCGTGTGTGTCAGGGCATGCAACGCTGAGAGGAGAGCGGACTCTGAAGAGCGATAGTTAGTTTAACACGTTACTTCCACAGTCCTGGAAAGAGACAGAGGAGAATGTTATTAGTTCAAGTGAAATGATGTTCAAATGTTCAAGTCTGGATCTGGGTCAGGGGGGCACTGGTTTGCTCAGACAGATAGCTGGTTCTGAAATACTGGTGGGGTGATGAAGCAAATGGCATGGACACTGAAGTCTAGGCTGGGTTCGGTAGAGCCCAGTTTTGGGTGGAACCGCTACCTTTCGCTCCTCAATGAGAGAGCAAAACATACAAAACACAAGAGCAAAGCAGTGCAAACCAGGAGAAAATGTGTCTTACATTTCTCTCATCTGATTAGCTTTAGCTGGAATTATAACACTGAAGAAAAATGTGGTAAAAAATCATCTGAGGTATAAAATGAAAAGGAGAAGTTGTTTTTTGGTGTCTTCACTTTTAGCATTTGATTGATTTAGTAATCTAACACATTTAACACAGAATTTTCATGTCTGCTCTCCACCTAAGATGACATTGACATTTTCCCCTGCTTTTTAAAATAACTTGAATTTGTTGCTGGATTTGTGTTTAATAGTGTGGGTAGTTCATGTCATGCAGCAGGATGCAGTTACTTTGAGTCCATCCACTGAATATGGTGATGCGCACACAATAAAAAGCCCAAATGTTCTCTAAGTGCCAGTTAAGACAGATAATAACAGAGGTAAAGACAAAACACGGAGGTCTGCCCGGTGCTCCTGCAGCCCTCGGGTCGGCTGAAAACAGCTTATCAGGGATGAAGCATTATATCCCCCCGCGTGCCTCTGACCTGAAGGACGTGCATGCTGGCACTCATTCATCAGTAATTGCCTGCCCAGTGTAGTGCTGACCTTTCACCTGCTGGCATTCAGACATAACACACTTTCACTTGATGTTTTAGAGTGCTGCTCCTTCAGGCTGTCGTTATGGAGGATGTACTGTGTGGCTGAAATGATGTTTTCACAGTGATGCATTAGGGAGACAAATAACGTCCAATTTTACTGCAAACCAACTACTTTTATTTAACAAACTTCACGCATTTGCCTTTACTCGGGCTTTATTCTAAATCTAAAATTTTGTAATTGAAGCGTGGAAGTAATGGCGGTAAGTTATTTTTTCCTTCACTGTTTATAAGATTTGTGTGGCTGAAAAGAATCCAATAAAGACGTCTCCAATTCAAAGCATCTGCTCGCTACAAGTGTTCGTCTTTATTGCAGCACACAAAAGAACGTATACTCGGTATCTGCATGACAATAGTCTTCAGTTTACTGATGAGACAGTGAGAAAATGAAGATGGCTGGATGTGCAGAGCTGAACATATCACAAAGCAAATGACAATGTAAACATAGTTATTGTTGGCAATATAATTAAAGTTTGAAATTATAGTGTAATGCATCCTTTCAGTGCTGTGCTGGTGATATTAGAGCGACATATTCAACAAGAGAATGGCCTCATCCACAATTGCATTGCTCTTATTTTGGAAGTTCAGCCCCTTACCCTTCGCACCTTGTGTTTCCTGACTCAGGGTATAATTCAACCTCATCGCCAGTCTCTCATCCTGTTGTTGGTCATACGTTGGCTCCACCATGTCCGACTGCAGCTGAAGATGATTATAGCCAATCTCCTGCTTTGGAGATTCACTGTGAGTGGAGAACTGGTTCATGTGCCACTGAGTTTCAGATGCAGCTGATTATATTGCTCAATTATTTTATAAAATGTATTGTGTAGCGTGCGCCCTCTTTGAAGCACACATGTGCATGGCCATGGATTAATTTTTAGAAAATACAACATTTCCTTTCACTGTTATGCTGATGATATCCAGATTTATTCACCTTTGAAATCCGATGTGTCTGCTTCTTTGCAACCTCTGTTCAACTGTTTGCATGAAGTTAAAATTTGGTTATCACATAATTTTCTTACATTGAACGAGAATAAGACCGAAATCATAGTCTTTGGTAGTCACACTCCGCTAGACCAGTTAGCTGATACCCTAGGCCCTCTCGCTAGCCATCTCTCGCTCACTGTAAGGAACCTTGGAGTGTTCCTGGATGGCTCTTTTGTCAGGTTTTAGTTAATGGACTCAGGCGCAGACCGGGACTCTTTACAGGGTTTACAAATTTATTTACACAACGACACCAGGTGATGCTATTTACAACGTGCTGGAGGGAGGGGAGGGGAGTCCAGGGTTCCGGAGTGTGTGAGGAGAAAGATGGGAATCTGACGCCCTCCAAAGGCTCTCTCTCTTCACTCCCCACACTGGGGAAACACAATCCACTCACTCGTCCACGGGATGACAGGCAGGCAGGGAAAGGTCCGGGAAAGATCTGTACACAGAAACTTTAGTTAGAGGCGAACAGACGGAACGAACTCACAGATTCTGATTCACAAACTACTGAGCGACTGACGCTGATAGCTCAACGATCCAGCGACGAGTGACACAGTGCTGCTGTCTTAAATCGGCTTTGTGATCATCCCGATAGGGAGCAGGTGCGTGGGCCAGGGGCGGGAGCCCAAAATGAGCACCGCCCTGGCAGGTGTGTGTGTGTGTGTGTGTGTGTGTGAGAGAGAGAGAGAGAGAGAGCGCATGTTGCCTAATACAGGATCAGCTGGTGAGGCACAGGGACCATGACATCTTTTAAACTTGAGAAACAGGTCTCCACTGTGGTAAAAAAAAAAAAAAAACAGCTTTTGCCAGTTGCGTCAGATATCTAAAGCAAAGCCATTCCTTCCTTTAAAGGACCTTGAAAAGCTTATGCATGCATTTATCACATCCAGATTGGACTACTGTAACTCCCTCTACTACAACACTCTTCTCTTTACCGGCTTCAGTTAATTCAAAATGCAGGTACAGTACGAGAATCTATGAACGCATAACTCCAATGTAACTCCAATGTAACTACTGTAACTCCCTCTACTACAACACTCTTCTCTTTACCGGCTTCAGTTAATTCAAAATGCAGGTACAGTACGAGAATCTATGAACGCATAACTCCAATAAATATCGCATAGATTTTAAAATTATTTTGTTCACTTTTAAAATTCTGAATAATTTAGCGCCCACCTATCTCTCTGAACTACTCCACTTATACAATCCCAACAGAGCACTTAGATCATCCAATCACAGGCTCCTAGCACAACCTAGGTCTCAAATGAAGTCGAGAGGTGACCGGGCCTTTGCAACCGTGGCACCTAGACTCTGGAATGACCTCCCTGTTTATATTCGTACTGCCGAGTCTATCCAGTCTTTTAAATCACGTCTTAAAACTTATCTTTTTACTTTGGCTTTAGATTCTAACTAGTTAGCTGTTCTAGCTTGTTGTGTTGTTACCTATTGTCTGTTGTCCTGTTTTATTGTTTTTTTTTAATTGTCTCATGCTTTTACTGACTGTGAAGCACTATGGTCAACACTGTTGTTTTAATATGTGCTATATAAATAAATTTTGATTTGATTTGATTGGATGTCCCGCTGAATCCTTGGGAATCAGTGTTGGACCATAAATATCTTCCCAGGCACTGTGTCAAATATGAACCCAGCTTACTGCACGCTGGTATTTAACCTCAGCAGCTGTGCGTATGCACCCACTGGCCCCGCAACTATAGTTGACATATCACCAAACTTCTAGCACCAAATGAGCTTCACTGCCGTGTGATCTAACCTGGCACTGGGACAAAAAGCAAAGCGTATTTCCCAGAGTCCCGTACTGTTTCTCTAACTCTCAGATGTTCGGTAGGAGCAGCCAAGCAGAGGTCTACATAGAACACAAGGGGGCTTCTTCAGCTGCTAGGTTAGGGTTGGGAGCAGCATCGGTGATCCCAGTCAACCACATCAAACGGCTGAAGAACGCCCACTGGTGTTCTGCAGTCTTCTCACTCCGGGCAGATATAACTCTGTTCATTTCAAGGCTATTTTTAATGTGCTTGTGAATTGTCTCTGTTGACATGAGAAGGGAGCTTGATGGGCTTCGATACAGAGATGATAAATTCTTATTTTCTAATAGCTTTATTCAGTAAAACCTGGTTTAGTAAGAAAAATCCTTTTAGAAAGCAGCAAAGGTGATCTGAGCGTGTGGGTGCCCTGCCAGAAACACACCGACATGAAGTATTGCCTTGATTAAAGCAAAAGTTCTTTATTTGCTAAAAGGAAATGGACGTTGGATGTAAAGTAAAGGACATTCAATTAAAAAGGGCTACCTCGCTAAACCCTTAATCTAAGTGGAAGGTCAGAGGTTGTTTCACGCTGGGCTCTTTCCTTGATTTCTTTTTTCCTTTCAGCTTTCTCGAGAAGAGAGAAAATGTTCGTTACCTGACCTGAATGAGGTCACAAATGAGCCCCATTAAACCTTTCATGGCGCTTTGAAGCATCTATTCAGTCAAATATTTCAGCTGAATCCAGACATGTTTTAGTGGAGTGATGGAGACAGGTCGCACCGAGGGATTGGCTTTGCTTTTCAAAGGTTGTTCAAAGAGTTTGAGAAAAGAAAAAAGGAAGTGAACCTCCACAAATATAAACTGCCGACTAAAAGCAGAGAAGCTTGGAGTCACTTGGGGATAAGAAGAACATTTGTTAGCATCAACACATTAATATACTGGGGTTGTCCTCATTAAAACTGTGTTTGTATATCTCTGTGTCTTTGTGATGCATGTGTGGAAATTTGAAGTTGTGGTAGAAATTTCAGGCCTTTAAAAGTTCCACATACCAAAACCTGACTGCGATAAAGATTTTAAACCATGATCATGAAAACTCAGAATGGATCCTGCTTTCATTTAACAGAAGTCTGTGATGTAGAGCCCTCTACAAAAACTCGTCTTACTGTTAGCAGGGTTCTGGCTTCACTCATGCTGCATTACGTGTTTCTCTATCATGCTGCCTTATATACTAGAAACTAAAAGGAAATTAAGAATTTTCTGCATTTAGCTGAAGTAGTGGACAAATAGGGCAATTAAAATATAAAGAGAAATTCCACAAAAACAGGTATAATGAATCCCATCGCACAGCCTGTCATTAGGCATACTCATCTGCTCTTAAAGGGGCATTCATACATACACATTTTCAGGCTCAGTGCTCTCACCTGTGATTTGCTTTGAATGGGGTGAAAAGGTTTAAAATGTGCCGCTGAACTGAATTGTGGCTCTGATGTTTCTATGTAAAGTTAAATCTTTTTGAAGTGCAGCTGTTAGGAGGTCAAATTATGTTATTAAAACATGCAGGAGCACAGGGTGGGAGGCGGCGTATATGGAGAGGTCGTCAGTCTGTCACAGGGCTAACACATACAGGCAGACAGCCATTCACGCTCACTCACACCCCACTAATGGACGTCTTTGGACTGTGGGAGGAAGATATCACGGTCTCTGAAGAGAACCCACGTTCTTGCTATGAAGCAGCAGCATTGACCGCTGCACCCCCGTGCCGCCCAGTCTTGTAAATGTTAGATGTTAGGTCTTTTAAGAAAACCACATCATTAACTATAAAGTTGGATTTCACACTCACTTTTGCTCTTTTACTTTTAGTTTTGCACCGAGACATGGATTGCATGGTTGAGTGCTTCATATTGTCACCGATTTACCCACATAATGCATTAGGCACCCGTCACAGTTAGAAACTAGTTCCACTTCAGTCAGCAGCTAAAAAGCTCATTTTTTTTCCTCAGGAGTTGTTTAGGGGTAAATAAAATCTTAAAGAAGCATGAATATTGGACTTGCATTCATCAGCATAGACATAAACAGGATGTCAGTGCAATGCTCTGTGTCTGGTGCCTGCTAATGCATTCTGGGAATCCCATCAGCGTGTTAATAGGTGCTTTCAGATAAACCAGTTCTCAGGACTCACTGAGGGTAATTGACAAGTGGGCAGCTCCTCTGAGAACTACATCCCTCCAGGAGTTCTCCCCCATGTTAACCACCAGCTGTGACCACAAATAGATGGAGGGTGTCGTGACTGGAGCTCTGCATTCGTTGGACAGGGTTCATTTTGACAGCAAATTTAGTTTTACTTTTAGTTTTGTCTTTAGACTAAAATGTCATTTAGTTTTTGTCACATTTAAGGCGTCCAAAGCCTTTTAGTTTAAATATCATAAGATTGTGGCAGAGTATATCTAAAGTAGATTCAGTTGACTGAAATATAAAGTGTACAGGTTTGTTGTGTTTTTAGTGCTGAGAGTTGCTCCACATGGTTTATTTTCCTTGAAAAATGTGAACCGTGTCCATGTGTTTCTTCTCCTCCTCCCGTTATGTTACATTTTCATGGGATAGAGGGAGCATGGGAGCACGATGCACTGCTGTACCATTTCCCAGGGACAGATCAAATGTGTCCATCTAACAAGATGATCCGATTCAATCACTTCCAAATTTGCCCTGATTTCATATCTCAAGTATCAATACATTCATCATAGTTTTTGTCTTTGTGCTTTAGTTTTTATTTAGTTATCGTCTTGTGTTCATCAGAAAGAAAAGGTCATTAACAAAAATGATTGGTCAACAAAATGATAACTGGTCAATGGAAAGGAACGGTCCCCGATAGAAAAGTTGCAACTGAAGACGAAGGCGAGGGGCGGCAGCAAATCCACTGTAGCACTTTACATTGAGCACCAGGAAAAACGAGATACTTGTGTCCGTGCAGGTCCGTGCGGTTTATCTGTTCCTGTAATCCTGTATCAATTTCCTAATTTTCCCTCCAACACGATTTGTTGTGTTGATGCAGCATTGACAATAATTACAAGAAGAAAGATGAAGTTTTTTTTGTAGATCTTTGGTCAAAATAGTTTCAAGTCCAGGCTCTCAAGGTGGGCTAGAAAAATATTAAAACGTCCTTATTTTACAGTCACAAAGCCAATACACACTGTTGTATTTTAAATGTCTAAAGCCCAGTAAAATGAAGGAAGTTTATTATTTTTTCCCAGACCTAACTTGAGTACCTAGACCTGGAAGTTTTATGACATTTTTTGATCATAATCACTTTTTGAGCACCAGCAGTTTGAGGGATACCAGCAGCATTCTTCTTATTTCTTTAACCAGCAACACTGATTGTTAGTGTGACTGTAAATGTGAACCTTTGTTTTAAGAATTACTCTCATTATCCTACATTTAGCAGCGGCACCACTCTAATTGTGTGTATAGCTGTACATCAGCAAATACTCCATATTAATTAGAGAAACAAAGGTTTTTAAGTTTTAATAGATGCTCTGCCATTTTGGGTTGAATGTGATGTGCAGGAAAAGTTAAAAACACAAGTTTCAAAATAAACTAAACACAAAAAAATGTTTTAATAGCCAAAGTTTGCAGACAGCGGTCACTACAGAATATTCCTTTTCTCAGGTACATTATGTCACATTTTCTGTCATCTGCACCTTGTGCATCCTCCCAAAATACACAACCCCACCCAGCTAGCAAATAGGGTCCGGGAGTCCCTGATAATGATGGAGCCATCCATTATTTACCCAGCAGTCCAGCAGACAAAAAGTAAAAGAAAATCAATTATTTAAACGGGAATTATTCTAGTGCTGCTTTGAATGTTAAAGAGGAGGAGCGTGGTGGGATACCTACAAAGACTGCAAGAGAAGACAGAAAATGTGATGGAAAGAAAAGGACAAAGAAATGTATAAATATGAGAGAATCAGAAGCTCAGACATGGATAAAGTTGGAGAAGAAATGTTGATGATAGAAACTGATCCAGAATTTATCCTTTTTATCTGGAAAAAAAAAAAAGTAAGATTGTCTGATTTCCTATAATTCATTCAAAATCAAAAATGGTGACAAGACACTGGAAACAGGCAAAGCTGCATCTGTAAAAAACACAAGACTTCTGGATGAGACCAAAGTGGAGATGTTTGTCCATAAAGTAGAGTACTATGTTTGTAAAAAGGTGAACACAGCGTTTCAGCAGAAACATCTCACATCAACTATCAATACAGTGGTGGAGGTGTGATGATTTTGGAACCTTCCAGTCAACTAAAGTACTCTGGAGTTAGAAGGGATCCATCTGTCCCACGGCTAAAGCTTGGCTGAAACTGTGTCATCAGCAGGACGACGATCCAAGTAGCCGGACCTTAAGAGAGTGTCACGGAGGAGCAGGGAGGACTCGGCGCAGACTGAAATCTCAGAAAAACAGGTTTATTTACACTCCAGGTGCACTATATACAGGTGAAGGAGAAGGGGGCCAGGGTTCCCAGGGGTGCAGAGCGGGGTCGGGAAAAGCGTCCAGAGTCTCCAAACCAAACACGAGAAATCTGCATACAGAGAACAAGGGTTAGCACGGAACTTTCACGGACAGAGCTCAAAACTGGCTGAGGCTAAAGTAGCACTGACGAGCGTTATTCAATAGTCCAGCGGCGAGGTGCTCTCAGTCACTGCCTTAAGTAGCGGGAGCAAACAAGGTGAGGAGCCACAGGTGATTGCCTACAGGTGGTGGAGGCCGGGAGCTCACAATGAGCTCCGCCCAGGCAGCGAGCAGAGAGAGAGGAGAGAGAGAAAAGACAAAACATAACATGTAGCCACACAGGGCCAGCCGAGCAGGCACGGGGACCATGACAGAGAGCTTAATGAACTGCATCCATATTATAAAGAAGAATGGGCCAAAATGCATGCAAATGACATCACGGGACTTTCGGCTGCGTTGCTATAACAACCCACGCACATTAGGTGATGCTCAACGGTAATGAAAAATGACTGAAACCGAGCCAACTAGAGCCAAGTAGGTACTAATATAAAAGAAACTAAAACTACTGATAGAGTCAGTTATTTCAAGTTATTGCTGCACTTAGATGCACTTAATTTTTCACATGACCGTATTTCACCAGCTGGGTCCACATCGTCCTTTTAGGTTTGACAGCAGTTTTAGTAGATGAAGTTGAATTGCTTAAACATGAATTGTGCTGCGGTTTGCGGAAGGCCTCGGAGGGGGCTGGCAGTGGCACCTGGGCCTAGCAGATACAGTTGGCAGGTGACTTATTTGTTTGTCAAATGCAAACAGCGACCTCCATGAAAAAGTGCAGTTCCTTTAATGGACACTTGAGGCTGGCTCCAGAAGTCAGTCAGTCGCACAGACTCACACGTTCAAGCATCAAATTAAACATTATTAAAAATCATGTTTACAGGAAAGGGTGGTTGCTTTGTTGTATACTGAGGGTGCTTTTTTAAAGCATTTTTCACTCTGACAGACAGTTTGGCTTCCTGTGAGGTGCAGGTCATTCAAGACGTCTGTGCTGCAGTTTTGATAAGTAAAATGTTAGTATGGTATCTGTCTGTAAGTCAGCAGATGGGTGTCTGCAGGTTGCTAAATAAACCTGCTAGTGTTAGTTGATAACGTCAAGCACTGTAAAAGATTAAAGAATGCTTTATTCATAATCATTGTACAATGTATATAATTAGAGCAAAAATAACCCAAACTGTGAACAACAGAAGCAGCATATCCGTGTCATTCTCCCATCGCTCTGTCCATGTATCTGTTTGTCCATCTGTCCTCTCCTGTCAGCAAACTCAGCTAGAGAGAAAATATGGAAATGGCCGCCGCTCTGCTCCTTCATTATTCATATTTCAGTAGCCGGCGAATAATCAGATTATGGCTGATGAACATGCTGAATTATTCAGGAAGCCGTGATTGGGCCAGGGAGGCGACCTGGGGGCACTGAGGGGAAGAAGACTGGAAACAGGATCCGTTGGGTGCTGAAGGTCCCCCCCTCCTTGCCTCTCTGCTGGGGGTCCTTCCACTCTCTTGCCACTTGCCGGCCACTTTCCAGCTCAGCTGCTGGGTTAATGACCACGCGGCAGAGAGAAAGGGAGGGGGCAGCGCGGGGGACCTGATGATGCGCTCTCACTCAGATTTCCTGTGAGGAGCGCAGGTTGAATAATTGAGAGGTGTTGAATTGATCTGTGCGCTGCATGGTGCAGTGATTGACAACAGTGAGTTACACAACAACCCCTTACCATCACACACACATAGTAAAGGTCTAGCAGCTATTTTTATAAGCTACTCTGTATTCTGCCAGTACAAAGTAGATTCAACTAGTACTCTAAGTTTGGGAGTTTTATTAGTTAGTTATTTTCTTGTAATCACTAAAAACCATAAAACTTCTGCTCGCTCTCCTCACACTTCATGCACTGGAATTATCAGCGGTCCCCAACCTTTTTTGCGCCACGGACTGGTTTATGTCTGACAATATTTTCGCAGAGCAGCCTTTAAGGTGTCGCGGATAAATACAACAAAATAAAACCAGTACCGGTACCAGACAAGTTAACGATAAAAACAAAAAAAACAACCCTGAAAACCACGAATTTCACACCCGAGCCTCAACTCTCGTGTCCCGGTACCAAATGACTCACGGACCGGCCCAGGGGTTGCGGACTGCTGGAATTATGATTCTGCAAAGACAAATGTAACTAGCTGTGCAAGCCTAAAGAGTAAGGGATGTTTAGGGGTAAGCTCACACCACGTGTACACCTTACAAGTTTAGACAGGACACTGTAGATCTCATAACTAAAGGACTGGGTTGGATTTGAAATGCAGGACTCTGAAAGGAATTTTAAAGACGATTTGAGCAAAAGTTTCCAGTTAGCGAGGTCCAGGTCAGGCAAACAGACACAAATCCTTTTCTCAACAGTGTCCTCGCTCTCATAGTGATCTTTCCCAAACTCAACTGCTGAGCTTCTGTGTGGAGACAAAAGTGTAAGTGTGCAATTAAGATTAACTTGGCCACACATACAAACAGTCACACAGACCTTTAATGTTGAGCTAACTGTTAGCTAGCACCTCCTTCATTTCCTGAGGAAGCAGGATGTAGTATGTCATGTCCATCAGTCATAAACAGTAAGAAATCCATTACTCTAAACATGTTTGACTGGAGAGGACAAGCACAACTGTCAGAAGCAAAGAGGAAGACAAACGTGACTCCTGCATTTATTCTAATACAAACAGCTCAGAGGAACAGCTTTTTGCCTGCAGTCGTTCTGGTTCGGTGACATCAGTGAACCAAGCAGAGGGTCACATGGTGGACATTTGCTTCAGTTTATAGCAGATGAGCCATAATGAGCCAAACTGAATCTGAAGCATAACCCAGTTTACAGAGATGACCTTTACTGTCCCCTTATGTTTAACTGGGGGCTATTTTGCCTTTTCTTATAACCTGTCATGTATATATTATTGAAACAGTGGATGCTCACATTACACATAATGTGTGGCCCAGAAATGTTGTTCTAAGATACTCCAGAAGAATTTTATATTTCTTATTCATTTTATTGTATTTTAATTCGAATTTATTTTAGTTTAGTTCTTTCTGAACTCTTTTATGCTTGAACAGGTTTACTTTGTTCAACTACTTTTAATTGTAAAAAAAATAGTGCAAATAACTTGTATCAGAAAAGTTAACAAGCTACTCTTCGACAATAAGCCAGCATTATATTTTGTTATTGGCTGAGTTGTTTGCTTTTTTAGCTCCTGTAACAAAAGAATTACCATCTTTTGGCACAATAAAGTGCATCTTATCTCAGTAAATAGCATAATGGGTTTCTTTTAATTAGCTGCTCGTTAGTTTCAGGTGTTCAGTGTCCTGTTTTGAATCTTCCCATTGGACTCAATTTAAGACTTTAATGATCTGAGTGCAGAGTCTGTGTGGATCACACAAATTTCAGTTTAAACTGTCCTGACATTCAGGAGGACGGCGCTTGAGAGGGTGTTTTTTTTTGTCTTTCTTCAGAGTCATTGAATCCAGCTGGATGTGATTAAACCTGCCTGACCCTGAGTGACTCCGGAGGGGCGGAGGGTGGAAGTGCATCGGTGATCCCTGGCAAAGGAGGGAGCATAGGCCAGCAAACAACACCAGGACCTTCACTGCACCACCTGCTAACCTGACAGTGTGTGTGTGTGTGTGTGTGTGTGTGTGTGTGTGTGTGTGTGTGTGTGTGTGTGTGTGTGTGTGCGCAACAACAACAGAAAGACAGTGGGACAGATTTTAATCTAGCCAATAGGACAGCTTGTGATTAGTTTAGTAAGGAAAATGTTTCAGAGGCGATTTGAGGACTCACAGCACTGAAAAAAGTACCATTAACCGACTGCCAGCATTATGACCATTTCTCTGAGCCCTGCTACAGGTCTGCCATAAACAAAACAAAACAAAGAATCAGAAGGCTTCATAAATAGCCAAATAAAAGGACTTCATCATATTTCTAAAACAAATTTCTCAAATGCCAGAGAACCTGTGAAATTATGAGACCTGCAGGTGTCCTTATCAAGAAATTCATTACCTTCGGCTTGCACCCATTTGCCCCTTGTGATTATCCAGCTCAGAAATATTTTTATGGTGTTAATAAATATCATATCTGTTAAACTCATATTTCTTTCGGCACTGTGACACAAGCATGACCAGATTAACCCAATTTTATAAATTCTGTCACAAATTACAAATATAACAAACATGGACAAGTGTGTGTACATTTATTACCGCTTCATATCCTAGATTATGAAATCTCAGTTGACTTCCTCTCCCTGAAATGTTACACAGACTGTTGCAATAGTGGAGAATCACAGCCAAGCTGTCTTTGCTCACTTTAGTGTTTCCCGCTATATTAAAAATGTTGCTAACCTTTGTGATAAACACACTGAATTTTCTATTACTTCTGCACAATAAAAGCACGCTCCCGGTGAACTAAAACAGAGACATCCTTCAGGGCTGAAAGCAGAAAAATTGGCTAATAATGCACAATATAAAGACAATTCAAAGAGGGAAAGGGAATTCTGAACAGCACAGATTCAGACAGAAACTATGAAAGTAAAGAAAGTTAAACAGCTAAACTTTCAGTCAAGGGCTCAAGTCTCTGCATTTGACACTGGGCAAGAATCTAAGTGGACCCTGAACTGGTTGCAAGTTAATTAGAGAGCTCTAACCAAGCAGCAACCTCTAATCCAGGGGTGTCCAACTCCAGGCCTCGAGGGCTGGTGTCCTGCAGGTTTTAGATATCACCTTGGGTCAACACACTTGAATCAAATGATTAGTTCATTACCAGGCATCTGGAGAACTTAAAGACATGTTGAGGAGGTCATTTGGCCATTTGGCTGTGTTGGATCAAGAACAAAACCTGCAGGACACTGGCCCTTGAGGCCTGGAGTTGGACAGCCCTACTCTAAGGGATAAAATCTAAGGACCTGCAGTACCTCTAACGTCCACCAGAGGATCCAGCAGCGTATCAGTCCCCATGTTTAAAATGCAACTTTACAGCAGAAACATGTTTACAGCCTGATGCAAAACCTTTTCTGGCCCCTATAGATAATTCACCCCTTCATGAAATCTACGTCTTCAGAATTAATTTTTTATTCTGAGTCGCTAGTCTTCAGCTAACTGGAGTCCCTGAACTGGACCTCTGGACCAAAACCACATGCTTTTGGACCTTCTGGACCTTAATGGACTTATGTGGCACATAATTTGCCTTCCTGTTCAGTTAAGAACAAGAAAAGACGGTAATACAGCAATGCAGATCATCTTATCTTGCTTTAAAATGCTTTTTGTACCAAAATACACAATAATGGAAGCCCTCAGTTCAAATTATGTGAGTCACAGGCTTGTATAAAAGACTGACGTCTCATCTGCTCATACTCAGCTGCACATCTCTTGTACTTTAGTGTGCTGTGTCCATCTACTTTATTTAAAAGACATTACAAAAACACACAGTAGCATGCCATGCATGCTTTTGGTCTTTGAAAGGAAGCCAGCCATCAGCATCACATGAGGATCCAGTGATCAGCAAAGTCATCACTACAGGTGTGTTTTCAGTCTCAGAATAAACAGATGGTTCATTCATTCACAGGCCAGTCATGTTTGAGCAGACAAGCCATTTGGATTTGAAAATTATTCATGCAAAGAATGTGTGAATTGTCACCTACACAGTGAGCTACACTCACTGATTGCTTTTGAAGCTCCTAGTCAATTGGCCCGGCTTGCATAAATGGTGACAGACAAACAGTTTAACAAGCCAAGTAACTAAGTATTTGCAAAAAGAGTTTTGAAGCTCAACTTCACACATGGGTTTGTCTACCAAAGCATTTAATATATCAGAGAAAACTAATCATAAACCATACAAGAATCCTTGAATACTAAGGGTTTCATCACTTCACACGCATGTGGAATAATGAAGGGAGGTGGAAACTGTGTCTGATTATCAGATTATTTACTTCACGTTTGTTGAAGGAAAGTCCATTTTAGGACTAATGAAAAGAAATTTTAATGAGACCAACCAGTGAGTGCCAAATGGCAGTGCAATTTTTCGATACCCAGTGTTACAGAAACCGCTACTGAAAATAGTGGATTATTGCACTTTTAGAGGTTAGGGATAAGTAAGGCACCCTGCTGTGATCCTCCACTGCGTTTGATTGCAGCTCTATCAGAAAACTCAGAGTGGATATAAAGACAGAAAGCTGCGTTAACCCTACTGTTCATATTTGATGTATTCACAGTATGAACCAAAAATTCCCTCATGGTAAGTGAACGTTTTATACTACTGATCTATTCAGTATGTGAAAATACCCTTTCTGACAGATGGATAATTAATCTGTAATGAAAGTTTCAGAGAGCAGTCAGACAAATTTTTTTAAGTTTTCTAACACTGGTCTTTTTTTTTGGAGAAAGAAAACATTGTTATCACACAAAACCATTTCTGTTTTTACCAAAAATATGACAACAGCCAAAACAATTTAAATATATTTTATTGAAAGTGAAAATAGCGCAAATATCCAGGTGCTAATGATATATTATTATTATTATTACTATTATTATTATATAACCATATACAATCTATTAAACCCTGTCCCCACTGCTACTGTGTATCATCAAAAAACTTCCATCTCAAATAGGAATATGAATTCAACAATAATTAACACTCAGAAAACAAAACCTGTTACTGGAAACTGTCTAAGGATTTTAAGCAGTGATACAAACCTTGTATTTTATACACTCTGTGAAATGGCAGCTCAGGAGCCTTAATGATATCATCACCACCCCCGACCTTTTCATCTGTTTCAGTTGGCTCTCAGTTAGTTTAACCCTTTAAGACCTACCATAGAACCAAGTCCGCCAGAGCTTATATTATATTTTTACATGCTGTGGAGCCATTTTTGGGAGCAATTCAAGTTGCTATCCATCAATACAACAATTATAGCCCAGATTTTAATAATATGTACTCATTAAGTGCATAGTAATTACATAAATTGCAAAAAAGTGCAATAAACTACAAAAAAATTGAAAATCGTTTTTGCTTTTTTAACATATATTTCTAGTTAGAGAAATTTAAGAGGCTTATCCCTCAAAACCGTAAATACAAAAAAGTTGCACAAAATAGTTTCCCACCACAGGAAAATTATTTTGAGTGTCTTCATAGTTTTATTTTTGAAATACACCAATTTTTATCTACTGCAGGAAAAACAAAAATAAATATTATACTGCAAATTTGCAAAAAAGCAGCATATGCATCAAAATAAACTATTTCTATCAGTGCAATATGAGTCCTAAGCATCCCAGAAAAGACACAGAAAGTCATAAAGTCAAAGATATCTTTTAAAAACAGCAGTAGAGGCCCTGAGGCCCTGATGGTAAAAAAAAACAAACTACATTTCCGCGAAAATGACATCACTTCCAGTTTCGGGCAGGTAATGGCGGACATGCAAAAGTTTGCGTTGACGTCTATTCCAACGTAGGAAGTGTTATGAACAGCTGATCGGATCGGCAAAGCGTTTTTCTGGAATATTATGTTTTTGTTGCTGCAAGTGCTTTTTATGCAGTTTTTGCAAAGATATATGTGGAAGGAAACTGTGACCTAGGACAAGCTGATGGCATAAGATGTAAGTACAACTCCTCCGGTTTCATATGCAAAAAAAATTATTGCGCTAGCTTATGTGGTTGCAGAGCTACCGGGATTTAAAAATAGTTACGCAAAACAGAGCGTGCCCGCTCTGACCGGCTCTAAAGGGTTAATCTCACTAACTTTATAATAAAAACAACAATTTGTTTCTTTCTAGATTATTTTGTTACCGTCCAGCTAGCACTTTATCTATGCCCCACCCATGCCCAATTTAGCATTAATTCAGGATCATCCATTCGTTCTCTAAAGCTGGGCATACACTGTGCGATTTTTAGCCCATTTTGAGCCGATTTTTGAGTCGTGCGATTGTTTTGGCGATCGGCCCGATTTTGGCCTTCATCATGCGTCGTGCATCGTGTAGTAAACATGGGTAACGAGAAGCGATTAACACCTCACGACCAGCTCTCGATCATCAATTGCTTGTTCGGGAGGATTTGAAATCCTCCCGAACAAGCATCGCAACCGTCGTGAGGCTTGTCACACGCGCACGGGCAAACACATAAACGTCGGTGAAAAAGACGGAGTAGCACGGCAGTGCAGCCTGTGATCTGGACACAAGCGATGGAGGCACTTGTAGAACTTTGGAAAGCTCATCCGAGCCTTTTCGATGTGACCTCACAAAATTATCATGACCACAACAACCGTGAAAATAGTTGGATGGACATTGCTGCTCAATCACAGCTGCCTGATCAATGTTTTTCATTAGCAATTTAGCAAAGTTGATGGTGGTGGTGTGTCTGTGTGAGTGAAAGACAGAGAGCGACAGATTTTCTGTTATAACCTTCATTTTTATGGACGCACAGTGTGAGCGCTCAGGTCGCATCAGAGCATCAGGCCGTATAGTGTGAGACCCTGCATCGTGACCTATGAACTTCTAACCTCTGCGAGTCAATTGTACAGTTTGAGCAGGAGCTGAATCGCGTGACTGAAAAAATCGCACAGTCACCGTCAACTTTCCAGAGTTGACGGGTGGGGCTGGAGCCTATCCCAGCTACCACAGGGCCACAGGCAGGGTACACCCTGGACAGGTCACCAGTCTGTCCCAGGGCTAACACAAAGACACAGACAACCATTCGTACTAACATTTACACCTACGGGCAATTTAGAGTGACCTATCACCACTAACTGCATATTTTTGGTCTGTGGCAGGAAGCCGGAGTACAAACATGTCAACTCCATACAGAAAGACTCTGGCCTGATGGTGGAATTAAACTCAGGACCTTCTTGCTGTGAGGCAACAGTGCTAACCAACATGCCACCGCATTAATCTAATATACAGCAGGTAAAATAAGTATTCAACACATCCCCAATTTTATAAGTTAATGAAATTCTTACCAGAATTTCCTCAAGAGCAAAGCAGGAGAAAATAGGGGGGAGTAGAGGTCACCTGTACCACCAGCTGTTGTGTCCCAAGATCCCGCCAACAGTCAACCCAGGCTGTCAACTTGCGTCGCTGGTGTTTCTGCCACGGACGAGAACTGCTGGTTTCAACTAGGGGCCAGACCCAAGGCTCTGGTCAGCTCCACTCCAGTCCAACCAAATTCAAATTCAAATTTTATTTGTCACACACACACAACCATACACAGTATGACATGGGGGTGAAATGCTTGTAGCTGTACAATGCCCGACCATTAAATGACAGAAGAAAAGTTTTACAATATTTACAATTTAGTTTACTACAAAAATTTACAAATTAACTTAGGAATTTACAGTAAAGAATGTGGAAATAGCAGAAGAGATTATAAAGATAAGGATTATAAATTATAGGAATTATAGGATTATAGGAAATGTGTGGTGGTGCGTGTGGTGACGTGTGTGAGTGTCCAGTCTTATAGTGACGTGTTTGGGAGAGTCCAGTCCTACACCTGGTTCAGGCCCCGAATAGCCTGGGGGAAGAAGCTCCTCCTCATTCTCTCTGTTTTGGCCTTAAGGGAGCGGAAGCGCTTCCCAGACCTCAACAGTGAGAAGAGTCCATTGTTGGGATGGGAGAGGTCCATCATAATCTTCCTAGCTTTGGACTTGCACCGCTTGGTGTAGATGGACAGCAGGTCAGGGAGCTCTGATTGAATGATGCGTTCTGCCGAGCGCACCACCCTTTGCAGATCTCGTCTGTCCTGCTTGGTGCTGTTCCCAAACCAGGTGCAGATGTTTGCCGTCAGGACGCTCTCGATGGTGCAGGAGTAGAAGTTCTTGAGCACCTTCAGTGGCAGATGGAAGTCTCTAAGTCTTCTGAGGAAGAAGAGACGCTGACGGGCTTTCTTAACCAGGGTGTTGATGTGACAGGACCATGACAGGTCCTGAGTGATGTGGACACCCAGGTATCGGAAACTGTCCACTCTCTCCACTGGCGTGCCACTGATGATGAGGGGTTTGTAATTCCTCGCCTGCTTTGTAGTGAAGTCCACGATCAGCTCCTTAGTCTTGCTGATGTTTAGGAGGAGGTTATTCTCCTGGCACCAGGTCTCCAGGTTCCTAATCTCCTCCAGGTAGGCCGTCTCGATGTTGTCGGAGATCAGGCCCACAACAGCAGTGTCGTCAGCAAACTTGACAATGGAGGTGGTGTCGGATGTGGCTACACAGTCATAAGTGTACAGTGAGTACAGCAGGGGGCTTAAAATGGCACAACCAGCGCCATGGACCGTGGTTGAGACGCGCGGTGGCTGCAGAAGGGCCAGGAGGATCCGTCTCTCGCACCCTCATCCCTCTGGTGCGGTAGTACTGGAGAATAAATTCAATGTCCTGGATCCTGTGGACTTTCCTCCTCTGGCCGCTAGCCCTCGCCATCCCGCTGCGTCACTGAGGTCTGCGCCATCTCCACCACTACGCCCCCGGAGCCTCAGCGGGCAGCCCGATGCTGTGGAGCAAACTCACCGCGGAGAGCTGTGCTTTACCCCGGCTCCTCGGAGAAAAAGACCCGCGGCACGGCTACCTGGGAGTCACTCACGCGGTCCGGCTGGTGCATCTCCACTTGCGCTACGGCACCGGGGGTGTTCGTCTCAGATGGCCAGCAGCCCCCGGTGGCACCTCCTCTCTCCACGCTCGTCCTCGGGGATTCCGTCATCAGGAACGTGCGGGTGAGGGGGGCACTCACGCTGTCGTTCCCGGGAGCCACCGTTGTCGACATAGTGGACAGAATTCCTAACATCCTGGCGTCCCACCCACAGGCCAACTGGCTCATCATCCACATCGGCACCAACGACATCCCCAAACAGCAATCCGAGCTGATGAAGCTGGACTTTCTCCAACTCTTCAGCCTCCTTGGTCAGTTGCAGGTGAGTGCTTTTATCTCCGGGCCCACCCCTACCTGCGGCAGAGGGATAGGCCGTTTCAGCCGGCTGCTCAGCCTTAACACCTGGCTTTCCTCCGCCTGTGTCTCCCACGGTGTGAGTTTTATTAACAATTTTGATGCCTTCTGGGAGAGGAGGCATCAAAATCTTTTTGGGGCAGACGGGCTCCACCTCAACACCTGGGGATGCCATCTGCTGTCCGCCAATTTGGCATTTGGCGTACAGCACTCCCGCACATGGCCCTGTCATTACCCCAAACCGAGATTACCTGCTGATCTGTCCGCCACTGACTGATGTCCCCCCAGTCCCAGCTCCTATATTTGTTCCACTTTTGACAGTAATACACAAAACTCTGGACTCGGACCTCTCTCTCCCACAGTCAACACAATACCCGTCATAATCACAAACAGAGAGCAACAGAATTATCATAAATCCAGTAACCCCAAAAACATTAATAACCTCCGGCCTCTTCAAAAATGTTAACATCCATTGAACTCTACTGTCAAAAATCCACCAGTCTCGATCAGCATGGCACTTTTAAATGTCCGCTCTCTGTTGAATAAGTCTTTTATTATTAATGATTTAATTTTAGATAATAAACTGGACTGTTTATTTTTAACTGAAACATAGCTGGGCTCGGATGCACCAAATTTTAATTTCTCTTTTTCTATTAGAAGTGGTAAGAGAGGTGGTGGGGCTGCATCTTTAGCCAACAACACACTCACGGTTTTATTCAGCGGGAGACCTCAGTGCGAACTGTGAGGAGGCGCTATCTAACCTCTGAAGTGGCTGCAAATGTTACCAAGGTTTTAAACGAATGCCCCCCTGTGATTTTACCTGCACCCTGTGATTTCATTTGTAATCATTTTAACAGCAAACTGAAGAAAAGCCTTGACTCCCTTGCTCCACTCACCACCAAAAAGATTAACGTAAAACATTTATCACCCTGGAGGAACGAAGAAGTCAAAAAACTCAAAAGAAATTGCAGGGCAGCAGAAAGGAGATGGAGGAAAAATAAAAAATGCAATTAACCATCAAATACTTTGCGAGCAATTTAAAATGTACAATAATACACTAAGGAATTCAAGAAATTCATACTTTACCAAAATAATCAGTAATAACAAAAATAATCCCAAGGTCCTCTTTTCCACCATAGATCATTTATTTAACCCTGATTTTAACAGCTCCCAAAAAAAACCCACAGACTCACTCTGTGAACAGTTTGCAGACCACTTCAGGGGAAAAGTCAGCGCCATCAGATGCAATATTTTATCTTCTCGTGATATGATTTTAAACACATCTGAGGGCTCAATTGTACCTGAGGAGACACTGGACAGCTTTGTCCTGGTTAATGCTGAGAACCTTAAGAAAGTTTTCTCCACAGTGAGACCCAACACATGTCTCTTAGATCCAATCCCCTCTTCACTTTTTAAAACACTTTATGGATTTTATGAAGCTGAGATCTAAACTACTGGATCTAAGCGCAGCCTTTGATACAGTAGACCATGCTATTCTTTTAAACAGACTGAAACACATGGTGGGCCTCTCTGGTGCTGTACACAACTGGTTCACTTCCTATCTCTCAGACAGAACTTTTATGGTGAGTATGAATACACGCTCCTCTAAGATCCATAAAATGACATGTGGGGTGCCTCAAGGGTCAGTTTTAGGCCCTGTACTTTTTAATTTGTATATGCTCCCTCTTGGCGGTGTCATCAGGAGGCATGGAGTGAACTTCCACAGTTACGCTGATGACACTCAGCTGTACATCTCCGTGTCTCCTGATGACACCAGACCAATGGATGCCTTTTTTAACTGTATTTTAGATATAAGATCTTGGATGGCAGAGAACTTTTTACAGCTTAACCAGGACAAAACTGAAGTTTTAATCATCCGTCCTGAGGCTCAGAGAGAGAAACTCTTGTCTAAATTAGAGGCATTTTCACTATGTCCTTCGCTACAAGTGAAAAACCTGGGTGTTATTTTTGACTCTGAGCTTGGTTTTACCCCACATATTAAACATGTAACCAAAATTGGATTTCATCATCTAAAAAATATAGCCAGAGTCCGCCCTATTCTCTCGCGGGCCAACACGGAGATGCTGATGCATGCTTTTATTACCAGTCGCATTGATTACTGTAATGCCCTGCTCACTGGTCTCCCCAAACGGAATATTTGACCTTTACAACTTTTACAAACCTCTGCAGCTCGTGTGCTGATGAAGACCAGAGAGCGGGCCCACATTACACCGGTTTTATAATTGGCTCCCCGTGTGTTTCAGGATCAATTTTAAAGTTCTTTTATTGGTTTTTAAATGTCTTAATGGTCTTGGGCCTTCTTATCTCTCAGATTTGCGTTTACCATATGAACCCTCGCGGCCCTGAGGTCCTCTGGTACTGTGGAACAGCCTGCCGGAGGAGCTCAGGGCCGCAGAGAACGTACATGTTTTTAAGAACAGGTTCAAGACCCACCTTTTTAATTTAGCTTTTACCTAACGTTTATTTATTTTATGCTTATTTATTCTATCCTGTTATTCTATTTATATTATTAATTTAGGTTTTACCTAATATTTATTGATTTTATTCTTATTCATTTTTTATCTTCTTACTCTATTTATGTTTATACTGTATCCCATTCTTATTTATTTTATCTTTTTATCCTGTATATATTCTTATTGGGTCATATCTCCAGTGTTTCCTTGGAGGGGGCTCTCTGCACCGGGGCTGTGATCGACCGTGGCTACTGGGCTCTGTCGGTCTTCTCAGCCTGGCTGAGGGGCTTCTTTGCCTCCCTCCTGCTGTGTGCCCAGCCTGGAGGCTGCGGTCTATGACCGGCTCCCGGTGCAGACAGCTCCCTGTAACAACCCAGCCAATCCACACATGCAAACCAAACCACAGGTTTGTAAATGAAGTTATGTGTAATAATGAGAAACAGCACAAGGAAAAAGTATTGAGCAAGCTTACTGAAATGTATTTAATATGTTGTACAAAAGCCTGTGTTGGTGATTATGGCTTCAAGATGCCTCCTGTATGGAAAACGGCATTGCTCAGGTGTGATTTTGGCCACGTTTCACACTTTTCTAAAGTAAAACACCATTTTCCTTTATTTGACCCACACTACTAGAGCTGAATAAATCATGAAAAATATTAAAATGTTTGGGTCACTTTACAGAAAGCCATCATTTTACTGTTATGAACTGTCAAAACAGGCCAAATCTGACCTGAACAGCACGCAGAGGTTAACGTGCTCCCGTGTTTGTTTCTGTCTGGTTGCGTTTTGTTGTGGCATCCGATCCAACTGACTGACTGAGCGTACGTGTGTGTGTTATCTTATCATGTGTGGTTAGCTTAGCACTGTTAGCAAACACAGCCTGGGTAAACATGATGGGAGGATGCCCCACATGAATTCACTGTTGTGCAGACTTTGTATGACTATAAATAAACACAACTGTCATCCAGGTTGAAACGCTTGCACAACAAAGCAGGCGGGGGGAGGAGGAGGTATGCAAATGCTGACTGAATTTTCATTTACATAAAGTACATTAAGTGCTGTGTGCAGCTGAACTTTGTGATGTGACTTAGAGGTCACGTACACAGGTTATGAATTTTAACAAACAATAATCACATTGACATTTGTAACAACATGAATAATTGAAGGCTCCAGCCCTTCAACATAACTCGAAGTGCAAAAGCAACATGATTTTATGTTGTTTCGAGCTTTTTAGTGCTGCAGCACGTAACACCTTAAATACAAATTCTGCAGAAAGATTAAGTGGGTGTGGAGGCTGAAGTGGCAGTGCTAAAACTAACCACACATTACTTTAGTGTTGTAAAGAAAAAATGTCATTGTTCAGAGTTTTAACCAGACTGTGTGTTTCTGCACATCTAAAAAACACAAAACTGTGAGCTTTTTGAAGCCAAGAAGAGCACAGAGGTCATGTGACACATGTTCAACTACTAACACAGACTCACAAAGAAGCTGCAAAACTGTGGTGTGCTGTCTGCACAGGCCAGAAGACGTTAGTAGGCTGATGTGTGGATAACACATATGAAACTTTGGCTATTACTGATAATGTGTTGGAGACAAATGTGTGGACTGTAAGTAACAACGTCCTGAATGATCAGTTCCCCTCATATCCTACAGGCCTCACAGCATCATATCTCAGAACTCCAGTCAGGACCTGTGCAACCAAACTTGACACACATGTCAGGAATCTTATCCATCTTATCTACATATTATGATGTCACCTTACATCTACACCCACTTTAGCAAATACAAATTTTAATATTTTTTAATAATTCTAATGTCAACAATATCAGTATTACATGACATCATACTAACTCAGAAGTTAACTCAGAAGTTAAAGTTTCTCCACTGTAGGATGGGCACGTACTAGTTAGCCTAACAGACTGCATGTTTACTTATGGTTTGTAGATTTTTTATGAGTAGAATGAGACAGAGCCTTCGGCTTCACCCGCTTCAGATGTTATCAGTCCATTCAGTGGGTGTTATTAGTGGTAATCAGCCCCATACATAGAAACTAATAGGGTCTCCTCTTCTGTGGAACCAGCTCCTAGTTTGGATTCGGGAGACTGTCGCCTCTGTGCTGTAAAAATTGTGCTTCAAACGTCTCGTTTTTATAAAACTTGTAGATTTGGCTTAATCAGGTGACCCTGATCCATCACTTAGTTATGCTGCTACAGGCTCAGACTGCTAGGAGACCTCCCACTCCACCTCCTCCTCCACCCCCTGGCTTTTAAGTCCTGATGTATTTATGTATGTACGCCTACTGCGTGTTACTAAGTCTTGTTTTTCTCTCCTGTAATTTGTGTTTTTTCCTGTTCATTGTCGGGGTCTCTCTGCGCTCTTCTTTCCTTTCTCCTCAACATCCAATGAGTGGAGACATCCTCAGCCTTGAAGATCTCTTGTTTTTAACAGGAAGTCAGCATTAGCATGTGCTGTTCATCAGGGCTTGTCTGATTATTGGTGTTCTTGCTCTAATATTGTAGGGTTTTCACCTTGCAGTATAAGTGCCTTGCCACAACTGTTGTGTTGTTGTGGTGCAATAAAAATGCTTTAGGGTTATTAATAAAAGCAAGAGCTATATCTTATTCATCCGTCCTGCAGGTAACATTAACTGACTGGCACAATAGGGCATGTCGGGTTGGGACGCCGGCTGCCACTCCTCAGCTGCAGTTCTGCATTATATCAGCCACATGTCCAGATGTGTTGGGACATTTTGGCAACACCTGGCCCACACAACTAAAGTGCCAAAAGTTGCCATGATTGCGTGGAAGTGTGTTTGGATCTGGGACATTTTTTTCAAATTGAATCCAAGAAATGATGTTTAAAAACGTTAAACACCCAAAAGAAAATCATTTTTTAAATTCCATCTTTTTATTCAATATAGCTTGGTGCATATATGACACTCCCTAAAAACAGCCACATTTGTTTATTAGAGTAATCAACTAAAGTCATGCTCATTCTGTTTATATTCATAATGATAGAACCTCATTTTATGTCATTAACCCCTCAAAGTTCCACTTTATTCACCTTTAAAAAAAAAAAAAAGATGGGCCGAGAGGACGCTACATCTAAAATAAATAAAGCAAAAAACATGAAATCTCCAGTATCTATAAAACATATAACGCAGCATGGCAGCAAAAAAGAAAAAAAAAACTCAAGTGATTTATTTATATGAAACATGATTACCCACTCTACAGCCTCTCAGGCTTTCATTCAGACACCCAATCAAATGCTCGGTT
The DNA here is from genome assembly GCF_965226115.1 of Aulonocara stuartgranti. NCBI lineage: Eukaryota > Metazoa > Chordata > Actinopteri > Cichliformes > Cichlidae > Aulonocara > Aulonocara stuartgranti. Next base: position 12,090,064 of record NC_138940.1, on the reverse strand, counting down.
TCCATGTCGACTGTAACATTACCCAGAAGCCCACAGGGGAGGAAGTCCTCCGTGTAGCGTGCGTACAGGATGGGCGGAGAAACCCGCGATGGGAAAACAACGTGAGCAGAGGCAATTGTATTGGAGCTGATGAGGCATTCATGCATGTTCACATCAGCTCCACGCACGCAGAGCATGAAGAGCATATGGAGACAAATGCGAGCGCCACAGGATCCTGTCTGATTATCAGTCAAAACTGACACACCACGGAAAATATCTGCCATAACAAGCCACCGAGGTTCACATTCAACATTCAGCGCCTAATTTCAGGCATGAAAACATTTGGACAGTAATGACTAACAACATACCGCAAACCTGGAAAAAAAACCCGGCAATACACAACTGCGAGCAGATAAATCAAATGAAACTTTATTATAGATTTGTTCCTCTCAGAGTTTTTATCTCTTTGTTTTTGTGTAAGTCTAAATAGATTTTTGCCTTAAAGGAGTTATGTTAGGGACTCCCAAAGGTACTTTGGTCAATTAAAAGTATGGTATAAAAAAACTGGTTGTTTGGTAAGAAGCCTGAAGAGAATAAAAATGCAAATTACCACTCTAAAAGTGCGCCTGAGTTCAACTCATGTCAGCCCCTCAGTTTATTCTCTTTAAAATGAGCCATTTCTTGCTATTTTCTCTTTAAGGCCATGCTGGCTTTATGCAACTTTCTTCTTCTGATGAATTGAATGAAAATGAATATTTACAGTACAGGTTGCGAGGGTTTTACAAACTACTCTGAGACTTTGTAGAAGTTTGGTTTGCTTGAGACAAAAGCAGCTGAAGCCCAGTTAAAGCTTTACCCTTTAAAATGTGAGCAGGATCATTAAAGGTCCTGCACACGTTGCCTCCTCCAGGTTTCCAACTCATAAACAAAGACAGTTTTTTCTCTTAGTGTCTGAAGCAGGTGAAAAGAAAGGATGATTTGCATCACATGTAAGTTTAACTTTATGACAACCTCAATCAGGATTTTTTTCAAGTATTTTTAGTATTTTGTATCTTTAGGAATGAAAAGATGAATAAAAATCCTGATTGAGGTTGTCATAATTCATGCATGACAGGGTTAAATAACAATAATTACAATGAAACACGTCATACATCTATAGTAACATTAAACACCTGTGAGTGGGAGGGTATGGAGTGACACATCAGTGTCCAGTGTAGTAGTTTATGTGCAAGTACACCATCAACACTGACACAAATACAAGAAAACAGCCTTTGAATAGCTGTCCACTGTAGTGACCACTGTGTGTGAAAGGGTTAAAAAGCTCCAAATTGTACGCAAATTAGAGAAAGATTATTTCTGTGAAGCTAAAAGCTCTTACACCTGCAAAGGTTACTAAAAGCAGCATCATAACTCAATATGCATCTGTGTGGCCAGGTTTTCAGATTTTTTGTTGTCTCTTTGGGAACATTCAGAATGATATCTTGAAAATAAAGGCCAACAAGCCCCTGGATTATATTTATTCAGCTTTAGCTTTGTTTTAGGGTGCCTTCTGCCAAATTTCATGCCTCTGTGGCTGTTAATGGTGGAGCAGCTCAGTATTTGAGTTTCCAGCCTGACACATGTCCTGGAAAAGAAGAAATAAAAGCCTTTGGGCCTCTGCACAGTTACATGCTCTGGTTTTCAGAACAGGCAGATTTTATAGTGACAGATTTTAGGCAACAGAAGAAAAAAAGAGACTTGACTCCAGAGAGTTCTTGGCAGAAATGAGGAGTTATATTGGACATAAATTTAAATATACAAGTATGAATGTGCCCATTTTTTAATTTAGACACAAGACAAGATGTGTATAGAGAATAATCACAGATAAGGCTCAAAGGTGATCATGTGGATACAAATCAGACCACCTGTTAGTTCCCCACAGCCTAGACCAGACTCAAGGACCGACCTTGGAGGCACCGTAAAGTGTAATTCCTCGAATGTCCACTTGAGGCTCCAAAATTGAGTCAGTTCCCATGGAGCAGTGCTTTTCAATTACTTTCTGTTAGTCCCTCTCAGGTAGAAAACTATAAATGGTATATTTTGGCTATAAAATTGTTATTATAAGTTCATCTCTGCATAACATTGTTTCATTATTAATATTAAAGAAAGGAAAAAAGAAAGAAATATAGACCTACTTAAAGAATGACTTTATTATCATTGTGTTTTAGTCTGTAACAGAAACGATTTGTATGAAGTGTATGTAGTAGTACTGCAACTCCCTAAACTACTACTACATTTAAACTGCATCAATTTGCATGAAATTTAAAAAAAAAAATCCTTATTCACACTATAAACATTTTTGGGCGACTTGATTCTGAAAAATAAAATTAAACAAAGTCAATACATACATTTAAATCAATCAGCAACATTAAGTACTACTACTCATTAACTACTCACTGTGACTACGTCTCCCACTGTAGTCACGTGAAGCCAAGCGCTACATATGCTTCGTCAAATTTCCTCGTCTAAGCTTTCGGGAGACTATCGGTTGTCTATCTCCGTCTCTCCGCGCCTTTCTTTTTGTCGCTGTTAAATATTTTTCCATTTTTCTTGAGGGTTTGTTGACTGCACTTCACATCTCCTGCTCTGTGTGTGCATGTGCGTGCATGCTCAGTGCAAAAACCCTTCCACCTACTGTAGTGGATGTGCAATTATACTTTATTCTAGTACGGCAAAAAGAGCATGTTCCCCAGGGTCACACGCGCGCCCCCGGCATCACACCGGTGGGTGTGTCTCACTATTTGAGAAGGACTGCCATAGAGTCACATATTAACACGTTAAACGTTACAGCAAAAATAAACGTGTGTGAAAGAACTGGCAGACCCCCGATGAATTTATGAAAAACACTCAATGCAAGATGGTTTTTATGAATTTAGAAAGACTTCGAGTTCGGGGCGGGGCTGCTTTGGCTGTAGCTAACTGCCATGTGCTCTTCAGTGCAGCCTGCTGCTAATTCTGTTGTCCCAGAACTGGATCTCTCGTCCATGTTTGTATTGTTTGGGTCTTTTGGAGCATTTTTAATGGAATTATGTGACACAGATTATGCCTACACTGAGGTCTGTACTGTCCCAGAAGCCGAGAGTTCCAGTAAAAATTAATGTGACGTGTAATTTTCTTGCTTTCTTCTTTGCTCATAACTTGTCTTATTATACTTTATTTCCTTCTCAGTCTGCTTCAGATGAACATTTATTATTATAGCCTGAGCAGTAAACGTTCTGCACAGAGAAAAGCACTCAATCCATACGTGCATGTACAGAATGTAGAGCGGCCGTCGGTCCCAAATTACCAGAAGCAATTTCAGGAGGAAACGCAAAGGCTGAAAGTACATTATTATTTGTCAAATGCACAAACAGAGAGGGTTGCCAGGGAGCTGCAGACGGCATTTCAGCGCCGACCTCACTAAACCACAATCCACCACGGCCTTTTGAGCTGAGGAGCGAAAGATTTTGAGGAGAGTCGGGGTCGTGTGTTTGAAGCTGTTTGAATAAGACGGAGGTTTTTCAGGCCAGGGGACCAAACGTCTCCTCCGACCATCGAGGTTGAACTACACTCAACAAAAATATAAACGCAACACCTTTGTTACTGCTCCCATTCCCCATGGGATGGACGTAGAGACCTAAAATTCATTCCAGATACACATTATAACCATCCCTCCCAAACAGTGGTCACAAATCAGTCCAAATGTGTGGTAGTGGGCACATCTGCTATATTGAGATAATCCATCCCACCTCACAGGTGTGCCACATCAGGATGCTGATCTGACATCATGAGTAGTGCACAGGTGTACCTCAGACTGCCCACAACAAAAGGCCACCCTGGAATGTGCAGTTTTGTCTCACAGCAAAATGCCACAGATGCCACAAGCAATGAGGGAGCGTGCAATTGGCATGCTGACAGCAGGAATGTCAACCAGATCTGTCGCCCGTGCATTGAATGTTCATTTCTCAACCATAAGCCGTCTCCACAGGCGTTTCAGAGAATATGGCAGCACATCCAACCGGCCTCACAACCGCAGACCTCGTGTAACCACACCAGCCCAGGACCTCCACATCCAGCAGGTTCACCTCCAAGATCGTCTGAGACCAGCCACCCAGACAGCTGCTGGAACAATTGGTTTGCACAACCAAACAATTTCTGCACAAACTGTCAGAAACCGTCTCAGGGACGCTCAACTGCATGCCCGTCGTCCTCATCTGGGTCTTGACCTGACTCCAGCTCGTCTTCGTAACAGACTTGTGTGGGCAAATGCTCACATTCAATGGCGTCTGGCACGTTGGAGAGGTGTGCGCTTCACGGATGAATCATGGTTCACATTGTTCAGGGCAGATGGCAGCTGAGAATGTCCCAGTTCTTGCATGGCCAGCATACTCACCGGACATGTCACCCATTGAGCATGTTCGGGATGTGCTTGACCGGCGTATACGACAGCGTGTACCAGTTCCCACGAATATCCAACAACCTCGCACAGCCATTGAAGTGGAGTGGACCAACATTCCACAGGCCACAATTGACAATCCGATAGACTCCATGCGACGATGTGTTGCACTGCATGAGGCAAATGGTGGTCACACCAGATACTGACCGGTTCTGGGTCCCCAGACCCCCAATAGCGCAAAAAACTGCACATTCCAGGGTGGCCTTTTGTTGTGGGCAGTCTGAGGTACACCTGTGCACTACTCATGATGTCAGATCAGCATCCTGATGTGGCACACCTGTGAGGTGGGATGGATTATCTCAATATAGCAGATGTGCCCACTACCACACATTTGGACTGATTTGTGACCACTGTTTGGGAGGGATGGTTATATTGTGTATCTGGAATGAATTTTAGGTCTCTACGTCCATCCCATGGGGAATGGGAGCAGTAACAAAGGTGTTGCGTTTATATTTTTGTTGAGTGTAGGTCAGCCGTCCAAACCTCCCTCGGGGAGATAGCCGTCGTCAAATACTAATCAGTGCTCGGCCAAGGGGGCGCCTCATTTCTGTGCCCATGGATCCCTGATGGAGCCCCACCCCCCTGCACCGCAGCGGTTACAGTGAAATGCTCAAGGATAAAGTTTACTGTCGGAGTGGCTGAAATCTTGCTGTTAATCAAAGTAGAGCAATATTCAGACATTGACCTCCTGGTTCCACGCAAACACACACACACACACACACGCTCTCTCAGGGTTTTCTGGCAAGGCTTATGTGCTTTGACATTTTGGTATTTGGCCCAGTATTTTTTTCCCAGCGCTTTTATAATGCATCTGATTGAACGCTGCTGCCTAAAACTGGCCCAAGATCAATTTCTTTGAAATTTAACCCCAAAATAGCGCATGTTTGGAAGTTTCTGAATAAACTAATCCTGCTACTGAAATCAGCTCGCTCATCGTACAGAGAACTGGGCCTGGGAAAACGCCTCTACCTATGTAATTTTTTTTGTTGTTTTTTTTGTTTGTTGCCTCATTCTGTACTCTCAAATCCCAGATGTGGGGGCATCCTGCAGACAGAGGTTAAAATAATAGTGACTAAAATGCTGTCTGTGATGAATCATACTGCTTCAAGTTTCAAGTCTCTGTGCTGAGCTTTTGTCATCCTGAAAGCAGGAAATCAATCCTAAACCGGTCAGCCGCTCACAGTTCAGTGCCCGAAACTGTAAAAACCAGCAGCTCGGTCCTTTGAAAGACGTTTAGCAGTTAATCTGACTTTAGATTGAATGAGTAAGTCCTGTCACGCTTCCATCAGCGTACATCTCATCTCAGCATTTATTCTAGCGGCTCCTGTGATTGTCAGGCGGCGGCTCGTCCTGCTCGTTATCAAATTAGACTGAAGGCCTCCTTCAGGGAGAAAGAAATTGAAATTTTTTTTCTACTTTTTCTTTTCTTTAAGTAAATCACTGATCACTGGAAAAACCCCGGAGACATAGTAATAATCAAATTAATTTCAGCTGATGGGAAGTAGGGCTGATAATCGACATTGACGGGGACTGGAGGTTCCCCGCAGTAACCACATGGACGCGCGCGCACACACACACACACACGCACTCCAGCAGAATTCTTTCATGCTATGGCATGATATTATTTCTGCCTTGTTAGTTACATTCAGATCAGTTTCTTCTTACTTTCTTCGTTGTCTGTTCATTCTTTACCGCTTCTCCTTTCTCCTTGTTTCATGTCCCCTTGTTTTGTCTATCTTACCATCCCAGCTTCCTTCTTTCACTTTTCCTCATCACTCCACTGTTTTCCAAAAACTGTTTGCTTTCCATTCTCTGATCTCTGCCCTTTAATCTCTTATCTTTTCCTCTTAATCCATAATTCTCCTTTTCCTAGCCACCTTTTTTCTCCTTTTTCTTTTTTATTTCTCATTTTCTTTTCTTTATCTGTTTTTCTTTAATTCCCGACTTCCTCAAACAACAATCTCGCCATTAATTTTTCTCCCTTTTCCTCTAATTTTCCTTTTTATCCTCTTTATTGCTCCTTAAATGTCCTGTGAGGAGATTGCAGCAGGATGAAGTCATGATATAACTGATATGGCACACTCTGCTTCCAGCAGATATTTTCAGGAGTTCATGACCTCAAATTAAGCTACAGTACTTCTTTCGTTTCTTTCTCTTGTCAGCGCAGAAATAAAACCTGTGGCAATATTTTTCAGATGACACACTGATCTGGAAAATGTGTCTCAGATGGAAGAGACCTGCAATTAATGAGTTTATTAAAAAAAACGGAGCTAAATCAGAGAGGAAGCAAAGTATTTTCCGACCTATAATTGGAGGTGTTGTGTTGTCGCACGTCAGACAAGCCGACAATAGGGGACAATATTTCGACACTGTTAAATGCATCTGACTCATTATTTTGATGGCTGAAGGCTGATGGGCAGTTAAATAAAAGTTCTTCTAATTTTTTATTTTGTTTGAAAAGGGCAGCACGGTGGCACGGTGGTTAGCACTGTTGCCGCACAGCAAGAAGGTCCTGAGTTCAATTCCACCATCAGGCCGGGGTCTTTCTGTGTGGAGTTTGCATGTTCTCCCCATGTTTGCGTGGGTTCTCTCCGGGTACTCTGGCTTCCTCCCACCGTCCAAAGACATGCAGCTTGTGGGGATAGGTTAATCGGGTAATCCAAATTGCCACTAGGTGTGAATGTGCGAGTGAATGAGAGTGCGAATGGTTGTCTGTCCGTGTGTGTTGGCCCTGCGACAGACTGGCGACCTGTCCAGGGTGTACCCTGCCTCTCGCCCTATGACAGCTAGGATAGGCTCCAGCGCCCCCCACGACCCTGAAAAGGATAAGCGGAAGCGAATGGATGGATGGATGGATGTTTGAAAACCTGTATGAAATACTGTATCAGTGTTCAAACTAGAGATGGCACGATACCACTTTTTTATGTCCGATACCGATACCGATATCATAAATTTGGATATCTGCCGATACCGATATGAATCCGATATAGTGTTTTTTAATCAACAAAACTGTTTTTTAAATATCTTGCTGCATTTTGTATAAGTTCATACTCAAGTTTAAAACAACAACTACACTAAAGCTATTCTGTTATACCTGTATGGAAAAAAAAATATTTCATAGTTCAGCAATACTGATCAATCTAATAAACTTAAACCTACACCATCCTCCCTATTCTGGTATTTTAAAGAGTACTTAGCATAAATATTAAGCAACCTAACTAATAGGGTTCCAACTCCCAGCAACAACAAAAATAAATAAATAAAAAATAGGGAACCACCCCTCACGCTCCACCTCATGATGCTTAATCGACGTAATCAACCTTAATTTGATGCAGTGTGAAAAAAAATGCACAGAAATCAATAATTTTTCAAGAAATATTAAATAGATTCAACATCTTTCTTCAACAAAATTGCAGACTGCACAGATGGTACGTTCCCAAATGAAAAAGTACTATAGCTTACTAGGGTATATATATTAGACTTATTAGTTACTATATACAGTAATTGACTTCTATTCATTTTGCATCAAATTAAAACTTTGGGTGTCAGATAATTATTTATTAAAAGCTAGACATTTTAAATGAGAATAAGAAAGAAAAGTATGTCTTTGTGCCCCCTTTTCCCTGTTAATGCCCTATCGGCCCCCCTGGCTAAACTTTGCTAGATCCGCCCCTGCACAGTTACCAGCCGTCAGCTACGTAGAAAAAGATCCTCGAGTAGAAAGTAATATTAAATAAATTCTAACAACAGCTTATCAAGCTTAAACGTGCTGCTGTTGTTCAGCCGCTGGTTTCCTCTTTCTGGTGCAAAGTGGGCCAAAAGAATAGAATAGAATAGAATAGAATAGAATAGAATAGCCTTTATTGTCATTGTACAGAGTACAACGAAATTGGAGTGCCACTCCCTTGGTGCAAGTTTCAATAATAAATATAAATGTAAAATATAAAAAGTACAAAAAAAACAATCGTAAGTACTCAAACAATAGTATGTACAATATATACAGGATAGCAGCATTAATATAATGACAGTATGAATAGCAGCATAATATAATGACAGTGACGGTATGGAATAGGTTCAATTGTTTTTGTGCTTATTTACTACGGTGATAGCTCTGGGAAAGAAGCTATCCCTGAATCTGTTTGTCCTGGTTTTATGTGACCTGTACCGTCGGCCTGACGGTAATAGTTCAAACAGTTGGTTGCTGGGGTGAGAGTGGTCCTTGATGATATTGCCAGCTCTGCTGAGGTACCGAGAGTTTGCAGTGACCTCCAGGCTGGGCAGAGAGCAGCCAGTGATCTTCTGGGCTGTGTTGATGACCCTCTGCAGTACTTTCCTGTCTGCAGCTGAGCACCCTGCATACCATGTTGTTATGCCGTACGTTAGGATGCTCTCTATGGTGGCTCTGTAAAATGTCACCAGCAGCCTCTCCTCCAGGTTGTTCCTCCTGAGCACTCTCAGAAAGTGGAGACGCTGCTGGGCCTTTTTAACCACCGCTGTAGTATTTGCAGTCCAGGAGAGGTCATCAGAGATCTGCACGCCCAGAAACCTCATGGAGTGTACCCTCTCCACACAGCTCCCGTGAATGTAAAGTGGGGCCGGGTCTGCTCTGCCTTTCCTGAAGTCCAAGATAAGTTCTTTAGTTTTCGTGGTGTTCAGTTGGAGGTTGTTAACTGAACACCACTCAGTCAGTCTGTTGACCTCATCTCTGTAGTCCGACTCATCCCCCCTTGAGATGAGTCCAACCACTGTGGTGTCATCCGCGAACTTTATGATGGTGTTTGAGAGATGGGTAGGGGAGCAGTCGGATGTGTAGAGCGTAAACAGGAGGGGACTCAAAACACATCCTTGTGGAGACCCGGTGCTGAGTGTGATGGTGCTGGACCAGTGGGGGCCGAGTCTGACAGACTGTGGTCTATTTGTCAGGAAGTCCTTGATCCAGAGGCAGATGGGGGTGGAGAGTCCCAGGTGAGACAGTTTCTGGACCAGGATCTCCGGGATGATATGATTGAATGCTGAGCTGAAGTCCAGAAAGAGCATTCTCACATAGCTTCCTCGGTGCTCCAGGTGACTCAGCGCAGTGTGGAGCGCTATGGTGATAGCGTCCTCGGTGGAACGATTTGTCCTGTAGGCAAATTGGTGGGGGTCCAGAGTGGGAGGCAGACCGGCCCTGATGTGCTGACAGACCAGTCTCTCAAAGCACTTCATCACTACAGGCGTAAGTGCAACAGGCCTGTAGTCATTTGGGCTGGCCACAGCTGTCTTCTTGGCGATGGGGATGATGGTGGAGGTTTTGAGGCAGGGCGGGACGGTGTTTGATGACAAGGAAAGGTTGAAGATTTTAGTGAAGACTCCGGTCAGTTCGTCAGCACATGCTCTGAGAACCTTTCGATGTATTCCATCAGGACCTGCCGCCTTCCTGGGATTCACTGACCTTAGAACACACCTCACTTGGTGCTCCCTAAGTGTTAGTGTGCCAGTGCTGGGGGCGGGTGGAAGTGGTGTGGCAGCTGAGGGCTTGGTCGTCTCAAAGCGGGCGAAGAAACGGTTTAGATCCTCAGCCAGTGAGGCATCAGTCCTAGATGTTGCCTGGTTATTGCTTCTGTAGTTGGTAATGTGATTGATCCCCTGCCACATTTTTCTGGGGTCGTTGTCAGCAAAGTGATCTTCAATCCTCCTCCTATAGGCAGCCTTAGCTTTCCTGATGCCTCTACTCAGGTCTGCCCTGGCCGCCCTATACGCAGCCCTGTCCCTTGATTTGAAGGCAGTGTTGCGGCTTTTTAGGAGGGATTGCACTTCGCTATTCATCCAGGGTTTTTGATTTGGAAACACCCTGACCCTTTTGTTGACGGTGACATTGTCAACACAGTTCCTGATGTACGAGAGTACAGTGTCCGTGTACTCCTGGAGGTTGTGGCTGGAGAATAAATCCCATACAGTTATTGAGAAGCAGTCCTGCAGTTGAGAAAGGGCTCCTTCAGGCCAGGTTTTTATTGTCTTTGTCTGGGGCTTTGTTTTTCTCAGCAGGGGGGTGTAGGTGGGGGTGAGGGACATGCAGAGGTGGTCAGATCCAGCCAGGTGGGGGAGGGGTGTCGCCCTGAAAGCATGCCTGATGTTTGAATAGACATGGTCCAAAGTGTGTTCTCCTCTCGTAGCAAAGTCCACAAACTGGACAAATTTAGGAAGCACAGTCTTTAGGCACGCTTTGTTAAAGTCGCCGGCGACAATAAAAACCCCATCGGGGTGGGCAAGCTGTTGTTTGTTTATGGTGTTGAGCAAGAGGCTGAGAGCCGTGCTAACGTTAGCATCCGGCGGTATATAAACAGCTATCACAATAACTACTGTAAACTCCCTCGGGATGTAAAAAGGTCTGCACGAGACTGCCAGAACCTCCAAATCAGGAGAACAGTGTGTGTGAATGATCCTGCTGTTACAACACCACTCGTTATGCACGTAAACACATAGCCCCCCTCCTCTGCTTTTACCTGAGTTGCTGTTTCTGTCATGCCGGTGTAGCGTGCGGCCTGCTAACTCGACTGCAGCGTCGGGAATCAGCGGGTGAAGCCACGTCTCCGTAATAAGAACAATGCTGCAGTTACGTGCAAAGCTTGTGTTGGCTATCTGTAGCTCCAATTCGTCAAGTTTGTGGGTGATGGATCTGGCGTTCGATAGGAAAAGGCTCAGAAGTGCTGGCCGGTGTGGATGTTTGCGTAGCCTAGCGTCTGAGCCCGACCGGCATCCCCTCTTCTGCTTTCTTTCCCTCCGTAGCAAACTAGAGAGACGGACTCGCGACAGAAAAGCTGATCAGCTGATCGTTAAGCAGTTTCATGATTGAAGTAGCAGCAAGAAGAGGCAGTCGCTTGTTAAGCTTAACGCAGGAATGCTTTACAAACATTCAGAGATGGACTTACAGACTTGCTTTACTTCTCTCGGGATAACTTTGTCGAAGATGAAATGCCGGTGTTCTGACAAACCATCCTACTTTGGCAAACCGTCCTACCAGTAGGATAATTTTACGCTGCCATATGACAAACTGCCCTACTTTGGCAAAATGTCCTACTGTATGTAATTTATGCACATTTCTGCTGCCAAACAATAATTCCAGCACAAATTTAAGTAGGTATGACGGTTTGCCACTTAACTTTGCCCATCAGAGTATGTTTGTAGCTGATATTCATAAAGCCAGTTCGGTTTGACACTTTACCCATTAAAGTGTGCTTGTAGGTCACATTCACAAAGGTAGCATGTTTTGGCACACAATTCTTCCTGTCAGAGTATGCTTCTACTTTATAATAAAAAAAGTAGCATGTTTTGGCACGTAATTCTTCCCATCAGAATTGTGCTTCTACTTTATAATAACAAAGGTAGCATGTTTTGGCACGTAATTCTTCCCATCAGAATTATGCTTCTACTTTATAATAACAAAGGTAGCATGTTTTGGCACGTAATTCTTCCCATCAGAATTATGCTTCTACTTTATAATAACAAAGGTAGCATGTTTTGGCACGTAATTCTTCCCATCAGAATTATGCTTCTAGTTTATAATAACAACAGTAGCATGGTTTGGCACTTGTTTGTAGAAGCAGTCTGCATGCCAAAGTGCTTAAGTGATTGGAACACCTGACTATATAAACTTTGACAATGAACTCACTCCATTATAGTTACAGTATATATTTACTGAATATATTTACAGATACATATATTTGACATTTATAGATCCAACAGAACACAGGGAGAAAGAACTGAAAAAGAAACGGTGTACAAATTATGCACATTTGTCGCACAGGTACTTGACCAGGCTGCTCTCATATTGAGCACATCCAAAATGTGCCCATGTGGAACAAAACTCGCACTGCACCTGAAGAGGGAGAAGGGGGGGGGGGGGGGGGGGTGTAAGTGTGTTAACCAACATTATGAATTTGATGAGAAAATAATTACTACAATGGCTTGCAAAAGTATTCGGCCCCCGTGAACTTTTCCACATTTTGTCAGATTGCATTCACAAACATGAATCAATTTTATTGGAATTCCACGTGAAAGACCAATGTCTCTACCAGTCTCTAGCTGGTAGAGACAGACCCTAAAAGACTGGCAGCTGTAATTGCAGATAAAGGTGGTTCTACAAAGTATTGACTCAGGGGGCTGAATAATTACACACACCCCACTTTTCAGTTATTCATTTGTAAAAATTGTTTGGAATCATGTATGATTGTTGTTCCACTTCTCACGTGTACACCACTTTGTATTGGTCTTTCATGTGGAATTCCAATTAAAATTGATTTGTGTTTGTGGCCGTAATGTGACAAAATGTGGAAAAGTTCAAGGGGGCCGAATACTATTGCAAGCCACTGTATATTGCATTTGTGGTTTTTTTGTTTTACCATTTCAATCATACTGGACTCAGGATCGGCTTCCAGCATGAAACAAACCACACAGTAGTCATCAGCATTACCTAGAAACACACTGACATTAAACCTAACAGTTTTAAACAAAACTGAAAGTGCTATTGCAATACAAAAGCACATGACTCAACTTACTTTGATGCTCTAGCAGTTCGCAAGCAATTTCAGTGCGGTGCAGCCCAATGGCTTCTGGAGTGGACAGCACCCTAGTAACCTCTCCACTCAGAAGGTAGTGTTCGGCAAACTGTAAAATATGTTACAGTAATTGCAAATGATTAACTTAATTCTAGTTAAATACATTAAATACAATTGCTTATTAAATACCTTCAACACTAAAACTCCACAACTGCTGGAGTCCATCTGCTTGTTGTGTGGCAGAGTCTCCATTTTCCAATCCACTCGGGACTCTTCCTTTCCTTTCATCTTCAGAAAATTCCTAATAAAAACAAAACAAGTTTTTAAAATGTAGCCAGCATTTTGCTCTAAATAAAAAGAAAAAAAAACCACAAACCAAACAACCTAAAACAGATAATTAATGAATGATGAATACCTCAAGTTACGCATAACTTTCCTTTCATAACAACCTTCATTTCCAAGAGGGTCTAACAGCAGTACAGATTGTGAGGAGATTTTGACAACCTAAAATAAAAATTGTATTTAGTAGAATATGTGTATTACACTCACTTAAGTAAACATAATCAATTGTAAGCATTTTTAAAATAAGAATATGCTGCTAAAAGAACAGTAAAACAAAAGAGAGAAAAAACACATGAGGTGTGAACATGTACCAGAAGGATCCAGTGTGCACCAGAGTTCAGTGGGCACAACCAAATGTCCTCAGCCGGAAACAACATCTGTGGAATATTTTTAAGTTTATAAAGGTTTAGATTTATTTACATAACATACACTATATAACCAATATAACATCTACATTACCTTGCTGACACATTTAAACTTCCCAGAAAACAGAGAGGTTGCAACAACGCAAGACAACTGATACACGGGTTTCTGAAAAATGCAAGATTTTTTTTTCTTTTTTAAAAAGATTACAAAATTGTATAAAATACCTTTGTGAAATAACCGGCATACGTTCTTACTTGCCTTTTGTTTCTTAATGAGGCAGTGCAGGTATGCATCAATGACCTGTTTGGATTAAAAGAAGATTATTTTTACAGACCACCACTAGGACCAAAAATGATTATTTCACTTACCTCATCAGAAAGCCACCCACTGTCCTCCAGTGTGCGAAAAGAAGAGTCATACAATTTGTATGGCCCAACGACTGCCTCCACACACCCGGTGTCTTTTGCAGCCCAAAGCCACTTCACTAAAAAACAAAATATGATAAGTTTCTTTAGTAATAACAGTTACCATTTGAAAATCACGGTCAATGGCCAACGGGCCACAAGCAGACAAGGGCCAACGGGCCACAAGCAGACAAGGGCCAACGGGCCAACAACATAAACATGCCAGAGGGGAGTAGCTTTATGTAAACCAGAAATTAGCCAAAATTGGACCAACAGGTCAAAATTAGCAAGAGGGGAGAAAAAAATAAAACATTCTATACATTAGACTAGCCAAACAGGCAACAATTGACCAACCGGTCAGAATGAGATTTTTAGCTATGCCACCTTTTTCTTGCGTGCTGGGTTTCTGGGGGGTCACTGGTACAAGCTCTTCTGGTGCTTGGACTGATTTTACCTGAGCTATTTTTGGTCCAAACTGAATGACAGAGGATCTGTTATTTTGCAGCGCTTCATGTTGATGCTGAGGACTGCAAGGCCACATCTCAGAAGATGGGCTACTCTCAACAGGTTCAGTTGGAGTTGAGACTTGGACAGGGTGGCTTGTTCTATAGGGTTTAATGTGGTCAATACTGTATAGACTTTTTAAAGTATTTCCCTCAGCGTTTTTCAGTCTAACACATTTTCCACTGAAGTCATCAATTGTGTAGGAACCTGAAAAATCCGGTTCAAGTCTTCCTCCTTTTCGCCCACGTTTCCTCATATTTAGAAGCAGAATTTGATCCCCTACATTGTACACAACATTTTTGTACTTTTTCAGGGCCCGCTTGGCGTATGCAACCTTTTGCTTGTCTTGTGACTTCGCAATGTTTTCTTGTGCAGTTTCTTTAACTGCATGTTGTGCTTCACTTTCAGACTGTACATAGTCACTGTACCTTTTGTTGTCTGGCAGAATGATGTTGGAAATCTAAAATTTTGTAGATATTAGCAATTAAAACAAGATGATATCATATTCATAAAGACATTACTGGGTTTTTTTCTTAAATGGTTTCAATTCTTGGTTCTAACATAGAAAGAATTTGACAAACACTCACCGGCACTTGAGCAGGCACTTCTGATGGAAATACTGCCTCTCTTCCATACATCAGAAAAAAAGGTGTGTATTTTGTTGTGGTGTGTACTTTTGACCGAAGTGAAAACAGGATGGGCTCTAGATACAGATCCCAGTTATTCTGCTGGTCATTCACCAGTTTTCGGAGGGCTCTAAATGCAGGCATAGAAATATGTAAACACAGGAAGTAAGACAGAAAGTTCAATTAGAAGTAAAGAAATTAATAAATTATTAAGTAACAATTAAGTTTGAATAACATAAGTAATGTTATTAAAAACTGATAGATAAAAATTAGGCATACCTTTTTATGTTGTCATTTGTCTTTTCATCTAGACCATTGGTCTGTGGATGGTATGCTGCTGTGACACTTCTTTCAATTTGCAATAACTTGCAAAGATCAGAGTTGAGCTTCAACAGATAAGGACAAGGTTATACTGCTTATACAAGCACACAAGAAAAAATCTTTGACCCCAGTGAAGTAAAGTTAAAAAATGTAACTGAAAATTATTTAACACTTACTTCATTCACAAACTCTCTGCCTTGGTCTGACAAAATCCTTTTGGGGCAGCCATGTCTATATATAATGGAGCACAAGTGCTGGGCTACCTCAGATGCAGATTTCGTTTTTAATGGGAAAGCTTCAACCCATTTTGAAAAGTAGTCAGTTGCAGTAAGTATATACTGGAAGCCGCTTGAAGTTTTAGGAAGAGGTCCAGTAAGATCTATACCAATAAGTTCCCACACTTCAGACACCTATCAAGGAAAAATTAATAATTTGAATAACAATTTGTATAATGTACACATTAACATTGATGGTTAAAATTAGTTGGCAAACCCTCCTGCCTTTATGAATATGAGCTACAAGCATAGTTTGATGGGTAAACGGGGCATAATATTTACCTGAATACACTGCAACGGTTGCACAGCAGTCAGTGGTTTCCCAACTTTTTGACACTGGTCACATTCCAGAATCTTTAAGGTAAAAATATTTATGGAGTTCACGTAAATGTTCAACATTCTCATTTGTAAAAAACAAAAAACAAAAACACTTAATGACATATTCTCTAACGAACAAACTATTTAGCAACAATAGTTTGTGTGCGCATCTTCAAATCTCTGTCAGGCCTACAGGTTATTACTGTAATATCACTAATTAACCATATTTATTTATATTTTGCAAGTGTACAGTTTCTCTTTTAACTGATATCAAAAAATTTGCTAATTTTAAACACTATTTAACAACAATACAAACAGTTAATACATACCCATGTTTTAATGTCAACTGTCATACCAAACCAGTAAAATCTGGAACACACTGCATTTAGCGTTTTGTGTGTGCCAGTGTGTCCTCCAATTGGAGATGAATGGAACTCATGAAATATCTTCCTGGCATCATCCATGGTTTTTACTACTCTTCTGGTTCCAACAAAGAGTTCTCCATCTGCAGTAAAACAATATATATTTAGAAATTAATTTAACCACATATATGAGTTGTTAGTATTAACAATAAATTACTGACCCTTTTGTTTGAATTTTGAGGCATATCTTCTGAGGTTTTGCCTCTGAGCCTTGTCATATCCTGAAAGGGTAGGAGCCCGCAGAAATGAACGCGTAAATCTCTTCCCACTTCTTCTCCATATCTACGAATGTCAGTAAACATTTTCTTATGAGCTTCAATATGTGCAGTTGACAATGCAAATAATTTAACTTATTAAATAACGACATTACCGAAACAGCCTTAAAACACTGAAGCTGCGGACTCAAAAGTGTTGTGCAAATACCACGTGTCCAGTAACTTGACAGCAGACTTCACCGAATCTGCAAATTTGACAGTTTTGTGCAGAAAGCAGATAGCGACTTCACTTTAATATTGACAAACAATCACAAAGGCTTAAAAAATCAAGTATCAACGTCAATAAAAAGTACTAATACTTACTACTTACCTATTCTCCTGCAAATATGACAATGGAGTAGCGTGAAATCACAGCCGGATGCGCTTAGCTTCCCTTTTTGTGTTGTGCGCATGCACGCACATGCTCAGGAACAACGGGTAGGACCGTTTACGGGGTAGGAGAAATTCCCAGAACACCGGGTTGCTAGCGAAGCTCCAAATGCTATCCAGACCACCGACAGGTCCCGCATGCCACAGCCGCTCTATCACGTGATGCATACTGCTCCGACGTGCTAACGTTCTGAGGCGAGTTACGGCGTGTTGCAAGTTTTGTGAGGTGCTTTCGTGATATTTAATGGATCGGATTACATTTTTTATTTTTCTCCGATATCCGATCCAGTAATTTAGGTCAGTATCGGACTGATACCGATACGTAATATCGGATCGGTCCATCTCTAGTTCAAACAGATGTTTTGTTGGTATCTTCTAAACGTTAGTGCACACATTTCCATTTATCATGAACACTCATTTGCATCAGTAAGAACAGGTTCCAGGTTGAGGAGCTCAACCAGGAGGATGCTGATCCCTTCCTTCAGCGCTCTGCACTGAATCCATCCTCGAGGTTCACAACATCAGAGTTCGATACATCCTCGAGTGTCTGAGGAAGAATATCCAACAAAAGTTATAATGACAAATTTTCACTCACTACCTGCCCTGCTTGGATACAATATATCCTTCCATCCATCCCTCCACCCTGGGCCGGGTCACATGGGCAGCGATCTAAGCAGAGAAACCCAGTCTTCCCCGTCCCCCAGCTACATCCTCCAGCTTATCCAGGGAAACACCAAGACGGAGGATTGAGGCACTCCCAGGATGGCCAAACCGCCTCATATGGCTTTTTTCAATGTTTAGGACTAGTGGCTCTACCCTCGCCTATATTTTTAAAATACATTTGTACTTATACCACTGAGCCAATTAGTATATAGATTTGGAGGACTCTTACACCCCGTGTTATACAGGGAATCACACAAAGCATTAGAAGGAGGCACTTTAAACTCCGTCAGGCTGGTTTTGGATAAACTACACAAAGCATTTGCTGGAACTTCTGCTTCAGTGATGAGATGAGCTTTGAAAGTTGGAGCACATATATGTTTGTGACTCTCGGCAGCTGACCCAAGAAAAAGAAGAAAATGTTTTTAAGAGTACCCTGACAATAACACAACTTAATTTTCTATAAAGGAAGGTGCCGTAAAACCTTTAGACAGGTAGTGTTTGCTGTTTTGCTCTATGTCAGAGTGTGAAATGAACCCGAACAGGCTCTTTTATGAGAAACACGTAGGTTCAAATAAACTGGAATTATTTTTTAATGGCAGCAGCCTGGATAGATTTCTGCTTCATTTTCAGAGTCTTGGGTTCAGTCCTGGACATTTAGAATCTGAAGATTTTCAAGAAATGAGCTTCCTGTTTACCTCCACCTCTATTTAAGTCTCCCGTCTTCCACTTTCTTTCACTGTCTCTTACTTTTCTCCTCATCTGTGCTTCCTGGAGCTCCGCATTAAGACTCAAATTTTGATTGAGTAATTTAAGAACTAAATTACAGTGACAGTAACAAGCGCACACACACACACGCGCGCGTCCTTCAAGAAACTGTAACTTGTATGTTCTTCAAAAAAAATAAAATAAAATAAACAGCAAAGACAAATATCCTGCTGTAAGTTTTTTATTAAGGAGGAAATAAATGTACCCATTCCTCCTCAGGAATTCTGTAATTTCAAGATGCAATGTTTTTTGAGAGTTGCACCTTGAGAAACTATTAAAAACAAGCCAGAGCACATTGTGAAAGGACAGTTTATCCAAGGATAATAAAGGGGAAAAAAATCAAGTCCTCATGTTACTTGTCACTAAAATAACAACATGTAAGCAAAGTTCACTTACAGCCTCCTTTTGGCAAGGAGAGCGTGAAGCTGCAACGAAGAGTGTTTGGGGGTTTTGGGGAGCTTTTAGTGACAGAGTCGATGGTGTTGAAGCTGCAAACAGATGGTGCCGTCAGTTTTCATTTATTTTGAGTAAAAGGTTAACCGGCATCAACAAAAATAGACCGGACCATCTGTTCACATGCAGCTTTTGAACATCCAATAACATGCTATACATAAAAACATTTACTGTACATCAACACAAAGACACAAAAACTATGCTTTTTTTGTCCGACACGGCATTAACGGCTCTCACCAAACACTTGTCATTAGATATCATTAGATAGATGTTTGTAACGTATTAGACAAAACCCAAGCTCTAGGGTAAATGAAACTGGGACACCTACAAGGTTGAGGAGGATGGGGAGCATTGGTTTTTGTTATAAATTATATTATTATCATATTATTTTTGGAACATAGATAGCTAGTATTAGAACAAGAAAAATGCTGCCTGTGCCCTGGACAAAAGTCTCTTTTTCCCCCCCCTCAAAGCTCTTTGTGTCGCCACGCTGATCTGTATCAAGCCATTGTCACTTTTCCCTTTTAAAACAGCAAAGATTCAGTCATTTTGGTGAAACTGGTTTTACTTATCCAGCTTTTGTTATCAAAGCGCATTGGTTGTGAAAGAAAATTTCTGCATTAGGTGGAATAAGAAGAGCAGGAAGGAGGAACGGGTGCAGACATGACCAGGCAGGCAGGCAGTCACAGATCTGGTGGTTTATTAAAGATCAAAATCACTCTTAGAGGCAGGCTGGCAGGTAACAAAAAACAGCCAGGACAAGCAGGAATCACACAACAGCAGTAATGAGGAGTGAAAGGTAGTCAACCCCTTTAAATACTGCCTTTTCTTTCAAAGGTGCTACTGTCTGGGAGTGCCGTGGTGTTAGTACGGTAACACATCACGACAACGAGGTTCAACGCCGAGATCAAATGCTCCTCCGTGGAAGAACAAAAAAATTGCGCTAAAAGGATTGTCAGGCTGCAGTTTGAGTCCCAAGAAAGATCTTAGTTTCACTTCATTTTTGCTCACTGTTTGATTTGGAGGCACCAAAACTTTTTGGTTTGGTTCAATTCAGTTTTATTTATATAGCACCAAATCAGCACTGCGCAACACATCTGCCAAAACATCCCAGGAAGGGTGCGCTGCTCTCTCACTGGAGCTCGAGAAGAAATAAAAATGAAACATTTTTTCTGAGAGTTTAAAAATTACAATGCAACTGGCTCAGCACGCAGCATGTTATTTATTATGTATAGATTAAAAAAATGCTTGAGCACCACCACAGACAGCTGCAGGCAGCAGTGCTGCTGCGTTCGGATGGTGGAGCCTTCTGCTGACCAGTGGTGTAAATTCACCCTCAGTCAGAGACCGTCATTCCTGCCAAGAAGAGCTCAGTAGCGCCCCCACACTGAGAGTGGAACTTGGTGCAGCAGTGACCTATGCCACTGTAGTCACCTGTCTTAAAATCCAGGTGCTCTCAAAACGCAGGAGATAGACCCTTGGCATATGCTACTCCCGGTGGGGAAACTCCTGTATGGCGTTTCGTTTCCGGTGTGATATTCGCTCCTTGTTTACTGCTGGTTTTTCCAAAACAAGTCAACCAAATGGATGAATCAAGTGGCGATTTACATTTCTGGAGATGTCTTGGGCATTTACGGAATATATCTGTAGATGCTGTTCATAGAATATTCTTCCCCTCAGAGCAAAACAGAGAAAGGATTCAAATTCTATATTTCTCAGTATTTGTATACAGCGGTCCCTTGTTTATCGCGGGTGTTATGTTCTAAAAATAACCAGCGATAGGTGAAATCAAGTAGCCAATTTTATTTTTTGACGGTGCAAAAAGTTTCGGCGACATTGTTGTGTTTGTTGGGGAAAAAACATACAAACATACAGGACTGCACTTCAGAGTCAGAATGCTAGCAATCGATGCAGCGATTCTGTACTGTACAGGAGAGACATCACGGAGCAGATCGACAATGGTCTGCAGCCGATCATGAAGCAGGACACAATGTAGTGTAAAAAAAAAAAAGCATGCAAACTTGCACTAAAAAATCTGCGAAACAGTGAGGCTGCGAAAGGTGAACCGCGTTATAGTGAGGGACCACTGTAATTTTGAAGGTAAGTCACAACATACCCTTCGTAAATACTAAGGTATAGAAACCCTTACCAGCAATCATTCATTTTTTGTGTGGCTTTTTTTCACGGTTTATTAACATGCTGTGTAGGTGTGTCCTGATATTGACATAACGGGGGAAACATCTGGCTCTTTCACCTGTAGTTTGAATGCTGAACATTTGCCTGTTTAAATCATAAGAACTGTCACTATACAGAGATGTGCTTCTGAATGTGGACGATGTGTCTTCTGATTTTGTAATGCAGTTCTGCTTGTGTTGAGTGATGTAAACAATCGATTGATCTAAACTCTTTAAACGTCAAAATTGATCATTAGATTTTTTATGACACAACAGTGGTGAGTGTTCCCATCTGCTCTTTGTAACTTAACGCGATCTTTCCGTTTTCGAGTTTTGGACATGATTTTGGAGTATATCTTCGCAGTAGCGATTGACCGCAAAGTAAAGCTACCGGAAATGTACAACCCCACATCCGGTCTCAAACCAGGAAGTTAGCATTTTCTCGTGCACAGGGTCAATAATGGCAACATTTAACAATTTGACTCCAACATTTTCCACTACCCCTGATCACCTCCTGTGTGCTTTTAGTCTGTTTTCATTCGTTCCTTATCAGGTCGTCTGTTGTTTCACACCATGTTTCCAGGTCTCATGTATTCATGTCCAGGTTTGTTCATGTTCATGTCAGGGTTCTTCATGTTGTATTTTTTCACCCAGTTTAGGTTAAAGTTTAGTTTTGCATCAGTTTGCCTTGCCCCTTTCTTTGTACCCTTCTATCAGCCTTATTGGCTTGTGGAGAGATGATGTCATCATCACTCCACAAGCCAATGAGATTATCACATGCCATTTTTGAATGGGGATATTTCTTTTTAACTGTTTTCAATTTAACGTAATATTTAAGTATTTCTTAGTTTTAGACTAGTTGGTTAGTCTATTTCAATGTTTTAAACCATATCCCAGGGTTTTTACTTCACCATTTATGGAGTTTTAACAAGAAAATGAAAGACAGAGCTTAATTCTGTAAAGATTAGATGAAAAATACTCAAAGGATAAATTCAATTGGTTTATTATTTTGTTACATAAGTTGAAAAAAGTAAAACAAGTAACTACAGAAACAACATAAAAGAAAAGTTAAACAATCAAATAAGTAAATGAAGGGGGGGGGGGGGGGGGGAGGAGAGAAAACCCAAACAATCCCCTCTGAGCAAGCACTAGGCGACAGTGGGGAGGAAAAACTGCCTTTTAACAGGCAGAAGCCTCCAGCAGAACCACGCTCAGGAGGGGGCAGTAAACTGCTGGGACTGGTTGGTGGGTGAGGGTGAAAAAAAGATTAAGAACGTAGGGAATATGTGTTAGGAGAGAAAGGGAGAGGGGGGACAGGAGAGGTGAAAATTAAGATGGATCACAGGTGGAGGAGGACGAGGCTAAATCATCTGAATAACCAGCAGAAGCTTCTTTTCTTCGTTTCCAGGTATTTTTCCATGGGCGCTTTTTTCTCCAGGATAAGGGTTCTCAACTGATCGTTTGTTTCTGCATTTTGCTTCTCGAGTTGCTTGCATCTTTGCTCCATTTCTTTTAATTCTGCTTGTTTTTTTCTAGGCTTTTCTTTCGGATCTTTGTATGTTGCCTCCTCCATTCGATTTGCCTTGCACATGTCTGTATTTCTCTCTTGTTTTTTGTTGTGCATCTCTTCTATCAGGTCAATTTTTCTCTTGAATTCTTGATGCATACGCAGCAGGTATTCACAGTTTTTCTCTCGTTGTTGCTTTTGTGCCTCCATTTCAGTTATTTGGCTCTTCAAGTCACTGACCCTCAACAACATCTCATTCATGAGCTCTGAGTGTTTTTTCCTTATTCCATCGATCGTACACTGCATCTCTGAACATTGTTTTTCCAGTATTTCCTTTTCTCTTTCCAGTTCAGGTGTTTTGTCCTTCATTTCATTACAAAATTCTCGCAGTTCTAGATTCCTTCTCTCAAAGTCCAGGAGAATACGTTTTTCTTCTGCCTGTTGCTTTTTTTCTTCAAGAAGCTCTTTATTTTTGCACTGTTTCATCAAACCTGACTTTCAGATCTATGTACATTTCCCTCGTGGCTTTGAGTTTGTCCTCCATTGGTATTTCTTTTTCTCTTTCCAGTTCAGGTGTTTTGTCCTTCATTTCATTACAAAATTCTTGCAGTTCTAGATTCCTTCTCTCAAAGTCCAGGAGAATACGTTTTTCTTCTTCCTGTTGCTTTTTTTCTTCAAGAAGCTCTTTATTTTTGCACTGTTTCATCAAACCTGACTTTCAGATCTATGTACATTTCCCTCGTGGCTTTGAGTTTGTCCTCCATTGGTATTTCTTTTTCTCTTTCCAGTTCAGGTGTTTTGTCCTTCATTTTATTACAAAATTCTCGCAGTTCTAGATTCCTTCTCTCAAAGTCCTGGAGAATACATTTTTCTTCTTCCTGTTGCTTTTTTTCTTTAAGAAGCTCTTTATTTTGCACTCTGTTTCATTAAACCTGACTATCAGATCTCCGTAAGTTTCCTTCATGCTTTTCAGTTTGTGCTCCATTTGTATTTCCTGTTCAGTCTTCTGTTGGTGGATTTTTTCAATTGTTTTCTCAGCTTCATTGAGCTTTCCTTGAAGCACCTGATTCTTTTGCTCCATGTTTTGGAGATCCCATTGTATCTCCTCAATAGTAGCTTTCTTTCCTTGAAGCTGGGCAGATGTTTCTTTTAATTCAGCACTCTGTGTTCCCGATGAAAGAAAACAGGAAAAAAGCTTATTTCGTCCTTGACGAAACTTCATTCCCCAGCCCTCATTGATCATTTTTATATCAGGCTGGCGTTGCTGTTTTCCTTCCAGGTCTTTATTCCGTGCTTCCAATTGTCTGCACTTCTCCTCTAGTTGAAGCTTCTCTTCTTCAATTTGTTTAACTTTGTAATGTAGGTCGGAGTTTTCCTTCTGACTTTCTTGTAATGCCCTTTGGACTTATAAGACACCATCCATGGTCATTTCTCCTGGAGAGATTGGCTGGCCAGACCACGAAGGAGAGGCAGCATTATCTTTTTCTTTTCTTTTCTTTGTCTGCGTTTCCGTGGACACATGTTGGAGCCTGTGCACAGTGACTCTGAAAAGGCTTAAAAATATTTCCAAATGTATCTCTGGTCGAACGTTTGAAGGCTGCGAACAAACTGCTTTAAAATTGCTGCTTCTGATCCCTATTTAAGGACTTAAGAACTTCAAAGGATCAAAGGTATTAAAGATGACCTTGTGACAGTAAGCCAATCAGATCAATCAGATTGTCACATGACAGAATGGGGATGTTTTTTTTTTTTTTTTGAGTTTTAAGTAGAGAGTCATCAGTACTCAGCTGACAGGGAATTTTGGGTAAGCCGAGCGACGAATCCCTACCAAAAGTCATAGCACACCATTCCCGATTGAGCCGCACGAAATGGTGTAACATATGTGAGGGTTGTCAGAAAGCTTCGGTTCATAATTTCAGGCTGAAGAAAAATAATAACTGGAAAAATTTGCATTTCTTGCAAAAATGCTGTGTGAATGCTGTAACACTGAAGCTGTCTGCTGAAAACAGCTGAAAATAGCTAAAGAAGCTGAAGAAATCAAAGTCTGTATTTGAAAAGGTGTTGAAATTTTAATAACTTTGCAGAACAATATCAAGTTAACAAAAATTTAATAACTTAGCAGAAATGCAACTAGAAAAATTTGCATTTCCTGCGAAAATGCTGTGTGGATGCTCTAAAGCGGAAGCTGTCTGCTAAAACTAGCTGAAAAAGCTGAAAAGTTGCAGAAATTGTAAAAACTTTGCAGAAGCAAAGGAACTTTGCTAAAATGTAATAACTTAGCAGAACTGCAATATCTTAGAGGAAACACAATACTTGGCAGAAATGCAATAGCATAGCAGAACTTAGCAGAAATATTGTAACTTACCAGAAACATGATAAAGAATGACAAGAATTATTAAGGTTTACAAATTCACGCCAGTTAGGTGTGTTTGATTTAACCCAGTAGTCGAATAAGTGGGCGTTGGTCAAGACAAAGTTGTCAAATAGCACAAAGCCTGTGCCTTGCTTTATGAAGGAACCAGTTATGAGACAAACTGACTCGCTCAGTTCGAGCAGCAACATAACACTGCGAATTTCAGTAAAAGACTGTCGGCTCTTTCCAAAGGTCTCCTTCCTGTATTTCAGTGCTTCCTGAAAAGAATTTTTAGGGAATCTACTCTCCATTCATCGTTTCAGACGCGGATACTGCTGACAAAGTAGATCGTAAACCTCCTTACGGTCAATACTGCTGCCCGTTTCTTTTTTTTTTTTTCTTTTTTTTTTTTTTGCCTGTCCCGTTTGGCTCTTTTGCCATCAGAATTGTTGTCTAAAGGCAAAGAAAGATGCCCAACGGATTTACTTTACCAAATTGACCATCCCAGCCTTGCCATAATGGTCCATTTGATTCACCTTTTATTGTTTATTTTATTTTTACTTACTGAACATGGGACAGACTTGACTGGGGGAAAGAAGGGGAGAAAGAAAGAGGGAAAGAGAAACAGCTGAGAAGAGGGACGGGGGAGAAGGGCAAAAACCAAAAACCAACAGAATGAGCAGAAAAAGAAAAAAAAAGAAGAAAAAAAGAAAAAAAAAATGCATATATCAATCACCTGGGTCACCTGCTGAGAAAGAAAAAAAGAAAACAAGCAGAAGAGAACAAGAGTAATAGAATAAACAACATCACAATGATATATGGGAATATGACAGTAAATACTAAATATTAAACATTATTGTGCAGCACATAAGATCAACAGAACACAGTGTGCTTTGAGGTAGGAGCCAAAAAGGGTGTAGTTTGTGGGTGTGATCACCCGTGTGTACACCTGTGAGCATGGACGCGCTTGTTTTTTGTTTTTTAAAAGGTTCCTTCATGTAATGATCTGCTAGAGGGTGTGGGGGGGCCACAGCCCCGTCCTCCAGGGCATGAAGCAGGTATGGAGGAGATCAAAACTCCAGACATCCAGAGGCCCCCAGAACACAAGAGACCAAGGAAGACCAACAGAGGGGCAGCCGCGCCACTGTCCCAGAAAGAGCTGAGGAGAGTCCCAGATGAGGGCTCACTCAGCAGCCGCGGAGCAGAAGCCAGGGGGAGTTGCAGTGACGCGCCCGTGAGCTCCGCCGGCAGCCAGCCGTGCCTGAGTGACCGAGCCCCAGGCCGAGAGGCCGGGGGCACCCCACCTCCGAAGTGGCCCAAGCAAGCCCCAGGCTCCAGGCCCCGATAAGCGGCCGCCAAGGAGTGAGCCGGTGTGTACCTGGACGCCCATCCCCGGACACAAAGAACCACCAACGCACCGACGTCTGAGGGAGTCCGCCACTGGCAGGGGAAGTGGTGCCCGTTTCTTTGATTGCCATTTTTAGACTGAATCCATTCTGCTGTGCTACATCTAAGACTGATTTCATTCCACCGCGGCGCTTTGCATTATTTGATGCGTGTGGAGGTTTCTGCTGCCCTGGGATGGCTATATCTTTTATTTCCGTATCTGCTCCCTGTGGAAAGCATCTGGAATTTCTTATTGTCCAGACAATCAATTATGTCTGTGCACTCAGTCTTACGTTCGCCGTTGATGTTAACCAGCTGAAAGTAGCCCAGGTCATCGACGAAGCGACCGTCTCTTTTCAGAGCCTCGGCTGCAGTTATTCCCTTCTCCCCGTAAACACAAAGATACTTGAACTGTTTTAAAGCGTCATTTTTTAAAAAACTTCTCTTTTTTGGCATTTAGTCCTCCCTTTGTACTGATGTAAAAGACAGAATAGTAATCTCTCGCCTTAACCATCTTCTTATATTTATTGAAAGGCCTCCGTGCAAGCTTGAACATGTTGCATGTGCTGTCTGAACTGATGTCCGTGTTGGTCCTGCAGAGAATCAGAGTTGGAAAAGTTGTTAATGTAGCAAAAAACAAAATGTAATGCATTTTGTTCATAATCTCATTAAAGCCACGATCTTTTTTTATCGTTGTTATGGCCCTGGCCATAATCTGTTTTGGTGGCTCTTTCTTTGTCTGTGTCTTTAAGTCTTTGCAGGTCCCTGAGTGGATGAGCTGACAGCTGCTGATTGGTCCCCTGGTCATGTGGTCTCATTCAAAATCCCTCATCAGCAGTTGTCCCAGGGCAGCCACTGACAGCAGCAGCAGACCTGACCCTGGCCTCCAAAACCTGTGACATTTGTGCCTGTGACTTTTGCGACTTTCTGAGTTCTGTATATAGTGTTTACATTAGTTTTCATTGTAAATAGCACTGGAACAGAAGGGGTGAGCTGCCTTATTGTTTTCCCTTACACTGTTTTCTCCTGTTTATTTATCTCAGTTAGGGAGTTAGATGTAGCGCTTGTCTTTTGTTTGAATTTTGATTTCACATAGAGTTTTAGATAGCACCTCCTCCTGACTTAGCTTGTTTTGTTTGTTATTTTGGCCTTTGTTTACCCCGGAGCTTCATTTTGCATTGTAGAAAAATAAACCACCGTTCACTAAGAAATCGGTTTTCCCTCTGTGTATGGTTTTGGGGACCAGGGCGGGGCAATCTTTTCAAACTTATGTTGTGTTCCTGTACCCCTAGACTGGGGCGTAACAATCGCTTTCACTGTAAATGAGTCTGCAAAGTTAAAAAAAAAACAGATTTACGTTTATTGTTTATTACTTTTATTGGACATCATCCAATCTCATTTATGCACATTTAAGACCTTATTTTGAGTTTAAGTCCATAAAAAGTGACAAAAACATTAGCGTCCGTTGTGCGTGGGAAGAAAACTTCTCTTTACAGCGAAAAAAAACCCCTAAACTTCCAGGCAAGCACCAAGTGCACTTAGAAACTCGCAGATTCTTCCACTGACCGCTGCGGCACACCTGCACCAGGGCAAACCTCCGCCTACCCTACTCCTGCTTTACAGGTGAAAATAGAGCAACAGGACCGCTAGTCTTTGATGTTATTTATTTTCTGCTGTGTTTTACTTGCATATATTTGAAAGAGTGAGTGTAAACACAAAAAAAATAAATATTTTATGTGCTGGAATGTGCAGAAAATAAGTTAAAATGTTAAGCAAATTTCTTCCAGTCAGTGAAATTTGCATATAATTAAATTTTTGCTTGATGCATAAAGTTAAAAGATTAAAACTAATAAAACAAGTTTTAAAAAGGGACTTTTCCGTTTGATTACATTTTGTATGATGGATTATGTAGAAAAAGTAGAATTGGGCTGAGAGATCTATCGCTTTATCACCTATTCAGGTTGTAAATCATGTTTTTAAAAAGTAACTAAGTAATTAATTACTTTTGAAAATAAGTAATCAGTAAAGTAACTGGATTACTTTTGGGGGGAAGTAATCAGTAATTAGTTACTGATTACTTTTTTCAAGTAACTTGACCAACACTGGTCATCAATCAAACTCGCATTCTTCAGTGACACAAGGTGTATGGTAGTGTTTTTTTCTGCTCATTAACACTTGCCCTCTCTAAATCAGCAAAAACTACTTTTTCCACATTTTAACACATCTCTTTCCATCATTCATCCCACGCACATCAGCCAGCCTGACTCTTTTCTTTGTTGACATTTCCCTTTCTCTCACAAAAAATACTCCATGCATTCAATTCCAAACCTTTTTGACCATAGAATTAAAAATTGGGTTTTCACCCGGACCACCTCTAGGGACGCCCCCTGCGGCTCCACTAGCCATTATGCTGGGCCCAGCTTCCATTGTACGAACAAAAAGTGCCTTTTTTCACTGGTGCAAACGTGCTAAAGACCATACACTAGAACGCCCAACTCGTTGTGTGTCTAGGACCCTGCACCCAACTATTTCAGCAGCAAGGAAGTGAGGATTTTCCGGTCAGTCTGGTTGAAAACCCTCCCCAAATCAAAAACAGCTCACCGTTTGCAGATTCTTTGCAGTTAAAGGTTCTTGGGTTTCCGCGGTTCCCAGTTTCTTTTCTTTCAAACACAGTGCTGTGCCGTAGTTTGGCTGGTGTGATCAGCCCCCGTGGACCCGTCACACAGCGAAGCTTCATGAGTGGGACCCTGTTCGCAGCGCCATATTGTCACGGAAGTTTTTAAAAATAACCTGCAAACACTTTGTGGGCATCATTTTAAGTGTGTTTAATCAACACATTGCAATGTGGAGAGAAACACTCTAGCCAAACGCCCAAGTGGTCTCTGAGGAGGGCCACTGCCCTGATCCTTTTATATCTTGACCAAACTCACAGACAATGAAATTTCCTCAACACATCACATGAGTCTGTACCTTCAGCTCAACTCATCCCAGAAACCTTTTCTTCAGAGTGAGAGAGAAAGAATTATGACCTTGTTTTCCGCTTAGGCATCACCTAGAGCAGGGGTGTCAAACTCAAATACACAGTGGGCCAAAATTCAAAACTGGAACAAAGTCGCAGGCTAACATTAATATTTATTGAAAAAAAAATCTTCCTCCAGATATAAGAATGAATCTTTTCTTATGGACTCAAATAAGTTTTGCTGGAAAACTGAATATGGAACAAGCAAAGCTTAATACAAAACAATATATATATTAGCTGTATAATACCAGTAGGCCAGCTCTAATAGTAATTTGGTATGGCTTCGCGGGCCAAATATAATTAGGCTGCGGGCCAAATTTGGCCCGCGTGCCAGAGTTTGACACCTATGACCTAGAGATTTACATCCCTGATAAACAGAAGGAGCCTCATTATATGCTTAACATCTCCCATGAACTTACAATGGCCCCACAGTGTGTGTGCATATGTGTGATACCATCCTCCATGCACACAACTGGTGACAATGTAATTTTACAATTACTAAAGCGATATGATTTAAATATGTGATCAATACATCTGTAAATAAATTTCCACCACATCTGAAACAGTTAGACCTTCATTTCTTCCTGTGAATCATCACAGTTTTATCAAATCAAATCAAATCAAATCACTTTTATTGTCACATCACATGTGCAGGTACATTGGTACAGCACATGTGAGTGAACAGACATATTATGTGCAGGTCTGTCTCAGGTTTCCAGATGGTCGCCAGGAGTTTGAGCCACTCTCCATCAGCCCAGATACCGTCAGACTCCAGCTTCAGTCCCAGCTTCTCTCCATCCTGACTGCTGCAGAGTTCCTCCTGCTCCTTTTTTAGGCTACATCCACATGTACGTATTTTTGAAAACGGAGACTTTCCTTTTTCATTTTGAAAAAAATATCTGTCCACATGTACCGTATTTTCACGACCATAAGGCGCACTTAAAAGTCTTAGATTTTCTTCAAAAAGTACGGCGCGCCCTATAGCGCAGTGCGCCCTGTGTGTTGTAAGGAGGACGTAGTAGAGAACACCATGAGAACGCTAAAGGGTGAAGTGTGGGCGCAACCCTGAAAATGGCAAAGAGACATGCTTATGAAGCACAGTTTAAACTGAAGGCCATCAGCTACGCGGAGGAACATGGAAATCGAGCAGCGGCGAGACAATTTAAGATTAACGAATCGATGGTTCGCAAATGGAGGAAGCTAGAAAATAAGCTCCGGCAGGTCAAGAAAATGCAGCTGAGTTTCCGCGGACATAAGGCGAGGTGGCCCGAGTTGGAGGAAAGTTGGATCATCGAGCAAAGAACGAGCGGGAGAAGCGTTTCGACGGTCACCATTCGGCTAAAAGCAGTTTCACGTTCACTTTTTATGAAACCAGGACTACGGTAGCGCAGCAACTTCCAGCGGATTATAAGGAAAAGCTGGCCATCTTCCGCTCCTACTGCAGCAAACACATCGGCGACAAAAACATCCAGCCCAGCCACATCACAAACATGGACGAGGTCCCGCTCACTTTTGACATCCCGGTGAGTCACACTGTGGAGAAGAAGGGGACCAGCACGCTAGCGATACGCACAACGGGGCACGAAAAGTCTTCTTTTACTGTTGTGCTTGGCTGCCATGCTAATGGACAGAAACTGCCGCCTATGGTGATTTTTAAGCGAAAGACTTTGCCTAAAGAGAAGTTTCCAGCAGGAATCATCATTAAGGCAAATGAAAAGGGCTGGATGGATGAGGAAATGATGAAAGAGTGGCTGAGGGAGGTGTATGTAAGGAGACCAGGTGGTTTTTTCCACGCATCACCATCGCTCTTAATCTGTGACTCTATGCGTGCCCATCTCACAGCAGATGTGAAAAAACTATTGAAACAAATGAACTGTGAGCTTGCTGTCATTCCGGGAGGCCTGACAAAGGAACTCCAACCGCTGGGCATCGGTGTGAACTGCCCGTTCAAAGTAAGGCTGCGAGCGGCCTGGGAGCGATGGATGACCGATGGAGACCACAGTTTCACCAAGAGTGGAAGGCAGCCCCGGGCGAGTTACGCCACAATTTGCGAATGGATTGTAGATGCTTGGGCTAACATGTCTGCTGGCACTGTTGTTCGACCTTTCGCAAAAGCCGGCATCATTTCCGAGGAGCCGCACGGCACGGAAAGTGACTCTGACAGTGAAGAAAGTGAACCTGGCATGTTTGATGGAGATTTAGCGCAGCTGTTCAATTCAGACACAGAGGATGAGGACTTCGATGGGTTTGATTGATGATAAAAATGTGAGTACCAAACTTCGTTTTGCTCCTGCTTTATTTTTAAATACGCACACTTGTATGCTTGTGTGTTGTTGATGATGACGATTACTGGTAATAAAAATGTGAGTAAGGTACCGAACTCAGGTTTGCTCCCGCTTTATTTTTAAATACGCATACGGTACTTGTATGCGCCCTATGATCCAGTGCGCCTTATGTGTGTGTTAAATACAGTAATGGCACACATAACTGAGACTGCGCCTTTTAGTACAGTGCGTCTTATGGTCGTGAAAATACGGTAAACGCCAAAAACACAGTCAAACGCTGTCAAGAACACGCCAAATCCTAACCGTGTAGAGATGTTGGCCAATCAGAAGTCTAGAAGCCTGGGAGGGAAAGAGTGAGCGGGGTTTTATGCAAACCTTAAGTACTTCTGACAAGTTTTCCTTTTTCTTTTCTTTTCTGTTTTTCTGCGAAGGCAGCTAATTTTGTGCTACTTTTTAAGTGCCTTCATCATTTCAAATGTAAATAATTAATTTATTCAAAACCGATGATGACGTTGGCATCGGGAGTTGTGAGAGTGTCTGTGTTGAATGTAGAAGTTCACTCTGACGCCTCTGTCTTTCTAAATGGAGGGACAGTAACTGTATTTTGTCTACATCTGCCATTGCAGAAATTTATCTCACGTAAACAATAACGTGGCGCACAGCGTGACGTCAGAAATGGTGCACACCTTTGACGTTGCGTGATTAAATCTCCGTTTTCCTCGTCTACATGTAAATGCAAAAACAAAGTATTTGAAAATCTCCACCCTGGCAGGAGTTTTTAAACATCTCAGTTTTCAGTGATCGAAAACGCTGTTTACGTGTGGACGAAAGGCCCAAACACAGAGAAAAATCTTTTGTTTCTTTTGTAGCCTAATGCATGTTTGTAAGTTACACTAAATTTTGCTGGTCTATTCCCTACATTCAGGTTGAGGGGTCATGGGATGATGACGAAACAATATAGAAAATGTATAAATGTGTAACATTACTAACTGTTAGTGCTCTCCTACCTGTAAGCACATGGAGTTTTTTGACCTGTAACTAAATAAATACACTGCAGGTTGGACACTTATTTGCTGGACGTGTACCAGTTGTTGGATTTGGATTTGTGTCCAAATCCAGCACAACATTTTTGAACCAGGATTAAAATAAAGGTACCACTATGTCTGTTAATTTATTTGGAGAGCATAAAGCTAGAGAATTGCCAGCAGTTATAAGCAGAGTACCAGAGCTTCCTGGTTCACTCTTACAGCAGAATTTCACTGACCTTATTAATCACCATTAATAAGCGCCACATATTTCTGGCACGCACATTGTTGCAGAATTGGAACGCATTTACATTGTGATTTTGCATTTTATGTAAGAACATTAGCAGTGCAATGAAATAACTGTTTGTTCAGAAATGTTCATATTCAGAAACACAAGTTCGGAATAGGGCAGCATGGTGGCACGGTGGTTAGCACTGTTGCCGCACAGCAAGAAGGTCCTGAGTTCAATTCCACCATCAGGCCGGGGTCTTTCTGTGTGGAGTTTGCATGTTCTCCCCGTGTTTGCGTGGGTTCCCTCCGGGTACTCCGGCTTCCTCCCACCGTCCAAAGACATGCAGCTTGTGGGGATAGGTTAATCGGATAAACCTTGGCTGATTGTGACCTACACCTGTTTTCACACCTTGGCTCGTGTGATTATGTAAAGGATCATTAGGGGGTCCATGACCCTCTTGGGGGACACTCCCATAGGGCTTAAATCTGTGACTCTTCACCAATTGCTCTTAGAACTGAAGATGCTTCTCTAATGAAACGTCTTCAACTTAAAGAATTCCAATTCTGCTTTTATTCCAAGCTCCTTAGACCACAATAACCTGGATGTTTGAGAACCTTCACAGACATCAACTTAATATCAGTTGGAAAACGAGCAACAACAGTTTAACACAAAAAAAATCACTGAGCTCACAGCTTAATTAGTTTTCAGACTTCAGTGTCTTTTTTGACTTAGACAATGTAGACTCAGTGTTAAATTTAACAGAAAAGAAATGCATTCATGCCGCTTATTGAAGTTAGACCTTTATTTCTTCCTGTGAATCAAAACAGTTTTGCAGACCTATTCTGTGCAGCTTTATCTCGGGTTTCCAGAAGGTCGCCAGCGGTCTGAGCCGCTCCTCATCAATTCTGATGGCGCCTGCCTCCTGCTTCAGTTCCAGCTGCTCTCCATCTTGACTACTACAGAGTTCCTCTTGTTCCTGTTTCATCTGTGGAGGTTCTGGGTCCTCCTGGTCTGCACTGGAGCTCCTCTCCTGTTTACAGACCTGCTGGTCTGTCAGAGCCTCCTCTTTCCCACAGACAAGCTGTTGAAGGTCTGAAGAGAGAAACGGAGAAAAAAATAATAATGAACCCCTCCCAAAACAAATAAAAACAAAACACATTTAAATATATATAAAAAAAACACCCAGCACGCCCCTGCGGGCGGTTTATCCTTCAAGCTCGGGTCCTCTACCAGAGGCCTGGGAGCTTGAGGGTCCTGCACAGTATCTTAGCTATTCCCAGGACTGCGCTCTTCTGGACAGAGATCTCCGATGTTATTCCCGGGATCTGCTGGAGCCACTCGCCTAGCTTGGGAGTCACCGCACCTAGTGCTCTGATTACCACGGGGACCACCGTTACCTTCACCCTCCGCATCCTCTCGAGCTCTTCTCTGAGCCCTTGGTATTTCTCCAGCTTCTCGTGTTCCTTCTTCCTGATATTGCTGTCATTCGGAACCGCTACATCGATCACTACGGCCGTCTTCTTCTGTTTGTCTACCACCACTATGTCCGGTTGGTTAGCCACCACCATTTTGTCCGTCTGTATCTGGAAGTCCCACAGGATCTTAGCTCGGTCATTCTCCACCACCCTTGGGGGCATCTCCCATTTTGACCTCGGGACTTCCAAATTATACTCGGCACAGATGTTCCTGTACACTATGCCGGCCACTTGGTTATGGCGTTCCATGTATGCCTTGCCTGCTAGCATCTTGCACCCTGCTGTTATGTGCTGGATTGTCTCTGGGGCATCTTTACACAGCCTGCACCTGGGGTCTTGCCTGGTGTGATAGACCCCAGCCTCTATGGATCTTGTGCTCAGAGCTTGTTCTTGTGCTGCCATGATTAGTGCCTCTGTGCTGTCTTTCAGTCCAGCTTTGTCCAGCCACTGGTAGGATTTCTGGATATCAGCCACCTCCTCTATCTGCCGGTAGCAGTCCCTTCTTTCGAATGTTGGGACTGCTCTCACAGCTAGAGATTGACGAGGTACAACACAAATGCTACGGCAAGGAGGAGTCAGGACGCCAGGTCAGAGGGGAGATATCATCACACCCACCCGAGATTGGGTACATAGCCCCAAGTGCAATAGGAGAAGGATCGTTGAGTGCGAGAGGAACTGACCTGAAAAATAGGATCATGGCCAAGCTTGAAACCTGGATCCCGGGTGGCAATGCTCAGTGGCTAGTGGATCTGAGGGCAGACCACAGCGACCTCCCTGAACAGGGTCCAGTAACCATCACAGTGGCAGATATCCAAGAAAGGGTCTCCAGTATGAAGAGTTGGACAGCACCAGGGCCCGACATGGTTCACGCCTACTGGCTAAAGAAGCTGACTGCACTCCACGAGCGTCTGGCAGCACAAATGAACCAGCTGCTAGTTAACGAGAGACACCCGGAATGGCTAACCGAAGGTCGAACGATCCTGATCCCCAAGGACCCCAAGAAGGGACCGGTCCCCTCCAACTACCAACCAATAACCTGCCTCAGTACTACATGGAAGCTCCTGTCAGGCATCATATCGAATAAGATGAACAGGCACATGGGTCAATACATGAAAGGGATTGGCAAGAATACCAAAACATCAGCTACTGGTAGACAGAACAGTCAGCCGAGACTGCAAGACCAGACTGACCAACCTGTGCACTGCCTGGATTGATTACAAGAAGGCTTATGACTCAATGCCCCACAGCTGGATACTGGAATGCTTAGAATTGTACAAGATCAATGGGACCCTAAGAGCCTTCATCAGGAACTCAATGGGGATGTGGCGTACAACACTAGAGGCCAACTCCAAGCCCATAGCACAAGTCACCATCAAGTGCGGGATCTACCAAGGAGATGCTCTGTCCCCACTGCTGTTCTGCATAGGCCTGAACCCCCTCAGTGAGATCATTAACAAGACTGGCTACGGATACCGACTACGGAACGGAGCAGTTGTCAGCCACCTCCTGTACATGGATGACATCAAGCTGTATGCCAAGAGTGAACGAGACATCGATTCACTGATCCACACTACCAGGCTATACAGCAATGACATTGGAATGTCATTCGGACTGGAGAAGTGTAGTCGGATGGTAACAAAGAGAGGGAAGAAAGTCAGAACTGAGGGGATTGAACTACCAGAAGGCAACATTGCAGACATAGAGGACAGTTACAAGTACCTGGGGATCCCGCAGGCGAATGGGAACTATGAAGAGGCCGCTAGAAAAGCTGCAACCACCAAGTACCGGCAGAGGGTCAGGCAAGTCCTGAGGAGTCAGCTGAACGGTAAGAACAAGATCCGGGCCATCAACACGTACGCCCTGCCCGTGATCAGGTACCCTGCTGGGGTAATAGGCTGGCCAAAGGAGGAGATAGAAGCCACTGACATAAAGACAAGAAAGCTCCTTACAATGCATGGAGGGTTTCACCCCAAGTCCAGCACCCTGAGGCTGTACGCTAAGCGGAAGGAAGGGGGCCGGGGACTGGTGAGTGTCAGCACCACAGTCCAGGATGAGACAACAAACATCCAAGAATACATTGGGAAGATGGCCCCAACTGACCGAGTGCTCAATACTTCAGGCAGCAGAAACCCAAGAAATAGGAGGGAGACGAGGAACCATCATGGAAGGACAGGCCCCTGCACGGTATGTACCACCGGCAGATAGAGGAGGTGGCTGATATCCAGAAATCCTACAAGTGGCTGGACAAAGCTGGACTGAAAGACAGCACAGAGGCACTAATCATGGCAGCACAAGAACAAGCTCTGAGCACAAGATCCATAGAGGCTGGGGTCTATCACACCAGGCAAGACCCCAGGTGCAGGCTGTGTAAAGATGCCCCAGAGACAATCCAGCACATAACAGCAGGGTGCAAGATGCTAGCAGGCAAGGCATACATGGAACGCCATAGCCAAGTGGCCGGCATAGTGTACAGGAACATCTGTGCCGAGTATAATCTGGAAGTCCCGAGGTCAAAATGGGAGATGCCCCCAAGGGTGGTGGAGAATGACTGAGCTAAGATCCTGTGGGACTTCCAGATACAGACGGACAAAATGGTGGTGGCTAACCAACCGGACATAGTGGTGGTAGACAAACAGAAGAAGACGGCCGTAGTGATCGATGTAGCGGTTCCGAATGACAGCAATATCAGGAAGAAGGAACACGAGAAGCTGGAGAAATACCAAGGGCTCAGAGAAGAGCTCGAGAGGATGCGGAGGGTGAAGGTAACGGTGGTCCCCGTGGTAATCGGAGCACTAGGTGCGGTGACTCCCAAGCTAGGCGAGTGGCTCCAGCAGATCCCGGGAATAACATTGGAGATCTCTGTCCAGAAGAGCGCAGTCCTGGGAACAGCTAAGATACTGCGCAGGACCCTCAAGCTCCCAGGCCTCTGGTAGAGGACCCGAGCTTGAAGGATAAACCGCCCGCAGGGGCGTGCTGGGTGTTTTATAAGCTTAGCTTCAGTGGTAATTCTCATAGGTGCTGCTTCACATTCAGCTGTTCACTACTCCAGTGTGAGCTGGAGGCCACCACCTGATGAAGCCAACAGAATCACATCATCTGCAAAAAGCTGAGATGAAACCACCAAAGTGGAAGCCTCATTTTAGCTTGTTTTTTGATGCTCTGGGAGCAGACACCATCACTAAGCGGGTGAGATTTTGGGGTGATGGAGAGAGGAGAGAAGATGCAGATAGGTGTTTAAGGCAGCAACTCTGCCTCCTGATCTCAACTCTGGATAGTCACATTTTGGCCAGATTTCTATGACAGCTGTTCCATCTAAAGTGGGACAGATGGCTTCTCTCCTTCTGGTTCCTTGGTGTCCTCATCTCTGCTGACATCTCCTGGACAGAGAACATCTCAGTTGTCGTAAAAGATCATCGGCTGCCCTCTCCCCCCCGATGGACATTTATTCCTCCCACTGCCTCAGCAGAGCAGCAAACATCATCAATAACAGTTCCCACCCTGGTTTCAACATGTTCAGCCTGCTTCCCTCAGGGAAGCGCTACAGGTGCATCAGCACAAAACCCCACAGACCCAAAAACAGTTTCTTCCCAAAGGCCATAACCACCCTGAACTCACACATGCACCGATAACACAGACCCCCCACCCAATTTTTCCCATTTTCTCTATGAACCACCACTGTGCAATACCAAATTCTATGTGCATCAACCCAACT
This sequence comes from Aulonocara stuartgranti, assembly GCF_965226115.1. Taxonomy (NCBI): domain Eukaryota; kingdom Metazoa; phylum Chordata; class Actinopteri; order Cichliformes; family Cichlidae; genus Aulonocara; species Aulonocara stuartgranti. The sequence continues at coordinate 12,051,806 of NC_138940.1, read as the reverse complement.
GTACATACATAACACTATTTATTACATATTAACTTTTTTACACTGGTTTGTATATTTGTACATTTTATATATTTTTTCTCTGTTAATACTGTTCATATGTATGACACTCCCACGCATTAATTACGATTCAGTAATCTGAAAAAAATAACGCAAAAAATAATAATAACACATTTAATCACTCTTTGCATTCCAAGCAAAGGGGAACTTTTGTCAATACAGCAATCACACTGATGCACACATCAGTGTTACAAAAATGGAAGAATCAGAAGAAAGCACGATGCTAGGTTTGATTGGAGGCAAATTTCATTTCAAAAGACTACCTGACAGAAGCCTTGATAAAAGCGTGGTTTTGTGCAAACTGTACAAAAAGGAGTTTGCATACCACTGAAGCACTTCAAACTTACGGTACCATCTAAATGCAAAACATGTTGCAGCGAGCACAGAAACTGTGGGAGCTGTTAGTGCTAGCAGTCACAGTTTGAGTATCAAAAAAAGGTGTCAGCAGCCCAATCTTGATGGCACGACTGACTTTAGGACCAAAATTAGTAAATCAACATCGGGCAAACTCACAAATTCTCTGGCCAAATGGATTGCTCTGGACTGTAGACCACTATCAGTGGTAGAAGATGGGGGTTAGAAAATGTACTACAGTTAGCGTCAGGTGATCCAACTTTCCTACTGCTGTGCCAAAAGACTATTTCAAGTAAAATTCAACAGCTTTATGACACCGAAAAGCAAGAAAAATTAGATGCATTACAGAAAGCAGACTTTGTGGCTCTTACTGGCAATCATTGGACTCAATTAGTAATTCTAATTACATGGGAGTCACTGCACATATTGTTGATGTCACTGATGGGACATGGAATCTACAGTCCTGACTGTGCAGAAGACAAACACCAGAAACTATGGCGAAAACTGCTCTGACCAGTTTCTCTCTGTGGCAGTGGAATGGAGAATTCAACATAAGGTCACCACAATTGGAACAGACAGTGCACGAACCATGGTGGCTGCAGTAAGACACCTCCCATTTCAACACATGCCTTGTGTTTCTCACATCTTGTAAAGAACCATCACTGTCACTGTTGCTGATAGTGTTTAGTGATGGATTAGCAAAATGTCACAAGATAGTGGGTCAGTTTAAACACAGCCCTGCTAATATGGAGGAACTACACCAGGAGCAAACAAAACTGGGCCAACAGAGCCACTCATACAGGATGTTTCCACACCTTGGAATTCAACGCTGCATATGGTTTCTTTTCTACTGAAGAAGTTTTTGCTGCTTTAGACAAACAAAAGCACAAGCTAGTCATTTTAACTCCATCAGAGCTGATAAAACTCCAAAAGCTGGCGATCGTCCTTCAGCCATGCAGGTACATAAAACAATTTTTTAACTTATTGTTCCTGTTTCTTCAAAAAGCTCTACAGTTGATAGTTATTGTATAGATTAATAATTCCTTTCTTTAACTGTCTACTACAGGTTTGTGACTGAGCTTCTTGGAGGTGAGACATACGTCTCATGTTCAGTGGTTTTACCTGCTTTCTGCCACCTGCATGACACCATGGAGGTGATGACTCAAACTACATGGTGAAATTTAAGACTGTCTTCACAAAGGACCTATCCCAATGTACACTCAACCATCAGTGTTTCAAGATAGATACTGTGCTTGACCCACGCTTTAAGGATATAAAGTGTCTTTTAAGGGGAGAGCAAGAAGAGTTTTGAACCAGCCTTGAGGCCCTGCTGCAGGAACAGTGTAAAGATGCCACCACAAAGGAGCCAGCAAAGACAAAGAGCCTCCTCCTCTCTTCATTGTCTTCAGACTCTGATTCAGACGAGGAAGCCCTGTGTAACAGGGCCCTGAGTTTGTACAGAACAGAATCCACCAACAGCGAGAAAGACTGTCCGCTGCAGTGGTGGTCCAATCGAGCAGGGAGCCACCCACAGTTGTCTGTCCTGCAGACATCACATGTCACATAGTAACAAAAAAGAGAGCTGCCTTGAGCTCTGAAAATGTGAACAGGCTAGTTTGTCTAAGTAACTGGCTGAAAGAGAAGGCCAGTTTCTGCCTTATATTTTTAAGAGGAAAAACTGATGTCGAAATTTTTATTATTATTATTTTATTTAATGTATTAGGAGTTTTAATGTACAGTATTTACTCAGATAAAGGTGGTTTATGTTGAGTATTTTGTAATAATCAATATTTTTAAACTGAGTTAGCATTTATTGACACCAGCTGTTAATGACTGAAATATTTAGTTATCTATGTTGGCTAGAATATAGGTTAAAATTGAAGAGAAGTTCTGTTTTGCTTTGTTGCTTTATATATACTATAACGTGAACTGTCACACTGGCAGGCTACACAAAATTGTACTAAGGGGCATCAGAACCTGAGGGGGGCCCGGGCCACTTTGACATTTTTGTAAACTCAAGTTTCTCAGTCTAAAAATATTATTATTTCAGATAATTAATCTACCTGAAGCTGATTTTATCAGCTGGATATTAAATTCTCTGTACCCACCTGTCCTGTTGATGGAGAGCAAGTTCATTCAAATGCTGTTTTGGCAACACTCACCACTTCTGTAAGAATGATATGCGTTTTTGAAGTACAAGACAAACTGTGAAATGTTTTCAATTTCTTTTTTTTTCTGACTATGTAGCACAGACAACAAAACTGGAACTGACAGAAAAGCATAGTGACAATATCTGTGTATAGACTGCCTGTGTTCCCAAGCACTTTAATTACAGAGAAGCATAGACAGTAGAAATGCATAATCTGTAACAAAAAATGTAGCAATATTTTCTAATTAACTACATATATTATTTAATCCAGTGTGAAATCCTGGGCTACAATCTTGATTGTTCAAGAAATATTAAATCCGATAACAAGTTTAAACAGATCAGATGTAGATAAGCTATATGTCAGATTATGGCAAAGTCCTTTTAAAAAAGACTTGTGATGGCAATATTCTTTTTAACAAAACAACTAGTAAATGTTTTGGATTCTACTCAAGCAGACTAGGACTTGTTGTTACAAGATGATGTTTATAGGCCACGTTTCACACAGGCCATATCAGCTGAATTGGTAAACAGGATCTTATCATTAACTTTCAATCGCTGTTTTCTCAACCATAAAGTGACATTCTTTACAAACATTAATGGACCTTTAACCCTTAAATCAAATTTACACATTTTTCTTCTTGCCAGCTGTACTATTCATTAAACCAGATTGTTTTAAGTTGCCTAATTTTGGAGATATTGACTGTTGAAGCCTACCTTTCTCTTGATTTCAATTGAACTTAATGCTTAGTAGCCATGTCTTTATGTATTTTTGGACTGTGAAGAAGGAAATGTGATGTGAGGGGCATGACAGTGTGACTGGATATAAAATTACTGGTGTCCCCATCAGCTGACTTGTTTTTCATGGGTTAGATGTTATACCACAAGGCAAGCACCATCCAGTTTCATTATACTTATGAGAAGGAAGACATCTCTACAGCTAATATCTCCCAAAACTGTGCAACTCACACCAACACAATCTTGATGGATAACAGCACATGTGTTTATTCATTTTCTGCCAGGTGTGTCTCAAGTTCTTTCTGGGGAAGCAGATAACATTTACGTTTTGCTCGCTCTCTTAATTTGACATGACACGAAGCTCTCCATTGCAAAATCCAGCACCCTTCCATTTGTTTTTGTGTTTGGTGCTAGGGCAGGTCACGTCAACACACTCCTTCAGCTGCAACCTTCTGCTACAGATCCTCCAAGAATTAAGTGGGAAGCTGAAGCACCGGCACAATCTTCATTAGCTGCTTGCTCACTGCTGTTGGCATTTTCTGTGCAGCCCTTAACTTTTTCTTATTTTTGCTTTTTTTGCTTTTGGCAGTGAAACCATCGTTTGCTGAGAGTATGGTTTGTTTCCTCACTGACATTTTGAGCTTGCGTTACATTTGGGCAGATAACAGATAGCAGCTGTTTCAAAATCTGCATAAAAAAATAAAACTAGTTGTGCAGATAAACAGAAAATAATTGGGCGCATATCTGAGGCCTCCTAAAATGTTTCAGATTTTGAGAGGGTCCTCACCTCAGATTTCACACGCAGGTGCTAGTGAAAGGAATGGACAAATGAGCTAGGTAAGGAAACGAGGAGGCAATTATGTGCAGGAGGAAACCGGGAGGCTAAGGAAATAAGAAGGCAGGGAAACCCAAATGAAAACGAGGAGAGAAACAAGAGGATGGGAGATGTTAAAGACATGAGAACAGGCAAGTAAACAGGAAAGTAGTGCAATCAGGAGAAGGGGATTAAAAGTAGCTACTTTGAATAATCATTACAGGTGAAAAGGGAAAACGAGAAGCATGAAAGGAAGAAGGAAGAAAAGAAAGATGCAACATGAAGAGAAGCTTGTGAGGCCTCAGAGGTTGATCTACTCTTTAGCCTCTCCTCTAAACACAAATTGAACTCTCTGAAATCCATTCTGCCGTGATTTAAAGCTCTAACCAGCGTCGAGTCGATTCGGGGCAGATTTCAGGGCGGCTCCACAATGTGACGAGACATGTAATTATCCGCAGCTACTGCATGTACAGACAAATTTTCACTTTTATAAGCTTATTAAGAGATTAAGAGGGCTTGGCAACGGGTTTAGGCACGGCTGTCTGCTGGGGGGCTGAGAAAAAAATAACTTATTTACTTCTTAATGGATTTTATTTTCACTTTCTCTCTGAAAAATCAGTTTGGAGACGTCCTTAAGCAATGCGCCTCGCTGCCAAACGCACACCGTCCTCATACAAACATGTCGGCGCACACACACGTGCCTGAAGTCTATCAGCAGAAGGAACAAAAACACAAGGTGGGATAAAGTTTGTTGCCTGGATGAATTTAAATGACAATCCAAGGAAGGACGTGGGGAAGAAAAGGTGACAGAAAACAACATTTGTGCGCCATTTTCAAAATAATCCCATTAAGACAGCAATTTGTTCCACTTCCAACAGCATTTCTGTTATTGTGCTGTGATAATGTACTGCAGGGAGAGAAAAGGCATAAAAAGACAGTGGTTGTTTTTTAGAGTGACAACAAGAAAGGGAAGTTAGCAAAAGAAACCTGGATGTGAGCAAAGAGATTTGGAAATGGTTGGTGCAGATTCCCTTATTCCAAAGTTCTCACTTCTTCTGTGAAGGCCTCCAAAATGAGTCAGTTAGGTCTTAAACTAAAGATGAAACCTTTGTACCTAAAACATTACTGCAAAAGAATTCAAAAACCTGTCTTTAAACTGTTTTTTCATCCAGGTTATTTTCACCTATTTCTGTGTTATAGTCAGAGGTAGCAAAACCTTACTTAAGTAGAAGTACATATACTGCAGTAAAAGTTGAAGTGAAGCAACATTTTTACTCAGGTGAAAGTGAGAAAGTACTCTAACATGTACCCAAACTAAGTAGAATTGTCCTTCAAGAAGGTATTTTTTTTATTTTCTAACTGTTTTTACACAATATTAATATAAGAATAAAATCATATTAGTACATGAGAATACACATATTTCAATCTAAATTCTAATTGTTTGACTCTGTTATGTAAGACACGTGCCATGAAAGATAATTCTAAGAAACCTTCGGTTGCCTACAAATACACAACAGAAGGGTGATTTTGGCTCCACAGCTAAACAGTAAAACGAATAATGGGTAATGGGTTACAGTGGGAGTCAGCAGGTGGGGGAATATCCATATGTGATTAACATTAGGACATTATATGTAGGTTTTAAATTAGCAGTCTGAGCGTAAACACAATAAATGATACCTGCAAGATTAACTGGGTTTATTCTTCTGTGTTAAATCTATGTTATAGGTACATCATAATTGAAAATGCCTCTGAAACATAACCTTTTGTGTTTGGCCTTTTTGTCCCATAGCATTTCCAGCTACTTTTTTACTGAAGTTTTTAACAGATTTGTGAGAGAATGATAATAATAGCCTTAATATAGAGACTCACGGGACTCTTAAAACATTTCTGGTGGGAGATTGTACATTCCAACGGTTTTGGCAAAGAAATGGAAAGACCATGTTTGCTTCTGAGGAAAAAAATGACCACAGCATAGAGTGGGGATCTAGGAAGACCTAGCACCATCTAGTACCACATATAAAGCACTAGGACACGATCACATATATTACCACACAATACACCAGACACAAGCAAAATAGGCTCCACAAAAGTTCACCACAGAAGTCGAAATCAGTCAGGAAAAGATAAGTTTGAACGGTAGTAGTGAGACCTGTTGTGATGTATGGTTTGGACACAGTGACGATGATAAGCAGACAGGAGGACAATCTGAAGATTGCCAAACTGCTCAGGTTGAGATGTGGACATGTGCAGAGGAGGGAGAGTGGATATACTGGATAAAGTATGATGAAAATGGAGCTGCCAGGTAAGAGGAACAGAGAAGACCTCAGAGAAGATTCATGGATGTTGTGAAAGAGGACATGCAGAGAGCTGGTGTGACAGTGGAGGATGTTAGTGTTGGTCTACTTCAGTCATCCTTGAAGCCGTCATCACTAGTTTCAGGTTGGCCATTCTTGTATTTTGCTCGTTTGTGTTGTTGTGTTTGCACATCTCTGTTGCTTGTGGGGCTCGCACACAAGAATTTCACTCGCATGTGCTGTGCCAGTGTGCCTGCACATGTGATGTGACAATAAAAAAGTGATTTGATTTGATTTGACTAAAGGAAGAGAGCTGTGGTGAACTGCTAAGTGACTGGTCTGTATATGGAGGAGGTCAGGGTGGATGGACAGGCTGTCAAAACATGATGTTTTCTCGACGCATCCATCCGCTCACACCTGCTCCCTTCAGGGATTTGTGACTTTGTGATGTCACGTGATTTCCTGCTGTGGTCATAGTGATACTGATGGTAGCCAAGGATTGAGTCAAACATGACAGAGGAACAAAGGTGTTAGTGAGACCTGTCGTGATGTATGGTTTGGACACGTTTGCCGACACATTTGTCAATCAGTCCGTCCACCCTGACCTGTTTCTGCATCGTTAAAGCCGATGTTTCCTGCGTCTGTTTTAACTAAGCAGAAATATTTGTCTCAGTCCCACCAAAGTCAAATATCTTTTTTCCTATGAACCATCCTGAATGTCACTTTCAAAACCAGGAGATATATTTTTAACGTTTTCGTGTGGAGACAATCTATTAAAAAAATAAACACAGCAGGAGAGCGGTAAAATCAAAGGAGGGAATCACTTTCTCCCAGGCAATTTACAAGCCCCCTCTCTTCTCAATGCAAAGTGCCCAACCTCAATATATGAACACTATACATTTGAATGAACACAGGAAAAAAAGGCTATCATTTGAAATGCAGTACAAGAGTGTCTCCTAAGGCTGGGAGACTAATTCCAGGTTCACAGTCTATCAATTCTCAACAAAAGAGCTACTAGTCTTACAAACACAGACTTGCATGTCCACATGTCCTTGAATAATAAAAACATCAATATTCAATACTTCCATTACTACCTGCAGAGGCAAGATCTGAGCCTCAGATGCAGCAGAGACATCCTGCGAGGATGAGAGAACATTTTTATTGAAGCCAATATTGGCAGCAGATGCTGCATATTTGATTCATAAATCCAAACAAAAGGAAACTACCAGAATCAAAGAGTTAGATTTACTATAAATAGTCAATAATTGAGTCAATAATTAAAGGGCGATACTACATTGTACCACATGCAGGAAGAGTCGTGTCCTTCATGTCTTCCTATTAAATATGCAGGAGAAGGCTTCGTGAAGTTCACTTTCGATCATTTTTGCCTGTATGAGCTGGAGTGTACTTGAGACACATATGCATATATGTTCAAGGAGTATGACACACATCCAAAAGTATGTGGAGAAAAACATCCATGTGTGAAAGCCAAACGTGACTGTAACCAATCAGAGTGGTTTCTTTTTGCAGACCTTCCTGGTGAATGTTACGTTTGCTTTAAAGTCAGAATATGACTGTTACAAAGATGATGCGTCACATTGTATTGACTTTAAACAATATTTTCTTATCCGTTTCCACTACAGTTTAACTTCTGATGAAAGTTATTGCTAATAAACACGTTGTAATGGTTGTAACCATATCCATAATAGCTAGCAGACCTCATCTGCTTGGACCTCTTGTCCTCCCCCCAGTTCTTCCTGGTGTACACCGAGTTGTTCCTAAGCCATCTGAGAGATATAATCTCTCCAGCATGCCCCTGGCTGTGCCTTGGGGCCTCCTCCCAGTGGGATATGCCCAGTACACCTTACCCAAGAGGCATCCTTGTCAGATGGCCCCAACAGCAACTGAGGAGTAGCGATTCTCCTCCAAACTCCAGCTCCCCACCCTCTCTCTGCTCAGCGTTCAGCCACCCTTTCAAGGAAGCTTATTTCAGGTTTTTTTTGTGCGTTTGTGTGTTATGTAAACTCCAACATGACATAAATCTAGACACCAGACCAACCACAGCGATGCTGGGTCACGAGGGCTGGCTGCCAGGTTCTCCGGTTCACCACAGGAGTATCAGAACAGATGGAGGCTCAGGCTCTGTGCAGGCCACTCAGTGTGTTTGGCATGCCTAAATCTCACAGCTACTAGTTTTTTGACTACAGAAGTTCTGATTTGCCATCAGTGTATACAGCACAGAGGTCTTGGGTTAAAACCTGCCACCCAGGTGAGGCCTTCCTCTGTGGAAAAGCTAAATTGATCAGAGGTGTGTGGATAGTTGTTGGTCTTCATGTTTTAGCTCTGTGACAGTTTATTTTCCAGGGTATTGCATACATTTTGCACTATGTCAGCAGCCCTGCCATGATCCTAATTTGGAAAAATTGGTTAAGAAAGTGGCTAGATAGATCAAGGTGTGCTGATGCTTAAAAGAAGTGAGAGCACTCACTGCATACAAATCAATTTGATCAATGATAATATTTATTTAGATTAGTAACAGAGAGAGCGTGTGCTGATTGATTGGTTCAGGTGTCAATAGTAATAGTTGAAATGACATTTAAAGAACAGCGAGTAACTGATTGGCTTAGAAAAGGAGATAATTGGAAAAAGTGCAATTCCCCGAGGACAAACAAAGGTTAAATGTTACAGAAAATCTCTCAGATTTAATTTTCGCTAAAGCGTCATCTATGGATTGTTGATAATGTTGATGACAGTTTAGAGCTGAAACGCTTCTTCTTAAATCAAACAAGTCAATCACAGTTTCCCTTTTTATTTCTGAGCATGCAGTGCTCCATTGTGTAGCTGGAAACTGATCTCACTGCAGGGATTCACCCAAATGTCTTGACCTGACTTGCACCTTTTATGCTTTCAAATACAAACACAATTATACAACACCAGCATAATGTCAAGGAGAAAACAATACACACCTTAAGCTAGGCTTCATACCCCCCTCACTTCTACTCTCCGTAGTGTGTCCACAGTCTCACCAAGCCAAACAGAAGACTTCCCCAAAGTATGAAACCTTACCAAAACCAGGAATGGAAAGAAATCCATTTCACTTCTGACTCCACGCTGTCACTGAACAAGAATATTTTGAGGTATGTACAGGTGTCTGGCACAGAGACAAATTAATTAGACTGTGCCCTACAGTCCCAGGTCATGACAGATCAAAGAAAGAAACTTTATTTCATAATTTAGTTTCCAGGTTGGGTCACGTGAGTATTGCTTCACATTGTTGGGTTGCATATGAATGTTTTCTTTGTTTATTTCTTCATTTTTCTTTCTGGTTCTGAAATCATTTCTTCTAAGGTGTGTTTGAAGTGTGCTGCAGAGGTTCCGATCTGATCTTACAAACTTTAAAGACAAAGTTACTTCACCAAGTTAATCTTATTCATCTCTAACATTATATTTTATGTTTTATGTGTGTTTTACGTTGTTTTGCATTTGTTCTGCTGCAGATGCATGGAGGTTAGTGATGGGAGATCGCTGTCAATGGCTCATATCTGCAGAGACCTCATATGTGTAACAGGACACTAAGATTCTAAACTACAGTTGGTAAAATGTGGAGTTAAAGAAACTGTTTACAGAAACATTTTTCTGTAGTTTTATATATGTTCATTTTGCTTAGTGTACTGATTCTTGCAAATTTGTCTTTTTTGACCTCAAAGTGACATCACTGCCTCCTGAGTGGTCACTAATTTCCCCTCTTTATTTGTTGATGCATTACATGGTTAAAGCTTCATTCTTGACAACTTTGCTCTATAAAATAGTAATCTTCATTTTTTTTAAATACATACAGACCCCAACATAAACAAAGAGCAGGGAACGCAACATGCCTCAACAATGTCTCTCCAAAATGGTAAAAATAAAATGCGTTTTTAGCTACGTGTTTCCCTGTTTCTAAATATGGCTGCAGAGTTTTGAGGCTTTTTTTCCCCACTCTGAAAGTTTTGACTTTATAATTTTAGAAATTTACAGCTTCAATCTCAGAGACTTTTTCCAGCAAATTTATATTGTTATTATTGAAATTTCTTCCTTTCCTTTAGATTTTCTTTTCCTTTGCGTCGTTTTTTTTTCATCTTTTTTTTCTTACATACTGAAAAACGCTCCAAACCAAAACATACAACCATATATTTTTGACACTGTGTGCTAAATTGTGAAATAATTTTATAAGCTATCCCACGTAGTGCACAGTGTACATACTGTATTGTGAATATGGTACACTCCACAGTATACTAAAGTATGCAGGGTTGTCTATTAATTAGCAGTTCAGTGGTGGCTCACCGCTGAAGCAAAGTTTCCTCCTGCTGAAAGGTTTTAATAACGCCGTTGAGCTTTAATTTCACCAAACTTGATTCTTGAGTCTGTTTTTTATCTAACTGCTGCCTCCTGAGTTTCATTATTCTTTCATCAATCTCGGGGGGGAGGAGGTGGGTGTATTGGTAGGGTTGGTAATCATAAACCATGTCAGGATAAATACACGAGTGCATTCACTTTGCAAATGAGGCGACTCTCACTCACTCTGTGCTAATGTTTGCTCGGCCCGGCTGATTGATGACACGCTGATCTGCAGACTCTCATCAGCCTGAATATGAGGAGCTTCACATTCTGACCACAGCGAGTAAAGTAAATAAAGCAGAGCCGAGCTGTCACTTCTGCTCTGATAGCATCGTTCAATATGTTGGAGGTGGGGAAAGAGAAGGAGTAAATTTCAGCTCATTTCAGCTCCACTTTCCAGATGAAAAAGTACCAACATAAGTGAACAAGCAAGTGTAAAGGAAAGATAATTCTATTACAGAGACTGCCCCACTATCGCAGTACAGTGCAATGTTACTCTATATATAGTTTGTATTTTCAGCTCATGTACAGCGATGTTAGTATAAATACAACGGGAGCTTACTACAGTGCACACTACATCTGGGCTTCCTGGTGCTGGCTGTTAAATTACATGAGTGGTTGTGTCTGTTGAACCAGTGCCCTGTGCTGTTTTTATAGGTGGGCTACCCTTGGCCTAAACCCAAAGACTGTATATAAAAGATGAAGATTCTGGATCCTTTATATCTGGCAGCAGTGGGCGACTTCCACAGCAGCAGAGAGACTTCTGCTCTTTGGGGACAGGGGTGATACGGCCAATCACATTGCTGCACATTGCGCATGCTCACAGTAAAGATCAACAAAAACAGTTTCAGCTGTGCGGTGGCACACATATCAACTCTTTATTGAAGTAAAAGCGTTGTGATGGCATGCCACACATGGTAAGCTCCACACCTCACCACCCATTGATTCACTTTAGTTTAATTTACAGTCACTACTTTAAAATATTCTATTTATTGTTCAATATCGTTTCTTTATTAAATGTATTCATTTTTCCATCACACCTTCCAATGTTTATATGGCGTGCACACATATTAACCTTGCAAGGTCAAAGTTCTGTTTTATGTTATATTAATACATCTTTGTTTGAGTTACCTGGGGGTTGGTGTCCTCCTGTCTGGCAAAAGGTGTGGCAAAGGGCTGGGAGACCTGAAGTACTACTGACAGCCTAATTGGATTGCACCACATGCTTCATTGCCTGGGGGGTGTTTCATGTTTGTTTAAATGTTTTGTATTAGTTGGTAATATGGCAGCCATCTTGTTTTCCCCCGTGTGTGTCATTTGGTTTAGCTAAACCAGTATTTAAGTCCCCTGTGTGTCATTTCAGCAGGTCAGTTTGTCATATGTTTGTTTGAGGTTCTGTTAATTATTCTCTTGAGTTTAGTCTAGTGAGTTGACCTCTTTTATTGGTCTGCCTGTTTAAGTTTTGGCTTTGTTAAATATGTTTTCATATTTTTGGGTCAATAAAACCCCTTTTTTGAATTAAAACCACCTGTATCCTTTATGCTTTACTGCTTGGTCCCTGACAAGTGTAAATGGGCTGATTCTTATGTAGTGCTTTTCTACTCTACTTGAGGACTCAAAGCACTTTGTACAACATGTCTCATTCACACACAGTGATGTGCAGATGAATGTATCAGGAGCAAAGGTAAGGCATCCAAATACGGAATATCAGTGGCACCCGTTATCCCTGAGCACATCCACAGGGGAAAAATCTCCACATTACATTCTCCTTGGCTCACATTTGGGCTTCACTTTTCCTCATGTCTAGCATGAAGTAATCCACTCAGTGAGAAAATGGATATTTTGTGGTAAGAATGTTTTTACCAAAGAAAAGAAGAGTAATCTTCCTTGGAGGCTCAGGCACACATCAATTTAATCAGGATTCCTGATCGTGCTTTGGCAAGATTCTTAGTTAAGTTTGTGGTGTGTTTGTGATGCATGTGTAGGAACTTGTCATCATAGAAACTGTCTGTGTGTGCTTGGAAAAAGAAAAAGAAACCCCTCAACCCTGATATAGCAAACACTAACATTACAGCTAAGTGGTGGATTTCTCCGTTTCAGTGCAGCTAGCCAACGGCGAAGAATGAAACGTGAACAGTACATTCTCGGTTTGATCATACACTCATAGCTGCAGATAGGGGCAGTGCAAAAGTGTCTCTAGTTAGCTAACATAAACTAATGCTAACTAACTGTTAGCATTCTAATAATACAAGGTGGTACTACTTATACTCTAAAATCTTAAACCAGTTATTTCTTCAATCCAGCTTCACAAACAACATTAAATAAATGACAGTTCCATAATGGAAATTGGCCTTATTACATGTTGTCTCTTACGTCCACTTAAAGCTGCGGCCTCCAGTACAACTGGACTGATTTTTTTTTAATGATATGGTAACTTCTTTGCCAAGAGGTTGGGGATGCTCAGCATAAATGCGCTACTATTCCTTCCAATTTTGAACATATTGCTTTTAAAAAGAGTCAGCTGATGTGTAGGCCTGCTAACTTTGGTGGATTGGTCCCATTGGCTGCACCACGCTATCACTAATAGAGCCACTAAATTAAAATTTTTCATGCAGACTCAGTGTTTATATTTTAAAAGCATTTGGGGGCATTGAGGGCATCTATGTGACAAGAGCAGGAATATTAACTTTGCTTTTTCCTGAAGCGGGTGTATCCAATCAGAAATAGGCAGCCCAGCAGTGACAGTTTACTTACTCTGCCTTCGGCTGCTTTGGTCTTTTTTTTTTTCTAGATGTTGGTTCAAATGTGAACACTTTTTTTCCCTGTGCTCCAGGTTTCAGCCTGCAGGTGAGATGTCAGGCCTGCGCTCCTTTCATGGCACCATCAGCATTACATGAGATGTGTTTGGGAAGCGTGGGATTTTTCAGCCTTGCGTTTCTGTTTCACCTCCAGCCTGAACTACTGCGCACAAATTATTCATGTGGTGTCACGTCAAGGAGCTGCTGCAGCATCTGCCTGCGGGGACAGCCTCAGTGTGTGCATGTGTGTGTGTATCATATATAGTAAACCAACTGGGGTATTGTCTGAGAATGTGTGTTATGTAAGGGTGTGTGTGTGTGTGTGTGTGTGTGTGTGTGTGTGTGTGTTGTAATTCCCACTCCAAATCAAAGTCTCTGACAGCTGCCTTAATGCCGGCTGCCTCTCAAGTGATGAAGGACCTGCTGCTTGTCGCCGCGGATACCTCCATCACCCTCCTCCTCCCCCCTCCCTGTTGACGGCGAATCAATCACTCCATCCGTTCGCCACTCTGTATCCCTGACACTGGCATGTATAATTAAAGTTTATTCCCCCGGACCTCCCAGCTCAGCCCATTCCTGCAGCTTCCCTGAACAGCCTGCCACTACCACAGAAGAAGATAAATATGAAATGGACATTCATATTTCACAAATCAGAGTGACAGAGGGAAACGGACTGCCATGTGGCCGATTTCTCAGAGGAGGACTGCTGTTGCTCAGTTATCGCACAGATTCCTCCAAATGATCCTTTAGATATTAGGAGGAATGATGGGTAAGTGTTAAGATTGAATTTTTCATTTTACACTGAAAACCTCTTCACAGTGTGAATATTGAGCTTTGTCTTCAAGTAAAAGCCAGAATGTCCAAGAAATGACCAAAAAGGGGCCTTTTTCCGGCCCCTCTCTCTCTCTCTCACACACACACACACACACACACACACACACACACACACATATATATGTGCTCCGATTACCACGGGGACCACTGTTACCTTCACCCTCCACATCCTCTCGAGCTCTTCTCTGAGCCCTTGGTATTTCTCCAGCTTCTCGTGTTCCTTCTCCCTGATATTGCTGTCATTCGGAACCGCTACATCGATCACTATGGCCATCTTCTTCTGTTTGTCTACCACCACTATGTCCGGTTGGTTAGCCACCACCATTTTGTCCGTCTGTATCTGGAAGTCCCACAGGATCTTAGCTCAGTCATTCTCCACCACCCTTGGGGGCATCTCCCATTTTGACCTCGGGACTTCCAGGTTATACTCGGCACAGATGTTCCTGTACACTATGCCGGCCACTTGGTTATGGCGTTCCATGTATGCCTTGCCTGCTAGCATCTTGCACCCTGCTGTTATGTGCTGGATTGTCTCTGGGGCATCTTTACACAGCCTGCACCTGGGATCTTGCCTGGTGTGATAGACCCCAGCCTCTATGATGTTGGGTATCGAAGAATCCATAGGTCCATCACCCTATTCATGTAGCCCCTTCCGCCGGGGTTACTTGCATAGTAGGGGGCAGTACCCTCCATGGAGAAGGAGGCTAGAGGGCAAGATCAAAGTAGCACGGAGGGAGGTTAACCAACTAACGGAGTTGCAGAAAGGTGCGACAAAGAAGGCCTTGGAAACTGCCAAGCAAAGACTCTCAGCCTTGGCCAGCCGCTTGAGGAGGTACACCAGAGAGATAGAAGGCAGGAGAATAAACCAGCTGTTCTCCACAGAACCAGCAAAGGTGTACTCTCAGTGGCAAGGGAACAATATGAAAACAGCACCACCAAGGCTGGAGATGGAGCAATACTGGAAGAGCATATGGGAGAAGGACGCAACCCATAACGGCAATGCTCAGTGGCTAGTGGATCTGAGGGCAGACCACAGCGACCTCCCTGAACAGGGTCCAGTAACCATCACAGTGGCAGATATCCAAGAAAGGGTCTCCAGTATGAAGAGTTGGACAGCACCAGGGCCCGACATGGTTCACGCCTACTGGCTGAAGAAGCTGACTGCACTCCACGAGCGTCTGGCAGCACAAATGAACCAGCTGCTAGTTAACGAGAGACACCCGGAATGGCTAACCGAAGGTCGAACGGTCCTGATCCCCCGAGGACCCCAAGAAGGGACCGGTCCCATCCAATTACCGACCAATAACCTGCCTCAGTACTACATGGAAGCTCCTGTCAGGCATCATATCGAATAAGATGAACAGGCACATGGGTCAATACATGAAAGGGATTGGCAAGAATACCAAAACATCAGCTACTGGTAGACAGAACAGTCAGCCGAGACTGCAAGACCAGACTGACCAACCTGTGCACTGCCTGGATTGATTACAAGAAGGCTTATGACTCAATGCCCCACAGCTGGATACTGGAATGCTTAGAATTGTACAAGATCAACAGGACCCTAAGAGCCTTTGTCAGGACCTCAATGGGGATGTGGCGTACAACACTAGAGGCCAACTCCAAGCCCATAGCACAAGTCACCATCAAGTGCGGGATCTACCAAGGAGATGCTCTGTCCCCACTGCTGTTCTGCATAGGTCTGAACCCCCTCAGTGAGATCATTAACAAGACTGGCTACGGATACCGACTACGGAATGGAGCAGTTGTCAGCCACCTCCTGTACATGGATGACATCAAGCTGTATGCCAAGAGTGAACGAGACATCGATTCACTGATCCACACTACCAGGCTATACAGCAATGACATTTGAATTTGGTTCGGACTGCAGAAGTGTAGTCGAATGGTAACAAAGAGAGGGAAGGTAGTCAGAACTGAGGGGATTGAACTACCAGAAGGCAACATTGCAGACATAGAGGACAGTTACAAGTACCTGGGGATCCCGCAGGCAAATGGGAACCATGAAGAGGCCGCTAGAAAGGCTGCAACCACCAAGTACCTGCAGAGGGTCAGGCAAGTCCTGAGGAGTCAGCTGAACGGTAAGAACAAGATCCGGGCCATCAACACCTACGCCCTGCCCGTGATCAGGTACCTTGCTGGGGTAATAGGCTGGCCAAAGGAGGAGATAGAAGCCACTGACATAAAGGCAAGAAAGCTCCTTACCATGCATGGAGGGTTTCACCCCAAGTCCAGCACCCTGAGGCTGTACGCTAAGCGGAAGGAAGGGGGCCGGGGACTGGTGAGTGTCAGCACCACAGTCCAGGATGAGACAACGAACATCCAAGAATACATTGGGAAGATGGCCCCAACTGACCGAGTGCTCAGTGAATACCTCAGGCAGCAGAAACCCAAGAAAGAGGAGGGAGACGAGGAACCATCATGGAAGGACAGGCCCCTGCACGGTATGTACCACCGGCAGATAGAGGAGGTGGCTGATATCCAGAAATCCTACCAGTGGCTGGACAAAGCTGGACTGAAAGACAGCACAGAGGCACTAATCATGGCAGCACAAGAACAAGCTCTGAGTACAAGATCCATAGAGCCTGGGGTCTATCACACCAGGCAAGACCCCAGGTGCAGGCTGTGTAAAGATGCCCCAGAGACAATCCAGCACATAACAGCAGGGTGCAAGATGCTAGCAGGGAAGGCATACATGGAACGCCATAACCAAGTGGTCGGCATAGTGTACAGGAATATCTGTGCCGAGTATAACCTGGAAGTCCCGAGGTCAAAATGGGACATGCCCCCAAGGGTGGTGGAGAATGACCGAGCTAAAATCCTGTGGGACTTCCAGATACAGACGGACAAAATGGTGGTGGCTAACCAACCGGACATAGTGGTGGTAGACAAACAGATGAAGACGGCCGTAGTGATCGATGTAGCGGTTCCGAATGACAGCAACATCAGGGAGAAGGAACACGAGAAGCTGGAGAAATACCAAGGGCTCAGAGAAGAGCTCGAGAGGATGCGGAGGGTGAAGGTAACAGTGGTCCCCGTGGTAATCGGAGCACTAGGTGCGGTGACTCCCAAGCTAGGCGAGTGGCTCCAGCAGATCCCGGGAACAACATCGGAGATCTCTGTCCAGAAAAGCGCAGTCCTGGGAACAGCTAAGATACTGCGCAGTACCCTCGAGCTCCCAGACCTCTGGTAGAGGACCCGAGCTTGAAGGATAAACCGCCCGCAGGGGCGTGCTGGGTGTTTTTTATATATATATATATATATATATATATATATATATATATATATATACCCACGGGAGTGGGCGCTGGAGCCTATCCCAGCTGTCTTAGGGCAGGGCAGGGTACACCCTGAACAGATCACCAGTCTGTTGCAGGCTGTATGCAGTTACAGCCCAATGCATATTCCTCTTGCTTCGTCACCTTGCTCACTTTGATTCTGGAGTGTACACTACATGTTGCTGATAAAGTTTAATCTTCACAGTTTATGTGATCTGCATCACAGCAAGGTGCATTTGCATCTCCAGATGGGTGAACATCATATTTGGCGCAGAATCAAACTATCTGAGGCCGATCAACTGAAACACAAGTGATCAGCTACTTAAAAACAGATTTGACTGCTTCTGAACCAAACCTTGTGTTGCAGTCATGAAAATATAAGCCCTTTAAAACCATTTTGACAGTGCCACGAGTTACTGGCAACATGTAATTTAACTCAAATGCGGAGGCAGAGAGAAGAAATGTGGTTAACAGGCAGACTTCCTGTGAAGAGGTGGGACAGCAGAACGAGACAAGCAGCTCAGCGGGACGCAGCAAACAGGTGCCGGGCGAGAGTGCAACAGGTACGAGGAAAACAGAATGAGAGTGCTGGAGCAGCAGAACTGATGTGATAGAGCTGAATGAGAACACTATTTATACACACTCTCTGAGGCTGATTAAGAATGAGAGGCAGCTGGGGGGCAGGTGACACATGAGTGGGTAAAGCGATCTGTAGAGGAGGAAAACGCTTTCAGTGGCCAAAGTTAGTTAGCATTTAAAAATGTCCAACCTTTAAAAAAGTACAAACTATATATAGAGTAACATTGCACTGTACTGCGATAGTGGGGCAGTCTCTGTAATAGAAGTATCTTTCCTTAACACTTGCTTGAATGAGACAGTAAGAAACTGTGATTCTTACTGCATCTCAGTGGTGAAAGACTCGAAGGAAACAAAGGTTCAAAGATTTTTGCAGCACACAAGAAGGAATTTTTGAAGAAATCCATACAGTGTTTGTGATTAGACATGATTGTCACAGAATCTGTAATCTTTTACAGATTCCTCCTTATTAACCACATCCTCAATTCCTTTCCTTAGCTTCTAAACTCTTTATGTCTTAGTCCCTCCCAGCTGAGATACAAGTGGTGGAGGTGAGGAACTGATGATGTCATGATCTGCTGTAATGCAAGCAGGACGTGGACCAAAATGCAGGACTCAACACACACAGGGATAACTCAAAGAGGCAGCTTTAATTGCACTGTAGCAGAAAATAGACTAGAAACAAAAATCAAAAACCAGAGAACTAGAAACTAAGAACGAGGAACTAAGACACTGGAAAACTAGGAGGGACAACAAGGAACATGGAGGGAAATACATACACAGCACATAGAAGTGGTACAACAGACAGAGGAAAACAACTTAAATATACAGAGGGATAACGAGGGAACGAGACACAGGAGGAGAGCACAGCTGGGACTAATTAGATATAAAGAGACCAGGGAAGCAAAGCAGAATACATCACACACAAGACAGGGACTATCAAAATAAAACAGGAAACAGGAGACATGCATGGAGACGCAGACTTGACAAGTAGGCACGACTGACTGTGGAGACACAGAAGATGAACAAACACAGAGACTAAACACAGACTGGGATAAAGACTAAGAGAGACAAAAATAAGATAACTGAGAACGAACGAAAACAACAACAATAATCAAAGAATATAATATTAGAACTGAAACACAAATAGAGGCAGAGGATGTGTATTAAAAATATAACTAAGTGATGCCAATTAAGATTAATTATAATTTTTTAAATACTTATCAATATTTTAATAAAACACAGTAAAGAACAAAGTTGTATCACCTTGAGTTACTGAAGAAGCTCATCAATAAAAAGGAGTAGTTTGTATGGTTTGTATGGTCCAGCTGTGGCCACGCCTCTGTATTTTCTACCTGAAAGAAGCACTTCTGCAAAGAATACACCTGTGTAGCCTCATCTCTGTCTGTCCTCCACATGTACGTCAACTGAGGCAGTCTTCAACTTTTCATTCTAGGATTGATTTCATGGTACCTACAGGTACCTATGACAAAACAAGATGTGGCTCCATCCACTGAAGTGGAGCAGGGATGAAGAATAAAGATGAAAATATGGTGGTAGGTGGAAAGAACTGAAAGTAGCCATGAGCACTGGTCTGGTTAACAAGTACAGTAAGACACTGAAATGACTGAACAGAAGTAGAATAGAAATACAATAGAATTAGCCTTAATTGTCCATCATTGGGGAAATTCAGGTGTTCCAGTAGCAAAGTGACAGGCAGAAGGGGCATGCAAATTCATACAAAAAGAAAGAATATAAAATGGGAAAAAAAAGAAATAAGATAGAGTACAGTAAGGCTTTTTTTTAATGTACAAAATATGCTCCAAATTTGTGTTTAAAAAGTGATACATGATTGGCTTAGAGACAGAAATAATGACCAAACATATCTGGTTTAATACAAAGATCTCAGTCAGCTGATGTGATACACTACCTGTGGCGCGGGTGTGGTCACTGGCCCGCTGCAGAGGAGGGGTGACACGGTGAGCTCCCGGGGCGGCGTGGAAGCGGGGCTGAACAGGTGTTTGGGACGAGTGAGTGATTGTGACTCTTCTTATGTTTCAGTGACAGTCGAGGGAAGAGAGCGGCGTGACCACTGAGCGGGAGTGTCTGTGTCCCGTGCGTTTAAGTCAAAACCACAGCTATAATAAACTAAGTGTGTGTCACCATACCCATACACACCATACCCACGGTGTGAGTGTGCGTGTGTTGGGGTCCGACGTCACAGTACCACTCACTGGAAAAGTAAAAAAGAAACAGCTGGAGAAACAATTTGCAACTAATCAGGTTAACCAGCAACAGGCCAATAACATGACAAGGTATAAGAAGAGCATCTTTCTCAGAAGTAAACATGGGCAGAGAGTCGCCAATCTCCAATTCACCAAAGGACTGAATGTCTCATTATCTGCAATTCATAAAATTATCAACCGAGAAATCTTTGTGCAAGGGACAAGGCTGGAAATCAATATGAGATACTCATGCTCTTCAGACCCTCAGGCAGTAGTGCATTACAAACAGGCATGACTCTGTGATGGAAATCAGTGCATGAGCTCAGGAAAACTTCCAGAAATCTGTGAACACAACTCAGTGTGCCATCCACATGCAGGTTAAAGCTCCATCATGCAAAGAAGAAGCCAGATCAGAATACGATACGGAGATGCTGCCATCTTCTCTGGACTAAAGCTTGTTTAAAATGCACTGATGCAAAGTGGAAAACTGATCTGAGGTCAGTTGAATCAAAATGTGAAATTCTTTTTGGAAAACAGGGACACAGTGTCCTCCAGACTGAAGAGGAGAGGGACCATCCGGCTTCTTATCAGGAGTCAGTTCAAAGCCTGTATCTCTGATAGGAGGGCACCAGTGCCTATGGAACTGATAGCTTGCACATCTGGAAAGAAACCATCTGGTCTTATGGGGTGGCTGTAGCTCAGGTGGCAGAGCAGGTCAGTCACTAACCAGAAGGTTGGTGGTTCGATCCCAGGCTGCCTCCTGGCTGCATGCCAAATATCCTTGGGCAAGATACTAACCCCATGTTTGCCTACTGGTGGTGGTCAGAGGGCCCGGTGGCGCCAGTGTCCGGCAGCCTCGCCTCTGTCAGTGCGCCCCAGGGCAGCTGTGGCTACAATGTAGCTTGCCGTCACCAGTGTGTGAATGGGTGAATGACTGAATGTAGTGTAAAGTCCTTAGGGACTGAGTAAAGCGATATACAAATGCAGGCCATTTGCCATCTAAAAGGTATATCCAGGTTTTAGAGATTCGAAGCATCTGCCTGCAATCCAGACTAACATTGGTTGCTGAACCAACAGGAAACATGTTTAAGTTTAGTTTAAATCTTTGTTCTGTTGCAAATAAAATGTGGGCTTATGACATTTGTGTTCTGTTTTTATTTACATTTTACAAAGCCGTCAAACTTGTTTAGGGGTTGTATGAATGCAAATATTTCAGCAATAAATAAGTCAGCATTAGAGTTAAAGTTTTAAATATGGGCTCATACAAGATGGCGCTGGAGTGACGGCAGCCTTTCCAAGTAGCTCTGCAACACCGCACCTTTTTTGTTAACTTTAACTTTTTAGACTAGGCTTTTCAAACTTTTTTTCACCTTCCTCTACTTATACCTCTTAGATATAGCGATACAAGATGGATAATGCACTTTTCAAAACTTCTGGAACCAGCTCCTTCATCTATTCGAGAGTGGAGCTGCTGGCACTAAGAACAAAGGGACAGACCGGCATGCGACACAACATCCCAGCCGAGCTAAAGAGGAGCTACAGAGGCTGCAAAGCTGGAGCGAGGAGAGCGGATCACCGGAGGCGATTCAAACCATCAATCCCGACAGTGATCATGGGCAACGTGAACTCGTTACAGAATAAGATTGACGAACTGTGCGCTCTGAACAACCAGACTATACCGTGAGTGCAGCTTGTTTATCTTCACGGAGACGTGGCTAACCGAGCTAACGCCGCAGGCTAACGTAGACCTATGTGGTTTCACATCCGTGAGAGCCGATAGGGACACGCAGGCCAGCGGAAAAAGCAGAGGTGGGGGACTCATTGTCTATGTTAACAACAGATACTGTAACCCTGGACACGTCTCCGTTAAAGTTTCGGTATGCCGTCCGGACCTGGAGCTGCTAGCTGTTAGCTTGCGGCCATATTATCTACCTCGGGAGTTCAGTCATGTGATCTGTGTGTGTGTTTACATCCCTCCGAGGGCCGACCCAACAGCTGCCTGTGAGAAAATACACACAGTCACAGCAAGACTTCAGACACAAAACCCCGAGGCTTTCATTATTATATCTGGAGACTTTAACCATGCCACACTGGATTCTACTCTGGCTACTTTTCACCAGTTTGTGAATTGTTCCACAAGGAGCAACAGGACAATTGACCTACTGTATGCTAATGTGAGAGATGCATACAGTGCCACCCCCCTTCCCCACACTAGGGAAGTCAGACCACAACCTGGTTTACCTACAGCCACAATACACACCCCTCGTCCAAAGGCAGCCTGTCACAACGCGCTCCATCCGGAGATGGACCCCAGAAAAGGAGGATGCTCTGAGAGACTGCTATGACACCACAGACTGGGATGTGCTCCTGAGCCCACATGGTGAGGACATAGAGGGGGCGACACACTGTCTTACAGACTACCTCAACTTTTGTGTGGACACAGTCGCCCCTGCTAAGACGGTACGGTGTTATCCTAATAACAAACCGTGGGTAACACAGGAAGTCAAAGCTGTCCTCAACATGAAGAAGAAGGCTTTCAGGAGCAAAGTGAAGGAGGAGATGAAAGCAGCACAGCGGGAGGTGAAACGCTGCCTGAGGGAAGCAAAGGACACCTACAGGAGGAAGGTGGAGCAGAAGTTGGAGAGGAACAATATGAGTGAGGTCTGGAATGGTGTGAAAACCATCACAGGCCACAACACCAAGAAAAGCACAGTGGGGGGGACTGTGGAGAAGGCAAACGAACTCAACAACTTCTTCAACAGGTTTGACCAGCCCACAACCCCCCCACCCTCACCCTCACCTTCACTACAGAGTCCTCTCCCCACTCTCCTGCCTCCCTCGCTTCCCCCCCTTCCTGACACCATGACACCCCCCTCCTCCAATCCCTCTCTCAGCAGCAAGACATCTCCCCCCCTCCCCTCCTCCCAAACATCTCCCAGTGTCACAGTGGATCAGGTCAGGAGGCAACTGAGGAAGCTTCGCCCCAGAAAGGCAGCAGGCCCAGACAAGGTGTGTCCTAGGATGCTTAAGGCGTGTGCTGCTGAACTTGGGGAGCCGCTACAACGAGTCTTCAACCTCAGTCTGCGACTGGGGAGAGTGCCCGCCCTATGGAAGACATCCTGCATCGTCCCGGTCCCCAAAAGGAACCGGCCCAATGAGCTGAATGACTTCCGACCGGTGGCACTGACGTCACATCTTATGAAGACTCTAGAGCGGCTCTTCCTCAACCTCCTCCGACCACAGGTACAACATGCCCAGGACCCACTACAGTTTGCATACAAGGCGGGTGTCGGAGTGGAGGATGCCATCCTGTACCTCCTACACAGAGCCCACTCACACCTGGATGGGGGAAAAGGCACGGTCAGGATCCTGTTTCTTGACTTTTCCAGTGCCTTTAATACCATCCGGCCCTGTATGCTTCAGGAAAAACTGAACAGGATGGAGGTGGACCCCTGCCTGGTGGCCTGGATCTCCGACTACCTCACCAACAGACCACAGTACGTCAGGCTGAAGGACATCACGTCTGACACTGTGGTCAGCAGCACAGGAGCACCACAGGGAACTGTGCTGTCCCCTCTTCTCTTCACCCTGTACACCTCTGACTTCTGCTACAACTCTGAATTATGCCATATTCAGAAGTTTGCAGATGACACGGCCATCATGGGGTGTATCTGGGATGATCAGGAAGAGGAGTACAGAAGTCTGGTGAGGAACTTTGTCGCATGGAGTCACACAAACCACCTGCAACTCAACACCTCAAAGACTAAGGAACTGGTTGTGGACTTCGGGAGGTCCAGAGAAGGTCCACTGCCGGTTCAGATAGAGGGGGAGGAGGTGGAGGTGGTCAACAAGTACAAGTACCTCGGGCTGTGGGTGGACAATAAACTGGACTGGTCATGCAACACAGAGCACCTGTATAAAAAAGCCCAAAGCCAACTGTACTTCCTCAGGAGGCTGAGGTCTTTTAACATCTGCAGGAAGCTCCTGAGGATGTTTTACCAGTCGGTGGTTGCTGGAGTACTTTTCTATGCTGTGGTGTGCTGGGGGAGCAGCACAGCAAAGAAGGACTCATCCAGGCTGGAGAAACTGATCAGGAGGGCTAGCTCTGTGGTCGGCATGAAGCTGGACACTCTGGTGACAGTGGCAGAGAAAAGGACACTAAAGAAACTGATGGACATTATGAACAATGCTGGGCATCCTCTGCACACGGCCATAAACAACCAGAAGAGTCTGTTCAGTGACAGGTTGCTTCTCCCAAAGACAAGAACTAACAGACTTAAAAACTCCTTTGTCCCACACGCCATCAGACTGTTTAACTCCTCTCTGGAGGGGAGAGGGAGGGGAAACAGGAGGACAAAGGAGGGGGGAACAACTAAGCTGTAGTGCCTCTTCACCTCACTGTACAATACCTTGTGCAATACTTTTTGTAAATAGTCAACAGTGCAATAGACTCAATACTTGAAATGTGCAATTCACTTGTATTTTTATTTTTTATTCCTATTTATTCCATTTATCCCCTTTGTATATTTTATTTATATTTGTTTCTGTATTTATATATGTGTGTGTGTGTGTGTGTGTGTGTGTGTGTGTATATATATATATATATATATATATATGTATAGCAGCTGGATAGCGTAGTATAGCAGCTGGATAGCGTAGTGGTTAGACTACACGCCTTTGGAACAGAGGATCGCAAGTTCGATTCCTGCCTGGGGCGTCTGTATCCAGTAAGGGTCCTAAGGCTAGACCCCCTATGCTAAGCAAGCCTACCGCAGACATGAGCGAGACAGATAAATATGAAGGCATGCCGGCTCGGACGTCGCCCGGATCAACAAGGTCCGCGTCAGGTGTTGAGGGCACCCTGACGAAAAGTGGGCTACTGGAACAAGAAGGCATCGGTGGGCAAGGGACGAAAACAGGGCGTTGTTGGAATGCTACTACGCAAGTAACCCCGGCGGAAGGGGCTACATGAATAGGATGAGGGACCTATGGATTCTTCGATACCCAACATCCACAATGATGGTGAAACAACTAGTAGCTCAGTGTTCCAACATTCTCACAGCTAGAGATTGACGAGGTACAACACAAATGCTACGGCAAGGAGGAGTCAGGACGCCAGGTCAGGGGGGAGATATCATCACCCCCACCCGAGATTGGGTACATAGCCCCAAGTGTGATAGGAGAAGGATCGTTGAGTGCGAGAGGAACTGACCTGAAAAATAGGATCATGGCCAAGCTTGAAACCTGGATCCCCCGTAGCCGGTTACCAAGATTACGTGAAGTACCCTCAGAAGGTCTGCTAGATGATGTTAATGCAGCACTACGGGCAATACCTACAACCACGATTACTGACACTAACAAGCTGATCTACAATACGGCAGCAGTGATCAGTGAGATGCTTGGCTACAAGTTGAACAGCCACAAGGGGCAGTATCCTCCATGGAGAAGGAGGCTAGAGGGCAAGATCAAAGTAGCACGGAGAGAGGTTAGCCAACTAACGGAGTTGCAGAAAGGTGCGACGAATAAGGTGCCTAAGAAATACAGCAAGCTGTCCATACCTGAGGCCTTGGAAACTGCCAAGCAAAGACTCACAGCCTTGGCCAGCCGCTTGAGGAGGTACACCAGAGAGATAGAAGGCAGGAGAATAAACCAGCTGTTCTCCACAGAACCAGCAAAGGTGTACTCTCAGTGGCAAGGGAACAATAAGAGAACAGCACCACCAAGGCTGGAGACGGAGCAATACTGGAAGAGCATATGGGAGAAGGATGCAACCCATAACGGCAATGCTCAGTGGCTAGAGGATCTGAGGGCAGACCACAGCAACCTCCCTGAACAGGGTCCAGTAACCATCACAGTGGCAGATATCCAAGAAAGGGTCTCCAGTATGAAGAGTTGGACAGCACCAGGGCCCGACATGGTTCACGCCTACTGGCTGAAGAAGCTGACTGCACTCCACGAGCGTCTGGCAGCACAAATGAACCAGCTGCTAGTTAACGAGAGACACCCGGAATGGCTAACTGAAGGCCGGACGGTCCTGATCCCCAAGGACCCCAAGAAGGGACCGGTCCCCTCCAACTACCGACCAATAACCTGCCTCAGTACTACATGGAAGCTCCTGTCAGGCATCATATCGGCTAAGATGAACAGGCACATGGGTCAATACATGAGCGGGACACAGAAAGGAATTGGCAAGAATACCAGAGGCGCAAAACACCAGCTACTGGTAGACAGAACAATCAGCCGAGACTGCAAGACCAGACTGACCAACCTGTGCACTGCCTGGATTGATTACAAGAAGGCCTATGACTCAATGCCCCACAGCTGGATACTGGAATGCCTAGAATTGTACAAGATCAACGGGACCCTAAGAGCCTTCATCAGGAACTCAATGGGGATGTGGCGTACAACACTAGAGGCCAACTCCAAGCCCATAGCACAAGTCACCATCAAGTGCGGGATCTACCAAGGAGATGCTCTGTCCCCACTGCTGTTCTGCATAGGCCTGAACCCCCTCAGTGAGATCATTAACAAGACTGGCTACGGATACCGACTACGGAACGGAGCAGTTGTCAGCCACCTCCTGTACATGGATGACATCAAGCTGTATGCCAAGAGTGAACGAGACATCGATTCACTGATCCACACTACCAGGCTATACAGCAATGACATTGGAATGTCGTTCGGACTGGAGAAGTGTAGTCGGATGGTAACAAAGAGAGGGAAGGTAGTCAGAACTGAGGGGATTGAACTACCAGAAGGCAACATTGCAGACATAGAGGACAGTTACAAGTACCTGGGGATCCCGCAGGCGAATGGGAACCATGAAGAGGCTGCTAGGAAAGCTGCAACCACCAAGTACCTGCAGAGGGTCAGGCAAGTCCTGAGGAGTCAGCTGAATGGTAAGAACAAGATCCGGGCCATCAACACGTACGCCCTGCCCGTGATCAGGTACCCTGCTGGGGTAATAGGCTGGCCAAAGGAGGAGATAGAAGCCACTGACATAAAGACAAGAAAGCTCCTTACCATGCATGGAGGGTTTCACCCCAAGTCCAGCACCCTGAGGCTGTACGCTAAGCGGAAGGAAGGGGGCCGGGGACTGGTGAGTGTCAGCACCACAGTCCAGGATGAGACAACGAACATCCAAGAATACATTGGGAAGATGGCCCCAACTGACCGAGTGCTCAGTGAATACCTCAGGCAGCAGAAACCCAAGAAAGAGGAGGGAGACGAGGAACCATCATGGAAGGACAGAGCCCTGCACGGTATGTACCACCGGCAGATAGAGGAGGTGGCTGATATCCAGAAATCCTACCAGTGGCTGGACAAAGCTGGACTGAAAGACAGCACAGAGGCCCTAATCATGGCAGCTCAAGAACAAGCTCTGAGCACAAGATCCATAGAGGCTGGGGTCTATCACACCAGGCAAGACCCCAGGTGCAGGCTGTGTAAAGATGCCCCAGAGACAATCCAGCACATAACAGCAGGGTGCAAGATGCTAGCAGGCAAGGCATACATGGAACGCCATAACCAAGTGGCCGGCATAGTGTACAGGAACATCTGTGCAGAGTATAACCTGGAAGTCCCGAGGTCAAAATGGGAGATGCCCCCAAGGGTGGTGGAGAATGACCGAGCTAAGATCCTGTGGGACTTCCAGATACAGACGGACAAAATGGTGGTGGCTAACCAACCGGACATAGTGGTGGTAGACAAACAGAAGAAGACGGCCGTAGTGATCGATGTAGCGGTTCCGAATGACAGCAATATCAGGAAGAAGGAACACGAGAAGCTGGAGAAATACCAAGGGCTCAGAGAAGAGCTCGAGAGGATGTGGAGGGTGAAGGTAACGGTGGTCCCCGTGGTAATCGGAGCACTAGGTGCGGTGACTCCCAAGATAGGCGAGTGGCTCCAGCAGATCCCGGGAACAACATCGGAGATCTCTGTCCAGAAGAGCGCAGTCCTGGGAACAGCTAAGATACTGCGCAGGACCCTCAAGCTCCCAGGCCTCTGGTAGAGGACCCGAGCTTGAAGGATAAACCACCCGCAGGGGCGTGCTGGGTGTTTTATATATATATATATATATATATATATATATATAACAATTCTGTAACTGTAACTTCGGTCGTTGCTGTGCTTTTTTTGGAAATTGAATTTCCCAGAGGAACCCACCCGAGGGATTAATAAAGTTCTATCTTATCTTATCTTATCTTATAATCATTCATAGATGATGAATCATTGGACCCGAAGGTTCAGTGGGGATTGACATTGGGTGAAAGGCATCCATCACCATCACGGCCCTGAACTTGCGTATTATATTTACTTTAAACCTCCCTATTAGAAAGACTTCTGTTTTAAACTGTTGTATTAATGGTGTATTTATTGACTCAGTCCAAGCTCATGGGTATAATCTGAGATAGCAGACTATCTCTAATTGATATGTCTGAAGTTTAAAGATGTGCAAAATTTCTGACATGAAAATCAATTGGACTGCTAATGCAAGCTTTCATATCGTCTCGTCTCAGTTATTGGCCTGAACAGTCTAAAGGGACAATGGATCAGATCATACAAATAATGTAAATGGGACAAAACAGTGTTGCTGTGAATACAGAACAAACACTCTCACATTTGATAGATGTATAGGCTTTTTAAATGGTAAAAGATTATTTAGTACTACTATTTATTATGAACATGTTACAAAGACTCTGTTAGAAGGCTCTGCGGTGAGATCTTCATGAGAGAATGAATTTAAACACTGTGAGGAATTGAATTTACTACAAAAAAGAAATAACAGTAATCACTAAATTCAACATTTTAAGCATTTAGATATAAAAGAATAACCAACATCTCGAGTTCAAGCAAAGCTGGATGTTACCGTGGGTGTGCGTCATTCATCTTACTTATCTTGAAATATTGTGTCATCCAGTTGTTAAGTGATGATGTATGAATCCTGCTTCCGGGTCCAAACTACTCTGCGTTTATTAAAGCTGTTATGTTTTTAACATGTTTTAATGCTTTGAATCTTGTTCTATTTAATCTCAACAAGATCCTAAAAAAGTCAGCGATCACTGTCGGCTTCTCTTTGTTTTGATAACTACTGTTCATTTTAAAGCTCAGTTTTTAAAACCTTAAGATGTAATTACAGTCCAGCCCATGCAGCAGTATATTAATAACTAACCTCGTATTGTGGATGGATTATCTCAGTTGTTCTCCTGACTGAAGTTTGGTCTGTTTACAGCATCCTGCCATGCGATTGCATTTGTCCCTAACCATCGGGAACCCTCACGGTAACTTTTATCAAGTGGGAAAAAGTTAGCATTCATCCTCCAGCTTCACTGTGTTTATATTATGCTAACATAGCTGTGTAGCTAGCCACCGTGTAGCACATCATTATATACCAGCTAGCCCAACTTCAGTAACCCTAAAAACGTCACTGTCGCTGTTTGGTTTCCTGTCTTCATTTATGCCTGAAGTAATAGCTAAGCTGTACTTTTTAACTTTTTAGAAATCCCTCAGTCAGGACATGGTAATCTTTAGATGGAAACTAGTGAGCTAACTTCCTGCTAACTTCAAACTCTGTTAAACTTCACGACTTCTGTTTTCATGGATGCCTGGATGTTAAACTTAGTTGTTATACCTGGTAGAGCAGCCACACTGATCATTTTATTAAAGATGGAAGAATTTAGGCAGAATTTGCAACGCTCAGTGATACCGCTGTGTTCCTTAGACTTTGGGACCTAAAGTGGAGTTTGGACCAGGAAACGGCTAATGAAGCTGGACCTAAAGACCGGGTTGCAGTATGTATGCTGTTGTGGTGCATCGTGACACTTCTTTCCATACACACAGTTAAATTTAAACTCCTTCCAT
Organism: Aulonocara stuartgranti; assembly: GCF_965226115.1. Lineage (NCBI taxonomy): Eukaryota > Metazoa > Chordata > Actinopteri > Cichliformes > Cichlidae > Aulonocara > Aulonocara stuartgranti. The sequence goes on along the minus strand of NC_138940.1, from coordinate 12,021,439 downwards.
TACACCGGCTAGCTTCATGCGTCTTTAACCACACACACAAAGTTTTTAAAAAATAACAGCAGGGAAATTTTCATTTTGTGTGTTTTTAAGTTTAGCGGTTTCACAAAGAAGCAGCAACTGGTCTTAAAAACAGTTTTCTGTGAAGGTTAGGACGTGTTGTCCTTTTTATTTTTAACTGTAATGTGGAACAACAAAACAGGATGAGTGGGGAAGGGCCCAGCAGGCTGCAGCTGGATGTCTGGGATAGCTGCTACCCATAACTGCACATACTTCTGTTTCTCTTTTTATGATAATGAGTCCAGTTTTTTTCTATTTAACACTTTTTACTTTGCTCCAATTAGGATCCTGAAAAGCAACAATTTCGTGTTATTTTGACAATTATATCAGCACCAAAACTGAATAAAAAGTGAGCGGCAGTGTGTGTGTGTTTTCTACCAGTGTGTGCGCTTATTTGTTTATTTCTAGGTGTATTAAAGAGAAAATGGCTTAGAGAATAATTCAGCAAACCTCAGACCTCAGCTTAGTTTCCACACACACACACACACATACGCTCACAAATGAAAGAACAAAGAGTGATTTCCTCATTAGGAGCGTTTTTAATGCATGAAGAGGTAATTTATTCATGAAAATGAACAAATGATTTATTCGGCCTGAAACTTTTAGCAGCCGTTGTGTTCAGATATACGTTATTATTGTTATTATTGGCGTCTTGCTGTGGCGCCACTTTATCGCTGCGGCATTATGTATGCACAGCTGATTAAAAGAGTTTTGATCACCTCTGAAAATTACAGTTTTAACAGGTAGCACTGGTAATTAGCGAGCGCCAGCAATGTTACTCACAAGTAAGCAGCTTCAATAACACGTCCTCTTTTTTTTCTTATGAGCTTTACTTTTTTAATTCAGACGTTGGATGCTCTATTCAACTCATGGTTCTGCTCATTTTATTCAATTCCATTTTTTTTTTACCTCTGGTTATTTGTCTTCTTGTTCTTCACCAAACATTTTCACCTTGTTAAAAAAAAAAGTTTCTCAAAAGTGTTGTTTTCAAAGTGCACCATACTTATTCCTCCTTCTTCTTCTTTCTGCTGCTGCTTTAAGGCTCTCCACAGCAGATCATCTGCTTCCTCCTCCTATCCCAGCATCCTCCTCTGACACACCAACCCCACATGTGCTCCTTCACTACATCCATGAATTCTCCCTGAGGTCTTCCTCTTTCCTCCTGCCTGGCAGCTCCATCTCCATCATCCTTTGTCCAGTATATCCACCCTCCCTCCTCTTCACAAACCATCTCACCCTGAGTTCTCTCTCTGATGGACTCTATACGTGTCCAGCATGCCCACTCCCAATGAACACCTGAGAATCTTAAGCTCAGCCTCCTGCCTCCCTCTCATTCACAAACATGTATTCTCTCTTGCTTCTCCTGACTTTCATTCCTCTTCTCTCCAGCTCATACCTCCATCTCTCCAGGCTCTCCTCCACCTGCTCTCTACTCTCACTACAGATCAGTGTTTCTGCAAACATCAGCATCCACAGAGACTCCTCCCTTACCTCATCTGTCAGCCTGTCCATTGCCTCTGCAAACAAGGAGCTCAGAGCAGATCCCTGATGTAATCCCACTCCCAACTTGAACCCATCTGTCACTCCTACCACACACCTCACCACTGTCTCATAAATGTCTGGCACCACCCTTACATACCTCTCTGCCACTCTGGACTTCCTCATTCAGCAACACACTTCCTTTCCTCGATCCACAAACACACAGTGAAGCTCCTTCGGTACTCTCAAAGCAAACATCACATCTGTAGAGCTCTTTCTTAGCACAAAGCTACACTGCTGCTCATAGATCGTCCCCCCTCTTCTTAAGCTAGCTTCAACAACTCTCTCTTTTATTCAGTGTATAGCTCTTCAGCTTCATGCCTCTGTTGTTACTACAGCTCTGCACGCCTCGAAGTGCTCTTACAAACAATTTCTACATTACACGGGCTATTTATCATTCAATGTGTACTACAATCATTAGAACCATGTTTTTTTCCTGATGCTATGTAAAAATATTTCAGTTCATGTCTCATATTTTGAAATAGTGACTATCCATTCATAGCTTAGCATGGCAGAGCCTCTCAAAACCAAAAACTACACAGTAAAATTCAAACCCTACCAGCCTGCCCTCCCGGGGGAACCCTCTGCATCTCCAAGAAGAAATACTGTAAAACACACATTTTATTTCCATTATTTAAATAATTTATGGGCCCTTGTTTCACTTCAGCGTAGTGTGAGCATTCATATGGGCACACTGCTGTCTTTCATAGTTTATCACCTCTGCTGTCACCAGACTTCATTCCGTGCCAGGCAGAGTAATACAGAAATAGCGATGTTGTTAGCCTGCTGTAAGTGAAATAAAAGCTTCCCAGCTAGTGTTGATGAAAAGATGCCACCTGACTACTTAGCTGAATGCGCTTAACAGACACAGGGTGAAAGGCTTTAACCTTCATTTCAAAGGTACAGCACTGAAGCCTTCGTTATACTCTGCTGTGGACACTCAATGGTCGAGCAGCCATTCCTGTTATGCACTTTGAAGTCACTGCATGTAGCACACGTTTAGTTGGTACATTAACACCTTAATTCAAAATTAAACTGTGTTTACTGACATTTTCTTTTTTCTTAATATCTGAAGGTAACATTTTTTCATTTGTTCTGCATCTCTGCTTCTCTTGTCTGTCTGACACTCAATCACAGCAAAATAAAAGCGTTAGTGTGCAGGATGATGAAGCCTCAGAGTTCATGGAGTGAGCACAATTTAGGTGAGAGAGCCTTTGATGGATATTTAACACAGAGAAGCTTAGTAGGGTTAATCCTGCCCTTTGTTCAGCCCGTAAAGGCGACCGTTCAGAGCTGTCGAGTCGGCCGATAGCGTCAGCTGGGAGGAAACTTCAAAGGTCGAGGGCTCGAATGCTGTCTGGTGTGCTTGCGGAGCTGATAAAACCCCCACAAAGGCTCTGAAACAACGGCGAGGACCTCGGCCCGCACTGACCTCGACACCAGCAAACGGCAGATGCCAAACAAACACGGAACATTTGAAACATTTCACTGAACAGAAGTTAGAAAACTGCAATCACATCGGCACTGTCTTCATAAGGAATAACAGATTTTAAGGGATGATTGCAGAAAAGTACCCCACTGAGTGCTGAATTCTTGAATATTTTACCATTAAAATATTGAGATGTCTCATTTTTGGGAAAAAATGGGAGCTATAAATAGTGTGGCGAGCTCAGACAATGAGGAGACAGAGATATCATTTGGTCTTGCTTCCCGCAGAGTTAGCCAGGGAGCACAGACGTTTATTAGTATTCAACAGGAAACACAACGCCGCTACCTCAACTGCTCGGCGTAGCTCTAGCATAACAACAACCACACGAAAAAAAGGCACTCTCTCCACCCAGAAACACACAGTTGCAGAGAGAGAGCATTACCTGTAACCATGGCAACATAACGCTGCCGCCTGGAACAACAGAACATAGCTCTCAAACCCCAAACAGCCCTGCCCCGCTACATAGCCCCCACCTAAGGGGTCAGTCGTCCCCGACCACCCCATTACCCAACACAAAGTCCCGCAAATGTCCAGGTGTCTTCTTTCGGCGCACAGACCGATCTCGACCAGCAGGGGAAGAGTCAATCGGATCAGAACATGGGGTGCCACCAGCATCCCCTGCCCCGGCGGCTGCTGGAGCGGGCGGTCGGTAAGGTGAGAGTTTGTCCTGGTACAACACCACCCTGGGCCCGGCATGCGGATCCGGTACATCACTTCTGTTAGCCGCTCCACGACCTCCGCCGGCCCTTGCCAGTGGCTGCACAGTCTGGGGGACACTCCTTTTTGCAAACCGGGCAGTACACCCAAACTTGTCGCCAGGCACGAAAGCTCCCCCTCGGCACCTGGTGTCACCGGCTCTTTTTTGTCATACTCCGGCGCTGGTCTGGGCCTGGCGGGTGTAGTCATGAACCACCCGCAGCCACTCCCTCCGCCTCCTGCAGCAGTCCATGGCCACCAACACGTGCTGGTTCCCTGACTCAGTGACGGGGAAAGGCCCTAGGACGTCCACTCCCACTCTCTTCATCAGGGCCCCCACCAGATACTGCTGCAGGGGGGCAGTGGAGCATTGAGTGGGGCCCTTCCGTGCCGTGCAGGTGTCACAGCAGTGAACATGAAGTTCCACATCCCGTTGACAACCAGGCCAGTAAAACCGTCCCCTGAGACAGCGGAGAGTTTTGGCATTCCCATAGTGGCCGGCCCCCACTGAGTAGTGGACAAGCTCGAGCACCTGCGACCGCAGCGACCGAGGCACCAGGAGATCCTTGCCCTGACTGGGGGCCCGCCATCTCCGGTATAGGAGGCCATCGTGGGTCTCCAGATTGTTGTACTGGGAGTGGTAGGCCTTCACTTCGAGCCCCTGTCCCGATACCCCCGTCCAGCCTAGGCGTTGCACCGCCTCCAGCCAGGCCCCCACCTGAACCAACATCACGTCAGCCTCCTGTTCCTGCTTCAGCTGCTGGCTGTGGCCTGAGCCATAGCCACGCCCAGTGCCTCCTGGGCCCGCTCCTCCTGTCGTTCGCTTCTGTCAGTCTGCCCCAGGGCAGCTGTGGCTACAACTGTAGCTTGCCTCCACCAGTGAGTGAATGTGAGAGTGAATGACTAGTGGAATTGTAAAGCGCTTTGAGGGCTCTGAAAAGCGCTATATAAATGCAATCCATTATTATTATTTTTCTTTACAAAAACGAAATGTTTCATCAGTATTTCATAATACAATATATATTTGTATTATGTAATTGTAATAATAATATAATAATATAGCTTCATAATGATTACAGGACATCAGACTAATTGTTCTTATTTCTTACTATTGCAGAATTATCATATAGAAATAAAAAACCTGAAGTTGTGCGCTATTTGAGCATGTTGCCTGCCTGCAGCACTAAAGGACTCCGCAAGAGACCTCTGTTTTGCCCTAGCAGCACCTGTCCCTCTCCTCCTCGTCAGTTCGCTCGTCATATTCTGTGATATGATTTGAAGAGGTTAGTGGTGTTGCCACAACACCTCACTTTCTTACCACATGTATCGCAAACTTACCTCCACAAACTTGGCTGTTTGTGGAGGTAAAATACATCAACACATGACTCCGTTTACGCTCAGCCATTGTTGTGAGTGCGCACGCCAGGGGCTGCAACACATTTATACAGCCGTATTTCGCATGTGACTATGAAAGGCGTAAGAGGAAGTAGTTCCTTCCAATTTAGACGATCCGAATGATATAGTTTCTTTCCACTGTGTTGCTGTTAATGCTGTTAATAATACCTAAAGTATTAAAATATCGATATTTTAATATGAGAATCGATTCTGGAACATAAATTACTGGCATCGGAAGAATCAATATTTCAATATCGATCCGTACACCACTACCGATTATATGCTTCTGTGAGGTTACTGTACTAAATAATGTCCACAAAGTTTGATCTCCAGTTTTTGTGAGTGAGTCTTGCTAACTAGAAGGACTGTTAGCTGATAATTTAGCATGCTGTTCACTAACCAAACACGGTCACTTGTCTCCAAAAAGCCAACATGATGAGGCTTCAAAGGAAGAGCCCGTGACTGACACCAATCACTCATGCCATAAGCTGGTGATCCTCTTCTGAAGAAGCTTGTGCATAAGCCCATGGTCTATCAGCTTTAACCAAATGCCATAGTTTGATGTGAGCATAGAACAAATTAATTTCAGTGCAGGTCATAGACATGCACATTGTTAGGGAAAATATTCTACTAGCAGAGAAAGGGGACTTTGTGTCCTCTTCAACAACACATTCTGCATTTACATAAAGAAGACGCACATTCATCAAACATGACTGACGCCCTGAATGTTTTGAGACAGATCCAGCAGGCCCAAAATCAGGACTATGTAAGTGATACAAGGGACTGGTTTTTCTTGGTTTTACACTGGCTCCTGGTTACAGGTGCTAAAAAGACTACTCATCGGAGTTGGGATATTTTTACTTTTATTTTGTGTCTTTGTAACGTGTATAATGCCATGTCTAAAACTCATGATTAACCGTGGAATATTTCCTAATACAAATAACTACAAGCAGTATTCTACCATATGCAAACTTATATCACTAAAAGATTATACTGACTACTAAATACAATTTTCCATTAACACACATCATAAGAGTTCAACTTCAACAAGTGCATGTGTGCACGCTGGGACAGTTTTGACTAGAAGTGATATCAAATAATAGCTAGTCAAATAAATCTTGATCAAAGTGTTAACGCTTTACTCATTTTTGTTGTATCCAATGCACAGGGACAACACAACTTCATCTGAGGTTAAAAACAGGAATCCTCAAATTGGATTTAAAAACTAATTATCTGAATGTGAAATAACAGGATGGTTTTCATCTGATAACAGCATGTTAGCTTAAATTAGCTGAGCCACATTTGGTGAACAGGGCTCTTGTGGAAGCTGTAATTCTGCCTTGTTTTGCTCTCCAACAACACACACACACACACACGCACAGTGCCTGTTGGGTATATTGCCCAGGTCATGATTTTTGCAAATGAAGTTGGGTTGCAAATCACGGCAGCCCGGCCTGAATCAGCAGCTCTTTCATAAATGCTGATTTCCAGACGGTGCATGTTCTCACAGATCTGACAGAGTGCTCTGTACACTTAGGCCTGACTTAGCATTACTCCGCTGTGAGTAAAGACAGCTGCACATAAATACAGACTGGGGAACTTCTACCCAAGCTATATATAAACTCTGCTTTCATCGCAGCAGAGAGGATTGTTGACCTCATAAATAACACTTTTTTCCACATTATCATGAAACCAGTGGTGCCACCAGATGCTGTAAACTCTTTTTAGAAATGTGGTGCAATCAGACTGTTTTTTAACCTGATGTTTTTTTCTCTGCTTCTGTGTCATCGGATTAAATAGAAACGCTTCGCCTATTTTCAGTGTGCACAAATACATCTCTATGTTGGGTGAGAAAGAGAAAGAGAAAAATAACCATTACTTGTGTACAGTAAGACGGTTTCCTGCACAAACACCCAAATCTGAGGCCTCAACTACACCCTCTAACTTTCATGACGAGTGCAACTCCATATGGAGTCATACTCGTGGCTACAAAACGCTTCTTAATTAAGGGGCAGGGTATACATACAGCAAAAAGCCTTTCGCGAACGTCAACTCATTGCTGTCTTACGGCAGTTTGTGAAATAGTTTCATGTTTCCTGATGCATTTCTACGTTTTTCTGTTTGTGGACACAATTTTTCATCTTTCCACTCTCAATAAAGATCAAGGTTGGGCTCAAATACGTTCCCGTTTTTTTTCAAGTGGTGTTTTGTTTGCCATGTTGACGCATTTCGACCATGTACATGTTGCATCTGTTAAACACATGTCAAAAACATGTGTGACAGAGTATTAGGGCCACATTAAGAAGAAAATTGAAGGATTTTTTTCATTATTATTGTTAATTTTGAGAATAACGTCTAAATGTTCAATAGACTATGTGCACCTTAGCATATGCTACTTCCGGTGGGCAAACTCCTATAGGGCGCTTGATTTCCGGTGTGATATTCCCGTCTCGTTTACAGTCAGGTTTTCCAAAAAAGGTCAACCAAATGAACGAATCAAGCAGCGATTTACATTTCTGAAGATGTCTTGGGCATTTACCGAACATATCTGTAGATGATGTTCATCGACTTGTCGATATTTTTCCTTTGCGCCTCAGAGCAAAAGAGAGAAAGGGTTGAAATTTCTCAGTATTTGTATATAGAGTTCCCTCGTTTATCGCGGGTGTTATGTTCTAAAAATAATCAGCGATAGGTAAAATCTGCGAAGTAGCCAGCTTTATTTTTTACAATTATTTTAGATGTTTTAAGGCTGAAAAACTCGTCACTACACACTTTATACAGTTTTCTCAGAAAGGCATGAAGAGTTTCACAGTTTTCTCTCTTGTTTAAACACTCTCAAAGTTCAAGCCTGAGTAAAAAAAAAAAAGTCCATTATAGAATGAAACAAAAGATCAAAACCTGTTTTCAGTCCCAAACATTTATTTGAGAAATAAACATACAGTATATTTGTTTTTCTATAAATAATATTGAGAGATTTTAGAACTAATGAATTTAACTTTAAGCTTAAGTGCTTAATTTAAGCTTAATGCACTTTATAATCCGGTGCGTGGTATGGTAAAAAAAAAAAATACGCTAACTTCTACATTCCACATTCATGTAAGGTTATGGCGTGTTTTGTGAGCAAATTTTTTTACATATTCGTAGTGTTTCCTCCCTTAAATAAAATCTCTACTTTTCAAGTATTGCAAGTTGCCCTGTTGTCATCCGTTCTCGTAAAGTATAATCACACTTTTGAGCGTTTGAGCCGCTTAGGCGCCATGTTTCCTACCAGGTAAATGACGCTCTGCAATGTGGTGATGTCATTCGGGGCGACTGGAATCGATAAGGGAATCGTTTGCAAAAATGCCAAACAATTCCAAGGAATTGAAACAGTGGGAACCGGTTCTCAACAAGAACCGGTTTTCGATACCCATCCCTACCGTCAAAGCTGCTATACCCACTACAAAATGCCATATGTGGATGAAATCATACTTCAGAATTATTTTTCATCAAAAGAAAATGATTTCCTATCACAGTGTGGTGAAAAGAAGAATATATATATATATATATATATATATATATATATATATATATATATATATATATATATTCTTTTTTTTTTTTTTTTGAAGAGATGATGCAGAAAGTTAAGTCTGACCAGAAGGAAAAACCAAACAAATATGGACATCGAGAACTTTATACAGTCTATAGTGCTCTTCAAGCAAATATGACGCTGTTTTCCAGAGAACTGATTGGTCAGCAGGTGGATGTACCTGTTGATCTGTTTTCTTGAAGCCTTAGTTGCCTTGTTAATGCACCTTTGTAACACTGTGAACCCAGAGTTTAACCTGAAGTTAGCTCGCTAAGCCATGAAGTCAAGAGATTTACGAAGATCTCATTATAAAAATCAGACATGAATCTGCAACATAACCAGTTAGTGATCTCCATTCAGTGCTTGTGCAGTTAACTCACAGCTCTGGATACTTCTTCGTGTTATGTGCAGTAAATAAATACAAAAGTATTTTAGCTACATAAGAACAGACCCTTCCCCTGGTGCCAAACAGTAGATTTGTTTTCCACACATCTCTTTTATTTTTATTTTTTTTGCAGACCTCAGTTTGAGTTCCTGCTGATTGAAGTGATACTGCTTGTTGATTGGCTGTCTCACCTTGCAGGCTGAAGCGTCTGCCGAGGCTGGAGTGTTGTTTCCCCGCAGATCTGCAGCCGAGAAGGAGGAGAATGAGAAGGAGGAGCAGCACAAGTTTCTCTACTGGGAAGCTCTTGTCTGTTAATTAGCAGCGAGCAGATGGAAGAAAGTCCACATCTCGCTGGGGATCAATTCTACTCAAGAAGCAGTAACAGCAGCGGCGGCGGCAGCAACCTCGGCTTATTTATTTCTTAGCTCAGCAGCAGAGGGGCGATGTCACCTCCCAAGGAAGAGGAGGAGAACCCGGGAGAATTTGAAAGAGAAGTCTTAGACACAAACAGACGTAAGGAGCGCCTCGTTTTCAAAGATTTCCTCCGAGACCGTAAGAGGAGCTGCGTTCAGCTGGCGATTGAGCGTTGAGTTTAGTTACTTATCATTACTTTGTTTACAGCCATCTGTTTACACACACATCCTCCTCATCTTATCTGTTTGTGTCTCGGTACGCTCTATACACCGTGAGCTGTAACCCGCCGGTCTTCTGCCAGAACTGAACCCTCGTCGACAGCTGCAACGGCTGCTGATTTCTTTCCGTCGGCACATAGAGCGAAATTTTGTTTCACACAAAATGTGACATTGTGGAGGCTTTGTGGAGGCATCTGCAGAATCACCATCTCATTCAGGAGCAGTTTTCACTCCATTTAGCTACGCAGTAACAACAGCAGTGTTGCGAGCAGGATGAATATGTCTGCTGGCTCAGGGAGGAGGAACTAAATGGGGGCAGCCTAAAGTGTGATAATAAAGTTTTGCATAAGGATGACATTGGTGAGTAAATAGTTCTCTTAATGTCAAGAAATCCAATTAAATCTGGCTGTGAGCTGCAAAGCTGCACAGATACCATAAATAGTGCATTGGATACGTGTTCATTATCCATGTCCATTTCCACTCTTCACATGTGCAAAGAGAAAATCAGGTGCAGCATAAAGAAGACACTGAGATAGCTTCTTTCAAGCAGGCCCATCTTTCCAAAGTCTTTATGGATGCAATTTCAGGAAAATGAAAAGTATGAATAAATAAATGGATAATATGACTGATGCAAAAGTATTTCTCAAAAATATATTCCATTTAGGTAATCTAAAGATCGCACACAAGAAAAGTCACATCTTTTCGGGGCTCTGTTGGCCATTTTTATCCATTTACTATCACGACAGTCTGAGCACAGATCCTCAGGCTCATGAATCCTCAAGTCAGCTGAGACACATAATGTCCCCATCCAAAAAAGGGGGGGGGGGGGGGGGGGACTACAAAGCTGCAACAGGAAACTACAAGCTAGTCTTCCTGTAGACTTTAAGACAGTGTGGTAAATGAATCTTGAAGGTGCTGAATCTTAAACACTTTCTGTGCAAGTGATTTTTACAAACAGTGAGGGGAAGTGCACACACGCTTGCGGTTAATTTTATGAGTTCTGGACCTGACAGCATTACAGCGGGAGAGAAATACTTTTATTAGAAGAGCCACAGAGCAAAGTTATTAACTGAAACTGAATCGTTAAAGAAGAGACAAGGTGCAATAATGGCACCAAGTTGAGGACAGGGGAAGAGCTAAGGAATCATGGCGGTCCTTCACAAACGATTTATGACCTCATTGACGGCTGTTGACACGCAACCCACGCCCTCTTCAATTAGGAGCCACTCAGCTGGAAAAAGATGGGGAGAGAGAAAGAGATAGAGCGAAGGTAAAAGGACGAGGACGGGAGGATCGTAGCTGGGGGTGCGGGTGGGGGGGGTGGGGGGGTCGTCAGCAGTCCCCACTTCCCTCGCCATATGTTTTCACTTAGTCAGTCATGTCGACGCTTCTGGAACAATCATCCAGCGGCGGGCACGCTCGCCTTGACACTTTGCATCCGCCATCAGCGCTGTCGCATAAACAAGATTTAATTTCCTCTTTTATCTGTTCAAATTGGCGCAGAGCAAAGCAATGTCACTGCATTGTTTCTTTTTTTTTCCCCCGTGACCCCACTGGGAGAGAAAGCTACACAGCTGAAAAAACACTCACAGATGCAGTTTATCTTCTGTAGGAAGGCTAATGGAGCCGAAGCACATAAACAAATCCAGTTTACTGAAAGCACACAAGCAGACTGATTACAGGTACAATGAGAGCAATTTGGGGTTACACTCAAAAATATGAACTCTTATTCAGATGCTTGAAGCAAACACAAACGGCGTCTCACAGCAGCTGCAGATGTTTGCATCCTTCGTCGAGCGCAAAGTGCGGTTATTTTCAGCTGATTGAAGCAATTCAATAATCACACAAAAATACACATACACGATATAGATATATGTAATGTACTGTGCAAAAGTCTTGTTTTGCAAGAAAAATGGGTACAGTGATTTTATAAGATACAGATGAAAATACAGTCTTATGTACTTTATTTTCATGTATATTTGCACGTTTCAATTAATAACAATTCTAATGAGCTTGGTAGCTTCCTGTCTGTGAAATGCACTATACACAGGTACACACCCACACAGGTCTTTATCACCAGGTTCCACATTTATTTACAATTTTCTCCGGTTATGACTGAACACAGTCTGACAGCTGTCGGTCCCAGCTGATTTCCCTCCCTCTCCGCTCCTCTCCGTCTCACTATAAAAAGGGAAGGAAACCATTATCAGTCCAAATCGCCATCAGCTGTTCTCACCGGCATCTCCAGCACCGCCCCGTTGAGCCCACTGCACCACTCCTCCCCTGCAGACGCGCCCGGGACCACACCTCCGCCACACTGTCATTTCTTTAAGTATCTTCAGAAATAGTTCTCCAGGCTTCTTGAAGGACATTCAAAGCTTGTCTTTGGATGAAGGAGCCTACACAGTGTTTTACAGATGCTGCAGACACTCCCTGTTGGACCTCTCACCTGACCACCTCCACACAAATTTCAAATTTGGATTCATCATTCATGAGACACATTACCACATATTTTCAGTGCAGTTTTTTTCTCTTTTCTCTGTTTTCTGCCCTTAAGAATGGCTTCTTGGCTTCAGTGAAAAGTAGATGGAGCTCGCTTATTTTGGAGCAGCTCTGAGTAGAGCCACTACTACACATCAAAAGGAGTCAGGTGAGGTGGTTTGGGCATTTGACCGGGATGCCCCCTGGGTAACTCCTGAATAATGTGTTCAGGGTATGTCCTCCAGGGAGGAGGCTCCAAGACAAACCCAGGACATGCTGGAGAGATTACATCTCTTAGCTGGCTTGGAAATGTCTTAGTGCCCCCTGAGGAGAGATGGACAGGAGGAGGTGGCTGGGGAGAGAGAGGTCATTTCTATTTAACCAGTTGCCCCCATGACACTAAGATGCAGGAAATGGATGGTTGTTTTATTTGTGATTTTTAATATTATAGGCATATGTGTCAAGATTTTCAGTTAGGTTCAATTTAAAGGTACCTTTTGTAATCATCATCTCCAAAACGTAACTAAAAGTTTCACCAATAGGGGGCAGCATTTTCCCAAAATATTTTAGTTTCGGAAAACAGAAAGCGATCACCTGGTTGTAATAACAGGGGACATTACCTGTCATTCTGCGTTAGTATTGGTCATTCCTCTGCTTTTTCATCTGTATTTTATTCCTTACATAAATAAAATAAAGATAAATACTTGTGCTTGCCTATGATAAATAGAGGATGATAAAATTTCCGTGCCTCTGTGGGCTAGTTTTCTCTGGTTTTAATATACATTGAAATTACAGGCCACTCTTCTTCTGGGGCTACAAAAAGATACACATACACTTAACAAGTTCAGTTTCATGTACAAAATATTATCTTTCTACCTAAATGTATGCAGCCTGCTATGTACTATACAGATCAGCTGCACTCTCTGCTTGGGGCCTTTTGCAACTTCATTTAATGCACACTTTGTCTTCTGGATGTAATGATAGATGATAAAGGCACAGAAGGTGAAATTTATATTCATGTCCCACAGGAAAAAGAACAAAAACATACGCATCCATGCTTCTTTAAGGTACACCTGCTCATGCATACTGCTGCGAACTCAGAGTAGTGTTTTATTTAGAGCTGCTATGGCAGAGGGGACACAATTCTTCTTCACCCATTCTAAAGGCCTGTACCTGCAGTCAGGTGGAAGTTATTCTGGGTGGTCAGGTGTAAAGAGGAAAGTGTCTGATACTGTTGAACTTATTTATTTTGAGTACCGTCAGTCAGAAAAAGCAGGAAAAGAGTACAACAGAGGGGTGTCATGTTATAATAGAAGAGTAATAGAGAGTGGGAAAGCACTTTACAGTTTTTCTGAATTGCTGAAACAAACTTCCTAAAATCTAATCTCTTTGTCTCAAAACACTAAACACAAAGTGTAAAATTCAAGCTACACTCACATAACCAAACATTTGACCCAAAACTTTTTTAACTTTACTCAAAATCAACCACTATGTCAAAAGCCACAAAAAAACAGCCAATGTGCAAACACAACTTTTACACACTACAGAAATAAATACAAAACACTGTGGGATAGCTGGAAAATAAAAATTTTATATATACATTAAAAAATTGCATATTTTTACAGGAATTTTTTTTTTCCTTTCTCTCACCCTCTCTCGCACTTTTTTTCCGCTTCACTCTGCACGCGAGCCTTGTGCTTTACACTGGGATGAGGGGGGAGGGGCGGTAGTTACACTCGCAGTAGCACAGGAACAGAGCCAGAGGGAGAGACAGAGAAAGAGCAGGGACAACAACATCACATTAGAAAGGTATAGTAATCATCCAACTATTTTCAGTTGTGGATGTTAAAGGATTCAGAAAGTTTATTCATGCAGGTCCATATGACAGAGAATCTTCTTTTTGTTTTCATATTTCAATTTCAATTTAATTGTGTTGTGGTTTGCAGTGTTTTGTGTTGTTTCACTTTAAATTTGTCTAAAAGGAAAAAACTGAAAATTTAAATAGTTAAAAGTTGAAATGTGAATAGTTGGTTTTTGTGTTATATGATTTATTTATTACATTTTATGTGGAGTGAATAAATAAAAGTATATTTACGGTGGCCCCTAGAGACAAAGCACGTACAAACTCCAAAACAGTACAAACTTCAAAACACGTACAAAAGACAACAGAAGTGCTCCAGCATGCTAGGGCGCAGTGTTGAGCTTTGTTACCTAGAGGCTACACAAGTCAGGAATTACCAACGACCGGATTTGGTGTGTGGTAGTAACAGGTAAATGAACATATTTTTTTTATTACTTTAATATATATGAGTGCTTGTGTATAAATACACAAACAATACACACATGCTTTCAATTGTGTAATTTAAGTGATCTAGGTAGCTCTGTTTTGGAAGTTCAGTTAATGCTAGAAATGTGTTTTGGACTTTGTGCATGCTTTGTCTCTAGGGGCCACCGCATATGTTTATATATAAACATATATAAATAAAACCACTTTTTTTTACATTAGTAATTCCTTTTGTGCTTAATTTTATATTATTGTTAATAATAAATTAATTAAAGCAACAAAACAACCTGAAGAGCCGGTTCGGAGCCGAAACAGCCGGCTCTTTTTAGTGAGCCGAGCCGAAAGAGCCGGTTCTCTAAAAAGAGCTGGAAATCCCATCACTAATGGTCTCCCATTAGTCTGAAGTTTGCCAGAGAGCACATGGATGATACAGCAGAGGATTGGGAGAATGTCATGTGGTCAGATGAAGCCAAAGTAGAACTTTTTGGTATAAACTCAACTCGTCGTGTTTGGAGGAAGAAGAATACTGAGTTGCATCCCAAGAACACCATACCTACTGTGAAGCATGGGGGTGGAAACATCATGCTATGGGGCTGTTTTTCTGCCAAGGGGACAGGACGACTGATCCATGTTAAGGACAGGATGAATGGGGCCATGTATCGTGAGATTTTGAGCCAGAACCTCCTTCCATCAGTGAGAACTTTGAAGATGAAACGAGGCTGGGTCTTCCAACATGACAATGATCCAAAACACACCGCACGGGCAACAAAGGAGTGGCTCCGTAAGAAGCATTTGAAAGTCCTGGAGTGGCCTAGCCAGTCTCCAGACCTCAACCCCATAGAAAATCTGTGGCGGGAGTTGAAAGTCCGTGTTGCTCGGCGACAGCCCAAAACATCACTGCTCTCGAGAAGATCTGCATGGAGGAATGGGCCAAAATACCAGCTACTGTGTGTGCAAACCTGGTAAAGACCTATAGTAAACGTTTGACCTCTGTTATTGCCAACAAAGGTTATGTTACAAAGTATTGAGTTGTATTTTTGTTATTGACCAAATACTTATTTTCCACCCTGATTTACGAATAAATTCTTTACAAATCCTACCATGTGGATTCATGGATTTTTTTTTCACATTCTGTCTCTCACAGTTGAAGTGTACCTCTGGTGCAAATTACTGACCTCTGTCATCATTTTACAGTTTTTTCTGATTGCTTAAGCACATTATTTGTAACTATTGGCTAATTTTGCAAAACTCTTCACACAAATAAGAAAACCTGTCACCCAATCATCAAAACATTGTAGTTCTCTTGCAAAACCAAACACAGCTAGATTAACTCATCACACCTTCGTAAAAATGGTGTTTCCGTATCAAACAGTACACACAAGCCATCATCTACTAAGCACACAATGCGCCAACTGCACACTGATGGTATGAATACAAAACACATCTGGCTTTTGCTTTCTCTGTGCACAAGGTAGGCTATGTCAGTTTGAGCTCATACTTCTGTCATAGATCCATAAGCATAGAGGGATCCAAACTTCAAGTACTGGTGTTTATTCAAACACATCAAAACAAACACAAGTGTTTATTTCCAAGTATAGGATTATTTGCAATCGCCATAATGACTATATGGGTTTCTTGGTCTGCAGTGAACATGCTTCCTCTCCCCCCTCCTCGTCTTCCTCTTGCTCCTCCTTGTCCTTGTCGTCCTCTTCATCCTACTTCTTCACCTCCACGTCCTCTTCCTCGGCCTCCTCTACTTCTCACTCTTTCTGCTCCCTCCATTGTACTCCGCACACACAGCTTACCTGTATTATAGTGCTTAGGCTGATTGCAAAGTGAACTAATTATCTAAAGAAGTTTTCACATGTGAAAGTGTGCCAGACAGTTGGCAAATTAGTGTTAATGATAGCCATACATGTGTATACTTTTGCTAGGAGTGTGTTGGAAATTTGGTAATTGAGTGTTGTGCAGTGAATTGTGCCTACAGTTTTGCAAAGTGTGTGTTACAAAATTGCAAACTGAGTGCAAAGCAGTTTTTGTGCTTTTAGTTTTGCAAACTCAGTGAGTGGTTTTGCTATAAGTCTGAATAGTTTTAGAAATTGTGCTACAGGAATCACAGTTAGGGTTTAAGCATTCAGAAAAAAACTGTAAGTGGGGGAACTTGCACAATCGGTGGCTGACTAAATACTTTTTTGCCCCACTGTATCCACAAAAGTGTCTCCTGAGCGCATGCGTGTTCTTCCACCCTCATGTGGCCATCCTTCAATTCTAAATAAAATACCATTTAGTTACAAGTATATTTGTATACATAGCACATGTTTACATCATACTATTTCATTTACAGAACTAAAATTAGTTTGTTGTGTACAGAGAATCTTTGAGCTTGACTCAATGGTTAGGCCTCATAAATACATCTCCGTGGATGAAGCTGTATTCAGTCTAGCAAAAAGCAGAAGAAGAGGTTGCAACGCATTTCTTTCAATTCTGAGTGGTAGTGTGTTAATGATGAAAACAGTGTGTTAGTTGTGTTTAACTTCAATGGCCTGTGTGCACCATTCTGGGTACAAGTGCACCACACTGCTAAATGTGTTTTGTGTTTGAGAATGTGTTTAGAGTTTTGGTAAATGGGAGATTCAGATTTGTGAATGGTGTCCTAACCAGATGAATAGTGTTTAAGATTTTGGCAACTGTGGGATTGATTTGATGAAAGAGTTTTCGTAGTTGACAGTTTGTTTTTACAATGGGATTTATTGTTTTAGCAATTCAGAAAAACTGTATTTCTACTGTGGGTGCTTTCTTTCCAGATATGAATGGAGAGCTGGACAAATGCTACCTCTTCAGCCACCTGAGGCGATGGTCATGGGTTGGTCGTCTGTAGGTGCTACATGTACACAGAGCTTTGCTGATCTATTTCTTGATGTTGTATCTATTAAGTGTAATGTTTATGCCGTTAGTGTAACACCTGCATGTCATGGTTCATCAGCATTTTTCATTTATTGTGTTTTTGTGATTTCTTTGTGTTGTAGTGATTCAGTTTTCTACACTTTAGTACTGAGTGTTTAGTTTTTGGTAAATTCTAGTTTATGTTGTCTTGTCTATGAGGTTTCCTTTTTGTCTTTGTGTTTGTCTATGTGTCCCTCGCTCCCTGTGTGTGTGTGTGTGTGTGTGTGTGTGTGTGTGTGTGTGTGTGTGTGTGTGTGTGTGTGTGTGTGTGTGTGTGTGTGTGTGTGCGTGCATCACTCCTTCACTCTCCAGGTCCTTGTGTTTCATTCTATGTCTCCCCTGTCAGTCATGTGCATTCATGTATTTTCTCCCAGCCCGTCGTGTCTCTCTCTCTCTCTCTCTCTCTGTGTCTCTCGCTCTCCGTGTCTCTCGCTCTCCGTGTCTCTCTCTCTCTTCATCTGGATCTCGTCTCCCGCAATTGTTTCTGTGTTTCCGTCTCCCCCCGTTGTCCCCCCCAGTCTATCTTGTTCCCTTGTGCGTTCCTTCCTCCCAGCCCCTGTGCCATGCCGTGTGTCTTATCTGTGTCGTAGTGTGTTTCCTGTTTTATTTTGACAGTCTTGCGTTCCGTTTTCAGTGTTCAGTTTTGCTTCCTCCTTTCTCGTCACACCTAATTCGTTCCTGCTGTGTTCCCCAGGTGTTTCCACTTTCCTCGTCACCCCTCTGTGCATGTGTTGTGTGATTTTCCTATTGTTTGTTGTTGGGTTGTCTGTTCATTGTGCGTCATGTTCACACGTATTCATAGTCAAGCCTTCTAGGTTAAGTTTTAGCAGTTCAGTCTTAGTTAGTTTTGCCTTAGTGTCCTCCTGTGCTTGTTCTGGATTGTTCACCAGCCTTTAACAAACGGCACACTCTTGGTTAAAGTTAAGCTTTGTTTCCACATGTCTGCTTCTGGCTCGACACTACAAACTCCATACAGACACTGCAAGAGAGAAGACAGTAGTCACCAAAGCAATGGGGAAAAACAGAGCTGTCCACTGTAGCCACTGTCTTCTGATGTGTGCTTTTTAACCTTCAAAGTTTTTGTTTGAACTTCATCCTCTTTGAACTCAGCTATCATCATCCTGTCCGAGACATCATGTAAACCAATCAACACTCTAGCTAGCATCACTGGTGTTTGGCTGTGTGCTGACATTTTGGAGGACTGCACTCAAGAGCCTCAGTGTTTCCTCTGCATTACTTGAATTCCCACAATCTCTAGCCAAAAAATTATGCAAATGCACACCAAATCTGACTGTTTAAGCTTCTAAAACAGGACCATTATCTCTTGGCGGCCAATATAGCAGCTGCTGAGTCTGACATCAAAAGACACCTTGTGCATAGTGACGTGCCAAAGGCAGCGTCTGATAAATGTGCATTATCTGATGCCCTGGGATGAGAACACATTGGACAAGAAGTGTAGAGAAGCATAACTTCCTCAATTTAGAGCAGAAGCTGATTTTAGAGATTTGCAAACTGGACAAGGACTGATAAATGACTGGGGCTTTTTTTCATTTACAATGCTGATGGCAGACACATTTAGGCTCATTCTGGCTTGCTAATGGGACTTTTGGCTTAGTTGCAGACCTGGCAAGTGTCCCAAAAATAATGAGCTGGGCTTGTTATTGTGCCAGACCCCCAAATGATACAACACACCTGACATTTGGCACGTATAAGATAGACCTGTTCCTGAGTTGAGTCAGCCATCCTGAGTCAACACCTGAAAAATCAAAGGTGGCACGAGGAAAACTGAAAAGAGAGGCCACATTTGGGCCAAACAGTTATTGCTATCTCTGGCTTTGCAAATATATGTTGCATAGTAATCATCACAATTTTTCATGATATATTAGGGCAAAAAATATATTTGTTTTTGGGGTTTTTTAAAACATTTTTTAGCTGAGTTCCTGCATAATAACTTGGCTAACAATAGTCACATTCTGTCATAAAATCTACTCACAAGTAAAATAAAGGAAGAGAGCACCTCATCAAGCCTCTCAGTGATGTTCAGGGGTGTCACTCAGTTTATGTGACGCAGCCGTCACCCCTGAGATGGCAGCTTGAGGGAACAAATTTCTCATCTGCAGATGACCGCAGGGCTAATGGTGATGTGTTTTTATTTATAGACAGAAGGTGAATGAGGGAAGAGGCAAAAACACAGAAAAGTCCAGACAAACCTGAGTGAAAAAGAGGCAACTAACAGGGAATGATTGACAACAGGACAAGGACGGAGGAAACAACTCACCCTGCTGCTAAAGGATATTAGGATGCAAAGACAGCAGCCTGAGAAGTTAGAGAAGAACCGAAAACAATCATCTGAACCATCAGCTTCAAGATATTTTAAGCTTTCACTTCTTTAAGACAACAATATTTGCTTCATTTCAGCTGTGTTTGTGTCTCTGCCATCCTACTGATGTCTTAGTGAATTGTGTCACACTTTTGCATTGGAAACACTTTATTATCTGCTTACATTGGTTATTTCAGTCTGTAAAATATGATTATATCATCGGAGGACAAGTTCCCAAATTTTATCTGAGAGGTAAGTCCAGGCGCGCCTTGAAATTGTGCATTATTACTGCAATATACAAGTGCACAAAAAGTAATGACTGACATGATATTGATAAGACGCTCTTTCCAATTTGGAGGCACTTTTTAATTATAATTATTTTTTGGAAAACCTTCAATTAAAGCCAAATCCTTTGCATCTGCTTCTGGAAGGTGGGAATGTGGATTCCAGAGGAGATGCAGGGTAACTTTAAAATGCATGTACATGTACCCCCAAAACTATAACATTACTCAGTGAGGAACACCTCAAATGTTCTCAGGTATTCTTTCTTCAGCAAGGCTTTTTTTTTTTTAGCTCTGAGTTCATGCAACCACTCACGATACACAGATTGTGATTGCCACACACAAACACACACTAAACAAACAGTGCTGTGATCTCATTCAACAGCTGCAGAGAGACTCTTCTTCTTCTCTGGTGTCATGCGGCAGATTTATAATCACTGATACACCAGAAAGGATGTGTTATAATTGGAGCTTGGAAACCAAAGAAACTGTTATCCACTCTTTAAACTTTAGATTGATTATTGGTAGTTTATAATTAATCTCAATGAAATGTTGTCTGGCGTTATTCCCTAAACACACGCGTCATATGTGTTAAAAATGGATAAAGTGCTGAACTTGAGCAGAAACTTGCAGAAACAGATCTGCAGTAATAACGTTCAGGGTTAAAAAAAGTAGTGATTGTTGCACATTTAAGGAGGCTGCTGTCCCAAATTAACCACAAAAGCAGCCTAACAGCAGACAGAGACGTAAACACTCTGACTCTCAGGCAAACACAAAAGAGGACAGAAGAGTACCTGTATCACCTCAGCAGTGTGTATATTAAACAAGAAAAGGTCCAAATAACTATTTAATGGTGTTATTGAAAGACTTGTAGCCTGACTGCCGTGTTTTTCAGTATAAATCAGGAATAACTCGTTTTAAAGTGACTTGACTATTTCAGAATGCTGGATCTGATACAGAGACGGCGAAGCGAAAGGCGTGAATCACAGTGCAAACAGAAATGACCTGATCAGTGTTTCCTGTGTCTGAAGCTGAGAAGCGCCATGTGACTGAAATCCATCATGAGACAAGTGTGAAAACATCAGCGAGTCCGTACCTCACTGCTACCATCCAACTTTTGATAATCCGCACTTCCTCAATCCCCTGACCTCCACAGCAACGGCAATCTGAGCAGAAGAAAGGACTGAGCGGAGATCTGTCGCTGTGTTAATCTGACTATAACCTCCCTGACATGAAGATAATCAGATTAAAGACTTTACACAGCTACACTCTGAGTTTTCTGTTTAATCTGGTTCAAATCTAATTACTGGTGTGTGTGTGTGTGTGTGAGTGCAAATGAGCTCACTGTCAGGGTCACGAGTTCAGCCCCATAAACTACTGACAAAATTAAATTAAACTCTGAACAGACTGTAAGTCCAATCTGAGTGAATTTAGAATATTAATAGTGAATTAACATGATATTAACACATGAAAGCAGAAGAAAGAGAGCAGATAATCACTTCCAAACTGAGGAGATCCTATCTGGATTCACACTCAGAAATTCTTCTGATGTTCACGCTCTTGAACATTTGAGTCTGGCTTTTGTTTCAAAAAGATGAGCCGGGAGAGACGTATTTGTATATATCTCATTAAATGAAACTGTTCCCCTCCAAAACTCAGTGAGTCAGGAGAGTTTTTGTGCCTCTGCCACTTGTGTCAGCTGGAGTACTCTACACGACACGTATGATCGATGTATGATCGACAAATAGATATGACCAGATGATATTTGGAGTTCTCTTTTTTTTTTTTTTTTTTTTTTCTCTGTGTTCGTATTGACTTGACAAATGAGGTCAAGGGACTATGGAGGGAAAGTTCATGACTGTAAGCACTCTGTGTACATCTGATAGGACCACTTCAGTTACAAAATAATGGTTCTCCCATTTACATGAGTTTATATCTGGCACTATGTTTCTATTGTGGGGTGTGCCTGAGGTGGGCAGAGCATCAACAAGACCCCCTCACAGAACAATGACAATTTGATTAAGCCAGAAAAAGGATGCCACGGAGGAACAATGGGGTGCAGACGCAGCAGCATGCGTATGCAGGCTGAAGTTAATATCTACAAGGTGACTAACTCGGTTATTTTTCACTGTGGTGCCGTCTCTCTCTCTTTCCTTCTGTTCTCCTATCATTCACCCTTCTGTTAGTGACACTGATTCATCAGTAAACAAGACATTTTTTCCATTATTGTCGGTGAGACGTTGCTACATTCAAGCCCACACTCGGGTGTTTGTCCTTGTGTCTCCTTGTGGGAGTTTAAAGACTCTGCCTGTCCTCTGGGACCAGAGCAGCCTTGTGTTCTTTGTTTAGTAAATTCTAATGTTCTGCAGGAAACCGAAGAGTTCAAGATATTTAAACTCATTTGCAATCTCGTGCACTTCACTTTGCAGGAACAAATTAGGGTGCATCACCTCAACTGGTTATTTGGTAAATATAGACACTGTTTTTTACTGTTTAATAAGAGAAACGATTTATTAAGCCACTCCTGGATACGAGTCAGTGCCTCTGAAAAAAAATTGTGGTGCTTCTTGGGTCTTTGTTGCATGGGTGAAGATGACTGCACCATGTCTGTTTGCATCAGTGGCCATGAAAATATGTAAAAACATGACCTGTGAAGCAAAACAGAGACATTCATTTGGCAAGCCAGACAATGGACAGACGGGACTGAATGAAATCATTCAAATGTGTTGTCTTTCCAGTGTGTCTCCACGTTTTATTAAACATAAGGGCAAAGTCAGCAATCTGCACATCTTGAAAACAATAAATAAATAAAGGAACGCTTTAAAAACAAATCAGATCTCATTGGGGAAAAAATATGCTTGATATCTATATCGATGTGAACTGGGCAGTGTGTTTGGAACAAAACAAGACCACATGATACTTTGATGGAAATCAAAGTTATCACCTTGCAAAGAACTGAATTCAAAGACACTGTGGACTGGGAGGGGGATTTTGACTAGGGCAGCTTCAGATGGACCAAAACATAATGTTCCAGATGTCTTCTATTGGATTTACATAAGGCGAGTGTGGAGGCTCAGGGAACGGCATCATTCCTTCATCAACTCCCTGCATTCTCTGGCCTCATGAGGCCAAGCATTGCCATGTACCAGGAGGAAACCAGGACCCACTGAACCAGCGTAAGGTCTAACACAAGGTGCAATGACTTCTTTCCTTTACCTAGTGGCAGTCAGGGAGCAGTTGCCTGCCCTGTAGAAGTCTGAGCGTCCCTCCATGGATATGGCTCCTGTGGGATTGAACAAAAGTATTTTATCAGTACAATATAATCTGCAGTATGATCATTGCCTTAACAATGTACAGATAGCTTTAAGATGGCCTTAAAATGTTTATGCATACTGTTATCATGTTAACCTTGTATTCCAGATACAGTTATAACTATTTTTATACACCTTGCAGTTTGTGCATTTTAAAGAGTTGTGTCTCAGTCTATTAATTGAAAGTCAAGAGCTTTGGCCAGCGATATGTCTGGCCAATCCAGTGTGAGGTCAACTGGAGCTGTGGAAGGAATTGCAATACATGCTTACAAAACACTTATATCAGGTTATTCTTTATTATCTTTTATTTGTTCATATTCTTTTGTTAAGTTTTAAGTAGTATCATTTGATTAAAACATTTATTCAATATATTACACATATAGTTTCAGTTGTGTATGTGCTGGCCTTCTGTCTGATGGAAAAGGTTACAAGGTTCAGCTGGTGAGGTGAGAGGTGAAACTGAGTGCATTTCGTGCCGACACACACACACATATACACACACACCTGCACACACTGTAGGTAGGCTTATGTTCTAGGTGAGAGTTCAGATATATTTTCTTGCAACTGCAAAATTGTCTCTGCAAAAAAGAACAGTTTCTTGCAGGATGGGGGCCTTATGTTCCAAACGAGAAGCGAGAGTCAGAAGATTGACAGGAAGCACCTGCCGTGGAGACGGAGACAATGTTCTTTTCAAACTGTGTTAAAAGTCATTGTGGTTTTGATTTGACGTATGCATATATTGTATTGCTTAATGCATTAAGGGGCGTTATAATACACTGATGATATAAATAACTGATTGTGTATTGTTAGTTAGAGATCACTGCTGTTTGCATGCAGTGTGTCTCTCCACGCATGTCATTAAAATCATCGTTTGACTTCACCTGGCCGGATCAGTGTTGTTTTTTTTGGATTACCTTCTGTATCCCTCCTTAACATTTGAACCCTTAACACTCCCTAGACCATCACTGACCCACCACCAAACTTCATGCTGAACCATGTTAAAGGAAGCATAACATTATTTTGCAGGGATCTGCAGGGCTCATCCTGTTCTTTCTTGCAGAAAGCAGCCAAGTTCAGCTCCCTAGAATCTCCTCTCCATGCTCTTGAGACAGCAAACCTTCTGACAATGGCATGTATTTGCCATTCTGTAGGAGATGGACTACCTGTGCAACCTCTGTAGTGACACTGACCCTAACCACGTTTGTTCCCTGTTTATATTTGTGATTACTAATAACTAAATACTCATCTGCTTTATGTTCACTGCACATTAAACTGCAATATTTGACATGCAGTAAAAGTGTTTTACCCCCACTAAATTCATACATTGCACACATGCCAGTAACTGCTTTTGAGATTATTGACTTTTTCATCAGTGTCCACTGGAACTTGTCTGGCTATCGTGAAGACCCTCTCTACTTATTAATGTCTGAACCAAAACAAACCAGAATATCTTGAGAGTTCTGAGCATCGGCGTGGGCTTTTAGTGATTCTGCCTTCGGCTAAAACCAAACCATGTTCTAGTGGACACAAAATGACAAAGCAGCGAAAATATCATAAATTTGTTCTTTTTAACCTGCAAAAAGCAGAAAACAGAAAATTCATCAAAGAAAGTCCGTGAGTGCATTTTTGAATCTCTATGTGGGTGACGGATGAGGCTAAATGAGAGAAAACATCAGTAGATGGACGGACTCCAGCAGCAGGTTGGAATGCTCATAAATTATTAAGCCTAATCGGCACCAGGAGCCAACCATGTGTGTGTGTTACTGAGAGGTCCAGTCTGACCTCTGGCTGCTCTCCTTCTCTCAGCAGGATGAAATCTGTTTTCCCTGAAGGCCTCCTGAACCACAAACACCTGGAAGTAACTTTATTGAGTGCAACAGCAGCAGCGTGTTACATCGCTGGTTTAACAGGAGATAAAGTCTCTGAGCAGGCTCTACCCTGCTGCTCCGCAGGAGTGAAGCAGGACCATGTTGAATGTTCACAGGTCTGCTCAGCTCAAATCATACTTTCAGAGCTCGAGGTTTTATCAGGCAGTGATCAATGTAAGACTTCAGAGACAGAGCAAAAATGAACAGGAATGCCCAGGTTCAGTTCACATGAAGCAAAACTTATAAACATCCTAAAATCCTGGACTGCACACTGACTGGTAATAATAAAAAGAATCATGATTCAAGTGTCTTTAAAGGATTGGTTTACCAGCTCATCAAGTAAAGCTGTGGATGCTGATAGAAGCGATTATGATATCTCCTCAGAGCCAACAGATCAATCAAACTAACTCTTATCCATCCAACTATCTACTTTCTTCTGCTTATTCAGGTTGGGGTCATGGGGGTACCATCTAACTAGAAATGCCCAAATCTCCTGGTTCTGTTTCAGGGTGTTCTTTCAGTTGCACATGCCTGAAATGTTTTCATTATTATTGAATTTAAAATTTTGCTCCTCACATACAAGGTCTTAAATAATCAGGCCCCATCTTATCTTAATGACCTTATAGTACCATATCACCCCATTAGAGCACTTTGCTCTCACACTGCAGGCCTATTTGTTGTTCCTAGACATGTTTAAAAGTAGAATGGGAGGCAGAAGCTTCAGTTTTCAGGCGCGTCTTCTGTGGAACCAGCTTTCAGTTCAGATTCAGGAGACAGACACTATCTCTACTTTTAAGATTAGGCTTCAAACTTTCCTTTTTGCTAAAGCATATAGTTAGGGTGGGATCAGGTGACCCTGAATCCTCCCTTAGTGCATCATGGGATTCCCCCAGCAGCCTCCACCTATTGTAGCATAACTGAGTGTTTTTTCTTCACTGTGTGTTTATACACCTCTCTGCATTTAATTATTAGTTATTACTAATCTCTGGCTCTCGTCCATAATGTTTCTTTCTGCCCCTCCCTGAGAGTGGCTCTACCAGAGGCTTCCTTCTGTTAAAAGGGAGTTTTTCCTTCCCACTGTCGCCAGGTGCTTGCTCATTGAGGGTTGCCTAAATGTTGAGGTTTTCTTTGTATTATTGTAGAGTTATTATCTTAACACATAAAATGCATAAAAATTGAATGAATTTAAATGAACTATGGGAGGATAAAGAAAAAAGCACCATGCCCACATGAGAAAACAAACAATACACAAGAGGAATTATTATGTACACTTTGTGGTTTGAAAAGGTGCCCTAAGGTCCATTAATTAACATTCTTCACAGATTCCTCCTGAAGTGGCAGAAATTGACTCTACTTCTTACTATAGCCCTCTTTCTTAGAGTCTATGATCCTGCGTTAGGATCTTAAAATGGCTTACATAGACAGAATCACAAGGCTTGAAGCTTTCAGGCAGCTCACTTGTCGAGTCTAGGTGATGATTCAGCCAAATGCCAGCCCGACAAAAGGCAAAATCACTAAACCCATCCTTAGGCCTGTTGTGTTATTCAATCCCACATTTTCATTTACGAAGCGAAAAGATGAATCCCACGCTTTCAAAAATCCTGACAAACTGTTGAGCAGCACAAGTGGATGTACAAACATAATGTCGAGGTGAGGATGGGAGGACGCGTGAAGGAAGCATCTATATGCAACTTACACCTCAGATAACAAACGAGCAGGGGAGGTGGTGTCAGATCCAAAATCAATGCTGGATTGTGTTTAGCACGAGCTGCTTGGTTGGCTAATGAGAGTCAAAAGCTTTGTCACTCAAAGGTCAGTCTCAGTGGAGCTCTGCACCAATCTGCCTCCAGGCTTTAATTGGGAGCAGTGGGGCGAGTGATGTATAACAGCAGCAGAGCTCCATCATCCGCAGCTGCACTAACTCCCATCCAGCTGTTTTACACCTTTATTTCTCCAGGGAGGCCTCTCGACCCGCAACTTGCTGAAACTCAAACAGCACAAGTCAAACCAACAGCTGCAGCTCAGAGTCTGGACTCTACTTTTGGTATTACATTTATTTTCTGTGCTTTGAGACTTTTAGGATCAGATTGAATGTTCTGTGTAAAACCCTCTTAGGCCTTAAAAAGCCCCTGTTTGATTTACCTAAAGAGAGAGGTAGTCTCAATTTTGCAACTCTAAGGCGTGGACACGGTTATTTTTGTGGCTGGTATTATTTTCATATTTACTTTTAGTAGTTTCCCCTTCAGAGTATTTAAATAAATGTGATTTGCTTTATAGCAGGCAAATTACTGCAAATTGTACTAAATTTAAAGCCAAGAAAAAGACACATCTCACTTTGCGCTCCATTGGTGTTTGTGATAGTTGTTGCTGATTGATTTTGAATGCCAGAGGAAGATGTTGTCAGAGTGAATGTGTGACTGGCACGGGTGGATGGCTCAAAGCTTTGGCTGTTTCTTCTACTTCTGTACCGAGTCCTCGCCCCAAACGTCTAAAGCTGAGTATATCTGTACACCAATGATACTGCTATTTTGATGAAACCTAGCAGAACGTATCTAACTAGGATGCTTCCTGGACTGTCCCATTTGATGTGTTTAGGGCCTGTCCCACCCCTGACACTTCTGGGAAGACCTAGGACAGGCTGGAAAGAATATGTATATATTATATATTACAGGATATATTAAAGTTTCTCCTGATATTAATCCTGAAGCTTGAAGGTTGGTGAATGATCCATGCGACTCTCCAGTAAATTAGAGGACCTTTTGCATCGGTTCTGTAATCCTGTAAAACTTGAGCTTTCAGTGGCTCCGAACCTGGAATAACTGAGCCATCGGACTTACTGCTTCACTCTGTACCCATTCAGATAAAATAAGACTAGTTTCACAATGATTGCTGGCTTAAGATGCAAAAATTGTACTTCATGATGAATGAATAACTTGAAAGGATGATGCTTTGTTGGCCATCCTTTTTTCTGTTTGAAATCTGTGACAGTTCAAGACATTGAAGATCTTTTCTTGAATTCTCTGTCTGATGAACTAATTCCACTTTTTGTGTGTTCATGACATTAAACATTTGCTGACACTGAATGGTGTCCATGCTTCACTATGAAAACACACTGAGTAAGGTCACTTATATGATTAGCAGGACAAGGGTCAAACCGCTCCTTGTTAGCGTTCTCTTAGTTCCTTAATAAAAGTTGCTTTCAGCAGATTTCTGAATAGCTCTTAAGAGAGAACTCTTTTAGCACCAGAACTCCTTGTGGTTAAATCACATCCTTTGTCAGTGTGGACTCTGTTCTGTTAGCAGATCTTTTTTTATTTTTCTTACTATCTCCCGACTCAGAAATCCATTAATATTTCCTACAGCACGATTTGAAACAGATCTAAAGCTGCCTATGGTCCTCCGTTCACGTGCATGGATGGTAAAAGGTAGATTACTGTGTAAAATTTTAATTTACACTGCGAGCGCTACAATAGCGTCCTTTTAAAATCCTTCACTTGGCCTTGACTCGACAGTTCAAGATTCATCGGCTTTTTGAGAGAGAATGAAGAGCTGTGCTGTGCTCTCGCTGTGTCTTCCAGTACTTCCCTGAGAAACACTTCATTTAAACCAAAGCCACATTCAGAAAAACCTCAAAAACACTGGCAGCATAGAGGACAGCTAAAAGCGCTAGTTAGACTCCAGCAGCAACAGAAACCAAGTGACTCACAAAAACAGGTAACTAATGAGGAGAACAGGAGCAGACTCTGTAGTACTGTGCAGCAAAAGGGACAAAAATAATACTACTGAGAGGCTCGGGGAGAGTATATTCCTGCTGAAACTACCTCCTGATCTGGCCAATGAGCGGTCAGCACCAGCAGTGGGAAACAAAGAACACACTACTCCTTCGCCATGGCTCTAACCCCCTGGATAAGCTACTGACTTGGCATGCCTTTAGCGTGTCAGCTAATTGTTTTTGTGACTAACTCGTCATCTTCTTGTTTGTATTCTCTTGGCAGAATAAAGCCTTGTGCAGCTTTAACTCCTCAGTAGTATTACTTTTGTCCCTTTTGCTGAGCTGTGCTGTAGAGCTGATAAACACTGTTTAGTCTATAAACAGTGAAAAGGTAGCCAATAAATTATCCTTAAGCCCAAATGCTGTCTAATCAGATCTGACAAAAAGAAACAACACAGGATTTTGTTATTTTTTGCTGTTTGCTTATTTTACTGATTATGATTAAATAATCACTGCAGATCTAATCTGTAGGAAAAGAGAGAAAACAGACTCAGTTTTCAAAGAGCTAAAATTACAAACAAATCATCCAAATAAAACCAGAACATTGGTCCTTTCCTCATACCTGAAATGACAAACATAAGTATTTCCAGTTTAAAGTGCATGTTAGGAGACAGGTGGGTTAGATTGGTGCAGCAACACATTTTATTGTATTTTATTTTATGAAGTTTAATATAGTTCCATTACAGAATATGAAACTCATTTATTGCTCATTTCCAACCCTTATCCCTTGCTGGGCTTTTATGTCATCAATAGACAAACAAGAATTTGCTATTTAAATGCAATAAATAAAAATTTGATATGATGATGTGACATTTTACAGCTTTTCACTGTTCTCACTATAACTGTCTCATCTTTGGGTGTTTAATCTTTTTATACATTACACAAATTAGCGAAACTCTCAAAACAAAGTCAAATACTGATTTAATTATTGTTATTACAATTAGTTTAAATATGGTTCTGCTGTTCTGGGGATTTTCCCGTCTGAGTTGGCATGCTTGCTGTGTCCACCCTTGGGGGTGGAGCTCCTGGGATCGCACCTGTGGCATATCCACGACCAAACAGCAGGATGCTTCTTTAGGCCTCTTTCTGCTGTTTTCACTTTCCCCTCACCC
Organism: Aulonocara stuartgranti; assembly: GCF_965226115.1. Lineage (NCBI taxonomy): Eukaryota > Metazoa > Chordata > Actinopteri > Cichliformes > Cichlidae > Aulonocara > Aulonocara stuartgranti. The sequence goes on along the minus strand of NC_138940.1, from coordinate 11,991,303 downwards.
CCAACTGTTTCTTCCTGTTAAAAATGAGTTTTTTCTTCACACCGTCACCAATTCCTGCTCACAGGGCGATGTCTGATTGTTGGGGTTACTTTCTCTAATATTTATGGTCTTTACTCTACAACATGAAGCACCTTCAGGCAACTGTAAATTGAGTTGTGGTTTAACAAATGAAAAAAATCAAATATTACTCTGAAAAAAAAATTCTTCCTTGCTATCCTCAATTATCTAACTGCTGCACAGATTTCGCTCGTGACCTGCGGTGTAATTAGCTACCCTCAGTTTAATATAAGTCTCAGTACGTGGAGCTCGTATTAGCTGCACCGAACACATTAAGTGTGAAGTGAACCCTAAAGGTCAACCAATCAGTCTGGAGCTGCTTGCCCCAGCTGTTTTAGTTTCAAATATGGTTCACGGCCGTGTGAAATAATAACCCTGATGAGCAGGACTTTCAGCACGTTGCATACGGGACCGTGTGATGTAAGTCCAATGTGGGAGAATTTAAGGGAAAAACCAGCACGCTGAAGGAAATAAACAAACTATTGAGAAAAAGAATTAAATCTCCACTCTGTCCTTTAATAAAGTCTCGTATTAACCTGCAGCGAAAAGTGTCTTTGAAACTGTTTTCAAAGTGTTGTGAAGTCAGTGAAATAAACATGTTTCTTCACCAACTGCTAGTAGGTGCAATAGGTGTCAGGTGCGATTAATACCAATGAAAAACTAAAACATTGAATACATGTTTCTGAAGAAGCGTTTGAACACGGTTGAACAGAGTTTTTCAAGTGTTTCAAGTTGATAAAACACAAGAAGGAATTTTTGTAAGGATGCCGCTGGTCAGGTGTCTTTTCTTCAAAAAATCATATACAAAATTCATCACAGTAAAGACAAATAAGGAGCACAAAGATCAAAGCGGGAGAGTTTTTGCTTCGAACCAGTGGAAGTCCAGACTTCTGTGTGTGTCTGTTTGAGCACGCACACACGTATGTGTGGAAGCAGTGAAGCTTCCCTGCAGAAATCAGGGTTAATAAAATAAAGTTCCACCCTGTCGGGCAGATAATCAGACACACCGAGTTCATTTCAGATGAAACTGAAGCTTTTTAGCTCAGAGGTGAGAGAAGCAGCGAAGGCAGGAGTGCCTTCATTCAGATCTGGAGCCCAAACATCTCCACACCGTGACTGCTACTCACAGAAAGTAATAAAAACTATAGTAAGTGTAAACTTTGAAAATTCCCCCAAAGAGTTGTTCGTTTTCTGTAGGAGCCTCCAAATGTTTTCTCACATCAGTCATTTTCTTGTGATATGGAAGCTTCAAAAGAAGCTGTTAAGCTTGAATAGATTTTACCTTCAAATCAAGAAAAACGTCTTAGTGTAAGATTGATTATTTCAGCTAAGTGGGGCTAATAAAATGCACTTCTGCACATGCATTCAAATATCCAGTAACCTGTCTTCTGTGGCGTTTGTATCTGATGTGCTAGTGTAGCTGAGTAATAAGGTTTGTTGACATCAGTGCTCTCTTTATGTGTGTTCATTTTTCTTATTTTTATTTTCTGTGTAATTATCTGTTGGGCATGCGTAGGGTACCCCTGCAGTTTGGGTGTGCACCCCTTCGTCCATAGCTGCACTATGGTGAGTTTTCATTTGTATGGGCTGATGTTTTTTGGGGGTTTTCTTTGTAAAGGTATAAACAATGAAAGTCTCAGGGCTCTGTGTGCGGGCAGGCGGAGAGGAGGATCCAAACGCAGGACTCAGACACTAACGTGAAACTCAAAAACCTCAGCTTTATTGCTGGTACGAAAACAAAACATGAAGTGACCACTGAAACCGGAGAACAGGAACACACAGGCAGAGACCAAACAAAAAACAAGGAGCACCAGAGTCCAAAAACGCAGGAAAGCACTTCAAAAACAAAACAAAACCAGAGCTCAAGAGTCCACGAAAAGTTCAGGGGACTGACCGTGCACACGGCAACGGCGGCGACGGGCAATCAGTTCTGGGGGTCGACCGTGCACACAGCAACGGCGGCGGCGCAAGAAAAACCAATCAGGAGGCCGACCACTCGGAAGGCAGTGGCAGCCACTGAGCAGGTCCGGAGGTCGGCCGCGATGCCAGCGGCGGCGACGAACTCTTTCCGGAGGCCGTCCCCAAAGGCCATGATGCCAACTTAGCGGCCTGGAAAACGGCTGGCAGAGGCGAGGCGGAACAGGTCGAGCTGGCTCTGACGGCGGTGTGGCAACCGCAGGACTAGACGAGGCAGGACCAGACCAAGACGAAGGCGGAGACGAGGCAGGACCAGGCGTGGATGAAGACACCGAGGCAGGACCAGGCGTGGATGAAGACACCGAGGCAGGACCAGGCGTGGAAGAAGCCGGAGCTGGGCCAGACGAGGAGGAGGCGGCTGAAGCGGAGGCTGGACCAGGCGACGCTGCTGATGCAGAAGCCGGACCAGGCGACGCTGATGCTGCAGAAGCCGGACCAGGCGACGCTGATGATGCTGAAGCCGGACCAGGCGACGGCGTGGGTGAAGCCGAAGCCGGACCAGGTGAGGATGAAGCCGGAGCCGGACCAGGCGAGGATGAAGCCGGAGCCGGACCAGGCGAGGATGAAGCCGGAGCCGGACTAGGCGAGGATGAAGCCGGAGCCGGAGCTGGCGAGGATGAAGACACGGAGGCTGCAGCTGGCGAGGTTAAGAACTCTGATGCTGCAGCTGGCGGTGGCGTGGAAGCCGGAGACGGAGGCGCTGCAGCAGGTGGCAGCGTGGACGAAACTGTGGATGCGGCTGCTGGTAGAACAGCTGGTGGCTGGACGGGCTCCTTGGGCCCCCCAGCTGGTGAACCAGGAGGCTGGACGGGCTCCTCGGGCCCCCCAGCTGATGAGGAAAGTTGCTGGACGAGCTCCTTGGGCCCCCCAGCTGGCGAAGCAGGAGGCTGGACGGGCTCCTCGGGCCCCCCAGCTGGTGAAGCAGGAGGCTGGACGGGCTCCTCGGGCCCCCCAGCTGACGAGGAAAGTTGCTGGACGGGCTCCTCGGGCCCCCAACTGACGAGGAAAGTTGCTGGACGGGCTCCTCGGGCCCCCCAGCTGGTGAAGCAGGAGGTTGGACAGGCTCCTCGGGCCCTCCAGCAAAAACAGCCTCAGGACCATTGGGCACCGGAGCCCCTGGCACACACAGGACAGAACCAGCAGGTGCGGAGACCTCTGGCGGGGACAGAGCAGGACCAGCAGGCGCGGGGACCTCTAGCAGGGACAGAGCAGGACCAGCAGGCGCACGAGCCTCTGGCAGGAACAAAACAGGTTGTGCTGGCTTCTTTATGTCCAGATGTCCAGAGTTAACCGAATGCTGATATTTAACCTCTAGGGAGGCCCCGGAGAGAGTAGAAGTCCCAAATTGAGCTAGGTCTTGAGGAGCAATGAAAGTCTATGTGGGGCTATTCTCCTCCTGAAAATGAGTGGGTGGAGATGGTGGCTGAGGAGCAGGCCGTGTTAATGGCTGAGGTGCTGGCAATACCAAAGAGGGCACTAAGGTCGACTGAGATGCAGGAGACGGAACTGACTGGAGAACAGGAGGAGACAGAACTGATGATAAAGCTAATGATTCTTCTACCAACTGAGCTACCGACTGGGCCATAGACTGTAACAAAGTTTGTAATAAGTCTGGCTGTGGTAGCGACTGAGCTATGGATAGCGGGGGTGAAGACTGAGCTATGGGTGACTGAACTTGAGGTGAAAGTGGTGGTGGAGTTGGTGACTGGGCTACAGGCGGCTGCTGAGCAGGAAACACTGGATACTGAGCTACAGGTGGCTGCCGAGCAGAAAACTGAGCTGACACGGGCTTAAGAGTCTCTGGGGTGACACACACATTGTTCGCTCTCACAGAAGTGTCGAGTTGAGGACGAACAGCAGTCACTATATGCTTGACGGGTTCAGGAGCATGATAATCACCTGGAACCTTTTGAGGCATAGAGTCATAGATCTCCTTGGTTTCATCAACAGGTTTAGAAAGGTGAGGTATGGGACAGTCTAAATAGTGCAATGAACCGGGAGAATTGTCCTTCAAATAATCACTCCTTTCATTTACAGTTCTTATTTCAGCAGGGGGCGAAAGAGTAGCCCCACCACTCACCCTGTTCAGAAAAAATCCTAGGCTCCCACTGGACCTGTGAATGCTGGCGGCGGGTCCGCCGCTTTCCCGTCGAAGAGGGATCGGGACTGGCTGAGGGTGACGTGGCAAAACTCTGCAGCGGCTGCTCCTCCTGCGGTGTGAAATCGCTGGGTGAGTCGGGTGGCACAATAATGATTCCTAACATTTTGTAGAACGCCTGTGCAGGTGTAAGCTGGTTGCTTGCAGGCTCATAGTAATCCTCCTGGGACCGGCTAGAGCGGAGACCGGGGCGTCCGCGGGGAGGAAGAAGACGAGTGGGCCGAAGTAGGCTGCCAGCGAGGAACGGCAGCACGGAGGCCCTCCAAGCGCTAGCCGGGTCCCGTCAAAATGGGAGCTGCGCTTCCACCGTGAGTCCGCTGGATCCATTACTGGTCGCGTCATTCTGTCAGGGCTCTGTGTGCGGGCAGGCGGAGAGGAGGATCCAAACGCAGGACTCAGACACTAACGTGAAACTCAAAAACCTCAGCTTTATTGCTGGTACGAAAACAAAACATGAAGTGACCACTGAAACCGGAGAACAGGAACACACAGGCATAATCTGAGGGTACGACACGACACCGAGCATGGGAAAACACAGGACTTATATACACAGGGTAGTAACGGGGGAATCGGCAACAGGAGGGAGACACAGCTGGGAGAGATCAGGGCTAACGAGACATGGGGAACAAAGCTGCACACACTAACATAAGACAAAGACTTTCACAATAAAACAGGAAACATGAATCACAACTCAGAGACACGGACTCAACACAGAGAGACAGAAAATGACACCTGGAACTGAACTATACATGAAACCACAATTCCTAAAACATGGATAACAGAAACATAAAACTGGAGTTATTATTTACTCTACGCAGCTGCCTCTTCTACTGTCTTCTCCCCCCCCCCCCCCCCCCCCCAACTCTCTTGTTGCTACTTCAATCATGAAACTGATCAATGATCAGCTGATCGGCTTTTCTCTCTTGCTTGTTTATCGCCCACTTTGCGCCAGAAAGAGGAAACCAGCGGATGTCGCGCTAAACAACAGCAGCATGCTTAAGCTTGATCAGCTGTTGTTAAAATATATTTAATATTACTTTCTAGTATCAGCTGATGTTTGCTGGAGCCACAGCTGTAAAAGCTGCTGGTCATGATATCGGTTTGGTTATCCGATGAGAGAGGAACATGAAGATGAAACCAGGAGATGTCCTTACTGAATCATCAGAGCTGAACAGGTGATGGAGAAACAGGTTTTCCCTATTAGGTGACATGAATGAGTTGAAGGGAAGTTATGAACTGTTTCTGAGAGACAAATAACACCAGGATCCTTTTCTAGTAGCTGGAAGTGTTACATCCCTGAAAACAGGGGGAAAAGAATCACGAGAGTGATTATGACTCGCATCTCCCATGCAGTAGTTTATTGCAGTGAAAATGAGCAGAAACGTTTCACATTCTGTACTGCTAAATGTCACATGGTGGAAGAAAAACACTAAATAATAAACCGAAATACTAAAGTGCTTACTATACATATACTTGAGCAGGTTTCCTGACCAAATGGCTGACAATCGCGGCGTTTTTAACTCCTGCAGTTATCTTAATGGCCATTACACAGTACAAAACACAGCTCAAAACCGCCACGTGCACAAAATTGTAATGTAATGCTTCTAATGCTTAGAAAACAATGAAGGATTACCTCTTAAATATCTTAACAGTGTACACATTGGAAATATATCAACTTTTAAACATTTTTACCTGAAAACAGGGGGAAAAGAATCATGAGAGTGATTATGACTTGCGTCTCTCATGCAGTAGTTTATTGCAGTGAGGAGAACGCGTGAAAGCCCACTAGTGGAGAATAGAGACACTACTAATCGATCCCAGAAAAGGCTTACTAGCCGGTCACTGATGTATAGATTGTAGTTCTCTTAAGTAACATGAAAGCCATTAATATAACATGAAAAATAATAAACTCTTAACCATTTTCTTACCATATTTACATTATTTTCGTCCTTATATCAACTGATATGAATTAGTATTAACTGAACAGTTTTATATGCAGTAGTCCTTCAACCTGTCACAGAAGCTGGTAACTGTGCAGGGGCGGGTCTAGCAAAGTTTTGCCATGGGGCCAGGTAGGGCATTAACAGGGAGAGTGGGGCACAAAGAAATACTTTTCTTTCTTATTCCCATTTAAAATGTCTCGCTTTTATTAAATAATTACCCAAATCTTACAACCAAAGTTGTCATCTGATGTAAAATGTATAGAAATCATACATAAATACCAACAAAACAGTGTACTTCACTGTGACAACAGCATTTGTTTTCATTCAAAGGCTTTATGGCTTTTCCTATAATACCTTGTGGGCAGGTCTCTAGTCAAAATTTTTTGTCCCAGTCCAGCCCTACCCTCATCCATTCTCTGTCCTTCATCTGGTGAGTGGTGTATTTTTCCTTCAGAAACTTTGCTAAATATTGTATAACATTATTATATTGGTTAATATAATGTATTAACTTTATTTTCAGTTACGGAGTTTGGTGTTTTTTTTGTTGTTGTTGTGTTTCTTTTAGCAAATGTTTCCCTGCCAGTGTCCTTTATAGTTTCCACTAACTGCAAAAACAGACACAAAGCATGGTTCAGGTCACTGCACAAACAATGTTTTTACTCTGATTTTTGTTCTTCTTCGGTTACTACTTTCATAAATAAGTGAAACAATAAAACAAAATAATATCAATAAAAGCGGTGCCGATGTTGGATGTACACAGGTGGGTGGACGGACTTTCTGAGCATTGCCAGCTGCTAAATGCTTCATTGTCTTTCAGCAGCTGGTGTGTGTGTGTGTGTGTGTGTGTGTGTAGGTGTGTGTGTGTGTGTGTGTGTGTGTGTGTGTGTGTGTGTGTGTGTGTGTGTGTGTGTTAGTGAGTTTATCAGGGCTTGTTTGGTTTAAACACCCTGATGTTGCTTCCAAAAACACTGAACCTGAGTATTCGGCCACAAATCCAAAGCCATCAACTAAAAAACTTTCTACTTTCTACTTTTGGCACTTTACTTCACTCTGTCTGATGCCTCAGTGGTGGTGGGTACGGTCTTACAAAAGATCCTTTGAGGTGTTCAGGCTACCTCAAAGCATCAACATATAATTTTTGTGATTATTAAACCTGTTCCCACCCTTCTGCTCAGATCTCAGGTCTGTTCTCCTGCCCATCGGAGTGCAGATGTCACTGTATCCATCGCAGTGAAACCTTGCCGTCTGTTAAACTATATTTCCACATGGTGGCAGTGGTCCGGAGCGCTAACACGCCTGGCCACTCCAGCCTTCGGCCTGTCAGCTCCGCTGGGCGGTGGCGTTGGAGCAGGAAGCGGGTTAATACCTTAATCCAAATAGTAGATCCATCCAGCGGCGGCGCAGCCACGCGTGGAGCGGCCGGTTAGACTCTTGCAATCTGCAATAGGCAAGGGGTTCAATTCCAGTGGTGAGAGGCCAGAGAGGGCCGAGAGGCGTATCTGATGACGGATTTGATTCTGTAACCCCGCGCTGTTAGAGCGGGAGAGGGGCAGCGGTGGTGGTGAGCCGCGAGGCAGAGGCACCCACCGTGCAGCAGCTCTCATTTCTCCACTCAGAAATGGAGAGTGTGTGGGTGGAGGTGTGAAGTTGGGAGGGGGTGTAGTGGGTGATGGGTGGAGGGCTTGAGATGGGTGCCTGGGTCCCCCCCCCCCCACACACCAAAAAGCCCCTGGCTGGATGTCACACTTCATCCTGCCCTCACTCTGTGCTCACTCATCACGGCTTATCACTGAAATGCAGCCCGGCACTGTGCCGCTCCACCACACACACACAGACACAGCTACAAACTCCCCATCTTACTCACATATAAATACAAAGCTGCCATACAAATACTCCAACAGATATTCACAGACTCGTGCAGCTCCTTACATATAATCTGTCACACACAAACTCCCAGTCTGACATGTTTGTAAGGTCAACAGTCTATAAACCAGATCGAGCTTCCTTCTGGTCATTTCCAACCACACAAGGCTTTTTCGGGAGTCAGAAGCTTCAGATGAATTTTTGGCTGTCACCAACCATCTGCTAAATATAATGTGTGTCACAAAAGATGGAAAAATACACATAAAAAAGAGTGATGGAGAAAACAGAAATATTAAGTTCTTTAAAACAAAAATAAAAAAAAACAATGTTCAGCCAGCACCACACCAGAGGAAGGAGGAGTTATGTTCGTCTGTAGTCATTCATGCTGGCACGGTTCTGGGAAAGCAGCAGTAATGAACAGAACATTAGAAACGATATAAAGGAAATGCCTGGGTGGAGGGGGGGGGGGGGGGTTACCAAATGGCTTGCAGATGCACAGCAGCTACTGCCAAGCTGAGGACCTTTAACAACTCAGCCCATGTAAGACTTGCAATTGTAGCAAGGTTATTATAACTAAACAAATTAGAACAAGGCAAAAATTCCAGTTTACTGAAATCAAAATAAAAGCTAGACTTTGGGAAAAGGCAAAAACTAACCAAAATAATTCTGAAACCTTTTGAAAGTGAAATAAAAATAAAAACAGAATTGCAGTTAGAAGTTTACATCCACTTGTCAAGGGCATAAACACTCATCAAGTGCTTTTAATGATTTCTTTGAATTGTTCTTTTCCCAGGATGGAATGATTGTGTATCAGACATATTTAATGTCTTTAACAAAATGAGAGCTGGGTGCTGCCCACAGGATCAACCTGAAGGCCTTCTGGAGAAAATCAGATTAAGATTGGGCTGTTTGGCCACAATGACCAGGGGGTGTGTTTGGAGTCAGGCTTTCAAACCCAAGAACGCTTTACCAACTGTGAGGCATGGTGGTGGTACCATCATGCTCTGGGCCAGTGTTAAGGATACATTGTACAAAGTGGATGTAATAATGAAGGACTTGATCCAAATGATTCAACTTCACATCAAATCATTGGCTAGGTGGCTGAAACTTGGCCACAGTCACACATTCCAACAGAACAATGATCCAAACACACATTGGAACTGTTTTTGGATTAAATGTCTCGAATGGTCTTTACAAAGCACCAACCTCAACAATACTGAACATGTGTGGACTGCACATGAAAACCAGATCTGTACCAGGACACCAACCAGTTTTAAATGAACTCGGGCACTACTGCCGAGAATAGTGGGCAAATATCCAGCTACCAGAAGTGTCAGCTCAAGGTGCAACTTCAGGGATATTGAACCAAATATTAGTGGCTATGTTTGTATGTGTTTGAGTCTGTATGGACCCCGTGTGGATTAGAGGAAATCACAATAAATTAAAAAAAATACAACCAATTCTTGTTTGTAAAAGTCATTAAAGATGTATTCTGTACAATCATTAAATCTTGGGAAAAGAACAACTCTAAGAAAGTATGAAAACCCCAAATTACCCTGACGTTAATGCAGAAACTGTTTTTACAGTCTGTGTCCGTTTGCTTCAATCTGTTAATCAAACAAACATCAGGATGCTTTCAGGTACACATTAAGTCAGAGTGAGTAATGTTTCAGTGACACAAAGTGTTGTATTTGTCTTGTAATACCAACTGTAAACTTGACACTACCCATATTATATTAATAACAACAAAAAAAACTAAACTAAACTAAAACAAGACATTATGGTAACTAAACTAAACTAACTAACTAAAAATTTAAAAAGAAAAAGAAAAACTTTAAATGAATTAAAACTAATCAAATTTACAGATATTTCTTTTCTTGTGAGCAGACCACTGCACTCAGAGCCAGCTGTCTGTTTATGATTACATTGTGTTACTTCATCAAGGTCACAACCTTCTCCTTTGTTCCCCGACTCAGAGGTTTTCTGATTTGTTGTTTTGACTGCAGGTCATTTTCTGTCTGTCAAATCGAACCAGAGTTAAATCAGACTCAGCACTATGGTCTCAAAATGTGGTCATAAATATTTTGTACTTGTAAAAAAGATTTGTATGTGTAAAAAAGATTTGTGTGTGCATATAAAAGATTTGTATGTGTAAAAAAGATTTGTATGTGTAAAAGGAATTTGTGTATGCGTAAAAAAGATTTGTGTGTGCGTAAAAAAGATTTGTATGTGTAAAAAGAATTTGTGTGTGCGTAAAAAAAGTTTTGTATGTGTAAAAAAGATTTGTGTGCGTAAAAAAGATTTGTGTGTGCGTAAAAAAGATTTGTGTGTGCGTAAAAAAGATTTGTATGTGTAAAAAAGATTTGTGTGTGGACTTAGAAAAAAAACCCCTGCAAGTTACAACTACGGATTTTTGACCCTATTTTTCTTCCCTTCATCTGATTGGTCAATGTCATGTCAATCACAAATGTAACAATCCAATCAGAGAACAGATGGGTTTGGCTGTCGGAGGGGCGCTGTTTTGAACTGCAGGTCCTTGAAGGGTGATACCGTTTGAAGCTGGAGGATCGCTATATAAATATCCGATAGCAGCTAGGTCCCCTAACTTTCAGAAGCTGTTGAAAGGAAAAAGGTGTGGTATATCAGTGGTTAGAAATAACATTATTACTTTAGGATTAGTTTAACACAAAGTCAGGGCTGACCCAGGACCATTGCTGTGAGTCACAGTGGCAGCATAAAAGTCCTTTCACATCGGATGCAGGATACGCTGCTAATGCTAACTGCTAACTAAAAGCAAAGGATCCAGAATTTGTTACGCTGGCTGCTGGGCTCTGTGGGGTTTTGCAGCTGCTCTACCTGTACTAGATGCACCTGCTCCTTGTCTTTTCTATCTCTGACTTTATGTCTGTTTGTTTTTTTTGCTAGTTCTTCAAATGTTCAATAAAAACATGTATGCTAATTCATAACGAAGAAAGCTTTGTAATGAAGACTGTCATTTCCAAAACACTGCCCGCCCCCACCCCGCGGTCCGCAGCGCTGTTGAAAAGGCTGTGGAAGTCCCTGTGTTAAACACGTAGACCTGTGACATAAAAATCACCAAACTCGGACGACCACAGACTGTTTTCCTTCGTGGTGATGAAGGAAAACGCTGGGTTGGCATGTAAAAGGGCATTTATTCCCTTCAAAGACCTGCAGTTCAAAAAAAGCGCCCCTCGACAGCCAAACCCATCTGTTCTCTGATTGGATTGTTACATTTGTGATTGACATGACATTGACCAATCAGATGAAGGGAAGAAAAATAGGGTCAAAAATCCGTAGTTGTAACTTGCAGGGGTTTTTTTTCTAAGTCCACACACAAATCTTTTTTACACATACAAATCTTTTTTACGCACACACAAATCTTTTTTACGCACACACAAATCTTTTTTACGCACACAAATCTTTTTTACACATACAAATCTTTTTTTACGCACACACAAATTCTTTTTACACATACAAATCTTTTTTACGCACACACAAATCTTTTTTACACATACAAATCTTTTTTACGCACACACAAATCTTTTTTACGCACACACAAATCTTTTTTACGCACACAAATCTTTTTTACACATACAAATCTTTTTTTACGCACACACAAATCTTTTTTACGCACACACAAATCTTTTTTACGCACACAAATTCTTTTTACACATACAAATCTTTTTTACGCACACACAAATCTTTTTTACACATACAAATCTTTTTTACAAGTACAAAATATTTATGACCACATTTTGAGCCCATACTCAGCACTCCATCTCTTACATAAAGATATTATGTAACGCAGGTTGGTGGAGAGGCTGTACTTCCAGAGGTGTTCGTATGTGGGAGAGTCACTGAAGCAGCTTTCATTATCACTGTTACATCACACACACACACACACACACACACGCACGCACGCACGCACGCACACACACACATACACAGACAAAGCTGTGTGGTTTAAATGACGCACTTTCATCTGAAACAAGTCAGGATGTTAGAGGTTTGATTCAACTGAAGGTGAACAGGAAAGACTGCTGTGGGGGGCTTTTTTTAATCTCTTTTTAAAACTTTGTAAATGTTGACCAAACAGTATTTTTCCCCACAGTACTCCAGCAGCTGAAAAAAATATATAAAATGAATGTTTAAAAAAACCCACTATGCTTAAATGCACATAATTTTTCAAATAAATGTTTACTTTCATGCATATTAGTACACATTTCCTGTGATGTCAGGCTCCGGTGGATGCAGTTTTTCATACAAATAAAGTGTCAGGCTTGCACAAAGGACGTAAAGCCAGAAGGGAGTTCTTCAGACACTTCAGCAGTACTCAGACTTTGAGTTCAGCGGCGGTTGTCAGCCTCTCTGTGCTGAGAAAGTTAAAACTAGGGAGCAGATGTTAAGTAAGAGGGCAGATAAACTATCAGAAACAGGAGATCCTGCAGCAGCAGACAAACAGCTATAGAATTCTGCTGTCTGTCCATGTGCACAGCACTTAAATAATTATTCGGGCTGAGGTTAGCTAACAATAGCACTCTGCTAACATGGATAAATTGTGAGACAGAAAAATTAATATTAAGTATTTGACATATGTGTATAAAGCTGGCTAACTGAGCACGGGGCTGACCTGCTAACTTATCTGGTCATTTCTAGATGAGTTTATCAACCAAAGTAAGCAAACATTAATAGATTTGTGCAGTGTAGCCAAGTTAGAGCTAACTGGCTAATGATATCTTGTATGCTAATATTACTGGCAATAAAATCACATTCGAGTTACATTTAGCAACCACTATTAGGCACGTCTGTTAATATCCTAACATTTAGCATGTATACATGTTTTTTTTTTTTATTTATGTACGGAACTGTTAACCAAGGTTAGTATAGTTAACTAAAAATAAACTAAAACCTAAAACTAGATGTTAAAAACCACTTAAATTAACTAAAATAAAAATAAAAACTAGAGCTTTAAAAGATATTATAAATAAATTTATAAAATTATAAATTTATGATTAATACTCACTAGTCCTCCTGGTGGTGAACTGTGAATTTAACATTGTGGCTTATTTTGTGTCATTGTCAATATCTGTAGAGCCACTATGATCACTAACACCACAACGTAGCAGCAAGGGGAAGTGGCTGAGCAGGAAGTTTAGAAAGATTAGGCTCCAGACAACCCGCCGTGATTCTTTTTTTTTTTTTTTTTTTTTTTTTTTTGTGTCCCGTTTGGATCTTTAGCCATCAGAATTGTTGTCTTAAGGCCAAGAAAGCTGCCGAGCGGATTTATTTTACCAAGTGGATCATCATGGCCTTGCCATATTGGTCCATTTGATTGACCTTTATTATAATTATGAATTTATTTTATTTTCAGTTGCTACAAACGGGACAGACATGACTGGGGGATAGGACAGGGAGAAAGAATGAAAGACAGAGAGGGAGAGAAAGAAAACCAAAGGGGAGAAGAGACAGTGAGAAGGGGGGGAAGAAAGAAAAAAAAAACACCTGGGTCACCTGTATGGAGAAAAAAAACAGAAGAGAAAGCAAACAACAAAGAGCAACATAATAAAAAAAACGGCACCATCACAATAAACTAGCTAGCAGTAGATAACAGTAGATACTAAATAATAAACTATATTGTGCAGCACGCAAGATAGACAGCGCACAATGTGCTTTGAGGCAGCAGCCAAGAAAGCTGTAGTCCGCGTCTGTGAATACCCGTGTGTACACCTGTGTGCATACCTGTGTGGATCAGCATGCTTGCATTCCAAAGGTTTCTCCATGTAACGATCTGCTAGGGAGTGTGGGGAGCCACAGCCCCATCCTCCAGGGTATGAAGCAGGTATGGAGGAGATCAAAACTCCAGACATCCAGAGGCCCCCAGAACACAAGAGACCAAGGAAGACCAACAGAGGGGCAGCCGCGCCACTGTCCCAGAAAGAGCTGAGGAGAGTCCCAGATGAGGGGTCACACAGCAGCCGCGGAGCAGAAGCCCGTGAGCTCCGCCGGCAGCCAGCTGTGCCTGAGTGACCGAGCCCCAGGCCGAGAGGCCGGGGGCACCCCACCTCCGAAGTGGCCCGAGCGAGCCCCAGGCTCCAGGCCCCGATAAGCGGCCGCCAAGGAGTGAGCCGGTGTGTACCCGGACGCCCACCCCCAGACACAAAGAACCACCAACGCACCGACACCTGAGGGAGTCCGCCACTGGCAGGGGAAGTGGTGGTAGGTGGAGATAGGCCTCCAAACCTTGGAGGGCCTGAGGTGTCCCCAGAGAGGTGGCGTCCGATACCCAACCTGACATATAGACACAGACATACAGGCACACACAGACACAAACATCCATTCCCACCCTCATGCTCTCATATGCACTTACTCCACACTCAACCAACGTGGAGACAGACATAAAGAGACGCTGTACACACGATCACACTCCCCAAGCGTACTCTACAAACCGGGTCTAGGTACCCTTGCCCCTGGAGGGGGGAACTGCACCCAGACCCAGGTGGTGTTACCCTTTTCCCTGCAGTGGGGAGAGGCAGACCGCCCCGACTCCGTAGCAGCAGCAGGGAGGCCCCACACTCCAGACCGCAGTCGGACGGCCAACTCCTCCTAGCCCCCCCGCTCCAGCAGGCCGCAGAGGATGGGGGTGAGAGAAGACTCCAAACCTCCCTCCACCCGCTCATTGTAGTGTTGATGCATGTGTGTTCTAAGGTGCATTTAAAACCCAGGAGGGCATGGAGCTACCTGCCAGAGAACAGCAGGTAAGAGCATGGTCCCTCCTGCTAGCCCTCAATGTCTACGTGTATTTAAAATTGAGAGGTGGGCAACGACGTCAGGGGTGAGGTGTACACCCTGATGGTACTTTGGATTCCGTATATCGTGCCCACCCCCAAGATCCTATATGTATGTGTAATGAGAGTGTGAGTAATGTGAATGTCTACGTTGTGGGATAAAATTGAGGCAGAGGCAGCCAGAAGGGGACAGAGGGGGGGGGGGGGGGGGGTAGCCTCCTCTGCACCCTGGTGACATACCCCTACTCCAAGGCCCTGCATGTGTGGGTGGTTGTGGTGGAGCGGGAAGAGGGAGGCAGCTGGAGATGGGGAGGGAAGGAAGGGAGGGGCAGCTCCCCCGCTGACCCCAGTAGGCACTCCCATACTCCGCGACCCGCCAGGGAAAGGGGGCCCAAGCCACCCAACCCCACCACAGAGAAAACTGCACCCACCCCGCCATCCACTCATCTTCCAGACTACATGAGACAATAGACGCCGAGGCTGAGATTTTCCTCCACCTCTCCTGTATCTCCCCCTCCTGCAGAGAGTTCCTGAGGAGAGGAAAGCTCATGGTGATTCTTTTAAAAAGAGCAAAATGCATTGAGATATTCCTCTTTATAGTAACTGCCATGGACTCGTGGGTTAATTCTGTTGGTTTAGGTTTGAGAGACATGTAACGGATGTTAGAGGCACTGACTGAAGCAGGAGAAGCATCACCAGTGGGAAAAATAAGTCCAGTTTTCCCAGTGAATTCTCTGATGTGTTTTAGAGTTTGGATGTGTTGAAATAAATCAACACCTGATACTTTTGTTTTCTGCTCCTTCTCCTGCAGAAGAGTCAATACCTGTTTTTTTTTCTGACGCTTTTTCATTCTTCAGGCTTTCACCCACACATACTTCCTTTCAAGCTTTATTTTAAATCCATTTTTCGACTTCTCTCTCTGTCTCGTTCTGACACAGCAAAGCCTTTTTTGTGTTGTTTTTAGTCAGGATGTCTCTCTGCCAGCAAATCAACAGAAACATCAGGCGTTGGCTGAATTAAAGACGATTCGAGGGAGGACGGTTTTAGCAAAATGATTTTCAGACTAAAGTGACCTCTCTTCACTCTCACACTCGTGCAGCTGTTTTCGAATGTTAAAAAATAGTTATTGAATGTCTATTTAATTGATTTTTGGAGGTGCGGGGGGATGTCTTATCAGGCAGCAGCGGCAGGAAATGCAGAATGAAGTGGTTTGTGTGTGTGTGTGTGTGTGTGTGTGTGTGTGTGTGTGTGTGTGTGTGTGTGTGCCCAATGCTTGATTGATTAGGAAGCTGCATTTACAGACTGTTTGGCATTCACCTGCTAATTAATGCTAAATAATAAACCAATAAAATGCTGGAATTTTAGTCATGAAAATAAAGCTCTCAGCTTCTTGGATGATCTGTTAGTACAATCAGCCACACAGCAGACATGTTAGTGAATAATTCTACTTATCAATCACAAGACTGCCTCAGATATTTGATCAATAGATTTTGTTTTTTTTTTGTTTGTTTTTTAATGTCATATATTCATGCATGGTTATTGTTATTGTTCAGTATGGTTACAGTGAGTACATGAAACTATGAAGAGTTAAACTGAAACCTAAGAGGCTTGATTATTTTATTCCGATTATTCCACATGCATATTTTTTATATATCACTTCAGTCCACAACAGTGAAATGATCAATAATGAAACCCTTGTGCTTGATGTTTAAGAAATTATTATTGACTAATTATTGGTTTTCTATTTTCCTGAAATGAGACAAAACTGCAGTGTGTTTATGGAGAGAGAGGAAGGCAATGAATAAGAAAAATGATGTTGCATATATAAGAAAAAATGAGAGGGAGAGAAGGAGGAGAAGCACAAATAGTGACTGAGATGAGGAGTGAAGACTGGAAGGAAGCGGAGGAGAAAAGATCTTTGGGTTGGGCGTTTAATCCTGAGGACAGTGGTAATAATAATGATGATGATGATGAATATCCGACCATGGGGGTCCAGTTTCTCCGTCTGAAACCGAAGGTCTCTGCCTGCAGTTTCTGTTTAGATTTGATCGCATTAAGAATTGATGAGCCACTGATATTAAGTGTTGGCTCTAAATGGATTTGATGGTGAGGAATATAAAACCACAGAGGAGAATTTAATATCCGAAATGTGATGAATGTGGAGGAGGAAGAGCATCGACAGGAAGCCAAACTGAAATCAATCAGGGGTGGAGTGGAAGTATAAAACAGTGAGAGAGGAGAGTGCAACGCGATGATAATAACTGATGCTAACAGCTGGAAGGGTAAAAGGATCATTCAGGTAAAACTCAAAAATCAACATTGTTTTAATGCTATTCATGTTTTTCAGCTTCAATTATAATATTAATAAAATCACAGAGGAGCTCATCATCACCATAATCTTTATTGATACCATCAGTGTTGTGATTATTGTCATAATCAGCTTTTTATTCTCAAGTTTGAAGCTGAACATGTGAAAACAAAAATGACACAGATTTATTTATTTTTTTAAATTCCACATATTTACTTTAAACTAACAATAACAATAAATATACAGGGAAAACTAAATGACCTATATAAAAGGGTTTTTTCTTTTATAAAGAAAATAGGTAAATAAATACTTTCCAAAAACAGTACCACCTTCATTCTCTCTAATGTTCATCATGACCTTCATAGTCATCTTTATGATTGCCATCAGCACCGCAGTTAGCACCATCTCCATAATCAATATCATCCTCGTGATCATCTATAATGTCACCTTTGTCATCATCTTCACAATAGCCATCACGGTCATTTTCATCAGCAACATAACTGCCATCATCATCATCATCATAATAACCATGCCGTGACCCGCTCTTCCTCACTGATGTTTGCTATGCTCGCGTCCCAGTTTCAGGACCAGGGACAGCGCAGACCCTGCTGGCTTTCCTTGTGAGCACCTCAACGTGCTGCTGCTGCTCTTTACTCTCGTCTGTTTGCTTCATGGTCGCACATGCTGATTGGAAGAAAAAAAACTTATATAATTTGAATGTTTACTCAACATTCCTCCTGCTTTCAGAAACCTTTAACAGAAACAAGCTTGAGTACCGTAACGCTGGAAACTCAACAAACTCAAGCTCAAATTTTTTATTGGCCTTGAAGGAGAGGTCAGAAGTCAGTCTGAAATGATATTTTAAATCTTTACACATCATTTTATATACGCTGACAAAACACAGCACATTTGTAAGAATCATAGTTTTAAAGTTTTAAGAATTTTTGTAAATTTCCCATCAATAAATCATTAAGTTGACCTTGAAGACCTCCGTGGATGCAAGTCAGATTACTAACATGAACCCAGTTGGTACCCCTACAAAGTTTTATCAGAATCCATTTAAAATGTTTCCATCTATCCTGTTTACACACCTGTGTCGCCATCCACCTGTCAATCAAAGAGGCCACACTCCTAATAATGTAAACTGATAATGTAAATTTAAACAGTCAAGTTATAAGTCGTTCTTCCCCTGTTCAGAAGGGAAGAATTACCTATAGAGACTCAAACAGTATGTGTATCACGCCGTGTCATCACGTCATGTAAACATGTTTATTTCTGCTGTAAAGTTTTAACATGGGGACTGAATCACTGCTGGAGCCTCTAGTGGACATTAGAGGAAGTGCACTTGTACAGTTGGCTTTGTTTTTCAGTCCTGGAGGTTGATGCTGAAAGCGATTTATAAAATGAACAATTAACAGACCTCCATTTTTGTACCGCACTGATGTTGGTGAGTCTCAGCCAGGCCACTGGTAAAAAAAAACGAAGTGAAGTAATGCTTCATTATGTATCCACACTACTAAAGCAGCATGTGTGTGTGTGTGTGTGTGTATGCGTGCATGTAGCGGCCCCTCATCTATCAGTGTGTATCCAACCAGGCAGCAGCTCTGACTGCTGGCTAAGCACAAACAGGAATGAATTAAAAACACTCATTTACACACAAAGTCCGTCTTTTAGTCCCTTACCCACCATTCTTTCTAAACAGGAAGTCAGTCAGCACTCTGACCACAGCACACAGACACACACGGAGGCCAGCGCAAAGCAGCTTGTTTGCAGTTTTCAGTCCAGTTGCAGCCATCAGCCCTGCTGGTTTTGTGATGTTGCCTCCCTGAACAGCAGCTCTCGGCGGGTCAGGAACAGTTGCATCTGCTGGCTCCCGTGGAGCAGCAGCGCTCTCGGTGCTTCACAGTGGCAATAATCTGCATTAACAGCTGTCTGCGCCCACTCAGACACACACACACATCTGCAGGCAAACAGCAGCGCTCGGCAACATGCTGCTTTCTGTTTGAAGGCCTCTGGAAGAGTTTAATTAGGCCCGGTTTAATCCACAGGATGCAACGATCTGCTCTCATCTTCAAAATATCATACCATAAAAGCAAATTTATAGGTCATCTCCCCTCCCATGGACACAGTTAACTACAGTACATGAACCCTTAGCCCCTACATCTGTTAGTCATCATAATGGTCAGACCAGAGGAAGCATTTTGCACCCTGGAGATAACATTTCCAAACAAGTGAAAAACATTTGAAACCCAACAGGTAACATTTTGAACCCCACAGGAAACATTTGGAGGGCTTTTTGTTCTGCATAGCCGCCATCACAGTGCTTCTCTCATCCCCAGAGTCAGACATCAAAGCCTCATTCGTTTGTTTCTCTGGAATAAACCTGCTGCATTTAACCCATCCGTCTCCACTCAGTTGGACTCATGAAATGCTGATGATAAACCCACCAAGCTCCAAACTCTTTCTTTTGCTTTGTACTTGGACAAAGGTGGGTGTGCTGGCGGTGCAGAGCAGGGGTAGAGGATGAACGCAGATCCTGGAAAGAATCACAAAGGAACTTAATTCTTTTTTCTTTTTTTTATGGCACCAAATCACAGCAACAGATGCCTGGAGGTGCTTTATATTGTAAAGTAAGGGGCCGGCGATAGCAACATAAAACTCTCCATCATGTGACAGCATCTGATAAACTGATAAAACTACCTACGACCTGTTTCTTTAGATTTGACTCATCTTCAGCAGTTTTATCATGAAGTAAATGCTCATTGAGAAGTACTGTCTAAAGAATAATGACATCATAATGAATAATGCCTGGACCTGATAGGTTCACAGCTCGTCCCAGTTTGCTTTCATTGCTAGCCAAGTTCTCAGTTTACAGCAAACTAAAAACGAGCGTGAGGCCACGAGGAATTGGCACAGACAGCAAAATAGTTTTATTATTATCTCTGAAAAAAATGCAGAGCTTCTGAGCTCGTGGTTGTTGTTTTTTTTTTTGAATTCAAGATGCTTTTAGGAGTTTAACAAATGCAACAACCACAATAAAGAACAAATTGATAAATCATGCAAACGATGCAAACATCAAAGCAAACCCACCCAACAGGTCCTCCATGACTACCTACCAACATCTGACTAAGCAGCTTCTAATAATGTGTCGATAAAGGGCAACACATCAACCGTTGCTTTAAAAATTCAAGGTGTAAGCATATACATATGTGTCATAAACATACTAGAACCAACATCAGATGCTTTGAAAGACGATCGAGGCAGAGGTGCGGTGCTGGTTCTGGTTTTCTCTTCCTGCTGAGCCACCCGGACGTCAAGAGGCTGCAGGAAGCCAGCAGTGATGCGGAAATGATTCGGACGAGGAATGGAGTCAATTAGGACAGCTGCAGCTCAGCGTGATGCCCAGAGGAGATGAGAGACAGGGAGCTGCTCCCCCAGGGAGAGCTGGGGGAGGACAGGGGGGAGTTTCACAGAGTACACAGGAGGTAGTGGGACACCAACACTTTTTTTTTTTGCTTGATTTTAACCTTTAATTTAGGAGAGTGTTAGTCACATCAGATTAGATCCACTGTGGATTCCAGCTTCAGAGTATTTATGTAATAATACTGAGCACAGCTTAGCTTATAATCAACAATGTATTTATTTTGAGTATTAGTTACTGTAAATGTCAAACAAGCAAAATATTTAAAAAAAAATCTAAATCAAAAATGAATTCAGTCAAATTCAGTAAGTCTTTTTTTATTATATTCAAATCGTGATCTTTCCCAAATCTAACAGGACACTGAGTGAAAATAGAAGTCAGTGTAAAAATAATACAAAATAAAAAAAAAAAAAGTCCTGTGCCGCCTGCAGTCCTATGTCTATAAAAAAAAGAAACAGCCACACCACCTGGAGTCAGGCCAGTTTACAGATGAAGACTAAAAAGACAAACATCATCACATGATGAGATGAAGCCAAGATGAAACTGCAAAAGCATGGAAAGAAACAGCTCAGGATGTGAAGTACGCATCCTCGGTCAAACACGGTGGAGGCAGCATTACTGCATGAGCTTTTTGTGGAACTGGGTCTCTGGTGTTTATTGATGATGTGACTGCTGATAGGTGCACTTCACCTCACATCACAATGCAAAGCAAAATGCAACCCAAGACTTTCTCAAGGCAACAAAGTGGATCTTTTTAAGGGCCAAGACAGTCAGTTAGATCAACCCAACAGAGCACCTTTTCAGTAACTGAAGATATAACTGAAGCACAACTGAAGGTGGCTGCAGTAAAGACTTGCAGACCATCTCAAGAAAGAAACAGCATCTGTGATGTCTGTGTGTTAAAGACTTCAGACAGTCACTGAGAGGAAAGGGATAACAGACTGCGTAAAAATACAATACTTGTGTTGAATTGACTGAATTACTGCTGAAAGCCTGCACTTCATTCACATGTCTGAGGAGCTTGGAAAGAAAAGCGTCTGGACTTGTTTAAGTTGCTTGAAGATGTTTCACCTCTCATCCGAGAAGCTTGAACTGAAGAAGCTTCTTGGATGAGAGGTGAAACGTCTTCAAGCAACTTAAACAAGTCCAGGCGCTTTTCTTTCCAAGCTCCTTAGACTATGATGACCTGGATGACTGAGAACCTTCACAGACACTTCATTCACACGTTGACCGTTTGATTTCAGATCCACTGTCTCAGAGGACCTGACTGTAAGTGAACGCAGTATCAGGGGTGGGTGAGCAAGCTCTTGTCTACTTTCTCTTTCTATCGTTTGTTTCTTTCTTCTCCTTTTTACCGTGTTCATCTTCTCTTTTTCTCTCCTTTAATAATCACCTTTCTTCTTTAATCTCCCCATATTATCTGTTCTTTCCTCTCTCTCCTCTTTGTTCTTCTCCTCCAGTTTCCCTCTCTTCCTGAAGCCTTTTTACCTTTTGTTACCTTGGGTTTCTTCTCATCTTTACCGCTCCCCCATCTCTCGTCTCCATCTGCCAAATCTCCTCCGTACTGTATCGCTGCTTTTTTGCCTTCACTCTGTAATCCCCCATTTTTGGTTTCCTACATTTACATGAAGGTTGGTGCCTGATGACTCAGGCCTCCCACCTTCCCTTCCTCTACTACAATCCATCTGTACGTCTCATCTGTTCCCTCCAATCCTGTGCATCATAAAACATGACCCAATCTTTAAAAGCAATCAAACAAAAAGAAAATACACACCAATGTGTTTAAAAAGAGACACAGAAAAGGGAAACTGGCTGTGAACCATGCAGCATGTAGAGCTGGATTCCCAGAAAAGGGAAGTCCTCTGAGAGAAAACACAAAACGATCACAGTAGGTGCACTAAAGTGTTTTGCGGGGGTATGGCAAGAATATTTTTGGCTGAAATGAAATGTCTATTTTCTCCCTTTGGAAGTAGGAAGAGAAGAAAAAATTGGAGGAAACAAAAACAAAGAGGCTCTCTCTGTGAACAGGAGGAAACCCAGCTGTAGAGTTTAAGGAGCAGGAGGAAGATGATGGGGAATACAGTTGTTGTGGTTCGCCGTTAATGCCTCGACTCTTCAGGGAGCGACAGATGAGCGGCTGAAACAAAACTCCCCATAACAACACACACAGAGGGAGAGCAGGAGGAGGAACAGGCAAACACACATGACGGCAGGATCTTAAAACAGGAAGTGATTTTCTTTCCAAACTGGCTGGAGGCGCAGCACCAAGCCTGAATTCGTGTACGGGATAATCGCGTGAATCCAAGCAGCTCGTTAAATCCTCGTGTTTCATCTGCAGACCAAAGATTTTCCGAGGGACAGAAAAAGAAAAGTAGATTTTTCTCTGTTCTGTGTCAGAAAGAAGTGTTTGACCGGCGCCTTTTGGCTCCGTCTACTTTGTGATCTGCACATCTTTGGCGCTCTTATTTACTGAATGATCCCATCCTGCTGACCTCAGGTAATTTTTCCTAAATATCCCACAGATTAATCAAACGTCTGAGTCTCTGAAACCTCCTAATATGTCTATCAAACAGTTTCTTTTTCAGAGGAGGATGTGATCATATTTCATGGCTGTAAGGTTTCGTGTGTGTGTGTGTGTGTGTGTGTGTGTCTGTGTGTGTGTGTGTGTGTGTGTGGTTGAGGCAAAGATTCACGGCTCTAACTGGTTCTGACTGGTACCAGTACTGGTACTGTTTATCACGGTGGAAACATCTAGTGTGGACTGACACATGCTGCAGGAAGCTCTGCAGGCAGCTTGGCCTGATTAGAAGTCCTCACCTGTCTAATGACAGGTGAATCTGGAGTTACAGGAGAGAGGAAAATCTAGGAAAACTGTTTTTGATGAGTCATAACAGAAGGTGCGAAGGCACACAGTGACTGGATAGACTGGATGAAGTGGGCCGCAGGAGGACAGAGGCGAGACCATAGAGAGTAATGCAGAAAATAGTCTAGCACAGTCTTATACCAGCTTCACTGAGCTCCCCAGACTCTAAAGCTGTTATTCGCACAAAGCCTTTCAACAGACATAGACACTGGATGAGAGGATTGAGGGCTAAGTTATGAGCTAATGCTAACTAGTCTTGAACTGCATTCATAGTCTGTATGGCAGCATCACACAGATGCAGATACCCGTTAATTAGTGCTCAGAAACATGCAAATGAAATCTTAAAACTGGAACTCAAACTTCTTGGATCATCTGTTAGTGTGATTAACTACACAGGTGATGGCAGGTGATGTCCACCTTCTCTGAAGCACCTTTCTGGTTTAACCTGTACTGAAGAATGTTCTTCTTCATGACTGTGAGTGTGCTGGCAGTGACTGGTTGGACTTTTGTCTCCATCCATCGAAGCAGCTTCTCCAGCAGCAACCTGCAGGTGGAAACTTTCTCACGGTTCATTATGTTTTAGATACTCTCGCCAACTCACAAGTTATTTACAAGACAGCTCCAATTAGCACCGTGTCCTGCAGCTAAAGCCTGGCCATTATCTTCTGCTTCAGTCCTCGGTACTTCGGTCTTTTCCGCCTGACACACAGCGCTTTGTTTACAGTTTAGCAAACGCTCATGTCTTTTTTAGCTGCAGTTTTATCCACCTCGCATTACTTTTCATCTTCTCGGCCACCGCCTCCTATTGTTTGTCATTACAGATCTTCCTGTGTGCAGGTTTGTTTGTTGTTGTTGTGCCGGTGCAAAACTGGGATGAGTCAAAGCGATGCAGTCGACATTTTACTGCTTTAACTAACGCAACGCCTGGGATTGGCTGTTTGCCAGCGCCTTTCATTCGCTGCGATTGACTGTGAGATGCAGAGCTTATCTGAAAAATCAGATGAGTTTACTGAAGCTTTTTTTTGCAGAAACGAGTCTGAAAGATGGCGGACGTCCATTCGGCCTTATTTCTGTTGTTGTTACCCTAATGAGTTGACGCACTCAGAGGCTCGGGGCTTCTGTTCAGTTTGAGAAACATCAAATTTTTCCCTCTTCAAAGATGCAGAAAAACTTGGAGGAAAAGGAACAATGAACGCCTTTAAGTTTATCGGCCTGGTCTTGCTTTGTCCTTTCCTCCCCCACTTCCTGCCAGATGAGAGAAGATCTCAAAGACGTCTTGCTAATGAGCGTGCCCCGAGGGAGGCGAGGATACGCCGGCATATTTCTGAATAAACGCTAAATGCACTATCATTTTAACAACATGCCATAATGGATGAGGCTGCAACCCAGACAGACAGGTAATCAATCTGTCATTCATTCTATCAATCAACATCCTGTGTGGGAATTTAGCAAACGGCCGCCTCAGTGTGTTCATGTGACAAATGTTTAAAAGGCTTTTTTATTTGCGACTTCTTTTTGTTTGGTACCTTCCTTCAACCCTGTTTTTCATTTTTCCTTCAACGGTGCCTCAGTTTTCCACCCATCACTTCTACTTTTCTCACTTCTTTTCCTTTTCAGCAGGAGGAGCTCTGCCAGCGCGCCTCCATCAGGCAAAAACTGAGACCAATGTTTTCATCCTTCTTCTGTTTTGATACCTTTAAGTTAAATATCAGTGTTTGAGGTGTTTACGGGGATAAATGCCATGAAAGTTTCATTCAATATTCTTACTCTCTCTTCCAGCAAGTAAGATACTCCACTAAGTCTTGACCTTTTCCATAAGGAGATATAAGGTAATATCTCAGGTGATCATAGAGTACAGAAGCCCCACCCACCAATCCAAAGTTATTTACAAAAAGGAGGAGCTAAAATCCTCTGCTGTGCTTCAGAATGAACTGTATCCTCCAGGCCTGAAAATAATGAAACCTGTCCCTGTCGCTAGAGACTCCACAAGGCCACGCGTTCACAGCCCTGTACCAAAAAACAAAAACAAAAAAACAAACAGTTTTGTCTCTAGGAGCGTTTAGCAGCTGCACGTTTTCCCACTGACAGGACCTGAATTATGAGGGAGCTTCATCAAATCCAGGATATCTTTTCCTTATCTGGCTACCCTTACCTAACAGCATCAAGACTCAGAGATCACACCAGGGTGTTTATCAGCTTTACAAGTAAACCCAGGCTTTATCATTCAGGCTATGGAAGATGAGGAGGGGACAGTGTCCGCAAACATGCAAAGCTATGCTGGCAGCAGACCCGGGTAAATGAGTCTGGACTGGAATAAGAGAAAACACTTTAAACTTCATTAGACACACTGCAGCAGTTAAAACTGTGTGCGTGTGATAGGAAGATATGTCTGAATATTCAACAATGTGTGTGCTTTAAGTGCTTTGCCTGGAAAAACTCCATTAATAAAGTGTATTTTTAGCCAGGAAGGAACACTGGCCAAGTTTAAGTTAACAGACTTATTAGTATCACAGCTCCATCATTAAGAAAGACTATATGTTGACTATAATTACAATCTGGCACTCTGTTGTGTTGCTTAGACGTTTTCATATGGATGTGAACAGTTTATTCTTTCAGCTGGTTTTGAGGCGCCTAAAGAATAAAAATAAGAACAAACTGTAGGTATGCTGCAATTTTTTAAAAGGGTAACAAAGCACAGGCTGTCATCTTTTCAGACCGTATCAATTTTAACATTGTTTGCAGCCAATAGGTGAAAACCAGGAATAAGAAAAGAATCTCTGTCTTTTATTTGTGTTCTTCACTTTACGTCATCTGTGAAACGCTGAACCCAGAGAGGGCTCTTCCAGGAATGGTGACACTCTTTTGCAGAGAAATTAGAAACGGGAACCTGGAACGAGTTTGGGAAGCAGATGAGGAATTATTAGCAAAAAAGAGTAAAAGATCTGACCTTATCATATGCCTACACCCATCACTCAGGTTTTAGTGAAGGATAAATACAAAAGGCCCGGCTATAGTTTTCTCCACCCTTTCTCTCCGCAATAATAACCCTGTACTCACTGAGTTAATAACAAGGTATCAGAAGTATGTTAAAATAAAGCAGATTAATCCTCGGAGACTCAAACAGGTATTTATGTTGAAGAATCAGACAGCTGCACCTCTTTGGTTTGCTAATGCAGTGCAGGCCGTCGTCTCCAAGGAGCGCTTAAGAGAAGAAAAAAAAATCACGACTCTTTGAAGCAGTTTCACTTTCAGAAATCAGCCTCTTGTGGACTGGAGCGTTCTGACAGAGTGAATTATCAACAGCAACACGCCAGCCTCCATCTGAGCCTCACAAACATTTCCATTTCCCATTTTCTTCTCATCTCCCTGTGTCTCACTGCTTCCATGGTTTGCAAAACAATCAGCTTCAATCACCCTTTTTTTCATTAGTGTCGAGAATTTTAACAAATTGTGTCCCTTTTGATGATTGCCTAATTATTCCCTTTCATTTATGTCGCATATCTAATTGAACAAGCCCTTCATCTTTTCCTCTCCGGGTACATTTGCCTCTGTTCTGCCTGTCAGGCTGTCGCAGACTTCGGGACACGTCTGATTTTTATTGGCTGAACACGGATTTGCTTCGACATGCCCGTCTCCGAGCTGCAGCTCCTGTAAAGCCGTCTGTTTGTTGTTTTCTTTCAGCTGAACATGTGGCTCTTTAATTCCTGTCACCTTCCCGTTTCTCCAGCCAGTTTTCCAGCGTCGCCTCTTTCTCCTTCAGATTATACAGAGAGAGTCCGGAGAAACCGGGAGCTCAACTTGTCATCTGCATGAATGCACAGATCCCACCTTAAATTCTGTGGCCTGAGGAAATTTACATGACAACTTTGCCCAATTATTCTCCCCTTGGCAATATGAACAGTAAAAGCGTCACGCATGGTCAGGCGGTATCAACGCGTAGCTCCCTCTCTCTCTGACAGTTTACAGAAGCTGCTCTACAAGCCAAACAGGTTTTCGGCCTTCAAGGACGTCCGCGACGGCGACCGTGCTGTCAGCTTCTGTCACACTGCAGAGTGTGAGATCCAGATTTTCAAAGTCTTCCCCTCCTGGAATTATTAAGTACTCTGCTGTTTACTCTGGACATTGGTCTTCTGGCCTGTGCTTCGCTCACACCTGTAAGGGTCTCTGATATATTTAAACCCTTTCAGCTTTTTGTGTTTGTCCCCTTCTGTTGGGATTTATTTTTAGCTGTAAGGCTAATATCTCATAATTGGCATCACAAATTTGTGTTTTTACTGCTCACAGTGTATTGTAGAGAAGGAAGTAGACTGTTACCCTGATACTAACAGACACAGACTAAAACCCATCACAGGAATGTGGCCTCAGTCACAAATCTGCTCTTATATGCACTATACCTCCTTTTTAACCCTACACTGTTGCCATGGTGATGGGTGAAGTGGCCAGAAAGCTGCAGAAGAAGAAACCTGAGCCCACATCGGACCTAAGGCCACCCTAAACTGTCCTGTTTGTCGCACATAATAAAATGCGTTTACTGTCTGGGTGTCTCCGGAGCGAGCAGAGAGACTTTTAAACTCTGACCTTTTTTTAAACTTGAACCTTCAACTGCTTTATAAATTTAAGAAAATGCCCTTTGAGCATATTTGTCTTTACTCTCTCATAAAATGAACCTAACACTTCCTGATTTTGTACTTTTGTTGGGGTTTTTTTTGCATATTTGTCACACTTACATGTGTCAGATCATCAAACACATTTGAACATTAATACAAATAAATGCATAAATACAAAATACCGTTGACAGCAAGAGCTGCAGTCACATGTTTGTACTAACTGATAATCATTGTTCGCGTCACTGTGGAGGAATTTTTCTCCACTAGTCTTTGCAGGATTTTTTTAAATTCAGACACAATGGACGGTCTGTTTAAGGTCATACTGAAGTGTCTCAATAGGAGTTAAGATTTTTTTTATCCATTTACAGGTGGACTTGTTGGTGTCATGCTGTATGCTGGCTGCATTCTGCATGTTTTCAGGCAGATGAGCTCTCCCTGGAGCTCTCACACGGAGGCCATTTTTTAAACTCTGACCTTATCTGAGCCGAGTGAGGCCTGCAGGTCTTTAGATCTTGTTCTGGGCTCTTCTGTGACCTCCTGCATGAGTCATCATGCGCTCTTTGAGTCGTTTTGGTAGTCTGGCCACTCCTGGGAAGGTTCACCACATTTACAACTTTTCTGCATGTGCGGATAATGTGTCTCACTGTGGTTCATCTAAGAAATTACATTTCTTTAAATAAATTAACCCTTTTATTGGAAGAAATGCTGAGACAAAGCAACAGGGAAAAACCTTGTTTTAGGACATTGTGCAGTTACTATCATTCATTTTAGCGATTTACACCCAGAATCACTGAGTAAATAACAAAAAATACAAGACACAGAGAAGTGAGAGTGTACTGTGTGTACACAAAATATACATAACCAAACCAAAAACAACAGGGCAAAGCATAAAATATCTAATATATATATATTTTGTTTGGTAATCCATTCTTTGAGATGTTTGTCCAAGGACTGTTGAATTGTCCTAATGACATTATATATGTTGGAAATTTTTTTCAGTGTGGTATTCAAAGGTTAAAAATAAAGTTCGGTGTGACCCAAAGATACCCAGACTCTACGAGCGCCGCCCTCACAGGAACAGATTCAGGTCCCAGACCTGAAACGCCGCCTCTGTAAGAACTGAAGATGCTTCTTCGGCCTTTTGCATGTGTCCAGATGAAGGCACCATCTGGACACGTGCAGTCTTGTTCACAACTGAAAAGATTAAAAACGGGATTGGTGCAGCGTTGTCTGAGAGTTCACTATTCCTCAACATCAAAAGAATTAACCGAGGTTGTTCAACTATGATGCATCCTACACAACTCCTAGTAAAAAGCCAGGACATGTTGGGGTGATTACATCTCTTGGCTGGTTTGGGAAAACTTCAGTACTGTGTTGAGACGGAGGTCCATGCATCTCTACGCCTGCCAGCCAAACACAGAGAAACTGCAGAAAGTGAATTGATGAGCATTTGTAACCAAAACAGATTGAAAATGTCCTGAATTTATAAATGTTACATGCATTACAGAGGTTCATAATAATCCTTAATAACCCTCTTTCTTTGGTAGTACAGCACTCATGGTTTTCATTAAGATTGTGTGCTGAGAAATCCACGTGTATCTACATGGATATATGTATGGAAAACCAACTTCAGCCCTCACCAACGCCAACCTCCAGTTGTTTCAAACAACAGTGGCAAACGATCAAGCCTTAAAAACACGGAAGTGCAAATATCCTTCGACTGCTTATTGGAAGTGAATCAGAGGAGGAAAAAAAAACTTCAAGCTTAAAAAAAAATTCATCCTGAGGTAACATTTGTTTGTTTTTGTTTTTTTGTAAACTGCTTCTGGGACTTGGATGCAACTTGTCCACTTCTGTTGTGTGGTAAAGGAGAAGCAGCCCACCAGTACTCCCAGTACACAGATCAATACACAGTAACACAAAAATGCATTTTTACTTTGAAATAAATATTCGGCATCTTGTCAGAATCTCAAAAATTCTCTTCAGACAGTAAGAAATGAAACAAATTACTGTTTGTAATATGAGCACACAGTAAAAGAAGTTCCAAAAAGCAAAGAAATAATTTTTAAATTGTATTTTTAGCCACTTTGTTATGAACAAGATGGCTCAAGTTCCCATTTCTTTGGTCGAATCTATGAAAATGCCAAAGATAACAGTTTGACAGGCATCAAAATCCTTTCATTGCACTAACAAGGTGATTCCCAAAGAGCTATTAACTGAAATGTTGGCATATCTCAGCATGGTGTGCAGTGTGCCCTTCAAAAATTTAGAAAGTAGACAAGTGGAGAACAAAAGAAGTGGAAGGCCAAATTTGAAGGTCAGGAGTGAGGTACAGCCATCTGCAGCCATTTGCAAAACACGGTGGAGGCTCTGTCATGGTTTGCATTTCACCCAGTGGTGTTGGAGATATTGTCAAAACTGAATAATGAACATCATGCAGTACCATCAGGAAAATATCTGGTTGTCAGCGGCTTTCTCAGCATGACAATGATCCCAAGCACACTCCCAATGCAGTAAAAGCATAGCTGGATAGAAAAACACAGTGGAACACCATCAGTCATGGATGGGCCTCCCCAGATCCCACACCTCCGCATTACTGAGGGAGCACGGGGTCATCTTGACAGAGAACAGAAAAACAGGCAGAGACATCCAAAGAAGAGCTTCAAATGTCCTTCAAGAAGGTCTGGAGAACACTTCCTGAGTAATACTGGAAGAAATGACAGAAACCGCCTGAGAAGGTTTAGGTGGTCAAACCAAAAACTGACTTTCAAGGTTCAAGGTTCTTTATTTGTCACATGCATAGTTATACAAGTATAACACACAGTGAAATGTATCGTGACACGCTCCTCGACATGTGCAAAAATGGGGGGGAGAACATTATATATATATATATAGTATATACATTGGGTGAATGTGCAGTAGTAGCAGCAAGCAGGTGAATTCTGTACATTAATATGAATAGCTCATTGAAACTGTTATTGGTCTAATATTCTAAATTTCCATATCAATAAATCACTGCACCAATTTCCCATTTCCCTAACAAAATATAAAGAAAAGGGGGCTGGTTAAAGACTTTTGCACAGTACAGTACATGATTAATTTATATTTAATTAACAGATTACAGTGCTGATGTTTGAATCATCAGCTTGCGGCTCAGTCTTGTGGTGAATGATGGAGTTTTATTTATGAAGCGCAGCAGATCAGCAGCAGGTGAGGCTTTTTCTAGTGCCTGTGAATCTTTACGTCGGGGCTTTTCTGCCTCATTTATGATAACACCGGCACCACCGGCTCACGTTTCACACCTCATTTAAATGTGTAGGCAGGAAACATTGTAAAACAGCAGGAGCACATTAATGACTCCTGTTATGTGCTTAAGAAAGTACACATATAATGCAGTGACTCAAGGATTGTGTGGGCCAGGAGGGACGAGGAGCCAACAAAGCATGTTTAATGAAGCTCTGGATGTCAGTTAAGTTACTGTTAATGGTAGATGAATTTCTGCACCTTGAGGAGCCTGCTGTAGGCTTTATTTGGTTGTTGATTTATTTCTGACCCTTCACGTATTTAGTGTTTGACCTCTTTTGTATATATATACAGAGTACTATGGTAATCAGAGCAAGCTTTGCGGATGGTTTCTACAGTATATTCTGTGAGTCTTCTACAGAGATTTGATCTGCTGCAGTGAGAACATGCAGCTCACATTCAACCACCATCCAAACCTGCTGTTCTCTGGGTGTCAAACACTAGTGCTCTGGCATTTCATTATTATTACTTTTTTACTTTTTCAAAGATAAACATGATGAACAACAAACTGCTTCTCCCGTTGCTCACATGGCAATCATCATCCCAGCAAATAAAACTCACAACTTTACATAAGAAAAGAAACTTCATCAATTCAAAAAACACCTCAATTAAAATTAGATTCAATTTTATATACACTAGAATATTCATCTCAAAGCACCATATATCACATGGTAAAAACTCTCCAGTATTAGAGACAGAATCCCAGGTGTGTCGAAACAGCTGAAATGCATCTATCAAAAGGCTGAATATCGATGACTTCAAGACCTCAAGACAATCAAGAACTGGTCCACCCCAAGGATCGGGTTAAGACGATTGTTGTGAATATGACATCAGGGAAACCAAACAACTTATGGCTAAGTGGGTGGCACGGCACAGAAAAGTTACCCCATCAAGCCAGGATTCTGCAGTTGATTTACACCTACAGGCGAGTCATAAAGATGCTGGACACTGAGAACCACTGGTATGAGTGGGGAAGGAAGGAGGAAATGACCATCTAACAGTGCTGTGATTGAAGTCATTCACCAACTCTTTGTGAATGAAATGTGCATGTTAACATGGCTCTCTATTATACAGTGGTGCCAGTTATGAGGTAAGGGGGAACGTGCAGACAGCGTGCAGAGTGTTGGAAACGCTGCGTCTTTCTACCATTATTTCATGATTTGCATTAGCTGGAGCTGGACGTGTCACACTGACCAACCATTCATCTGATAGCGTGAATCTTCTAATAAACAGGAAGTAAACAGCTTATGAAAGGACATCACAGAACTGTTAATACAGTTCTGTTTCCTCAGTAAAATAATGCTGTTTGTGGGCGTCTGGTAGGCGAATTATGCTGATCTGCTTTTATAAAACTTCTCAGCTGTAGACATTTTAAAAAAGAAATCTATTCAGTTTAAATGAATGCCTCACTTCTTCAAAGGGCATGATAACATCAGAGTTGGGAAGATAGAGATCTTCAGTTTTTTCTTTTAAGGCCCAAAGTTTAAAGGCACCATCTGCTCTTCCTTGGGTGAAAAACGTCCCCCATATTGGACTACAGTGAGACTTAGAGTTTTTATAATTTTTATCACTTTCTACCAGATTTGAATATTTATATTGTGTCAGAGTCTAAATCCATGTGAACAGGTAGTATTAGTCTAGAGGACTGCAGGTGTGCCTAATGAGAAATAAAGCATAACTGACCTCAGATGTGCAATCTGTTACTAAGCGGGTATTATAATCACTTATAAGAGGCAAGTACAAAAGAGACAAACAAGCCTGGCTTTTCCATTTTTTCCATGAATCCCAGAAATATTTTTTTGATTTTCAAGTCAATTGAGGGTGACAGATGAATGTTTGGAAAAAAAATAAAGCAACTCTGGTAAAACATTCTATATTAAAAATATTGATTCTACCTGTTACTGGAACAGGTAGACACCCATGTGCCGAATGAGTCGTGATTTCTTCCATTGCAGGTTCAGAATTTTTCCATCACTGCTTTCTCGCTGATTTTTGTAACCAGAGTTTTTCTACTAATGATGGATTTTGTTGAAGCACATTATGGCTGCAGAATAATTCCCCTGCTCATGTTGTTTTTGTTGATTGCAAAGTAATCTACCAGGAATTTGCAGAGGAAATGAAACTCCAGTTTACACTGAATGCATTTTCCTCCCCATGAAACACTTGCTAAGAGGATTTTTTTTCCCTCTAGCATTCTTTAGATCTTTGTTTACATTCTAAAAGTCTTCTCTCCTCCTCCTCTTATGTTGGCACATTGTCAAGTTTCTTGGCTAATTATCGCCACTTGTTGATCCTTGGAATCCTGTGCGGCCGTCGTGTTAATGCATATATATCACAATGAAGATCCACATTTAATACAACTTCTAATTCCACAGGGAGCATGTGACTGGAGCGTCTGTCCAAGTTCAGAAGGTTTGCTATAAGGAACACTTCAGACTAATTTACGTGCTATTTTCAGAGCTGTGGGCAGCCATAAATGCACTTTATTCACCGTGGTTAATTATCTTTGTTTAAACTTTTACTGCAAAAGAATGATTAACTTTTAGTATTCATATTTAGACTCTCTTTTAACACAAACATTGAGAAATGAACCATGTAAGAGGTGTGTGTGGCTCACTCAGTGGCCAGCAGGGGTTAATTTCTGGTCATATTCCAGCCGTTCCACAAATAAAGACCTGGCTGTCTCTTGCTCTGAATTAACAGCATCAGAAAAATACTCATAGAGAAATGTTTCAAATGGCTCTCAGAGCAGCAGGAGCATCAGCTGCTCCCTGATTCCAACAAGGACAAATCGGGCCTGCTGACAGGCTTCTGCCATTAAAACTTCTGAGTAGGTGAGCATCCCGTCTTCAAGTTGTGTCACTGGTTCAAGCTACTGCAAGGAGTCACCAGGCAACAGCAACATCATTTCCACATCAGCAGCGGGCAAAGAAAAAATCTGTTCCTCACAAACGTAAAGCGAGGGTAACCACTCTGGACTTCTGAAAGAAAACACAGTACAGAAACAAAATGGCCCTAAATCTTTTCTTGATTCCTCTGTCCTCGGTCCTGACCACCTCTGATAGGACCATGCTAACTAAATGTCATGTTCATTCAATAAGAACTGAATCCAAAACCATGCGATTGTCATAAAGCATTTTTTTTAGATACAGTAGCAAGACATTTATGCAGAGCTTTGTTCTTGTACTTTAAGACTTTATCCTCACATTCACAGCCTCACATCTCAACCTAACTTGGACATCTTTCCAATAACAACCTAAAGCTTGGTTTTTGTTTTTATTCTTCTGAAAGCTAGATAATGCTATTTATGTTGAGCTCTTTTCCTTGTGTTTTTATTGTAATCTGCCCAGCTGTCTGATCTGCTCTTTGAGTGATTTAGCGTCAGTTATCTCGTGTTATTTCCTTATTGTATTCCTCATGTAACCAGGAGTTCTTTATTATTTTGAGTCTTAGTTTTTCAGATTTGTGGAGTTCGTGTTTGTTTAGTTTGTCGTCAGTCTTTCTGTGTTCATCTTTATTCTAGCAGAACGTTTTTCTCTTTGTTTTTATTTTGAACTCTTAGTGAATATATTCTTGTTTGAGTTTCTCCCTAAGATGAAAATGCAAACACTAAGGACAGAAAATCTAAGTCACTCTAAACTTTTAGTTGTTGTTTTAGTTGTTCTCTCATTGTGAGTACCTGCGGTGTTCACTTAGTTCCCTCTAAAATCCCCAGTGTTCACTTTGTGTTCCTCTATCTGTCGTCTCTGTTTGTCTTTGGTGTCCAGTCTGTCCTCATATCTGTCTTCATGTTTAGCACGTGTCTTGTAGGTTGTATCCTTAATAAGTGCCAGTATTCATGTGTGTGACTGCTTCTTTCAGTTATTTCATGTTTCGCTTGTAAATATATGTATAATGTATAAATTGTACTTCCTGTCCCCATCTTCACTGATTTTCTGATTTTTCTCAGCTGATTTGTGTTAGCCCTCGATGTGTCTGTTTGTAAAAGGCCCGGTCCTCCTCCGGTTCCTTATCGTGTTCTTTGACTGTCTCTGAAGGTCTCAGTTTACTCTTGGTTTCCTTCAGAGTCTGGTTCATAAACCACCTTTTGTTATTTGCACCACATTATGATGGCCGATCCCTGTGACAACTTTTCTGACACTTCGCGATTTAAATTAAGACAGTGACTTTCACAGTGTGTATTTATACAAAAAGGCAAGATGAAGTGAACTTTTGCACTTCTACTGTCGCTGAGCTCGAACAAGGACACGTGTATAAAAAACAGGTGTACACCCCAGCCCGTCTCCTGCTACTGTCCTTCCTTTTCTATTTAAATATATTCCAGGTTTGTTGTGGGGAAAACCACAAAAACTCAAAAGAAAAGCTATGGAATGAACTGGAATGGCATGTGTGATGAGCCAAACCCCACTGCCCCCATTAATGTTCCTTTGGTTCTCCAAATAGGCGAAGGCTGTTATAGGAGCAGATTAATGAACATGCTGTCACAAACGTAATCAGAAGCCACATGTGGCTGAAAATAAGGAGGTTTTACTCCTGTGTGAGATACTAAGCGTCATTTATAAAAATATGACTGGAAGCCTTATTTGTTGACAACAGCCAATCTGTGTTATTGCTGCTAATATTCTTGTATTGCACAGCTGCAGTTGACATAAACGTCCAGTCATTGTTTCTGATGAATCTCACCTTTTTTTATGCCAGCAGTGTGCATATGAGCACCCGTCCAATCATTTATCTTTTGTCTGCTTAGTAAAAAAAAAATCTCCTGGAGGACATTATTTTCCGTTATTACAATATGAGGGATTATAATTGTCCTCCTGCAATTACCTTCCCTCCTCCAGAGGCTTTGTCACTGGGAATGATTGGCCTCTAATATTAACCCAAATGCATTTAATCAGCCGGTGCAGGTTCCTCATACCGTATAATCACACTTGCAATTAAAAATGTATTACCTCTCTGCCTGTTAGGCCGGCCTGAGCCGCCGGATCAACGGTCAGCTCAGTCGGTCTGATTAGCATTATTTTACTGTGGAGATGTACTACGTGCACCCTGAGTCTGCTAGCAGCCGGATCCAACGCTGTACTCTACTCACAGCTTTTAGTCAAATGTGCAGATGAATTGTACAGTCAGCTACAGCAGGAATCAAAGATGGAGTGAAAGCATTGCAGAGCTCCTCTTCAGGTCCACAAATATAGGTCGGCCAGCATCGGCTAAATGAGGTTTGAGCAGAAAATGCTAAATCACTATGATAAAATCATCATGAACAAGTGCATATGCTGTCAGTTTTTGACGTCCTGAAACCAAACCACCGAACCACCAGTTAGGTTTGACTACTAGATTAGTAATGAGTGTAGTGTGTAATAAAGACCACAGACCAGAAAATAAGTTTTAATTGCCGGCTTGTTATTTTGCAAAGACAGAGAATAGACAGTTAACACACATTACATAAAACATTCAACATCACATTTAGGGAAAACAAGATATTTTATTTTTATTTTTAGTTCAGTAATTTCTGTTAATTTATCCTATTTATCCCAAAACCTTTTATTTGGCTTTAAAAGGATGCTATTTTCAACCTAGGTTATTGTCTTATTCATTTCAAGTTCTAAGTTCAAGTTTATCCTTTGATCTATTTGAGTTAACACTGTGTTATTTTAAATCAAGTTCAGTTCTTTAGGCCCAAGATTTAATTTAATCTTGGTCCAGGTTCACCTTTAAATTTCAACCAGTTCTTATTTTGTTTTAACCCAACAAAATTATTTGCATTTCCACTAACACCATTACAGCATTAAAATGTAGGGTTGACCAAAATAAATTACACAAAACAAAAAACTGTAACAACTGAAAACAATTCAGCAAAAGGCTGAATAAATCCCTTAAACAAACAAACAAACAAAAGAAAGTTGTCTCTGTGTCCTTTAACTATTAATCCTGGAATTACTCCGAATGATTATCCAGTGCTTTGAAAGTCCGCTGTTCTTTTGCAGAGGTGTATGGATTAATCCTACCAGGGTTTTTTTTAGCGAAAGAGCTCAACGTCCAGCAGGGGGCGGTTTTCCCTTTTCCTGCCCGGTACACTTCAATGGGTCCGTGGGTGGCTCACCATCTTGTTTCTTGCATTTCCTGATCCAAACCTTAATGGCCTACCATAACAACAAAATAAAGTGCATAAACATTGGAAATAAAACACGGGTAGCCCTTAAACAACAGTAAAAGTCTGTTTTTTCCAGCTTATTTAGTCCTAAATGAGGTGACGCCAATATGGCGCACTAAAAACAACGTCAAAGGCCTTTGTACTGCAGCCTGTGTGTCGGTTAAGCACCAATCCACCGTTTCTAACATAAAACAACATAAATATGCTACCTTGGCTTTCCATTTGCATGAAATGAGCAATATAATACAACAAAACATTTCTTGTATGAAATAAAATACAATTTCTGAACTCACCAAGTTCTGTTCAGTTATGTTCATAACGTCACCAAGGCAAGGACAGGTCGGAAAACAAAAATATGTTCTCCAGAGTACAAAAATGGCTTTATGTAGACTTCTGGCTTGTTTTTTAATATTTTTTCACTTGTTTAGGCAGCAGCTCCGCAAGGACCTTCTGCTAGTGATGTGCAGATCGATCCTGAAATATCAATTCCTCCGATACCAGTCATTTATGTTCTAGAATTGATTCTCATATTAAAATATCGAAATTTTAGTAATTTAGGGTAAATTTGTAGTTTATCTTTAACAGGAACAGAGTGGAAAGAAACTATAACATTCAGATTGTCTACATTGGAAGGAAATACTTCCTATTCCACCTTTAATAGTCATGTGCGAAATACGGCTTTATAAATTTGTGGCAGCCCCTTGGCATGCGCACTCACAACAATGGCTGGGCGTAAATGGAGTCATGTGCGGACGTATTTTACCTCCACAAACAGCCAAGACAGGGTTTGCGCCAGACAGTGAGGTGTTGTGGCTACACCATTTACCTCGTCAAACACCTCACTGTAAATCATATCACAGAATATAATGAGGTATGTTGAGGCGAACTGAAGAGGAGGAGAGGAGAGGGGTAGGTGCTGCTAGGGCGAGACAGACGTCTCTCGCGGAGTCCTTTAGTGCTGTAGCCAGGCAACATGCTCAAATGGCACACAACTTCAGTTTCTTTTATTTCTATATGACAATTCTGCATTATTAAGTGATAAGAACAAGTAACTTGATGTCCTGTAATCATTATGAAGCTATAATTTGAGATACAATAAAAGATACCATAAAAAATGTTTTTGTACAAAGTATCGGTGTCAGATCAGTATCGCCGATACCACTCTGAATTTTACTTGGTATCAGATTGGAAAGGAAATCAGTGGTATCGCACATCATCACTACTGTCTGCATTTCTCCCTCTCCAGCATCAAAAAAAAGGAACAACCCGATTGGGTGTGGCTGGTCACAGGAGTCACGCTGCAGCATGCCCTTTCACAATAAGAGTCTGAACACATATTTTAGCCATTTTACCTGAATTAACATAAAACACCATGAATTAGCAATTTTTTTTACCCTTTTAACATATTTTTAAACACAAATGAAATCCTATACCATGAATTATATCACTGCTGATGTTTTTAATTAATTTTTTAACCATTATGATCTATTTATTGACTATTTATCACCTGTAA
Source organism: Aulonocara stuartgranti (assembly GCF_965226115.1). Taxonomy (NCBI): domain Eukaryota; kingdom Metazoa; phylum Chordata; class Actinopteri; order Cichliformes; family Cichlidae; genus Aulonocara; species Aulonocara stuartgranti. Next base: position 11,952,333 of record NC_138940.1, on the reverse strand, counting down.
TATATTTCTTATAACTGTTTTTACTAACAGGCTTTTATTTATTGACAGCTATGTTAACCAGGGTTAAACCTGCACCACAGTGTGTCCAAAAGATTCTGCTAATCTGCTCCTGAGTTGTGTCTCTGAGTTTCTGAGTATCTCATCCCTCCAGCCTTCTTTCCTTTCCCTTTGTTTCCCTGTTGACACACTCTTCTCTCAACTCATTAGGTTTGTCCGTTTTTTGTTTTTTGTTTTTTGTTTTTTAAGAACGGCCAGTTCTTTGGCTTCACTATCGTCTTAAATCAGCTGGATAGATCACCTCAATGTATTCCCTCAGTCAGTCTAAATTTACCCAATTTACCCATAATTCATTGTATCATGTGGCCTTACTTGGATCCGTGACTTTCTGATGCGCAGTTGTCATGTTAGCGGATAACATTTCACCTCCTTTTAACTTCCTAAGACCCGAACTCTTCCACGACATGCATTTTTAATTTCTCTTTGATATTTGGGCATATTGGGGCCCGATGAGTGTAAAAGCAAAGAATTACCAGATTTTCTTTTACCTTATTTTTGTTTTTAAGAAAAATAAGAGCCACATATGAGGATATTCGTTTAAAATTTTGATAGAACAGTAGCAGTATAATGTCCTCGTAAGTGGATATCAGGCCCATGTAGAGCAAAATTGAGTATTTTAGTCTAAATAACCCAAAATGTGATGTCCTCATATGTGGACGCCAGGTCCTAGGAGGTTAAATATACTGCTCCAAAAAAATTAAAGGAACTTATTTGATTAATGCATAATGTCCACTACTGGGCTCTGGGCTCACTGATCTGGGTAAAGTTATGCTGCCTGTAACATTGTTCAGCATGACCAGTTCGGTGGTGGGTCAGTGATGGTCTGGGAAGGAGTATGAATGGAAGGACGCACAGACCCTGTATGCTGAAACTGATATGACGGACTGGCTCCCATGCTTGTCAGGCGAAAATGGACTAGCCATCCCTGAAATCATGTTTTCACTTTGATTTTTGGGTTTCTTTGAATTCAGCTCCCTGTAGCTTGATCATTTTGATTTCCATGAAACGGTGTGGCATCCTTTCATTCCTAACACATTACCCAGTCCGCATCAGTATCAATATTTTTCTCACTGAAACCTAAACCTAGTCTTCCTTATTTTTATTTTTAGTAGCTTATGTTGTTTTTGGTTCAAGAAAAAGCTGTTTGCTGGAGGACAAAGTGCTAACATCCAGGTTTCCGTCCAGAAAACACAAGAAAAACTCATTCGCATGCATCTTCAGACACTTACAGAATACATAAGGACTTTAAAACAAGGCAAAAGCAGAAAGCCAAAGTGCTGCCGTGTAGTTACTAAGAGAGAAGCTTTTACTACTGTAGTTTTCCCAGTAATGGTCACATTTAGAGTCCTCGCAGTCCAATTATTTAAACCAAGACCAAGGACGATCATCCGCATGGTCTCCACTTGTAGAACCATTAAGTCCACTCGTACTGGCCTTTATACAACTAATCAACAAATACCTACAATCAATAGCCCATGCAAGGACCAGGTAGTGGAGCTAAAATCAATATTATGACAGATTCTTGAAATAAGTTGTTTTTTATTGGACGGACCAAATCTCCTCTCATTGGCTGATTGCTCTGTAGTTAAAATTGGATTGTTGAACAAAATTAGGGGTTAGCGACCTTTAAAACACCAAGAGCAAAACATTTATATGAGCAGCATTGTCTCCCAAAGCCATCCTTGTCACTCCACATTTATATCTGTGACAGTGAAAATGCAGTATTGTTAACATTTCAAGGGCAGGAAATGCTGCTTTTCACTATAAAAAGACCTCAGATGTTCTTACTTATCTGAGTAGCCAGCCTTTATATGAGCACTTCAGTTAGGATGGAAGATCTAATTGTCTGTTTTTGTAAATATTGTTTTTATCTAAATGACTGACTGGGGCTTTTAAGCTGGAGTTTATAGCAGTGAATGGGCCGCATTAGACTGTACAACAGTCTCCTGTGTGGTCAAACTACTCACTGTTAATCACGGCAATAAGATAAGCATAATTGGATATTTGATTTCCCGCAGTGTGTGAGTGCATGTACAGACAACATATTGATTTCCTCTGTCTTCATAATGAAAATGATTTAGCCTCAGTAAAGAAACACTCTGACTCTTATTGGCTCACCGGCGTGATAATTATCATGTGTGTTATGTTCTATAAGGACGCCGTCTCTGCCTCCAATATTCTCCCCCGCTGAACAAACGGCTCACTCCAAATCACACCATCAGTCTCTGCTGGGTTTGAAATGTGACGACTGAGACCCGCTGCTGGGATTTCTATTGGATCATGGTCATCAGCTTCCAGCAGCCAAGCAGGCGGCCCGCAGAGGATGGAATAAGGTGAGAGACGTGCTTGTTTTCATCCCGACTGTTTATATCTACAATGTTTTGCATGATAATACACAAGAGATGATCTTTGTTAGTTTATCTTTAATGTTTCTCTGACGAAACCGAGGATTATCCAGCTCTATTACAACAATAAAAGGAGAGGCACATATTTTTAAATTGCTGAGAAATAAAACAAAATGACAACCGTTAAAGTTGGAACAGACAACATCCATGTCATCAAACCTCATTTCCTTGGATGTCCTACACCCACTGCACTGTACTCAAGCTTAGTAGGTCACAGCCGCCTTTACAAAATAGCAAAGCTCTAATAAAAAGAAGAAGAAGTTTTTTCATTGTTCAGGTAAAGATCACAGCGTTAACCACAAGCATTAAGAATACTCAGTGCATTAAAAATATGTCACCAAGCATCTGAGGACAAGACATCAATCTGAAGGCAGGGATTACCTCACGGATCGGTGATAGAATCAATTGCATGTAGTAATCAATAACAACTCCATATTGTAGTATGTAATAACCAATGTGTGCTGATTTACTCTGAATATAATTATCATTGTCAGGGTTGTTACAGGGATTTTTATTGGCACAAGCTTAAGAGCTTTCAGTGCATCACTCTATTATTTAACATAACATCACATTATATTGTCAAATCTGCACATTAAGAATGAAAAGCACAGTTTTTCCCCAGAAGGAGAGAATCTAGACCCACTACACTGGGACACCACCTTGTTATTTTTTAAGTCATAAATCATTTATTTATTATTACACAACATAATAAAACAGTAACAACAGTTTTGTTTTAAAACCAAGACCTAAAGATTTAAAATGATGAACGATAGTTATCAAAACGTGTTAGCATTTCTTTAGTATCCAGTCAATAATTAAACAAACATTTATGGCTTCTGGAAGATTCCTGAAACTGTGGGAGCTGCAGTTGGAACAAATGGAGCCTCTCCACCTTGGCTGAGTTTCCTGGTGTATTAATCTCCGGCTGTCCTCTCCCTCGTCACAGTCTGTGGTGTACTAACGAGTTCGTGTTAGCGAGGTCGCTCAGGCGGAATCTGATGGTGTGTGGCAGTCTGTAGTCATAGTTTAGTTTTGTTTTGTTTTTTATCAGTAACTCTTCCACCAAGCAGAAAATGTGGGCCGCGGTGAGCCGAGAGCACACGGCCATACACTAATCAGTTGTGATAGTCTGGTAATTAATGGGATTTGTTAATTGGGTCTGTCCTCCCCACGGACGTTTTCTGTGAATATTAATGGAACGTAAGCTAACCTCCCTCCTGCAGTCACTTGAACTTCGGCCACCTCAAATGCCGCGATTTTGTTTCACTGCGTCATCACTTTTATCGCAGAGACCAAAAAAAAACGTGCCGTCCCAGAAAATCAGATGTTTATTACCACGTTATAGGGGCAGAGAATTCCCACAATGCTCCTCGCTGTCAGGATGCCAGGGTGGGATATGCTAGAGTTATAATCACGTTGGCAACGTCCTCTAAAGTTTGCAGTCAGTTTTGTTTTCCCTTCAAACGAGGCGACTTCTTTGGTTTCATCTCACTGAGCTGTCAGGTTCGGAAAACCTGAAAATAACATCTATGTGTAATAAACATGATTTACAGAGTTTTGTTTGCTTTAAATGTCTTCTATAGCTTTGCTACTGGAAAGTGTTTGACCGTGTGTCGTTTCAGGTGTGTTCCCCTCAAAGGACAATGAGGACTCTCTCCCAAAGACAAAGTTTCCAACAAAGTGCATTTTATTTTAGATCAAATTAGCAGTGTTTTATGTAACACTGGGTCCTTGTTTCCTTAAACATTTATATGTGGAATGTCTGTCTGGATTTTGACAACAAGGGATAAACTGGTGACAAGGCCAAAACTTCAAAAAGACACATTTTCTCGCCTACCTGCTGCAGCCGTGCCAACATTCTGTTTTCCTCTTTGGTCTCTAAGACAGCCGTCTCTAATGCCTGGGATGCATCCGAGCAGCCGCTTATGTCCTCTGTCACAAATCCCTGGGACATGTCTCACATGAAAATCAAACTTTTCTGTTTGAGACTTCTTGAGGTACCTTAAATGTGTCGTGTGAACTTTTTTTATTTTACACTTTTAAAGACAGATTTGTCATACTATGGGTCGTGTATGGGATTTGATTTTTGACTTCGCAGAAAGAGGAGGAGGGATGCTGTGCTGCAGGAAACTGTAAGAAAATGAACTTTTAATACTTTCACTGTTTCTGCTCTTTTTTCCTTCATCCTCTCCTCCTCACACACCTGCTCCTGCTCCTCCTGTTCTGGGCTACAGCTGACTCGTCCCCCAAAGAGGACACGGTGTCCTGCCTCCCTCCCTCCCTGTGTGTCTTTGCTGTCATCAGCTTGGCATTGGCGTCCCGAACGCTCTGTACTCACCGTCCTCTCCTTTCCTTGGCTGTTCCGTCCTGGCTGCTATATCGGTCCACTCGGTGTTTCTAAAAGCGTCTCCGGCTCATGGTGGTGCTTCCTCGCTGCCCTTGCCCCTCCTACTGCACCGACACAGCTGCTGTTTGGCTGAGCAAGGAGAGGAGGGGGCATCTCGCCACATGATTGGCTCCTTTGGAGCACAGAGAGGCAGGACGACACCTGCTGGAGCTGATGGATCACCTGTCTGCAGGAGAACCTGCTGTGCTCAGGACGCTGGCCCGAGGAGGACAGAAGGTTCACCCGGCTCTGTCCTGACACGCAGGACGCTCCCTCTGAGCGCTGCAATAAAACACACTTAAAGGATAACTTTGATATTCTGTGTTTTTGAGTAAAGCCAAAGCTGAACGTGTAAAGCGAAAGCTGATAGCTTTACCTCTGTGCCACAGAGCACTGCTGGTGTTTTAGTGAGCCACACTGTTGCACTGGTGACATGTTGCTTCATTGGAGCGCACACACACACACACACACACACACACACACACACACACACACACACACACACACACACACTGTAGTTTATGTTGACTCAGTCTCATATTAGCTGTCCTGCTACCCCAAATACTCAATGAAGCACCAAACGTGGATTAATCCGCTGCTGAAAATAGTCCCCAACACATCTGTTTCTCCTTGTTGGAGTCATCTTTGCGACGACAGGGGAAATACTACAGGGACTGGTTACACAAAGTATTCTTTCCTCACATGAACATCTGACAGTGAAACATGAAAGTTGGAAAAAATTTTAACCACCATTTAAGTATTTTTAATGTGAGGTGTGCTAATCTGTGAGTCAGCAGAAGTTTGAACATTTGAATGATGAGTGGAAGGTTTGGTATAAAGTAAAACTTAAAATGAGAAACCACAAAAGAAACACAATGTGGGGAGAACAGAGAGAGGAGGGCAAGAAGGAAGGCAACATGTTCTGAGATGCTCCACAGAGACGGGCCAGGTGTTCCCCATTTTATTAATTAGCTCCGCCTACCTGGGAACATGCAAGAAAGCACAGGTACCGTCTCATGCGACTCGGGTGTCCGTGTTTATACTTTATTTCTGATGAATGATTTTAGATGAATTATGACTTGTCCTCTTCATAACAATAAATTAAAATCAGGTTGTTGTATACAGTTGTTTCTGCACCTCTCCTGCTTTGGCACATCCAAGTGTTTTCTCCTCAGAGCCCTGACCTTAAAGATGTGTATTTAAGGTGGAACTGGAAACCCAGCAAAAAAGAAAATGGTGATTTCTAACATTTCTAACATGTGGTTAGATACTTTATATTGTAAGGTAGAACCTACAACAATACATACAGAGAAAAACCCAAAAATCATATGATCCCCAAGCACTTTGGCGACAGTGAAAAGGAAAAACGTGCAGAACCAGGCTCGGGGAGGGGCAACCATCTGCCGTGATTGGTTGGGTTGGGCCGAGAGAAGGAAGACAGGATAAAACCACAACCTCCAGCGGAGACTGATTGCTAAACGGGCCCCTCAGACCCCCCCAGCGGAGACAGACACAGGGCCAGCAGATGCAGAGACCTCTAGCAGAGACGGATCAGAACCAGCAGGCGCGGGGACCTCTGGCAGGGTTGACGCTGACTGGAGCTGAGCAGCACATTGGTTTGGCTCAGGCAGCGACAGCAGGGTGCAGTCCTCTGCTGGCTGAAAAAGTTCACAGAAACTGCCAACAGAGGGCAGAGGTGGCTGGGTAAACTCACCCGAGCTCTCAGCGGAGAACAATTGCTGAGAGGCTCAGAGTTCTCAGGTAACACGGGTTGTGCTAGCTTCTTGGTTTCCAGGGGTCCAGAGTCAGCTGAGGGTTGAAGGTCAGCCTCTGGCGAGGCCCTGGGAAGAGTCCAGTCTCTGGAAAGGCCAGCTTTTGAGGGAATAAAACAGTCCTAATGAGTGCATCTTCTTGTTTAGCATGAGTGAGTGAAGAGGACGGCTCAGCAGGAGGCTGGGCTACTAAAGGCTGAAGTACTGGTTGAGGTGAGAATGAAACTGATTGTTGAGCAGATGATTGAGCCACAGGTAGCGGGGACACGGGAGACTGAGCCACAGGTAGCGGGGACACGGGAGACTGAGCTATAGGATGCATAGCGATGCAGATTGCGGTGGAGGTGTAATACGTGGTGGAGTGATAGACTGAGCTAACGGCAACTGAAAAGGGGACTGAGGTAATGGTTGAGCTGAAAATGGTGGTGGAGTTGGCGACTGAGCAACAGGCCGGGTGGCTAAATGGGCTACAGACCTCGCTGAAAGCAGTAATGATGGGCAGCTAACTGAGGTAGTGGTGGTTGAAGTCTAAGTGAGGAGAGGGATGGAGTAGGTCCTCCTAAGTCTCTGAAACACAGTTTAACTAGCTGGAAGACCTCAGAGGAAACAGTCTTTCTTAGATTCTTCTGCTCTGAGTGAACAGGTAAACAACAGTATTTTGCAGACTGGCTGAACTCGCCTGGGCTCTCAGCGGAAACAGGAGGCAGAGACGGCTCAGCTGAGCTGCTAGCAGAGGGAAGACTGGGCTGCACTAGGTCAATAGTCTCTGGAAATGCAAGCTTAGCAGATATAAGCACAGTTTTTGCATTTTCAGTCGCTGATTTAACATTCAGTTTATTTGTTTTAGTTCTAGGCTCTAAAGGAGCATGAACAGTCATGTGTTTCTCCTGAGATGAAACAGAGGATGTGTTTTTGTCACTCACCCCAGCCGGCTGCTTAGAAGTCCCAGAATCCAGCTGAGTTAAGGGGTGCCGGCGGCGTGAACGACGTTTCCTCCCCGATGAGGGAACGGAGGAAACTGGTGATGGTGGAGCGATGAAGGCTTGCTCTTCATCCTCTGACCACATCGCTGCCAAGAAGGAGGCCGGCTCAGAATGGCACAAGGAGGAATTCCGCAGCAGCTGTGTTGAGATGCCTCTCTCCAATAGTGGTTGCCGGTGACTAGCGGAAAGCTCCATGTGCCACTGCTGCCGCTGCGGGGGCTCTGGGATAGAATACCGGGAGCGGGCGAAAGCTGCAAGCTCCCGAGCTTGTAGCACCTCCTGGGCTTCGTGCAGCTGGTCCATCAAGTCCATAAATCCTCTTAGCTGGCGCAGATGAGGACTCCTCTCCAGGATCGCTTCAATAGCGTTAATCCCAACCTTCGCCTTAGCGTCCTTAGTGTGGGAAACAGGAGGGAGACACAGCTGGGGGAAATTAGACTAACGAGACAGGAGAGAAGTAGAACTGAACACTCTGACATCAGATTGGGACTATCAAAATAAAACAGGAAACACGAAACAAATCACAAAGATGCAGACTTGACACTGAGAGGCAGACTGAAAGAATATAACACATGGAACCCAGGAACGACAGAGACTTAAAGAAGAATTAACATCAAACTAAACTCATGACCAGAACCAAACTGAAACATAGAATAAAAATAAGCAAAACAGCACATCTCAAGAATCAGAATATAAATCATAATCTAGAAAAACACCAAAATATAGGAAACAGAAAATGCTGGGTCAAAATGACCCAGAACCGTGACACTAAGTTTGTTTGTGAACTTATTGCTGTGTGTGACTGTTACGCCCCTAGTCTAGGCGTGTAGAGACGCACATAAGGTTGGAGGAGAGAGAGACAAATACCCGCCCTGGTTCCCAAGCCAAACATCCAAAACCAGTTGTGAGTAAAAAAAGGTGATTTTATTGAAGGTAATGAAGCATAGCTCCAGGGTGAACCCAGGCCAAAATAATAAACAAAACCAACTAAGTCCCACCAGAAAACTAACTAAACCCTAAGAAAGAAACAGAACAAACAAATGACAATACCCTCGCTCCCTAACCCGGAAAACAGGAGAAAACCGTTCCAAAGAAAAAGGCGGCTCACCCCTTCCGCTTCAGCTGGACAGACACTGTGCGATTTTTTTCAGTCGCGCGATTCAGCTCCTGCTCAAACTGTACGGCTGACTCGCAGGGGTTAGAATTTCATAGGTCACGATGCAGGGTCTCACACTATACGGCCCGATGCTCTGATGCGACCTGAGTGCTCACACTGTGCGTACATAAAATGAAGGTTATAACAGAAATTCTGTCACTCGCTCTCCCTCTCTGTCTTTCACTCACACAGACACGCACACCACCACCATCAACTTTGCTAAATTGCTAATGAAAAACATTGATCAGGCAGCTGTGATTGAGCAGCAATGTAAATCCAACTATTTTCACGGTTGTTGTGTCGTGATAATTTTGTGAGGCCACATCGAAAAAGCTCGGATGAGCTTTCCAAAGTTCTACAAGTTGTGCCTCCATCGCTTGTGTCCAGATCACACGCTGCACTGCCGTGCTGCGCCGTCTTTTTCGCTGACATTTGATGATCAGGAGCTGGTCGTGAGGTGTTAATCGCGTCTCGTTAACCCACGTATACTACACGATGCACGACGCACGATGAAGGCCAAAATCGGGCCGATCGGCAAATCGGTCGCACGACTCAAAAATCGTCCCAAAATGGGCCAAAAATCGCACAGTGTAAGCCCAGCATAAGCCCAGCATTAGGGTGCCTAAGCACTAAGTTAATGCACCAGGAGCGGCTCTCACAGATCACGTTCACACAAATACACAGCAAAAGTATAGGCTGCAAAACCAGGGTCAGGACCGCGTCGGCTGTCAAGCTACTCGCTCGCTCCACTCTTTCTCTCCCGCGGGAGCTGTCAGAGCGGCTTTTTGAACGCGGTTACGTGTTCCACGGTCCAATCAGCTGCTCACTACTCTTCATTAGGGGAGGGACCTGACACAGAACAAAACAGCCAACACAGTGTTCTTATGGCCACAGCCGTAACAGTGGCGCATCCATAAATTAAGTAAACTAACTGATGTACCATATTAATCAAACAAAGCCAAACAGCGGTGATAATATCAGCCCAATGAGAGTCACTATCTGTGTGATTTGTACATTTTTTGTCCCACCATTCCTGCAGAGTTACTGCAATAGCAAGTAAGTATAACAAAAGACTGCACACATAGCTGGACTGGCCATCGGGTGGGCCGCTGGCGAGTTTTTGTTTTTATGGGCCGATCAATTTTTTATTTTTTTGGAAGGGTATAAATAATGAAAGGTGTTGGATTGGCCAATTGGTCATGATCGACTCTGGGCTGGACCAATTGCAGCCGAGGAGGTCGGATGCACCCTCCCCCTTGTTTAGCAATCTTATAGATGAACTAAAGAAAATGGAGAACAAAAAAAGGAAAGGAGGTGCAGAAAAAATTAGGGCCAAAAAGAAACAAGCCCTTCAGGCCTTCAGGCAGACGCTGCCAAATGTGTAAAAATAACTGAATTGTTTGGCGGTAGCTATGGCATAGCTTCCACAGATTTAGCAACATCAGCAAGTGGTGGAGGCCAGCAGGTGGATAAGGGAAAGGGGAGGCAAGAGGAGGAGAGACCTGAGGCGGCCGCCGGTCATAGTGGCAGAGGAACTGAACTTCAGGTAAGAAGTTATGACCTGCTGTCTATCTGTGTCAGATATAAACCAAGTTTAGTTGTAGTTTGTTTTCGTTGTGCTGACTTTTTACAGTCGCTTAGAATAACTGGTACTGCGTACTAGCTAGCATGACGGAGTTTATATACTGCTGGGCGGGTGCTATGAAGTTACTGATAGTAAATTTTATTTTATGCTTAAGGTTAGTTTCTCAAACTCCTCAAAATCTTAACAAATTGTGCCAATCCTTACATGTTGCACCAGGCTGATTTATCATCAAGTGGAGAAGTCTGTGACAGAGGAGACAGAAGAGCAGCAGAGAGAGATAGAGAGATGACTTCCTGTCATCCATGAGGGATGCATTTGACATATGTTTCACATATTATAGCCCAACAAGTTACTTATAGCAATTTAAATACGAGCAATCAGTTTTTGGCAAATACCGGAAATCAGTTTTTGGCAGACAATCACTTTTTGGCACAACACCGGCTATTGCAGTTAATAATACAACAGCTTCTTGCCATGTTTTGTGTTTCTTTTTATCGCTGTGTAACTGAGTTCAATTGAAAGCCTGCATGCGCTAATACCTCTTTCCACAAGTTCCCAGAATCCTTTGCGGTTTTACCCCTGAATGACGTCACATTTTTGGTGGGCCGGTCTCTAGTCAAAATGCCCGGGCCGATTTTTTTGTCCCAGTCCAGCCCTGACTGCACAGCACTTTCAGGCGGGCTTGTGTTGCTGCACACTATAGATGCCCCATAGTAGAAAGAACAAGCTGAAATCAGTCAGAAAATGTAAAATCACCAAGAATGATAATGATTCATGCATGGGCGATATAAAGAGAGGAACGTATGGCTGTTTGGAGATAGGACAGACTTTGCTTATGCTCTGCAAATGTAAGATCAACACAAGGTCCCCTGCTAATAATAAAGATGAACTTATGTCTGAAAATTATACACAAGCGACCACAGCTAAGTCTGCACGCCAGCTGAAAACTTTTGTTCTTTCCATGTTCTCCCGAAATCTTCATGTCTCCAGCTACTCCAGCTATCCAAAGACATGCATGTTCGTGGGTTTAGTTAGCATACAATAGAATGGCAACTTCTCCCAGGTGTACCCGCTTCCCAACCTATGACTGCTGGGATTGGCTCCAGTCGCCTTTAAGCAGACTTAAAGAAAAAAGTTTTTTATTTTGGAAAAAAAACAGCCACATGACCGACAATACAATGGAAACAGCAAAAGATGTAGTGAGTTCCTTTTTTTTTTTTTAATTTAGTCTTGATTGTGAAAATAATAAATCTAGCACTAAAGAAGTAAAATTCCACTTGCAACTAGGTTTAACTTGTAGAAAGGCTGAAATCAGAAGAGTGGAGGTTGTTATAGCAGCACATCACTGCCTCTTTCTCTTTGTCTCCGCCACACAGCTCTGCCTAAAAATGCTTTTCCCATATTGCTCTGCACTCTGTGTGTTTAGAAGCTTTAAAGACACAAACAGATACAGAAACAGAGTCATCATTGTTTCACCACGCTATTATGAGCAAACGCAGATCGCTGTGTGAGGAGGAGAAGACAAAGGCACGGAGGAAGCAAGCGAGGCTCCACCGAAAATCATCCCAGAAGAAAAAGTCATTACATAAAATAATCATGTCAGCAACAGCAGCAGGAGAGAGAGTTATTTTACAGTTATTTCACGGAGTATTCCTATATTCATTTCAAGTACTTTGATCACATGACACAGTAATATCCAGAAACTTCTGCTTGTCTTTGTTCTTCTGTCCTTTTGTTTTATTTTCTTATTCCTGTGTCAATCAGCATGACCATAGTTGAGGAGCATTTTTACATTTTTAAGAAAATGCATTCAAATCTGAACCAACCAGTCAACAGTTCCAGTTGTCAGTTACATGTCTGAGGATGAAGGAACAGTCCAAGTCCAACCAACTAGGAATGTATAACACAACCAGAGAAGCAGCGACGGCAACCCCGGGTTTATTAAAGGTGTCAAACCAGAGTACTCCCAGTACTGGGATGTCATATCAACAGTGTTGGGGAATAACGGAGTACATGTACCGCCGTTACGTATTTAAAATACAAAATATGAGTAACTGTATTCCATTACAGTTACCGTTTAAAAAGGTGGTATTTAGAATACAGTTACTTTGTTGAAATAAGGGATTACACTGTGGTCTTTTCCTGTTTGATATGTTCGGCTATGCCCTCTCTATTTTTGGTAATTCCCAAACCCAAACAAAACACGCATTAAGAGGCTCAAATGCCCGTGTCTCAACCTCCCGTCTCATAATGACGTGAAGAAATATTTTTAAAAATGATTTAATATGAAGGCAATAGCAGAGTGTTACAGGCATAGCCCTAAAGAAAGTAGCTTCATGGGCAGTGTAGTCCGTGCTGCAGGGAGAATGGATGCCATACCCGTTATGTGTCTGTGAGTGAGGGAGGGAGAAAGAGGAGTTGTCATCGAGCAGAAACGGGAGCTGGAAGCATGTAAATATAATAATAAACACTGCAGCCAAGAAGAGTGCCTGATGAGCCCAGTTGTAAGTAAGCTATTAAGACTCGACTGTACACTGTGTTCGTGTTTTCCTCCGAAACAATAAGTTCCGTTGAAGCAGCCTTTCCACGCCTCTCTCTGTCTCTCGCTAGTAAAGTTGATCCAGACAACAAAGTAAAGCTAGTTGTTAGCTATACGAGCCGCGGACCTGTTTGATATACGCCCCGGAATAGTTTTCTATATGAAATCGCTGCAATTTTAATTTTATATTAAGATTTTAATAATCTTGTTGCTATTGGTATGGCAAGTAGCCTTCAGTAATAGTAATAAATCACAGAGGAGGTGTGTTTGGAGCCAGAGAAAGAGGTGGCGTGAGACTGAGGGAGATTGGGGGGTGGGGTTGTAGGTAATGTGCAGTTGTGGGCAGTCTGAAGCAGTTATATAACACGATGAATGAAAGATGATTTTTACACATTTCTCTCATTGTTATTGCATCATCAGAGCTGCAGATGTTAAAATGTGGACGTGCTCAGATATCTACCCTTCACAGCTGTCTCCCAGCACAAGCACACAAGGTTTTATAAAGGATCTGACTAAGTGCGAACTTCTGTCTGATGGTGGTGATTGGAAACAATTCTTGGTTTCTGTTATATTTTTATTCTTACCTCTTTCTATCTCAGTCTCTATACATGGTTTACCTCCTTTTTGTTTTGAGGATCAGATTTCATATGGTTTTCAGTGTTTCTTCCTCCCTCCTTTGTTCTTTTCCCCATCCTTTTCTAATTGCATAGATTGAGTTCACCTGTGCCAGTTATCCCGCCCCCTGCCGTGCATTAGTTATGTAATCTTCTCCCTCAGTCATCCCCCTGTCCCATCTTTGTCCCATCTTACTGCTGTAAGGTCTCAGATCTTTAATGAAGATCTGTTTGTGTCCACATAAAAACTTTAACACACTTTGTAACCACCTTGTAACTTTCATAGGCAAAAGTGAGGATTTTTAGCCTTCACTTTATTAATTTTTGAATTCTGAAACAAACTAAATAATAAATATGAATCTGTATCACTCTTGTATGTTATCTAAAATTGATGTAGCATTAACACCTCCTACAATGCTAATTGGATGGTGGCTCAGAGAAAACAGCAGGGCTGCACGCAGGAGGAGAGAGGAGGGAGGCTGAGAGGCATGAGGGACAAAGCACAAAGTAATGAGGATATACTGCATTGGTGGAGCCATCTTAGTCAGGTGGATATCTAACATTTGCACAAATAAAATTGTATGAAGTTATATTTGTCTGGTTCCAAGGTTCACTTCATTGTTTGTTAACTTCTTCGGGATGTGGGACACTGGAAACCCTGAGCTGAGCCACTAAACGATGTGGGCATTGTTTCTTTGTTAACCAATAATCTGACTGATTTTATGTGCAAATACTGACATGTCTGTACTGCAACAGCACAATATCTATAAATCAATACTGATAGTTTGGATTTTAAGAAAGGAAGGAAAACACACAGGCACAAGGAGACATTTAAAAAAAAGAATAACAGCCACGAACGTAATCATACTCCAGCTCCAGGTTTCCTGCCTCGGTGTGTGTCTTTGAGCAGTGCACGGTGGCTTCTCTTCAGAACCAGAGAGAAGGAGAAGGTGATGACAAGTGGAGGTGAGAAGAAGGTGTGAGGTCCAGCATGTTCACACCTTTGGAGGCTGCAGCAGGAGAGAGTGGAGAGTCAGCATCTATTTTCCACACAGGTCCCACGAACCTCGGCATGGACAGCAGGTACCGTGTCATCTTTACCCTCGGCTCTCTAGCTGAAGATATCAAAGTCAAACCGAGGCTGGACCTTCATCGCTGACATCACTCCATCACTGACTTGTGAGGCATTTGCAATCCCAGAGAAGAGAAAAGGGGCATAATTAGTTACAGACACAAAAACTGTGGAAACAGAGCCCTGTAAAATTAAAGGGCCACTTCACTAAAGTACACTGTTTTTCTGCTTGGGATCCAACTAGCAGGGGGGAAAGTGTCCACTTGCAGGTAACTACAAGACAATGTGTTTTTTTTAAAGTGCTTTATCCTGATTTTTTTTGTATACGTCTTTGAATGATCTGCATGTACGTAATGATGAGCGCTGCATGAACACTTTAAGGTAGTGGAATAACCAAATCCCTGCAGATTTTCCATCAAACGGGAGCTGTGAGGTGCAGTTGTCCACCTTCGGAAATGTATACTTAAAGAAATGTCGTCAGTAAAGAGACTCGGTGTGATCCCTAGATGTTTATCAGTGGCACAGTTTAATAAAACTAATGAGTTCATGGAAGCGACAGGTGAAAATATTGCTCGACGCTGGCATGCAGTCTCTCGACGTAGTGGAGGGATTTTAATCTGAACATTATTCCTGTTCACAGCAGGAATCTGCATCTCATTTCACGAGATTTAACGTGGATGTTAAAACTCAGTTGTCTGCTGCACTTCTTTCAGCGCTGTAACAAAAGCTTTGGGATATTTAATGCAAAGCTGCGTCTTTGCACTGACAAACCTGACGTGACAGTAAAATGAGCCTTTCTCGAGCCTTGTCAGCCCTGTAGAGATTTGAATAAAACAAAACGGCGGCCTCGAAACAAACAGGATAATTATGGCCTCGGGTGCCTGCGCCTGTCTCTCTTCCTGTTGCTTTTATTCCACAAACACTGAACTGGAAAAAGTCGCCTCTTGTCGCAGAGCGGCACCTCTGCGAGTGTTCAATGGCAGATGTTCAAACCGTGACAGATGAAAATGAATCTTTCTTTCGTGCACTCTTTAAAAAAAAAAAGAAAAGGCGAGACAATAGAGGATTGTGAGTTATGTAACTTGCTGTAAACCTTCAAGCACACTGGAAGCGGAGGAGGAGGCGGAAGCTGCACTGCTAAAAATCTGCTTTTACTAGGATTGTTTAGCTTTTTTGTTTAGTCCTATCTTCCCACATTATCAGCTATGTATAATATCTGGAAAATTCTACCCACAGCATTTCTGCAAGGACTGATGGGACTATCTCTACAGGCTCGCAGAGACAATAATGCGCGGCATTCACGGGGGAATGTCACAGACCCTCAGCTGCATTTCTAAAGCCCATTTCTAATGAGAACATTTTACAAATAGCAGGAAAATGTTGCGCTTGAAGTGATGTCTGCAGACTTCATAAGCAGCCCTTTCATTTTTGTTTGGTGAGGGTTTTCTATGCTTTTAGTTCACCTGCTGGTATTTTTATCTGTACTTCTTGAAAGCACTGCAGGTTCACAAACACTTAGTATTACCTCTGCCTCTGGACTCCAAAATCATACATATCGTTCAGCGCGGCGGCTTTATTTTTCGCATTTACCTGGTAAAATCAGAAGAAAAGTGCTGCCGAAAGTGGTCTTTGTTTTCTTTAATGAGCACAAATTATTTGTTCTTTAAGAAAAATGTATTTAAATTAGTGATCGTTGTGTGACAACGTGAAAAATATAAAATCTCTCAGCAGGATAAAACAGGGGGGAGGTTCAGATAGGAGTCATGATAAACATGAAACCACATCTGCCTGTAATAAAATCCACAAACTTGTTAAGAATAAAACAAATCTGTTGCTTTCTAGGAAGCCGACTGAGAAACAGTGAAGTCGTTTACAGCTTTAAGGGGTTTAAACACACACACATACACACTATAATAGATTTTGGTCATTTTCACAATGAAAGAGCCCCCAGAGAAAAACTGCACTGAAGTAAAAGTACTTTTACTCAGGAACAAAGAGCTTGAGATGGATTAATAAATATTGAACTGTCACGGTTCACGGTTTGACTTAGTGGCAGGACGTGCTGGAACAAGTTACAGTGAAAACACTTTAATGGAAACTTTCAAGTGCTTGAAGTTATTCTGAAATTTTCTGAAACATTTATTCATACGAAAGTGTTTCTTTGCAAGTTAAGTCCTGTTACCAGCAGAAGGTTTGACAGGTATGAGTGTTCTCGCAGGTGAGAAACTTATAATAATTGTAGATTAACACCAGGTTTAAACACAGGCTGATTAACTACTGGGTAAAGTGGCAAAACAAGATTTAGACTACTAAGAGTAGCTAAGGTGAGTACTTAATGTACACAATGACATCACTGGATCATAAATTATTCTTTAATGTGTATGTCACTTTAATTTTGCATTAAAATGCATTTTTTCTTTTCATTTGCATGCACATTCGTAGCCAGTCTGCAGCAGCGTGCAGGGAGCGAGTGTCAGTCATCAGCTGGAGTCGTGCTGAGACAGCTGTCCTTTGCTGTGGGTCACTGAAAATCAGCAGCTGAGGAAAACAAGTCATAATCATCATATTTCAGACACGCTGATGTCAGAAGAAGACGGGCATTTATCAAAGACTCCTCTCTTTGTGTTTGACTGAGTCACATGCAGCAGTTATAGGTCAGCAGATGACAGAAACAACAAAGAATGTGATATTTGTGGCACGGTGTGGATAAATAGAAAATGTATGAATAATGTATACATGTATGGATAAGTAGAAAGAAAGATGTACTCAGGCCCATAAATTTTCATAAATGAGCTCGCAGACAGCAGGATATTACCCCTGCTGCTGATCATCATTCTATAGAAGGAAACAACACAACCGTAGATGGTTGAAAGATTAAAACCTGTAATAATCACAGTGTGTACTGTCATTTAACTCCACTCTTTACTGTACTGCGTTTACTCTGAATTACTCCTTCTCATTGCAAATATCCTGTTGCAATATGTGTGCTATATTTACATGGACACAGGTTATGATGATTTATAAACTGAATAATCAGTGTAGAGTCTAATAAGTGTACTGTTATTCTCATATATTAAAAATGGGCCTTATCAGACTGAGGAGTTAATGAGAAGCCAAAACTAGATCTCAGGAAAACACTCCCACATCCGCTCCTTTAAATATTTTAATGCATTTTTGCGTTTATTGATAGTTGTTTTGAGGTGCAGACAAAAAGAGATTCAAAGGTTAATGAAAGTGTATTCTGGTAGGAAATGAAGGCTCATAGCACAAAGGTGCAGTATTTCTCCTTCTGATACGCTGCTGAAGTGCTGCTTTGGGTTAGATTCCAGAAACATGAAAAATCTCATTAAAAATACAATTAATGCAAATATAGCTACAACAGAGCTCGAAGTCACGCAGGTTGTTTTGTATGTTTAGAAAATGTTTGGAACGTCTGTTTTGTTGTTAATTCACTTACTTGGAATAATTAAACGACCAATATTTCTCAAAAACTGAATAAAATGCAGATTATACACCACCAGCCATCAACTTCATGTGTTTTAATTATTACTGTAATCATGCTTCTGAATGGGTAAATCATCCATTCTGATCATTAAAGTGGATCTCTTTTGCTCATTTGCATCTCCATAGTGTTATTCTTGGAAGGCTAATGCTTCTTAATGACATCATACAGCTGCAAGAGAAGAAAAAATTGTCGAAAACTGACTGTTTAGAGCAGTCTGAGCTTCTGATTCACATGGAAACATAAAAACGCTGACCTCATTTGGACATATTTAATGTGAACATCCACCACCACAACAGGAGATCCATCCATCTTCATCCGCTTTATCCGAGGCCGGATCACGGGGGCAGCAGCCTAAGCAGAGAGGCCCAGACCTCCCTCTCCCCAGCCACCTCCTCCAGCTTATCCGGGGGAACACCAAGGCGTTCCCAGGCCAGCCAAGAGATATAATCTCTCCAGCGTGTCCTGGGTCTGCCCCGGGGCCTCCTCCCGGTGGGACATGCCCGGAACACCTCACCCAGGAAAAGCAGACTAGGAACACTTTAATAAACAGGAAGTAGCGCAGGATATTTAGATGACCTCTGTAGAAGTCGAGCAGTGTTGCATTTTGTTTCACCCGGGTGTGAGAAAAGAGGTTTTATTTGCCTAAACAAGAAGTTTGGATGTCCAAGCATCATCAAAGGGGGTGCTGATGGAGTCATATTCTGACTGTTCAGAAACAAGAAAAAAGACAAAGAACAAAAGAAAGAGAAACATGTATGAGTAGCTTACTGGAGATCACTTTGTGCTGCTGCTGGGCTCCTGTCTGATAGGTTTGTAGCTTGAACCTATCCGCTGGAACGTTGAAGACAATATAATTACACTGCAAAGCAAGACACAAGTAGGCAAAGTTCTTCATGTTACTCATGCATGAGGGAGTCCTGCCTGGAGCCAAGTGTCGTTCCACCACTTGACCTCCATCAGACTTCCAGCCAGGCTCCCCATAGCACTCCTTTTATTGTGGTTACATGAATATGCATAGGGTCATTAACATATAGCATCTTACATAGGTATACTTGTGAACAAAGAATACTGTGTGTTTGTGTGTGTGTGTGTGTGTGTGTCTGGGGGGGGGGGGGGGGGGGGGGGTCAGAGTGTGACCCCATAAACAACTTCCTTAACCTGCTGGTCTGGAAAATCCAACAGTTCATCTAAACAAAAAGCACTTAGACTAGAACAGACGTAGCTACGTTAATCCTACCATAAAACAATAAAACAAGGTACGACCTCTCCATGCTCCTAGGATGTGGGTGTGCATTCTAGTGTGGAATACACACCAAGCCTTTGCAGCCTGTTAAAGATCACAGTCCTATCACTACACAATTGATTATACACCTCTAAGCATATATGGTTAAATATTTCTAAGCATAAATGACAATCAACAATACAAAACCTAACACTGTCCACCTGAGAGATACCAGGACTACTCCTGGTATCTGTCTACCCTCTTAGGGCCCACACAAAACATATCATGGTAGTACATGTGGATGTGCCATCCTGGTTGAGCTGGACTACCTGTGCAGGCTGAATGGGCTGCAGGTACCGTCTGCTACCACAGGGACTGATGCTGAACCATTTCCATGTGAAGGTCATCTCGTTGTTGCTTCTTCAGTTCACCTGTTGTCTCTTTGATTTGCACCAATGCAGATGAAATGGATTCACAATCATTTCTTTTTCTTAACTGGACGGACTGATGTCCCTTTTGTGTTATACTGTAACAGTCTCTTGGCATTCCCTTGGGGTTTTTTTGTCCATTGCAGAAGGTGGAGGAGGACTCCGCCCTCTAGTCCCAGTAGCAGAGTTAGATGCTTTAGTTAACTTTGGTTAATTCTGGTTAACTTTAAATAACTTTAAGAACATGCTATGCTAAGTATTGCAATAAATTACAGAAGCTATCATAACCCTGCAGCACTTCACTATTTCACCATGCAGCCTTTTACTATTACTGTATAAGCAAAGATATAAAAGAATTGGTTATGACAGAATGTGAATTTATTCATATTTTCTCTCCCAAAATTTGTCTCTTTTTCTTCATTCTGTATTTTTCTGTCAGGTAGAAGTTAAAGCCGTGAAAAAGTCTTTGAGATGACAAAATCTTTTTCCTGGAACTTGTTTCTTAACATTTTGAAACAATAGTGTCATTTTTGTTGTTGTTCCAGCTTAGTTTAAAGCAGAAATGATGCATACTTTTGGCTGATGGAAATGTTTTACAGTGTAGGAGGAGCATCTGGACAAATCCTGAGAGTTTTCAGTGAGAAACAGGCTGATAAATTAAAGAGGAATCTCCTCTTTTGAACATGAGCACAGACAGCAGCTTACACAGTATTTGCTTGCACTTAGTGCCTGAATGAATCATTCACTCCTATAATTTATTGACTGGCACCTATAAATGATGAATGACCAGGACGGAGCCTTTGGCAGCAGCTGAAATCCTCTGCGGGGGAGAGAAAGCAGGAAGCTGGAAAATATGAAAAACAGGCAGCCATAAATAAAACAGCCTTAATCACATATTGTTGTCACAAATCCCAGAACAAAGACAGGCGTCCTTCTTCTCTGAAACCCAGCGGAAAAACAACAGTCACCCAGCAAGAAGCATAGCCATATGCCTCAGATACACCTTGGCAGTTCCTATAATTACACTTTATCCTACAACAGTATTCTGCTGCTGGGACAGTAGTTATTTACTACTGAGTGCTTGAATTATTCATATTGACTGTCTGGGCTACCCCAAAAGAATTAGCTCTGGTGATGGCTGTAAGCATGCCCATATGTTCTTAACTGACAGACAGCACTGTGATATTCTTCCACGGTGGAGCCAGAATAAAGATTATTGTTAGTTTTATGTCAAAAATGTCACACTGCTGTTGTAGGGCCTGCGCTCAGGTGTCATTTTGGGTTCCAGTTTTTGTGAGCTGGTACATGACAGGCAGGAGAGCCGGTCTCTACCTGTATGACACAGTATTTGATTTGAAATAGTTTTGAATGTCGTGCTCGCAGTGTTTTTAATAGTTTTTGGTTTTCATCATCTGGGACCGCTGCGAACTCTGTTTAGATTGTGTGATGTTCACACTGCTGGAGTCAACGTGAAATGATCATTAGTCTGATCAAGTCAGCTGTGAAAACCAATCCACACTCAAGGTCATGACACCGTTGAACCAATAAGCAATCAGGGAGTGAAGTAACAGGAGGAACTAGGTGTCTACAAAAACAGCAGACAGAGAGAAGTGAGCATTAAGGCCAGACACGAGTTTCAGTGGGCCGGAGCTTCTAATGCGAGCAAGAAGGACGTCTCGCCCCTCTGTTGGTCTTCCATGGTCTCTTGTGTTCTGGGGGCCTCTGGATGTCTGGAGTTTTGATCTCCTCCATACCCGCTTCACACCCTGGAGGACGGGGCTGTGGCCCCCCCACACTCCCTAGCAGATCATTACATGGAGAAACCTTTGGAATGCAAGCATGCTGATCCACACAGGTATGCACACATGGGTATTCACAGACGCGGACTAAAGCTTTCTTGGCTGCTACCTCAAAGCACACTGTGCGCTGTCTATCTTGCGTGCTGCACAATATCGTTTATTACTTAGTAAATACTGATATCTATGACTAGCTAGTTTATTGTGATGGTGCTTTGTTTTCTCTATTATTATGTTGCTCTTTGTTGTTTGCTGTCTCCTCTGTTTGTTTTTGTTTGTTTGTTTTTTTTTTTTTCTCCATACAGGTGACCCAGGAGTTTTTTTTTTTTCTCTCTCTTCCCCCCCCCTTCTCACCGTCTCTTCTCCCCTTTGGTTTTCTTTCTTTCTCTCCCCCTCTCTCTCTCATTCATTCCCCCTGTCCTATTTATTTAAAAAAAAAAAAAAAATGACAAAGGATGAACTGAAGCTCTGCCATCACGTAATGTCGCATACTGCTGTTTCTGATGTCATTTAGAAAAAAAAAAAAAAAAAAAAAAAAAGAAGGACGTCTCGCTGGATATCACATCAGCTGTTTGCTTGTTGCTAAGGCAACAGAACAAGATGGATGGATGGATTAAACTGTTAGATTTGAATATTAACATGGGACTGTGCAGTACCTTGCTTATTTTATTTTATTTGTGTTTCTTCACTTTATCAAGTACTTTCATGTCATTCAGTTTCCTTTAGTTTGTGAGCATTTACCCTTTTTTTTCTTTCATGGTTTCCTGTTTCCACTTTCTGTAGCTCCAACACCTCCAGCTTTCAACATTTAAATTTTAGGAATAAACTGCAGGAAGTTGAGCGTGTGGTGACATCACAGTTCCAGCGCGTCAGCTATAACTAAATTAAATTGAATATAAAACAAAGAGCATATCATCTCGTCTTTCTCTAATAACACACAAAATCTATGTGTGTGTTTGTTGCTTTGCTCAGGATCTCTTCCTACATGGCCAGAGATGAGCAACCAGACTTAGCACACATCTTAGACTCTTTGTCTCTCTTTGTCGAGATCAGATAATTTGATGTCAGCATTTTGCCCAGTAACCATCTAGCAACAGGCTAAATTGGCCCATTTTAAGTATATAAAACATCTACACTATTTTTTAAGTTTTCTCAGTGCGGTTACATTTATTTCAGTTTACCACAAGAACCAACAGACCAGTCAACACTGTAAAATGTTTGTTACCAGCTCCTATAATGCATAAAGCCCCTATAATTAAGTATGTCATTCAAGCAGCAGTTCTCTCTGTATGAAACCAGCATTGTGTTGCATTTTGATTGACAGGTCTTCAAGTCACCCACTCCTCATTTGAGAAAGCTGAGGTCTAGACACGCTTATGCAAATCAGGATATCGCGGCGTGATGCAATGCTTCTAAATCTCCTGAAAATCTCTGACACTAGTCATTGCCGATCTAAAATAAGCATGCATTTAACGGCCGCACACCTTATTTCGTTTCTCAAACGTGTTTTCTGAAACACATTTCCCGGACTAATAAAAGCAAAAGCTTGCGAGTCGTGATGTTGGTCTCAATTTGGACTCTAGGAGCAAACAAATCAGTCAGGTGCTGGTTCTAAATTGCGAAGCAGTGAAAGAAGCGGAGCAGGTAAATATATTTGCAACAGGGGGCAACAGTGTGTGCCCTGTGCGGAGATTGAAACCCAGATGTTCCAGTTGGATTTGAACCACGATCCTCTGAGTAAAAACTCCCCGATTCAACCAGCTGGGTTATGCAGCAACTGTGCCAGGGGAGAAAATAATTCCTGCAGATCACAAAAACATGACTTAATACGCTCACCTGGCAGCTGTGGTCAGCACGTGGCAGAGCAGGTTAGCCACTAATGGTTTGGTTGGATGTTTGATCCCCTGCAATTTCTTCAAACTTCCAGAGAGATTGAAGACCGACTACACCCTGAGCAAGATGGATATCTGTTTCTTCTCTTCAGTATAAAGACAGAGGTCCAGGTTGTGCAGTCCATCATACAGTAACCTGAGGTGTTAGTCGGTGGAGAAAGATAAAACCTGATCTGCTGTTAACAGTTAAAGCCATTGATTTTATCCAAAAGATGGACCATGAAGCCTCTCCGTTGCTATCTATTAGCTGTCATGTTGGGTGGTTTTCAGCCAGAAATGATCACATTTGGGCGAGAGGGTGGAGTGCTAACAGAAGCAAGCTTGTTTATCAGGCTGCATCCATTTATGGACTGTATGAGTGCAATGCACAGACACAGATAGCTGCTAATTAGTGCCAAGCAAGAGACAAATAAATTAAAAAAAAAAAACAGAATTTCACTCAGCGAAAATGGAGCACATACTCAGCTTGTTATGAATGGGGGAATTAGCTTTAGAGACTAAAACAACGTGTTGTATCAGGCTGTGAACATGATCGTTTCTGCTGTAAAGTTGGACATTTCAACACGGGAGTCTGTGGGGAATGACTCACTTTTGGAATCTAAAGTGGACAACAGAGGAACTGCAAGTTCATTTTTCACTTTCAGATGTTTTCACCTGGTTCCAAAATTGCTAAAATCATGTCCATTCCAACATTAGGAGACTGAAACAAACAGCTGCTGGCACCAATTTTTCTCTCGGAGCTCGTGTTGCTGCTGCCATATAGTTTCAACTCTTTTCAAGTGGATGGAACTCAACTAATGTCTCCTTTTTACATATCTATGTATAATCTTGTTTAATAAATGAGATCCTGGACGTACATCAAAACGCTTTGAATCGCTGAGCCTTTGAACCTCCAATTACCAAATGAAACTTTCTGTTCCTTTTATCGGCAGTCTTTTTTTCTGCAGCTGTGTGCGACTGTTAAAATAAATTACACTTTATGGAGTTTGGAGCAGTGAATGAATGAGGCTGTTTTCCAGGTCTGAGAGTTTGTTTTGTGCCTGTTGTTCTGGGCTTCTGCGTTCAGGCTGCTCTCCTGTGAGTTGCTGCTTATTTTGCACGTCTGGCAAGGACTATTTCCTCTATGTCATATTAATCAGGGTAAAAAGCAACAACAGAAGGTTTTCTGCGCAAACTCTCGCCTTTGTTTAATGTATTCAATATCTCGTGATGCAACGTTTTCCCCTCGGCGCCGGTGCTGACCTCTCTGAGCCAAACGCTTGAACCTTATATGACTTAGAGCCGCTAACTACGGACCTCCTTTTTGACTTCTAAGTGTCAGAAGCACAGAGGCCATCTACTCGTGAAGCACTCATAAATAAAACATGGTGGGGTTGTTTTGTATGACAGGTGGATCGGACCAGGGATTATTTCTGCAGAAAGAAGGAAGAAGTGCCATCACCCACGAGCTGCCGTGCACACAGGGCTGTCTCATGCATCTACACACCGCACATCTTTTAACTCTTATTACTTTGTATTTCTTCCCAGCTGACAAGTAAAATCAGTGTAAAGTAGGAAGGGGATTGCTGTTTAATGTGCTCAGGAGCTTTGATCCCAAGAGAGATGCAGCACTCAGGAGCGCCTCATGGAAATCTGGAGCCGCACGCTGCATACTGATAATAAGACTGCGACAAACTGAAGAATTAATGCAGCTCCACGTCCCTGCATTTATTAACCACACTGTTACATTAATTAATTAGTCAGTTATTGTTTTTACATGTTTTGACAAAAACTACCTCTTAATTGTGCGCATTTAAACCCCTGTTAGAACAACATGTTCTCATTCCCAGTGCGTCAAATACTGCTTTAGGTGTCCCACACACGAGCTGTGTTGGTGCGGGATCTTACACTCACCAAATGGCCACATATGAATGCTTAAAAAGACCCCCAGCATAATCTTTTAAATACTAAACGCTTTATTTATACATAATCTTTTAAAAATAGAGTTCAAGGAGCGCTTTGACAGACAAGTGAAAGCAAAGTGCTAAATTCATACAGAGAGCTGGACATTAAGGACAGAAATAGAACAGAATAGAGTTAAAGAGAACTTCAAACAATTACAAAACAGCAGGAGATGAGAGAGACATGACGACAACAGACAACATCACATAAAAGCGATTTTATAAAAGTGTGTTTTTAAAAGTTGTCTGAAAAAAGTCACAAATCTTGCAAAATTGAGGGTTCTGATGGCAACAGCAAATATACCTTTAGATTTCCCCATTTGGAAGGAGGGCAGCACTGAGAGATGGCTTGTCCTCAAAGCTGATGTTAGAAAAAGAAAAAAAATAGATTTGAGTGAATCTGTAGAAAGATCAAGCTGTGGTGGACTCACGACTGTATCAAAGCATGGCTCAAACCAAACTGCAGCTCTTGTGGGCTGTTCCTCATCTGCAGAGGTCATTATCTATCAAAAGTGGTCCAAGCAAGGAACATTGATGAACCAGAGGCAGGGTCATGAGTGTCTCAATGATGCACGTGGGGAGCAAAGCCTGGCTCATGTGGTCCGATCCAACAGATGAGCTGCTGTAGCTCAAACTGCAGAAAAAGCTGATGTTGGTTCTGAGAGAAATGTGTAGCCATCAATGGGAACGTGAGCATCAGAAGTGGACTACGGAGCAATGGACGAAGTGTGCGTCCCTTACCTGGAAAACACCCGGCACCAGGATGCAATACGGGAAGAAGGCAAGCTGGTGGAGGCAGTGTGATGCTTTGGGTCATGTTCTGTTGGGAAACCTTGGGTCCTGCCATCCATGCGACTGTTAGTTTGACACGTACCACCTACCTGAGCATTGCTTCAGACTATTAACACCCTTTCATAGAAATGGTATTCCCTGCATGCTGTGGCCTCTTTCAGCATGGTTTCACAGAGTAATCACTCTGAGGTTTTGACTTGACCTCCAGGTTCCTCAGATCTTAATCCAGTCAAGCATCTGTGCAATGTGCTGGACAAACAAGTCTGAGGCTCCACCTCACAGCTTGCAGGACATTGAAGGATCTGTTGCGAGCTTTTTGATACAGATACTATAGCACACCTTTAGGGGTCTAGTGGAGTCTGTTTTGGCAGCATAAGGGGGACCAAACCTATTGTAGGTAAGTGGCCATATTGTTATGGTCCATCTGAATATACTTTGAATGACTATGTTCATGTTATGAAGGAGCGTGTTTCTTAACCGTCTTTTCCTAAACCAAAACAAGGAGCCTTAGGGCCCCAAATCTAACCAGAGAGTAAAAGGAAAAGTTAAAAGTTCGTGAAAAGCAAAGAAACAACATTTTCATGCTCCTGCCAAGATTTGTGGAGCGCAGGATCCAAATGCAAGACTCCAGGCATTTGGATCCTGCGAAAAGCAGACTTTTTATTACTTTTTATTACGTTGATAACTAAAGTCCAAAGGCAAAATCCAAACAAACAGAAATCCAAAGTCATCACAGGAGCCCAAAAAGGCAAACTAAAGGCAGGAACAAGACTGACTGAGGACTGGAGTCAGGAGTGAAACCAGATAGAAATGATGCAGAAGATTAGTAATTAATTATATTATTCATTGTAATAATATTTTTAAAATAAGAAAGCTTAAATTAATCACAATGACAACCCCGAATGAGGAAGTCAAAACTTTCCACACACAAACTCCCAAAAACATAAAGCAGCGAGTCTGCTTCCCGAGTCTTACATTTTGGATGTTGAACTAATTAATCAATCTGTGTTCACTTAGTTGGACAAACTTTTACTGTTTGGATTTTTTATTTCAGACTTTTACGGTAATTTATTTTATAGCGGTGTTAACAAATTTAAAGGTTGCGCATTTAATGAGACTCAGAATTGACGACGAGTGTCTGAAATAACACAGTGACATTAAAGCTGAGATGAACAAATATGTAACTGCTCCTTTCTTCTGGTTGTTTGTTTCTGCTGCACAATGCATGCTTGAAAAGTGATAAAGGCACCGTGTTGTGACTGCATTAACCCCACCTGTGAGAACATGCTGTATTAGCCTGAACATTGAGATTTCAGATGGATTTCCCGAAACGTGCTGCTGTGACTTCTCTTCTCTCACCCCACTGAAAACAATACCTTTTTTATCTGAGTCCTGTGTATCCCTGGAGGCTTGACTCCAAACTGCTCACCTTTCCTCCAATAGGTCAGGTGACCCCTCCCCCACGCAGAGGCCAGCACGGAGGCAGCCATGCTGATGAGACGAGTCTCATTCTCAATACTCCTAATACAGACTTTGTGGGCTTCTGCAAGCCAACTGTTCCCTCCTGGCGGCTGATATCGCTGTGGTAATGCAATAATGGGGAAATGCAGAAGCCATCTGACAAAGCAGCATTAAATTACTCTCTAAGATGAGAACATGTTGGTCACTTGGCTTTGAAGTTAGGCATGCAGCCGAGAGGGTTATGACTGTTACTGATTACACGATGCCAAAGTCTTCACAACAACAGCAGTTTTAATTCACACACACATTATTATTATCGGATCTCACCTTCCATCGAGTGACTGGAGGAAGATGAACAATTTATGTTGTGCTTATGATTTTTTTTAATAATGTTTTAATTATGAAGAGGTTCATTTGAAGAAAAGCCTTCAGTAAATTTATGCCACTCGATGCAAAGCCGCGACCGCTGAGAAAACAGCATGTGTGCTCCAGTGTGTTGCTGGTTAGCTGTGAACAGCTGTAGGCTGTTCGTGCTTCTGCTTAGCACCGTGTTGTAAAGCGAGTCAAAATTCAATAAATTAAATCAAATGTACTGGCCTCCCCTCTCGCTCTGGTTCTCCCTGCTTCACCCTCACTTGTTTGGATCTCGCTCGCGCCTCTGCAGGGCGGTGAGGCGGGTATTGATTTTTGGAGCTTGGCTTGTTACCGTCCAGCTTTAATTAGCGCCAGCATGCTAAGGACAGAGATGTGTATGGATTAAAAGATTAATTTTTCACCTGTGTGGTCTTGTCCGTGGGACTTTCTTGTGTTATGCGGTACCTCGTGTCTCTCTCTACGAGCTTATCGTTTTGTCTGATTGGTGTGGCGTCTCTGTAGCTGATCCTAAATATCCTGTCATTTGTAACAGGATGTTAGAATGAGTCACAGTTGTAGCAGTTAGCAGGTTTTCCAGCGTTTTCCTACATTTTGTTTCTCCTTCAGCAGCATCTCTCCATGCTGTAAACCCCTACAGAGCTC
This sequence comes from Aulonocara stuartgranti, assembly GCF_965226115.1. Classification (NCBI taxonomy): domain Eukaryota; kingdom Metazoa; phylum Chordata; class Actinopteri; order Cichliformes; family Cichlidae; genus Aulonocara; species Aulonocara stuartgranti. Next base: position 11,923,711 of record NC_138940.1, on the reverse strand, counting down.
CTGGCTACACAGCCGTCCAGCTGGACCTCCCCCCTCTCCCTCTCTCTTGATGAAACTATATCCTGGATGGCGTGTTGGTCGGCTGCTGTGGTTGGCAGAGTAAAGTGGCTGGCTACAGACGAGTCAAATCTGTTTCGCATTACTCCCTGTTGCATTTCCTGTTTTCCTGGGTGTGAGTGGAAAACAGCTAGTGGACACATGGCAATGCCAGCAGCATCCTTTGCCGCCGGCTATGCCTCACTTGCTTCCAGCGCTAATGGAAAAGCTGGCCTCCGCCGCTGCGGCACAACGACTCAGCAGCTGTTTGTCAAACCTGCATTCAGAGGGAATGTACAGGCAAACCTAGCAGCTTCCACACTTGTATTTTCGGAGCTTAGTCAGTCTGGCAAACTGACTCCGGTCCAGATTTTTATGTAAAAATCCAGCTGTCATCTCACCTGCACGAGAAAGTATGCTGGCAGTGATGAAAGTATATAAGCTGCTGTAAATTGAGCTGTTGGGACACTTTTTTCACTGCCTAAAAAAATAAATAAAAGCAGAAAAAGATAAATCCAATAAGCTCAGACGGCTGTCTTCACAAGACTGATTTATGTTTATTTGCTGGATAATTTTAAGCCTGTATATAATAGTATCATAATGCAAATGTAAAACAAACAAAAAAAAAAGGACGTCAGGGACTTGGAGACTAACCGTGTACCAGAGTGAACAAAGCTGTATAAAACCTCAGCTGTTCACCTTCAGTATCTAAACCACAAAAGTCCCACAGACACCGAAAAACATGAAAAATAAAACTAATTTTATTTGAAGCTCGATGAAGATGTCCCCTCGCGGCAAAAACACTAAAAGTTGTTGAAGCTGACCATTTGCAGCCTCACAGTCAGGAGCACTGGGAGGCCTGAGGTCATTCTGGCTGGCTGTGAGCAGCAAACAAGAGCTGAGAGACCTCTCAGCATCCGACAGCAGACGTAGCTCTCACTGCAGTGTCTGTATGTGTCACGGCTCAACGGCACGAGGGAACAGGGATGGACACAGGCGCAGAAACCAACCCGAAAGCGAGGTGACAGAAAACAAATGATTTATTTCCGCCCACAGGTAAACAAAGGTGAAACACAAAGCGACGCCACCACACTAGTGGCGCGTAGGATTCGTCGGTGATAATGAGGGCGACCTAGACACCTCTAGGAGACGGCTGAACAGCGGGGACAGCGGGGAGGTAGAAACAGGACTAGGTAGGGGCCGGGGCACTGGAACAAGAGGAGATCACGATCAGAGGGATCCAGCAGACAACCAATAATCCTCCGCAGTTGAATTGAATTGCCTTACTTGGTTTCAGATGGAGGGGACAGGTGGAGCGGAAAACCCGGAAGCGGTCGAGGCGTGGGGAGGCAGGCAGGTGAGCGGTGGGCCGGCAGGCCACGTTGTGTAAGCAGCTGGCGGCCCAGGTCCAGGAGGACGGGAGCGAGGGGAACAAGATCTCCACTCCGGGTGCTATCGCTGAGGACAAGAAAAGACAGGTCAGTCATCACACGGCGTTAAGACAAGGTTTAGGATGCTCCACTGAACTAACATGGGAATAGCAGATACTCAGGCGATGAGTGGTTGAGAGCGCAGGTCTGATATACCGCTGGCACGATTGCTCACAGGTGGTCAGCCAGGGAGGGGCAACCGGACTCCGCCTAAAGGAGGAGGAGCCGCTGTCTGAGACCTGCAGGTGCCCAACCAGACCATGACAGTATGCACATACATGCATGCATGCAGCTTCTCTTTGTGTCTGTGTCTCAACAAGCTGTGCAACATAATGTAGGACCACTGCTCACCACTGAAATAAAGAGTGAAAAACAAAAGAGGAGAGGAGAGATAATACAACATTTCATTCAGTCAAACACATACGCACACTTCACTCAGCTGATAAAAACATTCATTCAGAGTCTGACCTCACTCTGTTTCTTCTCCATCTGAAAACTGTTGTGTGTCTCCAGCCTTGGACATATTTATGTGTTATGATGGAGATATTCCTAATGAGTTTTTGAGGGTACACCTGCAGCCTGAGCATACCTTGAAAACTGAGTTTGGGCAGATTAGTCAATCCCAGACTTTTGCATTTTTAATCCCAGATAAATGTCTGTGCTCAGGTTTTCTGTATATACCACCATCAATAATAACTGTTATATGTACAAATCAAATATTACCACAGATAATAGGCTGCTTAAAAATCATTTTTGCTTTTGTGCAGTTACTTTTAGAGACTCATTCTGAGCAGTAATAATATTCAAACGTTTGTTTCTATAGCAATAAAACAGAATAAGCACACAATAAAAAAAGGATATAAAAAAGAAATTGAAAGACAATATTTAAAACAAATTACACTCTAAGAATAAATGATTACAGTAATGTGTATATCAGTTAAAACAGGGCATGCAAGAAAGCACAGCAAACACCTTTTGTGTTTGCGGTTGGTTAGCATTTTCCCGCCTCAGGATCTGAAGCTGGTATGAGGATACTAACTCCACTTTGTATTCTGCAGCCATGACTACCTTTAGAAGTAAAATCTTACACTTTCTTCTAAGACAGCGGGCGGCCAGTGAAGTGTCATTAAAAACTGGTGTAATGTTTGCTTTCCTTGCTGTTGCATTTTGAACAATTTGAAGTGTAATAACAAATTCGATTCACAGCGTGGTTAATGGGCCCAAAAACGGGCAAGCACTAGTGTCAAAGTTTCAGGCATTTATTTGATGATCAGGGACTGAAGAAGAAAGACGATGGGCTGGACCCGCAAGCACGAGGCACAGGTGGGCAAGGAGTCCAAGAGGAGGCCGGTGTGCAAAGGAAGGTCAGAGGCTAAGAAACGATCGTGTAAATACTCGTGAAAGAAATTAATTAATCAATAATGGATAGATGAATAACGCAAGAGAGCCAGGAAGTAGTTTCAGTCAAAATACTAAAGCCCAAACCCAAACCCATACTCACCACATGACTCATGTTGCATGCAAACAGTGATATCACTACACCTGTGTACCATTTGCATCAGGGTAGTATTCGCCAGAACAATGTCTCCATGAAACCACATCAGTGCTGGTAGAGGAGAAGAAGAAGTAAAAACTGGAAGCAAAGAAATCAGTGTAGGATCTGGGAATCTCTGAGCTTCTGTATCTGCAGAGCAATAAAAACTGCCACGCTCTCAAACAGCCACGGCGACAGCGGCAAGGTTTTCTGTCTGTTTTCTGCACAAGGTTACAGAAATTGGGAGGTGCATGATCAGCTGAAACAGAAGCTCATACCTCTCACACACACAGATGCACACTCATGTCAAGAGGAGGGGAAAATAACAGTGATGGACAGAAAAGGTAGTGAACACTGGGGGCCAATTAAAGGGGGACAACAAACACTAAGGAAGGTTTAAGATTAAAGGCTTAAATCTGCTTCCCTGTGTCTGTGTGCGTTCTCAAACACATACATGTTGGGTTAATTAGTGACTCTAAATTGGTGTGAACAGTTGTTGAAAGCTGCTTAGTCATCAAATGTGAATTCATAACTTTAATTAGATTGAATTAAAGTCGTTTTGATAGTGTGAAAATATAACTCTTTTGCTCTTCACCATTCAGCCAAATGTAGATGCTTACAGATGTCGTCTAAAAGGAATGAATGGCCCAACAGATTTAGCCAAAAATCACTGCAGGAACTTTTCCCTCTGTCCTTCAGTTTGACTGTATAGAAACCTTCTCTCTGGGAGACACTGTTGACTGAGGTCAAACTACTTTAATATAGGAAATAACATGATCTTTTATCTAAGGTGTCCCAAAGGAAATGCCTCATAGAAATGAACTTTCATAGAAATCTTTTCATGCAACTCGTATTTTCGTTGGGTCTAGTTGGAAGAGTGTTGTTAAAGGTGGATTGCATTTACTTTTGCACATGAAGAACCAGCCTGATATTTAGACCGTAAAACCTGCTCATATACAGGGAGTGCAGAATTATTAGGCAAGTTGTATTTTTGAGGAATAATTTTATTATTGAACAACAACCATGTTCTCAATGAACCCAAAAAACTCATTAATATCAAAGCTGAATGTTTTTGGAAGTAGTTTTTAGTTTGTTTTTAGTTTTAGCTATTTTAGGGGGATATCTGTGTGTGCAGGTGACTATTACTGTGCATAATTATTAGGCAAGTTAACAAAAAACAAATATATACCCATTTCAATTATTTATTTTTACCAGTGAAACCAATATAACATCTCCGCATTCACAAATATACATTTCTGACATTCAAAAACAAAACAAAAACAAATCAGCGACCAATATAGCCACCTTTCTTTGCAAAGACACTCAAAAGCCTGCCATCCATGGATTCTGTCAGTGTTTTGATCTGTTCACCATCAACATTGCGTGCAGCAGCAACCACAGCCTCCCAGACACTGTTCAGAGAGGTGTACTGTTTTCCCTCCTTGTAAATCTCACATTTGATGATGGACCACAGGTTCTCAATGGGGTTCAGATCAGGTGAACAAGGAGGCCATGTCATTAGTTTTTCTTCTTTTATACCCTTTCTTGCCAGCCACGCTGTGGAGTACTTGGACGTGTGTGATGGAGCATTGTCCTGCATGAAAATCATGTTTTTCTTGAAGGATGCAGACTTCTTCCTGTACCACTGCTTGAAGAAGGTGTCTTCCAGAAACTGGCAGTAGGACTGGGAGTTGAGCTTGACTCCATCCTCAACCCGAAAAGTCCCCGCAAGCTCATCTTTGATGATACCAGCCCAAACCAGTACTCCACCTCCACCTTGCTGGCGTCTGAGTCGGACTGGAGCTCTCTGCCCTTTACCAATCCAGCCACGGGCCCATCCATCTGGCCCATCAAGACTCACTCTCATTTCATCAGTCCATAAAACCTTAGAAAAATCAGTCTTGAGATATTTCTTGGCCCAGTCTTGACGTTTCAGCTTGTGTGTCTTGTTCAGTGGTGGTCGTCTTTCAGCCTTTCTTACCTTGGCCATGTCTCTGAGTATTGCACACCTTGTGCTCTTGGGCACTCCAGTGATGTTGCAGCTCTGAAATATGGCCAAACTGGTGGCAAGTGGCATCTTGGCAGCTGCACGCTTGACTTTTCTCAGTTCATGGGCAGTTATTTGGCGCCTTGGTTTTTCCACACGCTTCTTGCGACTCTGTTGACTATTTTGAATGAAACGCTTGATTGTTCGATGATCACGCTTCAGAAGCTTTGCAATTTTGAGACTGCTGCATCCCTCTGCAAGATATCTCACTATTTTTGACTTTTCTGAGCCTGTCAAGTCCTTCTTTTGACCCATTTTGCCAAAGGAAAGGACGTTGCCTAATAATTATGCACACCTGATATAGGGTGTTGATGTCATTAGACCACACCCCTTCTCATTACAGAGATGCACATCACCTAATATGCTTAATTGGTAGTAGGCTTTCGAGCCTATACAGCTTGGAGTAAGACAACATGCATGAAGAGGATGATGTGGACAAAATACTCATTTGCCTAATAATTCTGCACTCCCTGTAAGGTAATGAAGTGATAATCAGGATTTATCTTATTATTTATTATTTGTGGTTTATTATTTATAATATAGGTTACTGACAAGCCAATAGAGACAGAAAAAAACCTGGGATGAAAACATCCGTCATGACGCATGGATGCTTCTTCAAGCCTTACAGGCTAAGATATCTCGAATCTGGCGCCTTTGCTTCTTTATAATGTCAAAGATGAATTTAGTAAATTCAGCATCCATTTGCAGGTCGTGTTGTTTTGTGCTGTGGACGCCTGCTGTTAGCTGCTGTTTGTATTAGACTTTTGTCATTTTCAGCTTGGAGGAGATTCCCAGAAGTGGTGTGAAAAGTCCTCGGCTTAATCTGATCCTAAAAGTAATGAGATTGTTTAATTACCACGAAGGAAAATCCCTAATCATCCCGCAGCTCTTATCTCTCTTAATGTCACAAGCAACGTCTTGGATTTACATTAAAGATCCGGCCTCGACTCAAGCCTTCATAAGCTCTGAGAAAAGCAGCGCTCACTTCTGTTTATCTTTCAGAGCCATTAAAGTCACAGAGACATGAAATGACTCTGAAGCGTAAAATTACATACTGTACAAGTTTATGGATTAATGTCTGCTGTGGACGTGATGGCGCTCAATTTTTCAGGGAAAGTCTATAAGAGCCCATTAAACAGCTTTCTGTATAGAAGTGAATTAACGTCAAATGTTGGGAGGCTGTGTGCGTCTCAGAAAGCATTACTTCTCTTTATGTAACCGCTGCATTTAGCAGGAACGTCTCTGAACGCTCAGACTTCTTCTCTGCTTAAATAAACACTGGAGCTAAAATGCAGTCTGAACCATTAGGAAGGAAAAAAAACCCAGAACAGAACAAACTTCTGGACTTCAGCATTAAAAGCTAAGAGAAGATTTAAGAGACAACCCCAACAAAATTAATAATAATGGCCTCATATTGGCTTTTTTTTTGTCACCAAATCCATTACTGCATTAGACATTGCAAGATACTTTTGAGGGTGTTGGAATTACCAATTATCCATCTTTTTAAAGGAGTAGTTTGTGTGAAGACATGAAGACAGTTAGTTTGCAAAACAGCTGGAAAGAGGAGGAGAGCTTTCAAATACAGCACATTGAAGGCTGTGTGTCAGTTTCTTAAAACAATACCAGTGAATCACTTTTCATATTAGACATGAAGTTAATAATACTGAGGTCAGACATGTACCAGCTCAGGCTTGAAACACTGAGTTTATCAGGTTTTTCTACTCTCTTTTGTGTCGACTGCTTACAACACATTCTAGGTCTCTTTAAAAAAAAAGTTTTTAATAAACATGAAAAACTGAAAAGTGTGTTTTCTTGTGGAGAGCAAAAAAGTGCTATATATACTCATTTGGGGTACAGTTATGGGTCGTTCAGGGCATTGGTGATCAAAAAAGAAGAGCCAGGCTTGACATGGGTTATGGCATTTTCTGGTGGGCCACATTTGACCCACATATCACAGCACTTCCGGTATCGGTTCCGTATAAGTCCGAGTTGTGGTTGAGTCAAAGCCGCCAGTCGAGCCTAAATGTGATCCACAGAAAACTGCAGATGTAGGCCACACATTAGATGAGATGATTAATCTTATTCCCATAACCTGTCAGCAGCGAAAGGATGATTGAGTAAAAACAAACTATGGTGTGTGTGTGTTCAGGGTAATGAAGGAACAACACAGTGAAACCACGGATCAGCTTCCAGCCTTATGTTTAGAGTTATAATACTACTCAAATAAATACATACAGTATGTGAGGCGCCAGCAGGAGCTGTTGTTGCTGTGTTTTAGTGTATTTTCCTGCGCTCGTTTTATCTGACTGCAACCAAACAGGAGATGACACCTGTAAGTGGCGAGGTGACGCTTTGTGATCTAAACTCTGAGGAAATCAAACCGGGCATCTCTGAGAGTTTTGACTGCTTGTCAAAGAACAACTTGACAGCTTCAAATTCACAGCTGCCATTCTCCCAGACAAGCGAGCTGAACGTGTCATCAACTTTTCAGAGGCAGGACACTTTTCTTTCAGGCTTTTTTTCCCCTTCCTTTTTCTTCTGTCGGAGTGCGTTAGAGCGACTCAAACCTCAGCACATCTCTGCTGTTACAAAGCCTGCAAGATGAAATGTGCCATTTTATGCTGCCCGGAGAAAAAGTGTAAAATGTGGAGACACCAAAAAAAATCGCTTCTGTACAATACAGCAAGCCAAAATCAAAGTTTCTGCCTCACTCAGCAATTCACCTGTAACTCTGGACACGTCTCCTTTTTTTCTTCTTACGAGCGTCAAAGGAACATGCGACCAAGTGAAGCGAAACCTAACCGGCACATTATCAGGAGCTGGTGTTAAGTTCTGGGTGAAAAAAAATGTTAATAGTAATAAAACCTCAGCATGACACTTTTTACAAATCGTTATCCCGTACCTCCAGGGCACAGACCAGAGCGGGAAACAACAGAGAGTGCATGCTGGGAGACGAGAGCTCCTCTTCGTCGCACATTATGAGCCGCAGATTGTTAAGCGTCAGACTCCTGGTGTGCCGAGTTAAGAGGCGACAACAAAGGGCATCCGCAGAGCCAGTGTGGGCTTCGCAACACAGGAAGGCCTCCATCAGCAGCCGCTGCTCCCATCTGGGCGCTCACACTCACTCAGCCCTTTATCTCCCTGCAGCAGTGGATCTATGGAGTTGAATAAAGTTAAAGTCCTTCATATTTAATCATGAAAAGTTTGAGACTGATATTCAATAAACATCTTTCAGTAACTGGAAAGATCTTTAAATTTGTATTTTTTCAAATAGGAAGGAGACTCATCACTTTAAACACATCAGAGTGCTTTTATACAGACAAGGAAAAATTATTTAACTGTTAATAAAATCATAGCTAGCCTATAATAAATGCATAATAAAGGGCATGTCTATTTTATAACCCTGATCAAAAAGATTTGTAAAGGTTTAACAGCCAAACTTCATAAATTTGTTTTTAATGCTGGAATAGACTCTTTTTTTTAGCAAATGTTTAGAAACTGTCAAAAAAGTGCTCAGTAATAGTATCTAATATTATCTATGAAATTCTTTTATTAACAGTGGATTTCTATTTTATTCTATTCTATGTTGTAAATAGATAGCTATTAAAGTCATTAATAGTCTATAACATGAAAATAAAATTAATTAATAAAATTTTTTGGACATAACCTGTGCTCCATGCAGAAGATAACAAAACCTTTGTGGGTTTACAATGCCTTAAGGCAGTGAAAACAGCAAAATAAAACGGGTATTGGATGTAGGTATTTGTGAACAGGAAGCTTTTCAGTCTTTTTGAATGTCAGCACAGATGCAATTGATCTCAGGTCAGCAGGCAGCTTGTTCCAGGGAACGGGAGTACAGTAATTGAACGTGCCCTCGGCAGTCTTTATTACCAGTGGATTTATGCATGTGTGTTAAATCTGTGGTGCAGATACAGAAACTCTTCTGTATGAATCACAACAGTCTTCTGCAGGTGATAAGTAGGTGAAAACGGTTATGAAAGGTGGTGGTTATTTGCTAATTTGACTTAACTCTTCCTAAACTTTATCGCGGCAGCTGACACATTTTACTCTGAGAGCAACTCAGGCGTCTCCGTTTCCGACTCGTGTCGTGCTTCTGCAGCTTTTGTTGAGCGAGCTGGATGGCTGAATGAGCTGCTTCTAGGGCTGCATTTCTTCATCCAAAGAGACTACGAGACAAACATCACTTAGGCAACACACGGTATGCATTTACATTATTACAGTCAGGACTAGGGATCGGTATCATTTAGGTTTTATCCGATAACAGTACCAAACCGGTACTTTTGAAACCGGTGAAAGCCGATGCTTAAACGGTGCTCGAACCGGTGCTTAAAGAATGAAGAACACACACTTTGTCCAAAAACCTCTCATGTTTAGCTGTTTTTTTGTAAAAAGATAACAATGTTAGTCTTTTCTGCCATAAAACAAGAAGACAGCCGCATGTAACTACAACCCTGTTTGCTAGTTCACCTTACATTCATTAATGTAATAACGTGGTTAGCCTTCTCAACGTAAATTACACACGAACAACATTAAGCTACTCACGCAGAGAAGAACGGCTAGTGCTGCCATCATCATCCGTCATCATTTCTGCTACACTGGCAGGGCTAGGGGCCAGGACTCTCCTCTTCGGGTTTTTGGGGGATGTTGCTAACTCCGGGTCAGATAACAGGCACCACACCCGCAGTAGATGTGCTCGGTGTGAGGTCTCGCAGCAAACTAACAAATACGGTGCATTTCTCTGCGTCGCCAGGTGTTTCATCAGATTCGAGGTGTTACCTCCTTTGCACAGTATCACCTTAACCCTTTAAAGCCGATCGGAGCGGGCACGCTCCGTTTTGCGTAACTATTTTTAAATCCCTGTAGAACCGGAACCACGTAAGCTAGCGCAATAATTTTTTTTGCGTATGAAACCGGAGGAGTTGTACTTACATCTTATGCCATCAGCTTGGCCTAAGTCACGGTTTCCTTCCACACATAGCTTTGCAAAAGCTGCATAAAAAGCACTTGCAGGAACAAAAACATAATATTCCAGAAACATACTTTGCTGATCCGATCGGCTGTTCATAACACTTCCCACATTGAAGTAGACGTCAGCGTGAACAATCGCATGTCCGCCATTACCTGCCCGAAACCAGAAGTGATGTCATTTTCGCGGAAAATTTTGTTTTTTACTTGTAGGCCTTAGAAGCCTATACTGGTGTTTTTATAAGTCTTTATAAGTTTATATATGTTTGACTTTATGCTTTTCTGAATAGTTTCTGTGATCCTTAGAACTCAAATTGCACTGCTTAAAATAGTTTATTTTGATGCACATGCAGTTTTCCTTGCAAATTTGCATCATAAGATTGTTTTTCGTTTTTTCTGCAGTATATAAAAATTGGTGTATCTCAAAAATAAAACTATGAAGACACTCAAAATAAATTTCCTGTTGTTGTAAACTATTTTTGCAACTTTTTTGTATTTAAAGTTTTGAGGGATAAACCTCTTAATTTTCTCCAAGTAGAAATATATGTAAAAAACAAAAAGCAAAAATTATTTTCATTTTTTTTGTAGTTTATTGCACTTTTTTGCAATTTATGTCGTTACTATGGACTTAATGCATACATATTATTAAAATGTGGGTTATAACAGTTGTATTGATGTATAGCAACTTGAAATGCTCCCTAAAATGGCACTACAGCATGTAAAAATATAAAGTAAGCTCTGGCGGACTTGGTTCTATGGTAGGTCTTAAAGGGTTAAAGCACTTGTTGCAGGCTGCTGAGTTTGCATCTTTTGCTGTGAAGTACAGTGTTGTGGAAGTTTTCCATTTAAATAAAGCCTGCAGACGAGCAGTGACTAACATTCTTTAATCCAAACACACAAAGACAACAGACAACCAAGCTTGTGGAGAGCCTACATGACCGCGGGGCAGGGTCAGCAGAGTCTCCCTGAGCCTAGCATGGCTCTCAGTTAAATACCTTCTTCAGGAACTAAAGGCAGTACACAGCTGTTTCACACCTTAAGGTTCACACTCCCTTGCTACCTCTCAGAGTCCTTGAAGAGACAGAAGACTCCTCCTGTGGAGTGGTCTGCTTCCCCCAACTTCCTTACTACACCCACCACCATCTTACAGTATGGGTGTCAGACATGTTAAAATCCAGTGGCACCAAGGCATTATATAATAAAATAATGTGATTAATACATAAATAAAAGAAATTCCTATACAATCGCCAGACTTTTGACTGCTTCGTCTTGGGCATTTTTAATCTGTAGCTCTGCTCTAAAAGAACGTACGTACCTGGGCCCGCCTACTATTCTTTGCTTGGAAAGGTAAAATGATTGGCTAGAATTCAAAGTGTATGACATCTCAGGGGAAAAAAAGCACCGAAATAAAGCACCGAAATGTGCGCTGCTTTACGGTCTGGTCACTACTGTTTATGTCAGAACCAGTGTCATAATGGCACCGGATACCGGTACCCATCCCTAGTCAGGACATAGCTCTATCCGGTCTGTAAGTGATGAGGTGATGAATCATGCTTCCGGGTCCAAACTATTCTGCATTTATCAAGGCTGTTGTGTTTTTAACATGTTTTAATACTTTGAAAAGTTTATAAAACCTTACGATATAACTACAGCCCAGCAGCAGTAAATTAATGACTAACCTTGTATTAGTCATTAATTTATTGTGGATGGATTATCTCAGTTGTTCTCCTGACTGAAGTTTGGTCTGTTTATAGCCAGAGGTGTGGACTCGAGTCACATGACTTGGACTCGAGTCATTAATTTTATGACTTTAGACTTGACTTGAAAAAATGTTCTAAGACTTGTGACTTGACTTGGACTTTTACACCAATGACCTGGGACTTGAATTGGACTTGAACCGGTTTACTTGAAAAGACTTGATATTTTACCCCAAATATAAAATTTAACATGCATATTATATAGAGATTGAAAATGTGACGTCATTCACGGGTAGAACCGCAAAGGATTTTGGGAACTCGTGGCAAGCGGTACTAGCGCACGCAGGCTTTCAATTAAAATCAGTTATACAGCGATAAAAAGAAACACAAAAATGTCAAGAAGCTGTTGTATTATTAACTGCAATAGCCGGTCGCATGACAGCCACGGGAAGCCGACGGGTAAAGAGATCGGTTGTTATCGGATTATGTCGTTGAAGAGAAATTGTTCGAGCCATGTTTCCGAAGTAACAAAGAGTCGACGGGTGGCCTGGATTGCAGCCATTCAAAGATCAAATATAACGTCCCAGAACACTCCAGCTCACGGGTTAGTCTGCTCCAAGCATTTACACGAAGGTCAGTCTGCTGTTGTAGTTATTACGTATTTTATCATAACATAATTGTTGATGTAGGTTACAAGCAAGTCTGGCGCTGAACAGAAATTGTCGCGCTATGCTCCTTTGTTTATTGTGCATAAATAGTGAATTGTCCTGACACAATATTGTGTTTCGCTTCTGTTATTATGGTACATTGACAAAACATATACTTTTATTCACAGGATAAAACAGGTTTTTTGTATCACTAATTGCCCAGTACGATTACAGCATACAGTATTATTGTCACTGCTACATTTCTGTGACGCGAACCAGAAATTATTTCCACTACTAATTAATTATCGTTGAGCTCAAAGGTCCTATTAATAAACGGTTAATGAATGTGTATTTATGACGACGATTTGTGAGACTGGTAAACTTATGATACGTACGATGGTCTTTACTTTCTACACGGTGCATTTCAAGGTCCTGCACCCATCCGTCGGTAAACTGTACCTGGGCTTGTTGCAGTGACCTGAAGTTACTAAACTTCATGAGTGTATGCGCTCACTCCAAGAACCGTATGATTATAAATATGCATATAAATATGCTACGATGAGATAGCTGACTTCATCTAACTAGCAAATGTTGTCCAGGCTACGTTGGTGATGCAGTTTTTTTTTTAATGTGTATGATATTTTTGTCATGCGATTTTAAAGCCGGTCCTACAAGCGCATCCAAGAATAGCATGCAGCTTATCTCAGAACTGTCGGTGAAAATTATTCTTGGAGCTAGGTTTAATTGAGCTGCATTCTAAAAAGGTGCAATTTCACAATTTGTGTATATTTTCTAAGTTCACTATTTTGTCATGTGTTGAGAAAAACATAGATTTAAAAATTACATGGTCTAATATTTACATTTAGCATAACTGCAACATGCTTTTTTTCGTTTTTTTGAATGACTCGAAAGGACTTGAAATTCAAAATTTCATACTTGTGACTTTACTTGGACTTTTACACCAGTGACTTGAGACTCGACTCTGACTTGCCTGACATTACTTGACTTGACTTGAGACTTGAGGATAAAGACTTGAGACTTACTTGAGACTTGCAAAACAATGACTTGGTCCCACCTCTGTTTATAGCATCCTGCCATGCAATTGCATTTGCCCCTAACCATCGGGAATCCCCATGTTAACTTTTATCGTTCATCCTCCAGCTTCACTGTGTTTATGTTATGCTAACATAGCTGTGTAGCTAGCCACCACGTAGCACATCAATATATACCAGCTAGCCCAACTTCAGTAACCCTACAAACATCACTGTCATTGTTTAGTTTCCTGTCTTCATTTATGTCGGAAGTGATAGCAGACCTGTACTTTTAATTTTTCAGAAATCCCTCAGTCAGAACTTGGTATATTATTTTTAGGTGGAAACTAGTGAGCTAACTCCCTGCTAACCTCAAACTCCATTAAACTCCGTTAAATTCTGTTTTCGTTGATGCCTGGATGTTTACTTAAGCCCCACGCCCCCGGTACCGGGGGCAAAAAGGAGGCGATCTCGTTTAATCGGTTATAACACGGGGTGAGAAATATAACTTCTCACCCCGTGTTATAACCGATTAAGACATGTGTGGTATCCACAGAAACCTCTGAATCTCAGCTAAAATGTCATATAAACCATTTCTACAACCACCAAACACATTGAACACAAGCCACAAGCAGTTACGTAAATGTGCAGAAGACCGCTAAACAAACAAAAGTCAACCAGAAATTCTTCAGACTTCATGTAACTGGCTAAAGACAGGCTGGTTAGCTTCCAGAGCTATCACTGACTCCACACACCAAGTTTCACCACACTCTGACCAAAATTCACTGAATGAGCCGCAAAAGAAGACCACAAAAACACATGGCGGCGCAAATGCGCTAAGACAGGAATTGGCTTACTGTCCCGATTTCTTCCGTTATTTCCGCTAGTAACCGGTAGCCACGTGATTATCAGTAGTTACCATGCCTACCTAGCCGCATCAGAGCTGTTTTCCGTCAACAACCTCCATTTTAGACCCACCCACAGACACATGACTGGACAGACGCCACATGCAGCAAATTTGGGCCCTTGTGGGTTTTGGCATTGCAATGTCTTATTGGTTGAAGTGACGTGAACGTGGCATCGTTAATGTGATTCTATTGGCTAAAACGGTTAAAAAAAGGTATCAATCATGCAAATTGACTAAAAGAAACCAAACTTACAGCCCCTCAGAGTTTAAAGCACCAGAGACCAATTAAATGCTCCATGCGCATGGCAGAAAAGGGCCATTGCCATGTAAATGTGTGGTTAATTCTTCAAAAATATATTTTTAAAAAAGCATTTTTTAGGCCTGTTAATAAAATTTATTAATTTCTGCTCTTTAATACCTAAAAAAAATCAACTGGCATGGTGTCCAATTGTGTGGCAAAATTGGACATTTTTGTACAACGTCTGGATATCCATGTATCGACAGGACTGTAATTTTTCACTGTTTCACTTTAGAAACATAAATCTTTGCACAGATGATGTTTATATGTTCACTGTTCCAAAAAATAGTAATGTCAAATTATTTTACTGTGTATTTTACAGTTGTGTACTGTTTTTCTAGAATATCATTACATATACATAATTAGACTATGATCTGACACGTCAAATGTAAAATAACATAACATCACTGTAAATGTAATAAAACACAATTTACTTGTTTGTTAAATATATTTTGTTGTACATATGCATATTTAGATCGTAAAAATACATCCAGAAATGGCTCCCATCATGCCTTGGGACATGTGCTGCTGTTTAGATGTTCTTGTTTTATTGTTTATGGTTACGTTACCTGTTAACTGTTATCTTGAATGTTGTGTTTACGCCGTGGTGCAGCGTCACTGACAGTTGTTGTTTTGTAGAGAGTGCTGTACCATGAATGACTTCTGTTGTGCTGTTGTTGAACCTTGAGGCACATTGTAGCACTGGCAAGTGTTTTAATAAAGAGCTCCCCCTACCAGCTTGAGGTTAATTAACAAGCTCAATCTCTCTCTGTGAGTTTCTTTGTTAAGATTTCTCTGCATGCCACAATGTAAAACATTGCACGGACACGCTGTGCTAATTATATATTTTGAAAAAGAAATGTAGAGGTAGGAATTGCAAATAATATAAAAACATGACGCTAAGCATCGGCCAATGAACGTGAACTAATAACAACAAGGTCGCGGGTATGGCTGCGACCGTAGGAAAAAACCCTAATATGAAGGTATTTTACTGTGCATTTTACAGTAATATTCTGTTCTTCTAGAATATCATTAAAGTTACGTAAATAGACTTTGACTTCACATTTTGAATGTAAATTAACGTTAAATCACTGTAATGTAATACAACATAATTGTCATGATTATTAAATGTATCTGTCTGTACATATGCATATTTAGATTGTTAAAATACATTCACAAATGTATCATGATTTCACAAATATCTGTCCGTTATTTGAAAGATTGAACTGTTGAATTCAAATGTAATGCTATGGAAAAGTATATAACGTGATCCTTATCCGGTTGTTCAGTGATGACGCGACGAATCCTACTTCCGGGCCAAAAGTAGTTTGCGTTTAATATGGCTTTTGTGTTGTTAACATGTTTAATGTTATGTATTTTCTTCTATTTGATCTCAAAAAGCTCCTAAAACAGTCAGTGATCACTGTTGACCTCCCTCGGCTTTTATTACCGCTAATCATTTATTTAAGCTCAGTTTTTAAAACCTTAGGATGTAACTACAGCCCAGCCCATGCAGCAGTATATGAATGACTAACCTCGTATTATGGATGGATTATCTCAGTTGTTCTCCTGGCTGAAGTTTGGTCCTTTTACAGCATCCTGCCATGCGATTACATTTGTTCCTGACCACCGAGAACACTCACGTTAACTTTTATCGAGTGGAAAAAAAGTTAGCTTGTTTATATTATGCTAACATAGCTGTGTCGCTAGCAGTAACGTAGCACATCATTATATACCAGCTAGCCCAACTTCAGTAACCCTACAAACGTGATTGCTTTTTAGTTTTCTGTCTTCATTTATGCTGGAAGTGATAACAGAGCTGTACGTTTTAATTTGTTTCCAAAACCCCGCAGTCAGGACATGCTATATTGTATTTAGATAGAAGGTAGCGAGCTAACTCCCTGCTAACTTCTAACTCCGTTAAATGTCATAAATTCCGTTTTGATGGATGCCTGGATGTTAAACTCAATTGTTACACCTGGTAGAGCAGAACGCTGATCATTTTATTAAAGATGAAGAACTTTAGACAGTTTTTAAACTCTCAGTAATGCCATGGTGATCGTTTGATATATGGACCTGCAGCGGAGTTTAGGTCCAGACACGGCTAGTGACGTCAGACTGAACAACCGGATAAGCTTGTGTTACATCACATAAGTATTATTATCGTTGCTAGTTAGGGCGATCGTGGCTCAAGATTGCCGGTTCGCGCCCTGGCTCGGACACTCTCCATCATTATGTCCGTGGTCAAGACTCTTCACCTACCGTCTACTAGTGATAGCCAAAGGGGCCGATGGTGCGATATGGCAGCCTCGCCTCTGTCAATCTGTCCCAGGGCATGCAATCAATTATTATTTAAACCAACTGTTAACTGTATATTTCTGTACATTTACATATTATGATTCATATTTCCACATTCAGTGACCTTGTTTATAGGTAATTTCATTGTTTGATCACGTAAAAATGTTCCTAATTTAATGTCTAAAAGCACTTGGAAAAGGCAGAATCCCATGTTAAATTAGCGCAACAAACTCTATTTTCATTACTGAAAATAACTGTATTCTTATGGGACAGTTATTTTCTGTTATATTACGGTCGTATTTTGGCGCCCCAGCTGCCGGAATATTACCGTTTTTTTAAGATGTTTTTTTTTCCTATTTATAGATGATTTCATTGTTTAATGACATTAACATGTTCCTGATTTAATGTTTAGCGGCACTTGAAAAAGGCGAGATCCCATGTCAAATTAGCGCAACTAATTGTATTTTCATTACTGGAAATAACCGTATTTTTATGGGGAGTTATTTTCTGTTATTTCACGGTCGTATTTTGGCGCCCCAGCTGCCGGAATATTACCGTTGTTTTAGGATGTTTTTTTTAACAGTGTTGGTTACTGAATTTCTGGAATCAAATGTGAAATGAGGCATATTTTTAAAAGGGTTATATGCTAAAAATTAAAAAACTAAATTAGGCGAGGATAAAATCTACTTGCTTTTTCTGTGTTCCAGTCTCAGTAACTTTGACACAGTAATATCTGCTTCAATATTTACACCTCTGATGAAATCTCACAAGTGTTAGCTTTATTTTGATACCATGTTTGTAATTGCAGAGAAATAATCAATTAAATTTGGGCATTACATTTTCGAGCAGGAAGCTCAGAAGCCCCCTTGGGGCTTAAGAGGTTAATTGTTACACCTGGTAGAGAAGCCACATTGATCATTCTATTGAAGATGAAAGAATTTAGATAGTTTGTAACTCTCAGTGATGCCGCAGTGTTTGTTAGACTTTGTGACCTGAAGTGGAGTTTGGACCCGGAAATGGCTAATGCCATCAGACTTAAAGACCGGATAATGTCATTACTCATTATACAATTTGACTAAACTGACAGAAACAACAGCCTGATGTACACATTAAGGGACATTAGAGCAGCACTGCTGTTGATAATTGTTAAGCAAACAAAGTGTTCGAGCTGGACAGCATGACAGCTCCCATGTCCTTACTGTACAGACAGCACCGGTGCAGGATGGCAGGGTTTCAGTGATGTTTTGGCTTCAGGAGGAAGAGGTCCGCCTGTCTTTAGGTTTCCTTTACTAGATGTAATAAAAGAGAATCTTAAGGACTCATATTGCAAATAATGTGATGTGATGATTCTTTTGGAAGCCATTTTTTGGGCATTTTTTCTGTCACACACACGTTGTATGCCTTCTACAGACTGTTTAATTGGTCGGCAGATATGAAGGGGCACATGTGCCCCTCTTTACATGTGCACAGCTGTTCTCACAGCTGGTCTTGTGCTGAACTGTTTCAAGGTGAAGTGCTGTGATTCAGCTCGCCGTCCACCCCTGCTCACAGCTAGCTATAGCTAACCGCTTTGTTTACAAGCCCCGTAAGCTGAGTCGATATGAGACGGGCTGTCTGAGCATCGTGAAGCTCATACAATAATCTGAGAGGACTTCACAAAGCTCGGCTCGTGTGCACGTTGCCGTGGCCAGATGAAGCTGCTGGTCTTACACAGTCTGTTTGTGTCTGAACCTTTTTCTAGCAGCGCTTCCTGCTGCATCATGAGCAATATTTGGACTACAGACTCCCTCGACAAAGAACAGCAAAGATAAAGATCAACTGAATCAGGCGTGAGCATCCTTCACCTTTAAATCTTCATGCAGTCATACACTACCTCCTCCTTCTTCATGTGGCTAAAGCTTGTTCTGGATGATAATTTGGGCCTGATGCAGAAAAATTACTAAAGGATTAAAAAAAACATGATCAACACATTATGTTGTTCTTACAACCTGTGAGTGTTAGTGAATCAGGAACTCTCTAAATTGACAGGTTTGTGCTGGAAATCTGCAAACAATCATTTAAAAACTTTTTATGTGAAGAAGACAAAAGAAAGAAATAGATGGAGGACGAGGTCCTCCTGATCTGTCTGCTCAAAATGGAATAAACTACTTTGGACAAACCTCAGTTATTGAGACATTAATGACACGAGAGCGAAAGTGACAACATCCAGCAAGGCTACAACCTTCATTTTAAAGTCATTTTAGTATGGTCACTGGTGCGTTTGTGCAACCCAGAGATTGTCCTAATAATCACAGTGACACCAGTGGCTTTTTGACTCTTTCTGAAGGCTCCGTGTTGCAATTTTGTGTTTTGGAGCAAGAAGTGACCATATTTAGCCAAGAGGGCAAGATTTCCCAGTTAGCACATGATAGTTAACTTGGTTAGACTGTATGCGTGCATCACAGAGACACAGATACTACAGTGCAATGCAGAATGTTATTAAAATACCAGAACGTCACTTCCTATACATAAAAATATTCCATAAAGCAACAACAGCACAAATGAAAAAGTCTGATACAGTTAACCCAGGAGAAATCAGTTTTAGCTAGCAGTTAGCAGCTACAGCCGAGTGCGTCAAAGCGTCCACCTCTTAGATTAATAATTTTAACATTCAAACTACTCCCTGTACAGTTATTGTGAAGGAGGAAATCATCCAAAGCATTTTTTGTATGAAGTAATGTTTATCTCTGCTGTTAAATTAGAAACTTTGGCATGAAAGTCTTGGGGCTCTTTAAGCCTGCCCCAAGTAGACATTGGAGGAACTGCAGTTTCTGGCTTTTCCATGTTGGCTTCATTTTTCAGACCCTGCTTGGTGAAGCATAAACATTTAAAGGTAGTGCTTGACGATTAATCGTTAGAAAATCGCGATCTCAATTCATACTTATGTGCGATCTCATTTCCAAATGACAACGATTTTTTTAAAAACAAGACGACGACGATTGTACCACTTTTTGATCCGGGACGTAATCTGCATGAAAACAAGCGCTCACTCTTCCTGCTAAACAAATGACAAGGGCGGAGCCTTGTACCACGTGATACAGAAGCTGGCTGCTAAAATTGGCAGGGAAAAAACAACGGAGAGCACGTCAGGGATGACGAGAAAGTGACTGGAGAAAAACCGTCCTGGTCAACCACCCAAACATCAATAACGGGAACCTTATACAGCGCTTCCCTATACCCGTCGAACTCCCGCAGGCACAAAGAAATTACGGAGGCTATCACTTATCACCTGACCAAAGATATGGCTCCCATCAACACTGTGCAAAACGAGGGATTTAGGAAAATGATCAACACCCTAGACAAACGCTACACAGTGCCGTCCCGCAACTATTTTTCTATTGTTGCACTACCTGCTCTATACACGCAGTGTCGAGCAACGGTGGAGACGGAATTTCAAGCAGTACAACATTTTGCGGCAACAACAAAACGTGAGACATTTGTTGTTTTTATGTTTATTTATTGTTTTTATGTTCAGTCTCAACTGTTACGAAGTTGATGTGCAGTTAATGTCACGGTCCGGGGCAGCGGCCGTGTGGAGAGCGGAAGGAGGACTCAAAACGCAGCACTTATTCAGGTGTGAGGGTGATTTATTGATAATATCCAATATAAAGTGGGGATGGTAAAACAGAACTAAGGATGAACTAACTGGGAGAAACTACACAAAGAAATAGCAAACCTGAGCATGAAGGGAGAACAACAGGGAGAGCACGCAGGGGATTACACCAGGTATGAACACAGACGACGCGACGAGGAGCAGAGGAAAACACACACTATAAGTACACAAAGAGACACTGGGAAATCACACACAGGTGGGGGAAACAGCTGGACCTGATTAACCTGACGAGACAGGGGAACACTAACACCAGGGACCAATAGAGGGAGCACAAACCCAGAACCCAGTGTCTAAAATCCCAAACACAAACCATCCCAAAACAGCCCAAGAATAATAATGAAAGTAATAACAATAAAGAACATAAACACAAAGTCACTGAGTCATGGCCGCAGGACCATGACAGTTAATAAGCGCAATAAATATTTATACTGGGAAAGAAAATCGTGAGAGAATCGTGAACTCAATTCTAAGCCAAAAAATCGTGATTCTCATTTTATGCAAAGTCGTGCAGCCCTATTTAAAGGGTTTATTTCTTTTTTCATGTGTAATTTAAAATATTTTTACTGATTCTGACACTGTATAGGACAAATGTCTAGAAGCTGTTAAAGTGATAATTTCCAATTTAAACTTTTATACCAACAGAGCTTTCATAATTTCATGAAATAAAGAACATCTAGAGGTCCTGCGCACTCATTTTCCTCCACATGCAGCCATGTGGACAGTTTTCTGTTTATTTTTCTACAGAGGAAGTCGGTGTCTTTAAACGCACATATAAAGCTCCTCATTCGCTCCTTGGCTGTTAATTACCGCTCACACGGCGGAGGGGCCATTTGCAGCAGCCCCTCATGCCTGCATTGGCCGTGCCTCACACAATGAGGAAGTGACATTTTAATGCAGTGGATAGATCAAAATGGCTAATGTTTTATTAGCGACCTGCCATCAGCTGCAGGTGAAAGCTGCTTTTATTGTAGCCCTTCCTCCTCTACCCGCACTTTGTGCAGAAATAAATGAGGGTATTAACATTAAGCACCTCTCCCATCGAGCCGCCAGGTCCCTTTGTGGGTGCCGTTATGTCCTCCTGTTAGATTTACCAACACAGCCCAAGCTCAGCTGCTGTTTCCATGGCCCTCAGCCCGGTGAGTCAAATCATTCCTCAGTTACAGTTACAGCTGTTTGTTCACATTTCTGGATGACGATGCTGAAATGAGTCGGCGGCTGATATCAGCCCTGCAGCCCGCTGAACCCTCCCACCTCCACTTGAGTGTTTTCAGGTGAGAGCTAAAAGGACAAAACTAAGAGAATGAAGGATGAGCGCGAACACAGCGGGCGAGCCTTGGTCTGAATCCACACACGCTGGCTGCTGGCGCTGCTTTTCATCCCGCTCCGGTTCAAACAAAGTGGGGTGCGTTTGGTTCGGTTCACTGAGGTCGCTGTGAAATCTGTCACTTGAACTTCTGTCACGACGGAAACAAGTTGCGTGCTGGGTGTGGTTTGTTTGTAGTGTGCACGCACAACTGACCGACCTCTGGGCTGCGTGATGGTAGATGAGACGTGAGTTTAGGCATGAATTCAGAATAACTACAAAAACCAGGCCCTGATCACACAGTGTCAGTCAGCAAGCACACTGGCTGGTTTCTACCCTCCCTCCTACCTTATGACTGACTGCAAATATTGTATGAAGCAGTTAATATTCCAGTGGAAGGAGGTAAAAAGTGGACTGAGAGCTTTCTGTCAACAGTGTTATTGCATGCAAACAGTGCAAACTTCACCAAAGTCCAACTCAATAAAAAAGTGAAAGTGAAGTTTTCCTCACATGTGCTCTCAGAGTTTATTGTGGGAGAGCCCAATCGTCTCGAGAGTCACCTCGGATGGTTCAGAAACACGACCGCACATGAGTCCAGCGTGCATCAGGATTTCCTTAAATGCCTCAGGCCATGTAAATGGTAAATGGCCTGCATTTGTATAGCGCTTTTCTAGTCCATAGGACCCCAAAGCACTTTACACTACATTCAGTCAGTCACCCATTCACACACACATTCACACACTGGCAATGGCAAGCTACATTGTAGCCACAGCTGCCCTGGGGCGCACTGACAGAGGCGAGGCTGCCGGACACAGGCGCCACCAGGCCCTCTGACCACCACCAGTAGGCAAACATGGGGTTAGTATCTTGCCCAAGGATATTTGACATGCAGCCAGGATGCAGCCTGGGATCGAACCACCGACCTTCTGATTAGTGGCTGACCTGCTCTGCCACCTGAGCTACAGCCACCCCTGTACACACACAAATGATGCTACAAAATTGTAATGAACATCTACTCAATAAACAAAGCAACAATTTCATTTTCAACGTTAATTACAGTTTTAAATACAAAAAACTTGCAATGATTGATTTAATTGAGCAGTTTTAAGGAGTTAAATAAATTTTAAAAGAAAATATTGACTAAAAAGACTAACTCTGTATCAGTTTCTGAATCTGTATTTCAGAATAACAGCAGAGAGAGTTGTTCTGTTCTATTACTCGAGTCGACTGACTTCAGTTGAGGTCTAAAATGCCAACTAATCTAAAGTTAACCCAGTTATACTTAATGGACTTTTGGGTTGAATCATTCCTTGTTGATGTTGTGGTGAGTGAGTATAAAAGATGGACATAGTCACAAAGTTGTTTTGTACAATCCACTAAGCAATCCCTAACCACTAACAAGCTTGATCATCGGACTGTATCCATGAATTGTACAGGTGCATCACACAGATACCTCCTGCTAATAAAGCCCTAGAATTTAACTCTGCAAAACTGGAGCTCAGACTTCTTGGACAGTCTCTTAGTACACTAACCTCACAACAGCCATGTTATTGGTCAGATAATGTCATTAAAAATGCTTCAAATGGCTCCAACAGCACAAACACAGTCCAGAGGTCAGGTTCAGAGACTCCAATTAGCCTAGCAGACCATTAGCAGCTACAGACCCCAGTGTTGCCATTTGCCTGTCAGTCTAAGAGGCCACGCCCCTGATAATGCAGACTTTAAACATTATCATAATTTAAACAGGCGAGTTTTGTTTTTTTTAAAGTTATAGTATCAGTCGGACATTTTACCATGGGAGTCTGCGGGGACTGACTCACTGCCGGAGCCTCTAGTGGACATTAGAGGAACTCCAGGTGTTTTGGGCTCTTTCACTGGCTTCATGTTTCAGCTGTAGAGATTTCTGCTTGACTATAACAGAGACAGACGCTTAGAAATCAGAAAATGCTTCCTAAAATAGACAGTAGACCAAACTTTTGGGAATCTGGTTAAAGATTCTGTGTTTAAGGTGCATACACAGCTCCTGACATCCTGATTCAGTAATGAGTTCATGGAAAACAAACACAATCTGATTCCAACAATAAATATAAATAAATATATTTTGATATTTGGTCTCTTTCCAAAGTAAAGGAGTTGTGGACTAGTACGCACTGGACCAAACCACTGTGAGGTACATATGAGGGGGAGTTAAAATGTATTGTTGTGTTTTAAGCATATATTGGTATTATTATTTACTATAACAATGTTATATTTATGATGGTGATGGTTTTTCGACCAGTCTTTGTACTGATGTAACAATATATATTGGTGTGGTGGGTAATGAGTGGGTCCCCCACAGCTTCCAGACAAGTTTCTTATAAAACCCTCTGGTTCACGCACCGTCCACATAAAAATACCCCTGCAAGCTTCAGACTAAAGGTGTTTCAGGGGAATATTAAGTCATAAATTTGACTTTCAGTGATGATATTTCTGCAGCCACTGACTCCAGCACATTTACTTCTACTTTTAGTTTTTCATATGAAATTACAGTTTACATGAGAATCAAAAAGTTTCTGAAATGTTAAAAGCAGCTGAATAGAAGCCGAGACTTTCAACTTACCTCGGCTGTTAACCGTCATCGTTCTTGCGTCTGATCTCAGCGTGTGTGCCGTGATATTACTTGAGTGAGCTGTTCAGGATATTTTACTCATAATACTGAAAAATGTGGAGTTTGTGTGGGAGCTTGGAAGCAATGAAATTGTTTTCTTTGATCAAATCAGAGAGCAGAAAATATGTTTTTGTTCTGGTTAAAAAAAATCTGCCAAGCAACTCTGCACTGAACACACTCACTACCACCCACCTTATCTGTTTCCACAGGGAGTGTCAGTTATCCCAGGTAATCGCAATGTTGGATTGCAGAAGTGGAAGAACATCTTGGAAGTTTTGGAACTCACTTTTAAGCAGCTAAGCAGCTGCTGGTACATGCAGCAACGATGGTAGAAGTAAAACCAGAACCAGGAGCTGAATGATTCTACAAAACGAGGCGACTCCCTCTTTGAAAGTAAAGCCTGTGACCTCACGCTTCCTATTTTTATACAAGTAACATGCATCTAGATGGAGCTGGGTTGTGGCACTGAGGGTTGGTGCTGCAGACACCAACCCTCTTGAGAAATACTGGACAAATATGCTGTGTTTTTAACACTAAGTTGAAGAAGGAACCATATGTGACAAACACCTGACATGTAGAATAGAGCAGTCCGACTCTTTTTGGCTCAAAGGGATTACTTGTAAATACGCACAGCTCATTATTTGAAACTATATCAATGTTTAATATGAACATTCAACACTGGAATATGACAGGAAATGCAATCAGCAGGGGTTATTAAACCCACAAATACAGAGAATTTTCTTCCTTTGAAAGCTAAAACTGTTGAAACTGCTTCATGTTCACTGCCTTCTTATTGGCTGGTTCTTCTCATTGCCTCCCAGGAGCTCCTCGGTCGCCCTCCGCCGGCATTAAAAACAGTCTGTGCAGGTTCTCCAATGGTCTTTTATCGCTCCGTGTTAGGCTCAGGTTAATGATGATCAGTGCTAATTCCACCTATAAACCATTTTTACAACCACTGCTCTGTCTCCACACACTCACACACAGACACACACTCGTCTTAATTCCCTGCACAAACAGTTTATGGACTTTCTTATCAGCCCATAGAGAAGTCATACATCAGTTGTACATGTGCAGTTGTTCATGTTAGACTTTATCAGGCAGCAGTTTCTCACAGGAGCACTAGATCTTCTCCTGCAGCTTTAACCAGGCCTCTCGCCTCTCCTTCACAGCTTCTTCTTTTGTCTGAAGGCACAGACGCACGAAATTCAATCCCAAGTCTGATTGTCCATGAATATTGTTTTACCTGTAATAAAACGGTAATAACGATTGATAATAAAACTTTTTAAAATTATTATTTGCATGAGGAAAAGTAACTCTGCAGTGGTACTTATCAAAGTTCAGCCTTTTTTATTTAGGAGTAAATTCAATTCATTCTACTGTAGAACCATCATTAAATTCTGACAAAAACATTAATGCATTTTGTCGCCACAGAAACAGCACAGCAAGTGGATAAAGTCAGACTATAAGAAGTATATCACAAACACCACACAGCCACAATCATGAACACCACCGCCTGTGCCACAAAGGCACTCCAGGACAGTTGCCCCTCTCTTCACTGTCTGCAGCAAAACCCTCAGTGCCACAGCCCAGCTCTGTCGAGATGCATGCGCCTAAACCATTCCCTTCATGTTTTTGCTGATATTTGCTATTGTTTAGTCTGTCGGTTAGTCTACAGTCTAGTTGGAGACCCCTGGCAACTTCTGGTCGTTATGGATAAATTTGCGTTCAGTCTGTGTGAGGAGAGTCTATAGCAGGGATAGTTCATTCAGAATGAGTTGGAACACTCCTCCCTCTCATCCCAACACTTGAAGAGTTTGGGAGACAGAGATTGGTGGCCTGTTTTGATAACATGATTTAATTGGCTGGTTTTGAACTTTTCAGTGCATCAAAGCAAAGCAGCAAATCCACAGTTCAGCTCCTCACCTCATTCCAAGTGAATGAGAGGCAGATGCATGAGTCTCCACTTAGTTTAGGAGAAGGGGGGCTGAGTATCAACTGATAATGTTCATCATTATCCATCCATTTTCCTTACAGCTTATCCAGTGTAGAACTAAAGAGGAGATGGGTGCTTTTTCCAAGAGTCATGGGGCAAAAGGTGGAGTACATCCTGAAAATATCACTGACCAATCACAAGGTCAGCACAGACAGCCAGAAAGCCACACACACATGCACTGAGAAAATGCAGCCAGTCCCCCCAAAAAACGAATCTCTCGAAGTACAAATTCATCTGGGACCTCCCACCAAGCAAATCCCAGTTTAACCCCTGTTTACCTACGTATAACTAGTGTCATGCTTAGTTTTTGCTGCCCAGTATCTGAGGGATCTTCTACAACACAATTTCTACAGGCACAATAATTAGAAGATGTTGATTTTAAATGCAATAAATTGAACATGTCCTGCTCTGAAGCAGGTCAGGGTCGCTGCATGAGTTATCCTGGCGAAAAAGGGGAAGCACGGGCATGACACCAGGATGGCAGGGTTAAACCTGGAGGTACCTTCTCAACAGGCCTCAGCTGTGCTGCTGAAACAAAACAGGATAAAAATACTAAAATCTCCCCCCGCTGTCTGTCTGCTGCTGCTGCTGAATAAAGTGCTGTAAACTGCTGATTCCACTCGGATTCATTTTTAGTAAACACCTGCTGGGGTTTTTTCTGCACAGCGCAGCGGGAGTCGTCACATCCCAAACAGACCCTATTATTTGGCTGTTTGTACCTGCGCAGCAGACACCTGTCAGCTAGATTAATTACACTGCCGTAGATGCAGGAATGGCTTTTCTTTTTTTTAAAAAGAAGGGGGAAATGCTCCCGGCGTCCAGCAGATAGTCTGTCTGAGATATAAAAATGTGAACAAATCCCAAAGAGCAGATGTATCCTGGTAGTGTGAGTCTGCATATTAACAGAATATGCCCACACCTGTCTGTTTGCTTATTTGTTCTCATATCTCTGAATACAGGCTGGTGCTCATGTGTGGAATTTAAATATAGATGTAAAGAATTCATATTTGTATAGGCACAGGCTGATATTTGGTATTCAGCATAATTACAAGACCAATCCAAACCTCTAGGAGTGCAGAGAATTTTGGCTTGCACAGGTGTTTCCATTCAGGTGACGTTTTCATAGAAAATAAACTGCGGCTGACTTTGCTGTCACACCCAGCCTCCTCTCCATTCCTATTCACAGGGCGTCCAATAGACCAATTAGAAAGGGACGTCACAGTTATGTCATCAACATTTGGTTACTTAGCCAGTAGACAAAACCCCTGAGCAAGACGGGGACAGCAGAGATGTATCTCACGCGCCTGGATGTTGCACCTAATTCATGCATTACAATAAAACAGGTATAAAGACGATGTGGTGACCAATTTGGTGATTTGATTCCCAGCACATCTCCATCTACTCATGTGGATTCGAGGTCTAATCATAGTCAGTATAATAGGATGTCTATGGATTTGATACTTGCTGTTTAAAACAACATGATAGCATGTCCAACTACACATATGATTAATTTATAATTTAGACAAACAGTTGTCCCATTAGCCTGGAATGATGCCATGGTTACCTAAATTTGTAAAACGGGAGAAAAAAAGAGACATGCTTAATGACCAACTGATGGCTATTCTCACTGTTTTATCTAAGATAGCAGAAAAATGGGTGGCCAGTCACTGACTAGTCATTTAAACCACAACTGTAGCCCCTCTGCATCCAGTGCAGTTTAAATTATGTCCTCATCATTTTAAAGAATCAGCAAACTGTGTTTTTTTTTTTTTTGGATAAATAATATGTTTGTTGGACAGAAATGATGGGGTGCTGTCCTTTTAGAGTTAAAGAAAGCATTTGACACTCTCAATCATCAACTCCTTTTAACTACACTGACACTTTTTTTTCCCCCAAAGAAGTCTTTAGATGGATGATCATCCACCTAAGGTACTGATGTCACTACATCTCCTTGCCTTCTGTTGGGTACGCACAAGGCTCCATACTTGGACCACTTTTATTTGGCCTTTATGTATCAACAATATGTGTCACAATGTTTATATACAAATGGTAAATGGCCTGTAAATGGCCTGTATTTATATAGCGCTTTACTAGTCCCTAAGGACCCCAAAGCGCTTTACATATCCAGTCATCCACCCATTCACACACACACATTCACACACGATTGATGGCAAGCTACATTGTAGCCACAGCCGCCCTGGGGCACACTGACAGAGGCGAGGTCGAATGGTTGAAGATTATGTAGTAGTCCTCACACACGCAAAAGACAAATTTGTACATTTTGGCTAATATTCAAGTAAATTAGGATTATACATGGTATCCCCATTGGCACGTTGTGACTGACGAGTTATTAGCCAATGTCCAAGTGGTTTGACAGTCATCCTTTGCTCATCTCGTAGCTCCATTCTTCAGTCATTTAGCATAAAACCAAACTGCACCACAAACATGAACTCAGCCCTCATAAAACACTTAGCAGGAAGTCCTCACAGTTCATCCTAATTTTCAGTTTAGACCCTTCATGACAAAAGTGTCCTCACTTTCAGGATAACACACACACATGAAAAAGTTCATACTTACCAAAAAATACCAGTACATTCCTCAAGATAGAAATCAATAAAAATGACTTGCTAAAAGAAAATTCCTCACTTTCAATAAATGTTTGTCAGCTGGAAGGAATTCGAGCTTGGTGATTTTGGTGATTTTGTTTTTTTTTTATATCAAGGATGTTGTTAGTAAACAACAGTTTAAGGATGCAGTGAGATTTTGTTTTTTTCTTTTTGCACAATTTTTATACATTTTACCAGCAGTGAGTGTTTTTTTCCCTTTTGCCTGTTGTTCTTCCCTCAAAACAATCAACAGCAAACAGCTTTGGACAGATGCAAATCACCTCATTAACTTCCCAACCTAAATCCATTCTGCAGCAGGAGAGATGACAAATGTGACGAAGAGGAGAAGAAGGGAAAAGACAGAAAGGAGAAAATGCACACACACACAAAAAAAAAAGACAGCCAGATAAAACATCTGCTGGATTCGCCCATCTGTGCCAAGCTGAGAAAGCGAAGCTCGCCGGGAGAGGGAGGAGAGAGAGACATGGAGATTGAGAGGTGGTGGGCGAAGAAAAAAGAAAAGAGGAGGAGATGGAGGCATGGTGCCCACGTCAACAAGTGCCAGGAATTGTTTTTTGGGGGGAGAAATGCATCATAATGAAGGCGGAGGCCGGGTGAAAATCCACAGCTAACGCTAAATCCCAGAGGAAACAATTAAAGTGTCATTGTTTCTCACGACCAGCTCAAATTCCTGACAATTTTTTATTCCTCGCTGTCTGCTTTCACACCTCTTTTCAGATGCTATTCTCATCTCAAAAAATACCCAATGTTTTCTTCTTTTGCTCCCTTTCAGAGGGATTTAGCGAGTGATACGCCCGGGGCTCGGCTCTGTCGATCAGATGCGTCTCCGCCGCTGCTCTTTTCCAACCTCACTTTCTCAGATTGTTTTGTCGGCGCTCAGCTCAGGAAGACGAAGAAGAAGGTATCTTCTAGGTCAGCAGATGACAAGATGTGTGCCCGATTATTGTTCAATTCGAAGAGATTATCCTTGTGCTAAAAAGAGATTATCGTACTCTGCCTGCACGTAAAGACTACAGCCTGAGGTTTTAAAGTGGATACAACAACAAACAGACAAAGACATCAGTGCCTACGAGGACGTTTAAGGTTCAAATCCCAACTTAAGATGACAATACAGCAAACATCTTGTTAGCGGAGCAGAATGACTCTCAGTAAACCTCCACAGACAGTAAAACTGTGAGTGTTTAATCCCACTGTCTGAGTCATGAATCACTCTCAGGATGATGTGGGAGTACTTAAAACCAGATTACTGACAGCAGCCCAGTAACCCTTGAGGCCCTCAAGTCCAAAAGTTCAGAATATTTGCTGTTGAGTATTACATCCAAATTCTGGATTTCATGCAGTTTGTGTCAAAGCATTAGTCAGAAAATGTCAGCGCCACATATGTTTTGAAGACTTAAATTTAGGGGCGTGGCCTCTTTGACTGACAGATGGATGTCGACACAGGTGGCTGTTTGCTAGGCTTCACCTTAGCTAATTGGAGTCCCTGAACTAGAGCTCTTGTTGGTTCTTGTGGTACATTTATCTGTAGGAATAATATAATAAAGCAGTGCCTTTATTAAATTAACAGACTAACATCAACAGACTAGCACACACTGTACACACTCCAATAGTTGCACAGCCTTAATATCTACAGAGAAAATTATTATTATAGGTCAGTATAATAACCGGGGCACCTCAACGTCAACTATATATATTTAATTTTGTGTAATATGATGGGTTATATTTGTTTATATTTTGTAACTTTGTAACATATTGTATTACTTATATTAGTTTAGTTATGTACTCTTCTTACGTGTTTTGGAGCAAATGTGACCATATAATTTCCTCTGGGACTAATAAAGTATTCTGATTCTGATTCTAACATCCAAGATCTGCATGACAACCATACAGTTCAATCAAGCTTTCAAGCATTAACTGTTACCTGGCACTTCACCTTTTCAAATCCATTATGGCCACTGCATTTTGGCTTGAAAAAAACAACACTGTGGAAGCAAAAACGCTAATGCTGAAGGTTAAAAATTACCAAAAACAAATTTTTTACACACAAAGTTTCCATGCAGGGCATCTAAGGAAATGTTTTTAGGAGTTTTTACAAAATTAAACAATTAAAAAATGTGTAATTAACAGATTAACTGAAAACAAATCAAATGCTGTTTGAAAAAAAATCATTTGTTGCAGAGAGAGAGAAGATCACAGTGGAGTGTGAAGGAATGATTGATTACATGTTCTTTAATGTTTGAGTAACAGCTGGCTGGAAGCCGATTAATGAGAATGAATGGGCCATAGAAAGAGTGTGTGTGGTGTGTGTGTGTGTGTGTGTGTGTGTGTGGTGTGTGTGGTGTGTGTAGTGTGTGTGTGTGGTGTGTTGTGTTGTGTGTGTGACATATGAACATGCATGTGCAGAGTCCACAGTTCTTGCTCCAAATGTCCATCAAAGCAGCTCATGTGTGACGATGCATCTGTGTGCGAAGCTCTTTGCAGCTAATCTTCTGCTGCAATGTTGCTGCTTATTGCTCGTCCTCCAGAATCAGACACCTGAAAAATGTGACTTTCACCAACTCATAATTAACAGGATAATGTTCTTATGGGTGGAAGCTATTGATTCTTTATAGTAATAAATTCTCAGAGACTAAATGAAAAAACAAGTGCAACAGGGTCTAACTTGATAAAGTTTACGTTCATCTTTTGATGAATAAAGTTAAAGAATAAACTTACAAATCACTGCAAAAGGGGGATTTGGTTTGTTTGAAGAAAACTTGGTGTAAACATCTGTAATCCATCGGTACAGATGTTTACGCCGAAAAGTTATCAGGAATCAGTAGCTACAAACAAAGTTGAAGTCCTTCATTCTATGTAAAGAATGAAGGATCTTTATGAGCAGCATATAAACAGTATATTTACACAAGATCATTGGATAATCATGGGGCTGTTATCAGTGAGTGAACACACAGATTTTCCCTGATGTTTGTAGACTTTAAAAATCATTAGTGTATCGAGTTTTCCCTTCTTGGACAGAAGTCTCAGTCAATGTGCAACAAACTCCTTCCAGCTCGACACCCATATTCAAAGCCTGTCTGTACATAATGAACCTCGCCAGGGATGGTAAGTAATGCTTTGTTGCCAAGCCGGTTTCACATCCCAGTTATTTAAAAGGTGGGTTTAGTCTAAAGAGCATGAGTCACCAGCTTATGGCATTAGGACAACAAAGCTGTCCTAGTTCATCATTTCAACGTGCAGCATTTACTATTTATTAACTACAATCTTTCCTATTTTTGGATCAATTGGTTTTAAAGCAGACAAGCAAGTGAAAGTAAAAAGTAAGTGAATAAGAAACAATCACCAATCTATGTGTATATAACAGTAAATACTAAATACTGAATATTATTGTGCAGTACGTAGGATCGACAGCGCACAGTGTGCTTTGAGGTAGCCGCAAAGAAAGGTGTAGTTTGTGTCTGTGTACACCCATGTGTACGCCTGTGAGCATGAGCGCACTTGTATTCAAAAGGTTTCTTCATGTAACGATCTGCTAGAGAGTGTGGGAAGCCATAGCCCCGTCCCCCAGGGCATGAAGCAGGTATGGAGGAGATCCAGGCTCCAGACATCCAGAAACCCCCAGAGCACGAAAGTCCAAGGAAGACCAACGGAAGGGCAACCGTGCCATCCTCCCGGAAAGAGCTGAGGAGAGGCCCAGAGAGGGATTTTAGCTGCTTTCTGACGTCACAGATTGGATGGCAGCAAGTTCTAAAATGTGGAGGGGCCACGACTGCAAAGGCTCTGTCATCTTTAGTTTCTAGCCCAGATTTAGGGATGGTAACAAGTCTTTATCAGAAGACCTCAGAGTCCTGCAGGTGACACATGGCTGAAGTTTGCTGATGCGGTGGGTGCTTCATCATCCAGAGCCCTAAAGTGAAAACCAAAACTCTGAATTAGATGTGGATGAGCAGCGACTGAACGTCTCCCAAATGACTGAGCCACTCACTCTCCAGGGCTAAGCTTAGACATTTTTTGGTGGACGCTCATACTTTCATCCTCAACATTGTTCCTTCCAGTCCCTACATTGGATTACAGTGGGGCAAAAAAGTATTTAGTCAGCCACCGATTGTGCAAGTTCCCCCACCTAAAATGGTGACAGAGGTCAGTAATTTGCACCAGAGGTACACTTCAACTGTGAGAGACAGAATGTGAAAAAAAAATCCATGAATTCACATGGTAGGATTTGTAAAGAATTTATTCGTAAATCAGGGTGGAAAATAAGTATTTGGTCAATAACAAAAATACAACTCAATACTTTGTAACATAACCTTTGTTGGCAATAACAGAGGTCAAACGTTTACTATAGGTCTGTACCAGGTTTGCACACACAGTAGCTGGTATTTTGGCCCATTCCTCCATGCAGATCTTCTCGAGAGCAGTGATGTTTTGGGGCTGTCGCCGAGCAACACGGACTTTCAACTCCCGCCACAGATTTTCTATGGGGTTGAGGTCTGGAGACTGGCTAGGCCACTCCAGGACTTTCAAATGCTTCTTACGGAGCCACTCCTTTGTTGCCCAGGCGGTGTGTTTTGGATCATTGTCATGTTGGAAGACCCAGCCTCGTTTCATCTTCAAAGTTCTCACTGATGGAAGGAGGTTTTGGCTCAAAATCTCACGATACATGGCCCCATTCATTCTGTCCTTAACACGGATCAGTCGTCCTGTCCCCTTGGCAGAAAAACAGCCCCATAGCATGATGTTTCCACCCCCATGCTTCACAGTAGGTATGGTGTTCTTGGGATGCAACTCAGTATTCTTCTTCCTCCAAACACGACGAGTTGAGTTTATACCAAAAAGTTCTACTTTGGTTTCATCTGACCACATGACATTCTCCCAATCCTCTGCTGTATCATCCATGTGCTCTCTGGCAAACTTCAGACAGGCCTGGACATGCACTGGCTTCAGCAGCGGAACACGTCTGGCACTGCGGGATTTGATTCCCTGCCGTTGTAGTGTGTTACTGATGGTGACCTTTGTTACTTTGGTCCCAGCTCTCTGCAGGTCATTCACCAGGTCCCCCCGTGTGGTTCTGGGATCTTTGCTCACCGTTCTCATGATCATTTTGACCCCACGGGATGAGATCTTGCGTGGAGCCCCAGATCGAGGGAGATTATCAGTGGTCTTGTATGTCTTCCATTTTCTGATGATTGCTCCCACAGTTGATTTTTTCACACCAAGCTGCTTGCCTATTGTAGATTCACTCTTCCCAGTCTGGTGCAGGTCTACAATACTTTTCCTGGTGTCCTTCGAAAGCTCTTTGGTCTTGGCCATGGCGGAGTTTGGAGTCTGACTGTTTGAGGCTGTGGACAGGTGTCTTTTATACAGATGATGAGTTCAAACAGGTGCCATTCATACAGGTAACGAGTAGGGGACAGAAAAGCTTCTTACAGAAGACGTTACAGGTCTGTGAGAGCCAGAGATTTTCCATGTTTGAGGTGACCAAATACTTATTTTCCACCCTAATTTACGAATAAATTCTTTACAAATCCTACCATGTGGATTCATGGATTTTTTTTTCACATTCTGTCTCTCACAGTTGAAGTGTACCTCTGGTGCAAATTACTGACCTCTGTCATCATTTTAAGTGGGGGAACTTGCACAATCGGTGGCTGACTAAATACTTTTTTGCCCCACTGTAACTGCTCTTTTCCTATACTTTGGAGGGAGGCTGAGGGTGTGATCTTCCTGAAACTGGAAGAAGTACTGTTCCTTACCTCCACAAAGTGTTGCATAGGTCTGTGAACCACATTGTGGCAGAGCAGTGATACCCCACTGCTGCTGCCGGATTCCTACAAGATGACCAAGATGAATGGGTGACTCATTGGCTCCCTTCATTTCAGCTGCCCCTGTTCAGGGTTTCCCACCATGACAAGCACCAATAATTTTATGACTCCAGTTTCCCTCAGAATGTTGTCCAAGCTCCACCAGAGGTTTGAGATGAAGACAGAGGCATGGCATGACAGGTAGTTTCCTGTTTCAAATAGGGGTGGGTTTTTATAATCGATTCATCGATTAAAATCGATTCTGGCTTGGATAACGTAAAATCGATTCATTAAAATCCTGAATCGATTTTTTAATATAAATTTATTTTGCCTGAAATGCCAGAATCTCTGGTGACATCTCACAAAATTTCAAGAACCACCAAACAGTTAAGACAGTAAATGAGAGCAGGTACACGGATTCTGCACATAGACTTAAACACACAGCGCGACCCGCGGATCAGAATCAGTTAGATGTCGCCTTTCTCACAGTCGGGGCTGAAAGCCGACAGCTCGCTGATTCTGATCTGTAGGCGGGTCCGCGCTTTGTGTTCACGCCCTTTATGCGCTGATTCTAAAGCTGTTAGTTTGAGCTCTCTCCAAACAATATTGACCGAACCAGCAGCAAAAGAAGATCCAAACGCTTCACATAAACATCGGCATGAATTCACTCTGACTTTTACTGTTTTGCTTCCATCGCGATGCGCAGCTCTCTCTCTCTCTCTCTCTCTCTCTCTCTGTACTTCAAGAACATTTTCCCTTTCTTCATTATTCGCTTGCTTGTTACGCACAAGTCTACTGTTGCTTACAGCGCTGTCGGCCGCTGTTTTTTCCCTTTTACATTCTTCCGAAAAGAAAACCTCATTTCTGCTGTTCAATACTGAACAAATTTAAACTTTTTAAAATTATTCAAAATGCAAAATGCTTAGCCGTGAGTCTCTAATAAAACCGCTGTAATGTCAGAGGTAATGTTCATATGTTGATTAATGGTTTTCTTTCGTTTTTGATGTACTGCAGAATATTTTTATAAAATCCCAGGCCAGGAAAATCACCTTCATGTTTTACTGTGTTTTATCCTCAGCTACTTTGACACAAAGGCATCTGCTGTGACGCTTACACCTGTGATAAAGTCTTGCGTGTGTCAGCTTCCTTTTTATTGATACAAAAATATGTAAATGTACTGATCTGAATTATATTTCTGACTGTCAAAATTTCCCAGATTTAAATCGAATCGAATCGAATCGAATTAAATCGAATCGTGGATCGAATTGATTCGGGACCTTGTGAATCGAAATTGAATCGATTCTAGAAATCAGTGACGATACCCAGCCCTAGTTTCAAACCAATAGTCAGTCTTCCTTTGGAGAATGACTGTCCTGAGAGCTAAGCAGAAGTTTATGTACATTTTCATAGATTCATGTGTCAGGTTTAGACCGTGTCTAAACCTGCCACCGTGTCTAAACCTGCCACCATAGGAACAGCAGTTACATAACCTTTATAATGACTTGTAACTCAAGTGTGTATGAACTTGTGTGTGCTTCTCTGGCATTATCTAGTACTCAAAATTATAATTTTGGTTAAAACAGACCCATGATGCTGATGTTATGGTTAGAGGAAATGATCGATGTGTTTGAAACTGTAAACGCTGACATTTATGTTCTCATCTGTCTCAGGAGGACAGACCCACCCAAACTGTGGCACTGCTCCTTTAGTTGCTGCACTTCCTCAGCATAAAAGTAACAGAATAATTTCCCAGAAAAATAACTTTTTCCTCCCTGCGGTTTTATCTGTTCAGAGTAAACACAATCAAAATGAAATCTGTCTGAGGTGAGCTCTGTTCTCAGAGCAGCTTCTTCCTTCATTCTGCTGCCCTCCCTTCCCCCGTAATTAGACCAAGACAACATAATAAATCAACACACAAGTGCTTGTCTGGAAACTGAGCCACTTGAGAAGCTCGGGACATTAATGCGTTCAGCAGAGAAACAGACATTACACTGTAATCAATCCTGCTACACAAATCAACTTATCCCTGCCCGTTGGGCCTTCTCCCTGTTTTTGATAAATTCACTTCCTGTACATTAATACAGGTTAAAGGCTACCTCCAAGGTGTAAATGACCATCTGATCTTTGGTGCTTAAGAGAAAGCACAAGGTATACCACATATTGAGTTTTCAATATCCAATAATGCCGCAAAAACCAGATTACAGGCAAATCGGCTGGTGCTGCGTTTGCAGGGACTACTGGGATGCCACCTGTGATCATACCTGGCGGTTTGTCAAAGCCAGAGGTGGCTTAATGCATCACATTGACACCCATGATGCTGATGTTATTACCACCCCATTGATGTGATCCAGAGAAAGCATGAAAGAGTGTCTGCTGTCAGAGTTGTTTGTTCTGCTGATGATTCAAAGGGAAATTGACCTAACACATTAACAGGAAAATACTTTATAGTAAACTATTAAATTATACTATTATATTACTTCTTTTTCTGAGAAATATTTCATGCCAGTTTGGTGTGTTTCCAGTACTACAACTCTCATGAGCTTCAGCTGCAGTGTTTCTACCGAGATTTTAAACAGGTTTGGCGTCGTGTGCACAGATTTTTTTTTCCATCAGTGCACCCATACATACAATACAATAGAAAAGAAGAAAAACACCATCACAAAAATGTCAGATCACAAGTTTACTTGTTTAGTCTATTTGTGGAAATGCAAATAAAGTTAAATTGCATGATCATTCCCTGTCTTCACTGAGTGGTGTCACGACTCTATAGCATTGAAAGTGTATAAAATATTAACATACTCAGAGTGACTTCCAAAATTTAAAACCTCAAAGCATTTTTTTGTTTGTTTTTTTGTTTTTTTGGAGCCATAAATGACAATATTTGGACAAGAGTGAGTTGACGTGGTAACAGTGTGCATCCATAAATTGTAACAACATCAGACAGACATACCCAGTAATTAGCGTGAAGTAACAGGCTAATAAAATGCTACAATGTCCTTTATCAAACTGGAGAGGTTGTACTGCAAAGCAAGCCGTCATATTTCTGTGATAATTTGTATTCAAAATGCTCCAAAGCCAATAAATACAGTGCTGCGGTCCCATTCATTGACCCCAGTTACCTGAGATGAGGCCTGTCACTCAGTGGTCACGCCCATAACTTCAACTATTAACTAAATATAAAATACAGTGAAAACACAGTTGTTATAAAGGAGGAAATTAGCTACAGAGTGCAGTTCAGATGAGAATTTTAGATTTCTTGAGTGAAACCTGCAGGTGCTATGAGTAACCACCGCTTGGTAAAACATTAGCATTGGCACAGCTTTGTGATGATTGAATCTGATTCTGATTGTATTTAAAGTCACTTTCTGTGTGCAATCACGTGTATCATGATGGTCAAAAGAACTCAGCACTCTTAATGGTTGCCATCTTGGATATGCAGCGAAAACATAAACCACCAAACATTTTTCACCCTGTCATCACCAATCATGACAAAACACATGCATAAGTTCAATAAGGAACTTCTGATGTCCTTCAGCTGTCTGCCTTCCTGGATGTTCGCCTTCTGGACTGCTCCTTACCTCGATACCACTTCCCCACACTGTCAAACTCAAC
The DNA here is from genome assembly GCF_965226115.1 of Aulonocara stuartgranti. Taxonomy (NCBI): domain Eukaryota; kingdom Metazoa; phylum Chordata; class Actinopteri; order Cichliformes; family Cichlidae; genus Aulonocara; species Aulonocara stuartgranti. Next base: position 11,885,168 of record NC_138940.1, on the reverse strand, counting down.
GCTGACATCATTACTCTAGTTCAATCATCTTCTAGCCCACGTTTTTTGAGCCAATCAGCCTCCACTCTGTGTGAGTCACTCAGAGCTCAATCCAAGCCTTTATCTTCATCTTCACCACAACCACCTTCTAGACTCCATGGCTTCTGTCCTAGATCCTATCACTGGGTTCCTCTCTGCCATGATGAGTCATCAGGTCTAATCATCAAGAACATTTCTCTATGTCAATAAATCATGTTTGATTCTTCCAAATGTTCTCTCCTTATTGAAGTGGTGATGATGATGATGATGATGATAGTGATGTTGTTGCTACCTAGCTAACAGCAACAGATATCTCTTAGGCCGATATTACAAGTGTTTTAAGTGTTATTTGGTGAAGTGTAATTGTTTTCCCTGCACTTAAATTGTGTGTATTGTTACGTCCCCTGGCTAGTCTAGGGGGTTGAAGGGACGAACATAAAGGTGGATAGAGAAGGAGGAGCCAAGATGGTAATTTTAGAAGGTTTATTTAATACTGGTGATGGGATCAGACTGAGGTATAACGTCAGGGAGAGCCAAGGCCAACATAACAAACAAAACATCCCTGATGTTGAAATAAAATAAACTTACCTAACTCCAAAGAAACAAAATATATAACCTATAACCATAACCTACCTAACAACACATAAACAGGAGAAAACAGGGTGTCAAAACAAAAGGCAGCTCTCCCCTACAAGCAGTCTGAACATGAAACAACAATGCTCACACAAAATACAAAGGCATGCAAGCCTGCACAAGTATGGCAACCAAAATGGCCAGAGGGCACAGAAGCACAGCTCCAAAGGTCTTAAATAGTGCTCTGCTGATTACCAATTAGCCGGACTCTGCGCAACATCCAATCAGGACAGAGGAGGTGGAGCCTGGACAAAACAAAGGGTTAATAGGGAGAAGAGACATCCTCCTGGGGGATGTAACAGTATATATTGATCTACTACTACTACTAATAGTAATAATAATAATGTTGTTGCTAGCATGATAAAGTCATTGCAACATGTCAGATACTTTTTGTGTCTTTTCAACAGGTTTTTGCCGGTGCTACAGTCCTTAAATTTATAGCTCAAGGTAACCTAACACACAAGATCAAGACATAGAAACAAAAAGAGAGAGGGAGTTTTGGCTAAAACAAACAAAAGACGAAGGAGACCATGAACTTATCTCACAATAAGCCGTTGAGTAAACTAGCCTAATAGAAACTGCACTATTAAACAAAACTGTTAGCCTCAGAGTAGAGCTGCTGCTCCTCCACATCGAAAGGAGCCAGTTGGGGTGGTTCGGGCATCTGACAAGGACGCCTCCGGGAGGCCTCCTGGGTGAGGTGTTCCGGGCATGTCCCACCGGGAGGATGCCCTGGGGTAGACCCAGGACACGCTGCAGAGATTATATCTCTCGGCTGGCCTGGGAACGCCTTGGTATTCTCCTGGAACAAGCTGGAGGAGGGTGCTGGGCGGAGGGAGGTCTGGGCTTCTCTGCTTAGGCTGCTGCCCCCGCGACCCAGCCCTGGATAAGCAAAAGAAGCTGGATGGATGGATGGACAAATCTGTAAAAGCAACAAAAAGATAAAGAAAAGGTTTGTTTTGGAGCAATGTTCTGTATTTATAAATCAGATTTGACTCGTGCGTCTTTTTAGCCCAGTGACCAATAGTAGCTGCCCAGTGACAAGTAATGGTGTTTCAAGATGGCTGCAAAGTCTTATTTCAAGGATTTTACTGTAGATGTTGTTTGAAATATAAACATATGTGATAACGAAAGTTTACAGAAACCAGAAAGTGACGTGCCAACAGTCAAGTTTCAGTTGTTTGATTTGAAAATTCCTCCTAGCAGTGAGCAATAGATTCTGCTTTAGACACCACAAAAGCACACAGCTGGGTAAAGAAAATTTGAAGAAAATGTTCCTTGAGGGCTCGAGTGTCCTCAGATTTCTTCTCCACATATATTTTGGCTTTTTTTTTTTTAATCAAAAAAAATTTTTCATGTCATTGAAGACTTAAAGAAATCCAGCACAATCAATGAGAAACTGGAGCAGACTTTTGCGTGTGGAGCCTGGACCTCGACCTTCACCTACACCTTCTTTACTTTTTCAATCACGGGTAATCGGTCACCATTTGTGTAGCACCCAACCTCAATTTACCTCATCTGGCATCTAGCTGCAGTGCTCACAAACACTTGATAAATAGCTGCTTTTGTCTACATGAAGTGACACAATAGAATTTAATATTTATTATTACCTTGATTTATGCGACAGGTTCAATTGATTTTCATTAATTCAGTAGGCTGTGAACCGGTATTATTAAAGACACACATTATGCTGACAGAGATTTATGCAATAAATGAAGTGGCAGTCCTCATTATGCGAATTTATAATCTATCACCTCTTTAAAATGCAATTAGGTATTATTAGACTAATGGCAGAATACAATTCAGAGCAGAGGAAAAAAAAAAGGGAAATCAAACGGATGGTGAATATGGTTTAGAAAAAAATGACTACCCAAAGTTTCCTGTTACACATAAGTATGACTTGGTAATTATATGTGGGTAATGAGTCGACATTCCTGCATGTTTTGATTATGCTTGAAGAAAAAAAATCACCTCCGCTCCATTTGTCTTCTCATTAGCTTTAAATCTCTGTTAGTACTGACTGACTTCCTTTCATAATTACACACACACACACACACACACACACACACACACACACACACACACACACACACACAGAGTCAAATCTATAGCAGCAAGAAAATAACAACCGATGCATGTTGGAGTTTTTCCTCTGCCGAACTTGTTTTCCGTGTGTTCGGAGGGCTGCTTATGAACTCTGACTTCCTGAATCATGCTGCAACAGCGCTGCAGTTTTTAACAAGTGTTCAGCCCCAACAACCGTCAGCGCCTGATGCTCATTACACAGAAAAAAAACCCCAAACTGATCAATGGGTTAAAAAATGGAGAAACAACTTTGCTATACTTAGAAGCCTAGTTAGAAAAAATTATAAAGTTCATGCTGTGGGTGGCTCTAAAAGCTGGACTCCTATATTCTCTGTGTATCTTTGCTCAGCTCACTGACTTTAGCTCTGGCTCACAATTTATGATTTTAAATCAATTTTCATATTTTTTAATATAAAAAATGTGAATACCTTTAATATGCCTTCTGCGGGCCCACCTGTGGCGGGAGGCACCACAGGGGTTCGGTGCTTTGTGAAATGGGCACACTGGGATGGGCACACTGGGTTCAGTGGGGATATAGCAATTGGAAGTTTCTGTCCTGGTCGTGGAACACACTGGACCACCTCTTTATCCTCTCGTTTGTTTTTTGTTTTGTGCACTTTATGTTCAATATATGTATTTTTGTTGTGCCTGAAATGAACAAATAAATGAATGAATGAATGGATGAGGATATTCTCGGGTGCAAACTTTTCCCCACCACTCATATGTTTTGTGGGCTTGGAGAAAGCATTAGATGACAAACCTCAGGGCATCCAGTGGGAGGTGCTTCAGGAGTACTGAGTGACTGGTCCATTGCTACAGGCCATTCATGCTGGTCACAGGTAGACCAGCAATATGTCAGACCTGTTCCGGTGGGCCACTATACTGGCCTTTGTCACAGATTCTGATGATAAAGTTTATGTAAAGAATTTCTAAGCACAGTCAGGTGGAGAGGGTTTCTCCTTTGGTGTCCTCAGTACCACACCTCTGCTCTTTACAGATGATATGGTTCTTCTTCACAAGCAGGAGACTCACCGGCTGATTGGCAGAGTATCTGCTGTGAAGCTGCTGATTTAATGGTTGGTCGTCATTCCTTCCCTCACCTATGATCAGGAGCTTTGGGGAGTAACAAAGTATGAGGTAAAGCCCCCTGCAGAAGGCTGGCTGAGCCCTCTCTTACAGATAAGATGAAGTGTTCAGTTATTCGGCAGGGGTACACAGTACAGTTGTTGAGGTGGTTTGTGACACATCCATGAGGTGAGGCATTTCAGGCATAGTGCTGCATTCTTGGAAGGCCTGAAAGGCCTGAAAGGACAACTAAAATAGTTTCTATATCAGGATGTAAATATATTTGTGCTATCATTTGTTATTAAAAACTCTTTATTTTTCACAACAAATTGCAGTAAAGTTGCAGAGCGATTCCAGGCATTGCGGCCATACATGTAAAGAAACTTAACCCTGTCCCCAGTCCCCTGGTCCCCACAGCAAATCACAGAGTGACTATGGAGAGTACCAGCACCATAAGACAGTATGGGATATTCACAGAAAGGTTATGCACAGTAAGTGAACATTGTCTTCAGCAGATAAATAGACTAATAGATTGCCTTATGAGTAAAAGAAGAAAGAAGTGACCAAAAATATAACAACATAAAAATGGAATAAAACAGATTAAACTAGAATAGCATCGAATGAAGAACAATAAAATACAGGCATCCAGATTCTTAGGTGTATCACAGACTTGCAGGGAGGAGGTCAGCGCCCTGACCCACTGGTGTCAAGACAACCATCTCACCCTCAACGTCGCAAAGACAAAGGAGTTGATAGTGGACTTCCGGAGGTGCAGAGAAGTACACACCCCCATCACCATCAATGCCGCTGCTGTGGAGAAAGTGAGCAGCTTCCGGTTCCTTGGTGTACACCTGGCTGAGGATCTTACGTGGTCAGTACACACAAACAAAACAGTGAAGAAGGCGCAGCAGCGCCTCTTCTTTCTCAGGAGACTGAAAAGATTCGGCATGAGCCCCCGCATCCTCAGGACCTTCTATCACTGTGCCATTGAGAGCATCCTCACTGGATGCATCACCACCTGGTATGGCAACAGCACCGCCTACAACCGCAAAGCTCTCCAGCGAGTAGTGCGGTGCTCTGAACGGATAATTGGAGGTGAGCTTCCCTCCCTCCAAGACATCTACAGGAAGCGGTGCCTGAGGAAAGCGGGGAGGATCATCAAGGACTCCAGTCACCCTAGCCATAAACTGTTCAGACTGCTTCCATCAGGAAGGAGGTTCTGCAGCATCCGGTCCCGTACCAGCAGACTGAGAGACAGCTTTTTCCATCAGGCCATCAGACTGCTGAACACTTCATAGACACCTCAGCTTCACTACTGGAACTTTAACATTATGCACTCCATACTGTATATAAATGCCACTTGTTTTGCACATATTCAACTCTGTATATTTTTATATATTTATTTATTGTTTACTTTATTTAATTTGTAAAATATGTGTATACACACACACACACACACGTAGAAAAATATTTAGTATACACATCTAGAAATGCATATACTATTATATATTGTACATATATTTATTAGTTTCAGATGTAGCCATTCTTGTATTTTGCTTGTTTACATTATTGTATTTTGCACAACTCTGTTGCTTGTGAAGCTCGCACACAAGAATTTCACTCACATGTGCTGTACCAATGTACCTGCACATGTGATGTGACAATAAAAGTGATTTGATTTGATTTGCTACTGCTTACATTTAAACATGAGAGTGTATGGAGACTGACTCGCTGATGGAGCCTCCAGTACACATTACTGCAGGTTTTGGCTTCATTTTTTAGTTCCAGATGTTGCTGCTTCTAGTAAAACCACACTGGCTTTATTTTCTTAGGACAACACCACTTGATATTTTCCCCTGTAGTTATAGAGTGGGTGGTAGAGCCAAGAGGTGGAGCGGGCCTGCTGGATCAGTCCACTCAGCCGCTCAGAGTTTGGTGACAGGCTGAATGAACTCTGCACGATCTGATCTAATGAGCATCCCCTGCAGTGTGTGTGTGTGCGTGTGTGTGCGAGTCTGCGCAGCTGCCAATACAACATGACACTGTAACCTGCAGGATGAACTGACACATGCCTGTATGATCAGTGTGTCTGTGCCTGTGTGTGCTTGCCCCTCGCTCTCCCAGCATGCCTTTCAGCTGCTCTTTGATGTGAGCTCGCTGACATGAAGGAGCCCTCTGAAAAGCGTCTCCTCCTCTGGCCTCGCGACGGGTGGCAGGCCACGGTGAAGGGTGGATGAATGGCTGCGGCAACGATGCTTCACGGGTCCCCTCAAACCCTCGCCAGGCGACAGATCGTTATCTCCCCCATCCCCCTTCACCCTTTCGCTTTCATGTCCACAATGGAGATGTTCGGCTCCTTCGGCTCCGTCCTCACATGCGAGCCCATGATTAATTCCCCCAGCCTAATGATGACGCTCAGAAAGGCTATTTATTTTCCTGTGATTTATTGTGGCTGCTCACATAAAGAAACATTTTCAGCATAAACACACACACAAACACACACACACACGGGTTTAACATTAAAAAAAAAGAGTTCAAACACTTCCAAACCTTCCTTTTCAATAACCAAATATATATTTGTTCTTTTGTTCTGCTCTTCTTGCAAAAGTAAACTTTAATATTGCCTGCAGATTCTTTTACATCTTGTCTTTAAGCCTTTTATGTGTTGTGTAAAGCACTTTGAATTGCCTTGTTGTTGAAGTGTGCTATACAAATAAAATTGCCTGAGACTTTTTATATATTGCATGATTTGTTTTTCTACAAGGTTAAGAATTTATTTGCAGGCTGGATGTGAGACTCTGTTATCTCACGCCTTCGTAGGCTGATAGAATATTTTTATATTTTTATGGTCTGAATATACACTTCACTGTCTCATTTTAGAGCTCAGTTGTGTCTCTGATGATAGATGTTTACAGCCAGTGGCTCGAGTGCATAATAAAGTTCCAAAATATGAATCTAACAACAAATAACTCATTAATTAAGTCTGACAGAGCACAGGAATTAAAATCAAATGATAAAACAGTCGACGTTAGCTCAAAGGGACACTTTTTGAGTGTTCAGCCATTTAAAAACATCAAGTGTTTGCTCATCGGGGATAATGTGATCATTTTGTGAGCTGGCACCCTATAAATAAAATTTAATTGAAATTCAGTCAAAGCAACCATGGCCTCTAAGTTGGACATTTAAACCTGGGAGTCTATAGGGACTGATTCACTGCTGAAGCCTCGTGTGGACATTTGAGGAACTACAGGTTTAGCCCCTCCAGCGTTGGTTTCATTATTCAGTCACAGAGGTTGCTGCTTGGTTAAACCACTGTAGGAGAGCCAAGTGAAGATCCACAGCAAGCAGATAAATCATATAATAGCTTTTCATCAGGGAGTCGAGCACTTAGTGCAGCTAAGACTGCTCATCATGTGGGGCAACGGCAGCTTAAAAGCAGCTTTTCTTGTTTTATTTTGATTGAACCAAATGAAAAATGTGAACACACCGCTCATGATTCACAATGAATAATCACAGTAATTAGTACATTTTCTGTGTTTATGTGTGCGTAGTTGAAATAAGAGTTAATTAGCCCGGTTGTTGTGAAGTTTCACAGAGAGTCTCCTCAGAATTCCTCGGAATAATGGCACTAGCAGCTGTAAATAGTTTGTAACTAAAATAGAAATGCACTTAATGTTTTAGTTTGTCTGTTTTGTGACTTCTTTCAGGTTGACATAGAACAGATTTCCCATTCCCTTCCCTCCCATTTTACCTTTCCTAATCCAAATCCTGCATCAGTTTTCTTCTGTAATCCAGCCAGAAATCACATTCACCCTCCCAGCATCCTCGTAGAAACATCCACGTTTGTCTAATAAATGTTTTCCTCTCTGTTACAGCCACATTTACATGACAAAAAAGAGTCTTTTCTTCACTGCAGCTTGACAGCAGAATGGCTATTCTCCTTTTTGTCTCATTAAAATGGAAAGCTGGAGAGGCCCATTACTTGTTAAATACTCCACATCCTTTGTTGTGTGTGCAAACTAATGGGCTGGATATTTATAAAACTAAAACATGAACTAATGAAGATGGCTCATGTCATCAAATTATCAAAGTCATTCTGTCTGAAACATTTCTAATCGAAAAGGTGAAACATCTCCGCTCGTGGCTCGCTCTGAACAGCAACAGGAGGTAAAGAGGCCATCATTCTTTCAGGTATTCTGTGGACTCTGAGAAAGAGAAAAATGGGACGACACTGTCCTGCAACTTCCTCAGCTGACCCAGAAATTACATGCAAATTAAAGAAAAATTCAGCACTTTTGAGTAGTGAGGCGTGTCTGTGTTAAGCTGTAAGGAGGATTTTGGCACCGTGGTTTGGGTCCATGTGTCCACTTAATAATAATGTACACTTTTATTGATCCCCGTGGGGAAATTCTTCTCTGCATTTGACCCATTCACTCAGTGAAGCAGTGGGCAGCCACCAGTGCAGCGCCCGGGGAGCAGCGTGTAGGGATGGTACCTTGCTCAAGGGTACCTCAGGGTAGCCGTTCAGGGGATTCGAACCCCTGACCTTCCGATCATGGGGCAACCGCTCTACCTACTGAGCTATCCCTTCCCTTACAGGGAAGGATCATCAATACTTATTAATGTCAAGTTACACTGTCTGCATTTTGCATGCACTAGATTCCAAAATTTGCCTTCCAGTGAGTAATAAATGCAGATGAGCTGCTTGTTGTCTTTCAGTTCAGCGCTTCCTTTGCAAATTCATGTGCAGCCAGGCTGTGGCACAGTTTGTTTACATTCTCACTTCAGGTTAAGTAACTGCTCTCGCTGTTAAAATGAAACTTTCAGTACAACTGACTTAAGTTCAGTAGACCTACTCTACGTCCAAACTATTTAAATGAAGCAGGCACATGTCAGATGTTTTCTTTAGCTTCAAACAAAAAAATTGATAAACAACAAAACCTGCAGTTCTGCTAATGTCCACTAGAGGCTGCCTCCAGCCTTTAGCTGTTGTACATGAAATATAGCAGAACACTGCAGGGTACGATTAGTTGATGATTTATTATGTGGATAACGGCTCAACGAGATCTCCTTAAAAAAAAAGATTTTTAAGATAAAAATGGGACAAAATACTTTGACAGCTCAACAGACCGCTACAAATTTTTTTCTTTTCATTGCAGTCAGTAAAAAAAAAAAAATACAGACATGGAGAAAGTGAAACTAATTGATTTTTTTTTTAAAGTTCTTCATCACCACCAAAAGCTAATCACTTGTTCCTTGGCTGATAGCCCAGCTTCCCACTAAACTGACATCTGGTGAGTTACTAACAAGCAGCAGCTGAACTAAAAACAGAACTTGGAAGAGCTGAAGTGGAAAGAAACTCCATCTAATAGCATCTATGGTGGTGTCGACAGATGTGACATTTAAAACTGATCTAACCTGCTGTGTTCTTTGGCCAAAGTACAGCTGCGGCTGGTGAGACCCTTTATTAGTTTTTGAGGTGATTTAGTCTGAATACAGTCCTCCCTCTGTGGAACGTAAATGTCTGAAACTTATGACAGTCCAGTGAAAATCTGTTGATGTGTGTCACTCAAGAGCAAAAAGTGTCACACTCTAGAGAAGTGACAGACACATCGGCCAAGCTCCTTCTACTTTATCATCCTCGAAGGAACGGGCCGTTTCCTGTGTTTCTATTCTAGATTTCTATAAGAAAAAAGGTTTATTACTGTTTTCCATTGTTCCATTAAAGACAAAGACACCACTGAACCCATATTTTCATTTTAAGCTTTCAGCAGTTAGAAGAATATCAAGTTTTTGTAAAAGATTGTTGTAGCTGCAAACATCTTTGGCGTATAAATTCTGAACATGGGTTCCTTTTTATTTTTTGGTAGGTTGGGTTTTGAAGATTTGATTCAATAATTTTTTGTGTAATTCTTTCAATTTCAATTTTATTTATACAACACCAAATCACAACAACAGTCGATTCAAGGTGTTTTATATTGTAAGGTAAACCCTACAATAATACATATAAAGAAAAAGCCAACAATCACATGACCCCCTATGAACAAGTACTTTGGCAATAGTGGGAAGAAAAAAGTCCCTTTTAACGGGAAGAAACCTCCAGCAGAACCTCGGGGAGGGGCGGCCAGCTGCATATGGCCGCCCCTCCCCGAGGACTCTATGTGTTGTGAAAAGAAGTTGGATTGTTGAGAAGTCGATGGGAAGCTGGTTCATAATTCTCACTCAGTTCATGAGCTTAATAAACACGTTTGTGAATTTATGGTCTTAGATGTTGAGTTCAAGTCTTATTAAATTCAACATGATGCTCATTTGATAACTTTGTCCACACAGGTGAAAAAGAATGACAAAGCAGGTGATGGGTTAGGAAGGACATGTGCTGTATGCACAGCTTCAATGTTGACTTTTGGCACATACGCAGTTCAAACTCTGCACTTTCAGGTAAAGCTCCTCTGAGTAACCCGCTGCACCATCACATTTAACCTCCAGCTTGTTTTTGCTGTTTATGCTTCTGACGTGAGGTTCCTGCACAGCCTGTGACTGACCTCAGACACAGGTGGCAGCGAAGTGCAGGTTCGATTCCCTCTTAGTCTCTCCTGCCAGTAAAGTTCAGAAATGTTTGATACTTGAAACGCGCTGCCTTGGCCTGCTTTGACAAATACTGTAAACCTCAGCGATGACAAACAGCCTGAGCCCGGTGTCACAGCCGCCTGGTCCACTTTCTGCTGTGACAAAGTGATCCGGTTAGGCCCCGGCATCGCCCAGCGCAGGAAGCCCTTAACCACAGAAGAAGAGCAGAGTGGAGCTGAGAAAAAATGTGGTGTCAAGACATTAAACGGGGAGAGCGGAGCAATGGGGGGCTTTAAAGATGACGATTCTTTATCCCTAAATTGTTTTGAGAGCCTCGTGCCAGCCGGGTCATGAATCAGCCTGTCCGGCGGTCCTTCTGGCGTTCCTGGCGATGACTGCGGGGGCAGCAGGGGCCGTGACAGGTGAGCTGTCCCTGCTGCTTGAGCATCACCCCCTCTTCATCATTTTACATTTAATCGAAGCTGCCACCTGTCCTGACTCCCAGCACCGCTTCCTGCCTTCCCTTTCATCCGTCTCTCAGAGCTGGAGTAGTCGAGGAAGAGCAGAGGGGGAGGAGGAGGAGGGGGGCAGAAAAAACAGGAGCTTCATCCCCTGTGATGGTTTGTGGTGATCAGGTGTAGCAGCACTAAGCAGGAGTATCAGTCTACCTGCCAAAACACTACGCTGTGAGCCCCATCCATCAGGAGGAGATGATCGCGGTCCATCCACATCATCCTCCTCACTCCCACGTCTCAAGCAGTCACAGCTGGAAGTAAAATTTGAACACCTGATGATACGATGTCTCACTTTTCTCTCTCTTCAGGTGAAGCAGAGTTGAATCCAAAGATCTGATTTATTTACCGTCTAGTTAATAATTTATGAGTAAATATAATTTGTTTTATCAGTCCTAATATGGTTTTTATTTATATAGTACATTTAAAAAATACAGCATTTGACAAAGAAGCGTCACACACCTGACATTCAGAGCTCCTGTTTAAGAGAGGCAGCCAATCAGGAGAAAACTTCTTTAAAGGGGGGGGAACTAAACACTTTACTTTAGTTAGTGGATCATCTGATTGTCTACACCATAGGTGTCAAACTCTGGCCCGCGGGCCAAATTTGGCCCGCAGCCTAATTACATTTGGCCCGCGAAGCCATACCAAATTACTATTAGAGCTGGCCTACTGGTATTATACAGCTAATATATATATTGTTTAGTATTAAGCTTTGCTTGTTCCATATTCAGTTTTCCAGCAAAACTTATTTGAGTCCATAAGAAAAGATTCATTCTTATATCTGGAGGAAGATTTTTTTTCAATAAATATTAATGTTAGCCCACAACTTTGTTCCAGTTTTGAATTTTGGCCCACTGTGTATTTGAGTTTGACACCCGTGGTCTACACCAATATCAAGGATTGTTATAAGGTTTTTATCATGCAAAGCAACCTTAACAAAGTCCAAGAATAAAAATATGGAGCTGGAAACAAACAGAAAAGGTTCAGTTTAAATTATAATAAGTCAAACTTACAATTGAGGGAAACAATGCCACACGTGTGGGACGAGGGCAGTTTAATAGGTATTAAGGACAAAATGCATAGAAAATTGGTTAACATTAATGCAATTAACCCAGACCCCAGACAATTAATCTTGATGAACAATAACGTTTTTGTTGGCCCAGTTCTGCTAATTTGACAGAAATAGATGCAAGGAGCAAAAGTCACACAGCTACAGACACCAGGCAGCACGATAGCAGTAAGATTTGAGTCTCATAGATCCATCCATCCATCTCTCTCATCTGTTCATGCAGCTTCCCCAGCAATTCCACATTCTCACATCACACTACACCAATTAGCCTAACAAGCATGTCTTTTCTCTGATTCTTCTTTAATTTTTCACCATTCTGAGGCTCAATTGCACTCAGGCTTTCAATGTAGCCTGGTCTGATGACTGTTCTTTTTTTTTTTTTTTTTGCCTGTCCCATTTGGTTCTTTAGCCGTCAGAATTGTTGTCTGAAGACCAACAAGGATACCCAATGGATTTACTTTGCCAAATGGATCATCACGACCTTGCCGTATTGGTCCATTTGATCGACCTTTGTTGTTATTATTTATTTTATATTATTTTCAGTTGTTATAGACGGGACAGACATGACTGAGGGATAGGAAAGGGAGAAAGAAAGATGAAGGAAAAGAAAAACAGAAGGGAAGAGGGACAGTGAGAAAGGGCACTTAAAAAGAGAAAGAAGAGAAAAAAAATCTCCTGGATCACCTGTTGAGAGAAAAAGAAGAGAAAACAAGCAAAAAAAAAACAGAGCAACATACTGAACACAACAGCATTGCATTAATCGAGTTAAGTATAAACAGCAGTAAATACGAAATATTGAATGTTGTTGTGCAGCACGTAGGACCGACAGCGCACAATGTGCTTGGAAATAGCAGCCAATAAAGGTGTAGTTTATGTCTATGACCAGTGAACACCCGTGTGCACACCTGAGTGGATCAGTGTGCTTGTATTCAAAAGGTTTCCCCATGTAATGGTCTGCTAGAGGATGTAGAGAGCTATCCGGTTGTTCAGTCTGACGTCACTAGCCGTGTCTGGGTCTAAACTCCGCTGCAGGTCCATATATCAAACGATCACTATGGCATTACTGAGAGTTGAAAAACTGTCTAAAGTCGTTCATCTTTAATAAAATGATCAGCGTTCTGCTCTACCAGGTGTAACAATTGAGTTTAACATCCAGGCATCCATGAAAATGGAATTTATGACATTTAACGGAGTTAGAAGTTAGCAGGGAGTTAGCTCGCTAGCTTCTATCTAAATACAATATAGCATGTCCTGACTGCAGGGTTTTGGAAACAAATTAAAACGTACAGCTCTGTTATCACTTCCAGCATAAATGAAGACAGAAAACTAAACAGCAGTGACGTTTGTAGGGACTCTCCACCATTTGACCTTAGAACTGAAGAAGCTTCTCGGATGAGAGGTGAAACGTCTTTAAGCAACTTAAAGAAGTCCAGACGCTTTTCTTTGCAAGCTCCTTTGACTACGATGACCTGGATGACTGAGAACCTTCACAGACAACTGAGATAATCCATCCACAATACGAGGTTAGTCATTCATGTACTGCTGCATGGGCTAGGCTGTAGTTACATCCTAAGGTTTTAAAAACTGAGCTTAAATAAATGATTAGTGGTAATAAAAGCCGAGGGAGGTCAACAGGGATCACTGACTGTTTTAGGAGCTTTTTGAGATCAAATAGAAGAAAATACAAGACATTAAACATGTTAACAACACAAAAGCCATATTAAACGCAGACTACTTTAGACCCGGAAGTAGGATTCGTCGCGTCATCACTGAACAACCGGATAGCCCTGTCCCCCAGGGCATGAAGCAGGCATGGAGGAGATCCAGGCTCCCCTTTGCCCCGGAAGAGGCCTGACCGAGCAACAGGCACCAGGCCCCGCCAAGTAGTCACCGGGAGTGAGCTGGTACATACCTGAGCGCCCAGCCCCGGACACCAAGAACCACCAACGCACCGACCCCTGAGGGCGTCAGTTACCGGCAGGGAGTGTGGTGAGGGGAGATAGGCCTTGGAGGGCCTGGGAGTTCCCAGAGAGGTGGAGTGTAAGACCCGACCTGACATATAAACACAGACAAACAGGCACACACCGACACAAACATGCATTCCAACCCTCATGCACACACACTGTAAAATGTAATATTGTGTTTAATTAAAAATATTAAATAGGCTAAACTCAATTTTTAACAATTTGTTATTAGAACTCGATTTAAATAAGTTACCAGTACTTTTTATGCAAAAAAAATGCTGATAAACTCAATTTATTTGTGTTGTCTTAACTTAGAAAAACTAAGTAAGATGGAAGTTTTTCTTCTCGGGGCGGAAGGATGAAAGATGTGTTTTGAAAATGCCACGTCACTACCGTCCTCCTCCCTCTCGGATCAGTTCATGGTGCCAGCATTTTTTATGGAATATGTTGAGCAAACCTGGAGAAGCTCAGCTCAAGAGATTATTGTCATTGCTGTGGATCTTTACCTGATACACTGACTTGGTGAGTAAATGTTTACTCTTATTCAAACTGATTTTGTGGCTTCTCTTAGTTTAGCACCAGGTTTATAATCTTGCTAGCTAGTTAGTGTTAGCCTAGCGTTGCTGCTGCCGCTGGGCTCATGTTACTTAAAAATTAACACCACAGCCTTAAAAACCTTACAGAAAACTATGTCTGTGAAATTTTCTGTTGATTGTTTGAAATAAAAAAGTGAGATAAGAGCCCAGACAAAATTCTTCAGGAGGTGCAGCCGTTAGGGGTGGGGTGTGGGGGGTATTTTCAATCCATAGCCTTAACTAACTATATATATATATATATATATATATATATATATATATATATATATATATAACAAACACCCAGCACGCCCCTGCAGGCGGTTTATCCTTCAAGCTCGGGTCCTCTACCAGAGGTCTGGGAGCTTGAGGGTCCTGCGCAGTATCTTAGCTGTTCCCAGGACTGCGCTCTTCTGGACAGAGATCTCCGATGTTGTTCCCGGGATCTGCTGGAGCCACTCGCCTAGCTTGGGAGTCACCACACCTAGTGCTCCGATTACCACGGGGACCACCATTACCTTCACCCTCCACATCCTCTCGAGCTCTTCTCTGAGCCCTTGGTATTTCTCCAGCTTCTCGTGTTCCTTCTTCCTGATATTGCTGTCATTCGGAACCGCTACATCGATCACTACGGCCGTCTTCTTCTGTTTGTCTACCACCACTATGTCCGGTTGGTTAGCCACCACCATTTTGTCCGTCTGTATCTGGAAGTCCCACAGGATCTTAGCTCGGTCATTCTCCACCACCCTTGGGGGCATCTCCCATTTTGACCTCGGGACTTCCAGGTTATACTCGGCACAGATGTTCCTGTACACTATGCCGGCCACTTGGTTATGGCGTTGCATGTATGCCTTGCCTGCTAGCATCTTGCACCCTGCTGTTATGTGCTGGATTGTCTCTGGGGCATCTTTACACAGCCTGCACCTGGGGTCTTGCCTGGTGTGATAGACCCCAGCCTCTATGGATCTTGTGCTCAGAGCTTGTTCTTGTGCTGCCATGATTAGTGCCTCTGTGCTGTCTTTCAGTCCAGCTTTGTCCAGCCACTGGTAGGATTTCTGGATATCAGCCACCTCCTCTATCTGCCGGTGGTACATACCGTGCAGGGGCCTGTCCTTCCATGATGATTCCTCGTCTCCCTCCTCTTTCTTGGGTTTCTGCTGCCTGAGGTATTCACTGAGCACTCGGTCAGTTGGGGCCATCTTCCCAATGTATTCTTGGATGTTCGTTGTCTCATCCTGGACTGTGGTGCTGACACTCACCAGTCCCCGGCCCCCTTCCTTCCGCTTAGCGTACAGCCTCAGGGTGCTGGACTTGGGGTGAAACCCTCCATGCATGGTAAGGAGCTTTCTTGTCTTTATGTCAGTGGCTTCTATCTCCTCCTTTGGCCAGCCTATTACCCCAGCAGGGTACCTGATCACGGGCAGGGCGTATGTGTTGATGGCCCGGATCTTGTTCTTACCATTCAGCTGACTCCTCAGGACTTGCCTGACCCTCTGCAGGTACTTGGTGGTCTCGATGTCTCGTTCACTCTTGGCATACAGCTTGATGTCATCCATGTACAGGAGGTGGCTGACAACTGCTCCATTCCGTAGTCGGTATCCGTAGCCAGTCTTGTTAATGATCTCACTGAGGGGGTTCAGGCCTATGCAGAACAGCAGTGGGGACAGAGCATCTCCTTGGTAGATCCCGCACTTGATGGTGACTTGTGCTATGGGCTTGGAGTTGGCCTCTAGTGTTGTACACCACATCCCCATTGAGTTCCTGACCCTCTTAGGGTCCCATTGATCTTGTACAATTCTAGGCATTCCAGTATCCAGCTGTGGGGCATTGAGTCATAGGCCTTCTTGTAATCAATCCAGGCAGTGCACAGGTTGGTCAGTCTGGTCTTGCAGTCTCGGCTGATTGTTCTGTCTACCAGTAGCTGGTGTTTTGCGCCTCTGGTATTTTCTTCTCATTAGCATCATTCAAAAGTGACTTAGCTAGCAGTGGCAACTTCTATCTAAAACAATTGAAATATAGCAAGGTGTTGTATATTTAGTGTGCTGATAAGGTTTTCAATATTTTTATTTTTTCTTCCAAGGCTGAAGGCCAAAGACAAAAAGACAGAAGAAAAAAAAATTCAGACTGCAATTAATTTCAGGTGGAGACAGTAAACACAGGTGAGTTGAAAGATCTATTGAAGAAACCATTCATTAAGTCCCTTAAGGTGAAGATTTCATATATTGATAATGATAAAATTAACACAAATTAAAAGTTTCACTGATAAACACACAATTTTTCCTTGCTTTGAACCCCATGTTCTATATAGATCACAGCTCTGATCTGGAGAACACTATTTTAAAATACTGTGTAGGGTTTTTGTCAAATGATTAAGAAACATACTCTCTGTCACAAGAGACAGAAAGGTTGTATCTTAAAAGAAAAGTCTCCAAAATTTAGTAGAGTCTGATGTCATGCAGTTTCATAAACATGTATTCTCCCCAAAGAATGACACCTGAAAACTTTGCGTTAAATGAACTTTTCTTTTCCCTTTTTAGGAGGCGCCTGATATCAACGTGAAACGCACTGCAGTACTTCGTGCCCTTCCTGTATACCTGCGGGAGGAGGACCCAGAATTCTTTTAGACATGTAATGTAAGTGTATTTTTGCATTACTTAAATTCTGCCAGTAAGATAAAATGCTATGGATTTTTTTAAATACAATTTAATACCCTAGCAGCTACCAAATTGTACAAACAAAATACCCTCTCTGTAGAAAACCCACACACACACAGGTCAGGAGCAGGGCACAGGCGTATCACAGCACTATGGCTATGCTGCAGGTGGCCCAAAAACCAGGCTGAAGTCAAGATTTAGTTTCTTTTTGAGATAAAGTCATGAAATAAAAAATTACTTTTTTTTTTAGAAAAATAATAAAAATACAAATTATGTAATGCAAGAAGCTAACACGTTAATGTACATTTTTCAAAAAAAGTAGAGTACCCTAACTCGTTACAAAGTAACCCACTACACTGCTGAATGTTTTGCTAGATTACAGGTCATGCTTGTCACATTCTCTCAAACCAACCTTACTTATTTAATTGGGGCGATCGTGGCTCAAGAGTTGGGAGTTCTCCTTGTAATCAGAAGGTTGCCGGTTCGAGCCCTGGCTCCGACAGTCTCGGTCGTTGTGTCCTTGGGCAAGACACTTCACCCGTTGCCTACTGGTGGTGGTCAGAGGGCCCGCTGGTGCCAGTGTCCGGCAGCCTCGCCTCTGTCAGTGCACCCCAGGGTGGCTGTGGCTACAATGTAGCTGCCATCACCAGTGTGTGAATGGGTGTGAATGTCTGGATGACTGAATGTGTAAAGCACTATACAAATACAGGCCATTTACCACTGATACTGTGTCTATTCCAGGCGGACGCATTGGATGAGTCGACCCTCATTGACACTCCAGTTGCCCTTCTCACAGTGGTTACCGACGGCGCTTCCCAGTCCAGTCCATTTTACTTCCTCAAGCATGGCTGTTTTGGTGAAAGGTGACTAGGTGATGCGTGATATTCCCAGATTTGCAAATGCATTTGCTTTATTGTTTGGCTTGATCTATGCTCTGCATTTAGACTACCCCAGGAAGCTGGTTCACACATTTGCCTTAGTCCAAAATGTCTTCATGGGGCTTGATGACGGCAAACCCCTGAAACCCCTGCCTACATGCTCTTAAGGAATATAAGGCAATGTTTGTTAGGACACGCACTCTGTTACTGAGCACTTTGTTTGAAGCACTTTAAGCACTTTAAGTTTACTACAGGCTTTGGGTGGATTTAACTCCATCAGTTTACCTAATTTTCCTATACTTGACTGCCTTATCTGGTTATTTGGAAGCTGATCATCTTTGTACCCATTTTAAAAAATTGTTTTTCATTTCTATTTAAAAAAAAGTGATTAGTATTTGACTTTTTGTTTTGCATTTTTGTGTATTTTGAGAAAGATGCAATTAGGACTGATGTCGTCCTTTGTGAGTTTATAAAAAGATAAATGTTCTACACAGAATTTATAATGCTCACTTTATGGTGCCGATGTCCATGTTAGTTGTTTTATAAAAACATTTGTGATGTTTTTAAATTTTCATGAAAAAATGTTAAATAAACAAAATGTAAAGTAACTGAATTTCCGTACTTTTTTTTTTTTAGTAGTCTACACTCACAACATATCTTTTAATTAATAATCAGATAATTTGAGTTTAGGTTATAATATAATTGCATTGTGTTGCATCAAAATAATAAACTACAAGAAACACAAAAATATTGAAATTAAAGTATACAGTCTTTGAGTAAAGCTCAATTAATAAAATATAAAATATAATTTAAAATTTTTAGGTTAACAATAAATACAAATTTTGAGTACCCCATACTTAGAAGATATGAGTTTTTGTACTTAAATCTTTTGAGGTAATCAGTTTCCACAAAAGTTTTAAGTTCAGTCAACTTGTTCGGGTTTACAGTGTGTGTTGGGTGAGGGTCAGGGCTATCCAGACTGACAGTGGGACATTGAATGTCACCTCTCCGGTGGGGAGGGAGCCTGAGATTGTCCAAATTGGAGTCTGTTTTATAACAAATGCAGAAAAAAATATTTTAAGAAAGCAATTAAGTTCATGTTCCAAAAAAATATGATTGTTTGCTTGCAGGACACCAGGAGAGATGAGTCCTCCGTCACAGATGGTGTGGTCAGTGAAGATGGTCGCCTGCAGGTTCAAGCTCATTGCATATCCAACCCACATCCACTGCCACTGTACTTAAGGGAAGTTAAAGACTTTCTTCTGCACCTACATTTGGATCACCTCGATCCATGATAGTCATTCAGGCAGTAATGCCTGGACTGGAAACAAGCATCCTTAAAACATTACAACATTCCAGCTCCTGTGTTGGAATGAAAAACAAATGTGTTGTTTAAATCAGAGACTGCACTTGTGACAGAACAATAAATATATTTTATTTTGATTATATAA
The DNA here is from genome assembly GCF_965226115.1 of Aulonocara stuartgranti. Taxonomy (NCBI): domain Eukaryota; kingdom Metazoa; phylum Chordata; class Actinopteri; order Cichliformes; family Cichlidae; genus Aulonocara; species Aulonocara stuartgranti. The sequence continues at coordinate 11,865,694 of NC_138940.1, read as the reverse complement.
GTAATATAAGTACAAAACAAAGTTGTGGTAGGCCTAAACTTATTTTCAGAATAATTACATCTGAGACTTTGTTTCATTGTAAGATTATTACAGTGATGACAATATAATTGTTTGTTGTTCAGCAGAACAGTGTCCAGTATGTTGGCTGTTATACTTTGTTGTGTTTGAAAATAAAAGTTGGGCTGATTTTAACATCATTACAAAAAGTGTTGTTAATTATTTCTAATCATATTCAGGTTACCACGAATAGTTTTTTCATTTAGTTGAACTTGAAATGTTTATCAGTAGGTAAACAATTAAAATTGTACAGAAATATCAAGTTATTCTTAATACTGCAGACTTGCAATGTGTAAGTTGTCCTAACAGTCATCTTAAGTAAGCTTTACTTAGTTTTTTTGAGGCAACGAGTTTCCTCAATTTTTTTGAGTTGTGGGAACTAACAAGGCTGTACAGTGTACTCAAAATGAGTAAGTTGCCCTAACTTGATCATCTTACGTAAACTTGATCCAATTTTCTTGAGTTCTGGGAACAAATGAGCTTGTACAGTGTACTCAAAATAAATAAGTTGTCCCAATTTAGTCATTTTTAGCTAAGCTTTACTCAATTTTTTTGAGGCAACGAGTTTCCTCAATTTTTTTGAGTTCTGGGAACTAATTAGATTTTACAGTGCATATACAAATACTTAACACTCACCCAACGTAGGGATAGACATACATGGACACTGTACACACAATCACACTCCCCAAACAAACTCTATACCCCAGGTCCAGGTATACCCTCGCCCCTGGAGGGGGAAATGGCACCTAGACCCAGGAGATGTTACCCTTTCCCCTGGGGTGGAGGCAAGCAGACCGCCCCAGGCTCCGCAGCAGCAGGGAGGCCCCGCATCCCAGATCCCAATCGGACGGCCAACACCTCCTCCCAGCCCCTCCACCCCGATGGCCAGCAGAGAACAGGGGTGTGTGAAGACACCAAACCTCCCTCCTCTCGCTCATGTGTAGTGTTGCTGCATGTTGTTCTAAGGTGCATTTAAAACACGGGAGAGCATGGTGCTGCTGCCAGAGAGCAGCAGGTGTTAGCACGGCCCCTCCCGAGAACCCTCAATGTCTACATGGATTTAAAATTGAGAGGTGGGCACCGGCGCAAGAGGTGGGGTTGAATACACAGACCGTCCACTGGACACAGTTAACGTGCCCACCCTCAAGGCCCAATATATGTATGTGTTATGAGAGTGTGAGTAATGTGGATGTCTAAGTTGTGGAATAAAATTGAGGCACTGGTGGCCAGAAGGGGACGGGGGGGGATGCCTCCCCTGCACCCTGGTGACACACCCGCACCCCAAGGCCCTACTTGTGTGGGTGGGTGTGTTGGAGTGGGAAGAGGGAGGCAGCCGGGGATGGAAAGGAAAAGAAGGGAGGAGCAAGATGCCCTTCCCTGGGGCCAGCTCCCCCGTTGACCCCAGTAGGAACCCCCGTCCTTCGGCACCCACCAAGGCAAGGGAGCCCAGGCCCATCCAGATCAGGGCCTACGGCAGCAGGACCGCCCAGCCCCACAGGACCCGGGCCAGCCCACCCGACCCCACCGCAGAGGAAACTGTACCCACCCTAACATTCAATCAGCTCCCAGGCTGCACAAGACAGTAGACACCCAGGTTACGTTTATTCTCCAACTCTCCTATGACTCTCCCCCACCTGATGACTGTTCTTGCAGAGGATGGGCGTCGTTATGGTGTGGAGAATGATGTACTGGCACCTTTTAGGCGCCTTAATACCAGTCAATCATGGTGTTGCTGCTCACCGAAACTTGTCCAAACTCATTGTCTCATTCCCAGTAGAGCGAGTCTGTGCAGAGCGCTATATCACGACCTCACTGACAAAAAAAAAAGCTTTCTCTGTGCCGTTAACCACGTTGGTGCTGTACAAGTAAAACTTTGAAGATTGATGCGGAGGTGTGGTCCCTGGCTTAGCTGCAGGGGAGGAGTGGTGCAGTGAGCTCAAGGGGCAGTACCAGGAAGTACCAGTATATTTTTTGGTTTTGTTCTGTGACTCGTCATTTCCTTGTCCTCAGACTTTGTCCTGCAGTGCCTCAGATTCTAAAATGATCCTGAGAGATGACTCTGCAGGAGGAGCCAAGTATAGTGTTTTATCTTTAAACTGGAACATGCAAACACAGCAGGATGAGGACGTTGTCTGTGCCATGTCTGTTTTATTCTTATCACATGTGCCATGTTGTGAATTTAAATAAAAGTGACCCTAAATATAAAAACTGAAAAACACAGCATCATCAACATAACATCTGTGAGTCGCAGAAAGCCACAAGGAAACAATTTATGATGCAGCTGTGCCGCACTTCATGTATAATTGGCACCGCTTTAAAATGAAGCTCTAAAGTGAAGATGTGCCATTTTTCTAAACGCCTGTTGCCTCGACTCCCCTCTTATCTCCTCTCCTCTCACATCTCCTTAGTCACATCTCTGGTGGGAGGGGAGGATTTGAGGATGTGTAATGTGGGAAATGAGAAAGAGGTCTTCGTATCTCAGAGTCAGTTATTTGGTTTTGGTTACTTCCTGCTTGACTCGTATCTCACGCCTGTCTCTCAGCACCAAACTCGTGGGTGTAAATAAACAGGGGCGTATATCGCGCACTAATCAGGCCACCACCCGACTAATATTGTGTTGATGCTGTCAAAACAGCCCTCACCTCATGGTATAGACTCCTGAAGGTGTGCAATGGTATCTGCACCAAGATGTTAGCAACAGATTCTTGTTGTAAGACACTTTCATGGATCTGACTTGTTTGTCCAGCACATCCCACGAATGCTTGATTTGACTGAGATCTGGGAATTTAGAGGTCATGTTTTGCTCCTCAAACCATCCCTGAACTAATTTTGTTTTGTGGCACGGAGCACTGTCGTGCTGAAAGAGGCCGCAGCCATCAGGGATTACTGTAATCATGCAAGGGTGTGCATGGTCTGCAACAATGCTTAGGTAGGTGGTACGTATCAAAGTAACATGCACATGGATGCCCAAAGCATCACACTGTCCCCTCCTTCTTCCCATAATGCATCCTGGTGTCAGGTGTAAATTGAGGCACAAACTCCACGCTCTGTCTTCTGACACCTTTCTATCAGAACCAGCTTGAACTTTTTCTGTAGTTTCTGCAGCTCCTCTGTTGGATCAGACCACCCGGGCCAGCCTTCGCACCCCACGTGCATCAGCGAGCCGCCCATGACCCTGTTCCTTCCTTGGGCTTTTTGAAAGACACTGACTGCTGCAGACCAGGAACACATCTGCCTTTTGTTGTTTCCTTTCACTGAGTTATTCTCCTGCATTTGCCATATCTCAGCTACATGTAGCATAAAAACAACCAAGATTTTTTCTTTTGTTCATACAGAACACAAAGTAGACATTTTTATACAAGTGAGCCCTCACTATGCAGACGGAAAAGAACTGCAGTTTACTGCATGTGGCGAATAAAAGTTCTCTGACTCTGAACAACTAAAGAAATGTAAAAGAAAAAAGTAAATGTGTAGTGCCCTGATTTAAATTATTACAGACACTGTTTGTATTTAATGATCTGTAATCTCTAATGGTGCCACTGCGATGTCATTATGACTCAGCAGATCTTTAGTCTTTTACACCTTGTGCATAAAAATCAGGATCCATTGAAGTAATGTAGTTAGACTCAGACTCTCCTGTTAACAAGGCCCCAAACCAAAAATGAAAATGACTTGTGAGTTATGAGGCTCCATGACTGCCAGGCACAGGTGAGGTAAGCAGGTGAGTGTCCCTAGGGCCTAATCGCTGGAACTGAGCCGGCATCGGTGTTGTTAGTTCCACCTGAGCTTTTCCTAGGACCCGTCCAAATGTTAGCTCTGGAAAAGGTCACTAAATCAGATCCACTGGAGAGCAATAAAAGAACACAACTCCTCTGACCTTTTTTCCGCCAACTGGTGGCCACAAGTTAACACCGCATTACCTGGAGGATGTCTTTAACTTCTACCTGTGAGCTTTGGAAGTCACCAAAAAAAGACAAACTGCAAGAAGAAGCTGGTTGTTCTGTTTCAGGATGAAACGTTATAAACAAATGAAAATCTGACCTGACCTGCAGCCTCCAGCCCTCGCCCTCCCCCCGTCTATGTTTGACCTTTTGCCACTGATAGCAAACAGAAAACAGTGCTTATAGATTTCAGCCATGGCCGGTGTTTGCACGGCCAGACGGATCGATACATCATACTAATAAGTAAAATCTGCAAGCACCAATTATTGCATGTCATGTTTACCCGCCCGAGTGAGTAATCGTCCAATTTAGTGAAAGCTCACCGAGGAAAGTGGAGCTGCCGGGAGCTCGTTATAAATTGTGCGCGCGCTCTCTCTCTCTCTCGCACACACACACACCAACGAGTAATTAAGATCCCAAAACACAAATGTTAATATCGCTCGGAGCCTATTAGGCCTGCGGGGCCCGGGCGTGTGTTCGTACGTGTGCAGGTGTCGAATGAGCTTTTGCTGACTCGTTTCCCAGAATGCCGTTCGCATTTCTAGCACGAGAGCGCCATTAAAGCGAATTTCTCACTAGAGACCGAAAGCAGACGCGATCTTTAAATCAATGAAAAGACAACATGTCATAATAAACAAGACTAAAGCCCACACTGTGTCCCACTTACATATTTCATGCAGTGCATTATTTGCTCTTATTATTTACACATTCATGCTCGCTTGTTCATGCTTTGCAGCACATTTTTATTTGCAGAATAACTTCAAGCTGCTGGGACACGTAGTCAAACTTTGATTATGTTGCATCACTGATGGGAAACTGATGCTTAAAACTCTTATCTGCTTCTGGGTCAGTTCTAAGGCAAACTCCTGAATTTTATTTGTGAAGTGTAAAGCACGTGTAATGATTGTAGACTCGCTGATTGTGGGCAAGCTGAGACGTATTGTTTGAAGCTGTCCTGAGACATCTCAAGCTGTTTGTATTTTTTGTGCTGGGAGTCATTAAACATGAAAATGCGAATGTTCCCCAGATCGTTCAACCATAGACTGTAAATTCGAATTCAAAGCAGCTCATGAATGTGTGTATGGAAGTGCATCCTGCATGTTCACAGCAAATGCACACACTAAAGCTAAAGATGCACCTGAGGGTGACTCCGCCTCTCCGGGGTTCATTCTCATGGGACCAGGAACGCGATCAGGAATTTACAAAGGAGTTTATTCTTCTTTACCGAGCGCTGGCGCTGGAGGAAAGGTCAGTTTGTCAGCGAGAACGAGGATTTTCAGAAACTTCCTTACGAAGTTCCTTTTTTTGAATCAGTGTTTATTTTTACAGATAAAAGTGTTGGTCAGGTGCAAGTTTCACACTTACTTGTGCGCTAGAGGGGAGGTCAGTGGGTTATTAAAATATTCACGGCAGCCTGGCCTGCAACTGTTTTCACATCATCCAGTAAAACCATCAAACAGCGGCGGTCTGCGTGCAGGTGCTCTGCGCTGCTGTGAATCGAAGCCAGGTTTGACCTCCGGCGAGCTATCGGTCCGTTGATGATGCGTTATGGATCAATGTGCAGTGGCGCCGCCGCCGGACATGTGTGCGCCTCGTAGAGTTTGCTCCCGCGGTTCGACTCCTGACACGAGCTCCAAAGCTTGTTCACAACCAGCCAGCGGCTTGTTTTCACTGAAAGCTCAACTCATCCAAGGCGTGTTTCACCTTCGACGCCACCGCTTCACACACTATTGATATTCTGCCTGCGCCTCAGGCCCGTGTGTGTGTGTGTGTACTGTATGTGCCTCTCTGTCTCTCTCTGTGCAGATAGTTTGCCTGAAGGAGCTCTGCTGAAATTAATGACTTTCTGCTGCTGATGCTAGAGGGCCCCTCCCCGTCCTCCTCTCCTCAGCCTGCTGGTTTGGATGTCGGCTGCTTGTGTTGTCGCTGTGGTGTCCAGTGGCACCGCTGCTGCCGGGAGGAAGAGGGATGACCTGTTTCTTCAAGACAAGAAGGGCGGGAGGATCCCCGTGTCAAAACTTTGCAGCTGCTTTGAGAAGGCTCGAGTTTAGCAGGGTTTCCCTCCTTCCTTTTTTTCTTTAAATTATTCTGCCAGTCTGGTTCCTGACCTCGCTGAACCAAATGTGAGGCAAATGGTGAACAATCTTGAAATGAACCATTCCCAGGTAGTCAAATGCTGCTGCCTTATTGCTTACAGAGAAGATGACCTCTTAAAATCCAGTCTTAACCCAGTCTGTGGTTAGGACTGGATTTTAGCCATAAATTGGTAAATTTTTAGAAAATTAAGCATATTACTTTTTAAATTAAGTTTCTAATTGTGGCAGTAAATACTTTTTCTGTTGATAACAGGTTTTCCATTTAGTTGGTTCAAATAAGTAAAAGGAGTTAATGAAGCTTTGCAAGCATAAATCACGCTGCCATGACATTTTTAAAGAGACAAAAGTCTTTCTCCTGCATCCGGCCCAAACCAGCCACATTTCTTCAGTCTGTTTCTAAAGGTACTGTCATGGACTTTAACCTGTAGAGTCTAAGATGGAGCTCTTGGGGCTTTTTTGGTTTCTTTGAGCATTGCTCAGAGTGGCTGGATATCCACTCAGGAAGACTAGCAGCTATCAGGAATGTTTTCCACTTGTCAGTAATCTCTGTCACTGCAGAAAGATGAGACTTCAGATTGTTTCGAATTGGCCTTTTAACCCATCATATATCCTCAAGATCATCGCTGATGTCTTTCCTCTTCCTGTGTTAACGCACACCTTGATGCTCCAGACCAGCAAACTGATAAAACTTCTGCTTTTGAAGGAGCTCACACTCACTAATTATCAATTAATCAGTGAATCTGATGATCAGCACCTGGCTGCTACGTGGTACAAATGCTGAGGTCATTTTTTTTGTGTTTGTGTTCACACTTTCTCTGCCTCCCCACATGACTTCTTCACGGTCCACATCACTGTGACACAGAATCTATAGGAGCCACTTCAGCTCCAAACAACGATGAAATAATCACAGAAGAGCTTCAGTACTGGGCCGATCACAATGGATTCTTTAGAACGCAACACTTCTGATGGTGACTTTGACGTCTCTGTGAGATCCAAAACATCACAGTCTTCATGATAATCATGCAGAAAAGAGAAAAAAGCGAAGTTTAAGTGAAAAGCAAAAACTTATTTGGAGAAAAAAATGTAAATTGTTCTGGATATGTTTGATTTATTTATTTATTTATTTATTTTTAAATTTCAAAAGCTAAAAAAAAAAAAAACACTTTCTTAAATTGTGCTCCTCATTCATAATGTTTTTGTCTTTTAGCATTTTAGCTGGTTTAGAGTTTATAGGTACCAAAAACCATCAGAACCATTTAAAAACAAGGGATTGTCAAACTGGTAAGAGCTGAAAACACAGAATCGTTATTCTATTAAAACCTGAAGAGACCTACGGGTAAATCAAAGACATTTTTACACCATGATTCAAAAAAACAAGCTTAACGTGGGTTTTCTTTTGCAGAATAAGAAAGTGGCGTTGTTCTGGCCCGGTGATGCCAGGAGAAGGAGCGTGGGGTGTCCTCCTCCTGCTGTGACTCACAGGTGGAGAGATCGGAAGCAGCCAGCAAGCTGGATAGATTCTCCAGATTCTTTAAATTGGCAATTAGCTTTAATGAGTGCTTTAATTTTAATGAGAGGCTTCCAGATCTTAGTTCATTCATTCATTTCACGTGTGACACCACCACCACCACCCTGTTCACCCCGTCCCTCCCCCCAGCTGTAACATGAAGCCTGTTTGGAGATTGCTGACTAACAGTTCGCTGACCTTCCACCCAGTTGAACCTGATTTGTTCCACACAACCCTCCCCATCAGCTACTACCCTCTCTTTTTTAATTAATTTCTTTTATTTTATTTTTTCCCTCTGGCATGTCAGTCCATCTTATGTTAGTGAAGCTCTGATTTCGCTGCAGTCAGAAGCATCCGAGCCTTAACGATTTGCAGCCCACAGCTACAGCCCCAATTAGGTTAGATGTGGACGCAGAGAGGGATGGAGGGCACGAGCAAATGGAGAAGATGATTGGCCTGATGGTGGATGTTTGATATAAATTGTCTTAATGATTTTAATCCCTCAGAGTGCAGTGTGGACTCAGTCACAGAAATGAGCTGGAGCAGAAACCTGAGGGTTTATGAACACCACAGGCGGACCTGCAACACGAGGACATCACATCCAACAGAGTTTTACAACAAGTATCCTCAGCAGTAACAAAAACATATTAATTACACATCATCTAGAGAAACTGGTCAGTGTAAAGCTTCTCTGTGATGCTGAAACACACTGAAAATGGCACTGAAGACAACGCTGTCACACACTGAGACAAAGGACTGTGCAGTTATTGGCCTCTTTTTTGGAAGTTTATTTAAAATTGTGCTGACTTGGTTCTGCTGCAGAGAAGAAAAACGTCCCGCCTACAAGATATTCCTGCTGTGAATCAGTTAGCAGAGCTGTGAGTCAAGTTATTCTCTAGTTCACTAGTGACATGCATGCTCAGTTTGTGATCTAGACATCTACCAACCTGCATTTATCATCAATCAGTGGACGTCTTCTGTTTGGTGCACCATTATCGGTCAGCTGTACCAAACCATCTTAAAGTGTATAAAGAAGATATGCAGTTTGTGTAATGTAGCTGAGGGGTTAATCAGGGTAGCATTGTTTCTGCTGATGGAAGCAATATTTCATTTTATTCAAATCTTTGTACAATTAATGCAAATCAAAAACATAAAACCTCTAAAATACTTTTTACTCTTTGTTTCCGACAAGAAAGGTGATTTATAGAGCCAATGTCTGTGCTTCAGCAAAGACACGTCATTTAATTTGGACTTAATTAGGCTGTTTTGTCATTTAATTGGAAGGAGCTGTTGTCCAACGATATCAGGCTGACGATCTCCTCTAGAATTTAAAATAAATTTGTATTGATTTCAACAAAGTTTGGCTCGACAGTCTGAGTCTGCATCGACTGACCAAATGTGTCCAAGTTGGGTTTCCAAGTCTGGCTGCAGACCTCTGAATCACCGCCAGCCTTTCCTACTTGTTCATTATACTCTTCGACGCTCTGCCCTCAGTTACGGAAAAAACTGAGTCACTCAAAGCTTCAGGATTGTGATTGGAGGCATCATCTTCCAGTGCGTGAGCCAGAGGAACGTCTGGGAAAATGTAGCTACAGAAGTTGTTGTAAATCACCGTAAAACTAAGTTAACAGCAGCTTTGTGTTAACTGAAAGTGTCAGCGTTAGCGGGGGTCGATACATCAAAAGTCTGCTGGCCAGCCAGAGCAACATGACGGTGAACACAAACACCATGTCAGGCTGAAAAAATGATGTTAAACACATGCATATTTATTTAAGAACAAGCACCTGGTGAGCGCAGCTTAACAAACCCAGCCCAAATCAGAGTGTCAAACTGGATAAACTGCTTAAAGTCAGGTTTAGTTTTAAATCATGATAATTTCTTCATAATCTCTGGCTTATTTCTGAGTCCGTCTTTTGTCCCATCACCCCAACCCATGATGGCTGCCCTTCCCTGAGCCTGGATCTGCCTGTGTTTCTTTCTGTTAAAAAGGGTTCTTCCTTCCCACTCTCACCAAGCGCTTGCTCACACAGGGTTGTGTGGTTGTTGGGGTTTTCTCTGTTTACCTTAAAATATAAAGCACATTTACATGACTGTTTTGTGATTTGACATTAGTTCAATTCAGTTTTATTTATATAAGTTGCTGAGACTGCACACATCCTGCTCTTTACCAAGTAGCAACCTCTGGGGCGGAAAAATTAAACCAACCCACACAAAGACCTGCATTTCCTCTAACATCCACTAGAGGCTCCGGCAGTGAGTCAGTCCCAAGTAAAAATGTCCAACGTGACAGCAGAAACAAACATGTTTATTCCGTGATACAAAATCCTTTCTGGTCATCATGTATATGTTGTGATCTCCAGTCTTTCTCGGGCTTTTCAGTTTTGAAGTTTAGAGTTTACTCATCATTCTTTGGTTTGTTTGTTAGAATCTGCTTTACATTTTCTCACCAGTCTTAATGATTTCTTTGTTGTAGTCAATTGTTTGGGTTTGTTAGTATTTTGTACTTTCAGCTCCTGTTATGTTCACCTAGTGTTTGAATCCTATGGCTCGTACCTGCTGAGATGTTTAGTTCCTTCAGGGTTTCTCTTTCCCCTTCCTTTGCCTCGTCTAGCTTGCTGTCAGTCGTTTTCTTTGATTGTGCTCAGCTGTGTTTCTGCTTCCCTAAGTAGCCTCTGTGTGATGCTATAACCTTGTCTGAGTCATTGTCTTAGCATGTGCACATGCTCCTTGGCCTGCACTTTGGTCATTTTGCTTATGCCTTGCATTTTTTTTTTTAACAAGTCATCTATTTTCATACAGGTGAGGTTTCGATTTAGAGTGTAGGCACTTTGACTGACAGCTGGGTGAAGACACAGGTGTCTGCACCTGCTAGCTGTCTGCTAGCCTTCACCTCAGCTAACTGGAGTCCCTAAACTGGACCTGGACCATTTGTAGTGCTGGTGTCTTTTGGAGCATTTGTATTGGACATTATCTGACCAATTATATGGCTGCTGTGAAGTTAACTGTACTAACATACTGTCTATTAAGTCTGAGCTCTAGTTTTTAACAGTGAAATTAAATAATTTTATTTGGGTGGTATCTGCTAGACTCTTCGCGTTAGCTGATAAATGTAGCACTGCACCCATGCCCCTCTACAGGGTAATCTTCCAAAAGGTCAGCGTGGTATGGCCAGAATATTAATATAATACAGTGTTGAGAAACTGGTGGACAACATCTTTTACATACAGTCTATGGGCTTGAAACAAGAAAGCGACTTCCATGTGCAAATTTCCCTTTAGAAGCTGTTTTGTTGCTCGTGCACATAGCAGAATACTGTTGCTATAGAGACATCCGTCATAATTAATGTAGCTACTGGAAGTACTTGTTGGGTCTCTGTAAACATCGTTGTTCTGGCTTTAAACAACAAGCCGCCGTCTCTTTTGTTAACACTTTCCTGTCAGGCTTTATTTGGATAAAATGTGCACAAAATGATGAACGAGATAAGGTGAAACAGCCAGCTGCTCGAAGCGAATTGTCTTGAGCAGGCCTGCGGGCTTATGAGACAATTTATTTTTCAACACAGAGTCATTTTAAATGTGAGATTGCACGACTGGAGGGGACCTTTAATGTAGAGCCTAAACCTCCCTCCCAGCGGGGAAATTCTCCCAGTTCTTTCTCTGGTAATTGCAACACCATGATTAAAGGTTATCACTTTTTACTCCCACACAGACGTACAGAAACAATTCATGTGGGGTTTGGAATAACAAGTCAGATTACATACAGTGAGCCATGTGTACTGAAAAGCCTGCTTCAAACCGGAAATGGAAAACCAGAATAATGCATCGCTTTCCCTCTAGTCAATAAACCCCAGGGGTGGGAGTGAAACAACACTGAATGTATTCTAAGTACTGTGTGTGTGTTTTAATGTTTGATATATTGTATTCCCCAAGGCCATAAGAGCTCACGGGAGCTCCAAATGTGGATTAATCTGCCACTGAAAATAGTCCACAATGACAAAAACAACGACACCAGCTGCTTTGTAGATGGCACATTTAACATAAATAAACTGATGGCATATGTTTATTCAAATAAGAAAATTTTTACAAACTAGAATATGTTGCTTTTCAAATGATGTCTGACACTTTCACTTTAACACTTTCTGTTAAAAGCTTTTTCCAAATGTGAGAATTTGATAAAAGGGATAGAAAATGACCTCCAAACCCCAGAAAGGCGACTGCTGACCTGTCGAGTTTTAAGAAGTTAATTCTAAAAGGATCAGGTGTAGACATTTAATTGTGTTGTTGTCTGTCTCATAGTTTGATAATGATAGTCTGCTGGGAAAAGCCTGCAGTTCATAAACTGTATGGGTGCAAGCACAGACAACCTGCAATTAGTGATCGACAACTAACTAACTAATAAAGTACTAAAATGTCGCCTTTTCCCTGTCTTCTAAAACTGTCCACAGACTGGTCAGATAATTTCATTAAAAATGCCCCAAAAGGCTCCAACCAACCAATCCTGTCAGTCAAAGAGGCCACACCTCCCAATGGTGCAAATGTCTTATTGATATTAAATGGAGTCGTTCTAAAGGAAAAACCACTAACTTGCTTTGGAGGCAACCTCGAGCAGCCACTCGAGGCTTTACTTTTTTCAACGATAAGCTGCTGCTTGGTCATTTATCATTCATTTTTACTTTACTTTTATACTTGAATTTCCTTCTACTTCCTGTTAGCTGGCCATTTGGTGAAGTTCAGATAAACACCACATGTATCAGACTTTTACTTTCTTAGTTCCCTCTGTCCCAAAAACACCTGATTATGGCCAGAAATGCCTCGATTCATTACAGTTCAGTGACATTTTAGGCCAAGTCTAAACAGCTATAAAAAATAATAATAATAGTAATAATGATCCTCTGTACAGCTGCTGTGAAGGGAGAAATTTAGCATTTAACTGACCCACTGCCTTCTGGTTTTAGCCCTTAATACTACACGTTCCTCAGTTTTTTATAGACAAACATAGGTTCTTCACAGAGGAGTGATGTTCAGAGTCCAGCTATGGTTCAGATTATATCAGCAGGTCACTGAATGATCTGATAAAATCAACTTCGACTGCAGCCTGGGTGTCTAACCCTATAGCTTACTGTGACACTAACACCCTCACACACATGTACAAGATACCAACAATGACCGACAAATCTGCACCTTAAACCAATTGTGGCGTGAAAACTCCAGTTAAAGCCTGGATTGTGCTGTTTTAGTCTAGTCGGGAGCTGGAAGAGTTTGTATTGATGTCTGAGTGAAGAATTAGGCTTTCGATCATAAGATGTTCAGCTTTAAAAAAAATAAAAAAATAAATAAATAAATCAAGATTTTAGCAGAATGAAAAAGTATCCATGTTGCGATATTTTGCAGCCCAGGCGGTGTTTTCCTGTATCACACCATCAGCATGAAGCAGCATCCAGCCTCTGACAGAATACCAAGACATAAACACATTAGTATACTGTTGCATATTGTAATGTGTCCCTGACATTTCCTTCCCATTATTCACTAATGCTGCATCCACAGCACAATGTCTCTGAATTTATCACTGAAAATTGATGCAATTTATATTCATCTAGCACAATGACACAACACCAGAATATGGGAATGGATTCCCTACTTCAGTGGAAACCACAGAGTGTGAATGGAAATGGTGAGAACAGATATTTAACAAGCAGCAGTAGCAGCTGAAACACAGACTGAAGATTTACAGGCTTTAAGGACAAATCCCACACATTACTCATTTATTTTTTCAAACATATTTGCTTTTGTGGCTGCACGGAGAAGACTCAAAGACATTTTAGGAACCGTTTAACCAGAATGCTCCAATCAGCAGATGTTCAGGATTGAGAAGTAAATGTAATTTAAAGAGGTGAGTGCTGCAAATTAAAAAAGGAGGAAAGAAAAAAAAAAAAAAAAAAAAAAAAGCACAGGACAGGAGCTGTTAAAAACATGACAGAGTGACGTAGCTTCTGGGTCTGATTGACAGATTGTGTCATAATAAGAGGAAGGAGACTTCAAGTCGAGTCGTTACTCCTCAGCACCGAGAGGAGCTTGTTAAAAGAGGTTGGAGGAGCTCGCAAGTTTAAAAAGACCAACACTGAAGTGCATAAAACCTCCAACTTTTAATGTCCAGCAGGGGGCGACATCTATGGTTGATAAGACTGTCCCACTGCATAGAAAAATTAGCCTACTGCTCACCTGATCTCTGAGCCAAGTAAACACTTTTCTGATCAGTTTATGGTTTCGGACGCCAGTTTGGAGTCTTATTGAATTTAAAATATAAATTACTGCAGATGGTACGATCCCATTAGTCAAAAATGACAATCAAACAGGAAGTGCTCCAGTTTCAGAAAACTAAAACGAGAAAGTTCAGAAGATAAAGTTGCATTAGTTGCATGTTAAATATACAATACTGCTTAATTTCTGCTCCTTTGTCGTATCCTTAAATTATGATGTTCAATATGTTTTAAATGGTGGCAGCTCTGCACTTCATCTGCAGAGGGAAACAGAAGTCGCCCAGCTGTAGGTGCTCCATATCAGGGCCATCAGCCCAGCTGCCCGAGATAACGAGCAGCACAACTATTTAAGAGAAGAGAATAATTTATAATTTGGAAAGATGTATCCACGAGCAATCGAAACGTATGCACTTTAAAATGATATTGACCCACTTTCCTGTGTGTCCAAGTGCTTATGATCATGAAAAAAAAAAACCAAACTGTTATCAAAGACAGTTTCCTTCCCCCCCCCCCCCCTCACAGAAAATCCTAAAGGTCATACTTTGAGCTAAACCCAGAAAAAAAGCAAAGCTCTCATAAAAATGCTCGGTGAACAGACTCGGCCTCGAGGTTGAGAGAGCGCGATCTTTAATCTGTGCATCCAAGCTGCCTCTCACCTCAACAGGAAGGACGCCAAATCTCCACCGAGCATTTCCTGAATATCGATGTGATAAAATCTGATGATGGCTTCAGTGAAATGTTCAGCCACACGAACCTTCAACTCTACTTTTATCTGCCAACATGGACTTAAAAAAAACAGCAATGGAAAGAAAAAGCTTTAGTTTGTATTTCTGCTCAAAAATTCTCATTTAAAAAAAAAAAAAAAAAAAAAAGGAGAGAAAAACAGCGACCTCTGCCTGTGGATGAGCATCTCAAACAAATCCTCTATCATCAGCAACAGATTAATCCAAATTCACTGGTCTTATTGATCTTACTTGTAAGTAGGATATTCTGTCTTCATTTGACTCAATGATATGGTCTGCTTTTCCCAAATGCCAACATCTTAACCTTAAAACTTCTAAAATTTGTCTTAGTCCTCAAGTAGTTGAGTTCCATGCTGAGCCAATTAAAGAGTAATCCTGGACTGTGATTCTGGGCTTTTTAAAAATAAAACTGACATGACTTTTAAAATCTGAAAAGCAATACTGCCTTCAACACTCCAAACTAAAGCAACAGATATGCTGTCTGGTTTCAGCGGGGACCAAAAATCATACACATCCAACCCAGGCTTCTGGAGGGTTTCACAACGTATGCAAATTGCAGAGGAGTCATGAATAATAACGGTTTTCATTAAAATCATTGCTGCATGGAAAGTTTAAAGTGTCTCTAGATTTCATACAGTAAAACGATTAAATCATTATCAGTATTGGTAAAAGGCTTGTACGTGGCCATTTAACTAAAATTACAAGGCTGCTTTAATTTTCTGTCACTGTTAACTGGTCAGAAAACTAAAGTTATTATATTTGAAACGAGTTATCAGAAGTTTTTGTTAAAGTTTCTTTTTCCATTTGGGTGATCTCAGAGGAGGGGACCTTTTTTTTTTTTTTTTTATAAAATAAGGGTTTAGGCACCGCAACTACATAAGTATCATATGTCAGAATGCTTCATTAACATAAAACAGAATTCAAACACTTCCTACAGCTAACCAGGCTGCAGGAAACCTGCTTGAGTTCAGGATTCACGTTTGTCACGATTCTGTGACAGCAGGCAGGTTTTGGATCCTATCCCAGCTACCATGGACAGGTCACTTACCTAACCTAACCCTAAAAGCTTACAGTCTTTGGACTGTGGGAGGAAGCTGGAGAACCCGGAGAGAACCCATGCCAACATGGGAAGAACATGTAAACTGCACACAGAAAGGCCCCGGCCAACAGTGCTAACCTCTACGCCACCATGCTGCAAGACTAAAGCAAATAACTGAAACTTAAGAAGGTAGAACTTCAACACATGATCAAAAGCATAATTACAAGAACACTGGAAATCATAACTAAGAGAACTGTTAACTGACGACAGTCTGAAGACATGCAGTTAGTAGGTTCTCTTCTTATAACAGAAGGCTTTTCTTTAACACTTTATGTAAATGTGCTTCCTTACCATGCTGCTTTAAACTGAACCCAACCTGACTCTAAGTGGGTAGCCAGTGGCCTAAGGTACAAGGTTAAAAGAGGACCGTGATCTCGCCAGAGGTCATGTTGTGCATACTTCTGAGCAGTGGACCGTTGACACCCCGAGGTTGTGTCGGTCCGCACTATGACTGCATTAAAGTCAAAATGATGCGGCCAGAATTTAAACTTTAATCAAAAATAATGATCTTGAGACACAAAGTTTAAGGCTGCGCTTTCAGGGAAAGTTGTGCATGCAGCTGATGGCTCTGAGAACAGAGGAGTGGTGCCATGCTGAACAAAAAAAACCCCGGTCTCAGTCACCGAAGGAAAGAAAAAAGTTGGCGATGTGTTGTATTTAAGCTGTATGCTTGGAAGCACTGACTATATGCTCTTTAATGTGGACTGAATAATATCTTCAGCGAGTGTGGTGGAGAATTTTCAGAGCGCTGTCGTAATCAAAGCGGGGGATTTGTTCTGCTTCGGCATATCCTCTTCCTCAGCAGAGAAAAGAGGAAGAGACAAGAAAGAAAGCTCTAAATACAGTGTTTGACTGCGACACGGCTGCCGCTCTGACACCGCAGCCTCGAGATAAATTTGCAAAGTGTGTTTCCATCAAACATGACCCTGCTGCTCACCAATTATCTCTCCAGGACTGCATCATTTCAGCAGCCGGGGTCGACCCCGTCTGTCAGCTGCTGTCTGTCCTCCCGGCCGACTGTGGCAGGGGGAATGTAAAAGCGTCTCTCCATCGGCAAATAATTGCTCTCAGAAAGCGTGCAATCTGCAGGGTCGGAAGTTGAAGCCTCCATAAACAGACGGCGCCTGGCTGTCAGAGGCGGGCCTCGGTCACCTGCACCTCAGAGCCGGTGAATGCTTCTTTGCTTTCTCTCCTTGGAGCCCTTGTTTTCTGCCCGGCGTCCAGAGTAGGTGGACGTCTCAGCATTTCGGCACCGACCTCCTTGCACTTTTCACCGGGAGCAAATCTGCGTCTGTCACAGCATCCGAGGTGGCCCGCAGACCGCCTCGGATGCTGACCACTTAAGTGCAACCACTTATGCTACGCCCCACTTAAAACAAAGTGTTGACTGGGGTGGGTAACACAAAGTGAAAAAGAAAACATGAACTACTGGAAAATAGATGTCATTAAACATGATTTATTGCACAAAACTACTAAAGTAAAAATGAACACAGGGAAGCTCTTTTCTCCAGGGTCTCCAAGGCCAAAACAACAAACAAAACAACCCCTCTAGCTAAAAATCAAACCAAGACCTCTCTAACCAAAACAAAATACAATGGCTGAGCTCCCTGTCTAGCCAAAAACAGGAGAAAACGGTTGAAACAAAATGGCAAAGAACCCCTACCTGCTTCCACAACGATGAACTAATTAACACAGGGAGGGCACACCTTTGCTTACAATAAAAGAAAGACACCAAAGTTTCACCGCACCCACACTAAAGCCTGCTGCCCAAACCACTGTAGCTCACAGTTCTGGCAAAATGGGGGAAGTGGCCAGAGCGTGGCAGTTTAGGATGGCCGTGGCTGACGAGCTGGAACACACTTCAGCTGTGGCTCATGAGGCAGACCAGGAGAAAAAAACTCTCACAGAGGGAGAGTCACTAGAGGTCAGCGACTGTAAACCCCCCCCCCCCCCCCCACATAAAATATCACATACAGTAAACGGACACTTTTAACTTTCACCAAGGCTACGTCCACACGTACACGGGTATTTTTGAAAACTGGGATTTTCTGTTTTCGTTTTAAAAAATAATCCCGTCCACATGTAAAGGCAGAAATGAAGGAAAACGCTGCTAGGAACATGCCAAAGCAACAGGTGGCGCTATATTCCTAACTGTGTAGAAATGTTGGCCAATCAGAAGTCTAGAAGCCTAGAACCGAGTCGTATGTGTGGAGGGTCAGTAACTGTGTGTGTATATGTAAGCATTTAAACACTGCAGAGAGTACAATTGAGAGTAATAGTATTGTAGAAATTCATTTCACCGAAACAATAACGTGGCGCACAGTGTGACGTCAAAAAATGCGCACACCTTTGATGCTGCGTTTTCTCCGTTTTTCTCGTCCACACGTAAATGCAAAAACGGAGTTTTCAAAAATATCCATCCTGGCCGGAGTTTTTAAAAATCTCCGTTTTCAGTGACCGAAAACGCCGTTGACGTGTGGACGAAAGGTGCAAACGCATAGAAAAATCTGCGTTTTCAAAAATACCCGGGTACGTGTGGACATAGCCCAAGTCTGTAGGATGTCTATGTTGTACTCCTGAGCAAGCAACGCCCATCCCATCAGTCTTTGGTTGTGGTTGTAGGTGTGTTTTAGGAACACCAGAGGGTTATGGTCAGTATAAACCATAACAGGAGTGGTGGTTGACCCCACGTATACGTCAAAATGCTGCAGAGCAAGCAACATGGCCAGGGTTTCCTTCTCAATGGTGAAATAGTTGAGTTGATGAGGCTTGAATTTAGCAAATTACTTACAAATACCTCGACCCGTGGGTTGGAAGATAAATGATTCTTTAAATTACATGTTGAGGAACTTGCGAGACACTTTAAAGTGTTGTCTCGCAAGTCCAGCTCGTAAGAGCACAAAGTTTACAGAGCAAGCTGCAGTGCAGAGGACACGAGGCAACAAAGGGTGCTGCTCAGCATCAGCAGGAGCTGAGTGAGGTAATTCGATCACCTGGAGTCCCAGTATTTTAGCCTGTATATTATTGGTTTCTTACTAATGACCAGCAGGCGGCAGTTGATAACACCAAACTTCTAATTAGTAGATGGCCTCCTCTACTTCCTGAGCTACAGCCACACAACATATTTATTGTGTTGATGTGCATATTATTTTGTTATTTATTTTTACTTATTCTGTACTTAAAACTACATTGTGTCTCTCATTTCCTGTAAAATACTCCAAAGTTGGGCAAAATTAAGCCACTCCAAAATAGAGTGGAGAGTACTTACGGCGTAAGATGTGAAAATATTGTTTGTTTTTCTGCCGAATTAAAAGGAAGTTATGCAAATAGTTCTTATATAGCACTTTTCTGCTCTAACTGAGGCTTTTTATTACATGTTTTTGGATGCCCAGGATTTACTGGAAATGTTCCAGCTGTGATGGACCGTCTCCTGGGACGAAAGCTGTGGTGAACCTAGCTGTCTGGGCTTTTTTTATAACCTCAACAACCTTGATTTGACAAAACTGATAAGCTAACACAGCATGATGAATAACCCCAGTGCTCCACCATTTTCAGATGCTCATACTAAAACTCAACACGTGCAGATCTTTAGTATGAGCCCATCAAAACTTCACTTGTAGTTGGTCACTGAAGCGTTTTGCTGTCTTTTGCTCGCTCCTTACCTCTTTGACCTCTAACGAAGACCCAACATGTTGCTGCTGGTTAAAGAGTTAATTCTGCAAAACAGAAATACTGTGTGAAATGTGTTGCCTGGAATCAATTTAAAAAGAAAGAATATTTGGTGAAAGTTTAATCTAAAAAGCTGCAAACTCTTCACTCTCAGTTTACTGCAAGCTTCTTTTGCATCATCACAAAGGCACTAGCATCCAGTGCGACATTCAGAGCTAATTATGGGCCGCCAGAGGAAAAAAAACAAAAAGCGCAACCACACAACAGAAAGAGGATCAAAGAGCTTATTTATGGAGGAGTCAGCGTGCTTCGATGGTCTGACCGGAGGTAAGAACATCAACAATGTGCTGAAAGTCACGCAGCTCAAGAGATGGCGTTCGCTCGAGTGAGTAAGTAGCAGTTCACGGTCGTACCATTATCCTGCCGAGGGGCCAGCGGGTGATTATAGCCTGTTGCCCCGGCCGCGAGCTGTTGAGGCTCATTAATACAGCTCTGAAGGTGGGCTAATTGGTGCTTAATTACTGTAGTCGGCCCACCAACAGTCAACGCAAACAGCTGCACCCAGCGAAGAAACAAAAAGGAGACGGAAAAAACCAGAGGGATGAATAAGCAACCAGAGACAGGGAGACATTCAAAGAGCGTTTGTTCTGTAATTGTGAGAGGAAGCAGGAGGAGGGAGAGCACGCTACGGCAGCTCGTCAGGACAAATTGGGAAGATGTGAATTATAGATTTCTGCGAGCTCTCCCTCTTTTCCCTCCTCTCTACACTGAGCCTGTAGAAATTGCTCATGAAATGTTAAGAGGACAGATGGCAACAAAAGCAGCACACAGGAGGATGAGCCGGCACGTAGAATGCAGCCCGTACCACCGGAGAGCGAGCAGAGATTATCGGGCCCCGAGCGCCAGCAGATAAGACGTGCAGACCAGAAAAGAGGTCCCTGTTCTTTCTTTTTCAGCTTTGATTACAACACCACGCTTATTTGATTGTGTGGGACAATTTGTGGGGAAAGTGTTTACAGAGCAGGAAAGTGAAAGAACTGATGAAAGCGTTGCGCAAAAGAAGAGGGCCGGCGTTGTCTGGCTTCTGATTATTCAGCTCTTTAACGGCGATTAATCTCCCGGTTTTGGAGTGGGAGGAAGAAGAAGTGCTTTTTGTCCTCATGACAGGGAAAAAAGTAGAGTGCGAGCGCAACTGTGTGTTTATTTTTGATGTGCACAGATATTCATATTAGTATCTGTATTGCAAATGGCGGCCTAATTGTGCACGCACCGTGACAGCTCTCAAAAGATCCGGCGACCAGCCGAGGGTCACGCAGCATTACGTGTTATTACAGCTCCTATGGCAACCATTTACTGCAGAGAACATGCTGCTGCATTCACTGTAATGAGAAATCCATTTGTGGACAAGGCAACAACAAAGCCCTCAATTACTGCCCGCACACTTCCAATCAACCCGACGCACATTTCTCCAACTCCAAAAGCAGCAGCAGACCTCCTCCCTCCCTCTGCTCTCCCTCACCTTATATTAACGCCGCAGTATTATTTTTGACAAGCCTGTCTTTGAATCGCATTAAAGACTTCCCAGATTATTATTACAAATGTAAAATTACATCAGCTCGTCCCCTGGCTGCCGCCGCCGCTGTGATGTGCGCTGATCACTGCGTTCTCGAGAGCATCTTCCTTCGGATTAGAGGTGCCACTGTTCATAAACTCATCAAAGCATAGTGAGCACGGAGCCTCTCAAAGATAATGAAAATGTGCCGACAATAACGCGGAGGATTAAAGCGCGAGTGTGTGAGAAGAGAGGGGAGCTTCAGAAGAAGGAGGTGAAAAGAGAGAGACAATAATGACAAATGCCTGTGATAATTAGATCCTGTGTGATTGGGATTCCTCACAGGTTAATGCAACTTCTTCCTCAGGTGATGACAAAAACGAAGCGTTTTGACCCAGTCTGCTCGGATCACCAGGTCAGATGAGACAACAGTTTCAAATTTAAAGCAGCTGACCTGGAAACGGCAGTGCTATGCTGCGATCAGACGAAACAGAGCAGGAAGCGGCTCTGCCAACACCATCGTCATCATGACCATGAGGAAGACATTATGTGATCTTCCAGGTCAGCGGGTATAAAAAGGCCAAATGATTGGAAAGTTCCTCATTTCTGGGCTGGAAAATGAAGCCCACTGCAGATGTGGCAACAATTGCAGTTCCTCTGATGGCCACTAGAGGCTCCAGCTGTGAGTCGGCCCCCGTAGACTCCTGTGTTGAAATGTCCAACTTAAAGGCTTAAAGTGCATTATTGGGGTGTGGCCTCTTTGACACAGGTGGCTGTAACCGATAGCTATCTGCAAGGCTTCCCATCAGCTAATTGGATACCTGGAATGGAACCTGTGGACCATGAAATTAATACAGTTATCAATAAAAAAAACTGCTGTGCAGTTAATTATACTAACAAATTGTCCAAGAAGTCTGAGCACCAGATTTTGTAACATTCTAGAGCTTTATCAGACACGGTGCCAATTACCCTTTCTTTCTGCGTGGAGTTTGCATGTTCTCCCCGTGTTTGCGTGGGTTCTCTCTGGATACTTCAGTTTCCTCTCAGAGTCCAAAGACATGCAGTTAGTGGGGTTAGGTTAAGTTGTGATTTCTAAATTGCCCATAGGTGTGAATGAGAGTGTGTTAGTCCTGCAACAGACTGGCGATCTGTCCAAGGTGTACCCTGCCTCTTGCAGTATGGTAGCTGGGATAGGCTCCAGTCCACCCACCAACCCCTGCAACCCTTATAAGGATAAGCTGAAGAGAATGGATGGATGGATGGATGGATGGATGGATGGATGGATGGATGGATGAAGCTTTATCAGCTGGAAGGCTTGGTTAACAAGTTTTAGCCATTAAAGAAAATGTGGCAACACTGGCACTAGACATTCTTCTTCCCATCAACACTTTCCAGTTCCTTCTAGGGTATCTTGGGGCATTCCCAGGCCAGATGACATATATAATTTTTTTGTTTTTGTGTCTCTTAATTGGATCTCATCACTCAACTGGCTGCTTCCAACATGAAGGACCAGCTGCTACTCCACTCCGTCTATTCCAAGCTCAGTCCGAATGTCCGCCTGTGACCTTCAGCTGCACTCTGTAAGCAATGTAGCGACCAGAAGACATATAAAGTGAAAGAAATTTGATGACTTAAATAAATATAAGCAAAATAGGCCAAAACAAAGAAGACGGCACCCAAGATAGACCTTTCTCAACTTCCAGCTGAATGACTGAACCTACAAAGGAAAATGCTCATTAACATGACCTATTAGTAAATGCTTTAGTTGATTACCAAGGCAACCAGAGCCTTGAAAGTGTGCAAGTGACCAGCTTGCAGTTAAAGCTCTGCCTTCCCGCTCACCTGTCACCACCCCCACTGCACCCATCCTCCCACCGGTTACTTCATGGCCCAAAAAACCAATACGTTGGCCGTCAAAACTCTAAACTTAAAACCAAAACAGCCAATGGATGACATCATGGTGGCTTCTTCTTTGGTGTCTTTGACAACAAAAGTTCTGGGGAATCAGTTTGAACCATGTTACTCAGGTTAATAAATTTATTTTCAAACGGCAGTACCAGGAATATCAAATAAAGACGCAAAAGCGATGTTTTTGTTCTCTGTACCTATCAGATCCCTCGTTATGAATGAATAAGGCTTCACCTACTTTTGCTACCTCTCTACCATCAAGAACAAAAAAGTAAAAAGAATGCAAATCAAACCTAAATCTGATTGGAGTGCACGAATGCTCACCACATTCATTTTCTATTACTGTTATTTTAGTCTTGATTTATTTTGTGCTTTCCATTAAAACCAGCCCTGATGACTTCATCCTCTACACTTCACTGAGGCTTTATTATGATTTTCCGTAATAGGGAGTCTATTATGTCTCATAGCTTGACGCATGATTGCTATTGCCATGGTTACCTGCAGTGCACCTGCAGATTGTACTTTAAAATTTGGAACAGCACATGATCCTTTAGCTGGAACTGAATCCCTGAACAACTTCAAATTTATCCTTTGCATAAATTATATTTCATGTGCTCATCCCTGGATGGTGATGCTGACCACCTGCCACTTCCTGTCTGCGGCGGAGGGAGCGATTCAAACGCTGAGAGAGGCGAAATTGAGCGCTACGGCTCTCCAGGAAGACAAACACACTCATTACTCTGTGAGCTCGATAAAACAACTCCAACTAAACCGTCCACTCGACAGACTCATTTCTGCACGATCATAGTGAGGATGAGGGCCAAGGTAGCACGAGCAGCTTCTGCTTTTGTCTCCTTTCATTTCCTCAGAAAAAAAGAAAGATAGAAAGGAAGGGAAACCAGACACTGAGAGTGGGATAGTCCCAGCCATTAACTGCTGGCTGATTGCTTTGTGCAAAAGGTGCCCGAAGAGCGAGGGGAAAGAAATTAGGGAATAATGGGAGGGAGTAATGAAAGAGGATGAAAACTGGCAGCCCAGCTCAATAGGCACAGCTGAATGGGAAAAGAAGAGGAGACAGAAAAACCCCAAATTAGACACTAAACTACAGAAGAGGGGACCAGATGTAGTCATTTTCAAATATTTACTCCAGAATCCCCCCCCCCCGCTTTTTTTTCTTCTCAAAATTAGACTGATTGGAAGGTGGGGTCAGGCAGGTTTAGGTAGGATGCTTCTTTCTTTTCAGAAACTCCACTGGTTCAGTCAGACTCAGGGGAAGAGCAGTAAATCGCTGCAGTGAACTTGGAGCTTCCAGGTTCTGTTACACGGGCAAGAAAATGTTATCATTTTGTGTTACTACTTTAAAAGAATCACAATATGAAACCTTTAAAGTTCAAGCTGAAACACGCAGTGTGTTACACGATATATAAGTATGCAAGTATCAAAACTAGTTAAAACTCAAATTAGAGACAAATAAAAAGCCTATAATAAGACAATGCCTTCAAACTAGGGTCCACAGCGTAACATCCGCTCATAAGCACAGCCTGATCAGACCAATCAAGTGTTTTTCAGGAAACACTTCCTATGCAAAATCAGTCACCCTGCTGTCAGCACACCTGTCCGTGTTTGCGATTGGTCAGATTCTTTCAACGCCGTTTTAATGTATCAAGCTGATAACTATCTTTGTGTGACCGCGTATCCTGTTAGTCATGCCACTTGCAGAGTTTGGGGAATAAATCACCTTCTCTGAATGAATCAGGATACAGTCGCCACACGGCCTTTAACATCAGGACATCGCTTCCTTCTGTGTCACTTCTTGTTGTGAAATACTGAGAAACACATGTGCAAAACCTCCACTTTGACTGGATTCTTCTGGCAGGTTAGAGGGAGCAGCTGTGCTGGTGGTAGATTATTTTAACCCTTATCACGTCTGCTTGTTTGCAATCTCTCATGTTTTTATGTACTTTATATTATAGCATTTTGGTCATTATCGAAATAAATTGACTGAATTTGTGTTCTTAAACTAACACAGTGAACTTGATATGCTAACTTGCACTTTTACTACAACTTTTTCTATTGGAGTAAGTAAATATAGCCCTCTGTGTGCGCACAGCCATGAACTGCCTGAGCTGAAACTTGGAATAAGACCTAACTGGGGTCCCATCACAACCACAGAGAGGATGTGTGTTGTTTTGCTGATTAAATATGGCATGAGGGAGCAGCTATCAGGTTTGTCACAGAAAGCCTGATTTAGTGTGTGAATCAAGGGGATTTACTAGGACTACAAATGCAGTGACAATGTTAAGTGAAAAACTGCAATTTTTAAAAATAATTAAAAAAGTAAGTGCACATTTAAAAACTAAAATACCAACACATATTTCTGAATCAATTATAATCTCAGCTCATATTTTTCCCCAGCTATAATTCCCCTTTTCATTCTTTGAAAAGATAAATTATCGCATGAGAAATTGCGCTGGATTGTCATTCATGTTGGTTGGCTTTTTGTAATGGCTGCCCGCTGCACTCCTATCCTTCTCCTCCTCCTCCTCATCTTTCTCCTCCTGCTGCAGGTTTAAATTAGCATCCCATCTCCAGCACTCCAGCGTGTGATAACACATCTGATCTGAGCCCGCATGGAGTCAGAATACTAAATGTGTGAGTCTGTGTGTCGCTCCGAGGATCAGCAGAGCGCTGCCGACCCATGCTAGGTAATCTCTCACCTCCCTCCCCACCCCTTCCCCCTCCACCTCGCACTCTCATCTCATCAGCTCCTTCAAACACACCACAAAAAATTGGCCATTTTAACCATTCAGGCTTTTATTGAGCTGTAAAAAGAGAC
The DNA here is from genome assembly GCF_965226115.1 of Aulonocara stuartgranti. Taxonomy (NCBI): domain Eukaryota; kingdom Metazoa; phylum Chordata; class Actinopteri; order Cichliformes; family Cichlidae; genus Aulonocara; species Aulonocara stuartgranti. The sequence goes on along the minus strand of NC_138940.1, from coordinate 11,840,030 downwards.
ATTTTCTATGGGACTATGCAAAACTTATTGAGGGGGTCAAATACAGGTGAGGTTTGATGCCTTTGCTTTATTTCAGCAGCAGCAGCAGCCACACGGCTTTTTGTGCACCGTGAATCAAAACAGTCGTGCTTCTGTATCACTTTATTATCCAGTGGTATCTAATGGAACCAATTTGTCACTTTAAGGAAACAAAGCACAAGTGGATCTTTATATTTATTATTGATTAGGGATCAATAAACTGCACAGCCTGCAGTAGCTTCACTTTTTTCTGCACCACAGCGATGCGTTCAGTTATGAAGTGTCTCTCAAACACGAAGGAAATTCAAAAACCGTTTTACTAATGGTAAATAATAATTACAAAATTATAAAATTAAAAGGGTAAATACTCCTACTTGTCCTTGATGTGCAGGTGACATTGTGCCATGGTTAATAAATGAAGTTATGAAAGGAATTTGTAGACATGAAGCAGAATGCGACCGCATCACACTTCATATTAACTACAACTGAAACACATTCAGACACAAAAAGAAGAAAAAACTGAGACCTTATCTCATAATTATGAAAACATTATGAGAAAATATAAAGGTGATTATCAGTCATCAGTAGGGATGGGTATTGATAAGATTTTCATGATTCCAATTCCATTTTCGATTCTTTATCAATTCTCTTATCGATTCTTATTTTTAAAAAGGAGAACACTAAGGTCGATTAGCTTAGAATTTTGTTTTATATCTTCTCTTTGAACAAGAAAGAAATTTAGGAGTAACATAGCCTTACAAACCCAACAGTGAGATCTTAAGAGATCCACAGCCTACGGCTCTTCAATGGGGCGTCACAGGGTCCTCAGGAAAAAAATTGTAAATGTAAAATAATAAAATAAATATTCTTCTGTAGCAATAACAAAGTGTAACATAAATTATTCTTTAGCAATTACACAAGAATATCCAGTAATGTCCCTGCCTACAATTAAACACATTCACTTACCGAAAATCGGGGGCATCTGCTGTGGCAAATGGGTGCAAGCCTTTGACCACAAACTTAGTCACTGCTCGGTGACATTCGTCTATCCTGGCCTGAAAGGAGACGCTATACCGGTACACTGCAGCGAGAACTGCCAGGCAGACTCTGTCTGTCTCTTTCATCATGGTCACCTAAATGCACAGTAATGGCAGGTTTTGTAATAAGGCAGATTGCGCTAACATAATATGCACTGTTAGTTGATTATTTACCTGCCGCATTAACGGGAGAGGACGTGCAAACGTTACCGCTGCTGCTGGGTTGTGATTCACAAGTCTGGAGCAGAATTAAAAACATGACATTCATTTAAGGTCATCGCGTGTTTTGTGAGCAAATGCTTTTGCATATTCGTAGTGTTTCCTCCCTTAAATGAAATATCTACTTTGCAAGCATTGCAAGTTGCCCTGTTGTCATCTGTTCTCCTAAAGTATAATCAAACTTTTGACCATTTGAGCCACCATGTTTCCTGCCAGGTAAATGACGCTCCGCAACGTGGTGATGTCATTTGGAGCGACTGGAATCGATAAGGGAATCGTTTGCAAAAATGGCAAACAATTCCAAGGAATTGAAACAGTGGGAACCGGTTCTCAACAAGAACCGTGTTTCGATACCCATCCCTAGTCATTAGCGTACTGAGAGAAGGCGGAGATGGTGCAACCTGTAATGGAATCAGTCTGATGTTAAAGTGGACCTTTTCTTCTTTTTTTTGTACCTTTTATTGTGAGCAGCAGATGCTCAGATGGTGGGTGTTCATATTAAAATTTCTAATAATGAGGTGAGTGTAAAGCAATCCCTGTGAGCTGAAACCTCAGGCTCCAAACACTCAGTTTATCTAAGTTTTTCTATTCTTGGATCCAAAGATAATGACAAAGATGAGGTGTGAGAGGACCCAACTGCACAGCTCCACAAAACAAAGAGGCTGAAATTGGGCTGAAAGTCCTTATAATAAAAGTCCAGAGCCAAGTAACAAAAGGTCACAGGTGAAAAAAAGGCAGGAGAAAAAATGAGCACTGTAACATGTTCTGAATCTAGATCAACGCAGGAGAAAACTGACCACAAATAAACACAGAGGCAACAAACTGAGCAAATCACAGGGAGCATGAGTGAAGGAAGCAGAGGAACTGCAACCTGAACAAGGACTAACAAACACAAAAGTAGCCAAGACCAAAAAACATGAAAAAACAAATAACAAAATATACAAAAATAAGACGATAATCCAAACAAAAAGCATGAATCACATATCAAAACTAAATACGACTAATAAAGAAAAATTTAATGAAAAAAAATAAAGTTAAGAAACCAAAGAGAAATTAAATCAGGAGGTTTAAGAATGAGAAGCAACATAAACAACAAAAAAAGAGGAAGACAGGAACCCAGAAGACAAGAGAAGCTCCACCTACCAGCTCGTTATGATGGGCAGCCAATCAGAAGAAAGATGTCTTAAAGGGGGAAGTGAGACTGAGGGTGATGAAAATGCACCGAGACCCAGTGGCTGTATCCCAATTCAGGGTCTGCAGCCTTAAAGTACGCAGTCTCAACGATCCTCAAGGCGTACTCAAAGACCGCTAAGGCCGGAAGTGCGAGGGTTGTGAAATGGGATGGTCTACCCTCCGTTGCGCTGCCCAGGTTGCCAAGCAACCATGATACTAACAGCTGGAAACGTTTCATACAGCATTGTTTGACAGAAATGAAGGAGAAAATCTTTTGTTCATTTGTTTGTTTGTTTCTACATGCGCTTTGATCATTCTCTGTAAGATTAAGCTCAGCTATTGAACGGCGTATATTTTAAAGTAAAGGCTTTAAAACCAAGTTTGTACAAACGTCACTAATGTCACATAACTTTGCCGACATGTGGCCAACAGTAATGTTTTCATGTTCTTCGTTATTAAACATTTGCACATAAATAAGTGACATAATATTCAGTACTTACTTAAAGTTTACTCTTCGGGCGCCCCTCATCCGCCGTTTTTTTCGGCAAAATTATCCACACCCACCGCTGCGCTATGCATTCTGGGATATATTGGGCCATGAAGTCTACACCACCACATCCTTAAAATTCAGGGAAATGAAGGACGCATTTCGAGCAGCCTTCGAATTGGGACAGCCTTCGTCGCGTCGCTGTGACGTAATCGGCCTTAAAATGCAGCCTTTAAGGCTGCAGCCCCTGAATTGGGATACAGCCCCAGTGTGTGATAGAGCAGGGTTGTTTTACACTGTGAATCACTCATATTGGGGGAAATTTTTAACAGGTCTTAGCCTGTATTTCTTTAAAAAAATTAAAAGTCTGCCCATGTAAAAATTATATGGGCAGATTGGATGTAGTGACTAGTATCACTGAATTATTTTCTTTATTAAAAAAAAATCTTTCGTTTTGATGTGTTTCAGTTTCTTTACTGTTAGCCAAAAGTAAACATCTCATAAGACAGTAAATCTCATTTATTTGTTTTTAGGGAGGTGTACTGTATACACTTTCATAGTTTAAATTTACAATTAAAGGCTAAATGTTTGGTGGCATCTGTTTCTGTCTCTGTTCTGGTGTAATGATTGGGCACCAAAAGAATCGCCCTCAAACCCCCGGCTGAAATATTTATTTATTTTACTTTAAGGCCTTTAATGGACAAACTGAGCCATTAATCTGGACATTTTTAGCTGTGCGGACAAACAAGCAGCTGTGGGATCCTTCAAACGGAGAAAGAAAATCATTTTACTTACAAAATGAAACTTTTGGATGAGATGAACCCAATATGTGATGTGGATGAGTGTGCGAATGCATGGAGCCAGAAGAAGAGGAGGAGGACAGCAGGGGTTAGGGTTGAAGCAGGAAGAGTGTCGATATCACAGCAGCAATTACTGCTTTATAAATGGGCCCAGTGTCGCTGTGAATGAGCAGCTCCATCAATCTGACCTGACAGCGCGCTCCTTAGCCCGTCACTCCCGCTTCTGCCCGCAATCTGTAGATTTCAACTTAGCCCATAAATTGATAATCTGATTCAGACTTAACCTGGTTAGCTGCTGAATGTGCTGGAGGAGGAGGATGCAGCAGCAGCAGACTGCCTGCTCAGCTCCATCACATCAGGCCAGCACTCACCACTAAACAAACACAAATACAGAAACCCTTCAGACACATACAGCCTGAGAATTTTAGTCTGTAAGTTTAACAATATTTTGGGCAAGAAATCAGCAGAGAACATTAATCACAGCAGCTATGACAATGATATTCAGATAGAACTTTCAGGGCAGGAGAAGGGCTGGAGGTGGGTTGCAAAGCAGCTTACACAGCATAGGTGAACAGGCCAAAAAGTATTTTAGTGCTGGAATATAAATACTTCATCTCCCTTTTCTCCACTTTTTAGAGGCTGGAAATTTTTATCTGTTTAATAAAGACCATGGTTGAAAGTAAGCGGACACGCCAACATCAGAGCAAGTTATCTCAAAAGAGTAAGTTAATGTGCTCATATCATAACAGTGGTAACACACCATAACTTGACTCATTCACTCACTCAGTCTATAAGGATGCAAAGTCTTACTTCTTCCCATTCAGAAACATCCTGGTCAACACATCCATCCATCCAGCTTACAGTTTCTGCTCTTCGAACATGATCGTTTTCAGTACGCTTTCTGATTTCATAAATCCGTAATGGTGGATAATCATGTTAAACATGGTCACAGTTTCCAATAAGGAGGTCAGGCTTATGTACAATTGATTTCAGTTCAATTTTATTTATATAGCTCCAAATCACAATAACAGTCGCCTCGAGGTGATTTATATTGTAAGGTAAACCCTACAATTATACATACAGAGAAGAACCCAACAATCATATGACCCCCTATGAGCAAGCATTTTGGTGACAGTGGGGAAGAAAAACTCCCTTTTAACAGGAAGAAACCTCCAGCATGAAGGGGCGGGGCCATCTGCCGAGACCGGTTGGGGAGAGAGAAGGAAGGCAGGATAAAAGACATACAAGAAAACCCTGTGAGCTGAGAGGTCAACCTGCAGACTGCTCGGAACACCCAGTTTCAGTCTTCTTAGCGCCATATGATGTCATAAAGAGAAGAGATGTCTGTGAAGGTTCTCAGTCATCCAGGTCATCGTAGTCAAAGGAGCTTGCAAAGAAAAGCGTCTGGACTTCTTTAAGTTGCTTGAAGACGTTTCACCTCTCATCCGAGAAGCTTCTTCAGTTCTAAGGTCAAATGGTGGAGAGTCCCAGATATAAACCTAGTGGGAGTAACCCCCCACAGAGGGACAAAAGGACCCCCTGATGATCCTCTAATCGCCTGAGCCAAGGTGTGAAACTGGGTGTGGGTCACAATCAGCCAGAGTTTCGGGTGTGTTCATTGTGAAACCTGGCCCCACCTTATCATGCGAATTCCTGAGGTCAGATGGCCCAGGATGTGAGTGGGCGTTGAGGCGTCTGGGAAGGGATCTCAAAACTGGATTATAGATGGCAGAGAGTTGGTGTCGTAAACCACCGCCTCTGTTCAAAGATGGTCGCTCACAGTGGACATAGGAAGAGATCATATATTAAACCACAAGAGTTTACAGACAATAGTATCATTATTTCAGGGCTTTATGCTCACTTGATGCATCGATCCTACCCTCACCTGTGGCCACGAGCTCTGGGTAGTGACTGAAAGAATAAGATCACGGCTAACATATGGATTCTCTGGGTAAGGGACGGCGTGAGGAGGCTGAGTCAAGCTCCTGCTCCTCCATCTCGAAATGAGCAAGTTGAGGTGTGTCAAGCATCTGCCAAAAACATGGGATGTTTTGGGCTTGTCGATTGGTTTCTAAAGTGTGAAAGAATAATCCGAAATTGTGTTCTGGCACCTTCAGTTAATCACAGGCAGATTAATGCGTAATACTGTCAAATTAGTTTATTTTTAATGTGTTGCAGCCTGCCGTTCCTTACAGCTGATGGCATGGAGATAACCTCCCACACCTGCAACACATCCTCTTTTCAAATTCAAATTCAAATTCAAATTCAAATTTTATTTGTCACGTACACAGTCATACACAGTACGATATGCAGTGGAATGCTTGGACAACTGCTCGTGACCTAAAGAAAACAAAAAAAAGGAAAAGGCTATGAATAAGATAGGAAATAAATATGAAAAATTAAAAAGGGTAAATTTAACTAGGAAGGAATAAAATATAAATTAAGGTTAAAAATGAAATAACTGTACAACACAAATTAGAATGAAGGGTAAATTTAACTGGGAAGAATAAGATAAAGATAAATATATAAATTAAAGTTGAAAATAAAATAACTGTACAACAAAATACACAATACACAATATAGAACTATATAAGAATGTATGAAGAAATATAAATATAAATAAATATATACACAATAACAGCAGCTGTACAAGTATTAACCAGAAATGAAGAATATAGTGACCAGTGTTGTGCAAAACCAAAGTCCAGTGTGTGTGTAAGAACCATATGTGTGGGTCAGTACTGTGTGGTGGTGTGATTGAGAGACCGTATCGCCTGCGGGCGATACGGTCTCTTTGCCCCTGCGATGCGTTCATGGTGGAGTCTTCAGAAAAAACCCAGCACTATCGAAGAGGAACAAGCAAAAATGTGTTCCATTCTGTGATGAAGTTAACTATGCTGCACTCGTGCAGAGCAGCTGTAGTGTTCATGGTCAGTATTAGGTAACATCAAGGGTAGCAGTTAATGTTGATTCACTCAACAAATTCCACCTTTCATATCAGCTTTGTAGTGTCTTGGGGTTGGAAACTGGCTGTAACAGCTTATGTAACATTTGGCTAAAATTGCAAAGGGCAGTCAATATTGGAGTCAGCTGATTGCAGCATCTGCACAAGAAGTCCCCCAATCATAGGTTTCCCCCCACCTGCCAAATACCATCTACTGCTGCTTGTATTTGGGCGGTATCACACTGGAAAGTACTGGAAACAATATCTGGATAATGCTTAAACTCCCGCCCCATTCAGCTTGGACTGGACTGGATTATCCAGCAACAGTGAGACAATAACATACCTCTCTGTTATGAGGACACCTCTAGATCTCGATGAAACCAAAGTTCAGTTACAGTTTGACCTTTAACAGCCTCTGAATCAGTCGTTCAAGGAAAAACAGTCAAAGAAATCAAAGTGCCTGCAGTTGATAGGCGGAGGTGGCAGAAATGCCCACTCACTGAGGTCAAAAACAGAATTCTGATGTTTGATGCTCTTTTTGGGAGTAGATCTGAAGACTGTAGCATACTGAGCATTATTTAGACACACACACTCTCTCTCACACACACAGGGAGACGAGTGTTCATTCTGCAGCTGAATGGGGAGCTCCTATTCAGTATTGATCCTGAGCACTCTCATCCTAAACTGAATGAATGGCGCTTTAAGGATCAACAGCCAATGGGATCGCTGGGTAATTGAATCTTTAAAAAACACACATGAAGAGCCCAGAGGTGAATTCGCTTTCAGAGTCTGCTGCTGAATTACACCTTTTTAGTGTGTTTGCGTGTGTGTGTGTGTGTTTGTGTGTGTGTTCGAACAAGTAACAGTGCGTGCCACTGTTCTTTTATAAAGCAGGCATTTGTGACAACATTTGTGACAAAGAAACTTCTTCAAGAGCGACACATTGCTGTTTGTGCATTTAAACAGTTTTTCCCCCTCACAGTTTCATTGTAAGCGTCCTCTGGATATTTCTGTATTTACAACACATTTCCATGACCAAACAAGCTCTTTTGAGAACTACCTGCTCTGCAAACATGAGATGGTTTCAAAGAAAGTAAAACATCCAGCAGGTGAACACACAGGTGTTTTTTTTACATGAGTTTGTGGGGACCAAAATGGAAGTAAAAGGGATGACAGGGACAATGAGCATTTCCAATAAGATGACCAACAACAAATAACAAGGAGGGATGATCTGACAGACGCCTCAGGTGCAGCTCACTCGTAGCATGAATGGTCTCATTACAGCATCCACACCAGAATTAGAATCCAAAATCAATGCCAGAATTAAAAGTAAGAAGGAGGATGGACTTAAAATTAAAAGCCCAAAAGTCTGCTTACTTCCTGTTTTATTTGACCAAGTTTCACCGCCCCCTCACCCCCCAACAGCCTCTGCCTGAGCCTGGTGCCGCCGGAGGTTTCTTCCTGTTAAAAATGAGTTTTTCCTTCCCACTGTCACCAAGTGTTTCTTCTATACACTGACTCAAAGTAGCAGTTTAATTCAGAAAAATAAAGTACTAGAAACATACCAGAAGAACACACTACTGATAATACTGAAAGTGAACAATTGAATGATTGATCCCTTGGTTTGCAGAGATCATCCATCAGTTCACATTTTAGGTTATCAACTCAAATTTCCCTTTATTAACTCAAAATTAAACCTGTAAGACGCAAACCATCAAAAGATAGCCAGAAAATTCAGATTTATTTATTTTTTGATAACCCTTATAACAAAATCCATCCTTTTTTTTGCTATATCATGTTGTGTAGGATATATTTTTATTACATATTTATTATATATTTTTTGTACTGCATTTGATACATTGGGCGTTTTTGTTAACAACTTTTTTCTTGTTACAGACACACAAAAAAAGAGTTTTGTCCACAACATTTTGAAATTATGGCAAGTATTGATCATGAGCTTAAGTAATCTCTGTCTCCTTCCAAGGATCCACCTTTTTGGTCAGCATACGTTAGCATCGCCTAACGTATGTCCATCCATCGTTGGTACCATGTTCAAGGCTTCTTGTATTGTGTGTTTGATTTTATTTCTTGTGTTTCCTTGTTTTGAGACCTGCTCTTCCCCGGCGTCACCTGTGTTTTCACTTGTCCGTCTTTGTTTCCTTCCTCTTTTCTTTGCCTTCATTTCCATGTGTTTCCTCTGCCGTTTACCTGTATTTTAAGTGTTAATCATTTACCAAAAACACTTGAATTTGAATGTATTAGTACTGTTTCTGTTATAAAACCTTTATCACAGCACATGTTCTTTCAGTCTGAAAGGGTTAAAAGAGAATCTACTCAGCTACACGTTTCTTCTCCAGGGCCGTTCTCTTCTGAAAGTAAGAATTTGGTCATTAGTGATGGAAGTTTGTTCTGTTTTTTTAAATGAAAATATTTCCCTGATAAGACAATAGGCAGCAACCTTGGACGGATATTTGCAGACATTTGTTTTCCTATGAAGTCTGAACCAGAAATATTGGCCGCCATATTTTTCAGGGACATACGGGGTTCTGTTTTTCTTCACCCACTCAAACCCATTTATCACCTGAATGAACTGGGCTGAATGGACAAACACAGTGGTGTTCATTTAACCCCACCGTGCAGGTTAGGTATGAACATAGCCTAAAACTCAATAAAAATGTCCCAGCATGCTCCACTCTGACCTCCTGGATGGTGCGAGCAGAATCTGTGCTGTCTGGCATCGAGGAAGTGAATTAACAGCAACAGTCAGACAGCAGCTGCTTCTCCCCGGCGCCGAGACCTTATGAATATCCGTCCATACATATGTATGCCCTCAGATTACCACCTCTGCACCACTCCAGATGCTGCTGCCACCAGAATCACATGCAACATGATCAGCTGTGTGAATTTGTCTTAGCGCACGTCGGGTATTCGCACTCCGCCTTGTTCTGCTTCACATTACATGGCAGCCGAGCGGAGCATGCATCAAATGACTGACAGCGTGTGAGGAGCAGCCCTCTCCAGCCAGGAGCCCCGCTGCTGCCAGGACACTGTTAGCATCCAGCTGAGCCACAGGATGCCGACTGCTGGCCCTGACACAAATATGCTTTTACACAGAGATCACAGGAGGAGGAGGAGGAAGTCGCTGAAACACCGTCAGAAAGCCATTTCATCACTTCAGCATTACAGGATGATTTGAGAGGATTCCTGGAATATCTGCATGCAATTTGGCTTCAGTTTGATTCTTAAAATATTTATTAAAAAGACAAATTTTCAAAAAATCTTCTTCAAGTGTCTTTGGAAAACGCTGTGAATCGCAAGGCTTCCTTTGTATAAATGTTTTACAAATCAAAATATTAAAGTGGAGACAAATGGGGTCTCCAGCCTCCAGAAAAACTGAAACCTTTGTGTTGCTCTTTTTTTAATAAAGTTAAATATTTGGGGGTAAATGAGTAGAATTCACAGAAGCAACTTAACTGGACTATCAAATTGTCATTACTGCTCCATCATTTCCTCATGAACAACGCTGCCAGGTTTATCATTTCAAAGCTTTTTCCAGAAAACGTCTTTAAAGTTTCACATCAGCAGATCTTACTAATAGTTTGACAAATCTCTGCCCATCCGTCTGTTCATCACCTAACTCGACAGCTGTTTCTGATCCTCTTCAAACTTGGCAGGTGTGTTGCTGTTTGTCAGTGTTTCCCACTGAGTGGCTGCTGCTGACCACACTGTGTGTGTAGAAGGAGCAAATGTCTGTGCTGGCACATTGGTTTGACGGTCATGGTGAGGACGATAATGCCTTTTCCAACCTAAACCTAAACAGTGAGGCCGAATACCAAATTTGGGCTGTTTACAACATAACGAGGGGCCCTTTTACAGCAACTGTAGGAGTGTGAAATTACTACTTAATGGCAATTACAGTTAGTCATAACAGGCCAAAGCGCTACCTTCCTCTGGGTGCATGGTTATAATAGGTCTGATTCCTGGCGGTTTGTGACCGTGTGTTTAATCACTAGGATGAAAACCACCGGGATGATTCCAGGAGTTTTCAGGGAGATCAAGCTCCTTAATCTGCTGGTTGTGCTGGTTTTATGAGGTGGTGTAATGTCCAGCACCCCCACAGCACAGCACACCCCAACCAGTTATTATAAAGGGAGAAATGATCTATATGACCAACTGGTTTAGGTATCAGGATGAAAATGTGTTTATTTCTGCTGGGAGTCTATAGGCACTGACTCACTGCTGGGGGGAGCCTCTAGTGGACATTATAGGCACTGCACTTCCATGTTGTTCTAAAACACTCAGAGAGGCACTTGAAGGGAAGTTGGGAAGAAGAAAAATAGGCTGCACACAGATGTTTGGCCTTTAAAAAATTTTGTGACTCAGAAGGACTAAAATAATAGATTTTCCTACCTTTTTTTGTCTTAGTTTCCTGTGAGACGTCAGTCGTCGTCCTGGGATGAGCGCTTCTCGAGAAAACTGCAGGCAGGCCACTGTGCACAGCCACATTATCAACAAACACAATCCCACATACACATGTAGACAGTGTGGTCTTTGCTGTCCTCTGTTCAAATCTGTAATCTGGGTGCCTGGATGTGGTGCGTTTAGGGGCTATTTTTAAATTGAAGCTACAACAGAACAACCTTGAAAAAAGTTCTGTGCAAATGTTTCAATGAACTCACAGGTTTAATAATGATTCCTAACATTATATCGAACATGGCTCCAAACATGCACACACACACACACACCGTGGAGACAGAGGGCCCCAGCTGGTCGTCCTGTCGTCTACAGAGAGAGGTCTACGAGTGGAAAACAGACGGCCGGTCGAGCGGAGGGGGAAACAGAGGGAGACATCCTCCGGTGCAGCGACCGCTCTTCGCTCCTCCATCCCACCTTCACCTCGGCCGTGTGTTCCTTGCGTTGCCGGCGTGATTATGGCAGAGGCTCGGGGCCGGCGGCTGATGGCCGGTTGGAGGATTAATCGCCGTCGGATGGCGAGGCATCTGCTGCTTGCTCGCCACCAACTGCTGCAGAAACATGATTAAATGGTCTCTTCTAGCTAACATGTGGAGCCGCCATGGCTGCCTGCCTGTCTGTCCAACTGACTGTCTTACCCCTCCTCGTAACTTCCTGTCTGCCTTCGCTTAAACTTTGTTACACTCCGTGTTGCCTCTGTTTACTTTTTCTCATTGGCCCTGTGAAGCTGTCACATTAGCAGTCTGCTCTTCCTTTCTGCCTCCTTCACTTTCTGGTGTACTCTTGAATTACCACCCGATTTCCAGCTTTTGCTGCTCGTCTGTTTGTTCAACCACAATCAGATTTAATGTCTTATAAAGAGCTAAAATATATTTTGAAGGCAGGTGGATGTCGATACAGCGACATCACACCTTGGTTTGTAGATGAGAGTGTGGCCAACAGTTGGATTGAGGTCTTTTATTGTAAGATAAGGACCCATTCTCACATGTTCACCGGTCTAACCAAGGACCGAGCTCCAGAGCTGAGGGGGGTGGAAATTCAACGAGCTGTCGTCAAGCTTTAAAAGTGGCATTCATTTTTTCACTTCTTATCTCTGAGACAAACATGCTGCCTAGTATCAAACTTTGATTTATTACAAACCTTTAAGTTTTTGATATATATATATATATATATATATATATATATATATATATATATATATATATATATATATATGTGTGCCCTGTGTCACCCCTCTTCAGCAGTTTTCCACTAATTCTATTGTTCAGTCTGGGGGGGCTGTCCTCCCCAGGCTTGTAACTGTGACTTCCTGTTTATCTGACTGAGGCAGCTCTTAATCCTCACTTTATGACAAGCAGACCCCCACTGTCAATAAATTCCTCACACTGACTGGCAGTCAGAGGTTGAAAGCTTTAAGGTCACATGAAATACTTTGAGAATAAAAGTCCACAATTGTCCTTTAAACAAGGGTTGACCAAGTCATCCTAACAAAACACACACTTACAAATCATTTCCTGTTCTTCTGATCTGCAGCCGCCCCCTTTTATCTAAGCACATTCTATTCTAATTGTTGTTTTATTCTACTCACACATGTAAGAGGGCATGTGATGGCTTCAGAATTCAGAGGTGGGGTATTTACTGATTTTATGTTTTAAAATAAACCAGACTTTCTTCCAGGAAACTGACGGTGCAGAATAAACATGTTGAATGAGGAGAAAAATATGAGCTTTTCAAGTCTGCAGGTGCAGGACGTTTAGAAACAAGCCGTTCACTGGACTGTTCTCACGTCTTTATGGAGGAATCTGCGACATACAGGCAGCCAAAATAGAACTAAGAAGAAAGGACATTCAGAAAAGTAAGTAAGGACTTCCACATTCAGCTCTCGGCCTCAGCCAGTCTGTGTTCAGTCATAGCTGTGAGCTAAAAGCAGCACTCGGAGTCAAACACAGTCACTGTAGCTACAGGCAGAGAAAAAGATGAAAATAGACTTGAAATATTAATAATGTGTAGGTCGCGACTATCTGCAGTAAGCAGGACAGAAAAGCAACCATTACGTAGAGTATTAGCACAGGTGTGTCAGGTGAAGCACGTCTGCATCAGAAGTGCTTCAGACGGACGAGTGAAAAATGTGAATGTAACGCATGAAGAGCTGCAGAGAGAGAGACATTAAGAAAACAGGCAGCAGCAGTATCACAGCAGACATCCATTAGATCAGCAAGAGTCAGAAACACAGCAAAGGCAGAGCGAGGAAAACGCATTCGAACTACTAAAACCTACAAGAGCTGAGACAGAGCGAGGTGGGAGGAAGCAACGGGGACGGGCAACAGGAAGTAAGGCAGCAAAGTAACTGATGCTGCTCATCAGTTTGGAAACAGTTATAATGTCATTTCTTCTACAGTGAGAAAGATTGTTAATAGTGGAAAAGACAGTCACCAGTCCATCCAAGAGTGGGCATCTCAGCAATTTCACCCCACGCTCAGACTGTGCAGCTCCATCTCAGACTCTGCAGGCACGTTAGAGGTCAAAGTTCACAGCTTGTTAATCTTTGTTGGCAAGACCAAAGCTAGGAAGTATGTGCTGCAATGGTCCAGTCAAAGTCCAGACCTAAACCCGACAGATGCTATGGTGGGACCTTAAGGGAGCTCTGCATGAATGAAGGTCAGTGAATCCTAATGAACTGAAGGACCGTTGTTAAGAAGAACGGGCCAAAATTCCTCCACAGTGACGCAAAAGACTGAGTGCACACCGAAAACCATTATTTCAAGTTGCTCCTAGTAAAGGTGCTTTTACAAGCAGACAAGTCTATCATTTTCAGATGATGTCTGATCATAATTTCATATAAACATGAAAAATATCAAACAAGAATGAATACAAACAAATAACAATAAACAAATAAATATGTCTCTGGTTTGGCTTTGTTCATGTCACACTGCGGGTGAAATCCTGCAGGTCCATTCATTTCTGCACACTCCTGAAAAATGCAGCACCTTGGCTGCGTTCACCGGTCCGGCGTGTTCCGTACAAATCTGTTTCCACGAGGCGTCCTCGCCTGCCAGCTCGTCTTAAAGCTCTGATAATCTAACGCCAGTGTGAACGCTGAAGTCTCTCTCGGCTCCCGCCGCCTGAGTGTAAAGGTCCGGGTCGTCCTCCGAACACAACATGTTTGCATTTGTTCTGAGTGGCCTGTTTCTGTTGTGTTCGCTCAGCTCTAAACTGTCAACTGTTTCACCTGCAGAGAGTCTTTCTGTTCTTGGCAGCTGAGTGCGCTCACAGCCTGCGAGGAGTTTACAGCACGTCTGTCCTGATGTCCCGGTCAGAGGAGCTTTAACACATTACTTTAAACTTTCAGTCAGACATGCAAAACCTGTTTTGGGGGTTGTTGAATAAGCTTTTTGTATCCTGAAACGTGGCAAAGAAAACTCAGGTGCTGTGAGTATTGGTAAAGTTTGATCATAAATATTTATTTTAGCTATGATTTTCATGCAAAGAGCACAAAATCTTCTCCAGAGAAGCTCAGCTGAATGTTGCTGTTAAACAAACTTTACAAACACAACTAGAGATCACTTTACGGCCTCAGTAACAGTCTCCTGAGGTCAAGGCAGAGCTCCTGTGAGGAAATATTAAATTTGTAAGAGATGACAGAGGACAAGTGTCACCACTTCCTAAAATTACTGCAAATTTTACAAGATCATGATCCTCGAAGCGCTCAGTGAGCTTCGTTAAGTTCCAAACACGGGAAAGAGCAGTGACAGGAGGAGAGACCCGGCAGTGGACCATCTGTTCAGGTTGTCCTGATGTTGCCAGATGCAAAAGGAGGATAATGTTTGAGAATCAGCAGAAAGGATTAAGGTGGTTTATTAAAGGACAAGTATTTTTCTTTTCCCTACTTTCTGTCATACGTGTCCTTCATCTTTTTCCTTGGCCCTCTTCCTCCCAATGTTGACAGGTGTTACTGTTCCTGTGAGGATCTGTGGGAGGCGTGTCCCTGCTCCTGCTCCCATTGGCACACCTGCTTCCCATCAGCTCGTCTTCCTTCCACCTTTTAAAGATCGGCTCAGTTGTGCACTCATCAGATCATTAAAGCTTCTCAAGTAGCAACAAGCACGGACTCAGGTGTGCAGTCTCGTTTGTTCGTTTCCTTGAGTTTGTACTAGAGATGGACCGATCCGATATTACGTATCGGTATCGGTCCGATACTGACCTAAATTACTGGATCGGATATCGGAGAAAAATAAAACATGTAATCCGATCCATTAAATATCACGAAAGCACCTCACAAAACTTGCAACACGCCGTAACTCGCCTCAGAACGTTAGCACGTCGGAGCAGTATGCATCACGTGATAGAGCGGCTGTGGCATGCGGGACCTGTCGGTGGTCTGGATAGCATTTGGAGCTTCGCTAGCAACCCGGCATTTCATCTCCGACAAAGTTATCCCGAGAGAAGTAAAGCAAGTGTGTAAGTCCATCTCTGAATGTTTGTAAAGCATTCCTGCGTTAAGCTTAACAAGCGACTGCCTCTCGCTCTCCGGCTGCTACTTCAATCATGAAACTGCTTAACGATCAGCTGATCGGCTTTTCTGTCGCGAGTCCGTGTCTCTAGTTTGCTTTTGGCCCACTTTGCACCAGAAAGAGGAAACCAGCGGCTGAACAACAGCAGCACGTTTAAGCTTGATCAGCTATTGTTAGAATGTATTTAATATTACTTTCTACTCCAGGATCTTTTTCTATGTAGCTGACGCTGGTAACTGTGTATTTAGTATTTAGTATTTATTTATTTATTGTCATTGTCAAGAACAATGAAATTGCGTTTGGGGCTTCCATACAACTGTGCAGGGGCGGATCTAGCAAAGTTTAGCCAGGGGGGCCGATAGGGCATTAACAGGGAAAAGGGGGCACAAAGACATACTTTTCTTTCTTATTCTCATTTAAAATGTCTAGCTTTTAATAAATAATTATCTGACACCCAAAGTTTTAATTTGATGTAAAATGAATAGAAGTCAATTACTGTATATAGTAACTGTTAAGTCTAATATACCCTAGTAAGCTATAGTACTTTTTCCTTTGGGAAGGTACCATCTGTGCAGTCTGCAATTTTGTTGAAGAAAGATGTTGAATCTATTTAATATTTCTTGAAAAATAATTGATTTATGTGCATTTTTTTCACACTGCATCAAATTAAGGTTGATTACGTCGATTAAGCATCATGAAGTGGAGCGTGAGGGGTGGTTCCCTATTTTTTATTTATTTATTTTTGTTGTTGCTGGGAGTTGGAACCCTATTAGTTAGGTTGCTTAATATTTATGCTAAGTACTCTTTAAAATACCAGAATAGGGAGGATGGTGTAGGTTTAAGTTTATTAGATTGATCAGTATTGCTGAACTATGAAATATTTTTTTTGCATACAGGTATAACAGAATAGCTTTAGTGTAGTTGTTGTTTTAAATTTGAGTATGAACTTATACAAAATGCAGCAAGATATTTAAAAAACAGTTTTGTTGATTAAAAAACACTATATCGGATTCATATCGGTATCGGCAGATATCCAAATTTATGATATCTGTATCGGTATCGGACATAAAAAAGTGGTATCGTGCCATCTCTAGTTTGTACCTCACCTCACTTCTCCTCTGCCTCAGCTCTCCCTCTGTGTGCCAGAAGCAAAAGCTCTCAGGTGCTTTTACCTGAGCTGAAACTTTCACGTAGTTTGTTTTTTTTCTCTTGGCTCAGACGTCATGGGGAGAAGATACCCCTAACACAGCTCCGGCTGCAAATCTTGCAAGTGTTCATGAGCAGACAAAACAAAAATAAATGTGTTCTACAAAGAAAAAACACTTTAATCAGTGGTGTTTACGTTCTCTGCTTCATCTTACACGAGCCTAACACCTGCTCAGGTGAGCAAGGACACCAAAACTTATCATAAAACTCTGTAAGACATTTGCGTATATCTGGGTCACAATAAGATCTCCTCGGGGCCGCTCTCCTCACCGCTGAGAGGACATAATGATGCAAACCTGTTCTCACTCTCCCTGATTGAGCAGCTGATCTACCCTGAAATCACAGGCACAGCAACAAAACAGCTTTCCACAGATCATAGCCCCATTAAACAACCAAAAAAAATAAAAGCAGTTAATGCCGACCAAAACAACTTTTCAGTGTCGCAGGCAAAATTTGCGGGAAGTTGGTCATAAAACTCTCTGAGCGGTCTTCAGTCAGACTTTTTACATCTGCTAAAATCACATGTTTAATCCTGAAGTCTGAGAGTGATCGAGGCATTCGTGACACCGCCATGTTAATACAAGAATCATTTTTTAATATCCCTGTTTATCTTTAGTTCAAGTTCAAGTTCAAATTTTATTCTCCACATGCAGTGGCAGGTTGCCCTGCAGTGGAATGAACCTGCACTCCAACCTTACACACACAACACAGACATCACATGGGGATACAAGTCAGAGAACGGTTGCATTACAGAACAACCACTGAAATATACACTACAATGGGAAAGTACAAGAGGAAAGAAAGAGACCTCCACTCATGCTGGGCTATAGGAGGACAGCATGAGAACAGGAAACAAAAAAACTCCTCTTCACAGAAAGCACATAAATGTCCACAGTACAACATTATAGAGCACGTGACCAGCAACAGGGTTGGGTAGGGGAGGAGTAATCCCAGGCTACACAGCAGCCATCCTGCCACTGCGCCGTCTCTCCAGCGCGGGCCCAGACCCGCCTCGTCTTCCCAGGGGCAACAAGCATCGAAGGCATTGGAAGGGGAGGGGGGATGTGTGAGTGCTTATCAGTGTAAGTGTATATGTGTGCGTGTCCATAGTTCAGCTGAGACAGTGTCCTTCGGCCTGCCAGGCTAAGTAAACAGTCTACCAGCCAACCCAGGTGGCCTTGCATAGAGTGGGAAGAACAGTCTAAACACAGTCATTATCAGGGAGTTTTTGTTCGGCTCCAGCCTTGAGCCCAAAGCTGGCGCTGAAGGGGATGATGTTGATGTTGTTGATATTTCTTTTATGCGAGCAGCTCATGAGAATTTCAAAGCTGTTCTAACAGTCTGACACTGGTCTCTCAATCTCCCGTTGGAGAGCCGTGAGCTTCTCCATGATGTTATCAAACTTGCGCTCTGTGATGTTGTCATTCTTGTGCTCAGAGAGCCAATTCTGCATTGAGCTGTTCCACGATGTAATCCAACTTTCACTCAGAGATGTTATTCTGAACGGACTTCTCCTTGATGTAATCCAATGTACGCTCAGAGGTCTTATTCTGAGCATTCACGGCAGCGGTAAGCGTCTCCAAGCTCTTATCCGTGCTGCACTCAGTGAGCCCATTCTGAGAAGTCACGCCTCGTCCCATCGTTTCAATCCCAGCGGGCAGCCTTGGGGGGGTTTGAACAGCCGGTTCCGCTTTCTTAATTCTGCGATAAGCCAGGGCCAAGCCAGCTCCGATCAGCAAGAACCCTGTTATCATGGTTCCGAATAGGTGGATATCTTCAGCGTCCTCGATCGACAGTCCTGCCAGGCACACAATCCTCGATTTCTGCCACCCGTCCATCGTATATCCGGCAGGGAAAGTCCCTCCAGGGCACTCGGGCTCTCCCGAGCCCAGACTTCTCGTTGAGAAAAGGGTGTCAATAGCATTCAGAGACCAGTTGATCAAATCCATAATTCTCTTTTAGGTTTTAGAAACAGACTGTGAGAGAGTGTTCCAGGGAAAGTAAAACACACGAGACAAGACAAAGACACAAGAGGCTAAGCAGGGAAGATAAGGGGAAGGAGGAGAGGAGAAAAGTGCGACTGCCTTCGCCGAGAGCCAAACGATTTGTTATCAGCAACAAATCACCTGTGATGACTAATATACGCCTAATTAATAATTTTTAGCCAAGAAAGTTTTAAAAGACACAAATTATACCAACACTAACATACTCATACAATTTTAAATGGATTGATTCTTATATAGCACATTTCTACTCTCTCAGAGCACTCTATACAACATGCCATATTCACCCAATCACAGTCTTCTAATCCTTCAGTGCTTCCTCACTAACATTCATACTCCGATGGATGCATCGGAGAGCAATTTGGGGTTAGTATCTTGCCCAAGGATACTTGGCACGCAGACTGGAAGAGCTAGGGAACGAACCACTAATCTTCCGATCAGCAGATGATCTGCTCTATCTCCTGAGCTACAGCCACCTCAATTTAACCTCTTATTTTTTACAAAATATATTTTCCTCATTTTCAGTTGTCACCGATAAGCTACTCCATAAACAGAACATAGTTCTGCTGCATCACACATTAGGATGTTTGTTCCAATTTTCTATGACCTCAGTGCATTGAAAATAAAACTAAAAGCCTAAAAAGAGCAATATGAATTTCTTTAGAACTTACCGGAATGAAAATGTCGGGAGCACACCAACAAAAAATGATGGCAGAGAACTCGATATCAGCTTGTCTCACCACTGCTATCCAAGCCTGATGTCCACGTTTGGTAACATCCGATACATGAGATCCCTCACGTTGCCTCCAGGAGAGGAAACGATAAAAAGAGAGACCATTTTCCAGCTTTTTCCCTTCCCGATCGTGCGATCTAACATTGCAACCGACAACACAGCAAGTACTAGCTGATGCTTCCGTGTGCTTTCGCTCCTTTGTTCGGCCTACTAACATGGCGGCTCCCATGACATCACGCTCTAAAGCGTTTAGGTCTGTTGACCTAAACATTTTGGTTTTAACACCCTTAGTTGTTGTTTTATTTTAGTTGTTTTGATTGACTTATTTTGTTTATTTATTTATTTTACTGCATCATTGTTGTGCATTTTATTTATTTTAGTGGCATTTTAAATGGGAAATGGCCTGTATTTGTATAGCGCTTTTCTAGTCCCTAAGGACCCCAAAGCGCTTTACACAACCAGTCATCCACCCATACACACTGGTGATGGCAAGCTACATTGTAGCCACAGCCACCCTGGGGCGCACTGACAGAGGCGAGACTGCCGGACACTGGCGCCACCGGGCCCTCTGACCACCACCAGTAGGCAACGGGTGAAGTGTCTTGCCCAAAGACACAACGACCAAGACTGTCCAAGCCGGGGCTTGAACCGGCAACCTTCCGATTACAAGGCAAACTCCCAACTCTTGAGCCACGATCGCCCATATTGGATCTGCACAAACATGTGAACATTTTAAATCGTTACTAAAGACACATTTCTATGGTCTGTTGACCTAAACATTTTGGTTTTAACACCCTTAGTTGTTGTTTTATTTTAGTTGTTTTTATTGACTTATTTTGTTTATTTATTTATTTTACTGCATCATTGTTGTGCATTTTATTTATTTTAGTGGCATTTTACATAGTTAAGCACTTGGACAGCATGGACTGTTGGAAATGTGCTATATAAATAAACTTGACCTTGACAACTAAAGCATGGTGACAGAACTACATGTACTTTTATGTCAACTCACTATTTTCCCACTTTCAATTATGTACAAACGATATAAGTTTACTAATAAGTTTCTTCATGAGGCTTTTTAGTTCCTGTTCAGTCAAACTGTCACAGATGAAAGTATTCCCAAACAGGGATCAGAGTATAAACCACTTGTTGTTCCAGACTTAGACTGCCTCAAACACCAAAATGTGGGAATTTAGAAGTGTTATGATTTTTCTTTTAGACACAAGCTACAAGTGTTCAGCTACCTAAACATATTCTTTGCCCACCCTGAGGTATTATTTATGTGGTAGATGAGAAATTTCACAGTTATGTTTTCGGTTCCCTAAATCCCAGAACATCACTTCATTGCTATTTTGCTGCTAAGGTTGGTGCTGTACATGTAGGGACACGCAGTCAGCAGAAATGCTGGGTTGGTCGTGTGTTGACCCACTGGTTACGTCTCAGAGCTCCAGTAGGGGGCATTATTCTTTTTCTTGGAAGACAAGAGCTTTGCGCTAGTTTATCTGTGTTCAGTGTGAGAAAAAAAGTGGAATTCTGGACTCTTTATTATGTTGAGGAGTTTCAGACGTGAGCTTTGGCTTGCTGTTGTCTCACTGTATCATCTTGGAGACGATATGATGTGGTGACCGTAACCATATGGTTATTCTGCCATTGTTTGCATTAAAGTTTGTTGCTGAGAGAATTTCTTGAAACATTATTTCATCGCTGTGAGAATTCAAGGTGTCGTCAAAAGCACATGAGTTAAAAGTTCACATTTACCTCATGTTCCAGTTTGAGTTGTGCACCGACTAAACTACCATTTGCATCGTTGGAAGAGAAAAGAAGGACAACAGATGACTAACTTCCCTCATCTTTACTATTTCCCCTGTTTAAGGACACATTTCCACAAAGCGATAGAAGATAGAAACAGCTGCTAGAACTAAAGCAGTGAGCACATTATGCTTTAAGATGGAAACACAGCAGTAATCTAGCAGTAATCAATTGTCAGTCAGTTTATTGCCTGTTTTCATTAACCATCTGATGGTGCGTTGCTTTGCATTGTGGGGCGGTATCCTCGTTTCATAAAGGATGCTCCAGTGTATCCTTTGCTAAAGGAGGCAATAAAGGAAGCGCTGAAGCACTGAATTCAACCTGCTCTTATTGTGGCTGCAGAGATCTCAAGCTCACTTCACTCAGTAGGAAATAAAAAAAAACTGTTTAACAACAAACTACTTCTAAAAGTGAAGTACCCTCTGTGTACCCTCTCAGCTTTCTACTTACAAAGTTTGGCAGTTATAGGTAAAATTAGCTCATACAGTTTGTTATACCCACATATGTCACAACAGTACCTGGTTATTAGTCACACAGGCACTGAAACCAACCTGCCGACTGCCAGATAACCATCGGTCATTAGGAAAGAGTGAGTGTTCTCCGCTGTGATTGCTTTGATCGGCAGCAGATCGTCGCCGTTGCTTCTAAATTGTGTGGAAGACGCTGACCAGCCTGCGAACACCCACCAACTCCTCGCTCAGCGGTGTGGAAACTGTGAAGAGCATGACACAAGCTGCAAACACAGACCTTACTCCCACAAAATAAAAGCTGCGGCTTCAGAAATGTGTATTTTTTAGGGTAACCATGGCAACACTGTCACTTTGAAGGTGAACGTTCTCAATTTCCTCTTTTGTCACTTTTTTCCAGTTTCAGTAAAACTCAGCATGTCGTTGGTGAGCGTTTGCAGACAAACCAATCACGAGGAGGTTTTTGGTGCAGCGCCCTCTTTGTCACCAATTTCACTTGACGACCTCCAGCAACCACTCACCAACCAATCAGGGAAAACACATTTTTCCCCTAGAGAGTAACTAAGTGCATATGTACTGCTGGAGGTAACCGCGTGGCTTCTTGCAGAAGAGTCAGTGTCTTTCCCATCATTGCTCCTTAATTATAACCTCAGCATGAGATCAGCAGTACGGCTGTTGTAGATTATCTTTATTATTTTTAATAAAACAGCAGAGTGAGGTGAGCCAAACGGCCCACTGGACCTTTCAGTCCTCATACTCTGACTCTATGACTAAAACCTCAGCATTAGGATGCACTGTGCAAGAGGAAAGTATTTGTGAATTATATATATACGCTGTTTGAGTTTTACTGAGATCATTGATTTGGGTCAGACCTAGGAACAAGAGGAAACGAGAACAAGGTGGTAAAGTCTGTGAGTCTCTGATGTTGAACTTCAGGTAAAAAGAAGCTGCTAGACTCTTAAGTTTGGATTTCTCTAGTTAAATTGTGCTGAAGAAAAAGTTTTAATGAAACCCTAAATGGTGTGAAACTAGTAAAAAAATCAAATTTTTGCCTTTAGAGGTTTCAGAGCAAAGTCATGTCTAACTGCTCTGACAGTCCGAAGGTTTCTATACAGGCTGCACAGAAGGTGGCCAAGGACGCGCTGGTTAGCAGTCTTAATATGAGAGTGAAATAAACACAAAAAAACCAAAACTCCTCATGCGTTCTAAGAACTTTTCAAGGTTCCCTGATACTTTTTTTTTTTATGACTTTGCCCTTGTCTGAGCTGAGTGTTTTCTCAGACCACAGAAGACACCTGCTACTGCAAGGTCAACACCCCCAGCGGCCTCCACGCCATCAAAACCCTCAAGCAGAAACACAAAGAGGCTTCAGAGAGCATGCTCAGTGCAGGCCTAAACAGCAGACCATGACCAAGACTGATCAGAGAGTGTGCACAGCTCAGGTGAAAGGAACATGTTCAACAAAATACACATGATCACAAGCAAGGGTGAGAACTGAAGTTCTCCAGGATTTAAATCAAGTCCTCCACAACCTTATTTATAGACTGTATGTAAAATGGTAAATGGCCTGCATTTGTATAACGCTTTTCTAGTCCCTAAGGACCCCAAAGCGCTTCACACTACATTCAGTCATTCACCCATTCACACACTGGCGATGGCAAGCTACATTGTAGCCACAGCAGCCCTGGGGCGCACTGATAGAGGCGACGCTGCCGGACACTGGCGCCACCAGTAGGCAAACACGGGGTTAGTATCTTGTCCAAGGATATTTGGCATGCAGCCAGGAGGCAGCCTGGGATCGAACCACCGACCTTCTGATTAGTGGCTGCCCTGCTCTGCCACCTGAGCTACAGCCAGGTGTAAAAGGGGGACATCACACACTAGTGTGTCAAAGAGGCCACGCCCATAATAACAAACTTGTAATGTAACCCATGTAAAATCTGTCCACGGTCCATTTCAGGTCTTTGGATCTGTCCAGAGGGCAGAGGTGAGAACCCTGACATCATGGTGCCGCGACAACAACCTGCTGCTTAACATCAGCAAAACCAAGGAGCTCATTGTGGATTACAGGAGACTGCAGAGAGGAGCCCACACCCCCATCCACATCGAAGGAGCAGAGGTGGAGAGAGTCAGCTGCTTCAGATTCCTGGGCATCACCATTAGCGAGGAACTGAGCTGGTCACACCATGTTGGTGTGATCACAAAAGCAGTAAGACAGCAGCTCCTGAGAAGATTCGGCATGAACCCCAGAATTCTTACAAACTTCTATCGACGCACCATTGAAAGTATTCTGACTGGCTGCATCACCACTTGGTACGGCAGCTGTAATGCTCTGGACCGCAAAGCTCTGCAGAGGGTGTTGAGATCAGCACAGCGTATCACCAGGACTGAACTGCCAGCCATGCCGGATCTCTACAAACAGCGCTACAAAACAGTGAAGAAGGCGCAGCAGCGCCTCTTCTTTCTCAGGAGACTGAAAAGATTCGGCATGAGCCCCCGCATCCTCAGGACCTTCTATCGCTGTGCCATTGAGAGCATCCTCACTGGATGCATCACCACCTGGTATGGCAACAGCACCGCCTACAACTGCAAAGCTCTCCAGCGAGTAGTGCGGTGCTCTGAACGGATAATTGGAGGTGAGCTTCCCTCCCTCCAAGACATCTACCGGAAGCGGTGCCTGAGGAAAGCGGGGAGGATCATCAAGGACTCCAGTCACCCCAGCCATAAACTGTTCAGACTGCTTCCATCAGGAAGGAGGTTCTGCAGCATCCGGTCCCGTACCAGCAGACTGAGAGACAGCTTCTTCCATCAGGCCATCAGACTGCTGAACACGTCATAGACACCTCAGCTTCACTACTGGAACTTCAACATTATGCACTCCACACTGTATATAAATGCCACTTGTTTTGCACATATTCAACTCTGTATATTTTATATATTTTATTATTATTATTATTATTATTATTATTTTATTTTATTTTTTTACTATTTAATTTGTAAAAATGTGTATACACACACACACACACACACACACACACACACACACACACACACACACACACACACACGTAGGAAAATATTTAGTATACACATCCAGAAATGCATACACTATTATATATTGTACATATATTTATTAGTTTCAGGTTGGCCATTCTTGTATTTTGCTCGTTTGTGTTGTTGTGTTTGCACATCTCTGTTGCTTGTGGGGCTCGCACACAAGAATTTCACTCGCATGTGCTGTGCCAGTGTGCCTGCACATGTGATGTGACAATAAAAAGTGATTTGATTTGATTTGATTTGATTTGCATGAGGAAGACACAGCGGATCCTCTCTAATCCCAGCCACAGACTTTTCACACTCCTGCCATCCGGCAGGCGGTTCAGGAGCATCCAGACCCGCACTACCAGACACAGGGACAGCCATCAGACTTTTGAACTGCTGACATTCCATACACACCACTACACACTCACTGCAATTACAGGACTCTGCACACTGTCACTTCAACAAATGCTACTTAAATGCTCATTGCACAACTTTGTACAACCTGCAGATACTCTTGCACAAACTTGTAAATACCAACTTGTCTTAAATGTAAATACCAACTAAATTCTCTAATATTTAATACTTTTTTCCTCTCCTTATTATTATTATTATTATTTTATTACTACCACTGCTATTCTCTATTATTTTCTTCTCGATATAACTGCACACTCTCTATATGCTCATGTAAAGCTGAGGAGCCAAAGAATTTCATTATGGATAAATGTGGCTACACTGTTATCTGTACAGGACAATAAAACTTGAAACTTGAAATTTGAAACTATGTTCAAAGGCATACATGAGCACAATGCTCAATATACACAGCTAAAGCGATGCTACTCTTGAAGAGAAAGCATTTGAGGAATCAAGATCTTCCAGCATTCACCACACATGCTGATTCTCAGCTTAAATAGAACAGCTTTGTATGATTTAGGATTGAAAATAATCCTTATTTATCTTATCCAGGCCGTCAGCACAGCCTCTCAGTTCACGATCCAGCTGTTTTGGCTCCACCCCCTTGCCCCAGGTAGGAGGAGCTTCTGTGCCTCAGATGGACATATGAAGGATATCCCCTCTCCATGATGTCATCCAGATTGAAGAGTAGAAAAAACTGTAATAAGTTGAATGTTTACAGCAGTCTGAAGTTTGACTGAAGTTGTACTGTCTGCAGTCCACTGTGAGTGTGTTTATGTTTTTGTGAGTGCTGGTGTCGGTGTGCACGGGGTTGGGGGGGAATGTCTTATTGAGCGCTCAGCTACATGATGGCCGGCAGTGAACCTGTTCCAGAAGCTGCAGAAGCTCTTCCCAGGAGGTTTTGTTTGCTGTGGTCAGACAACGTTCTAGTGCAAAGTCCTGCATCTAGGCAGTGGAGTCACAGTGATACTCTTCACTGTCCTCACACATCTCTGAAGGGGCTTACTGCATGGATGCGGGCACTAAGCTCTCTATAATGCCTAATGTAGAAAGTGGTGAGGATGGGTTGGAGGGAGGGAGCTTTCCTAATGTGATGCAAGAAGTGGAGGCGCTGGTGAGCTCTCTTTATTAATGCTCGATTGTGCCGAGACCAGGAGAGTGTCCAGAATTTCCAACTGGTGCACTGGTCCAGCACTCACTGTGTCACATGTTATTAACACCATGAAAGCCAGCAGTGATCTGACAACAACAGCAGCTCAGTGCTTTTCTTTCAGAAAACCAGATTCCTAAGATTCTTAATAAGAGCACCGATAGTTATTTTTACAAAGCGAAGGCTCTGTGATTTAACTAACAGTTAAACACAGCTTAATCTGCATTTAGTCCAAGCGTGAAAAACTGGTCTGACCTGCTCCTGATGCTCCGGGTTGTTGATGATTTGTCAAGGTTTTCTCTAACCTACAGTAAAAAAGTTGAAAAATTAAAATAGCCTTTATTTATGTAACCTATAGTTGGTAGTTGTTGATATGCAAATGAGCTAACGGCAGTCTAGCTTCCTGTGGGTTTACTGCTTACCTCATTATTTGAAACTTTGGCAGAGTGTAATATGAAGATCGGTCACTGGAGGAGATCTAAAGCAGAATAGGTTTATATGTCTGTATCAGCTGCCACACATGAAAAGTCTGAGCAGAGCAGAAGAGCAGGAGAAGAGATGTCACATTCATGGTGCCTCCTTTTAGTGAATATATGTGGACAAAACTGTAGGTTCACTTTATTTTAATGTCTTCTTTTAGTGCAGCCTCAGATTGTTCCTAAGGTACTTCCTTGTGATTCACAACCTATTATAGAGTGATTGTCTTTAGCATAAACACTAAATATAACTTCATGCCTAGGGATGGTATCGTTTAGGTTTTATCCGATACCGGTGCCAAATCGGTACTTTTGAAACGGTGCCGGTGCTCAAACGGTGCTCAAACCGGTGCTTAAAGAATGGAGAACACAAAATTGGTCCAAAAACCTCTCATGTTCAGCTGTTTTTTGTAAAAAGATAACAATGTTAGCCTTTTCTGCAGCTATGGGGCATATATGGTATCATTCTTGGCTGGAAGCAGTGCTTAAACAATGGAAAAAACACAAACTTTGTCCAAAACCTCTCATGTTTAACTGTTTTCCACTTTTTCTTTGGTCATTTTAGTCTTTTTGGCCAGGGTGAAGGGAGTATCTGCCATCAAACAAGAAGACAGCCGTATGTAGCTATGATGGTGTTTGCTAGTTCACCTTACATGCATTAATGTAATAATGTGGTTATCCTACTCAACGTAAATTACACACGAACAACATTAAGCTACTCACGCAGAGAAGAACGGCTGCTGCTGCCATCATCATCCGTCATCATTTCTGCTACACTGGCAGGGCTAGGGGCCAGGACTCTAATCTTCGGGTTTTTGGGGGATGTTGCATAACAGGCAACCCATCCGCAGTAGATGTGCACGGAGTGAGGTCTCGCAGCAAGCTATCAAATACGGCGCATTTCTGGGCTTTTAAAAAAAACGCTATGCATCGCCAGGTGTTTCATCGGATTTGAGGTGTTACCTCCTTTGACAGTATCACAGTATCAGCTTAAAGCACTTGTTGCAGGCTGCTGAGTTTGCATATTTTGCTGTGAAGTACAGCCAGACTTTTGACCGCTTCGCCTTGGACGTTTTTAATCTGTAGCTCTGCTCTAAAAGAACGTACGTACCTGGACCCGCCTACTATCCTCGGAAACGTGAAATGATTGGCTAGAAGTGTATCACAGCTCAGGAAAAAAAAGCACCGAAATAAAGCACCGAAATGTGCGCTGCTTTTCAGTCTGGTTACTACCGTTTATGTCAGAACCGGTGCCATCATGACACCGGACACCGGTACCCATCCCTATTCATGCCTTATACAAGCATTCACCGCAGGCTATATCTGCTGTAAAGCCAAAATGACATCAGGCTGGACATTCAATGGACACAAGGTTTGGGCTGAAATTACTGTAACTGTGCTAAAATAACTAAAAATCAGATTTCTGCTGAGCGTAATAATTCCCATCTCTGTGGCTCAGTGCAGTCTGGCTCCGTCAGCTCGGGTCGCTGATGGGAGCTGACACTGAAGCATCCCCTGTTGTGTCGCCCTGAACAAAACCTGCTTCAGACATGATGACTGTGTCTGTGCTGCCGTTACACCGAGCAGAGCGTCTGTGTGTTGATGGAGGAGCCGAAGCCGCTGTTGCTGCTCTGTACAATAAATCAGCGAGGATGAGAGCATCAGCTCCCCATCCCTGCTCTCCCTCTCTGTCCGTCCGTCTGTCCAGCATACCTGCCGTTTCTTCTCCCCTCTCTACTCTTTCTGCGTGGACAGCCGTGATGTCCTCTTTAAGCCACTCCATGTGAGCATGGCGCCCCCAAGAGGCCGGTCCTGCCGCCTCGTCACCGCCACCACCACCTCCTCCTTTTTCTTCTCCTCCTTTTTCTTCTCCTCTTGCAGCAGCAGTGGGGCACATCATGAATATTTCAGCGGGTTTAACTCCACTTAAAATATGCATTCTAATTGGGCCTAAGTGCCGCAGCTTCACTCTGAGTAGCTTTCCAGGTTTCTCCCTCCACTCCCTCCCTAACTGACACGTTTCACATGCTTGATATATTTTTTTAATGTTGCTTACTGATCTGTTTCTTCCTCTCGCTGAAATTTGCTGGAAACTCTTCAGAGAGCGCATCAATTTACAGCGTCATCATCTCACATAGGTGCATGGCAGACGGGGGCCAACCTCACTCCCAGTGCTTCCACTTGGGTGGATAATGCTGCATTATATGCATAAGAGATTTCTTCATTAATATTCTTCTTCAGTTTAAAAATTCTGCTAATTCACCTTTAATTGGTACCAGAGCACAGCTAGTTTCATGTCTTTTATCAGCAAGATTCAGGGGTTCTTAGTTTGTAGGCTCTGCTTCCTTTAGGCAACAAACTGGATTAAAGGTTGTCCTTTGCAAAGCCACAACAGTGAGACTGTCACACTCCCCAAGGTTTTCAGCTGCTTCCACTGTTATTTTCTCCCCATGCCTTCTCTGTTCCCTTGCCTTCTATAATCGTGTTTAGTGGGTTAATCCATATGAAATCAGCCAAATCTGGAAAAACTTCCAGCCTGACCCCCTTCAGAATCAGCTGTTTTTCTGTACTGTAACTTTGATTCATTTAATGAGGCCTTGCAGCATGTTACACATTGTGGATTAAAATTTCATGCTTTCAATTCATGTTGTGTTTCCAACATTTTGACCTGACATAACTCTGACTACATGAAATATAAACATGGAATTTTTAATGCTGGAAAATATATTTAGGCTCTGATTAAATACAAGAAAATTTTCAAGGTCCACTCCAAGAGTCACAGAAGACACGGTGTGGATACTGATGTCTTTGAAGGCAAAGATATCAGTTTATCTGATGGGTCATGTAGCCTGAGGTGGTCAGCTGGTGACCCTGATGTTAGCCTCCATGTCTCCATGTTAGTTAATGTGTTTTTGTTATTTTGTTTTACTTTGAAAGTTTGTTTTCTCATGTGTCTTATTTTGGTTACACTTCCTGTTTAGTTTCTCCTTAGAGATTTTCAGCTGTTGCTGATTGTCTCCGCCTGTGCTTTGTTACCACCTGTGTCTTGTCTCATAATCATCCAACTTTGTTTTCACTGTTAGCCAGTTTTAGCGTTTTGTTGTCTTAGATCATGTGTGGGGAACTCCAGGCCTCAAGGGCCAGTGTCCTGCAGGTTTTAGATATCACCCTGGGTCAACACACCTAAAACAAATGATTAGGTCATTACCAGGCCTTGAGGACATGTTTAGGAACTAATTTAGCCATTTAAATCAGCTGTTTTGTATCGAGGACACATTTAAGCCGGCAGGACACCGGCCCATGAGGTTGTCCTGCCTTCGATGATCCACTGGTTTATTAGTTTTTTAAATAATGTTATTTATGTTCTTGCTTTGAAAATACATTTTTAGTCTGGATTTGGATCCTGTCTCCACCACATTCAGTTACAGGACAAATAATAAAACACATCTTTCAGTGCAGGAAAACTTGATGTTATGCAGTAGCTAAGTCATTCCATATCCAGTTATGACAATCATAGTTTAGCTACAACATGGTTTATTGTGAAATCTGTTTTTTCAGTGCAGTTTGCTTTTAATGGGTTACTTTGGTGACTTGGATAGGAAGACCAACACCACACCATGTTAGTAGTAGTCTCTTAAGCCAGCCTAGCTTATCTTAAACACTAAGAATAAAGGGTAACGTCTGCATGGCCATGATGAGACAAGGACCAAAACACACATTAGTGGCTTTAAAGTTTAACAGGGCTGTAAGTTTACTAACTAACTAATGTAGGGCTACTTTATTTGCAAATCGCTTCCTGCTAACCTAGCTGTATCTTTATATTAGCTATTACTTTAAAAACATCACGTCTTACTGAGCTAGATATATTTAACCTCCTAAGACCTGAACTCTTCCACAGCATGCATTTTTAATTTCTCTTTCATATTTGGGCATATTGGGACCTGATGAATGTAAAAACAAAGAATTAGCAGATTTTTTTTTTTTACCTTATTTTGTTTTTTAAGAAAAATGAGAGCCACATATGGATATTCATTTAAAATTTCGATAGAACAGTAGCAGTACAATGTCCTCGTAAGTGGATATCAGGCCCTTGTAGAGCAAAATTGAGTATTTTGGTCTAAATAACCCAAAATGTGATGTCCACATATGTGGACGGCAGGTCCTAGGGGGTTAAAGCAACAATGTGATGTAGCTAGCTAAAGGCTAATCAAAACAAGGTGGGTTTTTTTTATAAAAATCTTGCGAAAAGCAGTGATACAATTAAAACTACAGTTAGTTAATACTCAACTGAGTAGTTACATTACTTCCACTTAGATTAGCCAGTCTTATCAATTTAAAGTTTTTATATTTTTGTGCTCTCAGACAAGTGTGACCAAAACAGCTGGGAGGGGATAAAAATAGGGATTTATAATCATTAGCTGTATATCTGCAATGCACTTCAGACCAAAAATTTTTTTATCAGCTTTGCTGTTCCCGTAGCTCTGTGTCTTTGTAATTTTTAGGCGATGCACTGCATGCAGTTTCACATAATATCTGATTCATTCCTCTGAAATGGGCTCCAGCAGTTTTTACATGAGCAGAAAATGAGCGATTCTATCATCTACAAAAGAAACTGAATGCAGGAATCCAGCTTTAACACATTAGCAGGTGCAGCTCTCCACCACAACCCTGGAAACCCTCTTTGAACACTCAGCTGAGTAACAGCATTTTGACAACAAGCTCAATTCATGAACTTGACAATCGCGCGGGTCAAACCCGATGACCATGAGTGGATTTTCTAGTTATATCTACAACCCTGCTTCATTTCCTGGCTCTGTGATTTGTTTCTGTCGATGGGAACTTGATTTTATCCTTTTCAAATAATAACTTTGTGGAAATTGTGGTCCAGAAAATGAAGTGTCACAGATCTCCACAGGATGTTACACGGCCTGGTGAGGAGGAGGAGGAGGCAGCTTTTGGTTGATGCATTAAAATACATCCTGCAGTTCACAGGATGTGAGTAGCCCACACACATCATCATAAAATCTATATGCAGTAAGAGCAAATAATAGGAAAGGCCACGCACATGCAGGCCGAGACCATCAGCAGCAGCATCTGCATCAAAGAGAGGGTGAATTGGATTTGTGGCTTCGCTCTTTGTACTTTTACGCAGACAAAAGTGGATTATTGAGCATTTTAATGGCACATATGAAGTGGAGTGTGCAGCCAAGACACATCACCAATCTGAAATGGGCACTCCAGAGTTCTGACATAAAACACTAGGTGTCCTTAATTTAATTGAAATGAATAATGACTGAACATTAAGTCTTCCATTAAAAGTGGTCCGTGTGATGGGGCAGCAAAAAACGTGGAAATGTAATAGTTTTGTCCTCCTTTCAGTTTCCTAATTAAATTGCTTTCCGTAGAATGTGCTTTTTATTTCCCTTGTTTTTTCATGTTTGTGGCGATAAATCAGCTCTGACACATGCAGGACATGAGAAAAAGTCTCAGTGGCTGTAGAAAACACGTCAGCTCGCTACCACGCACAAAATCGTTCTGTTTTGTCAAAGCTGTGGTCGCCCTCGGATGTCCTCACAGAGATGTTTGGACGCTCGGTGTTGTATTTGGTCTGCCCAATGTGCAGGTTAGATTAGAAAGGGACATTTAAATCCAAACCACAAGCTTTCCTGAACCTAAAAATGTAGTTTACAGTGCCTAAAACAAACAAGCAAGTAACTGTGGAAGTAAATATTAAAAATAAATGAATAACTGCAACTCCTCCACCCTTCTCATGCAAACACTGGAGCTCCACACCTGGCTAAACCAAGGCAGAATACACGGTTTGCTTACACTGGAAACGCCATCTGATAGAAAGGCAGTCTAACAATAGCATCTGGTCAACTTTATGTTTTAAGGGTAATGAATAGATTTAGTGTATTTGGAAACTGACCACAGACACAGGGGAAGGATGTGGATGACAGGAAGTAGGGAACAGGAACAACATATTCACATTTCAAAGTAAAAGACCCAAAGCAATCCTTTTGAAACACGTCCAGTGTGATTTAACACTTTACAGAGAATGAAACAAAACTATGTCTTTTTATTATGTGTGTGCGGTTTTCATGTTCTAGTGGCTACTGAAGTTAAAATTGATCAAATAAAACATCAAAATAAATGCTCGAATGAGTGATTGAAGTGCGCAGACTGGCCAAAGCATCAACAATGTAAAAGATTTAACAGCTAAGTCTAATAATCTGCATTCTTTTAATGGTCATCGGGGTTTGATGGGGCTAGGTTAACTGGTTATCCTAAACTGGCCATAAATGTGATTTTTTTTTTCCTGTCTCACTGTGTTGGCCCAGGAACTGGGCTGACCTCTCGCTCTGTGGCTGCTGGGATAGGCTCCAGTCCAACCACAGCCATGAACGGGATAAGTGGATGGAGGAAAGTTTTGCTTTGTGACCTCAGTTAAACAGTTTCCTGAAGACTTCATGGTTTCAGGTCCCACTAAATAGAATGTGAAGCTAATTTTCTAAAGTCTGGTCATTATCAGAGCCAAAAAGGAAGCTTTTATCCACTGTGTGCTCACTGGCTGATAACTTGTTACCTGTGTCAGATCCTGCCAATGGGAACGTGAAGTGAATTTTTCCTTCTTTTGTAACATGCAATGGCAAACTGCTTTTCCCTCCATCGTGTTTCTAATCTTTGGTTTGGAGCAGGAACGAGGACTGTAACGTAAAAACAGAGAAGATCACAGTCCAAACGAACTGCTAAATTTAGGCCTTAATGAGTCACAACTGCTACAAGATTTAGACACAACAACACGTTTGAGTCGCATTTTTATGGACTCACACACGCTCACACACACACAGAGGGGGTCCACTATGGTTTGGAGTAGAACGAGACTCGGCTGGTTTCATCCTCGTCCGTCGCTGCAGTGACCGAGTAGCTTTGATCCTCCACTCCACTACATCACTCTCTCTCTCTCTCTCTCTGCGTTTCTATGTGTCTCACCCTCGCTCACCCTCTCTCTCTCCTCAAACATAATGGATAGTGGTGAGGCAGGCGCAGCGCTTTGTTGCCATGGCAATGGCAAGGGAACTAATAACCTGGTGGAGAGCCGATAAGGCACAGAGAGAGAGGACGGAGACACAATGAAACACAAAGTGGGTGGGTATGATTACGGAGAGTATTCATCATTTCCAGCATCACATGTAAACTAAAATGACTGAAATAAAATGTCCACAACTGATAAATCTGCGTATAGATTACCAACCACTTACTGAGCTGAAGGACAGAATATACAAATAAGAGAGAATATAACTTGAAATTATGTCCTATAGAGAGGAAACATCAAAGAGAAGCACAATAACCAGAAGAATGAGAAGAAAATCATAAAATAAGCACAGAAAAAATAAGATGATATTTTATTTATCCCAAAAAGGTAACACACCGCAGCAGCCAAAACATGAAAAACAACTTAGGTCAATAAAATAAATCAAATATCACAAAACAAAACAGCTCAGAAACGTAGAGAAATATTTATTCTATTATACTTACTCTTCATTTATTTAACATGGCTCCTTTAGTATGAGGAGCTTAATAAGTAAAATCACATCAGTGCAGGCCCAGTGGGATGAGATGATGTGTCTCTGTCCTCGTGGAAGCTGGGCTGAAGCAGCTGCAGACGCTGGGCCAGGTTATCCAGGTAAGGAGATCACCTCTGCTTCACCTGATCCAATCAGAGAGTCCATTCAAACTGGGTTCAAACAACAAGGACGACGACTTCCCTCAGCAGGTCACACGGACGCACCGCTGGCAGACCAATATTCAGGCCACCGTCTTTGTCATGCCTCACACACTGGATAGGTCCCATAGAGAGACGGAGCCTTTATTCCCAAAGAACCACATGCACATGACTGTCGAGGTGTTAAAGTCTTGGAGTACCATTCAAAATCCAAAACACAAGCTTTTCCTGAACCTAATAAAGTAGTTTTAAGTGCGTAAAATAAATCACCAAGTAAAGGTAAAATAAATAAAATAAATAACTGCAACCCCTCCATCCTCCTAATGCAGACACTGAAGCTCCACGACAGGCTAAACTGAGCCATCAAAACTTTTGGTTAAATTGGAGATCAAATGTAAAAGAAAGTCAGTGTCTGTGATCTGTTTAAAGAATGATGGTGAAAATAGCTGCCATTATTTAACTGCTTTAACCACAGTGTCAGAGACAAATGTCCATCTAGTCTTTTTCAGTGGCACAATAACCAGATGAACAATGAGAACAATAAAATTAGCACATGAAAGCAAGACATTTTGTCATGGTTTTATTTGTTCTGAGTTTTGAATCATCGGGTTTCTTCGGTAGTTCTGTGTTCAGGATTTTTTTAACTTCCTGTTTTACTCTGAAAGTTACCCTTTTTTCACATCTTGTGCTACTTCCTGTGTCTTTCCCTTGTGTCTCCCCGATCGTCCATCAGCCTGTATGAAGTCCTGTGTGGTTCATGCTGTCTGTTCGTGTTCTTCCTGTTATTCTTCAGGCTTCAGGTTAGCTTCCTGGCTTAAGTCCTGTCCCCTGCCAGCACCTTTTCTTCATGCTTCTTGATAAAGATTCTTGTTGTCTGGAGGTGCATTCAGATTCCTTTATTTCTGGTGGGTGGCAGGAAGTGCTACGTGTACACGCAGTGTTCCCTCTGGGTCTGTGCTTGTCCATCTTGTTGTCCAAGCACCTCACGCTCCCCGCTATGATGGCTCGAACACTCGGGTTGTGTTTCCTCCCCTCCCCACTTACCTCTGAAACCCTGAAGATTCCTCTGCAGCTCCAGTAGAAGCTTCGCTCCGAGCAGACTCGCCATGGCTAAGACTTCCAAAACTCTGATTTACAAAACAAAAAGTCACCATTTAACCTCACGTGAGGTTATTATCCTTTCCAAGTGTTAAAGTACTGGTTGGATCAGGAAGTCGTGGTTTGTTTGTTTTTTTTGTTTTTTTGTTCTTTTGTAATGAAACAAAAAAGTTTCTTCTTAAAGCCTCAAAACTCTGATAATAATTCATATATTTTCCGGCTCTTGTGAGGTTAAAGAAGATAAAAAGTTTTTTTTTCTGAGGAGTGGCGTTGATGACAGGCAGCTGAAACATCAGGATATACAGTACGCTGTGTATTTTTACTTTGGAGTCTGTACACTTTCTTAGCTTGAACACGTTTGTGTATGTTTAAGACTTTCTTCTCACATCCTTTTGATTTTGAAAGCCAACTTGTTTTCCCAGCTGGTTTTAAATCTCTCAGATGGCGAGGTTGCGAGTGGTAGGTTTGGCATATGTAGGAGATTAAACTGTCTTTATAAGGCTGCTGTGTATTACTGAGATTCACTTTCAAATCCTGTGAAAATACACTGTGTGACGAGGCGATTTTCAAAGAATACAAAGTGCTTATGTTGTAATATGTTTGTCTCATATTCAGGACACACAGTGTATAATCGATCTGGTGAATGAAACCAAATTATATATTTACTCTTACCTGTTTTATACTGAGATGAACTTACTTCCTCTACAATGACTTTTTACAAGAGTTGGGTGGGTAAGCTGAATTGGAGATTTTGATTTTTCGTGTAATTTTTCACTCATATTCGCTTGATTTTTAGGTTGAACCATTGAGGAAGCTTTACAGCTTTGACAACCTTAAAGCAGAAACTTTAAGCCCCAAGTGACGATGAAAATATTTGAAATATTGCACACTTTCT
The DNA here is from genome assembly GCF_965226115.1 of Aulonocara stuartgranti. Lineage (NCBI taxonomy): Eukaryota > Metazoa > Chordata > Actinopteri > Cichliformes > Cichlidae > Aulonocara > Aulonocara stuartgranti. Next base: position 11,803,352 of record NC_138940.1, on the reverse strand, counting down.
TGTTCAAACTCAGTTTGAAAGCAATGTTTTTATGACTTCATTGTAACCATCATCCAACATGTCCAGTTCATGCATTTATGGTTGTGTTTACTTCTTCTTCCATAAAAATGATTGAAAACCATGGGGATACCATAACATCATGTCATTTTCTTGTATTACATAAGTTTTAAAAAATCCTTTTTACCGCTCAGAAACTGAATTATTGACTGTGAAGGTGGGTGTTTTTCAAACGATGAACACCTGAACTGCACACAAGACAGAACGCATGTATGTGTGTCTGTGTGTGTGTTGAGGGGAGGTGTTGGGTGATGGATGTACTTTGAGGTGCTCCCCCATCCCTCCTCAGATGTTTTCCTGCTCTTCATTTGATGTCGATGTTCTTGGAGCACTTCCCGGTTGACGCCGTCGAAACGCTTGGTCGCTTTGATCCTGTCTCTTCTTAGCTGTGTTGAAGTTTGTGTTTGTGCACAGTGAGTCGAGTTTGAGCTCACAGACGCTGCAAAAATCCTGCTTAACCTCCACTTTACACACATAAATCCCCCCACTCTGTTTCTGTGTGGAAAAATCGTCGTCAGCTCTTTACAGGAGCAGGGGTTAGTCTTTCTGTCTGCACGTTTTAAAGTGTTTAAACTGTTCGTCAAACATTTGCACGTGTTAAAACGCTGCAGCTTCTGCGGCGTGTTGGTTCAGTAACCACAGAGTCAGTGTCTTCCTCTGTAAACGATCTCTGATTTTCCTCTCTGAGCAATGCCACATTTAAATCTTCAAATCAGTTTAAACAGAAACTGTTTTTAAGATTAACAACCATAATGAGGGCCTGGTTTGCCAGCTGTAGGTCTGACTTTTGTAGGGATGCGAGCTGAGTGATCTGAGGCTGCACCACTGTGAGGATCCTTGGGGTCTTTTTTGACCATGATATGAATGAGGAGTCTTCCTCATACACAAAAGTCAGTCATGGTGTTCCACAGGGATCTATATTGGGACTAATACATGCTTCTCTTAGCTAACATTAGTAGAAAATATTGCATACATTTTATTGCTATGCAATAAACCCATGAAGGGAGATGATGGAGTTAAACTCCAGGCATGCCTTAAAAAGCCTGATTGACTTGTAATTTATTTCTAAATTCAGAAAAACCAAGATTATTGTACTTGGTCAGTAATCAGGCCCCATCTTATGTTAATGTACCATATGTACCATATCACCCCATCAGAGCACTTCACTATCAGTCTGCAGGCTTACTTGTTGTTCATAGAGTATTTCAAAATACTCTAACCCGTGCTCTAACCTTCAATATTCAGGTCCCTCTTGTGTGGAGCCAGCATATTTGACCAGCTGGGACTGATGGAGTGACAATGAGGTGGAGGTATTTTGGCGGCATTACAGGGACCTAAATAATATCTTTCTCATTCTCATTCCTTTCTTCCTTCTTTTTAGACACTTTTCAAATTCAACTGTGGCAAAAACATGAGGCGAGACGGTCTCCTTTTTTTCGCCACTCACCAACAATAAGATGTCCCTAATCAGGCGACAGGCACACGCACCCACTTCCTCCTCTTCCCCCTTTTCTTCATTATCCACTCCTCATTTAACCTTTAAACTCCCGTAAACTGGACATTTTGGTCATTAAGTAATAGAGGAACTTACTTTTATGACCTCTTTAGAAGACAGTGAATCACTACGTGAGCTCAGACTACACACTGAAACATTTTTATACAACACATGCAGGCCACGTTTCTCAGTCATTCACATTCAGAATGAAAAGACAGATAATCTTTCACAGTAAATATAAAGAAACCTTCAGTTTTACCCCATAGGTGTTATTTTTCTCTGCTTTCAGGCACTCGGGTCGCTCCATGCTCTTTACTATGTGATAAAAAGTAATTCTAAAGAAAGAGAGAGAACGTGTGAGAGGGAAATGTCAAATATTCTGGATATGGGAGGAATAACTGAGACGGAGGAGTCTATTTCTGACCTCAGAGGAGATGGGAGATGAACGTTGCTGCCGAACCTTCAGTGTCATGACCTGTAATCGTCCAATCTGCCGAGCGCCGGGCGGAGTGAGCGCCGAGTGCTGAGCTGTTTGTTGTTGTTCTGGGTTGGAGGTCGAATGTGTGAATAATCCAGCGCTGCACTGAGAGCCGGCCTGATGGCTGATATCCAGGAGCTTCCAGTTTCTCTTTCAAATGCAGAGAAAAAAAGTTTTCCATTTCTAAATATGTAGACAGTCTGCAGGATGAAGAATAAAACCCAAACCCAAAGCACAAAAATAAAATCTTACAAATGGTTGGAACGAGTTTGCAGTGCATTAGTATTCATATTTTAAACATTGCATCATTCTGAGTAAACACTTCACTCTTCTTATTTTACTCTTATATTACAACAATTATTTGCTAGGAGGCAGTCCTAGCAAATAATTGTTGTCCTTATGTTTACACAACAGGCATCAACTCACTGCACTCGTGGTGTCACAGCTTTGTTGATCTAATATGATGTTAAACGAGCCAGTCTAAGAAAATTATCAATGACCACTGAATGCTTTAGCATGACAAAATCTAATGCCTAATGTTTTGTGCTCACATAAAATATTTCTCCTCATGTGCTCACATGAAGGGAAACAGTAGTTGGAGACCACAGCACATCTAAAATTATTGCAAACGTGTACAAAAAACTTGCAATCTCATTGCCTATGAAATGGTTGCAGCATGAAGACAGTGAAAAAACAGCAATAAGACAGGAGACAGCTATCAGTCTGATTGGCTGGGGACAAGTTGGTAAATATAATGCAATCTGTTAACAATCCAGTGGTGATTAACACTGACAAATCACAGAAAATAGTAGATCTGTTGTCATCTTCATACAAAAAATTCAAAATAACTACTTCCGTTCGGAGTCCAGGCAGAAACTCATATATTTAAAACATCATTTCAGAAATTCCTCCAGGAACAACAACGTAGTTGCATCAAGACAGAGATTTAAATGCAAAATGACGAGAAGCTCGGCAACAAAGGTTTAATCATAAAAATGTTTCTTAGTTGAAAGTTGTGTGGAATGTATGTATAGTTTTTCACATTATATGTTTTCGATGGTAATTTCTCACTTCGTGGTACAGAAGCTTTGAGGTATAACACACTGAAAAAATAATTCTGACTCCAGTGAATTTCCAAAAGCACAAGAGAAGTGTTTCTGGGGAGACAATAACACTTAAAAGAAGTGGTTCTGTGAGGAAAGAAAAGATGAGAGGTAAGTGTGTTAGCCTAACTATTAGCCTAAAAATCCGTCATCAGTATTATATGAATCATGATAAAACACACCTACCATGTTTTGGGTTCCTGCACCTGGTCCGTCGAGTTATTGTCTCCCCAGAAACAGTTCCGTTGTACTTTTGGAAATCAGTTTTTTCCTATTTCTGTTTTGTTTTTTCCTATTTCCGTTGAGTTTCGTGTGCTTTTGCACAGACAATACACTAACTAAGAATAGAATATATATCCACTTAACACACTGTTTACTGCTACAGCTACACATGTTTCTTTTTCAGCTATTTATTAATAAGTGACTTTTATGTATGTATATATATATGTATATATATATATGTATATACATATACATATATATATGTATATACATACATAAAATATATGTATGTATATATATATATATACACACATATACATATATACATACATATATACATACATAAAAGTCACTTCTTAATAAATAGCTGAAAAAGACACATGTGTAGCTGTAGCAGTAAACAGTGTGTTAAGTGGATGCGTTGTACAGGGAGATGGCCACAGGCAGGAATGATTTTATGTGTCGTTCAGTGGTGCTTTTCGGTAATCTCAGTCTCTCACTGGATGTGCTCCTGTGACTGACCAGCATGTCATGGAATGGGTGGGAGGTGTTATCCAACATTGTCTTTATCTTGGACAACATCCGCCTCTCCGACACCACCTTGAGGGAGTTGTTTGGTGTCTTTGGTGGGATTTTGCACTAAAAAAAAACAATCTTTTGTATGTAAACATATTCATAGAAAAAAGAAAAGAAACAATGTAAGTTCAAATCGATGTTTTGGCGGGAAAGTGTTGATTCGGAGTGACAATGAACGTGGCGGGAAAAGTTCCAGAGCGATTTACTTTTTATCTTTCCTGCTCTGTAAACCTGAAGATGTTAGCAAAACATAAAAAAATTAAGGCAACCGGTTGCCTTAATTTTTTTATGTTGATGAACTTTAAGTACCAAGTTTTACTAAACTGGAAACTTTAACCCTTTAAGACTGGTCGGAGCAGGCACGCTCCGTTTTGCGTAACTATTTTTCAAATCCCTGTAGAACTGCAACCACATAAGCTAGACCAATAATTTTTTTTTCATATGAAACCTGAGGAGTTGTACTTAGATTTTATGCCATCAGCTTGTCCTTTCCTTCAATCTATGGCCTTGCAAAAATTTTGTAAAAAGCATTTGCAGCAACAAAAACATAATATTCCAGAAACACGCTTTGCCAATCCGATCAGCTGTTCATAACACTTCCTACGTTGGAATAGATGCCAGCGCAAAGTATTGCATGTCCGCCATTACCTGCCTGAAACCGGAAGTTATGTCATTTTCCCGTGTAGTTTTTTACCTTCAGGGCCTTATAAGCCTACACTGGTGTTTTTAAAAGTTATGTTTGACTTCATGCTTTTCTGAATAGGATCTGGCTTAGAACTAAAATTGCACTGCTGGAAATAGTTTATTTTGAAGCACATGCTGGGGTTTTTTTTTGAAAATTTGCATTATAATATTTATTTTCGGTTTTCCTGCAGTACATCAAAATTGGTGTATCTCAAAAATAAAACTATGAAGACACTCAAAATAAGTTTCCTATGGTGGGAAACTATTTTGTGCAACTTTTTTGTATTTACAGTTTTTGAGGGATAAACCTCTTAGAATTCTCTAACTAGAAATATATGTAAAAAAAAAGAAAAAGAAAAAAACGACAATGATTTTTTGTAGTTTATTTTACTTTTTTGAAATGTATGTAGCTACTATGGACTAAATGCATACATATTATTAAAATTTTGGATATAACGGTTGTATTGAAGTATAGAAACTTGAAATGCTCCCAAAAATGGCACTACAGCATGCAAAAATATAAAGCTAAGCTCTGGGGGACTTGGCTCTATGGTAGGTCTTAAAGGGTTAAACATCAACTTTATTCTTCACTTTCGTAATCATTCTTAGTTAAACAAAAATCAAACATCAGGAATTTGGAAAACTCAAAAACATGAAATGTAAAACTTGATAAAACTAAAGTAGTCGTTCTGTTCTGCTAAATCAAAGCCTTAAATTTTTTCTTTAGTTTAGCAGTATTTTCTTGGCATCTTCCAGTAACACACTGTGCTATTACTGTTCAAGACATGTTAAAATAAAAAATTTATAAAAGATATTAAATGTTAAAGGTGATATGAAAGAATCATTATAGGTGTCGGAAACACAAACAGAGATGTTTAAAAGGGTATTTCAGTCACTTGAGGGTTAAATCACCAGGTCTCCCTTGAAAAAGAGGTTTTCCTAATCCCATTGGGATCTTTCTGTTTAAATACAGGTTAAATAAATAAAATAAAAATTGTTTTTACATAAGTTGAAAATTAATTAAAGTTTAAATAACTCTGACAGGAATAAAATGTCAAAGGAGTTAAAATTTTTGGATTAAGGAGAACTTTATTAAGAATATTAAGTTTACTATTTATCTGCTTTGAGTATTTGGGTTTAGAGTTTAACCTGCCTGAGCGCAAAGATAACACCTTAATAATAAGCTGCTCCCAGAGACCGGCTCAGACATTGCTGCTTAAAACAGCCAAGTTCGCTCACCTTAAAGTCCCAGCTCGCATCATCAGATGTTTCCTTTCTTTGACCCAAAGCGGCTGCTGGAGTCAGCGCGTTGTTTCCTTCAGTGTAATCTGCCTTCGGGAGGCCCGAACACGCAGCTCTGTGGCTTCGCTGACAGCCAAACACACCGACACATTATCTGCTTTCTGATAACACAATGAGAAAAATTTTCAGTGGAGCACATCAACCTCTCGCCTCAGCATTTTCTTTTCTTGTTTGACGCGTCGCTCCTCATTCCTCCACCGCCACCCTCCTCTCTTGCGCTCTGTGAAAGGATCTGGAAATCTCTGAAATATTTAACACACATTACAGTGAAAAAAGAGAAAAGGGGGCATTTATTTCAACGTGCGTCTCAGGCCAAAGCTAATGAAAAGATTCCCTGACTTCGGCATTTGAGCCTGCGTGTAAAAAAGTCAAAGAAAAATGGGACCTTTCAGCGCTGCTATTTGTTCGCTGTATCAAAGAGCTGCACACTCTTACCCCTTTTCTTTCTGATCTCATTTAGCCTCATCTGAAATGAGTTTAGTACTTACACATGTAACTATCTAAATTCAATTTTCTGTGGATATTTCTAATGTACTGCATGCATTAAAAAATGTATTTGCACATACGCAAGCAGTGCTGAATTGTAAAGCGAAACTCCTCCAGTCGGGCTTATTACCCTCATGCCTGGACTCAGGCAGGGAGCAATTAATCATATTTTTGCTTTGGGTTAGAATACTGATTTCCATCTCTGCACAAAGGAAATGTAATATTTTCAGAGCTGGAAATTCATCCAGCAGTAGGTACAGTTTGGCTCAGAGGCTTTCTGCTCCCCGCTGAGCCGAGTGCCATAAAATAATGTGAGAGGAGCTGGAAGACAGATCGGCTGCTGCTCAGCTGGACGCTGGAAATGAACCGGCTGTCTCTCCGCCTGCCCATCTCTCCATCCGGGTGTTATTTTTTTATTTAATACAGTGTGTTACTGCGGGGCGGCGACTGCATTACACCGCCACGTGAAAAGCCCGACTAGAAAGATGTGGGGAAGGAATCAGGCTGAGGTTCATCCACGAACCGTTCGTGTCTGCATCAGGAGGAGGCACAGCTGCATTTTATTCACAGCGATTTGAATCGTTTTGTGATCGAATGTGTCTGAATGTGCAGGTTACACACATCCATCCAACTGCATCCACAGACTGCTGGAGTGCATCACACAGATACCTGCTAATTAGTGTTAAGTGACTAATAAAATACCATTTGTACTCAGAAAACTGGAGCACAAACACAATGGAGAGGTCCAGTTCAGTGACTTTAATTAGCTCCAATTAGTGACTCCAGTGGGTGTTGAATTCATTAATCCACCTTAAGAAAACATCTTTCCTCCGCAGTGCACCGTAGTAGTCACAGCTCACAGACTTTGTGAGTCGTGACTGGGTTTCCCTGCAAGCTCGTGTGGTTGTTATTTTACATCCCGGGTACAAGGTGTGCTTTTACGTGACATTTATGACCTCAGCCACACATCTACACCGTGTATGTGTGCTCTTACAGTGTTTTTAATCATAAGAAATGTTGGTAGTTTTTAAAAGGACCTTAGAAGCAGCAACACACACAGAGTCGGACATTATGCTCTTTGTCTTCACTTGTCTGAAAAATGTCAGGTATACTGTAAAGTGCAGTAAACGGAACCCTGTTTAGCTATGGGTCTATGATCTGTCAAACATGAGCCAGAAAGAAGATTTCTGTCACAAGGTAGAAGTTCCAGTCAGTTTTTGCAAATTGCAACAAACACGGCATCACAGTTCAATAAAGATATTTTAAGTTACCAAAAGCTACTGGATTAGTTACAGATGCTTGCAAAACAAACCATTTCTTCACTTTATATGAAACCCTGCCATAAATCTTTTACACATAAAACACACAAACGTCAGGAATCTCTTTCTGGCACCGGTCAGCTAGCGAAGTTTACCCGTCAGTGACGCTAACGTTAGCCTGTGATGCTCGACTGTGATCACGTCCATAGAAAAGTTTTTATCAAAAGTTTCATAATTTACAAGCAACTCTTTGTCTGTTTGCAAAGAACAGACACAGTTTGACATCATCAAATTAAAAATTCATTTTAAAAAAAGAGATGATTTTTAATGGGTTTTTTTCAGGCTAGAAGTTTTTAAATTTCAGGAAACAGCAAAAACGAAAACATTTTGGGCTTTAGCCTGATTTTGTGTCACATATTGCTGCATATGTTTGTTAAACGTGATCACTACACTGTGCTGCATTCTCCTTTTCTTTCAGTCAGCTGTTGTTTCCATTTGTACGTTGTTTATTTATTTATTTGGTTTGATCATCATTTATTCCATTTAATTTTTCATAAAATTTTCCTTATAACTTTACTGCTTTTGCTTTTCATTGTGCTCATGATGGTTATGTGAGTTTTGTGTGTTTATTATGTGTTTTCTGAGATTTTTGGTTAGCACTTTGAGTCGACTCTTGTTGTTTTAAATCTATGACAGGAACAGAGGTGTCTGTGGAAAATCATTCTTTCTGACTCTTAACGTTATACCATAATCTAAAATATGATAAGATAAATTTGTCCAATAATTCAGAGGAATCGCCCTCTGGTGGCCATTAGAAAGAACGCAGATTTAAGCCACTACGACCTGGAAGCTGTGTGTTTGTTTCACCGGCCCGCCCAGTCTTCGTGCTCATCCTGACAAAGTTACCAAAAAAGAAAAAACAGCACAAAGTAAACAACGCTGTGTTTAATTTGACTGACAGCATTACTGTTTTTACTTTTTCCTTCAGTTGTTTCACAGATGTCACAATTATATTCCTTTATATGCCGTTTCTGTCTGTCGGAAGCATCAAATCACTCGTTTCGCTTTGAGTGAAAGTTTGCGAGACTCTCAGTCAAGGATGCGACAGGTAAGACAGGTGTGTTCACTCACACACACACACACACACACATTCACACACACAGCCTGGCTGCAGATCCTAAAGGTTGCTTGTCTGCAAACTTTTCAACTGCTGCTTTTAATTGCACTTTTAATTTTCAGTTTGAGGTTTGAAGGCAGTAGTTTGAAATGAAAGTGCAGAACAAGGTGAGACCTTCTCAAGGTTCTTCTCATTTCAAACTCCTCCCATTACGGGTTTATTAAAATTTGAGTGAATAATGGATGTTTTCTCGCCATTAGCAGGATGTCAGATAGACGTGCCCTTGGTGTTCAGCTGTGCGAGCGCTCGCAGAAAAGGACCTGCGCTGCTTCTAAACAGGAAATGAAAACATACAAAGGCAGGTCTTTATTTCCATGTTTATCACCTTGAGTCTGGATCAGAGGTGGATGAAAATGTATAAAGCCTCAGAGCAGGAAAACAAAACAGACAAAACAGAGCAAACACACACACACACACCTGCATGTCTCAGTTTTTCCCTTTTCTCCTCGGTGAAAAGCTCGGTTGTTGTTGTTCCACTGTTGAATCACTTTTTTGACACCCAATCATTTTGCCCCTGTATCACTTCCAAAATACATATGAGGGAAAATAGCTGCTGTGTTCCTCAGCAAAACAACAAAGAAGCGGGTCCTTTTACAGATATGAGGTGTTCGAGTTCAATTTCAAGTTTATTTGTAAAGTTCAATTTTGAACAAATTTTCAAAGTGCCTTATATCTGAGTTTATGCACACACACATACACACACACACAAAATTTAAACATGTCAGGAAGAAGAAGGAGTAAATGAGACCGCGCCGAGTGGACGGTAGTTTCATCAGTTTGTTAAAAGGCATTGGGTCTTCAGAGCGGCTCCCTGAACGCTGCCTGAAATCATTTATGTTTTTCTCACACACAACACAGTTTCAGTTTCTGTAAGAGTCACAAAATGCATAGAATAGAGTTATCGAACAAAAACTAAGAGGGACGCCCGGTATTTCTTATGTCCAGCAGGGGGCGACTGTGAGTCTGGGGGGAAAACGACCCTTCTGTTCTCTTTCCTGATTAGTTTATGATCTCAGTTGCTTGTCTAAAGTCTTCATGACTACAACAAGATATTTATTTATGTATTGAGTAAAGAAAGAGGTTAAAAAATGAGCTGAAGTGTTTGCTACAACTTTTATTTCTTTTCATTCTGAATTTTTCTGCTTTATTATTTTTAAACTGCAAGTAACTATTTTTGCTCTTTTCTCATGTTACGAGTCATATTTTACATTTTTAAATGCTCTTTTATTATGTTAATGCCTTTTGTAGCTCATAAAACAGATTAGGAATTGTTTTGTTACAGATATTACTGTGTGAGTGTCCTTCACTCTCAGCCTATTCGCATGTCCTGAAAAAATGTCTTAACCGTAACGATGCAAAAAAGACAAAAAATTTACAGTTTTTTCTGGTTTTAATGCATGAGCAGGAAACTAAGACGCATTTTTAAGTGTTTTAACTTTGGCTGATCTCTCCTTCAAGATCATCTTCTCGTGCACCTCTGGACTGAGATGTTTCACCCTGAGTTGCAGAGAGCAAACTTTCAGCTTTTTGCCTCCGTCTTATGCATTCTTTTTATTAGCCACCAGGGGGCAATAACTGTAGTTACCTGAAGCTGAAGTCTTGAAACAAACCTGTGTATGGGCTCAGTCGCTCATTTCATTTTGGTTAAAATATTTTGTCAGTTTTGTCAATTTTGGTCATTTTAAGTATTCAGTGAGGATTCTGCTGGATATGAGAAGTTGTTAGCCAATGAGAATAAAGTGTTACACCAAAAACGATGAGAGAGGGACTTTAGCCCAAGATGATGCTGGCACTTGAATTTTCGGAGCTACCTGAAGCCTGAAGTTAGCATTATCATTCAACTACAGAAATGAAAAAATTGACCCGAACCGAGGCCCCGTGTGTCGTCATGGGCTGCCAATTCATCCAGGAAGCGATCTGAGGAGGCTCTGGTCTGTTTTTTTGAGTTTGTCATGTTAACCAGTTCTTCTTTTTTTTTTCCAGTTCTGCATTCCTCTCCATCCACAGACGCTGGGCTTTCCATCTGACGGTAAACTCACCACACTGCTCTTATTAGAGGCAGTCCTCTGTTTGCTGTTTTGACTCGAAGAAAGCAGGCGAGAGGATTTTATGTGAAATGATGTGTTAGATGAGGCGTGGATACGCAGAATCCAGCGTGGGGAAAAAAACAGCGTTTTCTAACTCAAAGGAAAGTTAAAGGTGAGTGAGCGTCCAGTCAAACGTCTGCACTGAAGTGAGGAAGACGAGTTGCCTCTCACCATACACACTACTTCTCAGATGTACACAGCACCGCCAGCCCATTAGGAGTTTTATAAACCAGCAGTCAAAACCATGAACTGGGTGAAGCTTTCTGAGAACAGGATTGATGCGGGCAGGTTTTTTTGTTCACCTGACAGCAGCAGTTTGTCTCCGAACTGAGCGGAGCAGGCTGCAGCAGTAATGGACCGAGCTCCCAGTCTGACTGCTGCTGCCTTCACATCAACTGATCATCATGTCAGACAGTTTCTACTCCATCAGGCTTGACTGCCAATCCAGAACAAAAACAGTGGGATGTGCCAATTAAAGCTGCCATTTCCACTCCTCCTGTCTAGTCAGAGATGTGTTCTACCTCAAAGAGGAACCTGATTTATTCATTTATTCACATTGCAGGGTAACACCTGGAGTTATTGCATAAAAAAAGGAAGAAAAAAAACAGCCTAAACTTCAGATTCCTCTGTCATTCTGCACAGAGAAGCACTGCCTTTATTTATCACCCACCCTATTTCATTTGATATAAAGAAATATAGTTGAAGCACCCTCATAAAAAATGTGTTCTAGATATTTTATTTTCTGTAAAGCTGATTTTAAGATAAAAACCCAACCAAACATGTTCTTCTTCAGTTATAAAACAGTTTAAACTAAAAGATTTGATTGGACAAAATCACTTCTTAACTACCTCACAGACCAGAAAATAAAGCCGTGTCAAAAATACCAACAATTGCAGTTCCTCTAACATCCACTTGAGGCTCTTAAAGGCGCATCAGTACTCAACAAAGTAATATATTACACTTTTGTTACTTTTCTTAAAAGTAAGGCAGTGATTCCTCTCTTATTTTGTATTATTTTGATAGTTAGTTGTTCCTTGCTTCGCTTTTAGTTTTGCATGCCGAGTCTCATCATCTGTGATTTAGTTCAGCTGTGTCTCTCCAACTGTTTCCAGTTTCTAGATTTTCCTCCTGTGGGTTTATATAGTTCTGTTCTCCCATCAGTCCTCTGGGGCTTCCTCTCGCCTCAGTGTGTTTTTTCCACTTTTTTGGTTCTGTAGTTTTCTATTTTCCCATTTTGGATTTTTTTATTAATTCAATAAACTTTCAGGTCTTCTGAGTTTGCTTCCACATCTATGCATATCTGTTCTCATGTGTTATGATGCACCTGTGCACTCAATGGATGCAGCTTTTCACAGAGCTAGCCACCATGAGCTGATAGTTACTTTAGTTACTGTAGTTTGTGTTTAATCTGCTTCATTCTTATACAGGTTCCACTATTTAAGCTCCTCTGGTCTCCTAAAGTTACATATCTGCAAGCCACTTTACAACCCAACTCCACTCCATCTCCTCTTTTTAGGGTTCTTTATGACCCAATGTTGTATTTGTCTCTCTCTCCACCTCCACCTCTTTTTCTTTTAACACTTGCTCTTGACAAAGGCAATGACACTTTTCTCCTCTCCTCCTCCTCCTCTCCCTTAGCTTCCCTGCTTAGCCTCTTGTGTCCTTGTCTAGTCTCGTGTTTCTTGTATTACTTCTCCCTGGAACACTCTCTCACAGTCTGTTCTCTAAAACCTAAAAGAGGAATTATGGATTTGATCAACTGGTCCCTGAATGCAATTGACACCCTTTTCTCAACGAGAAGTCTGGGCTTCTTGCTGATCGCAGCTGGCTTGGCCCTGACTTATCGAAGAATCAAGAAAGCGGTTCAAACCCCCACAAGGCTGCCCGCTGGGATTGAAATGATGGAACGAGGCATGAGTTTCTCAAAATGGGCTCATTGAGTGCAGCACGGATAAGATCTTGGAGAAGCTTACGGCTGCTGTGAATGCTCAGAATAACACCTCTGAGCGCAAATTGGATCACATCTTGGAGAAGCTCACTGTGGTCGTGAGTTCTCAGAATCGGCTCTTTGAGCACAAGAATGACAACATCACGGAGTGTAAGTTTGATAACATCATGGAGAAGCTCACGGCTCTCCAACAGGAGATTGAGAGACCAGTGTTGGAGTGTTAGAACAGCTTTGAAATTCTCATGAGTTGTTCGCACTAAAGTAAAAACCACCATCACTTCATGCGGAGACCCCTTCGGCGCCAGCTGCGGTCTCAAGGCTGGAGCTGAACAACAACACCCTGACTGTGTGTTGACTGTTCTTCCCATTCCATGCAAGGCCACCTGGGTTGGCTGGTAGACTGTTTACTTAGCCTGGCAGGGCGAAGGACACTGTCTCAGCTGAACTCTGGACACGCACACACAGACATATATACACATGCAGATGTACACTTGTCCCCTCTCCCCCTCCAAACGCCTTCGACGCTTATTCCCCTCCGATGCTGACGGTGGATCAAGGAGACCAGCGCTTATGCTGCAGGCCCGGATGGACTGTCTACACTGGCTGTCTCTCACCCTTTACCCACCCCTGTTGCTTGTCATGTGTTTCTTTGGTGTATTAAGAGTTTTTTTTCATGTGCTCTTATGTGCAGAGGTGTTTTTTTTCTGTTCTCAAACTGATCTCCCTGTTGGAGCTCAGTCTGGGGGGAGTTATTTTTTTCTCCATATCTTTCCTCATGTTGTGCATTTTCCATCATTATACCTCTCTGACCTGTATTCCCCATGTGATGTTTGTGTCATGTATGTATGGTCAGAAGGGTAACATGGCGCTGGCAAAGGTCGGCAGCCTTAACCCAATTTCCTTCAGGGTCAACCTTCAGGATCAATAAAGTTTTATTGAATTGAATTGAATTAATGGCTTCTTTGTTTCAGTATAAAAGGTGCTGGGAGGTAGTCAGCTACATATAAGTGACTGCAGATGGAATTATCAATCTTTTTTTGACTATAGAAGTCCTGACTGAAAGAAATCCCTGCTTTCTTGTGCATTTCAAAGCATCCAGGCCCCTCGGGTCATCTAAGGATCAGAACTAAGCAGCTTTTATTTCCTGCCAGCTCATTTAAACCAGAGCTCAAAGTTTTCATGTTTACTGTGGCCTTCCAGTAATCGAGATGAACTTCTTTGTAACAAAAAAAAGAAAGTCAAATTTAAATATAAATTCTTATACTTTTAGGATGCAAATTAAAATTTTTATTTTTAGGTTTTTGTTCTTTTTTTTTTTTTTTAGCTCTTTGGGCAAATTTTTTAATAATTGAAGCAAATATTAAACCTTTCCTTATTTCCTGTCACATATCTGCATTCCCTGAGGTCAGTGTATGCACAGCTGAGGCTGCTCTAAACATCCACACACTCTGCATGAAATCATAGAAAGAGGATATTATTTTACAGGACTCACACACAGCCAATCACAAGAAAGTTGGCTTAAAGGGGAGGGGTTAAACAGCTTGTTTCAGTCTCTCAGAACGAACTGAAAGGTGGCATCAGGGTCCAGTATCAGAAAAAGAAAGATTATTTTAAATTGTGAATCATGCAAAGCTTCTCTGGAAGAGTTGAGACATAAGAACTAAGAGGAGCTAAGACAAACTTTACTACAAACACAAAGTTTCAAATAAGCAGCGATATTGCAAACCAATATCCCTGACTCAATTGCAGAGCCAGCCTCAGGTGGACATTTAAGGAAGTGCAGCTGTGTTTAAATCTGATGTGAGGAGCTGCGATAGCTCACCTGGTAACAGGTAAACAACGGGCCAAAAACCGCAGTAGTGTGGCTTCAAGTCTGCTCCTTGTCCTCTCTCTGTGCTAAATTTAAAAAAACATAGCCGTAAACCTCGCGGCTTACGGCCAGACGGTGACAGACACCTCGTGGGTATTTTCACTTTCACAAACTGACAGTTTGAGTTTTCGAACAACGACTGAGGCTAAAATGAAAAATTCCCATAAGGATAGTGGGATTATCGCTCTCACACTTAAAGGTTGCCATCTTTAGCTTCACAGCTGTGGAGCTGTCACCGTCTGAATTCGAGGAACGTAAGAAGTTAACGAAGCATTCTTGTGACGCCGCCTGCTACCAACAACAGAAAAATTTGCCTCATTGCCCCCCAGCTGAAACTTTCATCAGTGCTAATGTTCATTAACGCTGGAAACACTGTGCTGCCACTCCGCAGCGGCGTTTCTTAACAGTAAATATATTTATGAGGCCTGACCTGTACAGTCACACCACGATCGCTCATTATCCCAAAAACTCGCTCAGCTTTTCTGCTCTCGCTGTCGTGTCCCTGACATGAGGACACTTTCACTCTATAATAAAGCTCTTCATGGCTCATAATTGCCTCTCATTACCTCCCCATTTATCTGCCTCCCGTCTCCTTAACGGGATAAGAATCAATCAATGGGCGCTCGTCTCTGCAGCGCTGCTGCTGCTGCTGCTGCTGCTGCTGCAGTTGGAGAGAAAATGGCGAGCGGTAGCAGCAGCAACGGCATTGCGGCGGCAGCGGTGGTGGTGTGGGCTGAGGAGTGGATTAGGGCCACCGCCCGGAGCTGCTGTGATGACACCATACAATCCTAATGGGCTTCTTCACGCCGCGCTCACCTAATCACCCATATCAAACCCTCTCACAGAAGAGCTGCAGCTTCTTATTTATTTGATTTCACTCACATTAAATTATATAGGATTTCGAAAAGGGATTAAATTTTTACACTTGTAAGAAGCCTGAGCCACTTAATTAAGGCTGAAAATAATACCGCAATTATTTTTGCAGAGGTTGAGAATGGAATTTTTATGGCCTCGGAGTATTTAGTTAATTATGATGTTGCACTCTGACTGCTAATTTCTGCTCAGAAACTTTCCAGCGTTTTTGTTATGTGACTGAGGAGCTTTATTTTTTATTAAATCTGCTGTGACTGCGAGGCCATTGTTATGCAGACTGTTGTTTATCAGTGCTGTTGCTATCAGTAACACAGCTCATCATTCACTGCCATATTGTTCCAACAAACAATGGATCTGTGTTTGTGGCGTGCGGTACAGAAATCTGATTTACTGATCAATGGGCTCGATGGTTTTGTCTTCCACACAATGAGGCGTGATGAGACCGTGACAAGCTGAAGGTGAAACAATGGCAGCGAGCACTTTTCTGCTTTACCTGTGTGTGTGTGTGTGTGTGTGTGTGTGTGTGTGTGTGTGTGTGTGTGTGTGTGAGAGAGAGAGAGAGTGTGAAGGTTTTCTTTCTTTGTTTTTGCACCATCTGCAAAAATAAAACTTATTGTTCTCAAACTGCAGCTTCAAACACAACAGACCATCAATAAAAGAGTTTCTAAGCTGCAGGCTTCTGTGGAGAAGTTTCAAGGCTCACACCTGGGACTCAGTGAATTGTACTGGAGCATTAGTGGATTCTGAAAGACTAAAAGTAAATAAAATCCAGTCTGATTGGGCGGTGGACAGCTAATGCAGAGAAATCAACAGAAATAATCGGCGTAATGTTAAAAACTTTGCCAAAAAAATATAGTTGGGAATAAAAGTGATACTGTACATTATTGTAAATAGAAATGAGAGTTGTTAGTGGTGTTGCTGTGGTACTCGAGACAGAGATTAGATAAAGTGGATCAGAGTATTTTGTATTCCTGGACTTTGCTAGAAAAGCTTTGCATGAATTGCACATCACAATAATCCTTCTTTAGCTTGTTCTCAGCTTTGGTGCACTCCCCCATTTCATCTGCATAAAGCAAGCTGTCTTTCTTTTTTTCTGATTGGCTCTCCCTCTCAAACAGAAGCAGGTGGGCAGAGCTTCTGTGCCTAACATGACCATACTGGACCTCTCTCTGTGACATCATACAGATCCAAGAGTGGAAAAACTGTGGTAAACTGAGTGTTTTGATGAGTCTGCATTCTGAGCTTTTGGCTCACAGGAATCATTAAACATACGCTGGCCTCAGTATTAGCAACTTGTGTCATATTTAACATGAACATCATCAAATATACAGCAGGGAATAAAAAAACTAAACTAGATTCACTTTTAGCATATATAACTACAGTGTTTCCCATAGAATCAGACTCATTTACGTCTATTACAGACGTAAAAAGTGATCATGGACTCTTATCCTTCGGGCAGGATAAGAGCTGGAAAAATGTTTATTTGAGACAATAAATGTGCTCAATCTAAAGACTTAGCACTAATGGTTCTGTGTGGATCTGAGTGTCCAGAGGCTCACATGGAGTAACATACACACACTGAGAAATAAAAAAGTTACAAATAGTTCAGTACTGCAGTACTGAACGAGAGAAGCCTGGCTGGCTATGACTGTTAGAGATCAGCCTGGGCTCTCAGAGGGTAATTAACGTCTTGTATGACAGGATGTATTCTCTGTCAATATTTTAATGTAAAGGAGATTCTCTCTGCAAAAAGTCAAAGCAAGTAGACAGAATACGGTCATGTACCAAGCTGTGGCGAAACTCATGACAAGTTAATGTACATGAGAGCGCTAAAGACACAGCCCAGTCTCACAGCAGTGAAACAGTCACGAAAAGCAGTCCGTGTTTTCATGTTCATGGACACAACTGTCAAGTGTTTCTGTGTCGGGGGATGAATTTACAAGTAATGTATTTTATAATCTCCTCCTTGAATCGCTACCTTATCGTGGTGGAGGGGTTTGTGTGTCCCAGGGATCCCAGGGGCTATGTTGTCTGGGGGCTTTTGCCCCCTGGTAGGGTCTCCCATGGCAAACTGGTCCTGGGTGAGGGACCAGACAAAGAGCGATTCAGAAGACCCCCATGAAAAGAATATCGAGGGAACAGTTTACCCTGCCCGGGATAGGGTTACCGGGGCCCCGCCCTGGAGCCAGGCCCGGGGAGGGTGCCCGAGGGCGAGCGTCTGGTGGCCGGGCCTTAGTCCATGGGGCCCGGCCGGGCACAGCCCGAAGAGGAGACATGGGCCCATCCTCCCGCAGGCCCACCACCCGCAGGAGGCGCCATAGGGGTCGGGTGCATTGTGAGCCGGGTGGCGGCCAGGAGCGGAGGCCCTGGCGGACCGACCCCCGGCTGCCAAGACTGGCAATAGGGACATGGAATGTCACCTCTCTGGTGGGGAAGGAGCCTGAGTTGGTGCGTGAGGTTGAGAGGTACCGGCTAGATATAGTTGGGCTCACCTCTACGCATTGTCTGGGCTCTGGAACCAGTCTCCTGGAGAGGGGCTGGACTCTGTCTCAGTCTGGAGTTGCCCCTGGTGAGAGGCGGCGGGCTGGGGTGGGTATTCTTATATCCCCTCGGCTTGCTGCCGGTACGTTGGGGTTTTTCCCGGTGGACGAGAGGGTTTGTTCCCTGCGCCTTAGGGTCGGGGAACGGGTCCTGACTGTCATCTGCGCTTATGCGCCGAGTGGCAGTTCGGAGTACCCAGCCTTCTTAGAGTCCCTGGGGGGGGTGCTGGAAGGTGCTCCACCTGGAGACTCTGTTGTCCTGCTGGGAGACTTCAATGCTCACGTGGGTAACGACAGCGAGACCTGGAGGGGCGTGATTGGGAGGAACGGCCTCCCTGATCTGAACCCGAGCGGTGCTTTGTTATTGGACTTCTGTGCTAATCACAGTTTGGCCATAACGAACACCCTGTTCGAACATAAGAGTGTCCATAAGTGCACGTGGCACCAGGATGCTCTAGGCCGTAGGTCGATGATCGATTTTGTAATCGTATCACCAGACCTGCGACCATATGTTCTGGACACTCGGGTAAAGAGAGGGGCTGAGCTGTCAACTGATCACCACCTGGTGGTGAGTTGGATCAGGTGGCGGGGGAGGACGCTGGACAGACCTGGTGCACCTAAACGCGTAGTGAGGGTGTGCTGGGAACGTCTAGCAGAGGCCCCAGTCCGCGAGATCTTCAACGCACACCTCCGGCAGAGCTTCAACAGCATTCCGAGGGAGACTGGGGACATTGAGTCCGAATGGACCATGTTCAGCGTCTCCATTGCCGAAGCTGCTGCATTGAGCTGCGGCCGCAAGGTGGTTGGTGCCTGCCGTGGTGGTAATCCCCGAACCAAATGGTGGACACCAGAGGTGAAGGGAGCCACCAGGCTGAAGAAGGAGGCCTATCGGGCTTGGTTAGCCTGTGGGACTCCGGAGGCAGCCGACAGGTATCGACAGGCCAAGCGGAATGCGGCTCGGGCAGTGGCTGAAGCAAAAACTCGGGTGTGGGAGGAGTTCGGAGAGGCCATGGAAAAAGACTTTCGGACTGCCTCGAAGAGATTCTGGCAAACCGTCAGGCGTCTCAGGAGGGGAAAGCGGTGCTCTACCTGCACTGTGTATAGTGCTGGCGGAGCGCTGTTGACGTCGACTGAGAAAATTGTCGGGCGGTGGAAGGAATACTTCGAGGACCTCCTTAATCCCACTGACACGTCTTCCGGGGAGGAAGCAGAGTCTGGGGATGAGGGGTGTGACCCACCGATTTCCGGGGGCGAGGTCACTGAGGCAGTTAAACAACTCCTTGGTGGCAGAGCCCCTGGTGTCGATGAGGTCCGCCCCGAGTTCCTGAAGGCTCTGGACGTTGTAGGGCTGTCTTGGTTGACACGTCTCTGCAATGTTGCGTGGAGATCAGGGGCAGTACCTGTGGACTGGCAGACCGGGGTGGTGGTCCCCATCTTCAAGAAGGGGGACCGGAGGGTGTGTTCCAACTACAGGGGGATCACACTCCTCAGCCTCCCCGGGAAAGTCTATGCCAGGGTGCTGGAGAGGAGGGTTCGTCCGCTAGTCGAACCTCGGATACAGGAGGAACAATGCGGTTTTCGTCCTGGTCGCGGAACACTGGACCAGCTCTTTGTCCTCTCGAGGATACTTGAGGGTGCATGGGAGTTTGCCCAACCAGTCTACATGTGTTTTGTGGACCTGGAGAAGGCATTCGACCGTGTCCCTCGGGGCGTCCTGTGGGAGGTGTTGCGCGAGTATGGGGTGTCTGGCCCATTGCTACGGGCCATTCAATCCCTATACAACCGTTGCAAGAGCTTGGTTCGCATTGCCGGCAATAAGTCGGACTCGTTCCCGGTGGGTGATGGGCTCCGCCAAGGCTGCCCTTTGTCTCCGGTTCTGTTCATAATTTTTATGGACAGGATTTCTAGGCGCAGCCAAGTGGCGGAGGGCTTTCGCTTTGGTGGCCTCAGAATCTCATCTCTGATTTTTGCGGATGATGTGGTTCTGTTGGCTTCATCGGGTGAGGGCCTCCAGCTCGCACTGGAGCGGTTCGCAGCCGAGTGTAACGCAGCGGGAATGAGGATCAGCACCTCCAAATCTGAGGCCATGGTTCTCAGCCGGAAAAGGGTGGAGTGCCCACTCCGGGTCGGGGATGAGTTCCTGCCCCAAGTGGAGGAGTTCAAGTATCTCGGGGTCTTGTTCGCGAGTGATGGGAGAAGGGAGCTGGAGATCGACAGACGGATTGGGGCTGCGGCTGCAGTAATGCGGACGCTGCACCGGTCAGTCGTGGTGAAGAGGGAGCTGAGTGTAAAAGCGAAGCTCTCAATTTACCGGTCGATCTACGTCCCTACCCTCACCTATGGCCACGAGCTGTGGGTAGTGACCGAAAGAACGAGATCGCGGATACAAGCGGCGGAAATGAGCTTCCTCCGAAGGGTGGCTGGCCTCTCCCTTAGAGATAGGGTGAGAAGTTCGGCCATCCGGGAGGGGCTTAGAGTAGAGCAGCTGCTCCTCCACATCGAAAGGAGCCAGCTGAGGTGGTTCGGGCATCTGGCAAGGATGCCCCCTGGGCGCCTCCTGGGCGAGGTGTTCCAGGCATGTCCCACCGGGAGGAGGCCCCGGGGCAGACCCAGGACACGCTGGAGAGATTATATCTCTCGGCTGGCCTGGGAACGCCTTGGTATTCCCCCGGACAAGCTGGAGGAGGTGGCTGGGGAGAGGGAGGTCTGGACCTCTTTGCTTAGGCTGCTACCCCCGCGACCCGACCTCGGATAAGCGGATGAAGATGGATGGATGGATGGATGGATGGATGTATTTTATAATATTAAGTATAATGTATGTTTTAGCACAACGAGAAGTTTATTTCGTGTCTGCAGCACATGTTCTCATCCAGAGAATATGGCTAGGTCTCACCATGGCAACAAAGGTAGCAAAGCTTTAACAGACTTAAAGCAATTTGTGCTGTATTTTCACCCAAACCCAGTCCTCTCTCGTGCCCGAACGCTAATCTGTATGAAAAGAGCTTGTTTATATCGTGGCTAAAAGTTAATGCAGATAATTTTAAATGTTTCTGTGATGTAGTGAAGAACAATCATAAGAATAAGTTTCAAATAATTTTACTAGCAAATAAACCAGTTGGTGTTTGTGGACTTCTATTTGTCGTTTGGTTTTTAAGAACTGTAAAGTTAACCCTCTCAAGGCAGGCATTGCCGATTTGCAACAGTTAAAAACTAACAACCTGATTACCCCACATACATATTTTATGAGTTTTTTTTACTCAGAAGTACCACTGCAGGACTTGGTTGTGCATTAGCAACAAAAAGTTTAATTTGAGCCTAAGAGGGTTAAAGACCAACTCTTTCCAACAATCCAGGAGCAATTAGGTGATAGTCTGTACATTTTCCATTATAATGGCGCACCATGAAACATTTTGTAGCTTGAGGATGACTAAAGTAACATTTGGATCCATGACCAGCAAACTCGCCCATCTCAATCCAACCAAAACTCTGAGGTCAAGAGCAGGTGAACAAGGAGAAGCTTTTGGCTGTGAATATATGCTTGAGTGTGATGGACCCCAAGTGGAATATCTAAAGCTGATGGAGATATTTACGAACACCAAGCTGATTATTTTAAACGTCATGTTTATTAAAGCACATCCACTGCTGGAGCACCAGCAGCCTGACTGTAGACGAGCTGCTGCTGATCTGTTGGATGTGTAGATGTGAAAGGAAAAACATTTGTTTCCACATTTATTGTGTGCAAAAAGTGTCACTGAAACTCTCAGAGTAACGGTAAAAACTTGCTGTTTGTTAAATCCTGTGGTGGCAGCTGCTGTTGTTGTTTTCTATAGTGTGAAAGCAGGAAAATAAGATCTTAAAAAAAGACGAGCAAAGCAACTTGTTTCCATGATTGACTCATAGAGAAACAGTTGGTGCACACACTGATGTAAAGACAGACGTCTGCAGGTAAGAAAACAGCTCGATGCTGCTTCCTTATACCCACAACCGCAGCCTGTGATCCAGGATGTAAACACCTGCAGGGGGAGGCACACGGGGACTTCAGAGAGTCTCAAATCTGGTTTTGTGTGTCCTGCGAATGTTGATTCAGCGTTTGTTTCTTCACGGGGCCGAAGGGCTCCGGCACCCAGCTCCATTTCCCCAGAGACGCACTTGGATGTATGGAGAGGTGTTGTTGTTTGTGTTGGATACAAACCAAACACCTGCAGCTTTGTCTCGACTGGCAGCTCAAAAAAACCTGTGCGCAAAAAGGTAGAAGAGTAATTCCTGCGGCGCTTCACACTCTGACAACTTTCCTCAGCAACTTTTTGTAATGTTTTCCAATGAATTACATCCGCCGCAGCAGCAGAAACAGAGGAGAGCAGGTTGTGTTTGTCAGGGGTAAAAATGAGAATCTGGATGTGCAGAGCGTCCACTCGTCCGTCCTGAGCCATGCTTGTCACGCAGCAGCTGAAGCATGCCTCTCCGTCTTATTTGTCCCGGTAACGTCCCGCTCTGGATGGATGACGCTCGGCGCTCTGGAGGCCCGTCGACACAGGTGAAAAGTTTGCTTCGTTAGTCACAGTTGTTTTTATTTTTCGATATCACCACCTGGGCTTTCCTGCTCGAAGTTCATGAATGAGGCACTCAGTCCCATGAGGCGTTCATGAGCCTCAGACAGGACAAATGGAGCTGATCATCTATCTCTGCAGCCGGCCGCTGCTTCTTTCTGCCATCACAAGAAAAAAAACACGGAAAACGGAAAAGAGAAAAAAAAGCACGTCACAAATGTTCCCTGTTGGAATTGTGTGATTTATGATTACTTGAATCAAAAATCATCTCATCACCTCAGACCTGCAGGTGCCTCCAATAGACTGCATATAAAGGATGGAAGTAGGTTCTAATGAAGCCGATATGGAAACGTAATCTTTTTTGTAAGCCCAGGAGGGGGGGGGGGGGGGTTGGACAGACTCCTCTGGTTGTAAACAAATCCTACAGTTCACTGAACTATGAGCTCAGTACACATTTACTGAATATAACCTGAATGTTCACTTTGGAAATTATAGCCTGATAAAGCAGAGTATGCTGGGTATGTCCCTCAGTTCCACAGTCACATCCGACCCACACTCATGAGGTCCCAAGATCTGGTAGGTTACCCATTGTAACAAGGTTTCCAAACAAGACCACAAAGTAGACTCCATGCCACTTGGTTCTTGACCTTGATTTCTCCATGTGAAACAAAGTCACGTTCAGGCAACCTCTGCTGAGGGAATCCACCCTGGATTAAGTCTTACAGGCTGGTGAGATCTGGAGGCCCAGAGGAATGAGCTGAGGCAGTGGGTGTTAGAATGAAGAGCTCTTCAGCAGCTACACCCACAGCAAAACAGCCCTGTATGGAACCATGTCTGCTTCCTCTAAAACGTACCTCAAACGTCTTTGATTTGTTCCCCCAGTGAGTGACTTCAACAGCTAGCTGCTACAGCCACCTGTGCTAAAGAGTGACAGCTGGATTCTTTGGCACTTCATCGCTGCCTCTTTTTTTGAGACCTGGATGATGGTCTGAGATAGGAATCCACAACAGGAACAAATGTATTTTTCATGACCATCATGAACTGTTAAAATCCCACCTTTTATACTGTGAAATCATTCCCAGCCTCACGATGGGTTATCGTGCAGCTACAGTGAATGTTCCAGAGAAGATTAAACTTTTCGGCCTTTTTATTTTTGCAGTGTAGAAGCAGACATGTGGCTCTGCACTGCCAGTACACTTCCTTTACAAGAGCCCATCTGGGAGGCACTTCTTTTTTAGCGTGAACAACAAAAGAGATCCATGATGAGCAATGGGACCTCCAGGAGCTGCAACCTGCTGGGAATGATCCCAGAATGCTCTTGGGAGAAGAGAATTATGGGAAAAATGTTCAGATATTTTTCCAGTGCTCTGAGGGTTGGTGGCCAGCTGCTGACGGCGAGGTCGAAAGGAAGTTTCTCTGGGAAAAGAAGAAGACGAAGAAGGGGAAGGCTTTTTTGGGTAGTGAGTGGGGACGCCCAGTGTGATTGTGTGTTTATGTGGGAGAATATAAATGAGCTCGTTCCCACGGGATGCTGAGCTGTGCCAATTATTTCGTGTTGGGAAAACACTTGTGGAAAGATGGAAAGAGAGAAGAAGAGGGAGGCGGAGAGATGAAAGGAGATCAGATTTGGCCTTTTTGTTCCCAATGATTCATCAAAGAGCGAGGCTGTGTGTCGCCGCGGTTTGTTCGGAAACAGCAGCCGCAGACTGGCTGGGTTTGTCACCCTGATGGGAGGAGATAATGCACTGACACCAACCATCCTGCCACTCACTAAAGTGTCCTTGAGCAACACAGAGATTCCCACCAGCACAGCGCTCCCGACCTCTGAGCTCCGAGCTCACTGTGTAGGCAGAAAAACAAAACACTGGAGTACTCTCCTCTGGGGACGCAGCGGTGGTGGCAGCGTTAGCTGGAATAATAATTATTGTGAAGGCCGCGGACGTGCTTACCTGCTACTTCAATAAAAAGCTTTGTGGTGGGGTTTATTTTGAAGTAGCACTTTGTTTGTTTTTTATATAAGGCCGTCAGTGGACAGACAACCCTGCAGGAAACTTTACAAGCTTGCAGCCAAGATCAAAATAAAGCCAAGTTCAAAGATGAAGGGTGATCCCACCCAGCACGAGCCACCTGGAGGAGTCTGCCTGTAATTCTCCAAGTGTGCACCAATACTGGATGAGCTACATTTTCCTTTCAGGATGTCAGCTTGGCTCCAACATCGTCAAAGTTGAACCAAACCAAAACCAATGGTCTAATTCATCTAGTTCGTTGTCCTCATGACCGTGTTACCTCGTTTCTCATTTTTACGGATGTTAATCTGGAGGTTTCATCATTTTTACTCAACTGTTATTTTGATTCCAATGAAGCTCCAATTTTCTGTTTTTTAACAACTTCTTTGATTCATTGACATAATCTGATCCTTCCCAACTTCATATTCCTACTCTTGGGCTCTACTCGAGTACCTTTGCGTGATTCACCACTGAAAATAATCTTATGCGTATATTCTTTATGTTTTGTCCTGTCTTTCTCTTCTAAACCTCCAACCGGTCGCAGCAGATGGCCGCTCCTCCCTGAGCCTGGTTCTGTTGGAGGTTTCTTCCTTTTAAAAGGAGCGTCATTTGATTGTTGGGGCTTTACCTTGTTGGGATTTGGCGCTTTATAAATAAAATTGAATCGAATTATACTGAGCACTTCTGGTCGTGATTAATTTAAAGTAAGTGAAAGTACAATACTATAACAACTCAGCTTGTAAAAGATTGATGAAGCCTCCACAACATCACTATTTGGTTAATGACGCCTCATTTTAAGCCTCAGTGTTAGAAATCTGGCTGCTGTAATGTTGATTTTTTTGGAGCCCTAATTTTAAACCTTAACGGCATCCAAATGGATAAGTTATGGAGGGTGAAATTAGCAGAGAGCCTTAAATGGTTTCTTTTCACCAGGCTGTAAACACACAGTTTTCATGGCTCAAACATGAAGTAATCATCTGTTTCTTGCTGTCTGTCGCCTCTCTGCTTCACGCTGCAACTTCCCCTCCACGTTACACTGCATCTGCAGAGGCATTTAACCCTGATAATCTATTCACATTATGAAAAATTGATTCTGATTCAAGACATAAACTGACAGCCTAATTGAACCATTTTGGCTCCTGTGTTATTTCCCACAACCCCCCACCCCCACCCCACTCTCCGATCGCATTCCTCGCTCAGTGATTGTTTTCTCATTCCTGCAGAATTAATAGGTGGAAATTAGTCACACTCGAAGATAAACGATGTGGGATCATATTCACCACGCTGCACCGCATTAATCACATTTACATTGGCTTCAATAAAACACCATTTTCAAGGAAATCATGTTCATATTAAGGTTGGATTCACTGCTTTCCAGGTGTGTGTTTATGTAGACCGAGAAACCTTCAAGCTGGAGCGAATACTTCAGAAACAACATCTCTTTAAATGCATTTTAACCACATCATGGTGCGTACTGGACTCCTGACTTTGCGTTGTTTTGAATCACAGGCAGTTCTGGATTTGATACCAGACTGGGTCAAATATAAACTAGAAGAACACTAAGCACAGACCATCACCCCAGGCTAACTTAACCTGGGCGAGGGTCTGTGCTAAACACTTAACACTGCTGTGTGAAAACTACAATAAACTAAATAAAAAAGAAATGAACCAGATTCAGAGTATGGGGACACGCTCAGAAAGTCTTATAATCAGCTGCACACTTGATCACTGACAGCAGAATATTTTTAAAAAGTAAACTCTCCACAAGTTTCACTGAACTTGTTAAACTGCCATTAAATGTCCCCAGGGCTACGGCATCCCATAGTTATGAAGGGTGTCTCTAAAGAAATTCATCGAACTTTTGTTAGCTATGCGGTGATGGTGTAGCTGCTGTGATTGGCTGATAGAGAGAAGCAGCCACACTCAGGATTGCGGCTGCTCTAACCTGACTGTGTTTGTGATACTGTAAAACTCTACAGAGCTCAGACACATTGCCTCAAACCCCAAAAGTCTGTTTCTGATCTCAGTAAATGTAACAGAGTAATTTCCTCTGTGAGTAAAAGATGCAAAAAGTCTTGCATGTAATCGACAATAGCAGAATATTTATCTATTATCTTTTAATCTGGCAGCATGTTCTCCTGTTAAAATCTGAGATTATTTCATATTACACATAAACGCAGACTAGGAGATTATCTAAATCTAGCATGTTCAATCGTGTTCGCCAAAACCATGTTATTGGAAAACACTGAAAGTAGTGAAAATATTGCACGTATTAATTTCACTATAAAAAGTTACAATGTTTTTGTAAAAAAAAAGTTTAACTTTAACGCCATAAACTGAACTTGTTTAGTTGAAGTTAATGATTCTAAATGTTACAAACTTTACACGGACATCAGTACAGGAATAAACGCTTTCAAATTTACAGGCTCACAAATCGCACCCTGGCTATCTTCGCTCTGTGCTGTTACATGATTTACTGATGGCTACATTCTATAATGTAAAGTTAGTATCATGGATCGCATTAGGTTCAGAAATCACTTGGAAAGCTAGCTAACTAGCATTTCCACTCAGAAAAGCAGTCAGGTGTTTCTTACATCTGATCCTGAGAAAGTGGCAGTTGAGGTTGAGCATAAGCGTCACATCTTTTGGACTTTTCCAGGAAATTAGCCCATCGGGTGTTAGAGAAAACTAAGAAAGTCTGAAAGGTCCTCTCTGGCACAGCTGGCTGCCGGCAGAGCCCACAGGCACGTCACTGCAACCCCTTCTGGCCTCTGCTCTGTGGTTGCTGGGTGACCCCTCTCTGGGGCTCTCCTCAGCTCTTCCCAGGAGGGTGGCACAGTTGGTCTTCGTATTCTGGGACCTCTGGATGTCTGGGGCCTGGATCTCCTCCATACCTGCTTCATGCCCTGGGGGACGGGGCTATGGCTCCCCAGACTCCCTAGCAGATCGTTGCATGGAGAAACCTTTTGAATACAAGCGTGCTGATCCACACAGGTGTGCACACGGGTGCTCACAGACACAAACCACACCTTTCTTGGCTCCTACCTCAAAGCACATTGTGCGCTGTCAATCTTGCGTGCTGCACAATAACATTTAATATTTAGTATCTACTGTTATCTACTGTTAGCTAGTTTATTGTGATGGTGTTGTATTTATTATGTTGCTCTTTTTTGTTTGTTTTCTCTTCTGTTTTTACTTCTCTCGACAGGTGATCCGGGTGTTTTTTTTCTTTGTTGTTTTTTTTGTTTGTTTGTTTGCTTTTCTTTTTTTTTTCTCTCTCCCCTCTATTTTTTTTTCTCCCTCTCTTTCTTTCTCTCTGTCCTAACCCCCAGCCATGTCTGTCCCCTCTGTAAGAACTGAAAATAAAATAAAATAAATACATAATTATAATAAAGGTCAATCAAATGGACCGATATGGCAAGGCCATGAGTAAATCCGCTTGGCATCTTTTTTGGCCTTCAGACAACAATTCTGATGACTGAAGATCCAAACGGGGCAGGCTAAAAAAAGAAGAAGAAAGAAAGTCTGAAATCTATATTTAACCAAAGAAACCATCCCTTTAAACACTGAATACAAATGTTAAACAACTAAAAACATGTAAAACATATCATTTAAATAATTGTTTTTTTAAGGTTGCATTTAGCTTGCTGTTTTTTTCGAGACTGAGATGCATTAAATATAATTTTTATACTTTTTAAAATTCCAGCAGTTTTAGTCCTCCATATCTTCAGCTCTGTGCAGTGACCTTCAAGCAGCTTTTCTCTGAAGCCAAACTGGAGTCCTTGCCCACACACTCCATCAGAGTGCTGTGGAAATTATTATATCACATTGCCAATTTATTGTCAGGGCTTTTAAAAGTTTGAGAGGCTTTTTACACTTACAAGCATAAACACACCACACACACGTAGCACACGCACAAAACACCATCACACATTATAAGTAATTTATCAGTTTTTGAGCTGCTGCCTTTTAAAGGATTTTTCTATTCTGTTCTGTTCCTGTTTGCTTAAAAAGGACAGAGAGCTTTAATCACCCTGTGAACTATTAATTTGAAGGTCAGCAGAAAAATCAGACATTTTTCTATTTTACCCTTTTTATCCTGAGGTCCTTCAATTTGCTGCTATTTGCTGAAGAAAGCTTGCGTGGTCCTCAAATCCTAAGGGAAATGCCATCCTGCTGGTGAGGTCGAGGTACAAGACCTCAGCGGGGATGATGAGGATGATGATGGGAAGGTGGATGAAGGCTGCGTCAGTGAAGAGCCTCTGGGCTTAC
Source organism: Aulonocara stuartgranti (assembly GCF_965226115.1). Taxonomy (NCBI): domain Eukaryota; kingdom Metazoa; phylum Chordata; class Actinopteri; order Cichliformes; family Cichlidae; genus Aulonocara; species Aulonocara stuartgranti. The sequence goes on along the minus strand of NC_138940.1, from coordinate 11,774,370 downwards.
CCACCCTGGGGATGGGGTAGAAAAAGTGCCCTGAAAGCAGCTGAAGATGTTAATACGACTCTACAGACTGGCTCGCTGGAGCCTCTGGTGGATGTTTGAAGAACTGCAGTTAACTTCTGCAATGTGCAATAAAACTGCTTTGAATTTGATTTTTTTTCTCCTCTGGCTCTACACAGACCCACATTTTCTCTTTAGATACCATCACCATTCGTTTGGCAGCAGTATATCACTGGTGTGATGGTGATGAGCTTTCTTTCTGTCCTTGATGTCCTTATTTTTGTGTGTAGGCAGGTTTTTCACATGGAGGAGTCTGATGAAAAATACTTTGAAGACTGTCTGTTCTTTTCAAATATTATGCTTCTTTTTATCTGAAGGTGTTTATCAAAATATGTTTATCCACTGCTTTTGTTGCAGCATCTGCACTCGCTGAACCTTTGGGTGTAAATGTTTGTTTTATGTGTATACGTGATTCAGCCCTGAGAAGCTGAAAGATGTGGGCTTGTTTCTATTCAGCGTGTTTTCTACAGTTATGTTTGTAATTCTTTAAAGATGGCACTTTTGCAGATAATAATAAGATGCACTTTGATTCCGGTGGATTATTAAAGTTTGCTGATCAGCTCACCTTTTAAAATCACTGGGATCGCTGAGAGTTTGTCTCCTGCCACACTGTTCTGTTCTGCACTTTATTACATCTCTGTTCATCCTCCTCCCACTCACTGCGGTCACTGTCGCCACCTTTTAATGCGCTTTTATCTCATAGCTTTAATCTTTTATTTCATAATTTGGTCTTTTGTTGCAGTGGCAACCTGCAAATCCGCTGGTGGACCCCAGTGGTGGAAAGGTTTGGATGGTTGCATGGATGGATATTTGTTATTAGCAAACTTGGTTAGCAAGCAGCATTCTACTGTGTAAACTGAGAACATCACAGATACAGATACCTGCTGGTTAGTGCACCCTAACATCCAAATAACCTCAAGTGTAGATGTGGGTAGCTGGACAGTGTTGTGGCCACACTACTGTCTTTGGAAGAATAGATCGGGGTCCAAATTTGAACCCAGGCCGCTTCCATTAAGTGTGTTGACCAAATACTTATTTTCCACCCTGATTTACGAATAAATTCTTTACAAATCCTACCATGTGAATTCATGGATTTTTTTTTCACATTCTGTCTCTCACAGTTGAAGTGTACCTCTGGTGCAAATTACTGACCTCTGTCATCATTTTAGGTGGGGGAACTTGCACATTCGGTGGCTGACTAAATACTTTTTTGCCCCACTGTATGTTTTTCTGAAGATCTGAAAATGGCCAACTGTACCAACCTTCTTGGTGTCTGGCAAAATCCTGGTAAAATAAAAAAGGAACTGAAAAAAGAAGTCATCATTCAGAACCCGTTCGCTCGCTTACTGGCGAGCATCTTTCCTGTTTTTATAAATTCGAGACCCAGAGTGGAAGCAACAGCGAGCAGACTGAGCTTCAGTTTGCAGAAACAAGCATGTCTGTGCACAGAGGCGACCTTCAGCACTTTCAGTCTAAATAATCTGTTTCTCACAGTCCTTTCAGCTCCAAACTTTGTTTTTTAAAACTGTGAATCCTCCGCTGTGTCTCTGTGGGAGTTTTTCCTGTTAACAAGATAAAACTGGTGAAAGGAGAAAAAAAAGGTGACACTGAGTTTGAGTCAAGGCATCACAGAGGATGAATTCCTTCTTCTCCATTTCTGAAATATTTATTCTGTTAAAACATTGAACCACAGCCGGTTTGTTTTTAATTAAGTTCGTTTGAATGGTGTGAATAGTTCAAATAAAAAAATAACAAATCTGCATTTGAACACGTTCCTTTCATTAAGCTCACCCGCAGTTTACACTGAACTCATAAAGTGACTTTTGCTGTTATTTCCTTTCAGCCTCGTGTGGAGATTTCTCCTTAAAATGTGTGAAAATCACAAAATTCATTCCTTTAATTGAGAGTGGAAGCTCTGGAGTCTAATTAAAGTCAAAGCACATCACAACATTTGGAAACGTACCTTAATGATCTCAATTTTTCAGTTTCCAGTGTTCATGTTCAGTTTAAACCTTTTCTTCCAGCAGATGTTTGTCAGGCACCAAAGAGGGAGCCCATTTCTGCCTGTAGAACCAACTTAAATTAAATAATAGTTATTATTAATACTATTATTATTATTATTATCTGTGACTGAAATCTCTGACTCATCAGATCACAGAAGACTGGGTTAAAAATGTAAATGTAATCTGTTTTTTATCCATAGATACATTTTATATAACGCAACATCATTCATTGGGTTTTGTGCATATTGAAACCAGATCAAACCTCTCAAACTCACTGGCATTGCGTTGATCCATCGACCGCATGGGCGCATGGATGCATCCCTGAGATGGTCCTGTGAAGAACTCGTGTGTGACTTTATCTCTCGCTCACGTCACTGTGGAGGAATCTTGGCCCACTCTTCTTTACAGCATCATTTCAGTTCATTGAGTTGTTCGTTTATGCACAGCTCTCCGAAGGTCCTTGATTCTTTTCTTGCGGCTGCAAAATAAGTTCAAATCATCATCCCTCCACCATCGTGTTGATAGCTGGTCAGAGGCGTTTGTGCTTTATGGACAAGCACCTCCATTTTTGGTGACATTTGTCCAAAGGACGTCTTGATGCATGCTCAATCATCCAAGTAAGGAACCCCTTCCCCCCCCAAAAATGATTCTCTTCATCTGGACATAGCGTTTTCAGTGGGTGAAACATTTTGTCACTCATCCAAAAGTCATCCTTCAGTCTCGGCTGACTGCAGGTTTCCCCGACCAGCGACGGGTGCTAGTTTCAGTCATTGTGCAGCTGTACTGTTTATAAGGTTGGTTAAACCTAAAGTCTTTTGGATGAGTGACAAAATGTTTGTCCCACTGAAAATGCTACGTGCATGAACATGTTCCAGAAGTCTTGGTTTGTTGTGATGCAGATTGCCGACCTAAGTCGTGCTGCCATGTTCTTTTTTTGGAGAGAAGAGGCTTTCTCCTGCTTCCAAACAGACCATACCTGTTCCATGTGCCATACCTGGCATGAACTCTAACCTTTCACACGCTAGCTGAAGAAACAATGGAGCTCTTGGGGGGGGGGGGTAGTTTCTCTGTGTTGCTCAGTCTGAGCTTGGGTTGAATTTGCTGGGACATCAACTCCTGGGAAGACTGTTTTGAATGTTTGGCACTTGTGAATGATGGACTCGTTGATGATTGATGATGATGATTGTTTGGAAATTCCCTCACCACCCTTCCTCGATTGATGAGCACTGCAGTCGCTGACGGCTTTCGTCCTCAGCATTCTGTTAACACACACCTGAAAGCTCCAGACCAGCAAACTGAAACACGTCTGCTTTCATAGAAGTGCTCGCGCTGACTGATGATCACTCAATCACTGAATTTGATTGTGAGTGTCTGGATGCTACTTAGCTTTTTATTCCTTTGGAGGCATTAAGAGTGGACCGCCTCTGCATTCTGGCCTAATTTGTCTTAAAGAAACTGTGTCGTATCTGAGAAACGACACACACACACACACACACACACACACGGTGAGTTTCAGGTAATCCCTGGGCTCAGCTCTGAGCTATCAGTCTAATCGTGGACGTAGCCTTGCTGTGTGTCCACACCTCTACGGCTGGTTGAATCCTATTGGCTCAGGCAGGCACAGCAAATAACCGTTTAATACACACCCTCCCTCTGTGTGTGTGTGTGTGTGTGTGTGTGACCAAACAATTGTCTCTTTTTATTTACCGGGAGGATATACTGATGTTAAAAGGCCAGACGCTGGCTGCCATGCCGCTTTCCATTTGGCTCGCTCTTTATACACTGACCCCCGCGGGCGTCGCCCCGCCCTCCCCACACTGCCTCCACCTCCGCCTCACTGCCTCTTCAGAGTCAGTGGGTGTGTTGATTGAGCTTCACAGCGCAGAGACCTTTTTCAAAGCAGATGTTTGGACTCGTCACAGCAGGAAAAGTGCAGAATAACCGTAAAGATGGCCGAGTTCCATTTAGCGCTGCATTAATCCACGCCATTCAGCGAGGAGCCTTAAACAGCTCACCTAAATGGCATGCAACCATTTATACTGGTATCAGCTACACCTGCACTTTTCCTGATATGGAGAGTAAAATATGTCAAAATGAGAGCGTGCGGTCTCTTAATGTGACACTGGAGGCGAATGGCGACTCTCTCACATCCCTCGGAGACCTGAATCGGCCATACACTCAGCCAAGATGACATTTTTGAGGGTAGAGAGCAGCCTCGAGGGTTACCAAGAGAAAAAGCAGGATCCAAGGAAGAAAAGCAGGAGGAAAGAGACAGGAAATGTCACGGGGTGCGCAGGATGTCCTCAGGGAACATGCTGGCAGAGGATGCTGGCAAGTTTCCTTTGTGAAGAGTCTTTTCCTCCTTCTGCTGATGAGAAGGTGGATAACAGATCAGATCCAGGAAGTGATTAGCCTAGCTTAGCAAGGAAACTGTTAGGGTAGTTTGATTAAATAAGGACACTGCACCGGATGTTGCTGGGGTTATTTTTTGGCAAAGGTGGTCCATCAGCAGTGAATTTAGAAACATTTTTAATAAGACCATTAGTTTTATGTGTTATCCCTTAAAACTGGCCTGAGGACAGAGTCAGTAAAAATGGATATGATTTAAAACACTATCTTCCCATTTAGATAAATTAAAATGTAACCCTGCACTTTTTCTGTCAGACAAATTCCAGCTACAGATACTGGATTACCTACTTCTGTCAGATTTTTAGATCCTATGTAGTTGATGCCTGTGTGCAGACCTTTGAATCCATCCAAAGGGCAACTCAACAGTGAGCAACACTACCGTATTTTTCGGACCATAAGGCGCACCAGATTATAAGGCGCATTAAGTGAAACAAAACAGTCAGATAAGTCAAACTTTACTCATCTCATTCTTCTTGCTTCCTCCACTTCCGTACCATTGATTCATTAATGTTGAATTCTCTGGCAGCTGCTCTATTCCCATGTTGTTGCAGTATATTAATGACTAACCTCGTATTGTGGATGGATTATCTCAGTTGTTCTCCTGACTGAAGTTTGGTCAGTTTACTGCATCCTGCCATGCGATTGCATTTGTCCCTAACAATCAGGAACCCTCACGTTAACTTCGAGTGGAAAAAAGTTAGCGTTCGTCCTCCAGCTTCACTGTGTTTATGTTATGCTAACATAGCTGTGTCACAAGCGATCACGTAGCACATCATTATATACCAGCTAGCCCAACTTCAGTAACCCTACAAACGTCACTGCTGTTTAGTTTTCTGTTTTTATTTATGTTGGAAGTGATAGCAACACTGATCACTTTATTAAAGATGAAAGAATTTACACAGTTTTTAGCTCTCAGTGACGCCGAAGTGTTCGTTTGATTTTGGAACCTGAAGTGGACAGAGTTTTGGACCCAGATTACTCCATGAGGCTCCTGACTACAGCAGCCGTAATGCTCCTACAATCCATCAAGCGGTGTGGCTTCGTAGCTTACCAAAGTCATACTCCAACATTTTTTGACAGATTTTTGAGCGCTGTGTACTACATAAAATCGGTTCGAGGTCAGTAAGCAGAACCAGAATTCATACATAAGGCGCACCGGATTATAAGGCGCACATTGTTGAGAAAATTAAAGGATTTTAAGTGCGTCTTATAGTGTGGAAAATACGGCAACTTACATTAGCTTAGAACCAGTTACCAGCGACACAGACTCCAACACAAGCTCCACAGAAGAAAAAAAAACAAACACCTGTGTGACTTCACACAGGATTCAGACAGAGACAAGATTAGAGAGCAGTCTAGCTTCTATAGGAAATGTTCTATGCTAGTCAGCAAGACCAGCTGAGCTAAGCGGACATTAGCTCAGCTGGTTTTCTTTCTTTAGTGATATTTAATGATGTTCAAAGGTTTACTAATAAAAGTGAGAATGTCTTGTAATGCAGTGACTTCTGGCCTGTGTTACGTGTGATGACTCTGGAAATATTGCTATTAGCGCTGTCAATAGATAGCAGCATCCACAACTAATGTATGCTTCCCGTCAATATGATATTTTAAGCTGGAGGTGCTTCGGTGAAAAGAATATTCCTTCTTGCACAATGCGCTTAATACTTTATGTCAGTCCACTGTTCCGTCTTGTTATTTTTTTAATACTCAAATTTCCCATCGAGAGGGCCAATGTGTGTTTATCATCTTCCATATTGAGATGATTGGTTCAGCTGCCCGTCACTACCAGATCAACTGCCCATTTGCGCATTTGTGAAGGTAACTCTACTTGGAAAAACTGCCCGAAATGCGTTGACAGAAACATTTTGAGTCATTCTGCACTCCAGATGCGTTAATAGCGTTACTTTTTTTTTATCGCATTAATCATGATGACGGCTTAATCTGCGTTAACGTGTTAATTTTGACAGCACTAATTGTTATACGATGTTATCTAAGATGGGCTGATATATTTTTCAATAATGTATAGTCTTACAAGCCCTCTCTCACATGGCTCGTTAAAAATATTCGAGGGAGTATCAGTCAGTTTAATCCACGCTGATGTAGTTCAGTGTGGTTCATATCGATGGATGACACAGAAAGAGTCAATCTGATGGTCTCTAATCATTAGACAATCTGTAAGCAGATGAAATTCTTCTCCCTGTTCTGTCTGGTATCGGATTCAAACTTCTACTGAGCCGACTAGGAAATGTTTCACGTAAAATGACACGATACCTCGAAACCCTCCTCATCGTCTGTCAGGCAGCAGAAAGCTCCGTACAGCAGTCCGCACTTGTTCTTGTCACGGCCGCGGCTCGCCGTAACACGGCAGTCCGGCATGGACGGGATGGAGGCTGACTGCGGCGCAAATACCAGCTGCCAATCGTCACACTCCTGACCTTTTCTGTGATTCTTCTGCCTGTGAGCGAGCAGAAAACGTCTGCTAGGAAACACTGCACAGTCAGTGAAGCGCAGGTGATCTCAGGGTGTGTGTCTGATCAATAAAACTGCAACACTACACTGATTACGACACTAAGTGAATAAATATACTGTTAAAGAATGGTCTGAATAAAGCAACGTGAACCAGAGGAATCCAGAACAGTTAATGGGCAATAAAATCTTAAACTCTCGGCCTGAGGTCCACTTGCAGCTCACGTCACCCATACTTGCCCGTATATTGACATGAAGAAATATAATGCAACACATGTGAACAAATAAAACAAAGATTTTTCTTTTGCGGGATCCAAGGTGAGTGTCTCTTTTTTTGACGTCAGACTTTGTGCCGTGTCTGTTTGTGGGCTTTTGACTGGCCAGCATTTCTTTGCACCACTTGTAGCTTTGGGATGCTCTTGACAGTAGTTTTTTATTGATTTTTTTTATTGATTTTTTATTGTTTTCATGTGGACAGAGAAATCTTTCAAAATGAACTCATAAACATCCCTCTTTACATACACATGTATCTGTGGATTTCATCCCATGGCCTGGTTATCCTCTCAACAAATTGTCATGGCTACTGAACGGACCCACGCGCAGACAGTTCTTTCAAGGAAACAAAAAGGGGATTTATTTACAATAGGGATCACCTTAGTGCAAAATATATGTACAGTGAGTTGGGAGGGGGTCCAGGGCTCCAGGGAGAGAAGGGGGGGGGGGAATCCACACACACGCTTCCTCTTCCACTCAGTCACCGCCACCGCTCCTCCGCACACACGCACTCCTCTTCAGCTGCACTCGCTCCAACACTCCACACACTGGCCCACTTGGACAGGTCCGGTGATTCGGTCCAGAATTCAGGTGGTTCGACGTTCCAGCGGTGAGCTGCTCTGTGCCACTGCCTTAAATAGCAGCTGAGGAAATCAGCCAGATCAGCCGCAGGTGGACACCATCACACGGGTGCGTGGGCCAAGAGTGACAGCCCGTAATGAGCTCCACCCAGGCGGAGAGGAGGAGGAGAGACAAAAAACCAAAACCAACAACAACAAAACCTGTAGCCAGCGTGGGCCAACCAGAGAGACACGGGGACCGTGACACAAATAACTTTTCCTGGTCATTGTTGTGATGCGTTCATGTATTGCAAATGTCAATAAAGTTGTTCGGGTGGTACTTCAGCATCAAGCTGACGGACCTGGCTAGCTCTACAGAAACTGAGCAAGCACAAACATTTATAAATGTTTCAACAAATATAGAAAACTCTTTCTGTGCAGTGTGGACCGCAGCATGTCTGCAAGCTATATTCACCAGGAAGGAAAACACTTCAGTATGTTAGCAATTTAAAATGATTCATGATTCACAATTCAAGACAATACGGTCAATTCACCTATTACTGGGTCCTGCTGCAAGGTGCTCTAGCTCCTCCCCCTTTACGGCAACTTCACTTCATTGGTTGGCCCCTCATACAGTGAGTAGTAAACAGATGGAGGGGCTTCTCTGTGATAAACAGAGTGTTTAGAGCAGTCTAAAGCCTGAGTTGTTGGCTCACAGGTCCACTGGACATACACTGAGCTCAATATCAGAAACGCTGGCCATGTTTAATGTGAGCATCTGTCACTGAAACAGGAAGTACGTGACAGGAAATAGGATATAGGTCCACAACATTAGCTGCTCTGTTCGGTGACTTTGATTTTGAGAAGTTTAGTTTGTCAAACTACATCTGTCAATGGCATATTTAATACACAGTAACACAAAAGTACTGGTCAGTGAATTCACTCGGGGCAGAGGAAAGTGTCTGAAGTAATGTAAATTGACACACCAGGGCCTCTAATCTTATTTCATACATTTACATCTTCAAGTTCAGCAGCTGTAAGTTTGACATAATCAGAAATGAGAAGAATTTGGTTAATAAATCCACACTTCTAACAGACATTTGAAGATAAGATCATGGCGCTGGATCAGAGCTCTGAAATTTCTCTCTGTTTTACTTTAAGTTCTATTTACAGTGTTTATTCCCTGGATTATTCCCATCTCTCTGTGCTGGTCTCCAGAGGCAGCTCCCAACCATTATCTCCATCCTCGTTCTCCCTGACTGTGTTTAACACGCTGTAATGATGGAGCCCGCCTCTGTGACTTCTTATTTTTTTCTCTGCTTTTGTGTCATTAATCTTCATTGGTGACCACGATGGTGGGGAAACAAACACATTAATACATAAATGGGTCAGTGCGGCATCAGCGCGGTTCACTGTTTCTCCTCCTCGCTGAATTTCAATAGACTCACAATGCACCGTGTCAGCAGAGATGCATGAAATATGATCATTTTACCGTCCACTGGCTATCTGTGTGACGTGATGTATGTTTAATTAGTAAATTTACATGCTTACCATGTCCCCAGTCCCCTCTTTTATGCATGCAAACACTTCATAGTGAGAAGTACGGGATACCTCCCACAGATTAAAGCTGCTGTGATTAAAAAACGCCTGTGCACACTCAACGGTTAGCACAACAAATTTTTGGTTATTAAATTCTCATTGGTTAGACTGTCGCCAGTCGAAAACACAGCTTCTCTTCTGTTTCAGGATCAATCAGTTAGTTATGGCAACCTGCAAAACACCCCTACATTGTCAAAACTGTGGACTCACCCAACGAGCTTTTAATCAGCATCAGCTCTGAGCTAACATGTTAAAGAACCCATCAGTATGGCTGCGTTTTGTTCACAGGTCAACGACCGCCATGACACATGTTCTGTCATCTTGTTTAATGCTTTATTGCAGGGATATAAAACTCATTTTACATCGTGGGCTGGACCACAGAAACTCTCTGATAGTGTAAAGACACTTAAAGACTACTAAAGTACTTTGGTGTAGTATGAAAGAATATAGTTGTTGTCTTTTTTTAATAGGAAAACTTTTAAAGCTTATCAAAATACAGCTAAAAGTATGCACTCCTTCACATTTTCCAAAGCCTTCCACTGGGCCGGATTGGAGTCTGTGACGGACCGATTCTGGCCCTCGGGCCTTGTGTTTGACATACAAATTCACCCAAATCTAAAAAAGCTCCCACCAGACCCCCCGTTTTTGCGTTTTTTACTCCTTTTTCCAGCATTTTTGACGTGTCATAACTTTATAAGTGCAACTTCAAGGTATGAAAAACACATATAAGCTCTGCTAAAAACAGCAACCAAGTTAATGTTACACAAACTGTAAGGTTCACGATCTAAAGATTAAATGGTTTACCAGCTGTGAGCATCAGTACAATGGGATCTATCATAGTTTCTGTAATATATCTATATTATTGCTAAAGCACTTCTGGATGGATGCAGATTGCATTTCGTTGCCTTGTACTTGTGACATGTGCAGTTGAATTCTATTCTTTTCTATTCTATTTTATTTAATAAACTACAGCAGATGAATGTGCATCACACAGAGGAACCTACCACCATGTGTGATTGGTGGCTTCTCAGAAGTTCTCCTTACATGAAATGCTGTCACAGTTGGCATAAAAGTGTCAGTTAATGCAACACGTTGTGATTGTCTGATTTAAAATCCTCTGTGGCCTTGCACAGAAACAGAACATGTCTTTTATCTACTAAACTGTGGACCAGAGCCAATGTTCTCTGTGCACCTCACAGATGTTCTGGATGTTTTTTTTTGTTTCGCACTTTGGACTTTTATGAAATCAAATTTGTGCACAACTTGTTTTTAGATGAAACAGTTGAAGGTAACTAGTTTATTCCATGTTTCAGCCATTATTCATTGTATTTAAGTCAGTAATTCTGTCTCATTCTTTGCCCCAAATCACCTGCGCAAACCCAAAGCATCAAAGCGAGGATTAGAAGGTTAGCTTCAGATGAAGCAAATGAATTAATTGACTAAAACTGAACAGAAAAGCAAATATATATACTTTAATATTCTGGCTTCAAAAGCAACACGATGAATCTGAAATCAAACGCAGATATTTTAGAAAGACTTCCAGTTAAGTGATCTTTTGTCCGCAGCCAAAAGGATTTACCTCCAAACATTCAGTGTGAACTTTACACAGTCGAGTTTCTTTGAGTAAAATCTAATATCAGTCACTTTGAACATCAGCAGCAGGTCCTTCATAGAAGTTTAAAGTCTCGCTAACCTTCAACTGAACTTTGAAAATGAGTCATTGAGGTGAATTCAGTCAGTTTGTGTTTACTGTGAAAAGAAGAGCACAAGAGGATCCACTTCATCGGCTCCTGCTCGTTATTCGCGCTCGCTCCTTAATATGTGGGTGCATTGAAATGACTGGCGGAGTATGTGAGCCTTTCACTTCCACCGCTGCCTGTTCACAGCGCTTTCACAGGGCTTTTATAAAGGAGGATTAAAAACATGACCGGAGCTAAATGAACTAACAGGCAGGGAGATGGCTCTGCGCCGACCGGCCTTTGTGACGGGACTCAGGTACGAAAGAGAGCCAGTGCTGCAAAAAGAGAAGAAAGAAAGAAAGAAAGTTATGTGAATGTGAAGCAGATGGATGTCTTACACTCTCTGAAAGCTTGATAAGATGAGAACTCAGAGCTGAAAGAGACACCAAAAGGCAGAGGCGAGGAAAGAGAAATTTAAATTCTCTAGTTTTCTTAATGCATTCAATCAGGCTGCCTGAACGTGGCTGAAACTCCTCAAACATGCCTGAGGATCAGAAATGAAACTGCTGGCAAGTCCAAACAGGAGTCTGTGCTCCAGCTGTTGAGGCCTCCTCACTGACCCCAAATACTGAACATAAGCAGGAGCTTTCAGGGCCTAGAGGAGCTGTTAAGCCTCCAGTTGTTTTGTTTTTTTGGTGTGCTGGGCAGTTCAGCGGGGCAGAGAGCATTTACGGAGTTCATATACTGTGTGTGAGCTCAGTCAGAGGAAAAGCTACAACCAGTCGCTCTAAACAGCCAGTGCGGAGTACATTAATAAACAAGTGCAACTAAGAAAAAAGACACTTCAGATATCTCTGATGGCTCCACCGCCATTGTCTAACATCCACAACGTCCTGTGAGCCGCCGAGCCTCTGGCCTCAGAGTTAGATGGCCTGGTAGGTGTGAGTATGAGTGTGTATTCATATCTTTGTGGGGAGAAAAGTTGTAAGTTTACTATACTTGTGTGGACCAAAATCCTGGTCTCACAAGTTTGAAGGCATTTTTGAGAGGTTTTAGTGACAGGGTTACAACTGGGTAACATTAGGGTTAGGGTAAGGGGCTAGGGAAAGCATTATGTCAATTAGATGTGCCCACAAGATATGAATACCCGACGTGTGTGTGTGTCCTGTTAATTTGAGAATCGCAGCGAAGAAGCTGCAATGATAAACTGACACACTTTCATTGTTACAAGTTGCAGAAGTTAACTGGAGGAGACGCTGAGGAGCAATTGTGAGACACGGGAAGGCAGCTGCTGATAAATACTGTCATTAAAGCTCCGAGACACTCGGCGCGTCCGAGCAGGAGGATTCCTGAAGGGAAATCTGCTGCTGCAGGCACGTAATGAAGGGATAGATCAGAGGAGGACCTTTCTCTCTCATTTTCTTCTAGCGTTCTGCCTCCACCTGTAACTCTAACAGTCTCCCACAAACTGGTGAAGTTTCCGGTTGTTGTTTGGCACTGTGGTTAATAATATGAACACTGGAACTCTTAAAGGAGTCAAATACCAAAAATCTGAGGTTTTGCACTTACCGCTCATGTAACATGTCAAACCTGATTCTTTAACGTGATTTTAATAAAATTACATTTTATTTGGTGTGACCACCTTTATTCTCAGCTCAGTTCAAACTCTCTGAGCAGCATTCTGTGATTTCTGGAAGTATCTTCAGGAATAGTTCTCCAGGCTTTTATTAGAAAATGTCTAATAAAATGCATTATTTGCAAAAATGCATTATTTGCAAAATTCATCACAAAAAATAAGTTTGTGCAATTTTTCATTAACTGTAAAAAATAGTCAAAATGAAAATTGTTATTATTTTAGTGTTAAAAGTGTTAAAACTCACACTAAACATGTTTTTATTAGTTTTATTAGTTTGTGTGTTTAGTTTACAACATGGAAGGGCAACTTTACCAGTCAGATCAAAGAAAACATGCACCGATATAAACACCTCAACAGGACTGATATCGACCTGAACATCAGGTAACAACAGCAAGGCAATTATGCCTAGCTAACAAGAAGTCCACACATTTTCAAACGCGTATAAAACAAATCAGGTTTGGGATCGAGCAGCGATCAATTCTTTTGCGAGAGTTTCCAACACAGACAATGTTTTACACCCGGGTAACCTGCAGTGTTGAAAACGTGTTTTCTGATGATGTTTGCTACCCTGCAATCCGTCCTACTCTGTGGTAAAATCAGCGACATTTGACCGTCGTGTTGCTCCCATTGAAATTTATGTAGCCTATTATACAGCTGGCATGCGAAGTGTTAACTGATGGCACGACACGCAGTGAATTAATCTGAGAAGGTGCATTATAAATGAATGGCCAGGCCAGCGATGCACTTCACAAATTAGCTTGCATAGACACATTAGTTGTGCCGCTTCTTAATGATGGTATCTTAGCTAGCAACCCTTTTGAATTTTCTCTCACACGAAGAGTGTCCTCAGGTAGCCGTCTGAACGCTGGACACTTGGAGACCTGTGTCTCTGAGTGGGAGACCAGAGATCACATTAACATGTGTATCTCTGTATTAACAAACATGCGATATCGGCCCAGTTTATTTTTCTTATCATTGTTGTGAGGAGACCATAAATAGCATTTGCATTTTCTGTTGTACAATTAATTTGCTGTTATTTATTTCTTGTTATAGATAAAAAGTCTTTTTTTGTTTCAAAATAGCTGATTACTATTCGCTGATACACTGTAAAAACTGTGACTAGAGGTTACTTAAAAAAGTTATGGCAACAAAGTGACACTTGAAATAATTAAGTAGATTTTAATTTCAAAAGATTTATGTAAAATGTAGAGAAAATGTTAATTAAATTCAAATAGAAAACAAAAGTAGATATTAATAGAATTAAACTGTAAATATGTGTTGGATTTAGGGTCAAAATCTCAAACTGAAGGTTGAAATTGTCCAACTTTACCAAAAAAAATAATTGATATGAAATAAGTCTCTGAGAAAAATTACTTTGAATTTACTAACTATCTGGCAAAGGTTTAGTAAAAACTTCCTAAAATATCCATTACAAAGAAATGAAATCTTCTTGTTTTTTCAGTAAAACTCAAATTGGATTCAGTAATTTTCCAAATAAACCTTAAAAATAATGACTGAATAATAAGAGAAAATGAAATCAATTTTACTTATTTTCTGAGTAAAATGAATCAATTTCACAAAGAAAACATCAAAACAGTAATTTGTTTTATTGTGGAAAATAAAACACAGTAATTTATAATATAACATTTTTCTGCTCGTATACAATGAATTCTCATCAACAATCTCCTGATCTCCTAAATACATTCCTCTGCTGTAAATTTGTTTTAGTGTCATAAACAGTTTATCACACAGCTTTGTGTACAGAGCAACAGCAACATAAAGCATGAATGTAAACCAGTTTTGTAAAAAAGAAATTAATCTTTAGACTGTAATATCAACATGAACCTGAAATTTGAATATCCTTTACCGTTTCCTTTATCTCTGTTACTTATTTATGATTGACAAACAAAAACTTTAGTTTGTCAATCTTTTGTTAAATTGAATCACTCAATATAACTGTAGAACAAAGGTTTTTCACTCATGTACATGGAATATCAATAATGTAAATCAACCTTTTATCCCAATTTGGATGTTTAACCTGAGAAAATCTAAGACACATGTAAGAGGAAGTAACATTTCTACAGCTACAGGACTGCACTTCTGTTAAATTTTAAAGTTGTTTTAAACCAATGTTTTATAGTAACATACACTATAAACAAAGAAAAGCTTCACTAGTGATTCCTCCAATTTGCTGCCTTTCAAACAGAATATTCCTAAGAAACTTGTAGGTAATAAAAAACAAAATTGAAATGAAGAGCACAAATACAGCCTGACACATTGCAGGTCATTTGGGTAAGATATGAATAAGATGAAATTAACTTAAAAACTGAAAAGATAGCTGCATCTAACAAAGACAAACCAAAGGTTTTCAGTGAGCTTACTTCCCTTTCATTCTTTCAGAGTCCTCGTTTAAGCCAATAACTTGTTCTTGAGGCTGTTCACTTTTGGTGAGAGCTTAGCACAATCCAGTTCAAGGAAAAGTTTCTGGAATACTTCCAAGGTGTATTTTAGCTCTTTGGGATAGGCAAGATCGACTGCATATGTCAATCCAACCAGCATTGCGCATGCTCTTGGAAAATTGCCCAGAGCAGGCATAACTCTCACACCCTCCAGCACAATGCCAATGTCATCCTCCTCAGATCCAACAGCCTTGATTTTGTAGATTTTCATCCTCTGTTCAGAAAGATCTTGTGACACACCATCCTCATCAGCATCCTGAAACAACAAACACATGGGTTTTCTGACTGTAGTTGCACACATGAAATATTTCCTGGACACATCCTGTAGCTGAATGACAAATAAAACATGATAATGCCTCAAATTATTTGAAACTTGACAAACACATATGAATAACAAAAACAGAATAATGTTTCTACTTCAACACTTACACTGTACTCTTTGATCAGTTGATCAATGGACTCCCCAAGGTACACCATCAAGCACTGAATAACCAGATTTCTGGTTATGTTATTGCTAGGATTGCTTGGTGACTGAAAATGAGCAAGAATTCCAAAAATTACCATCAGATAAGTGACCATTTATTAAGACAAAACTGTGAGAATTGGCAGTATTAAAAAAAACTGTTAAATATCAAATTATCATCACATGGAGCATTATGTGCGATAATTAGCTGATGTTAATGCACATGCCTGGGTGCTGACAGTCAACACAAAGGTATTGTCAACATGCTTGACAGGTTCAATCTTTAAATGTGTCGTTTTAGTAAATTACATTAATTTAGTCATTTAGTTTTTTTTTATCTAATTTAGTTTATGTTCGTCAGAAAGGGTTTTTCCTTCTTGGGACAAAACAAAAACCCAGCAATACCTGTACTTGTGTTTTTTTGTTTGTTTTTTGTTTGTTTTTTTTTTTACTAAGAATAGACATGTATTTAAAATACAATTAAAACATGAAACCCATAATTGTGTTGTTAATTATATCAGTGACGTCCTGGCGTCCTCTTGCACTGACAAAAACATGCAAACAAATTAGTGGAGCTGTGCACCATGCAAATGAAATTTGACAAAAAAATTCTTTAAATAAAATTCCAAGCTGAAATGTCAGTGGAAAATACCTTGGCTATGATAGCCTGCAACTTCAATCCCATGCTGATCAGGTGAATTTAAGTTGAGGGATCTTCCATTACCTGAAAGGAAAGCAACATTATCATTAATCTCAGCCAAACCGATTTACTCACGAACAAATAAAACACTGAAAAAAACCAAACAATAACATTTTTAGGTTGTCTAAGTGACTTATACATTACGTTTAAACTGAGTAGCGAAACCCCGCGGTGATCTGAAAATGATGTGCCGGGAGTTGTGCCGTTCTCAGCGGCTTCAGTGACCCTCGAGCTCCCGGCTTGCTATCAAGCTGGTGGGTAGCAGATGCTCCGAAAACGTCGAAGCACTTTTGCAAACATGCGATATCTTGATAAACAGAGCAGATATTTGATGTTTACACAGCTACTTTCGCGCCTGAAAATATGTTAAAAGTTTATTTTGTGACCCAGAAAGATTACTAAGTGTAATTTTAAAACTTAGTAGCGGCCGACATTATTGGAAACTGGAGTTCGAAAAACTGACTGTGGCTGACAAAATCACTCACAACTGACCGCAAAACCTTTTCATGAACTTTTAAACGTGGATGAAAGACGTTAAAACTCATCGGAATATACCGTTGATATTTTTTAATACGGTAAAACATGTGGTTAGTTAAAGCTGTTCAGTAACACAGTCGTGAAGGCTTGGAAAGTGACCTTGTGCTAGCAGTCCACTAACTGCCATTTGTGTAAAAATACGATACTATCATTACAGTGATGATTATTAATAAAATTTCGACGTATCATACTCTTTAAAACCTTTACTCAAAACCGATATACGTTATTGTTTAAACCGTGTCTTATATTTGAACAAATTAAGAAGTCTTACCTCTGACAAAATGGAGACGTCCACTCATGAAGCGCGTGTGTCCTGCACGTGGCACAAAGGATTATGGGCGGAAGTGTACAATGATTAAAATGAAAATGCTTTCATCAGTTAAATCTATTAGATTTCTTAAATTTTTTTAGTACTCAAACATTTTTTTTAAATCTACTCAACAAACCATTGCTGAATTTACCCCAAACAAAACTGTGTAAATTTAAATAACTGAACATCTCAAAATTGTTGAATTTTGCTTAGATTTGATTAAAACTACTCATACACGTTTTTACTGAGTAATAATTACTATTACTCTCCTATTAGATTCTAATTAACCCCAATCACAGTTTTTACAGTGTAGCTGCCAACATCTGCGAACAAATATAATTCTATAAAGTTGTTCTATATAGTGTGTAACTGTTAATATAGTGTTTTTTAATGCAATCATTTGGCACATTGACTTCTGAGGAAATTTTAGATGGCACTCGTCATCAGAAAGGTTGCCGACCCCTGGCCTATTTAAAATCTAAAACTTAAAATTGTCCATAGCCTGATGTTGTTACCACTGTCCTGTTTGAAGTGGAATGAGAGAAGCTGGTTATTTTTTGTGTGTGTATTGTGTGTGTGTGTGTGTGTGTGTGTGTGTGTGTGTGTGTGTGTGTGTGTGTGTGTGTGTGTGTGTGTGTGTGTGTACAAAGAGACAGCCAGGTTCATGATCGATATAAGGAAGTTTTTTCCAAATAAGGAGCCAAAAAAAAAAAGATAGAAAGATAGAAAAAAAGATCAAAGGATCCGTCAACCAAGAATAATGTTGGATCAGTGTTTCAATGTTTATATCTTTTATTAGATGTTCATGTGGTTTGGTTATTTGCATTTTTGGTTGAAAGTACACTGAGAGAGGACTTTTTGTTAGTGATCTTAATAGTAATTTTTTTTTCATATTAATGTAATTTTTCATCTAATTGAATACAATCAATTTGTGTATGATTGTCAGTCCGAAGAGGGAGAGAGGAAAGAGGGGAATGTGAGGAGAAAGTACAAGATCAGGAAGAACCAGGTAAGAAAACAGACAGGGAGCAGTGACAGGAAAAACATAAACTGTTAAACTGACAAAGAAAAAAAAACTAATTTTACTCATACAATCTGGAAGTTTTTATAATTGTTTTTATTAATATTTTGTACATCTGTACATTTCAAGACTCTTCTATTTCTGGAGTGTATTTTTTATGTATCTGTATTATATTTTACACACACATTAAAAGGGAATCTCTGTCCAAAAAACTCACTCAGTTAACTTATTACTCACTATGAGCATCATTCATCATTTCCCTCCAGTAATTAAGGTTAGGGTATGTATTTTTTTTTTATTCCAATTATTCTACTTTTGCAGCATTTAAATAAACTTTAACAGATTTGATGGTTTTGTTACCGACTTTTCAAAAAAGTGTTTTGCTTTTCTTTCACAAATGTGGGGATTAAACTGTGTTAAAATGTACAAAACAGTGATGTCATGTTTTGTGACGAGGACCCAGGCACTTGATGAGACTTGATGAATTTAAGAATCTTATGAATTAATAAAGAAATTTGCAGACTTGCACAGAGATGGTAAAATTATGATGAGTGATAACGGAGACGAAGACAACAGATGACGAGGACAGGGAGGAACAGGGGTTTAAATGCACCAAGGAGACAGTCAGAGAGAACTCAGGACAACTGGAGACATTTAAGGATGCAGGGACTGACAGAGATGGGGAAGAAGTCTCATCGTAACGAGTAAAGTTTATGTTGCCTGGCTGGGCAGCTCTCTGGGTGCTCAGCACCCCCAAAGCTCTGATCCTAGAATTGCCCCTGCTTTAAGCATATTTTTATTTGGACTGCTAAGCAGGATTATGACTTTTACTTTAGTAAAGAGTAAATACTTTTCTCACCACGGTGCAGTCACGCCTGTTAAACTTAAACGTTCACTGATTTCCTACAGATCAAAAATTCTCATGCAGCATGTAGATGTTTGCGTAGACAGAAAAATGTCCCGGGTGCGGCTTCAGTCTGTCTGCAGATAATTTCCCACGCGGTACCATATCGGTGACTTTTTTCACATTGCCATCATTTGCTGCCATTTTTTCTCCCTTTTCCTGCCTGTGGCACAGCACAGCCAGCTTGTTTCCTTCAAAACATGTTTTCTTTATTTTTGCTCCGTTTGACTGACCTTTGACCCACTTCGCCTGCAGCCTTCATCATCTCTGGTGGTACCGTGCACTGCTGTGTCTCCAATCATCTAAAATAAAAGAAGAAAAACAACAACACTGACTTATGAGAGTCTGACAGCTGCTGCTCACAGGTCTGAACACGGTGTCGGCGGGCATGCCTACCACTGAACTTTGATTTTGCCATTTTGAGATAAGATGCGGGAGGGGCTGGAGAGCTAGCAGGTCCGTATATAGGAAGCGGCGTATTTTACCTGCAGGGTGTTTCCATTTCTGCTCCCTCTGCTGGGTTAGATATTATACACTGTAATTCAGCCGGGGGAATAATTGACCTGTCAGCGGGTTCACGCCACCAGTCCCGTCACTCAGCAGCAGCGGCCCTGTTCCTGCAGATTGATACAGCCCGGTTCCCCCTCAGAGGGCTCGTAACCTTACAGACATTTCACACTCAGACATAAAGATGAGGAGCTGCTGGAGAGCTGCTGCTTTTCCCCTCAGCTGCTCAAACTCAGCATCAACACACTGAAACTGAAGCTTTGCCTCCATCAAGGCTCGATCAGCTGAATTGATGGAGGCAATTCAAGAGGTATATATCCATATTCTGCTTTTCCTAAATCTTGCCTTTATCTCCTGTCCCATGTGGATGTTCATATTAAAGATGACTACAGCTACTAATAATGAGGTCATAGTATGTACAGTAATGTTTTCCTGCACACTGCTCTAAACACTCAGGTTGACAGTTTTTTCTGCTCTTGGATCTTTATATCTGAATGAGGGGATCTCCTAATATGGTCATTTTAGGCACAGGAGCTCCACCAACATGATGTGCAAATCTTTTGCAGCCAGTCACAGCAGGTGTAACGGCTGCCTGTGATTGGTGTGGGAGCTGCTGCAAGATTCTCTGTTTGAAGTTTATTTTTGGTCACATGATTTAAAACTTTTTGTTCATCTGTAGTTCAGATTCTGAATAAAAATGTGAATAAAATAAAAAATTTAATTAAAAATTAATTAAAAATAAATGCTAAAAAAATGTCATAACATGCTGAATAAGAAGTAAAAAACAAACTAGAACATAATCTGAATAGAATGCTAGCCACAAAGTTAAATAAAATACAGTGAATTAAAATGTTAAAATATATATTCATATACATTTTTAAGTTTTTTGTGCTGAAATCGTGTTTTTACAGCTTTGTTTTCTCTGTTTTCCATGGATGTTATCTCATGTCCAACACAGCAGGAACAAATATTTGACAAACAATGACAATGACCCAATAATCCTTCAGCCTGGCATGCTGACGTTCTGTACGCTTCAGAAAGGATCGTCCACGCATGACTGCAGCTCGCCGTGACGCCGTCGCCACAGATCTGCGAGCAGCGATAACACGCAGGAGGATTAAAAGCGGGCGACTCTTCGTCCTTGTTCGCAGTTCGTCTTTGAAGCTGAACCTGTCAGCTGGTGGAGAGACACGACGGTCTGTCAGGACAGGGAGGGGGTCCACACACACACACACACACACACTTACCATAATCAGCAGGTGAGTACAGTAAGGGACAAACTGTTGGAAAGTGACTGTGTCCTCCCTGTCAGCTTGAAGCAGCTGCTGGAGGAACAAACCTGCAGCATTAGAGCTTCACACTAACCCTAAGCCATTTGTAAAGGCAGAGTTTATCCACTTAAAGGTCTCAGACACAGAAGAACACAAAACATCCTTAAAACTAATACTGTACGTGTTTGAAGTCCTTGCCAACACGGTGACGCTTGGCTTCGAGCATGTCCAAAACTGCTGCTCTGTGGGGTGTCTGCAGTCTGTGGGGGTCAGTATCTATCAAAAGTGTCCAAGGAACAGGGGTGAACCAGCGACAGGTTCGTAGATGGCCAAGGGTCGCTGATGCAGATGGGCAGCGAAGGCTGGCCCGTGTGGTCCGACCCAGCAGACGAGCAGCTGTAGCTCAAATTAGTATTTATAACAGGGGGGCCAAACATACGACCAGAATCAGCCTGCCAGAGACTCCAATCCAGCCCACTGGATGGCTTTTTATCTTTTGCTACACTCATACTACAACAAAGTACGTGTTAACCTCTTCGACATGTCAATCGCTGTGAACAAAGAGAAACTTGTAAATAACTCATGAAAGAATAAAGTTACGTTGAAACCAAGCACACCATTGTTTTTCTTGTGACATTACCAATAAGTTTGATGTGTCACATGGCCCTCTTCCTATTGAAAAAACAAAAGTTGTATCCAAGATGGCCGACTTCTAAATGGCTACCGTGGTCACCACCCATCTTGAGGAGTTTGCCCCCTCACATATACTAATGTGCCACAAACAGGACTTTAATATCACCAACCATTCCCATTTTATTACGGTGTATCCATATAAATGGCCCACCCTGTAATTAGTAACATTTGAACTACAGTAGAAAAAGAAATAGGACAATTCTTTCATTCCCAGAAAACATCCTATCTGGGCAACAAGCTACTAGAACCGGTTCTGCAATTTTACACATTTACTTCTTACAGCTTAATCCCAAAGAGTGGTGCTGCCATATTTCTTTCACTGCTGCAGCAGCTTTTCCTTATTGTGCAGAAAAAATAAGATGCATGTGAAAACTGCACTTCTTCTTTTTGTCTGTGACCACATCTCTGGGATTAAATGTGCAGCTAAACTTCATTTGCACTCACAGAAGTGAGTTTCACTAGTCGCGCTTTGAGGCAACAGTTGTGATTTAGCAGTGTATAAATAAAATTGAATTTAATTAAACTGCACAGTAAAGATCAAAGTAGGCCTACAGTGTTACCCAGAGGTATAAAATAAAGTATTTAAAAATGAAAAGAAATCTATGATATTTATGACTTAACCACCAACCCCCCAACCGTCAAAAGATGAACATTTTTGCCTTTAAAAGTAGAAAAATTCATTTTGTATGTATGGACATAAATCAATGCAAAAATGGAAAGTCTTTTAACATGGGAATCTATGGGACTGACTTTTTGGAGCCAGCCTTAGTAGACATTAAAAGAAACTGCAGGTATCTGCCCCTCTTCCTGTTAGATGGGAGTTCTTCCTCCCCACCGTTTCCATGTGCTTTCTCTGCTTATTAGTGAAAAGCAGCTTCTCAACAAAAAAACGTGACCATCTTTCTTGATGATTTTTGTGTTAATTATCAATTTAGTCAAAACAGCACAAGTTGAAAGCACAGCTACAATAAAATTAAATGTTAAATCTTCTTAACAAACAGGTGAAAATGTTGAAATTTCTGTTTGCTCCTCTGTGGGCTTCACTAATATTCTCTTCTCTCTCTTTAAAGGCAGGCAGAGGAGCTCAGAGTGTCTTCATGCGAGCTGAAGAGCTCTGCGTTTCCTCTTAGCTGATTATGTAACCCCACCCTGCTGGCTGACTCGCAGTCAGAGTAATGGAGGGCCGAGCTAATCGATGCTCAGACCGTGTGATTTATAGCGTTTGCTGAAATCAGCAGTACGAGCTGCTTGAGAGTGGCGAGGGGATTCTCTCTCCGGCATCCCTCCCTCACACTGTACCGCTCACTGCTCGTAATTGGATCTCTGTATGAGGCTTCCAAGAAGTTCTCATCTGGGCTTTACCCACAATGCACAGTTCTCTCCTCATAACCTAGATTACTAATGGAGACAAATGTTGCAGATCCTGGGAGAGTTCTCTAATTGGAGGAGTAGGAGAGGAAACAGAAGAGCGAAGAGACAGAAAGCGTTTTAACAGGATCTCGACTGCGAATCTTGTAAATCCACAAGTGAGTAAAACCAGAGAGTAGAGGTTACTCTTCTTTTAAAGTCCTGTGGTACTTCAAACGCAGCCGTGGCGCTACGGCTCTTTAACGTTTTCTTTTCTTTGAAAACGCAGGAATTGATTTAAACTTTACACTGTGCTGTGGGAGAAAAATCTGAGACTAGATTTGTCAACATTGATGCTTACAGCATGTTTCATCTGCTTGTTAAGAGATGAAGTATCGACTATTTTTACTGGGCCGAGCCTCTGCTGCATGGGCGTGAGTCCTAAAACGCTGTTCAGCTGTAATTCTTCCCACATACGGCTTCTTTGATTAGCGCTCTTAGTTCTCGCAGTTTAACTTGTTATTTGGCCTAATCATATTTCTAACAGTGTCATTCCCCACCACGGGCGACTAATAACCAAACCCAAAGCAATCTGCTACAAAACCAGGCATTATTGTCATCGATATCTCAATGTCAGCCGGCACTCCAGAAGTCTAAGTCCAGTCCTGCATTGTACAGATTAGAAATATTCCCCAGGCCAGTCCAATTCTTCTAAATAATATAAGTGAACACCTTATCCACACAGTCATTTCCTCCAGATTAGATTACTGCAACTCGTGAGACGATTCGCAAACACTCAAACATATCACTCCAAGAATTACACTGGCTTCCCGTTCGCAACAGAATCCAATTTAAGCGTTCGCTGATTACTTTTAAATCACTACATGGTGTGGCTCCAACTCCTAACACCTTACATGGCCTCCAGACTCCTCAGAGTGGAGGATCAGTAGGTAGTGATATGCGGATCGATCTTGAAATATCAATTCCTCCGATACCAATCATTTATGATCTAGAATCGATTCTCACATTAAAATATCGATATTTTAGTAATTTAGGGTAAATTTGTAGTTTATCATTAACAGGAACACAGTGGAAAGAAACTATAACATTCAGATTGTCTACATTCAAAGGAACTACTTTCTCTTCCGCCTTTCATAGTCATGTGCGAAATACGGCTGCATAAATGTCCAAATTCAGAGGCTGCTTCCACCTGAGGACCCGGCCTTCGCGGTCTAAAGAAAGCCGGGTAGTACAGCACGAGCTCCCTCGGTGGAGTGAAACTGCCGTCTGCTCCTTGCTATCTAAAATATAACCGGGCTCTGGCGTAAACGCTCGACGGTCTCACACTTCTGTTTAATCATTTTCTGTTTGACGTTTATTCAGCTGTGTGAAAACCCCGGAGGAACCCTTCCGAGGGATTAATAAAGTTACATTTAATTTAATCTAATCTAATAACTTTAATCTCAGCCAAACCGATTTGCTCACGAACAAATAAAACACTGAGAAAGCCAAACAATAACATTTTTAAGTTATCAAAGTGACTTATATATCATGTTTAACCCAAGAAAGACCGTGGGGGTTTGAAGACCATGTGTCGGTCAGCTCAGATATTTGAAGTTTACACAGCTACATTCTCACCTGAAAATATGTTAAAAGTTTTTTTGCGACCCAGAAAGAGAAATAAGAGTAATATTAAAACTAAGTCGCTGGAGCCATTGTTGGAAACTGGAATTGGCTGGGCCGCGCTATGAATTCTGCGATATGGTTTTTCAATTTTGTTGTCCGGGTGGAAAATCGGGAGAAATTCGGCAGAATGGTGGCTCCGGGAGATTTTCGGGAGGGGCACTGAAATTCAGTATTCTCCTGGAAAAATCGGGAGGGTTGGCATGTATGATTGTGGCAACATCACTAACCTTGTCAAACACCTCAGAGTAAATCATATCACAGAATATGACGAGCGTATGTTGAGGCGAACTGAAGAGGAGGACACGGACAGGTGCTGCTAGGGCGAGACAGACCTCTCTCACGGAGTCCTTTAGTGCTGCAGGCAGGCAAGGTGTTCAAATAGTGCACAACTTCAGGTTTTTTATTTCTATATGATGAATTCTGCATTATTAAGTGATAAGAACAAGTAATCTGATGTCCTGTACTCATTATGATGCTATAATTTGAGATACAATAAATAAAATAAGTTTTTGTACAAAGTATTGGTATTGGATCAGTATCGTCGATACCACCCTGAATATTACTTGGTATCAGATCGGAAAGAAAATCAGTGGTATCGCACATCACTATCAGTAGGACAGGCTGTATAGGCTGATTTGCATTTCCTCTTTTATGTGTTTTGGAATTTTCTAATTCTGTTTTATTTTGTTTGGGTTTTTTTTTTTACATTTTAAGTAAAGAAAGAAAATGCCCCACACACAATTACACCAGTGCCTGAACTTTGTTTTCAACGTGTTTTTCTAATTTCTCCCTTCGTAACAGCTGTATGGGGAGTCTCTGAACTGGATCTCTGGACTGAGTTGTGTTGTTGGAGACTTTTGGAGCATTTTTTAATATATTTATCTGACCAGTAATATTGCTTCTTTGAAGTTAATTGTACTAAGAGGCCATCTGTTATTAACTGTTCTTTACCTTGTGTTAATTTTACAAAGTTTCTTTTAAAAAAGCAGTTTGGAATCATGTTGCTTTATTTAATTTCAGCTCAGTTTCTTTTATAAATAGCAATAATACTTTTAAATTTTTTAGTCAGGCTTTAGAGACACTAAAGAACAAATAAAGATCTAACAAGTCTCCAATAATATATTTTTAACAGCCAAGCTCAGATTTGATAGCATTCCCATTTTAACTATGGTGTTCCTCAAGGCTCTATCACGGGCCCACTATTGTTTTCAATATGCATGCTTCCATTCAGCCAGGTCTTTCATAATGACATAATTGATCATAACTGTTAGATGTCCCTCTGCAATCCAACCCCTTTAGCCTTTATAAAGTTTTTGCAAGCCTACTTTAATATATTTTAAATAGCCTCTAAGCTCGTTGTTTTATAGTGTTAAACAAGAAACACCCAACGAGCTGCATTCTGAGGAAGGAAACGCCTTGCCGGAAAATCACATGATAAAAAGAGCACTTACATTTTCGTACATTAAAACTCAAAATGTGCTCAACTATACTTCCTCTGAAACTGTTCATCTCAGCACAATAACACATTAAACTGTCTTCACCTCTGTGAAATCTCGCAAATCTGCATGCAGTTATAAAGAAGCCCTGCAGCAAAGTGTCAGGAAGCAGCTTCATCAAACCACCACAGAACAGACTCATATAAATGGACCACATCAAGACACACACACAGACACTCATGGAATACTCTGCTGTAACACATTGCAGATTTGTGCACAGACAACGAACTCCGGGTGTTAAAAGTTGACTGAATCCATTTAAATAACCGAAGCATTAAATAACGACGCATATTAAAGAGAGATAGAAGGAAGCTGCTGCACTGTTCACCAATTATTACAGCACAGTTTATTGCCACAGATGTTAGAAAAAAAGACTCAACAGCAGGCCAGCGCTGACACTGTACAGACTGCAGATCTGCAAGTCAGCTGCTGCTTTGTAGACACAAAATGAACAGCAGCACTTAGTGACATTATTACAGCAGATTTTCTATCAGTGATTTTCACACTTTTCATACATAAAGAGACATCTTGGACTGCAATATCTGCATGTTTTGATTATTAAAAGTTTGGTTTTATTGACTCGTTCAAGGGTCCTTTGATACATTTCAACCATCAAGTGACACACATTATCATATGTAGTGAAAAAAAATGTATCATATTCTAGATTCACCAAAATGGACCTGCTTCTCGTTATTTCCTGTCATCCAGTGGTGGATGTTCATGTTAAACATGAACCGCACTGTCGATGAACTATGTAGTTGATGCCTGTGTGCAGACCTTTGAATCCATCCAAAGGGCAACTCAACAGTGAGCAACACTACCGTTTTTTTCGACCATAAGGTGCATTAAGTGAAACAAAACAGTTAAATAAGTCAAACTTTACTCAACTCATTCTTCTCACTACTTCCATTTCCGTACCATTGATTCATTAATGTTGAATTCTCTCGCAGCTGCTCTATTCCCATGTTGTTGCAGTATATTAATGACTAACCTCGTATTGTGGATGGATTATCTCAGTTGTTCTCCTGACTGAAGTTTGGTCAGTTTACAGCATCCTGCCATGCGATTGCATTTGTCCCTGACCATCGGGAACCCTCACGTTAACTTTTATCGAGTGGAAAAAAGTTACCATTCATCCTCCAGCTTCACTGTTCATGCTATGCTGACATAGCTGTGTCACTAGCGATCACGTAGCACATCATTATATACAAGGTAGCCCAACTTCAGTAATCCTACAAACGTCACTGCTGTTTAGTTTTCTGTCTTCATTTATGTTGGAAGTGATAGCAGAGCTGTACGTTTCATTTTTTTCAGAAATCTCTCAGTCAGAACATGATATATCATGTTTAGGTGGAAACTAGCGAGCTAACTTCCTGCTAACTTCTAACTCCATTAAATTTAATAAATTCTCTTTTCATGGATGCCTGGATGTTAAACTTCATTGTTACACCTGGTAAAGCAGCAACGCTGATCATTTTATTAAAGATGAAAGGATTTAGACAGTTTTTGACTCTCAGTGATGCTGCAGTGTTTGTTTGAATTTGGGACCTGAAGCAGATGGAGTTTTGGACCCAAATTACTCCGCAAGGCTCCTGACTACGGTAGCCGTAATGCTCCGACAATCCATGAAGCGGTGCAGCTTCGTAGCTTACCAAAGTCATACTTCAACATTTTTTGACAGATTTTTGAGCGCTGTGCACCTCATAAAATCGGTTCGAGGTCAGTAAGCACAACCAGAATTCATACATAAGGTGCACCGGATCATAAGTTGCACTGATTTTAAGTGTGATTTATAGTAGAGACGATGGGGTTTATGGGGACTCACTCAGGCTACGAAAATTTCAGGAGCCTTCAAAGTAATGAATCATAAAAAATGTACACAATCCATTTTGCTTTCCCCTTGCTAGATGAATCTGATGCTCTTATGTGTTAGGTTTAATTGTACACTTTAAAAAATGTAAGAAAATTGATCAAAAAAAGAAGAATTGATTACCAAAATGGATGTGCATGTAAGAAGTATAAAACAAAAAAAGAAAACTTTGACCATATCGGTTAAAATGCTAAACAGTGTACACCAGGTCCTCATCAGTACTGAGACGGTAATATGAATATTTACATCGGTTAAGATTATTGACACACAGCAGAGGTGACCCTGTGTAATCACATTACCATTTCAACATTAATGTTATGAAATAAAAATAAAGAAATAATGACAACCTTGAATTTATATCAGTCCGAACAGTGCAGTACCGTCAGCAATCATTCAAGAGTTGTTTATTCAAATCTAAATATATTAAAGCATCAAACTAACAGGTTCATTAGCTTTCTCTTTGCAGTAGTTTTTAGAAGTGAGCGCCCTCTCCTGGATTGGTCAGTATTTTTTATTCCTTCTACTCTCAAAGTTAAAACTTTAATTTGATTAAAATGTATGCTAGTAGGCATATACATATTAAGTGCTTTTTAGTATCACTGTAACGTAACTTTTCTAACTCACTTAATTCTGGAATGATTTCTACTGGCATGGTGTATAAAGAATGTAAGTAGGTGTACTTTCTTTTTACAGTGACTGTATATGGCTTAAACTTTCCATTAAAATCTAAAGGACATGATGTTTATGCTCCAAGTGTCTTGGTACAGTTAGCAACATTACCTAACATTAGCTTAGAAACGGAATCCAATAATCACTAACGTCTTTAAACAACTGGCTCCTAGCAAAGCTTACATATATAAGGACAAAGATAGGTTAGATAAGTTTAGTGAGCAAGCAAGCTAAGGTTAACTAGCTAGCTCGTACACTGCATATTAAGAAATTTGCTTTTGTTTGCAGGTTACCTAACATTAGCCACAAAAAAAGAAAAAATTGTATTATCTAATGAGGGCCATCTCGTTAAATAGAATTTAACCATCAGTTGAGTTATAATCTGCACGGCATCTGATTTATGGTGGAACTGTTTAGTTTTCAGGACAAATCCCCAGCGTTGCCAACTCCTCAGTAAGGAAAATTGCTATTGGCTGTCCTAAAAGTCCCTAGAAGTCGCTAAATGACATCATGGTCTAATTTGCATAATTGGTCATGCTTACGTAATTGTAATCAACGCTGTAGGAGAGAGGAATAACATTATTGAAGAGACATAAAGTCAGTAAGAAAAACACCCTAAATGCATTTATAATATATTTAGAACTACAAATTAAATTTCTTTTAGCAAATTTTTTTTTTTAATGTCCCAATTCCAACCCTCCTCCTTTATCCGAAATAGGCACTCCGGCGGAGTTACTTTGTGTGTGTGTCTGTGTTTAAGTAGTTTTAAGCCTAGTGATCCACAAAAAGTAACAGTAAAAGAAAAACATTTTTAGCAATAATGTTGTTAACAAACTACATTAACAATAGAAATGGACAAAGAAGAGACAAATAGCTGGTGTTCCAAAAAGCTGCAAAACATTATCAGGCAGCTGGTGTTCATAGCAAGCGTCACCAGGTATCTTCAGTCCATATCGGAAGTACAAGATGGAGTTAAGGCTCTGCAAGGACATCCAATTTCTAAGTTTTCAATGATTGGAATTATGTATTTTAGTGCACTGATTTATTTTAGACAAAGAAAGATGTACATTTACCACTGCTTCTGCACTGCGTTACAGTCAGGGTGCGAGCTGCGCAACTCATGTGTGATTCATTTGCAGTTTGGACGTGTGGAGGGGGGGGGGACATCTCCTGCTCTGACAGCAGCTAGGGGTGACTGCTGCGTGAGGACTATCCGCTGCATGTGAGCGCTGCTTGTTGAGAGTAAGAGCGATACGTGCTTTCACGTCAAAAAGTCGTCATAAGTCTCCAATAATGCCAGCAAAAGTCAGCAGATTTGTTGCTAGTCGCTTTTTAGAAAGAAAGTCGCTAAGGGGGTCTGAAAACTCGCTAAATATAGTGACAACGTCGCTAAGTTTGGCAACACTGCAAATCCCACCCTGAGCTGGCTAATGCTAGCTGATGCTAACTTTCCCTGCTAATGGTCACCTCAACCTGAATTTTCTGCCATTAGCTCAACCTAGCATTCAGCACAGAGCATACCAGTTAAATACACAAGTTTATTTCATTTCTAGATCGTAGCTGAGAACTGCCTCTATGTGAAGAAGACCTCTCATTCTGCCAGTGACTCCATCTGTAGAATCAATCCATGTACAAAGCAAAGCTAAACCTAAACTAAAAGTAACTGTATATAAGGAGAATATTACTATTATATCGATATCATTATATTAGTCATATATTTTATTTACTAATTCAATTACTCGTAACATGCACTCTGTGTAAATAATGTTAGTTTGTAAGAAAAACATGAACTCTTTGTTAAAGTATATGTTGTGTAATATTCCGATTTACAGTTGTGCTAGTCAAAGATATGCATGTCTGTGTACTCAGTATGCCATGAAGAAGATTATATTTAGTGGTTAATCTACTGTGTTACATTCCCTTCTCATTGTTTATTCATGAAATATAAAAGCAACATTTGAAGACAGTACACAGAACAGTTTTTGTGAAGCAAATCAGAAATAGACAAATACAAAAAATAGACAAAAACTGTGTAACAGCAGTTAATATTAAAATGCTTCATGCAAAATTAAAAGGAACAGAATAAGTCAACAAAAGAGGATATGATAAGACCAATATTTGACAGAGGACGCATAGAACTCAAACTTTTTCCATATTAAATGGCGATTAATGTGCATCTGTAACATTTACATCAGCATTAAATATTGGTCTGTACCCAGAAACCAACAATGTCATCAGTTCATCCAAGAACCTCCAGTAGTGACCTTTTACATCTCTTCAACAGGAAAGAGTGAATTTATATACTGCAATATCATATTTGTTCATGTGTTCAAATTGGTTGAATCAGTGGATAAAATAAATAAGTAATGTGTAAAATACTGTGACATATCAAAACATTTGCATTTGATTAGTTTGATTAGCTAATTGTAATCTCTTTACAGCAGATTGATGAGACAACAGCAGAGCAGGAAACGTGAGCAGATACAGGAGACACGGTGTAAAAGGAGCCATCACGGAACAACAGAAAGGCTCTGAGACCAGGGCTGGTAAAGTGAACACTGTCATCATGTCCACATGCAATCAGTTTGTCTTTTAAATGATTTTCTGAGTTCACGCTGAGCCTCTTTTTAACTTAATTCCTATTAATTATTCTTTTCTCTGTTGCCTGGCTTCTTTACCTCCTGCGTGTTATCTTTCCTTGGATACCTGTCATGTGTGCATGTTTCCATTGTGTACATTATCTTTCTGCTAACAGTAATTTCCCTTTGGAATAATATAAAAGTTAATCTTAACTGGAAGCACATGATCAACGTGGGGACGGCCTCGGTGTAGCGATGCAGAAAGGTTTCCACGCTTAAAGTCAGACAGTCAGAGCATTTCCGGCCCCCAGGCAAATTCATCTGCTAAACTCTCCTCGCTGATCACAATTAAGAGATGAGAAACTTCTGAAGACCTCTTCTACCTTCACTCATATCTCCCCTCCACCCGTCCCCCCTCGTCATCCCTTGCTCATCCCTTCCTCCTACCTCTGTGATGCCCTCCTATCTGTGTTTGCAGTCACACTGGGATAATTGCACACCTATAATGGAGAAATTAGTCGGCCCTGAAATGAGCTTGTCTCCCTCTCTTTCTCTCTCTGCTCTGAGAGGTCGAACGCTGCCGCTCGCCTCGCTCTGCCACATCAAACCCTGACGAGCTGCAGGAGGAGGAGGAGGGATCACCGCTGCGAGGCATCCTCCACAAATCAGCTTTCACTCTGCAGCTTCCTGTCTTCCTCTTCCCTCTGCTGCTCCTGCTTCTTATTATAATATCACTTTAATGTCGCACTGCAGGTGTTTTATGACTATAAAGAAAAAAATAAAATGGAATAAAAAGCGATGCAGCGGCTGTCAGCTGAAGAAAGTGGCCTGTCCACGTTTCTTCATTAGTCCCTGGAAATGTCTTTATCAAACGTATTGATCTGGTTTTCTGGTCCTGAGATATGATCGTAGCTTTAAGAAGTGATTTTAACAGTTTGAACCCTGCAGGAATTTTTCATATTATCTTTATAATGATGACGGCTACATGCATAAAATGTACGGTGGCTTATAAAGTACTGCTATTGTACCGTGGACAGTGTTTTTGAACCTGTGGTGAAAATTTGGTACTAATACTGAAATTGTTAAAAGAATCATCTATATATGAAAATATGATTTCCCTTTTTTTTAAATAAACAGCCACTAAAGCTACAAACATACAAGAAAAAACCCAAAACGCTTGAATATTAAGGAGCTAAAGAGCATTAAAATCAAATTTACTCCGATATGAATACTGGGGGGGAAACATGACCTCCGACCTGAAAAACAATCACGGTCACGTGGTATTCTTAATATGCTCTACATTTTCCTGCTCCACATTTTATTCTTCAGTTATATATGTCATTACAGCATGTTACACGGGTGCTTTTTATAATTGTAAGAGTTCTAGAGGCGACTACTGCGGTCTCCTAGTGACCAAATCAATGCCAAGGAAGGTTTTTGCAGGTTGCATAGACACTTTTCAACTACAACAAGTGGTTTGCAGATATTCAGGACCAGTTTCACCTAACTGGCAACAAAAACTCACCAACCAGTCAAGGAATACATAATTTTTATCATTTTACCCACTTGACCTCACTGTCACATGTCCAAAGTGGCAGACAGCCTAATGTCACACAATTAGTAGTCAAAGGCCGTGTCCAAATTCATGGGCTGCATCCTCCCGAGGCCGCATTTGTCGGCCAATTACGACACAGCGACGCAACAAAGGCTGTCCAAATTCGTAGCCTCCGACAAATGCGTCCTCCTTTTCCCCAGATTTGAAGGATGGGTCGGGTGTATCCTTCGCGGTCCACCATATCCCAGAATTCATACCATGGCCCAGCCAATTCCAGGCGGCAGCTACTTAGTTTTACTATTACTCTTATTACTCTTTCTGGGTCACAAAATAAACTTTTAACATATTTTCAGGCGAAAATGTAGCTGTGTAAACCTCAAATATCTGCTTGGTTTATCAAGACATCGCATATTTGCAAAAATACTCAGAGGTTTTCATTGACGTTTGTTACCCACCAGCTCGATAGCTAACCGGAAGGTCGAGGCTCACTACAGCTGGACTCCCAACACATTGTTTGCAGACCACCCGCGGTCTTTCGCTACTCAGGTTAAACATGATATATAAGTCACCTACATAACTTTAAAATGTTATTGTCTGGCTTTTTTTTTTTTTTGGCGTTTAATTTGTTCGTGAGTAAATCAGTTTGGCTAAGATTACAGCTGAATAAATGTCAAACTGATTAAACAGAAGTGTGAGATGATCGAGAATTTACGCCACTGTCCTGTTAAATTTTAGATAGCAAGGAGCAGATGGCTGAGTTTATTAAACTCCACCGAGACAGCTCCTGACGCAAATCTGAAGGCTAGACCGTCCAATTTCACAGCCGCTCACTTCCGGCCTTCGGAGGACCTGGCCCACGTAGACCGCGAAGGCCGGGTCCTCAGGAGGATGCAGCCTATGAATTTGGACACTCCCAACGTCTCAATACTGGGCCTTAGCTGAAACAAGCTGTGTTAGCTCCTCCCCCATTCCCCCATTGGCTGCCTCTCATGAACATGAAGTTTGAACAGTGTGTGGGTGGGGCTTCTGTGCCTCTGATGACATCACACATATGTAAGAGTGTAAAAAACTGTGATGAGCTGAATGTTTAGAGCAGCCTGAGCTTTTGGCTCACAAGCCTTACTGTACATACACTGACCTCACAATATGAGCCTCCGCCAGTGAAACATCAGATATATGACAGGAAGTAAGAAGAAGCAGAATAGATCATCTTAAAGCTGTGTGTAATCACAAAATTCATCAATCGAGATTAAAATTAAAGATTAAGAAAAGGTAATTTTATGGCCTGATATAAAATGATCTAATTAAATTTTGTGAGTGCTGCTTTTCGCGTAATCAAAAAAGAAGAAGAAAAGAATCGATAACTGCAGATTTACATAAAGTATTCAAGTATTTTCAAAAAATATCTTGTAAATAAGTTTTAAAAAAGCCCCTTAATGTGTGTATTTAATTCTGTGTGCATCACCTGCTCTGCCATACAAACACAGCCGGAGTGATAACATGTTATTGGACTGTATGATGCATACACTGTGGCTCAGACCTGCAGATCTCTGGTCACTGAACCATCAGCAGGAAAACAGATAGCGAGCGTTCAGGATGAGGCAGCCGTCGGGATGTTTGCTGATTGAGAGCTTTAAACCGACAAAGAAAGTGTAATTGAAAAGGCGAGTTTAGCCCGACAGCCTTTTGTGATATCTTTTTAATTAAGTTTCCCTTTCTAATGTGCGATCGGCGGGAGCGATAGGAGCGGCGGCGACACGCACAAGGTTTTGTTCATTAAAATGTGGATCTTCAAGAATGTGGTGCTACTTAAAATTCATCCAGATGAGAGGGGGGGGAAAGCTGCTGTGGATACACAGCGACTCACACCGAGTCCACTTTACAGGCGCGAATACACAGAGGATAAAGCATACATGTGATCAACGTGCAGAATATTAATATCACACCTGAATACTAAGCTATCATCACAGGCTCTGCACACCATCTTATATACAAAACCCTTCTTGTAGAAGACTGAGAACTGAGAGATGCTAGAATTTAGTCAAGTCAGTCAGCAGATTCAAAAACACCAACGTGAACTTCAGATACAAAAATGTACTTGTATATTCATTCATGTGTTAAGTCTGATGGCAGTAATCGTTCAGTTACCAACAAATAACAAACTATGAGGCACTGCTCAGACTTAAAAACGGCCCCAATAGTTATGAGGGCCACGGTGGCTCAGTGGAGATATCTCATATTACTGTCACGTAGTGTATTTTGTATGATTTACTGATGAATTTCAGGAAGTCCAAAGCTTTTATTGATTTTTTTTAAGCACTACAATGTACAATGACTACAATGTTTCCATACTGTAAGGTTCATTTATGTCTATGTCAGCTGCCATGCAAATGACATCCAAGCATCCCTTCATCCATCCACCCATTTTCAGAGATGTGGGGGGCAGCAGCCTACTCCAGCTATCAAACTGAGAGAGGCGGGTACACCCCAGAAATGCCCCCAATCTGCCATACCTACTTAATTTGCAAAGATGGTCATTCTTCATAAAATTGTTACCATTTATAGTCTCACTTTAGAAATACACAAGTCACTGTAGTCTTCTCCTAATAGATCAATCGCACTAGAGAAAAGTTGGCAGTTGCCTGATGATTGCATTTGATCTTTTCACAATGGGCAACCGATTGCAAGTAGTTAGGCAAGTTACCAAGAAGTTGCAATTTCAGTACCTACGACCTCCGTGCAACCACATTTGGTGTTCTGACTCTGACTGCAGTCACTCTCAGACAAAGTTTATTTAAAGTCAAGTTAAAAACACGGATCGTCAACATGTTACAGCAACAGTGAGCTCAACTTGTTTGTGAGGCATCTCTGTCCGGTAGGTGACTCAACTCAGCTGGTTATAGTCTTACATAAAAGCAAGCCGCTTAGGTCATTTGTCATTAAATCAACATGTTGCAGCAATTACATCTCTACATCACTTTGTGGAGGAATTTATCTTTCTAATCTGCGAGCTTCTGGCTGGAGTCTTAATGTAAGCAGTCAATACCAGCCAACTTGACCCCATTCAATCACAGACTGATTAACTCTGTTTTACTGGAAGTTTATTGCCATCTTCATGCAGCAGAGTCAGTCTGAAAACAGCAACTGATGATGAGTTTGAGTCTATCCACAGGATGAGAAGCTCAGTGGAGAAACGGGCCATATTTGCTTTGTTGTCAAAGGAGCTTGCAAAGAAAAGTGTCTGGACTTCTTTAAGTTGCTTGAAGACGTTTCACCTCTCATCCGAGAAGCTTCTTCAGTTCTAAGGTCAAATAGTGGAGAGTCCCAGATATAAACCTAGTGGGAGTAACCCCCCACAGAGGGACAAAAGGACCCCCTGATGATCCTCTAATCGCCTGAGCCAAGGTGTGAAACTGGGTGTGGGTCCCAATCAGCCAGAGTTTCGGGTATGTTCATTGTGAAACCTGGTCCCACCTTATCATGCGAATTCCTGAGGTCAGATGGCCCAGGATGTGAGTGGGCGTTAAGGCGTCTGGGAAGGGATCTCAAAACTGGATTATAGATGGCAGAGAGTTGGTGTCGTAAACCCCCGCCTCTGTTCAAAGATGGTCACTCACAGTGGACATAGATGGCTTCTTTCACTCCTCTTTCAAACCATCTGTCCTCTCTGTCCAAAATGTGAACATTGGCATCCTCGAAAGAGTGTCCTTTATCCTTAAGATGCAGATGGACTGCTGAGTCTTGTCCTGTGGAGGTGGCTCTTCTGTGTTGTGCCATGCGCTTGTGAAGTGGCTGTTTGGTCTCTCCAATGTAGAGGTCTGGGCATTCCTCGCTGCACTGTACAGCATACACCACATTGTTAAGTTTGTGTTTTGGCGTTTTGTCTTTCGGGTGAACCAGTTTTTGTCTGAGCGTGTTGCTGGGTCTGAAATACACTGGGATGTCATGCTTGGAGAAAACTCTCCTGAGTTTTTCTGATACACCGGCTACATAGGGGATGACAATGTTGTTGCGTCTGTCCTTCTTATCCTCCCTCGCTGGTGTCTGGTCTTCTTTTCTGTGCCTCTTTGCTGACTTTAAGAACGCCCATTTAGGATAGCCGCACGTTTTGAGTGCTTCCTTTACATGTGTGTGTTCCTTCTTTTTTCCTTCAGGCTTAGAGGGAAAATGTTCTGCCCGGTGGTGTAGGGTCCTAATTACTCCAAGTTTGTGTTCCAAAGGGTGATGGGAGTCAAAGAGGAGGTACTGGTCCGTGTGTGTGGGCTTCCGGTAAACTTCGATGTTGAATTTGCCGTTCTCTTCAATGTGCACAGCGCAGTCCAGGAAAGGCAAACAGTTGTCCTTTGTGTCTTCCCTGGTGAACTTGATGTTTTTATCCACAGCGTTAATGTGCGCAGTGAAGGATGGCTAATACTCTCTTTTCAGGTTCAGTGAGAATCCTGTCAAGCTCCTTTGACTACGATGACCTGGATGACTGAGAACCTTCACAGACCTATTTGCTTTGTTATGTATCGTCACAAACTGTGTGCAGTACGATTTATTGATATTTTAACAAAGCCTGTGTACCAACTGCCAAAGTTACAGCTTTTATATAAATACAGTGTTTCTCAAAAAAAAAAGGTACGTCTATTTCAGCTGCCAAGCAAATGTCATTGTGGATGATTTTCTAGTGCAGGACGAGAGCTGGGAAACAATTTATTTAAAAAAGAAAATGTTCTGAATCTGAATGTATCATTTTTAAGGTGAAAATGAATTTAGAGTATGTAAAACAAGAGGAAATAAGGAAAAGCAGAAGCGTTTCCTGACAATAAAGCATGCGTTTGAGGGTTATGGATGGGATTCATCTCCTAAAACCGCTATCATTACACTTACTGTTATTGAATTGTAAGCAGGTGTAGTGCTTGAGTCTTGCTAGCTTTATGTTTAGTTACACAACAAGATGCTGCCAGTTAAAAATACCAAAACGTAAAGAGTCTTCGATAGCTTTGAAGAGAGAAGATGGCGTCTGTACGTCCGTAAGAACTCTTTGTCTTCAATCAAACAGAAAAGAAGCGAGGAGAAGATGACGCTCGGCATGAAAAGAAAGCCTCGAGAGGGTTTTGAGCGGAAGCAGAAAGACCTCTCCAGTTTTTCATCATGAGTAAAGTCAGACAGTGAAAGCCCAATCAGAGCTGCAGGGTTACAGAATAAATTCAATGGAAAGAGACTCATCACAAACAACAACTTCTCCTGACAGCGCTGATTGAGAGGCACGAAGACACAAACGAGCAGCTGTTTGGGCTGCGTTCTCCCTCACTTCCTGTTTGTCTTCGCAGCTTGAAGTGTTTCTTTCCTCCAGTTAAGGTCTATTCAGCGTCTCTGGAAACTGGCGTTTTGCCTTTTGTGTCTTGTTGATGACTTTGGAGGCGAGTTAATGAAAGGCGATGCTGAAGGCAGAAAGCGAGGAGAAATAAAGACCAGTGTTGTTTTTTAAAACGCCATTACGGGCGGTGGATTACAGCTGAGGGAGGAGAGAGCGCACAGTGAAAGACGAGCCGGCTGTTTCGCTAAAGCTTTGTGTTTTAAGGCGGAATGAAGCAATGATCTCTTAAGGTTTCCCAGCATGGAAACGCAGGAGTCTCCTGGATCATTTATGCTGTCGTCTGTTTCTTTATGATGATTCACACTAAACGTGAAGTGTGGCAGTCATGTTTGTACAGGGAGTGCAGAATTATTAGGCAAGTTGTATTTTTGAGGAATAATTTTATTATTGAATAACAACCATGTTCTCAATGAACCCAAAAAACTCATTAATATCAAAGCTGAATGTTTTTGGTAGTAGTTTTTAGTTTTAGCTATTTTAGGGGGATATCTGTGTGTGCAGGTGACTATTACTGTGCATAATTATTAGGCAACTTAACAAAAAACAAATATATACCCATTTCAATTATTTATTTTTACCAGTGAAACCAATATAACATCTCCACATTCACAAATATACATTTCTGACATTCAAAAACAAAACAAAAACAAATCAGCGACCAATATAGCCACCTTTCTTTGCAAGGACACTCAAAAGCCTGCCATCCATGGATTCTGTCAGTGTTTTGATCTGTTCACCATCAACATTGCGTGCAGCAGCAACCACAGCCTCCCAGACACTGTTCAGAGAGGTGTACTGTTTTCCCTCCTTGTAAATCTCACATTTGATGATGGACCACAGGTTCTCAATGGGGTTCAGATCAGGTGAACAAGGTGGCCATGTCATTAGTTTTTCTTCTTTCATACCCTTTCTTGCCAGCCACGCTGTGGAGTACTTGGACGCGTGTGATGGAGCATTGTCCTGCATGAAAATCATGTTTTTCTTGAAGGATGCAGACTTCTTCCTGTACCACTGCTTGAAGAAGGTGTCATCCAGAAACTGGCAGTAGGACTGGGAGTTGAGCTTGACTCCATCCTCAACCCGAAAAGGCCCCACAAGCTCATCTTTGATGATACCAGCCCAAACCAGTACTCCACCTCCACCTTGCTGGCATCTGAGTCGGACTGGAGCTCTCTGCCCTTTACCAATCCAGCCACGGGCCCATCCATCTGGCCCATCAAGACTCACTCTCATTTCATCAGTCCATAAAACCTTAGAAAAACCAGTCTTGAGATATTTCTTGGCCCAGTCTTGACGTTTCAGCTTGTGTGTCCTGTTCAGTGGTGGTCGTCTTTCAGCCTTTCTTACCTTGGCCATGTCTCTGAGTATTGCACACCTTGTGCTTTTGGGCACTCCAGTGATGTTGCAGCTCTGAAATATGGCCAAACTGGTGGCAAGTGGCATCTTGGCAGCTGCACGCTTGACTTTTCTCAGTTCATGGGCAGTTATTTGGCGCCTTGGTTTTTCCACACGCTTCTTGCAACCCTGTTGACTATTTTGAATGAAACGCTTGATTGTTCGATGATCACGCTTCAGAAGCTTTGCAATTTTGAGACTGCTGCATCCCTCTGCAAGATATCTCACTATTTTTGACTTTTCTGAGCCTGTCAAGTCCTTCTTTTGACCCATTTTGCCAAAGGAAAGGAAGTTGCCTAATAATTATGCACACCTGATATAGGGTGTTGATGTCATTAGACCACACCCCTTCTCATTACAGAGATGCACATCACCTAATATGCTTAATTGGTAGTAGGCTTTCGAGCCTATACAGCTTGGAGTAAGACAACATGCATGAAGAGGATGATGTGGACAAAATACTCATTTGCCTAATAATTCTGCACTCCCTGTATAAGCGAATACTAAGAGTGACCAGAAAAAAGTATTTTCTCACACAGAAGAAAGACATAATGGCCTCAGCCCGGTCACTGTTATAGAAACTCTGTCTGGTTTGTGATGACAGCCAACTTATTGTGATTTGAAGACTTGCTTTGAAAAAGAAAAATATCCAGTCCTTGTACCTGTTGGCCTTGAGTGACCGTGAGACCTCCCTCGCTCTTTTCTCCTCGCCTTCTCTCCACTGGAGGTTTGTCTACACCGATTATTTTGCAGGACATGGCTCACACCCTGATATTTTTCTTTGTAAATGGATTTCCTGTGCAGGGGGCCTCATTGTACCTTCAGAATTTGCTTGACTGAACATTTTATAAGTTGAGGAAGAATGAAAATAACTATTGCAACTCAAAGAAAAGAACAGAAAAGCGAAGGCTGAATTCTTTCTAATGGCCAGCAGAGGTGATACTGGTTGTACAGAAGTGTATGAAAAAATGATCCCATTGCTCACTTGATCTCTGGCTTCAGTAAACACTTGCTTGGTGAGTTTATGGTTTCAGGTCTTATTGAATAAATAATGTTCATTTTGTACATTATGATCCCAGTTAAGCCATAGAGAAGGGTAAACATGAGCATCCTTCTCAGTCAGGTCCAGCAACAAGATGGAGAAAGTGAAAATTCCTTATTTACCAATGGGTGGTGTCACAGTGGCTACATCCATCCTACAGTCTATGACACTAGAATGAAAAAGTAAGCTGCTGCCATATTAATTAAAAGTCATGCAAGTCCATCCTATGTAAATTACTATTTATATTAATTTGCATTGTTTACACTCCTGATTTTATTTAAACTCCACGCAAGTGACTCTGCTTTTACCTATATATCAAGATTAGCTGTAGTTACAAAGGTTTTGCCTTTAAAGGTAACCCAAGTATATTAATCAGGTACAAACTACCTTAATCTGCATGACGGCAGTGTGGAGGGTGGGTGTTTTAAAGGTGTCCCACCACCAAGCAGTTTGGATGGAGTTTAAAGCCGGCTTTAGTAAGTAACCCCCCCCCCCCCCTTTCAGACCATACGGTGGCTCAGGTGGTGGCCTCAGAGTTGCTCCTGATTCTGGACTCTGGAGATCAGAGGAAGTTGCCATGCCTGCCTCAGGAGGCAGCATTCATCATAGCACAGCATGCAGTGGGGTTGTTCCAAGGTTACACTGCCTGCTCCACATTGCTGATTACATAATCCTCCAGCAGGGTCAGGATCAGTTTATTATAGTACTCATTACAGTGATAAAAAAAACAAAGTGCTCTTTATATATGATATTACTGAAGTCGACACTTGGACAAGAGGTAATAATTACGAAGCATAAACAAATCAGCCATTGCTGGGCTTTGGATTTACAGACATCATCATATAGATGACAGTTTTAAAACCCATAGCATTTTTAAAAGACTAAAATCCCCTGCTCATTTACTCTCTCGCTTCCATTTGAATACACAGTTCACCAAATTTAATGAATAAAATTAAGTATGATACGGATAAGTGGAAGACACTATAAGGATGGCTGGATGGATGACACATGACAGTAAGTAATTCAATGAAAGACTTTAGAAAACTTTAAGAAATCCTGGTGAACTATTGCTAAAGACCACTTTTAAAAATTGTAATAAAGTCTGTCTCCTTGAAAGCAAAATATAAGAAGTGAGGGGTGGCACAAGACTTTTGCACAGTACTAGTATATTGTAATGACCTGGCTGGGGTTGTTAGCCAGGTGCATTCTGGGTATTGTGTTGTCTCTGTGTTTTCTATCGTTCTGCTAGTTCATATGTGTTTGATTTGCATGTTGTGTTAGTGTTATGTTAATGTAAGCCACAGTGAAGTTGATGTGTGTTCTGTGGAGGGGGGTGAATTGGCATGGTTGGCTGACACCGCGACTCTATGTGGTGGGAGCGTGATAGGGGTTCGGTGTCAGCAGTGTTACGTTGTTGTTGAAAAAGATGGTGAATAAATGCCTGTGGTGAACCACTACTGCCTCCTGCTGGATTATTCGGGGATTACCAGTCTGCTGCTGAGACGCTCGGGGTCATGCGGTGTACGAGGCACGAGCGCTCTCCATTCATTGCAAAGTTTAGCGATAGCTGCTAGCGCCCCGCTAGCCATTTAGCTAGTGAGCAGTTTAGCCAGTCAGCTCCCCAAACCCACAGTCGTTACAATTGGTGTCAGAAGTGGGATTCATGAGTGTCTAGCAGACACTATGGAGCCGACCATAGGCGAATTAGAGCGTGTAATCCGAGACAACAGCTCGCTTCTGGAAAGCAGTTGGTTCAGCTCGCTAGACCTCCGCAGTGGGTACTGGCAGGTGGAGCTCACTGCCGAGGCGCGGCCCAAGACTGCATTCACCATAGGGCAAGGACTGTGGCAGTTTAAGGTGATGCCTTTTGGACTATGCAATGCACCAGCCACGTTCGAAAGGTTAATGGAAAGGGTCCTCAAAGACATTCCCCGTGCCCGCTGCGTGGTCTATTTGGATGACTTGCTGACTCATGCTAAGGACTTTGAACAGGCCGTGGCCAACCTACGAGAGGTTCTGACTGCCATCCGCGGGGCCGGACTAAAGCTGAACCCGGCCAAGTGCAACCTTCTTGCTCGCCAGGTGAAGTTCCTGGGACATGTGGTGAGCGAACAGGGGGTGGCTACTGACCCCGAGAAGGTGGTTGCTGTGGGGGACTGGCCTACCCCATCGAACGTCGCCGAGCTACGAAGCTTCCTGGGGCTGGCCTCCTATTACAGGAGGTTTGTAAAAGACTTTGCCACCGTCGCTAGCCCCTTGCATCAGTTGACAAACAAGGGTCAGCGGTTTGGTTGGACGGAGGGCTGTGCAACGGCTTTCGAGCAGCTGAAAACTGCCCTTGTGAGTGCCCTGGTCTTGGCGTATCCTGACCCCAGCCAGCCTTTCCTTTTGGACACCGACGCCAGCAACGTGGGGGTCGGAGCGGTGCTCTCCCAGAGGGGAGAGGCTGAGGAGCGAGTGGTGGCATACTACAGCTGCAGCCTCAGCCGGGCCGAGAGGAATTACTGTGTTACCCGGCGTGAGCTGTTGGCTGTGGTCCTGGCGGTTCGTCACTTCAGACCTTACCTCCTGGGCACTAAGTTCCTGCTCAGGACAGACCACGCCAGCCTAACCTGGATGCTGAA
Source organism: Aulonocara stuartgranti (assembly GCF_965226115.1). Taxonomy (NCBI): domain Eukaryota; kingdom Metazoa; phylum Chordata; class Actinopteri; order Cichliformes; family Cichlidae; genus Aulonocara; species Aulonocara stuartgranti. Next base: position 11,731,198 of record NC_138940.1, on the reverse strand, counting down.
CTTTCGCCAGCCAGAGGGTCAGGTGGCCCGGTGGCTGGAAATACTACAAGAGTACGACTTTGAGGCCCAGCACCGACCAGGGCGGCAACACGCCAACGCTGACGCCCTGTCCAGGCGCCCCTGTTCTGCGGATGAGTGCCGGTACTGCAGGCGCATGGAGGAGCTGGACCGGGGTCCGACATCGGCAGCAGCAGAACCTGAGGGTGTGGATGAAGGGCAGGAACCTTTCACCGCGGCGGAGCTACAGCAGCACCAGGTGAGCGATCCAGCGCTGGAGATGGTGAGGGACTGGATGGAGGCAGGGACACGGCCAGACTGGTCCGCCGTGTCTTCCCAAGGGCCCGAGACAAAGTCGCTGTACTCCCAGTGGAACAGCCTGGAGCTCCATGGCGGTGTAATCTACCGGCAGTGGCGAGCGCCAGACGGGGGAGGCGACATACTCCAGATCCTGGTTCCCCGGGCCTTGCGGCCTGAGGTCCTCCGCTGGGTCCATGGGGCTGCAGGTACTGGCCATTTTGGGAATGGCAAGACGTTGCGACGGCTGAGACGGCGGTTCTACTGGCCAGGGTGTCGTCAGGACGTGGAGATCCACGTCCACTGCTGTGACGACTGCACGGCGCAGAAAGGTCCCAGCCAGCGCTCCCATGCCCCATTGCAGCAATACCTAGTTGGGGCGCCAATGGAGCGGATCGGAGTGGATATCCTGGGTCCATTCCCTGTTACTGATGCCGGCAACCGGTATGTCCTGGTCACGATGGATTATTTCTCAAAGTGGCCAGAGGCGTACGCGGTGCCGGATCAGAGTGCGGTGACGACGGCGCGGACTCTGGTGGATGAGATGTTCACACGGTTTGGTGTACCGGAGGAGCTCCATAGCGACCAAGGGAGGAACTTTGAGAGCCAGGTGCTGGGAGAAGTGTGTCGGAGGCTGGGGGTGAGAAAAACGAGGACCACCCCCCTCCATCCTCAGAGCGATGGTCTGGTTGAGCGGTTCAACCGCACGCTGGCCACCCAGCTGGCCATCCTGACCAGCCAACATCAGAGGGACTGGGACCAACACCTGCCCCTTGTTTTGTGGGCATATCGAACAGCAGTGCAGGAGTCAAGTCAGTGTACTCCTGCAGCGTTGATGTTCGGAAGGGAGCTCCGGACCCCGGTGGACTTGGTGTTCGGAGCGCCCCCTGAGCCGGAGATTGCTGGTGGACCAGAGATGGACTACTTCCGGCGGCTCAGGGAGCGGTTGCACACGGTGCATCAACTGGCAAGACGGACATTGGAGGGAGCCGGGGCCCGCCAGAAACGGGCGTATGATACCCGTGCGCACGGTCCTATGCTGGGGGCCGGAGATCGGGTCTGGGTGTTCTGCCCCCAGAGGAAGCGGGGGCTGACCCCCAAGCTCATGAGCCACTGGCAAGGCCCGGGCGAAATCCTGGAACAGCTGTCGGAGGTGGTCTTCAGAGTCCGGATGCCGGGGCGGGGAAGGCGGGTGGTGCTACACAAGGACCGGCTGGCGCCATACCATCCGCTTGCCCCCAACCCGCAGGCTGGTGTGCAGCCTGGGGACTCCTCGCCCCCTACGCCCGGCCCGGATGGGGGCGCCATGGATTCCCAGTCGAGGCCGAAGCGTACTCGACGCCGGCCCGGACATTTGCTGGACTACAGTGTGGACAGTTAAGGTTGTGGGGACACTAAACCTTTTTGGGAGGGAGCTGTGTAATGACCTGGCTGGGGTTGTTAGCCAGGTGCATTCTGGGTATTGTGTTGTCTCTGTGTTTTCTATCGTTCTGCTAGTTCATATGTGTTTGATTTGCATGTTTTGTTAGTGTTATGTTAATGTAAGCCACAGTGAAGTTGATGTGTGTTCTGTGGAGGGGGGTGAATTGGCATGGTTGGCTCTATGTGGTGGGAGCGTGATAGGGGTTCGGTGTCAGCAGTGTTACGTTGTTGTTGAAAAAGATGGTGAATAAATGCCTGTGGTGAACCACTACTGCCTCCTGCTGGATTATTCGGGGATTACCAGTCTGCTGCTGAGACGCTCGGGGTCATGCGGTGTACGAGGCACGAGCGCTCTCCATTCATTGCGAAGTTTAGCGATAGCTGCTAGCGCCCCGCTAGCCATTTAGCTAGTGAGCAGTTTAGCCAGTCAGCTCCCCAAACCCACAGTCGTTACAATATGTTTGAGCCTGGCTGTCAGTATCTTATTCAAAAAATGTGACACACATATGAATCGTAACATGACAAAAGTATGCTATGTAGCTAAGGTATAGTTAGCTAGTCATGTACACTTGTCTTGCTTTTGGCAAAAAAGCAATTATGCTCTTAAATAATGTATTGCTGATTTAAATCAGCTTTTGTTTGAGGGCAGACATAAGTTGGTATCATAAATCATGTTAGCTGGTGAAGTTGTTGAATAAGCCAGGCAGCTAGCATTCCATTCCATTCAATGCTAGCAAGCAAGAAAGCTACTACAGCTAGCTAACTTAGCTACAGTGTATGAATAGTTTATAATGTTAGCTGATAAAATAAAATGAATATGGTTTGCTTTGGAAAATTTGTTGATTTTTATGCATACAAGCAAGTATCTCCAAAGACAAAGAAAGGCTCCTACATGAATCAAAGGTCTGACTTTTGAGACTAATTTTCATTTAAATCAGGCTTTATTAAAGTAAATACTGTTTTTGTCAAAATATACAATATGAAAAACAACAGATGAACTTATATGAAACATTCACATTTATACCCAATTGAAAAAGTCTTATTTTTATTCAATTTTTTTAGTTGTGACCAGAGATGGGCAGATCCGATTACTTTTTTCAAGTAACGAGTAAAGTAAGGGATTACTATTGCAAAAAAGTAATTAGATTACTGTTACTTCCCCGTAAGCAGGCTGCGTTACTGCGTTACCAAACCGTGATTTTGTTTGTCAGAGTGTCTCATGACAATGACGTAATCGCGTGCGACATTCATGGCAACAGACGTGTGTAGATCAACAATGGATAATATATAGAGTACGGGAGAGAGTATGACCATGCAGCGTTTAAAGCGTGGAAGTAGTGACCTTACTTTGAGTTTGATTCTGTAAAAAGTGACGAAAACATTATCGTCCGCTGTACACTGCGTGGGAAGAAAACCTCTTTTTACAGCGAAGAAAACCCCTATACTTTCACAACCCCAATGGGAATGTGAAATTTACAGAGAAACCCCCAGATCCCCCCACTGACATGACCGCTGTGACACCGGGCAAACCTCCGCCTGCTCCACTCCTGCTAAACAGGTGAATATAGATTTAAGAATTTTCTGCTGTGTTTTACTTGCATATTTGAAAGAGCGAGTGTAAACACAAAAAAATTATTTTATTTTATGCTGGAATATGCAGAAAATAGGTTTAAATGTTCAAGTCAAAGACTGTTGCATATCATTTAATTTTTGCTTGATGCAATGTGCCTAAAATTAAAAGATTAAAACTAATAAAACAAGTTTTAAAAAGAGACTTTTTCATTTGATTACATTTTATATGATGGATTATGCAGAAAAAATTGAACTGGGCTGAAAGGTCTATTGCTTTATAACGTATTCAGGTTGTGTATCATGTTTTTAAAAAGTAACTAAGTAACTACTTTTGAAAATAAGTAATCATTAAGGTAATGGGATTACTTTTTTGGAGACGTATTCAGTAATTAGTTACTAATTACGTTTTTCAAGTAACTTAACCAGCACCAGTTATGACAGTGTTTTAAACCAGCGGTCCCCAACCTTTTTTGCGCCATGGACCGGTTTATGTCCGACAATATTTTCACAGACCAGCCTTTAAGGTGTCACAGATAAATACAAGAAAATAAAACCAGTACCAAAAAAAAGAAGATTTATTCATAACACAAAGACCCAGGGAAACCGAGTTAACGATAAAATAAAAATAACGATAAAAATCCTGAAAACCATACATTTCACTCCCGAGCCTCAACTCTCACGGCCCGGTACCAAACAACTCGGGGTTGGGGACCGCTGTTTTAAACTATCAACTGAGAATTGTTTTTAGCTAACGCTTGCTTGCATGCTACCACAAACAAACTGTAATATCCAATGTAGCTGCTAGCTAGCTAACCTTAGCTTGTAACATCTCTTTGATTCCTCTTTGAAGACACATCAGTGTTAGTTTTTGTCCTTATATGGTGTTTCTCTTGTGTCAGTTATTTGTTGATGTTAATAATTTCCCTCCATTGGTAATCTAATACTGCTGACTGTCGATGCAGTAGTGAAGAGGGTCACTGAGGCAAAACACTTAGTGGAAAACTATAAAGTTATTAAATCACTCATTTTAAATTTGCTTTACAATACATCCATATTCTACCAATAAAAAGTCATGTTAAAAATGTTTCAAAAGCAGATTTAGCCTCATACAATCGAGTCCAGAGTAAACACTGAACATGTACATGAGTCTAAATCTCCAGTGGAGCTTGATTTTATTTTGAAAAACATGCATGCTCTGTTTGGTGCATTTCACCTGTGTGTGTGTGTGTGTGTGTGTGTGTGTCAGATGTGACTGCACTAATGAATTAAACAGCAGGCTCATTGCACACGCAAACATACACTCTCTCAAAACAGCCTCCAACAATGACCACTCACTGAATCCCATTCAGCCTTGATTTAATCAAACTCCACTCGGCCTTTAGTCTTTTGTTCACTGATTTTATTTTTCCTCTCTGCCGTGAGTGGCTGCGGGGATGCACGGGCAGGGAGGGAGAAAAGCTGCGGTCAGATAAACAAACAGGACGAGACCATCTTTTGTTGTAGATTAATGGACGCCGTGCTGTCCAGCGAGGTGTTATTGTGAGGTTTATTTTTTGAATCATTCGGGTTTAATTGCAGATGACAAAAGCAAGGGGATGGGGCTGAATGGAAAATTACAAACATCCTCCTTTAAAAGGGAGGGCTTTGCTGAGGAAAGGGCGTTTAAACACAGCATAGACACAGGATGAGTTCAGTTAATGGGAGATTTCATTTGTGTTAACCCAGAGCTGTGATTGAACCTCTGAACCTCAAGCTGGGCTTTGGTTCAAATGAAACCAGACCACCCCGCACAATAAAAACCCACAACCCTTTAGAAATGCCTCAGAGACCACTGCCATTTCTTCAGTTTATCTACTGTTTACCTTTGTCTCCTGTCCTGTTCAGATCTGTACATTAATATTAATGTTGTTTGGTAATGTCTTTTTCTCACCCACAGACTGTATATAAGCATCACCTTTGAAAGACTCCACCTCAGAGACTATCAAAGATGGACGTGGACTTAAACCTGCATTCTTTTTCAGCTCCACCAGGGGGCGACCCTGTTGACTTCAGGGGTACAGTGTTTCGTTTCTGACTACAATCACTGCTCTCGCAGTTTCTGAAGTTTCAAACTCACTAAGCAACCTGAGTGTCCATGGAAAGATTTCGATGGTACCAATCAAAGACAACTTTGTTTCATTGTAGGATGATGGGTAGAGCTGATCATTTACACAACATTGCAAATAAAATGCTTACCATCATTACCATCATTTTACCGCGCATAGCTCATAGTAAAGTCTGCTTTGGATTATTGGCTGTTGGGATTTGGTTCTATACAAAGAAAAGTCAAAGGAGAATATCCATTCGTCCATTTTCTTCCACTTTTTTCCCGTCTCAGATTGCTGCCCTTCCCACAGCCTAGTTCTGTCATGGTCTGGGTGAGTTGTGAAGCCCCTGTGTTCCTGGCGTCTCCACCCCTGGGCGGGGTCCCTTTTTTTCTGACCAGTGGCACCTGTGAGCAATTAGGCTGTGGAGATATAAGACTAACGCGTGCAACCACTCCTCGCCAGATCGTCAGCCCACCCATGTTAGTGAAGGTTTCGCAGTCACTGAATGTTGTCATGTTTTTCTAGAATTAATTCTGAGCTCTCTGCTCACAGTTAAACCTCCGGACATCTTGCAATCAGGTTCCTATTTCCTCATTGACTTGGATCGCTGGATTACTCGCAGCCTCTCCGGACACACTCACTTGCCTGCCCCCCATGCCCAGCACATTGTGGATGCATTGAATATCTCCTTCATGTCACCCAGACCGTCTTCCTCCTCTATGCTTTGCCTCTGCCTGTAGAAAGTAAGACTGTTTGCAAATGCAACCTACATCTGGGATCTGTGTCCAGAATAGTAACTAACTACTTGTTTCCTTGTTTCACTGACTTGGGTTTCTTGCTTCCTCCTTTTTCCCCGGGTTCCTACTATGGATATTGCCCAGTGTCGGGTTCCCAGCTATGTCCACGACATCCCCAAAGCTCCCTCATGGACTCCCTCACTGACTATTTAATGCGAACCATGTATTCACTGTAAATGTGTATATAGAGTGACTCATGTAGTGTCTCTTCCAGTAGGGCAACGTTTATAGTATTCACCTGGCGTGTTTAGTATTGTGCTCAGGGAATCTTAGTTTAACCTTCATTCGTAGTGAGACTAGCTACATTCTGTTTTTGCTGCAGGGTTTCCTTAGCTCATTGAGATGATAATTAATCGGATGATCTCGTGGTGTTTCATTATTTGAAGTCATAGCTAAATCTGAATTAACAATAACTGGTCTGAATTTACGTAATCCCCAAGGTTTTAGTATATCACGGCAGACGTTGTTTATTTGAGTTGTCACCCTGTCAGTACTGTTATGTTGTGAATAAAGTTTCGGATACTTGCATTCATTTCACATGAATGGGTCATGAGTAGTGTCTGCACCTGAGTCCTTCCTCCTGTGGGCAGTTGCTCTTATTTTCTTCCCACCGTCACCACTTGCTTGGGGGGGGGGGGGCTTCTTGTGGCTCTCTGAATTATTGTAGGGTCTTATGATTTAGGAACCTTGAGGCTTCTGTGGTTGTGATTTGACGCTGCATAAATAAAATTGAATTGAAAGCCTTAATTAAGAATTTAAATTATAAAACAGGTGACTTTTTTTTTTCAAAAAAAAAAAGAAAAAATACCGCTGTACAGTTGTCATAAAGGGAGAAATTAGCTGTAGACCAAAACAGTTTTTAAGTGGTTTTATTTGTTTTTTGCATCAGGCTGTGAACATGTTTCTGTTTTAGAGTTGGGCATTTTAACATGGGAGTCTATGGGGACTGACTCACTCTAGTGGACATCAGAGGAACTGCAGGTTTGGAGGCCACGTCCATCTTTTATGTCCAGTCGGTGGTAACAAGGCACTATTGGAGGGGGGGAAAGGTGATGTTAGACTTGGACAATGAAGTGAATATTAAAGGAAAAGTATAAGAATTATTGTTAATGTTAGTACAGTCAACCCGATTTGTGTCCTGCTGGGTTTGATTTTCAACCAAATTTTAAAGCTGGTCTGTAACCAATTAACATTTAAACACTTTTCTGTTGTCCACAAAATGTTGTATATTTTTATATTTTTTCAAGTTTCTGCACAAGTGGTTTTTAGCAGGTGACATACTGTCAGTAAAAATCTTGCTATAGATCAAGTGGTTTGAATGCTGAGGAGACAAAGGAGGAAAAGATCAAACATAAATCACTTCTGCAGATGAAAACACAAAATCACAGCAGAGGATGAAACGTGGTGGCGCTCAGACCGGAGCCCTCCAGCGGCGTTCGTGGAGACAGAAGCACATAAACTCTGTGCTGTCAGCCGATGTTGGACTAATACTGAAATAATCCAGGAGTTCATTTATGAAGCGGCTGGCGAATAAAACAATATGAATCCCTGGACTCTGCAGGAATACATTAGGCAGCGTGCACTAATTCTCTGTTCAACTTGAGTGCAGCCAGTTTCTCCATTAAAGGCCTGTGTGCTGTTTGCTCTGTAATTACTACTGCAGCTACAAACAGTCACTGCTAATGTTCACTGTGTTAAAGTGGCTTTAAAAAGGAAAACATACACTGAGCTCTGTGCTGCTGTATTTCTAAAATGACCATTTCATCAATAATGCAGCAGCTGCAGGAAAAGCGGGAACTACTGGCTCTATTTCATAACTGGACTAATAAACCCCCAGTGAAGACTTCGCCTCCAATTTGTGCATTTATTAAAGCTTTTTGTACTGTGGGGCTGATAAAGGGATGGAGGAAGGAAACACTACAATGTTAAAGCGATATCCATTATCAGTGAGCCATTTTAGTGACTAAAAAGCCTTCAGCTCTGTCTCTGTTTAAAGTTACTCCCTTTTAGGAGAAGGTGTGAGTGACAGAAAGAAGCAACTAATAGGACTGAAAAGTCTCTGTCAGAAACTGCAGTTCCCCTGCTCTCCACTAGGGGCTCCAGCTGTAATTCAGTCCCTATAGACTCCGATGCTAAAATGTCCAACTTTATATGAGAAAAAAACTTTTTACACCCTGATACAAGAAAGGAGGCGTGGCCATTGGGAGCGTGGCCTCTTTAACTCAAAGGTGAATGGTGACACAGGTGGTATTTGAGCGCATACGGTGTGTAGATGCAAAAAATGGCAGTAGCTTGAATGTTGATCCATCAAAATGTGGCATCGTGATGTCTATCGAGGTTTCTCACATGAAAACAAGTGAACATTGCTCGAATCTTGTCCACCATATTGGATGAGATAACTGAACAAGCATCAAAGGAAAAATGTATATTCCTTGAGGGGGTGGTGAGTGGTTTGAGAGGTTGCTGCACCCATAAATGTGCTTCCTTATAATTGCTAAAAGTGCAACGCAAAGTGGGTGTGCTGGGTACCACTGCACCAGACACAATCACTGACCCCTAAGAGTAGCTAGCAAAACTACAGGTGACCACAGCAACTTGTTAGCAACCAAAGCAATCACCCAGAGGTTTTTGGTGCCCCTTGTCTTTATGACCAATTTAACCCAGAGTTAACTGAATATTTATTCAGTGAATTAATCCTCAAAAACTAATTAAACTTTGAGATTTTTGAGGAGTAAATTCATTTGCAATAAGAAGAATGCTAACGTTAGCCTCAAAACTGTCCATGTCTTGGTCAAATTAATTTAATGTCACCACCACTAAGCTCCTTTGTTTGAATTATGACACTTAATTTTCTTGACAGCTTCTGTTGTCTGGTCTTATCATTGCCACCACCTGTTGCAAATAAACACACAGTAGTTTAAAAATTGTGATTTTATGTTAAAACGTCTTAACTTGTGTAACAGACCTTATTTCAGATGTCCACCAAATTTGAGACAGATAAGCCAAAAGGACAAAAACTCATTTTCATCTTTAGGACTCTTTTTCAAGTTTTTTTAATTGGCAAAAAAGTCAGAGTTATAGAAAATGTCAAGTAAAGATATCATCCAAGTTATAAAAAAACAACCCTCAAAAGCACACTTCTGTGATATTAGACCATTAAATTAAACCAACCACTCTGCTCACTCAACAGTGCTCCATCTCACTTCAAAAGACTTCAGCGTCTCCATCTATCCACGCCATGGTCAGCTCCCCTCTCTTACTCTGGTCAATTGCCTGAATATTTAAAATCAGCTATAGGTCAACTATTGCTCCAAAAGTCAAACCCATTTCAAACAGCTTCCACCCGATATCTAAACCCCCCTCTTGGCCTTTGAAAATGAGCAGATCATTGATTACATGAATGGCACCGGCTCTTTGATAAATGTCAGTGGGGTTTTAAGGTGGACCCAATAGACACTCTTTGACTTTCTCCTATGACCGAACACCCACTCCAGTGCTTTTAGTTTTAGAGTAAAAAAACCCCAAACACTAAGTTCATTATCATAGAACGAGTTATTACAAGCACCATGTTTTATTTTTATGGGACTCAAAATGAACATTTTGAGGATCCCAAATTTTTAATCCCATCTGTGTAATTGGTCTTATTGTTGACCTACTTCCTGCTTAGTTTTCTCCTCATGGTTTCTACTTCCTGTCTTAATTATTTCCACCTGTGTCTCATCTCCAATCTTTGTCTTTTGGCCTTCTAGTGTTCATTGTTTGAGTTCCTGTGGTTTTCATATCCTGTTCCTGTTCCCTTTTATGGAACTTAATGCCAGCCTCAGCTGGAATATCTTGCAACTCATCTGCACTGCTTTATTATTGTGTAAGTCGACTAAAATCGCTTTTGTTTTACTCCTTGCCTCATGTCGTATAGTTCTTCTGAAACATTTACCATATACGTTACTGGAGCAACCACTGTTTAAATATAACTCACCAGAATGAAGCTTTGGGCTTGGGGTGTCAAACAAGCGGTCTGGGGGCTAGAATCAGCCCACTACAGGTGCAGTCTGGCCCACTCGATGGCTTTGGAGAACATAAACTGTGAACCTTTAACTAACTGTAATTTGATCAGATTTCTGACAGAGAGATTTTTTTAACTAAACATTGACACATATTAATAATCCTTCATGCATAATAATAATTCATGCATAGGGTTAAAATGAAGAATCTAAAATTCAGATTTTCCCATCTCAAAGATAATCGACTCCAACTTGATAGAATTAAAGCCATCATTAGCACACTGGAGGATTTAATGTATTATTACTGTTGTTGCATTAAATTAATGTTTACCTGTAAGACAGCTTTAGTATTTAGTGTCAGCTCCAGCCTGATTGGACTGGTCGGTGGGGGGGGAGCTTCAAACGTCCTCTCAAATGTAACCTGCTGCAGAGCAGGTCTGCAGCATACTGCAGGTTACATATAATTTTGTTTTTTTTCATTATATAAATAAAAACATTTTGATCATAAACTGCAGAAAATGTAGTCGTGGGTGCGTAAAAGTGATCAGAATCCAGGGAAATAAAGTTCCTGATGCTGAAAAGTTTCCAGGTGGAAAATGAGGGAATTAGTGAGATGACATCTGATTCTGTGAAGTTTTCGAGTTTAAAACCAAAAGTATTATTTCTGTTTCCAGGAGCCCAGCCGTGTCTCTTTGTTTATTATAAGTTATTACAGAAAATGCCCCAAGTTTTAATAACTTTAACAGCTCCCAGCTTCAGAGCCGGTCCTTAATAATGATGCGAGCCGCAGCAGTGAAATCCTCTGAGAAATGGTTTGCTGGTAACGGAGGGGACAAACTCCAATTCTCAGCCTGCGGTGGAATAAAACCACGAACAAATCAGGGCCAAGCTGACATTAGCCTCACACCATCGCAGGACGCCCACTTCCCATGAAGGCCAATTACTGTACCTTCACAGGGGCGACGGAGGGTTTCCACCACTTCCAGCCAATGTTTTCATGTGAGGTTAAAGGAGGTGAGAGGAAGCAGCCAGTTTTTACCTTTACAAAGGCACACAGCAGACATGTCTGCCAGACCTGACATGTTTTTTCCTTTGGTTCCCCTTTTTACTCCTCGCCCAGCTGCTGTATAATGAGCCTATCTGGCCTTAAGAGAGAGCATTAGCAGTCCGCCGGCTCTGCTATCTGTGACACTTTGCCGCTGCTGAGGAGGAGGAGAGCTGCTTTCCCTTTGAAGAAGATATCAGAATCATTTTGTATTTCCTGCTCATCATCTCTCTGAGCAGAGCTGCAGGACGTCTGAGCTCTGCTTCATCACAAATCAGCACTTCATGTTTGGGTCAGTGAGCTCCAGACGTGTATGCACAGTTTTTATTTCTGCTCGAAGAAAGTAGTTCATTATTAAGTCCATTAATATTTTCAGTGTGTGAAATAAAACGCCATCTTACATGTGCTACTGTACTGTAAATAGTACTGTTTGTGTGCTTGGCTGGATGTGTGAATACACACCATTCCCCTCTCTGAGAATGCTGGGAATATGCTGGGAATAATCCCAGTCACTGTTGAGTTTTAAACTGAGCGGATTAAAATGCTTCAAAGAAACTGTCTAAACTAAAATCTCAAAGATGTGAGTAAATGAAAATACAAAAGTAAAAACTAAACTTTTTTGGGGGGAAATTCAAACTAATCTAAAATGATTTATATGAATTTACATAATTAACAAAACATATACACATAATGTCTTTAGTTGTAGTGACAGGCATTTTTGGTTCACTAACACTTTTCAATATGTCTGCTGGGTTTGTTTTTAAAATCTCGCCTCTGAAAAATATCCTCTGTCAATATTTTCCAACTAGCACTGAAACTAAACATTTTAAAACAATTAAACAAAATAAAATTATATAAATATGAAAATGAACTGAAACTAAACTGAATTTAAAACAAAAATTAAAAATAAATAAAAACTAACTAACTGAACTATGAGGCTGGACCAGAGATGAGAACTCTGTTAGACTATGTTATCATATGTAACATTTTTACAACCTAAAATTTATGTTTTTTAGGAACGTTGTTGCTACATTAGCAATGCTATGCTTTAGTAAATTCAAATTTTAATCTGTTAGCATATGTTAACCTGATATTAGCATAATTTTTTCGAGGATCCAAATTTCTATTGTCTTTTATGCTTCAGCTTTTGCATTTCTGCATTTTTTTTTCAGATAAAATATTTAGATTTTATTGTGTCTCCATACCTTAATAATGTGTACTTCCACTCCACCCACTCTAAGGTTATCTTTCCTTGTTGTCCATTTTACCCGTGGACTGTAGAAAAGGTAAACATGGCTGCTCTGGTGTCACCTGTTGGTTTGTGAAATTCCGTTTTGAAGTCTCAACACCATTTTTCTGTTTTTCCCTCTTGTTTTGGGTTTGTTTTTGTTTTTTTGTTTGTTTGTTTGTTTTTTAATCTAATATGAAAAGTCAGAGGTGGATCTGAGAAACTGCATGTTCATCGCCAAATGACTTGTTAGGCAGGGGGCTTACCCTGGTTTATCCTTACTTTTGACTGTAATGGGACCAAAATGTAAAAACGTAATTTCATGTTTTATTTAAAAGGACTTCCAACTAGCTAACTAAGCCCATGCTGTTTAACACCGAGAAGACCAAGGAGCTCATCATGGACTACAGAAGGAATGCTGATCCACATCCACCAATCTGCATTAAAGGGAGGGCTGTGGAGCGTGTGAGCAGCTTCAAGTTCCTGGGAGTCCATATCGCCGAGGATCTCATCTGGACGACCAACTGCTCCAAGCTGGTCAAGAAGGCTCACCAGCGCCTCTTCTTCCTGAGGACTCTGAGGAAGAACCACCTGTCCTCAGACATCCTGGTGAACTTCTATCGCTGCACCATCAAGATCATCCTGACCAACTGTATAACAGTCTGGTACGGGAGCTGCTTTGCCTCAGACTGGAAGGCGTTGCAGAGGGTCGTAAAAACTGCCCAGCGCATCGCCGGAGCACCACTTCCTGCCATAAAGGACATCTACAGGAAGCGGTGTCTGAAAAGGGCTGGGAAAATCATCAAAGACCCCAGTACCCCATCACATGGACTCTTCACCCTCCTGCCCTCTGGGAGGCGCTACAGGAGCCTCCAGACTAAATACACCAGGTACCGGAACAGCTTCTTTCCCACAGCTGTCAGACTCCTGAACTCTGCCTCCTGACATCTGACCCACATTAAACTCATGGACTGAACATACACACACCCACAACCACCTACACACACACAATGGACAAAAACAAACAAATGGACAACTGTACCCTCATACACACAATAATAACATGGACTGAACCACCACTCACAACCACTAGCTCTTTATAGAGCCTCTGTAGAAATTATCCACATATTTCACTTATCTTAACTGCACCACTGTAAATGCTGTATAGACAATCATTCTGTACAATACGATAATTATAATTCTACAGCTGTTTACAACTGTTTATAACTTGAATAGTTCATATAGCTTTCATATTTATATCCTGTTCATAGCCTGTACATACTTATAGCATATTCATATTCATACCGTGTATGAAGGAATGCAAGCTCCTTTGACTTCATACCGCGTACATACCGTTACAATGTACACATACCGTGTACATTGTAACATACCTATAATAGACCCATTTTTGTAATATATCTATTTTATTGCTAAAACACTTTCTGGATGGATGCAAACTGCATTTCGTTGCCTTGTACTTGTGACATGTGCAATGACAATAACGTTGAATTCTATTCTTAAAAAAAACAAAATAAATTTTCTTTACAGTTTTAAAAATAAAAACTGTTTATTCATATGTGTGGATTTCTCATATTTAAAATTTGACATGTCTTTTTTTAATTTTATTTATTGATATTTCACGATTTCTTTTCTTGGTGTACAGTCTGAGCTGCAGCTTCATCAGTGTTTGAGTCCCATCATGCTTTGTACCACACTCTGATGTTCTCACTCTGATGCAGTTTTTTTGTGTTTTAAAAGGCCTGATTAAAAAAAGAGGGGGTTGTGAGGGGGTCCTTTAATCTATAATGGAACAGACGTTATCATTATTGTTAAATAATGCACGGCGGCCACCAGCATCAAATATTAATAACTTATTGAACAGAGCGGTTTCCGGTGACCTGCCTCTGGGCCCAAAACCACGACTTTGAACAGGACCTGTGCACGTGTGTGTGTGTGTGTGTGTGTTTATTGACAAAAGGCCACTGTAATATCGAGGGCTGAAAAAGCCCAGGAGGGGCAGCAGAGGGGAAGGTTGTTTCTCTTTCACATTGCTGCAGTTTAGTGGATTATTCTTATAATCCTGGTGCTTACTCAGATTTGTTTTCATAATGTGTAAGAATTAAAATCCTTGTTTTATTCATAACAATATTCATTGGGGTAATTTTTCTGGACCATTTCCTTTCTTTGTCTCTCATTCCAATGAATATTTCAAAAACTCTACTCGCTCTCTGTTCTGAGTATTAAAATTAATTCTACTGTTTCTGCAACTATCGAAAAAAAACCTTCTGAGACACAGTGCGGTGACACCCTCATGACGGTCGCGAGGATTTCAAACAGGTTTGAAATCCTCACGACCAAGCGATTGATAATCGGGAGCTGGTCGTGAGGTGTTAATCGCGTCTCGTTACCCCACATATACTACACGATGCACGATGAAGGCCAAAATCGGGCCGATCGCCAAAACGGTCGCACGACTCAAAAATCGGCTCAAAATGGGCCAAAAATCGCACAGTGTAAGCCCACCATTAAAGGGACAGTGTGTAAAATCTCACCACTAGATGTCAGTAGATTGCACTGAACTGTGTTCTGTTTTCTTACCCCTCCCAGCTCATGTGCATTATCCCAGCTGCGCTGGCTGCTAATACTATGAGTCTATGACTGAGTGAAGCTCACTTCTATCTGATGACAGTGGTACTGAAGTGAACTGCTCAGTAGTTTGTATGACACCCGCATGGTTGCACAGATGGCTGACAATGTTGGGGCATGTTCCTAATGAGACAACGATGAGATGGTGTCCTGGGGGTTCTCCTACCAGATTTGGACCTGGGCATCACAGAACTTGATAGACCAAAACAGAACCACCAGGAACTGCCTTCATATTCTCATGAGGGTGGGCATTGTCTAGCACCAGGAGGACCCCAGGACCCGCTGCACCAGTGTAGGGTATGGCAGCGGGTCCAAGGATTCCATTCTAATAACTAATGGCAGTCAGGCTGCCGTTGCCGAACCTGTAGAGATCTGTGCGCCCCTCCATGGATATGCCTCCCCAGACCATCACTGATCCACCACCAAATTGGACATGTTGAACAATGTTACAGGCAGCATAAAGTTCTCCACAGCTTCTCCAGACCCTTTCACATCTGTCACATATGCTCAGGGGGAACCTGCTCAACTATGAAAAGCACAGGGCTGGCATTTTATAGCAAACAAGCTCCATGGTGCAGGGCAGTGAGCACAGAGTCCTATAGAGGAGGTTGGGCCCTCAGGTCACCCTCATGAAGTCTATGTCTGATTGTTTGGTCAGAGACATTCACACCAGTGACCTGCTGGAGGCCATTTTGTAGCTCTGGCAGTGCTCATCCTGTTCCTCCCTGCACAAAGAAGCACATATCAGTCATGCTGATGGGTTAAGGACCTTCTGCAGCCCTGTCCAGCTCTTCTAGAGTAACTGTCTGTCTCCAGGAATCTCCTCCATGCTCTTGAGACACAGCAAATTTTGATGTGCTCCATCCTCCATCCTGGAGAAGCTGGTCTACCTGTGTGACCTCTGTGGAGTCCAGGTGTAACCTCATGCTATCGGTAGTGACACTGACACTAGCAAAATGCAAAAGTAGTGAAAAAACAGTCAGCCAATATGAGCAGGGAGAACGTCCACATGTGAAATCCTTCCTATTTTGGGGGGTTGTCCCATTATTGCCTTTCTAGTGCACCTGCTGTTAATTTGATTAACATCAAAGCAGCTGAAATTAATTAACACCCTCCTCTGCTACTTAACTGACCGGATCAATATCCCAGAAGTTCAACTGACTTGATGCTTTACTCTGATTAAAACTGTTCTTTTTTCATTTTATTTTTTGATCAGAGCATTTTTAAGTTCATTAAAAACTCACTGTAGGAGCAGCAAACACGACCCCTGACCCTTGTTCAGGCCCATATTTGTGTCTCTGCAGAGGCCGGTGGTCTTTGAGAAGGCCGGCATGTCTGCAGATGTTTATTTGCAGCTCAGGAGAGACCCCGTCTGTCGCGGTTTACTCACAGCCGTCTACGTTTCATGTTCTGCTGGAAACCCATAAAACTAAATGAAAAACGAAACACGAGTTAACAAACATTTTGGCCGTCTTTCACCCTGTGAGCACTAAACATCCCGTATAAAAACCTATTTGCTGGACGGCTTGTAAATTGAAAGCTTTGGAGACGGTTGCCTAGCAACTGGGGCCTGGTTGCCAACCTCGGCATTACTGCCAATTATGGTGGGCAGGAGAAATTGGTGTCATCCCTTTTTTTTCTCCCCCTTTTCTCTTTCCCATCTTCTGAGTGCTTTTTTCCCCAGAAGCCAATCAGCCTTCACACAAAGATCTGAGAACAGCGCCGATATCTCAGCCTTTCACCACACACGAGTGAAAAGTGATCAAAACACGGCGGGGAAAAAAAAGTTGATGAAAAATCTTTTTTTTTTCTTTTTAATGGAGTTCTGCAAAGGCTTTTGTTCGTGTTTGTTCCCTCACTCAGTCTCTGTGTCTGTAATAACATAAATCAAAGGGGGCTGTTTAAAACCACCGTTTGATTTATGTTATTACACACGCGACTCATCATTCGGGCGCTCGCATCATCATCTTTCAGGCTGGGGTTTGCTCATTTTCTCCAAACACGATCCAGAAGTTTTTGTAGCAAAAAAAGAGGAAAAAAGGGCAAACAATCCGCGAGTTAATGCATTTTTTCACAATTAGATTTCAGCAGACATGTTTTGCAGCCCCACCTAGCTGCTGGGGGGACACTGATGAAAACTAATGCTGTAATTCTGCTCAGATATTGCCACCTGACTATTAGATTTTGCCCTTTCTCTTGTATGGGGGCCAATGTGCTTGTTGGTTAACCGAATTAGCTTTTGTGTGTTATTGCTTTACGTTCTCACCCAGAGGACAGTTTCAATAATCGGAGGAGGAGGAGGAGGTGGAGGCGGAAGGGGCGTTCGTCAGCCACCCAGCCCACGGGGTCGTGAATCAGCTCTGCAGCGCAGTACGAGCTGCAGAGGAGCAAACACTTTCAGTTCAGTCGGCATCCGTGGATTAAACCTGTAATCAAATCAATTAAAAACGAATCGGCTCATTTAGAAAGTTTAAAGTACCTGAAAGTCTGTAATGCTTCAGGCTCATTCTAACCAGCCTTTAAAGAGGACGCGATATGCTTATTTCCACCTCTATGCTTTTATTCTTCACTCTACTAGACCAGCTTTGCATGATTCACTGTTCAAAATAATCCTTCTTTATTATACATCGAGCCGTACTGCCGACTGTTTGGTAATCATCACAGAGCTTAACTGTACTTCAGGTTCATTCAGCCATGAGGCTCTCGTGGTTTTATCTTGGCTCCATGTTTTCATCTGTCTCTGCTTATTTAGTTTTAGCTGTGTAAGTTTCTTTAGTATTCTGTATCAGTTTTATTATTATTGATTTTTGTATTCTAGTTTGTGATTTCTGCATCCTCGTCATCCTCCTGCACCTGGTTGTCAAGTCTCTTGTGCCTTGCTTTTACTTTTACTCCTTTTCACACTTAGTTCAGATGTGTTTTGTCCCCCAGGTGTTTCCATGCTGCCTTGATTACCTTTCTGTGTACATGTACTAATCGTCTTCCTTTGGCCTCTGAATGTCTGTGTTTTCTGCCCATTTACTGTGGCTCATGTGCATTGATGGACTTTTATACTTCTCCTAAATAACGGTTATGTTTTGTAGGTCTTGCTTTGAGTCCTGTAATTGGGTCCCCTTTTTTTGCCTCTCATAACATCCCCCTCTCTGATTCAAGATTCAAGATTCTTCATTTGTCACATGCATAGTTGTACAAGTACAACACGCAGTGAAATGTATCCTCGACTGTTCAGAAGTGGAGAGAAGAACACTATACATTAAGTGAATATATACATGGGGGACACTATGTGCAGTAAGTGGCATAGTGTGGATCAAGTGGATGAATTATGTAGAAAGTGGCATTTTATGCAGTAAGTATTGTGTATGTGACAGCATACAGATCCCAGAGTAGAAAAACTGTGATAAACTGAGTGTTTAGAACAGTCTGAGGTTTTGTCTCATATTGCTACTGATCTCATCTGAAACTTATTGTAGGGTCTTGACATTACAGCATAAAGCGCCTTGAGCCAAATGTTGTCATTTGGATCTATATAAATGAAGTAGAACTGAATTGATATGGATAATCATTGAGGTGTTTTGGGGGCTTTTTTTTTTACTTAATTTTTTTAAATTAACTTTAGAGTCACGTTATTCTTTTCAAGGTTTTACACTGACATTTTTACACAAAGTATAAAATACAGGAAAATATAACAAGATTAATGTTTTTTATGCAGAAAATAAATATCTTAATCTGTGTAATGTTTTTAAAGACTCACAGCATCCAGAATTGCTCCTTGGTGTGAAAGAAAAACAAAAACCAGTCACAAATCGTTACTTTCTTTGTGCATGTCAGTCTGTCAGTAAGAAATATGTTTTTTTATCATAACCCTGACCAAGTACTTTTTAATGCCTAAATCTAAACATGTGGACTGTTTTATCCTTTAAGTCAGGGGTCTCCAACTCCAGGTCTCGAGGGCCGGTGTCCTGCAGGTTTTAGATCTCACCCTGGGTCAACACACCTGAATCAAATGATTAGTTCATTACCAGGCCTCTGGAGAACTTCAAGACATGTTGAGGAGGTCATTTAACCATTTGAATCAGCTGTGTTGGATCAAGGACATCTAAAAACTGCAGGACACCGGCCCTCGAGGCCTGGAGTTGGGGACCCCTGCTTTAAGTGGAAAACAAAACAATAAAAACTCGTGCTGATGTCCAAGAACAGGAATCAGACCAACCGCCATGAGACTGCGTCATGAAGCCACGCCTTAATACTAAAGAAGAATTGTATCTCAGCTTGATAGTAACACACTAACAGTTGGGTAATAACGTGGAATGGGGTCAATAACTTTGTAATACCATTTAATTGTGGGTAACTATAGCAACGATTCATGGTTATAAGACGCCTCGTCCCAGTGGCCCCCAGGATTACAGGCCCGTGGCACTGACCTCCCACATCATGAAGACCCTGGAAAGGCTCATCCTGGACCAGCTGCGACCCATAGTAAGACCACATCTGGATCCCCTTCAGTTCGCTTATCAGCCTCGTCTCGGAACAGAGGACGCCATCATCTACCTGCTCAATCGTGTCTACACCCATCTGGACCAGCCGGCGAGCACTGTGAGGGTCATGTTTTTTGACTTTTCCAGTGCTTTCAACACCATCAGGCCGACCCTCCTGGGTGATAAGTTAGCAGCGATGCAGGTGGATGCTTCTCTGGTGTCCTGGATTGTTGATTACCTGACAGGAAGACCACAATATGTACGTCTCCCACAGTGTGTGTCTGACAAGGTGATCAGCAACACAGGGGCACCACAGGGGACTGTCCTCTCCCCCTTCCTCTTCACCCTCTACACCACAGACTTCAGCCACTGCACAGAGACCTGCCATCTTCAGAAGTTTTCTGATGACTCTGCGGTGGTTGGATGCATCAGCAGGGATGATGAGACAGAGTACCGGGCTGTGGTCGACTCCTTTGTCACGTGGTGTGAGCAGAATCATCTGCAGCTCAACGTGGCAAAGACCAAGGAACTGATCGTGGACTTCAGGAAGACCAGGAAACACTTGACCCCTGTTTCAATCCAGGGGGTCAGTGTTGACATTGTGGAGGACTATAAATACCTTGGAGTACACATTGACAATAAACTGGACTGGGCTAAAAACACCACAGCACTTTACAGGAAGGGCCAGAGTCGTCTCTATTTTTTGAGGCGACTGAGGTCCTTCAACATCTGCCAGAAAATGCTGAGGATTTTCTATGAGTCTGTGGTGGCCAGTGCGATCCTCTATGCTGTTGCATGCTGGGGGAGCAGGCTGAGGGTCGCAGATGCCAACAGACTTAATAAACTGATCCGTAAGGCCAGCAATGTTGTGGGGATGGAGCTGGACTCCCTCAAGGTGGTGTCGGAGAGGCGGATGCTGTCCAAGATAAAGACAATGTTGGATAACACCTCCCACCCACTCCATGACATGTTGGTCAGTCACAGGAGCTCGTTCAGTGAGAGACTGAGATTACCGAAAAGCACCACTGAACGACACAGGAAATCATTCCTGCCTGTGGCCATCTCCCTGTACAACGCATCCACTTAACACACTGTTTGCTGCTACAACTACACATGTTTCTTTTCCAAATATTTATTTATAAGTGACTTATGTATGTATGTATGTAGATATATGTATATATTGTACTATTCTTAGTTAGCGTATTGTCTGTCTTGTCTTAATGTTGGTTTAAAATGGAGCACTGTAACAAAAAATAATTTCCCCCAGGGATCAATAAAGTATTCTGATTCTGATTCTGATTCTGATTATAAACAAACTACCATTGATATTTCCAGATAATAAAACACAGCATCAGACATAATAATAATCACATACCTCCAAAAAGAATTTTAGAGGTTATAAGGTCGGATCATCTCAGTGTCCTAAAATTGGACAGCACCAACCCAAATTATTATTAAATTATTAAAATATTACTGTTGCTAATGGGGTTGAATTGCAGGCACTGTCACGTTTTTATCGAGGAGGTTATGATTTTAGGAGCATTTGTATGCCATTCTGTCTGTAAACACAATAACTGGAAAAGTTTTAATGAATTCTGATCAAACTTCATAGAGATGTAGAGTGGGCTCGTGTTAACGGTAAGTCACATCCACTGAAGTTTTCAAGGTCACCTTCATGAATTATTGTTGGAAACTTTACAAAAAGCCCGATAACTCTCTGAGTGCTTTTTGTTTCCACATACATGTAAATTAGCACCAAATCAAAACAAATGTCACCTCAAGCTGAAGACCCAGCGTAATCCTACTCAGCTAAAAACTATTGTTGATATGAAGCTGAATATACCTGAGTAATTACATGGTAATTAAATGGTATTACATGTTATTGCAGCTTTATTCCAACATTACTGTTCCCATGTTATTAGCCCTTCAGGACACCTTTCAGCCTCATTTAGCTTCTTATTTTGGTTGTTCCAGATGTGACTTCGTTTGTCCTTCAAGGACCAAAGCTCTGGATTTGCTATAAATGATATATTTTCTTTGCTAATAAGCAACAAACTCTAATCCTGAACATGGGCTGCAAATCTGACATCTGTAAACTTCATTATTTGTGAGGAGAAAAAGTATTTTGGGACTATTTGTCAGTTTGTATTCATGATTTCTAAGCTGTCACATAAACTACTGCAGCACAGCAGATATTTTATGGGGGGTTTTTCACCTTCAGGCTTCCTGTATTTCTGCACCTTTTGAAAACCACCAACAGCAAGTTTTCCTAATGTTGTCATTTTTTTTGGAGCACAGTCTCTGAACAGGTACAGTCACATAAGCGGGCTGTTTTCAGGGCTGAAATCAGCCGCGCTCAGGTGTGCGCGGCTCGTCACGGTGGCACACAGAAGGAAAAATCTGATTTGCCTCTGTGCTCTGAGGCTCTGCAGCTGCTGCCAGCCGTGGAAGATGACGTGGAGCTTTTTGGCTTTCACATTGCGAGAAACCCTCCAGTACAGAGCTGTCCCGCTTCGCTGCGAGCGAGGCGACACTTCGACAGGCTCCTCACCGAGCCCAAGGAGGATAAACAGAAAGCTGAAAACCTCGAAGACAGCCTCTCACCTCAAAAGCACACCTGAGGTGGCAGCTGGGCTCCTCCGAGTCAAACGGCCTTTTAATCTCGCTTCGAGGCATGTCAAGTTTGCTGTTGTTGGCCACCACCCCCTAAAAGGCGTTTTAATCATGCCAGGGATGCGTGAAGTGGTGGCGGCCCGGGGCCGGGCAGCACAGGGCCTCCAGGGTTCAGACTGTGCTCAGATTTCCTTTTAAAGGGCGAGCCAGCAGAACGGCGGGATAATGTCGAGATAATGAGACTTCTCATTACGCAGCCAGGTGAGGAAACTGAGTGTTTTGACATCGCCGGGTCACGACTCGCCTCGGCCACAAGATGAGTGCTCACGTGCACCGTTGTGTGAGCTGCAGCCTTGGAGGAGCCGAGGTCTGTTGGCTTTCAACTGCTGAGGACACCGGAGCTGCAGGCTTTCATTTCAGACAGCTGTAACAGCTGCACATCAGCCGTCCACTTTAAAGCACTCAGACGGCTCGCTGAGATGTGGTGACACGTGCCGCTGTGCTCGTGGAAAACTGCACGCCTGAAGAACATACAGAGGAAGAAATCAGACTGTGGAGTAACTGTGATGTCACTAATTGGCATTTTAAACCTGCTTACTAATGATGTTGTCCTGAGGCTGATTAATGTCACATCCACAAACATTTCTTCTCTTTTTTTGGTCTCTTTTTGGTTTTTGCAGTATTTTGCTTGTTTGAGTCACAGTAAATTATCTGGTTTTACTTCCTGTCTTTGCCTTTTTCTTACCCATAGATTTGATATGTGATGAACTGCCATGACATCACCTAAAAGTCAGCACTTTGGCCGCCACCAAAGTGGTTATTTTGGAGACACAAGTTACCATATTTTGGATGAGAGAGTCAGGTTTGTATGGGTTCATCACACAGATTTTGACTAATCAGATACTTAGTAACGCACAAATAAAATCCCAGAATTTCACCCAAACTGGAGCTCAGACTTGTCAGATAATTACATTACATTACAACAGCACAAACATAGTCAAGAGGTCCAGTTCAATTAGCTGAGGCGAAGTCTAGCAGACAGCTAACAGCTACTGCTGCCTGTCAAAGAGGCCACGCCCCTAATGTTGGAAACTTTAAGCCTTAATGCAATTAAAACAGGTAAGTAATGAATGAAAATTCACCCTGTGCAGCTGTTATGAAGGATTCAATTATCCACAGAGACCAAACCAGTTTGTATATCAGCTGTAAACATGTTTATTTCTGCTGTAAAGAGTCTGGAGGAGGAAGCCTCGGTTGGCTGGTTTACGTGAATAAACTGCAGTTTTTTCCGTTTTAAATAGTCTTATAATTATTACAGATATCTGAAACTTGGGAAACTTTGCTAACCTGTTAAGAATATTCTAAAGAGGGCTCCTTTAAAATAAGAGTATAACTTTTCCTGTCAGATTTCTAGTTTGTGCTCTGCCAGTCCACCACGCTGCAGCGATGCTGAATTCCCTCCCCGCTTCTGACCAGATAAACTCTCCTATTTGTGAACTCACAGCTGCAGATAAAGAGACTCTGACCTTTAGTCGGGAAACACTCTCTTGGTGTTTGTCTCCATATTTGTGAGATGTGGATGTTGTTTTCTTTCTCTTTCCAAGGCCTCTGCTTTCCCCGCCATGCTTAGAAAGAGGAAAATAATTACCGCGGTCGAGGCTAGGGTCACACGGCAGCTAAACGCCGTGGCTTTGTCGACCGCTTTAAAGCTAATGTTTGCTGAGGCGGAAGGTCGCGGCTCTGGGCTCATTACTGGGGGAAAAAATAGTCTGACAGAAAGATGAAAGTCGCTGTGTGATAAATTAAAACTGCTGGAAAAAAATTAAACATGAGCCAAAAAAGTTTTTCCTCACAGCAAAGTCTTCGCTAACACATCCACAGCTCATTGTATTGATTAGTTGTTTGCAGCTGGTTAAAATAAAGCTTTGTCATAAATTATTCACAATATTAAAATCCATAATTCTCAGTCCAGCATTGTGATTAATTAATGAGCATCTGAATGCGAGGTGAATATTTACTGCCTGCAAACTCGCTGCAGGTAGGTGATGATGTTAATAATTCAGAGATGAAACCGGCAGAGAGAAAATGCGAATAATAAAACTCTTCATGTCTTTATTCCAGAGTTTCTTCGTGCAGCTGCAGCAGAGACGGCCGCGCCTGGAACATCATATCGCTGCAGATGAAATATTAAAGAGCTGGCTGAGATGAACACACTGGTTTGTATCAGCAGCAGCAGGCTGAAGCCGCCGGAGGAAAGAGGAAGATGGACGAGTGTTTGGAGAGCTGAGAGAGAGACGATCGCAACGAGGAATATTTCTGATGTGAAAAACTCTCCTGATTCATCAGAGAAAGGTATGAAATATACACCCCAGCCTTACAACGGGACCCCGCAGACACCCGAGGTCAACTCTGAGCTCTGAGAAGAAAAACGCGCTCGGAATTGCACAATCATCTTCACTCAGCATCAGGACGGGTGCACGACGCGCTGACTGTATCAGAGGTTCACAAATGAAAAGATGGGGCTCGCTGGTGTTACAGAGTTATTAAAACTGCAGGAAAATAAATGTATTGGCAAACATCTAATGCCCCAAAACGGATGACTTTCTATGGTGGATATGACCTGTTTTTACGGCTCCAGCGCTTAAGTAATGCTAACACAGTGCCGAGCAAGTTAAATAGTACATACGCTATAAAAGATAAGAATAATAACCTGTGTTAATTAATATGGCACCTTTCAAAAACAGGGGTACAAAGTGCTTCAGAAGATGGGAAACAAAAAGCAAACCAAATACTTCAGAAGAGAGAGCTTGGTTTTAGCTTCTGAGCTAGCTTCTGAGTCCTGTCTATTGAGGGCCGGACCTCAATAAAGGGTTCAGTCAGAGTTTTGAGTTACACTGAATAAAATTCCATTTCGTAAATTTAGGTCAGTCTAAGAGTGAGAAGGGAGGATTATCCAGGGTTGTTAGCCAGTTAGCTTGTAGTTTCAGTCAGATCCACCCTGAGCTCGGCACATCTAGACGTCCCGCCTGCTGTGAAGCGTTGGATCTAGCCTCGAGGCAGCAAGGCCATTAGCTGGATTGTGTGAAAGGGATGGACAGACGTTATAAGCTGGTAGAGCTGCTTACAAAGGCAACAAATTGAAGTTGTCACACTCAAAAGCTCCTTTATCTTGCTGTACAGTCAAAAGTTTTTCACATTCCAGAAAATAACCGGTCTATGTAAGCAGTAGGGGTGAGTGCTGCAAAGCAGAGATTCTACTGGATATTCCCTTAGACTATTCTTAGATCTTACCCCATCCTGAGAGGCTGATTAACAAAGATCATTAAAACGAAGATCAGCCCCTTCTGATCAGAATTCATTAAAACTTTTCCAGTTTGTTAATACATCAACTTTTATGGACATAGTAATTTATCGGGACGTTGGAGGGTTTCCAGTTTGGTTTGGATTGCGATCCTGCTTTTTCTGCGTGACCTGCTGCTTTTGGCTTCATCAGGCGTGACCTTCACGTCGCACTGTGGTGGTTTTCAGGTTATGATGAGAACTGCCACCTCCAAGTGTGACGTTGTTGGATTTCAGGTGGAATGACTACTACACATCAGGACTGAGTTACCCCAAATGAAGGCATTGAAGGTGTGGAGGGTGGAGCAAGACATGGGTGTGGTGTCCAAATGAGTGGGGTCATGGATGCAAGTTTCCTTCAAGGGGTGAGGAGTTCGGCCATTCAGGAGGAACTCAGAATACGGCTGTTGCTCCTCCACATTGAAAGCAGCCACTTAAGGTGGTTCAGATATCTGAGGATGATGCCTCTTTGATGCCTCCTGGGTGAGATGTTTCAGGCATGTCGCACCAGGAAGGACGATACACTGGAGAGATTTTGTCTTTTGGCTGGGTTGGGAACACCTCGTGTCATGGATGGATAGACGTTTACCTAGTCCACCGAAGACAGTGATATGTTACATTGGACAGCTTCCAAACCATCTGGGACTTAGGCTCCCTCCACCATTAATGAGGTCAGGAGAAATGTGGCTCTCCAACTTGTGGCCACCGAGACATTGGGAGTTTATTGTTGCCTACATTTTACAGAGAGTTGCTATCGTGAAATCTAACTGGCTGCTTTGAGTAAAAATCATTTTAAGCTTCTCAAATGATCCAGTTGAGTAAAAGCAAAAATAGTTCTCAAAAGTAAATCTGGTTTTGGCAGGGACTAAACACGATCACAGACTTTAGAGGGAAAACCAGCACACCGCAGACCACGGCCTCTCTGTGTGAGGATCTAAACGTATTCTACGCTAGATTCGACACAGCGAACACCATGAGACCGGACAGTGTCCGCACCGCGGATGACGTCAGTGCGCACACTGTGTCTGAGGAGGATGTGCGGAGGTGCTTCAGGAAGGTGAACACACGCAAAGCTACTGGTCCGGACGGGATTCCCGGCCGCGTCCTCAAGTCATGCGCGGCTCAGCTGGCTGGAGTGTTCACGCACATCTTCAACCTTTCCCTCTCTCTGTCTGTAGTCCCAGCCTGCTTCAAAATGGCCACCGTCGTCCCTGTACCCAAATCCTCCACCATCTCCTCACTGAACGACTGGCGACCTGTAGCCCTGACCCCCATCGTAAGCAAATGCTTCAAGAAGCTGGTCAGGGACTTCATCTGCTCTGCACTACCCGACTCACTGGACCCTCTACAGTTCGCATACCGCCACAACAGGTCCACTGATGATGCCATATCCCTGACACTACACACTGCCCTGTCACACCTGGAGAAGAGAGACACGTATGTGAGAATGCTGTTTGCAGATTACAGCTCAGCATTCAATACCATCGTTCCCTCGAAGCTGGATAGGAAACTGCAGGATCTAGGACTGCGCAGCTCCCTCTGCAGCTGGATCCTTAGCTTCCTGTCTGACAGACGCCAAGTAGTCAGACTGGGCAGCATCACCTCATCCCCCATCACACTGAACACTGGTGCTCCACAGGGGTGTGTACTGAGCCCTCTCCTGTACTCACTCTACACCTACGACTGCACGGCCACTAACAACTCCAACATCATTGTGAAGTTTGCGGATGACACTACAGTGGTGGGTCTTATCACCAACGGTGATGAGACGGCTTACAGGGAGGAGGTCAGCGCCCTGACCCACTGGTGTCAAGACAACCATCTCACCCTCAACGTCGCAAAGACAAAGGAGTTGATAGTGGACTTCTGGAGGTGCAGAGAAGTACACACCCCCATCACCATCAGCGGCGCTGCTGTGGAGAGAGTGAGCAGCTTCCGGTTCCTTGGCGTACACCTGGCTGAGGATCTTACGTGGTCGGTACACACAAACAAAACAGTGAAGAAGGCGCAGCAGCGCCTCTTCTTTCTCAGGAGACTGAAAAGATTCGGCATGAGCCCCCGCATCCTCAGGACCTTCTATCACTGTGCCATTGAGAGCATCCTCACTGGATGCATCACCACCTGGTATGGCAACAGCACCGCCTACAACTGCAAAGCTCTCCAGCGAGTAGTGCGGTGCTCTGAACGGATAATTGGAGGTGAGCTTCCCTCCCTCCAAGACATCTACAGGAAGCGGTGCCTGAGGAAAGCGGGGAGGATCATCAAGGACTCCAGTCACCCCAGCCATAAACTGTTCAGACTACTTCCATCAGGAAGGAGGTTCTGCAGCATCCGGTCCCGTACCAGCAGACTGAGAGACAGCTTCTTCCACCAGGCCATCAGACTGCTGAACACGTCATAGACACCTCAGCTTCACTACTGGAACTTTAACATTATGCACTCCATACTGTACAGTAATGCCACTGTTTTGCACATGTCTCACTCTGTATATTTTATTTTATTTATTTTATATATTCTATTCATTGTTTACTCTATTTAATTTGTAAAATATGTGTACACACACACACACACACACACACACACACACACGTAGAAAAATATTTAGTATACACATCCAGAAATGCATATACTATTATACAGTGGGGCAAAAAAGTATTTAGTCAGCCACCGATTGTGCAAGTTCCCCCACTTAAAATGATGACAGAGGTCAGTAATTTGCACCAGAGGTACACTTCAACTGTGAGAGACAGAATGTGAAAGAAAAATCCATGAATTCACATGGTAGGATTTGTAAAGAATTTATTCCTAAATTAGGGTGGAAAATAGGTATTTGGTCACCTCAAACAAGGAAAATTTCTGGCTCCCACAGACCTGTAACGTCTTCTGTAAGAAGCTTTTCTGTCCCCCACTCGTTACCTGTATGAATGGCACCTGTTTGAACTCATCATCTGTATAAAAGACACCTGTCCACAGCCTCAAACAGTCAGACTCCAAACTCCGCCATGGCCAAGACCAAAGAGCTTTCGAAGGACACCAGGAAAAGTATTGTAGACCTGCACCAGACTGGGAAGAGTGAATCTACAATAGGCAAGCAGCTTGGTGTGAAAAAATCAACTGTGGGAGCAATCATCAGAAAATGGAAGACATACAAGACCACTGATAATCTCCCTCGATCTGGGGCTCCACGCAAGATCTCATCCCGTGGGGTCAAAATGATCATGAGAACGGTGAGCAAAGATCCCAGAACCACACGGGGGGACCTGGTGAATGACCTGCAGAGAGCTGGGACCAAAGTAACAAAGGTCACCATCAGTAACACACTACAACGGCAGGGAATCAAATCCCGCAGTGCCAGACGTGTTCCGCTGCTGAAGCCAGTGCATGTCCAGGCCCGTCTGAAGTTTGCCAGAGAGCACATGGATGATACAGCAGAGGATTGGGAGAATGTCATGTGGTCAGATGAAACCAAAGTAGAACTTTTTGGTATAAACTCAACTCGTCGTGTTTGGAGGAAGAAGAATACTGAGTTGCATCCCAAGAACACCATACCTACTGTGAAGCATGGGGGTGGAAACATCATGCTATGGGTCTGTTTTTCTGCCAAGGGGACAGGACGACTGATCCGTGTTAAGGACAGAATGAATGGGGCCATGTATTGTGAGATTTTGAGCCAAAACCTCCTTCCATCAGTGAGAACTTTGAAGATGAAACGAGGCTGGGTCTTCCAACATGACAATGATCCAAAACACACCGCCCGGGCAACAAAGGAGTGGCTCCGTAAGAAGCATTTGAAAGTCCTGGAGTGGCCTAGCCAGTCTCCAGACCTCAACCCCATAGAAAATCTGTGGCGGGAGTTGAAAGTCCGTGTTGCTCGGCGACAGCCCAAAACATCACTGCTCTCGAGAAGATCTGCATGGAGGAATGGGCCAAAATACCAGCTACTGTGTGTGCAAACCTGGTAAAGACCTATAGTAAACGTTTGACCTCTGTTATTGCCAACAAAGGTTATGTTACAAAGTATTGAGTTGTATTTTTGTTATTGACCAAATACTTATTTTCCACCCTGATTTATGAATAAATTCTTTACAAATCCTACCATGTGGATTCATGGATTTTTTTTTTCACATTCTGTCTCTCACAGTTGAAGTGTACCTCTGGTGCAAATTACTGACCTCTGTCATCATTTTAGGTGGGGGAACTTGCACAATCGGTGGCTGACTAAATACTTTTTTGCCCCACTGTATATTGTACATATATTTATTAGTTTCAGATGTAGCCATTCTTGTATTTTGCTTGTTTACATTATTGTATTTTGCACAACTCTGTTGCTTGTGAAGCTCGCACACAAGAATTTCATTCACATGTGCTGTACCAATGTACCTGCACATGTGATGTGACAATAAAAGTGATTTGATTTGATTTGATTTGATTTGATTTTCTACATTTCTTCATTGGTCTGGGCTCAGCTTTGACTTTCTCCTGTGCTTTCTTTATTTTTAATAAACTTTTAAATAAACCTTTTTTCCTTCTGTTTAATCAACCAGTAAATACGATCCCTTGTTATAAGGTCCTTGTATGGGATGTGTTTGCATGAACCCGATTTAAAGAGAAACACTTGGTCTCCAACACCATCTTGCGATGTTCCCTGGGTTTAATAACTGCCCTGTTTGTACCCCCGACGGTTTCCGCTCACTTTTGCAAAAGTTTCACTTCTTCTCTCATTTCTCTCATGGCTGGTGGCCAACTTTAAGTATCAACTTTTTTAAAACCTTCTGTTTATCTGCCCTCAAGTCCCTCCCACCAGTGGCTGATGTTTTTTAAAGAAGGATCTAAAATGACACACAAAGACAGCGAGGGCGGGTCATTCAGCATCTGAAATGTCAGTGAGGTCGGACTCTTCCTCTAATTGGCCCCCTAAATAAAAAAAATAAAAATAAAATATCCGTCTTGTTGTTCAATCGAGACAAAAACACAACCGACTGTAAATGAGCATTTAACACACACTTTCGCAGGACGGACACATAATTTAGAGTCAGCGAGAGCGGAGGGGAAAACAGAGGAGAGATGGCAAATAGATAATGAGTTAGCTAAAAGCTTGATCTTGAGAATAATTTGCTTCTTTTACAGCATGGCCTCGAGTGGGAAACCGTTAATCAAAGGTTAGAATGGAATAAACTTTGTTCAAAGATCCTTTTCCTCAAACGTTTAAGACTTGGAGGGCGAGAACGACAGAGGGAAAAAAATCCAATTATTTTCCTCTTTTATAACTTCACTCGTTACAAATAAGACACGCTTTCAGAGAGGAAACACAGTTTAGTTTTATAATTGCTGTTTTACCACCTGCCAGTTCAGCTAACAGTCACTCCGTCTCTGTCCTCCTCTCTTGTGGTACTCCAGCCCGAGATAATCAGCCCCGCCACAATTATAGCCGTCGCTGCCTCAGACGAGGACGGAGCCCGCCGCCGTTTGTTAACCCAAAACCAAATGAAGAGTGGGGAAAATAATATTCAATATCAGCATCCTTCCTGCCCTTGAGGCTTATTAGCCAGTTAAAAGCCCTCACTAAAAGATGTTGTGGTCAGGAGGATGTGACGGGGTCGTCGGCCGGGTTTCGTGTCTGCTCGGACTAATTTGCTCTTTAAATAAACCTTATTTTAAAAAATCCAAACAAAGCCCAAACCTCCCAAGCCCCCAAAACCCACAGATATACCCTCAAAAATCTGTAAAGTGTCACCAAGTTGTAGGTTAGTCACATCTACCCTATTTTTTAATTAACTGGCCTTTTTTGAAAAATAATAATAATAATAATAATTTCCATTTTATAGTAAAGAAAATAACTATCCTTCTATAATAACTAACATTTACCTAGGCGATCCTATAATTACGTATTATACAGTATATCAATATTTAGTGGAGTGTGCCTTCTGTATCCTATCCTCACAGTGGAGGTTGTATCTGCACTCCATGGAGCTCCGTCATGAAGTTGAGGAGATGTGTGTGAAGGTGACGTGTGTTCTCCACAATTTTCTGCGCCGTTTGGATGAGAGAGGGTGGAGCCGTTGCAAAGCCTGGGTCATGTAGCAGCCAACAACTCCTCCAGGGAGGCTGTCTGGAGAGGGAGAAGTTCATGGCCCACTTCTCGGCGGAGGGAGCTGTGTCTTGGCAGCCAAAAGAATAGCCTATTTGAAGTCCCAGTGACTTCCCCACAACGGCTCTGAGCCACCCACAAACCTCTAAGGAGCGTTCCCGCCTTTTTAAAATTTTCTTAATAAATGGAGCTTGCCTCCAAAATAAACTAACCTCTCTTTAGTCTCTTCAATAATTGGTCTTCACTATGTTCCTATATAGTAGTATATTTTTTCATTAGTATAATATGAAATAAATTCTACATGTGTCAAGTTGTGTGCCAATATTTGCTGTGTAGTAGAACTGAGACATTACTCATTACAAAAATCTATTTGAAATAATATTAAAATTCTCAAACAGAAAAACATTAAACATGAATATATAAAATATAGCTATTTACAGAGAGACGGGAATAAAAAGGACTGAAGAATGAATGGCTTTGGCTGGACCTGCCCCCTTTGAACTAGGGTCAGAACATGTCACCAGGCTCCTGATTGGTTGTCGCGGCGCGACTTGAAGCTGAGTTCAGACTTTTCCAACTCGAGCGGTAAACGTAATAAGCGCGAATGACCAATATGCACCACACAAACTGCAGCGCATGTTTTCGATTGCATCAGTCGCGCTAATTGTTCGCGCGAATCAGGCAGAAAAGCGTTTTCACGACGCCAATCTGCTTCTGAAGTTTCGCGGAAGCCCCAGTCGCGCGTGATCGTACTCTTCCATTGACTTTACATGTAAACCTGAAGCTCTGGTTGCTTCTATCGCATTCAGTGTGTATGCACCGTAAGGCTTGCTTGCGGTTAACACTTCTTTTACAGCTGTTGTCTTTGTTGCCATGGTGACATGTCCTATGAAATGTACTTTCTTTGGAAGTACGATCAGTGTCAGGAAAAAAGTGTGGCGATTCTTATCCGTGAACATAAACAGATGACAGGTTTTTTCATTAACACTGATACCCTAATCTCATACCAGAAAGTAATCTCAGGAAAACAAAACCAGTAAATGAACTCATATTTACGTGACAACAAGCATGAACATGGAATCAATCAAGTCACGAAGGAAAGTTACTTTTGGTGTTCATGAACACAAACTGTCACCTTTTCGTGCAACAGCACAAAGTTGTTTTAAGTGCCTAAACCTGACCGAGAAACATACTTTTAATTGATGCCATATTAAAAGCACAAATGGTTGTGGACAGCTTTTTAAACTGGACAGCTTTCTTTTCGTGTTCGTGGACACGAGTCAGACGAGATCGGATCGATGAAAAATCCTGTTCTAATAGAAACGTTGTTATATGCTGAGTTTATTTTGCAGTGCTGGAACTGCAACTTCTACAACACATCGATAATACCTGTTCAATTAGCAGAACATTTCACTTTGGTCTGCGACAAACTGAAGCGATTTACACGTCTCCTCTCAGGTTTTGGGACAGTAAGCTTTAATGTTGAAATGGATCCAGTTTAAAGTTTCAGAGCTCTAATGTGCAGCGAACCCCTGAGAAATAAACAGCAGCACCGAGAGCAGACTCTGTCACAAAATAATTAAATGGATTTTATTATTATTATTATTTTGTATGTGCTTCATAGATTTTTAGGATAGGATTCAACTTTATTGTCATTACACATGTATAAATACAGGGTGACAAAATACAGTTTGCATGTAATCAGAAGAGCAAGAGGAGTAACTGCAATGACAGCAGATTATATACAGATAAGGGTATAATAAAAGGTTGGAATACTTATGAACAGATTATGTACAAATACAGATGTTTATATTGCTATACAGCAGGGGTAGGCAACTCCAGGCCTCGAGTGCAGGTTTTAGATCGCACCCTGGGTTAACACACCTGAATCAAATGATTAGTTCATTACCAGGCCTCTGGAGAACTTCAAGAAATGCTGAGGAATCATTTAGCCCTTTAAATCAGCTGTGATGGATCATGGATACATCTAAAACCTCCAGGACACCGGCACTCGAGGCCTGGAGTTGCCTACCCCTGCTATACAGTGAGTTTGTCAGGGCTCTGTGGGCAGCCAATGGAGAGGTGGATCCAAATGCAGGACTTAGACACTAAATTGAAACTCAAAAACCTCAGCTTTATTGCTGGTGACAAAACAAAACATGAAGTGAACATAGACTACTGAGCCCAAAAACACACAGGCATAATCTGAGGGTACAACGCGACACGGAGCACAGGAAAACACAGGGCTAATATACACAGGGTGGTAATCAGGGAATGGGCAACAGGAGGGAGACACAGCTGGGAGGGATTGGACTAACGAGACAGGGGGAGCAAAGCTGCACACACTAACATAAGACATAGACTTTCACAATAAAACAGGAAACACGAATCACTAAACAAAGATGCAGACACGACACTGAGAGACAGATTAGACACTGAACTAAACCTGCAATAAACATGAGAACACAACCAAGGAGCAAATCCTAAAACATGAATAAACAGAAACCTATAATTCTCATAATGGTCAACAATGTAAAAGAATCAAAATACAATACAAAATTAAACCAAGACACGAGAAACTCACTGACCCAGAACCGTGACAGAGTTAATATACAGATGTACTGATGTATACAGATAAATGGTGAGTATAAATGGTTACCACCATTTTAACTTCATCTGCTAACATCTCTAACTAAAGTAGGTGTCACTCGTAGGGATCCTTCAGAGAGAAATTTGATAAGGACCGTCGTGATAGCGCTTATCTCTCACTGGAGTTTCAGGTTTTGTTGAGCCAGCTAAGACGAAGAGTGCCCGGCTGTGTTCAATTTCATTTTTCAAAAAGTGTTGGCAGAAGTGTTGGCAGTGTTGTCTTTGATGATGTCGGCCCAAGAACTTGTGCTAAAGAGTTTATGCTAATCATGGAATTTAACTGTTCGCTGTGTTTTGCTGACATCAGTAGCTTTAGTGCATGTTTCTCTCTGAAAGCTATTACTAACTGCACGTCCTTGCTTTCAGATTAATTTGTTCCTTACGTTAATGATTTCAGAGCTCACCTGTGACACGTTCTGTTTTCCTTTCTTGTTTTTGTGTTATTTGTACAAACTGGAGCTAATCTCTCTGCACTTTACATGTTTACTCCTGAACGAGTGGGTAAAACTCCCGGGGGGACTGATCAATAACTCTGAAACTTCTCAGCTTCAGCGTGAACACGGAGAGAGAGCGAGAGAGGACTAGATGTTCCCTAAAACAAATTATCAGAAACAAACAGAAACCAATAACCTGTTCACTCCCCCACCCTCCTGCCCCTCCTCATCATCCTCCAAAATGTAAAAATTTCTCTCGCTGGCGTCGATACCCTGCAGCCATAAACAGCAGAAAATATGAAAAGAGAAAAGAACAACATCAACAAAACAGGGGGATGAAATTTCACCGTGAGGGCGAAAATGAGAAATGACATAATAAAGCGATTCTATTAAAAAGCCATCTGACCGTTAATAAAAGTAATGATTTGATGAGAACATCCCGTCGCAGAGCCAGAGGCGGCACAGGAGGAGGGGAGGAGGTTCGACTGCCTTTTATTTTCATGCTCCGACACTGCCGAGAAGTGTGTGTGTGTGTGTGTGTGTGTGTGTGTGTGTGTGTGTGTGTGTGTGTGTGTGTGTAGGGGGCACAGCATAAAAAACAATTGCTGCCTCTCCCATCTCTGACTTAATGAGATTTGGTGGCTGCTGCTGCTCATGTGGCCGAGGCTCAGGTATTATTTGTTGTTGGAAGTGATGGCAGGATTGGATAAAACACACGTCTCACTGCAAGGCGTCGACTTTCTCATCTGCTGCAGAATATCAGAGTTACCTTCTGTCAGTCTGCCGCTCCATATGCTGCATACTGAGGACGTGCGACCGGCCACACATTTACATTTCAAACACTACGTTTTTGAGCATCGTGAGGCCGAGAAGAGGGTGAAGCACTTAACCCGAAGCATCGTTATTCCTGGCTCTACTGTTTGCCTTTAGCTTAACTAATTATTATTAATTATTTTTATATTGTGTGCAAATAACACCCAAGGCAAATTTCATTTTGTTAATTTTTTAATTGAAAAACAGAAAAGCCTGCGGCGTTAGTTTTTAAATCAACACACAGTAGTGTCTCTCAGCTGTGCTTGTTGTAAATTCTTGTGTTTAAAAAAAGTTTAAAACCTTCCAGAATCAACTAAAGCTATAATAAGGATGCTAACACTCTCGTTTACACTCTCGTGCTGTCCGTGTCCCGCCTCTGTCCCCTCACTGGTGAACAAAGACCCTGTAAGACTTACACTCCTCCTCGTGAGGCAGCAACTCATTTCCAGGCTGGAGACGACACTCCACTCTTTTTCAGCTGAGATCCATGCTCTCAGATTTGGAGGTGCTGACCTTTGACATTGTTCAACACCCACCAGGATTGGGAGTACAAACTAAGATCTCATTATGGTTGCACGGACAACTAAAAACAGCTAAAGCTGAACACACAGTTTGCATCACGCTGTGCTCAGGGCGTGCTGACATATGACAGGAGAAGCAGTCAGCCTCTGACTTCCTGTCTGTGGTTGAAGAGCAAAGGGAACACCTTTTTCCAGCAGATTTTCCAGTCGAGTGTTGGACAATCAAAGCAGCAGGTGGAGTTTTCCTGACTCCCAGAGGTTCATTGCTGCTGGGATCGGGGCTTGCACTATAGCAGCATCGTTTCTCCTTTTTATGTGTGAGATGACCAGAGCGTGCTCCAGCTGTGTCAGGCATAGGGATGGGTGTCGAAAACCGCTTCTTGTTGAGAACCAGTTTCGCACTGTTTCAATTCCTTGTAATTGTTTGCCATTTTTGCAAACGATTCCCTTATCGATTCCAGTCGCCCTGAATGACGTCACCACGTTGCGGAGCGTGATTTACCTGACAGGAAACATTGCGGCTCAAACGCTCAAAAGTTTGGTTATACTTTACGAGAACGGATTACAACAGGGCAACTTGGAATACTTGCAAAGTAGATATTTAATTTAAGGGAGGAAACACTACGAATATGCAAAAGCATTTGCTCACAAAACACACGATAACCTTAAATGAATGTCGTGTTTTTAATGAATCTCAACCCAGCAGCAGCGGTAACGTTTGCACGTCCTCTCCCGTTAATGCGGCAGGTAAATAATCAACTAACAGTGCATATTATGTTAGCGCGATCTGCCTTATTACAAAACCTGCCATTACTGTGCATTTAGGTGACCATGATGAGAGAGATAGAGTCTGGCTGGCTCAGATGCTGGCAGTTCTCACTGCAGTCTGCCGGTAGCGTCTCCTTTCAGGCCAGGATAGACGAATGTCACCGAGCAGTGATTAAGTTTGTGGTCAAAGGCTTGAACACATTTGCCGCAGCAGATGCCCCCGATTTCACTTTGGTAAGTGAATGTGTTTAATTGTAGGCAGGGACATTACTGGATATTCTTGTGTAATTGCTACAGAATAATTTATGTTATACTTTGTTATTGCTACAGAAGAATATTTATTTTATTATTTTACATTTACAGTTTTCTTTCCTGGGGACCCTGTGACACCCCATTGAAGAGCCGTAGGCTGTGGATCTCTTAAGATCTCACTGCTGGGTTTGTAAGGCCATGTTACTCCTAAATTTCTATCTTGTTCAAAGAGAAGATATAAAACAAAGTTCTAAGCTAATCGACCTTAGTGTTCTCCTTTTTTTAAAAAGAATCGATAAAGAATCGAATCGCTAAACAGAATCGAAAATGGAATCGGAATCGTGAAAATCTTATCTAGTCAGGCAGCAGCTTCACTGGTAACTTCCAGTCTGCATGATAAATGCAAGAACTGAGTCTTTAACCCGCTCCCCCATTGTAGCCTCATACTGGATAAATAGGTCCATTTATTAGGAGCACAGTCCTTATAAGACACTCCAGAATAAACATGGTCCAAAAAGCTTAAATTTCATGGGGTGGACATTTTTCTTCTGGAAATGTTCATTGTTGTCTCAAACCAATCTGATATTTAATTTCGTATTTATTTATTTTATGGGTTTCGACATTAGCATCTTAGTAGTGCTTATCGGGGAGCCAATGAATGGAACTTGGCTGCAGTTCAGCTAAAGGAACAGGAGGGGGTGCTCATGAGTCCTGAATGAACAGGATGAACGAAATAAAATAAAATAGTAAGTGACAAATGTCACAATGTAAAAACAACATTATATATTTGCAAAATTGTTAGAGCAGGTGAAATGCTGATGTAACGGTGCTTAAATGATGCTATGTACTAATTTAACATTGTCTTAGACCTTCTGCTGTTTAGGTGACAGGAAAATAGAAGTAATGTGATGAAACAATTGCATGACGACCAATGCTAACACAAAGTAAACCTTATTTGTGTAAAGAGCTGATTTAGGCAGCATTAGCACACGTTCACTTTGTGTCCGTAACCCTTTCCACTGTTCCAAGGTTCAAACCAACAACCTTCCAGTCACTTCTGTAACTTTTAATGCCTCTTTGTCTCAGAGCAGAAGCCAGCTGTAAATGCACTCTGCTTTCTTTTAATCGCTTTTGTGTCTTTTAAGCCATCTGTTTCCTGTCATTGTCCTCAGTCCCCTCGACACAGTTTTGGGGGACAAAATAATATAGTTAGAGTGATGGGTGCATTTAGACACAGCCCCACATTTAAAAACATGAAATATGTCTTTGTTAAATCACCCTGAATCTTCTAAATGGAAGAATCATTTCACCTTCAGCTGTTTGGCACCAAAATAAAAAGAGGAGTTCATTCAGAGCCTTGAGTTGTATGAGAAGTGAGGCATTCATGCCTTGGCTGAATACAGTTTCCTACTTTTTTTGTGGGTTGAGGTAATTGTATTACTGATTTTGGTGCAGGTAAAGTCCAAAACGTTGTCATTCCCAGACTGTGAAATTATGTTGTTTTATCAAAAGTTTGTCTGTCATCCAGACACAGTGAACTTTTTTAGTTTTAGGTATTTCCCTACCAGCTTCAGTGTTGTAAGGGGATGTAATTTAACCCCGACCTGAGCTACAAATTGTGACGTGAGCTACCAAAAATAAACTTGCATCAAAAGGCTGTAACTGGTCCTTCAAAGTATTGAGCAAAGACTGTGAATTCTTATGGCATATTTTTGTTTTTTTTAAAGCATTTTCAAGAATTTCAAGCAAGCTTTTCTCATTTTGTCTGAAATGAATTCAGTTTGGTGTGGACCAAAGTCCAAGGTCCACATCAAACAACCATGTGAGCAGCCCTCCAGCTTCCAGATTGTTTCAGCCTTTAAAACTTGTACATGAACAGGAAAAACGTGAGGCTAGGCTGCTGATAAAACATGTTCATCTAAATTGGTAAGGTAGAAAGAACACCTGTATATACATTAACTGCTACGAGTATTTCACAAACTACCGTGATCCTGTTTTAGTGAAACTAAACAATCCTCAATTTAAAAATAACAGCCCTCTGCAGCCCACCAAACACAGTGGGTATATGAAGTTTTCGAACTAAATTGGCAGTCGTGTTACTGCCACATTTTAATTGGCGTCTTAAAAAACAGCTTGCTCTTATATAGCTGTGAAGTGGGAGGATATATTTTGGGACTCCTAATTCATGAGATCCTGTTAATTTTTTTTTTGGCATGATCACAAACTATTAAGCCAAGATAACTTCTTTACTGTTTGAGTGAATGTTATATGAACAGCCTCAAATGTATGTTTTACTCAGAAATAAAATAATCAAACTTTTGGCCATCGCATAAAACAGCTCACCTCTGAAAACAGTTACACTTTGAGCATACCACAAATAGAAAACGTACTCTTTCCCACAGGTGTCAAAAATTAACAGCAATATGAAATTTAACTTTTTGAGTATTTTAAGGTGTTTGTACCTTAACACAGCTGACACAGAAAGAAGCCACTAAGAGCAAGCTGAAAAAGTTGCACTTGCAGTAAGACATTGCCAACGATACTTCTGTTATTTTGAATTCTCCCTGAGCCTGGTTCTGCCGGAGGTTTCTTCCTGTTCAAAGGGAGTTTTTCCTTCCCACTGTTGCCAAAGTGCTTGCTCATAGGGGGTCATATGAGTGTTGGGTTTTTCTCTGTATGTATTATTGTAGGGTCTATCTTACAATGTAAAGCGCCTTGAGGCGACTGTTGTTGTGATTTAGTGCTGTATAAATAAAATTGAACTGAATTCTGCTGTTTTTCTCTGCTCCATTACAAAGACTCTCACACTAAGCTTAAAGGTTTTGAAGTGGAAAAGAAAACATTACCTAGTAACTAGCAATATAAATAAATGAATTTAATTGTAACTATTCCTTATTTTAACTATTTCTTTTCTCTTAATGTATTTAAGAAAAGAAAATGAATCCGGCCTTTGAAACACAATCAGAATTTCTCCTGACCGCAAGACTACTTTGGTAGTTTTAATGACGGCAGCTAACAGCAAACAAGAATGGCAGCACTCACCAACAGAAAAGTTCAGGATATCCTCAACAACTCACCTCAGCATTGCTGTCATTGGACAGAAGTGAGGTCCACTGACTGAAGGGTAAAAACGTAAAATATTGTAAAAATATTTTGTCAAGTATTTATTTATAGTTCATGATTTATTCCTCAGTGTTGATATTGTTGAAATATTTTAAAATGCAGCATGTGCAAAAAGGTTTTTACACACAAACAAACTGTAGAAACATGCTGGCCGGCTGTGGCCGTTGGGGAATGGCAAGGTGGCAGGCCACTACGAGGTTAGGACCTGACGATTGCATTAAAGGAATAAAACTGCCAGGGCAATTCTTTTAAAATGTGTATGCTGAAGAAGATGCAGTGTTTTCATTTCTTCTTTAAAGACCTGTCGCAGCTCTCGCAGAGTTCCTTGCTGGCTCTTCTTCAACACCACCTCTGTGCTCCCCTGTTGAAATGAAGCAAAGGGAAAAAATAAAATCTTTTCTCTTGTTCTGTTCAGAAAAATCACTCCTACTCTGACGATGGCACTTCCTCAGAAATCCTGATGACTGTGCAATCTCCCTGGAAGCAGAAGGCTCTTTCTTCAGAGTTTGAATACACTTTAAGGAAACAAGAAGAATGTGACAGTCCGTCATCTGCCGTGTCAGCTTGACTTTTAAAGGAACAAAATAATAAGCACAAACCCAGAAAGCAAATTGATTTCTGAGGGATGTCCGAACAGTTGAATGTCAGGAAGCACTGGGACATGTTTCCGTGTCTGAGGAGCAAAAAAGTCTAAATTTCTGTGAATGCAGCATTAACGTCATCCCACCTCCATCCTCTTCTGTGCTGGTTTCTGTTGATGTTTTTCCATTTATGAGCGACGGGTTGAATGGCAGCATCATTAACGTCGCCATGTCGAGATCCAAGGAAACAAAAGGCGCCGAAGGTTCGAGTTTTTTTCAGGCACAGAAGGAAACCTTGAACAAACTCACCATCCCTTCAGTTCAACATAGCACCTTTTGAATTTTAATAAGGTTAGAGAAACGCTCAGTGAGTCACTTTATGATAACACGAAGGTGCAGCTGATGAAATGACAAGGACAAACGTCTTTCTCATTAATTTGGTATGAATATTCATGCAGTTTTGTGGTTACTGTGAGGAAAGCGAACTCATAATAATTTCCAGGGCTTCAAAGTTTCAGAGACTTTTATTGCACTTAAAGTATGACTTTGTCAACAATATTAACATTACCTTTACTTTTGCTGTTTCTCTATCTGCTCCACTGTATGTAAGAAGGTATACGTACAGCCAGACTGAGAGCAGGGAGAGGAGAAAGTAACGTGACCGTGAATACCAGCAAGAAAGACGCTCACAGATGTAAATACACCTTTTTATTTCAACTGTTTCTATTCTGTTAAAAGTTATTATTTCACTACAGCTGTATATGTGCATCTTTGGACGATTATCTCGTCTTAATTTTTTCATCAATTTGTGGGAAATTAGAATCCGTTTATGGGCATTTTGTGTTGCCTTTTGAGTATTTTGTTAATTCTATATATAATTATTTGGCATCTGTTTGTGGTGACTTCATAGAAAACAATATTTTGAATATCTTCCTTTATTTCCATATTTTCTGCAACAATTACTTTGTTGTGAGGACTATTACACTCTTAAATAACTGTATAAAGATTTTAAAATGTCGTAGATTTCCCTTCTAAAATCACGTATGCTTTTCTACGTATTTGATTGTAAACTCTCTTTATGATGAATGTCACAAAGGCGGTCGATGCTCAGCTCTGCAGCTCGTCCTGCAACTCCGCTTCTTTTAAATGATGAGGACAAAGAAAAGTGTGGAGTCTAAAAATGGCATCTGGTTTTAAATCCATACGTCGGATCATTCCTCAAAAAAAACAGAGGCTGTAATTACACGGAGCTTTTTGGGTCTGATGCGGGATTGATTAGTAACTGCAGGACATCCTTGAACCAGATCCTTAAAAAATGTCGAGCAAGGAGAATGGGAGCAATGCCTTAAGTGAATTTAAAAATGCAGGAATAATTACAGATATACTGCAAACTAATTAAGACGCTGTGAACTCTGCGGCCTCATTCCTCCCTCGCAGTGATTACAGGACTCATATTTCAGACTCGTGCAGCCAATTCTTCTACTGCAGACGGACAAACGGAAGTAAAACTCGACCAAAATGGACCCGTGACATCAGATGAAGGGGAAAAAAAAGAATTAAAAAGGAAGAAAGTGAGACTGTGGTTACTATTTCAAAGTCATCATATTAATTGTGTTGGAGGACATAAAAAAGAGAGGCTCTGTCTGCTAAGAAGCATGGATATTTTTATAATTCAATGGGTGTAATTTATATCTGCAGCAGGCTGAAGATGTCCGCCAGAGTCCGGCCAGAAAAATACAGATAATAAGATTATTAACACTAATAGTTATGATCAAAGGCCAATAACCCGAATCTAGAGAGGTTGAGTTCAGTAACATCAACCCAGAAAGACAATTTAACAGATTTTAATATCTTTGCATCTTTTTGTGTCACTTTTTGTACATCTTCATGTCTTTTCTTTATTCTCTTTGTTTCCCTTCAGTATTTTCAGCTGAGTACATCCGTTTGTTTCTCAAAGACGACCTTTGTTTTCTATTCATTTTTCCATACTGATGCACTCTGAGGCCAGTGTGCGTTTTTCTGTGGACATTTCATGTGTGTTTATGGTGACTTTGTTTTCTTTTAACGTTTCAAGTCGTCAGCTTCTGGACATTAAAAGAAAATCCATCTTTTGTGTTTCCTTCTTGATATTTGCTTTAGATTGTGGACATTTCGTGTATATTTGTAGTGATTTTTTTAAAAATATGTCTTCTTTTCTTTTTTTTTTAATTTGGTTTTCACAGTGTGTCAAGTTTTGTCTCTGTTTTCTCCATTTTAACCTCTTAGCTTCTGTCTCCGAGTTTCTGTCTGTGCATTTAGTGGAGGCGTTTTCTATAAAGCTGTAAGTTTGAGTCTGTGAATCTGATTTTAAGACTGATATTTGTGTCAATAGTCTTTGTGGCTGTTTGCTTCAGTTTGAAGTCTTTTTGCATCCATTTCTTTATACTGAACATTTTTTAACCCTAGTCTTTACTTCTCAACCCCTTTTGTTGAAATCTTTTAGGCTCTGTTTGTT
This sequence comes from Aulonocara stuartgranti, assembly GCF_965226115.1. NCBI lineage: Eukaryota > Metazoa > Chordata > Actinopteri > Cichliformes > Cichlidae > Aulonocara > Aulonocara stuartgranti. Next base: position 11,687,956 of record NC_138940.1, on the reverse strand, counting down.
TTCGCCTTTGTGTTGCTCTGATTTCTGATTTGGCTTTTTTGGTCTAAATTAAAAATTTCACATCATGTGGTAATTTGCTTTGCTGGGAAGGTTTCTGAAAATCTGTGGATATGAATCTGTGCCTCTCGGCTTTCTGTCAGTTTCTTCAAACTGAGGCTGACTGGTTTCTGGTAGGTCTGTACATTTTTAGTTGTTAAACCTCACCTCCACCCTCTGACTGATTGTTCTCAATCGTTTTAAGACAACTTTAAGAGTTCAGGGCTCAATTATTGCATGAATGACCTGTTGAGGTGATGATTTACTTTGAGACGTGGCGACGAGGAGGAGAGGAAAGCAGGAAGAAGAGGAGTGAGGCATTAAGTCGGCCTGGATTCGTCCTCTCTTTCTCTCTTTGTGGCACCAAATCTGCCGAGCGGATTAAAAGAATCTTTCACCTGCCCTTCAAAGTCAGCTCTTCCCCTCCACCCCACTCTTCAAGTCCATCCTCTTTTTCTTCTTTAACTTCTTTAAGCAGCAGATACTCAGAGAAGCTTTATCAGCTGCTGTATAATTTAACAAAATCCGACACAAAGACCTCGGCAGCGACTTACAGGCAGAGAAACACACAGCGAGCCAACCCTGCCGCACAAATATTCAAACCACGACTACTGCCAGATAAAGTGAGAATTAAGAGCGGCCGTGTCTCCATATCCTGCACGTCATTTTGCCTTTTTAAAAGGCAGGAGTCGCTCTTATCAGTCTTCTGGAGCCGCGGCGCGACGGCGTTCACAGGAGGCTGATGCTATCGCTGAGGAAAAAATTCATTTTGAGCTCATCTCATCTGTCCTCTCAATTCTCGTTGTCAGTGAAATGTGATGGAAGGCTCTTTTTATAGGTGACACTTGATTGACAAAGACAGACGCTGTTTGAAGTCTGTCCGTCATGTAAATCGAGGCTGATTAAAGCCACGGCGGAGACGTTCGAGCTCTGCTTCGTTTTGTGATTACAAACGTTTTATTCCCGCTCTGTGGCTCGTGTAAAACTCAGAACTTTAGAAAGGTGTGGTTTCAGTTGTAGATCTGAAAAAAAAAATGTTTAGGGAAGTTTTTAATGTAAAGGCTGAAAATCTGTTGATTTTGACGCCAGAAGAAAAGTCAGACCCCAACAACTCATCAGTGCCGTTAAGGTGAGTGTTGCCTCAGCATGTAGTAATACTAGGCGTCATCCTGTTAAATACCACAGACCTCATTTATAAAGGTGGTGTGTTTCTTAAAAAGTCTAATAACATGAACCTTACATGTCCTCTTGATCATCACACAACAGCAGTTTGTCTTTAACCTTCAGTAAACCGTTTGCATCTCTTTTTCTGGATGTCTAATAAAAATATATTTTGATCAGAAACATTCAAAATAAAGGCTGCAGCAGTAAATCCAAATGAAGCACTTAGAATATAATAAAAGCTTTAATTGCTTTTAGTGGCGCCTTCATTTTCTGCACCTGCTGTCACACTGGCATCACGCAGTCCCGATGACATCATTACGGTCTTATTTTGTGGTATGACTGTCAAACTGTTTTTTATATTTACATTTGGAGATTTGGAAGGATGCAATATTTAAGTAAGTATCATGCTGGCTGTACTCTTCACTGCACCTCTGTCGGCTGAACCTCTGGCAGTCAGGCTTTCTTGCTGCCGTCTCTTACAGGTGCAACTATGAGTATGACTGTTCTGTTAATAGAATAGAATAGACCTTTATTGTCAGTCTGCATGCACAACAAAACTGTGGAATATGTGCCAGGTCTTCCCGGGTATCTTTTCATTTTGCAGCCTGTGGGTGACAGTGATTCCCCCTTGGTCCCGAGGACCTGAAGACCCAGAACCAGCAGGACTTTTTAGCGTGTTTGCACAGAGAGAGCGACTCATTGCAGATGATGGTTTAGCAGCGCTCTCTGAGAGCGTTCTCTGAGCGGCCTCCGTGAGCAAAATCCTGCTGCTTTTATTCACTTGACGAGTTGGTTTGGTAGCACCTGAGTCGATTGCGAGTTCAGCACTTGCGCTGATTCAGTTGTGCATTTCTTACATCTCACTGTGTAATTATCTTTGCCTGGAGGGGAATTTGCCTCACCCTACCTACAGTGCTTCAAATTTAGAATTTCTGTGACACACACATGAAGAGTGGATAAATCAAACTACTGCTGAGAATCATCAACATCAATTTGATAAAAGGCTGTAATTGTGGCTCCTTTACCCTCACAGGAACTCCGAACAGTTTCTAAGGAAAGAAATGCACCCGAGTTGGAATTAACTTTTTAAACTGTCAAAAAAAGAAACGCAGTAAAACCTCCGGTCATTTCTTTTCTACGACCTCGCTCTGCCACCTCTGGCAGGTTTATTTAAGCAGTCAAAAACTGAAGAGCTGGGCTTTGTTTGTCTTTTTTACCCCTTTTCAATATCAGGAGTTTAAATTCTTCAGCCTTACTGCTGCAGCTGAGATCCACAGCGTTTTATTTTAAAGTATAATCCTCACTGGTCTTTAAAATACTCAAACTGTCTGGCAGTTCTCTGAGTGTCTGATTACCGCACAAAAATAATTTCATTTATCTCTTTTTTGTTAACTTAAACATGTAAAACCTATAAAATCTTGTTGTTTAGTAAAAAGAGAGAAACTGGGCTGTAATTGATCCTTAAGATTAAACTTCTGATTAAAAGCTTGATCACAATGCATGCAGCGTTACCGCCACATGCGGGGATTTCCCAACATAACCAAAAGGTTTGCTGGATCAGGATTTAAGCCGGAATACTGCGTGTTTCCAGATTATACATACAGGAATTGTTCAAAAAACGGCATTTTTTCAGAGACAGCTTTTAGAGATTTCTGCAGTGAAGTTAGGAAATGCTGAAGTTATGCTGTTTTTGTGCAGCCAAGACTCTCAGTCTCTTTCTGCCTGTTTTGTCCCGTGCCGAGTCACCTTTTGTTGTCATTTTGAAGGCTTTTCCGTGGATACCTCAGAGTTGTTGCGCTCATTTAACGTTCACCCAAAGTAACAAAGAAGTTTTTGTCAACAAAAAAAGCCACCGGAATCACAGCAAACTGAATTTGTTCATTTTTACTTTGTTTGACCTTTGCTAAATTTTAATGAGAAGCAGTTTTACTTTGAAAGTGCAGGTCTCGGGTTCGGCCCTCATCACACTCGCTCAGTTTTCTTTGCACAAGTCTGAGAATGAACCAGATGACGTTTTCACGAAGCAGACATTTTTCATTTTATAACCTTTAACAGTTACTTTCTTCTGTCATTTATTCATCCTGATAAAAATATCAGTGAGATTAAAATTGTCTGTTCAATATTGACCTTGGCACGAGCGGACACCGAAATGCACAACTTCACCTTAGGCACTTTACAAACCAGTCAACACAACATCCAGATCTCATGTAATAAAGGATCAGGGCGATTCAAGGCGATGGGAAACGGTTTTGAGTGAAATACCATCTCAGATGATGTTACGTGCCAAGGGGTGTGGCTTTGCTTTTGTGCTCTGTTTTGTGTCCTATTTATCTTTCAGGCGTCAGGCCTCCGCTGATTGGCCAGTTCGAAGTTGATTGGCAGGTGTCTATTGGCTGGTCTGGGCTCAGTTGGCCAATCACACTCCAAGGAACACTACAAATGAGCCGCTCCCTGGCTAGCTGGGGCTGCTGGCTTCTGCTTTGACAAACATTTGCGAACAGGCTTCTTTATGTTGTGTGTGGTGGGAGGCTGGACAGGTAAGCCGGGGTACCCTATACATTGGTTGTAGATTTTACTCTGTTAGTCACACTAGGTTATGCGGTTGATGCCACCCTTGTATGTTTTCACTGACTTTTATCGAGTAGCTAGGTAGGCCTTTTGTTTTGCACTTTTCTTTCAGTTAGGCTAGGCCCTGGAAGCTACCGACCTCTTTTTGTTTTATTACTTTCTTTGATTTGGATCAACCGCCCAGTCCTCCTCCCCCCCACCTCTTCTCTGTTGTTAAGATTGACTGTCCAACCATTAAATTCTGCCTGATACCTAACTGCTCTGTGCTTCCTCCTTCATTGATTGTGGTTGTCCAGTGTGGCTGTCCCCTGCCTGCCTTTGCCCCCGCCGTGGTGGGGGGGGGACGTAACAGATGATCTTAGACCTCCACGAGCAGTTTTATCTGCAGTCAGCAAACATGTTTTTCTGCGCCTCGCTCATGTGAAAGTGCTCAGAGATTTTTAAACTCTTTGAGATGAAGACCACCTTCATGTGACGTCTCAGCCTGATTGATGATGTTAGGATCGGTAAAGATATCCGGGATAGTTCGGACCTTGGTTTTTTTTTGTTTTTAGTGTGAAGGTGGTTTTCTTCTTGTTTAACATACATGCGTGTTTTATGTGTCAGAAAAAAATCTCAAAACTGGTGTGTCCACATATGTTTGTCTCTACTGCGTACACATGTAATCACACCGACTCTGATATTTAAACTTGATCCTGGAAACACTCCAGGATGCTGCTGCAGCAGCTCGTGTTTAATCAGACGCCATCCCAGCGGCATTAACGCCGCTGACAGATCCACTCCTGACGTGGGCCCCCAGAGGAACCGGGCTGACAGAGCCCCGCCACTAATCCCGCGTTAGCACGGTGGCGTTCCTCCTGGCGTCTCTCCCAGCTGGAGTAAATACCTGTTCACACCTCGCAGATAAGCAGCAGAGAGCGGCGGCTTTAACGACTTTCCTCCACGACTTTCACTGTAATTAACTCGGAGGCTGCAGAGGAGACGCCGCTCAGAGCTGAACACCAGGAGGTCTGAGGGGGTTTTACACAAACTGGTTTCTGAGGAGCTCACCGCATGTAACACTTTTGTTTTTCAGCCTGTTACAAATAACCAAGACAATGATTTAAGACCACAAAACTGTCTGAATGTTAAATTAATGAAAAATAAATTTTTCAGAGCAGATTTATATTGAATTTGAGTAAATCAGCGGGACAACAACAAAGTGCCTGTTACGTTTCTTTGACTGCAGCTTTGCATGATTTCACAGATCAGCATAATCATTGTCATCAGCTCCTCACCTGTGAGATATCAGCAAAATAAGCAATTGGTGGCCTTCATTATCTACTCTATGACATCACACAGAGCCAAGAATAGAAAAAGTGAAACGCTGAGTGTTTAGATCCTTCTCCAGTTTACAGCACGACAAACTGGACCACATGAAAACACATTGCTCTGTCAGTGTCCTCGGCATTCTTCTGGAGGTCTATCTAACTCAGGGGTGTCGGTTTATACCGCGGGCCATTTTCAGCCCAGTTTGGTCCTCAGTGGGCTGGACCAGAGAAGCTTTTTTACACTGACAGGAAGAAGTTAATCCTGAGAGATCTTAGTATTAGAAAAAGAAGTGCACTATGAGCCGCACATCTCACTTTTTCTACATGACAAAGGAAAACCGTAAGAAATAAATTGTAAAATTACAGAAGAAGTTCTGTAATTTTGCAAGTTCTGTTGCTCAGCCTGCAATTATGAAAAAGAAAGTTTTTGCTAATTCACAGAATATTTTCTCTGGTTTTATTGTTAATTTGTTTTAAATCACTGTGGATCCATTGTTAAAAAAAACAGTTGGGTCAACATTGGTCACGGGGAGCTCTGTATCAGCAGGAAAAGCTATAAAATCTTTGAAAATCTGTCCATAAGTCCGTAAGTCATACTCTCCTTCTCATTTTCTCAAAGATGTCCTGTGGGCCGGATTAGAGTCTTTGCCAAGCTGATTTTGGTCCCTGGGTCCTATGTTTGAAACCCCTGGTCTAACCATTTATCGTTAGCTGACAATCAGCAGGGTTGAAGGCGAAGCACTTTAGTAAAAGTAGCAGTAAAACAATTTGAAAACAACTTACTGCAAATAAAACTGTATTACTGACAAACTGTAAAGGTCAAAGTATTTAATCTGCAGAATAGAAAATCCCCAGCAGGTTTATTTTAACAATATTACTGCTGCAGATGTTTAAGGCTGAGCTCATTTGAAGAATTTCAAATGTTGCTTGATCAACAATCACTAAGCACAGATGTTGCAGACACGTGTGGTCCTGTGCTGGCCCATGTGTGGACTATCTCTGGCAAACCTGATCTGGGCCACCAAAGGGCCGTCATTCGTCATTCCAGTTGTAGACACACTGCTGGCCCAGAACAGTTTCAGCTCTGGCCCCAGATGTCAGCCTAATGTGTACCTTAATTAAGCCATGTAATAACAACACGTGCCAGAACTCTGCTCAGACACTGAATGGACTGACTCTTATATAGCACTTTTCTAGTCTCCCAGATTACTCAAAGTGCTCTATACAACATGCTACAGTCACCTACTTTCTCTAAAGTGAGTGCTTCCTAATTACATTCATATATATTCTCACTTTTAACATGCAGACTGGAGGAACCAGGGATCAAGCCACTAACCTTTCAATCACTAGGTGACCTGCTCCACTTTCATAGCTACAGCCTCCCAGTGGTAAACGTGAGTAAACCCTCACTAGGTTTTGGATAAAGTGTACACTCACAAACCTGTTAAACCTGCATTTGAAACGTTGGCTACCATAGCAGTGTAGTATTCCAACATGGCATTTGGGTCTTCTAACTAAAATAGGAAAATAGGAACATCATTGCCAGACCTGGCCCACATCTGGTTGACACACACCCAGCCATCACACCGGTCAGTCAGAAGTGCCAGCTTGACGCTGGATCCAGGGAAGGCCTGTTTTCTATGACCCTGGGCCACATAACCCAAAACACAATCAAGCCAGATGTGACATGCCGTCGCATAGACAGTGCCATCTATACCAGGCCTGGCCCATATCTGGCTGGCATACGTCTTATCATGCCAGAAGTCAGCTAGCAGTGCCAGCTTGATACCAGATCCGGGCCAGACCTGCTTGCTATGTGGGTAGTGGTGTTCAATACTGCAAACTCTGGTACTGATCCGATGCCAAATAATGACGACTAAGTCATCTTGACTTTTGTTTTCTGCAATAATAAGTTAACTCAAAAGTGATCCAGAGCCGGGGACGATCTGCAGTGTGATTTTTAAAAAGTGAATGAATTAAACAGGCTGCAGTGTGTGTGTTTGTGTGTGTTTAAGGGTTTAATCTGTGTGTACACATTTCAGTTCTTTCCAAAAAAAACTGCTCAGTAGCTCAGAGCTGCAGACTCTCTGCATGTAGGTAGATTCAGAGGTGTTTATGGAGAGCCCGCCTCTACATAACAAAAACCTGAAGCCTCTCAGTCCTGAATGACAGCTGTGTGCTGGTGAAAAGATCTCTGGGCGTCGATGTTTGTCTGAGAAGTGAACTTTTAGAGGTCCACATTGAGCAGCAAACCTACACCTTCTCTTTTTCGGTGTCAGAAACGTTTTAAAAATTGATTATAAGCTCTGCATCCCGGGGCCTCAGCTTCAGTTCTGCTTATCAAACAGTGGACCCTCTTCACTCTCTCTGGATGGGACAGTTTGTTTCTGCTGCTCATCGTGCTGAAGTTGGGGCTCCCACGCTCTCATTTGTTCAGAAAACGACTCAAACCTGTCTGCATGTTGCAATTTTAGGTTTGTAGAAGTGAAACTGTGCAGCAGTGACATTTCATAGTCTCTTCATAGTCTCTAAATGACTTAAACATATAGAATTTAAGGAGTTTGGGAGTAAATCAAAAAGTTTGAAGGCAAAAGTAATTTTCGGTGAGGTAAAGTTGAGAACAATTATCTTACTGCTGTATAAAGTATTCATTATCTAGAGGCTGGTGCCTGATTTTTGTGTTAGAAGTAAAAATTGACCCGAAATGAAGGAAATGAGACGACTGACTCTCCATTGTGTCTGAACATGTTTGGATTTGTAGAATAACTTTGTTTTTTACTCATGTGTGTTTTCAGTTTCCCCCTGCGTCTCTTTATTTTTCCTCCACAGTGAGGCTTTAAATTTAGAAACTCGCGTATAACGGGGCAGCTGGGGATTCGCTTCTGGAAGAGAAAAAGACTGAAAGGAGAGAAGCTTCAGATCCTTTTAAGAGCCGATGTAGGACACGACTCCCAGAGGGTGACAGCTCTCCAGCCTCCCACCCTACCCCTCCAACCAGCAACCATCTGAAGCCATCATCACCCCAAAGGCAACAAACACCAAACCCAGCGGGGCGCTCCGAGCTTTGCTTAGAGAAGCTTCTGTACTCTGCAGGATGGAGAGAGGAGCTTTAAGGAGGGCCTAGGAGACCAGTTAGAGCAGCTGACTGACCCCCTTCTCTCCTTTCATCCATTAAAACTTTTCCTCTCACGGGCTCCCTGCTGGACTCCGTGTCGTTTCTCTTCTCCAGCTCCTGATTCTCAGTTTGGACAACCGTCACTGCCGCTGGCCGGGCGCCTAATGACCGCCATGAAAGCAGCCAGCCGAGGACGGAGAGACAAGAAAACAAAGCCAGGCCCTCGAGATGCTCCTCCCGGTCCCCTCGGAGCTCCCCGAGGCCAAACGGGTCCTGAGAAAGAGGAGACGGTTTGTACGCTGGTGAGGAAGCTGATATACGAGAGCTGGAAACACTTTAAAAACACAGCCATCAAAACAAAACTCAAGTTTTCACATATTCGATAATCTGATGACTCCTTTATGTTCATTGTGTCCGCGTCTTTTAAAGCTCTGTCATTTATCATGGAGACATATCTGAAATATACAGCACTTAAAATTTATCAGAACAGCTGTCATAAAAAAAAAACTGGGAAAGCTTTTAGAAATCTGTGGAAAACTAAAATTAGTCCAACAACAAACTGAGTGGGAGTAGAGAACAGGTGGAGGAATGAGCTGGAGAGAAGAGGAATGAAAGACAGCAGAAGCAAGACAGAATACGTGTGTGAATGAGAGGGGGACAGGAGGAAAGGAGCAGAGTTAGTCAAGGTGTATGAGTTTAAATACCTGGAGTCCAAAGAGAGGTGAGAGTGCTGGCAGGGTGGAGTAGGTGGAGATGGGTGTTGGGTGATTTGTGACAGAAGGAGAGCAGCAAGGGTGAAAGGGAAGGTTTACATGGTGGTAGTGAGACCTGCTGTGATGGTTTGGAAATGATGGAGGCTGAGGTGAAGATGTTCAGTGGGTGGGACAGACAGGATCAGAAACAAGTCCATCAGAGGGACAGCTCAGAGTCAGAGAGGCTGGGAGGGTTTGCATACGTGGATATGTCGAAGCTGCCGGGCAGGAGGAAAAGAGGAAGACCTCAGTAGATGTAGCGAAGGAAGACGTGTAGAGGGTTGGTGTCACAGAGCATAAAATTCAACCACTGAAATTGTTTTTTTCTGTTCAGAAATGCAAGTAAATGACTGAAATTTGTTCTAAGGTAATTCATAGATAACAACAATAATTATATTTCACCTTTAAAATGTTTTGATTAAAGAGTTTGCACATACTTGTGAATTAACCATCACAGAAACATAAAGAATATTTTGGTAGTTACTGAAAGTGTTCATTTAGGCCATCTGTAGAGTAAACCTCACATTCAGTGTTGACTGATCAGCAGATAAGGTGGCATTTACATCAATGATTGACTAAATTGATAAAATTCCACCTTAACTCACTCTCAGTTCTGTTGTTGAGCCCCAGTTTTGTCATTTACAGAGTATTTACCTCCATGTTTCTTCTCTGTTTTATTAAAAACACTAATATGAAGTGTGTTTTTGAGCTGCTCGGTTCACCATTAGAGGCCTGTTTCCTGTAGCGTGGTCAGCTGACTCCACCTCCAGCTGTAATCAACAGGCTATTTCCTGCCTGCTTGATTTAAAGCCTGTCCTGTGTTCAGACCTAAACCTAAATGCTGTCTCTTCTTTCTTCCTGTGGTGTGAGGACATTTGCACAGATCTCGGGTCCCAATTGGCTCCTGATGCGTGTGCCGATGGCGTTGTGGTCCTGTCGGCAGCAGCGTCACATGCAGGAAAAGTTTTACAGCTTCATTTGTCGGTGAGGACAAATCGGCTGAGATCTCCCCGCAGAGATTAATGGCACGGCAAATCATGGCTCATGTTGGCGGGGCGACAGGCGCTCCCCGGGCGCCGTTCCCCGTGGCTGCGGCTCATTTAAAAGTCGTATAATCTCAAAGGTGATGGAGCGCAAGGAAAGCGCATCACTGGACCGGGACGTCTGACAGCAGCATTAAGACCTGCCAGGGCCACTTCACGACGCCCACAGGAGCCCCCCTCCTACATCACTCCTGCCTCCATCCCCCAGCATGCCTCAGCTCCTTCATGAAGGCTTCATGAGGTGGCTGGTCTCTGTGGAAACAGAAGAGGCTCCTGCTTCACCCTCTCCTCTCCTCCGCGGGCGAGTTTTATTTAAACGTGATCTAAAAGCAGCCAAACCAAACCTCATATTTACTCATATCTGTCTTTACCTTTGCTATTTCACACGATGTGACTATGAGGTTAAAAATTTAACTCAAAACTTTTTAAATCATTCAAAAGTTTTGTGGAGTCATATTATAAAATACTTATTAAAGGATGAGTCAGTAAGTTTGAGTTTGTGGAACAGAAAAAAGAATGTTGTACTCAGATACACAGATTAGTGTGTAATTACATTTTCTAACAACCTGATATGTTCTCGTAAACTTAGAATCACACAGTCTTACATGTTGGCTTGAAAATGTTCTTCCATGGTTACAGTGTATTTCTGTAGTTTCAATGTAACACTGCAACAGTTTCATGAAAAAGACAATTCTAGAATGTGTTACCCCAGCAACGGCTCTGCAGCGTGATACGTTCTGCTTGAAAGGATGTTTTACCAAAAAATAAATAATAATCTTCATGTGAGTCTGCAAACACCTTCTGAATCGGCTTCAAAATGTTGCCTTGAGAATCTTTTTTCACTGCTACTGTGAAACATGGTGGGGATTTTTTTGTTTAAAAAAAGACATAATTTGTGTCAAAACATCCTCAGAATGTTGCTGTCTTAGTTAACCTTCGAACCTTACAAGAAAATTCTAAGAAATGATAAACAGCCTTCCAACATTCTCCAAACTCTCAATGAAAGCATGTAGGTAATATGTTTGTGAAGGTTCTCAATCATCCAGGTCATTGTAGTCAAAGGAGCTTGCAAAGAAAAGCGTCTGGACTTCTTTAAGTTGCTTGAAGACATTTCACCTCTCATCCGAGAAGCTTCTTCAGTTCTAAGGTCAAATGGTGGAGAGTCCCAGATTTAAACCTAGTGGGAATTTCCCCCCACAGAGGGACAAAAGGACCCCCCGATGATCCTCTAATCGCCTGTACAGCATACACCACATTGTTAAGTCTGTGTGACTTAACAATGTGGTGTATGCTGTACAGTGCAGTGAGGAATGCCCAGACCTCTACATTGGAGAGACCAAACAGCCACTTCACAAGCGCATGGCACAACACAGAAGAGCCACCTCCACAGGACAAGACTCAGCAGTCCATCTGCATCTTAAGGATAAAGGTCACTCTTTCGAGGATGCCAATGTTCACATTTTGGACAGAGAGGACAGATGGTTTGAAAGAGGAGTGAAAGAAGCCATCTATGTCCACTGTGAGCGACCATCTTTGAAAAGAGGCGGGGGTTTACGACACCAACTCTCTGCCATCTATAATCCAGTTTTGAGTTCCCTCCCCAGGCGCCTTAACCCCCACTCACATCCTGGGCCATCTGACCTCAGGAATTCGCATGATAAGGTGGGACCAGGTTTCACAATGAACTCACCCGAAACTCTGGCTGATTGGGACCCACACCCAGTTTCACACCTTGGCTCAGGCGATTAGAGGATCATCAGGGGGTCCTTTTGTCCCTCTGTGGGGGGTCACTCCCACTAGGTTTATATCTGGGACTCTCCACCATTTGACCTTAGAACTGAAGAAGCTTCTCGGATGAGAGGTGAAACGTCTTCAAGCAACTTAAAGAAGTCCAGACGCTTTTCTTTGCAAGCTCCTTTGACCATGTAGGTAATACTGAAGAACACTCTATGGGAAACAATCTGTAACAGTTCTCAGGATGTTGAACAACAAATGTGTTTTTGCTTTGCTTTTTTCTTAAAAATCAAGTTACACTGGAAAAAATAACATTTTATTTTAACTCAGTAACACCCTGTTGTATTTAACCTTTGACCTTACAGGAAGGTTATTTCGAATGATAAGCATCATTCAAAGTCTTAATTACATTTTCACTTTATTAAAACTGGAACCGTCTCCCAGGAGTGCAGAGTGCACAAACTAAGCAGCTCTAAAGCAAATGCACAAAGCCCAGGTTTTCATTGTGGCAGATCTGGACGCCCTACTGCGCACTGTTGGGGTAAAAACATCGACTGTCACAAGTGTGAGAAGAGAGGACATGTAGATCAGCCAGGCAGAAATAAAAATAGAGTTTTACTCAGCAATCGTAATAACAGGATAACTAACAGGATGTTATTTGATTGTATTAACAGCATTGTTTCTCCTCCACCTCAGCACGCTCTGTTGCTCTCTGATGATTACTGTGCTTTTCAATCACTTTGTAAGTCCAGTGATGGACTTGAGATCCAGTTCCTCTGTTTGTGAAGACAGTCCTCAGATTACACTTAATGATTTAATTAGAGTAATAGGTAAGATGAAGTCATTTTCACACTTGTTAGAGATATTACCTCCTTCAGCACCACTATTGGTCCATTGTTGTTCTATTATTAAAGCAAGGTGTGTTCCCTCTTACTTTAAACATGCTGCAGTAACTCCTTTACTGAAGAAACCTACATTTGGTGTCTGCTCTGATTTGCTTGCAAATCATTAGAAAAACTTTTATAAAGTCGACCACAGTCTTTATTATGCAACTCACAGATTTGGTTTTCAATTCTCCATTTATAATTTCAGACTGATGACCATAACATTTAATAGTTTTAGGGATTTGTCTGTCTTTCTGACTCTCTGTGTTTGGTTTCCCTCATATTTAGTCTGTAGAAGGACTTCTGCTGCCAGGGCGAGTAATGTCTCTAACCTGTGAGGTTACACAAAGCTCAATTATTTCTATGCAGATGACATTCCACTGTGTATAGTCTTTTAAGTCTCACAACTGGATAGTATTTCACTCTTTCACTTAGATCAGTGACTGGCTCTCCAACAGTTACCTTGTTTTAAACTTGAACGGTACTGAGACCATCTTAAAATCAGTCAGGCTCTTGCTTCATTTTGTTCATCTGCAAAGTCCAGTGTTTGACTTCTTGGTGTGATATTTGATTCCTCTCTGACCTTTGATTCACATGTAAAATCTGTTTCCCGTTTCTTTCATTTAAGGAACACGTCTAACACGTCTATGCCTGAACAGGAGAAAGTTATTCATGCAGTTGTGTCACCGTGCTTAGATTGTTGTAATGTCCTGTTTACCAGCTTAGATAAATCATCTCTTTCATGCCTCCAAGTGAAACAAAATGCTGCAGCTAGACTGTTAAAACATTCTGGTAAGCAAGCTCGCATCACTCCTATTTTATATTCTTTGCACCAGTTCTCAGTAGATTTTAGGATTCGTTTTAAAATTCTTGTACATACACTAAACAGCCAGACACCAGACTGTTTATCGTAGCTTCTTACCAAACCCAGTGCAGCTCGCTGTCTTCAATCACAGGCTTAGAATTTGTTAGTTGTTCCTCAAATAAGATTGAGGACTGGGAGGGTCAGAGCTCATCGTTATAGCTTTTAAATTGGTCTCCCACTGTCGGCTATGTTTAGCTGACTCTGTGGACTTTGTTTAAAAAGTAGCTGAAAATTTGATTTTGTTTAATCACACTTTCTCTTGAGACTTTTTATTAATAGGAGCTGTTTTTAAAACTACCTCTCTACTTTATTTTGTGTCTTAACTGGATTTTGTATCTCTTTTACAGGACTTAATTTTTCTATTTACTTGATTCTGTTTTGCTGTACAGCACTGTGTGACTGCTCGTCTGTGAAAAGCGTTTTATAAATAAATTTTACTAACTTAAATTTGTCTCAATCAGCCTTACTTACAGACTTACGTGAAATTTTGACTTTTAACACACATAAAGGACTCTTCAGAAACTGCAGGCTGCTTTTTTGCATCAATTATTTTGAAAGAAAACTGCCAGGGTCAAAATAATTAGCCCCCCTGATGGTTTGTACCAAAGAAGAGCATCTTCTTTTTTCAGCCATAAGCAACGTCTCTTTGGCCAAACAGCTCTAGTTTCATCTCCTCTGACCAAAGGGTGCACTTCCAGTCTAAAATCTTTCTCCAGGTTCTTCTTAGCATCCTTCAGTCTGGCTTGAAGGTGTCTCTTGTGCAGTTTTTCCTGGTCCAAAACCTCCCAGTCCACTCCTGTGCATTCTAGTGATCATCTTAGCGACTATAATTCCCGACTTCCTGAATCTCAGTGTCTCAGCAGTTGTTCTGGGCTCTTTAGACACATGTCTCACTACTTTCTTTCCAGTCTTTGAAATCTTTGCTTCCTATCTCTGCCACACTTGTTCTGTACCGTGTGGCTCTCTTTGAATTTCTTGATGACACTTCTCACTCAAGTTCTTGACACTTGAAAACGTTGTGATAACTTTGTACATCCATCTCCTGCTTTGTGAGCATCAGCAATTCTGTTTCTCAAGTCTGAACTGATTTCTTTTGTTTTTTTGCGTGCTGCTTTCTCAGTGACAGTTCAAACCTTGGCTGAAGTTTTCATACTGTGTGTATTCAAAGATAAAACTCAGGTTTAACTTGATTTTACATGTTTGCACAGTAGTGATCTGCGCTACGGCTCGGTTTTTCATGTGGTTAACAGTAGTGACCCTGGTGATTTAGTTTGCTCTGAAGTAATTCTGTTACTGTGTGTAAAAATAAATAAAGTAAACTAGTTTAGAAATGCTATGCTGAATATCACTTACTCTGTTAAAAAAGCAAAAATTGGGAATATTATGACAAAAACCTTCATGAATGAAGTAACAAAGCGTTTTCCTGTTGAAGCTGAAGACTTTTGCATTAAAGTTTTTCATGAGGAAAACAGGACTGAACACACCTGAGAAAGTTGAGGTCACCGGTTTATTATCTCCTTCTGAACGTCTTCTTTCTGAGTTCACAAACTGAGTGAAACACGCACCAGTTTGACTCGAAGCACAGAGAGTTTTTCCATTTCCTCTTCAGCGTTTGCTCAGGTTTTGCGGAAAGGCCAATCTGCTGTAACGAGCTGGCGTTTTATGACACTAATCAGAGCAAATGTGCTTACAGAGATCCAGTTAGGGAGAAATAATTGCTTTTCAGGAGGAAGTCAAACTAAACACTGGTGCTAATGCACAGCAATCTTAAGAACAACAGTGGAATAAGCACATTTAATTTGCAGCTAAATCAAATAAGTCTTAAATTAGCGAGCGCTCATTTTATTCGCCTCCTGGAAAAAAAACCTGAAGCAGTGTTTAAGAAAACAAACTGTCTGAACATCTGAAAGCAGCATCGTTTGCAGCTGCTTGGTTACCTAGAAACAACGCTCCCTCCTCGCTCTCTCAGGTGAAACCATAGCGGCCGACTCAATCTGCGAGGTCAGCGAGGAAAAGCTGTGGGCCCAATCAGGAGGTCCCTGCACTGAGCTGCAGGAAACGCTCTGTCCGCCAAGTCAAGAGGACGAGAGGGCTGCCAGCTAATTAAAGAAGTCCAATTAGAGAGGAATCAGACGGGTCGGTGGACCTCTGGGGGACGCCAACTCTTCCTCACATCACAACAGGGCCAGACAGCGCTGGGACAAGAGCCCAACCTTGGATACCTTTCTCTCTCCAGCCTTCATCTCTGAAGAAGTGAGAGGCAGTCGGCTGTTTCACAACCTAAACTCTGAGAGATTCTTCTTCTTCTGTGGTTTTGAGCTCACGAACACAAGGGGATAATCTTTTTTCTTGTTTATAACTGCACTGTTAAAACTCAGAGCTGCCTCCTTCTTTAAGGCTTTTTAGTTTGTACAGGGTCAAAATCCCAAAGATAACAAAACTGTGAAACAACACCCAGAGAGTTATGAAGGTGGCAACTACAGCCACCTGTGTCACCATCCGCCTGTCAGTCAAAGAAGCCACACCCCTAATGAAGGGAGAAATTATCTAGCTCAGCCCCAAAACAATTGAGTTGCAGAAACAATCACACATGTACAGGTGTAATAAAGGAAGAAATTATTTACATAGACTGAAGGACTGAGTCACTACTGGAGCCTCTGGTGGATGTCGCAGGAACTACAGCTTTTAATAGTTTGCTTTTGTTTTTTAACCCTGGAAGAAGGTGTAGCTGAAGGTTTATTTAGATCTTTGATACCTGACACCAGCAGGAAACCAGGCCTCAGTTCTCCACCGACACCAGTGGAAATGGAGATTCGTCCTCCTCAAATGCGACTCCTCAGTCATTCGCGGATTTATCTGCTCACGCCAAGGCAGCAGAGGCCGTTTTTTTAAATGTTTTTGTTGCGGAGTGGTTCCTGGAAGAAAAGAGCGCTTCAGTCGGGAAGCTCTCTGCTGTAAGATGGCGACAGATTTGTGATTAAACAGCCACTTTGTCACGCGAGAGGGATGTAATGCATCAACACAGGTGAGCCTGGAAGCCTGTTGTGGAGTTTATCATCATGACTGCTTCAGAAATTGAAATGGGTTATTTATTGGGTGTCAGTCACGCTGGGAACACACACACTGAGCTGCATTTACCCATCTTACTCTGTTATTATTATTATTTTTCTGACAGATCGGCCAAGCCGCAAATCTTTAGCTGCAGCCCATTAGTAATCCACCGCGCCGCCGCCGCCGCCGTGATGGCTGTTATTTCCCCAGCAGCAGCTCGGATAATTTATGGGGGAAACCTGGTGACGTCTACCTGCAGCTTCCAAACAGGATGCAGGTCGGAGTACATATTAAAGTCATCAAAACCAAATTCCCCAAAGTGACTCAGGCAGCCCCAAACTACAGGTACCAACGGCAAAACGGATTCACTGGGAGAGAAATGAACAGAGGGGAAAAGGACAAGAGAAGAAGACAGAGAGGAAGCGAAAGCAGGCAGAGCATTAACAAATAACCTTGTGCTGTGAGTTTGGTCGTTTTCATCCTTTTCTTCCTGTCATATGATGCCGTTGGTCTCTGACCCTCAACTCGAACTTTTACTCAGAGCAATTTCACCCTCATCCTCCACCTTCCTCCATTAATGTGTTGATACCAGCATATGTAGCAGCTCTGTAGATGTCCACCAGGTCGCTCTTCATTTTCTGTGGCCTAACTCGACTTCACCGCTGTTTAGTTTTCTCTCTATGTCCAGCTCCAAACTCCCCAAATCACTCAAACTCTGAGGAGCCGCGAAGTTAAACACAATAACATGATCATTGTGGCTGTTTCAGTGATGTTTGACGTTAACGCGTCCACAAAGAAGAAAATCTACAATGTTCAGCAGAGTTAGAAGTTTATCATTGAAGTACAAATAATAGTTTACAGTTTGGAACATTACTGCCTCTCAGTGTTTTATTCATTTTAATAAAAGCAACAATTTTAGTCACATTTACAGCACAAAAAGTGAATATTGTTAAAGTAAAGGTTCAAATTTTGAGGTTTTATTTAACCCTTTAAAGCATAAAACTATGAAATAACTGTCCAGGAAAAAAAAAATTTGAAATTGGAGTGTGAAAAATTAACAACTACATAAATAAATAAATATCAGTTTGATATACGCAGCATTTTTGTGCAAGTCTTAAAGGGTTAAAAATATCTTAAATAGCTGGTGTTAAAGGGTTAATATTTCTGGACTCGCCTTGATTTATTTAAAATTGAAAATACTGAATAATCTTAACTTCAAAATCACAAATTTTTGATCTATTTGACTTTTCAGCTCTGATCTCACGGAGGAAGAATCCAAACAGACATGAGCTCAGATCAGTTAAATCACACGGCACCAAATCAGCAGAATGGCAGTAATGTTTCTAATAGAGTCTCAAGTGCAGAAGGGAAGCTGAGCTGGACCGGCACAGAATTGAAAAAGAAAACTAATTTAATTTCCTGTTCCAAGAAAAAAGGAGTGCCTAATGAAGAGAAACTCAGAACAGGTCCACCTTAACAACGTGTCACCGTGACATCAGGTGCTTCACCTGTAACACAAAAGCAGGAAATTAAACACATGAAAAAACAGATTTCATGTTTTTCTGGCGTTTAATGTCTCAGGAACAGAAACCTTCATTTTCAGGTTGGTGTTTGTACTCATGCAGACATCCGTGTTTCTTTTCATGTGCTGGAGCAGGTGAGCATCTCTCTTAGTGGATGGAGGCTGAGACTGCGGGGGTCATGTGATCAGCAGAGGGTTAGGGATAGTGACGGATGCAAATTGGGTCTCAGTTTAAATGGGGCTGTTTTTTTATTCATGAAGGATTGATCGAGCCGCCGTGTGCCAGGGACGGATGAAATATGCATGCAGCGGCCGTACTGTAGCCGCCCGCCGCACTCGTGATTTATTTCAGCTGAGTTCTGCGCGGGCTCGCCACCGTCGACCAAAATGGATCTGACGCTGTTTAACCGCTCCCAAGAAGACGGAGTCCACAAAGTGATGCTTGCTGACTCCTCCACCTGAATACAACCACAACCCGCTCAGTTGTCCAATAGATTTGTACTGCAGTCACCTTTTACAACAGTTAATTAGCTCTTAATGCGTCTAATATGGACGTTATTAAACAGGTAAAGTTTAACTGATGAGGACCGCATGAGAGCATCACACACATGCAGATGCTCTGTTATTGCAGTGACCTCACAGCAGCCATATTATTGGTCAGATGATGTCATTAAAAATGCTCCAAAAGGCTCCAAAAGCACAAACACGGTCGCAGAGACGCGGAGACACTTTTCCCGCCTCTGATGCTGTTTTCTCTCTGAGCTCTCTCCGCTGCAGCGCCTTCATCTTCTTGTTGTCGAACACGTTGTTGCCCGAGGCGTGAGCTCCCCGCTCCGACGGTTTCTGATGGAAGACAAGGCGAAGCGCGGGATGGATCACGATTTTTGAAGTGCTGTTTGAAACTTGATGCTGCTCGTGGCGTCCGGCTGCCAGGTGAACATCACGAATGTTTCAGGCGTGTGTTAAACTGATTGATCGCAGCACACGGCCTGACATCAGCAGAATGGCGTTTCAGCGCGCCGGTCCTTCGGTGGGGGAAGCTCAGAAACATGAAGCTCGCAGTGATGAGCTCAGTGTTCCTGTTTCTGTGAGAAGCTGCAGTAAAACCTCACCTGTTCTCTTAAAACAGCAAAACTAGTCACCTGACCCTCCTCAGCCCACAGATCCGATTCATTCAGTGTTTCTATTAAAGTGGATCCATGATGCATGTTTCCTACCTCCTTTTGTTAATTCTTACAATGGAAAACAGAGTGACCGTATACTGAACCTTTACCCGATCGGTCACGTTGGCATGTTGAGCAGCATTAAGCTTGGTGCGGTGTGTCTGTCCAGTATGACCTCCACAATTTTACTAATCCACAGTTGGAAATAATCCTTCTCTCATTTTCTGGTTTCCTCTTAGAAACAGTTTGAACAGCAGGTGGAGCTTCTGTGCTCCTGGCTAGAGTTGTGGGCTTGTAATGATCATAAAATCATATCCTCAGTGAATCTCTAAATCCTGGATTGGCCATTTCTCCTTCCCCTTCGTCCCGCTGCTCCCTTAAGGGTCGCCAGAGTTGATCATATGCCTCCACCTCCTCCTATCCCAGCATCCTCCTCTATCCCACTAACCCTCTGCATGTCCTCCTTCACTACATCCATGAATCTCCTCAGAGGTCTTCCATCATCATCATCTTTCCTCCAATGCATCCTCTCTCCCTCCTGTGCACATGCTCAGATGTTCATTGGGAGTGACGAGGAAGGACTGGATTAGAGTGAATCCATAGATGGTTCGGACATGTGCAGAGGGAGAGTGGATATCCTGGACAATCTCATCACTGACGCTGAAGCCACAGATATAAAATGAATCTACAAAAATAGAAAGATCAGAGTCAGACGCTAGTCCACATTTTGATTGGCTCTAGTTTTTTGATATGAACCATTTAAGGCAGACGAACACAGGCTGACATCACGGCTCTCCTGCAGGTTAACATGTGAGCGCCCCCTGCTGCCTACGCTTCACCCAAGGTGAGAAACTACAAGTCACCTCAACTGGCAGAAATCACAGGAAACGGCTTCAACAAAGACCGGAAACTTCATCCAAGTCCCAGAGAGAGACGTGCCAGCGGGAGCACAGACAGAAAATCCTGAAAGAGCGCAGCACCTCTCTTTGTTTGGACGTGCTCACCCACAGATGACACAGAGTTTCCAAAGTCAGCGCTGGAAATCCGAATCTTGGGAATGGCTGTCAAAGAGCCAAGACCAGAAAAACTGAGTTTAGAGCATCTGCAGTCGCAGCTTTTGGCTTGCAGGGATATCACTGACCTGAGTATCAGACAATGGAATGGCACACAGACGACAAAAAAACAGCTCATAGCGTTTGTGAAGAGATGAAACCGTTTAGGATAGCTGTGTTAATAAAATTTGCCATGAACTTCAGCCCCTTGTAGCTTGAGCTGATATGAAGAGCATTTGATGCTAGGAAACAAAAAATCGAAACGCAGAGAAGGTGTTTAATGGAGGGGTGAGTAATTTCGATTAAACTAAAGAGTTTTCAGTCACTGCGGTCACAGAGCAGCTCCTGCACGACAGAAGTTTGATAAGTGGAGTCAAATATTTCAGCCGTGTGTCCTCGTGTCTCTCCTCCAGGTCTCACGGTGACATTTTCATCGCCTGCAAATGTCAGATGGATCTCTGCAGCCTGGGACTTTTAAGTGTGTCTCTTTTCTTTCTGCACAGCGATCATCATTCGCTCCGCCGGCGGCTCGGCTGCACTTTACTCCTCCATCAGTGCCTCGCTGCCTTCATTTAAGACCTCTCTGTCCATCTGGAGGCACCTGAACCACCTGACCTCCACCACAGGGACGATCAGCAAACAGCCACTGCATCTGTCCGGCTGAAGGAGGAAAACAGCAGCACCGGGACTCGAGTCCAGGGCAAAGGCTGGAGTTAAGTTTACAAACGGTGTGTGATTATATGGTAACGGCCTGCCACGTCTGCAGCTCTGTGAAGCAAAAACAGACAGGACTCATTATGACTGAAATAAAAACACAGACGCAGAGACTCTAAAATCATTTCAAGCGTTCATTTATTTAGAAATAAATGGTAAATGGCCTGTATTTATATAGCGCTTTACTAGTCCCTAAGGACCCCAAAGTGCTTTACATATCCAGTCATCCACCCATTCACACACTGGTGATGGCAAGTTACATTGTAGCCACAGCCACCCTGGGGCGCACTGACAGAGGCGAGGCTGCCGGACACTGGCGCCACTGGGCCCTCTGACCACCACCAGTAGGCAACGGGTGAAGCGTCTTGCCAAGGACACAACGACCGAGACTGTCCAAGCCGGGCTTGAACCGGCAACCTTCTGATTACAAGGCGAACTCCCAACTCTTGAGCCACGATGGCACAAAACAATAGCACAAAACAAAATATAAAGAATGAAACTGAAAAACTTTGAAATTTGAAACTAATTTCAGTAAAATTATGGCAGCGCATGTTCTACATGACTTCTTAACCAGTCTGTGTTGAGAGTGTGGTTTTAGTATTAGGAAAAACAGATGGAAACTAAAAGATAAACGGCAGGTTAAACATCTCACAATTTCTTCTTCCAGCTGCTCCTTAAAGCCTTAGTGTTACACTGTGTCCTTCTTATTCCCACACATGTATGCTGTCCTTTTTCTTCTCTCCAGCTCATACCTCCACCTCGCCTCCACCTGCTCTCACTACAGATCAGTGTCGTCTGCAAACAAAAAGGAGCTCAGAGCAGATCCCTGATGCAATCCCACCCCTGCTGTGAACACATCTCTCATCCTGACTTCCTCATGCAGTGCCACACTTCCTCTCTCAGCAGCCAATCATCTGCTTTCTCACAAATCCACAGTGCAGTTCCTTCTGACCTTCTCTAAACTTCTCCATCAGAACTCTCAAAGCAAACATCACGTCTGTATTTCTGTTTCTCAGCATGAAGCCGTACTGCTCCTCACTGATCGTCCCCTCTCTTCTTAACCTAACATCAGCAGCTCTTTCTCATTTCTTCATGGTGTGGCTCATTGGCTTTATCCCTCTGCAGTTACTACAGCTAATGAGGCTGATTAGAAACATGACTGAGTAAAAAAGGAGAGGCTGAGCTTTTCAGAAGCAAAGATGAGGAAGACTCTGTGGGCAAACAGTTTAACGTAAAGGAAAACTTCTTTGAAGTCTTCAGCTTTGATAATATCACTCACAGAGCCTAAAGACCAGCTTGAGCTCACTGTAAACAATCAGATGCTGAGATTCTGTTTGGATATCATGGATGCTACAAAATGTAAAGAGGAGATGAACCACCAGCTTCTTATCAGCACACAGATGAAACCTAGCATCCATGATGGTATGGAGGGGCATGAGTGCACATATCAGGGGTAACCTGGACCACCATGAAGGCCTCATTAATGCTGATCCACACCTCCAGGTTCAGGAGCAACATGTGCTTCCATCCAGAGAAGTCCTTTCTTATCTCGGAGATGGTGCCAAATCTCGCTGTGCTCATACTCCAGAAAAGCACAGCGAGCAGGATAATGGAGGAAATGAGGACTCTAAAACAGCAGCAGACGGTCTCCTCAGTTCCCAAACATCTACAGGGATGTTAGAGGAGAAGCAGCACAGAAGGAAGCAGGTCTGTGACCTGAGCTTTCTCCAGATCAGCTCGTGGCCTCGAATTCAAAACAAGCAAATATTTAAAAAGAGTGTAGTCTGCTGTCTTTCTACTTCAGGTTTTAAATCTTCTAAGTTTTTGGAAACAGATCTGAAGCTTTAAAGTCTGCGCTGTTCGCTCTGTGTTTATTAGCTCTCCATTCATTCAAACTTGTTTTGGAACAAACTTGGCATTTAATCTGTAATTATCTGTTTGAGTCCTAACACTCAACAGGCTACGTTTGTGTTTCCAGCAGGAAGTGAGCTTGAATCCGATGACTTTGTAAAAATGCAGCTGCTTTGTGACACGGTTGCTAACTCTCAGCCTCCAGATGGTGAGAGATTTGGTTGTGGGGGTGGTGGGCTCACTAGAAATGCTTTATTTAAAAGAATTCATCAGCCTGACAAAAACTAGCCTTCCGTTGTCATTTTAGTCACAATTTGGGCGAACAGAGCACAGAAGACGAGCGGCTGTGGGCTATCTGAAGAGGAAAAGTGCTGCAAAAAACAAACACGTTTCCCTTGTTGGAAAAGGGAAATGATTGCGGTGTGAGGGAAGCATCACTTCACTCTATCTGCCTGTTTGGATAAACCTTTATTCAGTGGGGTGCGCACAAACACGCCGCAGGTACATCACAAACCTTTGCTTTGTTATTGTCTTTACACGTCCTGCTCGTATCTCCTTTCTCTTCAAATCTAACCTTATGCATGCCTCAGAGGCTTATGGGAAATGATCTGCTTCCTGTGAACTAAACATACATCTGTCTGATAGGATCTGCAGGTAAAACCCAGCACAGATAAACAGGGAGTGATAAGCTGCAGCTCTTTCAGCTGTTACATTCATTTCAGGTTGATCCTATCACTGCAGGCCTCCGTGCTAAACCGCAGCATTTCCATGCAGCCTACGCTGTGTTTTAGCAATATATTCAGGGCGGCGAGCGGCCTCGCTTAGCCCGATCACATCAGGTTAGCGATCCCACAGGAGGACGAGGGGAAAACCAATGAGCCGCCGGAGCAAAACCCAAAATAACAGCAGCGCCGCAGTGAGACACGCTCTGCCTCCAGATCACCGCTGCCAACAGCAGACACAGATTACGGTGCTCACTGAACACGTGTACACCTAAAGACACAGGTACAGCCCACACCGGGAGACTAAATGTACTTTAAGGAGCATCGAAATGCTGCAGCACACACACTTTTCACTTTCTGCACAAACAAACATTGTAGCCATGCCTGGCTCATGAGTTTAAAGTCAATTCTAGCCCACGCAACAACTTACAAGGTGCCAGATGTTTCTGCTGTCTATATGAAATACAGAAGCCCAAACAAATGTACATAAACCACACTTATGTTTTGCAGACACTATCTTGTCTGCCATTTTCATGGTGACATTGTAGGATTGAGTGAATAAGGACCAGTACTAGGAAAAATGTGTTTCTCCCCAAAGGGTTGACAGAAACCTCCCTGTGTTTGCAATAGTCTTCTGTAGTTTGTACGCATAATGCCAATATATCTGCAAACACTTGCTAAGTGCTCTCCAAGCACAGTGAAACTGAGAAGTGTTGAAGAAATCAAAGACCTGTTTCTCAGAGTTTGCTGTGCCATGTTTATTAAGTATTCTATTATATGTCAGGCTTATCAGTGGCTCTGGGAACGTAAGCCCACCCTGAATGAATATTTGCTATAGGCTACAGCCCGATACACCAACACAAATCCATAATCAGGACACACATACGGTCTTTCTCTTAGTTTTTAGGTATAAACACAATGCTGACAGCACAAAAAACCTGAAAACCAAAAGATATGAGACTGACTAATAAAAGTATTAATAAATTATAGCACTACGAAAAGAAAAAAGGGGTAAGAGGGATTCTTAAAACATAGATTAGCATTTGTATTTCATGAACTGTGATGCTGTCGGTCCATGCGTGAACCAGGTTTCAAGTTTATATGTAAAGGTAGGTTGTGCTGTAAAATTATGAGCTTTGTTAGCTTTATTATTAACAGCAACACTTAAAGTATTTCTGTAAAATTAACTCATACTTTTTGTTAAAGTTCCCACACTAAAGATGAAAACAAACAAAATTTAACTTGCATGTAGTTTTCATAACGTCCATCCATCCATCCATTCGCTTCCGCTTATCCTTTTCAGGGTCGCGGGGGGCGCTGGAGCCTATCCCAGCTGTCATAGGGCGAAAGGCGGGGTACACCCTGGACAGGTCGCCAGTCTGTCGCAGGGCCAACACACAGGGACAGACAACCATTCACACTCACATTCACTCGCACATTCACACCTAGTGACAATTTAGATTAATCAATTAACCTATCCCCACAAGCTGCATGTCTTTGGACGTAAGAGAGTAAATATTAAAATATTTTCGTTGTTGAGGAGTCACTTTTTACGGTGAAAGGACCGACTGAAGTGGTGTTTATTACATTTCCCTCAGCCGTCAGCACACAGGATTCACATGAATGAGAGAATCAGATCCTCCTCCATGATGTAACTGCATGAAAGTATTGAACTGAGCTCGGAGGCGACGCCGTGATTTGCATGTGAGATAATCTGAGTTTTGCCTTTCCTCTCTCTCCCTCTCTCTGCGCTTTGACGGGCTCAAAGGATGCGTCTCCCTATCAGCTGATCGGAGTCGACCTCGAGGCTTCTCCGAGCGCGACCGCTCCACGTGCACAAGTTCATCAAAGCAGCAGGGAAATCGCTGCCGAGCTAATTACAGGTCCTCCAACACGCGTTTGGTGAAATTTTTCCCGCGGATTCGACAAAAGTAACGGAGGCTGTCGAGCTTCCTGTATCACATTCACACATGTCGTCTTTGTTTCTGTTGCCTCGGGCTCGTCACAAACATCAACCCTCATATTCAGACTTGCTTCAAAGTAAAAAAGAGAAAAGAAAGTGGAGCAGTTTCTTATTTTGGCGTTTTTTCTGACACACATCAACTCATTCAAACGATAAGCAGGAAGTCGTTGATTCGCACTTAGAGAAACCTGAATAACTTTCCTTTTAAAGGTGCTTTCTCTCTTTTATAATGAGGATATCTCAGTGTCTGGATGTGAGATGCTAGACAGGCTCAGTGGTGAAAAGAGGAGATGGTTTTCACAGTGATGATGATGAGTCTACAGTAGGTGTCCGCAGAAGTGTTTTTAGCTGCAAAGCCAACAGGAAGTGAGTGCACAGTGGAACATTTTACAGACAGTATTTCAGACACTGGAGAAATAGGAGTCGTTTATAGATAGAGGAAGAACACTCCTGCAAAGGCCAAAGCACCAACTTGACCTTATTTTTATTCAAATAAGGAGCGGGCAATTTACCGCAAAACAAAAACACGGAGCTGCCACTATGAGTTGAGTAGTACAGACAGTGAATGGGATGGTAATAAAACATTAGCACTATGCTAACTAGCATTGGCTTACAAATAGAGTACATTAATAATTAATGACACCAAATAACTAGATTCAACACAAACTCCACATAAGGACAAAATATATAAACTGAAGTGGCTTTAAAGGGGTTTTCTGTTTGTTAAAAAGTGAGCTGAGGTTAGCCAGTTAGCTGCTACATTGGGTAAGTAGAGCATTGTCCGGATTAATAGCCAATCTAACATCATTAGTCAGAAGAAAAACATTCTATATAGCGAACTACTCCTGGACAAAAACCTGACCATTACCGTTGACAGAAGAAAACTTTTAAATTGGTCCCTAAGCTATCGTTCTTCTGGCTAACATTAGCTAGTGCTTGACTTCCTGTAGAACAGACTGTAAGCTGTAACGCTAAGCTGTAGGAAATCCTATGTTGAGTGGGTAATAGCGACTAATCTGTCCAACTATGCTAACATTATTGTGATGAAAATCAGATCTGAGTGGAAACGTGATTTATTATCATGCTAAATGGTTGTGATTTTAGGCAGCTGTAAATCATTTAAGTCACAGGCGTCAATAATAATAATTTAAGCAGATTTTTCAATAAACCTTTAAAATTAGATAGATTATGGTTTTCATTTTTTAATTCTTAATTTTTAAGTATATGAGATGTCTGTGTAGGGTCTCATGCATCCAGGTCAATGTGCTTAGAAAAAAAAGCGACTGTACTTTCTAAAGTGGGATTCCCGGCCGCATCCTCAAGTCATGCGCGGCTCAGCTGGCTGGAGTGTTCACGCACATCTTCAACCTTTCCCTCTCTCTGTCTGTAGTCCCAGCCTGCTTCAAAATGGCCACCGTCGTCCCTGTACCCAAATCCTCCACCATCTTCTCATTGAACGACTGGCGACCTGTAGCCCTGACCCCCATCGTAAGCAAATGCTTCGAGAAGCTTGTCAGGGACTTCGTTTGCTCTGCACTACCCGACTCACTGGACCCTCTACAGTTCGCATACCGCCACAACAGGTCCACTGATGATGCCATAGCCCTGACACTACATACTGCCCTGTCACACCTGGAGAAGAGAGACACGTATGTGAGAATGCTGTTTGTAGATTACAGCTCAGCATTCAATACCATCGTTCCCTCGAAGCTGGACAGGAAACTGCAGGATCTAGGACTGAGCAGCTCCCTCTGCAGCTGGATCCTTAGCTTCCTGTCTGACAGACGCCAAGTGGTCAGACTGGGCAGCATCACCTCATCCCCCATCACACTGAACACTGGTGCTCCACAGGGGTGTGTACTGAGCCCTTTCCTGTACTCACTCTACACCTACGACTGCACGGCCACTAACAACTCCAACATCATTGTGAAGTTTGCGGACGACACTACAGTGGTGGGTCTTATCACCAACGGTGATGAGACGGCTTACAGGGAGGAGGTCAGCGCCCTGACCCACTGGTGTCAAGACAACCATCTCACCCTCAACGTCGCAAAGACAAAGGAGTTGATAGTGGACTTCCGGAGGTGCAGAGAAGTACACACCCCCATCACCATCAGCGGCGCTGCTGTGGAGAGAGTGAGCAGCTTCCGGTTTCTTGGTGTACATCTGGCTGAGGATCTTACGTGGTCAGTACACATAAACAAAACAGTGAAGAAGGCGCAGCAGCGCCTCTTCTTTCTCAGGAGACTGAAAAGATTCGGCATGAGCCCCCGCATCCTCAGGACCTTCTATCACTGTGCCATTGAGAGCATCCTCACTGGATGCATCACCACCTGGTATGGCAACAGCACCGCCTACAACTGCAAAGCTCTCCAGCGAGTAGTGCGGTGCTCTGAACGGATAATTGGAGGTGAGCTTCCCTCCCTCCAAGACATCTACAGGAAGCGGTGCCTGAGGAAAGCGGGGAGGATCATCAAGGACTCCAGTCACCCCAGCCATAAACTGTTCAGACTGCTTCCATCAGGAAGGAGGTTCTGCAGCATCCGGTCCCGTACCAGCAGACTGAGAGACAGCTTCTTCCATCAGGCCATCAGACTGCTGAACACGTCATAGACACCTCACCTCCACTACTGGAACTTCAACATTATGCACTCCATACTGTACAGTAATGCCACTGTTTTGCACATGTCTCAACTCTGTATATTTTTATATATTTTATTTATTGTTGACTCTATTTAATTTGTAAAATATGTGTATACACACACACACACACACACGTAGAAAAACATTTAGTATTTTTTTGCATATACTATTATATATTGTACATATATTTATTAGTTTCAGATTTAGCCATTCTTATATTTTGCTTGTTTTACGTTATTGTATTTTGCACAACTCTGTTGCTTGTGAAGCTCGCACACAAGAATTTCACTCGCATGTGCTGTACCAATGTACCTGCACATGTGATGTGACAATGAAAGTAATTTGATTTGATTTGATTTGATTTAAGTACGTTGGATGAAACGTTTCTGAGACGTTTCATCCCACAATTAACAATCGACTCATCAGTCATTTACGGCGGCTGACGACTGATTCAATTAAGGTAAATACAACAACGTCACTGTCACGAAAAAGACACACGGCTTAACATCTTATAGTTCTACAACATCTAAAATCACTCTGTTGTTAATTCGTTTGCTAGCCGCTAGCATACCCACTGTGTTGGAGGCTTGTTGCTAGCTAGTTAGCGATGCTACATACCAGTTACTCTAATAGTCTGTGTTATTGAATGATTCAGCACTCCTTAGTTTTTGTTATCCATTTTTAGACAGTGATGAGATCAGCTGCACATTCTACAGAGGCCCAGAGTTACTGTTAATATCAAAAATGTAATGCTGTCCTTTCAGATTTTAACATAAGACTGTGAATCTCACGGATCTAAAACAGTTTAAATCTTCAGAACCCTCTACAGCCTAGTAACATGGAAACTTTAAAAACAGCAGCAGAAGGTTTCAGTAGTGTAATTTGTTCTTTTCATTAATAATAGAGTCCATAGTATTATCAACAGCTACATTCACTCTGGGGAGAAACTAGTGAGGGAGACCATCAGGACTACCGTAAGCTGGGTTTCCTGGGTCCAGAGGTTTGGAGAAACCTCCTGCCTTTCTTTCATCACAGCTGTCCTGTGCCAGAAGTTCTGTTGACCCACTGAGAGAGGCTTCATTTAAGAAACAACCGGAAGACTGAAGCTCATCGCATTGATCAAGGAGGACCTCCTGATCTTCACCAGCAGCTCCCTCACAGGGAAATCTTCAGAGCTCCACTGTAGGCCCACCCCAGGAGATGGATACACCCAGCATTTCATGAACACTGTGATGAGACCTTTGGAAGGTGTAATGTTGTAAATACTTGGATAATCCTCAGAGGCTCTGGACTTTTACATGAAATATTATATTCAGTCCTGTAGAAAGTTATATATTTAAAAATATATTATCCTCTCTGGTTACTCTGGTATGAATAACTCTTTACTCTTTACAGTAAATAACACACTATCTGCAAAAAACTGTGAAAGAATTCCAGATCACCAGTTTGTAGTTCAACATGCAAGTGACAACCTTTGACCTTCATCAGGTTTTATTTAATTGTGTAAGAAAAAAATCTCATGTGCTCTTCATGCAGCTGAGTACATCAAGTGTTTAAAATGGAAGCTGTGCAGGTCTGAGTTCAGCAGTTTTCTGAAACACCAAACTGAGGTCCTGTTAATGCTGATATATAGTGACACAGTTACAATCCTTTTGACTTTTTATCTTTAACTTTATTAATAAAACAGCTGCAGCTTTCACTGACAGCATATGTGGTATTTTAAACTTTGTACTGCTTTCATCAGTTAATTTTGCAGTTAACATGTGAACATGTTGGATGATCTGTCTGCTGGGTGCCACAGAGACAGGCTGAGCCCTGAGGTCTGAATCTGAGGGCAGCTCCTGAAATCACAAAGAGAACACAATCATCACAAACTGAAATATAAAGTTTATCCCTCAAAATTGAAATAAAGCTGATCCTTCTGTCCTCACACACTCAGGATGTGAAATTCTTCTCTTACATTTTTTCAGTTCTACCGTTTAATCCATAGTTACTGATTAATGAGGCGTTATTGAAGTACAAGCTTTGTTTTTTTAAGTTGGTGTTACTGTCTTTACAGATGTGGCAAGAGACTGAAAACATGCTGCTATTTGCACATATTTAATAATCAGCTCTGCACAGGAGCTGAAGCCTGTTGCTTTTACAGTATAATACTTGTAATAAAAGTACAGTAACGTTAATTAGCTATGTCTCAGGACTGAGCTAAGGACGGTAGTTACAGATTAGCTTACAAACACGTTGAATTTACCAAAAAAGTGCAGCGGGGCCTCGGGTCCTTCTGTCGGGTTGTCCAGTTTACTGAAGAACACCTCAGGCTGTCAGGTTAAAACAGTTGGTCGTGGTTTTGTAACGTAAACGCTGGCCCTCCTCTCAGAGCCTACGCTCTATCTGCTATTCCCGGACAGAGATACGCAAGTTTCTCCGTGACTGTTACCCCAATTTAAAAGCGCTGCACTAGTAATTGGAATCAAACTTATGGGAAAGGAGACGCCTTGGACATAAATCAGCGTGATGAGAACTATTGATAATAAAAGAAAGAATCTTTGGAAAAAAATTATCTGAGGAGAATTAATTAATTTTAGTCTGACCCCAGTCCCATCCGCTAACATGGGGTTTATGGCCTATACTGCAGCCAGACACCAGGGGGTTTTGGCTTCATTTTTTTGGAGCTCTCGCATCATCCATGTTTTCTACAGTCATTGGTGGCAGACAGTTGGTGTCGTAAGCCCCGCCCTCTCTTTAAAGATGGTTGTTCAAAGTGGGCATAGATGGCTTCTATCACTCCTCTTTTGAACCTGTCACTACCCGATCCGTACCGGAAACACGATCGGTACCATGCATGCGCAAATCTTACGTCACTTCCTCTCTTTGCCAACATTGCAACAGTTATGTATTTGAATGACACGGTTAGCGCCCAGTTAGCTCCTAGCATTTCTCAACAGCTCTGCCTCCTTTTCGACTGCCCGGGACATTTAAACAATGGATAATCCATTTACAAACAAATTCATGCTTCTCTCCTCAACAGAGAGCGTCTACCAATTGAAAAACAGCAATGTAAAATAAGTCAAAGGGCGCCTAATTACAGACCTAATAATACTGACTTAGTAATGTGTCACGTGAAGATTCATCAGCAGGATTAAGTGTTTACTGACAATTGATAGTGACAGCAGACATCATCATCACTATTCCAACAATCCTTTCCACACACACAAGCATAAACACACTCGACTATCACTAAATCAAATTTAACACGCGTTTGTAATGACGCTAGTTCAGTTTAAGTAGTGGCCTTTTGCACATGTGTGGTACGGATCGGGTTTCCGGTACGGATCGGGTAGTGACAGAACCATCTCTCGTCTTTGTACAAAATGTGAACACTGGCATCCTTGAAAGAGTGACCTTTGACCTTATAATTCAGACTATTCAGTTACATTTTCATTTCAAAGTTTGAATCAACGGTTTTCTTTATTTGAAATGGTTTTAACTTATCTCAATTCTAACATTTGTGAGTCATTTCATCACAAAACTCTGAATTTTAAATTCTTTGTGTCAAACTAATAATCAGACTTTTATCGTAACACGAGCAGGTGTAGCAGGCTGAAATTTATTGCTCAGGTGTTTTATCACATATGCAGGTAAATAACACATTTTAATTGCATTTCTGATTCTTCTTGTTTTCCCAGCAGACAAACAGGGAAGTGTGTTTTTACATTCAGCTTTTCTTCTGATTATTCTTGGAATAAAATGAGGGCAGTCGGCCTCGATCCTGCTGGCCTCTCTTCGTCTGGTGTGAAAGACTTCCAGCTGCAGAAAAAGCAGATTTAAAGCTTTCCACTCGGTGACAGAGGCAGCAGAGCGTGACTGTTGTGATCAGTGTGCGTCTCGTGGTCTCTGCACACCGACGGATGGAGTGGAAAAAACAGCTCACTTCAGTTCAATTCAAACCTTCAGTCATGGCTCTCACTGGTGCTGAAGGAAGTATTAAGTAATCTTTTTCTTTCTCCGTGTCTACCCGTCGTATTGGTCTTTTTCTCATTTTTCTTTCAGGAACTGGAGGCATTAAACTTGATCTGTGTCATATCTTTGTACAGTTTTAACTCTTTGCACTGCTTTTCTCTCCTTGCCTTCATGTTACAACTGTATTATAATCTCTTTGCTTTTTTCTTTCAGCATTATAATTTACATTTCTCATGTTTTGAAATCTAAGCTTTGGTTTGTGTGTTGGCTTCTTCTTCTTCTTCTCACTTTCTCATCTGCAAAGATCTGCTCAAAAAAAACAAAAAAAAAACAAACACTGGAAACTTTTAGCGGTTAAAAACACCACATTTCTGCTTTTGCTTTTAACGGCAAAGAACCTCGTCCACCCAACATCACTTTGTCCTCAGAAAACATCTACACCTCATTTGATTTATGTTATAAATCAAAGTTTATGTAGTTGGGATGGCCGTGACTTTTAAATATTCATACGGTTGCTACATTATTGAAAATATAGGGTTTTTTTTTTTATACGGTTTCTTACCGTAAAACACTTTCTCTTTCTAATCAGAAGATGGCGGTAAAGAGGCTGGTGGTTAAGCTCATTAAGCAATAAACACAGAGGATTATTAATTAAATACTAATATAATTAAGAACTGCAGACACTCTGGACATCTGTTAAATACAGAGTGGTATTAAGATTATTCAGAACGAGTAGTGCTCTGTGAAGCTGTAGCCCAAAAAATTAACTATTTTTGCATATATTTGGATGTATTTACGGTATCACAAAATATCCAAATACTTGCAAAACAGTATTTCTGCATATATTTATATCACAAGGCCGAAACAAAACCCCTGGCCGGAGACTGGGGAACAGGACAGTGGACTGGAGGAGACTGGGGAACAGGGGGAGACTGAACTACAGGGGACTGGAGAACAGGAGGAGACTGAACTGGAAGCTGAACAGCAGGTGAGTGAACTGACTGAACTGGAGAAGCTAATGGGTGAGCAGAGGTTGACGGAGATACTGCAGAGCTAAAGCTGGTGCCTGAGCAGGGGACAGGTCAGCTAGCCTAACTAGAGATAGCGCTAGGGCATGTGTCAAAGGAAAATTGTTTTTTGTATAATGTGATCAGCTCCATGAAATGTGCTTTTTATTGATCACTAAGCAATCTACATGTCTACGTGACTTTTCACCTAATAACTTTTGTGATGAACTTATTCAGCTAGTAACCACTTCCTGTTTTTCTGAGAACAGTTAGATGTAGAGAAGAGAAACCTCAGCTCTTTACAAGAACATGCAGATGTAGAAAAGGGAAAAACCTGTTGCTCTGAGTGACGTTGTTATTCTCACACACACACACACACACACACACACACACACACACACACACACACAGAAAAGTGTAAATAAAGAACGCAGACAGTGATGAGACGCAGGTCGCAGTGTGCGTTCATGACTGCCCACGCATGTAAAGACAACTGCAGTGTTTGTGTTTTCTAACTCAGGTGGCTTAGCTGAAGAACTACGGGGGGATTTAAAGAAATCCCCTGTCAGCATGGAAAGCTGAGTGAGGAGAAGGACGGGGTGGCAAACTAGCAGGTGGACAGGTTAGCTCCTCCGTGCCTCCAGATGGCTGGCTGGAGAGCCTCAGCCGAGCCTCTAGGGGGGTCAGGCCGGACCCTGGCCGCCCTCAGCTGGGGCACTGGGACAGGCGCGGGAGGTGACTGGACACCAGTCACCCCCACCCAAGAAACAGGAACGGGTGTGGAGTAGGGGTGCAACGATACACAAAATTCACGGTTCGGTTCGGTTCGATACTTTGGTGTCACGGTTCGATATTTTTTCGATACAAAAAAATGTTCATGCATTTTTAATTTGTCATTTATTAAAATTATAAATATATATTTTAACTCAAAAGTACAGTTTTTAAATTTAACCCTAACCCTTGTGCGTGTTTTTTATTTTGACAGCGAATGCGCACCTGCGGACCACTTATGTGCAGCCCTGGTTATTTAGCTCGTCATATTGCAGCCACAGAAATTATTTTGTCCATGAAACCATAAAGCTGCACTTTCTTTTTGCCTTATAGTCTGATTTGTCATAACTTCTCTGTTTTGTGGTAAGCTTTTCTTTGGCTGTCACTTCTTCACCCTGACCTGTCTTATTTGGCTCAGCAGAA
Organism: Aulonocara stuartgranti; assembly: GCF_965226115.1. Taxonomy (NCBI): domain Eukaryota; kingdom Metazoa; phylum Chordata; class Actinopteri; order Cichliformes; family Cichlidae; genus Aulonocara; species Aulonocara stuartgranti. The sequence goes on along the minus strand of NC_138940.1, from coordinate 11,653,646 downwards.
CTGAAATGCTTTTACACACTCACTCACATAAGCTCAGCGATTCTCTGCGCAATCAACCTCTCACATGTTTAAGCTTGCTGCGGGAGATTTCACTTGTCATGTTTGCATAGTAAGCTAACGATTAATAAGACGATGTCAGAGGAACTGGTGCACAAATTATCATCACTCACAGATCAGTGCTGTCGCTCTCTATACACAGTTCACACGATTGCAAAGTGAAAGCAAAAAAACAAGCGCAAATTCAAACGCGACTTCAATATGTCACATATTGACAGTGGCTCACCGATGCCAATGACATAATTACCCAGCTACATTTCTGAAAGAATGCAAAAGCATTGACATATATTTTTCCTACAATAGCCCGACGGGCAGGGCAGAGATAGATTTTGGTAGCCCGACTGAAAAGATCGCTAGCTCCGGGACGTCGGGCTAGCGATATTGCGAGCCCTGTATCTGATTGAGGAATCACTCATCTTTGGAAAAGAGAGTTTATTACAGAGAAATGGCTCTTTCCAAAATAAAAGCTATACTATCCGCTTCTTCTGGGCTATATTCTCAGCAGCATAAGGAGAATCATGTGCTAACAGCTGTCTAAATGACTCGGCTAAAGTTAGTAGCATGCTTGCTTTTTTTTGTCTGCTTCCACTTGTCTTTGCACTAGGATGATGTCGGCGTAAATGTGCAGTCATATTCGTTGTGTTCCCGCTAGTGCTTTCAGGTTAATCTCGTTGAAATGACCTTAACGCCACAACACGGCAAATCTCCGTTAACGAGCTACCGCCGATCGCTCCGTGCATGGGGCTAGACGGCCAACACGTTAACGAGCTAACTGCGCTAACACACTAGTTCCCACCAATGTAATTGAGCATTGCATGGCACATCCAACATACTGTTTTACTTTAGTCCATGACTCGCTTACCTTCAGGGTCATACGTCACATGAAAACCAAAATAATTCCAAACGCCAGAACTGAATGAGGGTGGGGGAGGTGCCCTGCGCTCTTCCTTCTGACTATGCTGTCTGTGTTGAGCGCCCAGTGGATCTGCGCTCGACAGTGCAGCCTAGGCGGAGTAGTCGAACACAGATTCACTGAGCGCTCAACACAGACAGCATCGTCAGAAGGAAAGTTGATAAAATAAATTACAAATGTTGTATTGTTCGATACATATGCGTACCGAACCGAAAGCACTGTATCGAACGGTTCAATATCGATACGAATATCGTTGCACCCCTAGTGTGGAGGTAGACTGGGTCACAGCTGCTCTCGTCCTGGGAGCTGGCACAGGTGGGGGTGCCACAGAGACAGGCTGAGCCCTAGCTGCCTTCACCTGAGAAGGTGAAACAGGTGAAATGGAAGGCAGACTCTGAGCCCTGCTAGCAGAACAAGGTTGAGCAATGGGTGACGAGATGGTGATTGAGTGGGAGAAATTATCAGGTTTAACAGTGATGTCTTTAGCAGTGGCCTGGGATGGTGGAGCGGTCTGTTCGGCGGCAGGATGGTAAGAATTAATTGGATAATCCAGAATGTAGTCACAGAAAACAGTCTTTGGTTTATGAGGATGGTGAGCAGCGGCAGGTAGAGTCTTTGAAGGATTTACAGTCTCTGGGTTTTGGTGAAGAGGAGGAAAAAGAAGCCCGTTTTGCTCACCACCGGACACTGCTGCTCCACACAGGAAACGCGAAGGCGGTGTGAGCCTCGCCTCCGCTTAGCTGTAGCAGCGAGCGCGCCGAGCAGTGGAGCCTCTGTAGAGCCGGGGTGGGAGGCGGAGCCGTTGCGGTACAGCCAAGTTGAAGGTCCTGTGAATGAGGCGGATGGCGTGCGAGCGAGGAGCGGAGCGGCGAGAGAGGGAGTCGCCGAAGCGCGGCGAGAAACGCTCACTCTCCACGGCACATGCTCCGGTGCAGGGGAGGTAGCAGGTGGTCTCCGAGGCCCTCCCAGAGCAAAGCGAGTACCCTCGAAGACGTGCTCTCGCTCCGCGAAGAGCCGCTGTCTCTCCTTAAGCTTTTCCGCCCACAAGGAGAGCGCTGCCTCCTGCCGCTCAAAAAGGTCCGAGTCCCTGGGTCAAAAGCGTGTCTTCTTGGCACGGGTCGTGTCATTCTGTCAGAGGGTGTGTGTGGAGGCGAGGAGGAGATGACCCAAACGCTGGACTCACGGTGCGGAATGACGAGGATTTATTGGAGCGGGTGAATGAACAAAGCAGGAACGGCAAGACTGACTGACTGACTGAATGAATGAATGAATGAATGAATGAATGAATGAATGAATGGCTGGCTGGCTGAATAACTGCATACAAACGGGAGCAACAATAATGTCAACATCAATGACACGATAGGAAACGGATGGAACTGAGGACTTAAATACACGCTGGGTGATGAATGATTAGAAACCGGTGAGTACACAGCTGAACTTAGTCTGACTAATGATACATGGAAATAACTGGAACACAATACACAGGCGTCCATACCAGTTGGTGGCGGTAATGCACCTCTCAATTGTTTGCCAACCGCCAGTACAAATGTAAGAAAGAAGAAGAAGAATACACAGGCGGTATGCTGGCACAGAAAACAGGAAGTGAGAAAACTGAATGTGGGAAATTAACTGAACATGACAAAACTGAAAACGCTGGGTCAACGACCCAGGAAACCTGACATCAGAATTGTATTTTATTTATTTTGTGTCAATATTAAGGATACTGCTTTGCAACATCCTCCATTTTGATTAGGGGCGTGAAGTTTTTGCTATGGGCCAATTTCATATTGGCTGCAGTTCGACTACTTTAAAGTAGAACTTTTCTGCTTCTCTTTTTTTCCTGTCATACAGCTTCCCTTACAGTGTTGGATGATCGGAATAAACATAGTCAAAGTTTCAGGGTGTTTTTTTTTTCTACTCGTGGATCTAGATGATGTCATACAGAGGGAATATCCTTAAATGACTATCAACAGAGAAACCACACCCACCTGCAATAAAAAAAAAAGGGAGAAACAAAAATGTCATGTTTCAGACAGAGTCTGAGATAACAGGATTATTTTAAACTGACTCATGCAAAGCTACTCTGGTCCAGTCCATGAATGAACATATGTGGACATAGAATTAATGATTATTATTATATCGAAAACACTGCGTGATGCCATGGAGAGAGAATATCCTCAGAAACTTTTGGCACAGATGCCCCACTGACCTGCTGTTTGCCTGAGGCAGCCAGTCAGAAAGTTAGCTTTGCATAAACCATAAATAATGCAAAGCTATTTTGTTAGCTGGAGCAGGAAATGAGCAGAGTAATCCCCATTCACAGGAAAAAGCAGCTTTGTTAAGTGATGCCACCGGCCTGAGTTTGGAGTCCTGTACTTCAGATCGCTCATGGTAAAGGCATCACAGGCCAAACTGATGAAGCCGCCGTTTAATTCTCTGTCTTCTCCTCCCCTCACACTCTCCGCTTAGAGAGAAAAACCGGGAGGCGAGACCTGAATTTAATTAGTTCTTCTTTTCCTTCTGCAAACCCGGCGCTGCCATCGTGAGGTTTGCATGAGGAGGAAGGTTGTTGTTGTCAGCCACTGAGGCCACTGATTCACCGCACCGTGATCACACGCTCTCCCCGTTAATTAAAGTTTCATATGAAGTGTCTGCAGGGAATCGCTGTTTCGCAGCCAAACTCCCGTCCAGATGGCTGCTGATATGAGGCCTCGAAGGACGGCTCTTTTGTTTCTCCCCACCGCGGAGACAAACGTTACATTTCTGTGGCGTTAAATCAACTTCCTCCTAATTGTTGGATATTAAACAGAGAAACTTCTCATCACGCCTGAAACTTTGGAGAGCCTGTTGACGACTGCGTTGATGCTTGAGTGACGTCGACAGACTGAAGATGAAGGGAATCCCAGCAGTCCCCTCAGTCTGTCTGAGGCTGATGGTGGCTGTGCTTTACTTACAGCGTGTAAATACAAAAACACAAGTAAAGAAAACCACAATCTGTGACTGCTAAAGATAAACATTTAAGGTTTTTCTGCATATGGTAAAAGTTGCAGACGATTTGCTCTGGATTTACATAGAGATTTTTTTTTTTAACAAAAACAAGCTGTATCCACAGACTGTATGGGGGCATCGTCCATATAAAATCCTACAATTTCAGAAAAACTAGCGCACAGACTTCACGGACAGCATTAAAGCATTCACATTATTGGTCAAAGAATCACATTGAAAACGCTTCAAAAGACTCCAGCAGCACAAACATCCTCCACAGGTCCAGTTCAGGGACTCCAATTAGCAGATGTGAGCTAGCAGCTACAGCCACCTGTGCTGCCACCTGTCAGTCAAAGAGACCAATTGTAACAGGGTCATAAATCTCATTGTTATAATTACACAAAATGTGTTCTAAACCCCCAAACTGCTCCTTTTATACCTGACTTTTAGGACCTCCAAGCCTGTAGTTGTGTTCATTATCAGTTAGAGCCCCTCCTCATCCTTTTCTTCTTCTTCTTTGGTGCAATCCTATAAATACAGTGTACCGCTTTTGCCTCTCCCCTTTTCTACAATTCCCCTGTGGGAGAGGTGGGTGTCATTTCTTTCCAACACATTAAAACACATATAATGCATATTTAGCCACCTGGATGTTTCTGATTGCGATTTTAGTTCAATTATTGTCATTATTAAGCCTGTTTTTGTTAGATGTTATAAGTGTGTAGTATGTGTGTATCATAAATGTGTTTTAGGCGCCATAAATGCTAGCATGAATATATACTCCTTGCTAGCTTGGAAGTTGTGGTGGGTTGAGCTAACCCTCTTCCCCACTGTTTGTATTTGGTCGTAGGAGCTGGAGTGGGCAAATTATTTACTTGGAGGTCTTTCTTTCTTTTACCTTTTTCATCAGGTATGTCGGATTTCATGTTGTTGTTTTTGTTTTATCTTATGTCAAATATGTTACGTGTAAATGCATACTTTATGTTTAATGTAAAAATAAATGCCAGCCCTTTTCTACAATTCCCCTGTGGGAGAGGAGCTGGAGTGGGCAAATTATTTACTTGGAGGTCTTTCTTTCTTTTACCTTTTTTATCAGACACAACGCAGAATCACAGCGGTTACACAAGCTTTAAGGCTTAATACAGTTGTTCTAAAGTGGGAACATTATCTGCAGTTTCTGTATCAGGCTGTAAACATGTTTATTTCTGCTGTAAAGTTGGACATTTTAACATGAGAGTCTGTGGTGACTGGCTCAACTTTGGAGCCTCTAGTGGACGTTGGAGGAACTGCAGGTTTTGGACCTTCAGTTGATGCTGAGGGCTGTTTCAGATCCTAAAGAGTTATTCCAGTCAGCTAATTTAATCCCTACCAGCAGTTTTTTGTAATAGTTAAAAGAAAACACTGATTCACTTGGATGAGAGAGTTCTGGATGCCGGTGTTCTGGGAATCCATCTTACCTGACAAACCATCCTACCCGTTGTTTCTACGCATGCGCACAACACGAAATTCAGTGCAAAACCATGCTACTTTTGTGAATGTGACCTACAAGAACACTTTAACAGCTAAAACTAAGTGGCAAATCATCTTACCTTTGTTAATAAGAGCTAGAAACATACTCTGACGGGTAAAATTAAGTGCCAAACCATGCTACTTTTGTGAATGTGACCTACAAGCATACTTTAACAGGTAAAATGAAGTGACAAACCTTCCTGGCTTTATGAATATGAGCTACACACATACTCTGATGGCCAAAGTTAAGTGGCAAACCGTCATACCTACTTAAATTTGTGCTGGAATTGCTCTGTGACAGCAGAATTGTGCATAAACTACTTACGATAGGACGTTTTGCCAAAGTAGGATGGTTTGTCAGAACACCGGGACTGTATTGATGTTTCTTGTGGTCCTCTGACCTCATTCACTGTTTGACCACAGCTTTTAGCTGACGGTGCTGCTAACCTCTGGTCGTAAATGCTGATGTGAAGCTGTTAGCAGAGGGAATATCACAGTGAACCTCATCACATTCTTACTGCTTCCATTTATCACGGTAGACTGTTAACCTTTTACTGCCGACTTCCAGGAGAAAAGGCTTCCCAAACCACCGGACTTCTTTCTGTGTGCATCGTAAAGAAAGCCGGCCCACACCAGTGGAGGCTGAGTGTGTAAAAGGATTACAGATAATGGAGCATAAAGATCAGGGCAGCTTATTTTCTAACACCCATAACTCACTATGAAGTACATTTCACTGCTCTGCTATCAAAAAGTAAATTAAGGGCCTATTTGTTCTGGAGCAGTATTGTGCTGGGAAGTCGTGTAGCTGCAGAATCACTACAGAGCATCAGAAATTCATCTCACACAGACAGACATGAAGAGGAAATTCACCAAAGTCAACACCAGGCATCAGATAAAAGAGAATAAAAAAGAAGAGTGTGAAATTGTCTATTGAAACCGTATTATTATATATTATATCAAAGATGAGCTGAACAGGCAGGCCAATACAGAAGTGACTGAAACCTGCATGCTTTCTAGTGGCCAGCAGGGGGCGACTCCTTTGTGAGAAATGACTATCAAAGTCACAAACTGAAGAATTAACACGTTCCCAATAATTATGCCGTCTTCGTCACTAGTTTCAAGTCTTATTAAAACATAATGAGGCTCATTTTGTAAACTATGGACCCTTTGAGGCTCAAACTGGCCATAAATCAGATTACGCTTATGTAGCGCTATCTAGATTCACTTATGTTTGGCTAAAATACCAAATTAGGCATGTTTTAGGTAAGTTCTCAGTAGTGTCTTTTGGCCTGTCTTTCTCCTTTCACCTCCAACCGGTGGCAGCAGATGGTCGCCCCTCCCTGAGCCTGGTTCCGCTGGAGGTTTCTTCCTCTTTAGGAGTTTTTCCTTCCCACTGTTGCTACACTGCTTGCTCATAGGGGGTCTTCTGATTTGGGGGGTTTTCAGTCAGAGCACCAAGCAGCAACCTCCAAGATGTTAATGCTGTAGAGTTAATGCTGTAGATTCCTGCAGTTCCTCTGATGTCCACCAGGGACTCCATCAGTGGGTGAGTCAGTCCACAGAGATACCCATGTTAAAACCTTACAGCAGAAATAAACATGTTTACAGCCTGATACAGAAACAGTTTTGGTCTCTAAGATAAGTTAAACTTTCATAGCAGCTGCGCAGGTGTGAATGTTTTTATAACTTATCTGTTTAAATTGTATAAAGGCTTAAAGTTTGCGTTATTAGGAGCCTCTCTGACTGATGGGTGGATGGTGGCAGCTAGGCAGCTGTAGCTGCTAGCTGTAGAGAACATGATTAAATATGTATTTTTGTTAATTTCATGTTTAATTTGAGGAAGGTTACAGTTTATGCCATTTCTCTAGTTTTATATGCAAACTGAAAGGCTCATAAAAACAAGCACACTGGTTTTATTCTTCCTAAAACACACAAATCTTAGTGCCACAGCAGTTGGTTTGTGATCCCATATGGAAAAGAAATAGTAAAAACTTATAAAAGACTTGCATAAGATGTGGCCTACTTCATATAGTGAATCACATAAGGCTTATATGATTTACTCATGAAAGTGGCCACTTTCTCATTACTTTCATATATTGTTTTAGTAAGTATCCAAAACATACAAGTTTCATTTATATACATTTTCCAGGGATCTTATATCTGTTTTCACACTTGTATGCTTTTCATACAAGTTTCACACAAGACAGATACAAACTTTATAAGATTTATATATATCTTTTCCATATGGGATGGTACACCTCTTTAATGTTAGCAGCCAGCAGCCTCATCCCTTCTATCATGATTCATGTCGCCGCCGATGCCAGCACCTTGTTTTTTCCCTGTTTTGATAAACCCTATCTCAGAAATTTTCTATAGGAGGATGTGAGAGCACATCAGGCGGTGTTGAGGATATGAAGACGTAGCAACAGTCGCCATCTGACTCCCAGCGGCCGCGCTGAAACAAATATCTATCAGCCTCCACCAGCAGCTCGCTGTAAATCAGCATGTGGCGGAAACATATTTCCTCCTCTACCTGCAGCCTGCGAGGGGGAGAGGCGCAAAGTTATAATGTATGAGTGTTTGTGAGGCGGAGATTTGGAAACGACTCCGAACTGTGAAATGACCCGCATCAATGGAAAAAAAAAAAATGAAAACAAACGACGAGGTAAATAAGCTGAAAATATGAAATCCATGGCTCATAGATCTTCAGCAGAGAGAGAGAGAGACGCTGCTCAGGTGTGACATCCTGCAGATGACACGCATGACGAATGACCCGACGCAGATGTAAGAGGGGAGGAAAGTTAGGGAGCAAGAGAAGAGGGGGTGGAAAAAGTTCTAGTGGTTGCAGCGTTGGCGGTCCATCATTTCCTTTTATCTAATCAAATACAGAACAAAAGGAGTTTGAAATGCATAATTTATTTGATTTGATTCAGTAAGATTCGCAGCTCCTCGTTCTCCTCTTTAACAAAGTCATAGAGTCAAAATGTAAAATGTATTTGTGATGGTTTTTAATGCAGCAGCTGACCATCACATTTAACGCAGAGCAGCATGAAACAGATTAACCTCAGGCTGCTGCTGATGGATGTACTCTTCTTAAAACAGAACCAGAACCTAAAAACACCAACAATCATCTCACAAATATTCAGACTTGTTTAAATCCGGCTGATTCTGCTGCTGTCAGTAATTCTTCAGGACAAAGCACCGACAAACGTTCCAAGAAAACACACTGCACGAGCTAGCAATGAGTCATCCACAGACCACCCTGCTCTGTCGTGTTATGCCACTGTATGTTCTGTATCTCTGTATGTTGCCTGTATACCTTATTATCTGAACACAGGATAGCTAAAGTGTCTGGAAGTGCCCTTGGAGAGCAGGAATGGATGCGGTGTGAGGTGGCCACCAGCCCAACCACCATGGGTTGGCTGTGAGGAAGTAAATGTCAGTTATACATCTTCGTATAACTATCGTTGGTGTCATGGAGCACATCAGCTGCTTAAGTAACTTGGCCTAACAATCCGCTCGTGGCTCAAGAGTTGGGAGTTCGCCTTGTAATCGGAAGGATGCCGGTTCGAGCCCCGGCTCTGACAATCTCGGTCATTGTGTCCTTGGGCAAGACACTTCACCCGTTGCAATTTCTAAGCTAATGTTAGCTAGTGTTAGGGTCACAGATAGTTAGGGAAGGTTTCATTTTTTTAGGTTAAGTTATATTACAATCTATAACATCTATCAACAAAAATGCTGACTTCATGAAGAAATTTGCACAGGTCAGATTAAGATTATTCATTTTCTGCTCTTCCTGGGATCTTCCTTTCCAACGTACGCTCACTGAGGAATAAGATGGACGAGCTGGCCCTGATGAGAAGCATGAACAGAGACTTTGCCTCCTCCTGTGTCTTATGTTTTACGGAGTCGTGGCTCAGTGAGGACATCCCGGACAGCGCGCTCAAGCTGGAGGGTTTTCATCTGCTGCGCGCGGACCGGCAGGCCTCTCTCTCTGGTAAGACCACAGGTGGAGGTGTCTGCTTCTACATTAATAGTGGCTGGTGCACAGATGTAACAGTGATTGCTCAGCACTGCTCTTCCTCTCTGGAATACCTTTTTATTCACTGCAAACCATTTTATTCTCCGCGGGAGTTTGCTTCATTCATCTTGGCCGCTGTTTACATCCCGCCTGCGGATGTGCAGGCAGCTCAGTGCGCACTCACGGAGCAGATACTGCACATGGAGCGGACATTCCCGGACTCTCTCATTATTGCTCTTGGGGACTTTAACAAAGCCAATCTGAGCCATGAGCTTCCCAAATACAAGCAGTATATCTAATGCCCGACCAGAGAGGAGAGGACATTAGACCACTGTTACAGCACGATCAGCGGGGCCTATCGTACGGTGCCCCGCGCTTCACTCGGACTTTCTGACCACGTCATGATCCACCTGATCCCCGCGTACAGACAGAGGCTGAAGCTCTCCAAACCTGTCGTGAGGACTAAAAAACTGTGGAGCAACGAGGCTGTGAAGGAGCTTCGCACGTGTTTGGAGTCTACAGACTGGGACACAATGAAGGCTGCTTCTAACAGCTTGGACGAGTTTACGGACACTGTCACCTCCTATATCCACTTCTGTGAGGACAGCATTGTGCCATCACGCACCAGGGTGAGTTATAACAATGACAAACCCTGGTTTACTCCTAAACTCAAAAAGCTGTGGCTGGAAAAAAGAAAGGCGTTCAGAAGTGGAGACAGGGACTGGTACAGAGAGGCCAAGTACAGGTTCACTAAAGAAGTGGACGTTGCTAAACATCAGCACTCTGAGAAGATGCAGATCTCAGAGAATGACTCGGCCTCTGTGTGGAAAGGTTTCAGGAATATCACCAACTACAAGCCTAAAACCCCCCACTCCACTGATGACTTACTCTTGGCCAACACCCTTAACGACTTTTACTGCCGTTTTAACGAGCCATCAGGCAGCCTTCACACCTCCAATGGCCCCAACAAAAGAGACACTTTGGACACTCATTCCCCCACCTCTCCCCCCTCCATAGAGCCATCACCACCATCAAACACTTCACCTACAACACCTCCCTCCTCACCCCACACAAAGGAGTATTTCACACCACCTCCTCCCACCACAACTCTTCATATTCATGAAGCAGATGTGAGGAAGCAGTTTAAGAGTCTGAATGCTCGAAAAGCTCCCGGCCCAGACGGTGTGTCTCCTGCCACCCTCAGACACTGTGCAAACGAGCTGGCCCCAGTGTTTTCTGGCATCTTCAACTCCTCACTGCAGGCATGTTATGTGCCTGCCTGCTTCAAGTCCTCTACCATAATCCCTGTCCCCAAGAAACCTAGGATCACTGGACTAAATGACTACAGACCTGTGGCTCTGACATCTGTGGTCATGAAGTCATTTGAGTGCCTGGTTCTCTCCTATCTCAAGACCCTCACGGCCCCCCTCCTGGACCCCCTGCAGTTTGCATACAGAGCCAACAGGTCTGTAGATGACGCCATCAACATGGCTCTACACTTCATCCTGCAGCATCTGGACTCTCCAGGAACCTACGCCAGGATCCTGTTTGTGGACTTCAGCTCTGCCTTCAACACCATCCTTCCAGACCATCTCCGAGGCAAGCTTTCCCAGATGAATGTGCCTGATCCCATCTGCCGGTGGATCACTGACTTCCTGACGGACAGGAAGCAGCATGTGAGGCTGGGGAAGAATGTCTCGGACTCCCGGACCATCAGCACCGGCTCCCCTCAGGGCTGTGTTCTTTCTCCTCTGCTCTTCTCCCTGTACATCAACTGCTGCACCTCCACCCACCAGTCTGTCAAGCTAATCAAGTTTGCAGATGACACCACCGTTATTGGACTCATCTCGGACGGGGATGAGTCTACCTACAGGAGGGAGGTTGAACGTCTGGTGTCCTGGTGCAGCCACAAAAACCTGGTGCTGAATGCCCAGAAGACAGTGGAGATTATTGTGGACTTCAGGAAGCACACAGCCCCACTCCCCCCCATCATCCTGACTGACACCCTCATCACCTCTGTGGACTCATTCCGCTTCCTGGGTACCACCATCACCCAGGACCTGAAGTGGGAGCCCACCATCACGTCCGTCATAAAGAAAGCCCAGCAGAGGATGTACTTCCTGAGGCAGCTGAAGAAATTCAACCTGTCAACACGGACGATGATGCAATTCTACAGCGCAATCATCGAGTCCATCCTCACCTCCTCCATCACCGTGTGGTACGCTGGAGCCACTATCAGGGACAAACAGAGACTGCAGCGTGTTGTGCGCTCTGCTGAGAAGGTGATTGGCTGCAGACTCCCATCTCTGCAGGACCTGTACACCTCCAGGACACTGGGGCGTGCAGCTCGGATCACAGCTGACCCTTCTCACCCTGGACACAGTCTGTTTGACCTGCTCCCCTCAGGCAGGAGGCTCCGGTCCATTCGCACCAGAACCTCTCGCCATAAGAACAGTTTCTTCCCCTCTGCTGTTGGACACATGAACAATAACCGTATGACTGTTCCCACCACTAACACATGACCCTACGCTGTGTTCACTGCATCATTCCATGTTTGGCACTGATCACCACCTGCACTCATGTATATATCTATCTACTTAGCACTTTTAATTCTTATTCTTATTTTTATTTTCATGTCTATTTAAGCGTTATATGACAGTATGTTTGCACTAAGCACCGCAGCAATTTCCTAATATTGTAAACCTGCTCGACATTTGGAAATAAAACCCTTTCTGATTCTGATTCATTTGTAAATACAAAATACCATGCCAATGAATTTTCCTGACTCCACTGTAAATTTAATTTGAAGAATAATTCTGCTTTATTTCATTCTGCTATGTCTCTGTGAGACCCATAAAACATGTCAGAGCACTAAACTCCAACTTTGTACTGTTTTTTAAAAAAGCTCATTTCCAGCTGAACAAAATAATAATTTCAATATTGAGTTAATACTGAATATATTTTATCAGAGAAGCGAAGCAAAGCGGGGTTCACTTCCACGCTGAGACGCTGACCTGTAGTGGAGTTAAACGGTGTAGTCCACGCCGCAGCTTCAGCCGTCATTAACTTTAATAATTACACTCAAACTGAGAATCTGTTTTCCTGCTGCATGTGAAGTGAAGGCTGTTAAAAAGCGATTAGGGAAAACGTCCACGCTTTACCGCCCAGAACATCCAGCAAAATGTTCAGCAAACACATTTTAAAAAATTAAATTAAAAAAGGTGAAAGGCACTGAATCATAAATCCAGTTGAATCATTATTCACAGAGTGATGAAGACATAACGGATGAATCACAGAGAGGAAATTAAAAAACTGTGAAAAGTACTATTTCTGTTTCTCCTTCTTTAGCTTCTCTCTAATAAACGCTCGCAGCCCTGACGGGGGGATTTGGACTGAAGCAGATAAAACCGATCTCGTCTTCGTGGCGTGATGAGGGCCCCGTCAGGGATTCTGCACGTACACACACGTTCACGTGTTTGCTGGTATTTTCTATCTGTGATGCTAAACTTTGAATCACATGGGCTCTGCGGGTATAATTTGGTCGTAGTGTTGACCTTTGACCTGTGTTTCTGGTCTAGGAGTCTTAGTCTAGGTCGAGGCTTTGTGTGTTTTTATTTTTTGGTCAACAGCTTTTATTAGCAGTATCGATGTGTAACATTTCTTCACACTTTACTGTCACTCAAATGAAAATGAGCTTGTAGTTTGCTTAATGATATGATGAGAAAGAGCTGTCGCTGTCCCAGATTTCCTCCTTTTAAACCAAACCTTGGAAAGTGAAGCAACTCAACTCCTTGGACAAAAAAATACTATTTTTCTGCTAAATGGCAACGATTAGCCTGATAACCAAGGAAACATTTAGATGTTTTATATTGCTGAAGTTAATAATGTTTCATTGTTTTTTAAGAAATGATTAATAAATCGATGAGACAGGTTGGACTGATAATCGCTCAGTATTGTTGTTGATCTGTTATGAGTGTTTAAAGGTTAAAGCTGTCTGTATTCATGTAAATCCTCACCCCACTCATCTCTCTTCAGTTTACAGTTGTTGGACCTTGCAAACTCTGGTTAAATATATACTCACTGGACAGTTCATTAGGTACACCTTGCTAGTATTGAGTTGAACCCCGTGTTGCCATCAGAGCTGTTTTAATTCTTCACAGCACAGATTAAACAAGGTGCTGGAAACATTCCTGTGATTGTGGTCCATGTTGCCATGACAGCATCACACAGTTGCTGCAAACTTGTCAACCACATCCATGATGTGACTCTCCTGTTCCACCACAACCCAAAAGAGATTGAGATCCGTGTCTGCGGATGCCATGTGAGCACAGCGAACGCATCGTGATGTTCAGGAAGCCAGACTGAGATGATTTGATGATTTGACATTAGATGGTACGCTGAGGTCATAAAGGGATGGGCAGGTCAGCAACAACGCTCAGTTAGGCTGTGAAATTCTGAAAGCCGCAGCAGAAATCGAGACTCGTTAGACCGGGAAATATTTTTCCATGTATGAATCCGTTTCCTATTCTTACTGACAGGAGTGGCACCCAGTGTGATCTTCTGTTGCTGTAGCCCATCTGCTTTATGCTTTAGTGATGCTCTTCTGCAGACCTTTGTTTTAGTGAGTGGTTATTTGAGTTCCTGCTGCCTGCCTATCAGTGCCAAAGCAGTGTGTTCATTCTCCTCTGACCTTTGACATCAACAAGGTTTTCTCCCAGAGAACTGCCACTCACTGGATATTTGATCTTTTTCAGACTGTTCTGTCTGTCTCTGTCTGAACTCTGAGATGGTTGTGTGGGGAAAAAACATGAGCAGATCAGCAGTTTCTGAAACACTCAGACCAACTATGCCATGTCCAAAGTCACTTAAAGTAAAGGTCACTTTTCTTCCTCAACTTCAGCAGGTCATTTTTACTGTGTCTACATGCCTAAATACACTGATTTGCTGCTATGTGATTGGCTGATTAAACATTTGCAGTGATGCGCACTTGAGCGGGTAGGCCTAATAAAATGGTCCCTGGGTTATGCCTGTGCTGCTGCTGCAGATTCAGAGCTTGTTGCTATCAATGACTGAACTTGCTGTTGTTTCTACGCCACACTCGGCAACGCCACATTAGTCTCCCCCTCCAAGACCCCCTGCAGCGTTTAACCCCCTCCGCCACCCCCCTGCTTGAACCTCAATAAAAAGTTGGGTTAAACAGGCTGAGTGTGGGATTTCCAGCAGCATTGTGTCGGCTTTTATTCTCATTAAGCATATGCGAGATGATGAGCTCTCTCCTTTTCTTCTCTGCAGCACGCTGAAGTGGAATTACATCCCGGTGCTGCTTTTCTTCTGGGTGCTTTTATAGATCTCAGCTTCTGCTCCAGCAGGGCGGCAGATTATTAATCAGATTCATAAATAATAAAAGATGGCAGCGAGGGCCCCTGGGTGAGGGGACCGCTGCTTCTTCCACAGCGAGGAGAAATGATGGAGGATAATGCAGAGAACAATATTAACACAAAGCCAGCTGGATTTATCCAAACTCTGCTAACAGTCCACCTGAGGAAGGGGCCGGTTGAAATTAAATCAGCCTGAGCTGCAGGCTGGTTTAATTTCCAGCCTGCAGCTCGGGTTGGCACGAGAAATTAGCATGAAGCTAATCTGTCTAATAATCTCTGTATTTAAACTGCTGCTGACCTGCTACCTGAGAGAAGAACGACTGTTAGAGTTTAGCCCACTCTCACTTTGAGTTCACTCATGAACTCAGATATCCATATTATCCGTGATTCAGTGATGGACTGGCAGCCTGTCCAGGGTAAACCGGGGTAGGCTGGATGGATGGAATTAGCGTGATTTATTCTTTTGTGGCCACATGAATGCACAGTTTTACCAGAAAAGCTTCCACACACCAGCGCAGCTTGTTCTGCACGCTGCACGTGGACACCACCTTTTCCACGTCTCACAAAACAGATTAATATAAACTGATTTACATATGAATATGGAGAATCTGTAGGCGCGGGAGCATGCTTCTGTTCAGGTAAGCGAGCTCATTGCGAGCCAACACACGATGCCATTTGTGAGACACTCCCTGCATCTCACTACGACACACAAGCTGCAGATTTACAAAATTCTAAAACCTAAAAAGTATGAATTCAGATGTTGGAGGGCTGGAGAGGTATAGTTTTTATCTTCAGCAGGTTGGAGAATTTCTTCTTTTTTTACAATCTTTTTTAATCTTGGTGGTTAGGTTTAGGTTGTAAAAACTGCTTGGAAAGGTAAGAGTTTAGGAAATTCACTGTCCACCTATAAAAAGAATAAAAGGAACATGCTGTCATATATCAAAATCAAACAGGAAATGAAGCAGCAAGTCATGAAGTCGACTCGAGACCCTTGGAGTGGATGTAAATCTGATTTGGTTGTAGTTTTTAAAAGAGCATAATGTGATTTTCAACCATAAATAATTTTCATATAATTAAAAGTAATGAAGGCTCCTAAAAGAAAGGAAGATAAAAAGCACCAAATTTTAAGTCCTGTGTACTTTGAGAGCCTCAGACACAAAACGAACGTAAAATTGTGAATAAAAAGCAGCTGACTCTGAAGGTGTCAGGTTGGACACGCATTCACCATGTCCATTACTTTTCCCTTCCTTTACGTACGACTCCTCGTCACTTCACTGCACTCGATCAAACGCAACGTCTTACCAGAGTCCGTCAGAGGCTGGCTGAGGTGCAGCGTACAGCAGCCTTCACGCCTGTTTGCATTGGTGTACATGATGATGATCACGGACACGTGATGAGCAGAGCGAGAAGAAGGAATAAACGAGGAGAGATGTTAAAGGCTAAAAACACATGAAGCTAGTGTCAGCTATAAGTTTTCATGTACACGGGTTCCATTTCATTATCTTCACTTCTGTATTTGTTAGTTTTTGGGTGATTTGCATGTGATCTGCATAGTTACTTCCTGTGGTGCTCTGGATGTGTGTCCTGCTGTCCAGGGATTAACATGTTCTCTATTTTCTGTCTGTCATTAGGACAAGGGATGATGGGCCTACAAGAGAAAATACTAATATGTACATTTTATTCAAATATTATGATTTTTTTGTAATTAATTATTAATTATTTATTTGTGTTAAACTCTTCTGTGTTGCTTTGTTACTCTGCTGTTAGGATTGAAAGGGCCCGGTGTCTACTTGGCTCTGTTTTGGCCTCATGGATGAAATGTTGGGACAGAGGCAATCCACCAGGCCTCCTGCTGTAATTGCCTCCACCCATGAAGAATCTCCAGGGCCAAGTTCAGCAGTGGGTAAGTGAGAGGAGGATGAGGAAGAGCAGGAGGGTGAGAGGATGAAGGACTGGATTTAATTAGAGAAGACATGAGGCTGCAGAAGAAAGTGGAGGTGAGGCGAGCACGTAGACTGTTTGGATTACTGAATAATGTGAGGTAAATAAAGGTAATTGTAAATATACTTGTTTTATTTACAATTTATATTATTATTAATTATCAATATAACGTATGCAAACTTAGCGAGGTTAGCACCCTTACGTCTCAATATGCTAGCAATGCTTTGATTGTTTGTGATTGTAGTTGTTCGTTGTCTGATTTATTTGTAACGCCCTCATTAAACAAAGAAAGCAGAAACAACAACAACAACATCTGCTGAAGTTTATCATGGCTATATCTATAAAATCTGTCTGGAAATCTTATTTCAACAATTCCCATTTGAGGAATAATCAAACAGTTTCATTTTAAGCTAAATGTATGATAACGCCAGCGATGCTGGTGGAGGTCTGGCCATCCAGCGGAGATGGACAAAGCTTTGTCAGCAGTCTGATGGCTACCTATGTTTAGTCTGTTTTTTCCATTAGCCACAGATAAAGCGAGAAATCCTGGCATGATTTTGTGTGAGGGAGTTCATTTGACCTCTTTAGAAAATGATGTATTCATAAAAGCATCGTCCTGTGTCTGAAAGACCAGATTCAGTAAAGCTGGCTTCGTATTTACCCTTAACGTTTTGGCACCAAAATGAAAAGTGTGGATTTCAGTGTGATATACTGTTTGGTAAGAATTAATTTATTGATTTTACTTTTTTAAGCCATCACACACATTTTTTTTCTTTGCTTCTTTTCCTTATTTAATGTTACATGCTCTTACAACCTTCTGATTTACCTCAGCCTTTACCTCAGGCCGTACTCAATTATCTTTAGTTTTGTTAGTACTGTCCTCATTTAAAATGCTGTAAATGGTAAATGTTGACAAACTTTTGTCAAATCTAAAATGTGTCCTATTGTGTGATTTTCTCAATCATGGTTCAATAAATCAATATCAGTTTCAAGTTTTTGTTAGTGACAATAATTACAACTAATGCACGAGGACAAAAACTGTGATGGACTGTCGACACTTTAATCAACAAATAAAAACTAGACTAAAAGATTCCAGAGATCCAATCAAAACTGATTAAGTTGTTTAGAAAGGCGGGATGAGTTTGGAAGTTATCCACTCATTCTCCTGGTAAGCTTTAGACATGCACATTGAATCTAACCCATCTTAATATAACCTAATCTAATTTAATTATTTTGGAAATGGTACAACTAGCAGCTGCGCTCCCTGTTTCTTGTTCACCTTTGGATGTCAGAGAAAATAAGACACTTTATATAAATATATGTTTATATACATATATATATGTTTATATACAAAATTATATGTTTATATACATATATATATGTTTGACTGAAACTAAATCAAAATTTGCTCTCAACACTACATGGGAAAAAAGCATAATATAAAATATTACAAATGCATGCGCCTAAGAATTTCACCATTCAGTAAATTCAATGACAATGGCAGAAATGCATGTATTTC
Source organism: Aulonocara stuartgranti (assembly GCF_965226115.1). Classification (NCBI taxonomy): domain Eukaryota; kingdom Metazoa; phylum Chordata; class Actinopteri; order Cichliformes; family Cichlidae; genus Aulonocara; species Aulonocara stuartgranti. The sequence continues at coordinate 11,635,326 of NC_138940.1, read as the reverse complement.
CCCTCTCGCCCTGCCCACATCATCTTTGCTGTTCCTTGGTGCGCGCTCTTCTTTGACAGAGATCTCGGATGTTGTTCCTGGGATCTGCTGGAGCAACTCACCTAGCTTGGGGTCACTGCACTCTGATTTCCACCGAGACCACTGTTGCCTTTGCCACACACTCCTTGGACAACACTCTCCTCTCACTTCCAATACTTGCACTATTCTGTATTGTACTGTTTGACTCTGTCTGTGTAATACTGTATTTATTTATTCTGATTCTTTTCTATTTCTATCCAAGTATAATGCCATTGGACTTATTCTTTGTTTATCTTATTTCGGTATAGTTGTATATATGTATATTTGAATTTTTTTAGTTTTAGGGGGGTAAGATAAGTCTTAATTGTTACTATATTAATTTAGTGAGCAGTTATTCTGAGCGCCCATAAAGTAACCATCTTAAGCTTTACTTAGTTTATCAAAGGCAACAAGTTTGCATCATTTTTTTGAGTAGTGACAGGAAAGGTTTACAGTGCATTTTCACAGTCACTGGAAGAAGTGCCAGGCTGCAGGGCATGAAAAATAAACTCTTTCAACAGTAATATGCATTGATCAGATTTATTGGTCAGATTTATTAATTAACTGAAGGTGGTGGAACGCCATTCCAGATCTTTCCAGCCCATGTTAGCCCCTGAATATAGATGCAGTTAGTCCAAACATATTTATGGCACCAGGTCTTTCTTCATAATGATATTTATTACCATTTGATTGTTAATTAACAATGAGTTTAAAATCAAATCATTTGACAAACAACAACTGGGGTTGATTCGGAGATTCTGGAGCTCATCTGTTAGAGCTGCCTGGATAAATTTGACGAAGGATCACAGCTGTAGAGCCTCGCGGAGCTTGGCTTGAAGCTGCTACTCCAAAGGAAAGAAGTTCAGGTGGTCCTGGCTTCTGATCTTGAAGCTTTTCCCGCAGGCGTCCAGCAAGCAGGCGACCTCTCATACTCTAACACCTGACTACAGGTAAGGAGCAGACCGTTAACTTTAATGAAGCGCTTCACTGTCAGACCCAGTGAAAGCACATCCTGTGTCTTCCATCTCCTTCTTAATAATTTTAGTTCACTGGATGGCGAAGTAAGAACAAACGCCATCTGTGAGGTCACGGCGACTTATCGGCCTGTGACCCCCGACCCCTGGCGGCTGAATGTGGAGGAATAAATGAGCAGGAATTAGAGGGCCAAACACAGCGGACCCTGCAGTAAGTGGCAGTTTATGGAAATGAGAGGTGATCTTTCCACCCGGACGTGATAACCCCAGCGTTAATCCTCGCTTCCCGCCCTCCCGCCGCCCTCCTGTTCAACACTTTTATTAGAGTTTAATCACCACTCCCCACCAAAAGGAAGAAAACTGCACTAAAAACACGAGTCTGCATTTAACCTGTCAAACATTTTCAGTGGAGGTCCTTGCTTGTTTTATTTCTCGTGTCTTTAGATATCTGGCATCTGTTTCTGTTAATTAGTTTGACCGATGATCTTCAAGAGCTTTTATTCAGTACAGGGAGAAGAAACTCTGTGAGATGACTGAGAGTGAGAACACAGTTTAAATGCCACTCTGCAGTGGGTGGTACAGATGGGTGGAGGTCTTGGTAGACAGAACTGCTTGTCCACAGCAGGTTGAGTCTGTCCTGTGTGACAGATGAGATGTTTTGGGCATCTTCATTCTTTTGACTTTAATATTCTGGCTTTTAAGGATTCTTAAAAAAAGGTAGTGGAGACGAAATCAAACCAAACCTTTTCATTGGTTTCTGCTATAAAGCTCTGGTTTGGTGTTAGAAGTCGAACACGCCCACTTCGTGGCGCTCATTCGTCGGCGGACGACCGTGATTTTTGTCTGTTGGCTGGTTTGTGACTCGGTTAATGTTTGAGTCTTTTTTGTTACTGATAAGGATCATTAACCTTCACACTTTTCTTTACTCCTTAGCCTTCCCTTATCTTCTGTCTTTTTTCGTTCCTCTCTTTAATTTCTTTTCACTTTAAATCCTTCTGTCTTTGCCTCAGTCGTTCCTTAAATACCTATTTTCCCCTCCTCACTCCTCATCTGTAGATCACCTTCTCTTTCCTTTTCCCTGTCCTCTAATTTTCTGAGCTTTCACTATTTATTCTTGCCTCCTACAACCTTTCTGTATTTTTCCTACATACCTCTGTCTTTTTTACCTTTTCCTCTGTTTCTACCTCTTTAATCATTTCTTTCCCCAATTTTCCTCTTGCTATTTCTTTCTTTATCCTCTCTTTAATCTTTGCTTCCTCACCTCCTTCCTTTCGTTTCTTAATTCGCCCTACCTCCTAATCACCTTCCCCACAGTATCACTTGTATTACCTCCTCCGTTCCTACATCCTTAGCCAAACACACAACCCAGATGTAATTTCCCAGCTCCTAAAGTTGACATAACTTTCCTTTTTTGGTTCTTTTCTTCGCCTCCTGTGTCGAAAGTGAAAATGAAATCATTAAAACCGATCGCAGAGTCTCTTTGTTCACTTTGACGCGTCTCGCTGCTTTTTTTCCCTCTCAAACTGCCATTCTCGGCCTCATCCTTTTTCCCACCTTTGTTTAATTTCCTCTGTAAGCACATGAAGATTAATTGGGCCTCTCTTTTAACTTTTCCTCGCACCTTTCCTCTCTCTGTCTCTCAGGAATGCCTCTCATCATCTTTTCATTAATGCTACCTCTGCCCTTATACATTATTCAGCCCGAGTCTCTGTGCGGAGCTTGTCCTTTATTAGACTGTCGCCAGAGTGCATTCCACAAACTCATTAAAAAACTATTAAAGGCTGATGATTTCCTCTGATAAAGCCGAACAGGCGTCAGGTTTGCTTTTCTGACTGATCTTCTGACGGGATCACACGACACAACGTTGGTGTCAAGAGGAAACATCTTGCACGGCGGCTCGGGCTCACACTTTTATTTAACCTTTGGAGCAGTGTTTTAATCCAGCGTGGATCCTTGAAAACAGTCACGACACACAAATGCGTCCAGACTTACATTTGCTGTCTCTTTTCTGCTGCAGGTAATCTGATTAAGTGTCTCCGCTTTTGCTTTTATTTCCTGGAACTGCACAGGGACATTACGAGCTGTAATGCGGAGCAGACCTTTACAGAGACAAACACTGTGACTCCTTTGTGGTTTATGTGGCAGAAGACTGCAACCATTGGAAGAAAAACAAAGCAATGACAACTACTACTGCAGGGCATGTTGCTCTCTAAGGATGCAAACTAGCAGCTTTTTTTTTGGGGGGGGGGGGGGGGGGGGGGCGACCACTGTGCACACCACCCACAACAGTATAAAATATGGATGTAGCCACCATAATGCCATCCACCGGTCAGTGAAGTCCTGTTACAAAGCTCTAATAATGACCAAAATCAAAATTTACAACATGAACTTCATGTTTGGCTGTGCCGGAGGTTTCTTCCTGTTAAAAGCAAGTTTTTCCTTTCCACTGTCGCCAAAGTGCTCATACTCATGAGGGAGCGATCTGATTGTTGGGTCTTTACATTAGCGATCTGATTGTTGGGTGTTTTGAGGCGGCTTTTGTTGTTATTTAGTGCTACATATATAACATTTAATTGAGTGACTGAAACCATAAAATCATCAGACAGGTGTTGACAGTGTCACAGATTAATTAGGATTGTGTTACCACAGACTTCCGTACAATCACAGGTGTTTTTCCAGCCAGAGGAGTCACCGCTGCTGACGATATCATGGTTTGTAATAACTTATTGTTATTGTCCTTTACAAAACACAATAAAGATATCATAGTTACAGGCATTAAAGACAATAATGAAAACTATGTGCAAGTGACCCCTATGTCAGTTACACTAAAAGTAGCATTTACTTACCAGGGAGTGGACATTAGATTACACCATGAATTACCTAGTAGGGCTTTGGAGGTGTGTGTGGTTATGACCCCCTGATGGAGATTTAACACAGACCAAACAAAAAGTAAGAAAGCTCTCTACATAGAATGATAGCAAACAAGTACATGAAAAACATTTGAAATCTGGCCGACCTCCCGTCATCTTCTTGGGCTCTTCCAAACAACTTCCAATTTATGGTTCCCGAACAACCAATTCCTTCCCCTCTGAGGGTGACAGCTTGGGTCTTTGACGCATCCAAAAAACTTCTACTCAAATACAGTTGTTTGAACTGAAGCTCCTGGAGTCTGCAGTTGGTAAAAATGGCCCATTAAGCTTCTGGAATAGCGTTTCTAAAGCACCAACCTCAAACCTATTGAAAATTTGTGGCAGATGCTCGAAAGCCTTTCAGTGCTCGAAAACTGGTTTAAAATGAACTCAGATGAACTTGAGTTGAAATGAACTGAAGAAGAGTGGTCAAATATCCAGTTAGAATTGTGCCAGAAACCTGTTGATGGCTACCAAAAGGGTCTGAAACTTGAAGACATTTAACCGGTTATTAGAGAGTGTGTGTGTATGTATATGTTTGATGCTGTGTGGATTCGAAAAAATCCAAAGTAATTGTAAACTTGTGCATCAAATTCTTGAAGATGTACGCTGCACAATCATTTCACCCTGGAAAAAGAAAACAAAGAAGTCATTAAAAGCTCAAAATGACCATGAGATTCATCCCCATGATGAATGGATGGGCAGAACAGGACTTCGACTGAACTTCCTAAAACCAGCAGTCATTTGGTTTGATTCAGCCCGGTTCTCTCGTAAATCATGTGGAGACTGACTCACCAAATAAAACCTTCACGCCACACGAATGATAAGACCGGGATTGGGACTGTGACAAGGACCTATTGAGTGAAACCTTCTAACCTGCTCTGTGCTCACCTGTCTAAGATGTCTTTACCTTTTACCTGATGTGTTGTGTTTTAAAGGATTCCTCACAATGACTGATGTCACCTATTCTGAGAAAACCCAGTGAGGGTTTGAGAGTTTTTCCCTCCTTATTTCCACAGGGGATCTCAGAGTGTTTTGGAGAAGAACACTTCCCGTGTCTCCTCTGACATGTTAATTGATGCTTTTCCTGTTCTCGGCTCTCTCTGGGGAGTTGCCTCCTTTCTGTGATTTGCCGTGGGAGTTTAACAGCGGCTGTGATCAGATAAGACGAGAGAGCGCACACACAACAATCAGGCTTGCGGGGTGTTGGCTGATTTGTCAAAGCCTTTTTTTCCTCCCCCAGTTAAAGACTCGTAGAGGTGAAGGGGCTCAGCGGGGAGATTATGTGCAGCAGAGACACCCAGGTGGAGAGGAGATCATCTCCTCTTCTTCTCCACAAACCAAAGCATCCTTAAATGCTCTTAATTTATCCACTAAAACAACCATGAGTGATACATTAATTCCTGGAGATTCCAGCAGTGAAACGATTAGTCAAAATTATTAAGCAAATGCTGGATAAACACCTGCCGTTTCCTCGCTGCTGCAGCTCTGATGTCAGGATTTACTGGTAAACTTAATCCCATCAGCTTGTGGACACGAAGACCCCACTTTACGTTGTCAGGATTGTGAAGCATGTTTTTATTCTTTTAAAAATGTGTAAATATTGCACCAAATATGGAAAGTGACATTTTTGATGTTTGAAGTGAGACTTATGATCTCAGTTCTAAGGTTTTATGAATCAAAACACCATAAAAGTAATCTGATACTTTGTTAAATAAATAATGACATAGTTTAAAATGCAAAGTTCCGTCTACCCAGAACTTTGCAATGATGCAATGATCTGAGAAACTACAAAAACCCCAAGCTCTACATCTCAGACAGTACAGGCTTCAGTTAGCCTGTTAAAGGTTAAAGTTCATGATGATACAATTAGAAAAAGACTGAAGATGTTTAGAAGGGTTTCCAGGAGAAAGCCTCTTCTCTCTAAAAAGAACATGGCAGCACAGACAAAGTTTGCAAAGCCCCATCCAAACAAACCAAGAGAAAGACAAGACCAAAGCGGAGATGTTTGACCATAATCCACAAAACCAGATTTGGGCAAAACCAAATACAGCAAATGAACTGTTAGCACGGTCGTGGAGGAATCATTATTTGGGCTTTTTATAAACTCCTCTGAATACCAAAGTATTCTAGTATGTTTGTGGGGACCCATGGGTAATGGTTTTATCTCTTTGTTTCATGCTTGCAGACATTACAGTTATCTTTATATTACTTTGATGAGGTTTAATCTGTTTTGGGCTTGTGTTAGCCTAGTTACAGCTTGTTATTACTACTGAAAACACCCAGGTGTAATATAGAGCATTAGGAAATGACATGGCAGGTCTGTAAGAGAATTGTGTGCAATTTTGCATGGTTTCTTTTGGAGGGGGGGGGGGGGTTTAGCACATTTTGTTCTGCGTCCTGATTGGCTGTAGACCATTGTCAATCAATCTTGTGCCACGTCTCTTGTACATCACAGAATGTGTTCAGCTTGTCAAATTTACATAAATCTTTGATCGCTAGCAGTGTGACTGAAGTGCTGCACTGTATTTTTTAAGTTTTCTCCCCAACAAACACAACAATGTCGACGAAAGGTTTTGCACCATCAAAGGCAACCGCAGGTGCCTTTGATTCTATAATACTGGATTTATTTTTCTACCAAGGTTAGAATTTTGAAAGTGTTTAAACATGAGAGAAAAGTGTGAAAATGTTCATGCCTGAGAAAAGTGTATTAAGTGTGTAGTGAGGGGTTTTACAACATCTATAATAATTGTAAAAAAATACAGTTGGCTACTTCATGGATTTCACCTATCGCGGGTTACCGTATTTTCACGACCATAAGACGCACTGTACTAAAAGGTGCAGTCTCAGTTATGTGTGCCATTACTGTATTTAACACACACATAAGGCGCACTGGATTATAGGGCGCATACAAGTACCGTATGCGTATTTAAAAATAAAGCGGGAGCAAACCTGAGTTCGGTACCTTACTCACATTTCTATTACCAGTAATCGTCATCATCAACAACACACAAGCATACAAGTGTGCGTATTTAAAAATAAAGCAGGAGCAAAACAAAGTTTGGTACTCACATTTTTATCATCAATCAAACCCATCGAAGTCCTCATCCTCTGTGTCTGAATTGAACAGCTGCGCTAAATCTCCATCAAACATGCCAAGTTCACTTTCTTCACTGTCAGAGTCACTTTCCGTGCCGTGCGGCTCCTCGGAAATGATGCCGGCTTTTGCGAAAGCTCGAGCAGACATGTTAGCCCAAGCATCTACAATCCACTGGCAAATTGTGGTGTAACTCGCCCGGCGCTGCCTTCCACTCTTGGTGAAACTGTGGTCTCCATCGGTCATCCATCGCTCCCAGGCCGCTCGCAGCCTTACTTTGAACGGGCGGTTCACACCGATGCCCAGCGGTTGGAGTTCCTTTGTCAGGCCTCCCGGAATGACAGCAAGCTCACAGTTCATTTGTTTCACTAGTTTTTTCACATCGGCTGTGAGATGGGCACGCATAGAGTCACAGATTAAGAGCGATGGTGATGCGTGGAAAAAACCACCTGGTCTCCTTACATACACCTCCCTCAGCCACTCTTTCATCATTTCCTCATCCATCCAGCCCTTTTCATTTGCCTTAATGATGATTTCTGCTGGAAACTTCTCTTTAGGCAAAGTCTTTCGCTTAAAAATCACCATAGGCGGCAGTTTCTGTCCATTAGCATGGCAGCCAAGCACAACAGTAAAAGAAGACTTTTCATACCCCGTTGTGCATATCGCTACCGTGCTGGTCCCCTTCTTCTCCACAGTGTGACTCACCGGGATGTCAAAAGTGAGCGGGACCTCGTCCATGTTTGTGATGTGGCTGGGCTGGATGTTTTTGTCGCCGATGTGTTTGCTGCAGTAGGAGCGGAAGATGGCCAGCTTTTCCTTATAATCCGCTGGAAGTTGCTGCGCTACCGTAGTCCTGATCTGGATGGAAAAATGGCACCGTTTCATAAAACGAAAGCACCAAGATGGACCTCCTTGGAAATGTTCATCTCTTCAGCTAGTGAAACCGCTTTTAGCCGAATGGTGACCGTTGAAACGCTTCTCCCGCTCGTTCTTTGCTCGATGAGCCACCACTCGAGTCTTTCCTCCAACTCGGGCCACCTCGCCTTATGTCCACGGAAACTCAGCTGCGTCTTCTTAACCTGCCGGAGCTTGTTTTCTGGCTTCCTCCATTTGCGAACCATCGATTCTTTAATCTTAAATTCTCTCGCCGCTGCTCGATTTCCATGTTCCTCCGCATAGCTGATGGCCTTCAGTTTAAACTGTGCTTCATAAGCGTGTCTCTTTGCCATTTTCAGGGTTGTTAAAACAACGATGTTCCACATAATGCACATACCTGTCCTTTTATACAGGTATGTGCGATTGTCCGGTATATACGATCAATGCCCACACTTCACCCTTTAGCGTTCTCATGGTGTTCTCTACTACGTCCTCCTTACAACACACAGGGTGCACTGCGCTATAGGGCGCGCCGTACTTTTTGAAGAAAATCTAAGACTTTTAAGTGCGCCTTATGGTCGTGAAAATACGGTAGTTTTACAATGTAACTCCCGCGATAAACGAGGGACCGCTGTACACTACCGGTCAAAAGTTTGGACATACCATTTCATTTAATGGTTTTTCTCTATTTTCGTGACTATTGACATTGTAGATTCTAGTGGTGCAATGGATCACGGTTGATCCGTAATCCGAATCGATCCCACTCCACGGTTCGGTACGCACGTGATCCGAAGATTCGAAAAAGAAGAAAAAAAGTATGTGTATGGTGCACGTGGTGGGTCTGTCAAGCGATAGTTATGGCCAGCGCTGTTGTTGTGATTTGGCGCTTTATAAATAAAATTGAATTGAGTGGTAGATACAAAGCCCTATGCTGCCCTTTATTGTACCCTTTATTATTTTTTTAATAATTGCGTGGAATGAGTCTAGAGTTGAATCTTTTTAACAGTCAAAAAATACTTCAATAAGTAATAATTATATGTTCAATTTTTGTCTCTTTCCTTCTTTGCTGATCCGAAAATTGATCCGATCCGTGACTTAAAACCGTGATCTGATCCAAACCGTGAGATTTTTGATCCGTTGCACCACTAGAAGTTTTTTAATTCAAATTTCACAAACATGTTTATGTTTTATATTTTATATTCTTCAACATATCCACCCTTTGCTTTGATTACTGGTTTGCACACTCTTGGCATTCTCTCTCTGAGCTTCATGAGGTCGTCACCTGAAATGGTTTTCCATCAGTCTTAAAGGAGTTCCCAAAGATGCTGAGCACTTGGTGGCCCTTGTGCCTTCACTCTGCGGTCCATCTCATCCCAAACCATCTCCACTGGGTTTAGGTCAGGCAACTGTGGAGGCTAGGCCATCTGGTACAGCACTCCATCACTCTCCTTTGTCAAATAGCCCTTACACAGCCTGGAGGTGTGTTTGGGGTCATTGTCCGGGTGAAAACCACAAACCGGACGTGATGGTGTGTCGCTGCAGGTTGTTGTGGTAGCCATGCTGGTTCAGTGTGCCTTCAATTTTGAATAAAACCCCAACAGTGTCACCAGCAAAGCGTCACACCTCCTCCTCTGTGCTTCACAGTGGGAACCATGCATGTAGACCATCCAGTCACCTTTTCTGGTCACGGGCAATCAGTCCGATCCGATGGTCAGTCATGGGGCGATCGTGGCTCAAGAGTTGGGAGTTCGCCTTGTAATCGGAAGGTTGCCGGTTCGAGCCCCGGCTTGGACAGTCTCGGTCGTTGTGTCTTTGGGCAAGACACTTCACCCGTTGCCTACTGGTGGTGGTCAGAGGGCCTGGTGGCGCCAGTGTCTGGCAGCCTTGCCTCTGTCAGTGCGCCCCAGGGTGGCTGTGGCTACAATGTAGCTTGCCATCACCAGTGTGTGAATGTGTGGATGACAGGTTGTGTAAAGCACTTTGGGGTCCTTAGGGACTAGAAAAGCGCTATACAAATACAGGCCATTTACCATCTTCTGCATCACACAGTGGGTGGAACCAAAGATCTCAAATTTGGACTCATCAGACCAAAGCACAGCTGTCCACTGGTCTAATGTCCATTCCTTGTGTTTCTTGACCCAAACGAATCTCTGCTCCTTGTTGCTTTTCCGTAGTCGTGGTTTCTTAGCAGCTATTTGACCATAAAGACCTGATTCGCACTGTCTCCTCTGAACAATTTTCCGGACTGACTAAATGAGAAGGTGTGTTCAAAGTTTTGACTCCACCACAAATCAGAACAAACCTTGCAACGATGTCTGTTGAGTTTTTCATGTGTCTGATGTTCTTTTGCATTTCTTTTCTTTTGTGCATCGTTAGGCAAAGTTATTTTGACAGTAAATAAGACATACTACTTGATATCTCCACACATGCAGACTGAAATAAGGAAAATGGTTGAACTCGACGTGTTTTCAAGAAAATATCTAACAAACTAATGCAGAGCTCCTGCTGGGACTCGGATGATGCCTGCTGTAGAGCAAAGCTTGGTCTCAGACTGATTTCAGCTAATCTTAATTGTTACTATTATTTTATATAAACACAGAACATTAGAAAAGAGTAAAAAGTAACTGATGAAGAGCTAAGAAATCAAAACCATCTGATTTATGACTAAGAGCATTCGTTTGTGTCGTTTGGTCTTAGAACATGAAATAAATGTTTTTCTGATTAATGATGTAGTTTTAGCGAGAGATTTGTTGAACTTTTGTGTTATAATTTAGCAAAGCAGCACTTCAGAAAGAGCATTTTTATATTTATTAGGATGACAGCGATATTTAAAGCATGATCCACCGATGTTAGGAGCATGTGGTGCAGATTAAATGTGAGTTTATTCGGGTGAAGGAGGTGTTTGGCGCTCCTGCCCGGAGCCTTTTTCTTCGTCCCACTTCATATTTTGTATAAATGAAACAGAAGGAAACTCGTCCTGACGTCAAATTTCCGAGCGGCCGGCTGCAGAAAGTGCTGCAAGTAATGAGCGTCTGGTCCAGGTGTCAAATAAGAGGATTACCTCGTTTGTGGGCTTTCAAAAGATAAGTGGATATCTCTGTGCTCATTCGGCTGCAGCGTCTGAACCCCGACCTTTCCCAAATGGAGGGGGGTGGGGCCTCACATCGGACACCCCCACCCCACCCACGCCTCCTCGGAGATGATCTGTCCGTTGGGGGAGCTGACATTTCCACCGCTCAGCGTGCAAGAAAACAAACGTCGGTCTCATTCATATGGAAAATCTTATCCTAACCTTTCTGCTGGGCGCTAATCAGGATGACACCAGATTATCTCTTTGTAATCACAGCGGCAGGTCCGCTGTGAGGCGGAGTGTGGATCCATCTAATCTGTCAGAGTTAGACGAGATCCATCACAGATCTGGATAATGGCCCCTGCAGATTGTGTGTAAAAATCTGCATTAATAATTCAGCCCAGATTTTTATTATTCATGAGTGAGAGGAGAGCGGGCCATGCGAGCACCCAGGCCTGTATTCAAACTGCAGATTTAAAGGAACAGGCCTCTGTTTTTTTAAACCCTGAACCCGAATGAGGTGGAAAAGAAAAGCAGGAAAAACAGCTACCATTTTATTTTACCCAAACCATAATCCGTGAAACTCTTTTACAGTTTAAAAGTGGAAAATCTTCACTTTGTCAAACGGACATGGATCTGTGGAGCTGAGGTTCCAACCCCTACTGGACATCCAAGAAACTGCAGGCTCCATGTTTTGGATTTAGAAGCAAAGTCAATTAAATACCATCTGTGGTGGTACACTGCAGAGACGTCATGTGACGTGTTTCTGTGAAGGGGACGGGGCCGTTGCTGCTCATATTATCCGATGTGTAGTTTAAGGAGGGGGCCGCGCAGTAACAGACAGATTTATTAGGAGCCTGAGTTGTTTGAGAGATGGTTTCTGTGGGGAACACGGCACCACGAGAACAATAAGACTCGATCTAATGAGCTGCCCGCTCGTGTCACAAACATTCGGGGAGGAGTAAACTGAGCTGTTGTGCAAATAGACCGTTTGTCTGGCGGTCCCGTTCAGTATTGGCGGAGGTGACAAAGGTAAAAATCCCTCGTGGCCACGTTGTACGCACTCAATCAAACCAATTCCTCTTTGAAGGCGGCAGCCTTTTTATCTTATTGTCTTTGGAAAAAGACTCTCAACTCTCTTCCTGTTTCCGTTTTTGAAAAAAGTTAGAAGTTTGGGCCTAATTAAAACTTTCTTTCAGCCTACAGGTGTGTGCATGTGTAAAGCCTGCATGGTGAACTGACAAAGACAGAGCTATCTGGAAATCCGACCCTCAGATTAAAACCATCACACCCGAGTAGAGAGTTGGTTTAACTTGGTTTTAATGCTTTCTGTTTAATCTGGGTGGCAGCAGCCTCTCACCTTCATCCGTCTCCTGTGAAGTTTCTCTTTAAAGTATGCAGAAAGTGAAGCGAGGCAGGCACACGTCTGTGTTTAAACTTTAAACCCAGAGACTCTCAGTGAGACGTCAGCGAACACTTGAGCGAGAGGAGCCCCGCTTTGAGGCTCAGATTCATCTTCTGAATTTTAGGATTTAATGTTAAAAAGACGTCTGTGATGGAAAATGTCACTTACTGACAGAGACGGGTGTGTGTGCTCTCTGGGAAACATTTGTTCCTGAAGACGCTGCCTGTCACATGTGAACATTACCAATGCAGATGAGTCTTAAAGGAGCATGATGCTGCTTTAGGTGCAGATGGTTTTATAAAGCATATTTAGAGCTGGGTTAGGCAGATCAGCCAACAATCACTCACCTCTCTTTCTCAGACTCTCTATCGTGGTGCATTCAAGGACATGTCAAGAACTGACAATGAAGTGCTCTGTTTTTCCTCTGAAAATCAAACTCGGGAGACAAACAATGAACAAACTGAAGCAGAGAAAAAACAACCTCGAATGCCTCTGAGACAGAAAAATTTCATTCACTGTTAGAAAAATACACATTCTTCTCTCCCCCCCCTTTTTAAAAAAAAAAAACACATTAGTTAAAACAGTAAAATAGTAGTAAAGTCAGAGCCCCACTGCAACACTATTCTGTACCAATCAATGAAATGCGCTACAAATCGATAACCGGCCACAATCAGCATTATTTCTCCTTTCAGATTTCTTTGGAGGTGTGACATCAACTGTGCCATATTAAAGCCTCTACAGAAAATCCCATCCACATGCCAAATAATAAGAAAAAATTATGTGAATATCGAGTGGTACTCGAAGGCCGGTCTGCAAGTGCCTGAAGGAGTGAGTCCTTGAATACAACAACACAAACATTTAAAAGCAAAGATTAAAATAGAAATAAAACAACGTTAGCAGCTGAGAAAGCAAATTCAGCTCAACTTAAAGTGAGCGACATGTGAAAACCAAGAGAAACAACAAGAACCAACAGTTATCTGTCATGGCGGGGGCTCCTTTGTAAGGTTATAATGATTTTTTGATGTTTACTATGATTCTCTAAGTCACTTGGGAGCTACATAATTACCAGTGGCCTGTCTAGAAAATTTTTGTTGTGGGGGCCAGGTAGGGGCACAGATTTGGAGAAGGGTGGCAGATGTAATTGGCAGATAATGTTAAAAACAATTCTACCAACCGTTAACCATAATTCAATAACCCTGTAAACCTAATAACCGAATGCGCTTTTAACTCTTATTAGAATGAGATTTTAACCACTACGGTGCAAAGTTTTTGGATACTGCGTTGATAAAGTACAAGAGATACAATCAGTGCTTTGTCAGTGTTTACTCAGCATTCAAGGACAGCAATATTTACATAGTATTTTTACTGACATATAGTGCACATATGTTTTGGGCAAAAACATTTTTGAATATTAAAATACGAACATCGGTAACAAACAATTGACAAATTAGCCAATGCCAATGCAAAACTTTATCTGCCTGTTAAAAAAAGAAGATAATCTTCTCACAAACTGGTGTTTGATTTTGAAACAGGAAAAAAGTGGGGAAACAACTGAAAAGACTAACATTTGAATAAAACCTGAAAGCAAGTAAATACTTTATATGCTGCCTTATGGTAAACTTTGGTAATATTGATAAAGAACAACACTGGCTGATGATGAAATACAGTCAGCTGGCATGGTGACACTGCCAGTATTAACCTGCAGGGCTGGACCGGGACAGAAAATCGGGCATTTTGACTACAGACCGGCCCACCAGGTATTAAAGCCATAAAGACTTTGAATGAAAACAAATGCTGTTGTGACAGTCCCATATGGAAAAGAAATAGTAAAAACTTACATGATTTACTCATGAAAGTGGCCACTTTCTCATTACTTTCATATATTGTTTTAGTAAGTATCCAAAACATACAAGTTTCATTATATAATTTTTCAAGGGATCTTATATCTGTTTTTACTCTTGTATGCTTTTCATACACGTTTCACACAAGACAGATACAAACTTTATAAAATTTATATATATCTTTTCCATATGTACACTGTCTTGTTGGTATATGTATGATTTCTATACATTTTACGTCAGATAAAAACTTTGGTTGTAAGATTTAGATAATTATTTAATAAAAGCTAGATATTTTAAATGAGAATAAGAAAGAAAAGTATTTCTTTGTGCCCCCCTCTCCCTGTTAATGCCCTACCTGCCCCCCTGGCAAAACTTTCCTAGACCCGCCCCTGCACAGTTACCAGCTGTCAGCTACGTAGAAAAAGGATCCTGGTGTTTTTTCCCAGAAACAGTTCATAACTTCCCTTCAACTCATTCATGTCACCTAAAAGGTAAACCTGTTTCTCCATCACCTGTTCAGCTCTGATGATTCAGTAAGGACATCTCCTGGTTTCATCCTCATGTTACCCTCTCACCACATATCAGATTTACAGCTGTGGCTCCAGCAAACATCAGCTGATACTAGAAATTAATATTAAATAAATTCTAACAACAGCTGATCAAGCTTAAACGTGCAGCTGTTGTTTAGTGCGACATCTGCTGGTTTCCTCTTTCTGGCGCAAAGTGGGCGATAAATAAACAAGAGAGAAAAGCCGATCAGCTGATCTTTGATCAATTTCATGATTGAAGTAGAAACAGGAGAGGGAGGGTGAGAGGATGAGAGAAGAAGAGGCAGCTGTGCAGCAAAGACAGAATAAATCCAGCTTTGTGTCTTTTTTCATTATAGCGAAAGTCCGGGACAAACTGCGTCTCTTCTCAGCTCAATACGAAATGTGTAATATTTTCTCTGAATGAGGGACCATTCCATTTTTTAAGGAGCCGTTGGCAACTCTGCTAACTAACCTTATGAATAAAATAAAGTTCACTATCAGTAACATCATAGCACCCACCCAGCTGTATAAAAACTCCGTCAAGCTGGCTAGCACGCAGTACGAGTTATTGCAACTGAGGGTAAAAAGTCAGCACAATGAAAATAAACTACACCTAAACTTGGTTTATATCTGACCCAGAGAGACTGCAGGTCATAACTTCTTACCTGAAGTTCAGTTCACCTGATACTCGGACCGGCGGCTGCTTCGGGTCTCTCCTCCTGCCTCCCCTTCCCTCATCCACCTGCTGGCCTCTGTGGACCTGCATCTGGCCAATCCACCACCTCTCATTGTTCATGCCATTACAAAAAAAATAAAAAATAAGTCACCAGGCATATGCCCGGTATGCCCGATGGCCAGTCCAGCTATGTTAACCTGCAACCAAATCTGCAGCTCCATACAGCAATGTTACGACTTAGATTATATCTTATAACTCATAACTCTTATGTTAGCTGCCCTCAGTAGCATACTGTCTGAAATATTCGACGGCTGCAATAATTCTTTAAGTGTTATTTTTTCCTTGGTATTCTAATTTCACCGAAGTTTACTAAACTCAACAAACTTAATATTACTTACCGGGACATTTATTCTGTCCTCATTTTCTTTCACCGAAAAATTGTTTCCTGTAGTGCCGTCTTTCGTGCTTGGCTCTCCTACCTTTGCTAACGTGATGCACAGCAGAAGCCGATGCTGCATTCACTTACACTCGGATATCTGAGTTTCACCGTGAAAACATAATCGGACATTTGATATTTGATTGAAATTTATTGTTTTGCCTTTGGGGTGGCACCTGGGGTGGCCAGTCTGGTTGGGGGGCTGGCCTGTGCCCCCCCAAGCCACCCCGCTGGACACGCCACTGATAATTACTACAAATTCTTTAATGTTGGTATCTGAATATGGAACGCCAGGACTGCCATAATGAATTAATTAAATACACCATTAAATAATTAATTAAATGTGTCAATAATTAATTAAATGTGTCAATAATTAATTAAAATGTGAAATACATAAATAATTAATTAAATGTGTCAATAATTAATTAATTAAATGTGTCAATAATTAATAAAAATGTGAAATACATAAATAATTAATTAAATGTGTCAATAATTAATTAATTAAATGTGTCAATAATTAATTAATTACATGTGTCATAACTATTTATTTAATTAATTAATTCCAATTTTAATTAATTATTGCCACATTTAATTAATTATTTAATTAATTCATTATGGCAGTCCTGGCGTTCCATATCTGAACAGATGCTCACATGCAACTTAAATAATGGCTAAGAGGATGTTAGCTGATTGCTGTCTGAAGGATGTGAGACCGACAAGCTAACATTGGCTAACATTAACCAAAGGAAAACCAGTATGATTTAATAAAGTCTTTGTTGGCAAATGCAACTAATTAACATGGTTTTCAGTTCAGGGACAGCACTGTGTTACAGGGATTAAATCTTAGCCCAAACCAGACCTTCCCAAAGTGTGGGGCCCGCCCCCTAGGGGTGGCGCAGAGCCATTGCATGGGGGGTGGGGCGCGGGATGAAAGGGGGAAAAAAAACAACGCTTGAATACTGCTAGCACGGGGCGCCCACACAAACGCAAAGCAGGAGATGAAGCATCGCTGAACATGTTTCCAAACCAACTTCATTCTAAGCCAAAGACTAGAAAATATGGTGAAGCATATCTTCCCTTTGGTTTCACCTGCACAAGTGCCAAGGTAGGACTCCCCTGCAGAATTGGTTTTCCCTTCGTCGGGAGCACATGTTGGGCTCTTCAAATCACGGACAAACAGTATCCCACATTCTTGATTTTTAGTTCACAAACAGTTGTTGTAATGATTAACTACTCCTGACATTTTGGAGATGTTAGCTCTTTATACAGTAAAGTTACAGTGGGATACAAATAATATCAGACTGATCCTGCCACAGTTTGTTCCCTCGGTTCAAATCACGGACAGACAGTATCCCACAGTTGTTTATGTTTTTGAACCCATTTTGCACAGAGTGGCATCTTTTGAAAAATGTATTGATAGCTATGTTGAATATTATTACACAGGAAAAAAATAACTACATGTAAAATACACCATGACATCTCTGCCTTTCTAAATAGAGGGACAGTAACTGCATGTGTATATGTAAGCGTGTAAAAACTGAAGATAGAGACAAAATACTGTTAATCTGACTATCTGCCATTCTGCAATTCATCTCATGTAAGCAATAACGTGGTGCACAGCGTGACGTTATTGCTTGAAAAGGCACGTACCTTTGACGTTGTGTGACGAACTCTGTATTCCTCGTCCACACGTAAACGGAGTTTTAAAAAATCTCAGTTTTCGGTGATTCGAAACGCCGTTTACGTGTGGACGAAACAGCTGCATTTTCAAAAATACCCGTGCGGACGTAGCGTAAAAGAGTTAGTAGTTTATTTCCTTACTACCTGTTATTTATTACAGATTACTTGTATTTGCTTAATTGTTTACTAAATGTTTGAGGTGTGAAATAAACCGCAATGGAGCAAAATATGGGTGTGTGTGGTTGGAGGATGCGTTTGTGCGTGTGCGCGCACAGGGGGGCGCGCGCAAACATTTTTCTTGTAAAACAAAGGGAGGCCCAGCAAAAAAAGTTAGGGAACCACTGGCCCGAACTGTCTTTCTTCTGGCTAACATTAGCTAAAGCTAGCTTCCCTGTTAACCATTTCCAGACGTCAAATTGCTATCTATCTATCTCAACTAGAAAACTCTTTGATAATGGAGTGGACAAGATTATCTTATTCATCTCACGTATAAACAAACCATCAAAAGATTCTTGTAGCATAACTAGGTCAAAACTAGCTTATCGTCATCGGTGATATCTTAAGTAACTGGCTTCTCATTGTCAGTTGTTGAGAATGAGCATGACTTAATTTCTGCATTGATCTCCTTTTTCTGATCCAGAGGCTACATTCATGTTTTTACCGCCTATGTTACTAGCAAAAATCATATCAGAGTACAAATGCTAGCTAGCTAAACTGCCAAAATACCAGCTAATGTGATCAGTGACACTAACTAAAAATTTCAAGTGGGGGTGTCCAAATTCAGAGGCTGCGTCCACCTGAGGACCTGGCCTTCGCGGTCTGTGGGCCGGGTCATCCAAATGCCGGGTAGACCGGAAATGAGCGACTGTGAAATTGGACGGTCTAGCCTTCAGAATTACGTCACAAGCTCTCTCGGTGGAGTGAAACTTTGCCGTCTGCTCCTTGCTATCTAAAATATAACTGGACACTGGCATAAATTCTCGACCATCTCACACTTCTGTTTAATCAGTTTTCTGTTTGATGTTTATTCAGTTGTGTGAAACCCCCGGTGGAATCCTCCTGAGGGATTAATAAAGTTTTATATAATATAATATAATATAATAACTTTAATCTCAGCCAAACCGATTTACTCACAAACAAATAAAACACTGAAAAAAGCCAAACAATAACATTTTTAAGTTATTTAAGTTACTTATATATGATGTTTAACCTGAGTAGCGAAAGATCGCGGGGGTTTGAAAACAATGTGCCGGGAGTTTGCTTTCGTCGGCTCAGATATTTGAAGTTTACACAGCTATATTCTCGCCTGAAAGTATGTCAAAAGTTTATTTTGCGACCCAGAAAGAGTAATAAGTGTAATATTAAAACTAAGTAGCTGCAGTAATAGTTGCCATTGTTGGAAACTGCAATTGGTTGGGCCAATCTGGGATATGGTTTTTCAATTTTGTTGGAAAATCGGGAGAAATTCGAGAGGATGGTGACTCCGGGAGATTTTCAGGAGGTGCACTGAAATTCGGGATTCTCCCGTCCTGTACTTAATCTCTGAGCATTTCTCCCATTGTCAAACGAGGAAGGCTCATTAGCTAATTTATTGTGATTGACAGATCGTTAACCAATGATCATGCGATTTCATACGACAGATAATCCTATTTTGATACATCTTTATTCAAGATTTACAAAATAAACATCTTTTTTTTATTCAATATGACCCAAAATGAGTGACTGAGCCCATAATCTCAGCAGGGATATGTTTACAGAGGTCACATTAGAAAGCCGTTTTCCCATAGACTGCTATAGGACCAGAAGTCTTTTTGCTGGTGGCCTTCAGACAGAATGCAGGTTTAAGGCACTTTTCATTATCTTAATTTTTTCAATTCAGAAGCTACATCCGTGTCTATACTTGTAGCTCTTGAAGTGTGACAAGCAGATAATGCACATTTTTCATTTCTTTCCAAGAATTTCATTATAGTTTTCCATACATGCAGTTTATAAGTTGCTGGGAATTTTTGACTGCTGAGTTTATCCAGAATTTAGTTAATTAATCAACTTTCTTTTACATGTAATTCAAAAGTAAAAACATGAGAAAACAAGTGGCAGATGTTTTGTGCTTGTTCAGTAGTTTTTGTTGTACGTGTAGTCTGGTTCAGCCTGTCTGCAGCTCTGTGCTTCCTCTTTAGTATTCTTCTGGCTCGCTGATTCTGGATGAAAGAAATCAGAATCACACATCCAGCTCCTCAAAGCTCTGAAATTCATCTTTTCTCCTTTTATTCTTTAATTCCTACAGAGGTGAAAGAGGAGACACAGAATACAAATTTCATGGCTATGTTTTTGACGAATGTCATTATTCATGGAGTCTTGGTCTTGATTTGGAGCCTGTCTTCCATTCATAGTTTTCAGTAATGTGATTAACACAAAGCAGCAGAGCACAAAACCCTGGACGAACATACTGGAACGCTGTTAGCTGTCAGTTTAACCCAAGGGTGACTGATTGACCACGTAGTTGTTAGTCCATATAGTTTAGCAACTTACCTGCACATTGCCTAACACACCTTCTAAAAACATCTGTCAGGTAGCAGAGGACGGTCATGTTTTGCCCTCCAGGTTGGGCAGCCCTTCAAGGAAATGTCGTCATGTGAAAACTTCAAATTGTTGGAATTATGGTATTGCTGGGGCCCGTTCTTCGTACGTTGCTTACTACATCCAAGATCAAATGACACATCCAAGATCAAATCATCGCGCTAACCGTGAGCTCGCTAATCCGGTTCCCCGAACACACCTGCTGTTGACGATTACTACAGCTGGACGCAGGAATGTGACATCACTGGGTGTCGTAAAAGGGGCTACGCATCGATAGTAGAAACATTGATTGGCAACCCGCTGATTGGTCGGCGAAAATGTCGAAGGGGCGTGCTCGGTATTTTCCGGCAGCAGAGCAAGAACTCATGAGTGAGGGATTTCAGGAGTTTCAGAGTTTAATTAAAACGCAAGAGAACACTGCAAAGGCTGCAAAAGCAAGGAGAGAGGGCTGGCAGAAAGTTGCTGACAAATCAAACTCGTAGGTAATTTAATAATAATAATAATAATGGATTGGATTTATATAGCGCTTTCCAAGGCACCCAAAGCGCTTTACGATACCACTATTCATTCACTCCCACATTCACACACTGGTGGAGGCAGCTACGGTTGTAGCCAGGCTGCCATATCGCGCCATCGGCCCCTCTGGCCAACACCAGTAGGCGGTAGGGTAGATCTATCATATGACACTATATTGTCCAATATCATATGGCATTATATTATATTATAATATGTTATATTATATCCCCTTTCACATTAGAGCCACAACAGGACCCACAAGAACATGGGAACAAGTAAAAGTGGAATACAGGAGTATTCTACAGAATGGTAATATTTATCTCTTAGATTGCTTTGCGTCTCTTGGCAAGGTAATACTGGCCTGTAATACTCTGTTAGTTTGTTCATAACAGCAACCAAGAAAAGGGCAGAGGAAAAAAAGACAGGTGGTGGTCCTGCACCCCCTCGTCAACAAGTTGGTTAAGTAAATAATACCCTCACGGGAATATCGATATCTCTCTATGAGCACACTGTCGCGCTGAGCTAAAGGATCCTGTCTATCCCGCAATATACGCTGAATTCTGAGGACTCTCCTTATCAATCTTGCACCTTCCGCAATGGGTTGGTCGCGTATACGGACAGGACATGGCTGCGACAGGCTTCCCAAATCCACCTTCGCTTTTATAGCCGTGGTCTCTCATCTTGATTACACGAAGTAATTTACAATTACTACTCTGAAATATGAATTACATCTGTAATAATCACATACATGTAATAGAATGTTAATAGTTCATTTCCCTTTTTTAGGAAATGACCTGTATGTATCTGTGTGACATCAATAAAAGGATCAAGTGCTGCATTATCTTTAGTTACATTGATAATATTTATTTATGGTGAAACAGTGGAGAAATATCGCTGTTGCTTTCGTATAAATGAAGCGGACATACCTGCGTGGCCGCGATCTAATCCTGTTTACATAAAGTAAACCTGCTCCCGAGCAGGTTTACGCTTACGGCTCTGTTGCTATGACAGCAAGTCCCGGATGAGCTTCGGGGAACCGACTGATCCAGGATCACGCGAAATCGTCAACAATCTAATCCGGCTAACCTACTTAGCGAGGTACGAAGAACGGGCCCCAGGTCTGTGCGGATCATTTATTGGATTTGTCGTGGTTCTCGTTAATCTTAAACTCATGCTTTTGTGTGTTCCCATGAGTTTTTAAATGGGCCGCCTGGTCCTTGAGTTAGTCATACAAGCACATGTTGTTCAGTCAGTATGCCCTCTGTAGTGAGCCTCATTGGTCTTTTCTCTTCTGCCTGGTGCACAATCTGATATCTTGTGTTGGTGTTGTCCCTGCATCTTCAAACCTAATATTGGCCTAGGTTCAACACTGCAAGTGACCAATCACATTGTTCTGTAACGTGGACACATCATCACATCACAAACCAAACGCTAGTCCTGTAACCCTAACCACAATCACATACTAACCCCGAACCCTGACCCTAACTGCCCCCTTTTTATATTTTTTCCTGAGTGGATTATTCCTGATCCGAGCCTTAAGATCCACACTGACATCTCACTTAACCCGAGTAAATCTTTTTTGAAGCGTTCCAACATTTTAGTGATGGGATTTCCGGCTCTTTTTAGAGATCCGGCTCTTTCGGTTCGGCTCACTAAAAAGAGCCGGCTCTTTCGGCTCCGAACCGGCTCTTCAGGTTGTTTTGTTGCTTTAATTAATTTATTATTAACAATAATATAAAATTATGCACAAAAGGAATTACTAACGTAAAAACAAGTGGTTTTATTTATATATGTTTATATATAAATATATGCGGTGGCCCCTAGAGACAAAACACGTACAAACTCCAAAACACATTTCTAGCATGAACTGAACTTCCAAAGCAGAGCTACTAGATCACTTAAATTACACAATTGAAAGCATGTGTGTATTGTTTGTGTATTTATACACAGGCACTCATATATATATTCAAATAATTTAAAAAAAAAAGTTCATTTACCTGTTATTACCACACACCAAATCCGGTCGTTGGTACTTGCTGGCTTGTGTAGCCACAAGATAACAAAGGCTCAACACTGCGCCCAGCATCCTGGAGCACTTCTGTTGTCTTTTGTACGTGTTTTGAGTTTTTATGTGCTTCTGAGTTTTTACGTGCTTCGGAGTTTGTACGTGTTTTTACATGTTTTGGAGTTTTTACGTGTTTTGGAGTTTGTACGTGTTTTTACGTGTTTTGGAGTTTGTACATGCTTCAGAGTTCGTGCTTTGTCTCTAGGGGCCACCGTAAATATACTTTTATTTATTCACTCCACATAAAATGTAATAAATAAATCATATAATACAAAAATCAACTATTCACATTTCAAGTTTTAACTATTTAAATTTTCAGCTTTTTCCTTTCACAAATTTAAAGTGAAAAGAACACAAAACACTGCAAACCACAACACAATTAAATATAAATTATAATATGAAAACTAAAAGAACATGCATATTCTCTGTCATATGGACCTGCATGAATAAACTTTCTCAATCCTTTATCATCTGCAACCGAAAATAGTTGTGGATGATTACTATACCTTTCTAATGTTGCTGTCCCTGCCTCCCCAGCCAACATTTATATGTGGGGCCCATATGGTTTGGAAATGGGCTGAAAAATGGGCCCCATATAGGATTGTCCGCGGGTTCCGTAATGGCCCCATGTTAAATGCCCATATAGGTGTTATATTGGTAAAATCTAGGAACTAAATGGGCCCCAACTGGGCAACATACACAGAAACCCACCCGGGCCCCATCTTTTAATTTTTTTTGGGTACCATGTGGGCACCACATAGGCTAAAAAGTGGGTTTTAAGTGGGATTGTCTGCGGGTTCCATAATGGCCCCATTTTATAAGCCCATCTTGGTGTTATATTGGCAAAATCTAGGAACTAAATGGGCCCCAACTGGGCAACATACACAGAAACCCACCCAGGCCCCATCTTTCAAGTTTTTTGTGGGTACCACGTGGGCACCACATAGGCTAAAAAGTGGGTTTTAAGTGGGATTGTCCGCGGGTTCCATAATGGCCCCATTTTATAAGCCCATCTTGGTTTTATATTGGTAAAATCTAGGAACTAAATGGGCCCCAAATGGGCAACATACACAGAAACCCACCCAGGCCCCATCTTTCAAGTTTTTTGTGGGTACCACGTGGGCACCACATAGGCTAAAAAGTGGGTTTTAAGTGGGATTGTCCGCAGGTTCCATAATGGCCCCATTTTATAAGCCCATCTTGGTTTTACATTGGTAAAATCTAGGAACTAAATGGGCCCCAACTGGGCAACATACACAGAAACCCACCCAGGCCCCATCTTTCAAGTTTTTTGTGGGTACCACGTGGGCACCACATAGGCTAAAAAGTGGGTTTTTAAGTGGGATTGTCCGCGGGTTCCATAATGGCCCCATTTTATAAGCCCATCTTGGTTTTACATTGGTAAAATCTAGGAACTATATGGGCCCCAACTGGGCAACATACACTGAAACCCACCCAGGCCCCATCTTTCAAGTTTTTTTGTGGGTACCATGTGGGCACCACATAGGCTAAAAAGTGGGTTTTAAGTGGGATTGTCCGCGGGTTCCATAATGGCCCCATTTTATAAGCCCATCTTAGTGTTATATTGGCAAAATCTAGGAACTAAATGGCACCCAACTGGGAAAGTACACAAAAACCCACCCAGGCCCCATCTTTCAAGTTTTTTGTGGGTACCATGTGGGTTCCACATAGGCTAAAAAGTGGGTTTTAAGTGGGATTGTCCGCGGGTTCCATAATGGCCCCATGTTAAATGCCCATCTTGGTGTTATATTGGTAAAATCTGGGAACTAAATGGACCCCAACTGGGCAAAGTACTCAGAAACCCACCTGGGCCCCATTTTTCAAGTTCTTAGTGTGTACAAGATGAGGAAAACATGAGCTAAAAAGTTGGAATGGTATTATCAGTGGGTTCTGTAGTTGCATCTTACTTCTTGTTTGAATTGGCTAATTTCTGGCACTGGGCGGGTCCCATGTAGAAAAACAGCCACAAAATCAAATTAACAGACGGCCAATACGGCTTCTGTGACACAAAGACACTAAATATATTAAAGCTGACTGCAAATAGAAACATCAAGAGGGGACACAAAACACATTTTGTTCACATTTATTTTGTCACACAACTGTGGGTTTAAGTAACTGTATTCCAAGGAGTGTGAACTTAAAAAACTAGAAATATCAAACTACATTCAAATTGCTTAGAGTTGAAACTGTAGCAACATGGGAAAAAATAAGAAGGGAAACTCAGAACCTTGTCTTGAATCAGCAGAGGTGTCTGTTATGTTTTTTTACAGAGCCGTTAGTCTATTTTGTCCCCTAGCAGCCCTCAGTCCTCCTCTGTCTCTAGCTCCAGTGAACCATTTGGAGAGAGCTTTCTCTGCTTCTTGCAGGTTGACTTTTGCAGTCAAAGAATTCTTCTTCAGTGCCTCTGCAAATGAAGAAGAAAAATGGGTAAGCCAAAGTAAAGGTAACCATAGCTTACTTCCTTTGGTAATGATTTACAAAGAACAATGTTTATTTCACTTTCTTGCCTCAAATATATAAGATGGCACAATAACCAATCTCACTTACACTTTCAAACACTTTATTAAAAAAAGTGTCTCAAGTGAAATTAACTTACCATACACAACATTAAAGAGGCGCAAATCTCGGAACTTTTTCTTCCCATGTCGGCCAAGCAAGTTGTACTCCACGGCAAGCTCGGGTGATATGAGGAATTTCATCATTCTCCTTGTAGCATCATCTACACTTGTTCCCCCTATATCTGCTACCATGGCAACCTGAGGGGAACATACAAAAAGGACAGATTAGATCATAGGTGTCAAACTCTGGCCTGCAGGCCAAATTTGGCCCCCAGCCTACTTATATTTGGCCCGCGAAGCCATACCAAATTACTATTAGAGCTGGCCTACTGGTATTATACAGCTAATATATATATATATATATTGTTTAGTATTAAGCTTTGCTTGTTCCATATTCAGTTTTTCAGAAAAATGTGTTTGAGTCCATAAGAAAAGATTCATTCCTATATCTGGAGGAATAAATATATTTCAATAAATATTAACGTTAGCCTGCGACTTTGTTCCAGTTTTGAATTTTGAGTTTAACACCCCTGGATTAGATACTGGCATCTGGGTAGGATGGGTAGGATGCCTCCCTGGGGGAGGCGTTTTGGGCACATCCAACCAGGAAGAGACCCAGAGGAACACCCAGGACATGCAAAAGGGACTATGTTTCTCTGCTGGCCTGGAAATGCCTTGGGATTCCGCTGTGGGAGCAGGGCCAAGAGACTGGAGAGAGCGAAGTCTGGGCCTCTCTACTTAGTACCGGATTGGGTCACAGGGGGAGCAGCCTAAGCTTAAGATAATGGACCAGGAATGGAGGATAAATGGACGCTTTACATATTACTTAATGTTAATTGTGTGGAGATAAAAAAATACTACACAGCAAAATCTCCAGTTTTAAATTAACACTGGAGAGTGTCTATATGGGTCCACACCTCAGAGTGTTAAATACAACACTGTTGAGTGTTAAATTAACACTTTTGACAGTGTTATATGTTTAAAAGTAACCTAGTCAGTTTTGAAGATTAACAATGGCTAACACTGAGCAGTGCTGATTTTCTAATACTGGAAAATAACTCAAAATGTTAGAAATATTCCAGTACCGTCATGGAAAACCACCATGGTGGAAAACCAAAACAGCAAAAGTAAGAGGGAATTCATGACGATGTTTACGTGAAGCGAAATTTTCAGTGTAGTTTGGATCTTCTTTTGCTGCTGGTTCAGTCAATATTGTTTGAAAAAAGATAAAACCTGCAGCTTCAGAATCTAGCACAAAAAACACAAAGTACCGTCGGCTGAGAAAGGCCACATCTCACTGATTCTGATCTGTCGGCGGGTCCGCGCTTTGTGTTTACATCTTTGTGCAGAATGCGTGTGCCTGCTCTCATTTACTTTCTCCAAACTAAAATAGGTTTTATTTGATAAATCTATAATCAAAACCCACCCCTATTCCTTACCCCTTTATCATTTATCCATAATGTTAAGCAGGACACCTGTGAATATTTTGTTGTTTTAGCTGTAAAAGTGTCATAAAATCAGCTGTGAGTGTGTGTGCTTTTTTCCATTTTTTCAGGATTACTTCTAGTTTCCACATCTGCTAGGTTTTTTTCTCTACTGTATACTATAAGAGTGTAATCGGGGATTAATAACAGAAAAGGGCAAAAAACAAACTTGAAATTTTACTGTTGTTTTAACTGAAAAAGGGACTCATAATGTACATGAATAAAAGATTTCGAATAGGCAATTTGAATTATTAATTGTAAAACAGAACAAAAACAATTTTGTGACCTTTGGCCCTGTGGTTTGTTTTTGGGCATCTCTTTTCTTCTAAATAAGTCCAGCTGTGTTGGGCCCCTGGTAGAGCTCTGGTTGGAAGAGACAGGTTGGAAAAACCTGTCATCGGCGACGGGTTGGGGGCTAAAAGGTTAAAATAAATAGGAACTGGCCAGAATTTGCATAAACTATCATAGCAGAACAAATATAAGAAATCTATCCGTTATCAAAATCAGAATCAAATGCTTCATTAGAATAAAAAAAATGTAACTTTCTGGAAGGTAAACATATGGTATAGGGCTGCCACAAACGATTATTTTGATAGTCGACTAGTCACCGATTATTTTTGCGATTAGTCGACTAATCAGATCATCATCCATTGGATATAAAACGTACAGCTTATTGCACCAGCAGCATCTGCTCTTATATAACTATCATTAGCTTACAGCTTTAAGTGTTTAAGGTCTGTGCTAACTAAAAATAAAGAAAGACAAGATGATAGTTTATTAAATTTGAATGAAATTTGCAGATTGTTTCGGTGAAGTTTAATAAACTCCTTGCTATCTAAAATATAACAGGACACCGGAGTAAATTCTCCAGCATCTCACACTTCTGATAATCAGCTGTCTGCTTGATGTTTATTCAGCTGTGTAAAAACTATAAATTTAATCTCAGCCAAACCGATTTACTCAGGAACAAATAAAATACAAAAAAAGCCAAACAATAACAGTTTTAAGTTATCTAAGTGACTCATATATCATGTTTAACCTGAGTAGCGAAAGACGGCGGTAGGTTTGAAAACGATTTGCCGGGAGTCCGGTGTTCTCACGGCTCTAGTGAGCCTAGCTATCGAGCTAGTGGGTAACAGACGTCTCCGAAAACGTCGGAGCGCTTTTGAAAATATGTGGTGTCTTGATAAACTGAGCAGATATTTGAGGTTTATACAGCTACATTCTCGCCTGAAAATATGCTAAACGTTTATTTTGTGACCCAGAAAGAATAATAAGAGTAATATTAAAACTAAGTAGCTGCCGCCATTGTTGTAAACTGAGCTGGGCTGCGCTATGAATTCTGGGACAGAGCTACTTCTTCTTCGGGGTTTAACGGCAGCTGACATCCTTGTACATGCAGTGCTGCCATCATCTGTTTCAGTCCGTTATTACACTCTTAAATCCTACTACTTATTCCTGCGTCTTTTGTGATCTTACAAAGCTTCAAACGACGTGTCGACTATTAAATCAGTCGTCGACGATTTTGATAGTCGACGTAATCGTGACTAGTCGACTAATCGTGGCAGCCCTAATGTGGTATAAAAGTAACATCTCAGAAAAAAAAAAAAATCATAGCAACAGAAAGACATGGTAGCAGATGTGATGGTCTCTGGCCTGCTTTGCTGCCTCAGGACCAGTAAGACTTGCTGTGTTAAATGAAACCAATTATGCTGTATACCAAAAAAAATCATGAAGGAGAATGTCTTTCAGAAAATATATCAAAGAATTTTTCTGGCTACTGTATAAAGAACAGTGGCAAGCAGAATGGGGAGGGAAAAAAAAAGCTTACTACAGCAGACATGAGACTGGAGTCCTCCAGTTTTCCATTAAGAGCCTCAACATCGTCTTGGGTTTTAAGAGGTAAAACAACCCCTTCAGGGACCTCCGTAACTGAACCGTTTTTCTGCTTCAGCAAGGCATTTAACATCTTGCTATGAACCAGTTGAGTCTCCTTCACTTCCTCTAAAATGGCAAGTACTTTCGAGAACATGGCTTCACAAGTGGGGCTGGCGGCACTCCGGGCAGTGGGGCTGGCGGCACTCCGGGCAGCGGGGCTGGCGGCACTCCGGGCAGCGGGGCTGGCGGCACTCCGGGCAGCGGGGCTGGCGACTACACTATTGTTTTTTCCAGAGGGTCGCTGAAGGAGTTGTTCTGGAGGCGTGGGTGGAAGTTCTTCATCTGAATCAGAAGGCTCACTTGATTCAGTGTGGCTGCTCAGTTGATTGATCAGTTTAACACTTGGCCTAGAAAGGTTAAGCACAGAACATTTATGACACTGCAGGAAATAAACTTCATCTTGTTTGTATGCTAGTACCACTTACTTTCTTTTTCTTATGCCATTCTCATTGTCCGTCAAGTCTGATGAATACTCTGCTTGATGCAACTTTGCCCTGGCATTTGCATAAGTTGCTATAACATAAATTGTACAGAATACAACATGTAAGATACAATGTAAAGAAGAAATAAATCTGCAAAAACAATGACAATGAAAAAATGGTTTCCAGTAGAATAGAATAGAATAATCCTTTAATTGTCCCACAAGGGGAAATTTGGTTGTAACAGCAGCCAGAAAGACACATATAGAAACAAACAGTACACAGGACACAGAACAGAAACATACAATAATACAGTAATACAGGGCCTTACAATTTCAAAAGCCTCCAAGTAAAAAAAAAAAAAAAGTTCATGTATAAACTTTTAAAGAAAAGGAAATACAGATGTAGTGTACAAATAAAGTCAAACTTACCTGCATTTCCCATGACACGGACATTGCAGAGTAGCCAGTTGCTGGTTGGTGGTGTTCCTTCCTTTACAGCCTTTGTCACATTCACCAATGAGGCAGGAGGCCACCAGCATAATTTTCTCTCTGCGTCATGGAACCACTCTGATGGAATGATGTCTACCTTCTTGCAGCCATCAGAGTCAACTTCATCCACAAACTCGACCACACTGAATGAAGACATCCTGTAAACGCCATTAAGTTACATGCTGTGTAGCTGAGGCAAAGCTACAAATGCATTACGAAAAGGTAACAAAATAATTGGTTTTGTAAATTTAGTTACAGGAGCACTAGCAAGATGACCTGACAGTTTTGACAACAAATGTACACCCAGAGATGTTGAATCAATAGGGTAGTTAAAAAACGCTGTTCCAGTCTCAAACAGTTCAAACAAAACATGTATTTCTCCGATGAACAGCACAATGTTCCGCACAACTGCAACTTTGCCTTCAAGATCAAAACAATTTGTTCCACTGGAGGTGGAGATTATTTGATTTCCATGTCTGTACATCTTGTACTGAAAAGAATGATGGACAAAAAATTCAGTCATCATAGGTCCAGATGTATGTGGCTGTGTGAGTACACCCTCTGGCATTTTGCAAGACCTGTGAGGATACAATTGCTTTTCACAAACTCGTCTGACAATTTGCTGTACAGGATCCTGTGGTCTTCTCACCATCTTTTTTAACTGTCCCAAATAATTCTCAAATGGAAAACATGAAACCAAATCCAGAGGGCCATACTTTGTAGCATCATCTGCTAGGTGCAAAAGACTGTGTGTATTGTTAACTAAGAATTTAGTCCCATAAATCTTAGCAAAGTTGGCAACAAAGCATCTCAATAATTTTTTTGCATAATAGCAGTACTCTTTACACAAAGGAGACAAAAGTATCCTCATAGCAGATGACAAAACCAGGAAGTTCTTGTACTGTGGATTGCACAGTTTCTGGAAAAGCACAACTGGTCCAGTATACAACAAAAATTGTCTTAATTCTGTAGCTTTCCATTGTCTGTACTCCATTAGGGACCGTGGCTTTCTGGAAAACGTGCGTGGCAGACTTTGCCTACACTGTTTTAAGTGATCTGAAATGGCAGACAGAGTAGAAGTAGGAACCCGACACTGCAATGGTCCCTTAATCCACAGGGCAAGTAATTTACGTACAATACCCAAGCAAATTAAATGCATATAGTCTAAGGGAAAGGCTGAAACCATGCCAATGCCTAGCTCTTGAAGAGGTGATTTGGAGTTGTGGTGATCTTCATCTAACATTTCTTCAAACTGAGAATCTGATCTGAGACTTGAATCCATATCTGGAAAAATAACTTTCCCATCAACATAAACACCATACTGTGTACAGCGCTCACAAGAACTGTAGCCACCATGACCTTTGATGCATTTTAAATAAGCTCTAGCTGGGGTGTCACAGATAAAAGCATCTGGAAGGGGTACATTGAAGTGTTTTCCATTGAAAACAATACCAGTTTTTGTGACCTTTTTTACATCTTCTATAAAATCATGCATGTAGTCGTTCACCGACTCAGGTTTGCAGGGACCAGCATATATACCCATCATGAAAACATTTGCTTGTGGCAGTTCAACTATCTTACCTAAAATAGGCCACAGTTGCATATTAGAGCTCTTAAAGAGAGGCAAACCATCAACATTCACACGAATGGTTAATGTATCAGTTTTCAGTTCATGTTGATTTATCATTTTCAGTTCTGACAATACTGCACTTTCAAGACCAAAATGGTAGTAACTTCCCCTGCCAATTTGTTTCACTTCACAGTCTTTTAATGTACTGAGCAAAGTTCTGGGATCCTTTGGCAAATCGAGACCAAGCTCCAAAAGTATGGTTAAGAGCTCTGACAACACAGAATGAGACACATTTCGGTTTGCTGCCCATTCAGCAAGTTTCCTCTTAGCATCAGAGTTTGACTCCACATCAGGAAAGTCACAGTTTTGTTCTTCATCCGCTTCACTATCCATGTAAAAGTCATTACTATTAAAATCCAGAGGTAAATCTTCATCCAAGCTGTTACTTGAATATTCCTCTACATTGTCCTCTGCCTTGTTGATAGTCTCATCTTTATTTTCTATATCTTCAATATTTTCCACTGCTTCATCCACAATCGAATGTTTGTTCGCCACATCTTCAGTGTATTGCAAAGCCTGGTCCACGGCCTTCTCTGCAAGTTCCACAGCATCTAAAGCAAGGCTCTGTAAATGCTGCTGAACTCTAACTTTAATTCTCCTTCTCCTCGTCCGTGATTTGGCAAGAAGGTAATCCATTTCACTAAAATACACAGAAGATTGTGTGCAGAATAGAAGTGTGAGCCATTTTCACACATACGGCAATCCATAAAATTGCAGAAGATATTCTGAAGAGGAATACAGTAGCTTGCAAAAGTATTCACCCCCCTTGAACTTTTCCACATTTTGTCACATTGCAGACACAAGCAGGTAGGGCTGGGCCATATTATACCATTCACGATAATACCGGTATAATGTTAGGCAACGATAGGAAAATGAAATATCGCGATAGAATGGGAGTAAAACGCGCATGCGCAGTGCCTTTGTTTTCATACGCACATGGCCGGTCGTTGAGTGAAACAGATGAACCAGAATTGGTTTGTAAAAATGGTGCAACTTCAGTGATGTGGAACTGGTTTGGTGTTTGTCCGTCAGATACACAACAAAGCACATTTTTTTGCTGAACATGCAAGCGGCCATCGTTATTGTCGTATTTGTCGGACTAAGATGCTCTTAAATCTGGGAGTAATCTGGGTCCTAAGCTCCGTATGCTTCATGTCAAACAACACTGCAGCATCACTTAGAGTTAAAAACTGTCTAAATTCTTTCATCTTTAATAAAACGATCAGCATTGCTGCTTTACCAGGTGTAACTATAAAGTTTAACTTCCAGGCATCCATGAAAACAAAAGTTATTACATTTAACGGAGTTAGAAGTTAGCAGGAAGCTAGCGGAAGTTAGCTCGCTAGTTTCGCTAGTTACCTAAGCATGATATAGCATGTTCTGACTGAGAGATTTCTGAAAAAAAATCAAACGTACAGCTCTGCTATCACTTCCAACATAAATGAAGACAGGAAACTAAACAGCAGTGACGTTTGTAGGGTTACTGAAGTTGGGCTAGCTGGTATATAATGATGTGCTACGTGATCGCTAGCGACACAGCTATGTTAGCATAACATAAACAGTGAAGCTGGAGGACGAACACTAACACTTTTCCACTTATAAAAGTTAATGTGAAGGTTCTTCATGGTTAGAGACAAATGCAATCGCATGGCAGGATGCTGTAAACGGACCAAACTTCAGTCAGGAGAACAACTGAGATAATCCATCCACAATACGAGGTTAGTTATTAATATACTGCAACAACATGGGAATAGAGCAGCTGCAGAGAATTCAACATTAATGAATCAATGTTACAGAAGTGGAGGAAGCAAGAAGAATGAGTTTAATAAAGTTTGATTTATCTGACTGCTTTGTTTCGCTTAATGTGCCTTATAATCCTGTGCACCTTATGGTCCAAAAAATGCGTACTGCACACTGCAGTTTAATGTTGCAAAGCACCTCTTTTTAACTTCAGTGGATATTATACATGGTTATGCTCAGGATATGTCAGCCCATTTCTACTGGAAATGCCTTTTGGTTAAACTTTCAGCAAGGAATTTGCATTTGCACTGTTACATTTCTATAAAGCTTTAATGTACATAAAAACCAGCTTCTTGTTTAAGTGAAAATAAATGGAAGGTTGTCTTTTTGCACTAGTAATGTTGTGGAGTTGTATTTTGTCTCGCATCAATTATATCGTCGGTTATATCGTTATCGCAAATTTTCAAATATATATCGTGATAAATATTTTTGGCCATATCGCCCTGCTCTACAAGCAGGAATCATTTTTATTGGAATTCCATGTGAAAGACCAACACAAAGTGGTGTACACGTGAAAGTGGAATGAAAGTCATACATGATTCCAAACATTTTTTACAAATAGATAACTGCAAAGTGGGGTGTGCGTAATTATTCAGCCCCCTTTGGTCTGAGTGCAGTCAGTTGCCCATGGACATTGCCTGATGAGTGCTAATGACTAAATAGAGTGCACCTGTGTGTAATCTAATGTCAGTACAAATACAGCTGCTCTGTCACAGCCTCAGAGGTTGTCTAAGAGAATATTGGGAGCAACAACACCATGAAGTCCAAAGAACACAGCAGACAGGTCAGGGATGAAGTTATTGAGAAATTTAGAGCAGGTTTGGGCTACAAAAAGATTTCCCAAGCCTTGAACATCCCACGAAGCACTGTTCAAGTGATCATTCAGAAATGGAAGGAGTATGGCACAACTGTAAACCTACCAAGACAAGGCCGTCCACCTAAACTCACAGGCCGAACAAGGAGGGCGCTGCAGAGAAAGAGAGAAATGCAGCCAAGAGGCCCATGGTGACTCTGGACGAGCTGCAGAGATCTACAGCTCAGGTGGGGGAATCTGTCCATAGGACAACTATTAGTCGTGCACTGCACAAAGTTGGCCTTTATGGAAGAGTGGCAAGAAGAAAGCCATTGTTAACAGAAAACCATAAGAACTCCCGTTTGCAGTTTGCCACAAGCCATGTGGGGACACAGTAAACATGTGGAAGAAGACACTCTGGACAGATGAGACCAAAAATGGAACTTTTTGGCCAAAATGCAAAACGCTATGTGTGGTGGAAAACTAACACTGCACATCACTCTGAACACACCATCCCCACTATTCTTCTTTCACGTGGGATTCCAATAAAATCGATTCATGTTTGTGGCTGTAATGTGACAAAATGTGGAAAAGTTCAAGGGGGCCGAATACTTTTGCAAGCCACTGTATTTGGAAACATTGTTTGTAAAAAAACACTTCAGCCAGAGTGGAGATTTTCCATCAATCTACACTGTAAAATGTATAAATCAGCAAGTGATAAATTCTCACTGCTGGTATTTTCTCAAAGAGTTGTATGTGATAGAAATTGCTGTTTATAGTCCTTCTGTACATCTGCATGTTGCTTCCCAATTAAAATCTATAATTGTGGGGATTCATATTCATGTGATACTTATAACAACAGTTATCAAGTATACCAATTTAACTTTGCTGATGTGCTTGAAGGAAAATGGTTATTTCCATGTATTTCCCTATTCTGCCTTTAATTTTGAGGAGTTCCTTCTAGCTGTTACAGTGCTATGGGCTCAAAATGTGGTCATAAATATTTTGTACTTGTAAATCAGGATTTGTATGTGTAAAAAAGATTTGTGTGTGTGTGTGTGTAAGAAAAGATTTGTGTGTGTGTGTGCATAAAAAAAGATCTGTATGTGTAAAAAGAATTTGTGTGTGCGTAAAAAAGATTTGTGTGCAAAAAAAAGAACCCTGCAAGTTACAAGTATGAATTTTGACCCTATTTTTCTTCCTTTCATCTGATTGGTCAATGTCATGTCACAAATGTAACAATCCAATCAGAGAACAGATGGGTTTGGCTGTCGGAGGGGCGCTTTTTTGAACTGCAGGTCTTTGAAGGGAATAAATGCCCTTTTACATGCCAACCCAGCGTTTTCCTTCATCACCACGAAGGAAAACAGTCTGTGGTCATCCGACTTTGGTGATTTTTGTGTCACAGGTCTACGTGCTTAATACAGGGACTTCCACAGCCTTTTCAACAGCGCTGCGGGGCGGGCAATGTTTTGGAAATGACAGCTTTCATTACAAAGCTTTCTCCGTTATGAATTAGCATACATGTTTTTATTGAACATTTGAAGAACTAGCAAAAAAACCCAGAAACTCTTGTAGAGGACATAAAGTCAGAGATAGAAAAGACAAGGAGCAGATGCATCTAGTACAGGTAGAGCTGCTGCAAAAACCCACAGAGCTCAGCAGCCAGCGCTACAAATTCTGGATCCTTTGCTTTTAGTTAGCAGTTAGCATTAGCAGCACATCCTGCGTCTGATGTGAAAGCACTTTTATGCTGCGCACTGTGACTCACAGCAATGGTCCCGGGTCAGCCCTGACTTTGTGTTAAACTAATCCTAAAGTAATAATGGTATTTCTAACCAGTGATATACCACAACTTTATCCTTTCAACAGCTGCTGAGAGTTAGGGGACCTAGCTGCTATCGGATATTTATATAGAGATCCTCCAGCTTCAAACTGTATCACCCTTCAAGGACCTGCAGTTCAAAAAAGCTCCCCTCCGACAGCCAAACCCATCTGTTCTCTGATTGGATTGTTACATTTGTGATTGACATGACATTGACCAATCAGATGAAAGGAAGAAAAATAGGGTCAAAATTCGTACTTGTAACGTGCAGGGTTTTTTTGGCCACACACAAATACTTTTTACACATACAAATCCTGATTTACAAGTACAAAATATTTATGACCACATTTTGAGCCCATACAGTGCACCTAAAACAAAAAATCTGCAGTGATTTACATTTGTTGAATGATCAATTTTGTAAATTAACAGTCTGTTTGTGTGCACAGCTTACAAAACTGTACTGTAAGGCATGCTCTGATTGCATGCTAAAATGTTGTTGCTTAAAAATAAAATCTGTAATACATGATAATTAAGAACATCAGCATAAAGACTTATTAAAAAGTAGATACACAATTTCTATAGAATGGAAAACAACTCAGTTAATTTTTGTTCCTATGAATATCAGCATCTTAAACAACTCCAACAACTACGACGAAAAACGCTTTCCTGCTCCCCTCACCATCCGCTGATTAACACTGAGCTGCTGCTGTCAACACCATCAAACTTATTTAATGTTTAATGTTATGTTATTTTTAAATCTTTACCAAAGCTTAACGACTATGGATGCTCACACCTGCTGTTAAAAAAACTGTTAGAAATTACAGGAGTAATTTCTTTTTTTTTTTTTAAAGCGGCACTGCATTTTTATTGGTTACCATGTTTATTACCACTTTTATCAGTAAAAACCTTCCTATAAAGTATAGATTTCAATTCAACTCACCTTAATGAGCTGCAC
Organism: Aulonocara stuartgranti; assembly: GCF_965226115.1. Lineage (NCBI taxonomy): Eukaryota > Metazoa > Chordata > Actinopteri > Cichliformes > Cichlidae > Aulonocara > Aulonocara stuartgranti. The sequence goes on along the minus strand of NC_138940.1, from coordinate 11,598,703 downwards.
TACTTACAGTCCTGTGAGCTCTGGTTACTGACAGCAGGTGTGAATGTTTGGAGTCCTAAACTCAGATAGAGATTCGAATAACAAGGGAATGTAAAATGTTTTGATGCACCTGACAGCAGCAGCTCAGAGAGAACTCCAATTGTGAGGGGAGGAGCAAAACTGTCAGAGTTGTGGGACATGTGAAGAGAGCACTGTTGGCATTATGTTAGCACAAAACATTGAAATTTCAGTAGATGTCTAATTATGAAATTGGTCATTGACTCCTGCAGCTAAATAAACATTTATACCGATTACCAGAAGAAAAAAAATAGTAATGCACTCCTTTCACAGATGTACCATTAACCATCACTTTTCAAAATAATCCGTGCAAGCTATTGAATATGGCTAATAAGTAATACAAATAATATGAAAATGACTTACATGTCAAAGATGGTGTTTGAGATCCCAAAGAATCTAAATGTCATAAGGAAATAAAAGAAAGTACATGAGAAAGAAAAAGTTGCAAACGTTTCCATTTTTTCCAGGATAATTCAATATAGGAGATTTACTTACTAATGCACAAAATGAACAGTGTAATTATAAGTTTGAAATGCACTGCAAGTGTTTATATGGTAAACTGATCAACTCCAACAGCAAACACTGGCAGTGCAAAAATGTACCTAACTAGCTGACAAACTTTAAAGTCACGGGAAGATATATATAAATGGTGACATATCCCAGAACAAATCTGAACATAAAAATATTATTAATTGTCTATCTTCAGCAACTGTGTGCTGTACAAGCAGTATAAAATTTTAACATGTTTCATTTACAGTTGAATGACACAAAATCACTTAGGGGGGCACATATGACCTGCAGGCTGCACTTTGGACATCCTGCAGTAGACTGCTACATAGACTACTTAACTATGCATAGGGGGATATTTAGTGAAAGACTTAATTTTATTAAATAGTTAATTAAGCCATCAATGGGAGTTAGATTTAATACTAGTGTTTTACACAGCATTCAGCTATAGTAACATGTTCTGCATTTTCCTACATCACCATCTGATCTGCACTTACTTATTAAATTAATAACTGCCTTGGACCAATAACTAGATGGAACAGCACAGTATTTAAGGCTACGTCCACACGTACACGGGTATTTTTGAAAACGCAGATTTTTCTGTGCGTTTTCACCTTTCGTCCACATGTAAACGGCATACGGTTACTGAAAGCGGAGACTTTTTTGAAACTCATGCCAGGGTGGAGATTTTCAAAAACCGTTTTTGCGTTTAGGTGTGGATGAGGGAAACAGAGGAAACGCAGCATCAAAGGTCTGTGCCTTTTTTGACATCACACCATGTGCCAGGTTATTGCTTCAGTGAAATGAATTTCTACAATGACTTAGAAAAAATACCATTACTGTTAATTTTACTCTATGCAGTGTTTCAATGCTTACATATACACAGTTACTGTCCCTCCACACATAGGACTCAGTTCTGCTTCTATGCACCATCTTTGTTTACTCTTTCCCACCCAGGCTTCATGACTTCTGATTGGCCGACATTTCTACACGTTAGGAATATATCGCCACCTGCTGCTTTGGCATGTTCCTATCAGCGTTTTGGCTTTTGCGAGTGGACGGGATTTTTTTTTAAAAATTTTTTTAACGAAAACAGAAAATGTCCGTTTTCAAAATTACCCATGTACGTGTGGACGTAGCCTGACAGTGATCCAGGCAGTGTTTAGGCTGAAAAAGCTGTGTTTGTCCCCCATCCCCCGTTCTTTTTGCACACCATAAATGCATATCTGATAACATTACCATTTAAGCTGCAAGCATCTACTGCAGTAATTTAAACAAACATCTCATATTTTACACCCCTATAAAGTGAGCTTGCCACATTGCACATGTATGTCACGTGGTACTGTACGACTAACTGCCATTTTGTTTACTGAGTAGTGCATAATGGCGCATTACCTGAGCGGGAATCCACTAAAGCACAGTACTAAAAAATAAAAAAAATCATTACTTTTTGAATTAATTAAAAATAGCTGGTTGCAGATGCACAGAGGGAGAAAAAACGCGGTGTACATTATATTACGTAAATTCACAAACTGTATAGAGATATTGGTGCGATGGAAACAGAATAAGATAAGATAAAATGTACTTTACTGAGTAGAATATAGGCAGTAGGAGTTTTGTGAGTAACTTTTAATTATATTCGCCAAAGACAATAACAGCAAATTAACCCAGTTCCACCTGCTAGCTAAGGATGTTATATGCCTCTCTCCCTTATACCGTTTAGGACAAGTATAGAAAGCAACTAAAATAACCATTGATGATAACTTATCAAACCTTCAGTATTTACCTTGGTGTTAGTTTTAAATTCCTTTAAATGATGTCCTCCACGTACTCCAGGAACCAGCAAGTCAAAAATCTGCTCACAACTGAGGACAGACCACACTAGTCCATAGGCGGCGCAATCTGCTCCTCCCTCATTTCAACAAAAAAGACTGCGAAGACTGGTTGCCGCTCACTTTAAAAAACAACTTTATTTAAAAAGTTTTTTTTTTCATAGGCGGCGCAATCTGCTCCTCCCTCATTTAAACAAAAAAGACCGCGAAGACTGGTTGCAATAGGAACCGCTCACTTTAAAAAACAACTTTATTTAAAAAGTCATTTTATGCCTGATACAAACATTTTAAAAGGCAAACCATGCACAAGTTAAAAAGATAAATTTTAGTTTTTAAGTATAGGAATGGTTAATATGTTTTAAAAAATCATATGTAATTATTGTCAAATAACATAAAAATAAAACAACATAATAATAAAAGCATAATTGACAGAATATATCATAATGATAACAATAGCAACACCTCACTTAAAAGAATCAGAATCAGAAAGGGTTTTATTGCCAAATGTTGAGCAGGTTTACAACATTAGGAAATTGCTGCGGTGCTTGGTGCAAACATACTGTCATAAACGCTTAAAAATAAAAATAAGAATTAAAAGTGCTAAGTAGATAGATATATACATGAGTGCAGGTGGTGATCAATGCCAAACATGGAATGATGCAGTGATGCAGTAGGGTCATGTGTTAGTGGTGGGAACAGTCATACGGTTATTGTTCATGTGTCCAACAGCAGAGGGGAAGAAACTGTTCTTATGGCGAGAGGTTCTGGTGCGAATGGACCGGAGCCTCCTGCCTGAGGGGAGCAGGTCAAACAGACTGTGTCCAGGGTGAGGTTGAAGAGTAAGCTTTATACTGAGGAGCTTTTACATATTGGATCTGATCAACCAAAACTTTCAACTTCTACAGTCTTTTTAGTTTTTCAAGTGAATTATGCTTCCACATATGTAGCTAATGGTCTTTTCTCTAATGCAGTATAGTGTGTCTGATTTACTGGAAATCGTCAACTGCATGTTTGCTAATGTGAACAGTCCTAATTGAACAACTGGAAATCCTGAATTTGCACAAAATGGCAAATCTGTATTTTTCTCTGTATAATTCACTTATATCTTAGGTTTTAATGTGTATTTTTTTGCTTTTCTTGATATTGCATGCTATAATGTTTTTTTTTCTATTCTTATGTCCGTTTTCATCACATTTTATTGCTGCTGTGACAAGTGAATATCCCCAAGAGGAATCAATTAAGTTCTTATTTTATCTTATCTGAGCCTGACCATGCAGAGCACTGAAAGTTCAAATACTGAGGCTAAAAACTGAGAGGGTCAAAAATGAAAAGTAAAGAATATTTGACTGTGCCTAAGGATATCAGAAGTGATAGACTGAGGTTGTGCCAAATATTTTAAAGTTAGGGTGATTTGTTAGAGAATGGTACTCATGGGTGCCGTCTGCAGGTTATAAAAGAGAGTTATGTTCTTACTTCCTTTTGAGATTCTTTTTAAAATTTGACTTTCACAACTCCCTGGATTGTGTGCAATCTGTGATGGGCTTGTTTGGAATAAATCCTCCTTTATTCAAATAACACTTTCTCAGGCTCTTCACAGAAGAAGAATCCCCACATTCAAAATGCACAGCATGTGCTACCATTTTAAACCCATGTACACATTTACCATCACTGACCCAACTAGGACCTACATTGGATACCCATCCATATGGCTTTCATGTGAGAAACCCAAGTGGGTCCCATATATACTAAACAATCTTGAGCCCATGTAAAATATATGCCCATATTAATTTAACATAACCCATTTGGGGCCCACATAGACATGTTTTCAGGGTATGACTTGCATTTGCCCATGTGTGACACATATAGTTTGACCAGGTGGGCCCCACCTATGTCATCAGTACCAAAAATATATACTGATTACCTCACTTTGCCCCACCTGGGGCACACAGCAAATGCTTTTCTTTAAATGACTGTGTTTGCCCATGTCTAACCCAGGTGAAAAACCCAAGTGGGTCCTACGTGTGTTTCCCATTTTGAAACAAGTGAAGTGTTTCCCACGTTTGACCCAGCCAGGACCGACTATATGTTTCCACTTGGTTTTGCCCATATGGCTTTAATGTGATAAACCCAAGTGGGTCCCATATATAATAAACAATCTTGAGCCCACGTAAAATATATGCCCATATTAACTTAACATAACCCATATGGGGCCCACATAGACATGTTTTCAGGGTCTGACTTGCATTTGCCCATGTGTGACCCATATAGTTTGACCAGGTGGGCCCCACCTGTGTTATCAGTGCTAAAAACATATATTGATTACCTCACTTTGCCCCACCTGGGGCACACAAAAACAGCTTTTCTTTAAAAGACTATGTTAGCACATATCTAACCCATGTGAAAAACCCAAGTGGGTCCTACATGTGTTTCCCATTTTGGACCAAGTGAAGTGTTTCCCATGTTTGACCCAGCCAGGACCTACTATATGTTTCCACTTGGTTTTGCCCAAATGGCTTTAATGTGAGAAACCTAAGTGGGTCCCATATATAATAAACAATCTTGAGCCCACATAAAATATATGCCCATATTAACTTAACATAACCCACCTGGGGCCCACATAGACATGTTTTCAGGGTCTGACTTGCATTTGCCCATGTGTGACCCATATAGTTTGACCAGGTGGGCCCCACCTATGTCATCAGTGCTAAAAATATATATTGATTACCTCACTTTGCCCCACCTGGGGCCCACATAGACATGTTTTCAGGGTCTGACTTGCATTTGCCCATGTGCCACCTATATAGTTTGACCAGGTGGGCCCCACCTATGTCATCAGTGCTAAAAAAAAATATTGATTACCCCACTTTGCCCCACCTGGGGCCCACATAGACATGTTTTCAGGGTCTGACTTGCATTTGCCCATGTGTGACCCATATAGTTTGACCAGGTGGGCCCCACCTATGTCATCAGTGCTAAAAATATATATTGATTACCTCACTTTGCCCCACCTGGGGCCCACATAGACATGTTTTCAGGGTCTGACTTGCATTTGCCCATGTGCCACCTATATAGTTTGACCAGGTGGGCCCCACCTATGTCATCAGTGCTAAAAAAAAATATTGATTACCCCACTTTGCCCCACCTGGGGCCCACATAGACATGTTTTCAGGGTCTGACTTGCATTTGCCCATGTGTGACCCATATAGTTTGACCTGGTGGGCCCCACCTATGTCATCAGTGCTAAAAACATATATTGATTACCTCACTTTGCCCCACCTGGGGCACACAACAACAGCCTATCCTTAAATTACCGTGTTTGCCCATGTCTATCCCAGGTGGAAAACCCAAGTGGGTCCTACATGTGTTTCCCATTTTGGACCAAGTTAAGTGTTTCCCATGTTTGACCCAGCTAGGACCTACTAAAAGTGCCCACTTGGCATTGCCCATATGGGTTCAATGTGAAGAACCCAAGTAGGCCCCATACAAAAAGCCCAGTTTGAGCCCATGCCCATATGGTACCCATCCAGCCCGAGCAAAAACCAGGTGGGGCCCATATATACATGTTGGCTGGGTCTCTTTCTCTCTCTCTGGCTCTGTTCCTGTGCTACTGAGTGTAACTACCGCCCCGACGCCCTCTGCCCAGCGTAAAGCACAAGGCCCGCGTGCAGAGTGAAGCGGGAAAAAAGTGCGAGAGAGAGGCTGAGAGAAAGAAAAAAAAAAAAAACCCACGTGACGGCTCGCGATAAGGAGCCGGCTCGCGTCGTTCACGTCAAAGAGCCGGCTCTAAGAGCCATTTCGTTCACGAACGACCCATCACTACAACATTTGGTGTCCAGGATGCCGATGGTGACAAGCATGATCAGCGCTGATAAAAAACTGGAGAGCGGTGTTTCACTTTTCTTTTAATACGTAGTCAGTTTGCATTTTCATTGCAAACTTGAGCTGATTTAATCAAGCTAAAATAGGATATTGTGACTTTCCTGAATTGCTTATCAGAGTTTGTATGCCACAGTTATAATAAATGTCTTTCATCAACCCAACAGATTCTCTGATGTATAAGGCCACACAAATATTAGTGTCAGTATGAGCAGAAACAAATCAGACAACATGCAGTGCAGAACTTCTCACTTTTAATTGGCTTGCTATTAACCGAATTAACAATGGACCCTGTGGTAGAAAGGATAAATATAAAAGTACCAGCAGACTAATTAGCAGAGCCGTGTTTTCAGTCCATTATCTCTGATATAGACCTCCTTGGCTAAAATGTCAAGCTTTATATATAGTTAATACATTTCTGACAGCGTAGTTTCTTCCTGCCGTTTGTCCTCCATCCTCGTGCCGTCCAGCGGTGTGTTTTATTTTAATCCTCCTCTCTGAAAAGACCATTAGCAGCTGCTCTTTGTTGGAGCTGAAATGAAGCTGAGTGTGTCAGCCTGAGAGAGCATGAATTAAACATCGGTGTGAGACGGAGAATTATGAGCAGTGTCCGGTCTAATAAGGCTGAGTATTAAGAGTACAGTATCTCCACAGAGACTGATGCACAGACGTCCATCTCTCTCCGAAGGCTCAGTGTGAAGCTTAAGCCAGAAAAAATGCACCTCGCTGGAAGAAGAAAATGCCTCAAACTGAGTCCACAGCCTCCCTCTGCCATTAGGGTAGTTATTCTTTCCTGAGGGTGGTCGATGGTATGAGAAGGTATGAAGATATGAAAAGTGAAAAAAATAGAAGCAGGTCCGTAAAAGCCACTCTTTATGTTAAACATATATCGCTGCCCAGCTTTTTCACAGCCCAGTAGTCTGGCTGTATTTAGGAGTCACCTGCTTTGTGTCTGTAATATTCAGGATTTAGAGGTGAATTAGAAAGCAGATAAGCAGCTTGACATTTTTTTTTTCAGTAAAATCCTTCTGTCTTTGGAGGTTGTCAGACAAATAGACCAGTAAGATATTTCAAACCACACAAACCGTACAGCAGACACATTTAGGTGACTTATGGCACTTGAGCCTCAGTTACAGCACTGGCATTCATGATGTGGGCCTGAATTATGTTATGGCTAATGCCGTGTGGGCCAGACATGACCCAGAAGTCATAAGGTGAATCTGGCATGGCCCAGATCTGATGTGGCTGTGTTGAGGCAGCCGAGTCAAGGCCAAATGTGGCCCAAAGGTCATCAGGCATACTTGAATTGGCAAATGTGTAGGCCAGATGTGGCCCCAAACTAAACTGAAAATATGGGCCACATTTGGGTAAGTAAGCAGTGTTGTTAATCCCATCTGTTTATATCAAAGTCCTGCAAGAAGTCTGGCATCATTAGAGAAAATCCACAGAGGGAGGAGGTCAGGGTGGATGGATGGATGGATTGGCTTTTCCAAAAGAAGTCATTTCTTTGCCAATAGACAGTAATACAAAAAAGGTCAATATAAAGGTGCAAGCTACAAGTTGTGTCACAAATAGCAACACTTGGTTTTGCACAGAAAAAGATCCATGTTTAGTTGGTCATTTCTCAGTGTTAAAAAATGTGGCTTAAAGCCCAAAGCTTCGAATGTTGTTAGTTGGGAGGTATTTTCCATTCCCACACAACTATGAAAGATTACCTGATTAGACAACTCTCCGTCATTTAAAAGAGCATGGAGAAAAGCTCTCATTCATTTGGAGGATTTGATGATAATTACCTGGCAAAATCAAGCACATTGGCCCATTAGTGCCTCAATAACCGTATACCTGTTTTTATCTGCTTTTTCTCAGTATTGTGGTCTTCATTACACCTGGGATGTGTAATTAATCTCTACTTCCTTTGCTATCAGCTCAATCTCTTCCTAACCCTTTCTTTGGTGAGACCGGATTGCTTCCTTCCCCTTCATTAATACTTGGATTATATTTTGTACTTCATAAAATTGAGCTGAATCTCTACCAACAGACAAAGTAAGGGCACAATTTATTCATTATTCATTTGAGATAATAAATTGCGTAGTTAATGGACACACGTTTGTGAATTAAGGAAACAAGTGAGTGCAATAATTAGCAATTAGTGATGGTGTGTCGTCCTTTTTCAGACCTTTTAACTGACACAACACATTTCTGAGTTTTTCGCTTCACTTTATATAAACGCACTTTAAATGTGCATAAGATCCACAAACCCCAGAAAGTTCAGTCAGGGAATATGTGAAGGGAATCGGGGTCAGTGGAGGATACCTTCATTAAGCTGCTTTGAGTCCATATTTCTTTTTATCACAGATCAAGTGGAAGTGATATCATGTTGTGACACATTCAGCCGGTTGTGGAGGTAGGTTTGACTTTCCAGACGAGCACAAATTGCTTTAGTGTTGAGCAACAGATTGTCCTGTATCGTGTTTTCGCCAACTTTGACTCAGCACAGTTAATAATTAATTTTATTTTAATGCACGACGAGTGGAAATGATGTCACAGATTCATTTCAGATACCGAGGTACAACGCTTTGATTAATTTTTACTAAGCAATCTGTATAATGCTGACTCCTGCCTTTATTATTAAAGTCGTGGGTAATGACTTTAAGAATTAACAAATGATACTTTTCCACTTTTAGACAAATGTGCTGCCACCAGAAAACACTCACACTTTGCAGACTTGACTTCACCTTCTCACATCTTCTCGGCTCTTTAATTAGCTAATTAATATTCTGTCAATTGCCAGATTGATTCATTGGCTATTGATTTTCACCTCTGTACAGTTTAATAGTTCAACCCTGTTCAGTCTAATTTCTTACTGATAAGAAGTGCACTAACAAGAACCCCCAGCCCCTAAATCGATGCAAAACACAATATATCTTGGAAATATTTTAAGTAATCTTTGTTGTTTGTGAATTTAAATATTTGTTTTGCTGCCTGATTCCCAAGATTTGCTAGAACAATTTTGCAAATCAAAATTGTTTTGCTGTAGAATATAAAATCTTAAAATAACTGTTGGTGTATTGGAGTTTGCAGGGGGCTTAAAGTGAGTGTAAATGTATAAAACAACAAAAAATAATTTTAGTTAAAGGAAAAAAATCAAACATTTAAATTATTACCTGTAAGTCATGGATAAACTGAAAGCAGGAGACTAATGATTGGAAATGACTGTTGATTAAAGGTAATGGATTAGACCAGCGTGTCAATCTGAACAGGGGTGGAAATAATAACAGAAAAGCCCAAATTCAATGATGTGGGCAAATGATTTGGTGATGAACCTTGAACTATGTCCACATGTACATAATTCCAAGTTCATTCATTTTGAAAAACATCTCCATCCACATGAAAATACAACAAATGATCTCAAGCCAGCACACAAAGCAGCAGGTGGTGATCTAACCCTCAAAATGTTAGCAATCACAAGTCATGGGGTGGCTGTAGCTCAGGTAACTGGAAGGTTGCTGGTTCGATCGCAGTCTGCTCCAGTATGCATGCCAAATGTCCCTGGGCAAGATACTAACCCCAGGTTGCTCTCTGATGCATTCATTGGAGTGTGAATATGAATGTTAGCTAGGTAGCACTGAAAATGTAGAAAAGTGGTTTGGTGAATGGGTGTGATTGGGTGAATGAACAAGTTGTTTAAAGTGCTTTGAGTGTTCAAATAGAGTAGAAAAGCGCTAGTAGAAACATGTTTGATCCAGCAGTCACAAGTTATCCAAACTAGTCTGGATGTTGCATATAAACCGAGTCCCCCTTTGGCTTTCTGTGCTGTTTTTTCCTCTGCAGCAGGTCACACTCACACATGCTGATGGTTCAGTTTGTTTCCATCCAGCATAGCATGTGCTCAAGTTCAAAATAATCCAAATGATTTTTGACTAAACAATGAAAAATTCCTAAGATTTACAGAAATATTGTACATGTTGACGTGACTCTAGACCAGGGGTATCAAACTCAAATACACAGTGGGCCAAAATTCAAAACTGGAACAAAGTCGCGGGCTAACATTAATAGTTATTAAAAAAAAAATCTTCCTCCAGATATAGGAATGAATCTTTTCTTATGGACTCAAATAAGTTTTGCTGGAAAACTGAATATGGAACAAGCAAAGCTTAATACTAAACAATATATATATTAGCTGTTTAATACCAGTAGGCCAGTTCTAATAGTAATTTGGTATGGCTTCGCGGGCCAAATGTAATTAGGCTGCGGGCCAAATTTGGCCCGCGGGCCAGAGTTTGACACCTATGCTCTAGACAGTCTATGAATGTTTCTGACATCTAAATATTTGCAGAGATTAATAATCGTGTAATTCTCCCTGTTGTCAGACGAATGGCATCATGGAGTTCACGTGTACATTTGCTTTTTCTAAGCTAATGGTGGACTCTTATTGCTTGTATTCTGCTCACTGTATTCACATGAATATTTTATATTTTGTAACAGTGACAAACACGGACAAGCTGAGTAAACAATATTGTGACCTGGCTGTCACCTGTTAAAGCAGGTCACAGGGTATGATGCTGCCCCTCAGGGCCCTCCAATGGCTGAAGTGAAGGAGTTGATGGATGGGCTAAATTTAACAATAAAATATAAAAATATAAACTGCAAAAGAAAAAAATGTGTTAATGTAATGAGCTGTTTGTTGAAATTCACATAAAAATATTAAGTGAAAAACTATTAAAAACAAAGGAAGCTTAAAGTATGGATTAATACGAAGATTATAGTTAAGACCTTCGAAAAGGAGGATGAAAAATAAGTGATTAATTAGTATACTAAAATGAGACACTTGTCCAAATGACACTAGTGGCTATAAGCAGTTACAGTAAACAGTTAAGACTGTTAACTAAAAATAATGGGCTATTAATTAATTTCAGTTTGTTTTATTCAGCACCAAATCACAACAACAGTCGCCTCAAGGAGCTTTATATTGTAAGGTAGACCCTACAATAATACATACAGAGAAAAACCCAACAATCATATGACCCCCTATGAGCAAGCACTTTGGAGACAGTGGGAAGGAAAACCTCCCTTTTAACAGGAAAAAACCTCCAGCAGAACCAGGTTCAGGGAGGGGCGGGGCCATCTGCTGCGACTCGTTCAGGTGAGAGAAGGAAGACAGGATAAAGAAATGCTGTGGAAGAGAGAAAGAGGTTAATAAAAAGTATGATTCAGTGCAGAGAGGTCAATCGTGAGTGAAGAAGAAATACTCGGTGCATCAGGGGAATCGCCCAGCAGCCTACACCTATTGCAGCATAACTAAGGGAGGATTCACGGTCACCTGTTCCAGCCCTAACTGCATGCTTTAGTACAAAGAAAAGTTTTAAGCCTAATAAGGATGAGCAAGAGCACATCATTTAATGTTATGAGAGTAAAGGTTTAATAGAAATCTAAAACTATAGCTAAACAGTAATGATCTTTTAAATTGTGTAAAAGATAGTACCAGCTAAAAGAAGATGAGCTACTGAACCTAAAGTCATAAATAAACTGTCAAAACAATGGTGGATAAATGGTTATAGAGCTAAAAATAATATAGAATAACTAATTACCAGTAACAGAAAACTTGCTAAAAGCTCAAAGTAACAGAAAATATAATACGTTTAAGCTTAAACACATATAAAATAACCAAATTGGTGTAAACAAACTGACCTAAACACTGACAGTTTAACTGGATGATTATGTAATTGAATTAATATCCACTTATATGAAATTATTGAGATGAAAGGTGGTGTTGATAAACGGATTTGTGAGTCTTTCTGCACCTCACTTATAAAGTCTGTTTAATCTGTTTAATCCTTTTAGAACTTGTAAACAACCCCACAGTCATGTATGTACAGCAGGTGAAGTAATCTCACCTGTGTGCTGTCGTGACTGTTTCCTCTTCTAGTGTTACTGCACCGTCAGATTTTGGGACTCGGTGAGAGCGACTGGTTTAAATGGAGACTTTCAGCCACCACGTTTTGTTTTGTTTTTTTTCCCTGTCTGAGTGACGGACAGGAAGCATTCTCTCATGTGGGCATCAGCATCTGTGTCATCATTAGTATCATAACCCCTGTAAATATGCATCTTCCTCCAGTGTTTCGCTCTGACTGATCACATACATTATGGATGCTCTCCCAGCCTCTCCTCCTCCTCCTCTTTCACCACCTTTTATGACAAATGCATTTTTATAACCTCGCCTTCCTCCCACAGTTGAATCGTGGTGCTTCGCTGCCACCAAGTGGCTCCAGCTTCTCCATCTCCGTGGTGTAAAAGAAGGTGATTTAGCTTCACGTTTGGATTTACAGATAGGAATATTACGCTTCAGGCTCAGTCCCCAGATTTCCAGAGATACCTAATATGTCAGGCTGAATTAGAGAGTATCCACAACATAAAATACAATGCTCTTTTTATATTACTGTTGGTTTAGTTTGTGATATATTCTCTGATAACGCCTGATTAAGATTCGTAACATCTTTAAGCTTTAATTTCCCTTCTAAGTGAACCTTTTCTGCTCACTATAAGTACTGTATTTTTACTCTGGGACTTTACTAGAGTAACTGTGCTTCACTGACTGGGAAACCATCACATATCTTTTAATTTTGGCCTCTCTCTCTTTAAGGCCCCCCAATCCTCCCCCTGTCCACTTTGTTCTGATTGGTCAGCTTCCAGAACCCTGCAGAGGGGCATCACCCAGTGTGTCAATCTGTACTTTCAGCAGTGTGCCTGAAGTAGATAACCAAGAAATCAGTGATGAAAGTACAACAAAGAATCAGTGCTCAGAGCACTCTTTGTGTTGCACTTTTCAGTTATACAAAAATTTCAGAATACAAGAAAACTGAATACACTTTATTTAAGAACATAATTTGTTAAATGTTTGGTTTTTGCAGTTTTAATGTGTATTCAACAAGATATTAAGAGTAAAATTAACCAAGTGCAGTGTAATTATCTGTAATATTCACATTTTTTTCTGTTTAACTAGGCTGGGATATTAAATATCACCATCCGGTATTTTTTTTAATTCGTTTTCTCCTTGATCAGTAGGTTTGCTAGCACAAAAAAAGTTCTTACATAATTTTAAATTTGAACTTTTCAGGGTATACTGAGCTTTCTCACATAGGTTGAGATGTGTGTGCAGTGTTGGGCAAATATCAGCTGGTAGGAGAAAATCAGTGTTCCCTGAATGGTTGGCAGGTTGCTGGTTCTTGCTGGGTGAAATCAGTTGGCAAAAAGGTGCTGCACCAAAAACCTCCTAGCTTTTGCTTTGGTTGTTTTCAGGTTGCCATGGTTACCTTTAGTTTGTCTGCACACACTTACTACTACTTCAGTGGTAGCACAGCCTGAGAAAGTAGGTTTGCTTTCAAATGCTGTGCCAGCTTTTGCTTTAAAGGGAAATGCTCTCAGTTTATTGTTTGTGTTGCACTTTTCAGTTTAATTAGAACTCAAAGTGGAGCCGGCCGTTGTTTATGGCCACGCCTGTCACTTCCATTCAAACTACGACTGCACCAATAAGCCAGTGAACACAGTGTTCACAAGGAGCATTTTGCCAACTGGTCAGGAAATACTTGTTCTTCCCTAGCAACAGGATGATGACTAGGGAAAAATGGGGTTTGCTAACCAAACTCTTGGCTTGTGTGACTGAGGTTTTAACAATTATTTTCCTGGTGACTGCCAGCAACTGGCTGGGGAACAGTCAAAGTCCCGCTTGTTGGTCGTCAGATGGTTGTAGACCTGTCTCTAGGCCTTATTTACTTCATCCTTCATCCATGGCTGTCCATGTTAGCATCACGTGGTTAGCAGTCAGGTGTCTGCATCTGTGCAAAGCAGCCAGTTCATTGGGAATAGCTGCTTGCATATTAATATATGACAGATTTTTTACATTTTACAGATTTAAATTTTGCCATTAATACTTGTAACATAAATTGCTTCTGGTCCTACAATGACATATTTATTAATTTCTTTTTTCACAAATTGAAATTGATTTAATATATGATTTACTAGTTGCGTTAATTGGCATGAATATATAATAAATGAAATCTTTTAAATTTTATTAGCATTTTCTGTGTTCAGGGTACTTTTTCTGTTTTAAAACTTATATAAAGGTCTAAATTATTCATTTGTAGTTTATAAGCGGTGGATACTAGTGTCCGAACTCCAGGGGGCGCTACAGAGGTAAGAAAAAAATGGTGCTGACTGTGTGAGGCCTTTCTGGGTGGACTAAGTAAACGTTCCTCTCCTCTCATCCTCCTCTCCCATCATTACTCTCTGCTGCTGCTGACAGACCATTAGAATATGATTTCAGGCTACTTCATTTGTTTCTTTATTTATTTTCCTCCCTCCTGCGCCTCTGTAAACATAAATCACAGCGAGCCGAGCCCAGAGCTCATATAAATGTCAGGATAGACAGCGGCGCTCATAAACCTCTAATTTGATCTTTATTCATCTGGGAACACGGCGTGAATAAAAGCTCACCTAGTAAATCATCATTTTCTGCTTTCTGTCAACGCAGCAGAGACGAGAGGCATCCATCAGGGCCCATAAGCCCCGCCTCCTGCTGCTCGTTAGGCTGCTGATTGGCAGTCTCACATCCCGACATCATTAAGGAGAAAAAGTCCAAAATTAGGGAGTTTGCTGCGTAATAAAAACTGGTGGCTGCTTATTTAGAATGTGATCAGTCATATTTTAGTTATCAAATCATGATTAATACGGCAGTTCAGAGGCAAATACTTTACTTTCTCATTATTTTTATATCATGAACACACTTTATTGTTGTAGGTTAAAATAAAATATAACCTCATTGCTCTCCATGAGTTAAATCACAAGCTGGAAAACATAAAACTATTCAGATTTAGTCCTGCCGCTGCTACACTAGATGTGACAGAAAGTTCTTCTTTTATTCTGACATCACTTTTGTTGCCTCTTCTTATATGAATATGAAACTGGTGACGGCAGCATTATTGATGGAGGTTTACTGACACCTGCTGGTTTGCTGGCAAAACTGCACCTGAAAGCAGGAAACCTAGTAATTAATTTAAAAAGAGCGATGGGATGTTGCTTAAATATAATAAATAATGTTTATTCATGAGTATTTTCTAGCTGTTATTAACTGCAAATTACTTCAATGTTGCAGGAGTCAATCAGCACCTCCCATCTAAACGCCTCAGAATCAGCTTTAGGGTATTTCATGAAGACTTACAAAATGTTATCTATCAATATTTTCAGAGTTGGAGGCAGTTTTTAATTGTTGGCCCTGAATGTGATAAGCAGAAGAAAATGGAAGGATGGAAAACCAGTTTAAGCATCTTTGAGCGGGGGTGTCACAGGATCAATATAGTTGGAAAGAAAAAGTACCATTTTAATGTTTGTGACATAGAGGAACAGAAACAAGCTTGGTACCCTGGATGTTTGAGGTGTTTTATGATAATTCACTGAGGGAAACTTCAAAAAGTGCATTCTGGGTAGACTGCTGTGTGTGTCCAGAGACCCTACATGATCCAGACCTTCAAGTATTTTTAAAAATTTACTCTCTTTCCAGACTGAGAACCATGGCCTCAGACTGGGTGGTGATAATTATCACCCCTGCTGCTTCCCCCTCAGCTGCAAATCACACCAGTGTGAGCTGGAGGTCATCACTAGAGAAAGCCAACAAAACTACATTGTTAGCACAATGCAGAGACGAGATCATGAGACCATGGACCAGACCAGCCTTCAGCTGTGGAGTGGCGTCAGGATGACTCAGCTGGTGCATCTGCAGCTGCAGATACCCCATACGCCCAAAAGAACCCCAGTGGATACCCTGGGGGACATGACCGAATGCCTTCTCTGAGTTCTCAAAACACTGTCTGCTTAGTCAAACTCCAATGCAAAGTAAAATATCTGTGAGAGGAGGATGAAAACGTCATTGTACCTTTTAAATCTGACGTTGGACTAATGCATGGACTCTGGTGTAGATGTTCCTGAGAAGGCAGAGGACAAACCCTCCAGTACCACTTCTTAAAAAGAGGACCCACCAGCTGAGTTTGCCAACCGAAGGGCGCCCAATGCTTCAGGCCACGTTGAGAGGCTAAACCCAAGTGCACAAAATGACTGTTAGCAAATCATTTAGTCACAAAATGAATGAGGGCTAGAAGATGAACCTGGTATCAAATGTAGTACAAAGGAGTCCTGTCAAATTAAAGATTTCTGAAAATGAGTTTTAACTGGATGAAATATAATTTCTAAATGTGAAAACATATAATCTAACATGTCATTACTGTTTTACTGATATCTCACATTAACAGTTGGACATGTCAAAATGGCGTTTCCCTGACTGAAAGCTAAATTGCTGCTTGTCAGCCACGCTGATTAAGACTTAAAGGGACGTATTACCACTGCAGGTTTATGGCTTAAAGTCTTATTATGAAAAACAGGGGCATCTCTCAGAGGATTTTTTATTTATTCGCAGCGAGGCAGGGATTTAATAGTTCGAACCTCTTTGAGTATTTTGTTTGTCAGTAATAGTGCGACAATAGTTTTTCTTGGCACTTGTTATGTGGAGTAAGTTTATGTAATCGTATTTTTCCCCTCATGATTTGCTATTTAATTTCCCTCATGTGTTCCTTCTCTTTGTCTCACAGTTTACTTCCTGATTTATTTTTAATTCCTTGTTTTTTTCTATATTTTTTTTCCACCTGGATTAGTGTCTGAGTTCACCTGATGTGAATGAATCCCCCTGCAGGCTGTCATGTGTTTTTGTTGTTTCATTGTGTGGTGCTTTTTGTTATCTAAATTATTTAAAGCTATTTGTTTTAACGTTCCTGTCTTGCCTAAATTTTGGGATCATCTTTTGAAGAATTGTGACAGGCAAGGTAACAGAGGTAAAACAGAGACTAGAAAGTCACAGCCAGAATATATTTTTAAAAATTTTTTTTATGTTAATAGAGTTCCTTAAAATTTGGACATAACAGCCGAAGTATAGTTCTGAGTCAGCTTCCTAAAGAACAAAGATATTTGGGGTCACTTCTAGTTCTATTGAATCTTTATGTTGAACATGTTAATTAAGTACAACAACAGAGAAATAAAAAGAGACAAACAAACAATGCAAAACAAACGAAAACAAAGCAACTACAACTACAAATAACTTACATGTTCAAAAAGGAGCAGGAAGACGTATAAGCTTATTTAATCCACCGCTTTTCCCCACCTAGTAATCAATAGTCTACAATGTGTCTTCCTGTTTATGCCGTCCATCAGAAATACCTCATTACAATTACATTACATGTTACCTATATTTTACATACATACACATATACACTTATATTTGATAACCCCAGTAACATGTCAAGGATACACAACCTACAGATATATATACCCATACAAACATGCCCGTGCACCTGCACACACATAAACACACATCACCATTATGAAAATATTAGACGAGAACACCCAGTCAGAGCCCCACCTCCTCCCTGTACCTTTGTACCGCTTTTTAAACTGACTCATTGCTTAATTTCTTTACTTAGTCTATTCGACAGCTTCACTCCACACAGAGATGCAAAAACATTTTAGTGTTGTACAGATACAGGGATGTTTTAAATTTAATTCCCCCCTCAAATTGTATCCCTGTTCCCTTTTAGAGAACAATTTAAGAATATTGTCAGGAAGTAGGTTGTTTTTTGATTTATACATAAGTATTTTTCTAAGATTGTGTCCAATAATCATCACAAACCTCGTATTTTATTTGGCATTATAAATATAATCACAGCATCGGTGAAGTATTCCAGTCTGGTTTTAAAACACATCATAGCACTGAAACTGCTCTTTTAAAAGTTTCCAGTGACCTTTTAACTTTTACTGACTCGGGAGATTCCGCCATTTTAATATTACTAGATCTCAGTGTTGGTTTTGATACAGTGGATCATAGCATTCTTATCTCACGGCTGGAACAATATGCTGATATTAAAGAGACTGCACTGGATTTGTTGGTTTAAATCTTACCTATCTAATCGATCCCCAAGGACCTCGCTCTTTGGTGGGGTTCCACAGGGATCTATTCTTGGCCCGGTTCTCTTCTCAATTTACATGCTTCCTATGGGCCCTATTTTTAAAAAATATGGTGTCTCCTTTCACTCTTATGCAGATGATTCACAGATCTATCTCCCACTGAAATGCAAATCTATGAACCCTCTGAAGCAACTGTTCGATTGTCTTGGCTTTAAGTTTTCTCAATCTAAATAAACAGAAAACTGAGATCATTGTCTTCGGCCCTAGTGACCATTACGACCATGGCGCCTTAGAAAATTATAAAAAATCATTTGCGAGAAATTTAGGTGTGATTTTTTATAGTAATTTAACATTCGATAAACAGAAAAATAATGTGATCAAGACCAGCTTCTTTCACCTCCGCCTACTTGCAAAGGTGAAGCCATTTCTCTGTTTCAGAGACTTTGAGAAAGCAATCTATGACATTATTGCATCTCGCCTCGACTTCTGCAACAGCCTCTACTCTGGTGTAACTTCGTCATCAATTGGTCGACTACAGCTGGTTCAAAATGCTGCAGGAAGGCTTGTGACTTGCATGCGCAAGTGAGAGCACATATCCCCTATACTTGCCTCGCTACACCGGCTGCCAGTTGGTTTTCAAATTGATTTTAAAATCTTGACACTTGTTTTTAAAAAATTGCATGGACTAGCTCCTATATATCTCTCTGATCTTCTAAATCAGTATACTCCGGCGAAATCTTTGAGGTCTGCAGACCAAATGCTTCTAGTTGTCCCTAAGTCTAGATTAAAACACAGAGGAGATGTGGCTTTTGCTGTGGCTGCTCTGAAACTGTGGAATAAACTGCCTTTATATATCAGGACCTCTCCAACACTGGATACTTTTAAAACTCATCTAAAGACCCATTTTTACTCCTTGGCTTTTAAGTCGGTATGAGTCTGTCATTATTTTTATTCTTATTATTTTCTTATCCTTGATTTTACTTTCCTTTTAAATT
This sequence comes from Aulonocara stuartgranti, assembly GCF_965226115.1. Classification (NCBI taxonomy): domain Eukaryota; kingdom Metazoa; phylum Chordata; class Actinopteri; order Cichliformes; family Cichlidae; genus Aulonocara; species Aulonocara stuartgranti. Next base: position 11,579,436 of record NC_138940.1, on the reverse strand, counting down.
TTATCTGATTATTCTATTGTACAGCACTTTAGTCAACAGTTGTTGTCTTTAAAAGTGCTATCCAAATAAAATTGATTTGATTTGATAATTTGTGCAGTGAGAAAATGAACCTGTGAATTTTAGTATTTTTGATTTAAAGAATAGTGGATCTGTATGATCTCTGTAACCAGTTTTATGGATTATCCTTATGGCCCTTTTTTTTTTCAATATGTGTCATGATTCGGCTGCGTAACAGAGGCAGGTGAGGACCCAAATGCAAACTCACGGAGACACGAGGAATAAACTCAAAAGCACTGCTTTATTGCAGAAGTACAGGGAAAACAGAGAACTAAACTAAACTGAGAAATGATTAACTGAAACACGAGGAAACACCGCCATGAGGGAGGACGCGACACGGAATGGAGGGAGACGCGGACATAAATACACAGAAGGATAACGAGGGACTTGGGAGCACACAGCTGACACAGATAATCCTAACGAGACAGGGCAGGAGCAAACACAGCATGATGCATACTGATGGGAGACTGTCAAAGTAAAACAGGAAGTACACAGAGGCGCAGACATAACAGGCTGGGGAAAACATGGAATAAAACACAAGGAGGAGAAACGAGGCATGGGGACTCACAGATACGTGGAGGGGGACACGGGGTAAAATCGCGAGGGGAAATCTTATAAACTAAACTGAACAACCTAGGAACCATGGAATAAATAAAGAACAAAATACAAAAACACGAGAAAACTAAGAACGCTGGGTCAAAATGACCCAGGACCATGACAATATGAAGCCCCAATTTGTGGTCCAGAATGTGTCTTACTTTACTCGAAATTGAAATACTTCTTTAAATTTTGTTATGTATATGATTTATATGAGACTCCCAGTGTATTTTATCATCTATTATCACACCAAATAACTTGTGTTCAAGAACTCTTTCAATTTCCACAACATCTATATGAATATGCACTTGTGCGTTTCTTTGGGAATTCCCAAATAAGACGATTTTAGTTTTACTTAGATTTAGTGATAGTGTGTTCCTGTCAAACCATTTTTTAATTTTGCACATTTCTGATGTAATTTTATCAAGCAGCTCCTTTAGATTACCCCCAGAACAAAAAATATTTGTGTCGTCTGCAAATACTAATTTTAACATATCAGCCTTACAAATATCATTTAAATAAATAATAAATAATTCTGGACCCGGTACAGAGCCTTGTGGAGCAACATATGCAATGTCTAAGTATGATGAGAAAAAGTCACCCAGCTTTGCAAATTGTTTCCTGTCACTTAAATAATCCCCCCCCCCCCCCCCCCCAGTGCAATACAACCCTACGGAGCCCCGCAAGGGACACGTGAAAAGAAGAAAATAAGATGAACTTTTGCGAGATTTCGCAAAAGTTTTGCGAGCGCTCGCAAAAGACCCCGCTACTTTTTGATAGTGGTTCTGTTGAAGGGTGCGGTCCGGTACAGAGCAGACATGGAGGAGGATTTAGAACATTTCCTGCGGTCAAGAGAGGTCCCACAAGAGGACATCATACACATGCAACAAGACAAAGTACGTATAAAATTCAGTAAATGAAAGAACAAGATAGCATAAAACACCGGGGTTGAGAAGGTGAGCGACTTGTTGAAAAACAGAAGTTGTATATGCAAGCCTTTAATGTTAACTCTTATAAATATGTTCAGGTTAACTAAACATAACTCGTGAAGGGCACGTATGTTTTAAAATTTCATATTGTTATCTGGCTGTGCCGTTACCATGGTAACATGGACGCCATGGCACAAATTACTTGGTGGAACTTATCTTACTTATACCTTACTTCACGAAATAGTTTTTAGTAACGTGGTATATAAATATCTACTACTACTACTATACTAATACTACTACAGCAACAGTAAATTAATAAGAAAGAAACTGACAAAGTAGCTTTTGACAGTGATCATGAACAGTGATTAAGAACTCTCTTTCTAATACATTTGCAAACTGTTTAATTACCAATTGTTGGCTAGGCTTAAATAATACTAAATCTATAACCAAAATAACTAAAGATACTTTGAATCTACCAACACAACACTGACCGAACCCTATCTTTTGCTGAAGCATTAGCATGAATTCCTTCCTGCTGCAGAGTACAAATAAATAATATATTTATAAATGTGCGGTAGTGTGGCTTCCTAGAATAAAACTAGAAACTCGATTTCATTAATAGCATTTCTCTAATGTTTTATGTCTGCAGGTGGATAAGGCAGTGCTGTCCATCTGTGAGGCGTAGGAGGAACTTCATCAGGCCAAAATGGTAATGTTATATATAAATTGTCAGTGCAACCATGGTTTGGGAACAGAGAGACAACTAAAATTAGACAATAAATTTCAAACATATTCAGAACATTGATATTTTGGAATCTATATAATTCATTTACATTTCTTATGGAATATGCGTGTTTGGTCTTGTCTTGTTTGCCTTTAGAGTCAAGCAACCAACTTTCCCCATCAAATTCAGGAAATCCACAGAACCCCCGACATGTGTGAATTTGCAGGATGAAGGTTGTTGATGATCTTTTGGCTGTATTTATGGACAGTAACATAATGAAGGTGACTTTAAAGATGAACTTTGTAAATGAAAATCCTGTTGATGATGCTGGGGTGTCAAGGGAGGTTTACACTGCATTTTGGGAGCAATTTTTGGAAGGTGTGAAGGTGAAAATGAACTGAGGCCAGACTTTTGTGAGGCAGGATGGCAAGCATGGATGGGGTCCCACTTCCTACCACCGACGAACAACATGCAGCCTGCCATTGAAACAATGGTTCATAAGGCCATTCTCCAAGAGCCAAAGTATATAATGGATTGCTTCTCCACACCCATGGCACGTCTGCAGCTGAAACTGTCTGGCAAGGAAAATTTGTTGTCTCTGTTTGAGACAAAGAAGGCCACAGGCAAAAGAGTAGTGCAGCTATTTAAAACAGCAAAATTGATGCTGTCTCAGGCAGAACAGACAACCTTTAACCATCTTCAGCGTTATGTCAAAAACGCTGATGAAACAAAAGCTGAAAAAATCCTGCGCTTCTGCACTGGATCTTCTGTCATCTGTGTTGACAAAATTTTGGTGTGCTTTAATGCTGAAACTGGGCTCAACAGAAGGCCTGTTGCTCATACCTGTGGAGCCACCCTTGAAGCTCCATGCACTTACAGTTCTTATCCTGAATTTCTTTACTTTTTTTTCCGCCCTCACCCAACATGGAGACAGACATAAATAGACACTGTACCCACAATCACACTCCCCAAGCGTACTCTATATCCCAGGTCTAGGTACCCTTGCTCCTGGAGGGGGAAACTGCACCCAGACCCAGGCAGTGTTACCCTCTTCCCTGGGGTGGAGAGAAGCAGACCGTCCCGAGGAGGCCCCACATTCCAGACCCCAGTCGGACGGCCAACTCCTCTGTTTAAACTTGTTATCGGATTTAATATTTCTTGAACAATCAAGATTGTAGCCCAGGATTTCACACTGGATTAAATAATATATGTAGTTAATTAGAAAATATTGCTACATTTTTTGTTACAGATTATGCATTTCTACTGTCTATGCTTCTCTGTAATTAAAGTGCTTGGGAACACAGGCAGTCTATACACAGATATTGTCACTATGCTTTTCTGTCAGTTCCAGTTTTGTTGTCTGTGCTACATAGTCAGAAAAAAAAATAAATTGAAAACATTTCAGTTTGTCTTGTACTTCAAAAACGCATATCATTCTTACAGAAGTGGTGAGTGTTGCCAAAACAGCATTTGAATGAACTTGCTCTTCATCAACAGGACAGGTGGGTACAGAGAATTTAACATCCAGCTGATAAAATCAGCTTCAGGTAGATTAATTATCTGAAATAATAATATTTTTAGACTGAGAAACTTGAGTTTACAAAAATGTCAAAGTGGCCCGGGCCCCCCTCAGGTTCTGATGCCCCTTAGTACAATTTTGTGTAGCCTGCCAGTGTGACAGTTCACGTTATAGTATATATAAAGCAACAAAGCAAAACAGAACTTCTCTTCAATTTTAACCTATATTCTAGCCAACATAGATAACTAAATATTTCAGTCATTAACAGCTGGTGTCAATAAATGCTAACTCAGTTTAAAAATATTGATTATTACAAAATACTCAACATAAACCACCTTTATCTGAGTAAATACTGTACATTAAAACTCCTAATACATTAAATAAAATAACAATAATAAAAATTTCGACATCAGTTTTTCCTCTTAAAAATATAAGGCAGAAACTGGCCTTCTCTTTCAGCCAGTTACTTAGACAAACTAGCCTGTTCACATTTTCAGAGCTCAAGGCAGCTCTCTTTTTTGTTACTATGTGACATGTGATGTCTGCAGGACAGACAACTGTGGGTGGCTCCCTGCTCGATTGGACCACCACTGCAGCGGACAGTCTTTCTCGCTGTTGGTGGATTCTGTTCTGTACAAACTCAGGGCCCTGTTACACAGGGCTTCCTCGTCTGAATCAGAGTCTGAAGACAATGAAGAGAGGAGGAGGCTCTTTGTCTTTGCTGGCTCCTTTGTGGTGGCATCTTTACACTGTTCCTGCAGCAGGGCCTCAAAGCTGGTCCAAAACTCTTCTTGCTCTCCCCTTAAAAGACACTTTATATCCTTAAAGCGTGGGTCAAGCACAGTATCTATCTTGAAACACTGATGGTTGAGTGTACATTGGGATAGGTCCTTTGTGAAGACAGTCTTAAATTTCACCATGTAGTTTGAGTCATCACCTCCATGGTGTCATGCAGGTGGCAGAAAGCAGGTAAAACCACTGAACATGAGACGTATGTCTCACCTCCAAGAAGCTCAGTCACAAACCTGTAGCAGACAGTTCAAGAAAGGAATTATTAATCTATACAATAACTATCAACTGTAGAGCTTTTTGAAGAAACAGGAACAATAAGTTAAAAAATTGTTTTATGTACCTGCATGGCTGAAGGACGATCGCCAGCTTTTGGAGTTTTATCAGCTCTGATGGAGTTAAAATGACTAGCTTGTGCCTTTGTTTGTCTAAAGCAGCAAAAACTTCTTCAGTAGAAAAGAAACCATATGCAGCGTTGAATTCCAAGGTGTGGAAACATCCTGTATGAGTGGGTCTGTTGGCCCAGTCTTGTTTGCTCCTGGTGTAGTTCCTCCATATTAGCAGGGCTGTGTTTAAACTGACCCACTATCTTGTGACATTTTGCTAATCCATCACTAAACACTATCAGCAACAGTGACAGTGATGGTTCTTTACAAGATGTGAGAAACACAAGGCATGTGTTGAAATGGGAGGTGTCTTACTGCAGCCACCATGGTTCGTGCACTGTCTGTTCCAATTGTGGTGACCTTATGTTGAATTCTCCATTCCACTGCCACAGAGAGAAACTGGTCAGAGCAGTTTTCGCCATAGTTTCTGGTGTTTGTCTTCTGCACAGTCAGGACTGTAGATTCCATGTCCCATCAGTGACATCAACAATATGTGCAGTGACTCCCATGTAATTAGAATTACTAATTGAGTCCAATGATTGCCAGTAAGAGCCACAAAGTCTGCTTTCTGTAATGCATCTAATTTTGCTTTCTTTTCGGTGTCATAAAGCTGTTGAATTTTACTTGAAATAGTCTTTTGGCACAGCAGTAGGAAAGTTGGATCACCTGACGCTAACTGTAGCACATTTTCTAACCCCCATCTTCTACCACTGATAGTGGTCTACAGTCCAGAGCAATCCATTTGGCCAGAGAATTTGTGAGTTTGCCCGATGTTGATTTACTAATTTTGGTCCTAAAGTCAGTCGTGCCATCAAGATTGGGCTGCTGACACCTTTTTTTGATACTCAAACTGTGACTGCTAGCACTAACAGCTCCCACAGTTTCTGTGCTCGCTGCAACATGTTTTGCATTTAGATGGTACCGTAAGGTTGAAGTGCTTCGGTGGTATGCAAACTCCTTTTTGTACAGTTTGCACAAAACCACGCTTTTATCAAGGCTTCTGTCAGGTAGTCTTTTGAAATGAAATTTGCCTCCAATCAAACCTAGCATCGTGCTTTCTTCTGATTCTTCCATTTTTGTAACACTGATGTGTGCATCAGTGTGATCGCTGTATTGACAAAAGTTCCCCTTTGCTTGGAATGCAAAGAGTGATTAAATGTGTTATTATTATTTTTTGCGTTATTTTTTTCAGATTACTGAATCGTAATTAATGCGTGGGAGTGTCATACATATGAACAGTATTAACAGAGAAAAATATATAAAATGTACAAATATACAAACCAGTGTAAAAAAGTTAATATGTAATAAATAGTGTTATGTATGTACAGTTGGGTTGTTGCACATAGAATTTGGTATTGCACAGTGGTGGTTCATAGAGAAAATGGGAAAAATTGGGTGGGGGGTCTGTGTTATCGGTGCATGTGTGAGTTCAGGGTGGTTATGGCCTTTGGGAAGAAACTGTTTTTGGGTCTGTGGGGTTTTGTGCTGATGCACCTGTAGCGCTTCCCTGAGGGAAGCAGGCTGAACATGTTGAAACCAGGGTGGGAACTGTTATTGATGATGTTTGCTGCTCTGCTGAGGCAGCGGGAGGAATAAATGTCCATCGGGGGGGAGAGGGCAGCCGATGATCTTTTACGACCGCTGAGATGTTCTCTGTCCAGGAGATGTCAGCAGAGATGAGGACACCAAGGAACCAGAATGAGAGAAGCCATCTGTCCCACTTTAGATGGAACAGCTGTCATAGAAATCTGGCCAAAATGTGACTATCCAGAGTTGAGATCAGGAGGCAGAGTTGCTGCCTTACACACCTATCTGCATCTTCTCTCCTCTCTCCATCACCCCAAAACCTCACCCGCTTAGTGATGGTGTCTGCTCCCAGAGCATCAAAAAACAAGCTAAAATGAGGCTTCCACTTTGGTGGTTTCATCTCAGCTTTTTGCAGATGATGTGATTCTGTTGGCTTCATCAGGTGGTGGCCTCCAGCTCACACTGGAGTAGTGAACAGCTGAATGTGAAGCAGCACCTATGAGAATTACCACTGAAGCTAAGCTTATATATATATATATATAAGCATGTATTTGCATTATAGAGGCCACTAGTGCTGACCAAGCTGCCATCTTTCTCTCTTCCCGTCTTTCAATGGCTGCTTCAATTTCAGCTTGAACCTCCAAACCGCAAGTAAGTAATCATTTTTTGTCATCTTTTCTTGCTGTCCCACTGGACTGGACATTAGTTTAGTTTTTTTAGCTACATCTGGTGAAGTTGTGGTAAAATGCTGGTATTAGCCTATTCGTCATAGCAAGCTAGCCTGAAGCTAATATTTGCTAGATTTAGGGACACCCGCGTCTCTTCAGGAGTTGGAGGCCGGTGTTCTAGGAGCGGATCTCAGGATCTCAACAGGCAGTGTTGGGCAGTAGCATAATACATGCACTGGCGTTACGTATTTAAAATACAAAATATGAGTAAATGTATCCGTTACAGTTACTGTTCAATAGGTGATATTGAGAATACAGTTAGTTTGTTGAAATAAATGGATTACATGGCGGTATTTTCCTATTTCATATGTTAGGCTATGGTCTCTCTATTTTTGGTAATTCCACGCCGGTGGAAACCCAAACAAAACACGCAATAAGAGCCTCTAAAAATTATTATACAAAAATTATTTAATATGAAGGCAATAGCAGAGTGTTACAGGCATCGCCCTAAACAATGTAGCCTCATGGGCAGTGTAGTCTGTGCTGCAGGGAGAATGGACTGCCATACCCGTTATGTGTCTGTGAGCGAGGGAGGGAGAAAAAGGAAAAGTACGAGCTGTCACGGAGCAGAAACGGGAGCTGGAAGCATGTAAATATAATAATAACCACTAAAGCCAAAAAGAGTGCCTGACGAGCCCAGCTGTAAGTAAGCTGTTAAGACTCGACTGTACATCGTGTTCGTGTTTTCCTCCGAAACATTAAGCAGCCTTTCAACGCCTCTCTCTGTCTCTCGCTAGCAAACTTTTTTCTTTTCAATATATACATGTCGACATACACATTTGAACTTGAAACTTGAAACTTGCCAGTTACCTCTTCACCTTAACATATTATAGTTTATTTCACCACAAAATCACGAAACCTCTCAGGTATCTTTTTAGCCCTCTGTGATCTACTTGATCTCTCTGGCCTCTAGGAGCCCTCTTGTGGTGTTGGAGTGAAGGTGTCAGTCTTTGTGGGTGTTTCACCTTCCTCCCTTTCAGGTATTGTATTTTGTTCGTAGTGTCCTTCTCTGGTCTCATTTGTCTCGTATTTCTTCACGTGTTGTATTCCGGTGATAGCGAGCTCCTGTTGGTGATTCAATAATGACTTGGTTTCCAGTTCTGCTTGCAACTTTGTGTGGTGTTGCGTTGAATGGTGTTGTAAACTTGTCTACTTTGTCTTGTTGAACCAGCACTGTGTCTCCCGTGTCAACTTTCGAATACTCAGCTCCCCTTCGTTCATCAGCAGAAATCTTTGATTTTCCTTTCTGTTCAGCGTCTCTGTCACGCACATCCAACTCCATTGTTTTTGCCTCACTGATGTTCGGTAACTTTCCTCTCATTTTGCGGTTGAACAGGAGTTCTGCTGGACTTTTGCCCATGGTTGGATGCTCAATGCTGCGATACACTGTTACATATTTTCTTAGCTCTCGCTTCCAGTCAAGTCCTTCGGCTTGTGCAAGCCTGATTCTTTTCATCAATGATGCATTTTGACGTTCCGCTTCTCCATTTGCTTGAGCCCATTTTGGTGTAGTTCTTATATGTTTGATTCCATTAGTTTCACAATATTCTCTGAACAGCTCAGATTTGAACTGTGGGCCGTTATCAGATTTGATGGTAACTGGTAGCCCATGTCTGCTAAATATACAGTCAATAGAGTCAATGACTTTTTCAGCAGTTGTAGATGACATTACATCATACTCATAGTACCGACTGTAGTAATCTATCAGTACAAGTATTGAGTAATTCGAAGGTAGTGGTCCCAGTAAGTCTACCGCCACATCTCGCCATGGTCCATCCGGTAAAAGTGTGTTTCTCAGTGGTTCAGGTGGATCTGGTCTGGCTACTATTTGACATCCGTGACAAGCTTTATAAAAATTTTCTGCAGCTTTGTCCATCCCTGGTCACCAAACTTTTGTTCTGAGATGCTGTTTGGTTCCAACAATTCCTAAATGTCCTTCATGAGCTAGGGAAAGTGCTTGAGCTCTGAGTCTGTGAAGGTTCTCAGTCATCCAGGTCATCGTAGTCAAAGGAGCTTGCAAAGAAAAGCGTCTGGACTTCTTTAAGTTACTTGAAGACGTTTCACCTCTCATCCGAGAAGCTTCTTCAGTTCTAAGGTCAAATGGTGGAGAGTCCCAGATATAAACCTAGTGGGAGTATCCCTCCACAGAGGGGCAAAAGGACCGCCTGATGATCCTCTAATCGCCTGAGCCAAGGTGTGAAACTGGGTGTGGGTCCCAATCAGCCAGAGTTTCGGGTGAGTTCATTGTGAAACCTGGCCCCACCTTATCATGCGAATTCCTGGGATCAGATGGCCCAGGATGTGAGTGGGCGTTAAGGCGTCTGGGAAGGGATCTCAAAACTGGATTATAGATGGCAGAGAGTTGGTGTCATAAACCACCGCCTCTGTTCAAAGATGGTCGCTCACAGTGGACATAGATGGCTTCTTTCACTCCTCTTTCAAACCATCTGTCCTCTCTGTCCAAAATGTGAACATTGGCATCCTCGAAAGAGTGTCCTTTATCCTTAAGATGCAGATGGACTGCTGAGTCTTGTCCTGTGGAGGTGGCTCTTCTGTGTTGTGCCATGCGCTTGTGAAGTGGCTGTTTGGTCTCTCCAATGTAGAGGTCTGGGCATTCCTCGCTGCACTGTACAGCATACACCACATTGTTAAGTTTGTGTTTTGGCGTTTTGTCTTTCGGGTGAACCAGTTTTTGTCTGAGCGTGTTGCTGGGTCTGAAATACACTGGGATGTCGTGCTTGGAGAAAACTCTCCTGAGTTTTTCTGATACACCGGCTACATAGGGGATGACAATGTTGTTGCGTCTGTCCTTCTTATCCTCCCTCACTGGTGTCTGATCTTCTTTTCTGTGCCTCTTTGCTGACTTTAAGAACGCCCATTTAGGATAGCCGCACGTTTTGAGTGCTTCCTTTACATGTGTGTGTTCCTTCTTTTTTCCTTCAGGCTTAGAGGGAACATGTTCTGCCCGGTGGTGTAGGGTCCTGATTACTCCAAGTTTGTGTTCCAGAGGGTGATGGGAGTCGAACAGGAGGTACTGGTCCGTGTGTGTGGGCTTCCGGTAAACTTCGATGTTGAGGTTGCCATTCTCTTCAATGTGCACAGCGCAGTCCAGGAAAGGCAAACAGTTATCCTTTGTGTCTTCCCTGGTGAACTTGATGTTTTTATCCACAGAGTTAATGTGCGCAGTGAAGGATTCCACTTCTTGTGTCTTGATTTTGACCCAGGTGTCGTCTACAAATCTGTACCAGTGGCTCGGTACTCTTACTTTGAAAGAGCCAAGAGCCTCCCATTCCACTTCCTCCATGTAAAGGTTGGCTACAATAGGTGACACGGGGAGACCCCGTGTCCGGCGACGCTTATCACCGCCATCTGCTCCTCCACGCGTTCACAATGTGAAGCCACCTCCAACGTGCGAGTTAGGGTTAAGCCTGGACCCTCCTCAAGCAGCTTTCTCCGTATGTATTCAGAAGTGCATTTACTCAGGATAGCGTCCCGTATCTGGTTATCATTGTCACCTTGAAAGTCACAGTCTTTTGCAGCTCGCCTTAAACGTGTACAAAATTGTTGCACAGTCTCACCTGGTGTTTGGGACAATTTGTGGAAAAGTTTGGCGTGCGTATGCTGCATTCACTTGAGGAACAAAATAAATGTTGAGAGCAGTCACCGCAGCGGTGTAATCCTTCGCCTCTCCCATCTGTGGTAGAGTGGAGAAGACGTCCTGCACGTCCTGTCCGGCCAAGTGCAGTAGAAGAGCGCGTTTCCGCTGTCTGATCGCGTCTGTAGCATTATCCGTCAAAATAAGACCTTTCCCATCAGCAAACAACTCGAAGGATGTTAACCACCGTGTCTCGGTCCAAGCGTAGCTGGATCAGTGTAGCAGGCGAACGGTTGAATACCCGACTTTTCCATGTTAGCCCACAAGTTTTCGCTAACACCGTGCCGCCGCTGGGTCTACTTCTCACAAAAACAAATCCAGGTCCATGTCATCCTCGTCGCCATTGTTGTGTGCCCACCTTATTACTAAATTAGGCCGAGCACTCTGAATTAAATCAGGACATAAAGCATGGTCTTTATCTTGCTTTATTGAATACTGTTGATCTGACAACTAGCCACTTAACGGGGCCTCCTTCGGACAACCACAATCCGGTTCAAAAGTCATCCCATTAAGACATAGCCATATCTCAGTACATGACAGCATCAAATAATGCAAAGCGCAGCGGTGGAATGACATCAGTCTTAGATGTAGCACAGCAGAATGGATTCAGTCTAAAAATGGCAATCAAAGAAACGGGCAGCAGTATTGACCGTAAGGAGGTTTACGATCTACTTTGTCAGCAGTATCCGCGTCTGAAACGATGGATGGAGAGTAGATTCCCTAAAAATTCTTTTCAGGAAGCACTGAAATACAGGAAGGAGACCTTTGGAAAGAGCCGACAGTCTTTTACTGAAATTCGCAGTGTTATGTTGCTGCTTGAACTGAGCGAGTCAGTTTGTCTCATAACTGGTTCCTTCATAAAGCAAGGCACAGGCTTTGTGCTATTTGACAACTTTGTCTTGACCAACGCCCACTTATTCGACTACTGGGTTAAATCAAACACACCTAACTGGCGTGAATTTGTAAACCTTAATAATTCTTGTATTTTTGAGAAGTTATCATGTTTCTGGTAAGTTACAATATTTCTGCTAAGTTCTGCTATGCTATTGTATTTCTGCCAAGTATTGTGTTTCCTCTAAGATATTGCAGTTCTGCTAAGTTATTACATTTTAGCAAAGTTCCTTTGCTTCTGCAAAGTTTGTACAATTTCTGCAACTTTTCAGCTTTTTCGGCTAGTTTTAGCAGACAGCTTCCGCTTTAGAGCATCCACACAGCATTTTCGCAGGAAATGCAAATTTTTCTAGTTGCATTTCTGCTAAGTTATTAAATTTTTGTTAACTTGATATGGTTCTGCAAAGTTATTAAAATTTCAACACCTTTTCAAATACAGACTTTGATTTCTTCAGCTTCTTTAGCTATTTTCAGCTGTTTTCAGCAGACAGCTTCAGTGTGTTACAGCATTCACACAGCATTTTCGCAGGTAATGCAGATTTTTCCAGTTATTATTTTTCTTCCACCTGAAATTATGAACCGAAGCTTTCCGACAACCCTCACATATGTTACACCATTTCGTGCAGCTCAATCGGGAATGGTGTGCTATGACTTTTGGTAGGGATTCGTCGCTCGGCTTACCCAAAATTCTCCAAAAAAGACCCCATTTTTCCCCATTCATTTCGATGGGAAAGGCCCGAAAAAAGGCGCCAACTCAGGCCACTTTGAATGCCTACCGCTCGGCCATACTTTGTCGCAGAAATATCATTTAAACTTTATACTGGTCACAAGACTTTTATTGACCGAATCCATGTTGCGATATATTTTATGGTTGTTTCACAAGAACAGTTTAAGTTTTAGGAAAATTGAGATTTTTCACAGAATGTTCGCGCCACTGTCAACTGCCATAAAACCAGATTGTGGAGAATAATTAGAAAAATTTGTCTTTCCCTTCCTGTCCCACCCAAACCGTTTGCCCTACATCTATAATTTATACATCAAAACGTAGCTATCGTTGTCTTCTTTCATCCAGAGGCTTCCTCATTGAGATCAGATTCACGGTTTTCTCACAAATGCCATCAAAGTACAGCCTCCTCCTCTCTGTCCCCCATAGATAACCATTCTAAAACTGCTCTCAATTTTCAGCTCAAATTTAACATCGCAAGGTGTCTTTACACTGTCACCACATCAGTATAATACACTCTACAGGCATGAAAATTTAATATGTTGTAGTCTGGAAGTTTCTGCCACTCATGGTGAAAGAATTTTTGTGATCGGACCTACAGTTTTCTCTTGGGAAGCATTTGTTTCAGAGTCTAATTCCTGTTTGCCTTTCTCTGTGTGTGTCCCATCCCCTCCTGCCACTCACAGGAGTTACTATCCGGTTGTTCAGTGATGACGCGACAAATCCTACTTCCGGATCTAAAGTAGTCTGCGTTTAATATGGCTTTTGTGTTGTTAACATGTTTAATGTTATGTATTTTCTTCTATTTGATCTCAAAAAGCTCCTAAAACAGTCAGTGATCACTGCTGACCTCCCTCGGCTTTTATTACCACTAATCATTTATTTAAGCTCAGTTTTTAAAACCTTAGGATGTAACTACAGCCCAGCCCATGCAGCAGTATATGAATGACTAACCTCGTATTGTGGATGGATTATCTCAGTTGTTCTCCTGGCTGAAGTTTGGTCCTTTTACAGCATCCTGCCATGCGATTACATTTGTTCCTGACCACCGAGAACACTCACCTTAACTTTTATCGAGTGGAAAAAAAGTTAGCTTGTTTATATTATGCTAACATAGCTGTGTCGCTAGTGGTCACGTAGCACATCATTATATACCAGCTAGCCCGACTTCAGTAACCCTACAAACGTCACTGCTGTTTAGTTTTCTGTCTTCATTTATGCTGGAAGTGATAGCAGAGCTGTACGTTTTAATTTGTTTCCAAAACCCCGCAGTCAGGACATGCTATATTGTATTTAGATAGAAGCTAGCGAGCTAACTTCCTGCTAACTTCTAACTCCGTTAAATGTCATAAATTCCGTTGTCATGGATGCCTGGAAGTTAAACTCAATTGTTACACCTGGTAGAGCAGAACGCTGATCATTTTATTAAAGATGAAAGACTTTAGACAGCTTTTCAACTCTCAGTAATGCCATAGTGATCGTTTGATATATGGACCTGCAGCGGAGTTTAGACCCAGACACGGCCAGTGACGTCAGACTGAACAATCGGATAGCAACCAGCCCTGTCAGCTGAGTACTGATGACTCTCTACTTAAAACTAAAAAAAAAAACAAAAAAAAAACATCCCCATTCTGTCATGTGACAATCTAATTGATCTTATTGGCTTACTGAGTGATGATGTCACAAGGACATCTTTAATACTAGAGCAGGGCGATATGACCAAAAATATTTATCACGATATACATTTGAAAATTTGCGATAACGATATAACTGACGATATAATTGACACTAGACAAAATACTTTACAACTCCTCAACTTTATTAGTGCAAAAAAAACCCCCATCAATGTATTTTCACTTAAACAAGCAGCTTTTTTATGTGCATTAAAGTTATGTAAAAAATTAACAGTGCAAATGCAAATTCCTTGCTGACAGTTTAACCAAAAGGCATTTCCAGTGGAAATTAGCCGACATATCCTCAGCATAACCATGTATAATATCCACAAAACTTAAAAAGAGGTTATACACACACAATACAGTAATATTATGTTGAAGCACAGTACGTATCACTCCGCGAGGCGCCTGCCTAATATAGCCGTAATGCTACTACAATCCATCAAGCGGTGCGGCTTCGTATCTTAGCAAAGTCGTACTGAAACATTTGACAGATTTTCGAGCGCCGTGTACCACATAAAATCATTTCGAGGTCAGTAAACACAAACAGAATTCATACATAAGGCACACGGGATTATAAGGGGCACTGTCGATTGTCAGAAAAATCTGCATGTCTTTGGACGGTGGGAGGAAGCCGGAGTACCCGGAGGGAACCCACACAAACACGGGGAGAACATGCAAACTCCACACAGAAAGACCCCGGCCTGATGGTGGAATTGAACTCGGGACCTTCTTGCTGTGCGGCAACAGTGCTAACCACTGTGCCACCGTGTCGTTAAGCTACTGAAACAGTCTTCTTGGATCTCTAATTCACCGCACATGAGAGATGCTTGAAGAAGAACCCAATTGGCCACCGTCATACTTTTTCCTATCGTTGCCCAACATTACACCCGTATTACCGTGAACGGTATGATATAGCCCATCCCTATTTAATACCTTTGATCTTTTGAAGTTCTGAAGTCCTTAAATAGGGATCAGAAGCAGCAATTTTAAAGCAGTTTGTTCACAGCCTTCAAACGTTCGACCAGAGATACATTTGGAAATATTTCCAAGCCTTTTCAGAGTCACTGTGCACAGGCTCCAACATGCGTCCACGAAAACGCCGACAAAGAAAAAAAGATAATGCTGCCTCTCCTTCGTGGTCTGGCCAGCTAATCTCTCCAGGAGAAATGACCATGGATGGTGTCTTATCAGTCCAAAGGGCATTACAGGAAAGTCAGAAGGAAAACTTCGACCTACATTACAAAGTTAAACAAATTGAAGAAGAGAAGCTTCAACTAGAGGAGAAGTGCAGACAATTGGAAGCACGAAATAAAGACCTGGAAGGAAAACAGCAACGCCAGCCTGATATAAAAATTATCAATGAGGGCTGGGGAATGAAGTTTCGTCAAGGACGAAAGAAGCTTTTTTCCTGTTTTCTTTCATCGGGAACACAGAGTGCTGAATTAAAAGAAACATCTGCCCAGCTTCAAGGAAAGAAAGCTACTATTGAGGAGATACAATGGGATCTCCAAAACAAGGAGCAAAAGAATCAGGTGCTTCAAGGAAAGCTCAATGAAGCTGAGAAAACAATTGAAAAAATCCGCCAACAGAAGACTGAACAGGAAATACAAATGGAGCACAAACTGAAAAGCATGAAGGAAACTTACGGAGATCTGATAGTCAGGTTTAATGAAACAGAGTGCAAAATAAAGAGCTTCTTGAAGAAAAAAAGCAACAGGAAGAAGAAAAATGTATTCTCCAGGACTTTGAGAGAAGGAATCTAGAACTGCGAGAATTTTGTAATAAAATGAAGGACAAAACATCTGAACTGGAAAGAGAAAAGAAAATACAAATGCAGCACAAACTCAAAGCCATGAGGGAAATGTACATAGATCTGAAAGTCAGGTTTGATGAAACAGTGCAAAAATAAAGAGCTTCTTGAAGAAAAAAAAGCAACAGGAAGAAGAAAAACGTATTCTCCAGGACTTTGAGAGAAGGAATCTAGAACTGCAAGAATTTTGTAATGAAATGAAGGACAAAACACCTGAACTGGAAAGAGAAAAGGAAATACTGGAAAAACAATGTTCAGAGATGCAGTGTACGATCGATGGAATAAGGAAAAAACACTCAGAGCTCATGAATGAGATGTTGTTGAGGGTCAGTGACTTGAAGAGCCAAATAACTGAAATGGAGGCACAAAAGCAACAACAAGAGAAAAAATGTGAAAACCTGCTGCGTATGCATCAAGAATTCAAGAGAAAAATTGACCTGATAGAAGAGATGCACAACAAAAAACAAGAGAGAAATACAGACATGTGCAAGGCAAATCGAATGGAGGAGGCAACATACAAAGATCCGAAAGAAAAGCCTAGAAAAAAACAAAAGCAGAATTAAAAGAAATGGAGCAAAAATGCAAGCAACTCGAGAAGCAAAATGCAGAAACAAACGATCAGTTGAGAACCCTTATCCTGGAGAAAAAAGCGCCCATGGAAAAATACCTGGAAACGAAGAAAAGAGGCTTCTGCTGGTTATTCAGATGATTTAGCCTCGTCCTCCTCCACCTGTGATCCATCTTAATTTTCACCTCTCCTGTCCCCCCTCTCCCTTTCTCTCTTAACACATATTCCCTACCTTCTTAATCTTTCTTCTTTTTTTCACCCTCACCCCCCAACCAGTCCCAGCATCTGTCCCCTCCTGAGCCTGGTTCTGCTGGAGGCTTCTGCCTGTTAAAAGGCAGTTTTTCCTCCCCACTGTCGCCTAGTGCTTGCTCAGAGGGGATTGTTGGGGTTTTGTCTCCTTCTCTCTCTCTCTCTCTCCCCCCCCCACTTCATTTACTTATTTGATTGTTTAACTTTTCTTTTATGTTGCTTCTGTAGTTACTTGTTTTACTTTTTTCAACTTATGTAACAAAATAATAAACCAATTGAATTTATCCTTTGAGTATTTTTCATCTAATCTTTACAGAATTAAGCTCTGTCTTTTTCATTTTCTTGTTAAAACTAGGGGTGGGTTTTTATAATCGATTTATCGATTAAAATCGATTCTGGCTTGGATAACGTAAAATCGATTCATTAAAATCCTGAATCGATTTTTTAATATTAATTTCTTTTGCCCGAAATGCCAGAATCTCAGGTGAAAGATCACAAAATTTCAACAACCACCAAACAGCTAAGACAGTAAATGAGAGCAGGTACATGGCTTCTGCACAAAGACGTAAACACACAGTGCGGACCCGCGGATCAGAATCAGTGAGATGTCGCCTTTCTCAGCTGACGGTCGGGGCTGAAAGCCGACAGCTTGCTGATTCTGATCCGCGGGTCCGCGCTGTGTGTTTACGCCCTTTTTGCGCTGATCATATGGCTGTTAGTTTTATCTCTCTTCATTGACCGAACCAGCAGCAAAAGAAGATCCAAACTACGCTTCACATAAACATCGTCATGAATTCCCTCTGACTTTTGCTGACTTTTCAGGATAAAAATCACACTTCATGCACAGCTCTCTCTCTCTCTCTCTCTCTTTTCTGCATTATTCGCTTGCTTGTTACGCACAAGTCTACCGTTGTTTACAGCGCTGTCGGCCGACGTTTTTTTTTCCCTTTTACTTACTTCCGAAAAGTAAACCTAATTTCTGCCGTTCAATATTGAACAAATTTAAACTTTTTAAAATTAAGCAAAATGCAAAACGCTTAGCCGTGTCTCTAATAAAACCGCTGTAACTTCAGAGGTAATGTTCATGTGTTGATTAATGGTTTTCTTTCGTTTTTGATGTACTGCAGAATATTTTTATAAAATCCCAGGCCAGGAAAATCACCTTCATGTTTTTCTGTGTTTTATCTTCAGCTACTTTGACACAAAGGCCTCTGCTGTGATGCTCACACCTTTGATAAAGTCTTGCGTGTGTCAGCTTCCTTTTAATAGATACAAAAATATGTAAATGTACTGATCTGAATTATAATATTTCTGACTGTCAAAATTTCCCAGATTCAAATCAAATCGAATTAAATCGAATCGTGGATCGAATCGATTCGGGACCTTGTGAATCGGAATTGAATCGATTCTAGAAATCAGTGACGATACCCAGCCCTAGTTAAAACTCCATAAATGGTGAAGTAAAAACCCTGGGATATGGTTTAAAACATTGAAATAGACTAACCAACTAGTCTAAAACTAAGAAGCACTTAAATATTACGTTAAATTGAAAACAGTTAAAAAGAAATATCCCCATTCAAAAATGTCATGTGATAATCTCATTGGCTTGTGGAGTGATGATGACATCATCACTCCAGCCGTTCAATAAGGCTGATAGAAGGGTACAAAGAAAGGGGCAAGGCAAACTGATGCAAAACTAAACTTTAACCTAAACTGGGTGAAAAAATACAACATGAAGAACCCTAACATGAACATGAACAAACCTGGACATGAATACATGAGACCTGGAAACATGGTGTGAAACAACAGACGACCTGATAAGGAACGAATGAAAACAGATTAAAAGCACACAGGAGGTGATCAGGGGTAGTGGAAAATGTTGGAGTCAAATTGTTAAATGTTGCCATTATTGTACTTAAATGTGTAAGTCTTGGTTCAAACCAGGGGTGATTCTAGGATCAGAGCTTTGGGGGTGCTGAGCACCCAGAGAGCTGCCCAGCCAGGCAAAATAAACTTTACTCGTCAAGATGAGACTTCTTCTCTGTCAGTCCCTGCATCCTTAAATGTCTCCAGTTGTCCCGAGTTCTCTATGACTGTCTCCTTGGTGCATTTAAACCCCTGTACCTCCCTGTCCTCGTCCTCTGTTGTCTTCGTCTCCGTTATCAGTCATCATAATTTTACCATCTCTGTGCAAGTCTGCAAATTTCTTTATTAAATCCTAAGATTCTTAAATTCATCAAGTCTCTCTGTGCCTGGTCCTCGTCACAAAACATGACATCACTGTTTTTTTAACACAATTTAATCCCCACATATGTGAAAGAAAAACACTTTTTTGAAAAGTCTGTAACAAAACCATCAAATCTGATAAAGTTTATTTAAATGCTGCAAAAGAAGAATGGATTGGAATAGAAAAAATACATATCCTAACCTTAATTACTGGGGGAGAATAATGAATGATGCTCATAGCGAGTAAAAAGTAAACTGAGTGCATTTTTTGGACAGAGATTCACTTTTAACGAGTATGTATAATATAATACAGATACATAAAACAATACTCCCAAAACCGAATAAATTATTACAAATAAATTATTACAAAATATTAATTAAAAAAATATAAAAATGGAGGCAACTTTGCCTGTGGTAGAACGTATACAATGCATGAAAAAATCTTTACTGCAGATACTAATTTTACTAATTTAATAATACTAATTTTGTGTTGTAAGATTGATGAGTTTCATGCTTTCATTGTGGTACTTGGGAGAGCTTGACATTTTATCAGGTGGTACACACTGTAAAAAGTTTGAGAAACACTGATAAGTGTGTGTGTGCTTTTGGAAAACATTTAAAGCTGCAGTACAGAATCTTTGAAACAAGCTTAAAACATTTTTAGAATATAAACAGAGCATCTGCTTCTCTTTACAGCTCCTCACTCCACCAGGGCTGTTTGGCACTTTCTGATAGTGTGCAAATGTGATGTACGTACTGCAGCAGTCATACAGACAACTGGACGGTCCAAAAGTTGGCCTATCTATTACTGGTTGAGGTTTTAGTAGAGTTGTGGCTGAACCACATAAAAATATATCATTAATTTTAATCTCCCCAATCAATTATAATGTTATGTTGAAATGTTGTTAGAGGGTCAAAAATGTTTCAACCCAGTTTGTTTTGCAGATTCTGTATAGCAACTTTAATATAGGGAGAACACAACTTCCAGATTGTGTGATTAAAATCAGGTTTTTTCTCTTTGTCAGTTTAACAGTTTCTGTTTTGCCCGTCTTCCTGTCTTCCTGACCTTGTACTTTCTCCTCACATTCCCCTATTTCCTCTCTCCCTCTTTGGACTGACAATCATACACAAATAGATTGTATTCAATTAGATGAAAAATTACATTAATATGAAAAACGTACTATTAAGATCACTAACAAAAAGTCCTCTTTGTCACGGGCTGAAAGCAGGGACTCAAGCACAGAGCAGGTTGATGTCTCAAAACACAATTTATTTACACACCCGTGCAATAATATATACAGTGACGGGAAATTCAGGGTTCCAGGGGATTAGGGGAAGGCTCTCTCTCTCTCACGCTCGCTCACGTCCTCACACACGTTCGTACCGCGGGGAGGTCACAGGTCCGGGAAGATAAGCTGGAACAGGGAAAGGGAGATATCACTCAAAAATCACGAAGGCATAAAGGTGTAAGACCACGGGAGCTGGAAAGGTAGACTAATGTCAGTAGCGCAATCATCCCGCGATGAGAGGATCTGTGACCCAGCCTCAAATAGAAGACGGATAATCAGCTGATCGCCAACAGCTGTGAGAGCCAAGGGCGGGAGCCAGCTGTGAGCCCCGCCCAGGCAGAGAGATAGGGGGAGAAAGAGAAAAAAAAACACAAGTGTAGCCTTGTGAGGCCGGCTGGGCAGGCACGGGGACCATGACACTCTTTCAACCAAAAGGCAAATAACCAAACCACATGAACATCTAATAAAAGATATAAACATTGAAACACTGATCCAACATTATTCTTGATTGACGGATCCTTTGATTTTACACTTTTACCTGAATGTGGCTCCTTTTTTTGAAAAAACTACCTTATATCCGTTATGAACCTGGCTGTCTCTCTGTACACACACACAGACAGCAGGAGTTATAAGGTTAATGAGCATTCAATCAGTTAGCTAGTTAGTATTCATTACAAACAGGACAGTGGTAACAACAGTAAGCTACGGACAATTTTAAGTTTTAGATTTTAAATAAGCTATATACATTTCAATGGGAGCAACAGGACGGTCAAATGTCGCTGATGTTACTACAGAGCAGGATGGATTGTAGGGCAGCAAACATAATCGGAAAACACGTTTTCAACACTGCAGGTTACCTGGTGTAATGTTTTTCAGCTAAAAAGAATCATGTTCTGACTCTTACCTAACATAAAGAGTAAGT
Source organism: Aulonocara stuartgranti (assembly GCF_965226115.1). Taxonomy (NCBI): domain Eukaryota; kingdom Metazoa; phylum Chordata; class Actinopteri; order Cichliformes; family Cichlidae; genus Aulonocara; species Aulonocara stuartgranti. The sequence goes on along the minus strand of NC_138940.1, from coordinate 11,558,170 downwards.
GAAGGTTAAATGCAGCTAATATATCCTGTTTTAAACCAGGCACTAACACCTCCGCTCCGCTGTGTCTCAGCCACCATCACTCTGGCAGCAAGAGCGCTAGAGCCAGAGTAGGGGAGAGGCGAGCTGGAACAAACCATTTTGGGAGGGGAGGGGTATCTATACTTTTGTTGTTGAAATGTTACGTCTCAACCAAGTACTGTATACTTTTTATATTTTTAGTAGTGTTTCACAAAAACAGCAAATATTGTCCAAAAAAAAGTAAGAAATCTTTGGGGGTGCTTTGAGTCATTGATTCATGAATCAAAAACTCTACTTAGAGTTAATTTTACTCTAAGTAGAGTCACATTCTTTTAATGTAACTCTGAGGTGTAAAATGATAGTAGTTAAAATCGAGTGTTAAAAATGAGTGTTTCTATGTCAAATCTGGAGGCGTTACAATGGAAACATTAACTCTTGACCTCTTAACTCTGAACTCCTACAGGGGCTATGACACACATAGTTCTGCAAAATCACTCAGTAGGATGTTTGTTCTAATTTGCTATGAGCTCAGAGTGCATCGAAAATAAAACTAATAGGCTATAAAGAGTGATATGAACATATTTAGAACTTACCGGAATTAAACTGTCTGGAGCACCAACAGATATTTGGAGATGGAAGAGAACTGGATATCAGCTTGTCTCACAGCTGCTATCCAGGCTAGACGCCTTCGTTTGGTAACATCCGATACACGAGCTGCCTCATGTTGCTTCCAGGTTGGGAAAGAATGAAAAGATAAACCATTTTCAACCTTATTCTCTTGCTGGTCGTGCGATCGAACATTGCAGCAGACCACACAGCAAGAACGAACCATGGCTGTTGTGTGTGCCTTCGCTCCTTTTTCGCTTGCGCTCTTTTAGACCCCCAAAATGGCGGATCGGGCCAAAATCCTTTCCACGCCCACCCCCGTGGCATCACGCTTCAAAACCCTATAGCAGGGGTGTCAAACTCAAATACACAGTGGGCCAAAATTCAAAACTGGAACAAAGTCGCGGGCTAACATTAATATTTATTGAAAAAAAAATCTTCTTCCAGATATAAGAATGAATCTTTTCTTATGGACTCAAACAAGTTTTGCTGAAAAACTGAATATGGAACAAGCAAAGCTTAATACTAAACAATATATATATTAGCTGTATAATACCAGTAGGCCAGCTCTAATAGTAATTTGGTATGGCTTCGCGGGCCAAATGTAATTAGGCTGCGGGCCAAATTTGGCCCGCGGGCCAGAGTTTGACACCTATGCCCTATCCGGTCGTAAAGTCTGACGTCACTAGCCGTGTCTGGACCTAAACTCTGCTGCAGGTCCACATATCAAACGATCACTATGGCATTACTGAGAGTTGAAAAACTGTCTAAAGTCTTTCATCTTTAATAAAATGATCAGCGTTCTGCTCTACCAGATGTAACAATTGAGTTTAACATCCAGGCATCCATGACAACGGAATTTATGACATTTAACGGAGTTAGAAGTTAGCAGGAAGTTAGCTTGCTAGCTTCTATCTAAATACAATATAGCATGTCCTGACTGCGGGGATTTGAAAACAAATTAAAACGTACAGCTCTGTTATCACTTCCAGCATAAATGAAGACAGAAAACTAAAAAGCAGTGACGTTTGTAGGGTTACTGAAGTTGGGCTAGCTGGTATATAATGATGTGCTATGTGACCGCTAGCGACACAGCTATGTTAGCATAATATAAACAAGCTAACTTTTTTTCCACTCGATAAAAGTTAACATGAGTGTTCTCGGTGGTCCGGAACAAATGTAATCGCATGGCAGGATGCTGTAAAAGGACCAAACTTCAGCCAGGAGAACAACTGAGATAATCCATCCACAATACGAGGTTAGTCATTCATATACTGCTGCATGGGCTGAGCTGTAGTTACATCCTAAGGTTTTAAAAACTGAGCTTAAATAAATGATTAGCGGTAATAAAAGCCGAGGGAGGTCAACAGTGATCACTGACTGTTTTAGGAGCTTTTTGAGATCAAATAGAAGAAAATACATAACATTAAACATGTTAACAACACAAAAGCCATATTAAACGCAGACTACTTTAGGCCCGGAAGTAGGATTCGTCACGTCATCACTGAACAACCGAATCCGGTTGTTCAGTTTAATGCTATGTATTTTCTTCTATTTGATCTCAAAAAGCTCCTAAAACAGTCAGCTAACTCCCTGCTAACTTCTAACTCCGTTAAATGTCATAAATTCCGTTTTCATGGATGCCTGGATGTTAAACTCAATTGTTACACCTGGTAGAGCAGAACGCTGATCATTTTATTAAAGATGAAAGACTTTAGACAGTTTTTCAACTCTCAGTAATGCCACAGTGATCGTTTGATATATGGACCTGCAGCGGAGTTTAGACCCAGACACGGCTAGTGACGTCAGACTGAACAACCGGATAGAGTAAATTCACAGACTCCGCCCCCAGCACCATAGGCTCCAATCAAAGCTGAAGTGAAGCCATTTCAGAACATTTTGCTCTACATATTTGAGTTGCTTGCCATGCTTGGTAAGTCATTTTTTCAAAGATTGTTTCAATTATTATTAGCTTTTACTTCTGTGGCTCTTTGGAGTGGAGACAAAGCTGTGTGAAAGGCATTAGCCATGTTGCTCGGTGATAGCATAATATTCTGTTTTAGCTAGCTGAAAGGTATTGTTTGCGGGCAAATACCACAGCCTTGAAAAAAAGCTTGCATGTGAATTTTCAGTCAAATTTTTGCCCCATTAATGCGGCTATGGCGTTAACGTCATTTTAACAAGATGAACACTGACGGCACTAATCCTAACCCTATATCTGTAGAAAAGCAAAATTGACTTTTCTGGAAAAGGTAAATATTTTCAGGGTTACATTTATTTTTAGTAGTAATTACAGGAAAAACAACCAAAGAAAGCTAAGCGTGAAGCTTAGTAAACTCTTCTTTCACTATCACTTAACATCATAAACGTATAAATGTAAGACGCATTTGTGGCTTTAGACAGTTAACTAGAAACTACAAGTTTCTATTAATGTGTACAGACACATCAGTAAAAATATTCTGAAATTATCCATTCATCTACCTGAATAACAGATTATAGACAGGTTGGTCCAAATCCAGAAAAAAGACCAGAGAAAAGAGTCTTTGTACAGATGAATTTCAAAATAAGAGCTTCCCTGTTACCCATCTCTGTTAAAATGCATCGCTGTTAATATGTTAAAAGTTCACAGAGACTTTTCCAGCACAGACAAACTTCCACATTTTGTTTTTGCATATGTTGCGTATACATGAAGTCGCAGAGCTTTATCAACTTTTGAGAGAAAAGTTTTCTTCCTTAAGCCGTCTCTAATCTCAGATGACTAATTTAACAGTAAGCGAACAGGCAGAATGTGACTGCCAGCGTTGAAAAGAGGATAAAGAAAGTTGAATTCTGCCTCGGCCATCAGCGCCGCTCCTCCTGACCTGCACATGTTTGCGCTCGCAGGGCATTTGTTCTGCTTGTCAAAGTCGCCATCCAATTGGGCGCCGCTCGTATTAGAGAGATCAGTGTATTTGCATGTCTCCACGATGGCTGCCTCGCTCGTTTCTCTTTGTGAATATAAAGCAGACAGAACTTAAAGCTGAGAGGTTTCATTACCGAGTCTATCGCAGCCGTGCAGTTTTGCCACACAAATTAAATTGTGCCACTTTGTTGAGCACCGACCTCGTCTTCATAACTGCAGCTTCATCTAAGCAGCCGTCAGCCTGCAGGGAAACTTTCCACCAAACGGACGTTGTGAGATTCACCTTTTTACATTTACTGTTAACCTGCAGCTCAAGCAAACCTAAAAGCGTCTGTTAGCTTTCATTAAAAGGTTTCAGGTCTCACTCAGGAAGCAAAACGTGACAAAATCTTAATAAGACACAGCTTAACGACAGAGATTTTCAGTTATTGTGAGAAATGTTGCTAATTGGGAAAAATGAAATAAAAGCATAACACAGCAAGGAGGTTTAAATGGGACGCAAAACCTGAAATATTCTCCTGCAGTGTTGTACATACAGGATGGAAAGTGAAACGTGGGTGAGTCAGGAGATAAACTGACAGCTTACAGGTGACGTGATGAGAGCGAAGGATATCAGCGTACATATGAGGCAACCTCAGCTAACTGGAGTCCTGGGGCCGTTTTTGTGCTGTTGGAGTCTTTTGGAGCATTTTTAATGACATCATCTGACCAGTTATTATTTTTATTAACATTTACAGTGGGGCAAAAAAGTATTTAGTCAGCCACCGATTGTGCAAGTTCCCCCACTTAAAATGATGACAGAGGTCAGTAATTTGCACCAGAGGTACACTTCAACTGTGAGAGACAGAATGTGAAAAAAAAATCCATGAATCCACATGGTAGGATTTGTAAAGAATTTATTCGTAAATCAGGGTGGAAAATAAGTATTTGGTCAATAACAAAAATGCAACTCAATACTTTGTAACATAACCTTTGTTGGCAATAACAGAGGTCAAACGTTTACTATAGGTCTTTACCAGGTTTGCACACACAGTAGCTGGTATTTTGGCCCATTCCTCCATGCAGATCTTCTCGAGAGCAGTGATGTTTTGGGGCTGTCGCCGAGCAACACGGACTTTCAACTCCCGCCACAGATTTTCTATGGGGTTGAGGTCTGGAGACTGGCTTGGCCACTCCAGGACTTTCAAATGCTTCTTACGGAGCCACTCCTTTGTTGCCCGGGCGGTGTGTTTTGGATCATTGTCATGTTGGAAGACCCAGCCTCGTTTCATCTTCAAAGTTCTCACTGATGGAAGGAGGTTTTGGCTCAAAATCTCACGATACATGGCCCCATTCATTCTGTCCTTAACACGGATCAGTCGTCCTGTCCCCTTGGCAGAAAAACAGCCCCATAGCATGATGTTTCCACCCCCATGCTTCACAGTAGGTATGGTGTTCTTGGGATGCAACTCAGTATTCTTCTTCCTCCAAACACGACGAGTTGAGTTTATACCAAAAAGTTCTACTTTGGTTTCATCTGACCACATGACATTCTCCCAATCCTCTGCTGTATCATCCATGTGCTCTCTGGCAAACTTCAGACGGGCCTGGACATGCACTGGCTTCAGCAGCGGAACACGTCTGGCACTGCGGGATTTGATTCCCTGCCGTTGTAGTGTGTTACTGATGGTGACCTTTGTTACTTTGGTCCCAGCTCTCTGCAGGTCATTCACCAGGTCCCCCCGTGTGGTTCTGGGATATTTGCTCACCGTTCTCATGATCATTTTGACCCCACGGGATGAGATCTTGCGTGGAGCCCCAGATCGAGGGAGATTATCAGTGGTCTTGTATGTCTTCCATTTTCTGATGATTGCTCCCACAGTTGATTTTTTCACACCAAGCTGCTTGCCTATTGTAGATTCACTCTTCCCAGTCTGGTGCAGGTCTACAATACTTTTCCTGGTGTCCTTCGAAAGCTCTTTGGTCTTGGCCATGGCGGTGTTTGGAGTCTGACTGTTTGAGGCTGTGGACAGGTGTCTTTTATACAGATGATGAGTTCAAACAGGTGCCATTCATACAGGTAACGAGTGGGGACAGAAAAGCTTCTTACAGAAGACGTTACAGGTCTGTGAGAGCCAGAGATTTTCCTTGTTTGAGGTGACCAAATACTTATTTTCCACCCTGATTTACGAATAAATTCTTTACAAATCCTACCATGTGGATTCATGGATTTTTTTTTCACATTCTGTCTCTCACAGTTGAAGTGTACCTCTGGTGCAAATTACTGACCTCTGTCATCATTTTAAGTGGGGGAACTTGCACAATCGGTGGCTGACTAAATACTTTTTTGCCCCACTGTATTTAACCAGGAAAAAATAAACTCTCAAGATAAAAAAATCTCACAAGAGTGTCCTGGTCAAGAAGGACAGCAGTACGATCATAGGTTTTATACATTAATGGCACATAAACATACAAATCCATAAACCGTAAGTGCAGTGAAAGAGTAAAAAATGAACCAAGACTTAAATGTCAGCATTAATAAAGAATATATATCAAAGGTATTTGTCTAATGTCAGAAACAAAAGGAAGGCAAAACATTTTGGTGCCTGAATCGACTCCATTCAAGTGGTTTAAAATTGCCTTCAATTCATTGGCATCAGTTCCTTCAGTTTTAGTTTATTCTGCAGCTGATTCCAGGAGGATGGAGCAGCAGATTCGAATGATCTTTTTCCAAATTCAGTGTGAACCTTTGAGACAGATTTAAGGAATAACTCTTGGGACCAATGACAATGACTCCCCAGACTTTTTTGATTATTGTATGTCTGTAAATAAGATGGGAGCAAACCTAGAATAGCCTTACAGATAAAGAAAATACCAGTGGTGGAGTCTACGACATGACAGAGCAGACAACGTACAGTGGTGAGTAAGAGCTTTAGAATTTATAATGGATCTCAGTGCTCCATGACAGACAGGATCCTGCACATGTAATCATTCACATGATGCATGCATATAAACAGGGGTGCACATAAGTGGTCCACAGGTGTGCATTCACTGTCAAAATAAAAGACGCGCGCCAGATATGAAGTTGCAACGCGTGTTTGCATACATAAGATTTTCTGGAGGAGGACAGACATTTGTTTAGAACTCTTAAAGATGTTGAAGAAGTAAGCTCCTTTAAGCAATTGCTTTGCTGTTCCTCCACCTCCAAAGAAATGTCAGAAGGAGTCTGAACCGCAAAAGAAGCACATATACTTGGAAAAATGGTTGCAGGAGGTGAGCTGGCTTCAAACAAATGATGAACGCACAGAGATGTGATGCAAAATATGCCGTCAAAATCCCACTCTAGCAGACAAAATTATTATTTTTGACAGCAAATACGCACCTGCGGACCACTTATGTGCAGCCCTGCATAAATCACATTGCCATAATCAAGTATGGACATAAATGTCCAAACAACTCTCTTTCTTTCCTTTAAGGACAAGCTGGACTTTACTATAAAATAAAAACCAACATGGGTGATGTCATGAGGGATACTCCCATCTTTTATATACAGTCTATAATGTTCTTTCTTTAAGTTTCTTCTTCACTGAAATAACAGTAAAGTTTAAAAAAATAAAATAAAACAAAGTATGTAATTCGTTTAAAAAGATGCTGTTTATCGCGTTATGGCTGAAAAAACTACAACTAGAATGCTCCAGCTCTGCGCAGCCTCAGTAGCATCTTTGAAGAAGGCAGCAGGCAGGTTGCTCCGGTGTGGGTTTGCCCTGCTTTGACGTCTTTTGCACGCTGTCCTGGTAGAGAGAGGGTGGAGGTGTTTCATAGAGGAGAGCCCTGCCGCCCTCTGAAGGCTTTATTACTGCACCGCATCACACAGAGAAAAAAAATATTAATACATTATATAGAATTAATTAAAAATGATAAACAGAAAGAATTTTATAGGAAAAAATGAATAAAGACAAAAATAATGTCAGAAAGGGAAACAAATGTCCATTTAAAAAAGAGATACCTCTAAATTATTAATAATAAATGCTTGAACTCTGAATACCATATGTCATAATGGTAATATAAATTAGAATGAAAAATTTCACATATTAATAATGTGTAAAAAGAATGAAAATAAATAGAATGTCTGCAAATAATAATCAAAGGTCTGTAAAATACTGTTAAATAATCCCAAAACATTTTTAAATTAATACAATTTACCAAAATAAATAAATAAATATCTGAATAATTTAAAAAACATAATTTCATAGTTTTGAGGCAAGACCAAAAAAAACCCAAACTGATTAACTGATGATTAATGTTGTATGAAAAGTTATTTTTAATAATTACGTGCGGAGTGCATGTGCATAAAAAATGTATGAAAATACATAAAATGTGTAAAAAACATTAACAAAATTCCTGCAAAGTAGAAATAAAGTAGAGGTCATTTATTTTCCAGCTGCCTCGCTTTGAATTCCCGCCTTTGGAGCCGTTTTTCTTTCTTTGAACTCATCATGATAACAAGCGCTGATATGTCAGTGCAGCTAATCTCAGGCTTTAATCCCAGTAACACATCGCCTCCGTGCTGCATCACCTGCTCCTCCTCGGTCTGATCTCTATTCGATCGATCTGTGACGGCTCTTCCTTAGTTGATCACTTCATTCACTGACACCTCGACTTCTGTGAGGTAGCTGATGCGTGGCTGACCTCAGCAGACCTGTGCGAGAGTTCAGTTCATCTGTTTTCAACTTTTTGAATTCTTCTTTGCTCATTTTAATATTTTTACTGCATTTAAACTTCTTAAACTTGGATTAGAGATGTGTTTTAATTCATAGACAAACAATATATTAACAACTTGAACATACTGATAAGATGCCTTTGTTTTTTCCCACCTTTTATTATTGCACTGCTCTAAAGAGCGCACCAGGACTTTTAACCTGTAAATGGAGCTTATGTAGGTGAGAGCGGTGTGTCATGTATCATTCTGGTGTTTATCATTTTAATGACCACAAATTTACTGTGGTTCCTCCACAACAATAAGTTAACACAACAAAACACACCTGTCAGCTTTTCTTGTCTTCTGAAACTGGAATGAAATGTTCCCATCTTTAAAGCATCATTGGTCAGCTTCTGTTTTAACTGTGTAAAATATATCAAAAGACTTGAAGAGTATAAAATGCTAAAAAGCTTTAAAGGTGGGGTGGGTTTTGATTATCGATTTATCGATTAAAATCGATTCTAACTTAGATAACGTGATATTGATTCATTAAAATCATGAATCGATTTTTTAATATTAATTTATTTTGCCCGAAATGCCAGAATCTCAGGTTAAACCTCACAAAATTTAAACCACCAAACAACTAAAACAGTAAATGAGAGCAGTAACACAGATTCTTCACAAAGATGTAAACACAAAGCGCGGACCCGCCGACGCATCAGAATCAGTGAGATGTCGCCTTTCTTACCCGATGGCACGGACACGGTCGGGGCTGAAAGCCGACAGCTCGCTGATACTGATGTTTCGGCGATGCCGTTCAATAAACTACTGAACAAATTTTAACTTTTTAAAATTATGCGCAATTGCAAAACGCTTAGCTGTGTCTCTAATAAAACCTCTGTAACTTTGCTCTCAGCAGCATCAGGTAATGTTCATATGTTGAGTTATAAAAACCCAGGCCAGGAAAATCTCCTTCATGTTTTTCTGTGTTTTATCTTCAGCTACTTTGACACAAAGGAATCTGCTGTGACGTTCACACCTTTGATAAAATCTCACAAGTGTCAGCTTTCTTTTTATAGATACAAAAATATGGAAATGTACTGATGCATGATCTGAATTATAATATTTCGGACTGTCTGAGGCAAAATTTCCCCGATTCAAATCGAATCGAGTCGTGGATCAAATCAATTCTAGAAATCAGTGACGATACCCAGCCCTACTTTAAAGACCGCCCAGATGGCGTGTTTTACTTAACACATTCATGAGCATCTCAGTAAGAAGCTGAGCAATGCTTCGACTTCCTGTTGCAGACAGTTCATGCGGACATCCACGCGGCCACCGGGAGCTGCGGAGGTGGTGCGGGAGATCCAGAGGGATCACAAGGACCAGAGGATCGGTGTGTCGGTGGAGCGTGATGAAGACACCAGCTGGCTAACTACACCTTTGTTGTAAAGGCTAATAGTTTATAGTCTGTATATAAAAGATATAAGGAGCCGACCTTCAGTTTAAACTTCATTCTGATTGAAAAACTTTTAAAAGGAAACACTGGAGATGAATTAATTGTGACGTAGAAATCAGAAAGTTTATTTACAGAAACAGTTTCATGAAGGTAAAAAACTTGATCAAACATGGCAGATATTTACAGAAACCTCTGCTGACTCATCCTGTGGCGTTTGCTCCTCAGTACACTTTGGCCCTGCGGAAGAAGACGTAAAGTATGAACTTTAGTATTTAAAGAAACGACTAAGATTTGTACCGACCCAAAAAGCTCACACGAGGACGCCGTCACCTGGAGAAGGCAGATATGGAGATGAGCCCGAGCAGGAACTCGAGGCCGTAGAAGCAGAGCAGCACGGCGTTGAGCAGGAACTCGAGGCGCAGGATGAAGGTCTGCAGCAGAAGGTAGTACACGGCGAGCGCGGTGCAGGGAAGCAGGACAAAGAGCGACACACAGGAAGCCAGAGAGCGCTCGCACAGGTTTCCCTTCCAGCCTGGATGGAGACGCAGTTTGACACTCAGTTTGTGACGTGCATGTTGTGTGTGTGTGTACGACATGTTCTTGTGAAGCACTTTGTTGTCAGACACATAAATGTCTGAGGCGACTGTTGTTGTGATTTGGCGCTATATAAATAAAATTGAATTGAATTAAGTAGGAGATGGTAGGAGCAGCAGAGCATGAACTCAAGACAGATAAAAATCATCTTATCTGACTTCTTAAAGGACATGAAAGACCGTTCCTGTTATGAATAAAGATTTATTCAAAATGAGACGTGACTTTGCTCACCATAAAAGATCCGCAGAATCTCAAGAGCAAGGAAAAGCAGCAGCAACACGACGTCCAGAACCAGGTTATCTGACGGGTACGGCAACAAAACTCCTGCAGAGAGCAGACATCAGAACGCCATCAACATCAATATGACCCCATCATCATCAGCCTCTCCATCTAACAAACACCATCATCTTCATCACCATCATAATCCTCTCCTCCGGTTTAAACTGTGGAGGCTGTTAATTGGAATTAACCTGTTTAGATAAAGTTCCACAGCTACAGTGGACCCACGTATGACTTCTTAACAAAGTGAGTTTCAGGCTGCAGCTGAACAAAAGCAGGATATTAAGCTTTTTTTAATGTAAAAATAAAATCTTAAGTTAAATGTGTCTCGATCTTAAAAAATAAAAGCACTTTGGACTGAGTTCAGACTTTTGTGGGTTAGGCGTACATCAGCAGACCTCCTGAAGGACCCAGATTTCGTGGTTTATTACACGCCGGGCTACAACTGTGCACTTTCTGAGCTTGGAAGCTTCGACGGTAAATCAAGTGCACCTCAAACTCAGTCCCAGTTCAGCTCGAGCTCACAGCGGTCGGTCAAAAAACCTAATTCTCTGTCTTATGTAATCGTCTGTGTGAACGGCACCATTTCTCAAACTCTGTCTCTGAGTTCTGCGCTGCAGGAGAAAGAGGAGGTAGAGGAGGATGCTCTCACACACCTTTATAGATGAACATGAGGACCTCGGCCAGGTAGAAGGCAGCAAAGTACCAGCTGTTCAGGTAGAACAGCACCTGCAGAGGAGCGGACGAGAGCTAATGAAGAGGAGGTCAAGGAGAAACAACAGCAGACACAAAGTCACATGACCTGCAGCTCTGCGTTAGAGTCAGGTGAAGGATACGATTGGTTGGCTCTCTGCAGGAAAAAAAGTGGAAACAAGAAGCAGAGGAGTGAGTTACAGACCACAAACAGGACAGATCAGATTATTGATTAACCTGCTGATTGTATTGGTGATCTTGATAATATTATTAATGATATAAAATATTTAAATATTTATTTAAGTGATTTTGTTGTACACACAGATTTGCAGGTGTGCTTTCTTTCTTCTGTCTCTTTTGTCATATCTTTGACATTTCTAATGTCTGTGATTACTTTTACTGCATTTAGTAATTTATTTATATTCTTGTATTATTCTATTCTTTATAAAGCAGCTTTGAGGTCCAGGATGTCTGAACTGAGGATTGTCGTTCATGCATCTATGTCATCACTTCTGAATTATTGCAATTTTCAAATTTCTTTGTTCTCTTGTCTTAACAAAGCTCCGCGAGAACGTCTGCAGGTCATTCACAGTGCCACTGTGAGGGTTCAGACTGAGTCACTGCTGATTCAGCTGCTTCAGAGTGCACTTCCCCTTGTGGGACTAATAAAGGTATATCATATCATATCACTTTAAGAGTATGGTTTTGACTTTTAGAGCTTTGCAGGGACCGGAACCTACGTACATCTGTGAATTTTAACATCCATGCACTGCCAGTAGCTTCAGGTGGTCATGTTGTCAGGCTCTGAGTGTCTGAGATCTGTGGAGTCTTTCAAAAGTCAGACTAAAACTGACATTTTTAAACTTCCCGTTTAATGTGTTATTTTGTGTTGTTTTTTATAATAATAATAATAATAATAATGGATACTTTATTGATCCCCATGGGGAAATTACTTGTTTTTCTCTGCATTTGACCCATTCACTCACTTTTAGGCTTTAGTATCCTTTTTTCAGTGTTTTCCATGTGGCTAACTGAACTGAAGAGACTAAATAAGGAACCACAGCTGCTATTTCTGTGTAAAAACATGTGCTGCGGTTCTTTATTAGTAACGTTAGCGTCTCTGACTCTGCTGAGGTTTGATGAACTGACAGAAACCTGACGTGTTTGCTGCGCTGACCACGCTCAGCCTGCTCAAAAATAAATAACCATATGCCGTTTTATTCGACCAGTACACTCTCCTGTAAATTCTCCACTGACTTTAACCTATGAAATATTTCACACTTTAACCCTGCACCATCACCGATTTATCAACAACAAAAACCTCACACTCACCGGGCGCCATGTCCGCTTCGGCCCTGTTGCCGTGGATACCGTTTGATTTGTTCTACGCATGTGTGAAAAAGGCTTTTTCCCGCTTTGGTCTTTCACAGTAAAAGACCACAAGATTATTTTGGTCTAACAGTAATGCAAAATAATAATAACAGGTATAACAACCCAGTTTTACTCATGAAATGAAATATTTGTTTTCCTTTACTAAATTAAATCAATAAATATATATTATATATTTAAACAATGTTTCGTAAAGGCACATTTTGATTATTTTTTAAGTACAAAACCTAAAAATAAAAGATTAATCATGATAACATTATTTATCATTCATTTTAGAAGCCCAGAGCGTTTAGAACTACGACACCCAGTACCCTCCTGCGGTTAGCCGATTGGCCAGAGTGCCGCAAGGGTTTACGTGGCACTGCTGTGACAGGCGCATGCTCAGTTTGAGTTCCGTGTGTCCCGGCAGGAAGATGGCGTCGCTCCGGATCAGGATGCAGCCGTGTCTGTTTTCAGTTTTACTCCTGAACGTTTTGTGCAGCTTCGTCTCCGCGCTGTACTTTCACATCGGAGAGACCGAGAAGAAATGCTTCATCGAGGAGATTCCGGACGAGACCATGATTATCGGTGAGAGGGGGATCTGTAGGATAATGCTAGCAGCTAGTTAGCCGAGCAGCTAAAGTTTAGTGTGTCGTGTCTTCAAATGTGTGTGTACTTTTTCGAAAGAAATTAAACTTAATTAAAATAAATATTCTAAATAATAGTTCACGATAGCATGATTTATTTTTATAGGAAGGGGAAAAAATCGAAACTTTAAAGTGTGATTAAAGTTTTCATAAAGGTATTTTTCCATTAAAGAAAGCTGTTGAAATAATAATCCATCAACACTAAGTTTAAAGTGGATCCTTTGGTCCGTTGAATCCTCCTCTATAATTGAATCCAGGTTATATTAAAGGCAAGTTTATCTCAAAGTTAATCAGCCCTCCTCTGTTTGAATGAGAGAAACTACCACATGGTACACACCATCAGCCGGCAGGAAATCTGTCCGTTCAAAAAAGCTTTTCTTTCAGCATCTTAATCTGCACAATTTTCATCAGGTTAAAGGTTAATTCGGAATCATTTCAGGTGCACCTCCTTTACTAATGCATCTGCAGATAAAGTAAAGCAGTGAACTGAGAGTTAACTTCAGATTGTGATAGTGAAGGAGTTTTCTAAAGAAAACAAAGAAAATTCTGTTGCTGTTGCATTTACTGAAACATAAAGTTTAAAACATAAAGAAAAAAGTCGACATATTCAACTGGAAGTTGATAAACTGATGTTGGTTTCAGGTCCAAACCATATTCATTCAAACTGCTCACTAATCAAGCCGTGTGTCTGTGCAGGTAACTATCGGACTCAGCTGTATGATAAGCAAAGGGAGGAGTACCTGCCGGCCACTCAGGGTCTTGGCATGTTTGTGGAAGTCAAAGATCCTGATGACAAGGTGAGCATAAAGTTCATGTACTTAAAGAGTCTATGTGGCGTCATGCTGTCGTGGTTAACGCTCAACTGTACAGCCACATATGCCTCATATGTGAAAGGTCCTCAGATGAAGACCAGGAGGAGACAAAAACACAGACTCAGGAAGTCACAAGCTCCGTGTCAGTCCCAAGCCCGGATAAATGGGGGGATTTCGTCAGCAAGGGTACCTGGAACAAAATAAATCAAACATGTGGATCCATCCTCTGTGGGGATCAGCTCAGAGTAGCTTATATATTTTGATATGTGCAGTATTTTTACGCCTGGACTGTGCTCGAGGAGCTCGGCAGGATTCACAGTAGTTCAGTTTAAAATGTTCCTCCTTCAGCTCATACTCTGAATCAACATGTATTAGCTCCTCTGCCTTTAAGCCAACTTGTTCTGATTGGCTGCCAAAGCTTTGAGCAACAGGTGGGTGGGGCTTCCTTGCTTTGCGAGATTACAGCGATGCAGGAGAAGGAAAAAAGTGTAATAAACTGAGTTTTCAGAGCAGTCTGCAGCTTTCAGCTCTCAGGAGTTACAGTACAAATGCTGAGACTTCTGCTTGATGTGGAAGATGTTTTGTTTTTTCCCTGCAGGTGATTCTGTCTCGACAGTACGGCTCAGAAGGACGCTTCACCTTCACGTCGCACACACCTGGAGAACATCAGATCTGCCTTCACTCCAACTCCTCCAAGTTCTCGCTGTTTGCCGGCGGCATGCTGGTGAGGAGACGCTCAGACATACAAACGAGAGCTTCAGCAGTTTATTCCTTTCTGTTCTGATCCGTGATGTTCATAACCGCGGTTTGTGATTTTTGTGATGTGTTGCAGCGCGTTCACCTGGACATCCAGGTGGGCGAACACGCCAACAACTACGCTGAGATCGCTGCCAAGGACAAACTGACGGAGCTGCAGCTGAGAGTCCGACAGCTGGTGGAGCAGGTGGACCAGATCCAGAAGGAGCAGAACTACCAGCGGGTCAGTCAGAAACGCCTTGGCGCTTTTTTGTTTTTGTCAGAAACGCATGAAGACCCTGAACATGAATCAGAGCTGCTCGTCTCTCAGGCTCTTTGATTTTATGTACACGCCCCAAAAAAATCAGTTTAACAGAACATTTTTACCACTTTACCGGCTGTCAGCACCAGTTTCCTGACAACATGAAGCCTGTACTCTCCACCAGACTCCATTCATTAAAACAGATGTTTTACCTCCTGATGTATTCCTGCCTCAGCTGGTCATTAAATTTATTATGACTTAAAGCACAAAAAGTCACCAAAGTAGAAAAGCAGGAACCCATTTTCTGTTTCTGTCAGTGGAGTCTACATTTATTTAATTCAAATTAGGGCTTTCAGTATTTTATTTGTTCCTGAGTAAATCGGTTTGGCTGAGATTAAATCATCTTGTCTTTATTTTTAGTTAGCACATACCTTAAACACTTAAAGCTGGAAGTTAATGATAGTTATATAAGAGCAGATGCGTGCTGGTGCAATAAGTTGTACGTTTTACGTCCAGTGGATGATGATCTGATTAGTCGACTAATCGCAAAAATAATCGGTGACTAGTCGACTATCAAAATAATCGTTTTTGGCAGCCCTAGTTCAAATATAAGGTTTATGTTTAAACGTTTAGTTATTATTATTATTTTTGCAACTGTAAATGTTCAGACACTGTGTATTGTCATAGCTGTCAAAAATGACAGCGTTAAGGCAAGGCAAGGCAAATTTATTTGTATAGCACAATTCAACAACAAGGTGATTCAAAGTGCTTTACAGAGACATTAGAAACAAAAACAAAGGTTTAACAAAGGTTAAGGTTTAACGGGCGCCCCCTGCCGTCTGTTTTTCCCTCAGTATCGTGAGGAGCGTTTCCGTCAGACCAGCGAGAGCACCAACCAGCGGGTCCTCTGGTGGTCCATCGTCCAGACCCTGATCCTGGTGGCCATCGGTATCTGGCAGATGAGACACCTGAAGAGCTTCTTCGAGGCCAAGAAGCTGGTGTAATCTGGAGTCAGAGGGTGTGCGTGCATGCGTGTGTGTGTGTGAGTGTGAGTGTGTGTGTGTGGTGTCTACTGATGGATGCAGTACTTAGTGGCGGGCGGCAGAAAAGACCCAGCTGCAGGATTTGGCTTGAAAAACATGTTTAAGATTTTTGTTGTTACTGTTTTCGTCACCAGCCGTGATCGTGACGAGCGTTTAACCTGACCAATCAGGGAATGTGTGACCCACCCTCTCCTCCATATTTATTACAGCGCCCGGCGGCGGAGCAGTTTTAGATTTTCTCCCCCTCGCTCGCAGCATGTGTTACTGGCCTATAGCGATGCAAGTCTGCGGGACATGATAGTCACGTATACGTGTGATCTGAGCTCAGAAATGATCATCCAGATTCATTCATTAATCCACAGATCTGATGGTTACTGAGACGACGTGTGATCTCGGCGTTTGCATACTCGTTACCAGGGACGGGAAATGTTTCTCTTTTTTGCAACGCTGACTAAAAGTGGGGCGTGATTTTAACACTGCCGCTCACGTTATTAAAGATCTGAAACGGTCTTATTTTATTTTACTGAAACACAGAGTTGTTTCGATGTTTCACTTCATCACATTACTTTCAGGTTCTGGATGTTTGTACGCGTTTTTTGTGCCGGTCGGCGTCGCTGCAGCTGTCCTCTGTGTTTCGAGTCTGCTGCTTTTGAGAACATCTGAAGCAGGCTTTGCTCACTGTAATCAGTCGCAGAACTGATTTACTGAAAGACTCCTGGAGCTACTTCAGTTCAGGGGCTCGTTCGAGGCTTAAGACGATTTTCAAGGAAATGTGATATCTTTGGTCGACCGTTCAGGGTGATGGTCGCTGATCTCAGTTCATATTTTTTCTGTTTTCAGATGAGATTTAGTTTCTTTTTAACAATAAAGGATGGATGGTCGTGTTTTCATTTTTTAGAAATGTTCCTGTAGGCGGGCTTTAAATCAGATGGTGAAATATTTTGGGGTCGGGAGAGGGGCTTTTTATTATTTAGCGTCCATGTGAAACTCTGTGATTGCACTCAGAATAAAGTTCAGTTGGTTTGAAGGATGGCGTGGTTAAATGACATTCTTGTAATATTCCCGCCAAAACACAGCTCATAAAGTCACAAAAGAGTTTTTATACACAGTAATTGTTTTCTTTTAAGGGCAAAGATATTTTAAAAGAAACCTGAGTATTGTGACTGCAAAATATAATAAAATTAAAACAAATCAAAGTGTTTGTGTGGTTGATGAAGTCAAATTTAAACTGCTGTTATAAACCTTCAAGAATCACCGTCTAAGGTGTAAAACTCGGAAGTGTTATTGTATATTTGGGACGTTTAATCCAAACATTTTCAAGTATTTAATATAAAATCTACTGCTTTAATTAAAGTGATCAGGGATTTCTTTGTTGGTGGAGAATAAAAACTTTTGTGTTGAAGCAAATTTTCTGCTTAAATTCTGATTTGATGTGTTTGTACTTGAGAATAAATTTGAGATTCTGATTGGAATTAAAAACGATGGTGGAAATAAAATAAGATCAAAGCTGCTGCTATTAACAAAATACGGTATTAAACATCTCAAACAGCTTAAATGAAAACAGAAAAAGGATCAGTGTGTTTCAGTACTGTGCACAAGTTTTGAGCCGCCCCGCATTTCTTTGTTTTCCATCCAAAGAGCCAAGCTTTGTTTTTCAGCACATCTCCGGGCTTCCTGAAGGTCTTTATAAGTTTTTCTTTCCTCGTTATGTTACTGAAAAGTTGTTGAAATGAAAACAACAACAAGAATAATGTCTGTTTTTAGACATCTGATGCTTTACACTGAGTTTCTTTTTCTTCCTTTTTTTTTTTTAACACCTAACCCAACAGTAGAATTAAACCATACACAGGATCTTGCTGATGTTATACAGTCCGGTCCAGAGATTAGACTTATGCAGGGGGAAACTGTTAAAGACATTTTAAGCTATAACCAGAATATGTGATTTTTGTGAATTTTAATCTATATTTATTTGCATTCTTTGCTGTATTACTGTTAAAATTGATTTAATAAATCAAGAAGTTGAAGATGAGCCTCTTCATCAGAGGTTTGGGCTGATGAGGTTTTGGTTGTCTGCAAACAGCTGAGGCAGCACATCCAGAACAGACCTGACAAATTGGGGTTTCTGAGGATGGCTTCATTCTTGACTTGCTGCTGTACCAGAGTGACACTCAACTGCAGTGTCCCCCCCCATCAGCACATATAAGAGCTACAGGTACACGGACACAGACAGGCGAGTAAACAAGGCTCCTCTGAAGTCCACCGAAGAGATGGAGAAGAAAGCGGCTCCTCACTGTACGTGGCACTTCGTCACCAGTGATGATGCATCTCATTCTCAAGAGGAACAAAAACAAGTTAGCCGCTGTTTTGTCAACAGAGGTGAAGGTGGAGGCGTGTCCTCAGTGTCCAGGTGCTACAGTGACACCAAGAGGAAGGAGCAGGTGAGCTGCTCTGATGTCATCAATGTCAGATCGACATGCTGGTCCACCTCCAACATTGCCCCACACAAAGAGGTGGTGCATCCAGATGTTTGCATATGCAACGGATGTCGGCCTCATCCACGGATCATCTCCTGGTGGGACTGCAGGTGACCTGTTACTTACTTTTTCAGGATTCAGGTGTTCTTAAAACTAACAGAGCACTAAGTAGGGTAAAGGATCATTTATGTTATAGATGTGCGGTTAAACTGAAATCTTTGGTACTGAATGAGAACTGCTCTCATAAAAATAACAGGTTAACATCTGTGCAGGTTTGTCCAACAGGATTGAAACATCTGAAGAACATCTGTTGTTACTTTACAGCAAAACAGCGTGTCATATTCTGTGTTAACAACAGCAATATTAATAATCTGTGGCACAGGTGGCAGTAAAACAGGGATATGTTTTTGTTCAGTCACTAAACTCACAGCAGGTCTCCCTGCGGATGTGCTGCTCCTTTAATGAGACAAAAACCATAGGAACCTTTGCTTATACTCGCCGCTGTTCCCCATCGGACTCGTATAGAGGTTGGACCACAGTACAGTCAGCTTGGTGTACTTTCAGCGGGTAAAAACGCTGAAATATGCTTCCAATCGGAGCCTGTCGTGTTACATTTTTGTTTTAACAGAAATAAAAATTTAGCAAACACTCGCATAGGCTCGGTGACCGTCGATAAAGCCCAGGTTATAGCCGGGAGGAGCTGAGTTTGGACCCGGAGCGGCGATGTGAGCGAACCGCTGATGCTACGTGTACAGTTAGCTGCGGAAGCTAACAGACCGGAGGAGGATTTAAATCTGAGCAGATGTTAAGCAGCTGTACGGCGGCAGCAGACCGGGGCACAGAGCCGAGGGCCGGCATGGAGCACAGTCTGGTTTCCGTCAACACTTACAAATGAGGAAAGATGGAGGAGAAAAGCCTGAAATAACCAAGCTATAATTTATAACAACAAGAAGGAGAGGAGAGAAGCTGGTCCGACTTTACAGCGAGTCCGGCAACATGATGTATTCATCCAGGAGGAAACCCGTGCTCTACTTCAAAGAGGACAGGAGGTGAGAGGAGAGCATGAAGTTTGTTTTTCCTTTCTCTTTCTTATTTTCATGCTTTGATTTAGTTTCAGTAAGTTTGCTACAGCCGAATATCAGACTCACTGAAGGTTCAAATATATCACAGAGAGGTTAAAATCACTGAAATAATCTAAGCCGTAAAAAGTAACTATACAGAAGAACAGATTTCAGAGGGAAAACTAGAGAAACTGTCAAATTTACAAGGAAACCTTGCCCATACGGAAACAAATTGCATATATTCAAGAAAAGATAAATAATTTTTTTCAACAAATGTCAGATTTACTCGTAAAAAAATATACAGCAGAAAATACAGCACATTTACGGGGGAAAACTGGCAAATTGACAAGAGAAAAGACCGCCAACTTTCCAGTAAAAATGGGGACATATGCAGGGGGAAATGCCTCAATAAAAGTCATGCTGTTTAAAAAAAATGTTGTTGGTTTTGTTTTTTATAAAAAAACAAACAAACGTGGCTCTTTCAGTTTAACAGCCTGCTTTATGGGTTTTATTTCTGGGTGTTACTGTTACACTGAACGGAGGAACTCATGTGAATTCATTGATTTTAAATTTCTTCTTTGAAAAATGTCTTTAGCTTGTTTGTGTGGTATTAAAATTAAATGTAAAAGAAGTGATGGGAAATCACCAGAAACCTCATTAATATTCTTTCTCGGCTTTGAAGAAGTGATCCATCTAAAGCTCCCGGGCAGCAGGAGAAGTGAGTAAAACTTCAGCCTTGTTGTTTCCACCAGCGGTTCCCAAACTGTGGTTCAGGGACATCCAGAGGTGCTTAAAGTGATTCTGTCAGGGAGTCTTTCTTCCTTTATCTTTCCCCAGTTTGTCATCCTCACATCTTAAACTTAATTTGTAGCCCAGAGTTACTCTAGTTTTCAAATTTTCGGATTAGTTTTCATTATTATTGTATGGAGAGCGTAGGACAGAGGTGGTGGACTTTTTGACTCTTTGTCTTTTAGAGGGTAAACACATCCATCAGAGATTGGTCAGAATTAAAATTAAGACTAAGGAATAAGGAGATTTCCTCTGTGTTCATTTTAGTATTCACAAAATCATTTAAGAGGCTGCCCCTCAGGACTCAACCCAAATCATCATCATCATCATCATCATCATCATCATCTCCTTTATGGCGACAGATTTGTCACAGCAGCTTTAAGTCTTTGCACTTTTCTTCTCCATTAATGACTTTTGCATCACACCAGGTTATCTTTAAGGAAATTCCCCATGCATTGGTGAAGCATGTTAACTGTTTTTGTCCGATTCACTGTAAAAATGTCCAAAGTTGCCACCCTAGAGTGTCAACATGCACAGCAGCATGGTGAGTTTTCTGCTTGAGACACAGTTTGGGAACTCATGCTGTTGCCTCCTTGTTTCTTCGTTTTACTGATTTCTCTGCATGCTTTGAATATTTGAGTCACAGCTTTTATGTTCAGCAGCTTGTCGACTAATCGTGATTTAAAGAAATGTTCTTCGAAACAAAAAGTGCAGCATGTGTGCATTCAGGTCTGAAACAGAAAATCGGGTGCTTTTCTGCAGTGTTAACACATTTTCAGTACCTTAAATAAAGCCAATTTCTTTCAGACTAACAGATTCAGAGATATTTGGGTGTGGCATGGTAGTCTTTACTGAGCCCAGAGAGCTGTGAAAAGTGGTGACAGTAGTAACAGTAACTTTATTTTTATATTTAAGAAAGAAGCACAAAGACAGGAACGTTTTCACCAACAGAAGATATAAACTTTAGATGAAAGGGGAAGTATTAAGTGTTTTGTTGGAGCGCTGATATCGATGTGAGCACACAGACATGATGTAACAGCAAGAAAATGCTGATATCACCACAGACGGGAAGTAATAGAGGGTGGGATTCAAACCATCAGGGCCAAAAACAGAACAGGATCAAATAAACCCAAAGAAAACATTTTAAATTTACTTTCACTTCAGTTTCTTCTTTTTCTTTTCTTCTTGTTTTTGTTGCCTCAGTGATTTAATTTCTTAGCTTCCTCCTCGAGGTCCCTGGAGGTAAACCGGTTTACTTAAACGAGTCCCGCAGGAATGTAGCGTGTGCTGCAGGGTCAAAAAACATTTCTACACACAGATTAGTGAACAAGGCTGAATTCTAGCATTACTTCATGACTCCACCCATTCCTCCAAATATGGTCACTTCAAGAAAACAAGATGGTGGCGATGAAAAACGCCAACGCTGAGGCTTCAGAAATTGTCCGCGAGGAAATGTGAAGAGTGCATGACAAAATAAACAATAATAGATTAGCTCAATGTTCATCACCTGGTGATGGTTTGTTGCTTGTGGACTTTTCTGACTACAGTTGCCTAGGTAACCCTCTGACACTGCACAGTCATCTCAGTCAGCGGTGTCCTTCGCTCTGCCTGGTTGTCACTTGGCCTCCTACTTTGTGCCACCAGTGGTCGCTTTATTTCATCACCTAAAATCATTGACTTTCTACAGTCGCTGGTAGCCACGCCCCTGCTGGGATGCTGCTGGTCATTTCATGTGTTCGCCCTCTAATATCAGTGTACTGGTTTGTTGTGTTCACTGACCACAGGCAGTAGGATTCTCAGGTTTTAAAACCTTTTCAGACGTGTTTAACAGCTCATGTCGAGGCCTGAGTCAGTGGTTTCCAGAGTTGCAATTTTATGTTGTTAAATAAAGTGAAATCATTTCTTTGCACCTGTAAATGAGCCTTAATCTGAACCCAGCCAATCTCTGACCACTCCACTTCTTCTGTGCATCAGGTACCTGTCCGGTAAATGCACCGTCTACAAGCTGTTCGGGCTGTGCATGGTGCTGGTCCTCGTCTCTCTGCTCTGGCTGCAGCTCAGCTGTTCAGGCGACATGTCTGCGACGCACGGAGAACGATGCATGCCCCAACAGCCGGCGCCACCCTGCCCGGCCAGCGGTCAGGCGTCCGTGGTGGACGACCCGTCTTGGGGGCCTCACAAACTGGCCATCGTAGTTCCCTTCAGAGAGCGCTTTGAGGAGCTACTGGTGTTCGTTCCCTTCATTCATGCGTTCCTCAACAAGAATAAGATCCGCCACAAGATCCTCATCATCAACCAGGTGGATCACTACAGGTGAGGCATCCTCTCCAACCACAGAAGAAAATATGTCAAACAGGTGGCCCAGGGATCAGAACCGGTTTGCTGTTGCTCACTTTGATGGCCACTTTTCAAGAAAATGCTGCATTTACAGAGATGGGAAAATGTGGGAAATGAGAAATATTTCTGGATCTGTGTGATTGTTTAAGTCAGAAAGATGAAACATACATTCAGTTAGAGAAAGTCAACACCCGAAGGTTTTAGCCACGCTGCTATAATCTGTACTTTGTAATGTAGTGACAGGAAACTGCAATGCAAATGACTGTTTATCATCTTTTTAATAAATATCACTTCCTGTGATCAGTTAAATCTCAGAGGAGACGATGGTTTCAGCTTTGTTAACACATTAGTTCTCAACATGTTATAGAGCAGTGACGTCATTGGCTCAGCTAACTTGGCACAGTGGCTAAAAGCAGTTTTTACATCCCACTTTAATCTGTTCATGTACAGATGGATTATTAAATAATAAGAAGTGAGGAGACAGTTACTTAAAACTAGTTTTACATTTGTAATAATTTCTAAAACATTCAAACTTTAACGTTCAGAAGTAACTATGATGACAACAAACAGCCAAGTAATTAATAGGAAATGGTGTGTGTGTGTGTGTGTGTGTGTGTGTGTGTGTGTGTGTGTGTGTGTGTACTCTGTTGTCATTTACTGATAATTTACACACATGTCCTGAAGACACCCTTCAGCAGTAGGTAGCAGATCTTTAGGACGAGAGCTTGGAGCTTGGTGGGTCACATGATCATCCGCTTCAATCCAGCATGTTGTTAAAGCGAATGGTCGCCTGTTTGTTCCAGATCGGGTCGAATATTGTCAGCGTTTCGCTGAGCACATTTTTTTTCACACTCTGAAACAAGAGTGGGTTGTCTCACCTTCCTTTAGCTTACCTGTATGTATTTACCTGTGCTCTGTCGCTCTGCGTTACCTCTGTGGCCTGCAGTGCAGCTGGATGTTCATGTATGATGTCACCAGGTGGGTGTTTGTGGTTAAAGGATGTAAAGAAGTCCACCTCGACAGCTGTGCTGGTTTAAACGCTGATTAACTCCAGTTTTGTTGTCATTTTGTTGAAAAAAAGGTTTCATCATCAAGGGTCAGAGTTCATCTGACCGATATCAGAGGTTTGCAGGTCTAGCAGCTGGTAGATAAAATGGAGTATCGACTGCATAAAAAGTTAGAATTCAAGTTGTTTTTGTGAAAGACCTGGAGCCGAGGGTTAACGATGGTGAAAATAAAAGGACCTAAAATGGATCCATTTGGGACGCCACATTTAGGAAAAACAAAAAACAAAGAGAATTTTCCTGCTCAGGCAGAGATTTTAAATAGAAGGATAATTTAAAACTTGTCATTGCAACAAACAGAGAAATTACGATAATGTGGATTTCTTACCTGTTCTTTCAGATTTAATCGGGCATCTCTGATCAACGTGGGCTACACGGAGAGCGGTAACGACACAGACTACCTGGCCATGCACGATGTGGACCTGCTGCCCCTGAACGACGCTCTAGATTACGGCTTCCCAGAGAAAGGGCCGTTCCACGTGGCCTCGCCGGAGCTCCACCCCCTCTACCATTACAAAACCTACGTAGGAGGAATCCTGCTGCTTACCAAGAAGCATTACCACATGGTACTGAGCCTCGCCACGCCAGCTTTCACACATTTTCAAAGGATCTCCCAGGGCTGCGAGGGTCACTGTGGCACATTAAGAAGAGTGTCTGGAGAGACACTGACCTGCATTTTAGTATTGTTTAAGACAATAAAGCCAATATAAGTGTCAGAGCATTGAGCTATATGAGATACCTCTGCTGAACGTCTCTCTTTACTGCTCTTTGCATTGGGGGAAATCTGAGGAGGGAATACATTTTGTCCCTGTGAGGTTAAAAAGATTTGTGCATAGATGGATGGATGGATGGATATAGACCCTGAAAAGTATAAGCGGCAGTGGATGGATAGACCAGAGTGGGGGGTGCAGTTACTCAAATTGTCCACCAGGTGGAGTCATTTAACTGTCTGTGATCTTGGCTATGGTTATATCAGCAGATTTATGTTCTGTAGTTTAAAATAACATCATCGATGGTGTTTTTATTGTTGCTCTGCAGCTTTCAAATTTTAAATGAAGCTAATTCTTTGGCTCTGATGCAGAACATGAACTTTTACCCCCCCTGTGTTTCCCTGCAGTGTAACGGGATGTCAAACCGGTTCTGGGGTTGGGGCAGAGAGGACGACGAGTTCTACAGACGGTTGAGAAAAGCAGAGTTACAGGTAACAAAACCAAAAAGAAAACCGCCGGAACAAAAAGACAACAAACAGCCTGGTCCTCATATCCGCCACATGGCGTTCATCATTGTTTTTAAAAAAAGAAGTTCACAGATGTTGCAAAAAGGCTTCCTGTTGGATCCAACAGGAAGTTCCACCAATTTGAATTTAAGAGGTGCTTTTTGTTGTGATTTTGCCATTTCCAGGCGGTTTTACTGTAGTCTGACGATGATGATGTGTGAGGAAGCAAGTTCTTGTTAAAGGGCATGGCTGTGGTGAACTCGGGAATACAACTTGTAATACATCAAAGTGAATCTTTGTGATGAAAGTCCAGAGGGTGTACTGTTACGGGCTCCTGCTGTTTTTTTTTCTCTGCAGCTGTTCAGACCGAGCGGCATCACCACAGGATATAAAACCTTCCTGCACGTCCACGACCCAGCCTGGAGGAAGAGGGACCAGAAACGAGTCGCTGCTCAGAAGCAGGTACGAGAATCCACCTGCTGCAGAAAAGCACGAGTGGGCGATTTTAAAAAATCCAGCTTGTTTTCATCGAGGCAGCAGAAACTAAAATTCATCAAATAATTTCACGTCAGCTTATAAAGTGATAAAGTCGCATCTCTTTACCTTCACTCGTCTGCATGACTTGTCAGCTGCGGGTCATTGATTCCCTGTGATGAACTCCAGAAAACAAAAATACTCTTTGACTTTATTTTAGTCAATAACTTAACTGGACCTAGAGCTGGGCGATAGAACGATAACGATATGTATCGCGATATAACTTTTACTCGATAGAGAAATTAAGCTATTGCAATAGACCTCGCCGCTCTTGTCCTCAAAAAAAAAAAAAAAAAAAAAAGGTCAGCCAATCCAAATTAAGTAGCGCAGAGCCGAACCACTTGTTACGTACAGCACAAGTGCCAAGCCGCACGTGTGTTTGTTTGGGAAGCAGCCAGCGGGTAATGGAGGAAATGAGTGTGCCGACTAGAAAAATCAACCGAGCGTGACCGAAGAGAAAACAGATGATGGTTCCAATGCCGGAGAGATTGTCGAACGGAAGAGCCATAGAAGTTCCGTAGTGTGAAGGTATTTCGGCTATTTCAAGTCTGACAAAAAACAGAGTAGCGTGCACTGTAAATTGTGCCGAAAGCAAGTCTGGAAATACAATAAACTGGTGCATGCGTCACACTGCGCCAAGTTATTGTTTCGGTGAAATGAATTTCTACAATACTGTTACTGTTAATTCTACTCTCTGCAGTGTTTAAATGCTTACATATACACACAGTTACTGTCCCTCCACACATACGACTCGGTTCTGCTTCTATGCCCCAGCTTTGTTTACTTTTTCCCACCGAGGCTTCTAGACTTCTGATTGGCCAACATTTCTGCACGGTTAGGAATCTAGCGCCACCTGCTGCTTTGGCATGTTCATAGCAGCGTTTTCCTTCATTTCTGCCTTTATGTGTGGACGGGATTATTTTTTAAAACGAAAACGGAAAATCTCCGTTTTCAAAAATACCCGTGTACGTGTGGACGTAGCCTCAGTCTCTGACTGGAAGCGCTAATTCGTCATTCGGCTTTTGTCAGACTAAAGTAACTGTTAAAACTGTTTGAAAAGCTAAGCTATACAACAAGGAGAGATTGAGAATTTCCTTTTAGTTCTCAGTTTATTTGATATTGACAAAAGTTAGTCAGTTTTGTCTGTTCTTCTGTAAAACAAACTAAGATTTATTTTTAGAATTAATATTTTGTTTCTAAGTGGAATTGACAATTTAGTCTGTTTCGTTTGTTCTATTTTGAAACTTAAACGCTTTAGCGGCTGCCTTTTGTGTAGTTTGCAATATTTGCCTTTATTTATCTGAAAAAGTCTCATGTTCCTTAAGTACATCTACCCTGTTGAACTTATTATGGGAAATAAATATTTAAATAAAAACAAGCTGCTGATTATTTCACATTTTACTTGTGAGCAACGGCACATTTAAATCTTACAAATATAGTTATTTGGCTTATATCGTGATAGATATCGTTATCGCCTGAAATGAAAAAAACATATCATGATATGAAAAAATCTCATATCGCCCAGCTCTAACTGGACCTGTTGTACTTTTTCTTAGTACCTGTCACACATCGTGGTGGAGGTTTATAATAAACATGAAGTCTGTAATAATGAGCTAAGTGTGTGAACGGTAACCCCCGAGAGCCAAAAGCTCAGACTGCAGATGCTCCTTACACTCAGTTTACTCGTTTTTTTTTTTGTTGTTTTTTTTTTCAACAGTTGGGTCTGTATGATGTTACAGAGAGGGGATATCCCTAATACGGTCGTCTCAGGAGCCTAAACTCCTCCCACCTACTTTTCAGACTCAGAAGCTTGAAAGAAATATCAGATAAAGAAGGATTAGGATTATTCTGAACTGTGAATCATGCAAAGCTCCTTTAAAAGAGTCTAAGACTAAAAAATGAGGAGCTGAAAGAGAGAAGGGTGACAGAAAACGCTGTCGTAAAAATGTTTCAGCAGTGTAATTTTAATCTAAAACCATAAAATGTTAGCATTACACTAATGCGTGCTGATTGGCTAGTTAAGGATTTAGGTGGCTCCAGCAGACGTTAGGAGCGTAGTCAACGTGCCGGAGAAGCTTCCATGTGTGTAGAAGAAGCAGCTGGAGGTGGTTGAAGGTGATGCAGGAGGCTTCATGCCCCCTTTTGCCTTCCTTTTTACATCCCGCCACCTCCTCGGTTCTCTTCGTGCTCCCTTGTCGAACGCCAACATGTTCACAGATCGTTTCATGTCACTGCTGCACCCCTCAACTGCTGTCTCGTGTACCTGAGCAATTATGTGATTTGTGACAAAGTTAATTTTTTAGATTTTGTTGTAAACCTGAGGTTTTGGACTTTTTTAAACTCAAAACAATCTCCTCCTCCTCTTGTTCCTTCTCCCTGTAGGAGCAGTTTAAGGTGGATCCGGAGGGGGGTCTGACTAACCTCCGTTATGAGGTGGAGTCCCGACAGGAGCTGACCATCAGCGGCGCCCCCTGCACTGTCATCAACACCAAACTGGAATGCGACCAGAACCAGACGCCCTGGTGTCTTCTGGGATAGCGGGCAGCCGGTTTGAGGACAGTGGTTCCTGTTTCTGACTCTTTTACGGATAAATCTGCAGCTGGAGCATCCAAACAAATGTTTAATTTACTCTTTGAGGTACATCTCCACATGAAAACTGCTGTTTTAGTAACAATAATTAATAATGAACGATGCGAAGATGGTTTGTCGGCATTTGACCTCTGACCTCAGCAGTCTGGACGGAGACAGATCCAGTTCAGGACTCGTGTTTTTCTGCTCTTCCTGGTACCTGCTGGCACGGCGTGAACGCAGACCTGCAGCCTGTTTTTTAGCTTTTAGACTCAGCTCGGGGCCGTGCAAATACATGCAGAGAGCGCCGCACGCTTCTCCGGGCGTCACGAGTGTCCGTTACTCCTGTGAGCGTCACAGGACTGATTTTTAGCTTTTTACCCACGATGGAGGTAAAGATGGAATAAAAACTCATCAGTCAGTGAAGTGAAAGTGTTTTTATTGTCCTGCTGAAATTGAGTCATTCCTTCATGTATTTTGTTTTTTTGTTTTCTTTTTAGGGAAGACTTTGGTCAAAATGGACGCTTGTAGGAGTGTTAGGGTCACTGTATGCTGATTTTACATTTCAGAAATAAACTTTCTGTTTCAACCCATCTATTTGTCTTCTGGCTGGTATTAAGCCACCGCTCAGTCATATTCACAGTGTAAACTTTTGTTTTTCTTTTTTTTTTTCAGCAGTCAAAGTCACTTCCGGGTTACGGCACTTGTGTCCAATGGACAAAACAAAAAATCTTAATGGGATGTGTGTGTTATTCTTTTTGACTGTTTTATTTTGAAAAATGAATGAATTAATGATACATTGAGTCATTAACTTTGGTGCCTTTTTGGTGGTGTAAGAAACCAACGCTCCCGGAAAAATCCTGTACAAGCACAGAAGTGCCCGCAGTGTTAAATTAAGGAAATTTACTTAAGTACTATTCTGTAATTTTGATCATTTCCAGTTTAGCTCACTGGATTTAAAACTGCTTTTGCTGCAGTTCTCTGATTTGAAAATAAGAGCCAACCCGCTGGAGTGGAAAGGTCTACGAGGGATTTCTGACCTGCAGCTAACAAACAGTTCCTGCAAAATCCAATACTTACATTATGGTTTAAATATATTGTTATCTGATGGATCGGATACCTGAGGGAAGTGATTGGTGATGTTGCAGAGCTCTGTGTGTGCAATGCAAAGTAAAGATCTCTCTGTATGACATCATAAAGAGCCAGCAGCAGAAAAAAGGCACATGACACTAAGTGTATATCAGAGTTTGAATAACTTACACTGATTATTTATTATTTATCATGTTTCATATTGACCTCCAGCACTGGAACAGTAGCCACACAACAGCAAATGGACACAAACACTTCCTAAAGAAGCCTTTAGACTCACAGTTTGTCTTCTCGTTTCTTGTCTAACAGCAGCGTTAACACATGTTGATTAGCTCGGCTTTGTTTCACTGCTGGATATCAGCCACTCATGGCTCCCTGGAGGCCTCTGAGGGCCCCTGAAACCCCCCCCCCCCCCCCAATCATTTCTAGCAAACAGAAACCAGCTCAGATGG
Source organism: Aulonocara stuartgranti (assembly GCF_965226115.1). NCBI lineage: Eukaryota > Metazoa > Chordata > Actinopteri > Cichliformes > Cichlidae > Aulonocara > Aulonocara stuartgranti. The sequence goes on along the minus strand of NC_138940.1, from coordinate 11,528,490 downwards.
TACAGCTGTGGATTGTAGGGGATGAGCCAAATCCGGCAGTGGAGACAAAGAGAAGAGGATGGGGTGAATCTACACCTTCACCCCCCTCTGAGCTGTTCCCCACTCTGGGTGCAATTTTCACCTTTTGTTGGAGGTGACTGCGATGGGGAAAAAAACACCTCCACGCTGCTACAAATAGACCCGAGCAGCACTCCTGCTCTGCAGCTCTGTGCTAATTTTTTTAATTCCCCACTCAGTGATTATAGTGCTTTATCGGAGCAGTAATATCAGATAATGGAAATTGTATAGTAATAACTGAGAGAGCTGGGCGCCGCGGTTCACACGTATTTATAGACACCGAGGGCTCGGGAGCAGATGTGACGCCGACACTTAATTTTCAGCCTTAGTTAATGAATGTAGGGCATTATGCTTCTATTATGAAGCAATTAGCAAAAAATAAAATATAAACTTGAGGGATGAGAGGCTGTAATCATGTTTACTCCACGGCTAATAAAACACAGAGGGACCAGACAGAGGCAAAACAACCAAACGGCTCATCTGGAGGTTTTTCTCCTGGAACAAACGCAGCTTTTACACGCATGTGCAGAGCTGCTCAGCACTGCTTTCTCTGTTTGAACCATGTTTGTTTGGTGTTCAGTTTTCATCCTCAAAAACACCTGTGAGACGCTCAAAAACGCATTGTTCCCATTCAGCCTTCGCCGTGTCCACCTCTTTAGTAAATCTGCTGCAGATCTCTGAGGAGCCGATCCATGAATTTAAAGTTTAATCAGATATTAAAACACACCACAAAGTTTTACAGTGCTCATGAAGGAAAATAACCTCATTTTATTCCCCATCTATTTTCTTTCTCCTGTATACTCTTTTTATAAATCTGTCTAAACTCCACATTTCCAGCTCAAAATAATCTCAGTTTGTTCTTTCTATGAAACAACGACTTTTAGCTCCTCCTTCAAGACAGCTTTGTTCCGATTGGCTGCCTCAAAGTTTGACCATAAGGTGGGTGGAGTTTCTGCCTCTGAGCTGACTATATTAGGTGTATCCTCTTTTTATGACATCATACGGATCCAACAGTAGAAAAAAACTACTAAACTGAGTGTTTAGAGTATCTGCAGCCTGAGCTTTGTCTCACATGGATTAGTGTTCATACGCTGACATCATTATATATGAATGTCCACTGTAGCAGGAGACCAATGAGAGGAAATAAGGGTCCACTTTAATTTATTTTTTGCATCTGAAAGTAAACTCCAAAAACAGACTTCATCCATTATCCCTGTCAGGGCATCGTCTTCTTCACAGTCAGTGTTACAGTCTCACAGAGCTGAAAGTGAGGCCGCAGACTCACATAATGTCACGCCATTTTCACCCACAGCACTCCTGTTATTGTGGGGAAGAAACAGTCACCAAAAAAGGGGAGAGGACATTGTAAAAGTGCTGCTTTTCTGCATTGTCTGTGCATGTTGATGCTTGGAAACAGGACAGAGGTGCAGAGTGATCTTCAGTCCAGCTACACTGGTGTGGAGATTATTTTTAGCAACAGGAACTTGGCTTTTTAAGAACTCCGGTCCAGCAGTTAAACTTCCTGCCCACAGTTTTTAACAGGATCGAAACCTCGACAAGTTTTAGTTTATTTACAGTGTCGCCGTCTGGTAAATATCCCAATCCTGAAACCCAGCTACGAGTTTTAATGTTTGGATGTGGAGGGATGTGGCTCTCCTGGAAGACACTTTCAAGAGAAATCCAGTCCTTCCTGAAAAATCTGTGTGCTGCATTTCCATAATACATCGGGATCCTTTGAACGGGCAAAGTTGGGCTCTTTTGTTGGCTAAATGTTTATAACGGTGATTCACACATAACATCTCATGTCAGTGCCAGCCAACCGCAGAAACCCAAGCTTTTGCTGAATAGGTAGCTCCTGTACTTCCTCAACCTTTTTGGTTGTTCCATTCAAACAGCATCAGTGGAGCGACCTTTATGAGCCATCTTCACCCATCAAGGGTTGTTGGCAGTATGAGTCGATGGGATGCAACAATCTGCAGACCTTACTTTGAGAGTCAGTTGTGAAAGGATCCCAGCGTGTTCATCAGCCATTGTGGGATGTGTTGAAAAGCCATGGGAACTTGTTCCGTTACATTTAGACAGAACCGGACAAAGTAGGACATGTCTGTTTTTAATATTTTAACCCATGCCGAAATCGGATGGAAAATAAGCAAACCGTGATTTACAAAGTTTCAGTCGGTGCATATTTATATGAATCATTATTATCCGCATATTTTTATTGATTGATTTAATTTATAGTTTTTACGACTTTAACTCTAGTTGACTAGTTTGGGAATGCTGTACGTGTTTTTATCCTGGAGTCAGAAACGTCCCCAGTTCTAACCAGTAAACACGAGTACGTGACTTTGCTGACTGATCTGGGATCTGTCAGCGTTCCAGCTGCTTTGCTTCTCACGTTGCTGGGAATCATTTCATGCGTGTTTCTGTTTGTAGTTTACACTCTGACGAAGTTACAACAACACGTGACTCATCTCATTTTTTAGTCCACGGTTTAAAGACATGACACAGTCTGTGTTTTCTGTGTGTGTGTTTCGGCATCAGTCCACGTACAGATGGTCACGCTCACACTCGTCTGTCACACTCTGATTGGCTGCTTTGCTGCTGCTGCTGGAAGCTTCTGCAGGAAACCTGACAGAAATTTCACAAGACCACACACACACACACGTATGTGATGTTTGTATTCCTGCAATAATACCACGAGGAGATCCAAATAAAGTCAGTTATTACTTCTTACTTCTTCTGTGGTTGAAAACTGCTCCACAATGCAAGATTTGCTAATAACAGAGACGTAACCTGACTGAAAGTCTGTGCTTAAAAATCATTTTACTTCCACCTTTTTAATGGTTAAGACACAATAATTATTCTTAATTATTCTTATCATTCTCTCATCTGTGACAAGAATGAGAAACTCAAACGACAACTTGAACCCGTGTGTCTCCCTCTCAGGTTTGTTTCTGCTGGTTTTGACGGCTCGAGGACGTTAAACGTTACACAGTGAGACAAAATCTACATAGAAATAGAAATTCTGTTTATATTTTTAATAACCCGACATCTGATAATATTAGCATTTGTGGAGTTGGCGTTGTCGGTTGACTGAGTTATGAAAGGTCTTATTAAAAAATAAATGTGCCTAATGTCAAACTTCTTGCTTTGTAAGCAGCGCTTCTGTTTCATCCATGTTTTCAGTACTTTTATTTTTTATTTTAGTTTTCAGTTCAATTTCATTGTCAGTTCTACTTATTATTATCCGGTTGTTCAGTCTGACGTCACTAGCCGTGTCTGGACCTAAACTCCGCTGCAGGTCCATATATCAAACGATCACTATGGCATTACTGAGAGTTGAAAAACTGTCTAAAGTCTTTCATCTTTAATAAAATGATCAGCGTTCTGCTCTACCAGGTGTAACAATTGAGTTTAACATCCAGGCATCCATGACAATGGAATTTATGACATTTAACGGAGTTAGAAGTTAGCAGGGAGTTAGCTCGCTAGCTTCTATCTAAATACAATATAGCATGTCCTGACTGCAGGGTTTTGGAAACAAATTAAAACGTACAGCTCTGTTATCACTTCCAACATAAATGAAGACAGAAAACTAAACAGCAGTGACGTTTGTAGGGTTACTGAAGTTTGGCTAGCTGGTATATAATGATGTGCTTCGTGACCGCTAGCGACACAGCTATGTTAGCATAATATAAACAAGCTAACTTTTTTTCCACTCGATAAAAGTTAACGTGAGTGTTCTCGGTGGTCAGGAACAAATGTAATCGCATGGCAGGATGCTGTAAAAGGACCAAACTTCAGCCAGGAGAACAACTGAGATAATCCATCCACAATACGAGGTTAGTCATTCGTATACTGCTGCATGGGCTGGGCTGTAGTTACTTCCTAAGGTTTTAAAAACTGAGCTTAAATAAATGATTAGCGGTAATAAAAGCCGAGGGAGGTCAACAGTGATCGCTGACTGTTTTAGGAGCTTTTTGAGATTAAATAGAAGAAAATACAAAACATTAAACATGTTAACAACACAAAAGCCATATTAAACGCAGACTACTTTAGGCCTGGAAGTAGGATTCGTCACGTCATCACTTAACGACCGGATTGTTAAGGAGGTATTTCCTTGTAGCTGTAGACTCCTCCCCAGTGCTTCCAGAGCCAAGATGTATTCTGTCATAGGTCAGAGGTCACGTGACACTATATGAGCTACCTGTGATGGAAAAATACCAGCTAACCCTAAACAGCAAGCTAGCAAGCCACCTCCATAATAACTGCTATTAAGTAGGATGCTAATTTAGCTTTAACCTGTGCATACCTGTAAACGCCCTGTGATTGTTGTAGTGTTGTAGCCATTTTCCTACCATCACAGTGAATTAAAATGATTTCTACCAGCTGATTTATTTTCACGTGAAATCTGCTTCAGTGGAAGGATAACAGGTCAGGTGTGAAGCCACATTTCTGACAGGTGGACTTTTCAGTTTCTGCTGAGTCAGTGAAATCTGTTTCAGAGGAAGGTCACTGATGATGACCTGAAACATTTCTTCTTTGTTTAATCTGAGAGTATCTGTGGTTTCTTAAATGGACCTCACTGTGTCTGTGTATGTAAATTATAATAATTTAACACTTAACAGCCATTCAGATGTATTTTGAAATATATTAAATATATAGTTAAAATAATCTGTCTCGTTTATAAATTAACACTTAATTTGAATAAAATATTGAGCCTTAAATCGCATCCTTATTAATGAATCAATAGCACGGCCCATTTTTCAAATTGTGCTTTTATTGATTTTCATGTTTTACGTACATCTTGCTCAGTTGTTGCTCAAACAGGACGGTTTTATTAAGCACTGATCTGTTGTGCCGGTGCAGATACAGGCCACTGGGAGGTGCTGTGCTGTTTGTTATGAAGTCCACTGCCTGTGAGTGCCACAGATCCAATTTCCTCTCACAGGTCTTTACTCAAACAGAAGAAGAGACTGTTCAGCGTCTCTGATTTCTTAATAACCCTCCAGGGAATAATAAATCAGGCAATAACAAGCTGATTTATTTCACTCTATACTAACAATTAGGATCAGCTGAATCCAAAGTATGTATGTATCGGTGAGTTCACAAACAGACGATAGACTTAGACTTTTTGTTTGCTTGGAATTAATTTTTCAAACTGTTGCTCCGTTTTTACATTTTTCTGTCAGTTTAGAGAAGCTCTTCATGTCTTAAAAAAATAAAATGTTATTTGTTAAAATTACATTTAATCATCACTAAGAATTTGTCATTATGGTTTCATCTGTATTAATTTCTGCATTTTTTTTTTTACTTTACAACATTGAGTTTGAAATCATGGACATCACTTTTGGGTCTGAAACGTGAAGCCAATGACGAAGCGCCTTAAACCTGCATTCTTTCTAATGGCCAGCAGGGGGCGACGGCTGTTTATGGTCTCAGTGGCTCTTTTCGGGTCACACTAAGTAAAACGTGAAGTCGTTCATATACGTTTGGGTCGTCAGCTGACGCCACGGAGAAAGAAATAACTTCATAAGGAGTCCACAAAGGAAGAGATGGCGAGTGATGGGCAAAATAACCGCAGGGCGCGCCCCGAGTTCAGCTTCTCTCAACTTGGAAGCAATTGAAGCGACGACCAATGAACGCGAACGATACTGTTGACATATGAGAGGGCGTTAAATACATCACAGGGTACCTTGTGCAGTCGGAGCCTCAATGTCTGCTAGCGTCCTGTGCGGACGCCCCTGTTGGCATGGTTTTTTCTGACGCTCGTGTCGAGGCCAAAGCTCACTGCCTTCATCCACAAAAACGTAATAAACGTGTTTCAGCATAACTGACCCAGAGTACGCCGTGCGTCACGTCTGGGTTTCTTCTTCTCTTGCTTCTGATTAATCAGAGTTTCGTTTAATTGTTTTCTGCAGGTTTTTCCCTCCGTTCCCGTTACGAATAAGTACTGAAAGGTACTTCCTGTGTGAAAACCTAAATACAAAGCTGTTTATCAGTGTGAGAGCTCGCGCAACTTATAATCCACGCTCGCCTCCTTCCGATAACGCCCGTGTCTGTGGCTGGCGGCGGCACGGCGCTGAGTTAAGACATTTTTGGCATAGCTGCGCTGCAGGTGAAAACACGTCGTGTGAATGCAGTTTAGCTAATGGTGCAGCTCCTGCAGCAATTTGTCCTCCACAACAGCGCGTAAATTACCGTTTAGGAGACGACCGCAGGAGGTTCCAGGCAATGAGTGACGGCCTGGGCGAGGATAACACCGGTTCTCTATCTGAGGCTGGTGACCCCCTCCGGGGTCCCTCGAGGGGGTTCCAGGGAGTCCCCGTTTACATCTCAGCTTTGATTTACAGGAATTTTCACAATTACAGACTGAAAAGGATCTTTATGTTTAAATCATAAAGCTTTCAGACGGCTGTCTCATCACGTCTGCGGTAACGCTGGTGTGCTGTATGCCGACCAGCCTGTCGTCTAGAATATCTCTGAAAATTTGCACAACTTCAACAAACGGTCTCGATTAATCATCTCACGATCTCTCATATTCAACCAGCGACACTTCAGAGGACCCAAGCCTCCACGAAGTGGCACAAAGGAACCACCGAGTCCTGTTTTTGTTCTCCTGACCCCTCACACAAACCTCTGATTGGCCCGGCTCCTCTTCAGTTTACAGAGAACATTAGAAAGCTGTTTTAATCCTTGGATAAAGGTTCAGGTCATAACTTTTCACACCGAGGAGATGTTTTTTTTTAACTATACAACAGTTTTAATGAAGCACTTTTGCTCTGTCATGCTCTCATCTGTTTAACTGTGAAGAATCACAAACTGCTCATTAGTGTCAGAAGATGTGGCGCTCCCCGTCGCTCGTCACCTGTGAGGAAGCGCAGAGCGACAGGAACTGCCGTGCGCTTTGTTTTAAGCTGCCGACAGACGACTTGACCCATCCGAGATGAAAGTGCCTGACAAGGCCCAACGTAACGTCTTAATGTACTTAAACAGGAATGTCGTCCAACCACGTCAGCAGGAGTCACAGGTAACAGGCCCAAACATTTATTCCACCTGGTCGCTCTGCCCCCGTTTTAGTGCCTTCGTCATTTTTAACCGAATTTATTTGTCCGCTGTTGTCACTGAAGTTCTTCTTCTCTCCTGCAAAAACCGTCTGGTTTCAAATCATAGATGTGACTCGATTATAAAGTAGCACCTCATATATTCATGTGAAAAATGCAGCGGGCGGATCAGAGGGCTCAGCGGGGTGTTTACGGGGACGCTGCCGGACGATGTGTCTCAGCACGACCTCGGCCCTCACCCTGCCCGCCGTGCAAATGGCCTGCACGCCTCGGTGTTACAAAAGGACGCTTCGATATGTAGCTGGCATCAGAGCGGACATGTCGGCAGACGTCTGAGTGTTCGGTGGAATCAAAGATCTGAGAGATTTTCCTTTGTTGTCTCCTGCAGGCCGAATCCGGATCATCTCTTTCTCCGTGTCGCCAACCGCCGCTCACAGCCGTCACTGAAATATTAATAAACCTTTAATCTCTTCATCCATGCTGCTGGATTACAGATGTTTATTCATGCACTTGCAGCGGTGCTGCTGGTGCTAATGATTGAAGCTACACTTCAGAAGGTTGGTGTGTTCTTGTAGATTTTTGAAATTTCACATACTTGTTTTATTGAGCGAGCAGACCAGACAAACCGCACCAACGTTTTGTTCCGGGAACCGGGAAACTGCTTCCAAGCCAACAGACAAAAAAATACATCTGCCCCAGCTGGGAGGGTTTCCAACATACCTACCTCATATTAGTCTGTTTCATTAACAGTCTGTCAATCAAACATGAAGCAAATGACTTTAACAGCAAGATAACTTAATTCAAGATAGCCAATCAGAGGCAGAGGAGAAAGGTGAGCTGGATGTGAGTTAACAGGATTAGTTTATCCTGATAATCTGCAGTTAATCTGGATGATTCGAGCCTCGGTTGTGTACTGGAGCTGATCTGAGAGCTGTCACAGTTTCTCTTTGATGTGCTGACATTACCTGCTGGACGAGCCCAGGATGTTTATTCCATCCACACCTCAAGTGATGACAGGTCGTGATGAGGGGGCCTGCTCAGGTGTGTGTGTGTGTGTGTGTGTGTGTGTGTGTGTGTGTGTGTGTGTGTGTGAGAAACACTCCCTTTGTCTCCAGGTGTGTGTGTGTGTTTCTAAGGGACATTCATCTGTTTCTTCTCATTTCTACATTTGTGTGTGTTCTCGCTCAGGTGTGTGCATCCAGGTGAGTCCTCCTCATTGCCCCTGGGCTCTTCCTGTAACAGCGTATGTTTCCAGCCCCTTAGGGTTGTGGGAGTTTACAGCTTTTAACTGAGGTCATAACAGCTCCCCAGTGAACACAATTAGCTGCTAAAGGCCTCCCTCCTCGCCGTGGTTTGTTTGCCAGCCCGCCGTGTTTCTTTTTGTCCGTGGACGTCTGGACAAAAACAGTAAGGTTTTTAGCTAACCCTGCCTGCTCTCACTGGTTATTTTTTTTCCTTTTATTTCAATTTATGACCTTTGACCCACAGCTCACATTGACCAACCCTTTAACTGAGCCGTAAACACCAAAAGGATCCCAGTTTCAGCCCAAATGTGAGAAAATCAGTTCAGTTCATCACACTAGTGAGAAAATATGCAGCGTATAAATACGTTTATTTTGTTTTTTATATCTCTGCGGTTTTCACATTCAGACACTTTTTAAAGATGTTAAAATTTTTGTTATGCTTTTTGTGTGTTAGTTAATGTCTGAACCAACTGGATTCAATATAAAATGACTTGAACAACATGATAAATCCCGTCACAGCGTCACAGAGTCCGGCTGAGGTCCGAACTTTGACACCCGGTAACTCCTGTGGAAGCCATAAAGGTGTGCAGTTTCTGCCCGTCTCTTTGGTTTTTGTTCAATAAATAACAGTATACTGATACATAAAACCTTAGTATTTTCAAAGTAATTAATAATAATTCTAATTTTTTTGTATAACATTTAAAAACATCCAGACAGAACAGGGCGATCAAAGACGTTTACACATGTATACGAGGTGCACGAGACAATGAGCTTGTGGGTTATATTCATTTGCACACTCTCCCCTCACATCAAGCTGTGAAACATCACATCAGAAACTGGCCCAGCTCTCCTCGGCCATCTCCTCCAGACATCTTCTAAACCTGAGCGTTTAAAGGAGGGTTACTTGCTTTTCACTGTGACACTCACAACACCTCACGTTTGTGTCTTAAGTTACAGACTAAATCAGTGTCATAAACACTCAGTGACTCTTATGTTATTGCACCTGATTGAATTGTAACACTTCTCTAATGTGAATGTCTTTGAAGTACTCTTGATTTTGTTGCTTTCATTTAACTGTCTGTCCCGTATTGTGAATAAATGATGGATGGATTCAGCCATGAGACCGAGCGAGCTGATGGACGAGATTAGTCGCTGTCTTAATTAAATTTGAGTGGTTGTTTTTACTTCCTGTCATCCCATCATTCCTCGCTTTGAACCGGATCACCTTCGCCGTCTGGCACTCCTCCTCGTTAAACTCAGCGCTCCATAAATAAAAGACGTTCCCACCCGTCGTCTTCACTTCCTGCCTGCAGCTGTCTGACGACTCTGCCCACCTCCAGCGCTGAACCTGAGGGGGAGGGTGGGGAGGTTGAAGCTACTTAGGTGGTAATATATCGTCCAGGATGCCACAGGTGTCTTCCTAAAGTGGTCTGGATCAGATAAGGACTGACCCCTCCTCCCCTTTCCCACCTCCCACACTTTAAACTTCTCTCCATCATCAGCCACTCAGAAAATCGGAGCACACCACAAACTTCAGGTGAGCGCTTTGTGCTGACTGACCTCACTAAACCAAACAGAAATGATAACAAAGGCCGCGATTACAGCTTAGATAAATTAAAGATGCCTCATTGAAGGTGTTCGTACTAGTCTCAACCGAGCCAAATACCTCTTCGGTTTTGTCCCGTACTCCGTTTAAGTGAAAGAAAAACATTCATGGTCCAACTCAGACTTACTGCTGTCACTCTCAGACATATTATGAGATAAAGTGAAGATTTGTAAGTTAATCCTCGAGCTTATAAAGTTACACTTTGTAAATTCTCACCACTAGATATCAGTAGATTGCAGAATGCAGTCAACTGAGTTTAGTTTTTTTGTTCCTCCCAATTCAAGTGCATAATCCTAGCTACGGTTTCAGTTATAGGACAGATAAGTTTTAGTCAGCCAAGAGACATCAAAACACTAAACTTGTGCTGTACCCCATAATCGCCACATCCAACCAGCATCTGCTGTTTACCTCAGCTGTCTATGCCGGGCGAAAGCATAAACCTTTATTTACTCTGCAGGAGGCTGGAAAACCTTGTGAAAGGAGTTGATGACTCTGAGAAGCTCAAATCTGACCAGCGACAGTGACACTGAAGTGAGTTGTAGAGCAGCAGTCCCCAACCCCCGGGTCACGGGCCGACAATGGTCCATGAGTTGTTTGGTACCGGGCCGTGAGAGTTGAGGCTCGGCTATGAAATTTATGGTTTTCAGGGTTTTTATCGTTAACTCTGTTTCCCTGGGTCCCATGTTATACTTGTGTATCTTATTTTGAAAGAAATATTTACGCGTTACCATAGCGACCAGAGAGCCTTAAAAGGGGCAGAGAGGAGGATGTTACTCTTAATGTTGTTGGCGCACTTCAGGAGGACGCAAGTTACACAATTACACAGTGAATTTCGCGTTTGTTATTATATTTACAAAATACCCGTTTTTGTCTTGGTCATATCGTTTTATTTTGTTGTATTCATCCGCCACACCTTAAAGGCCGGTCCGTGAAAATAGAGAGGACATGTAGAGGACATGTTGATCTGTTGCTTATGCTGCTGTTAGCCTCTGTTAGCTGCTGTTCATGAGCGTTCTTTGAAGTGGATGTTGGATAAAGTTGAATAAACTCTTATATGATGTGAGGATGTAATCAAACCGTTTATCAAAGCCCAACATTAGCAAACATTGCAAACTGGCTTCCATGTAATTTTAATGTAATTTTAATACATCAATTATAAGTTTATGAGAACATTAGTTCGTCCCATTTAAACCGCTCCAAAAAAACACAGCTGCAGCACAGCAAAAGGATGAACTGGTTTTAAATATTTTCTTTGCTGTGGATAAAAGTTTTATGCTGTATTCAGTAAAACATTTTGTTTTGATAACATCATATTCTTTTCACTTTCTGGCTTCTGAACCTAAAAACAAAGAGGAACGAATTCCAGCTCTGGAAACCATCCGAAACACATGAAGGCAGGGTAATTATCAGATGTCATTATTCGTCATTGTTATTATGGGAAGTAAGTACAGTCTGTGCTTTATTTGTGTTTTGTTTTTTATTGTTGCTGCATGCATGAAGCATATGATAAGCATGTGGATCCTCCTGGCTGCACCGCTTTCCTCAGAGCGGAGCGGCTCAGACCCCCGCAGGAAGGAAATGTGAAAATAATGATATATTTAAAGCAGACAGAAGAAGACTGGTAGTAAATTTTGAGACGGCAGTCTTCGAGCTAGCACAGCACGGTGGTATGTTTGCTTTTTTCTCTTGTGAGAGATGGACGTGTGGAAATTACCTGACGTGTGTGAGCGGAGGGTTGTAGGCCTTCATACCTGTCGGGGATAATAACAGGTATTTTAGCAGCGAGATGAATCGGTGATTACAGCAAAAGGCATTTTCTTTCTCACAAGGAGGGAGGGAGCTTTGGCATTTGTAAACTGGTCGTGACAAGTAGCCATAAATTACTCTTTAAGACATCCATTAAAACTCATCTGACACAAATGCCATCTATAAACATACCTGAGTGACAGCGACGTTCAGCAGCTGCTGCCACGAATGCGGTTTCTTGGACGTGACACAATGTGGCAAAACATATCTGAGTCAGTGATTCAGTAAATGGTGTAAATGACACAAGGATTACTAAACTACTCAACACACCTGCACAGGTAAACCTGTCAGGGTGGATGGGTGACGTATAAGATAGATTGAGTGCTACTGGAAGCTTGAGGTAAGCTGTGAAAAAGTGTTGCATCAAACAGCAGAAAGGACAATAAAACAATGAGTTTCACAAAAAAAAATCTTAAATTTCATTAAAAAACTGCAAAGTTTGTGATTTTTACATCGTGTTTGTTGTATTTGGTGTAACGGTGTTACAGTGAGGCAGCTTGTCTGCGTTTAAACACCCTGGATAATCCTCTTTTCTGACTCTAATAATGACCATAAATCACAAAATTTACTTCATGCTTTATTTGGGAAAACCTGAAAACTGCTTCCAGAAATTCAGTGGAAAACTGCAAACTTCCCTACAAGCGTTTCCAAAACAAAGCTCTCGAGGACCACAAACCTCCTCGAGGGCAGCTCATCATCTGTCTCGTCAGCCAATTGTCTGTTTGTCTGTCAGCAGTCTACACAGTTTTCTAGATATCATGTTAAAATGTTTGTCTGATAGTTGATACCAATAACAGCTGAGCTGATTTAATTTTGGTAAAAAAAAATTGGCTCACGGGTACATCTAATGTGAAAATCCATAGAAACTTTATATATACTCACAATTTTTTATGAATTGTCTTCAAACTAGGGACATAAGTACCTAGCTTGCTTAACCATTTGACCTTGACCCTCATTCTTAGCAACCAAGGTCAAAGTTGACCCTGAAAAAACACCATATCGAGTAATATATATAAGGGCATAGAGCTGTGCAACACTTTTCAGCCAATTCTCCTCAAATCAAAAATGATTAATAAAATAAAACACACAGTTTTAATATGTAATGTTTCAAGGTCATGGGTCAAAGGTCAGATATTAGCTTTTTTGGTAATTTTCTGACAAAAAATCATGAAGTCAGATTTTAATGGATTGTTAACATGACCCCACGCTGGTAGTTGTATCACGTCCAGTATGATGGAGAAGAAGTTATTATCATTATTATTACTGTTGTTGGAAGGTTGGTGGTTCAATCCCTGGCTCCCCCTAGTCTGCATACCAAATATCTTTGGACAAGAACCCCAAGTTGCTCTCCGATGCACCCATCAGAGTATGAGTGTGTGTGAATAAAGTAAAAAAGTAAAATTTTATTTATATAGCACCATCAAGATGAAATCACAAAGTGCTTTACAAAGGCAGAAACAGACATTAAAATCTAAAACAAAACAAAATCAACCAAAAGCGAGTTTAAACAGGTAAAACATGACTGAGTCCACAGATCTCAAACTCAAAAGGATCGAGTTCCAGAGTCTGGGAGCCACTGATACAAACGCTCTGTCACCTTTTCTTTTTAACCGTGTATGCGGGACAACCAGCAACCCCTGGTCACAAGACCTCAGGGACCTGCTGGGGTGATAGGAAAGAAGAAGATCACTTAAGTAAGTTGGAGCTACACCGTGCAGGGCCCTATAAGTCATGATTATGATCTTAAATTGGACCCTGAACTTGACAGGGAGCCAATGCAGCTGACTCAGCAGGGGAGTGGCATGGGAGTATTTGTGATGCTTTGTCAGAAGCCTAGCAGCAGCATTCTGAACACCCTGCAGTCGTTCCAGGGAGGCATTACTTAAGCAAGTAAACAAGGAATTACAATAGTCTAAGCGAGATGAAACAAAAGCATGAATAATCATTTCCACTTTGGAACGTGACACAATGGGACTCAGCTTAGCGATATTTCTTAAATGGTAAAAACAAGAGCGAACCAAAGATTGAACGTATGTGTGCAGCGTCAGAGCTGGATCAAATGTAACATCAAGGTTCCTAATGGATGATTTAATATAAGAAGCAAGAGGGCCTAGATTTTTAACCACGAGGGGAACAAATTTCTCAGGAGCAAAGACAATGACTTCTGTTTTATCAGCATTTAGTTGAAGGTAATTACCAGCCAGCTTTTGGTAGAAAAGCACTTCAAAAGCACAGAAACAGTGCTTGTGTGAATGGGTAAATGTGGCATGTTGAATAGAGTGCTCTGGGAGAGCAGAAAAGTGCTATATAAGAATCAGTCCATTTACCTTAGCATATAGAGCGCCTTGAGGTGACCATGTTGACTGTTGTGATTTTTTGCTATGTAAATAAAATTGATTTGAAATGAATGCTGCTCAAAAGAACATGGACGCAGCTTTGAAGTCAGAAAAATGAAGCCATTGTAGAAAATGTTGACCGTTTTTGGTCAGTGTGAGTCAAAAAGGAGGATTTTCCATGATGTGCTCATTGGCACCTGTCCCTTTGAGTTTTTGAAACCAAAATGGCGTTAGTGAAACTGCGAGTCTTCAAAATATCGCTCTGCCTAACACCCTAACCCTGAACTTCAAGGGTTTTGTCTGACGATCACAAGCTACACTTTTTCCAGAGGAGTCCTCTTTTTTTCTTTTGGTTGAGGTCATGGCTAATAATGATGGTGTACGAACTAGAGATGGACCGATCCGATATTACGTATCGGTATCGGTCCGATACTGACCTAAATTACTGGATCGGATATCGGAGAAAAATAAAAAATGTAATCCGATCCATTAAATATCACGAAAGCACCTCACAAAACTTGCAACACGCCGTAACTCGCCTCAGAACGTTAGCGCGTCGGAGCAGTATGCATCACGTGATAGAGCGGCTGTGGCATGCGGGACCTGTCGGTGGTCTGGATAGCATTTGGAGCTTCGCTAGCAACCCGGCATTTCATCTCCGACAAAGTTATCCCGAGAGAAGTAAAGCAAGTGTGTAAGTCCATCTCTGAATGTTTGTAAAGCATTCCTGCGTTAAGCTTAACAAACGACTGCCTCTTCTTGCTGCTACTTCAATCATGAAACTGGTTAATGATCAGCTGATCGGCTTTTCTGTCGCGAGTACGTCTCTCTGGTTTGTTTTTGGCCCACTTTGCACCAGAAAGAGGAAACCAGTGGATAAACAACAGCAGCACGTTTAAGCTTGATCAGCTATTGTTAGAATTTATTTATTATTACTTTCTACTCCAGGATCTTTTTCTATGTAGCTGACGCTGGTAACTGTGTATTTAGTATTTAGTATTTATTTATTTATTGTCATTGTCAAGAACAATGAAATTGCGTTTGGGGCTTCCATACAACTGTGCAGGGGCGGATCTAGCAAAGTTTAGCCAGGGGGGCCGATAGGGCATTAACAGGGAAAAGGGGGCACAAAGACATACTTTTCTTTCTTATTCTCATTTAAAATGTCGAGCTTTTAATAAATAATTATCTGACACCCAAAGTTTTAATTTGATGTAAAATGAATAGAAGTCAATTACTGTATATAGTAACTAATATATATATATATACCCTAGTAAGCTATAGTACTTTTTCCTTTGGGAAGGTACCATCTGTGCAGTCTGCAATTTTGTTGAAGAAAGATGTTGAATCTATTTAATATTTCTTGAAAAATAATTGATTTCTGTGCATTTTTTTTTCACACTGCGTCAAATTAAGGTTGATTACGTCGATTAAGCATCATGAGGTGGAGCGTGAGGGGTGGTTCCCTATTTTTTATTTATTTATTTTTGTTGTTGCTGGGAGTTGGAACCCTATTAGTTAGGTTGCTTAATATTTACGCTAAGTACTCTTTAAAATACCAGAATAGGGAGGATGGTGTAGGTTTAAGTTTATTAGATTGATCAGTATTGCTGAACTATGAAATAACAGAATAGCTTTAGTGTAGTTGTTGTTTTAAACTTGAGTATGAATTTATACAAAATGCAGCAAGATATAAAAAAAAAAAAAAACAGTTTTGTTGATTAAAAAACACTATATCGGATTCATATCGGTATCGGCAGATATCCAAATTTATGATATCGGTATCGGTATCGGACATAAAAAAGTGGTATCGTGCCATCTCTAGTACGAACCAGACATTTTACGTGCCTGACCAGTTGTCCTCTGTTTGAGGGCCGTTCTGCTTCATCTGGACCTTCAATCAAGACATCCTCCATTCTGAGGAGTGCTGCTGACCCTCTAAACCGTTTCAAGATTTTGGCGTGTATTGGAGAGCCTGTGACCTCACTTTCCTGACTTGCCGGTATCGTGGTAGATGGGTTTGGACTTTTTACCCATCTGTAGCCACCGTTCATTAGCAATCCAGAGCAGTCTGCTGTTGGCTTTAAGCATTGCCGCTTAGCATCTATCAGCGATGGCAGCAGGTTGAGGACATGTAAACGGCGTGCATTTGTGCGTCAGAATCCACGTTGAGCACAGCTGAAGGTTTCACGTTTCCTCTTTGTCAGTGCTGTGAAACACATTCTTTCTGCTATTAACGGTTACAACAGAGTGCATGTGTCACTCAGTGAGCAGAGGAAGCTCTGTGCCAACTGCCAATCATGAATCTGTGCGGTATGTAAACACTAACAGCCCACGCCTCGTTTGTTCTGGACTCGACCCAGCGGGCTGTGTGTGAAACTGGATCACAATGAAGCGGGGTGTGACTTCTCTTTACAGGCCTGTCCGTCAGCAGGATGAAGAATTTTAATTGCAGGCCTGGCTTAAGTCCGCGGGTTGCCTCCTGATGAAATGCTCACATTTAGATTCATGCAACGACAGGAGAGCTGTCACCGCTGTAGCCACATGTCTGCAAAGCTGCAGAAGTCAAAGAGTCACCTGTTTAGAAGCTTTGTTCTACATTATGAAGACAAATAACCACCGATGTGATCAGTGAAAAAAACAGAGGGCCAAGATTTACAGGAGATATTTTAAAGTCCTTAACATCACAGAGCTTTTTAGTGATTGTTAACACCGACAGCAGCAGCTGCTGGAGAAAGAGTCCCAGTTTACCTCCCGGTTGTACTCATTTAGATTATTTTTAAAATTCAAACCGTGAACAGATGTTGGAGTTTAAAACGTCCGGAGCCTGGAGGGAAACTGATGTTCGTTTCTCACTTTTCATCTTCTTTAGTTGCTCAAACAAACTCATAGATGGACACTAAGTAGTGTGATTTCCTCGCTGCAGGCGCTTTGGTTTAGTTAAGTCAACATGAGCGTGACTGAAAACTGGCTGATCAAACAGGCTATAGAGTTACGCTGCTGTCAGCCTGATGAGTCTGTTACATCACACACACGTTGACGCACCTGAGCTTTTCAGGGAGTCTTCAGAAGTCTGATCTCGGGAGTTTAGAGGATTAAGAGCTCTGAGGTGAGGAAGGAAAGAAACTCACTGGTTTTCACCCGATTTCTACAAATGAGTGTCACTCATGCTTTACATCACACAGTTTATTCACATTTTCTCTGCAGACAAGTTTATCTGCTCGGTTTATCCACTAAATGTTTTAAATTAGGAAAGTTAAAATTAAAAAATAATGCCAAGAGCAGCCAACTCAACATTTCACTGCTTCCACTCAGATTTTTTGGCTAGTTTGAAGATTTGCAGATAAAAACAGATGGAAGGAAACACGACCGCGACGTCTGATTGCACTTTTTCTGTGTTCTTGCTTTATGTACAAAACTCTGGGGATGAAAAATGAAGCCAAAGATGAGGTGACAAAAAATGCCACCTCCTACCAGGCGCTGGTAAAAACATTTTAAAACAAGAAGTAGTCAGAAAAAATATTACATTTAATTTTCAGATGTTATTTAAACTGAATGATTTATAAGCACAACGATCCCTCACAAACAACGTCAGAGCTGAAAAATTAAGCGTCAAAACCTGCAGTTCCTCTAAGGTCCACAAGGGGCTCCAGCAGTGAGTCAGCCCCCATAGACCAGGGTGTCCAACTCCAGGCCTCAAGGGCCGGTGTCCTGCAGGTTTTAGATCTCACCCCTGGGTCAACACACCTGAATCACATGATTAGTTCATCACCAGGCCTCTGGAGAACTTCAAGACATGTTGAGGAGGTCATTTAGCCATTTAAATCAGCTGATTTAAAACCTGCAGGACACCGGCCCTTGAGGCCTGGAGTTGGACACCCCTGCCAAAGACTGTCATGTCCAACTCAACAGCACAAAAATCATGTTTACAGCCTGATACAAAAACTGCTTCCACTCAGATTTTTTGGCTATCAATAACTGGCCCATTCATAATAACTGTTTTATAACTCACCTGTTTAAATTGTATTAAGGGTTACATTGTAAGGGGCGTGGCCTATTTGAGTGACAGGTGGAGTACCTGCCGGTTTTGTTTATAGGAATTTGAAAACGGATTACTTGAGGTTTGGTCAGGCGGGACGTTCTTCCTGTCTTTCAGCTGCAGCATTCCTACAAACCTCTGGAAATGCACTGCATTGTTATGCTGTCACTGCTGTGTGTAATCAGTGTTTGTATGATTTGCTAAGCCATAAATCCACAAACGGTCTGTGAGGGATTCAACATGTAAACACAGTATAAAAATAATTTTTGCATCTGTCTGTAAATTTCCATGTTACAAAATATATAGACATGTAAATCAGTGTTTGCATGATCGTGTGTGTGTGTGTGTGTGTGTGTGTGTGTGTGTGTGTGTGTGTGTGTGTGTGTGTGTGTGAGAAGCTTCTCGCAGTCCACATCACAGATGGACGAGCGACTTTATACCCTCCTCGACTCTGGGAGAACAAAAAGGAGGAATGAAGAGGAGACGAAGTGAGAAAGTGTGGACATTTAACCCCTTCACTTCCTTATGAAGACTCCAGTAATCAGGCAGTGTGTGCATGTGTGTGTGTGTGTGTGGGAGGGGTGGGGGTAAAGTGGGAGCATTGCCCCTGGCCGTTTGGAGGTGAGAAGATCTAATCCTGAATTAAATGATCTGGCACTTTACAAAATACACGACAATTACACAGATAATTATACCAAGCCTTCACATGGAGCCCACGGGTCACAATTAACACACACACACACACACACACGCACACACACACACACACACACACACACACACACACACACACACACCAGCTGTAGTTCAGACCTGCTGTCGAGCTGTGTGGATGTACGCTGCACACAGAGGACAATAAACAGTTTACAGGATGACAGCATTTAAAGATGTGAGCAGAACCTCCTCCTGACGAGCAGTGACAAATAAAGAGAGCATAAAGTCGAAGCTGCTTTAAAGGCGGTCAGGGAAAAATAAGTCGGCTGTGGAGATTTAAAGTGGAAGCAGCGATTATGGCAGCTGGACACACCATGGACACATTCCTGTTAAAGTTCTTTGAAGGATGTGCTGACCACTCAGAGATTCATTATCACCATCTGATAATTACATTTAAATAACTCTGAGCCAAACAGACCCCAGGAGACGTGAAGGTCTATTGTTATTAGCAATGAATAGTTTAGCTCAGGTTTTCTCCCCTCAGATCCACCAGCAGTCACCTTAAAGCTAAAAGATAAGGTACAGGGACAAATTCTGCAACACTGACTTTTCTTCTCTGCTGTTGGTGGTACTGAAGATAGACATCAGAGGTCCTGGATGCAAACAATATGAGGAACTGCAGCACTGAGTGCAGCTAATGCCCACTGAACACAAAGAAGGTTAGTCATCATCCAAGAGTTTCTAATGGAAAGCCAGGCTGGAACTGATGTGATGAGACACCAGGGTATCATCTGCATAGAGGCAAAAAGAAAGTTTGAACTTTTAAGTAACTTTATGCAGTGGTAACAGAAACAGTGAGGGGCCCTGGATCAACCCCTGAGGGTCTCCACATTTATTCAACAATGCATCAGCAGACTTTTTAAAGAGCAAAGTGAGCAAAAGATGGATTGTACCACCATGACACCACCCACTAGTTAATAAGGTACCTCTCATTCATTTAAATACAGTCAGACTTTATAACAAGAGGACGTTTGAGACTTCACATTTCAGACCTGGAAGCTGAGTCTGTGTTTGATATAAAGTTGATGCCACAGACACAAAGGACTAACGTACTGAGAGTTACAGAATACCCAGAAGCCCATTGTGCGTGCCCCGACAGGTAGGAGTTGCTTTACTGCCTTAAGGGAGACCTACACAGTATCAGGCGGGTTGTTTAGAGGTTGTGGTTGGCAGCTTGGTTTATAATTTAGCGTTTAAAGTGACACAGTGGCTTTTCAGAGCTTCACATCCTGGTCAATATCTCCCCCCGAGCTCCTCCCCTCTGTCTGCTTTTACTGTTGTTCAACATATATATCGGCGTAGAAGACTATTCATTAGATCATTATCATTTTCCAGTCCCAGATGTGTTTGTTTACTCTGTTTACTGTTTGTTTGTTGGTCTTGCTCACAGACTCAGTGAACGAGGAGTTTAGTTACACTAATGATGACCCTCGGGCTGTTAGTTAACTAGCTCCCTGCAGACCTTAAACACAGCTAATGCACACCTTCAGGGACACACTAATGTGTGCTTTGTGCGCGTGCATAAACTAAACATGTGTGGACCTGTATGCGCACGAGTATGTGCGTCAGCTCCAGTGTAACTGCTGCATGTACTAACCCCTACAGTGAGGTAATCTGATGTTTCCTGTACTCCTCTCGCAGCTGCTGGACAACATACATAACACACAGTACACATATATATTATGTATGCATAAATAATAATAATAACTATTTTCTGCATATGACACACAGGTCATTTCAAATGTGAGTGTAATGTCCTCTGAAGTGCAGAAAACGTGTGTGTGTGTGTGTTGTTGGTAACTGTCTCCTGTGGACCATCTGCACCTGCAGCTTGGCTTCCATCATTAACCAAACCACAGTGATGTCATCAGGGACCGATGGGCAGCAGCTGCTTTAACATAGACACACACACCATCCAGTAATAATGAAGTCATGTGATCTCCGACTTTAGCCGACCACCACTCTCATTAGTTTACTGTAAATTGTGAGCCATAGATACAGCTCCATCTTCATTCTACTTGTGTCTGTCGTTTTAAAGTAAATTTGTATGAGTATTAGGGAGGTCATAGAACCACATGTACCCCTTACTTGCCTTTTGGAGTTAAAATTAGAAAATGTGCACCACTGAGGAACGACCAACCAATCAGCATGTAGTAGCAGAAAACCTAGTTGTAGCTTAATTTAAATATAGACATATATTCTATACAGTATTTGTGAAAACTCACAAATTATACGTGATTATTTTAGCCCAGTTTACTCATCAGTTTTGAGGACTATCTCATGAAGATGACAGGATTAACAAGCAGTGTAACGGCTCCCATTAGTCAGCCCCGTTACCAGTTTAAAATACTGATTTATTGCTTTTATATCAAAAGCTACAGCTAGGTGCTGCTGTTTCTGACGCTGGTTTTTATCTTAGATTTCATCCAGTAGGCGCCATTCAAAGGAGCAAAATTACCCATCAGGAACTCCAGTTTGTAAATTGCCCGTAAACATCCATACATCTATATCACCAGATTACAGATTACATACAGAGTTATGTATGCGCTCCTGTTGTTGTTGGCCAGTTTTAGTGAAAGCTTCTTTGAAGTGGGTCTATCTCATCGCTGGACTCAAACACTTATGTGTGAATGTAATCGACCTGTTCATCAGAGAGTGTGATTTTTAGGACAGGCTGGCATGGTATCTTATAACCTTGTATCTCATGGCTTCTCTCAAAATGTAAAAGAACCCACCCACCACTTTAATCACACTCTAGATCTTGTTTTAACATATGGCAGAGAAACTGAACATTTAACAGTGTTTCCTGAAAACCCTCTCCTGTCTGATCATTTCCTGATAACATTTACATTTACAATAATTGATTACACAGCAGTGGAGAGTAGACTTTATCAAAGTAGATGTCTTTCTGAAAGCGCTGTAACTAAGTTTAAGAATATAATCCACCCACTGTTATCATCTTCAATGCTCTGTACCAACATAGAGCAGAGCAGCTATCTGAACGCTACCCCAACAGGGGTCGATTATCTTGTTAATAATTTCACCTCCTCACTACGTACGACTCTGGATACTGTAGCTCCTGTGAAAACTAAGGTCTCTAATCAGAAGTACCTGACTCCGTGGTATAATTCTCAAACACGTACCCTAAAGTAGATGACTCGTAAGCTGGAGAGGAAATGGCGTGTTACAAATTTAGAGGATCATCATTTAGCCTGGAGAAATAGTTTGTTGCTTTATAAGAAAGCCCTCCGCAAAGCCAGAACATCTTACTATTCATCACTGATTGAAGAAAATAAGAACAACCCCAGGTTTCTCTTCAGCACTGTAGCCAGGCTGACAAAAAGTCAGAGCTCTTTTGAGCCAACCATCCCTTTAATGTTAACTAGTAATGACTTCATGAACTTCTTCACAAATAAAATTTTAATCCATCCATCCATGAGATGGATGGATGGATTAAAATTTTCATCCCGCAGATGTAATATTATCTACAGCTACTCTTAGTACCATTGATATTAAGTTAGACTCTTTTTCTCCAGTTGATCTTTCTGAGTTAACTTCAATAATTACTTCCTCCAAACCATCAACGTGTCTTTTAGATCCCATTCCTACAAAACTGCTCAAAGAAGTCCTGCCATTAATTAATTGTTCGATCTTAAATATGATCAACCTATCTCTAATGATCGGCTATGTTCCACAGGCCTTCAAGCTGGCTGTAGTTAAACCTTTACTCAAAAAGCCATCTCTAGACCCAGCAGTCTTAGCTAATTATAGGCCAATCTCCAACCTTCCTTTCATATCAAAAATCCTTGAAAGAGTAGTTGTCAAACAGCTAACAGATCATCTGCAGAGGAATGGTTTATTTGAAGAGTTTCAGTCAGGTTTCAGAGATCATCACAGCACAGAAACAGCTTTAGTGAAGGTTACAAATGATCTTCTTATGGCCTCTGACAGTGGACTCATCTCTGTGCTTGTCCTGCTAGACCTTAGTGCAGCATTCGATACTGTCGACCATAATATCCTATTAGAGCGATTAGAACATGCTGTAGGTATTACAGGTACTGTGCTGCAGTGGTTTGTATCATATCTATCTAATAGACTCCAGTTTGTGCATGTAAATGGAGAGTCCTCTTCACACACTGAGGTTAATTATGGAGTTCCACAGGGTTCTGTTATGTGACGGCTGTGTGCGGACAGGAATAGGACCCAAGGTGCAGACTCCAGAGACAAACTTAAACCAAAACAGCTTTAATGCTGAACTCAAACATAACATAACTGGAAAAAATCAAAATAAACTAACACCGGTGGACTGACAAAACACACAGCAAAAGAAAAGGTAGATCACGACCCAGACACAGAGAAACACAGAGCTAAAATACACAGAAGGAGCAATCAGGGAATGGGTAACAGGAGGGAAACACAGCTGGGGCAAATCAGGCCTAACAAGACAAGGGGAAGCAAAACCAGACACATTAACATCAGACATGGACTTTCAAAGTAAAACAGGAAACCCATAACACAGACTGAACAAAAGACACAGACTCACATGCAGGCACTACAACAGAGGGAACAGAGACGTGGGACCAGGGCAGACACAGACACTGACTGGACACGGGGATATAGCAACTAAGGATACACAGAGACGTGAACTAGACAAGGGGATACAGCTGACAGGGGAGACAGAGCAACTAGAGAAGACAGAGACATAAACCATAAGACAGAACTCAAAGAAACCAAAGACTAGAAATTATAAATAATATAATAAACTCAAAAACCCTGGGTCAACGACCCAGGCATCCTAACAGGTTCAGTGCAAGGACCAATTCTGTTTACATTATACATGCTTCCCTTAGGCAGTATCATTAGAAGACATAGCATACATTTTCACTGCTATGCAGATGACACCCAGCTCTATCTATCCATGAAGCCAGATAACACACACCAATTAGTTAAACTGCAGGAATGTCTTAAAGACATAAAGACCTGGATGGCCGCTAACTTTCTGCTTCTTAATTCAGATCAAACTGAGGTTATTGTACTCGGCCCTGAAAATCTTAGAAATATGGTATCTAACCAGATTCTTACTCTGGATGGCATTACCTTGGCCTCCAGTAACGCTGTGAGGAACCTTGGTGTGATTTTTGACCAGGACATGTCCTTCAACGCACATATTAAACAAATATGTAACACTGCGTTCTTCCATTTGCGCAACATCTCTAACGTTAGAAATATCCTGTCTCAGAGTGACGCTGAAAAACTAGTTATTACTTCCAGGCTGGACTACTGCAATTCATTATTATCAGGAAGTCCTAAAAACTCACTGAAAAGCCTTCAGCTAATCCAAAATGCTGCAGCAAGAGTCCTGACAGGGACTAGAAAGAGAGAGCATATTTCTCCTGTTTTGGCTTCCCTTCATTGGCTTCCTGTTAAATCCAGAATTGAATTCAAAATCCTGCTCCTCACATACAAGGTCTTAAATAATCAGGCCCCATCTTATCTTAATGACCTTGTAGTACCATATCACCCTATTAGCTGGGAGATTCCCATGATGATGAGCTTTTCCTTTCCAGTCACCTTTCTCACTCACTATGTATTAACAGACCTCTCTGCATTGAATCATATCTGTTATTAACCTCTGTCTCTCTTCCACAGCATGTCTTTCATGCTGTCTCCTGTCTCCCTTTTAACAGTAAGAAACATCCAGCAGAACCTGGCTCAGGGAGGGGCGGGGCCATCCGCTGCGATTGGTTGGGGTGACAGAGGAAAGGGTAAAGACATGCTGTGGAAGAGAGCCAGAGATGAATAGATGTAATGTAATGTATACTTTATTGATCCCCTTGGGGAAATTACTCTCTGCATTTAACCGATTCACTCAGTGAAGCAGTGGGCAGTATAATAACATTTATAATATTAGTCCTCCCACTGCAATAAGAAAAGCCCAGTTTAGAAAAATTATCGGTCCTGTCCTTAAAAGTCTGTCTCTTTCTTTGATTTTTGGATTTTTTGTCAGTGTTTCATTGATTTTAGATTTTTGGTTTCAGTTTTTAAGTTTGAAATCTCATCAAATACCACTGGACCCTTTGTTCACGATCAACCATTTGTTTTAAAATAGATCACATAATCTATTTAACAGTATAATGCCCTTCGTATCATATTTGATACATGAGTTTCTGAGACCTCTACCTCATCGACATGATCAATACTTGCCATAATTTCAAAGTGTTATGGACAAAACTATTTTTTTGTCTAAAATTAACATTTTTGTTAACAAAAAGTTGCCAAAAATGCTCAATGTATTAAATACGATACAAAAAATGTATAATAAATATAGAAAAATATATATCATACACAACATGATATAGCAAAAAAGAATTTGTGGATTTTGTTATAAGGGTTAATAAACATCTTAGTTCCAAAAAATCTGAGTTTTCTGGCTGTTTTGTGATAGGTTGGGTCTTACAGGGTTAAATATGAGATCCTTTTTTATTGTGACATCCAGGAAGGCTTCGTTGAGGTTTTCCGCAACCAACACACAAAGATATTTATTTTCTGTGATTTATGAGTCCATTAATCCCAATCATACTGGAGAAAAGCTAAAAGCACAGTGATTGTCAGTTAAGCTCTGAATAGTCTGACTTCTTTTTTATTTCATTTTAACAATTTCTGTTACTGACTTTTATCACCTTATGGATCTTTTCATCTACAGAAGAAAAGTCCATATCCTTAAAACTCCGGTTGTGTTTGTCTGTTCTACCCATCATTAGGTCTTCTCATCAGAATCAACAACAATCAGCCTGAATTAAAGGTGAACACGTTTTGTGACAAAGTGAGATGAATCAAAGATAGCTGGATAACTCCAACACCAACATTAATATTTCCCTTATCCTCCAACCGTGACACTGTTTGTTTAAGCTGTTAACACCTACTTGAACTTATCTCTGAGGAAAGCAAACAATCCTGAACCACGAACTGAGCTCAGAGCTGTGAAAACCGTTAAGAATGAGTCAACAGTCGTGAAAAAAGCCACTGATGGCACATACAAACATGCAGCGGTGGATGAAATATTCATCCGTTGTTAGAGTTAATCTGTGCCTGCTCAAACATGAGCAGATTAAAAGGCAAATTTATGAAAAACAACTAAAATCCTAGCGCAATCAAAAAGAAAGCCCTCCAAAATGATAAACCAAACCTCACGTCCTAATTTTCAACTCTCTAGAATTTTTAGAGCCCAAGCTGATGTCATCCATCAGTGGTTTTCCTCCAATTCCCCAAATATTCAAAGAGAAACTGCCAGTTGCTGTCAGTCCGAGTCACTAATTCATTCCTTCATCACCACTTAAGTCTGAGTATATGTATGTATTTGAACCTGTGTGTACTTTTGTTCCTGTGTGGATCAAAGAAAATCCAAAATAATCCAATTTTTGTTTTTGAAGTCAGTAAGATGCATTCTGTGCAATCATTCCACCTGTAAAGTTCACAGACGTCATTAAAAGCACATGGTTATCGGTATTATTGGTACATACTCTATCACCGATGTCCATGAACTGTTTTATTGTTGGTCCGTTCTTCCAAATAAAGTTAAAAAGAGACCGACTCTTCAGCTTTAATTCAACTCTCGGTTTCTAAATTCAGGGGTAATTAAAACATGAAGCCATTTTCATGACACTTTCTTCAGTGGCAAAATGCCACTGTTAGATTTTGTGCTTTTCTCCTCTGGAAAACAGTTGCCTGTTAAAAACAATCAGATTTTATTTTAAGATTTATTTGTGATTTAAAGAGTAGTTGCAGACAGAAAAAAACAAGCTGTTGATTGTGTGTGCGTGAAGCTGTATTGTGCTTTCTGTGTGATTCATTTGCAGTTTCGTCGCTCTGTGAGAACTGGAGGCGTCGCCTTCACTTCCACGCTGTGGCCGAAACATGTTGCCGTGACATATTTCACCACGCCGTCGTGCCAAACACACGCTGACATACAAAGCGGCCATTGTTTCACAGCAGCGTTGTTGCTGTTCAGCGAAGTTTGTTCTTTTCCTTTTTTTGCAGGACGGCTCATTCTTTAGCGATTCAGCAGCCTGCCTGGGTGTAATGAGACATATGCTTTTTGTTTTTGAGACTTCAGGCTGTGCGCATGCAGCCAGCACCGAGGAGGTCAAAGGTCAGAAAGAGCTGATAGGCTGATTTTAAGCTGAAGCAGCTTCAAAAGTCTTAAATAATTTGCTGCATCTTGTTTCATGGTGATTTCTTCTAGCATTGTTCCTGATCATTGACCCTGTAGTGTTCTGTATACGTTTTTGGTGACCCATAACACCTTCTACATAATTATGTAAAGCTATTTGCATTTTGCAGTCATGTGACTGCTAACCACCTGACGTTAAATTGTTCGCCATTGTGGATTTATGACACAATGTTGGATCAGATGAAACACGTAACCACAGGTTGTTATCATAAAACATGGGTGTAGCTTCTTGGTCAGAAAAATTGAGCAAATGTTGCGCTGGCTAAAAAATGGCTTCACACTTCCAGTCCTGTAGAAGTTGACGGGAAAACCGAAGAACGGATAAAACTTGAGTCAAGACAAGTTCAGAGATGATCCATCCGCTGTACTTTGGTTTATTTGCTGATTAGTCCTAATCCTAAACTTCATGCCCAGACTTGATTGTTAGTTGGACAGACTGATTTTTTTGTGAAGCCTTTAAATATTTAGTTTCCAAAACACTGTGAGCCCATGAGCTGCGCTTGGACCATGGACACTTAAAACCTCAACTTATGGTTGTATTTAACCCAAACCTCTAACCCAACCAAGTAATAACCAAGTAGTTTTAGGCTACTTTTTAAAACGCAGCATTATCTGTGTCCTTTGGTGTTTTGTCCAAGTGTAAATGGCATTTTGATCACTATAAAAAACAGCGTTGAAAAATTCCTGCCAGGATGAAGTTTTTTGGAAACTCAGTTTCACCATTTACATGCAAACTAAGAAAACAGATTTTGTCTAAAACCTCAAAGATGTGTTCCTCTACCTCGTTTTTGGCGCCTTATTGTGCTTGTGGGCGTCTGATTAGGTGTCCTTCAGGGTTGTGGTTATATCGCCTGCTCTTCCTGTGGTTTGCTCTTGATAGCGCTTGAGATCTTTCTATTTTTTGCCTTTTTCAAAGCAAAGTCAGGAAATTGTCTTTTTGAAAAATTAACTGTGTGTGTACGAAACTTTAATGCCTAGAAATCTGTGATGTTGTCATGTGATTCGAGCTCTGCGGCATAAAAGGTGTAAACATTTATTCTTATCAATCACCATATGCAAGAATTATGACCAGGGAGACTAAATAATGTTATATAGGAACAGACACACAAATATCAACAGATTAAAGGTCGTGACTATTTCATGAACCAGGTCGAACAGAAACACAATTCTGATTGACTCTTATAGATTTCAGCAGATCCCCCAAAGCTTTTCAGATATTTCCTTTGTCACTGATTTTACATAATGTCAACATCTGAAATATTCTTTTATGTTCAATATCATCCAACAATATTCTGGATCACTGAAAATGGAGATTTAAAAATCTCCTGCTAGGCTGAAGATTTTTGAAAATATTATTTCTAAATATAATCTTTCTTTTAAAAATAATTTTCTCCCATTACTTTGATATCTAAAATGCATTCTCATATCATAAAAAGAGAGTCAGTGTTAAGGCCTATGGTCTGTTTCTTTAAAATGTGGGAAAAGAAAAACTTTCCACAGTTGTTGTTTTGCGCCTTTCTCAGTCTCATTTATGACTTGCTGAATATTTTCTGTTTTCTCTCAAATCTCAGGAATGAATCTGTTGTGTAAAACATCATCTTGACAGGATTTCACATCCAAAACTACAAGATTAAAACCAAAAGTGTTCCTCTGAGTGCAACATGGATTTTGGGGCTGGAGATTCGTCACGGTGCCAGAATCAGTCGTGTAGTTGGCCGTCACGTCCCGCGCTAATGAGTGCCCATATCACCTAATTGTCCGACAAACTGTTCCTTTAATATCCGCCAGTGTGTTTGTAAAGTGTGTGTTTGCTTAATTTATGCAGGATGATACAAGACGCCTTCTGCCGAGCTGCCTCTTCTTCCCTCTACAATAACACACATCCACCCTCCTCCTCCACCTCCTCCTGCTCCTCTTCCTCTCACTTCAACCTTCTGTTCTCCTCCTCCTCCCTCATTCCCTCCCCCCATCTCTCCCAGACAACTGTGACAGTTTTAATTCTGACCGCTGATTAGCCTGAATCAATTAAGTCCTCCACGCTGTGTCCAACAGCAGAGCAGCATGAGGTATTTAGACTATTTAGGCTCCCATTCATCAAGCTCCAGCCTCCTAATCACCCTTTAATTACACGACTACGACTATGGGGGCTCGAGTGGGACATTAGGTGGCGTGGCTTTCTCTGCAGAGTTTGAAGTGGATGCGGGAACAGGCGACCGCCTCTGTGGCGTCTCAGTGGCTGATTGCACAGAAAATCTCAGCGGGAGCTGCAATTGGTGTTCGTCTTATATTCAGGTCTGTTTAGAGTCCATATCATTTAAATTTCATCTACAATTTAAGTAAAACCCCATTCAACAGGAGAATACCAAGGCCTTAAACTAAATTCAAGTAGACATAAACTCAGCATTTCCTGTGCAGATGTTTCACATTAACCACCCTACCCACCCACCCATCCAGGGGGTTCCTGGATAGAAAACATCATGAGAATTTAATTATTACTAATAATTCATAAAATTCTGAAGATGGAATGGGAAAACTCATATTTACACATTTCCCCTTGTTTTTTTCGTTATTTTAACAATATATGTTCTTAATGACGTCCTGACTGATTCGCTGGCCCTTATTTTTCCCTTTTTTCTACTGATGATAGATGTATTAAAAATACAGATTACTATGGAGGTAAAAAAGGTACTTTTTAAAAATATTTCTTAATTGAGCTTTGTGTTACTCCACGTGTTAACTTAAACTTGTACTAACCTTAACTTGAAGAATAAGAGGAAATGATCTTGACCTAAAGTACAGTGTTAGGTTAGATTACCCAGCCCTCAGTTCTATAGTTGACCCATAATGTAAAAACCTTTTAAAAATTTTAAAAGAATATGTTTGGAGAAACAAGGCCTTTCTTTCTAGTCTGCACAAATATGGAGGTACATAACTGCCAAAATTAAAAAGAAATTAATAAATAATTTATTTAATAGATAAACGAATTTGTAACTAATTAATGTTGTAATAAAATTTTAATAAAACTACATCACGTTGCTCAGGTATTTATTCACATCAATTTATTAATAATGAACAAAAAAGTAATCCTGACCTTAAACCATACTTTAAGTTAGATCCACTGTTGACCTATTTGCATAAAAAGACTAGATAACATAAAAAGTATAAAAAGAAAAAAAAATTAAAATAAAGAAAAACATGGAAAAAAAATGCAAGAAAAAATCATACAAAATGCCAAAAGTTAAATGTGAATAATTTTTATACCCCACCTTGAAACTTTGGAGATACTAGCAACTACCACATAAATAATAATTTTAAAGTAATTAGTTGACTGGTTGAGGAGGCGTTCGAATGAGACAAAAAGGCAGCGGCCTGGGTTTCAGTCTGATCTGCAGCTCTTTCCTTCTCTTTGTCCCCCTCTTTCCTGTCTACTCTTCACAGCTAAAGTATCAAAGACAAAAGTAAATATAAATAAAAGAGAATTAAGTAATAATATTTAAAATGACAAAAGTGATCTAATTTTATTTTATACATTTTCTTTTAGCTCCCTTTTATTCATTTTTGCTTGGATTGGTTCTTGCATTATTGGTTCTGGTGAAATGAAATTTCTTTGTATTATTATTTTTGCAAAGACAGTAAAGGGAATCTTGAACTTGCTTCAGTATCAATTAACCTTAGTATTAATTTTGTTTTAATAGATAATAATAGACAAAAAAAATCTTTGGTGAAACAGCATTTATTTTAATTTTTACTTTAGCTTGTTCACCAACCAGTAGGTAAAGAAATGCAGGGAGAAATGTTTTGGAAGAAATGGATACTGAAAAAAAATATTAAAAGATGAAAAGAAATGAATGAAGGAATAAGTGTGAATGTAGATATTAATAAATACAGAATCATCAGGGATCAGAGCTGTATTTTAATATTAAATATATTTAGTGATTTTAATAACGTATTTAATTCAATTTTATTTATATAGCGTTAAATCACTACAACGGTTGCCTTGGTGTTTGTGGCAGCTGAAGGCCTCCATAGTATTTTGAATTCCCCAAAGTCTTCATTTCTGAGCAGGAAGTTAAACTCCGCTCTCTTTCCTTACAGCTATCAGCGTTACTAATCCTTTTTGTGCCTCTCTTGTCGAGCCACTCAAAGCACCGGCAGGGATAACATCACTTCATTGACAACCGGCAGTCCTGGTTTGTCAATTAGACCTTGTAGTCAGCTAATCTCCTGTAGGCCCGCTCGGGTTTTCACTCGTGTGAAGGGAGAGAAAAGCAGAGCGCTTTAATGCCGCCTAATGACGTTATGGGAGGAATAGCCCCATGCCGCTGGGAACCTGATAATCCCACTTTGTTCCTTTGGGATTTGTTGAAAAAGACCCTCCTCCTCCCCCCTCTGAGTTGCTGATCTCCTTCGTGTTGCGCCGACACAAAGGGGCCCCCGCTGTCGGGCCCCGTCCACCTCTTATTCTCTACAAACCTCTCTCATTTACTGGGGGCGCGCACCCCTTTATCTTCTCCTCAATTAGAAGGAAAGGCTTGCGCTGATCACTTCCTGTGCAGAGGTGAGCGGACGTTCGTGGAGGTTATCACGGAGACACGATGCAGCGGGAAATAAGATTCACAGTTTCGTCCCCAGAACTGGATGGAAAGCCTCGGTGACGCTTTCATGTCACGTCGGCTCACCAGTGGGACGTAGGCCGGTCCTCCAAAGCGCCACCCACCTCTTTCAGCCTCATTATGGCGTCTCTCTTTCAGGAGGCGGGGATGGAGGGGTCTGAGGCTTTGATGAACATGTCCTCCTATTTCCGCTGGACTCTCAGAGACTTAACTCTGCCAAATCCTTCAGGGTGACGAGAGCTCAGACCAGGAGACCTAATTCACTAACAAAGGAACTGAAGTTTAATCTTGAGCTCGAAAAAATTAGTGGAAGGGCCACGGCATACGTTGTTAAAAGCAGGATTCTTATAGTTTAACTAAAATTAAAAACATAGTTTTTCATTAACACGTAGTTAATTAAATTTAAACATAAATTTGCCTTAAACTGAGAAAAAAAAACAACCAAAATGAGACTGTGTGATTGCAAAGTTTAAATAAAGTTGATATGATGGAATATTTATATACCCCCAATAAACAACATGGCAGTTCATGGAACACATTTAATCTGTGTAATTCATGTTTTTCCATGCACATTTTCCTTCCTTATTGCTGTTTATGTAAGAATAATATTTCATGAAACTTTTCATATTGAAAGAAATTATTTTCCACTTTCACTGTGCGAGAAAGTCAATATTTGGACGCAGGAAGGGTCCAAACTGGAGGTTAACAGTTAGATAATAAAAAAACTACTCTGGGTAATCCGAAACTACTCTGTTAGTTTTAAAACTACTCTGTGACATAATAAAAAAAACCTACTCCTTTAGTCTTAAAACTATTCATTTAGGTAATAAAAACAATTGCTAGTTTTAAAACTACTCCATTAGGTGTAAAGTTACTCCATTACATAATCTACTCCATTAGTTTTCAAACTAGTCCGTCAGATAATAAAAAACATTTAAAACTACTCCCTGAACAAAAAACTACTCAATAGATTTCAGACTACTTTGCCTCTCTGCTGCACATGTTTGATGGCACATACTGGAAACTATTCAGCATCACTGATTCACTTTCAGACATTTTATTGCCAAACCATTGTTAAAAAACCTTTCAAGCACCCCTGCTCAGACAAAATTA
The DNA here is from genome assembly GCF_965226115.1 of Aulonocara stuartgranti. NCBI lineage: Eukaryota > Metazoa > Chordata > Actinopteri > Cichliformes > Cichlidae > Aulonocara > Aulonocara stuartgranti. The sequence goes on along the minus strand of NC_138940.1, from coordinate 11,495,668 downwards.
TTGATTAATAGATCATAACACTACTGTCTGAGAGCAATAAAAAAAGAAGCAAAAACATCAGAAACACTTGAAACGTATTTACTTATAGGACTTGGTACAGAATTATTTATAGAACGTATTGTCCAAGTGGAGATCCTGATTTGAAGTGGGAGCCGTGGGTCTCTGCTTCTTCCTCTTATCCTCATATTTTATTATCACCACTCAACACGTCTGGCTTTCTTTTTTGGATTTGCACAGACTTTGTGCAATTTGGAATTAAGCTGTTTCAGCTTCATGTGATTTAGAGGCCAAGTGTTGTTCCATCATAGTCACCCAAAGCTGCGGCCTGCCAGCTGTTGTAGTTGAAATGGAGAAAGTCTTTGATGACCTCCCACCATGCAAGACGCATCACATGTAAAATGTGCACAGGTTTGTGCACAAATAAATGAAATAATTTAGGATTACATTTGAACACTGTTAGCAAAGTCTCCCTCAAGAAGTGCCCCTCACTGCACAATGTTGCATGCAAACATGTAAAAAAAAACCCAAAAAAAAAAACTGGCAAAAGCTCTCTTTACACCTTTAAAAACACAAATGTATTTTGTTTTACTTACAGTTTATGTCATTTTAACCTCCTAGGACCTGGTGGACCTGGACATCACGTTTTGGGTTGTCTAGACCAAAATATTAAATTTTACTCTACAAGGGCCTGATATCCACTCACGAGCACATTATACTGCTTCTGTTCTATCAAAATTTAAAATTAATGTCCTCATATGTTGATCTCATTTTTCTCAGAAACAAAAATCAGGTAAAAATAAATAAATCTGGTAGTTCTTTGTTTTTACGTTAATCAGGTCCTAGTCACCCCAAATAGCAAAGAGAAATTAAAAATGCATGCCATGAAAGAGTTTGGGTCTTAGGAGGCTAAATATTAGTACTACGGCAAATGTGCACTCATTTACATCTTACTGCCAATGAGCCAGACTTTCTGGTCAGTTTTGTTTTGTGATCTTTACCAAAAGCTCTCCAGGTTTTCTCACTGACCATTTTTAGGGATGTGTTTTGTTTGTTCAGCCATTCAGGCATGAAAGAGGCACCTAAGGCATATACCAGTATTGTAGCTACATATAACAGACGACTCAGCAAAGAACCAAGTTTAAAGTTTATTCTGGGGCACTTTCATACTTTAATTGTTAATTTATTAAAAAAAAAAAAAAACAAGGGCCAAAATGGTGGCCAAGCTATAGCATGTGGTTTGTGGTCTCATGTTTCAACGTTCAGGTTCCCAGAGTAAAATTTGTGATTTATTCTGGATTTTTATTATGAGCCATAATGTTGTAACCAATGCAATTCAGTTTTATTTATACAGCGCCAAATCAACCAAACCAACAACAGTAGCCTCAAGGCACTTTACATCTTAAGGTAGAAGCTGCAATAATGCATACAGACAAAAACCCAACAATCATATGACCCCCTATGAACAAGCACTTTGGTGATAGTGAGAAGGAAAAACTCCCTTTTAACAGGAAAAAACCTCCAGCTGAACCAGGCTCAGGGAGGGGCGGGGCCATCTGCTGCGACCAGTTGCGGAGAGTGAAGGAAGACAGGATAAAAGACAGGCTGTGGAAGAGAGACAGAGGTTAATAACCAGTATGAGTCAGTGCAGAGAGGTCTATTAACAAATAGTGAGTGAGAAAGGTGACTGAAAAGGAAAAGCTCATCATCATGGGAATCTCCCAGCTAATGGAGTGATATGGTACTATAAGGTCATTAAGATAAGATGGGGCCTGATTATTTAAGACCTTGTATGTGAGGAGCAGGATTTTGAATTTGATTCTGTATTTAACAGGAAGCCAATGAAGAGAAGCTGATACAGGACAAATATGCTCTCTCTTTCCCGTCCCTGTCAGTACTCTTGCTGCAGCATTTCGGATTAACGGAAGGCTAGAGGGAAGAGGGATAGATATGATACAAACCACTGCAGCACGGTACCTGCAATACCTACAGCGTGCTCTAATAATTCTAATAGGATATTACGGTCAACGGTATCGAACGCTGCACTGAGGTCTAGCAGGACAAGCACAGACATGAGTCCACTTTCAGAGGCCATAAGAAGATCATTTGTAACCTTCATTAAAGCTGTTTCTGTGCTGTGATGGGCTCTGAAACCTGACTGAAAGGATGTATATAGTGTTATATCTACATATAAGAAACGACTTAGCAACGAACCAAGTTTAAATTTTATTTAAACAAGTTTAAATATTATTCAAACTTCCCTCCGTTTACACTTGAAACCACTGCAAGCTTTGACACTGTAAAATATATTCACTCCTGTAGAAACCACATCTCTGTTTGATATCAACCTGCTTGAAAGTACTACTCAACCCATAATCCTAATTTGTAACAACATCTCTGATTGGTGGAGGTTGCTGTTGCTATGGAAACGTTTAAACCTACAAAGTCAGGTTAGTTCATAAGCGTGAAACTTGCAGTCAGACTGTTGTTACTGAGCACAGCAGTGCTGAAAAGGCTTAGACTGAAGAGTTCTTCTCTGTAGAAGCAGGGATGTGCCGTGCCTTCGCCATTAAAAGTAATCACGTACACTTTCCTGCAGCTTAGCCTTTTCTCGTGCTCCTTTTTTATCCAAAATAAAAATTTTATGGTCATGTTTCCTCTCACAGTTGGTATGCTTAGTTCTAGGCTTAAAACTCTATATTGGGATTTTTCAAAATGTCAAAGTAGAAAGTGAAGTGTGATCCCACAAAGGAAATTGTTGTGTTACAGCACCATGATATGGTTGTGCAGGTTGCCCTGTTCAGGTTTGCCCTATGACAGGTGGGTTAGGCTCCAGAGACCCCACCCTGTCACCCTGGTAAGGATCAGTGGAAGAGGATGGATGGTACACTATAAATCTAAGAAAAACAGCTGCCTGAAGGTATAATACAAAAATATGTTTGGGATCTTATGCTGACAGGTGTGTTCACCTGTCACAGAATGAAGAGTTGAGCATCATAAAGCTCCAAGAGTATAAAAACTGTGTTTAGAGCAACACTGGAATATGATTTATTTAACAAGAAATAAGGAAAGGCTTATTTCTTTTATGAACAGTTTATTCCACACACTGTATTTTTCAGAAAATTTCCTGAAAACTTCCCTCAGTTTCCTAAAAAATGAGCACCTATTTTGCCATAAATGTATTCATGAGAAAGCCATGCTTAGGTCCTTGGCTTTCATTCAATAAAGAAATACTTTTTTTACTGTAAGTTTGCAAAGAAAAAAAGGATTGATATTGGAGTTCCTAATTTATGGATTAATATCAGTTTATTGTGAGAGAATTATTAAGATTAACTTTGGCCAGCAAAAGCATTGCAGACCATTATTGTCCCGTTATTGAATTTGTTGTGGATTTATTCCTTTATTTGAGTATTTTTTCCATTCTAACTGAAACATTTTGCTGTGATTTGAGCCACATTATGTCCAACACGTCTACAGATGTCTTTAATCTTGTGCTTCCTTCACATTTCCATGCTCCTGCTCCCTGAACGATTCGTCCTGGTCTCTGAGGAGGTTCTTGGATGAGCATTTGTTGCCTTCTTTTCTTTAGAGACTCTTTTGTCTGGGGTGTCGAGTAGAGGCCGACTCTTCTGCCCCCCCCCACCCGCTGCACCCTCGGGTGCCAAAAAAAACTCAGAGAAGAGAAAGACAGATGGCCACTCGGTTTAAAATCGGTCCTCTGGTGCTCGAAACAGCGTCTCAGAGCGTCCGCGGTTCTCCGAGAGTCACGGCGAGCAGATGCACATACATATGCTTTTCCTAAATGATCCTGTTTTTACTGGGGATGAAGGCGGACCTGGAGCAGGACTCCTGAACCCTGAGGTCAGCCCGCTCTGTGCGCTGCTTTAGACAATACAAGGTGGCAGAGGCAGGAGGGACACTGGTTGTGACTGTTGTCCTGATCTCAAAAACTGACGTCTGAGCGACTAAGGGTTCCTGATTGGCTCCTTCATAACCCATAATGCACCTGGATACTATATGTAAGACCTGCAGATCATACAGATAGATAAATATTCTGTTGCCTGCATAGACTGTATATTTTTCAAAAAAGGCCATGTCTGCCATGGCACCATCCACCGGCTGGTAAAAGTAGCGTATCAGCTACTGCTAGCCAGCTTTTTGCTACAAACTAGTGATCCATGTAGTTTGGTAATGCAAATTATTAAAGCCAGTTTTCAACATGTGGGGTTATAAATGAAGCCACCTGTCCCATGCAGATGATCATTGGCCATATCACCTGTATGGGACAGTTAACTGCAGAAATAAGCATGTTTACTCCCTGCTATAATTCACCTGTTTAAATTGTGTGAAAAGTTTGTATTATTGGGGGCGTGGTCTCTTTTACTGACAGGTAGCTGTAGCTGTAGCTGTCTGCTAGGCTTCACCCAAGCTAATTGGAATTCCTGACCTGGACCTCTGGACCATGTTTGTGCTGGTGGAGTCTTTGGAGTATTTTTATGACATCATCTGACCCGTAATATGGCTGCTGTGAGGTTACTGTACTAACAGACCGTCTGAGAAAGCTGAGCTCCAGTTTTGGTGCACAGTAAACTTGGAGGATTTTATTTGGATGTTACTGAGCACTGATTAGCAGGAATCTGTGTCTGTGTGATGCTTCTGTATAGTCTGTGGATGAAGACAACAAGCTAACATGAAGACAGTGAGGTTTAGAAAGTAATTTTAGGCCAAACTTTAAGACAGATTAATGAAAACACGAGCTGAGCAGCTCCTTTAGTCAGAGACTGAAACACTCTTGCTGCAGGAAGGAGCGCTTTCGCAGATCTTTCATCCCAACAGCAGTCGGACTCTATAACTCCTCAATCACGATGTCATAAGTTACTGGACATTGTGGACATCTATGGTGACCACTATATATCTTCTATGTGTATGGACGTGTGCAGGTATATGTGTATGTATATGCATACATGTATATTTAGTGTGTACATGTGTGTGTACATGTCTATACTTATAGTTATCTATTACTTACATAAGAATAGTAGTGGTAGAATAGTTAAATATATGTCTTGCATATTTCCACAACTATATCCATAATCACATACTGTGTACGCTGTATATAGTGTATTATCTTACTTATTTTATATTTGTTTGTATTTTATTTGTATTTTCCTTCTGCACCTCTCTACCTGAGCTGAGGTAACGCAAAAAATTCCCCGCCGTGGGATCAATAAAGTCTTATCTTCCTTCAGCATCAGTGTGTTAGAGATCAGTGTGTCAGTGCATTTTGCCTCTCAGGCTGCACCCACGGCTGTACTCTGCCTTTAACCTGCTCTCACCTCTTTAATACTCTTCCTGAGGATTTTTGTGAATCATCGCTGGTTATGACACATTTTTCCTTCAGTCTCACTACAGCCTGACGATGGAAGCAGAGCCCAGCGTTTTTCAGTCGTGAAGCTGTTAAACTGAATTTGGGTGGGTTTTTTTTTCAGGTGTAAATTTTAAATAAACAGTTAACAGAAAGTGTAAAGACAACGCTGACCTCTGACCTTCCGGCTACAGGAGCGTGTGTCTCATCACGAGCCGCCTCTGCCATCATCTGCTGCTAATTACTGCAGCAACAGACGGTCGGCTCTCCCACACCTATCAGACTCCACCAGCTCACTGGCAGGAGGCGGATAATTTTGGAAAGTCAGCTTTCGCAAAGATTTCACAGTTTGTCTCCTAATGTTCGGATTCTCTGGCTCTGACTTCCATCTGACAGTTTGTGTTCAGGCAAACAGTCTATCTGATAACTGAGGGACATTTGTCAGCCAGGGAGAGATTTTCTTCTTACTCTTTACTAACGTATGTCTCTTATCTGACTGCGTCTCACCATCACATCAGTGCTGAAAGCAGAGACAGAGTGTTTATGGAGAGCTCTGAGCATCCACGATCAGCGGGAATAAAAACACAAAGAGGGACTAAAGAACAGCAGAAGTCAATCGGCATCTCAAACCTGACACCCTCAAAATCACCTGATTTTAACATATTTTATAAAGCAGTGCAAAAAAATAACTTACACTGTGAATACTTTCTGATTTTCAGGCCCTTGTGTGAACGTATGAATGTGTGAAAGAGGCATGCAGTAGTAGCAGAAAGCTGCTGTTTAAGAAGCAGTCCATTTAAGCTCTGTCAAAACCTGCAACACCAACATAATGTTTTATTGGTGGCCTCAGCCTGCAGGCAGCTGTGTTTATTAGTGCAAACAAATAATTCCTAATTCAAAGTATTAATCTATTGAAACCGGGTGCCAGCAACATTATAGTGCGTCCAGTGTAGGCACAAATCTAGCCTAGGTAGTGCTTTCTCGCTTTCAAGTGTAAAATAGCTGCTTAACACTAACTAACCGAAGTGGACAGGAAACACTTCATTTGTTAAATGTAATTTACACCGTGGAGACCTGCTCTAAAAAACTATCACAGATTTAGAAACTCTGTGTTTGTGGAGTGATGCTCCTGTTGTGTTGTAAACTATTTAGGTGTGCTTGGGAAAAGAACCCCGATATAACTGGGGGTTAAACTGCACCTTATTATTGCAGCTCTATCACTCTGTCCACCCATCCCTGTGCGGAAAAGTCAAATGCAGCGGGAACAGCATTGACTTCATCTGGTCGGTCCATTGAACCACCAGGTCACCTGACTCCAACAGCCTCTCCTCCACACAGTCCTCATTTACAAAGCGCTCTACAAACACTGGTGTTACGGCTAACAGCTGGATTCTCCTGTTTCAGTGCAGCTAGCCAACAATGAAGAACCACTTACAGCTGAAGAAGCGCCTTAAACCAACCGTTGTTGCGATTTGATGCTATAAAAATCATTTGAGTTGAAGTGGACAGAATATGTTTGCTTTAAACATAAAGTCGTAGCAGCCAAAGGCAGTACACAGATGAGTCCCATTACACTGATTTTCAGTTTCCTCGTTTTCCTCTGAGTTAGTTCTCTCTAGTTAGCTAACTTAAACTAATCGAGAACTTTTAGCAGTAATCAACCAACCAACCCAGTGATTTCATGCTCTGTAATCGGACACAAAGGCGCTAAACATGTTCTGAACGATTTAACTGTAAATTTATTTTTTTTTAAATCCAGCATCACAGACAGAGTTAAACCTATGACGTTTTTTTAGAGCTCTGTGGAGTAAATTACCTATGACATTATCTTAGCGTAACTCCTATTGCCTAATAACAGCAATGGCGTGTAGCACAGAGCTGTTAAAGAGAAGATATAAAAATACTAAGGGATAGGATCCGCCCCATGCACTCTTCAAAACCCAAGAAAACGAGGATACAATTGTGCGGCCTTTGTAGCCTCACCGTGATGCAGCCGTCTACGAATGCGGACCTCGAATGATGCAGCCCCTGAATTTTGACACACCTGTGGAGTGACGTTAGCGAGTGCTCCAGTGATGCTCAGGTAAGCTATTTGTTTGCCTTTGGGTCTCACATCATCAGCTGCCCAGTATCTCCTCCTCTCACGCTCCACATTCAGCTCTTGGTGCAGTGCATTACTGTTAACTCCACTGGTTCATCTCGTCCTCCATCACTTTTAAAAAAATTCAGACTCACTTGGTTGGGGCGACAGTTCCTTCTCCAGTCCACCAGAAAATCATGGCTCCAAACTTGGAGCTGCTTTAACGTTACTGTTGATTATTATTTTCATTCAAGTGGGATGCAGAAAGGTTTCAGTATTTACAGATTCTGCATGTTGATCTGAAGATCAAGCATAGCCTGTATACACTGTGTTCGTCTCCACTTATTACTAAAACTTCAGGCTGAGTGTTTCCTCGTCTTTTGTCCTACCTAATTGTCCTCTTTGAGTTCAGTGGGACCATCTTTTACAAAGAAAACACATTTTCTTCAATAAGAGTTTAAACTAATGACTGAGGCCGAGTCCTTTTCTCACTGACTTCACTTCAATCAGACTAGAGGAGTCGCCCCCTGCTGGCCATTTAAGAGGCTTCACTGTCGCTGTCTGTTGCTGGGAGGTTTGTTTTTTTTACAGTAAATAAACGACTTCGTTTGTCTGTCTTCTCTTTGTTTCTCTTTCATTTTTCTTCCTCTGTCTGTTTTCTTTAACTCGCTCCTTTCACAAACACCTGCAGTGCCTCAGGGCCAGTCTGTCGTCCACCGCTAACTCCAAACACACCGGCCTGTCACACACACACACACTCAGCGGGAGGAAGTGCTGAAGTGTAACACCTGAAGTACTTTTCCAAAGAGAAAAACATCTTGAATGATCCTTCATCAGCCCTACAGGAATCAATCTGCCTCTCCTCAATGGACATTGAGGACAATTCTTCTTACACTTACAAAAATAAGTTTGGATGTTTTCCTTCTTAAATAATGTAAAAGCAAGAAAGATTTCACAGCAGGAGGTATGTCACATATCAACAAGTCCGAACACCTGGATATCAAAAATATGGTTGAAACACAAGAAGATTTGGCCTGCCTCATTTCTGTCTGCCGCTTATTTACTCTTTGAAACGTTGCGGCAAAATGTTGAGGAAAAGCACAGAGTTTTTTAAATGGACTAACAATGAGGTGGAGTTGTTGCTGCAAGTAACACAAAAAATACAAGTGAGTGAGAATGAAAGAATTTGAAGAAAAGCCATCTGGAGCACGTACAGACTGATATTAATCTTTAATAGGGCTGTCGAAATTGAGAGCAAACAAAACAACTGCTGTATAATGCCCTCCGCTATCTTAGTTTAATTGGTCACATGACTGCGTCACATGACTAAAATGTGTCATCATTTTCAAAAAGTCTCCGGGTTTTCAAATGGATCCGCTTTGGAGAGCGTTTTCAAAACGCTGCGTTTTCCTTGACCGAAAACGGCGTCTCAGTGTGGACGGGAGGCCAAAACGGAGAGAAAAAGATGTGTTTTCAAACGAAAACGTATTAGTGTGGACATGGCCTGTATTTCATGACAAAGGAAACCAAAAACAAGCCTTTATTTTGGCAGCTGAAATCAAAGTCCACCAGAAAAGTAAACAGCAAGATAACAGAAAGTAAACAACAACAGCTAAACAGAGAAAAACAGGCATAAAAGTAAACTTAATATGAAGGAAAACTCTATCTGAGCAAACTAATGAACTCAACTATAAACAGCACCAGGAACTAAGAATGCACGACTGGAAATACTGAGGAAATACACAAAGAACAAAGTGTAAACAACAGAACAACAGGAAAACTAAGAGTGAAACAAAATAATAATAAACAGAAACTGGAAGCCCAAAAACTTCAAACCCCGGGCTACAACTCAGAGCTTTGGCCGACACTGAAAAAACCTGAGTTTCTGGGTGAAGTGATTAAAATCTGATGTACTTGTTTGCAATTGTGCTTTGAAATCAACCAACTGACAGGAAAACTGAAGCTTTTGGTTCATGGACGCGTTTGTGTGTCCGTTCCCAAATGGTGTAGTGATGCTGGTGGGAACCAAACCCTGCCCAGTCACCCACAACCCCCCTAACACACCATCTTCCTCCCTCCCTCCCTCCCTCCCTCCCTCCCACCATCCTCCTCCTCCTCTTCGCCTTGCTTAGCTTTGACACCTCAGCTGTTCAGCAGGCTGCTGGGAGGAAGGTGTGGGGTGAGAGAGAGGGGGAGAAGGGGAGATGATAATGAAGGTAGCATGCACAGATTGTTGCTCAGGGCTTTCTGTGCCGCCATGTTTGTGAGTGTGCGAACTCCACCCTGCAACATGGACGCCACGTTCACCGCCGATCACGTCCTGCAAACATCTAGTTAACTCTTTCTAACAGCGTGTTTCTAGAAAAGAGTTGAAGAATGAGGACTAACTGGTTGTATTTGCAAATAACTTCCCTACCAGGAATCAGCTGATTCCCTGAGGCTTTATTTTTTCAAACACAATCTTTGTGAGGACCAAGCTTATACTTTCACCTCCGGGGTGAAGACACTTGAGGAAAGCGAGGACATTCTTATGTCTAGTCCTCACTTTGGTAGGGCTGAGGTTAGAGGCTAGGGTGCGTGCCATCCAGGGTCCTCAGAAAGACACTTGTACAAGTATGTGTGTGTGTGTGTGTGTGTGTGTGTGTGTGTGTGTGTGTGTGTGTGTGTGTGTGTGTGTGTGTGTGTGTGTAGTTAGAAAAGTTTAAAAACAAACAAACAAAAAAAAGCAAAACATCGAGGTCTGCAAAACTTCTGGATGTAAAATGTAAGCTATGACTGGAAGTGTGAGAATTCAGTGAATGTATCAGGTGTGTGTGTGTGTGTGTGTGTGTGTGTGTATGTGTGATGTATAGGGTGTGTGAGGATGTAAATTAGAGGAGTTTGCTTTTGTTTGTAAAGATATTTGCTGATGTGTGCTTGCACGTTCAGCCTGTTGACACACGTTGCACTGCTGCTATCAGTAACTTCCCTTCAGATAGAAAAGCAAGGCAATTCTCTTTGTGCGCTCAGTTAAAAATAAATAGCAAGTCTTGGATTTAAAGAATATTTATTGGACTCTGTAAGTCAAAAATAGGAACGTAAGGTCAAACTTTTGAGTTAGTAAGTCACACACAAAAGTATAAAAATCAAGATATTAACTCATTCACTGCCATTGACGTCTATAGACGTCAATTACGTTTTTCAATGGGAGGGGCTAGAATACATTTTATTTTTTCATATATTTGTAAATAAATTGTTTTGATAAAACATAACCTTTCTCAGTGTTATTTCTGTTTTATAGAAGTGAAAAACTATTTTATATGTTAGAGGTGTCACAAAGCAAGAAATATTAGTGTCAAAGGCACTTTTCTGCTTGAAATGTATTTTTCACAAAAAGCTCGTTTTCTCCCTTTTTTTGGTCAAAACAGGCATTTTTGGTGGAACCCACCTCTCTTCTACAGCTGATTACTAAAGAATGGAAAATGGTAGAAACAAGCTTTTTTTTTTGGATGAAAGAAGAGAGTCTGTTCTTCATTTTGGTAGGTTCAGCGTTTATATGATCATAACACACAGTTTTCTGTGGCTCTTCAAAAATGAGTAAAAATGCTCAAAAACCCTGGCAGTGGGGAGTTATCTGATTTGAAAATGGCTGGCAGTGAATGAGTTAATACAAATAATTAAAAAGTAAAAATTATTACTTAAAGCTACCAGACTGAAAGTGGAAAATATAAAGAATGGATAAAACTTTGTGAACAAATTTAAAAGAAAATTCTAACCATCTCAGTAGTTTTAGCTTTTTTATAACAGTTTAGAGATGACAATCTTGAAAGAAGTCAAAATGTAACTTAAAACATAAAGCACAGATATTTAATGTTAAAATGTTCAAAATTTAATTTGAACATTTTAACTTTAAAAGTCTTAAAGTTTTGTGACTGAAACGACAAGAAAATCTCACAGTTTTGAGATACAAATTACAATATTGAGACCTAAAAGTACAATTTAGGACAAAATGTAAAAATGCTGTGATTAAATCCATATTCCATCCATATAAGTTATCAACATGTGGGACTTATAGGAAGAAAGTCACATGTTTTGCTACTATTGGTTGACTGCATTACACAAACTGAGAATTAAAATCCACTGAGGAATGAAGGAGCTTCACGGTCATATCCAGAAGAAATTAATCTCACTTGTACAAGGGAGGCCGTTCTCATTGAAATGTAAAAGTGCAGGGGCGCCACTTCAGCTCAGTGGGCAGGCGACCACATGCCACATAGCTGGAGAGCAGTGGCCTTGGTTTGAGTCCAACCCACAACCTTCATGCATATCTTCATCGTTATCCATTAATGTAAAATAATAATTAAAAGTGCCTGTAAAATGACAAATATGACCTTAATTTTACTCTTTAAGCAGTAGTAAAACTTGAAAAAATGCAATTTGGTATTTTGAATCATATTGAATGGCGTAATAATTTGAGGTCAGAAGCTCTTAGACAATAAAAAATAAATCACTTTTTACCCTTTGTAATGCGCTCACAGATGTCTTATTTAGTAAGTCTGTATTTCATAAATGCTGGCAGATTCTATAATGTACTTACAGGATTTATTAAAAAGACTTCAGCTGCAGGCTCGTTAGTAAACACTGACTCATATGTTCATAAGTTGAGAATCATATTAATATCCCTCCTTCCAAAAAACAACAAAAAAAAACTTGCTAATGATACCAAACAGACTCGGCTTGGCTGCAGATCTGCAGCCGTTTGCCACCAGCTTCTCTCATCCGACTATTTGCATCACTCTCAAGCTCCCTCTGAAAGTGAGAAGTTGATTGGCTGTCAACAACTTTCCACATTTCTCTCTCTTTCTTCCATCCACACTGTTCTCTTGCAATCCTAATTAACACTAAATGTGCCACCGGGCAAAAGCAGAGCGCGTGGCAATATTTGATTACATGAACAATAAATTACCATCAACAATACGGTTACGAAACGCACTGGAAAATAGTGACAATGATAATTATGTACAGTCATAACCACGCTGCCAGGGGGGCGGCAGGGACAGGTAGAGCTGTAATACGCTGCTGTTGTCTGCCACCCAATTATGTATGCATGTCAACAACACCTGAGCGGGCGAGATAATAAGCCAGAACAAAAGCCAGCGCTTCATTAGGCTGTATTAACCTGCAAAGCCACACATAGAAGCACATTAACCAGATAAGTGGTGCAAATAAGGTGGGTGTACTACAACTGAATTTACTACCCACTGACCAACCACTGAGTCAAATACCAAACTGAGCCAGTCACGCTTTAAACTCACTCCTATTCCCTGAATTTAGTCTTCAAGGCAGCACTTCCTCCCACATCTGGGCAATAATGATAAAAAATGCATACAGCAGAAAAAATATGAAGGAAAATACGATTTAAAATCTAAATTGTGAGATAAAAAACTCCTAATTTTTAGATGAGAAGCTATAATTTTATATTTTATTATCAAAGCTTTTATGATCTTTTATAATGTTCGCTTTCTTTCTCTCGGCTCTAACTGCCACATGTTGCAATCATTTACTCCTTCCATACTTCTATATAAGAAAAAGAGAAGTCTAGATGCTAAGAAAAGGTGGGTAAGCTGTTAAGAAGTTGTTGAGAGGTATTCCCTGCCCCTCTGTTGTGCATAGCATGAAATCATCGACATATAACCTCATTCTCCTGTGTAATGTTTTGTAAGCAAGTGTAAGTGTTCCTGAGTCTTTAAATGATTGTTTAGGAAGAAGAAGAACAAAACTAGATGCTAATAAAAGGCGGTGAGCCATTAATTGATGGATAAAAGATTATTGGGAGGTGTTTCCTCCCCTTGCCTGCAAATACAATGAAGTCATCTGCATATAATCTGACTCCTCTGTGTAATGTTCTCTGAGTAAGTGCGAGTATTCCTGAGTCCTAGCTCGACATATATGCCCGTTTGGCATCTCTTTGCTGTTGTTTTCAGGCACTTTGTGACATCAGCTTCAGCCATCATGTAGAAATAGTAATCTGTTAAACATGCTATGTCTGTCTTTTCATTGCCTTACTCTCATGCTTTATTTTATGCTCTAATTTGCTGTTTTGCCTTCTCCTGTATCTCGTTGTTTCCTGTCTCTCTCTCTGTCCTCTGCTCTCTCTTAACGTCGTGTTCGGTCTTCCTCCAAGCTTTCCTCCTCTTTCCACATGCTCTCTCCTTCCTCACCTCTCAGTCTATTTTTATCCCTCTTCCTCCACACTCTTCATCTCTCTCTGATGCTACCTTTTTCCTTTTGCAACACATTTCAGTCTCTCTTGTTATTCTTTCTCATTCAGCAAAAAGTCTTTTCCCTGTTTTCATTCAGTTTTGTCTTTTCACTTTTCTCTTTCCTACCTCTGCTTTGATCTTATCAACATTTAATATAATCACCTTTATCCACTGATCCTCTCACCTTTTTCCTTTACCTGTAACCACAGGTGTCAGTGATACCGGAATGACACTCTGCCACTTATTTTCTCCAGGTGAGGAAATACTATATTCACGTTTATTATAATCCAGCTGATTTTCTGTCACCACTGAAGAGCATTTAATGCAACAGTTAGAGCTTTCATACCGATGTATCGAAGCTGTGATGATAGACTCACAATGCCAGGGTTCATTTTAATTTCTCATTGTAATTATTTTGTTTAAAATCCTATGTAAAAGTGAGGCTGCTGAGCACCTGTGTTGTTTTGCATTTAAATCACGTCATTATATGTGGAGGGATTTCTGTTTCAAGTCTGTGAGGTTTTGTCTGCACTGCAAGAAGTAATGTGAGTTTCAGCAGACAGAAATGAGACAGAAATCTTCTTACACTTTTTTCTAATGTTGCACCCATTTAAGGAGACTTGCCAAGTGAAAACAAACTGCAGTTCCTCTAATGGCCACTGGCAGCCTTTTACATAAAATCAACACCAGATCATAGAGATGGACAGACCACGTGACTTTCACGCATTGCAGGTACAAGTGGCAGCAAAATCAAAACACTGCGCTAGCATTTCTAGCACCGGTAATCATTCATTCTGCGGTTTTAATCCCTACTTGCATTTTATTTGCCCCAAAACCAGTTATGTACAAAACGACGGAGAACAAGGCAGGTCAGCACAAAGACATACTTGACGAAAAGGCAAAAAAAAGTACGAGGAAAAAATCAAAGGAGTGAAAGGGTCAGACCCATACGAGCATACAGAGTGGAGTAAGGACGTTAGACGCAATCTATTTGTCTTTTCAGGTTGTAGTATTACACATTTTCAGATCTAATAGAAATAAAATAAGTGTTTCATAATTCATTCAATTTATTCTCCTTATTTATAACTGCCATTATTGTTTCTTTCTATTATAGAATCTTACAAGAAAGAGGCAAACTTGTATTCCATTGTGCTTTATTAGCTGCTTTGGTGAAAAACAAATCAACACTGAAAAGAAACCCATTGCAAAACAACATTGTAGCTGCCGTCATAGGCAACTCTCGCATTTAAGTTCATTTTATTAGATATGTAAGGTTGAAACAATTAGTAGTTGAAATATTAAGAAATAAATCAATAGTAATTCATGTTTTGTTCATTGGATTTATATGTTTAAATGTGTTATTTTTACTAATTGTGCAATTAGATAGGAACCTTTTCTATAGTGCCGTCTGTTGTTGCTAAGAGGGTATTTTTGGCTGGCACACTCAGCAAGCTAATTGAGACGAGCCACGAGGTTTGCACGTCCACAGTAAGATAGTAAATAGTAAGATAAATAAAAGAGTGCCTTTTTTGGACCTCCCCACGATGTAAGGATTAAAGTTTTATTCCCTTTGAGTGAGGCCAATGAGGTAAATGTTTTCTTTTGTTTATTTTCGTTGTATGTAAATATGCTAGTGTTGCGTGATATTCTAGTGCAATTACCGCAGTGTGAGGTGTAATGTGTATTTTATTGATTGTTTTGTTGGAATGTTTCGCCATATATAATGCTTAGGGGCTTTATTAAGAATATTCATTTAAGTTTGTATTTCTTTTTAGTTCTGACGGCATTGTATCGGCTGTGGTTGGACATCATTACAAGTTAAGGCATGTCGAAGAATCCTCCTGTCCGAAATAAATGTCAGTTAAAACACAAGGAACAAGTTGAGCTTTATTACGACTCGAGGGGAGTAACAGTCAGAACTCAGCCTGCTTCGTGCTGGAGGAGAGAGAAGGAGAAAGAGGTCTGCCGCAGCGGAGCCGAGCGGGAGCGGAGCTGAGCCGAGCCGAGCCGACAGCGCGCCGGGTCACGTGATTAAGCTCGCGTCTCTCTCAAGCATCAAAGACGCTCAAACACACACACACAGACATCTCATAAAGCAACCAGAGTCCAGCGGTGCAGCTTGGTTAAGCTACAAAGAAGTAACACGTTTATACAAGTTAAATGTGGAGAGTAGATTTCTTTAGCTCATCTTAAAGGGACTCTGTCAAGCAATGAAAGTGGAAGTGTGGTGGTTTGGAGTAAAAGTTTAAGCTCATGTTATTGTTGTTTATGCTAAGTAACTGTAATTAAGGTACGTTTAAGTTGATTATAAGGGTTTGCTTATTTTAAGACTGCATTAGATATTTAAAGGTCACATTATAGTATTTTGTTTGACATTGAAGGTTATTTTCTGTTTTACTACAAGTGAAGAGCAATTTACTATTTTGGTTTAAGAGTTTGTGACATATGTTTAAGTTGACTCTTTAAAGTAAAGCAATTTAAGGTCCTAGGTGCTTCATAAGGTGACTATTCACATATTTAAGTTGACCTAGGTGACTTGAGTGTAGTACAATACCTTTGACTGTCTGTGACATGGAGCAAGAAGGCTGTGACACTGAAGCTGTGGAACAGCAAGAAGCTTTTGAAGAGCAAGAAAGTTTGCCAGAACCATGCACAAGTAAAGCTACTAAAGAAGGAAGTTTGAGGAAAAGTCAAAGAGTTAAGAAGTTCACTGAAAGGGGCCAAGCACTACATGATGAAAAGGTGAACAAGCTTCAAGCTCGCTTCAAAGTCAGTTATGAAATGTGGAAAGTTGTTGCAAAACAAGGCAAAAAGGCACTTGAAGAACCTGTTAGTGCAAAACTTAAAGAGCTTATCGGCCGAGTTGAACATACCTCGGCAGAAGTGAAACAAGTTTATGATGAACTGCGCAATCATGAAACTCCTGATGCAGACACTCGCCGCAGAGTGGACACCTGTGATGCGGTTTCTCAAAAGATGATAAAGCTAGCTCAAGAAAAATTAGCAGCAGAAGAAGACGAAGAACTTTCTGAGAGATTGGTTCACTGGAGTGATATAGGATCAGCATTCAATTCTGCCGCCTCTCAAAGATCCAAAGGTTCGAATAGCAGGCAATCAAGAAGCTCAAGTAAGTTGTCTGTAAAGAGGCAAGAAGCAGCTGCAGAGCTTGCGGCTACTGAAGCAACTCTGAAGATTATGGAGGAATTGGAAAGTGAAAGAAAGGCACTTGAAATCCTTGAAGCAGAGAATGCTGAGAAACAGAAGGCCTTAGAGCAAAAGCGAAGAGAGCTTGAAAGGCTAGAAACAGTAAAGAGAATGAATGCTGCTAAAGCACGTTTGAAAGTGTACAATGACGAAGGAACCACAAATGAAAGAGATGGAAGGCAATAAAGAGAGTAGAGAAACCAAACCCAAGGAAGCACCAAGTGAAGCAATATCAAACCGTGTGATTCAAAGTGACAGAAGTAATCTCACATCTACAATCATTCCAGTTTGGTTATCCACAACAAGCAATCCTGAACATGAGATTCTTCTCTATGCTCTTCTTGATAGCCAAAGTGACACGACATTCGTCTTGAAGGAAAAGGCAGATGCTCTGGATGCAGAGAAGGAATGTGTGCAGTTAAAGCTCTCGACAATGTCTTCTAAAGACACTTTAGTACCAAGTCAAAGGCTGTCTGGGTTACAGGTCAGAGGTTTCTCTTCTTCAAGGAGAATTCCTCTTCCTGTGACATACACAAGAGAGTTTATTCCTGCGAATTTGAGTCATATTCCCACACAAAGGACAGCAAGAGCGTGGCCACACTTAGAGCACCTGGCTGAAGAAATCGCTCCACTGATTGAATGTGACGTAGGCCTGCTCATTGGTTACAATTGTTCACAAGTGTTGGTACCCAGAGAAGTTGTGGCGGGAAAAGATAATGAACCTTTTGCCCAAAGAACAGACCTTGGCTGGACAATAGTTGGAGGAGCTAATCCATGTGTTGACTATGGGGATGCCATAGGATGTAGCCACAAGATCATTGTCAAGGAAGTGACACCCAATCAGTCAGCTGAGCAGTTGGTCAAAGAAGTGCAATACGTCTGTCGCACACAAGTCAAAGAGGTGGTCACATCTGCAGATGTAATTAAAGTGCTCGAGTCCGACTTCAATGAAAGAAAGGTGGAAGATTCACACTTCTCACAAGAAGATTTAAGGTTCATCTCCATAATGGAAGAAGGAGTGAAGATGAAAGCAGATGGACACTGTGAGTTACCTTTGCCATTTAAGGAAGACAGACCAAGTCTGGCAAACAACCGGAGCTGTGCAGAACACAGACTCAAAAATTTGAAGAGAAGATTTGAGAAGGACAAGCAATACCACAAAGACTACACAGAGTTCATGAGAGAGACTATAGAGCGTGGTGATGCAGAAAGAGTTCCCTCTGTAGACCTGGACAAAGGCCCTGCCTGGTACATTCCACACCATGGAGTGTATCATCCTCAAAAGCCTGGCAAAATAAGAGTGGTGTTTGATTGTTCAGCAAAGTACGGAGGGGTGTCCTTGAACGACTACCTGCTTACAGGGCCAGAGTTAACCAACTCTCTAGTGGGGGTCCTGTGCCGATTTCGGAAAGGTCCAGTTGCAGTGATGTGCGACATTGAGCGCATGTTTCATCAATTCAGAGTCAGAGAAGAAGATCAAAATTACTTTCGCTTCTTGTGGTGGGACAATGGAGACTTCAACTCTACTCCATCTGTCTATCGCATGTGCGTACACTTGTTTGGAGCTGCTTCTTCCCCTGCCTGTGCAAACTTTGGTCTCAAGTATATTGCTGCACAAGGTCAAGGCAAGTTCAGTGAAGCTACCATAAGATTCATTGAGCGAAATTTTTATGTGGACGATGGTCTTATCAGTTTCCACTCAGAAGAAGAGGCAATTTGTTTGGTGAAGGAAGCAAAGGAACTTTGCAGCACAGGAGGCTTGCGACTTCACAAGTTTGTTTCAAACAGTAAGCAAGTGCTTAATTCGCTACCGGAAGAAGATTGTGCAGAAACAGTAAGAAAGGACTTGTCACTGGGCGAGCAACAAATTGAAAGAGCCCTAGGTGTCAAATGGTGCATCGACTCGGATTATTTCCAGTTTCGAGTAGTTGTGAACGAGCAGCCACTTTCCAGAAGAGGAGTGTTGTCCACAGTAGCCTCTATTTACGATCCACTTGGCTTTGTGGCACCTTTTGTTCTACTTGGGAAGCAGATACTACAGCAAATGTGTCGAGAGAAAGCAGATTGGGACGAACCACTCACAAGCGATCTGAAGTCACGGTGGGAGTCCTGGTTGTTGGATCTAAAAAATCTAGCAGATGTCAAAATTGACAGATGTTACGTGCCAAAAGATTTTCAAACAGTTCAGAAGTACGAGCTTCACCATTTCTCAGACGCAAGTGTTTCAGGGTATGGTGTTTGTACGTACCTGAGAGCTGTCAGTGAAGCAGGACAAGTCCACTGCGCTCTTGTCTTTGCCAAGTCCAGAGTAGCACCCACGAAGGTTACTACGGTGCCACGATTGGAGCTGTCTGCAGCAGTTGTAGCAGTGCGGATTAGTGACATGCTCAAAGCAGAGTTGGAGCTAGAAGATGCTCAAGAATTCTTCTGGACAGATTCTCAAGTTGTCTTGGGATATATCAACAACGATGCGAGACGTTTCCATGTTTTCGTTGCAAATCGCATTCAGCGTATTAAGGAAAGCACTCAACCGATGCAATGGAAGTTTGTGGTATCAGATCTCAATCCAGCAGATCATGCCTCGCGCGGACTGAAGGCCAAAGACCTCATTACCTCCAACTGGTTTAGTGGTCCAAGTTTTCTTTGGCAAGAGAAACTTCCCCACGAAGAAGTCACGGTGGGGAAACTTGATGCAGAGGATCCAGAAGTACGCAAAGTTGTTGTACTCCATACAACTACAGAAACAAATTCTTTGGCAGAACGTTTTCTGAAATTCTCCAGTTGGTCAAGGTTGGTCAAAGCTATGGCAAGACTTCTCAGATTTGTGAAAGAGTTTAAGGGCTTGGAAAGGAGAAGCAATAAAGCCACTAACCTTGAAGAAAGGAAAGAAGCCGAGCTTAAAGTCATATCCATTGTACAAAGATCAATCTTCTGCAAGGAAATCAAGGCACTTCAAACGCGAAAGGATCTACCAAAGGACAGAACAAATAGACTCTATCGACTCGATCCCTTCCTGGATGAGAAGGGTGTTCTTAGAGTGGGAGGTAGATTAGAGCGTTCTACATTGCAGCCACACGTCAAGCACCCGGTCATCTTACCAAAGACTTGCCATATCGCAAAGTTACTGATTGATCACCATCATCAGCGGGTGAAACATCAAGGACGGGGCATGACGATAAATGAGCTGAGATCGAACGGAATATGGATACTAGGATGCAGTCAAGCAGTATCATCCTTTATCTACAACTGTATTAAGTGCAGGAAATTCAGACGTCGAGGAGAAGAGCAAAAGATGGCAAACCTACCAAGTGAGAGAATGGAGACCACCCCTCCCTTCACGTATTGTGGGATGGATTGTTTCGGCCCATTCTACATTAAAGAAGGAAGAAAAGAACTGAAGCGTTACGGGCTTCTGTTTACCTGTCTATGCTCTCGTGCGGTGCACATAGAGCTACTTGATGATATGTCAACCGACGCTTTTCTAAACTCACTGCGTTCTTTCATCGCTTTGCGTGGGAATGTACGTCAGTTGCAATCAGATCAAGGCACCAATTTTGTTGGAGCCAGACGTGAGTTTCTGGAAGCAGTAAAGGAAATGGATCAGGAAAGTTTGAAACAGCTAGGCTGTGAGTTTGTGATGAATCCTCCCTCTGCCAGTCATATGGGTGGAGCCTGGGAAAGGCAAATTCATACGATCCGAAGTGTATTGACAACCATTCTGGATCAGTCATCCAGATCATTGGACAGTTCATCTCTAAGAACCTATCTTTATGAAGTGATGGCGATAGTTAACAGCAGACCTATCACCCCACATTTACTCAACGATCCTACTGGACCTCAGCCACTTACACCTAATCTTCTGTTGACCATGAAGTCGTCAGTAATACTGCCACCACCAGGAGACTTTGTAAAGGAAGATTTGTATCTTCGCAAAAGATGGCGTAGAGTCCAGTACTTGGCCAATGAATTTTGGCACAGATGGAAGAAAGAGTACTTATTGAGCCTACAACAAAGACAAAAGTGGCACAAAACAAACAGAAATGCAAAGATCAATGACATAGTGATCGTACAAGATGACCAAGCATCAAGAAACGACTGGAAGTTGGCCAAAGTTGTTGCCATACACCCGAGTGAAGATGGATGTATACGCAAAGTACAACTGTTAATGAGTGACTCATTGTTAGATGACCATGGAAAGAGACTGAGTAAACCAGTTCTACTTGACAGACCTATACACAAGACTGTGACACTATTAGAAGCAGATTAGTTTACATTTCATAAGTTCATAGGTGGAAATCACAAGTGATTTGGTGGGAGTGTAGCTGCCGTCATAGGCAACTCTCGCATTTAAGTTCATTTTATTAGATATGTAAGGTTGAAACAATTAGTAGTTGAAATATTAAGAAATAAATCAATAGTAATTCATGTTTTGTTCATTGGATTTATATGTTTAAATGTGTTATTTTTACTAATTGTGCAATTAGATAGGAACCTTTTCTATAGTGCCGTCTGTTGTTGCTAAGAGGGTATTTTTGGCTGGCACACTCAGCAAGCTAATTGAGACGAGCCACGAGGTTTGCACGTCCACAGTAAGATAGTAAATAGTAAGATAAATAAAAGAGTGCCTTTTTTGGACCTCCCCACGATGTAAGGATTAAAGTTTTATTCCCTTTGAGTGAGGCCAATGAGGTAAATGTTTTCTTTTGTTTATTTTCGTTGTATGTAAATATGCTAGTGTTGCGTGATATTCTAGTGCAATTACCGCAGTGTGAGGTGTAATGTGTATTTTATTGATTGTTTTGTTGGAATGTTTCGCCATATATAATGCTTAGGGGCTTTATTAAGAATATTCATTTAAGTTTGTATTTCTTTTTAGTTCTGACGGCATTGTATCGGCTGTGGTTGGACATCATTACAAGTTAAGGCATGTCGAAGAATCCTCCTGTCCGAAATAAATGTCAGTTAAAACACAAGGAACAAGTTGAGCTTTATTACGACTCGAGGGGAGTAACAAACATACTGGAAAACAGTTATTCATCACTTGATTGCTTCAATACAACACTTGGGCACATATACAGTGGGGCAAAAAAGTATTTAGTCAGCCACCGATTGTGCAAGTTCCCCCACTTAAAATGATGACAGAGGTCAGTAATTTGCACCAGAGGTACACTTCAACTGTGAGAGACAGAATGTGAAAAAAAAATCCATGAATCCACATGGTAGGATTTGTAAAGAATTTATTCGTAAATCAGGGTGGAAAATAAGTATTTGGTCACCTCAAACAAGGAAAATCTCTGGCTCTCACAGACCTGTAACGTCTTCTGTAAGAAGCTTTTCTGTCCCCCACTTGTTACCTGTATGAATGGCACCTGTTTGAACTCATCATCTGTATAAAAGACACCTGTCCACAGCCTCAAACAGTCAGACTCCAAACTCCGCCATGGCCAAGACCAAAGAGCTTTCGAAGGACACCAGGAAAAGTATTGTAGACCTGCACCAGACTGGGAAGAGTGAATCTACAATAGGCAAGCAGCTTGGTGTGAAAAAATCAACTGTGGGAGCAATCATCAGAAAATGGAAGACATACAAGACCACTGATAATCTCCCTCGATCTGGGGCTCCACGCAAGATCTCATCCCGTGGGGTCAAAATGATCATGAGAACAGTGAGCAAAGATCCCAGAACCACACGGGGGGACCTGGTGAATGACCTGCAGAGAGCTGAGACCAAAGTAACAAAGGTCACCATCAGTAACACACTACAACGGCAGGGAATCAAATCCCGCAGTGCCAGACGTGTTCCGCTGCTGAAGCCAGTGCATGTCCAGGCCCGTCTGAAGTTTGCCAGAGAGCACATGGATGATACAGCAGAGGATTGGGAGAATGTCATGTGGTCAGATGAAACCAAAGTAGAACTTTTTGGTATAAACTCAACTCGTCGTGTTTGGAGGAAGAAGAATACTGAGTTGCATCCCAAGAACACCATACCTACTGTGAAGCATGGGGGTGGAAACATCATGCTATGGGGCTGTTTTTCTGCCAAGGGGACAGGACGACTGATCCGTGTTTAGGACAGAATGAATGGGGCCATGTATCGTGAGATTTTGAGCCAAAACCTCCTTCCATCAGTGAGAACTTTGAAGATGAAACGAGGCTGGGTCTTCCAACATGACAATGATCCAAAACACACCGCCCGGGCAACAAAGGAGTGGCTCCGTAAGAAGCATTTGAAAGTCCTGGAGTGGCCTAGCCAGTCTCCAGACCTCAGCCCCATAGAAAATCTGTGGCGGGAGTTGAAAGTCCGTGTTGCTCGGCGACAGCCCCAAAACATCACTGCTCTCGAGAAGATCTGCATGGAGGAATGGGCCAAAATACCAGCTACTGTGTGTGCAAACCTGGTACAGACCTATAGTAAACGTTTGACCTCTGTTATTGCCAACAAAGGTTATGTTACAAAGTATTGAGTTGTATTTTTGTTATTGACCAAATACTTATTTTCCACCCTGATTTACGAATAAATTCTTTACAAATCCTACCATGTGGATTCATGGATTTTTTTTTCACATTCTGTCTCTCACAGTTGAAGTGTACCTCTGGTACAAATTACTGACCTCTGTCATCGTTTTAAGTGGGGGAACTTGCACAATCGATGGCTGACTAAATACTTTTTTGCCCCACTGTATGCAGGACTTTTCGTGGCTGTTTTGATCTCGCTCTCTCTCTTAACCAATCAAATCTCGCTGTGGTAGCAGCTTTAAACTCGGTATGACCCAGGTTGATAGAGGGTGCCCATTCTGGATCGCACTCAAGCATCTTGTAGGCTGATTTTCCTACAAAACACAACAAATATTAGCCCGCAAAGCCACAGTGAACAAAGCAGCATAGCGCAACGAATTCAATTCAAATCAATATAAGACTTATTTGCAACCCTACATCAACAATTATGTTATGATAAATTACATAATAACTTCAACAGAAGACTTACCTTTGTGGGAATGCTTTGAGCAGACTAACATGTGAGCTGGAGTGTTCTGGGACGTTATATTTGGTCTTCGAATGGCTGCAAGCCAGGCCATCCGTCGCCTCTTTGTTACTTCGGAAACATGGCTTAAACAATTTTTCTTCCACGACGGAATCCGATAAAAACCGATCTCTTTACCTGTCGGTTTCCCGTGGCTGTCATGCGACCGGCTATTGCAGTTAATAATACAACAGCTTCTTGACATTTTTGTGTTTCTTTTTATCGCTGTGTGACTGTTTTCATGTGAAAGCCTGCGTGCGCTAGTACCACTTGCCACTCGTACCTACAATCCTTTGCAGTTTTGACGTCACATTTTCGATCTCTATACAGTCTCTGCCCTCACAAAACGGGAGTCAGTGTTCAACTTTTATATAGCAACCAAATATGAAGTTTTTTTAAAGTCATCCCAAATATGTCTACAGTACCAGAACTCTTCTTGCACCACAGAGGTCACACCCTGGATTGAGCGACTCTATATCATTCCAATGCAAATAAGAAACAAAAGAAAGGACAGATTACCACATATGTACATATTAAGACCATGGTACTGGATATGCAATAAGTACCAGAATAAGTAATAAGCACTAAAAAGTAATCAGAAAGATCAACTTATTTCCATAGTGGCCATTAGAAATAATGTCTCCCCTGCATTTGATTTATTTGTCAAACCTACGTCCATCTTTTCTGATCATGTTTGAAACTTCCTTTTTTTAAATAAGGATGAATGTTTGCTTTTATGTTATGTGGGGAAAAAAAGCAGTTTTATGGGATGTAGTATTTTATTAAGATGACTCCAGACTCTATGGGATAAAGCAGTTTGATTCAAAGAGCTACAACCTGAAAGCGCCCTGTGATGGGCCGGCGCCCTGAACAGGAAGTACTGCGCTCACTCTGCGGGATAGGTTAAAGCACACCTGTGAGTCTAAACTTGATATGTAGTGACGTGAATTGATGAATGGATGTAAAGACACATTGTGTTGCAGCATTTCGTAGTATGCATTACTTCTGATCCCTTTTGTAGAGCTTTAAAGTTAGAGCGTCCACAAACTTTTGGGCTAGTAGTGCACTCATTCTATTTTAATTTAGCAAAAAAAAAAAAGAAAAATCGTCGCCCTTCCTCTCAGCTCTTTTTTCTCAGACATATTTTTAAGTCGTTTCTCTCTCTGACACATTTCGCCTTCCCTCTCTTCTGTCAGGACGCACACACACAGCAGAGGTGAAGTCGAGAGGCTTGTCTTAGCGTGCCATCTGTCCTCGGCGCTGACGTTGGCTCTAATTACCGCGTCTCCCCTGGCTAATGCTGCCTCATTAGGCCGCCGGAGCATGTGCAGCCGACACAAGCGCCGGCGAGAATTTGCACCAGGAAACGGGAACTCGAGCCATTATGGGATCAGGAAATCTGTCTGGTGCGAAAGGCAATTCACACCAGCGGCTAAACGCTCATTTTGCTTCTCTCTCGCTCTCTTTTAATTCCTCCTCTCTGTGTCGTGCTCTCTCGCTCCTGTCGTCTGCCTTTGGAAGGCGTCGTGAAGGCCCGCGTCCAAGCACCAAAACAAAGGAGTCAAGCAAGAGTCCTGCTCCAAGAGGGGCGACTGTCAAACATGCAAAACTCCAACATCTCTGCCAAAGGACTCGTTTACTCTATGTTATTTCACTTTATAATAACATGGATTATAATCTTTGTTATTAAACCTTTTCTGAGCACGATCACCTGGTTTTAGTGTAATCAGTCAAAGCCAACAGATGGTGTACACCATCCAAAATAAAAAGTAACAAAAAAAAGGAAAATCATTACTCACATGAGTCACATTCTTGAAAATTTATTTCGTAATCTATACTTTTAAAATAACAACAGGCGTTTGCATTTGTTTCGGCGCCACCTAGGGGTTGACCACGACTTGTTAAAGAGGTTTTATTACACTTCTTAATGAAACAAACTACAGTATGGTTCATTTGAGT
Organism: Aulonocara stuartgranti; assembly: GCF_965226115.1. Lineage (NCBI taxonomy): Eukaryota > Metazoa > Chordata > Actinopteri > Cichliformes > Cichlidae > Aulonocara > Aulonocara stuartgranti. The sequence goes on along the minus strand of NC_138940.1, from coordinate 11,469,804 downwards.
GTTATATAAATGGAAGTCAGTATTTAACTCATTGGATGTTATTTGTATTAAAAATCATCTGGTCCTGAGCGTCACTGCACAGTTTTGACCTCAACACTATGGAACCTAAAAATCAGTTGACTTATAAGATGATTCATAATTAGGATTTCCATATAAACCACGTCACCCCTCCATGTTGGCTCTTGTGGGTGAAATTAACACATGCTGTTACTGCACCCCTCCTCTGAATGTAAAGCAAACATTATTGGGAGTGTTTTCTGCTTTAAATATAAATCATGTTTAATGAGCAGAGAGTATTTCCCGACAAGTCCCTGCGGCTCCTCGCCATGAATCACCTGACAAGCTGCGAGATAAAGACCTGAGCCTTTATTGTGGTACCTCAGCTGCGGTTTCTTTGCACTGACAGCAGTGAATCTTCTGGATATCGATAACCGCAGTTTATCAGCAACAGATGTCTGATGTCGGTAGCTGTAAGCGGTTCCCCATGCTGTCTGAAGTCGTTCTTTACCGAGGATGTTCACAACAACCACTGTGGCAACCGATTAGCCAGAATCACAACGAGCAGGAGAGGTTTGTGGTTGGAGGAGTCGACAAGATCACTATGAACAGCCACAGACAACTATGATGTAATAGCAAACACCTCAGCAGCTACTGGTGTCTACCTGGGTTTAAATGATAAAAGGCATTTCAAATATACCCTCACTTTATCAATTTTCCATTTACATTAACAAAGTGATTAAATGTGACCTGCCCCATATGGAAAAGATCTATATAAATCTTATAAAGTTTGTATCTGTCTTGTGTGAAACTTGTATGAAAAGTATACAAGAGTGAAAACAGATATAAGATCCCTAGAAAAATTATATAAATGAAACTTGTATTTGTTTATTTGTTTATTTATAAGGAACCCCATTAGCTTCAACAACAGTGGTTGCTAGTTTTCCTGGGGCCCAAACCATCAAATACCACCAATAAAAATGTTACACAATGAGTTGGATGCAAATTGTCCACATAAATTGGCTCTTACATCCACAATAAGGTTTTACAATTCTGAAAATGTGAACATATGTTTTGGATACTTACCAAAACAATATATTTCCCCTTGTGGGACTAATAAAGGTATCTTATCTTTTCTTATAAAAGTGGCCACTTTCATGAGTAAATCATATAAGCCTTATACGATTCACTATATGAAGTAGGCCACGTCTGATGCAAGTCTTTTATAAGTTTTTTCTATTTCTTTGCCATATGGGGCAGGCAGCAGTCATCAGTTCTTTTATGTGCTGCTTTATTCCTCTGTCTGTGAAATCCTTTGTCGAACTCTAAGACTACATCCACACTAGCCCGGATAGATTTGAAAATGGCATTTTCATCTGAAAACACTCCAAGTACACACTAGCGTTTTCAGTCGTTTTCACAGAGTTGTGCATCCACATTGAAACGGCCGAAAATGCTTACGTCCCAGTACTGCGCGTGTGTGAAACGCAAGAAGATTCGACCTGCCTCATTTCTGTCTGCCGCTCATTTACTTTCCGGCTCTTTGAAACGTCGCAGCAAAATGTTGAGGAAAAGCGTGGAATGGACTAACAATGGGGTGGAGTTGTTGCTGCGAGTAACACAAAAGTACGAAGTTGCAAAAGCGAGTGAGAATTAAATAAGAAGAAAAGCTATCTGGAGCATGTACGGACTGGTATTAATCTTTAATAGGGCTGCCAAAATAGAGAGCAAACAAAACATAGGCTGCCGGGGGATTCCCATGATGCATTGAGTTTTTCCTTTCCAGTCACCTTTCTCACTCACTATGTATTAACAGACCTCTCTGCATTGAATCATATCTGTTATTAATCTCTGTCTCTCTTTCACAGCATGTCTTTTATCCTGTCTTCCTTCTCTCACCCCAACCAGTCGCAGCAGATGGCCCCGCCCCTCCCTGAGCCTGGTTCTGCCGGAGGTTTCTTCCTGTTAAAAGGGAGTTTTTCCTTCCCACTGTTGCCAAAGTGCTTGCTCATAGGGGGTCATATGATTGTTGGGTTTTTCTCTGTATCTATGAAGCGCCTTGAGGCGACTTATGTTGTGATTTGGCGCTATATAAATAAAATTGAATTGAATTGAATTGAAACAAAACAACTGCTGTATAATGCCCTAAGCCAGGGGTCAGCAACCTTTCACATCCAAAGAGCCATTTGGACCCAGTTATAATTGTATTAATTAGTATATAATTGTATTTATATATTTCAATATCACAATAATCTTCCAATTTAGAAATACAAGTTAAAAAAGAACTAACATAAATAAATTACACTTTAGCTAAATACTTCTAATTTATTTTCCCAAACCATGCCGAGCCACACTATAAGGACTAAAGAGCCGCCGACCCCTGCCCTAAGCTATCTTAATTAATAGGCTCTGTTTTGACTTTTGTTCAAAAAAGAATGACTTCATATAAGGAAAAATATATATCACATGTGCAGGACACCTTAAACTAGTTTTTTAATTAAGCAGCAAGGCAGAACAAGGTCAGGGCTGTATCAAGACACGAGGACTAAACCCCAATTCAACCAGACCCAGAACTGATCCTGAATTAAAACAGGACTACAACAGTTCAAAATCAGGACTACTTAGGATTTAACCAAGACAGAACCAGAATCAGAACTAGATGATAGTAGCACTAAAAATCATCATAGACCTGCACTACACTTATTTTTTTTAATTCTACCAAAGTCCACTATTTAGATTGAGAAAGGTTTATATAATTATTTAGCCTTGTTGTGCAAACAAGCCTGCATAACTTAATAAATATAGAATTTGAAAAATAGCAAACCTAAAAAGAAACACTAGGTACGAGATACATGAGTACCTATGATACGGTGATACTTTTGGTAAGCAACCATTTGACTAACATGTGTGTCTCACCTGCTCTTGTTCCATCTCTGTTCCTCTCTCTCCCTCTTTGTGCTGACAATCATCAAATATACAGTTGAAACCAGATATTTATGTACTCTTCAGATCAAAACACAAACACTTTTTTAATTGTAACATCAAATCAGACTAAATGTTTATTTTTTTAGATTGATAAATATAAAAAACATATTTGTTAACTTTAAGAGTAAAGAGAGAAACTATCTGTATTTCTTAATTGCAAATGGCACCAAATTGTATTCAAACTTGAGCCACATTTATGGAGCTCCACAGTTCTTTTCCTGGTGTTTTGGTTGACATCTCTTGATTTTCCCGTGTCAAAGAAACAGGCTCTGTGTTTTGCCTTATATGCATCCACAGCTGTGCCACCAATTTACTCACATGGACTCTACTAACCTATCAGAAGCTTCTTCAGCTCAGAATGGAATCGTCTGCAGTTTCTTATTAATTAACAAACTTAGTGTATATGTACTCCTAAATTTAATGAAAGTGATAAAAAAATAGACAGATCTCTCTCTCTCTTTATTCTGACATTTAACTAATTCAAAAGATATTTCAATATTTATCTAAAACAAAAGTTTACTCTAAATTGATGTTGTACAGTAAAAATGTTTTATGTTTATGTTTTATGTAAATATCTGGTTACAAATGTGAATATCCTGCTGTGTACTGAAATCCCTCTTGTTTTGCATAGAAATATACTGAACAACATACAAAGCATAATATATAAAATAACATTTACCTGAGTTTTTTCTTTGAAAGAAGCCTCTAATGTCCATTCTTATATTTCAGTACATAACTGAAACCGATTTAGTCGGGGAGGGTAAGAACTGAAAATATGAAATAAACACACGTAAGCTAAGACTCTCTAAAAAAATAGTATTTGTTCGGCTTTTCATTTCGCCATTTGTTGATTCACTTGAAGAGCAAGTAACGTAATATTGGTCAAGTGATCAGTTTGATATCAATCTTTCGTGATACACCGTCATATTTACATTATTTGTACGGTGCGAATGATTTTCTTTGGTACCTGGTCAAACTTAAGCTCTCCTTAGTATGGCTGGCTCCGTTTCTCCAACAGCGCACTCACAGGCAGCAGCTGCCCCGCCCCCTCGCTCAGTCGCTCAGTGCCTGAGCTCGGATCATACCAATATCAGGGGGGATTCACGCACAGTCGTAAATTCCCACAGTGTGCACTATGTGCTTTGAATATTGTGTGTACTTTTTGTTTTATACAGTTGTCAGCCAGGCATCTAACTATGAAAAAATTACACTCCAACAGACCCCGGGCTTCTGACAAAACAACCCGGGCTTAAGCCCAGTAAGCTACCCCCACGCTCCGCCCCTGTCCATTAGTTTGGGAGACATTTTATTCCAGCCTGCCTGATGAGGTATTGACAGACGCCTTTATGGCGACTCTGGATGTTTACGAGACTGTGAGTTTTTATTGTAATTGTTTTTATTGTAATACCTGAACTGTTTTTCTTAAAGCTTGCCTCTAAAATATGCAACATATTGTGACGCTGGAACCCGAATTTGCCAGATTTTGAAGAGGGCAGAGTGTGAAGTCATAAGCTAGCAGTAGCTAGCATGGTTATCAAGGTACCGTATTTTTCGGACCATAAGGCGCACTGTTGATGAACGGGTCTGTTTTCATACATAAGGCGCACCAGATTATAAGGCGCATTAAGTGAAACAAAACAGTCAGATAACTTTACTCAACTCATTCTTTTTGCTTCCTCCACTTCCGTACCATTGATTCATTAATGTTGAATTCTATCACAGCTGCTCTATTCCCATGTTGTCGCAGTATATTAATGATTAACCTCGTATTGTGGATGTATTATCTCAGTTGTTCTCCTGACTGAAGTTTAGTCTGTTTACAGCATCCTGCCATGCGATTGCATTTGTCCCTAACCATCGGGAACCCTCACGTTAACTTTTATCAAGTGGAAAAAGGTTAGCATTCATCCTACAGCTTCACTGTTTATGTTATGCTAATATAGCTGTGTCGCTAGCGATCACGTAGCACATCATTATATACCTGTTAGGTGGGCTGGATTACACAGATGGATTACGTGGCAGAAACACACACGGACGCAGAATAGTTAGTGATGCAAGTTTTTATATACACGAGTAAGGGGGAATATTTACAAGGGAAGGGGCTATATACAGTGATAAATAAAAATGTGCCAGGAGGTAAACACCGAGGCGATGAGACGGAGCCGAAGCATGCAGGTAGGCAGCAGACGCACCGGAGCTACCTGACAACAGGGAACAAAACAGGGCTTATGACATACCGTTGATAGCCGAACGTTAAACACAAGTGGACGGAGAGAGTTGGAGAGCTTACTTGACCACCCAAACCACAGCCGCTGCGGTGAACGCCGCCTGATGGTACGTAGCACTCCGTCGCGGATCCACAATAGTCAACACAAAATCCTAGGTAGGCGGGCAGGCGATGGAACAGGCTAAGACAAAGAAAAGTAGGCAAAACGTGGATCCTTTAAAACATACAGCTCCACAGCGTAAAATCAACAGATGCAGCCTGTGCTGACTAGTTACCACTTGTGACAGCGACAATACTCCGACACCAGACGTCCGTGACTCTGCTCCCTAAGAGCGCTCACTGATGACGTCCGATGCGTCGCAGGTGTGTTGGAATGCCATCAAGCCCCGCCTCGCCTACCTATAACCAAAAAGGAAAACAAAACCCAAACAACAACAATACACCTACCCACCACCTCCTAACAATACCAGCTAGCCCAACTTCAATAACCCTACAAAAGTCACTACTGTTTACTTTTCTGTCTTCATTTATGTTGGAAGTGATAGCAGAGCTGTACATTTTTATTTTTCAGAAATCAGAACATGCTATATCATGTTTAGGTAACTAGTGAAACTAGCGAGCTAACTTCCTGCTAATTTCCTGCTAACTTCTAACTCCATTAAATTTAATAAATTCTCTTTTCATGGATGCCTGGATGTTGAACGTAATTTTTACACCTGGTAAAGCAGCAACGCTGATCATTTTATTAAAGATGAAAGAATTCAGACAGTTTTTAACTCTCAGTGATGCCACAGTGTTCGTTTGACTTTGGGACCTGAAGCAGACAGAGTTTTGGACCCAGATTAAGTTGTACTAAAAAAATTTTGGCAGACTTTTGAGTGCCGTGTACCACATAAAATCAGTTCGAGGTCAGTGTCACTACCCGATCCGTACCAGAAACCCGATCGGTACCCCGCATGCGCAAATCTTACGTCACTTCCTCTCTTTGCGACATTCAATATATTTGAATGATGCGGTTAGCGCCCAGTTAGCTCCTAGCATTTCTCAACAGCTCTGCCTTCTTTTCGACTGCCCGGGACATTTAAACAATGGATAATCCGTATACAAAGAAATTCATGCTTTTCTCCTCAACAGAGAGCGTCCCCCGATTGAGCAACAGCGCCGTAAAATAAGAAGAATGGCGTCTAATTACAGAGTTAATAATGCAGACTTTGTAATATCTCACGTGTAGATTCATCAGCCAGATGAAGTGTTTATTGACAATTGACAGTGATAGCGCACATCATCATCACTATTCCAACAATCCTCTCCTCACAGACAAGCATAAACACACTCGACTATCGCTAAATCAGATTTAACACACGTTTGTAATGACGATAATTCAGTTTATAATAGGGTTTATTCAATTGACAATCTGATAGACTCCATGCGACGATGTGTTGCACTGCATGAGGCAAATAGTGGTCACACCAGATACTGACCGGTTCTGGGTCCCCAGACCCCCAATAGTGCAAAAAACTGCACATTCCAGGGTGGCCTTTTGTTGTGGGCAGTCTGAGGTACACCTGTGCACTACTCATGATGTCAGATCAGCATCCTGATGTGGCACACCTGTGAGGTGGGATGGATTATCTCAATATAGCAGATGTGCCCACTACCACACATTTGGACTGATTTGTGACCACTGTTTGGGAGGGATGGTTATATTGTGTATCTGGAATGAATTCTAGGTCTCTACGTCCATCCCATGAGGAATGGGAGCAGTAACAAAGGTGTTGCGTTTATATTTTTGTTGAGTGTAACTACAACGGTGTTTGCTAGTTCACCTTACATGCATTAATTTAATAATGTGGATAGCGTACTCAATGTAAATTACACACAAACAACATTAAGCTACTCACACAGAGAAGAACGGCTGCTGCTGCCGTCATCATCCGTCATCATTTCTGCTACACTGGCAGGGCTAGGGGCCAGGACTCTACTCTTTGGGTTCTTGGGGGATGTTGTTAACTCGGTGCATTTCTCCGCTTTTAAAAAAAACGCTATGCGTCGCCAGGTTTGTCGTCAGATTCGAGGTGTTAACTCCTTTGCACAGTATCACCTTAAATCACTTGTTGCAGGCTGCTGAGTTTGCATCTTTTTCTGTGAAGTACAGCCAGACTTTTGACCGCTTCGCCTTGGGCACTTTTAATCTGTAGCTCTGCTCTAAAAGAACGTACGTACCTGGGCCTGCCTACTATCCTTGCAAAGGTAAAATGATTGGCTAGAATCCAAGGTATATGACATCTCAGGGGAAAAAAGCACCGTAATAAAGCACCGAAATGTGCGCTGCTTTTCGGTCTGGTTACTACCGTTTATGTCAGAACCGGTGCCATCATGGCAACGGATACTGGTACCCATCCCTAATTAACTGCATTAAAAAGAGTCCAACAGCACAAACACAGTCCAAAGGCCAGTTTAGGACGATTAGCTGAGGTGAAGCCTAGCAGACAGCTAGCAGCTACATTCTCTCTTTTATCACAACCTTTCCTGTTCCACAAACCTGTTCTTATCAAGCTCTTCTGTTTGATTTTACCAAAATATTTTTTAGTTTTTAATGAAATATTAACTCTCAATCATTCACAGGACGGGTGATAAGAGGATTTTTAGCTGGGCTTTATTTGCATCCAGAAAACAATGCAGTCCATCCCCAAGAAAAGAAGCAGAGCTGAAGCTCAGCTCCCTAAAACTGGTTCAGACAATCTGAAAGCAGCCACCGATTGGCTGGGACGCCCACACAGAGGCTTCAGCCTACAAACAGCTCACGCTGACCTCGACTGATCCCTGATCTATCTCCAAACCTCTGCTCTCCGCCTCAAACATCCAAACGGAAGACCAAATCCAGACCAACGCCCACACGGCAACGTGAGGCTCAACCGGGCCAAACTCCCACCGCCGCCAGTGTCCTCAGGCCTCGTCCGCTTCCCACGTCCGACCACATCATCTGGGATGAAGCTGGGCTCTCACTGCCGTCGTCTGTTCGGGTCAGACCTCAGACACCCACCATGAGAGGAGGGGGCGCAAATTATCCCTCCAAACGCCGAGGAACAATTGAAATGTGCGCGTCCAAGAAATGAAAAATGATTGGAAAACAAAAAGGACACCTACACTTACAATCGATGGCAGGAAATTATAATGGATAATTGTGCTTTTAAAAAGACATTTGGTGGAGAAAGTTAAAAACAAACTGGTGCAAAAGGAAGCAAAATTTATCTTCCTTCTGTCTCTTCTTTAGATAAATGGTAAAGAGGTAAAATGATTCATCACCACAGTTTACTTAAAATACCCTGACAAACAGTTATTTATGAGCTTCCTGTGCTTTCCGTCCATCTATTTTAGGAGATATTCAGCAGCAGATGAAGAAAATCTCCGTCAGCGCGTCTCCGGCTTCTACAGCAGGTGGAGGGTTAAAGGTCAACTCGATGCCCGGTTCGCTCAGATCGGGCTTTGTACGCCGTTCTTTCGTGACTGGACGTTCGTCATTGTGTTTGCAGCAGGCATGCCGTTGGCGAGCGGGAGCCGGTCCAGCCATCTTGTGTGGAAAATTTCGGACTGGGCACGAGGCGGCCATCTGCAGCTCCAGGCCTTCAGCAGCCAGCAGCCAAATGCAGAAACACTTCAGCTACTGGAGGCTTCAGAGGAGGGAGGAAGATGGAAATCAGCGGCACGAATGTCCCCGTTACATTTCATTTGGAAGGAAAGCCTCTGACTAGTCATGATTGCACAGTAATCTGGCATTTATTAAAAAGAATAAATACTTTCTCTGTGTAAACTGCACCGTTGTGTTTCACTACATGAGTGCTTTTGCTCCATTAATTCCTTTTCATATAGTGCGAATACCTCTGACTGTGAAGAAATACTGAAATACTTCAGGGAAAAGTGTGGAGTTGCAGTCTGACAGCTTACATGCTGAGTTAACATCTAATTGAGCCGAAGAGCTCGGGGATCATTAGACGTTTATAATTCTGAGAGGAAAGAATAAAATAAAATTACATTTTTTCAGAGTTTTGCACAGATTCTAATTGAGTAAAACAAAAAAGTACCAGCTGGTTTCACCAGTTTCAACGCAGCTTCACGGCACTTTGTGATACAATCACGAGCTTGTTGTTTTGCAGTTTTTCACATTTTGCTGTGAGACCACCACAAAATTTTTAGAATTTTTATAAAATACATAAAATATAAAATATTTTTATTATACTCAGCTTTTTAAATATTACCTTATTTAAATGTTTTTGCTGTTATGGTGTTTTATTGAGAGTTTAGTTTATTGAGGTCTTTACCAGGTCCAGACCAAATCAAATTTATAACTAAAATAAATTTTAATCACAACAGCAGTCGCCTCGAGGCGAGTGTGCTCTGGCTCTAGTCGGCTCAGATCGTGGACACATTTGGGCACAGTTGTCTAATCTGGGCCACTTATGTTACTTCTGGCTCAATTTCAAGAGTGAAAAATGTTGTGGGAGCCAAATGTGGCCCAGAGCTCGGTCTAATATGGGTTATGGGCCTTTTTTGTGGGCCAGATATAATCCGAATACCACCACACACCTGACATCTGCCTCATATAAGGTGGACTTGTGGCTGAGTCAAAAACACCAGACAGAACCAAATGTTCCCCAATGGAAACTGCAAATATGAACCGCATTTGGACAAACCGTTGTTGCCATGTGGGAGAAGTCTCCGGGCCGGATGGACTCACCTGGAAAACATCCAGAAATACTCACATCTAAAAGATGAGGCTGATGCCAAATGTAGGTCAAATGGGGATCTTTCAAAATCTGTTTTTTCTCCAGTGAATTATCAGAAAATCTGCACCAGTGTTGAACTGTTCCTAAATAGGAGGAGAATATTTAAACCATGATATTTCCCATGATGCTGGTACTCACCATTGGTTATAGGACAAAGCTAATGTGTTTTTTAGGTGGCGTCAGGTGGGAACTTTTCTCAGGTCTGACAGGTTTTATGACTCAACAGGTAAAAAGTCACATAATAAAGAAATTCAAACAGTGATGTACTTCCTGTTTGATCAAGAAGTTCATCACTTCAAACAAGGAAGTGGACTTGAGACAGGAGTCTGAAATGATCTCACCACCTGAAAACTTCGACGACTACAGGAAGCCGACTCTAAATAGAGTTTGGTGAAGCCCTCAGTTGGTCGTGGTTTGGGTTGGAGATATTGGCCACTCTGACCACAGTCTCCAACATCTTTCACAGTAACAGCATTTTTCTGTGGAGTTTTATGTTAATCCAACAGCCTGCAATCATATTTATGTACGTCATACTGAACGCTGTTAATCTTCTGTTAGAGAACTTTCTGGATGTCGTCTTCTTCCAGTTGCTCCCTCCAGGGGTCGTCACAGAGGACCATCTGCTCCCATCTCCTATCCCACCATCCTGTTCTTCACACCAACCCTCTACATGTCCTCCTTTACTACATCCATGAATCTTCTCCGAGGTCCTCCTCTTTTTTTCCTGCTTGGCAGTTCCATCTTTATCATCCTTTGTCCAACATACCCACCCTCTCTCCTCTGCACATGTCCAGACCATCAGATCCTCTCTGACTCTGAGCTGTCCCTCTGAAGTTTCTCACCCTGTCCTCCGCTCATCCCAATGAGATCAGAACATCTTCAGCTCAGCCTCCTGTCTTTTTGTCTCATCACAGCAGGTCTCACTAACATCCTGTAAACTTTCTCTTTCACTCTTGTTTCACTTGCTTGCACTCCTTCAGTCATAAATCACCCCGACACTCATTTCTACCCGCTCCACCCCTGCACCTCTCTTCTACGCCTCTCTTGCTGCTTTGATTTACTGACCTCAGGTCAGTATTTTCTGTAAAAAAGACACGAGTAATATGGTGTGTTTAGGTACAACTTAAGCTGCCTCACCTCTTTTTCAGGCCTCCTGTTAGTAGTTTAATTAATCTGAGCACGTTTGGTTGGTGCTTAGCTAACATTACCACAGCCAAAAGTCAACTTAATAAAGCTGAGGTCTCATGTTTGGCCCAAATGAACTGTGGGTCTGCTAATTTGCTTTGCTCGTGCTAAAGCAACTGATAAAAGTTCACTTTTCAAGCTCTCAGCCAATCACATCACTTTATGAAACATGGCAGAAGGAGGCCATCAGTGTGCTAACGGCTAACCATTGTTGTGATATGATGCCTGTCCACATCCTGCTGCAGCTTAAATCATTTGACTTTATAATCCTGAACTCTTAAGGACGCCGCTGCGTTAGAGCCAGAGACCCTCTGTCATCAGACTCTCATTCCCATCTTTGTGATGCTTTCTGATAACAACGCCTCTCGTAAAACTAAACAATGAGCGATAAAAAAAACAGCTTTTCTCAGCCTGAGTGTGAAGTTCCTCCATCTTTTTTCTCCTGCAGACTTCAGGTATCTGAGCGGGTGTACGTGTGTGAATCACAGCGTGCGGCGGCGGCAGCAACGATGGTTGTGCAGTTCCTCTGTTGTTAGAGGAAAGTCGGGGAGGGAAGGTGACATCATCTCTACACCTGAGGCGACGGAGCTGACACCTCCAGCTCTCAGACAGGTGAGAAGGCACAAACAATCCCGAGCTCCTAATGAGGACGACTGCTGGTCTCAAACTACCACACACACACACACACACACACACACCTGTGTGTGTGTGTGTGTGTGTGTGTGTGTGTGTGTGGGGGGGGGGGGGGGGGGTTCAGGTAGGGTTTTCAGAGGGTATGTGCATATTTTATCACATTCATTATTAACCGTGTGAGAAGTAAATAATTTTGAATTCTCAAAGAGAGACAGGTGAAAGTTTCAGCAGCCTCCTGGAAGCCTGAATGATTGTGTTCAGGTTCACTGTTCTTTGTGATATTACATGGCATGTATCACCTGAACAGGTAATACCTGACGTAACATGCTGCTGTGTGCAAGTTGTATTGTGCTGGTCAGTGTTTGGTTTACCTGAATCTGTTTGTGTTTGTTATGCAAAGCTAATTGTTTTTTTAGCAGGGATATTAAAAGTGATCTATTTTAGCTCCTCCCCCTATTATGTCCACTTTTTATCTGATTGGCATGTTTGAATAGGAGGCGGGGCTTGTGAAATGACCATATAAAGCTTAGAGGGATATTCCCTTTCTTTAACATCATACAAAAAAACTGTGATACACTGAGTGTTTTGAGCAGTTTGCAGCCTGAGCTTTTGGCACACTGGGCTTAGCGAACATACACTCGTTATCTGAGACTTTAGTACGATCGTCTGCCACTGGAACAGGAAACATATGACAGGAAATAAATAAAAACAAAAGGTCCACTTGAAAAGTTTGAATTAGCATCTTATTGGAAAACGCTCTCTGGCACACGGTGATGTGGATATTCAGATACTGCAGTATATCAACCTGCTGTTCCTCTAATGTCCACCAGGGCCTCAAGCAGTAAATGAGCTGATTTTTATATAGGGCTTCTCTACTCTGTCTATTCCCTCAAAGCAGATTTTACCGCTTCCTTATTGACCCATTACACCCATTCCTACAAGCACTGTTTTTAAAGCTAACAGTGAGTCAGTCCCCATAAAATCCCATGTTTACATGTCCAGCCTTACAGTAGAAATAAACACGTTTACAGCCTGATACAAACACTCTTTTGGTCTCTATAGATGGCTTTCACATTCATAACACAACTCAAGTGTTTAAATTCAGGTATTCAGGCTTAAAGTTATTATAAGGGGTGTGCCCTCTTTGACTGACAAGGGGATGGTGACACAGGCGGTTGTAGCTGCTAGCTCTCTGCTAGGCTTCACCACAGGTAATTGGACCGTGTTTGTACTGTGTTTGGAGCATTTTGGGGACATTTTTAAGGAGACCAATAATATGGCTGATGTGCAGTTATTTGCACTAACAGACCATCAGAGAAGTCTGTGTTTAAGTTTTGATGAAATCCGGGATTTTAATTGGATGTTACTAAGTAATAAAAAACTTATTATTGTGTGATTATAAAACCCACTATAGAGTGTAAATTGTTGTGCTTCCCTGAGATACTAAAGTATTTCCTGATGTGAAAATAATGATAAGGCCATTTGTATTAAAATATGATTTCTGAACAGCCGTCAGTGCGAGTCAGGAGGGACGAGAGGAGATCCTGTTAGCCTCTCAGTCTTCTTTAATCCGCACAAATCTTTCACCATATCCACTGTTGCCGCTTTTTGATTTTTTTTAATATGTGAGCAGCCTGCTGGAAGTTGAATGAATGTGAGAAGGAAATTGGTGGCCTGCTAACATTTAATGTGAAGGTGTCTTTGTATTCCGTGATGAAGCAGGACTCAGGGGTTATTCTATGAAGAAAATACCAGAAACTTAAATCTCTGAAACAAAAACGAGTGGTCTTCTGTTTGACCCGGAGCTACAAGGAAAATATAAAGACTGTAGTTCACCTGTGCTCCCACAGTTCACATTAGTCTTTAAGTGGAAACCACAGCTCTGTCATATTCTGAATATTTTTACATCAACAGTGTTATATCAACACTTCCAAATATTTAAGTGTTTGAATATTTCTCTTAGTTGGTTTTATTAAGGTCCAAAACCCAGAAGCAGTGTTGCTGCTGCGTTTTTAACAGGTTCTTTAAAGGTGTTTTGGACTTCCTTTGGAAATATGGAAGAGGGAGAAATGCTTACCTTGTTCACGCCTCTGACAGGAAAGCTGAGGTGTGTTTGAAGGTGGGATAATTAATTTGGACACTCGCCAGAAATTGAGAACATCTGCCGGGCCGTCGGAAAAACAGAACATCTAATGAAATGCTCCGCCTCCTGATGACATCACCCTGCACACCTGAAAATGTTTCGTTGCACTTCACCTCCATGCAGGCATCTACATTAGCCTGAAGGCAGCAAGAGGCTAACTGTCATCATAATCAGTGCATTAACAGTTTACAGGAGTGAGTCATCATTTGTGTTTATAAGTGTGATAATGAATAATTCATTTCGTGGTACCAAAGGCAAACACATAAGAAACCACTTCATGTAATTCTCATGGCTAGTTTAATCTCAATCAGCTGTTCTAAAAGATGGTGGAAATCTAGAAATGTCCAAAACTAAGACTAAAACTAAAAACGGACCAAGTCTAAAACCAAGCCCAGTGCCCGGCTAAAAAAAATTTGTTTTTGTGCTCAACTCAGTACAAAACTAACACGCCATCCTAAACCAGTCCAAAATCTGCCTTAACAAAGTTACAAAACCATCTTAAACCAAAGCCATGCCAGTCTAAAACCAGTCCAAACCCAAGCCTGAATCCAGAACCAGCCTATTGTCTCCACTGTTTTGGCCTTCATTGTTCCTGTAGTTTGTCAACATTGTGGACCACGTGAAACGTATCAACCACAGTTACGGGTCACTAAACCCTCTGGAGCGGCATATAAATGTGGCGTTCCTGGATGAAAACGCCAAGCCGGATCTTGAACATGCTTTACTTGATGCAGGCTCGTCCTTCACGTTGACTTTAATGTTTATGTTTTGTGTGAAGCTGCAGGCGTCTGGTTGTTGTTTCAGTCGTTATTTTTTTCTGTCTTGCTGTGTTTCTCTCTCCACCCACCCACCGGCTCGGCTCTGCGCTGCCTCAGAATCTGTTTCACTCACTAAATTGGCTCCTCAGACACCCTTCCCCTTCTTCCTCATCTCTCATTTAAAAAGTGAGAAATTATAATTATCTGAATTATGCTTTTAATGATGCGTTAATTAGAGTCATGGAGTGAGATTAGCCTATGAATTATTACTTGTGAAATCCTTCCAGATTCAGATGAGCTCCTCGTGCAGGCAGAGAGGAGGGAGAGAAATGTTGCTGTGCTCTGTGATTAGCGTACCAATAAATAACAGAACAGATTGTGGTGCATATGCTTACGATTACAACTTTTAAACCAACGCTTTAAACTCACACCGACTGTCTTGTGCTGGCAAGAGGTTTCTGTACCAACAGCCCAGTCAGTTTTGTTTCCTTCAGAGGCTCTCTGTGCAATTCTCACCAAATGTGAACTATTATTATACTGTGTTAGAAGAAAGCTGATTGTTGTTCTCTCAGCTTTGACAGGCTGCAAGCTGAACTGCTGCAAAATGACTCCAAGAGCAAGTCTATGAAAAATGTGGTGTTAAAGTTGCAACCATCAGCAATCAATCAAATGTGCTTCTTCTGAAGGTTCCTGCACAGCAGTCGCTAAAATGAAGGATTCTCCGATACGTGTAAGTAATGTATCAGCTCACTCAAAATGTTTAAAAACAGCTAAAAATATTCTCGACAATCCAAACCCAACTCAAAATGACCTGGTTCAAAACCAAATCGAAAACAAACTTCTGTTAAAGCCAAACCCTCACAGTCCAAAATCAATTAGTCTATCCCACTTTAAAATCTCAGTCATGACCAAAACCAGTCCAAAGTCAGGGCTGAAATCAAAACCAGCGCAAAATAACAATTTTATAGTCTTTCGATCATGACCAAACTCAATATCATTGTCGGAATTAATCCAAAAGTTGCTCAGAATCATTACCTCAGCCATGAAGGTTACGTTTTTTGGTAAACAAGTTGCCTAGTTAGTCAGAAAGTTACTGTAGTATAATAACCTCAGTGCCTATCATTCATTAGCTACTCCTTTCTGTTAATCTGCTTTTTCATTTTGTTATTGCTTGCTGTTCCTTTGTCTACTTTTATTAACTATAAAAACAGAAAATAGGGAATTTTTTTTTTAAATTTACATAGTGTTACTAAATTTATTAACACCTACACTGTATATAAATATCTATATGTACATTTTTTTAAACTTTTTAATTTTGGCCACTTTGATCCTCCATACATTCCCCTCTTTGACTCACATATACGGGAAGACTCCAAAGTAGTTTACCGCCTCATTGCACGTATGTAAAACACAAATGCCATTATTACCCTCCTTGTTCCAGTCTGCTCCTCACATTTACATGGAGGGAGGTGGGAGGAGGCTCTATTTCCTCAGCCAGAAAACCTCTGATGATAAACACGGTTAATGCCCCTATTAGCGGTGAACTCGCTCAGATCCTGCAGCAAAGCAATGAATCCAGCTCCGGTTTGCCCAAAGAGGAACAGAGGATTGTTTTTTTTACTGCTGTAAGAATGCATTACTCACTCTGTAGTACTTCAGATTAGACAAATGAGGTTTAACGCTATTAAAATACTATTTTATGTGTGATTTTAATTTGATGTCATTTTTAGCTTAGTCTTCACATGACCCCTATGTCATGGCAAACATAACAACTGGTGTCAGGTAGGACTCATTTAATCCCAGATGTGGCCCATAGAAAACTGTTTAGCTAACATTCACTGCCACCCCCAGACTTTCCTCCAGCTTTCTCATCCGTAAAGCCCAGGTCTCTAACACTCAGGTAAATACAGTGTGTAGTAAATTCAGTGCAGCTTTAATCAAATGTTTCTTTTCCAGGGTGTGTTTAAAAGGAAATAAATACCAAGCTGATGAGACATGCCTTATACAGCTGTGTGTTGTATTTACAAGTATTTTATGTTGGCAAAAAAAGAGACCATTTCAGATATCCATATACTCATCCAAAATAAAATAAAATAAAAATCAAATTAAGGCAAGAACCATACGGGCAACAATGCTGACTCATCTCAATGTCAGCAAAGATAAATGTAAGTTTCGGTTACATTTTGTGCAGTCATCCTCTCAGAGCTCACAAACTCTACAAAAGCATTACAGGTAAATGTATTTTGATCTGTAAATATATTTTCTTTATTTCAGAGGTGAAAGTCAAGCTAATGGTGCTGCTAACAAGCTAGTACTAGCTAAACTGAAAGCGTAGTAGCTAACATTAGCTGTAGGTTCATAGGGTTGTTACAGGTGGTATTCAATAGTGACAAAGCAGGAATAACTTGGTTAAATTATGTGGAATCAAAACTCAGAACTGTAATTTGATCTCTGTACTTGAATGATATGCTATGGTGTGTTTCTTAGCACTGAGTATTTTGTGAATCATATCAATCAGAATGAAAAGACACACATGAAACAACTTTTTAGAGTTTTTTTTAGTGTCAGGATATATATATATATACACACACACACACACACACACACACACACAAAACGTAAAAGAGTTAGCTAGCTAAGGCTAGCTATGAGTGTACTGCGAATAGTGTTAAGTGAGTTGTTAAGTTATAGAATGAAAAACACACAACTATGAGTCTTTACTGAATGGGACAAAGACAAGAGGAAGCTAATAGTAAATTCATCAACAATCTACTTTTTAAATAGGTTTTGTTTGGCTTGTGTCAGGCCTTTCCTCTAAATAACTTACTAAAGTAACTGAAGTTTACAGCAGACGAGATCAAAAATACAATCTGTTTATCAGCAGATAAACGAGGCTCCAGTTTGTTAAAGAAATTTAACAAGTGTTGAAATGATATTCTACAGAAACCTGCTCAGAAAAGTACATCAGCGTTGTTGTGTCTCCAGCTTGAATTGTGCAGTCCTGCAGTTGCTAGAGCTAAACCGACCATGCAGCAGACATTTGGGTAATCCATGGCTGTAAAAACACTGGCTGGAGCGTTTTGAATCAGAGGCGGCCATCTTCACTCAGCCACTGTGACTGCAGACTCGGTGTTTGAGGCATGCCGACGAGCCGCAGCATCCTCTGTCCAAACCCAGCGAGGGAAATCAGCCTGCTAATTTGCAGGACGTGCCGTCCTCCTCCCTCGTTTTTAAGCATGCATGGCTGCAGCTAAACAAGCAGAGTGGAGGAGGGGGCTCAGAGAAAAGGGCTCGCTTTCACTATTTGAAAAGACAGAGCCGGATAACGAGGCCTCCTCCTAACCTGCCTGCACCTTTTAAACAAATTATCCGAGCTAATGTCTTCACTGAGGCTGGGAAAGATGAGGGTGGAAGATAAAGGAAGGTAAATAACAAGCATGAGAAATGCTGTGTCAAGAAAGGTTAAACTACAAGTTTCCTCTTAACTACTGCTGTATGAAGTAAAGCACAATTACCACAAAAGTCACCTGAAATAGGAAAAAGCTGATCAGAGAGTTTATATATGTATTTGTATCACATATATATATGCACATGAGTATACAAAATCTAACATGTCAGTACATTTTTTTATTTATAAACATAAAGTGGAGCAATGGTCTCGTTAGCAGAGAATGACGCTCTGTGTTTGTTATAATCTAAGTGTGTCTACTAGTTGGTATGACATCTCATGTATAAATACTGTAACTACTGCTGTTGCACCTAAGAGCAAGCAATTCTTTCATTTTTTTATGTCATATGTGTCCATAGGCCAGTGGCTGTAACTTTCCTCTTCACCCTCGACACCACAGACTGCAGCCACTGCTCAGTGACCTGCCACCTTCAGAGGTTTTCGATGCGGTGGTTTGGTGGGTGCATCAGTGAGGCTGTGGTGGACTACTTTGTCACGTGGTGCGAGCAGAATCATCTGCAGCTCAGCATGACAAAGACCAAAGAACTGATTGTGGACTTTAGGAGGACCAGGACCCTGTTGTGGCCAGTGCCGTCCTCTGTGCTGTTGCATGCTGGGGCAGCAGGTCAGGGGTCATGGACGCCAACAGACTCAGTAAACTGATCCAGAAGGCCAGCAATATTGTGTGGATGGAGCTGGACTCCCTTAAGGTGGTGTCGGAGTGGCAGATGTTGTCCAAAAAAAGGACAATGCTGGACAATGGTGGCTCGTCACAGGAGCACGGTCAGTGACAGACAGATTACCCATAATGCACCACTGAATGACACAGGAAGTCAATTGCTGAAAATAAGCAACTTTGCAGCAGAAATAAACATGTTTACAGCCCGGTGTATTGTTGAGGTAAAAGTTTGCATACTTAGGGGCGTGGCCTATTTGACTGACAGGTGTATGGCAACACAGGTGGTCCCAGGAGGGGACCTTTGTGCCTTTTTAATACCGTTATCTTACCAATGATGTCTTCTTTGTGGTTAATTATACTCACAGACCGTTCAAAAAGTCTAAGCTCGCTTTTGGTGAATGAAATTCTAGGATTTCAGTGTCTATGTGACACACTGCTGCAGTCTTTGGATCAGCTTATAACAAAGCTAACTACTATTAGCTGATAGCTTAGCATTCCACCCTCTCATCCAAAGACGGTCAAAATTGACTTCAGAAAACAAAACGACAGCTTCCATAAGACCAGCACTGAGGTTTCAAAATCCCTCCAGAAACCAGGGAGTGAAGACTTGCTGGCAGTGTTGGGAAGGTTACTTTTTAAAATGTATTCCACTACAGAATACATGCCCCAAAATGTATTTTGTAACGTAGTCCGTTACGTTACTCAATGAGAGTAACATATTCTCAATACTTTGGAATACTTAATATATTATCATGCTGTTTACAACTACATGAATGTGATTTATTTCTATTACTGAAGGTTCGCGGCTCCGAACTGTAGTAAAGGGACTTCTGGCTAATACGTCAGGTTCATGTCAGGCTCATAGCCGAAAACTAGCTTTACTTTGTTGTCTGGGTCAAGTTTGCTAGTGAGAGACAGAGAGAGGCGTTGAAAGGCTGCTCCAACGGAACTTATTGTTTCGGAGGAAAACACGAACACAGTGTACAGTCGAGTCTTAATAGCTTACTTACAACTGGGCTCATCAGGCACTCTTCTTGGCTGCAGTGGTTATTATTATATTTACATGCTTCCAGCTCCCGTTTCTGCTCAACTCGTACTTTTCCACTCTCTTTTTTCTCCCTCCTCGCATTCACAGGCACATAACGGGTATGGCAGTCCATTCTCCCTGCAGCACAGACTACACTGCCCTTGAAGCTACTTTCTTTAGGGCTATGCCTGTAGCATTCTGCCTATTAGCTTAGCACAACAACAACAACAAAAAGGCGCTCTCTCACCCAGGAAACACACAGTCGCAGAGAGAGCGTGCGTCAACCTGTAACCATGGCAACCGTAACGCTGCCGCCTGGAACAACAGAACATAGCTGTCTAGCAAAACCCAAACAGTCCTGACCCGCCACAATATGAAACAGGAAAATAACGCCATGTAATCCATTTATTTCAACAAAGTAACTGTATTCTAAATACCACCTTTTTAAATGGTAACTGTAAAGGAATACAGTTACTCATATTTTGTATTTTAAATACGTAACGGCGGTACATGTATTCCATTACTCCCCAACACTGCTTGCTGGCTACGTCAATCATTTACATACAGCATTTGGTTTAACTGCACTTAAACTTAAAAAAACCGGCATCTCCGACCCTGCGGTTCCACATCATGCTGTGGCTTTATATCTGTAAAGTATAAAATGGCCCTCAGAATTGGATTCAGCATCATGGCATCACATGCTTCCTCTCCATTCCTCTTTTGTTACCGTTTTGATTTCCGGCAGTGTTTGCCTGCTTCCACACCTCTTTTGGTGCCTAATTGCAATTCCTCAGACACTGTTTTAGTCATTTATTAGAGTTAAATATAAGCACTGCAATAAGGTTGTGTGACTGTCTCCATCAAACCTGCTAATTGTTGCAATATTCCACTTTTCTTTGTCTGGAATGTGATTAGCACCTAGCCGGCATCAATGGAATCGAACATTATTTACACATTCATTTTTGGTGCGGAAAACTGAATATTCGCCCTGAAACCTTCAGGATATTTTTTTCTAACACTTTGTTCCTCAGAATAGATAATAAAATCTAACAACTTATTGAGATGCCCTCCCGCTGAACACCAACGAAGAAGAAGCAGAGCCCACTTCAGGTGTCAAAAATGCTGGAGGGTCTTCAGTAACTCGACAGCAACCACCTGCAGACAGCTGCAGGTCCTGTTGTTTTTCTCTCTTTTTACTTTACATGTTTATGTAAATGAGCCCCCACACCGTACACCCCGCCCCCTCCACCTAACATTAATTAGCACAGTGCTACCTTGCTCAATATTTGGTAACAGAGCCACTGACGGCGGATGCAGAAATTTGCAGGATTTGGCTTTTAATTAAGTGCAGGAAAGCACAGGTGCACTAACGAGGATAGGGAACCAATTTGAATAAAAATTGTCCCGTTTGTGGGTGGTGGGGGTACCTAATAGGGTGACATTTTATTTCATTTTATGGAGCTCTTCTGTTTATAGAATATAAACAATATAAACAATTTTTAATGAGTTATAACATTTCCGACAGAAATAATAATAACTGTGCTCATCCACCAATCAGCAGGTCAGTGGTTTAATACGAGTGTTCAGCATACAAACTGTGCCCAGTGTGTGATGTGCTGAGGTGCATCTGTGTCACATGGTGATTTAATCTTTTAAATAACTTGAGCAGATTTTTAATACAAATCGTTTTTATTGTTTTCTGTGCAGCAAATGCCACATTTAAGGATTGCTGAGCCAAAACAAAACATTCGAAATGTTCATTTGGGAAGTTGTTTTCTTTTTATGCTTTGATGATCAAAGAAAACTGTTGTCATGTAAATTATCTGAGTGCTGCAGCCACATAGAACCTCTGTGAGTAACGCGACTCTTTATTACCCGACACACCAAATTCAGAGCAAATTTGGGATCTTGAAATGAATAAAGTTTTTTGACGTCGCTCACGAAACACCAGTTTGTCTGAAACCATTTGATGCCAAGTCAAGCTTAAAGAAGCTGAGAAATGTGTCCTAATATGTAAAGACATTTCACAGATCTGTTTTCTGCCTTCAGACATTTTTAAGGCAAGACAAGTTTATTTATATAACACAATTCAACAACAAGGTGATTCAAAGTGCTTTACAGAGACATTAAAAAACAAAAACAAATAAAAAGCATGATTTAAAATTGATTAAAAAAACAGATAAAATCAGAACAGTAGATAAAATCAGTAGTTAAAATATAAGTTTTGAAATGTAAGCTTAAAAGTGTGGATTTGGTGTTTGATTCAAATGCAGCTGAGAATAGGTGAGTCTTCAACCTGGATTTAAATAAACTGAGTGTTTCAGCTGATCTGAGGCTTTCTGGGAGTTTGTTCCAGATATATGGAGCATAAAAGCTGAATGCAGCTTCTCCGTGTCTGGTTCTGACTCTGGGAACTGATAAAAAAAAACGGATCCAGATGACCTGAGGGATCTGGAAGGTTCATACATGGTCAGGAGGTCACTGATGTATTTTGGTCCTAAACCATTCAGAGCTTTATAGGCCAGCATCAGAACTTTAAAGTCTATCCTCTGACGGACAGGCAGCCAGTGTAAAGACCTCAGAGCTGGACTGATGTGGTCCACTTTTTTGTTCTTAGTGAGGACCCGAGCAGCAGAGTTCTGAATGAGCTGTCTGACTGATTTTTTAGGTAGACCTGTAAAGATGCTGTTACAGCAATCAAGCCTACTAAAGATGAATGCATGGACTAGTTTTTCCAAGTCCTGCTGAGACATCAGATCTTTTATCCTTGAAATATTCTTGAGGTGATAGTAAGCTGATTTTGTTATTGTCTTAATGTGTTTTTAAGTTTAGGTCTGCATCCATTACTGCACCCAAATTTCTCGCCTGGTTTGTGGTTTTTAGGTGTATAGATTGAAGTTCTCTGGTGAGCTGTAATCGTTTTTCTTTGGCACCAAAGACTATTACCTCAGTTTTGTTTTTGTTTAGCTGGAGAAAATTGTGGCACAACCAGTCATTAATTTCCTCAATGCATTTACCAAGAGCCTGTAGAGGGCCTCGGTCTCCTGGTGACATTGTGATATATACTTGTGTGTCATCTGCATAGCTGTGGTAGTTTATTTTGTTGTTCTTTATAATCTGTGCCAGTGGGAGCATGTAAATGTTAAACAGAAGGGGTCCCAAGATGGAACCTTGGGGAACTCCACATGTGATACTTGTCTGCTCAGATGTGAAGTTACCTATTGATACAAAGTATTTCCTGTTTTCTAAGTATGTTTTGAACCAGTTTAGTACAGTTCCTGAAAGACCTGCCCAGTTCTCTAGTCTTGAGTAATATGTTGTGGTCAACTGTGTCAAATGCTGCACTGAGATCCAATAAAACTAAGACTGACATTTTTCCACTGTTTGTATTCAGACATATGTCATTAAACACTTTTGTCAGAGCGGTTTCAGTGCTGTGATTCTGCCTAAAACCTGACTGGAAGGCATCATAGCAGTTATTCTGTTTTAAGAAGTAATTGAGCTGTTGAGAAACTGCTTTTTCAATGATCTTACTTAAAATTGGGAGATTTGAGATCGGCCTGTAGTTGTTCATTTGTGTCTTGTCAAGATTGTCCTTTTTCAGTATAGGTTTAATTACAGCAGTTTTTAGTGGTTCTGGAAACACACCTGACATTAAAGAAAAGTTCACAATCTGTAACAGGTCTGACTCTAAAGTCTTTGAGACCTTTTTGAAAAAACTTGTTGGCAGGACATCTAAACAGCAAGAGGAGGAGTTCAGTTGACCTAAGATGTCCTCCAGGTCTTTGCTGTTAATAGGGTGAAACTGTTTCATGGTGTTTAAACAGTGTTTCGGTGGACACAGTACATATCCTGCATCTACTGTTGATGTACCAATTGCTTGTCTAATCTTTTGGATTTTTTCTGTGAAGAATTTGGCGAAGTCATTGCAGGCCATGGTCGAATGAAGTTCAGCTGCCACTGGCACAGGAGGGTTTGTTAGCCTGTCAACTGTAGAAAATAAGACCCGAGCATTATGGCTGTTTTTAGTGATGATGTCAGAGAAGTAGGACCTCCTTGCACTCCTCAGTTGTAAATTATAATTGTGAAGTTTCTCTTTATAGATGTCATAGTGAACCTGGAGGTTTGTTTTTCTCCATCTGCTCTCAGCTTTCCTACACTCTCTTTTTTCATTTTTCACCAGTGTGGAGTTTCTCCATGGAGACTTGTTCCTTCCAGAGATAACCTTCACCTTAATGGGGGCAATAGTGTCCATTACATTTAACATTTTAACATTGAAGCTATTGACGAGCTCATTGACTGAACCTCTGGACAGGCCAGGTGTTAATGGGAAGACCTGGTTAAAGATCGCACTACTGTGTTCAGTTATACATCGTTTTGTGATCACTGCTGTTGATATATTTGTGTGGGCTGAGATTTTACTTTCAAAGAAAACACAGTAATGATCAGACAGGCCCACATCAGACACAGTAATGTTTGAAATGCTCAGGCTCTTGGAGATCAGTAGGTCAAGAGTGTGTCCTCTATTATGTGTGGCCTCTGTTACATGCTGAGTCAGCCCAAAGTTGCCCAGAGTGTTACTCAGGTCTTTAGTCTTAAGGTTGAGCATTATTTTAGGGTCTTTACCTTACGACATAAAACGCCTTGAGATGACTGATTTTATCATTTGCTGGTATATAAATTTAAAAAAAAATGAGTTTAAACAAGTAGAAAGTGACATGAGGAATATTCAATTTTATGATCTTTCCTAAATTTAACTAAGTGACTTAAAGACAATAACAAATCTATCAGTAAACACTTTATTAAACCCGAAGGAGACTCACGGATCATCGTCTTTCAGTCTGTGAGAGACTCGAACTGTGGTCATTTACACCACCAGCAGCTTCTCCAGTCCCCAAATCTGGACTTTCTTTGCTTTTTAGAAGTGGAAAATATTAAACTTGAGTACATGGACACCTGCTTCACATTTTCCAAAGCCAGCCAGCGGGCTGATTCTGGCCCCCGGGCCTTATGTTCGACACTCCTGCCACAGACTCAGCTCCAACATTTCTAATGCTTTCGTTCATTATTCATACGCTGATTTGTTCTACTTTTTTGTCTTTTTCTCAGTAATACGGACGCAGATGAAACCAGAAGTGATTTAAAAACTCCAAATTTTTCCATTTCTGGGAATCCAACCCATTTCCGCACCCTTCCCTTTAATAAAGAACCACAAAACGAGGCTTTGGTTCATCTCGGCCTGCAGCTGCTTACCTGTGTGGGATCACCTGTGCTGACTTGTATCAGAGGTAAATTAAAGGCAGGGGACCGTCCAATCGGCAGCTTTAACTGCGACGTCACCCTCAGAGCGCTGCAGGGCTCACCAGGAAGCTGGATGTCAGTTAGGATGCTGTCCAATCATGTTTGCCGACTTCCTCATCACCCTCGGGAGCTTTCATCAACTTTCACTCACTCATTGTTGGGATTAAAGCTGAAGTGTGATATGTCTGCACTGGATGGACTAAAATCCTGTAGAACAAAAATAGTTGGAGATCATTACAGCTGTGATCACAGCTAAATGAGTCTTTCCGATTATCATTGTATCTTGTGTTGGTATTTAAAATTTAAGTAACCAGATTACATCATTTCATAAACCTCATATTTCTATGTGATATTTTTAATTTCTCAGTCTACTCCTAACTCTATTTACAGGATTAGACCCATTGGTGGGTCAGGATAGTGGAACGTTTGGGGAAATGAGGGTTTGTGTTAAATTGCAGGTGTTGATTTTACGGTAATGATGTTGGTAATTATTCTGTAATCATCTATTCAATTTGGAGATATATACAGCCTTTCATTTATAATGAGTCTTTCTTTACAAAATATTTGAATTATATCTCCAATCCATGTCTTTTCAGATTTCATTTGAAAAAAGAAGCTTGAAAGTAAACCAAGAATAAAAACAGCCTAACGTCACTAAAATGTGCTGTTGATCAAAGTATTACAGTCCCCATTCATCATATATGACCCCTTATATAACTGTTATATAGGCTATAGTTAAAAATTATATATCTGTGGGTTTAGCCAGTGTTGTTACTGCTTGGATATGCCAATTTTAAAAATGTCAGGACTCTATCCGGTTGTTCAGTGATGACGCGACGAATCCTACTTCCGGGCCTAAAGTAGTCTGCGTTTAATATGGCTTTTGTGTTGTTAACATGTTTAATGTTATGTATTTTCTTCTATTTGATCTCAAAAAGCTCCTAAAACAGTCAGTGATCACTGCTGACCTCCCTCGGCTTTTATTACCGCTAATCATTTATTTAAGCTCAGTTTTTAAAACCTTAGGTTTGCAGTATATGAATAACTAACCTCGTATTGTGGATGGATTATCTCAGTTGTTCTCCTGGCTGAAGTTTGGTCCTTTTACAGCATCCTGCCATGCGATTACATTTGTTCCTGACCACCGAGAACACACACGTTAACTTTTATCGAGTGGAAAAAAAGTTGGCTTGTTTATATTATGCTAACATAGCTGTGTCGCTAGCGGCCACGTAGCACATCATTATATACCAGCTAGCCCAACTTCAGTAACCCTACAAACGTCACTGCTTTTTAGTTTTCTGTCTTCATTTATGCTGGAAGTGATAACAGAGCTGTACGTTTTAATTTGTTTCCAAAACCCCGCAGTCAGGACATGCTATATTGTATTTAGATAGAAGCTAGCGAGCTAACTCCCTGCTAACGTCTAACTCCGTTAAATGTCATAAATTCTGTTTTCACGGATGCCTGGATGTTAAACTCAATTTTTAGAGCAGAACGCTGATCATTTTATTAAAGATGAAAGACTTTAGACAGTTTTTCAACTCTCAGTAATGCCATAGTGATCATTTGATATGTGGACCTGCAGCGGAGTTTAGACCCAGACACGGCTAGTGACGTCAGACTGAACAACCGGATTGCTTCATTATTACAAGGTACAGGATAAGACTTCACAAATCACATTACCAGCTTGAAAACCTGACCAACTAACATTAGCAAACAAGGCTAATTTAGCTAGATGCTCTGAATGGTTCTGGTTATGGTCAGTTAGCGGATAAAGAAATTGTAAAATAACCAGCTGTGTTATCAGATCAGCACTGAGAGTTTGGACACAACATTGCATATTTTTTCATGTGAGATAGTCTGTTTGTCCCAATGACAGTCATTGGTTTGTCCGTTTTAGCAGGCATGCTACTGTTAGCTAACATTAGCAACAAAATAACTCCTTTATCCGGGCTTGGGACTGGCAAAAGTGACCTGAAATAGGCACTCTGGTGGAGTTACTTTTGTGTGTGTGTGTGTGTGTGTGTGTGTGTGTGTGTGTGTGTGTGTGTGTGTGTGTGTGTGTGTGTGTGTTTTTAAGCAGTTTTAAACCTTGTGATCCACAAAAACTAACAGTAAAATAAGAACTGACTGTGTTACAGTCAGGGCGGGAGCAGCGGCATATTTTAATGCTTTCTATCTTGTTCTATTTAATCTGAACAAGCCCCTAAAAAAGGCCAGTGATCACTGTTGGTCTCTCGGTTTTTATTACCACTATACATTTTAAAGCTCAGTTTTTATAACCTTACGATGTAACTACAGCCCAGCTCATGCAGCAGTATATTAATGACTAACCTCATACTGTGGATGGATTATCTCAGTTGTTCTCCTGACTGAAGTTTGGTCTGTTTACAGCATCCTGCCATGCGATTGCATTTGTCTCCAACTATCGGAAACCCTCACGTTAACTTTTATTGAGTGGAAAAAAGTTAGTGTTCATCCTCCAGCTTCACTGTTATGCTAACCATAGCTGTGTAGCTAGCCACCGTGTAGTGCAGGGGTGCCCAATCCCGGTCCTCGAGAGCTACCGTCCTGCAGCTTTTAGATGCATCCTTGTTCCCACACACCTGAATCAAATGGTTTGATCTCTTCAGCATGCCATCATGTTTGGCAAAGGCCTGATAACAAGCCATTCATTTGATTCAGGTGTGTGGGAACAAGGATGCATCTAAAAGCTGCAGGACGGTAGCTCTCGAGGACCGGGATTGGGCACCCCTGGTGTAGTGCATCATTATATACCAGCTAGCCCAACATACAACTTTAACATGTGAATCAGTCCCATCCTGTTTGAGCCTGCTTTATATTTCATTCATATGTGTGTTGTGTCTGTATAGCTCATGATTACTTTAGTTCAGCATAACAATGATTCGAATGTTTTGTCACATTTCCCTGTTCTATTTCTTTGTTGTTTGTTCGGTTCATCTAACAGTGCTCCCAACACCTCTGCGTTTGCCTGTTCATCTGCTGCCTGATCTATCTCAGCCCTGTGCAGGTACCACTGTAACGATGTAAATGTGGTTCACCTGTTGGTGCTATTAAAGATGGGGCGAGGTGTCTGTGTGTGGTTTGTTGAAGAGCCGCCAGCCTCGCTTTCTTAATGAGCTCTAATCCTCCGCTGAACACACAAAGCTGTCAACGCCGCAAACAAAGATGACAAGAACGCCGCGGTCTGTCAGCTGTCAATCAGCTGCAGCCTGCTGCAGTGAGCCGCCAGGGATGATGGGAAATGAAGAGACAGGCTTTTATAATTGTGGTAACATAAAACATCTATGCCTAGTTACATTTGAGAAGCTGCTACCAAGGAATGATCACAAATATACTTAAAATAGTGTGTAGTTACATCTTCCAACAAAATGACGCCTCCTTATAAACTTCTAATTCATATATTAAAAATATATAGGAGCGGTTTTGCGGTGATGGAAGCCGCCATGTTCCCCCACTATATTTAATTACAGTGGCTGGGAGGGGAGATCTCTTTTCGTATTGCATTTTAGGCTAGGGAGCGGCTCCATTTGTACAACGCCAAAGGTGAAGGAGAGAAGGTCAAGGCAACATTTAAATTCATGCCTACATGTTCATACTCAAGAAATGAAGCATTGTTTTATCTTCTGAGAAGCTCTCCCCCTCAATAAAGAAACAAAAATACGATGAAAAGAGACAACGGCATCGGCATCTTAATGAAATATCATCCTCTTCCTCCTCACTTCAAGCCTCGCTACCTGGATTGAAGACGGGGCTCTAACACACTGAAATGTATGTAAACATGCTCATTTGTGGTGTGAAGGTGTCTCTTCTGCAGGGGTGGAATTTTTCTTGGTCTAAAACCTCACAGACCATTCCTGTGCAGCGTTCTAGTGTCTTGTCTTCTTAATTCCCGACTCAGCCAAGTCATTCACTCGTGTCTTGGCAGTTATTCTGTGGTGTTTAGACACTTCTAGTTTTCTTTCAGGGTCTGAAATCGTTCACTTCCTGGCTCTGCCAGGCTTGTTCTGTATTGTGTGAATTTCTTGATGATGCTTCTCACTCCAGTTCTTGACACTTGAAAATGCTGTGCTAACTTTGTACATCCACCTCCTGTTTTGTGAGCATCAAAATTATTTTTCTCAAGTCTAAACCTGTTTCTTTTTTCATTAGCATGATGCTTTCATGCTAAACCTTCAGTTTGAACGTGATTTTACAGCTCTGAGCTCAACAAAGTTAAAGACTATCATTGGACAGCAGTGGTTTGGGCTGTGGCTCAATACAAAGATGAGTTTTTCAGGGAGTTAATGTTGACCCTCGTAAATGTTGTTTTTCTGAAATAATTCTGTCATTCTGTGCAGATAGAAATATTTTATGGCAGCGGTCCCCAATCCCAGTCCACGAGGGCCGATGTCCCTGCAGGTTTTAGATGTGTCCTTGATCCATGAAAGCTGATTTAAATGGATAAATTACCTTCTCAACATGTCTTGAAGTTCTCCAGAGGCCTGGTAATGATTCGATTCAGGTGTGTTGACCCAGGGTGGGCTCTAAAACCTGCAGGGTCACTGGCCCTTGTGGACTGGGGTTGGGGACCCCTGTTTTATGGTTTCTTTAGTAGCATGTTTAGAGATGCTATGCTGAAAATCTCTTGCTTTGTTAAAAAAGCACACAACAAAATTTGGACCAAAACTTTAAATTTCAAAGAAGGGCTATTAATAATATGATAATTTAGTCTGTTGGATATTAATCAGTTTCGGCACATTGGGGATTTCCTGTCACGATCCTGGGTCTTATGACCCAGTGTTTTGAGTTTTAGTTCATTTTGATGTTTTAGTTTATGTAAGCCCTTCAGGTTCCTAAGTTCATTTGTTATCATGCTTAAGTGTTTCTAGTTCTTATTATTTCCCCCTCGTGTTTCCAACTATGGTAAATCTCCCCTGCTTTTCATGTGTTTCATGTCTGTGTCTTACATTGTGAAGTTTGGGTTGTCATGTCTACGTCTCATTATGTTTCCTGTTTTATTGTGAAGAGGTCTGGTGTTTCTGTGTTCATCGTGTTCAGTTTTACTCTTCCCCTGTGGCGTTGTTATGTTCATGTTGATCTACTGTGCCTTTCTGTTCCATGTTTCAGATCCCTATGTTCTGTCTCCCCCAGTCTGTTAAGTCCACATGTCTTGAGTTCCGTCAGTGTGTTTCCTGTTTTACTTTCACAGTCTGTTCTATGTTAATGTTTCTAGTTTTGCTTCCCTTGCCTCGTCCTGCTTAATTACTCTCAGCTGTGCTCTCCTCCTGTGGCTCATTCCCCCTCGTTATCCCTCAGTGTATTTAAGCCCCATGTTTCTCTTTGTCAGTGTTGCGTCCTCCATCATAGCTGTCTGATTTTTCCCTGTGGCTCCTTGTGCTTTAGTTTTTCCCAGTTTAGGTTATTTTGTATTGTTTTTCGTGTCCCACTCCACGCCAGCAATAAAGCTGTGTTTTTTGAGTTTAACTTTTGACTCTGTGAGTTTGCGTTTGGGTCCTTCTCCTGCCTGCCACACAGCCGAACTGTGACAGAAGGACGCAACCAGACAATGGACCCAGCAACTCATAATCCCTCCGCTGAGCTCCGGGAGGACATGATCTATGCGGTGGAGTTTCTATGCCAGGAATGGTTTGCGCTGCCCTTTGAAGAGTACCAGGAGGAGTTAGCCATCCGTCTGCAGAGGATGGTTTCTGGACTTCCCTGGCTATTTGGCACGCTAAACCCTCTCATCCAGGACTTCCTCGTTTCCACCGTACACATCCGCCCGGATCGGCCTCTCCACTATGAAGACTCGGAGGAGGTTCAGCCCGGTCCGCTGGAGGATTCGTGGGCTGGCACGTCTCCTCCCCCTCCTTCCCGGAGAAAACGGCGTTCACGCCGTCAGCGATCCCGAGCAGCGGAGCAGTTTTCTTCCACTGCTGGAGGGCCCGAGGAGCCCGTCCAGCTTCATGCCACGTCAGCTGGAGGGCCCGAGGAGCCCGTCCAGCCTCAAGTCACGTCAGCTGGGGGGCCCGAGGAGCCCGTCCGGCCTCACGCCACGTCAGCTGGGGGGCCCGAGGAGCCCGTCCGGCCTCACGCCACGTCAGCTGGGGGGCCCGAGGAGCCCGTCCGGCCTCACGCCACGTTAGCTGGCGGGCCCGAGGAGCCCGTCCGGCCACCTTCTGCTTCACCACCTGTGGCTGTAGTGCCGCCACCTGCAGGACCACCACCTGCTGCGCTACCGCCTGCTGCTTCTGCGCCTCAGCCTGAGGACGACACCTCGCCTGGTTCTGCTACACCTCAGTCTGAGAACTTATACGAACTCATCTCACCCACTATAGACTGTGTGTTGCTGCAACTTACACAGCCTCCTGCCACGTCAGCTGGGGGGCCCGAGGAGCCCGTCCAGCCACCACCTGCGGCTGCCTCACTGTCACCTGGTTCTGCTTCAGCCTCGCCATGTCCGGCCTCATCAGAGTCTTCAGCCTCGCCATGTCCGGCCTCTGCCTCTGCTGCGTCTGGCCCTGCCTCGCCTGGTCCTGTTGCGCCAGCTGGAGGTTCAGCCAAGCCCGTCCAGCATCCTTCCACGCCGTCGACTGCAGCGCCATTATCTGGTCCTGCCTCGCCTGGTCCTGCCACGGCCCAGCCAGAGGTCGACACCACACCTCTGCTCGTCTCGCCTGCCAAGCCACGTCCAGCATGGCTGTTTCCGGGGCCTGTCAAAACAGCCTGTTCATGGAAACCCACCAAACCACCCGAGGGGTCACGTCCACATCCACGCTACAGTCGTCCACCAGCCAAGCCACCCGACGGGTCTTGTCCACGTCGCCGCCGGCCGCCAGCCAAGCCGCCCGAGTGTGGCCAGCCATACCTGCTTCGCCACTGCCTCCTTCCTCGTGGCCAGCCCCCTGAACCTTTGAACTATGAACTGTTATGCTATCGACCTCCAGGACGGCCCCCTGAACTACTTAACTGTGGACTTTTGTGCTGTCACCCTCCAGGTCGGCCCCCGGAAAGTTTTGAGAACTGTCACCGGAGCTTTAGTGCCTTTCATGGGCTTTTTGCGCCCTTTTTGTGGGACTTTTGCTCTGGTTTTGGTCGGTTTCGGGCCCTCCATCCTGGACCCCCACCGCCCGCCCTGGGCGGGTTGTTTTGGTTTTGTTTCGTGTTTGTTTCTTTGTTCATGGTTTTGGGCGTCTGGAATCCGCCCTTGAAGGGGGGGGCTCTGTCACGATCCTGGGTCTTATGACCCAGTGTTTTGAGTTTTAGTTCATTTTGATGTTTTAGTTTATGTAAGCCCTTCAGGTTCCTAAGTTCATTTGTTATCATGCTTAAGTGTTTCTAGTTATTATTTCCCCCTCGTGTTTCCAACTATGGTAAATCTCCCCTGCTTTTCATGTGTTTCATGTCTGTGTCTTACATTGTGAAGTTTGGGTTGTCAT
Source organism: Aulonocara stuartgranti (assembly GCF_965226115.1). Classification (NCBI taxonomy): domain Eukaryota; kingdom Metazoa; phylum Chordata; class Actinopteri; order Cichliformes; family Cichlidae; genus Aulonocara; species Aulonocara stuartgranti. The sequence continues at coordinate 11,437,192 of NC_138940.1, read as the reverse complement.
GTCTACGTCTCATTATGTTTCCTGTTTTATTGTGAAGAGGTCTGGTGTTTCTGTGTTCATCGTGTTCAGTTTTACTCTTCCCCTGTGGCGTTGTTATGTTCATGTTGATCTACTGTGCCTTTCTGTTCCATGTTTCAGATCCCTATGTTCTGTCTCCCCCAGTCTGTTAAGTCCACATGTCTTGAGTTCCGTCAGTGTGTTTCCTGTTTTACTTTCACAGTCTGTTCTATGTTAATGTTTCTAGTTTTGCTTCCCTTGCCTCGTCCTGCTTAATTACTCTCAGCTGTGCTCTCCTCCTGTGGCTCATTCCCCCTCGTTATCCCTCAGTGTATTTAAGCCCCATGTTTCTCTTTGTCAGTGTTGCGTCCTCCATCATAGCTGTGTGATTTTTTCCCTGTGGCTCCTTGTGCTTTAGTTTTTCCCAGTTTAGGTTATTTTGTATTGTTTTTCGTGTCCCACTCCACGCCAGCAATAAAGCTGTGTTTTTTGAGTTTAACTTTTGACTCTGTGAGTTTGCGTTTGGGTCCTTCTCCTGCCTGCCACACAGCCGAACTGTGACATTTCCTGAGAATTTCTTTGTGATTTCTGTTCATCGACTCCTCTGCGTTTCCCTGCAGTTCCAGTGACGTTGCATTACAGGTTATTATCACTACTAAGCATTATTATGAACGTATGTATAATTCTTCGGGACTTTTGTGCCGGCAGGTTCAGACATAACATCTTGCGCTGTTTTTCTGTTTTTTAAATTTTTCTTCGGCAGACAGTCTGAAAGTCACCGACTCAGCCTTTTAGCGAGCAGGTTCTGGCTGCTGACAGATGGAGGTGGGACATTTAATAGTCGCCGTTAGATGCCAGCTGGAAACAACGTCCTGTTTGAGCAGCATGATTGGCGGCGGTTTGTAATCCCAAACATTCATGAGATTTTTTTTTTTTTTTTTTTTTTTGTGGCCCTGACTGCTGCTCACCTGCACAACAGGTTGGGTCACTGAGAGGTTACCTGTGTGAGGAAGGGGCCGCTGTGTGCGTTTGTGATCAAGTAAGGTGTGTGTTGAGTTTTCTTTCTTTCACCTTTCTTTTCTTTATTGTTTTTAACAGAAGCGTGAAGACATCACAGCTTTTTTTGATCACAGAACAATAATTATTTTTGTGGTCTCGACCTAACACGTTTTCCTCGCTCATAATTACTCCCTGCACTCGAAACTCACCCAAAACGTCTCTTCCTGATCATTAGAACGAAACTAATGAACACTTTTTTCCAGAAATCTAAGAGTGTTAAATCAATCACCAGGAAATGATGCTCCTTACAAAAAAAGTTGTGTTATTTTTGGATCATTAAGTATTTGTTCTGTGATGACAAATAAAAATATATGAATATTGACGCAGCTGCTCACAGGAGATTTAGTCTTAAATGAGACATAGCAAACTGACTATTCATAAATAAAGTTTAAGTGTTAAATCAACCTCATAAACCTGTATTTCCACTTTTAATTAGATTATAAATTCCTGTAAAGTTACTTACATGGCACAGCAGCCTGTGCACTGTTACGGGCACATCTGAACCCTGATATAATGACAGTAGCATGCAGTCAGTCATGAAACAGTAGATCATTCAAGCATTATTTTGAATAAGGTCAGGGCAGGTTAGTTTTGCACATCAGTCATGTAAACTTTTTCCACAGTAACACAGTGTGTGTGTAGCAGAGGTGTGGACTCGAGTCACATGACTTGGACTCGAGTCAGACTCGAGTCATTAATTTTATGACTTTAGACTTGACTTGAAAAAATGTTCTAAGACTTGTGACTTGACTTGGACTTTTACACCAATGACCTGGGACTTGAATTGGACTTGAACCGGTTTACTTGAAAAGACTCGATATTTTACCCCAAATATAAAATTTAACATGCATATTATATAGAGATTGAAAATGTGATGTAATTCAGGGGTAAAACCGCAAAGGATTCTGGGAACTCGTGGCAAGAGGTACTAGCGCACGCAGGCTTTTAATTGAAATCAGTCACACAGCGATAAAAAGAAACACAAAAATGTCAAGAAGCCGTTGTATTATTAACTGCAATAGCCGGTCACATGACAGCCACGGGAAGCTGACGGGTAAAGAGATCGGTTGTTATCGGATTACGTCGTTGAAGAGAAATTGTTCGAGCCATGTTTCCGAAGTAACAAAGAGGCGACGGATGGCCTGGATTGCAGCCATTCAAAGATCAAATATAACGTCCCAGAACACTCCAGCTCACAGGTTAGTCTGCTCCAAGCATTTCCACAAAGGCAAGTCTTCTGTTGTAGTTAATACGTCATTTTCATAACATAATTGGTGATATAGGTTACAAGCAAGTCTGGCGCTGAACAGAAATTGTCGCACTATGCTCCTTTGTTTATTGTGCATAAATAGTGAATTGTCCTGACACAATATTGTGTTTCGCTTCTGTTATTATGGTACATTGACAAAAACATATACTTTTATTCACAGGATAAAACAGTTGTTTTGTATCACTAATTGCCCAGTACGATTACAGCATACAATATTATTGTCACTGCTACATTTCTGTGATGCTACCAGAAATTATTTCCACTGCTAATTAATTACCATTGAGCTCAAAGGTCCTATTAATAAATGGTTAATGAATGTGTATTTATGACGACAATTTGTGAGACTGGTAAACTTATGATACGTACGATGGTCTTTACTTTCTACACGGTGCATTTCAAGGTCCTGTACCCATCCGTCGGTAAACTGTACCTGGGCTTGTTGCAGTGACCTGAAGTTACTAAACTTCATGAGTGTGTGCACTCACTCCAAGAAGCGTATAATTATAAATATGCATATAAATATGCTACGATGAGATAGCTGACTTCATCTAACTAGCAAATGTTGTCCAGGCTACGTTGGTGATGCAGTTTTTTTTAATGTGTATGATATTTTTGTCATGCGATTTTAAAGCCGGTCCTACAACCGCATCCAAGAATAACATGCGGCTTATCTCAGAACTGTCGGTGAAAATTATTCTTGGAGCTAGGTTTAATTGAGCTGCATTTTAAAGAGGTGCAATTTCACAATTTGTGTATATTTTCTAAGTTCACTATTTTGTCATGTGTTGAGAAAAACACAGATTTAAAAATTACATGGTCTAATATTTACATTTAGCATAACTGCAACATTCTTTTTTCGTTTTTTTTTTTTTTTAACGACTCGAAAGGACTTGAAATTCAAAATTTCAGACTTGTGACTTTACTTGGACTTTTACACCAGTGACTTGAGACTCGACTCTGACTTGCCTGACATTACTTGAGACTTGACTTGAGACTTGAGGATAAAGACTTGAGACTTACTTGAGACTTGCAAAACAATGACTTGGTCCCACCTCTGGTGTGTAACGTTCAGAAAACAAACTATTAATTATTAACCTTTTTTTTTAATAAATACTATTTCAAAAGACATCATTTTAAACATGAGGTGACAACATATTTTTAATGACCACTGTGACGTATTTTATTCAAATTTTAATAAATATCAAATATCAGACTGTAGAATGAATACGGTTCATGAAGGTAACGTGTTATTTTACACTCTAAAGTGTAACCACAGAATCTTTTATCAGAAAAAAAATAGCTAAAAAAGAGTTTTTAAATGTATTTATTTATGTTTGTTTTTGTTGTATTGAATGCTCTTTATAGCCAGTGTCTTTATGGGGTATGTTTTCCTCCAACAACCTGCAGACTGATTTGTTTGTGAAGGACACAGGAAGCAGTAACATCACTAAACTACCGGCCTTAAGCATAACACAAACTCCACACAAAGACAAAAACTAACACTGATTTGGCCTTACACGGGCTTTAGATAGAGCCAAAGCAGGTGAGCTATTGTTAGCTAACATTATGAACAGATATGGTTCATAATCAAACCATACTCTCCATGCCTGCCTGCCACTTTTTAAAAAAAATTCTCAATATGTCCAGTTTTCCTAAAATTTTGCACACTGTGCTACGATATGCCAAGTTTTCAGATTATGGCTTTATGCCTGTCACATTGTGTTATCTCATCTGGCATTTCTTCACAGCACCAGGTTTCTTTTTATCCTTGAATGATTCATGGATGTTAAAAAAATGTTAAAAATTTAATAATTCATTAATAATCTGGCTCTGTGGAGCCAAAACATAACAAACCGAGTGAGGGCTAAAAAACTTGCACAAGTAAATGACCAAGTAAAAATAAAAATAAAAACTTTTTTACCTCTCAGTCTGATGAGGTACTGTTGTCACGCTACCAGCAGGGTGATGTGGACACCTGAGTTTGTGACTGCGATAACTCAAGAACAAAACAATGTAGGATTTTAGATCTGTTACTTGGAGGCTGAGGGGTACCAACGGCCACCGCCAGTATTTTTGTTAACTGTTATCATAATGCATCCATAGAGGGTAAACCATCCTCATTTTTCCTTACGGGACAAACAGGTATTAGTAATAACCGATATCTGCCTCCTTAATAAAAGTTCATATGAAATTATTAAAAAGTTTATTTATCTTTGGAAATAAAGCCGTGATGTGAATGGCAGTGAGTGCAGTCTGGACTGCTGCATTCACATCCAACTCAGATGTTATTTTTCTGTATGATTAAGTGTAATTATCTCAATCATTGTTCTGCACACTCATAGTGCCTTTCAGATGTCATTACACTTAATTACAGCTCTTTCAGTGAATCGTTTAAAGGCCGAGCTCCGGGGCTAGAGGCAGCCAATCATTTTCCCCCGAGCTCCTGTCAGCCAGTCGCAGCAGCCCATCCAGGTGGTGGCGTAGGAAAGGCTCAGTAGGGGAAGATTGCCTGCGGGCGCTGATTCAGGATCTGCTCTTCCTTCTGCTGGTCTCTGTCCTCTGTGTGGGTAAAACTGATCTGCCAGACCAGCTCTTCCAGTCTATAAACGCAGCTCAATGGCAAAAACCCATCATTAGCCTGTCATGGTGGTTGTAAATCACTCCAATGGGCTCTGTTGTCATAGCACGTTGGGGGGGAGCTTGGAGAAAGTTTGCCAGAATTTCAGTCAAATGAGGTGTTCTGGGTTGTTGATGGTGGCAAATCTACAGAACAACCGTTCGCTATTTCATGTGAAAATCGCATGTACGCACAAGTGTTTTTCCTTGGGAACGCCTTCTTGAAGTATCTGGTGCATTAGGGAAGAACGTTAGCTCATCCATCAACTGGCTGTTTGTAAACGAAGACGTTGAGCTGCCAGTTAGCGAGGTGGAGCAGTCAATAAATGCTGTACATAGCAATGGATGTGAATCACTGGCTTTTATAGATGTTCCGTTCATTTTTATTTATATTCTTTGGAGCAAGTCACGTTGAAAGTTAAATTTACTGTGTTTTTATTTGTATAAGTGCCTTGGGGCGACTGTTGTTATGAGCTGACACCATATGATGAAATCCTTTGTTTCTCTTTGGTCGCTGAATCAGACTGAAAAAAACTTACCAAGTGTCAAACGTATGTCTGCAGCCGTGGAATGATTACTGCTGGCTGATTGAATAGACTTCTACTGATAACAATAGTCAGTTAATCTGGGGTGGCTGTAGCTCAGGTGATAGAGCAGGTCATCCACTGGTCGGAAGGTTGGTGGTTCGATTCCTGGCTTCCCCTAGTCTACGTGCCAAATATCCTTGGGCAAGAATTGCGCTCCGATGCATCCATTGGAGTATGAATGTGTGTGAATGTTAGCTACAAAGCACTTAGAAAAATGTGCTTGTACAAATGGGGGAATGCACAAGTTGTGTAAAGCGCTTTGAGTGCTCAGATGAGTAGAAAAGCGCTATATAAGAACCAGTCCATTTACCATTTAAATGAACACAACGTCTCCCCAGGCAACAACTGAAGACTAAAACAAATTCATACTATTTACTCAGCTAAATGTTTAGGCCTTGACAAATAAATGCTTCCCAGAACTGTATGTAAGTATGATTTAGACAAAAGTTCCCCACGATGCTCCACAGCCATCTAAGACCAATCCAGACCCAAATTCAGAATTAAAGAAGACGTTCAGTCAAAATATATTTTAAAAAGTCCTGAATGAACATCAAGCTAGGTCCAATACCATCAACAATGAAATCTAAGACCAACTTTAAGAGCTAACTCAGTTATCAAGATCATGTCCAAAGCAAAAACTGGTCTAAAACCATTTCAGACCCCAACTCAAAACAGTACCCACACCATTCAAAATCATGTCCAAAACCCAAACCTGGCACTTCATAAAAAAAAAAAAACAGAAACTGTCGTAAAGAAGTCAAAAACAAGTCATCAGTCCAAACCAGTTTGAAACCTCTCCTGAACTATCCAGTCTAAAACAGCACCCCAAACCTTTTTCAAATTTATTTTGCTAGGTTTATTTTTGTTCAGTGCTTTGTGACTGTGAAAATTGCTTTGTAAATACATTTTAATTACGTACCTCACAAACTGTCTAAAACGTGTCCCAAATCATCAGAAACAAAGTCCAAGAACAAAGTTAATAAAAACTTAAAGCCAGTCTGAAAACAAGTCCAAAGTCTGAAGACAAAATGTTTTTTATGCTTAAATCTACAAAAATGGAAAGCAGTAAATTTTATTTCACTGGTTTCTGAGACATAAAAATTGCATGTATAGAATTACCATTAAGATCCAATTTGGAAATAAATAAATAAGTCTTTAACATCACAAGTTGACCGACCTCATTACACAACTCTGCTTTAGATTTCTGACAGCAGTCTTAAGAAGACCATGATAAGAGCTCCTGCCATTCAGGACTTTAATTATACACTCGTTTTCATTTTACTACCTGAACCTTTCATCACATTCATTATGTATTTGTAGTTAAACAAAGGTTTTAAGAGGAATTTCTTTCATAGTAGCGTCAGCTAGTTTACTTCCCACATGGGAAGTTTGTGGTCACACCAATTCCCACTGTGGAACCTCGCTTCAATGAGGTGTGCATTAAATGTCCGCCCATCGCAGTAGCTGAAAGGACTTACTGTCATGCCTTTGTTCGGTCATGTACGAGCATGTAAATACCGGACCTGATGTAAATACACAGAGGCTAATAAAATTTATACAAAACACTTCATCATCATAAACAGTGGCAGCAGTGTGAGTGTGGCAGCAGATACTTGATCTTGAGCCCGAGGCTGAGCTGCAGCTTTAAAGCAGCGGAGCGGATAACGACAGGCTCTGATGTTAATTGCTTTCATTTACAGCAATTAAGTTGATTTGGTTGATGAGGGGGTTCGATAACGAGAGGCTGGGTTAATTTGTCTTGTTTGGATAAATACTTTGATTAACATTATAGAGCCGCTGAGCCCCACTGATGCAGAGGTGGTGCATGATTGACGTTAATTGCAGCACTCAGCTGATTGGAGAGCAAAAAGCTCAACAAGTGTTGAACAAACTTTACGAAAAACAAAGCAGAGGGTCCAACAGCACAAAGAGGGTAAAACCATCGATTCCTGCAGGATACGGTTCAAATCTGCAGTGTGTTGGAGCCTCTCAATATAGTATTTTATAAATACTTTATATCTGCTCCATGGACTGCTATGTAAACAGATAATAGATATCCACACTGTGAACTTTGCATTAGCATTTTAGCTGTTGGTGTCCATCGCTGACTGTATTTGGACTATATTTGCACAAGAGGATGGAGTCCTAAGTAGCTAATGCTAGCTAACTTGCTTATCAAACTACATCCATAGACTGTGCGATAGCATCACACAGGAACGGATAGCTGCTAATTAGTACTCATTAACATCCAAATTAGAATTTCCCCTCACCAAAAGTGGAGCTGAGGCTTCTTGGACGGTCTGTTAGTACAGTAACCTCACAGCAACCATTGTATTGTTCAGTTGTTCAGATCATGTTAATAAAAATGCTCCAGAAGGCTCCAACAGCACAAACACAACCCAGAGGTCCAGTTTAGGGACTCAACTGAGATGTCGCTATCCACCTGTCAGTCAAAAAAGGCCACGCCCCTAATAAGGTAAATTATTGCAGGTATTTCAGAATGGCTTCTAAAACAGTCTTGCTTCTGCTTGATGGTATGAAACCAAACACGATAAGATGACTCTTTACTGATAAACCACTGAAACTGTGAAGGGCTGTTGTTGTTTGCAGCTCTCTGGTATTTCCTGGAAGTTTTTACATCAGGTTAACACATTTGAAAATAAATATGAAAATCCTGCGAGCTCCTCTCATTTTAAAAAAAAAAAAAACGAGCACAGCAGGAGCCTCAAATATCCAAACATATCTTCAGTTTTTTAATCCACCTGCTGTCTCTTCTCTGCGTTTGTAATTGAATCTAAAAACCCTCAATAAGCGCCGTGGTTCAGCTGGACTCGTTTGAAACCGCCGGCACACTCTGAGGAGATAACGAGAAGTGATAATTTGTTTCTGCCGGTCGTGCACCTACATGCATCCCACCATCTGTTATTTCATTTCAGCCTCCCGATGTGAATATTGAAACATTTCCATGGCAACAACAGCAACATACAGGCAGGTAGCAGCGCCTGGAGGAGGAGGATGCAGCTTTTCTTGCATCTCCATCATAGTCACACTCTGCTCGTTATTTGTTGTGTTTTCGAAGCAGTTTTGTCGCTGACTTCTTTGGGCTTTTCTCCTGTAATTAGGGCATCTCCTTACTTAGATGTACCTCAGACGTCATATGTAGTTAAACAAGGTCAATTAGTGCTTCCGGTTAAGAAACCTCATTACAAGAAGGTGCTGCTAATTTTCAGATGTACTTCTGCTGCGATATGGTGACATAAAAGTATATTTCTTGATCATACTTGTTTTTTGATTACTGAGTTGAGAATCTAATATGTCTTACAATAGAGTTTTTTGGTAGCCTTCTAAACCTGCACTTAATCTGTAACCTACGTTAGCCCTTCCTGAGTTTATATCTCAGGCAAGATGTGAAAATAAAACTAATTGTTTATTTCAGCTGTAAGCTGGTTTACAGGGACTGACACACTGTTAGAGGATGTCGTTGTTAAAGCACTGTGCAAAAGTCTTGATCCACCCCTCATTTCTTCGTATGTTGCAGGAAAAGTGAAAAAGGGTGTAGCCAATCAGATGCTTTCCAGGTGGTTTTGCATAGTGGATCAAAATATGACGGTACTTTTCTGTGTTCATAGTTTCATCAGTATTAACAATGATCTCCAACAGCAATGGCTGAGCAGCTGCCCAACCCATGACAGAGCCTCCACCGTGGCTGCACACTCTCCTGACTGGGATCATTCACAGTGATGCAGCAGTGCAGATGATGGCTGAAAAATCTTACCCCTGGAAGCATTTACACGTCATGTTTACATTCATCGTGTTTCTGACGTGCAGCGTGTCATCCTGTTTTATTTTTTTTCACAGCAGCAATGATGTCATAGCTTGAAAAAGGAGCAGGACTCCATCAGCCAAGGATGAGCTTCACCCTGTCACAGGTCTGACAGCTGCTCCTACAAAACCATCCAGTCATTCATGTGACCATCAAAGAGTCAGAAAAAAACCTCACAAACATTTTTAAAGCCCTGATCCACAGGAATCTCGTGCCATTGCATTTTTAAAATAGTGCTGGCTAAAAGAAAAGTGAATGTTTCCAAATGATAGAATATGCAACTGCAATATAAACTCACTACTAGTATTAATAAAACATTTCTCCTCAAAGCAAAATACTGGGTCAGTTGGGTCCATATATATATATATATATATATATATATATATATATATATATTCCCATTACAGTTATATAATGGACATGGACGTAATGTGTAGACTCTTACATTTTAATTTGAAGGTATCCACATTCAGATTGGATAAAGGGTTTAAGAGTTTCAACTTCTTAACATGTGCCACCCTCTTTTTAAAGGGAAAGTAAAAGTAGTTGGACAATTCAGTCAAAGGTTATTTCATGGGCATTATCAGTTAAACAGATAAAAGACCTGGAGTTGAGGTGTGGTGCTTGCATTTGGAAGATTTTGCTGTGAACAGGCAACATGTGGTGAAAGGAGCTCTTCATGCAGGTAAAACAAACCGTCCTTAAGCTGTGAAAACAGAAAAACCCCATCTGAAAAATTAGGAGTGGCAAAATCTACAGTTTAGTACATCCTGAGAAAGAAAGATAGAACTGGTGAACTCAGCAATGCAAAAAGACCTGGACGACCATGGAAGACGACAGTGGTGGATGATCGCAGAATAATTTCCATTTTGATGAGAAACTGCTTCACAACAGCTGACCAAGTGAACTACACTTTCCAGGAGGTAGGTGTATCGATATATCCAAAAAGAGAAGAGAAGAAGATAAAGAGGAGACTGCATGAAAGAATATACAGAGGGTTCACTGCAAGGTACAAGCCACTCATGAGCCTCAAGAATAGAAAGGCTAGACTGGATTTTAAACCATCTAAAAAGAAGCCAGCACAGTTCTGGGAAAAACCTTCTTTGGGCAGATGAAACCAAGATCAACCTCTACCAGAACCCCGTGTTTGCATGGGTTCTGTCCGGGTACTCCAGCTTTCTCCACAGTCCAAAGACATGGGGTTAGGTTAATTGGTAATTCTAAATTGCCCATGCGTGTGAATGTGAACATCTGTAAAACACAGCAGAGGCAGTGAGATGGCTTCAGCTGCCAGTGGGACACCAGTGTTTATTGATGATGTGACACAGAATGAATTCGGCGGTAATCAGAGATATACTGTCTGATATTTTATAATACAGATGAACAATGACCTAAAGCATTCAGCCAAAGCAAGAAAGTGGAATATTCTTGAATGACCAAATCAGTCACCTGATCTTGACCCAACTGAGCATTTCACTTGTTGAAGACTAAACTTCAGACAGAAAGACCCACAAACAAAAAGTACCTGAAAGCTGCTGGCCAAGCATTAAAAAGGAGGAAACCCAGCATCTGGTGATGTCCATGAGGTCAAGACTTCAGGCTGTCGTTGCCAGCAGAGGGTGTTAGAAATGAACATTTTATTTTCAGTTATGTAATTTGTCTAATTACTTTTGAGCCCGTGAAGTGAAGAGAATGTGTTAAAAAATGTTTTAGTTCCTCACATTTTATGAAATGTGTTTGTTCAGCCCACTGAATCAAAGCTGCACTTCAACTGCATCTGAGCTGTTTCATTTAAAATTCATTGTTGTGATGTGCAGAACCAAAATCTGAAAAAAAAAAGTTGTCTCAGCCCAAGTATTTGTCAGCCTAACTGTATATAATAATCACATGTTTAAATAAATATTTATTTTAAAATAAAAAGAATAATTATTTACAGTACATTAAAGTAGTAAAAGACCAAATAATCCATGTAATAGCACACGTGTAGCAGCAATTACAATAACTAAAATCTATACTACCAAAAAAAAACCAATATTTTGACTATATAAAAATGTGTATAGATATAAATAAATCTATATAAGAACTGTAATGTATACTATTACTGCAGTACACCAAACCTGTCTCTTCATAACTCCTCCCACTCAATCAGTAGTTGAGTGACCACACCTGGCATACAGGTACATCTTAGCCCCTGGAGGTTCTCGTCTATATCACACATTATGATGTCATCTTATGCAACCACCTAAATATTGAATACAGTGACAACCTGACCTGTGCAGGGGACCCAGACTTCTATACAGTCACTCCCATTTTTCATCTTTATTTTAATATAAAATCCATTTTTCCTTCTCAGTTCGGTGACACTCATGTGACCAACAGACCAAACAGAGCTGTAGCAGCTTTTAAGGTCCCATTTTTCAGATTGTTAAAATCTATTTAAATGTTAATAAATATTTGAGCAAACTGTCAACACATGAAGAAAACATTTTAAATTTCGTTCATTTTTATTTATATTTTTTTTCCAAATCTGAACACAGGCAGTACAAAGCTTCTGTCAGTTTTTTTTCCTTCCCCTTTTCAGAGGAAATGAATTGTACAGTTAGTGCATTCGATCCTAAACTGATGAAAAAATAGATCTAAGAAGAAGAAGTGCTGCTACATAAGGAGATGATGAGGTAAATCTGTCCAGGAAGAAGAAACCAACAGATGAACTGATGCAGTGAGAGAAACGAACAAACAAACAGTCCACACGTTATTAATATTATTATCATTATGTACACGTCAGATGCATAGAATACTTTCAAATCCTTTTTTTCTTCTTTTTTTCCCCCTTTTTTACATAAATACCTACATTTTTCCCCACAAAGACAAAAACTACCATTAGAATGAAAAGCAAAACAAACTGCTCCGGGATCAGCTGCTTCCTGCGCCGCCGCTCTGGAAAGCTGCCAAAATGTTCCTGCAGGAGTTTGAATCAAACTTTATTTTTCTCATTGTCACCACATCTCTTTAAAATGAGCCTGACATATTTCAAACACGCACTACCAAACATGTTTATGACCTCGTTTGAGTCCTGCTGCCACAAAAACTCACAAAATGTAGATTAATCCTGAACAAGTGCTTCGCTTTTCTTCTGCTTTAGGTGGATAACTACTTCCTGTTTTTGTTTTTTAAATAAAACTAATTTCCAAGTTTCATTGCTTTGTTTTTGTTTTTTTGTTTTTGTTTAGGTAATAACTTGACTTATAACAGAGAAGACTTTAGATCTTAGTCAACATAATGAAATGGATTAATCCACTGCTGAAAATAGTCATTTTGACAATTTCACTATTTCTTGTCTTTTTTAAAATTAAAAAAAGAAGACAAGAAATAAATATGTCTTCACACTGTTATTATCTTAGATTCTTATATACCTAAAATTTTATGTTTTCAATTGACTTTTCCCAACATGAAGACCTAAAAGTGCAGGGATAAAACCTTGTTAAGTTTTGTTCACAGATTTCACACCAGTTAAGTTCATGAATAAATATTTTTTGTGTAACTAAACACCCAAAAATAAGAGTCTGAGTCATTTTTACAAATCTGGATTAATCCACCGCTGAAAATAGTCCCTAAGAATTTACCTTTTCTGCCTGAGGAATTTGCTTTTATAACAATTTTTAGATTGTTTTAATCTAAAGATTTAAAAACTACTGAGGAAAAAATGTATTTTAATCTTCAGTTGATGTTTACATTTTTTTCACAACAGAGCAGAAAGAAAAGTTTGTGGAGTAATATCTAAATGTTTGAATTGGTTTGATAAACCCAGTCAAATGCAGACTCATTCAATTAAACAAAGGTTACCCATCAGTGTGCGTGACCTCCAACTCATTAATGAGTGTTTGTGTCGTGTTGTCAAAGGCTCAGGATAAACTCGGAGCTCAAGCTGATCAGATTTGTTGACAATAAGAAAAACATTTAATATTTGCAGATGTTTAAACTCTGCTCAGGTTTTCCTTCAGGGGGTTACTATAAAAACAGGAGACAACGGTTCGTCCAGCAGGATGTTAGCCTCAGTCTGTGATTACACCCTGTCTGCCTATGCTGGGCACATCTGTTAAACTTCATCTGCAGACACCTGAACGCCTCTCTGCAGACTAAGTTTGTTCCTCAGTCTCGGGTTATCACAAAGATAAAAACCAGGGGTGATGATGAAATGTAAAAATTTTAATGTGTCTTACTTATTTTTATCCCCAGAGCACAAAAAAGCCAAAAACGCCATCTTTTGATGACCCAGATTTACGTCTGAGGGTGTTTCCAGAATCCTCTGAGACTCTCATTTTAAAGGTTTTTTTCCATGAGAACATGCGGAATTCGTTTTTGAAAACTGATTTTTAATGACTGACCCGTTATGGGTGTAAATGTGTGACCTTTTTTGGCTCTCAGCCCCGAGTTAAAGTCTGGAATGTAAAGACTGACACAAACCCCTTTAACATGGTATCCCTGCCCTCGTCATCATAAACCCCCTCCTGTCTGCCTCCTGGACGAACCTCGTCTCTCTGCTTTGCCCTCGTTCAGCTTGGTGGATTTCCTCCACCCGAGCGAGCGGCTGCCTTCTGTCGCAGACATACACTCAGAAGCCTTCATCCCGGCAGCGCCTCCTCTCACGTTAGTCTCTTTTTCTTTTTTTTAATTTCAGGACAGCGGCTTCGTTTGGCACCGCCAAGTGTTCAGTCAGCAGCTGTGACCACATTTCTACTTTTTTAGTTTTGCTTCTCAGAAACATCAAAGTTCAACTCTGAAAGGAAAAATGTCCGGGCGCCATCCAGGGAAGTCCGTGAGTCCTTGGAAAGGTAAGCTGTCTGTGTGTGTGTGTGTGTGTGTGTGTGTGTGTGTGTGTGTGTGTGTGTGTGTGTGTGTGTGTGTGTGTGTGTGTGTGTGTGTGTGTGCGTGTGTGTGCGCGCGCGCGCGCCATGAGTCCAGATAATATTGTGGTGGAAAAAAAAAAAAAGCCTTCACAGCGATTAAATATTATTGGGTCTCTAAAATTTTGAAAAACGCAGTGATTTACAGGAAGAAGCAGGACGAGCGAGTTAGCATTTAGTGAACTTCCAAAATAAGATCATGGGGATCGTCCTCAGTCATTCTATCAGATTAAGAATAATTAACTTTGCACCTCAGACACTGAGGGCTGAGGAGGGCCACTGTCACTGTCCAGGCTCTCGGACATAAGGATGCACTGTGCTCCATTTGAACTGAAGCTGCTTCAGTTTGGTTTTGACATCCGACTGAAAGCTTTGGCGCTTCCGGCCAGTTTATTTTACCTGGATGAAAAATCTCATGTGACTTTAAATCACATTAAAAGTGAACTTATTTACATCCTGGTAAACAATCTGAAAAGCAGATTTGATTGTTCTGATGCTGATATTTCACCTCATGTAAAGAACTGAACTGGAGTGCCTTTCAAAATAAAAGCTGTGTGCCTTATGAGGTGCCTGAACACACCTTAAAGTCCTGCAGGTGTCTTCAAGCTATCCTGACCCAGGGGCAGTTTCTGTGTTTGTGTATGTATGTGTGTGTTTCTGTGTATCAACAGCTTCGTGACGGTGCGATCGCTGCGCTCTAGTCCTCGCTAATGACGTCCACGTCCTCGCCGCTGGCCTGCTGCGTCGCAGCTCTCCAGCGGCTCACGTGCTGGCTGCCCTTCCTCTTCTGCTGAGCTTCAGGAGACTCTTCCTCCAACTTCTGACGCTTGTGCTTCGTCCTGCGGTTCTGAAACCACACCTTCACCTGCACACAGAGACACACGTAGGGCTGAGCACACCTGAATAAAGACATTATTCAATCTGTGGTGCAGGGAGAAAAGATTTCAACTAAAACTAATTTCCGTCTCTTAGACTCGTTTAAGAGCCTCTTTTATTGTTTTAGATTTAATTAAAATTATTCATATTTTATTTCTTGTCCATAAATGTATGAACAACCAGAACAAACCCTACAGCTGGTGTGAAGAAGATCTTTTAGATTTCTGAATTTAAACAGCTCTTCTCTCCGTCACATTTAGTTTGAATTAAACTGACCTCAGTTGTCAGTATAAAGTGAAATAAATATGTACCGTTTATTATTCCCTCGAGGCTTATGCAAGAATCAGACTGAACAGTCCAACCATCTTAAACCTTTAGAAACTGTTTGTGAACTGGATTCTTTTCACACAGAAAAATCTTCACAAAACTGATTTTCTAGATGTTTTACAAACACACAAATGTCCATTTTTTAATGGTTTTCTTTTCTCACATCTAGCTTTAGTTTTTAGTTTTTATCTTCCACGGTGGAGTTATGATCATGCTGTGGGGTTGCTCGTCAGACCCGACAGAGCTGAAATGACGATGGAAGTCCATAAGTGGCACAGAGAACAGCAGAGTATTTAAAGATGGAAGATCATATTCCCAAGAAGACTTGAAGACGTTGAGGTACTGCACAACAAAGTGAAGGTGTGTTTATTCTGCACATGTGACGAGTACACAAGTATTACTTAAATAAACACCCGAGAACTCTGAGAGCTACTCTTTGGAATCCTGTGCTGCCGTCAGTGCTGATGATACACGTGTGCGAGCCTCGCAGTGATTTAAAACCTCTACGCTGGTAAAACACGGCTGTGACACGCAGAACTGTTAAAACTCGTCGAGCTTGCAGCGAGCTCACGTTGCACAATCTGCCGACTGAATCGACAGTAAATCTGGATGGCAGGATACAGATAGACATGATAGAAACACATCGTTCCCCAAGGCCTCGGGTGACACTTTAATAATATCAGATCTTCGAGCTCTCAATGAGAAGGCAGTTAAAGATAGGATTTTCCTGCTGGGTTCTTGCACCACAGGTCACACTCGTCACTCTCAAACTAAATGAAGAGTCAGGAGCTCATTAGTCTCCAGATGAAGCAAAGGAAAGTGATTATCAGGCTCCTCTCAGAGCCTCAGGACTGAAAACAACAAATCTGCCTCAGTTAAACATGACTAACCTGTGTGGGAGAGAGTTGTAGCCCCAGAGTGAGGGGCTGGACTTTAACCAAAGCTGTTATTTAACCAGTCACTCTATCTGTCTTCCATTCCTAAGAATGAGGTGTTGGATACTAACTACCCAAATCAGCTTCTCCAGCAGCACGTCAGCTTTTTCCAGCTCTGTCCGATATCACTTCCATGATCTGAACAACAGGATAACCAAGCTCTTCCTGTTTTTCAGATCATGTTTTCGGAGGTCTTTGGAGGTGCTGGGCTAGATTATATATCCCACCTAGTCCGGGAATATCTCGAGCTTCACCAGCAGGAACTGGAAAATGCCGCTGGAACATCTAGATCCAGAGACAGCACCGTCCAGGTCTGAAAAGTGAAGCCGGTGCAGAGGTGCCTTAACCCTGCTTGCTTTGTGATGGCCACCATGGCCACTTGTTAGACAAATGTTCAGGTTATATAGAAGTCTGCCATGACCTGTGACCTCAGTGAGCACCTTCCTGATGAGTTAATGACCTCAGTCGTTGGTTTGGAGCCTCAGTGAATAAAACATTGCTCATTTTTTAAACTCTAGACGGAGGATGTCCTCACTCTCACATAGATCGACCAATAAACTGCTCCGAGGCTGGATCCTGCAAATGTTAGAGCAGGGCTGTCAAACTCGTTTTACATGGAGGGCAACATACAGCCCACTTTGATCAGTGGACCAGTGAAACTCCCCTTTATTTAACTGTTTCGACACGATAAAGACAAAGAAAGAAATTTGTCAGCAAAATTACAGAAAAAGTTGTGGTAGCTCATCGTCCACGGTCCAATTTTTTGTTTTCAGAAATTTCTACCATAGAAAGTGAAAAGAAAACTTCTCTGTAATTTAATTGTTTGTTGCTTAATTACTTTGTGTAGTATGAATGGCCATGAGGGAGGTTTTTATCAGTAGGAAAAGCTGTAAAAATACAATTAAAAGTTTAATGTCTGCTTGTGCTTGTTTGCAATGAGCAGCAGAACAAACAAGACAAGAATTATAAATTATAATAATAAATGGCTTCAGGCGCACATTCAGGCCACATGCACACATCTCTGCCATTCAAACACACTTTATTTTATGTAATATTGAACACTGGACTGTAAATTTAATCTTTTTCAAGGAAGCCATTTTTTATCCAGTGTTTTCATAAAAGCTTATATGGATTCACTACTAGCAGTGAGAACACACATGAGGTTTGAAACCTTTTGTCCTCCGTGATGGGAAATAACTGAAACTAAAAACGCGTATGACTTCATCCAGATCCTAATTTTATAAATTCTACACTCAGCTTTCCAAAACCACTGAAATGCAGCCAGATGCTGCTCATTTTACGTTTTCACCCATCTCTTCACTTTTTCCTGATTTTTTTTTTTTAAATCAGACTCCCCGCCTCTCTGTGTACTTGGCCTGTACCACTATTGTCTGCATGTGATTGGCTGCATGGTTTTCCGTTTCAAAATAAAGTCCCGCCCCTGCCTGCATGGATTCTCTGCAGGGCTGAAGATTTGGCTCCCGCATACGGACAGGCCGAATACAATTACACCGCGGGCCTGATGTGGCCCACGGGCCGGATGTTTGAAACCGCTGTGTTAGACCAACATGCCCTCGAGGTGCTGTCACTGTAAGCGATACTCCTACTGTGGCCCCTCATCGCCCCCCCCCCCACTGGCCTTCCAGTGATGGCTGTTTATTGATTGAAGCTGATGTTTTGGGAAAGCCCTGAGACGTCCTGCAGGAGCGACTCGATCGTTACTGCAAAGAGCTGTGATTTATGTGTGATTAATAACCGCTGCTGGCTGATTCCCAGCTGATTGATGGATCACTCACTGCCTGTCTTCCTGTCCTCTGCTGTGAAATTAGCTCATAAAAAAAGGTGTGTGAATCACTGGCGTCAGGGCGCATATCACCGCACCGACCCGATGACAAACACTGTTGATCAGCCCTGAGAAAAGGCAGCGGGAGCTGACTAACCGTCGACTCACTCCTCCCCCCGCCATTCCTCCAGGCTGGATCCCAGCCAGCAGCCTGACGCCAGACAGAGCATCATCCTGACGGATGGCAAGGAGCCCGGCGAGCAAGGCACCAACACAGGTAGGGTTACAGGTTCAAATCCCAAACACACACTGTGAGTGTTTTTATTTAAGAGATTCACTCATTCACCTCTTCTTATTCTCACGCTGTATTTTGTATTTTTATTCAGTCTTTGGTTTTTGCCTAAAATATTGTTCTTTATGGGCAGTTTATCCTCATCCATCCACCGATCCATCCATTCATCCTCCCACTCATCCATTCATCCTTCCACTCATCCATTCATCCACCCCCTCATCTATTCATTCTTCCACTCATCCATCCATCCATTCATCCACTCATCCATTAATTCACCCACTCATCCATTCATCCACTCATCCATTCATCCATCCACCACTCTTCCATTCATCCATCCATTCTGAATGAAATCTTTGTTCTCCATTTAGCATTCAAAAAACTCTTTTTTTAAGTTTTTCTTCATTTTTTTTATCCAAAGATGATTTTTTTGGTACCATTTGAGTACTTTATTTAATTGATGCATTCATGCTTTCATCTAAAAGACATTTCTCTGTTTTAGGTCATCCGTTCATAGACAGAGTAGTAAAAAGCACTGATTCTGGACGCTCTGTGGTCCTGGTTTTATTGGACCTTTCCTCTGCGTTTGATATGGTGGATCATAACATTCTTCTACTAAGACTTGAGCATACTGTGGGTATAAGAGTCACTGCCCTTAACTGGTTTAAATCTTATCTCGCTGACAGGTCATTCTTGGTTAATTTGGGGAACTTCTCATCTTGCTTGGTACCTGTACCCTGTGGTGTGCCTCAAGGATCTGTATTAGGCTCTATTCTCTTCTCACTATATCTGCTCCCTCTTGGAGCAATTTTTGAGAAGTATAATATTGCGTTACATTGCTATGCTGATGATATACAGATTTAGTTTGAGATTACTGACGATCTTGCTATGTCTTTTCACTATTTTCGTGAATGCATGCGTGAGGTTAAAGATTGGTTCAAGAGTAATTCTCTTGTCCTGAACGAAAAGAAAACGGAGATCGTGGTGTTCGATAGTAAAATCCCCCGTGACCAATTGTGTGCTGCTCTGATGCCTTTTGCTAGCTCCCCTTCTGATTATGACAGTAATTTGGGCATCTTACTGGATAGCTCGTTTACAATTGACAAGCAAGTGTCTGCTGTTGTGAGGTCTAGTTTTAATCAGCTGCGCCTCATTTCTAAGACTAAGTGCTATATTCCGCATAATGACCTGGAAAAACGTATTCACGTATTCGTGACTTCCAGGTTGGACTACTGCAACTCTCTTTACATTGGCCTTTCCTCCTCCCTTCTCCTTAGATTGCAGACTGTCCAGAACTGTCCAGCACGCCTTTTGACAGCTAGCAGGAAATTTTCTTCCATCACTCCTGTTCTTGCTGGCTTGCACTGGCTGCCAGTTAAATACCGTATTCAATTTAAAATACTACTTTTCACATACAGAATTATCAATAATTTGGCACCGAGCTACCTCAATGAGCTTCTTAGGTTCCACACTCCTGTCAGAGCACTTAGATCTGCTACCCAACTTCTTCTGGAGCAACCTCGTTCTCGGCTGAAGTCTCGCGGCGACCGTGCGTTTGCTGTAGCTGCCCCAGTCTTATGGAACAATTTTCCTGTTGCTATCCGGGCGTCTGACTCTATGCCATTGTTTAAATCATGGTTGAAGACTTATTTATTTAATCTTGCTTTTCCACCAAGCTAATATTTGGTGTGCGTTGATACATTTTTATCCGTTACGCTTTGTTAACTACTTTTATGTATTATGATTGTCAAGGTTTTATAATTGATATGCCAGGTCCTTTCTCTTTTCCCTCCCATCTCCTTTTTCCTATTTTATTTATTTATTTATTTATTTATTTTCAAACACCTTGGTATACCCTTGGTTTTTAGTGTGCTTTATAAATAAAGTTTATTATTATTATTATTCATTCATTCATGTGTTTTCAGAATTTTCACTGTTTCAATGTTTTTATTTTATTGAGTTCATTAATTTTTTATAAATGGGGGGGGTTGTTTCACTGTATACTGTTATTATTCACTTGTTCATGCCTCTATTAATCATCCATTCACTAATATTTTAGGTGGAAGATTTAATCTTAACTTTCATTCATTCATATTTTCCAAAAATGTTTTAATTTTGAAGAAACTTATGACTCATGTAAGTGTTTCATTGTTTATTCATCCATTCATTGATCACTTTTCATTCAAATTAGAGTCCAATAGATTTTTTTTTAAAATAATTTGCTTTTGATTCATGTATTCACTCACGTTTTCATGTTTTGACGCTTTTTTACATTTTCATCCATTCATCTCATTTAAATTCACCCTGCGGTTTTTGAGAAGTTTTTTTTATTCTCCGCTAAACTGTGAAATCATCATTTTCTCTGCTAAATCCGCCTTCTCCTCCCATCATGCCTTGCTCCTCCTGCTCGGTTTCCCATGATGCCTACCTGCGTCTCGGTCAGGCACAGCCCGCTGGCCAGCTGCTTCCTCTCCGCTCCGACCACATAGTGATTTTTCTCAAAGGCTCGCTCAAGGCGGAGCAGCTGCGAAGGCGAGAACGCCGTCCGGATCCGTTTGGGTTTCCTGGAGAATGGACCGTGAAGCAGCAGGTTCTCCGGACTGCTGTCCTCACCTGAACACACACACACACACACAGAGAGAGCTGAGTTAGTTTGTAAAAATAAGTTTAGTGTATGTTCAGTGATCCCTGCTGCTCCGACCACTCAGTTTGTCAGTTTTTTCTAATCTTGGATACTTGTGATGTCATTGGGGGGGGGGGGCATATCCCCCCTGAGGGAGAGCCAATTAGAGGAAAGCTGGTGTAAGGAGGAGGAGCTCATTCCAGGCAGGATGAAGGGAGAAGCTTGGTCACGGTTCAGTGTGACATAAAGAAGGATTATTTTGAATCGTGAATCATGCAAAGCTGCCCTCTTTGACTGGAAGTCTGAATACACACAAACACTCACAAACGTTTTATTTTCTGATTAAAATACCCCAAGCAGAGCCTGCAGGCTCATAGCTGGACTGTTTGTGGCCTTAAAGGCAAAATCCAGGGCACAGCAGGCTGTGAAATTACTAACTCATCTGGAGATCAGTGGGAATCATTTCAGGCTACTGCGTGACTCACCAACATTTTTATGTTGACTCTCTTTCACCAAATTCTGCTCTCAGATCTTCATTTTATTTCATGACATGAAAAGTGTAGTGCTGCATTAATAGATGACAACTACATTGGTGACATTTTGGAGTAAGTGGCTTGAATTACTTTTTACAAGCAGTAAGCAGGCAAAGTGATCAATTACTCCTGAAATAGTAAAGTCTAATGTGGGATTTTTTTTCTGGGTAGCAATCGCACACTGATCCTCACAGAGACAGGAATGTGCAGCAGCACAGCTCATCATTGTTATAGCACGGTGTGTGTGTGTGTGTGTGTGTGTGTGTGTGTGTGTGTGTGTGTGTGTGTGTGTGTGTGTTTGCTCTGGCTAATCTGAACAAACACCTCGTCTGTTTGACATTTGCATCTGGATGTGCAGCTTGACCACAGCCTGCACCTTCAAACTTTCCCAGTTGAATCCCGCGAATGACGTTTTGTGTTTCATTTTTTCTGAAATGTTAATTTTAAATATACAAATGAAGCTTTATCTGCTGAAATCGCCACTCATTTGGATGATTTTCCAGAACAGAAATCTGAATATCGCTTCCGTTTTCTCTTTAATTTGCGCCCAGGTAAATGTCAGAGGTCTGGATATCGTTTATAAGTTTATACAGGAGTTTGTGGGACTAAAATCTATAAACCAGGAAATGAAAAGTGAACATGTGGCAGGATTTAAACTGGGAAATTATTTCACTGCTTTAGTCCAAAACAGAAGCAGCTTTTATAGACAAATGTCACAAAGTGCTTCACGGAAATGCAAAGCAGCAAAATCTGGAGCCCAAAGAAAAAATGCGAGATTAGATAAAATAAGGCAGGAATTTGAAAATGAGGGGAAACAAACATTAAAACACAGGCGACGGACACGTCTGGGCATCAGCAAGCACACCTGCCGTGCTCGTTTAAGTAGGACCTGTGGACGAGCGGAGGCCTAAAGAAAACTACAGATGTGGGCCACATCTGGGTCAGAACTGCCAACTTTCAGGTTACTTTGGTCCTAAATGACGGTGTTGTGAGAACAAGTAGTCAAGTTTCGGGAGCATATGTGATTACTTTTTCTATTAAAGCTTTAAAAATGAAATAAAAAATGTTTTGGGTGTTGGTTTTGGTCAGAGATAAAAAAATAAATTAAAAAAAACCCTCAAACATCTTTCATGTTTTAAAATTCGATTTTCAAAAAACTCCCAGAGCTCGGTCTTCGGGATGTTTGAGGGTAAATGTCTGCTGCCACAGCTGTGAGCCTGGAGCTCAGGGATGCACAGAACGACAGACGCTTCAAGTCCCTGAAATATTTGGAGGTCTATAGACTTTAATTTCTAGTTTCTCGTAAACAACGTACAGCTTATTCTTTAAAACCAGCTGAAGGCTTTCACACAGATTAAACCCAGGTATGACACCATGCACCAAATTCAGATCAACTGTTTTAGAAACAGCAGGTTTCGGTTCTCCTTCATCTTCCTGATGTGAATGTTTGACATTCATAGAGCCACAGGATCAGATATTTACTTTACAACACATGAAGGACCGAGGTCAGCACGTTTTCTACATAATGCAATTTAAAAACAGTCCCTAAGATTTTTTTTTAGAGATGCTAGAAAATCATCTAAAAATGACAGCAGGGAGCTGAAACTGTCCGCCTTTGTCTTTACGTCAGATCCTTCCAGCTGTCAGGCAAACTCAGTGCAAACTTCCTGTCTTCACTCAACCTGCAAACATCCGTCAGACCACCAGCAGGTCACCAGTGTCAGGGTGGATTTTACCCACGTTCCTAAAAGGCGTTCGTTCCCGTTATCAGATTTAGATCCTTAGCAACAGCAAACAGGTAAAAAATCTAAATTTCAGTGTGACTCTAACGTGGATGTGAAAATGTGCCGCTCGTGTCAGTTCTCAGTTATAGAGGTCATGGCAGACTTGAGAGGCTGAAAAGAAAACGACTGGACTTCTGTAAGTGTCTGAAGACGTTTCCGCTCACATCCAAGAGGCTTCTTCAGGTCTACAAACAAACGCTGGAGAGGTGACGACAGATAACAGCGGGTCAAAGAGGACGATGCCACCTTGAGTTTAAACAAACTCTCCGCCGTCTGTTTTGGACTTTGAGGTGACTGTTGCTGTGATTTGGCGCTGCATAAAGGAAACTGAACTGAATTGCATAGATTTGAGGTGAAACGTCCATATTTCCAATCACCGTCAGGAGACGTTCGCCAGTTCAAATCCTGAACAAAGAGACGAATGTGCTGCTGACCAACGAGGAACGTGAGGCGAACGGTTGAGTTTTAGAAAAAGCATCAGTTTAAAGCTTTGAATGAATATTTTTCTTTCTCTGAACAAAACGGGACGTCTGAAGACGACGGCCGGGACTCATTTTTGACCGCGTCACATCTTCTTTTGTGCAAATCTGAGAAACTGGCCGAACAGAAGCGAGTTCAGTTTCAGACGTCAGCCACAGAAATGTAAATTAGCTACGTGAAACGAAGATGATGAAGTTAATTTTCCAGCTAACACGCGCTTAAATCTGATCTGCGGTCAGATTTTACTGCGGTGAATCATCGTTTTACCGATCACAGGCTGAAAACGAGACGCTCATTTGTTTATGAGACGCGCGCGGTGAAAGAAATCTGAGCGAGAGCGTCGCCGCCGCTTCTCTTTGTGTGACTCGTTTTCTGACCGTTTATTAAAATCGCACGGAAATATCTTTCTTAATATTTTACATAAAAACAAATCCGACTTCTGCCCGAGGACGATGCGCGTTACGCAAAAACGGTGGCAGCTTCGTGGAGGCGAGGAGGACAATTGACGACACGTTCTCACGCCTTTTATCCCACCTTAGCGTCTCTAAAGCGACATTCATATGCAAACGCGGACTCGGGTGGCGTGACTCATGGCTGCCTCGCCTTGCAAATAGTTCTGTTGAGTATCAAATGATGTTTTAATGTAACAACGGTGAGATTTTCAGGCAGGTCAAAGGTCGCGAAGCTCCGAGGCGGCAGCTTCATGGCGGGAAAAATCAGCGGCGAGCGCACTGGAAAGGTTGAAACACAAGAAGAAGAACGTGTTAGTCGGTTGGCAGGATTTAAATTTTTAAATTTAAATTTTTAACAAATAATAAAAGTCAGTTTATGAATTTTACTCTAAAATAAAATAAAAACATGACATCGAAACGTCCGAACTTCATGAACATTTCTGAAAACAGAAATGACACAACTTCATCCTCTTCAAAGGTCCAGAGAGAACAAGGAGAAGTTTAGGCGTCAGCGACATTTCAGTATAAAGACTTGACCCACGCGTTTCAGCGGGCGGCCTTCATCAGGTCAGTTTCACGTCTCTCAGCTGCATCTACGTCACACGAGCGACACGTTGACCATTAAGAGAAAAAATGAACTGTGAGTCCTTCATTAAACAACCAACCTCCTAATGTACTGCACAAAAAGCTGATAAAAATGGGAAATTCAGGAAAAAGTAGATCATGTTAAGCTTTGAGAATAATATATAACCTCAAGATCAAAAGTTAAAAACCGAGCAGAAAAGGCGCCACATGAAAAGATCGTTTAGTCCTTTTTTCACAATGAAGCTCCATAAACATCTGGAACAGCAAGCAGAGGTAAAGCGTGACCGACTCGAGCTCAAATGTAACGTCCCCGTGTAAAAACACAGGTTTCAGAAAAACATGGTTTCAGATTCCAGACTAAAAGCTTCTGCTTGTTTCTTTTGTTTCCCGCCTCCACCTGAAGTTTCATACTCTGCAGTGGAATCAGGGCGAACGCCGCCGTCTCCACCACATACACCACACACAATTTACAGTCGGGCTGTCCCCGTCACGCGTGAGAGTCCGAGGGAAGGCGAGCGAGTAGAACAAAGACAAGCAGCTGAAGGCTGGAAAACAGCCCAGAAACACCAGCAAAACACAAAAATACGACAAAGTCAGCGCCTGCGGTTTGTTTGTTTTTTTTAATTGTTTGTTTGAGTTTTTATCAGTTTCAGTGTTACCTTGATTTGCCTTGCAAAGCTCTTCACCCGTTTACGCACAAAGACTAAAACTGAACACATTACCCTACACTTTATTATTTATTTATTAGCTTTTTATTTAAGCATAGAAT
Organism: Aulonocara stuartgranti; assembly: GCF_965226115.1. NCBI lineage: Eukaryota > Metazoa > Chordata > Actinopteri > Cichliformes > Cichlidae > Aulonocara > Aulonocara stuartgranti. The sequence goes on along the minus strand of NC_138940.1, from coordinate 11,411,500 downwards.
GCAGTTATGTTACTTTTATTTTTTTAACCTGTTACCTGAAATATTTTTATCACCTAGTTGTAGTTTTACTTTAATTGCACTAACCCTGACTGGGAAAAGATACGCTCCAATAAATGTTCAGATAAATAAACGAGGAAATGTGAAATTATTATATTAAACACGATTATTTCATAGAGAACTAGAGAAGTCCAGGAGTTTGTGACGTCAAATAAACTGTAAAATCTTCTAAAATGTAGAAAACACTGTGCACACATTCATGTTCTGTTTAAAATTTCTGTCAGATGTGAAGAAGAACATTTAATTAGGTCACTTCCGAAAAGAAAAGACACAAAATCAGCCAGAAACCTGAACTCCGACACTGAATCGCACATCTGGAGGAGGCTGAATAGCTTCACATAAATAAAGAAGCGCGCCCACAGCGAGACTGAAGCTAACGCACCCTCAAAAACACCATCATCATCAGCTTCACGCAGCAGAACCAACACCTGCAGCCTCGCTGGGGGGTTTTCACCTCCGAGAGGGAGAGAAGCAGGTCATGTGACCGGTCCGGTCTGTCAGCAGGATTATTCAAACTTTCATGATTTCAGTCAAACAGGTTTACATGAAAAGTTTCTCTGGAGCTGAGAGACAGGATGAAACTGGTGAACTGTCGCTCATCAAACTGAAGTAAAAACAACTAAAGACGCCCGTGAGGGTCGTCTTTAATGACACCTGCGTGGTTTGTAGAAAAGCTTAAAGAGACTGCAGCTAAACATCCAAACTGGAGCTCAAGACGAAGCCTCGAGCTAAAAACTTAGCTTACAGTGACAAAGAAATGTAAAACAACTTCTCTTTGTTTTTGAGATCAATTTTAATGTCCCTTGGTGAGCTCCATCGATCGTGAATCATTACAATCAATTATCGGCTGAAGTTTCTGAAAAAAATAAATAGACGATTTTCTGGCTGAACTTAAATAATAGTTCATTAAAAAAATCAGAGCATCCATCTCCAGCAGTTTCATATTTCAGCTTGAAAAAACAAAGTATTTTTGTGGGCTGATGATTATTTTGTCAGTTAAGTCTTTTTAAGCCTTTAGATGTGTGAATATAAATGTCTGATTAATGATGATTAAAGTGCTTCAGGAAGCAGGAAACATGTCACGGGTATGTCACATCTGCACATCTGCACTGAAACAGATGCTGAACATCACCAGAGTCCAGGTTTTAGTCTGTAATAAACAGGAAATGGGTCATGGCACACGCCGCCATGTTTGAAGGTTAACGGTCTTTAAAACGCAGATTTCACTTTTCTGAGAATAAATAAATAAAAAATGAGCAGTACGGCGACCCATACTGCTCATTTCCATAATCCTCCAGTATCTCAGCCTGGGCCTCTCAGTTCATTCTCAGTCTGACAAAAGCAGTTTTAGCTCCTCCCCCTTTTAATACAACCTTCTTCTGATTGGCTGCCGTTACCAAACAGAAGGCCTGAGCAAAAACAACAAAAGGAATCATAGAAGAACCAAAAACTGATGGTTCACAGGCGCTCACAGACAATCAGCAGAAGTATTAAGAAATGTAAAAATAAATAAATAAATAACCTGACTCGTTTGATTTTTGGGTTTTTTCCAAACACGTCGACTTAGTTTCATCTTATTGTAAAGTTACGTCAGGCAAAGAGTCGAAAACACGATCGCAGAGGGACGCAAAACGGAAAACTCAAAACAACTTAAGATCTGCAACAAAGGAAACAACCACAAAAACTCTAAACTACACAAAAATACAAAAACTGCCACAAGGAGTCACAAAGAACCAGAGCAGAACTCAACAGGACTAAAGATTACAACAAAAAGATTCAAACTCTCAAAGAGTAGATAAACGGCGGGCAGGAGCGAGAAAACAACGCTTCGAACTACAACCAAAAATAAATTTATGAAAGAGTTTCTGCTCGATTTTGATGAAATGCAGAAATGTGATGAGCCAGAAATCAAAAATCTGTTTGGACGGAAAAAAAGGAAGTTTGAGCTGAAGCGTGTGTGTGTGTGTGTGTGTGTGTGTGTGTGTGTGTGTGTGTGTGTGTGTGTGTGTGTGTGTGTGTGTGTGTGCAGTTTAACTCTATTTACACTCTCTCTCTCTCACACACACACACACACACGTGTTGCCACAAATGTTCATTATATCGATCCGCTGCTGAAAATAATCCCAAAGCTGCGGTCCTTTTGAACTTGAAGTGTTTGGGATGTTTATTTTTGTTTCAAATCCGAAGATGTACTAAGCTGAAGGACACATCTGGATCAGAAAAAATATTTTCTCTCTCTGGGCAGTGAATTCTGAAAATGCTGATTTATAACTGAGAAAAAATAGAATTTACATTTTGGTGATTAATTGATTAACTTGGGCAAAAAAAGGTTAAACAAATTACCAAAACTTCCTTGGACTGTTTAAAACTCTAAAAATATTAATTCAATTGAAAATAAAAATAACAGTCATAGAAGAAAAGCAGCAGATTATCTTGTTTTAATCACTGACCTCTGAAAAGATTTATTTTTGTTTACCTTTGGTTGAAAATTTACAAAAGGGTTTAAAGCAAAATGTATTTTTTCCTTAAGTCCCCACAATTACGTAGATATTTAATTGTATAATTTAAAAAAAATAGTATGGATAAAATGTTTCCTCTCATAAATCAGCTGTAAACTGAAGCTGAAACAGAGATTTCTGAGTCTCTTCTTTAAAAATGATGACTGGATCCAGTCGTGAATGTAAATAAAGTTGTTGTAATGGGACTGAAAAAACAAAAACAGCTACAGAAATCTTACAAATATTCCTAACATAGATAACTGTATAAATAAATGTGTAGATATCACAAAGCGGGCTAACACTTAGGTTTTTATTTGACACAATCTGAGTTTACTTTATGGTTTCAATTTTTTCTCATAAATTATATATATATTTTTAACAGCAGTGATTCATAAAAACGTTGAGACGTGATGTCACGGAGAAACTGGATTTAAGAGTTAAACCGAGAGACGACAACGTTAGTGAAACTTCTGTGAAACCTGTGAACCAAACATGACCGAGCTGCAGCTCAGCTCAGGTTCAGCCTGTCAGGTGAATCTCGCCTGTTCAGTGTTAGGATTATTTATTTATTTATTTATTTATTTATTTGAGTTTGTGAGCTAACATGCATGTGTGTTTTTGGTTATTTTCCAAAAACCCTATTATTTTAATTTCTTTTATTTAATAAAATTGTTTTGTTTCATATTTGAACTGATTCTCAACAACTGTTTTTCCCCTGTTTGTTTTCACACTTTTATTCCAGGCTTTAAAATTTTACTTTTTTTGTGTTTTCTGTTAACTAACCTGAAGAAATTTGCTTTTTTTGCTTTTAATGAAAAAAAAATGTAATGTTACAAACATAACCAGATCAAATAAAATTGTTTTTTTAAATTGTGAGACAAATTCATTTACACAACATTTTGATTTTTTTAAATGATTTCATTAGACGTTTTATGACTGCCAATAACTGAGTTTATCAATTTTGTATTCTTTGTTTAGTGTATGTTACATATGTTTAGCTAATATACAAAATGTTTGTTTTATTTACTATTTTCCTTTTCTTTTTCATTTATTTTATTTCTCGAGTAGCATGATTAAATAAGATTTTTTGTTTTGTTTCTTGCTTTATGGTTAATGGAAATAAAAAAGACAAAAAATGAATTAAAAAAATATTATTGTTTTATTTTTGTCCTGTTATGGCCATCTTCTTCATATTATTATTATTATTATTATTATTATTATCATTATTGTTATTGTTATTATTATTGTTGTTGTTATTATTATTATTATTAGACACCTGACCCATTTATATGGCTTCACTGAATAAATTAGTTAAATAAATGTCCGTGTTTAGGATAGAAAAACATTTCGTTACTTGAGCTGATCAGATTTTTTTATTGATATTTTAAAATTTTCTGCGGCCTGATTTTAGCTGCTGCGCTTTTTCCGATCACCAATCAAAGAGCAGCTCCCAATAATCAATTTCTTTAAAAAAAAAAAAAAAGTTTCCTGAAAAACGAAATGACTCTTTAAACGAGACTCTGAATATTTAGTTCACAAAGGAAATTGTGGGGTTTTTTTTTTTTATCTCTTTTTGTTGTTGTTTTGATTTGTTTTGTTTTGTTTTTAGAAAAGTTGAAAGTTTGGATCCATAATCACCTTCATCAATAACACATAAATCACCTGAGCATAAAACGGTGACATGTTGCCGCTTTAATCGGCGCGCGTCGATCTCACCTAAGCTTTAAAATTAAAAAGTTTTTGTCTGCGGGAAAAAATGAAAAAAAATGAGAAAAGTTTGGAGGAGCAAAAAATTCAACATCGTTAAAAAACAGAAAAACCGACAGAAAGACGAGATTAACGCAGATAATTAAATAATAACATTATTGATATTACAGGTGGGAGTTTCATACTTACACAGGAGCAAATTCTGATTTATAGTGTGTGTGTGTGTGTGTGTGTGTGTGTGTGTGTGTGTGTGTGTGTGTGTGTGTGTGTGAGAGAGAGGGGAAACAGTGAAAGTTCATCGATACTTTTTTGGTTTTTAGAGTCTGGAAAACATCCAAATGACATCAAATTATTGTGTGTGTTATTCTGAACTCTGACAGTGACTCAGTCTGTTACTACAAAATCCTGTTAGCTCTGAATCTGCAGAGTGCAGAGTATTTCTTTCTCAACCCAAACTGAAATTAAACCAATCAAAACTACCGTTTAAAATAATAATAATAATAATAATAATAATAATAATAATAATAATAATAATAATAATACCAGAGAACAATTAAATGTCAAACTAAGAGGAAGACTCAGAGAGTTTGGTGCGCTCTCTGCTCACTGAACCCGTTTATTTTAAGACAGCGCACGCGCTCACGTTAGAGAAAAGACCCACGGAGTGTGGAGAGACCGGGTGTGACCCCAAAAGAGCCTGGAAGCGTTTAAAACGCGACAGAAACCACGGGAGTAAGTGCGAGGGTCCCGCCACCCTTCCTCCTCCCGGCTCACCTTGGAAGCGGTGTCCCAGGTACCGGCTCCGCAGCACCCACGGGTAGAAGCTGAGCGCGTCCCGGTGCTGCGGGCTGAAGAAGCTCTGCGGGGGGATCTGCAGCGGGTGCAGCGGCAGCCCGCCGGGGCCCTGTGCGTGTGTGCCGGGCTCCTGCAGCACCATGTCCGGGAACAAAGTCCTCCCGTTGCTCCCCTGGAAGCAGGAGCCGAACACTCCGGCGGCAGCGGCCGGGTGCAGGGAGTCCGGGAAGCGCAGCGCCGTGGGCCGGATGGGCTCCTCCCCGGAGCCGCCGCCGTGATTGCTTCCGTCCTTCCCGACCAGAGACTCGATGGTGAAGCACTTCTTGTTTCCGCCGTGCTGGAACATCGTGAGCACCGCTGCAGACCGAGCGCTCAACTCTTCAACGACCCGCCGTCCAGTCAGTCCAGGTCCGCGGACTCGGGGAGCTCACACTCCCACTCCCCCCATGGTGACTCTCCGCTGTGCGTAAAAGCGCAAATCCGGACACTCCGCACCGGGAAGGGGCCGAAGTTTCCTCTCACCTGTGCCCGGGGTGGGCTCCGCTGTCGGGGTGATAGTGCTCAGAGGCTCAGAGGCTCCGGGTGATCCTCGGCCGCGTGTCCTCCTGCCTCGTGCCGCCGCGCGCTGATGTGTGAGTCGAGCCGGGAGTGTCAGTCAGTCAGGAGCCTCGGCACTGATACCTGCCCTCTCTGCCAGAGGTGTGCGCCGAGCATGCGCACAGGCAGCCGCCCCGACAGCCATTTTGTTGATGGAGAGGATGACGGTGAGGAGGAGGAGGAATGTTAAAGGTGATGATGATAATGACTGACAGTGATGAAGAGGATGATTAAGAGGAGGATGATGATGAGAGTGATGAGGTCATAGCAGAGATGATTAATATGAGCTGTCTAATTAAAAATCATCATCTGGTTATCTTCTAATGTTCGTTTAGTGAGAGGGAAATGTGCTTAAAGAAATTTATTTATCGTGGAAATGTGACAAACAGTTGACCCCGGTGTGTGTGGGCGGATTAAGAGACAGTTTGCGCATCTTAGTAATTATTTTTAATTTTTGAAGCAAACAAAAAGAAAAAAACAAATAAATAAGACAGAAAATGAGGCTAAAGAGGCCCGTGGAGCCGTTTTGTCCATCTCTCTAATTATCTTTGTCTCTTTCTGTTTATATAGTGACATAAACGAGGACACAAAACTAATTAAATGAAGGAATGAGACAATATTTAAACTCTGAAGACTATTTGTGGCTACTTTAGCTGTTCCGTGCCTCTGTTTTTATTTTTTGATGAGGAGGAAGAGAAAAATTAAAAATTAGTCTAAAACTGTTTCTATTGAGGGGCTTCGGGGTGGCAGCCACCTGCTGATCTACCTGAATGTGTATGATGTGAAGTCACAGTAACAACTGTGAGTTTATTACAACTTCCTGTCAACATGGCGCATCTATATGCTGCTGCATAAACGCCCCTGATTTGTTCTGAGATTGTATAATTTCGTTGCCCTGTACCTGTGCATGTGCAATGACAATAAAGTTGAATTCTATTCTATTCTATTCTATTCTATTCTATTCTATTCTAAAAACTAGCTTGTGTGTATTTTTGTCAATGATTTGTTGTCATATGTTTAGGTTTAGTTTCCTGAAATCCATAAAAAGAATTGAAAAATTCCCCCAAAGTTCCTTTTTTTTCTGGCGTAAGAACACCTTTGACGCTAATTTCACAGTATTCTCTGTGACCACGAACAAAGAGCTTCAGGTCCAAACTGTGAAGCGTGACCGTGGACCTCACTGCTTTGTGCGTCACTCACACACTGAAGTGTGTTCGCACACACTCGGGTTCTGAACTTCAGTCATTACATTTTATTGTGAGGTGAGTCTCCAGGAAGTGAATAAAAGCCAGTGTGATGTCCTCTGAAGTGATGAAAACACAGGTCTCCCTGTGTCTCTGAGTGACACTTTAATTGACTCAGAACAAGACAATTGACCCTGGAGGTCAAAGGTCAGAGGAAAACTCCCTCTTTTATGTGTTTTGTCCTGCAGCTGAAGGCAGCGAGACGTCCTCTGCTCTCATGTTGTGACCGAGGCGATAAACACGTCCATCAAAATCAAAATTCAGTGAAATCGAGGGATCTCTGGTATCATCGCCTTAATGCAGTGCATGATGGGAAGTGTATGCTCATCAGCTGATTGGACATTTATTCAGCTGAAGTTTTATTTTATGTAAATTAAACTATTTAAAAAGAAAAATCACATAAAGTAAAAAATAACAGCATAAAAATCAGTTAAATGACTACACAGAGATCTGCTTTTTCCATCGTTAGTAACACCTGGAGATGAATTTTTATAAAGTAAATAAATGAAATGTTTGTTTTTCTAATGATTCATAGCAATATAGTGCTGAGCTTAATTTTGTAGAGAGCAAAAAAAACCCTGGAAAATCACGTCAAGTGAAGACGACACCTGAGTATGTGTAATGTAAATTACTCCAACATGAAAATATAAGACAAATAATAAACAGTTTTGGGATAAAAAAAAATGTATTAAACAAGTCATTGATATACAGGCTAGATCAGTGATTCCCAAAGTGTGGCCCATAGTAATAACAGTTTGAAATTACAAGTATCTCCAGTTATATATTTATATAAATGTATTTATTAATTTTAAAAAAAAGTAAAAGGAAATGTGATATTATTCTTTGCACTGCCTTAACACTTTGCATGTGACTGGGTAGCATTAGCTATTTATAGCTAACAGCCTGTGTTGTTTGTGTTTTTTTAAATAAATATTTCAAGGAAATCCGTCACTTCTGTTGTATTTTTATTCGAATCTTAAATCGTTAGAAAATGTAAGATTCAGAATTTCAGTTTTTTTAAGTAGGCTGCAACTAGATCACTACAACAACTGATTTGCGTGTTCTGGCTTCTCATGGCGCTACGAATACTGTAGCAGCTACGTGCTAACACTAGATTTATACTTTTCTGTATGAATCCCTCGTAGCCACAGAAACGTCTGAATACCCCACGTTGTAACCTGACGTGGACCAATACAGGCCACACAAGTATAAGCGCTGCTAATGACATTGGCCTTTTGCATGATTTACATTGTAGATTCAACACAGAAGCATAATTAAGGCTTAGTCAGGCAGGACTGACTAAGTTAACTATTCTGCCAAAGTTGCAGTTAGTTGACTAAATGCTCCCACGTTGATTGTTACAGTACAAAGTAAATATTATTTATCTTTGCTTTGCTTCAAACCAGATTTACTGATAGCTAAAATAAGACTGTTATGTATAAGTTGAGTGACATGGATTACATTAGATTGTAAGGTATTCAGGCAATCTAGCAGACTAGCTTTTCCATTCAGATATTATTTTAATAGTGATGACAGCCAGCTAGCTGCTGTTTATAATGTTAGCTTAGAAAGTAATGTGAAAGTGACGTGCTAGCTTACCAGATTAGCCTTGGGGATTTAGATAAATTAGCCATCGTCATCAGCTTAAACCTGTATTTTGCTTTGTAGGTAAGTTACAGTTTGTCCATATTAGCAGGCAAGTTAATGTTGATTATAATTGGTTTTGGTTTTTTATTATCTTTTTGAGCTGCATCCGGTTTGACTGAATGTCAGAAAAAATATTGTCAGGTTTCATAAAATGTGCCTTGCTTGCTCATGATATCATAAGTAGAATAAAATCTGAAGCCACATCAGGGTTAGTTTCTGTTGTCATGTGTAGTTTCTGTTGTAATCTGTGTCGAGCCAGTCATTTGGGGATGTTAGAGATAAGTGGACTGTATTTCTAAGCTAATAGTAGCTAGCCAGTTAGTGTTAGCTGGTGTTACCTTCTCGCAGAAATCCGTCCATTATTTTGTAATATATTCAGATAATGACAATAATACATTTTTAATACGTTAAAAATGTATTATAAAACGAGCCTATACTAGGCAGGTGCATATAAACCAACAAATCTCATCAGTGCTGTTACTGGGGACAAAATCCTTTGGTTAACATTCTTGATCCACTTCTGGCAAACATCCTAATACTCTGTATGCTCAGGCCACCTTTGTGAAGTGGTCTCATACAGGCTTTTCTATTTCACATTCAGTTTTATTCCAGAGTTTAACTTTGCCAATATTGAACACCACAGGTTCTCCCTGATCCTGCTCATTACCATCAAAAGCAAATTAAAAGTACAGAAATGTTCACGCTTTGTGAAAACTTGCACTTAAACATGTCGGGGGAGTCCATTACAGTGATGCCTACATGTTACCTTCTGGAACGTCACTGGGTTAATCAGTTTTAAGGGTAAAGCTTGATTTTTTAAATTCTGTGAGAACAAATAATTTTTCTGTGGTTAATGGAAATATTCAAATATTCTAAGCTACCGTTAGTATATGAAGTTTATCAGTTGTAATGAATCATTAGAGGGTTTCAAAGGTTTTTGATGATCATAATGAAGTTTTAACAGCTGAAAACATGAAATTTATGGCAAACATATTGTTGCAGTTTAAAGGAGGAGGAGGACTGATCTTGCATTTACAAAAAATAGAAGAAGAAAGGGTGTGTTTTCGTGCCTCGTGTCCTCAGCCTCGGACACCACTTGCACGCCTGGTTCGACCCATGTGGCCCAGACTCGGCCTTTCCTGTGCAGCTTTGGGACCTGGAGGACAAATGCCAGCCCATTCAGGAGGCTCTAATTGTGGCCCGGGAAGCTCCACAAAGCCCCCCTGCCTCCACCTTCAATGGGCTGCCCTGCAGAGGCCCGTGTGAACCGCAGAGCCCCTTTTTCCTCCCCATCCTGCCTCAGTATGGCAGCCTCCGCCTCCCCGTGCTCCCCCCACCCGCTCCACATGTTAATTAATAGGCCTTACTGGCAGATTTGGATCCCGCTCGGCTTTGATTGAAGGTGGCCATTAGCATCTATTAATTTTGCCTCTGGCGTTTTATCGCCGGCTCTGAAAGAGGGAATTAAGTGGTGTGAGTCATTGTGAGGCTGAGTTAAAGTGTGATTATTGTCCCCGCAGCCTGGAGCCAGCTAACTGCTGCTAAGCCCTCTTGAAAGTGAAGGGGCGACTCCTCTCATTAGACCCCAACAAGGGAAAGATATTAACAGGAAATAACTGCAAATTTCTTTTTCTCCACTTTTAATCGTTCCTGTTCATGACCCGCATGAAAAGGACACTTAAAAAATGTAAAAGAGGGAAAGTGGAGTGCAAGCGACGTGGCCAAACAGCGATGATACAGTTGTCCTGCTGATGCCTGTCACTTTCATCAGGTTTAATTGGGCGAGGAGGAGCAGCTGCAGGACCGTCGAACATGGCTGAGGTGGTTCTTAAGAACGCCACAGAGCACGAAGTAGTCTGAAAAAGAAAACTGCAAAAAAAATGGCTGACAAACTTCAGACGGCATATAATGCGTCTGATGATACATGGAAACAGTGGTGTGCAGCAGCTTTTATAGGACCTGATTAAAACATACCATTGTATGATTTTGTTCTTCATGCCTTTTGTTACATGCTGACAGGATTGTCCGCTCGATGGACTCCTAAAGAACTGTGAAACATCTTTATTTCTATACTTGATGAGTGGTGGATGAATTTTTAAGAACCTTTCCTTTTGCAAAACACTATAAAGACGCTTCAACTACACATTCAAATTGATTTATTGGCAGGTTATATATAAAGTTTGATTGGGAACATTTTTCTGCAGAATACTTTTATTTTTCAGAGTTATGTATGGATCAGTTTTACTGCTGCAGATGTTCAAGGTTTAGCTCAGTAGATGTTTTCTCTGTATTATTGTTCGGTCTTTAACTTGTGATCATCTTGATGCAACTGTTGTTCTATAAAACTGGAAATATTTTATAAAAAATGTTTGTAGTGACTGTCCTTTCAATGAACAGGTTTAATGAATGCAGAAACAGACAAACAGCTTGATTTAAAAAGTACATTAAAATATATCAATTTAAAAATTACAGCGGAATTGAACGTTTTGAGTGTGTACAGGCAAACAGGCAAGGATTTTTTAATAAGAGAATGGTGTTAGAGATGGAAAGAGTGAGGCCATTTCACTTTGGTTTTGATTGATAATTATTTTCAGCTTTCACTGGGCAAGCGGTGCTCGACTTGCTTGCCCAGACAGAACACCACTGACAGTCTGGGGCCAGGACTGATTAAAACATTAAGGAAGAGATTTTTTAAAACTCTCTCGTTTAATGAAACTTATTTGAACATATCATGGGACAGTTTTTAAAATTTCGGAGAACTGACTGGTAAAAAAGTTGGTGGCAGAATTTTTATTTAAAACCTAATTAGTCCTCTAATTAGGTTTTAAATAAAATGAGGACAGATTGACACACTGGTGAATATTTTCTGACCAGATTAATATTATTTACCTGTATTTTGACAAAGGCTTTTCCCACAGGACAGACTGGAAATTTAGCTACTATTCATATTGATACAATTAAGATTTGTAAGTAATTAAAACTGCCAAAAACAGAGGCGATGGATGAACTGTGGCTGTTGGGGATCTGAGTATAGTCCCTTTGTTCCCATGTGAGAGCTGTTAAAATCTGTCTCTCATAGTCTGATGTAGTTTTTTTCAGCTCTTAAGTCAGATGAAGGTGTTAAATGTGTATTTTCCTTGTTATATTTATTATTACAACCTGTGTTTTTACTGTCTGAGCTGACTAACACTTCTTCATCCTTTTCCCTTTTCTATAAAACTCCTCTTCACACACTTTGCCCTGGGCTCCAGGTGTTCCCAGGTGGCGGTGAGGTGTCATGGGAAACCTGTGACATGGCAGCAGAGTCTGTGACCCGTAGCTGACACACACACAGGCACAGGTGTGTTTTCATCTTTGCAGAGGATTTTACATGGACTCATTTACTGTAGATGCACCTAAACAACCTTAAACCAAGCCTTCAGAATCAAATCTACCTCATGGGGACCTGCTGTTGCTCCCCAAAAACAGGGTCCCCATAATGTCAGCAAAAGAAGCGCACACACTCTGTGGTTGGAGGGGTGGGGGTGCTTTTGGGGGTGTCGACCTGCAGGTTTCAGGTTTTGTCTCAGCTCATCAAACAGCCACTGACACGCTGATCCCTTCACATCCGTTCAGCACTTCACGCTCTCTGCAGGTCAAAGGTCTCCATCTTCCTGGGCCTCAACATAGAGAGACAGACAGCAGGCCAGTCCCCAACCAATCACAGCGCATTGTCTTTCATGACCTGCGTGATGTCATCAGGAAGACAAGGACTTTCTAAACAAACAAACATAAATTCGTGTATGAAGTGACGTCTGTGGCTCACCTGACTGCTGCCCCCTACAGGCAGATTTGAGTATGAGTGGTCAGCTGGAGTTTATTTTTTCCGTCAGTGTTAGCGGTTTTGGTGGCTTTTAATTTCTCCCGTCATCGAGGGGGTTTTATGGTTTGTTCAGACCGTTTTCTAGTTGTTGCTTTTTTTAATCAGTATTACCAGTTTTGTTAAGGTTTAATAAAAATATTTATATGAGCAGTATTCTTGGCCCAACTTACAACTTTTGGAGTTGACCCTGATCTCATACTCTCATAAATATGTGTGAGATGTGTTCTTGATGTTTTCATAAATATATCACAAACTAACCTGGATCCATACCTGTGGTCGGTGGATTTTCAGCCACGCAAGTTGCTCTTTTTAAGTTCGTTCGATTTCTGATTGACTCGGCACCATGTTGTGGATTTCTCACATGTGAGGACGCCTTTTTGTGAGGACTGTTGATCTCTCACCATCCCTCAGGTTGCTGTCCACCAGTGCAGGCTCAGGGTTAGGCTGTAACTAGATCATTATTGGCATTTTATGACAGAATGCATGTGAGAGATTTGATTTGAAAGGAGACTTCTAGTTTGAGAATCTTTTAGCTTGTGGCTGAAACCAAATGCTAACCCTGGTGGACACTGGCTGAGGTGTGCTGGTTGACTTGTACCGTAGCAGTTTATTGACCTGCTGTCTAAGATGATGCACGGTTACTGGATTTAGGATTTCTTACAGCCCCGATCACTGAAAGGCTGATCAAAGCCATCCAGAGCTTAGCTAAAAGACTTAGAGGACATGAAAACATTTCCTCTCGTCTTCTCGTAAAGATGGCAGCTCTTATCTCTGTATTTCCTCAACTTATAAACTAAAACACATCTAAACTTGACTGTGAGAGACAATGACCTGGGTTGGTCCGGAAACACTGGTTAGCGACATCCCCAGTTAATGCTCACAAATGGAAAACCAGGCTAGAGGTTAAAAAAAAAAAAAAAACAACCCTTTGATGACCCTGAAGTACCTGTAGCCATAATAAGAGCTGGTATAAAAGGAGATAATGCCATTCAACAGTCCATAGTTATGTGCAATCAAAGAAATGATCAACCAACAAGTGAAGCTGATCATCATGTAAATTACTAAAGCTTCAGTAACAGTTTCTTAAACCCAAAACTTTATTCAAATCTGCTTGTTATAAAGTTTTTTCCTGTATGAAGCACTTTCTGTAATGTGGCTTCACAAATAAAGAGAATGTGTTTCATTAAAATAAACTGAAGGATGTCGAGATTATTTATCAGAGTTCTCCAACATTTATAAAACAACATGTTAAGAACACATAGGGTTTTGAATTCTCCTTCACATCTTTCCTTAATCTAATTTATCATCAAGGAAGTGATTAGAAAAAGATGTTGGTGGAAATTTTAGGTTTTTCTTTAAAGCAACAAAGAAAAGGCAAATGAAAACACTATGAAGAAACAAGATTTATTTGCAAAAATAAACAAAAGATATACCCTATATTTGTATATAACATTGCTACAGATGTGATATCCAGAGACCAGTTAATAATTTAAAAAAAAACAAATAAAAAAAACCAACACTGCAGGAACTATTTTTTTAACCCATAGCCAAGGTGCCTCCAAGTACAACTCCAGTGTACAGCTAAATACAGCTCCTATTTGTGAATTATATTTCCTGGAATATTCTTATGACTTAAATATGTAAACGTCCTGAAAGCAGCCAAGGATCTCTCAGTTCAGAATAAGACTGTTTAGTATATGGTCATCTGCTGAGCATTAGTTTAATGTTAGCATTAGCTCCCAGTGACATCAGCTAGTGATGTAATGTCTTTGGGAAAGCCTGTGGTGGTGATCACATTCACAGGTTGTATTCCAGTGGCTGGTTTCTGCTGCCCCCTCGTGGTCACAGATCAGCATTACACAACTCAATCTTTATCATTTAGTAACAATTTTCTGCTCGTTCTCCTTGTTCTTAGTGTCTTTTTTGTTATTTTTATTGTGTACTTAAGAATTTTAGTTCAAATTCCTCACTAAAATATATATAATATTCCTGTTACCCACTGAAAGTCCCCCCCTCCCCCTGCCCATTTTCTTCTTAATATTTAAGATTAGGAATTTATACTTTATCTTAGGGCTGCTCGATTATGGCAAAAATGATAATCACGATTATTTTCACTGAAATTGAGATCACGATTATTTGACGATATTTATTTCGTCCGCCAGAGCTTATATTATTTTTTTACATGCTGTAGTGCCATTTGTGGGAGCATTTCAAGTTGCTATACATCAATACAACTGTTATAGCCCATATTTTAATAATGTGTATGCATTAAGTCCATAGTAACTACATTAATTGCAAAAAAGTGCAATAAACTACAAAAAAATTGAAAATCGTTTTTGTTTTTACATATATTTCTACTTGGAGAAATTTAAGAGGTTTATCCCTCAAAACTTTAAATACAAAAAAGTTGCAAAAAATAGTTTACAACAACAGGAAATTTATTTTGAGTGTCTTCATAGTTTTATTTTTGGAGATACAGCAATTTTTATATACTGCAGGAAAAACAAAAAAACAATCCTATGATGCAAATTTGCAAAGAATGTGCATGTGCATCAAAATAAACTATTTCCAGCAGTGCAATTCTAAGGCCTACAAGTAAAAAACTAAATTTTCCGCAAAAATGACGTCACTTGCGATAGTTCACGTTGATGTCTTTTTCAATGTGGGAAGTGTTAAGAACAGCTGATCGGATCGGCAAAGTGTTTCTGGAATATTATGTTTTTGTTCCTGCAAGCTCTTTTTATGCAATTTTTGCAAAGCTATATGTGGAAGGAAACCGTGACCGAGGACAAGCTGATGGCATAAGATGTAAGTGCAACTCCTCTGGTTTCATATGGAAAAAAATTGATTGTGCTAGCTTAGCGTTCAGGTTCTACAGGGATTTAAAAATAGCTACACAAAACGAGCATGCTGCTCTGACCGGCTTTAAAGGTTTAACAATAACAATGTATTGAATAATGACTTTAAAAAATAATATAAAATAGTGTGCAAATACTGATAACAGTGCAAATGTTTGCAATATAAGAAATAAATGAAAAATGTGAACTTTGCAGTGTTGCTCTGTGGTGCAGCTACGACACCATAGCAAAGTTTACACACTGTGTCTACTTGATCCACGTCTGACTCTGCGAACCCATAATGTTTCCACACCACTTAAGTTTTGTTTTTTTTTACCTCTCTTTTCAACCAACGGCAGTCACTCTCCTGTCCAAATAACTTCTGCTTAGCTTTCCGAGCTTCCCTCGGGTCCTCTTAATTGTTGTGACGCGTGTTCGAAATGCAGAGCAGTGCGCTTGATTTGCCACATGGAGCAGCGCGAGAGTAAAGCATGAGGGAGGGGCTAATAATCGGCTCAGTCATTTTTAATGATCGTTGAAAGCCCAGATCGTAATCGTGATTAAAATTCGATTAATTGAGCAGCCCTACTTTATCTTTAAGTTTATTAGGGAGTTTAACATTACATACAAACTGTTTTTTAAAGTATTTTCATTCTCTGTACGATATTACATCTTGATCAAATCCAAATGTAAGTAAAAATGTAATCTCAGATGAAATTATTAACAGCAGTCAAACTCAGTTACAGATTTTTATTTCAACAAGTCAAAAACAAAACAAAGAAAACATTTGAGTGTATTTACATCACGCTGTGAAAGCAAACCGCTTGACTTCCATTTGACTACAAAAAGACATACTACTTTTTTTCTTTACATGTAGGAAAGAGAAGAAGAAAAAAATCTAAACTGTACAATATGTAAATCTCTATAAATGCCTGGTAAAAATAGCGGTCAAAGTGCTGGTGCAAAATACAGAGCTGTAACAACACTGACATTGTTTTTTGGCAATACAAACTTACATCATGCAAAAAAAAAAAAAAAAAGAAAAAAAAAGGACAAGATAACAATATTTTTCAAATCTTACAAAGGAAAAAAAAATTCATCAACTGACTCAAAGACTGTATGCAGTGATTAGATTTCTGTGACTGTTCTTAAGTATTTACTTGTGAAAATTAAACTTTTCAAGCTTTAAATGTGCCTGTTACTGAAATAGACATTTTAGGAATCCTGCAAAATGGCAGATGCCAGCATGTTAGCATTTCGTTGTCTGCTAAATGACTAACAGCTTCACAAAGATGCATGGAAAAGGACACTTCAGATTTATGTGATTTAGATAACTATTTTAAGTGGTCGCAGAATTTAGCTCAATGTTTACATCACATCACTGAATAACTTAAAACAATAAACACCCAAACAGCCTGTCTGCTAATATTTGTGAGCTACTGTGGCTAGCTTGCATATTACCAGTTAGATAACACAGCTAAAAGGATAATTAACTGACTAACAAAGAGATGTAGAAAGGAAAAGTACTGATGTTCTGTGGTTAAACTGCTTTAACAAATACACATGATAAAATGGTTATATAAAAGCAGTAAATATATCAAGAACATGATAAGCATGCTCACTCTAATATATTATGAACACAACCAGAACAATCTGGCTAAGCCTACACAGCTAATTACTGGAGCCAGCCAACATGTTAGCAGTTAGCCTACCTGCCACAATAGCTCACGGACTAATAGAGCAGAGTCAGTTGGTTGAAAAAAATAAAATAAAATAAACCTCACCCTTTAAACCATTCTGCTTGCTAAGGTTAAGATATGAATGTGTGTTTTATTAAGTATTGTGTGCTAGCACTCTGACATGTACCTTTTTTCCTGGGGATATTAATATACTAACGGGTAAACACACGACTAACATGCTAATAATTTACTGCTAATCCCTAATTGACAATAACAACCAGCACTGATAGCTCTTACAGAGGTGTTCACTGAAGCTCTGGTGCTAGGTTTTAACATTCAGCTAACATATCTTAATATTATTGCAACGCTTTCCAACCAAAAGACAATAGCATGAGATATTATGTTAGCGTGCCATATATAGCGTGTAATTTTTTTTAACGAATAAAACTATGGCTGTTGATCTGAAAGCCCATTTAATGCTTTAATAACCTTTAATGCAGTTTGTTTTTTGGCTCCTAAATACTCAATTACTGATGCTGTACAATGAAAAGTGTGATCTCAATTGAACATCAAAAAAAATAGAAGTGCTTGGAAAGAACTGAGAGAACCAACTACAGTGTAAAAAAAAAAAAAAAAAAAAAAAAGATCTGAACCTTCAAGCAGAAGTTTGTAATGAGAGAAAAACCTGAAAGACTTCCCTACAAAGCACTAAGCACTGTTCCAGCACAGGGTAGGTGTGAACTGGTGTCAGTATTTACCTTTCTATTTCCATTGCTCCACCCTACATCGATAACTGTACTAGTCCTTTCAGAGTTTAAACCTCTGCTCACTTTTATGTTTACTACTGGTGTTATAAAATACTACCTCGTGAAAAATAACCCACAGCCGAAAGTTACCAGTAGAAACTGGGGTGATTTACGTGAAAAGAAAAAAATAATTCCAGACAGAGCCAGCAGGTCTGTTGTTTCTAGAGATATCCCTGTTTTTGTTTTTTGTTTTTTAATTTTGTGGACTATTAGTGAAAGGAGCAAGTTGGAAATAAAAAGGATAAAAGAAGTGGAAAAACAGTCCCTGCAGTTAGAAAAGGCACAAAGGTAAACGCTAAAACACTAATAAACTGGAAAGCTATCAAGTACTAGTCATATTTTTTCTTTAGGATCCTCAGGAAGCTCATCAAATGCATTAACCATCCAAGTAAAACAGGCCTTTGTTACAACCCTTGAAACCTCAGAGGTCTCAGACTTTCTGGTACCATCAACAAACCTGGTTCCCAGCAGAGTCCTTGGAGAAAGTTTAATACGTTTGAACCTTCAGCTACTTCACGTGCATCAAATACTGTTCAACTCAGCAAGGCTCCAACTTCAGCAAAGACGCTCATGAGATCTTTGATCAGCACTTCGGCGTCCTGATGGGAGGCACTTTGGCATTGGCATTTGGAATTTCCAGAACCGTAATACCTACGGATACAGTGACTGGAGTAACAGTTAGTCAGCAAAAGAAATCAAATTAGTCAAGTTTTATGGCTTTTGTCACACGAAAATTGCTTGTTATTGGATGTAATTTATGAAATAAATTCTAGACTGATAATGGGCTGAAGGTTTAATTCAAAAAGGAAAGTCATTAATAGCTGAAGGCCTAGACCTGAAAAGGCACACCTGACGAAGCATCGCAGCATATGATGCAGGTTTTATGGTGCCACCAGGAGTTCTTGGACTTGAACTCAAGATTGAGTCAAGTAGTGGAGTGAAGTTAACTGATAACGTGATGTTACGGACAGAACGAGCATTTCTGTGCTGCCACGCTCATCAGTCCGTTTTTGCTCTGCAATAAAATAAAACTCTGTTCCTAGTATCTCAGTTTCATGCTTTCTGTAGCATTTAAACCGCCATCAAACCGATGATCGTCATTAGAAAATGCCAGAAAAACAAAAATAAACATGTCTCTCTGGCTCCAAACAGTTCGTGCATACAGCGGTAAACGCTCAAAGCTTTCTGTGATCTCAGAGGATCCAGAGTTGTTCAGTAAACCTCATCGACTGCAGAAGATCCGCTGGCTGCAGTGAAACTGATGTTCTCGTTGATCAGCATTAATGTAGGCAGAGTCAGAGCTCCAGAGTCTCTAACGTGAACTCGGAGGGTTGGCCACTCTTTCTGTTTGACTCTTTTGCTCAGTTAATGAAACCAGACGGGCTGCTAGTCAGAAAAAGATCCAGGGTCAGACTCGCAGTCGGTCATCTTGGCGTGACCTCCGGCATCACGGTGGGCAGGTGGATGGGCGGGCACGAGTCCCTGTGTCTCAGCTTGAACATCAGCTGCTCTTTTTCCTGAGAAAGCTTCTGGTTGGATGCTACCTGCCTCTCCAGCGCCACCTTCAGGTCTTGCTGCTCCTTCGATAGCTGCCTGAGAACAGGAGGAAAGGGAAAATTATTTGAGAAAGGACAAGGTGGTTGGGGACCTCTGTTACGTCTTTATGTTTCCTAGAAAACGGAGCAACAGACTGCACTGATCCAAGGATACTGATTTGTTTCGGCTGCTCTGCCTCACAGATTTTAAACTGGTGCTCAAAGTTGTTTTTAGAACAAATCTTCTTTAGCTTGTGACACTTGGAGTGGATGTAAACACATTTCGTAGCTCTGAAAGCTGAAACCTGCAGTACTTCAGCATAAAGTAAAGTTAATGTAAACAGAGATCAGCTGATTCTGAGAGGGTCAGGTGGGAACTTTGCTCAGGTTTGTCTGGTTTTATAAGAAATTACTCTTCTCTAATATTAATGAGGTTTTTCTGAGGGTTGAATCTGAAGTTAGATCAGTTACTATCACTAAATGTGTTGCTCCTTTAGCTTCAAGAAATGCACCTCCTTATATTAAACTGTTCTAACACCAGCCCATTTTGACTGAAGCGCTCCTGCAGGAAGATGTTCCGTCCAGCAGGTGGCAGCACACTCATGCCTCTGCTCTGCTTTCTTCACTCTATTAAATATTCAGGCACGTACTGAATGAGAGTCTGGCAGTTGTCTATCCGGACCCTCAGGTCCTCGTTCTGCTGCATGGTGTGAACGATCTGGTCCTCCAAAGCCAAATTCTTCTCCACCTGAAAATCATGAGACGAGCATGAAGACGAAGAACGTCGCGGAAAGAACGAGCCCCACAAACACAAGGAAACGTAAAGACATTAAATGTAACTGAACAGGAATGAAATGGAGTTTGAGGTCAAAGTTCAGGTTTTCTGATACAAAAACTATAGCTGACAATAAAAAAGAAGAGCAGCTCCTGCACATCTGAGAAAACTCAGATCATTTCCCATGAAACACAGCTCGCTCTAACACTCAGCATGTATCTGGTGTCTGTAGCTTCATCACGTCCACATCAGCTTCGGCGTCATCGTACGGACAGGTGACGTAAAAGCTTCACGCCTGCAGAAACTCTTTAAACATCATCACGTACCAGCGTGTCCATCTGCTGCAGCTTCCTGTTCTGCTCCTGCACGCGCTCACTCTTCATCTCAATCACAAACACCAGGGACTCCTGCTCAGACTCCCAGAATGCACCTGGGCTCCCGTGAGCCTAAACAGGATATTAAAGAGTTTTAATATTGTAGTTACAGGTGGTTTAAATTGATTTAACTTCAAACACAAGTTTAACTTTAATTTTATGTAAACACACACACACACACACACACACACCTGTATATTCCTCTGCAGGTCCTTCTTAAACATCGATTCTTCGACTCGTCTCTTCAGCTCGTTGTAAACCTGCAGCTCTGCCTTCAGCTCCTCCACTTTAGCCTGCAAAAACAAAACAAAAACACTTAATTCAGCTTCTTCCTGGTTACTGAATACATGAAACATCAACACGCTAACATCCAGAACAGCGCCCCCTACTGGAGTTCTCCGAGGGTTTCTGCAGGTATGTTTAACACTGCTGCTTACAGAAACGAATTCAATACCTTCAGTCCCAGAAGGGGCAAAATATACTCAAATATGTCCATGCAAAACCTTTGAAGCCTCAAATTCACACAATTTAAAAGGATCACCAGAATTATTAAACAGATTATTACTGTTGTAATTTACTGCTGTTTCTCTTTTTTCCCCCTAGAACAAACTGGATTCAGTGTTTTAAAAAAAATCAAATAAAAACACTCATTCAGCTCATTGCCATTAGCAGGTGCCTGTGTGGTTCTCCCATACAGTTTATGCAGTTTAATAACCAAGCTAACTGACGTTATTTGATGACTTAGCACTAAAAGCTAAGCTCATACCGAGGCTTCCAAACACAGAGTCTAATACATACAGACAAACATGGAATCTTTTATATACAGGCTATGTCTTTAACTTTAAGCTCGAATTAGTGAAACTGAGGTCTGTATCATACAAACGATCTCCGCTCTCACCGTTACTTCACATATTTGTTCTTTTCATCAGCTACAAATACTTGAAATTACAATTACCGCTTTTACCAAGTGCATCAACTGTGGGAACCATATCTTTTAAAATGTAGACTGTTATAAGAGCTTCACTAACACTTAATAATTAATGGGTAAAACAAAACAAAATTACTCACACACAAACAGGAAACGCAGACTTTGTGAGATAAATCAAGAATGAAATTAAATCTAGTCGTTAAATACAGAATTTCATTTACATTCTCGGCTGATTTTCAGACTGTATTAACAGACACAAAAACACTGCTCGTCGTTTCCACGTTTACCTTGAGAACGTTTTCAGCCGCCTGAAACTTTTCTGTCAGTTGATTTTTCTCGTGCTCGTTTCTCCTCTGCAGCTCTGCAGGAAACAACACAAACTCGGTTTATAGTCCCAGCATCACATGACCTCAAACAGGCACATGTAGACCATAGCTAAGAAGTTTGGCGAAATGTTTTTAACATCTAACAAGACTCATACAGGATTACTTTTTAAAAGTGGCTTCACTTGTGTTTGTCGGGTTCTTTTATCTATAACAGATATTCTAATTAGACAAGAAAAAAGAGACAAAAACAACCACAAAGACACATAAAATGACCAAAAGGAGACTAAAAATGACTTCAGGGTGACAAAAGAAATGAGAATCCAGTCTGCTTCTTAGTCATTTCCCGCTTCTTTGACCCTGGGGGTCTCTCTGCAGGAGGGGAAGTCTGTGGTCCCATAATCACAACTCGTTAAACAAATACAGCAGATATAAGTGTTGACTCTCCAGCCATCTGCTGTGCATTACCTTCCACGTGCCTCTCGTGCTCCTCAGTAGCAGATTTACTCTTCTGTTCATGCAGGATGTTCAAATCGGCCGTCGTCTCCGTTTTCACCTGGAAGTCAGGACAGATTCAGTTTAATAAAGAGGAAAATAATGAGACAGTTGGAGGGCAGGCGTCAATAAAACAGGACACATGAAGTCCCAAAAACCTGCTGTGTTTTACAAAGAAACTTGACTGGTTTCTGTGCTCTTTTAATCACTGACATCTTTTTAAAAAGTCTATTCACTAGTTTTCTTCTTTTTTAAAATCTTCTTTGGCAGAACACAGAAACGTGTTCTTGAGGGATGCCACCTTATTAAAGATGGCATCCCTCAAGGCACTATTTTTGGTCCTCATTATTTTCAGCATCACAACACTTTGAGTCTATATTTCATAAGCACCATATTCAGTATCACTCTGTATGCAGATGACAGTACTACCTGCTGTACCTAAGAGTTCCTACTCACTGAAAAACCTCTTCGGCTGTTAATTTCTGGATGGTAAAAAAAAAAAAAAAAAAAAAAAAACCCAAAACAGAGAACACTGTTTATTTTCAATCAACAATGAAAATCAGTGATTCCAGATAATCAGGTCAGTAATCAGAAGAACATCTCACCTTATCGAGGATGCTCAGTACGAGGCCACACAGTTCTTCATCACCATGGTCTTTCAGTAACTCCACCCTCTCTGGGTTCCCATTGGCCTCCCTTAAAATCCTCAGCTGCCACTCAAACCGCTCCAACTGCTTCTCCAGACAGACGTCCGGCTCACCTGACGCACGTTTACCTGCCAACCGGCACAAAAACATGACCTTAAGTTACAAACATGCTTTAGAGCAGAGGTTCCCAAAGTGTGGGGCCCGCCCCCTAGGGAGGGGGGGGGAGCGCAGTCATTGCAGGGGGGCGCGGTATGAAAAGAAAAAAAAAAGAAAAAAAGAATGCTTGGACACTGCTAGCTTAATGGACAGGGTTTTGACGGGGCTCCCACACAAACGCAAAGTAGTAGATGAAGCACACCGCCCTCTTCCGGCAGAGAGTGGAACTACAGACACCACCATGTTCAGGTAGAGAGTGGAACTAAAAACACACCGCCCTCTTCAGGCAGAGAGCGGAACTACAGGCATTATAGGTTGACTAATGTTTTGGCTGCCGTGACAGCATTTTCCCAGCTTTTATGATGAATTTTATATTAAAAAAAATATTTCAATAGAAAGACTGAAGAAATTTTTTTTCGTTTCTACTATTTTTACCTATCAATCTCCTTACGATTAATCAGAATCTGCGTTGGAAAAGCCACACTAAGTTCATAGTTTGTATGTCCTGTTTGTTAATGTGTTACTGAAGCTGTGAAGCACTTTGCAAATTTGTTTTTATGAAAAATATTGTAACGTTTTTCAGGCCTTCTAAACTTCACTTTTCTTGACTTTAATTTCATACTTTTTAATGACCGTGGGAATCATGAAAAAATGTTCTCTCAAGGTCTAAAGCTGAAGTTCATCCTTGCAAGAACACACGGTCATGAATCACACCTGTATGCAGGAAGTGTTTCTCACTGCAGTTCTTATTTCAACCCGTTGATTACAGCACGGACGTGCAGACACACGATCTGTTCATTCAGTTTCAGTGACGTCTTCAGTTTGGATAAACCCGATCACATTTCAGCTGTCACAAACACAACGAAGGTTATCATTAACAAAACAGTCAAAAACAAGCTGCCACATATTTTAATACCAGGAGCCAACGGGGCTTTCAGGCCTTACTTAATATCTGTATTTTTCTAATAATCCCAGTTCAAATTCAGGCGCAAACAGGTCGGAGCCTGTCTGATGTTTAGACAAAGACCAGCTTTACTTTGATTTGAGTTTATTCACAAGGTCCTGCAGCAGCATGTAAACACAGAAAAATGAGACCCGACGGAGTTCAGAGGAATAAAGTCGCATTTTTAAAGCTTTAAAATCCACGTGGAGACAATTTAACATGAGAGGAAGAGAAGATTTAAACTAAAACTCAGAGAGCTGAAACAGTGAAATTTTCAACAACAAAAAAAAAAAACATGAATAAATGAATGAATGAATAAATGTGCAAATATGCTGTTTTTAAGGTGAACTTCCAGCTAGTGATTCACAGGATGACGACACGTCTTCCTCCATCGCTGCAGTTTAAACGAGCGGCTCGTAAACAGGAGGAAATGAGGGTGCAGCGAGCGTCAGCGGTGAATCAAACCTTCAAAGCAGCTGCTTGATTCAGTCACTCTGATAAAAACAGTGTGAGGATGATCGTTCAGAGCTCGTTTGTCACTGCTGGGAAACTGGAGCTCGTAAAAATGTGAATATTGTCTGTTTTCATAGGACCGTCACATGATTTGGCTGAGTAAAGCCACACACTGGAAAGCTGAACTGAAACATGAGACATATGGCACTACGTCATGTTAAACTCTGTAGTTTTATTCCATTTCATAGTTTTAAATCTTTTCATTAATAACATAAAAATATTTAATAAACCTAAAACAAGAATAATGAATAAGTCGAGCTTTGTTATTTGACGTAGATTAATTTCATTTTTCTGTTAAAAAGGTCACTTTTTTCCTGTTACTGCATTATTACATCCATTTCTATGGATTTGATTCTATTTAAGATGATTCTGCCTTTTTTGTGACATTTTATCTGGCTGACCGATGCAGGATTTTTAAGGCTAGTACCAATAATATTTAACTCATTCAAAGTCAGATATATGGGCCAATATTTAGCATAAAACATATTTGTTATGTGTAATCATTTGTAAGCCCTTAATATAAAATGGTAATGCAGTTTAAAGAAATTGTGGATTACTTGTTTACTCCAACCAGCTGGTTGTTGTTTGCTCCAAACAAGAGTTACCAGCTGGGAAGTTGCACAGCGCCCTCCGGTGGGCAAACTATGCAGCATCACTTGTAACAGGTTTGAAGGGTGTTTCTACAGTCTCTACTTACATTTTTCATTTTCATTCATCAGCCATTATTAAAACTGATACGGCAAGACTTAATATTGGCGAATATATTGGGCAAACTGTCTTTATTCTATTTATTTTGGGGGTTTTTCTTTACTAGCGGATTGTTTTTAATTTAATTTGATGTACTCTTTTGTCCATGTAAGTATTTTAAATTTGTGAATGACTTTTCTTCTTTTTAATTTACTTTAAATTGTTGTTTAGCCCTCTGAACTCTGCGTTAAAAGTGCTATCAGATAAATTCTCACTGCTGATCTGCAATGTACTCCAGGGTGTACCCAACTTCTTGCCCTATGATGGGATCTCCCTGAACCCTGAACTGGATAAATGGAAGAAAATAGATGACTGACAATAAGTCTGGGTTTAAAGAGAACTTTTTGAAAACTCTTATATAAAAAAAAAAAAAAAAACATCCATGAACTTGTTTTATGGATGCTTTTTTCATTGGTGACAAGCATGTTTAGATTCCCTGTTACTGAAGCGTAAAATAACGCTTACATAAAATAAACGCGAGGCTAAGACTAACAGGCTAAGTGTCCGGCTACGAGGCAGCGAAAGCAAGAAAAATGTTAATAATCTGCTCCAACTGATGGATGTGTCTGAGGTGGAGACATCTGTCCTGCATAAACAGAACTAGCCTAAACCTTCGACCCAAATAAGGAAAAAGAAACACAGTAGCATAAAATCAATGCTATGCTAAAGGCTCCGTTAGCATTCGACCTTTAAACTGTCAGGTAAAAAACCTGAACAGGTAAAACTGTAAGACGTGTTCTGTTAGAGGGAGATAAAGGTGTCCTAACAGGTGTGAACAGACACCTGTAACGTTCTGGTGATGATGTCACTTCAGTTTCTGTTTATTTAGGAAAGGCCAGGAAGCATGACTTCTTTCGTCTGTCATGCAACAGATTTATCTGCGCACAGGCTCATTTTCGTCTGCAGCGCCTGGCAGCTTGATGGCTCATTAAAAAAAAGCCTTAGCATAAACTAAGATGGCAGTTTGTTATGTATGAAATGGTCAGAGCTCTTTTCCAGCAAGTTCTGAGGTGACTCGAAGGTTTTCCCGTTCCAGGAGTGTCCTGGCTGTGGCCTGGGGACAAGCCCAAAACACCGCGCAGTACAGGTGAGCATGGGATCTACTCTGACCTCCTCCCGAATGACCAAGTTCCTCACCCTCTTTCTAAGCGAACCTTATTTATTTTTTTAGAAAAAAAAGAGGATGAAACCAGTCATATATCAGCTGCTTATTTTCACTGGAAGTGTACAGAAGCAGAATTACAAAAATCTGTGTCACCATCTAAATACCAGCCCATTTACGGAGAAGAACACGCTGTAATTATCACACATGCATTTATCCCACCAAAAACAGAAACGAGAACTTCTATAGAAACAATTCTGTGACATCACTCAGAGAGGAAGAGGTCGGGTCTTTTTCCTCAGAAAAAAAAGGAGTCTCTGTACTACTAAAATATGAAGTATGACTCTACGCAACCACAGCCACATTACAGCAGAGTGAAAGTGAAACCTCTCATCATCAGTCAGACTGATTCTCATGACATTAGGTTCAGAAAAACAAGAGAAGCAAACAGGAAGCGAAAGAAGAGTGAAGAGGAAACCAGTCTGCAGCACAAAATATACTCACCTTCATCATCCTGGCGGATGTTCGCCTTCTGAGTCTTCTCTCCTTTCTTGCCTTTGCTTTTCTTCTGATAAGACAAAAAGGAGACGTTGCAGTAAATAAACAGAGGTTCAAATTCCTCTTAATGAACATGTATTATTAAAAATAATCAGAGAATGGCATCAAACCTCTGGGATACTGACTTAAGTAGCAGTTTCAGCTGCACTAGACGGGCAAGAACGGGAACCCCCAAAACAGGAATGATTTCACAGCTGGAGCCCACTCACATCTTCTCCCAGCTAACATTGTGTGACTTCTTTTCCCCTAGTTTTGCATTTGGGAAGTGTCAGTGTAGCTACTGATAGCATGAGGCGATACCTGCACCCTGCAGGGGTTACACAGGTAGTCCATCTCCACATGTCATTAACAGGTGTGCCTCCCAGCACAGTCTCAGGAGCGTGGAGGAGACTCCTGGAGACGGGCAGTTACTCTGGGAGCTGAACAGGGCGGCAGAAGGTCCTAAACCCATCAGCAGGGCTCATGTCTCCTTTGTGCGAGGAGCAACAGGATGAGCACTAGGGCTGAACGATATATCGCATTTGCGATAATATCGCGACATGATCAAGTGCAATTTTCTAACCGCAAAGGCTGCGATTATACTCTGGACATGTCCAAATTCATGGGCTGCATCCTCCTGAGGCCGCATTTGTAGACCGATTACGTCACAGCGACGCGCCGAAGGCTGTCCAAATTACTACCATATCCCAGAATTCATAGCGCGGCCCAGCCAAACTCCAGTTTCCAGCAATGGCGGCCGCTACTAAGTTTTAAAATTACTCATACTAATCTTTCTGGGTCACAAAATAAACTTTTAACATATTTTCAGGCGAGAAAGTAGTTGTGTAAACATCAAATATCTGCTCGGTTTATCAAGATATCCCATATTTGCAAAAGTGCTTCGACGTTTTCAGAGGCGTCTGCTACCCACCAGCTCGACAGCTAGCCGGGAGCTCGAGGGTTACTGATGCGGCCGAGAACGGCACAACTCCCGGCACATCATTTTCAGATCACCGCGGAGTTTCGCTGCTCGGGTTAAACGTAATAGACAACCTAAAAATGTTATTGTTGGGCTTTTTTCAGTGTTTTGTTTGTTCGTGAGTAAATCGGTTTGGCTGAGATTAAAGTTATTAGATTAGATAAAATAAAACTTTATTAATCCCCCGTGTGGGTTCCTCCTTGGTTTTCACACAGCTGACTAAACGTCAAACAGAAAACTTATTAAACAGAAGTATGAGACAGTCGAGAATTTACACCAGTGTCTGGTTATATTTTAGATAGCAAGAAGCAGACGGCCGAGTTTATTAAACTCCACCGAGACAGCGGTGACGCTAATCAGAACTAGACCGTCCAATTTCACGCCTTTAAATTTTAAAGGCGTGTTTGTGTGTGTGTTTATACAATTGCTATTATGTTTGCACTTTATGTGTAATGTTACTGACTGCAGAGATCAGTAAGATGTGTGTATTTTTTATTTATTAGTTTTATTTATTTAATATTATTTTTTAATTGAATGACTGTCTAGTAGTTCACAGATGTCGAAAAACTGAGTGTGGTAAAGCCACTGATTTTGTTTATGTATATTTCTGCAATCTGCACATTGTACTGACTTTCATTTTAATGTTTACACCAGGGTTCCTTGTCAGCACTTTATGCTCAGATGTTTGTAAGCTAAAAATAAACTATTGTGTATGTTCAAATATACTGTTGTGATTGAAGAAGTTAAATAAAAATGTCAGTCATCAATTCATGCATCACCTCATGTCATCATAACAGAGGTCTGTCTTCCAGGAAAGAACAGTTTAAAATTAATGTAATATAGTATTGGCCATACTATATGATGTATTGCTTGTCTTTGTTTAATAATACAGAAGACAAAGACCTTAAAAAATAATCGCATATCGCATCGCAATCGCAATATTGGGGCAAAAAAAATCGCAATTAGATTATTTTCCATAATCGTTCAGCCCTAATGAGCACCGCCAGAGCTACAAAATGACCTCCAGCAGGTCACTGGTGTGAACGCCTCTGACCACATGATGGTGAGGTGGAAGAGAAATGCTGAGCAACTCATGAGAAAGGAAGATCTGAAACACTTTGAGTTTAAAGAAACCCGAGTCAGGGAAGGTTTGAGCTTTTGATGTACACTACCACCTGTCCAGAGATGAGCTTTGATAACATCCCATAATAATTAGACATGAAGTGAAGTGTTACGATCTGACCGAGTCCAGGTAACTAACTGGAGCAGGGAGTTTGTTATGAAAGCGTCTCGTTAGTGTCCACATGACTGGCGCTGAAACTTTCCCTCTTTTCTTTGTGTGTTACATAACTTCAGCTGCTGCAGGACAACAGACGGCTGTTCCTGCTGCTGAAAACCAAACGACCTGCAGCCGCTCGGGGCCTGCACAGAGACGATCCACCACCTGGGGCAGGTCTGAATCCCAAAAGAAAGATTAAAAAGACTTCAGATTGTGACAAGGTGTTGGGTGAGGAGCTACAAAAATATAACAAACGATTCAACATTAACACGAATGAAGTGCTTTTAATGTAAAAACCTGCAGCTGCACCTGGAAAAGGTGGAGCAGACAAACAAAAGGATCAAGTGATTTACTGAAAGCCTTCTTAAAAACTTCTTAAAAAGAACATAATCTAACTTAAACCAGTTTGACTGTTCTACCCTCTGAAGTATGAAACCATGAGAGGACAATAAAGGCTTTTATTACGCACTTAAGATAACTGAAGTAGAGCTTAATCCAACAAGACATAAGCTGATATAAAATAGATAAACGCATGTTCTGACTATGGAATAATTACACTGACAAGCTTCTAGCTGTTCTTCTGCCCATTATTATTACGACTAAACTTCAAGTTATTATTCTAATTTCAATGTCTCCCTCCATACTAGAGGAGAGCTTTGAGAGCCAGGCTGGGGTGCAGGAAGGTTGTGGGAGGGGCTTCAGAGGGAGAGTGGCGGTGGGGCCAAGTGAGTCTGGGTTTACAGCGAGAGGAGCAAAGATGTAATAAATAAAAATTTAAAAAAAACAGATGTTGCTTCTAGATGGGAAAAAAGAAGCCAGCGTAGAAGTGACTTAAACATGCTTTTTATCTGAAGGCCACCAGATGGCGACAGACTCTGTAAACACGCCCCTGCTGAGTTTACGGACTCCGTCACTCGTTTCGAGTCATACTGAATTTTAAAAAAATATATACGTTTTGTAAATCTTGTTTAAACCCGTTTCAAAATACAAGATTATCTGTGGTATGGAAACACCAAGTACTCATCACCAGTCATTAGCTAACAGTCAGAGCCAGCCTTCGCAATCACATTTGGTTTTTGGATGGCGATCGCAGAAACGCGCAACTTGAGAAATTCAATTCACAACAGCTGCCTTAGGGCGCTTTATGAGGTAAAGACTCTACAATAATACAGAGAAACAGAGAAAGCCCCAACAATCAGACGTCCGCCCTGACCAAGCATTTTGGCGACAGCGGGAAGGAAAAACTCCCTTACAACAGGAAGAATACTCTGGCAGAAGGGAGGGGCGGCCATCTGCCACGACCCAGTGGTGATGGGAGGAAGACACGCTGTGACATCACGTCCAGCATGAACTGTGGAAACAGTCACCTGCAGGTGAAGGTGCATGTGTGCCTTCACAATCTGGCTGTAAATCCTTGTTTTTTTTTCTTAAGGTCCATTAAAAAGACTTTCCCTGTTTTGAAGCATCTGTGTGCAAATACTGAACCCCTGTTTTCCCGCAGCATCTGTATGACAGTCATCACTGGATCTGTCAACGTAAACCGCCGTAAATCTTTCAGCAGCTCACAGGAAGCCAGCATCACTTCAGCGAGAGGGGAAAAAAAGGAACGCCGAAAACTCGTTTATCCCATTAAAGAAAGAAAAATATCGATCAGGATACACGCAACTCATTACTTAACCAGCATTGTTCAATCCCAGCAACACACACACACACACACAAACAAACTCTTGCATAAGTTAGGCGTGTATCCAAACACACACTGAAATGCTTACTGTATTGCCTCACACCATCTTATTGCTCAAACACTGAGGCCAAACAATCACGCCCTAACACAAACACACACACACACACACACGCACACACACACACGCTATATAAACACTTCAAACTCTGCTCTGCAAACTGGACACCCTCTTTATTTAAACTCGGAGCAGAAACAATAAATATCTCTGGCTCAAACACGTCGACGTGGACTCAACCTGAGGAGGAGGAGGAAGGTGGTGGTGAGGAGAAGCATATGTTCCTGCAGGCGTTGTGGAGGCCCTCACTTTTTAAAATGGCCATAAATCAGAAGCGAGATTCCTCTCCTGTGTTTAAACAACACTTCACCTCGGAGAAAAACCTGCCTGCAGAGAAACAGAGGCCTGGTTTCACGGAGCAGAGACCAGACTCTGCTCCCGAAACCTCCACCGCGAGGAAAAAACACTGATTAACAAGTTTGGGTTAAACTGCAGCAACTGAACAGCCGAGCGAGTAAACGATGAAATGCTGAAATGGTCTCTGTGCCATGAACAATCCCACCGGACATCCTCAGAATCAGCTGTTTTCTAAAAAAGAATTTTAGTTTATTCAGTGAAGCCGAGCAAAACTTTACCTTCTCGCTGTGAAGACTTTCAAAGTTTCACACTTTTTAAAGCTTTTTTGTTTAGCCTCCCTGCGACTAAAGAAGCCTACATGATATTTATAAGACTAGAACACATTTAAGCTCTGCTAAAACCAGGTTCACGTCCACTCTAAACACTAAACCTGGTTTCTGTTTTTTGACACCGACTCTGAGCATCAGCACGAAGGATCCATCAGAGCAGGGTGTTTGATCTGATCTCTGATAAATCACTGGAGCAAACTTTAAAAAGTGCATTCTGGGTAAACTTTCATCACCACGTGGCGGTGTAGCGTGGTGTGTGCTTAGAACAAGTGAGAGCAGATGAAAGGTCTCCATTTAAAAGATAAGTCAGCTGGAGGTCAGGATGGAGCTGCTCCTGCTCACACAGCGAGAGGTGGAGCGGCAGGTGGTTGCAGTGTTAGCAGTGATGCAGGTTTGATGTCACTGGTAGTAACCAGGAGAATGAGGGTGTGGATGAAAGCAGATGACATCAACTTCCTCTGGCGGTTGGCATAGTTTAGAAACAGGGAGAGGAGTTCAGAGGTGCCTCCTAAAACCTGGACCCCACACCTCAAAGTACTCCTGAACAGTTTACTAGTTATACTTTGTTTACTACTTCCCGTACATACTGCCCTCTATCGGCTTTTTCTTACAGAGCACCGCGGTAACACGCTACTAAAGCGCAGCATCTGTTTTGAGAGACAGAAGTGACAACAACTCATCCAATTAAGACACAGCCAGAGTATTTCATAACTTCACAAAATTCTTTTTAGATCACTTATAACGGTTTATTTTGTGGGGTTTTCTGGGAAAAAGAGAAGATGTTTAAATTCTGTGTAGATAAAAACAGAATCCAGATATTTGTTATTCCTTCTGACATTTCTACCAGTGGTTCAAAGCTGAATTCATCAGTATTCATTAGTTCCTGTTATTTTAACTCATGTGGTGAACTGATAGTTTTACTGCACAGAGGTTACACAGAGGGGGAGCAGAAACCGAACAAGCAGAAGTGCGTTCAGGTATTCGAGTTTTAAGCTTCGAGTCCTGCCAACTCTTATTTCCAAAACATCTTCCTCCACCCACGTTACTCTTCTCCTGTCATCTTTAAAACAGACCGTCTGCTCTGTCTGGAGTCCAGACGGTGGAAAACTGTAACCTCTGAGAACCGCCACACCATCTGTTGGTAGAAACAACTGGACGGGTGCGAACGAGAAGACCAAAGGTGAGAAACAAACTGCACGCAAGCAGAGCAGCAACACGAGCGGCGTTAATAGTCAGAGGTTTGAATATATTTGAATAGAGCTGCAACAGCTACTGACATGTTTCCAACAATCACAGCTGTGGATTCACCACGAGGCCTTCACGCGTGTTTAGGATTAAAGATTTTATAAGATTCAGTCTGAGAAGCCTCTCTGACCCACAGCGAGGAGCGGCACTCATTACTGTTATAAAAACCTTTACAGGTCAAAGAAAATAAATAAATAAATAATCAAAATCACCTGATCAACAAGCTCAAAGGTCCAGAAAAATGTCCTTTCAGCTGTTTCCCTCCACCACCCATCACAAACCAATAAACACATTCAACTTTACTGTTGTCAGGCAGAAGCACTCTGGTTTAATCAGCCACCTTTACATGCATCAGATCTCTTCTCTGTGTCCGAGGCTACAACGAGTCGATTAAAAGGCTCAGTGGTTACTTTGTATCCAACTTCTTTAGAAACATCTCCTCTGGCTGCTCCACTCCGTGTGTGAGGAGGTGCACACGCAGCGAGACAGAGCAGAGAAAGGAGCAACTAACTAACTTAACTTATTTTACTTATAAATCTAGTTTACATTCTCAGATGTTTGTCATGTTTTCATTTTAAAAAGAAGAATGACTCCAAATTTGTTAACTTAACAGTCGTACCAGACTGATACCAGTCGTGCTAAAGAGGCGTCCAGTGAAGAGCAGTGACGTGGTGACCAAAGACCGTAGAGAGTCGGTGACGTTCAGCAACATAAAGCAGTTGGGCGGTCCTAAGTTTGCCCACTGTGAGGCACGCAACTGACACCAATGAGTGAAGAATACTGCTGATTTACACGTGACAGAGCAGTAAATGCACGGTTACCTAGACAACCACACCCTGGAAAGCTCACTGGTTGCTAGCATAAAATTGTGAGCAACAACGCGATGCTCACTGAGCGAAAAGCTTCCTACATGGACGTCCTTAACAGTTTATTCACAGTTATATCCATAACTTTATCAATACGGCGCTCTCATTTCAATAAGAAAGAAAACAGACGAGGTTAAATAAGGTCCGTACGTACTGTGTTTGTGTAAGAGCCTGCAGTCTACATTAATCACATTCTTCAATCATCAAATCATACTTCGAATGTTGGCTTTTTACGCTGTACACATATGGTGTCACATTATGTAATTACCGATACAAATTAAAGGTTAGTTTAATCACATTTCACCTGTTTTAGCCGTGAACTAGCACGGGACGGCACTGTTGCCAGTCACACAAGTGATTCTGTATACAGCCTTCAGCACAGCGAGCACAGATACCGCAGTGACTCTGCAATGTCACCACCGGCCGTTCCCTTCCAGTCCATTTGAAAAATGGCGGCAGCAGTAAAGAAGGAGGAAACAGGAGGAAACGATGGGACCAAATGGACCAATCGCAGTCACTGCACAGCATTGTGTTACAGTGTAGGGTTTCAAAGGGGTTTGCAGCTACGATTTTTAGTTTCCATATCGCTGTGTGGACGCGTCAGCAGGCTTAAAGAGATTTCAATCCCAAACTTCACAATTTTAACTGCTGATAGAAAATCCATTTCATTTTTATTTAAAAAAATATTAAAATAAGCAGAAATGTTGCGACTGACAACAGTTATAGGAATCATTCATAAATCATTGTGGATGTTAGTGGGGAAGGTGGTATTTGAGCAGCAGTGTAAATAAGTCTACTTTAATCTGAAATGCTATTAAAGCCGTCAGTGTGAGTGTGGATTTCCTTCTCAGGCTCCGAGCCTCTCTGACACGCCTCTTTCTATTCTGAGCTAATCAAAGATTTACTCGGCTTTGTGTTATGCAACAGCATCTTCAGCCGCCTCTGCGATGGAGCAATGTGCCCGAGGCAGGTATTTAAACCAGGATCAACATCAAATTATCCATCAACTTCAGCGTTATCACTCTGAAGCTCCAACCGAAGGCTTCAGCTGCAGCTCGTCGATACCAGGAGCTCCATTAGCCGGATCAATCGGATGGAAAAGTCTAAATGTCTCAGCTGGTCAATCAGTCACACTAAACACAAAATGCAAAGGTAGATAAAGCCAAAACATCTGTACTGTCCAACAGCAGCTGGGGCGGTCCGGTGGTCCCCACATTAGCAGATACCACATGAAGTTTGGGAAATATATGATGTCATCACATTTCCTGTTGATTACTCGATGCTATAAAAAGTGTCGGCGTTTCTACGATTGTAGGTGGACATGAGCACAGACTGTAAATAAAAGACGGGCATATGTGACATGTGACAAAAAAATGTGCATGTCCCATCTCAGAATTAGCAGTTAACATCATTGTGCCACATAAATTGAGTCAATCCTTAAAGGGGAGGAGCTAAAACATCTTGCCCTTGATGCATCCTTTACCCGAAGTAAAGGATGCATCAAGGGCCAGTATAGGATAAATAAGGGTAACTTTAAATTGTGCAAAGTTACTCTAACACAGTCCAAAATCAAAAGTACGGAGCTGGAAACCTTTTTCTCTGAATCTCTGCAGAAAGCAAAGTGCTGATAAACTTTCTCTCAGTTTCAGAAAAATGCTGCAACCTGCTCGCTGAAAGGATCAGAGAGGATTCAGCTTCAGTGATATCAAAGTCCAAGCCGGCGGGACAACAAGAGGCCCCGGACCTCCTTTCGGGCACTGTGTGAAGTTTTAGTGGCGCTGTCACTTTCTATCAATAACCAGTGGAAGACAACAGCTGGCAAACTTCACTTTTACCCCTGAGTGGGGCAGAATTACAGCCACAAGACGGGCGAACTCCGCAGATTCACACACAGAGCAGAGACGTATTAAGCACCAACAGCTGAGCCGCACATGGAGGTGAACAGGTCGACAGCTCAGAAAGTGTAAAAACTGCAGCCGCAAACTCAGAAACATCCCGACCGAGAGTCCGACACGACCCGAACAAGGGTTCTGCAAAGAAAGACGGAACAATGTTTGGAGTTTTCACTGCCATTTCCTGTAAGAAGTATCATCTTATGACCAATGTGGTCATCTCAGGCACATTAGTCCCACTCCAACTCTTCAAACTTTTTGCTTATGAGGGGCAGCCAATCAGAAGAAAGGATGAATTCAGAGGCCCAGGGAGTGATAAATAAGCATTAAATTGAACTGTGAGTGATGCAGAGCAATTCTATCAGAGTGCAGCGATAAAACCATGAGCAGAAAGGTGTTTTTAGCATTTTGTGCTCTGGTTTGTGCTGGATTGAGCCACCGTTTGTGGCCCGTGAGCACAGCTGGTTTAAACTGATGATAACTTCTCCTTTTAAATCAAACCTCTCAGCTGAGTGAGGCTCACAGAGGGAAGTCGAGCTCACTGCAGCACGTTTTGGTGCTAAAAGCTTAAAGCTGCTTTAAGCTCGTAAATAAACTCACTTTATCTGCACACTGGAGGATTTCAGAGAAGTTTCTAAATGAATGTGTCTGAGGTCACTTCTTAGAAAGGAGCATCGTGGGAAAACTCAAACTCAAGATTAGAAACAGATGTTCAGGACGAGGAAAACGCTGTTTTTCCCCACATTTTAGCGCCAAATCTCCACTTGCCGCCGTGTTTGTGACTCGGTTAAACTTGGGTAAAGACGATGCCTGTGCCGCGGACATACAGTCCGCTCCCCGCCGCTCATTCCCGGCACGTCTCGCCGCCGCCGACCGCCTGTTAATGAACCTCCGGCGGCAGAAAAACAGAAGACAAAGCAGAGCTGTGCCGGCGGGGTCCGCGAGTGTCTCCTGGCCGTGTGTCTCACCTTGCTCTGAGTGCAGCCCATTCCTCCTCCTCCGAGCTCCGCAGTCCCGTTAAAGCCACTGATCTCCTGCTCCTTCTTCTGCTTCTCTGTTGACAACTTTCAAACACTCCGGAAAAAGTCGCATGAACGCACCGCTACAGCAGCCGGCTAGGAGGGCAGGGCTTACCCTTGCTGCCTTCAGGGACAATCAGGAACTCTTTCCACAATCATCTCTTTAAAAAAAGGGAAATGTCCGAACTTTTTTCCCACCTCCACTATTCAAATTAACATTTGACTACACACAAAAAAGAAAAATAATTTTCTCCACTCAGAAGGCAAAAGAATTCAGACACTACATTGTTTACAACAATTTAGCATTCGGACTTATTTTCTGTTACATCCAGATTTCTGAAAAGGTCAAAAATCCCAAAACATCCCAAAACGAATATATTTATTATCTATATAGAATATAAATAATATATAAATCTAATATATTTTATTATTTATTTTATTCAGTGGATAACATTTTATTTTGTTTTCATATAATATTATTCTTGCAAATAAGTCCAGCTTCACATCTGAACAGTAAGAACATAAATCTTCAGACTGCATTTCCTCCACACTGTACTAAAGTCTGGACAGTAAATTTACACATCACTTTAATACCAGCTTGTAAGACTTCAGAAATCTTTCACACTCCTGTCACGGCTGTAGCATCGCAGTTCTATTTTCCCACAGCGTTTGAAAGTAGCCGCATATCAAAACTGTGACATGCGCAGTAGCGACTCTATTGTCTATGGGAACCGTTATGGTAATGCAGAAAACTCGTGTGTAAGGCCTTAACCCCCACCCCCCTCCCCGCCCCCCGCTCAGCGGTTTATTTCATCCTGAGGAAACTCCTACACAACAAAATTAATCTGAGAGCACCAGATAATCTATGAGTAATCTGAATTTCAACATAAAGTGAGGGTGTAATGGCTCTGAAACGCCCTCTGGACCTTAAATTACTTCACATCTTGAAAAAAAAGTATGTAGAATATGTTACTGTGGATGTCAAAATAATAATAATTTAAACATAATAATAATAATAATAATTTCCAGGTGGAAAATTCACACAAACGGCTATTTTGGTTCACGAGCTGCAGAGTTTCACGCAGAAAGGTGTCAGATAAAAGTAAATATTTAGTTAGTCACGGTAAATTAATGTAGCGCAAATAACTTTTTTATTGTATTTAATCTTTGCAATGGTGTTAAGTTATAAACGTTATCTGCTGCCAGAGAAACCTAGATTAGTTAGAAAGGTTTTTTATCAGAAGTCATCTTGATAAGTTAGATAAAGACAATATAATATCAAACATCTTTTTACCATTCATCCACTATTTTGGTATCTGTCCAAATACCAAGCAAATACAGGGCCAGTATTTCAGATACCAATAGAATACCAGTAATTTTACTCTACAAAGGAAGGTGTAGGGGAGAGCAGTGTGTCATGATTCATAAATCATCATCCATTTGAAAATTCTGAATACAATCTAAAGACCAGTGCCATTTTTTTTATTTCCTTTTAGCTTATCGTGTATATTGAACTTTTATTTTTTTTTTTAGAAAGAGATGGAATGTAAATGTGCCTCCTTTGAATAACTTTAAGTCAACTTATGATGTTTAAATGTGCCACAGGCTATAAAATAGACAGAGAAGAGCAGGAATGATCAGTGGGACTGAATCAGTCTGTGGAGAAGGAGCTCTGCTGCGTCTGTGGAGTGGTGCAGCTGAGACTGGTTCTTCATAATGACCTCCTGAGTCCTGACTTTCACTGACTGCTTCAGATTCTGACCAGCCTTGTGCGTTAGCCTGTCCAGCCTTCTGACATCTGTGTTACACAGAAAATTTGAGATGTACGAAGTGAACGACAAAGAAGATGGGACTAGCTAATGAGGGTGGGGGCGTGGCCTGCTCGGCTTCACCTCAGCTGAAGTGGACCTCTGCACTGTTTGCACTGATGATGTCACAAAGTCCTTCCTTTACCTACAGTCTGTGGTTAAGCTGTGTCCAGATGACTGCAGATACAGTAGTATCTTCTGCAGGCCCTTGTAGTCATTAACAAGGAGACTTTCCCTACTCGTCCATGTCAACTACTGTCATCTTATTGTCAGCTGCAGCAATAGTGTCAATACTGTCACTGCTCTGACCCGCAGCTGAGCTTTCAGGGTGGTGTCTGCTTGAATTACAGCATTTCTATCAGCTGATGTCATGGTCAAGGGGGTGTGTGTGTGTGTGTGTGTGTGTGTGTGTGTGTGTGTGTGTGTGAGGTATGTAAATGCTAAGTCTGACTCTCTTTAGGGTTTAGGAAGATGATGTTATTGGTGTGATCAGGAAAAACTTCTCAGATCATTCACAGTTATTCAAAATAAAAATATATAACCAGCATAGTGCATGCTACTTACACAATGCTTTATTGTTCCACACTGACATATGTTTTTACTTATGAGTTTATCACTGAGATATGAGATAAACATAGGAGAAGAAAACAGTGAGCAATGCTAGCTAATTTTAGCTTAGAAATCAAATATCAATAACTTCACTAAACAAGCACAACCCAGGTGCGACACGAGGACAAAAACCAACACTCACATGTCTTCATACAGGGTTTAAACAGAGACAACATTACAGTACAAGCTAAGGTTAGTCAGCTGGTCTAACTCAGCAGTCTCCAACCTTCTTTGCGCCACGGGCTGGTTTATGTCCGTCAATAGTTTCACAGACAGGCCTTTAAGGTGTCACAGATAAATACAACAAAATAAAACCAGACACATGGGAAAAGACCCAGGGAAACCGGTTAACAATAAAAACGATTAAGAAAAATAACTATAAAAACTGATTAAAACCCCGAAAACCATAAATTTCACACCCGAGCTCAACTCTCGCGGCCTGGTACCAAACGACTCATGGACTGGTACTGGGGTTGGGGGCCGCTGGTCTAACTAGTTCTATATTAGCAAGCACTAGCATGCCTGCTAACACAGACAAATGGCAGTCTGTGTCATTTTAAATGGCTGGTTTTAGTGGATACAATCAAATACCAACTTATCCAAACTCGCTGCCCTGATATGAGAACTTATCAATCCTGGAAGCTGATAAATTACATCATCAGTTAGTATTATTATAGCCATCAGACTAGCATAGAAAAATACAGCTAGTGGGCTAAGTATAACTTGATTGCAAGCTTTATCACTAGCAAAATCATATCAGAGAGGTAATGCTAGTTGGCTAATTTTCCAAATTACCTCACCCATTTTCTTGATAATGACACAAATGAGGACTAGTTCTAACTATTTTAACTAGGTAAACACATTTAAAGTAGAGACAGTCATTCACTTAAACTGCTAGTAAATATTTTTGAAATTCTTTATCAGCTAGTGGTGCAAAATAATTATCAGTATAATTGCGCAGCATAACTAAGTTGCAGCTAGCTGCCTGACCATGTCGCTTGCTAACATTATAGCTACAAAAATCACATCTGAATGGGAATGCTAGTTAGCTAGCTTTCCAAATTCCTTTTTCCAACTAACACAACACTAAATTTTGTATAATGTGTTTATTTTAGTCATCAAAGCAAATAAGACCATATATTTGGTGGTAACCTGGTCTACAGGAGTGGATGTATTTCTGTTAGAGATTACAAAAAGCCTAAATTCAGAGAGTCAGCGGCTGTTTGGCTGGATGAGGTTTTTGGGGTTTAACTGCAGCTCGGCAGTGAAACCCTGCTCCTGTTTTATGACCATTATACGAGCAAAACGCAAAGCTTGTAAAGCTCTGAAACTCACTTAGGACATGTGCCAGCTGTGTGTTTCTGTTAAAACACTTTTGAGCTTTAAATGTGACCAAAGAGAATCCCATTTTAATAATTACAGGTTTTGATATCATACTTTATGGGTCCTTGAACTTGTGGGCCATCTTTTTCTCCAGATATCAGAAAAAGAAAAAGTCCTCAGCACCAACTCTAAAAACATATCCTGAATATAATGAAATCAAAAAATAACAGTAAGTTTCCAGTGTTCCCTTATTTCCTCATGTCCTCCTTTATCTTCTGAACTTCCTGAGTCATTCTTGTTCAACTCAAACACGTGAAACACGTGAAGTCAGTGATTCAGAACATGGCAGGGAAAAAGACAATAACACAATCAGGTCTGGATGTGTGAATGTGCGAGTGAATGTGAGTATGAATGATTGTCTGTCCTTGTGTGTTAGCCCTGCGACAGACTGGCGACCTGTCCAGGGTGTACCGCGCCTCTCGCCCTATGACAGCTGGGATTGGCTCCAGCACCCCCCGCGACCCTGAAAAGGATAAGCGGTAGCGAAGGATGGACGAATGGACAAGTAGGGCTGTAACTATAGATTATTTCAGTAATCAAGTAATCTATCGATTATTCCATCGATTAATCTAGTAAACGGATAAAAAATACTTTTGTCTTATTAATGAGCAATCATAAACATTCAAAAGAGAAAAAACACAGGTCTTTCACAATAAACGACTCATTGGATTCTGTTTTTTCCGTGGAGCTTTACTGCAGATTCTTCTGCCATGTAAGACAAATGGCGGTGGATGGAGCAGCTACAAATTTCACTTTTCTAGTTGTCGGAGTTTGTTGATCAGGTGCTTTGATGAAGGACTCCTGCAGCTTTTTCCCAATAAAGTGTTTTAATGTTGATCACAGGAACAGAGCTGCTGTTTGTTTTCACTCTGCCTGACCTCACTCTTTGCCCTTTGTGGTGTGTAAATAGACTCCGCCTCTATGTTAAAAGGTGCCAGCGTCATCATCACTGCTGCTGTTGTGTTAGGTGTTTTTGTTTCAGTATTTTTGTTTTAAACTGAGAGCTGTGTGGCCTTATTGTTATCTGAGTTTTTATTCACACGCTGCTCCTAAATACATTTGTACTGCGGGTCTGTTTTTAGTCATAAACGTGTCTGAAGCACTCCCATTTACATCATTTAACACATCGCCATGCTGCAGAGCTGTGCATTAAACAAATCATTGAAGTCAAGAATTTGTGTCAAATCAAATTATTTGAATTACTCAATGAATAGTTGCAGCTCTAGAAACAACATTAGCGAGCAAGCTAGCTATGATTAGCTCTATCAGTAAGTAAACTAATGTTAGCTAATGCTAGCCAGCAAAATATCTATTTTTATGTAATGAAGCCAACCAGGCTGGGGACCTTAGGTGGTCAACATCAGCAGGACATTCAGGACATGATGGGATCATTTGGTCGTCAACATCCCGTTCGTCCCTGAGGTGTCTTTTTATCTGGCTAACGTTAGCAAACTCTATATAAGTTGTCTCAGGTAGCAAAATACTTTCTGGAGATGGTCGGCAAATACATGTAAATTCTGGATCTGGTAACTTAAATTGACATTTTTAAATTTCTCTTTCAGCTAATGTTTTGACTTTCTGAAACAAGATCACTGAATTGATGCAGTGTAGCTGCTTTTTTCCTAAATTGTTGTTAGCACAATCATACCTGAGTGTAATCGTACGCTATCGTGACACCTTTTTTTAATTTCGGCCCTCTTTATAGAAAATTTTTACTTTTTATGGTGAACTGAAGTTTTTCTATGACCTTATTCAAAGTCACTGACAAAATCAGGATTCTCATGGCAGAGCTGTGTTAAATAAAGATACGTTTTTAAAATAATTTTGTTTGCCTACATCTTAAAATGCCAGTAGGTAGACACCTGGACACACGGTTAATCTAATCCGGCTCAGATTAACAGCCTCACTAACTATGATCTCAGCCAATCAGCATTAAGCTCTTAATAGAATCACTAGAAACAGGAAGCTCAGATGATGCTGCTGAAAACAAATGACAGGACCTGTTTAACAGATCTTTATAATCTCACATCCACAGGAAGCAGGCAAAGTTAACTAACTCACTGATTTACATGACAAGAAGCTGGTTAATGATAAGCTCAGGTCACTCTGGTTGTGTGACGTCTTTACGGTGGCTTTTAATAACAACCTTCTTAAATGAGTCATCACCACATGTCTGAGTATACTTTAAGATCAAATCGACCACTTTTAGAAGTTGTTTGTTTCTTT
The DNA here is from genome assembly GCF_965226115.1 of Aulonocara stuartgranti. Classification (NCBI taxonomy): domain Eukaryota; kingdom Metazoa; phylum Chordata; class Actinopteri; order Cichliformes; family Cichlidae; genus Aulonocara; species Aulonocara stuartgranti. The sequence goes on along the minus strand of NC_138940.1, from coordinate 11,368,965 downwards.
TTGTGGTCCATAGGTGTCTTTGTCCATTTTTTTCCATAACCAGTTCCCCTCTCTTATGTGACCACATACAGATGCACCAGTGTCACATGGCTCCACCCGTGATGGGTGGTCAAATGTAGTTTAACTCGAGTCCCTCAACTTCTGACACTAGAACCTGACCCTTTAGGCTCTGAGCACGTTCAAGTAAAAAGCAGGTTTTGTGCGTCATGTGACTATGAGTGACTCACAGGGAACACAAAAATATAACAATAAATAACATCAGAGATTAATGCTGCAGAAACTCATTAATATGGTGATTTAGTGCACAGAGCAATAAACATGTTAATTCAAAAAAGTGCGCTCAAACTGGATCCATTTAAACATTCAAGCCTTCTGTCCGACAACCTGGTAAAGGAGACGTGGAAATCGCTTCAGGTTGTCTGCAGATCAAACTGAAATAATGTTATTGACTGATCATGTTTTCTGTAAGACTCAGAGACAAGTTCAACAGCATTCTGTCCATCACAGATGAATAGGTGCGCAGAGACACACAGTCTGTGCTGCTGTCTTGGTGATGTTTGTAAGGTGTGGCTTAACAAGCCTCGCATTTAAACTGTATTTAAAACGTGTTTTATGCTTCAGATATTAAAAAACTGTGATATCTTCCCTAAACGTAACAAAGTCTCTTTACTTAACGTTTGTTGTTTGTTTATGTGGAAGCTCAGTGGAAGCCAACTCAGGAGTTTAGCAGCTGTGCAACATTTTCCAGCTCCTCCTGAAGCTTTTCCAGACTGAGGAGGGACAAGTCAGGACCTCAGGTATCGTTTACCTGTTGGTAAACTCATAATCAGAGGTCACAGAGAGGCATGAAATTATTTTTACGTTGTTAGATGTGATTGTGAGCCTTTCTCAGACACCGGGTCTTAGAAATGTGTTTTGCTGGTGTTCAGGTGTTTGATGGCGAGCGATGGAGGCAGTCTGCGGTGCTGTCTCTGATGGGCGGAGCCTGAGAAGATGGCGCAGAGTGAAGCAGCTGTTGTTGGATGGAAAGTTATCCTGACGCTGAGAACAACAACTGCTGCTCCGCCGTCTGCCAAAGAGACGACGACACGCTAAAAATACACACAGGGCCGCATTCCACACATGAACCAGCGTACGCGCACTTGTGTGTGTGTGTGTGTGTGATAATGTACAGGCTGTACAGACCTGGCTGCACCTCCTAATATAAACTCGAGCAGAGCTGCTCTATAAATAGTCTTCAGTTCTTTGTGGTGCAGATTACAGTTCGGCGTGAGAAAATTCAAACAACCTGAGTGACAACTTACTCACAATCCACCTCTGACCCACAGACATGTGAAAAACTAAGACAAAAGTCATTTAATAACTAGTGACTGATAGTTGCAACCTATCACCTTACAACTCTATGTAAATCCCTCCTGAAACGAGGGCAGAAATGGCTCCACGCGGGTAGAAGAGAGGTAAAAGTCAACACAGTGGGGGCTAAATATAGATCACGGTCATAGACTGCATATAAATGGATTGATGTTGTCACCATGATGCCACCCACTGTTTAGGGGCTGTTCATTTTGAAGACTCGACTTAGCATTTTGACTGCTGCCTAACCTACAGACTGTATGGGAGCATCAAACAGACACACATACCTGATGATTTAACGCTCAGTAGAATCTAAATAAAGTCCCAAAACTGGAGCTCAGACTGCTTTGATGGTCTCTTAGTTTAATTAATCTCACAGCAGCCAGATTATTGGTCAGATAATTCCATTAAAAAAGGCTCCAACAGCACAAACACGGTCCAGAGCTCCAGGTTAGGGACTCCAATTAGCTGAGGTGAAGACTAGCAGACAGCTAGCAGCTACAGCTGCCTGTCAGTCAAAGAGGCTGTCAGAAAGAAAACATTCACACCTGTCCAGGTGTTATAAAAGTTTAAATTATCCATAGAGACCAGAACAGTTGTTCTATCAGGCTGTAAACAGGTGTATGTCTGCTGTGAAGTCAGATATTTTAACGTGGGAGTCTGTGGGGACTGACTCACTGCTGGAGCCCCTGCTGGACGTTAGAGGAACTGCAGCTGTTGGTGCCTCAGCTTCATTTTCTTTTACCCTGCAGCTTGATGGCAGGTCTGAGTGTTACTGGTCAGGGCTCCTCTCAGCCTCCAGGTTGTAACTTGGTTCTCTCGTTTGGTGGATGTAAACAGCAGATAGAAAATAGTTCCTACATGAAAGTAAGAGATTTCGGTGTATTTTAACCAAGAGATGATTTTTATAGAGAGACATTACTGGTTTGATTAGCGTAACTTTCAGCTGATGGGAGATGCTTGTCTAGCAGACACTGAGCAGTTTACACCGACATGGATAAACAGCAGTGTGCTCCAGAGGAAAAATATCTACATCAGACTTCAGGACAAACACAAAACTATGTAAGATGTCCTCCTTTTTGTTGTTGGAGGCTTCTGAGAACTTCTTAAAGCTTTAATTAGAGCTGTTTTGTTCTGAAGGCAGCGTTCATATCACACTGCTCGACGTGACTCGGCTCTCCTCAGGCCGCTGGTCGGATGATCGGATTTTTCCAAATAAACACAAACTGCGGACGCACACAAGAAAGATTTGATCTCCAACAGCCGGTCACTTCACAGTTTACAGGCTTATATCAGTTTCTGCTGCCTGGGGTTTTTACAAATAGACTACACTTGTGATACAAAGTAGTTTTGATTTTAAAGATGAATCCTCATAAACCAACAAAGACGCCTTTATCCTCCACAAACACAGATCTCACTGTTTTACCTTATAAATGTTACCTGAAGATCAAAGGCTGCAGGATTATCTTTGAATTATAAAACTTATTAGCATTATATTTTTGACACGTCATGCACGTTCTGACAAAAACGTACATTTTTTTTCGTAGGACAGCAGAGTTTAATGAATGTATCGATCTCAGTATAAACCTCATGTCACAGATCTAATGCTGTTACACTTCTGGCTTTCATGACAGACGAGTCAGGCTGAAAACCAGCAGAGGGGTTTTACCCCTGCCTCCATAGACACTTATGCTTTAGGAGCCCCCACCCCTCTACACCCGATGGCAGCTGTGCTGGTGCGGTCCATGTTTTTTTATAGGTAGTAAGTGGAAATATCAGCCTGCGCCTGGATCACATTAACGGCCTGACTCGCTGGTTTAATTAACCGCACATTAACTGTAGAGATCTCAGCAGGAGCAGAGTTATGCTGGTTTTAATGTTTAAAGATGCTGCAGAAGCAAATAAAAGCACGGAAATAATCAAGATGTCACCTGAAGCTTCTTTTTAGCTTCTGATAAACCTGAATGCGTTTTTGTGCAAAAGGACTGTGGGTTTCATGTCCACTTGTCCCTGAGGAACAATTACAGCAAAGAAAAAAAAAGGTTTCAGTGCTCATACTGAAGACACACCTCAAATGTGGTAGAAATTTTGAACATTTTTACTTTTTAAGAACTGCTTATTCTGAAATCCTCCATATTGTTTCATTTATGTTTTTTAGAGGTGAGGCTGCGATGGTTTGAACTTGTGCTGAGGAGGCAGCATGGACATGTTGGACAAAGGATGATGAAGATCAGAGATGGGCTGTAACGCGTTACTGTAATCCGATTACTTTTTTCAAGTAACGAGTAAAGTAAGGGATTACTATTGCAAAAACGGTAATTAGATTACCGTTACTTTCCCGTAAGAACGCTGTGTTACTGCGTTACTAAAACCTTGATTTTTTGCGAGAATGTCTCATGACAATGACGTTAGCAAGTGCGACGTTTGTGACAACAGCTGTGTGCAGATCAACAATGGATCACATATCGATTGTGGGAGAGAGTATGAGCGTGCAGCGTTTAAAGCGTGGAAGTACTAACCTTACTTTGAGTTGGATTCCATAAAAAGTGACAAAAACTTTAGCGTCCGTTGTGCGTGGGAAGAAAACTTCTTTTTACAGCGAAAAAAAAACCCCCTAAACTTCCAAGCAAGCAGTGCGCTACGACGTAATGGGAAACTCAGAGAAACTCGTGGATTCTTCCACTGACCACTGCGGCACACCTGCACCAGGATAAACCTCCGCCTACCCTACTCCTGCTTTACAGGTGAAAATAGAGCAAAAGGACCGCTGAGTCTTTGACTTTATTTTCTGCTGTGTTTTACTTGCATCTATTTGAAAGACTGAGTGTAAACACAAAAAAAAAAATTATTTTATGTGCAGAAAATAGGTTTAAATATTAAACAAATTTCTTCCAGTCAGTGAATGTTGCATATAATTAAATGTTTGCATGATGCATAAAGTTAAAAGATTAAAACAAAACAAGTTTTAAAAAGAGACTTTTCCATTTGATTACATTTTGTGTGATGGATTATGCAGAAAAAGTAGAATTGGGCTGAAAGATCTATCGCTTTATCACCTATTCAGGTTGTAAATCGTGTTTTTAAAAAGTAACTAATTAATTACTTTTGAAAATAAGTAATCAGTAAAGTAACGGGATTACTTTTTTGGGGAAGTAATCAGTAATTAGTTACTGATTACTTTTTTCAAGTAACTTGACCAACACTAATGAAGATGGAGCTCCCAGGCAGGAGGAAAAGGGGAAGACCTCGGAGAAGATTCATGGATGTAGTGAAGGAGGACCAGCAGAGGGGCTGGTTTCTATTTTAATCATCTCAGGACTCCTCAGCTTTACCTGCTGTTAGGCTCAACAAAAGTCCATCGTATTAATTTAAGGTTAAAAATAAGCACTATAGATTTGAGGTATGAAAAAGAGTTTTATAGTGAATTTAGAACTTGTTTTTAAACACATTTTTATTTAAATATTAAAACAAATTAAAAAAATTATTTGTATGTTGATTGACTTAAAATCTGTTTTTCTCAAAATGATCAAGTTATTCTTCATCTTCAGTGTTTATTACCCCGAGCCTCTATAAATGAAATGCTGCCACCTTGTGGCCAAAAACAGGAACGTGAGGACTGAAATGTGCTTTATAAAAAGGTCATATTTAATAACATGAAGTTAAAAAGGGCCAGTATGTGGGGGTGGGGGTGGAGCATTAGAAGAAAAAGAAAAAAACTTTATGAATATTTATCAAAACAGTTAATTGTTATTTATTGTCAAAAGCATTGTTTCAGTTTGCTGGCTTTTGTTTGCCTTCCACTAAAATTCTGTTGTTAAATCAGTTCAACCATAAATGGAAATTGTAGGGGAGGTTCCTCTTTCTGTAAACACAGCGTTTCCTCCTTGGTGTGCTGTGTAAATATGACTGAAGATGTCCTGAAAGCACATTTATTAATTATAGATGCAAAACGAAAGAATTTAAGTTTTAAATATTGACTACCCCCTTATATCCACTATAACAAGAACAGGGCTTTAGCATGCAGCGCTTTAAATTGTAGTTAAGTATTTTTACACCGTGGTGTCTGTCGTTTGAAATGAAGAAACTTTGAGGTCAAAGTCGGGGTGTGGTGCCCTCTGCTGGTGATCAACAGAAACTGACAGATGCAGATACATCATCTCTCTTTATTCCCTACTTTCAGGTTGATAACAGAATATTTAACGAACTGTATGAGAAATACAGAGATGAAGATCAGAGTAGAAGACAACCTCTCCTCCCTTTTGTCACTTCTTATCCTCCTCGGTCAAAACAGCCCGAAGATGGAGCAAAGTTCCTGCAGCAGGTCCATGTTCAGGTAAACTCGGCAGATTGTGAGGAAAATGCCAACAGCCGAGAACCCGATGAGAATCCAGAGAATCTGAGCGCAGAAGTAAAGTGGAGCCAGACTGAAAGAGACCAGAGGCATGAACAGTGTTGAGTCAGTTTACCTGTTACACACCTGCACAGGCAGAACTACTCACAGTAAGTCATTTACAGGAGGCAGAAAGCTCTGTTCCACCTGGTTGAATGAACAGTTTAGATTTTAACTAGTGACTATTTTCTAAAAGTGTTAGCATTTTGACCACAGCCAAAAGAGGCCACATACAGATACTACAGGAATCAGCCTGTAAACATTTTCATTTCTTGCTGTAAAGTTAGACATTTTTACATGAGTCTATGCGCGAGCCTCTAGTGGACATTAGAGGAAGTGCAGAATTTAGTTTAAAAAAAATACAAGCTTTGAAAAAACCAACATGACGAGGCATTCAGGGGACAGTCTGGATCTAAACAGTCGCAGTCAAAATAAATAACCTTAGCTTGGTGATTTTGTACTCTTGTCCTGTTTGCATAGCTCAAAATTTTGATAGTTGCCGTTTGTCAGACTGATATATAATTTCCCTAGAGATTAATATAGTATGCCGATTCTGATGATGTCACACAGTTGGACATTTTTAACTCAGCGTTTAACTTCACTGTGAACATTTAAAATTCAATAACCCTGAGAGATCCCATCCTTCAGAGGGTATGAAAGCCAGAGCAGGAACTTTCCATAAAGTAAAACTCACATTTCATATGGGAGTTCCTGCAGTGCAAACGTTAGCATCAGTATAAGAATGATTTTAAACAGCGAGTGTATTTATTGTAATTGTAGGGGTTCTCATAGCTCTCACCGTCCCTGTGCAGACTCAGAATATCCTCTAAAGTAATTGAACCGTCCATATAAATAAAGCAAACCGCAGACTGAAGACAGACCTGAAACACACAGACACACCTTTAAATGTTTACCTTTTCAGGTCGTAAAGCGTACGTGTTAATGCTGCAGCAGCCTCTGTGGCTTCTGTCGCCTCACCTTGGCTGAAGAATACTCCAGATAGCCACAGCACGGTGATGAAGATGGGGAAGTACTCTGAGCAGTTTGCTCTAAACACAAAGGACAACAAAACTAACCGAAACTAAGTGGTAAAACACTACACACCACAGCCTCCAGGGGGCACCAGAGGCATCCCTTTCATTCTTACCAATTTATCAGGTAAAATTTCGTCCCTCCAAAATTGAAGGGTCCCCACAGGATTTTAGTAATACAAGTACATGCATAGACAAACAGACACAAAGGGGCTCACTGAGCTCTGAAGACCCTCTCAAATTCTGGTGGTCCAGTGGTGGCAGGTGGAGACACTGAATACTTCCTCCTGGCATAAATTACCTGGAGAGAGAAATAGGCTAAAAACATAAAGAACACATTTTAGTGCACATTACACTTTAATTACATGAACATTGTTATTTTTTTCAAATGTTAAATAAAAGATGGCTTCATGAGCTGTCCTTCACACAGCTTCTGCTACACAGACCAAAGTACACACCACGCTGCTCATCTATGCAAATTTTATTTATAAAAGCTAAAAAAATAAATAAATAAATAAAGTGGAAGCACGAATGCAGTGAGGGCTGTGAACGCCAGGTGTCACATGTACAGATAGTGTTAAAAATACTCTGTTAAAGTACTGACTCAACTCCTTAACTCAAAGTAAAGAGTAGCGACTCTAAAATGTAGTCTTGAAAGTAGTTCTTTGGAGGACGTTTCTACCAGCTATGTGTGTGCAGAGCTAACTCAACCTTGTGCTATATTAATGTAATAAAATATTAGATTAACAAACGTGGCCTACATTTTAATTCTCATAAATATTCAACTTGAATCAGATCAGCAGAACATGAACAGAGAAAGAGGAAAATTTAAAAACAAAAAAATATTTTCCCTTGCCTACATTGTAGGGGGTGACTTTGGCCCTAAACAGAAAGTGTACAGTCAGGGGTTAAAGTGGATTCAGCAGGTTAAGGAACCCTAAAAATTGGACACACCAATCTGTAATGGCTCAGCGTGGGGGGAAATCCTAAGTCACAATTTCTATTGAGAGCTGCAGTAGATTTTCTTAATGTACAAGCTGTGATCAGCTGTTTTAAATCCATCACAGTACAGCAAAGTAACCCATTTAACCCCTGCACTAACCTGCAGATGATTTTCATGCAGCTTTTAAATAACAGTCAGTAAAACATAATGTCACATGTACAGACCCAATATGCAATTTAAAAACACGATGACTATGCGTATATACTTTAAATTGCCAGTGAATCAAATACCACTGAGCAGTCTTTAATTTAAGCCCTGTCCTTCTTATCCTTCTCCATCTCTGCATTATTCTCTCCCTGTGAAATAAGCAGCTGGCCTTTAGCTGCCATACACTGACAGTGCAGGGCTACCTCCATGCTGAAGTACCTTATGGACATCTGCAGTCGGCTAACTGCAGCCCCTGATTTTGCACTTGCTCATCTCTTTTAACCCTCTACTGCATGACTTTTTAATTTTGGGGGAAAAAAATATTTCTCCCTATTTTGGGGGAGCTTTAGGGTCCCTAATAATAATATATCAATCATAAAATTTGACAACCTGCTCCCCCCCAAACAGATATTGGTTTGTTGCTTAAAGGCAACACGGGTAGTAAAATGCCAAGTTATTCTATAATAAGTTGTATTAGTACAACAAGGATGAACAAACAAATAAACAATGTAAACATTTCACAAAACAATAAAACACCAAAATACATCCAACATTTGACCCTAACCCCATGCACATGCGTGCGCACACACACACACACACACACGTTGTGTTTCCATCACTTTTGGGGACATTACATTAATTTAATGGAGACTTAACCTGACTCTACCCATCACAAGTCCCTGCCTGAACCTTACCCTAACCCTGACTCAAGCCTTCGTAGGCGAGACCTCAATGTGAGTGTGTAAACAAATTTGTGTCCCCACAACAATAAGTAATACATGACCACATACACTGACACCCACACAGCAATATTGTTATGGCAGGGATCAGGCCCACACAATGTGCTTACACATGGCCCACATATCGCAATGAATAACGGCCCTTTGGTGGCCCAGACCTGGTTTGCCAGAGGTAATCCACACATGGGCCAGCACAAGGCCAGTTTCATACACCCTGGTCGTCCTGTGCTGGCCCATGTGTGGATTACCTCTGGCAAACCTGATCTAGGCCACCAAAGGGCCGTTATTCATTGTGATATGTGGGCCATCTGTAGGTGGTGTGCAGCCACGGGCCAGTTGTAGACACACTGCTGGCCCTGTGCTGGCCCAGAACGGTTTCAGCTCTGGCCCCAGATGTCAGCATAATGTGTACCTTAATCAAGCCACGCAATAACAACAACATGTGCCAGAACATGCAAAACAGTGCAAAAGTAACATGCCGAAACTCTGTTCAGACAGTGAATGGACTGATTTTTATGTAGCGCTTTTCTACTCTCCCAGATTACGCAAAGTGCCGGCTTGATACCAGATCCTGGCCAGACCTGCTTGCTATGTAGGCACTAACACACACACAGACACAGTTACTTTACCAACTGACCCCTGAGCTCCTAAGTGTCCCTCAAACCTCATTCAGGGATCCACTCCTCTACTTCACTGTCACTCCCTGAATGCTCACTGTCCTCACTTTCTGAGGACAGAAAGTGCACACTCCCTTGGTTTCCTTGCATAAAAAGTTTTTGCATCCATGTCCTGTAATTATGAGTAGATTGTAAAGTAAAAAATATTGACTATGATCACATAAATGCACACAAACACATCTCTACACACATATCCAAATGCATTATATTGCCTGAAAAAAAAATTGGGCTAACTGCGCAGTGTTGCCTTGAGGCAACGAATGAAAATGAACAGTTTTACAGTATAAATAAATTTTAAAAAGTAGAACAAACAATCAAATATGCTTCTTAACATATTCATGCACATACAAGTATTTTTAATATACATTTATTTCACTATAAACATGTAAAATTGTGATCTTTATCTTGCCTCCTAATGGAGATGTCTCTCATGTAGTGCAGCTTGCAGAAAGGAGCCCTCCCCCCTTCCCCAATCAAAGTCACACCACCTTCAGCTCCACATTTTATTGGAAAGAGATGTGCCTGGTAGCATTGTTTGGGGGGGAAAAAAGTTGTTGTTTTTTTTGAAGGGCCACCCTAAGGCATGAAAATGTGGTTTGTTGCCTCAGGGCAACGCTATGCAGTAGAGGGTTAATGCCACACCCTCAAGTACAGATATCCGGAAATTTTACTGTAAAGTAACGAAGTACAAATACTTCGTTACTTCCCACCTCTGGTGTACGCTGACATGCAAACACAGGAATTCAAACTGCTTTAAATACCACAAACATAAAACACGTGTAAACAGAATTCAGGAAATAAAAAGGCGTAAAACAGTAACCGAGCTATAGTGGAAAAGAAAAAGATTCAAGCATCATGACCGGTTAAATCACCGTGTTTAACTTTTTTGTGCATTTATAATTTTAAAACTGACGAGCTCTGAAGACGGCCTCGACTATGAAAACAGCACCAGCTGAGCCGTTTCTCGAGTCTGCAGGCTGGAACAATTTAAAACGGTCATAAACATACAAAACGATGTAAAACTAAACAGGAAGGAGAAAACAACGTTTAGAATGATCATTTAATCCCAGTAAGAAGTCGTGTCACAAAAAGCTTACCTTGCTCCAGGACGCCCAGCAGTGTCACGGCGCCGAGCCCGACCAGCTCCTCCATCATTTACAGAGTCAGACAGGTGAGACCGACACACACCTGGTCTGCGAGGACAGGTGGAATGCCAAGTAGTTCGTCTCGATAGAATTTATCTGCGTCGGGAGCGCGCACTGGGCAGGGAGAGCGGACCCAGTCGACTCCGCCTCCATTCCAACCACACCAGACCTGGAAGTAGCGACGTTTTACTTTAGTGAACAGGTGAGTGTCGTTACATTACAGTTCAGTTTGTGGGTTACAAGAGAGGGAGGGATTATTTTGGGCTTGACTCCATCTTTGTGTTTCAGATTTGCATCTTCGAGCATCCACAGCAGACTCAACATATTCATGTTCTCATCTATAAATGCAGACACTGTTTACTGACATCAGGTTTCTTATTTCATTCCACACTGCCAGAATTATTTACACATCTTTAAGATTATGATTAGTTACTGCTCTTGATCTTTACCTTTTTAAGTCCCCCCCACACACACACACACGGTTGTAACAGACTGACCCTGCCACAGTCGGTTCCCTGTGTCCAAATCATAGAGAAACAGTGTCCACCATTCTTGATTTTTAACTCAAACGCTTCTTATGGCTTCTTAATTTTGGAGGTTTTAGCAGTTTTGATTCCCAGTTAGCTACACAATTGGAAGTAAAATGTCATCTCTGAACAGATGGCTATGGAAAATATTTTACAGTTCATCTTTAAAAGGGACAATGTCTCTTTTGTATCATTTACAAAAACAAAAACACCAACATTTGATTTTGTTACAGCCTTAACATTTCCCTTTTAACAGTTTAAATGAACTGTAGTCATTAGCTGCAGTAATAAGTATTTTCACAGGGCATTTGTTTTTTTCTACAGATGACCTGACCAACCTCTGTCACTAAAAAGAGAAAAAACAAAAAGACAAAAACAAAAAAGAAAACTCATGACACTGATGACAGCTGGGTAAACTTAAAACTGTTGTCAGGCGGTTACAAGAAATCCCTGGAAATTCAAGGCTGACCCTTTAAAAAAACAAAAACAAAAACAAAAAACCCAAAACAAACAAAAGGAAAAAAAAACAGATTCAGTGTGACAGGTGTGTCCGCGATGGTTCCACCAGCTCTGTGTGGAAAGCGCAGCTTTCTGCTGTTGGTACATCAAAGAGTAATGCCACAAATTGGCTGGAAGTAGGTGACAAGCAAGGAGTTTAAATAAAAGTCTAATTATTTCATATTTAAGTAAACATAACCTAACCAAGAAAAAGATGATCAAAAGGTTGATGTCAGGTGGAGTGGAAGAGCAGTTCATCTGGGCCAGTTTTTAATAGCCTGCAAGACACAAGTGACCTGCATTAGCTAACACTCGACCCCCCCCCCCCCCCCCCCCCCCCTTCATAAAAATCAATATCACTTCCTGACGATACATTCTCCGGCTCTGATAATATAGACAGTAAACTGCTCAAAGTTGCAGCCAAGTTTGTGTCCCTTCCTATATGTCACATATTTAATAGATCTTTGGCATGCAGCTTATTTCCGTTGCAGTGGAAAGAATCGAAAATAATTCCCAATAATTCCCATATTTTTTGGGAACGCAGGCATCTGTTTAAAGCAAATGGATTTAATTTTAACAAGTCAGGAGGTGAAACTGTTCACCTCCAACTTGTTTTATTCCATACGTCATCCATCTGTGCTTGGTGCCAAGGCTGAGATAAACGAGGAGTTATCTCATAAAGAGGAACAAACAGTACTCCAAGAACAGACAAAGCCCAGCAGAAACCTTGAGGAGGAGCTCCATCTGCCCCCACCCGGGAAGAGCCTCAGAAAGGAGAGACATCTGAGGCAAGAAGAGGGGTCCCTATTTGCCTCCAACTCTCTCAACAACACCAACGACCAGGACCAGGGACCACGATCTTCCCCAGTCCCCCAAACCCCTGACAGGCCATCACCCCCATCACCCCCCCCCCCCCCTCCCTTTCTCCCTCCTCCCCACATGATGGAGCGGGTCAGTGCTGGGCTCAGATCTACCCCCCGGCCCAATCCCTTTTTGTCCCCCATAAACCCCCCACCAGAGCAGCCAAAGGTTCACCATCGAGCCCCGCCCTCAACAGAGCAATCGAAGTCACATTGCCCAGCCTCGCCCCCCTTAGTTCCTCCTTACCACCTTCATGCTCTGTCTCCGCAGTCTGATGTGTGAAGGGTCAGGGCTGCGAGGATTATGGCTGGAGGAGGAGGGGTTGCTGTCTTATTTAATGAATCATTTCAATGTAAGCAGCTATCTCCTGGAAGTTTTCAGTCTTTTTGAATATGTGGCTTTACAGCTGAAGGCCCCATCCAAAGTTGTGTTTCTTAATGTTTACAGGCCTCCCAAATACTGCACAGACTTTTTTAATGACCTCAGTGAACTGCTGTCTGTGATCTGTGTTGATTTTGACTGTGTAATTATTGTTGAGGATTTTAACATCCATGTGGACAACCCTCAGGACAAAGGGACTAAAGACCTGAGTAACACTCTGGGCAACTTTGGGCTGACTCAGCATGTAACAGAGGCCACACATAATAGAGGACACACTCTCGACCTACTGATCTCCAAGAGCCTGAGCATTTCAAACATTACTGTGTCTGATGTGGGCTTATCTGATCATTACTGTGTTTTCTTTGAAAGTAAAATCTCAGCCCACACAAATATATCAACAACAGTGATCACAAAACGGTGTATAACTGAACACAGTAGTGCAATTTTTAACCAGGTCTTCCCATTAACACCTGACCTGTCCAAAGGTTCAGTCAATGAGCTCGTCAATAGCTTCAATGCAAAAATGTTAAATGTAATGGACACTATTGCTCCCATTAAGGTGAAGGTTATCTCTGGAAGGAACAAGTCTCCATGGAGAAACTCCACACTGGTGAAAAATGAAAAAAGAGAGTGTAGGAAAGCTGAGAGCAGATGGAGAAAAACAAACCTCCAGGTTCACTATGACATCTATAAAGAGAAACTTCACAATTATAATTTACAACTGAGGAGTGCAAGGAGGTCCTACTTCTCTGACATCATCACTAAAAACAGCCATAATGCTCGGGTCTTATTTTCCACAGTTGACAGGCTAACAAACCCTCCTGTGTCAGTGGCAGCTGAACTTCATTCGACCATGGCCTGCAATGACTTTGCCAAATTCTTCACAGAAAAAATCCAAAAGATTAGACAAGCAATTGGTACATCAACAGCAGATTCAGGATATGTACTGTGTCCACCGAAAAACTGTTTAAACACCATGAAACAGTTTCACCCTATTAACAGCAAAGACCTGGAGGACATCTTAGGTCAACTGAACTCCTCCTCTTGCTGTTTAGATGTCCTGCCAACAAGTTTTTTCAAAAAGGCTCTTGGTAAATGCATTGAGGAAATTAATGACTGGTTGTTCCACAATTTTCTCCAGCTAAACAAAAACAAAACTGAGGTAATAGTCTTTGGTGCCAAAGAAAAACGATTACAGGTCACCAGAGAACTTCAATCTATACACCTAAAAACCACAAACCAGGCGAGAAATTTGGGTGTAGTGATGGATGCAGACCTAAACTTAGAAAAACACATTAAGACAATAACAAAGTCAGCTTACTATCACCTCAAGAATATAGCAAGGATAAAAGATCTGATGTCTCAACAGGACCTGGAAAAACTAGTCCATGCATTCATCTTTAGTAGGCTTGATTACTGTAACAGCATCTTTACAGGTCTACCTAAAAAATCAGTCAGACAACTACAGCTCATTCCGAACTCTGCTGCTCGAGTCCTCACTAAGACCAAAAAAGTGGACCACATCAGTTCAGCTCTGAGGTCCTTACACTGGCTGCCTGTCCGTCAGAGGATAGACTTTAAAGTTCTGATGCTGGCCTATAAAGCTCTGAATGGTTTAGGACCAAAATACATCAGTGACCTCCTGACCCAATATGAACCTTCCAGATCCCTCAGGTCATCTGGATCCAGTCTTTTATCAGTTCCCAGAGTCAGAACCAGACACGGAGAAGCTGCATTCAGCTTTTATGCTCCTTATATCTGGAACAAACTCCCAGAGAGCCTCAGATCAGCTGAAACACTCAGTTTATTTAAATCCAGGTTGAAGACTCACCTGTTCTCAGCTGCATTTGAATAAAGCACCAAATCCACACTTTTAAGCTTAAATTTCAAAACTTACATTTTAACTACTGATTTTATCTACTGTTCTGATTTTATCTGTTTTGATTTTATATGCTGTTTTGTTTGTTTGTTTGTTAATTAGTTAGTTTGTTTGCTTGTTTTAATCAATTTTAAATCATGCTTTTTATTTGTTTTTGTTTCTAATGTGTCTGTAAAGCACTTTGAATCACCTTGTTGTTGAATTGTGCTATACAAATAAACTTGCCTTGCCCATTCCTAAAAACAAGAATGACATTTTTAATGGTGTCAATAGCAGACCTATTAGTCTACTCCCCATTCTAAGTAAAATTATGGAGAGGATTGTCTATGAACAAATTCAACATTACCTAACAGAAAATCAGTTACTCACTCAGCTTCAACATGCCTACAAACCTGGTTATTCCACCAGTTCAGCTCTTATTCACATGACAGATAACTGGTATAAATATCTAGATAATGGGAATTTGGCCGGGGTGGTATTTTTGGATTTTAGTGCTGCATTTGATTTGATAAATCATGATCTTTTGATAGATAAACTAAAATGTTATGGATTTTCACCAGCTGCTTTGTGCTGGATGGAAAGTTATTTGTCTGGAAGAAGGCAAAAGGTTTATTATAATGGTTATTTCTCAGAGGGCTGTGAAATGAACTGTGGTCTACCCCAAGGCAGCTGCCTCGGTCCACTTCTCTATTCAGTCTTTACAAATGATTTGCCGTATGTCCTGGAGAAATCTCATCTTGTAATGTATGCTGATGACTCCACCATGTTTTATTCAGCCAGTAGCTACTCTGAATTGACAAGCGTATTACAACTAGATTTGCTGAACGTGTTTGATTGGATAAGTAAAAACAACATGATTTTAAACGTGTCTAAATCCAAATCCATGTTAATAGGAAGTAGAGTACGCTTAGTCAACAGCCCACAACTAAATCTTTCCATAGCTGAATCGGTATTAGAACAGGTCACCTAGATTAAATTACTTGGTGTTACCATAAACCACCACCTTTCATGGTCTCAGCACATCAACTCTGTTATTAATGGGACAGGGCATAGCTATAGCTAGGAAATGCTCTTTTTATATTACTTCTTCAATTATGAAAGATGTCATTAATGCACTAGTATTATCTCATCTAGAGTACCGCTCAATCATTTGGTCAGCAGCTAATAAGACAGATCTGAACAGACTTCAGTTAGTCCAAAATAGGGCGGCCAGATTAGTGTTAAGGTGTTCATATTATACAAGTATTGATAAAATGCAGGGTAAACTTTCTTGGCTTTCTGTACAAGCTAAATTATACTATGGCTTACTTGTATTTTTATATCCAGATGAAATACATAATCATGCCACACGATTCTCAACTAACCACAATTTAGTAACTCCTCGAGTTAAAAGTAACTTTTTGAAAAACTCTGTTATATTTAGAGCATCTTTTCAGTGGAATAAGTTGCCTTATGCAATTAGAGAATTGGCTTCTATTCATCATTTTAAAAATCACCTAAAAGCCTATTTAGGCAGTTTTTAATTTATTTGTAAAAATTGTAGAGGGTAATGTCACTTGTAATGGAAATTGTGTATTTTGTTGGAGTGGTTTTTTTTTATAATTTTTTGATATTTACATGTTTACATTTTCAGAATTGTAAAACCTTATTGTGGATGTAAGAGCCAAATTATGTGGACATTTTTGCATCCAACTCATTGTGTAACATTTTATTTGGTGGTATTTGATGGTTTGGGCCCCAGGAAGACTAGCAACCACTGTTGTGGAAGCTAATGGGGTTCCTTATAAATAAACAAATAAATAAACAAATAAAAATCAATGTTCCACCTTCACATTTGCAAATTATTCTGAAAACAAAAAAGCAACACAAGGCAACGTCAAAACTGCTACCATACAACCTGGCCCACAAACAAGCCAACAGCCGCACCCTCACTAAAGCCAGTTTTCTTACCACCACAAATTAAGTGGAATGTAAAAGTGAATGTTGGCAGTTATGGTAATGCATGGCAAACCAGTTTTTAGTACAGGAGGTTTCTGATAGCATAGCTGATATACAGAAGGGATCAAGCCATGTCAGCTGCAGGATAGTAAGTCTATCCTTGCAAATGGGTTCAACAGGAAAAAACAAAACAATAACCTAAGAACAGCAAGTGAAAATCTACTGTGCCTAAATGAGCACCAGATCTCATCAAAAGTGCCCAACACCAAATAATGTGCCGCTACACACCCACATACAGGGAGTGCAGAATTATTAGGCAAATGAGTATTTTGTCCACAGCATCATCTTCATGCATGTTGTCTTACTCCAAGCTGTATAGGCTCGAAAGCCTACTACCAATTAAGCATATTAGGTGATGTGCATCTCTGTAATGAGAAGGGGTGTGGTCTAATGACATCAACACCCTATATCAGGTGTGCATAATTATTAGGCAACGTCCTTTCCTTTGGCAAAATGGGTCAAAAGAAGGACTTGACAGGCCCAGAAAAGTCAAAAATAGTGAGATATCTTGCAGAGGGATGCAGCAGTCTCAAAATTGCAAAGCTTCTGAAGCGTGATCATCGAACAATCAAGCGTTTCATTCAAAATAGTCAACAGGGTCGCAAGAAGCGTGTGGAAAAACCAAGGCGCAAAATAACTGCCCATCAACTGAGAAAAGTCAAGCGTGCAGCTGCCAAGATGCCACTTGCCACCAGTTTGGACATATTTCAGAGCTGCAACATCACTGGAGTGCCCAAAAGCACAAGGTGTGCAATACTCAGAGACATGGCCAAGGTAAGAAAGGCTGAAAGACGACCACCACTGAACAAGACACACAAGCTGAAACGTCAAGACTGGGCCAAGAAATATCTCAAGACTGATTTTTCTAAGGTTTTATGGACTGATGAAATGAGAGTGAGTCTTGATGGGCCAGATGGATGGGCCCGTGGCTGGATTGGTAAAGGGCAGAGAGCTCCAGTCCGACTCAGACGCCAGCAAGGTGGAGGTGGAGTACTGGTTTGGGCTGGTATCATCAAAGATGAGCTTGTGGGGCCTTTTCGGGTTGAGGATGGAGTCAAGCTCAACTCCCAGTCCTACTGCCAGTTTCTGGAAGACACCTTCTTCAAGCAGTGGTACAGGAAGAAGTCTGCATCCTTCAAGAAAAACATGATTTTCATGCAGGACAATGCTCCATCACACGCGTCCAAGTACTCCACAGCGTGGCTGGCAAGAAAGGGTATAAAAGAAGAAAAACTAATGACATGGCCTCCTTGTTCACCTGATCTGAACCCCATTGAGAACCTGTGGTCCATCATCAAATGTGAGATTTACAAGGAGGGAAAACAGTACACCTCTCTGAACAGTGTCTGGGAGGCTGTGGTTGCTGCTGCACGCAATGTTGATGGTGGACAGATCAAAACACTGACAGAATCCATGGATGGCAGGCTTTTGAGTGTCCTTGCAAAGAAAGGTGGCTATATTGGTCGCTGATTTGTTTTTGTTTTGTTTTTGAATGTCAGAAATGTAGATTTGTGAATGTGGAGATGTTATATTGGTTTCACTGGTAAAAATAAATAATTGAAATGGGTATATATTTGTTTTTTGTTAAGTTGCCTAATAATTATGCACAGTAATAGTCACCTGCACACACAGATATCCCCCTAAAATAGCTAAAACTAAAAACTACTTCCAAAAACATTCAGCTTTGATATTAATGAGTTTTTTGGGTTCATTGAGAACATGGTTGTTGTTCAATAATAAAATTATTCCTCAAAAATACAACTTGCCTAATAATTCTGCACTCCCTGTACACTGCTTTGCTAAAATGCCAGTATGAGCATCAGTAACATACCAAAACAACAATGCCTACATCAACCAAAATTTCCAAGACGCCAACAAAGAGGGAACGTAGCTACAAAGCTCACAGTAAGTCACAGCAGTTAATGGTCTACAGAGCTACCAGACCCAACTACCAAGCTAAATTTTCATAACACTATTTTAGTTAAACTTTGCAACTCCTGCTTTTCATACATTCAACAGTTACACTCTGCCACACCACAAGACTCGCCCAGCCATGTGTCCAGTCAGGCCACAAACCAACAAGACTAATATACCAGTGAAACACCAGCCACGGAGTTTATGCTTCCCAGCCCTAGTTATTTAGTACAAGATGATTTTAACCCTAGTCTTCAGACAGATACCTGTGGTGGGTATGTAACAAGTGCCACCTGGCAGTTTGATGCTCTCTGCCAGGTGATTGGCTGTTCACCTGTTTGTCCATGATTTGGACAGGGGGAACAGACTGTGGCAAGGTCAGCCTGATGGAATCGGTTCACCTCCAAATAGGGGAAAGCTGTGAGCTGACCCTGTGCAAGACTGGGGCAGAAAGACTTAAAAAGGTAAAGATCAAGAGCAGTAACTAATCATAATCTTAAAGATGTGTAAATAATTCTGGCAGTGTGGAAAGAAATAAGAAACCTGATGTCAGTAAACAGCATTTATAGATGAGAACATGAATATGTTGAGTCTAGTGTGGATGCTTGAAGGTGTAAATGTGAAACACAAACATGGAGTTAAGCCCAAAATGAGTCCTCCTCCTCTCTTGTAAACCACAAACTGAACAGTAATGTAACAACACTCACCTGTTCACTAAAGTAAAACGTCGCTACTTTCTGTCGAGAACAACTACCCGAGCACAGGTAACAGGGAGAGGGAGTAAACCTGTGGGGCCAGACGGAAACGCCTGATAGGACTGTAGTTTCCCGACAGTTCCCTCAGGCTCTTTTCTAATAATAACCAGTTTTTGTTTCCTCCAAGAGACCGCTCACTAGAAGCGATTGAATCAGAAAGGTTCAGGTTTGTTTATACCTGTAAGTCTGCAGTAGATGAATCATCTGTCCTTACAGCACATTTTCAGAGGAGACTGTTACAAGCCCAGGAGTTGATGTACTTTATTAGCTTCCTGTTCTGGTCAAATTGGACTTCATTGTTTATTTAGAGTACAGCAGAGCTGCAGAGAGCAAGTCAGGAGGATGTTACCTGTCAATAACCCAGCAGCAGCCCGTGTTTAGTTTTAATATTGTTACAAAGGAATGTAAATCAGCGATTTATTGGATTGTAAACTCTGTTTTATTGTTAGATTTACCTTTAGGTGAGAGGAAGAAAGTTATAAACTTTTCTAAAGCTTCTAAAGTAGCTTCTGCTTTGCCCAATTAATTGAATCATTAACTGTAATGAAAAGTAACAGTTAACAGGATTAATATCACTGTAAACATGGCTTGAATAGGATGGCTGCCACCACTCTGGGGTTTGTGTACCTGCTGATTGTGTGTCTGTGTGATTGCTTTCTGCCTGTAATACTTTAACAGCTTAAAGTAAATTCCACTGGCTTTATACAGTTAAGAGACTGAAACGCTGTGTGCAGCTGCTCCTCTCTTCTGCCTCAGATTCGATAACGAAAGGGTCCAACCCAAAACTGGTGTCTTATATTAAAAACTGTGGTTTGACAACAAAGTCATCCAGTTAAATTGCTTCCAACATGCTGCTACAGGTAACGCTGTAGTGTGAACTCAGCTGAACTGAGGTATGAAAAAGTGAAAATTAAAGTGTTTGCAGCAGCATAACCTGTTAACTGCAAGGTGCTGCATGCGTGACATGGCTGGGGGCTGAAAGTCTGACTCTAGAAAACTTTGTATACTAGGGTCACATCAGAGGCAGCTAATACGGAGCCTAAAAATACAATTTAAAATGTATTATTTGTTATGATGTCTGTTATGAGCAGACAACACCGGTTCACCCTTGAGTATGGAGTCTTTTTATGCTTGAATAATTCAAAGAGTTTACAAAACAAGAAACTTCTCTGAAAATGGTCAGGTACAAGGACTGGACTGAAAATGAGTGAAAAAGCAACTAATAACCAAGACTTGACTCAAGACTTTTGCACAGCAATGTATGAGAAGGTGCGAGCATTTGTCACTGCTCATCGCAGTGACTGAGGATGGTGCTGGGTCTGATGAGCAGTGCGACGAGGTGGTGGCCTATGACACCATTAACAACCACCTATAACACAGTCATGAGATTGCACCTTGGAAGAGTCCCCACTCACACCTTGATCCACGTGACCTTGAACAAGAGGCGAAACAGCTTCATGAACTAGAAAGAGCTTCATTTCATTTCCATGATGGAGGACGGAAAACCTCCACAGAAAACTCAGGTCGTCTCATTTAGTGAATGTGTTGAATCAGGTCTAGAGAATTCACACAGACAGAAACACACAGGCAGCAGCTTTCTAAAGAACTATATTTACATAATACTCTTGTTTTACAGAGAACCATATCAAAAGTATAAAATACTTACAAAACATCCGCTGCAATATATAAAAATAACATCTATCTTCTCCAGATCATTAGGAAAGGCATACATACAAAAAATATATTTATAGACATTTACACAGAGCCTGTTTACAACATTTAACCCAGAAAACCCCGGGAGACCGAGCGAGGCTGGAAGTCGAAGGCGGGCCCAGGGATTGGCAGCGATTTGAATGGAAACACGAAACCATCCCCGAGCGACCGATCGGCGACAAAAACAGGAACAGCGCTGCCGCGAGGACACGCAAACATGGACAACAGTACAGTAGATAGGACGACCGGGTCACCGCTCCACTTTCAACGTGGCGACCCGGCCGGAGTTCCACCTTGCAGAGAACCGTCAGAATGGTTCATTCTGATTAACGCCGGCGGTGACAACTGTGTGGACACAACGGAAGATTCATCAAATGCAGATGACGCAGTTTGAAGTCTCTGAATGACAGGAACGCCAACGCCGCGTCCCCAGCACGGAGTCTGAGCAACCTGACCGAGCCCAACGACTGCAGGGATGTTTAGTTCACATTAAATTTCTAGCTTAAAACAAAGCGTCAAACTGTCACATGGAAATGTTTCGATTTTATTTTTATTTACTTTATATTTCTATGTTAAATCACATCCAGGTGAGAACAGTGGGATCTAAATCCCGAGGCCAAATTTTCTTGTACATATGAAGCAGGTGTAAGACGAGGGTGAAAACTATTTTTACTTGAATTCTGCCTTAAATAAAAGGACTGAAATTCTTCAGACTGGCAGGGCATTTTACTCTATCAGCCTTCAGACCACTGTCTGTCAGACCACACACAGGGCAAAATGTCCTCATTAAAGGGCACAAGTTTCCTGTGTTTTCCATGTTTTTCCGCTCAGAAACGCAGCTTTAGAGGAGGTGATGGATGATTTCTCTGCAGGTTCTCACCAGGCTGAATCACAGAATAACATTATGAGTGACTTAAAGGCATCGCGGTTCAGTGCGCCTGTTTGTTTGGACTCTGCGTATTCACCTGGAGGTTCAAGTACTGGACTCCGCGACAGAAACTTTCCGATTCCTGCTGCTCATTTCCCGGCGGCTTGTTATGTTTTTAAAGGACCATTTCTCTGTTTTTTTCCCCTCGATTTATGAAATCTGCTGGAATATCTGTGAGCCTCCAACAACCAGCTGGCCTCAAATTTAAAACATGACATTTCATAGGGGGAAAAAAGGCTCGATATACCAGCATCTCATTTACCTAAACAAAGAATGCGCTATTGTTAAGTTATTTAAATGTTTATGGAGAAAATAATTTCCCTACAGTATGAAAATCACCCGGCTCAAGCTGTAAAACCAGAAACAAACACATGTTGATTCAGTCCTAAAAATAAAAAAAACAAAACAGACAACCAGCTGAACCCCCCCCCCCCTAAAAAAAAACCCAAACAAAAAAACAGAGGGATGGTCCTTTAATGTGACTTAATGCTAACGTGGCGGTCGAAGGCAGGGACTGCAGGTTCAGTAGTAATCTTACTGCTGTTTTTGTGCGTGCACACAGTTTGTTTGTGTTTACCGTTGACTCGTGTGCAGATGTTTAGATTTACACTCCTGGTGGAAGAGAACAGAAAGTCTCAGAAACCAGTTTAATCAGTTCAGGCTACTTCACAACAATCAGGAAACCTTCAGGCAAAGGATCACAAACACTTTCAGTCTTTATACGGGGAAAAATTAAACCGAGCTTCAACGCTCTGATTTCATTTCCTTTAAAGACAGCTGATCCAGTATCAGGTGGTGGGTTTTTCAGGCTTTGACCTGAATCTCGTCTGGCTGCTCTCGAAGCGCCAGTTAGTTCTTGTCCCGTTCATTAGCAGATATGCTCTGATGTTTATCACGTAATGTCCTCCAAATGTGCAATAAAAGGTCGAACACCACACAGCAGCCAATGTTTGGCCCACACCTGACTCTGAAAATCAGCATCTGTCTCTGTTGTGCCAAAGTTAGCCCAGATTAGGCCCAAACACGCCTGCTGTGTGCTCATTTCATTCCATAAATTTAGAAAGTTTGAGGACAAAAGCTGATTAGTGCCATCCTGCAGGGACAACAGCAGCTTAAAAGAAGGTGGCAATCGTTTTAGAACCAATTCTTAATATTCATGTAAAAGTCCACTTTTTTTTTTTTTACTCCATAAAAACCCCAATCTGCATTTTAAAACTGGTTTTATTTGTATAGTGCATCCAAGTCCAGAATGGAAGCTCATGTCAGGACTGCAACAGTAATTTTTTTTAAATGTTTTTTTTGAGGACTTTTCTACCAGGAGTGTTTTTACACACCGAGCGCTTCGTTAATCTGCTTATCTGAACGGAGCCTTCGAGGACCGCGTGGAGATGTTAAACGACAATTTTCACTCAAAACGACAATACGATCAGTTTCATAGTGGACTATCCCATCACTCTTATTTTGAAAGGTCAGTCACTGCCCCAGCCGTTCCTGTCGTGTTTCCCACAGACTCGCTCAGCTGCTTTCCAGAGACTCCATCACCTCATCTCATATGGATGCCTGCGGATCACCGCTGATGTGGGCAGATGTTCTGAAGCTGCGGTGAGCTGGGAGGTCATTCCACCTTGAACCTGAAGCAGGTTTAGCGAGGTCACCGCGGCTTCAGAGCAAGAGGACAGCCAGCTGCAGTCCGAACAGTGGGATGAGGAACTTCCTGGAAAGGCAGCTGGTTTTCTTACTCTATTATTTAAATATTTATTGATCTAATGAAGAAAGTGTGGTGTTCCCACCCGTGAATTCAGTCTGATCTGTGGGAAACCCCGGAGGAGCTCAGCTGCACGGATCAGCTGACTCAGCTGAATTGCAGAGCCTCCGAGCAGGAATGTGGCCGCTTACAGGAGCTCTGAACACTGTGTTTCTTCATCGTGCTGCAATGATTCAACGGCCAGTCTGTGTGTGTGCGGTGCTGACAGGCTTCTCTCTGACAGCGTGAGAACGTGACGCGGTCGCCAGCCTTCTGCGACTAACGCCAACACGTGGTGGCAGCAGGAAGTGGTCGGCGGCTCACTCTGCAGGCTTCGTGTGTGTGCGTGCGTGCGTGAGACTAGTGGTGGTTGGCGAGCAGTTCGTCCAGGTCGGCCATCCACTCCTGCGTGTTCTGTCCTTTCAGCAGCGAGTCCACCAGGTCGCTCTCCGCGGGGAAACTCCCCGACGCCACGTTGTATCCGAATGACACCTGATGCTGCTGCTGACTCACTGTTTGGCTCACCTGGTATCCTTGGTTACACTGTAGTCCCTGGCGACCGTTGCCTTGCGGCTGTCCGAACGCTGCCAGGTTGGGGAGTACGGCCTGGTTCTGGGGGCCCTGCTGCTGATTGGTCATTGGCTGGCCCTGTCTTTGGGGGTTGGGCAGTGCCCTCTGCTGGGGCGCTGCCATGTTTGTCTGCATCATTTGTTGTCCGGGATTCAGACCACCCATCGGACGTCCACCTGGGTTGCCGCCAAAGGGGGCGGAGCCGGATGGCATCTTGGGAATGCAAGGCTGCTGCTGCGGCGGCATGTGGAAGGCATTGGGGGGGCCGCTGAAGGACAGGCCTGCATTACTGGAAGGCGGCTGGTTGACGAGCTGCTGCTGCCAGGCGGTGCTCTGACCGCCCGGCATGCCGCCCCCCATGTTGCCCTGCATGGAGGCTGGGAGACGGGCAGCTCCGGCCACATGAGGCTGCTTCAACATAGCTGCATTGGGCGGCGTCTTCAGGTGCTGCTGCTGAGGCAGGAGGTTGTGCCCGTACGGAGCGCTCATGGTGGTGTTCAGAGACGTCTGGCGCTGCAGACTGGTTTGCTGGGCCAGGTGGTTGGGGTGCATGCTCATGGTGTTGTAGAGGACGTCCACGCCGGCTCCACCCCCCTGACTAATGTCAGCCTGACTCACTGTCGGGGGCGGGGCTACGCCACCTGCTGGACCACCACCCTGACCCATGTTCATGCTCATCATGCCCTGGTTCTGAGGGAACATACGGGACCCGGGGGCGGGGCCTCCCATGGAGCTGACACTGCCCATTGGCTGAGAGGAAGCTAAACAAAACCAGAAGAACAGAAGAAAACAACAATCAGGAAAACGTGCGTCAAAATCTTTTTTCAGAGTGGGCCACATAAGTGCGTCGCCCCAGTGAAGCTCCTTAGTCGCACATTTAATCCCTGAGATCTCGTAATAGAAAACATAAAAAGGATTTTGTTTGTCCCCGTAACTCTAACCCTGCTGGAGCTGAACCGCTGATCTGTTCAGCTACTTTCATTTCCCATTCAAATGAGCGGCATTTACACAGTCAGCCTGAACCCACAGAAACCAAACTCACTCTGGTTTCACTTGTCCAGGTATAAAACACAGCCGCTCGGAAACTTTTAGAACAAACACATTTTTAAAGATATTCACCATAAATCTGTGGTCTCATGTTAAATATGAAGGAAGGTGAAACCTGTAAGAACGCAGGCTGTGTTTTTATTTCCATGAGGAAACTCGTCACTTTGGAGACCAGACGGTCACGAAATCCTGAACTTTGATAAAAACTCTGCTGGTTTTACAAGGTCCTGATTCTGGCTTCTCTGTTGGCTCCCTGAACGTTTTAGATGTCATTTTAATATTTAATCTTTTGTGTGCTACGACTTTCTACAGTAACAGATCATACCATTTTTAACGGGCTTTATCCTAAGGCCGGAAAACAGAACGAACCTCTGAGCTGTGCGTCTCCATAAACTCTATCATATTGGAAGCTTCAGCCGCCCGAGCTGCAATCTTACGGTCTTTAACTGGTTAAGGTTTATGTTTGATGCCGAATTTGTTTGTTCTGTGTTTTTTTAACTGGAATTTTCCCATTGGTCAATGATCAACTCTGCATTTTGAACCTTGAAATTATTCTTGAAAAAAAAGAAGAAGCATGTTTTCAAAACATTTCATGGTCCGATCTTTCGAAGCACACGCACAACTTATACCCAAGTGTCGGCACTTTGATCCTCCTTCCTCCCGCGGATGAGGAAGGATACCAAACCAAAAAGTCCCATACCAATCCCATACCAAAAAGATGCAGAACACACATTCAAATAACTCCTACTTCCTGTTATGATTACTTAAGTGCTTTTTTGGTACTTAATAATTCTGCATTGGAAGGTGTCTGCTTCTTCTTATATTTTGTGGCCTTTGATTTTGTGATTCTGAACTGAATCACAAAGCATTCATTATGAAATAAATAAAGCAAAGTAATAAAAAAAAAAGTCCCAGGAAAGGCTGTGATCCTGCTCAGGAGCGTTTCATCTTTTTCCACCTTTTTCTTTCAAAAAAATAATCACTTTTTTGTCTTCTGTGTATTCTCCCTGAACAACCACATGGGGCAGTAATGAGCTCATTCCACATGTGAAGAAGCAGTGGGCAGTTTTTTAGAGTTGCAGCTCTGTCACAGAGGTATTCATGCCTGAGAGACCTGAGAAATGCATTGTGTGAACACTTCCTGTAGGCGTACCTGTAAACTGGTTGGCCGGCTGCTGTGGGTAAGGGTTCTGACTGGCCGTTGTTCCCGACTGGTCCTGGTACTGTGGAGGAGGTCGGGTCAGGTGTCGCTGCCGCTGCTTCTCCTACACAGACACATGGAGAGGGTTACTGTGTGGGCTTCAGATTTAGGACAGATGCGAGGTGTAACTCATTATCACGTGGCCACTGAAGGTGAGCAGTGCAATGACAATAACGGAATAAACTGACCCTCTCAGTGTTCAAGCAGGTTGGAAATGTTGGAATCACCTGCAGATGAGTCTTACCTGTTCGGCTAAAATCTGCTGCTGCCTCTGAATGTACTGCTGCTGTTTCTGTTGCTCCAGGATCTGCTGCTGATGATGTTGTTGCTGTTGTTTCCTCGCTGCTGCCTCTTTACTGGTCATGTACGCGTTACCGTGGTTACTCGGCATGGCGTTGTTTCCAGGCTTGGCCGTCATGGCGTTTGTGGGCCCCGGGCCGTGTGGAGGAGCGGGGTAGCCGTTCTGATCCTGCAGATGAAGTTTTGTGTTTTGTTACTGAAGAAGAAGCGACACTTTTTTTTCTCTGCTCTAAAAAAGCTTCATGTGACTTTGGTAACAGCGTCAGGCAGTTCTTCATGACTCCAGCGCAGAGCTGCTGTCGAGCAAAAAGTTTAACCAGAGCATCTCATAGGTTACCTGCTGCAGCATTCTCGTTTAATAACTTCAACCACTTGTTGAGTGATCCTTCCATTCAGAAACTTACCGGTCTTGTCTGTATGAAAACAGACAACTGTTTTTCTTTGTAAAGCTCCTGATTTCAGATCTTTAAAGTGGTGAAGTTATACGGATATTTTTCAGTTGATTAATATTGTGTGTTCATTCATCTGATTCTATGCTGGGATCATTTAGGTGTGTCCTAAAGTCCTCTTGAAAACAATCTTTATATCTGAAATTATGGAACTTGTCTTAAATGATGTTCTTTCCTGACCAGCTGTCCTTGAACAGCACATTTTACTTTCAAGAATGAAATAAAAGCAAAATAAATTTAAATAAACTTCATCTTGGTTAAAACAACATTTACAGATTAAGTGGGACAGCTTTCAAATGTGATGATCAGAGGGTAGTGGTTCTGAAATCCTCACTAACTATAAATGTAATTTTAGTTTTTGACAACACTACTAATTGTTCATTTTTCACTGCACAGAATTTACCTGAAGGCCTGCTAGTGCCCCCTTGAGGCTGAGGAGGGAACTACAGGCTCATGATGGCTGAGAATGCACGGTGCACCCTGAGGGGGGAGCTACAGGAAAGGTTATTCCATTCAGGAAGACGTATCATTGAAATTAGCTGGGAATGTTCATCTTTGAACAAAATGCAGACAGACAGCATCGCAGGAACAGTGTGTCCTGTCTGCTGAGAGGAAAAGTACAGGGAGGAGCGGCTAAATTTAAATACACAGACAAGGACAGAGGGGGGGAGGGTGGGGGTATAAAGTATGAAAGGCTGCTTTGTCATGGCCTCCCTCCCTCTGTCCGTCCACCCCCCCGCTCCCATGGGAGGGTTAGCAACCAGCTGCTCGACCCAAACAAACACTAACAAGCTGAACAAAAGGCTGCTGCCCGATTTTACCGCCCCCCCATTCCAATGAGGAATATGGGGGGGATTTAAGTTTTCTGTCACTGTTGGCTCTAAATCAAGTTCGGATCACGTGTGATGGCTGTGTCTCGTGGGTGCTTCTCACCTGTGGGTGTGGCATATGAGGCCGGTAGGGCTTCTCTTTGCGGCACTGCTGCTGGATGAGTGAAAGCAGGCCCACCTTCTGGTTCTGGTTAGTGGGTCGCGGTGGTCCGGGCCCCGCCTCATAGTGCGACAGAGGTTTGGTGTTGTTGTAGTTCAGCATGACGGCCGGGGCCTGAGCACCTGCTGCCGGCGCGTGGCTGAGAGGTGGCCCTGAAGTCGGGTGACCCAGCATGTTGGGGTGTCCGGCGGAGCCCGGCATGAAGCTGCTGGCACCCGCCTTTGGAGAGGCCTTGTTGGGCTGACTGGATATCACCAGCTGCTTCTGGGCATTGGGATTGAAATCCTGTGAGTAAAGGGAGTTATTTGTGGATTTGTCCATACCAAATGCACTCGCTTGTGAGCTTTGAGAGGTATTGGGCATCTGGGACCATGGAGAGGGGTGGGTGGGGTGGGTGGGGAACTTGGCTCCTGGCTGCTGCTGCTGCATATGTCTGTGGAGGTGCTGGACTCTCTGCTGCCGGACAGCCAGTTCCTGGAGCTGCTGGGCAGGGGACAAGTCTTTGGGCCCCTGAGGGAGGAGGTGGTTGGGTGGAGGCTGGATTTGCCTGGGAGGAGCAGGCTGGGAGGTGGAAAGAGCTGGGGAAGAGGCAGAGGAGGAGGCGACAGGGGAGCTAGTGGGATGAGGAGGAGCAGTCCCGGAAGGCGTGGATCTGACTTGGGGGGAGCCAGTGCGAGAATCCTGCTCGAAGACGGCAGAGGGTGGGGAAAACTCCGCCTTCACGCTCACCAAATCTGGAGGAAGTAAACCCTGGGAAGACTGTCCCCCCCCTCCTGCCCCTCCCCCGACAGCACCACCACCAACCTGAGTGGCTGCCAGTTCCAGAGGGTCTTTGCGGTCCTCAAAGCCATCGTTGAGGATCTCCTGGATGTCTTCGTAGTCCACAGGGAAGTTCAGCTCCTCCATCAGCTCTGTCCACTCCTGTTCGTTCAGTTCAGGGAACAGGCTGTTGTTGCCAACCGGGGGTGGCATGATGGGGAGGATGTCGTCTGGCTCCTGCTTCATCTCTTTCGGATGGAAGTCTGGACCCGGCTCTCTGCCACCGTCTCCCGACTCGCACATGGGCCCGTTAGAGTTGCTGATATCTGGCTTGGAGTCAAGCGGGGAACCGGCGGTAGCGCTGTTGTCCTGGCAGCCTTTCTGGCTCGACGGGAAGCTTTCATAACTGTTGACTTGTCCTCGCAGGTCAGGGGGACTGAGGCTCTCCAGCTTCCTCTTTAGAGTCTCCTGCAGTTGGAACGACAAAAAGAAGCATCAAGAGTTACTCAAAGCAAAACCCCAGACGGTTCAAACCTCAAAGTGAACCTCTGAGTTTAAAAAACAAACAAACACATAATTTACAAAACAAGGATTATTTATATCTGTAAAAAATACATTACTACATTTTATCTGACCCAGACCCAGCATGTTACACAGGGTCTGAATTCTGACCGGCTGACAAATCAAGTTTAAAAAAAAAAAAAAAAAAGTGCCACTTTGTTTGGGAAAATAAAACCTAAATCAACGAAAGGCTTTAAATAAAATATTCCAACACAAGGCTGAAAGAGGAGGGCAGGGGTGATTTGGGAATGACCAAGTTACCAAAACCTTTGTTGCACAAAAACAGGATATAACATAAATAATTGTCAATTGTCAAATTGATACTTTGTGGTGCATTAGAAACTGATACCCTGTTCAACTGCTTCTGTTTTTTGTGTAATTTGAATTCTTTCTCACTTTGGTATCATCACCATCAGTAGGCACACGCGCAGCTGAGCTGCAGGGGGTGTGCAGCAGAGAGACAGGTGCTGCTAAAATCACCGGCAGGCCGGCTTACATAAGGATATAAAGGGCAGTCGGCAGGTCTGACGGCTGCGTTCTGTCAGCAGCTCGACTCGCCCGATCGCAGCACGTCAGCTGATCCTCACACTACGCGATTGCCAAACGCTCTGAACACCTGAGGTACCCGTGATGACAAGCAGGCAGGTGGACACAAGCTCCAAAGTGCCTCCTGCTCTGGAAAGTCAAACAACAGTAGCGTCCCTAACAGATTTATTTAAAAAAAAAAAAAAAAAAAAAAAGATCACACTGCTTTTAAAGGGGATTTTCTTCCTACAACAAGTCCTGGATCAAAACTTCACAGATGTAAAAGAGGCAGGGTTTAGCCTGCTCTGCACCCACTGGTCCAGCCTTTGCTTTCAGATGAGCAGCTTTGGCCTTCCTTTTCAAAAAAACCCCCCCAAAAACACGTCCTCGCCAAAAAATGCTGAGAATTTCCTGATTAGCCAGAGTGAAGCCAAAGTGGCAGCATCCAAACATTCAGAGCAGCTTATCTCTGACTCCTCAGCTCCTCCCGCGACCCTGACGCTTCTCCCGGAAGCTCTGAAAACAGTCTGAAGGCCTCACGTTCACCTGTGTGGGCATTAGGGCTGCCACGATTAGTCGACTAGTCACGATTACGTCGACTATCAAAATCGTCGACGACTGATTTAATAGTCGAGGCGTCGTTTGAAGCTTTGTAAGATCACAAAAGACGCAGGAATAAGTAGTAGGATTTATGAGTGTAATAACGGATTGAAACAGAAGATGGCAGCACTGCATGTACAAGGATGCCAGCTGCTGTTAAACCCCGAAGAAAAAGAAGCAGCTGTGTCCCAGAATTCATAGCGCAGCCCAGCTCAGTTTCCAACAATGGCGGCAGCTAGTTAGTTTTAATATTACTCTTTTTATTCTTTCTGGGTCACAAAATAAATGTTTAACATATTTTCAGGCGAGAATGCATCTGTGTAAACTTCAAACATCTGTTCAGTTTATCAAGACACCACATATTTTCAAAAGCGCTCCAACGTTTTCGGAGACGTCTGTTACCCACTAGCTCGTTAGCTAGCCGGGGGCAAGGCTCACTAGAGCCGGTGGGAACACCGGACTCCCCGCAAATCGTTTTCAAACCCACCGCCGCCTTTCGCTACTCAGGTTAAACATATACAAATCACTTAGATAACTTACAAATGTTATTTTTTGGATTTTTTTAGTATTTTATTTGTTCCTGAGTAAATCGGTTTGGCTGAGATTAAAGTTATAGTTTTTACACAGCTGAATAAACGTCAAGCAGACAGCTGATTATCAGAAGTGTGAGATGCTCCAGAATATACTCCGTTGTCCTGTTATATTTTAGATAGCAACGAGTTTATTAAACTCCACCGAAACAATCTGCAAATTTGATTAAAATTTAAGAAACTATCATCACGTCTTTATTTTTAGTTAGCACCTTAAACACTTAAAGCTGTAAGCTAATGATAGTTATATAAGAGCAGATGCATGCTGGTGCAATAAGCTGTACGTTTTACGTCCAATGAATGCATGATCTGATTAGTCAACTAATCGCAAAAATAATCGGTGACTAGTCGACTATCAAAACAATCGTTTGTGGCAGCCCTAGTGGGCATGCCAACACTCTCGGTTGGTCATGGCATTTGAGGTGTGTGGCGGCATGTAGGGCTGCTCAATTAATCTAATTTTAATCACGATTACGATCTGGGCTTTCAACGATCATTAAAAATGACTGAGCCGATTATTAGCCCCTCCCTCATTTATCCGCGACACCTTAAAGGCCGGTCCGTGAAAATATTGTCGGGCATAAACCGGTCCGTGGCGCAAAAAAGGTTGGAGACCGCTGATTAAGAGGACCCGAGGGAAGCTCGGAAAGCTAAGCAGAAGTTATTTGGAGAGTGACTGCCGTTGGTTGAAAAGAGAGTTAAAAAAAAAAACTTCAGTGGTGTTGCACACTATTTTATATTATTTTTTTAAAGTCATTGTTAACCCTTTAAAGCCGGTCAGAGCAGTAAGCTCCGTTTTGCGTAACTATTGTTAAATCCCTGTAGAACCTGAACCGTGTAAGCTAGCGCAATAATTTGTTTTGCATATGAAACCGGAGGAGTTGTACTTACATCTGATGCCATCAGCTTGTCCTCGGTCACGGTTTCGTTCCACATATAGCTTTGCAAAAATTGCATAAAAAGCACTTGCAGGAACAAAAACATAATATTCCAGAAACACGCTTTGCCGTTCCTATCAGCTGTTCGTAACACTTCCCACAGTGAAATGATGCACATGCTGTTTTCTTTGCAAATTTGCATCATAGGATTGTTTTTTGTTTTTCCTGCAGTATATAAAAATTGCTGTATCTCCAAAATAAAACTATGAAGACACTCAAAATAAATTTCCTGTGGTGGGAAACTATTTTTTGCAACTTTATTGTATTTAAAGTTTTGAGGGATAAACCTCTTAAATTTCTCCAAGTAGAAATATATGTAAACAAAACAAAAGCGATTTTCAATTTTTTTTGTAGTTTATTGCACTTTTTTGCAATTTATGTAATTACTATGGACTTAATGCATACATATTATTAAAATATGGGCTATAACAGTTGTATTGATGTATAGCAACTTGAAATGCTCCCACAAATGGCACTACAGCATGTAAAAAAATAATATAAGCTCTGGTGGACTTGGTTCTATAGTAGGTCTTAAAGTGTTAAATAAATATCGTCAAATAATCGTGATCTCAATTTCAGTGAAAATAATCGTGATTATCATTTTTGCCATAATCGAGCAGCCCTAGCGGCATGTGTGTGCATCAGAATCTGAACACAGATAAGTTTCAGTTTCCTTTAGTCACGTTCGCCCACACACTCCCTCTGTTTATAAAACTCATGATGCCTTCACTGGTGTCCGAGTCAGACAGGCTTAACATTTTTTTTTTTTTTAAAGGCAACCATTTTCAGTTAATGGTTTTTATTCTTAGATTCTTCTGAGTAACTCTGCATGACCCTCAGTTCATAATAATCCTTCTTTGTCTAACACGAGCCTCTG
Organism: Aulonocara stuartgranti; assembly: GCF_965226115.1. Classification (NCBI taxonomy): domain Eukaryota; kingdom Metazoa; phylum Chordata; class Actinopteri; order Cichliformes; family Cichlidae; genus Aulonocara; species Aulonocara stuartgranti. Next base: position 11,335,874 of record NC_138940.1, on the reverse strand, counting down.
TGAAGCTCATTAGTCCAAAATAAGATGCTTTAGCCCCTCCCCCTTTGGGAAAACTTCTTCCGTTTGGCAGGTGGGTGAGAGCGTATGCCCTCTCTGACATCATACCAATCAAAGTGTAAAACAAAACTGAAATCTACTAAACTGATACCTGAACTTCTGAATGACACATTTTGCCTCATTTACAGTTACTCTGCTCTGATCAGCTGACCAAACAAAGCACCTGTCGTACCGCAGGTGTACAAGTTTTTATGTTTCTGATGCTAATAAGATGACCACGTGAACGCCTTTAAAACCTGAAATACAGGTCCCACTCCACCCATGTTGCTATGGTTACAGACCTGGAGTGAGACTAACGAGAGTCCTTTCAATGAGACAGCCTCAACTGTCAGGTAACGGAGTGATATAACAACACATGCTGACATTACAAATAACAGAAAGTCATCATTGTGCTCCTGGGCACAGACTCAAACTGCTTCTTTTAAACACAAATCTACGTCCCACCCTCTGACCTTCGTAACTAACAGTGACACTGCTGAAACTCTTGGGACGGTCATGGCCACTCTGTGCATTTTTTCTGAGAGAAAATGACTGTTTCCAAATATTTACGGGGTGATTCATCCTGGAATTTTTTGACTCAGCCTTTGCCACAAAATTCCGGACTATGGGCCCCATTTCTGTCGGCCTGCAAGTGTTTTAAGGGGAGAAATCCTGACTTCACAGAGTAACCACTTTAAACAGGTTCACTGGAGTTTGGTTTGTCCACAGTCAGCTGTTCAGGAACCAGCCCGACGTCTGATATCAGGCTGGCCAACATACTCTAGGTGAAACCATCCACAGCTCGCTTTCTACTTTTAGATCACTGACGATGTGACAGCCCTACAGCTTCTGCTCCATCATCATCATTATTACCATTATTGTTATTATTATTGTTATTATTGCAGATGAATTGCTTTTTTGGGCAAAAAATGCTTGACAATTTTTTTTTTTTTTTTTTTTTTTTTTTTAAAATCAGGAGTGGTGAAAAATGTACTTTTTTTAAATGGGTGATATCACTGTGTGATAAACACAGTTTTATTGTTTGGTTTAAATATGACAAAGAGCAACATGACATGCAATTACTGTATGTTCTCTGACACCACATACATGACACAGGAAGGAAGGAGGGAAGGACAACTAAATGTTTGTGTGACAGCCAATTAGAATACGATGCTCAGAACCCACAGGAAAGGCTTCGAGCACAGAACACTTTCAGGTACTGCTCCTGCTCGTTAACTGACGGACAGAAAAACGCTCAGAGGATGCGATTACACTGAAACATCAGTTCCTCTCTGACTCAGACTCTTATCAGCCAATGTGTTGTGAAAACACTCAGTTTCACTCAAAACTTCTACACGCACACTCGGTGACATCAGGGGGAGCCAGTTGTAGCCCCGCCTCCTCCCAGCCTTTGCTGAGAGAGGCATTTCCTAACAGCAGGAGTTTCCTCTGTGATGAGTCAGCAGTTGGGGGGGGGGGGGGGGGGGGGGGGTTCTGCTCACACTGAGTCACCTCTCAGGGCTTTCGGCCCGCCTCACATTAATGTATGACGAAATATGAGAACACACACCCCGAGCCTCTACCGCAGCGTCACACCTTATTGATCCTGCATGTAAGCGATCAGCTGCAGGAAACTTCTAAGTGACTAAAACCTCCTCTTCATTTCATCTAACCAGAAAACGGCTGACTGACAGGAAAACAAAAACTACACTGCTGTTTGTTCTCAGGAAGCTCATCTGATCTAAACCCTTCAAAAATCTTTCAGAAGAACAAATTTATTCCATCATCCACAGGCATTTTTAATTCAGCTCGAAATTACTGCAGAAAATGCAAATGGTCAAAGGTCAGAGCTGAGAGGTGCCTGGATTTTCAGAGGCACTGAACAGAGAAGTTTGTCAAAGCGACCACAGGCAAACTTAGGGGAAACACGTCACATGACCACACAGCAACGCCACAACACACACACAAACACTCGAGTGCAAGCGGCTTCACTGATCAGCAGCTTTGTCGTGGTCTCATGTTATTGATTTGGAATTTATCAATGGCGGTGATTAGAACAGACTGATTAACTGGGGTATTACACCTAGTGAGTGATTTCAGAGGGGGTGAGGCTTGAAACACTGGCTCATTCTCAGCGCCTTAATCAATAAACTGATCAGCTGGGTATACTGTCTTTCAGCCACACCCGCCCATCATGAAGAAGCAGCTGTTATCCCAAAAGAATTTGTTTCACACCTGTAGGCTTCTTCCAGTTACTTCATTTCACAATAAATGTCCTTGTTTTATGTACTGCTGATTGGCAGATTTCATGATGTAACAAAAAACAAGGTTTCTAAAAGAAAAAATACAGTGAATCATTCATTCATTAAATGTTGGAAACAAGTTCTTTTAAAAAAATCTTACTAAAAAGAGTTGGACTTAACTGCGTTTTTGGTGTTAAACACCAATTAAAATAATGTTTGCAGGGATCTAATGAACATGTCAGGAAGTGATGCAGTCCCTGGCTAACTATGCTTATAAAAACGTGTGGAATGACACTGGTGGATGAATAAAGACTCTTCAGTATCAGTGCTGTTGTCTCTTGTTTGGACCCTCCAGCTGCTTATGTTGATTTTTATGAAACCTGTGGGTGTGCTCACTCACCAGGGTGCTGCTCCTGCTCTGCTCCCCCGTCGTCACCCCGCTCTCCCCGTGCTCCCCGCCGGTTCCTCCTCCGCCTCCGGGCGCTCTCTGCCCGGCCTGATCGCCGCTGGGCTGGTGCTGCCGGTGCTTGTTGGACCGCTTGGCTTTGGACTGCAGGCAGCGCTGGTGCAGGGCGTAGGTCTGTTGCCGGTCCATCTCCTGCCGCTCCATCATCGCGGCCAAGTAGCGCTCCTCGCAGTTGTTGTGATGCTGCCGGAACTGCTCGATCCTCCGGCGGAGCCGCTCCATCACCTCGCTGCGTCGCGGTGTAACAAAATCCGCCATCATCAATAAAGCCTTGCAGTAAACTCCCGGCTCAGGTTTCGTCCATATATTGCTGAATCTGGCGTCTACACCCCCCCTCACTCTTTACAAAGACTCCGGTGCTGGCTCCATGGAGGCGGCCTTTGTGCTGCTAACGGCCTTCAGTCACACTCACTGCCGGAGAGGAGAGGTCAGGTTTTTGGGGGCAGCACCATCCAGCCTCCTCGTCTACCTGGTCTTGTGTACAACAGCTCGTTTAATTAGCTGTGTAAAGCTACCGGAGTCCTGCTAGAGCCTATCTGGTCCTCCCTTTACTCCCCGAGCTGCCCCTGCCCTTTGCTCCTGATCATTTATACCCCAGTCTGAGAGACAGGCTGCTGCCTTCAAACTCACTCCCGCTGGGCTAACTTCGGCTAGCGCATTCCTCCACTCTAAATCAAAGTAGGAGCCTAAAATCCTCCCACCCCACCCACAGAAAATGAGTTAAGCAGAACCTGGTCTGGAGCTAGCCTCCGTCTCCTCGTCCACCTGCCCGTTACCGGCGGTGCTCCGCTCCCGACAGCCTCCTAACGGCTCCACAACGCCCCTCAAACTTTATTCTCCTCGGCTGATGGAGGTTAGCTCGGGTAGCATGGGATTAGCTGGCTGGCTAACAACTTGTCAGCTAATGGAAATAAAACTTCACGCGCTTGAAAACAAACTGCCAGACTTTCAGGACATCTGAAGCACAGTTAGAGTTAAAGTCACTTACTGTGAGAGTGCTGCTGTCCGCTCTCCTACAGCATCTGTCCCAGCATCTGTCCTCCGAACAGCTGATCCTCCCGCTAGCCGTTAGCCGCTAGCTACTAACGCTGTTTGGGGTTCGGCTAGCTAGCAAGATAGCTAGCCTGAAACGTTTAAATGAACCATCATACTTTAAAACTATCTCCCCAGAGTTACACCCAAGGATAACCTTTCCCTCGGCTGAGCCCACGTCCGAGATGAACTGTTTGGGAGCGAATTCCTGGGAAACAGTGGGATAAGAGTCCCTCTGCGCCTCTTCTATTGTTTTCCAAAGAACAAGTTACACCGCCGCCATCTTGAAAACTTTCTCTTTTTCCCCTCCTTCATCTGCGTTACAGGAATGTCCCCGCCTTTTCCGGTGACGGACAGTAGAAACAGCCAATCAGAAGATGAGACTGAGTGTTTAAATCAATGACTGTAGAACAATACATAACAAACACACACGCGCACAGAGTGTACGATCGGTAAATCTGTTCAAGGGAGGGTTATTGGGTTATTGTACCACAAAAAAACAAACAAAAAGAAACCCAAAACAAATAAACTCAAATAAATTCACTTTTTGAATATTAATTTAACATGAATATAATTTTTTTTTAATTATGAAAACCACTGGCAGCTAATTTTACTGGCAGCAGGTTAAACACTCATCAGCAGTTTGACCGCCACAATAAAGATTATTTGGGGTCATTAGCGGCCCCTGAAGGACACTACTGGGGCCAGTATTCCTGCCTCCCCCCTCAGAAAAAAATTAATTAATTAATTAATTAATAAATCATAGATTAGGAAAAATACAAAAATAAATACATTAATTAATACTATGCAAGAGTTACATAGAAATTAACATAGAAAAAGAAACCAAAAAATAGAAAAAACCAAGGTTGGACATACAAAAATACATTAAACTATAAATTAGAAAGAATAATATAGATATATAGCCCCCGTGAGAAATGGCACGCAGGGGTAAGTATACTTGTAGAGGGTGTCTGGTTCAGTGGTCATAGGATCTAATCTCTGCTTTTTTGCACATGATGTGATTCTATCAGCTTCATGAAGTGGTATCCCCCAGCTCGCAGCCGTGGAAACGAGAATTAGCGTTATTCAAGAGTAGCTTTGCATGATTTACGGTTCATAATAATCCTTCATCTCATACCAGGACTGCCCTGCAGTTCAGCCTCAGTTTGACACAAACTGACTTTATGATTGGCTGCTTTAAGAGAAGACAAATGTTAGATTCATAAGAAAAAATGGGGCTAAGTTTACATGAAAAAAAGTGGGGGGAAAAGTTAATTTGAGGGGAAAAAGTTAATTTCAAATAGATAAAAATACTGTTAGAGATGGCATGTTTATTTATGAGCTAAAAGAAGAAAAGCACAATAGTAAATAACCACGCTGCTGCCTCTGCTTCTGTTTCCATTTGATGTTTTTATTAATCAAATCGAGTGTTGACCACGTGTCCGCACACACATAAACACAGAGCAGGCTCCATTATCACAGTATTTCCATTGAAAGCTGGAGCTTCCTGTCAGCAGGTCCACTCAGCGTGGATGTGGGGACGGCGGCCGGGCCAACCGTTAGTACAAACACAGAACAAAATAAAAAGCAGAGTTACAGAGGCAGAGTCTCCCCCGCAGGTACAGTGTTCAGTCTACAGTCTGTTAGCGAGGCAGCTTCAACAACGCCGTGAACAACGCCATCGTGCCTAAACAACAGCATCTTCACGGCCACTACAAGCAGCAGAGCCAGCAAAATCATCCTACGAGGAAGAGGAGATGGTCGCCTGACACAAACTTTCAACACTTGCCATAAACCACCAGGCAATCACAAGCAGCCTGTCCCGACTGAAAAAAGGATCAGGCTCAGGATTCACACTGGAATCATTTTCCACCTGCTGATCGCTTCAGTTTCACCTCAGACGGGAAAAAAAACAAAAGAAAAACAAAAGGTCCTGCAGGAAGATTAGCACATAAACAGGTGATCAAGGGTTTGAGAGCATCAATAAGTTTCACAGATATTTGAAATCATTGTTACCTGCCAGGCACTTTTATTTTGGCAGTGGAAAGGAAAATATAAAAAGAGTGAAGGTTAAAGTCTGTAAAATTCAGATTTGACTGAATGAACAATAACGATTTATAATCAGAATAGTCAAAAATTACAGCAAATGATTTGATTTGAAGCATTATTAGTGAGAAAATAAATCCGGGTTGTTCTGTGATTCCCATTGATCCACCCAAACTCTGATAATCACACAAACCAAAGATGGAGTTTCTCCTTCTTTATGAAGTTTGATTTTCTACCAACAGCATTACCTCTGACACCTGCTTCATATAAGATGACTTCAGGCTCAAAAGAGAATCAAGTTAGAAAATGAAAAACAACTTTTAAATTTATTGATTTTGTGGCCCACCAGAGGGCTGCAGACGGGACACTGTAACAGCGCGTTACACGACCAGTCTATATGCTGATCACTGGTTTTACCAGTTTAAGAACGATGGTTGTTTTTTGGTAAGTTATCGCAGACAGATGAAAAATAAGTCTCACTCTATGAATAAATAACTTTTTTGCGCTACACGGCAGGACTTAAAACTGTTGGTTGGACGGCCACCAGGCATTTTCCCAGCCTGATGCTGAGGTCACGTGATTATCTTCCAGGTGTATTGGTTCTGAATTTGGCCCCACCTGTGTTCACACATGGCAACTGCTTCAGCTCACAAGATCCACTTACTCACACCACCTGACCTTTGAGCCACGCCTATGCTCCACACCCTGAAAACGACCACCAGGCGGGTTGACTCTACAGGTGGACAGCTGAGGTGTTAAGTACCTCATTGTGGTAGTGTTTTTGTGTTGTCCAAATGTTCAGAGAGCGCCACTGTTATAACAAAAAAAACCCCAAAAAAAACAACTTAATTTTAAAGATTTTTTGTGTGTGTATGAGCTGAACCTTCATTCACACAACGATCATACCCGAGATCAGCTGACTGTTGCACGTACGTGACCTTTGACCTTTAAAAAAAAAAAAATTAGACGAGCTAACATATGCTAACATTTACATAAGAAAAACAAAGACGAAAAATGGAAGAAAAGGTGTTACCAGTTTATTATTTCAGACGTTAGCATGACTGATAGCTAATCAATGAACTCCACAAGCTGTTAGCAGCTAGCTGCTGTAAGCATTGGTGGGCTGACTGTGTTATAGCGCCACACAGTTCACTAGCTTTACTAGCACCTAGCTAACACCAGGTTTGAGGAGGGTGAAGAAACAGCCTAGTAGTTTCTGAATAACATCCCCAGCTCGACCGAGTAGCCAGCAGGAAACTGTGGTTGTTAGTAGGATAACCACCAACAGGCTGATTTACTGTAATAAACAAGCTGTTAGCTTATAAGTTTGCTAACACGGGTACGGTTGCTAAGTTTCTTGTAGCATTCATTAGCAGCCTGGTGGATCAAATTTAAAAACAAAACCCGAGCAATGATGGCAAGCTGATCCCAAAGCTAATTAGCAGCATGTTGGTAAGCTAATTGGGCTTTTTCGATGCTTACTCACTGACTGTTGGTAACGGTTAGTCTAGCTAGCAAGTTACATTGTGTTAGCTAGATGACGACATATTGGATTAGCCAACTGTTTATAAGCTCTTTAAGGAATGAGGAAGACTTCCGGTTGGTCAAAAGATTTTAAAGTCATCCTGACTGTTGGTGTCGTGTCAGCAGGTGCTTTCACCCAGACTGCCACGACACAAAGCAGGATCACGGTGGCTCAAGCAGGATGATGCTGGGCTAAGCCCGTCCAGGGACCGATTTAGAGTGTTCTCATTGGCTGTTTAACACCCTGGTTACCTGGAGACTGTTTGACCTGACTTATGTTTTGGCTGCTGGAAGGCTAGAGACTGCTGGAAGCTCAACAAAAACAGCGTCAAGCGGGCTCTGAGGGTGGCAATGGCGGTGGACAGGATGTTGGTCCTGCAGGTTCGAGTGTTCAGGTGTTGTGAAGGAATGACGCAGCAAGTTTTAGTAAATCTCTTTGAAAAACAAAAATCCTTTGAATCTAACTCGGTACTGTTCATACACATAATCATTATTATCATCATCATCAGGTGTCCATGTTGGAGGTCTTGATTAGTTTCCCGTTGCTGCTTCCACTGGTTCCATTCAGGCCTCATCGCCTCAGAGTGGACGGGAAGAAGAATGAGGAGGAGGAGGAAGGGGAGTGGGGATGAAGGGGGTGAGCTGTTGAGGTCAGGGCTGCAGTCAGATTTCACTCCTTCCTGGGCTTCCTGCTCCTTGGAGATCTCCGCAGAACATCGTCCTCGAGCTTCTGCAGAGGAAACGAAGGCAAGATGACGAGTCAGTTTAAGTCAGAGAAGAAGCTCGATGTTACTCGCTCAAATCAAATCATCTGAAACAGACTGCACAGCCTCAGACGGAAAATTCGATTCAGTTTTATTCATACAGCGCCAAATCACAACAACCGTCACTTCAAGGCGTTTTATACTGTAAAAACCCTACAACAGGGGTGTCAAACATACGGCCTGTGGGCCACAGTCAGCCCAGGAAAGACTCCAGTCCTAAGCAATGCGCAGCTTTGGAAAAATGAGGGTTTTAAATGTTTTGCAGCTTCACCTACTGATAAAGACCTCTCTCCACCCCCCATGACCATTCATACTACAGCAAAGTAATTACGTAATAGATGATCAATGACATGACAGAAAAGCTGTGTTTACAATCTACTGTAGAAAATTCAGGGTTTTTTTCCCCCCAAAATCTACAGGTTAAAATAGAAAAAGGCTATTTTCTGTTAACAAGAACCCCTTTATTAAAAAAAATTTTTTACACACCATTTAAAATGTAAATAATTTATTTACTACAGCAGCACCTGTTAATCATGTAGAAAAACTAAGAAATACTCATCAAATTGCTCCTCTTTTTCTAATATTCTCATATCTGACGGATTAAATGTGTAGTTAAACTTCTTTATAATAACACCTGTTTGGATCTCTCTCTCTCTCTCCCCCAAATATCGGGCAAATCAACTTGTGCGTAAAATGTTTTCAGCTGGGCGTCGTGTAAAGCCTGTTCTAACGTTTGAGTCTAAGGTTTATTTTGTGCACCTGACGGCTCTTTTTTGCGTCTCACCCGTAAACTCTCTCCACACACCGTCACATGATTCTTGTGTAGGTGGTAGAAGAGGTTTGTTGTGTTTGAGTCTGTGGTGGGGACTGGACTGCATTATACGGTTTCTGGTCAGTGTCAGACTTTTCATAACCAAACCATGTCCATGCTACAGGGGTAGCCCCTCGTTTAGGAATAAGGTCCTGGATTTGCTTTGACTGGTCTTTCTGTTTGTCATCATTTAGGTTTATTTGGACAAATCTCAACAGGATATTGAGCTTTATTGTGAAAAGTTTATGTGGAAAATAAACAAACGGACAGTGGAGCCACACGTTGGGTTTATCGTTATTGTTGCTAACGACAACAGGTAAAAACAGTTGCTTGTCTGTCCATAGTGTGGTTATTTTAAATATAAGAGAACTTTATGAAATTAATATAGCCAATACAGTGACCCTCAAAACCATGAAACAAATATTGCAGTAAGCAGTTTATTTTGCCACACCATGAAACAAACAATAGTGTAATATGAAACGATAGACATTTTCATATCGCCATCCAATATATATACAGTGGGGCAAAAAAGTATTTAGTCAGCCACCGATTGTGCAAGTTCCCCCACCTAAAATGATGACAGAGGTCAGTAATTTGCACCAGAGGTACACTTCAACTGTGAGAGACAGAATGTGAAAAAAAAAATCCATGAATCCACATGGTAGGATTTGTAAAGAATTTATTCGTAAATTAGGGTGGAAAATAAGTATTTGGTCAATAACAAAAATACAACTCAATACTTTGTAACATAACCTTTGTTGGCAATAACAGAGGTCAAACGTTTACTATAGGTCTTTACCAGGTTTGCACACACAGTAGCTGGTATTTTGGCCCATTCCTCCATGCAGATCTTCTCGAGAGCAGTGATGTTTTGGGGCTGTCGCCGAGCAACACGGACTTTCAACTCCCGCCACAGATTTTCTATGGGGTTGAGGTCTGGAGACTGGCTAGGCCACTCCAGGACTTTCAAATGCTTCTTACGGAGCCACTCCTTTGTTGCCCGGGCGGTGTGTTTTGGATCATTGTCATGTTGGAAGACCCAGCCTCCTTTCATCTTCAAAGTTCTCACTGATGGAAGGAGGTTTTGGCTCAAAATCTCACGATACATGGCCCCATTCATTCTGTCCTTAACATGGATCAGTCGTCCTGTCCCCTTGGCAGAAAAACAGCCCCATAGCATGATGTTTCCACCCCCATGCTTCACAGTAGGTATGGTGTTCTTGGGATGCAACTCAGTATTCTTCTTCCTCCAAACATGACGAGTTGAGTTTATACCAAAAAGTTCTACTTTGGTTTCATCTGACCACATGACATTCTCCCAATCCTCTGCTGTATCATCCATGTGCTCTCTGGCAAACTTCAGACGGGCCTGGACATGCACTGGCTTCAGCAGCGGAACACGTCTGGCACTGCGGGATGTGATTCCCTGCCGTTGTAGTGTGTTACTGATGGTGACCTTTGTTACTTTGGTCCCAGCTCTCTGCAGGTCATTCACCAGGTCCCCCCGTGTGGTTCTGGGATCTTTGCTCACCGTTCTCATGATCATTTTGACCCCACGGGATGAGATCTTGCGTGGAGCCCCAGATCGAGGGAGATTATCAGTGGTCTTGTATGTCTTCCATTTTCTGATGATTGCTCCCACAGTTGATTTTTTCACACCAAGCTGCTTGCCTATTGTAGATTCACTCTTCCCAGTCTGGTGCAGGTCTACAATACTTTTCCTGGTGTCCTTCGAGAGCTCTTTGGTCTTGGCCATGGGGGAGTTTGGAGTCTGACTGTTTGAGGCTGTGGACAGGTGTCTTTTATACAGATGATGGGTTCAAACAGGTGCCATTCATACAGGTAACGAGTGGGGACAGAAAAGCTTCTTACAGAAGACGTTACAGGTCTGTGAGAGCCAGAGATTTTCCTTGTTTGAGCTGACCAAATACTTATTTTCCACCCTAATTTACGAATAAATTCTTTACAAATCCTACCATGTGGATTCATGGATTTTTTTTTCACATTCTGTCTCTCACAGTTGAAGTGTACCTCTGGTGCAAATTACTGACCTCTGTCATCATTTTAAGTGGGGGAACTTGCACAATCGGTGGCTGACTAAATACTTTTTTGCCCCACTGTATATATCATTATATCGGACAGCCCTACGTCAAAGTGGGTTGTATGGAGTCCACAATGTAAAACCAGTCTGACATCCTTGCCCTATGACTATGCAGAGCAAAGCCAAAAATCAGAGGACCCCATCTGAGCAAGCACTTGGTAGCAATAGGAAGAAAAAACTCCCTTTTAATATGAAGACACGTCAGAATATGAAGTCACCAGACTCCGTGAGGGGCAGCCATCTGCTGAGGCTGGTCAGGGGTTTCAACTCTCCTGGAAAGCAGCAGATGTTACACCTGCAGCACATTTACAGCACTCTGCAGACTGAGCTATTCCCACATTTTTACTGAATTGAAGCTTTTTCAAGTTTTCTACATTTTATGTTTCAGACTCCTTCAAAACAAATCTGAGAAAATAAAATGAAATTAAAGTTTATCTTTGCAACAAGCTTTAAAGACCGGTGTGAAGACATTTAGAAAAACAAAAAACTTATTTTTCTTGTAAAATATAAATGACTAAAAATACAAAATGAACCTTCATTTATTTATTAATTTTTACATCTTTTCAAAAGTTAAAGGAGCTGAAAAGTCACGATTGAATCTGCTGTGATGAAACTTTGCCTCACCTCATCAGCTGTGTTCTCTTTTTCTTCATCCTCCTCTTCCTCTGCAGGTTCTTCATCTTCACTCTTTTCTGTGTCTGAAAAGCAAAGATGAATCAGATTAAGAAACAGCTGCAAACTCAAAAGAAACAAACAGATTCAATTTGAAGATCTCAGTAACCTGGGCTGCTCTTCTCAGCCTTCGGAGCCTCCTCGGCTTCCTCCTCCTCTTCCTCCTCCTCCTCCTTCACATCAGGCTGAGGTTCGTCGGTCTTCTTGTACTCTGCCGGCGACGCCGAACTCTTCTTCTGCAGAAGGAAACGAGTCAGTTCAAAGCGCTCCTGTGGTGGATGCTCATACTAAACAAAGTTTGTAATAATGAATTCACTGTATTTAAAATAATCCCCTGAGCTCAGTTTATCACAGTTTTTGATGTCATACAGACAGGATATCCCAGATATGGTCACCTGAGAGGTTTGTGAGGGGCAGCCAATTAGAAGAAAGAGTGAGGTTTGCCAAATTTACATTACTTGTGGTGGTTTGCTAGTGATAGTTTTAAAATAGCATTATCTAAACTCTTGGGTAACATGCTGATCCTGGACCAGCGCTACGATGACGCAGGAACAGCAACACGATGATTTCAGGTTCCCTCAGCTGAGGATCTAAGACTGATACAAATACATAAAGGCACAGTCACATTTATGAATGGACGGTTTTACTTTTGCAGTCAAGTCACACTGCAGTTCACACCCGCAACAGTAATTTACTGTTATTACCAAACTGCCTTCTCCATGAACAAGCCAGCATGCCACAGTGGAAACAGCTGAGACGGCCAGATATGTGACATGTTCATAGGAAACAGGATTTATAGGCCAAAGTACTGGGTCACACCTCTTAACCTTTGAACTCAAACGTTCTCAGTCCTAGTCCTGCAGCACCTAGCCAGGCAGTCCAAACCTCCTCTGGCATTAACATCAGCACAGACAGTGTGTTGCCGGGAGCTTCGGTTTCCACGGCTGAGCAGCTGCTGCAGGTGTGACGTGAAGGTGGCCTGGGACTTTGGTCCATGTAGTGCAAGTTAAACAGCAGCACCGCCTTCTCAGATCCATCATTCACAAACACATCACTGCCTTTCACTCACGATTTTCGCCTACGTTTGATAAAGGGCGCCCTTTCAGACGAGCATTTTCAGAATGTGTTGGCCAATAGGAGAACAGAGTTGTGCCACCAGCAGGTCTGCTGCAAAGGATTTCACCTGATTTTCCAATATTCAGAACACCAACAAACCAATCATGAATTCTCAGTTATAATCAGTGTCAGAATTACAACCAATGAGTGACAAGGTTTAATGAAACACACAAAGACTGCACTGCAGCACCACAGACGCACACAAGCAGCACAAACACAACAACATGACATGAAGCTATGCTAGCAGCAGTATCAGTCACCGGGCCGGAGGAGGTGGTGGCAGCGCGGTTAGGGCATCCAGCGTCATTAAACTCTTTCTGCAAGCTGGTGAGACTCAAGTGACCCTGAGCTGATCCTGACGACCTCTGTGGACATTAATCAGTGCGATACAACTTAAACCATTAAATGAAACCTCTGGGTTTACAACGTGTGGGTTTGACAACAGGCAAGAGAGGATGCCCTGAGGATCAGACTGCAGGACGGACAGATTTTCTCATGTCCAATTAAAACCTTAAAACAATTATCAATAACAGTTAAAAATACAGCTTGAATTATAACAACAGTTTATATTGATTCATTTCCACCAATCACAAGAGTCCACCTGTGAGGAAATCCTGCACGACAGCATTACACTGAGCTGCCCTCTTATTCCTGACAGGGTCACCATAGCAGATGGATCTGTGTGGTTGATTTGGCACAGACTTCCATTGATCCGGGCCTGAGAACGGCACCAGGAGTATGCACGCTTGTGCCCCACAAGGCTGGGTTTGCAGCATCGAACTGTGGCTCTTTGAACTGCTGAATTTTAACTTTTAAATATCAAGTTTCATATTTTCACTACAGAAAGTCTGACAGTTAATAGGAGCTTCTCAGCTGACTGAGGCATAAACATAAAGTCATGCATTGTTACTACCAGCAGAATGTAAATGAATGAGTAACACAGTAACACTCAGTGGGGGAAAATGTCGAACTCTCCGTGCTCTGAAGAGGCAACAGCTTCACTTTTACTTCAAACAAGACAGAAACTCGACTTTCAAATGAGGAAACTTCAGTTTGATGCTGCAGAGGCGCAGACCCTGTGTGTGTCTGTGTGTGTGTTTTACCTTTCCAGTGCAGCAGAAGACAAAGATAAGGATGAGCGGCAGAGCCACGGTGAGCACGTAGACGACCCAGAGCCACGGACGCTCCTCTGCAGCACTTAGCATCTGAGCTGCCAGCCCAGGCTGCACGACCACAAAGGAGAGGGGGGGGGGGGGGGGGGGGGGGATTTAAAAACAAAACAAAACACACACATGAGGAAACATCACGGGGCTCCCGTTAACCCAGACTTCAATAAATCCACTTAACACATTTTTCCTTAAATGATCAGTAACAATATCAGAGTTGAACACCAAATCTCTCCCAGTCACGCTAATAAGTATGAAACGCATGTCTATTAAAGGATATCCACTAGCTCAGAGACATTTAGAGGGATCCTTTTATTTTTGATGACTTTGGCTAAGAGCTCATGAAACTCAGTAATCCGGTTTCTCAAATGATCAGAATATTTCCTAAAATGAATCAAATCTCCTCATGAGCCATAATCATCAAATTAACACAAAAGCAGACTTGATACATTTCACTTCATACTGAAAAATATATTAAAGTTAACCTTTCAGAATAAAATTATGGGAAAAGGATTTTGTCCTTAATATTCAATTGATTTGTGAAACATTAGTAAGGAAACGTAATTTTCTTTCAATTCTGTTGCTCAAAAATAAAATTTTAACGTGTTTGATGCTCCACCGTGAAGCTGCGCTGAGGTGTGTGAGGTCACCCTGAGCATTTGAAACATGAGGCGGTGACTGTGTCACTTCACTTTTTAAACTTTAATCATGGCACACACTTGATTTTAAAAAAGGAAAAAAAAACTCCCAAAACAAATCACAGATCTGATTTATCCCAGAAGACTGAATTTAATCTGATCTAATAACATGGACCAACCTCAGCGGCGCCCTCTGCTGCCTTCTTCAGCCCCCAGCTATCAGATGCCCAGCGTTCAGCAGCGTTGCGGTCATTGGTGATGAAGAAGTTGTCAAAGAAGATGTCAGGGGTCATGGACCAGAGTTCAAGCCCCAGGGCGCTGAACGGTGACATCTTGTAGGGGTGAAGGTCCTCAAAGTACGCCGGGTTGGGGATCTTCCTCGGCTTCCAGACGCCCTGAAAACACGAAGGGTCGGAGGTGAGGAGAGCCTCCAAAAGACTCCACCCCTCCATCTAATGATCACCTCACACTGAAGTCAGACTCACCTGATAGTTGGGGTTATCAATCATGGGGGGCTTCCATTTGCCCTTGTAGTTGGGGTTGTCAATCATTGGCCGTTTCCAGGTGCCGCAGCCGGGGGCGGTCTCACAGGCGGGGTTAGGGATCTGAGGGGCCTCCCACTCTCCATCCATGTCCTCATCCCTGACAGGCACGAAGAGTACTCTGTTATCTTCTTTATACTGGAATACAGGTTTTACTGGGACTATTTTCAGCAGTGGATTAATCCACGGGCTTTGTCAGGAAAGCTGTTCACAGTGAAAAGAAAATCTGTACTCTGTTTGCTTTAGACATTTCTTTCCTTCCACCTGCTCCGGGCCGACAGGCAGGTGTAACTCACCAGTCTTCAGGTTTGATGGCGTCAGGGTCTCCGATATACTCGGGCTCATCGTCCAGCCAGCCGTCGGGTTTCACTGCAGATTCATCTGGAATCTGAGCCGGAGCGTCTTCATCCCTGCAAACACACAACAACCCAAGTCTGCTGTCACAGAGTGGCAAACATGGAAGCACCAAACCTGCAGTTCCTCTAACATCCAGCAGAGGCTCCAGCAGTGAGTCAGTCCCAATGACAGGTGGACTGTGACACAGGAGCTGCCTCCTAGGGTTCCCCTCAGCTAATTGGAGTCTGAACTGAACCTCTGCACGGTTTTTGTGCCTTTGGAGCATTTTTAATGACATCATCTGACCAATAATATAGCTGCTGTGAGGTCACTGTACTTAAAGGGAAACATGAAGTAAGCCTTTGATTTTTAAATAGACATGGATTGTGTTTTTAATACATTCTGAATCTGTTACTGAAGTGTACGGTAAGAAGCAGCACAATCTCCAGATTTTAACACTTTTCACACTTACGGAGGATTTACTTTATTTTCCCCCTTTTAAATAAATTGTAAATAAATAATTTTTCCCCTTTTTAAAACTTACTTAAAATTTTAAGATCTTCAATTCAGGAAAAGTAAACGATCTCAGAAATAACTGAGCAACATAATCAGCTGTGTCTCTCTGCCATCTTTAGCCGGTATTCCTCGTTCTGAACTAGATCGGACTGTCCACTTATAAATCGAGACTGACCCCGTGACGCTTTTACTGCAAACAGGTTTACTTCAGTTCCAGTCGTGCAGCCATGGCTCAGTTTGTTTTCTTTAGGTCAAACGCCTGGATGAAAGTTTGAGCAAACTAAAAATGAAACCCTTGTACTGACCAGTCCTCGGGTTTGACGGAGTCCGGGTCCTGGATCTTGGCCCTCTCATCCCAGTCCTCAGGTTTGTGGTCATCAGGGTCCTCGATCTCAGCGGTGGGGTTCACAGCGGGGGTCATGTCCGTCAGCAGGTTGCCGCTGTTCACGACCGTCTGATCCACCAACACCTCAAAGCTGTTGTCAGAGTTCACCACTGTTGGGGGCAACAGAGACAAGTTAGGCACTCAAAGAAAAAATAATAATCAAAGTCTGCAGTTCCTCTAACGTCCAGCAGAGGCCAGGGTCCACAGAATCCCTTGTTAACATTTACAGCAGAAATAAACACGTTTGCAGCCTGTGCGTCTCACCCAGCGTGTACAGGTGAGTCTTCTTGTCGGTGAAGTATGTCCTCAGGTCGGCGTCGGGTTTCTTAGCGTGTTTCTCTTCGTACTCTCCGGTTTTGGGGTTTTTGTGCCTGAAGATGAAGTGCAGCTTGTAGTCTTCTCCACATTTGTCGGGTCCAAACATGATAGTGTACGGAGTTTTATCCACAAACTGGTCCTGCAGACACACACGGACATGTTACAGTGCTTACCTGCCTCGTAGCCTGCAGGTGTTTTTATCAGTCACTTATTAGAGTGATCAATAAGAACATTTCATAGAAATATCATAGATTTGCCTCTTTGGCTCATGACAGGAAGATGAGTTAGTGAGTTAGATCACGAGTCGAACAACATTTAAAACCTTTTTAAGTCACTGTCCTGCTTTTCTTTTCAGAAGCGGCATCATTAATAAACTGAATTAACGTGTGTGGGAATCGCACTGACCAGGTCGAGGTCGGGCGTCTCAGTCAGCAGCTTTACGTAGGCGCCACCGCAGTCGATACCCGACTGGAAGTTCACCTCATACCTGAACACAGACAGATCACACTGCTGATCAGTACCTTTCAGACTGAGAACACCTGGGTGTTCACACCCATCTACCAATCAGAGTTTCAAATGTGAATCAGACATCAAAGCTGTCCTTACTGGATGACAAGGGGCATGGTTTCAAAGGTGAAAGGTCGCAGCAGGTGGGCTGAGATGGCATGATGTTTGGCTCGAGACTTCAGGACCAGACCTTTGTCGCCAGGCAGCTTACTGTCCTTCATCTCCTCCACAGCCCATTTACCTGTTAACATCGTCATCATCATCATCATCAGAGACAAACACTAAAACAAGGCGGTAATCTTCGGTACAGTGGCCTTTTTAGGACATCCCAGGCTCAGCTGATGTAATATCTAATGTAAAAAACTGCTCATGCACGTCATCATGTACACAATGAGGTTACAGATGTGCACTCACCGTCGTACTTTGCGATCTCTTCGTCTGCGTCATCCTTCTTGGCGTTGGACAGAATCCACCTGAAACAGCACACAGAGGGTTACGACTCCGCCGGAGCTCTGAGGTTTACAGGTAGATGTACACGTGTGCACTGACTCCTCGGCAGCATTTTTCACAGATCAAACACCGAGGCTTTTCTTTGATGAAACTGATGATCAAATTAAACCATATGACTGTTTCACTAATCGATTGTCTTGATAACTGCTGGGCGAATAACTTCAGCTAATTGTTCTAAACTCTGGGCTGATCTGATAGGTTTAAATCAGCTAACGTTACAAACAAACCATCACTAGGTTACAGCAAGCTGGTTCTGCGCCAGTGAGGGGGTGTCCTTAAATCCTTAACTGACCAGTTGGCATGCATTAGTGTGATGCTAGCACGTGTAATAAGCTTTAAAGTAAGAAAAAGAAAACATGTAAGGGAAGGTTATGATTCATGCGTGTGTGGTGCTCACCCATCCAGTGTCCCCTTATCAAAAGACTCTGCAATGAAGTGTTCCCCCTTCGGCTCAGGAGCTTTGTAGGTCACCTGAGTGA
This sequence comes from Aulonocara stuartgranti, assembly GCF_965226115.1. Classification (NCBI taxonomy): domain Eukaryota; kingdom Metazoa; phylum Chordata; class Actinopteri; order Cichliformes; family Cichlidae; genus Aulonocara; species Aulonocara stuartgranti. Next base: position 11,317,666 of record NC_138940.1, on the reverse strand, counting down.
AGAAATGAAAGTAAGTTATAACATCCTCATGTGCAGGTTAACCAACACATTTGTTTGGTTCGTCCTCGTCTTCCTATCTCAGATTGAGCTCAAAGCCTTTCAGGTGTGTTCACTTTACCTCAGCTCCACTCTGAATAACCAGTCAGACTGGAAGTGAAGCAAACATGATCAAAACTGTGGAAATGATTCACGAGCAGGTTTCTGTCTAAAACCTGCCGACTCCAGGAAAATTCACCCGTTAAATCATTAGACTGAATTATTCTGAGGTCCGACTCTTAGTCCGGTCTGTGTCTGTAGAGAGAATGCAGGTCAGTAGATCAGCAGGGCAGATCACTACTCTCTCATCAGACCCACTTCCTGACCTGATTGGTTAATGGGTAACAGACACTTCTGGGTTAAACATTCAAAACCTCAGAATGAGCCAAAATAAATGCTGAGAGCACAACAGTTATAATCCTCACAGGTAAAAACTTCAATAGAGTTAACTTTATTCATACAACCAAAAACTTAGACAAACAATTTGAAAAGCTTTCAGAAAAACAAGAAACAAGTAACTTTTTAAAAACCTTTTTAACACGTCGGTAAATAAAAACGAAGACGTCACTGATGCATCATATTTGACTTTAGGAACTGATGGAAAATCTGGACCTGGAGATGGTTTCTGGCTGATTTAGTTTGGTGCCCCCTAGTGTGCAGACCCATGTAACTACAGCTTCTACTGAAAATAAACTTTAACGACTTTATGAAACTAAAAAAAAAAAAAAAAAAAAAAAAAAAGATTTTCCACCATCTGCAAATTTATCATTAACAAGAATTCCAAAAAAACTATTTTTTTAAATTAATAATAAAATAAAAATAAATAAAGCTGTCTTACCTGTGGACTGGGAGGGGTTTTAGGAGCAGGTGGAGCTTCATCTTGCACGTCGTCCTCCAGATCCTCGTCCTCAGCCAAGCTCAGGTCCATTTCGTCCTCCACGTCGGCATCGTCGCCATCCAGACCGTCTTCGACCAGATCGTCAGCCCGAGAGACGGGGCCTAAACTGAGGCAGAGGAGGCCCGCCGCCAGGAGAACAAACAAACCGACCCGCTGATTCATAGTCTGCACAGAGAGGAGCAGAAAACCCGTCACATCTGGAGAGCAAGCAGGGCTGGGCCAAAAACCAGTGATCTTAGTTATACAGAGATTTCTCTCATTTTATTGTTTTTATTTTAAATTTTATAAACAACAACAAAAATCGACACAGTCGTGTTCCCCCATCATTAACAGACTGCCAACCTGTGTTTCATCTATCACCATGGTGACCAACCACAGAGCGCCCACAGGACGTGCTCCTCGGCTCCTTTTAACCCTAATGAGATTACACCCCGAGGGATTACAGCAGCACCCCGGTACAAGCAGAAATGCACACGCGCACACACACTACCTTAGCTGTTTTACGGGTTATTTAACATGAGATGGTGTGTCATGACTGACTTCCTGTCGTCTTTCAGTGCAGCAATGCCGTGATTACACAACTAACGTTAAGCTGCTGTGTTCAGTGACCATCAGAATAATCAGGCCCAAAAAGGTTCTGTGTTCCTGAACCACATCAAACAACAAAAATTAAGACTTTACAACATCAGCAGGTAAAAATCTGGCAAAAAGATTTGTCTCATCAGGGCTCAGCAACCCCAACTGCTACTTGGGTTTACAGTTGTTCTTACATTGATGCTTGCCACTAATGACAGTAAAAGAATTTTAGCCTGACAAGAAAGTGATAAAGATAATCAGGGACATCGCCACTTACACTGGAAAAAAGTAAAACCAATACTCGGAACGTCTGATAAAATCACTGACGGCCGAGCTTGGTCTCCTAAACTAAACAAGCTCACTGAAATCAGTCAGCAGAAGCTGTAGCCTGCCTTCTTAAAGCTACAAATATAATCACACTACATATACACTCTGTGTATACATACATACATACTCTGTAATTCAAATATTTGCAGAAGAAGAATGTGTGCAGACGCCCAAACAGAGAACCTAAATCTGGAGGAAACCAGGGAATGATGGATCTGGAGTTGATTTTGCATCTGATAGATATTAATGAAGTGGTGCAGTGCAGGTGCAGCCACAGGCGGAGCAGTCTCAAGTAGTGATAAGACTGGTGATGTATTTAAATGAGAAAGAAAATTTAGACTGGCTGACTAATCTAAAGACAAAGTTCTCCATCATTCATCATCCTCCGTTAAATCTGAGGAGGATAAGATTCATGATCCAGATCCCCACATGACAGGAAGTGCAAAACCTTCTGACCTCAAGTGTCTCTATTAATATTTATTCCAGCAGATTTGTCTCATCTGAGCTGATTCTAAAAGGTAATCAAATTACCGATCAGTCTGATTGGTGCCAAGTAAAAACAAAACAATCTGGTCACATGACAGGAAGTGTATTAAGATTAAGAAAGGCAAGAAAAGTGGATCCTGAAGTTAAGCACATCTCACTCAGCAGACTGTCAGCTAATCAGATTAGCCTTTCAGACAGATTAGCATACGTGCCAGCACTAGTCGTTAGCTTAGCATCAAAGGCGTTTTGTGGGGTCTGAAGGAGCCCGAACTTTAAAACATTTCTGTCCTTAATTCTAGTCAGGTTAGTTTTGTTTCTGTGCACGGGAGGGTCATCTGCCAGGCTGTCACTTAAATGTGTAAAATGGATATGCATACACCTTACTTTCCAAAATAAAAGGACAACAATTTTACTTTAAGCCTTTCTTTCGGTTCCCTGCTGCACAAACAATGCTGAACTTCACTGGTGAGTTCACAAACTCACACTGCAGTTTTCCAGCTGCCTGTGGGCAGTAATAAGCTCTTAGGTGGCCTCTGATTGGCTGATAAAACAGCAGCTTACAATCCTAATCAGCTGAGTGAAACCAGCTGAAGTGGCTGTTATCCACCCAGACTGAAGGCTCCAGTTGACATTAGTAACTTAATCTGATCTCAGAGCTGAAGGACATCTGCTGCTCCTCACACCTACCAGTTTCTAATAATTCATCAATAATGCCACGAATTACAGAAATGTGTCAGCTTTTTCTACTCTTGGGTTTTTGTGATGTTATTAGATGGCGACATCTGCATTCAGTCATCTCAGTTGCACTGAGGCCCGGTGTCACATAAATAAGGAACTGTGAATCATGCAAAGCTGCTCTAACAGAACAAACGGTGGAGCTCAAGACTGATGCAGGTGTTCAGGTTGTGTACAGTTAAACAGCATGTGTCAGTTAAATTGTACCCAAACCGGATGGACTGGTTAGCATTTAGGCTGAACAATGAACCCGAAAAACTGAATAAATCAAGAACAAGCCCAACTCACTCAGTCTGTGGTCGTGACTTCAAAAAACAGTTTGAATTAACGTTATGATGCGTTTTGAAAACCAGAGAGCAGAAATAAGATTAAAATCCCAAATCCTGTTACTGCCGTGTCTGAATTTAAACATGGTCAAGTTGTTTTGGCTCAATTTGTTTCTAATTTATGATTTTTTTTCCCCCCTGTGACACACTGTGCAGGGTGTACACCACTGGGATAGGCAGAAGCCCCACTACGAAGTGGATATGCAGAAGAGAATGGAATTATTTATGTTCTGTTAAGGATCAGTGATAAGGTTTTTATTTGTCAGGTAATTTTATCAATTAAAGAGTCACTGCGTGTAAGCCCTCATATTCTCACCAAAGATTGCCCCTGTAATCTAAGCGAGATGATGAGATGATCATATATTCCTTCAGTAAGCAAGCATGCATATGATACTTTTAAATGTGGGAACAGAAACCATCGCAGATTATGCGCCTAACAGATCTCGGGCCAGTTCGCTTTGTTCTTGCTAACTTAAGACAGACTAACTACTCAGACAATTCTTGTACCCTTTCATTTTTTCACAGTCTTGTTTAAAGAAAAAAAAATCTACAGAGAGACTCTGATGTCTTTGCAGCTGCCCTTACAGTGATGTTGATCTACAGGAAGTAAAAGTCAAAGATTTCTGCAGATTAACATGCCTATATCGCCACCTGCAGACATCCTGGAGTAAACGCTACGGACAGCGGCCCTTTGAGCCAGATGTTACAATGAAAAACAGCTACTAACTTATACCAGACAGCCCAGTGTTTCCCTTTTTAATATTAACATTCTGATCTTACTTTACATATACACCTGAAAAAAAGCAGAGAAAATAATTATAGCTCGGTAAGCATCAAATGTTTAGTTAATGAAGAAATGTCTTAAAACAATCCAGATGTTAATCCTGATCAATGTGATCGTGATCATTTCACAATCATGGAGCAATTCAACTTTAACATAAGACTGAGCTTTACAGCATCACCGTTTTGGTTTTTTGAACCCAGGTGTGATCTGAGAGGGGTGGATATGACAGTAAGCTGTCAATGATGAAGGAGCACCGCCCATAGTCCCCCCCAACTTCCTAGGGTTCTTTCTGACCATAAAAAATATACTTTTGGCTACTTAGTTACCCCACAGGTAACGGGAAATTAACCAGCAACCTTTCGTTTGCAAACGTGTAAATGACACCAAACATCATGCTTAACTCAGTATCGAGCTCTTTAAAATGAGAGGAGTCGCCCCCTACTGGTAATTCTAAGTCATACTGGTAAAAACCTGTGCTTAATACCGCCTAGGATCAGCTCATTTCCATCCACTTTTTCACCGTGATAGTCTGCCAAGTTCGACCACAATGGTCACTGAATCTGCAGTGTCTACCTCTAATGATGCTAACACACCTGTGACAGCGGACAGGTGAATGGAGGTCAGTCATGAAAGCGCGTAGCTTATGATTAACTTTGTTTTCATACACCCATTTTTTTTTGCCAGCCTCCTGCAGGCTTTGCTACCCGGATCCTAAAGCCTTCTCTGGACAGTTTAACAGCTGATCCTAAACCCTTCAAAGACCCTAAAAAACACCGCCCACCTCCTCCAGATCCCTGCTTAGCCCAATGTTAGCATAGCACCTTACGGAACACCCGACTTTGAATGAAGCAGTCGGACCAATTTTAGTTTCGCTGTGAGAAAAAACCCGACTGTAATGCATGTTAATCAAACCAGATCACCGGGACAAGACTCGGGTTTAAGGTTTATTAACCGCTAACGGAGGCCACGGCAGCGGGCTAACGGCTAGCTGGGTTCACCTGCGGTTAATTAGCCATCAGCCCGGTGCTAACTGCCCGCAGGAGCCGCGGAGAGGAGATTTAACGGATAGAAACCGACAGCATGTAAATAACTACAGCCCGGGCGACGTGAACGGAACACCACCTGTCAGAAAACAGTTGTATTCGGCTGAGCTACCCTTTAAAATTCTCATTTATTGGCGTTTTCGCTCACCTCAAGCTCACCCGTGCGCCGCCTGGGAACTACTGAGGAGGATCACGTGGGGTCCTGGAGGGCACTAACCGCCTTCCCCCGTCGCCGATTGGTTATCCAGCGCGTAACTTTGACGTTTCCTGTCAACTGTCAGGAGCTGATTGGTCAACAGAAACTCTCGCTCGACCCGCCCATATGGAGCTGCACCTCGTGGACAGCGATGATTGGCTGAGCTGCCAGGGGAAGTGTTCCCTCATTGGCTGCAGTCATGCTTATGAAAAGGCTTAAGAATTCGGGATGAGATTGAAACTGATTTTTGTAGATTTTGATTCATAAACTGATTTAATTCGGTTCTAACCTATTAAAGACATGAAACCGGTCATTATTTCGCATATTTGCTTTATTGGATAAAACATTCTGAATTTCCAAAGCTATTTATTTAATAACTTAGTTTAATTATGACTTTTTTTAAAATTTATGCTAACTGTAACCAAATCATACAGTCTCTGGGGAACAGTTTTATTCAGAGCAGAAACAAAGGTCAAATGTATTGTAAAAAGTATTTATTACATGTATTTCTAATCTAACAGCACCTGAAATACACATTTGGTACACAAATATGAGATAAAAAAAAAAGTTACCTTTACTTTAATGAGAAACAAAAATGAATTTTCAACTGTTTTTGTGCACACAGTAAACATGCACACCGGTCTGCACTAAAAGACTGTTTGATAAAGTCTAGGGGGGGGGGGGGGGGGGAGCATGTGTGTGTTGTTTACCTGGGAAATCACAATTTAAATGCGTGTGTAGTTTCTGTGTTTGAGGGTCCCTTGATCTGTGAAGTGGTGTTGTTGTTAGTGTGATCATCACACAAACAACAGCCAATCAAGGCATGCTGACATAGCTTTGATTAACAGTTGACAAGTGAGCGGGCTCAGCTTCTTCTTTGATGCTAAAGCGAGACCTCCAGGCCTGAAAAATTAGTCCAGCTCTGAAGAGCTGGACTAATTGTCTGGCTCTAATTGTCTGCGCTGGCTCCATTACCCGCTGGCTGCTTCCCAAACAAACACACGTGCGGCTTGGCACTTGTGCTGTACGTAACAAGTCACGCGACGTGACGCTGCGGCTGTGATTGGTTCGGCTCTGCGCTACTTAGTTTGGATTGGCTGACCTTTTAGAGGACAAGAGCGGCGAGGTCTATCGCGATAGCTTAATTTCTCTATCGAGTAAAAGTTATATCGCGATACATATCGTTATCGTTCTATCGCCCAGCTCTAACTCATCCCCTCTCCCTTTCCAAACGCCTTCGACGCTTATTCCCTTCCGATGCTGATGGTGGATCAAGGAGACCAGCGCACAGGCTGCAGGCCCGGATGGACTGTCTACATTGGCTGTCTCTCACCCTTTATCCACCCCTGTTGCTTGTCATGTGTTTCTTTGGTGTATTAAGAGTTTTTTTTTCATGTGCTCTTATGTGCAGAGGTGTCTTTTTCTGTTCTCAAACTGATCTCCCTGTTGGAGCTCAGTCTGGGGGGAGTTATTTTTTTCTCCTTATCTTTCCTCGTGTGGTGCATTTTCAATTGTTATACCTCTCTGACCTGTCTTCCCCATGTGATGTTTTGTGAAATGTATGTATGGTCGGAGGGTAAGATGGCGCCGCCATTGTGTGCAATAGGTCGGCAGCCTTATGAAATTTCCCCTTGTGGGACTAATAAAGGTATATCAATCAATCAATCAAGATCCTCTAACATCTACCTAAGGCTCCAGTAGTGAGTCAGCTAATTGGAGTCTCTGAACTGGACCCGTGGACTGTGTTTGTACTGTTTGAGCCTTTTAGAATATTTTTAATGCAATCATCTAATATGGCTGCTTTGTGGTAAATTGAATAAACAGACCATCCAACAGGTCTGAGCTCCAGTATTGCTGAGTGAAACTCCAGGATTTTAACTGGATGTTATTGTGCCCTAATTAGCAGCGACTGAATAAACATAAATCACATAAGACTGATTCTTTATAAAGCTTCTTTGGGCTGTTCCCTTATTCACCAGGGGTCGCCACAGCAAATAGATCGGCATGCTTGATTTTGTCAGGTTTTCAGATCAGATGACCTTCCAGCTGTCCCCAGAGATTTGGGTGACCTCCTGGACTTGAAAAGGGATCTTCTGTGTATTAGCTGAAGGTGTTAATCCCTACACTATGGAGCCACAGATAGTGATGCTTTATCATCGAAGAAAATGTTCTGATGCTTGACTCTGTGTCAGAGCAGAGCTCTAAGAATCATGTGATCTTCCTGCATGTGACCGCCACACCACATGGTGCCGTTACCCATCCATCCATTCGCTTCCGCTTATCCTTTTCAGGGTCGCGGGGGGCGCTGGAGCCTATCCCAGCTGTCATAGGGCGAGAGGCGGGGTACACCCTGGACAGGTCACCAGTCTGTCGCAGGGCCAACACACAGGGACAGACAACCATTCGCACTCACTTTCATTCACACATTCACACCTAGTGACAATTTGGATTATTCAATTAACCTATCCCCACAAGCTGCATGTCTTTGGACGGTGGGAGGAAACCGGAGTACCCGGAGAGAACCCACGCAAACACGGGGAGAACATGCAAACTCCACACAGAAAGGCACCGGCCTGATGTTGGAATTGAACTCAGGACCTTCTTGCTGTGCGGCAACAGTGCTAACCACCGTGCCGGTGCCGTTACCCTTCTAAACCAAAACTCAGTTCTCTTCCAGAGCTGGTTGTTAAAGGTACCCATCCACCTGCTGAATTATTTGTGACTTTTAAAGTGATCGTAATTAAAAGAGTTAATTTCTTTAGTGTCTTCATAAGACCCTTATGAAAAGGACATCGAGGGAACAGTTTACCCTGCCCGGGATAGGGTTACCGGGGCCCCGCCCTGGAGCCAGGCCCGGGGAGGGTGCCCGAGGGCGAGCGTCTGGTGGCCGGGCCTTAGTCCATGGGGCCCGGCCGGGCACAGCCCGAAGAGGAGACATGGGCCCATCCTCCCGCAGGCCCACCACCCGCAGGAGGCGCCATAGGGGTCGGGTGCATTGTGTGCCGGGTGGCGGCCAGGAGCGGAGGCCCTGGCGGACTGACCCCCGGCTGCCAAGACTGGCAATAGGGACATGGAATGTCACCTCTCTGGTGGGGAAGGAGCCCGAGTTAGTGCGTGAGGTTGAGAGGTACCGGCTAGATATAGTCGGGCTCACCTCTACACATGGCTTGGGCTCTGGAACCAGTCTCCTGGAGAGGGGCTGGACTCTGTCTCAGTCTGGAGTTGCCCCTGGTGAGAGGCGGCGGGCTGGGGTGGGTATCCTAATATCCCCTCGGCTTGCTGCCGGTACGTTGGGGTTTTTCCCGGTGGACGAGAGGGTTTGTTCCCTGCGCCTTAGGGTCGGGGAACGGGCCCTGACTGTCATCTGCGCTTATGCGCCGAGTGGCAGTTCAGAGTACCCAGCCTTCTTAGAGTCCCTAGGGGGGGGGGGTGCTGGAGGGTGCTCCACCTGGAGACTCTGTTGTCCTGCTGGGAGACTTCAATGCTCACGTGGGTAACGACAGCGAGACCTGGAGGGGCGTGATTGGGAGGAACGGCCTCCCTGATCTGAACCCGAGCGGTGCTCTGTTATTGGACTTCTGTGCTAATCACAGTTTGGCCATAACGTACACCCTGTTCGAACATAAGAGTGTCCATAAGTGCACGTGGCACCAGGATGCTCTAGGCCGTAGGTCGATGATCGATTTTGTAATCGTATCAGCAGACCTGCGACCATATGTTCTGGACACTCGGGTAAAGAGAGGGGCTGAGCTGTCAACTGATCACCACCTGGTGGTGAGTTGGATCAGGTGGCGGGGGAAGACGCTGGACAGACCTGGTGCACCTAAACGCGTAGTGAGGGTGTGCTGGGAACGTCTAGCAGAGGCCCCAGTGCGCGAGATCTTCAACGCACACCTCCGGCAGAGCTTCAACAGCATTCCGAGGGAGACTGGGGACATTGAGTCCGAATGGACCATGTTCAGCGTCTCCATTGCCGAAGCTGCTGCATTGAGCTGCGGCCGCAAGGTGGTTGGTGCCTGCTGTGGTGGTAATCCCCAAACCAAATGGTGGACACCAGAGGTGAAGGGAGCCACCAGGCTGAAAGAAGGAGTCCTATCGGGCTTGGTTAGCCTGTGGGACTCCGGAGGCAGCCGACAGGTATCGACAGGCCAAGCGGAATGCGGCTCGGGCAGTGGCTGAAGCAAAAACTCGGGTGTGGGAGGAGTTCGGAGAGGCCATGGAAAAAGACTTTCGGGCTGCCTCGAAGAGATTCTGGCAAACCGTCAGACGTCTCAGGAGGGGAAAGCGGTGCTCTACCTGCACTGTGTATAGTGCTGGCGGAGCGCTGCTGACGTCGACTGAGAAAATTGTCAGGCGGTGGAAGGAATACTTCGAGGACCTCCTTAATCCCACTGACACGTCTTCCGAGGAGGAAGCAGAGTCTGGGGATGAGGGGAATGACCCACCAATTTCCAGGGGCGAGGTCACTGAGGCAGTTAAACAACTCCTTGGTGGCAGAGCCCCTGGTGTTGATGAGGTCCGCCCCGAGTTCCTGAAGGCTCTGGACGTTGTAGGGCTGTCCTGGTTGACACGCCTCTGCAATGTTGCGTGGAGATCAGGGGCAGTACCTGTGGACTGGCAGACCGGGGTGGTGGTCCCCATCTTCAAGAAAGGGGACCGGAGGGTGTGTTCCAACTACAGGGGGATCACACTCCTCAGCCTCCCTGGGAAAGTCTATGCCAGGGTGCTGGAAAGGAGAGTTCGTCCGTTAGTCGAACCTCGGATACAGGAGGAACAATGCGGTTTTAGAGTGTGAAGCAGCGGGAATGAGGATCAGCACCTCCAAATCTGAGGCCATGGTTCTCAGCCGGAAAAGGGTGGAGTGCCCACTCCGGGTCGGGGATGAGTTCCTGCCCCAAGTGGAGGAGTTCAAGTATCTCGGGGTCTTGTTCGCGAGTGATGGGAGAAGGGAGCCGGAGATCGACAGACGGATTGGGGCTGCAGCTGCAGTAATGCGGACGCTGCACCGGTCCGTCGTGGTGAAGAGGGAGCTGAGTGTAAAAGCGAAGCTCTCAATTTACCGGTCGATCTACGTCCCTACCCTCACCTATGGCCACGAGCTGTGGGTAGTGACCGAAAGAACGAGATTGCGGATACAAGCGGCAGAAATGAGCTTCCTCCGAAGGGTGGCTGGCCTCTCCCTTAGAGATAGGGTGAGAAGTTCGGCCATCCGGGAGGGGCTCAGAGTAGAGCAGCTGCTGCTCCACATCGAAAGGAGCCAGCTGAGGTGGTTCGGGCATCTGACAAGGATGCCCCCTGGGCGCCTCCTGGGTGAGGTGTTCCAGGCATGTCCCACCGGGAGGAGGCCCCGGGGCAGACCCAGGACACGCTGGAGAGATTATATCTCTCGGCTGGCCTGGGAACGCCTTGGTATTCCCCCGGATAAGCTGGAGGAGGTGGCTGGGGAGAGGGAGGTCTGGGCCTCTTTGCTTAGGCTGCTGCCCCCGCGACCCGGCCCCGGACAAAGCGGATGAAAATGGATGGATGGATGAATTTCTTTAGTCTTCAGCACTTCTTGTCACCTGACTTTTTTCAGATTGAGTTGGACATAAACACACTTTTAAATTCAAATCAATTCAGTTTGATTTAGATTAGGCTCATAAAAAATCCAAAGCACATCATATTGTAAGGTAAAGACCTTACCTACAAGACTATAGACAAACATTCAGTTCTCCACCTGAAATGAAGATCATAGAGTCTGTGTGATGAAGCAGCTCCTGCAAAAAACAATGAGTGATGCTGCCATTTCATCATTTTTGTGATGAAACGAAGTTTCCAGAAAACTACTCGCCTCTTCCACATCACCCACCTGACAACTCTACAGCCAAATATGCGCATACCTCAAGTCCTTACTGACATTTGGAACAACCAAATGTCATTAATTTCATTCATAGAATCATTTATAATTACTGCAGTATTAAAATGTTCAAAAGTGATGAAAAACCCTATTTTCACTCTATTTTATGACTGAAGTGTAAAAGTAAATAAAGTAGAAAAAGATGCTTTTTAACACTTAACCTCATAACAGCACTCCTGTGTCATATGTATGTATGCTTTTTTGTCCTGTTGTAGTACAGATACAACGGTGCAGAGCAGAAATTTTCTGTTGTTGGATAGTTTCGATGGAAACAGCTCTGCTGACGAAGTTACTCTTCATCCCATTTATCAATCAGTTCATTTAAGAGCAGAACCACAGCACGATGATCGAGTTATCACCCTGACTGAAATTCACATTGATGATGATGACGAGCAGTTTGTGCTTCACATTCTGGTCTGTGAATCTGTTTCTTCACCTTTACAATAAATACTGGTGTACCAAAAGGCTCAGAATAAGGACCTGTGTTTTTTACTGAATCTGCTCAGAATGCTCAGTTCCTTGGAAAATGTCAGTTTACATGCAGATGATGCACTGATTTATTTTCCTAATTAATCCTACAGTTTCCTTATTTGACTCACACTTGAACGTACAAACATACAATGAATTTTCCATCATGAGAAGCCAGATGATGTCAGATACACCCCTGGAAAATGTCAGCTTTCATCTGAAAAGAGTAGCCAAGACCTTTTTAATATATTCTGTAAATATTTTCACAAAACGTTCCTCCATACCTTCTCCTTTTTTCATGTCTCTATGTCAAAGTGAAGTTTAGTTTTCGTGACAGTGTGAAGTAAATTTTTTGAATGTGAATTCCTCTTCATTCATAAAGCCTGTCAATTCACCTCATTACAGAAACGTCAGTATGAATGCATTAATCTGATCAGAAAATGACAAAAACGAGCAAACATTAATTATTTAGGAAGCTTTTTGCTCAGTTTTAACAAACCTCACGGGGGGTGGAATCTGGAAAAAGAAAGACTTTCCTGCATTAGAAGAGATGCTGAAATTAAAAGACACGAGGAAACCACTTAAATTTCTGTCTTTATTACAATTCACAGATTGGATAGAAGTTTAAGCTCATTTAAATAGAGTTTATCTAAAGGATACAAAAGACACATACAAGATGATAGCAATGCATTCCAGTGCATCTTTCAAAGAAAATAAAAAAAATAAAATCCTGGGATGTTTCCTGAAGCTAGAGTTAATTTAGCCTAATATCACTGATCAGCTGACTTCACATCTGAAAATCTGAACTAGTGACAGTTTGTACAGGAAAGAGAGACACATCTTAATGCAGGAGAGTCTCGATAAACTGTTCCCGTGGTTCATTTACCTTTACTTCACTTAGCCTGTTCCTGTGGATTTCTGTGAGCAGATTATAGACGTCAAAGCTACATCCTGTGGTGTTTCTGCATATTAGCAAGCCAATTTGTACTGTGTGAGCAGCTAGAATCAAAGAGGAATGTGATGCTATTCCTCTTGAAAAATTCCAGCAGCCGCTCTCCTCAGTGCCCAGATGTTTACAGACTGTTGTTCAAAGAAGAGGAGATGCTGCACAGAGGGAAATGTGGCCCTTTTTAGAGACGTGTTACCGCGTTTTCAGTGTTTTACTGTGAATAAAATACGGTTTCATGTTTCAGCTTCACTTCACTGTTGTTGTGTGTATTTGAAGACATAATTAGTACAATAATAATGGAAACAAATTAGAATTACTGGGTATGTTTTGTTGTTTCTTATGAGCGACTGCACTGAGTGCAAAGGCAGTGCACTTCAACACATCCACTGGAAGCTGCCCAGTATAACCGCAGCGTGACAGGCATCAAAGCAATAACCTTCGAGCCACACTCGCACTTCATAACATGGTTTAAAGCTCCCAGAAGTGCAGAAATAACGGGTGAAATTAAGTTAAAACAGCATTAAATGTTACAGAAGGAACAACACACTAAAACACTCTTTTGTCCTACATTTGTGTTTTAAAGGCAGATGACAGCACTTAGAACACCACATATTTACTCATTGTTAAACCACAGAACCACTAGAGAAGGAGAGAGCCTCCGGACGGCCCCTCGCTCTTCACTTTAGTCCAGTTCAAGACCTCAAAATGTCCAGAACCCAGGAGATTAATCAGAGCCCTGGCCATTATCCACCTCGAAAACCCAAGAACGTAAGTCCTTAAAAGTGATTCTGGAGTTTTAATAAACTTTGACAGGATGTTCATTTCGCTCTCGGTCTTTCAGAGAGGTAATGTGGCCCCTAAATCTGACAAATGTGCTCATAAATCAGTCGATCCAACATGAAGTCAATTAAATTCAGTCGGTCCAAAGTTAGACGCACAAAAGAAACAATGATAATGTCATGAATTACGTCACTTTAAGGCAGCTGTTCGGGGAACAGATTAAAATCTGCAAACGAGGGAACAATTTATCACAAACTTCTCTCCTGTAAGACGACACTGACACCGTCGCTCAGCGCGAGACAAAGAGCCGAAGGACGACGGCGTCTGCTCAGAAAAACTAAAAATCGACCTGTGGAGAAGACACAAGAAGGAAAAGTACCCAAGTGGTACAACAGAGTACATCAGAGTACTACAAAATACATCAGAGTACTGCAAAGTATCTCAGATTAGTCCATAATATCTCAGAGTCCCTCTGAGGGACGGTTCTCTGATTATTTTTCAATACTCTCTGCAGTACCCTGATTACCCCAGTGTTCTGAGGCACACTGTAGTAGTACTGCATAGTACTGTGGAATACCTCACAGTACTGCGAAGTATTTAAGAGTACTGCAGAGTAAGACCAATGCAGAGTAATCAGGGGACTGTTGAGTACTTCAAAGTACTGTGGAGTGTACCTCAAAGTATTAAAAAAAAACAAACCCTCAAAGTACTCCATGGTACCTCAGGAGACTGTGGAATACCTCAAAGCATTTTACAGTCTTCTGAGGAATTCAGAGTACTGTGGAATATTTTTGAGTACTCTAGACTATTTTAATGTAATTAGAGTACTGAATAACAGTCAAAGTGATGTGGAATATCTCAGGATACAGTGGCGTATTTCAGAGTACTAATGAGGAACCACAGAGTACCAAAGACTCTCAGAATACAATGGAGTATTGCAGAGTAATCAGAGTACTGCAAAACACAGAGGAATACCTCAGAGTACACTGGAGTATGTCAGAGTAATCAGAGTATTACACAGTAATCAGAGTACTGCATGGTACTGAGGAATACCTCAGAGCACAGTGGCGTACAGCAGAGTAATCAGAGTACTACATGGTACTGAGGAATGCCTCAGGGTACAGTGGTGTACTGCAGAGTAATCAGAGTAATCAGGACACAGAGCAGTCAGTGTGAAGGCCTCGGTAACTTAAAGATGTGGTCATGAACAGAAACTCGTCGGCGTCTTCGTCAGTAGTTTGAAACCACGATAACGGGAAGAAGGTCCGAGGCTGCAGCAGAGGATTCTGGGTATTTGTGGACGCTACATGTTGGGAGGCGGGGCCTGTTTGAAGTGACTCTGCTCTTTGTTAAGGCAAATTGAAGGAGGGGAAACGCCTGGAGCACACACATCACCACACGCAGCGAGTGGATGCACATACACGGGTACTGTGGGCGGGGCAGGAAGGTCCCGTCTGCAGACAGGAAGTCCCAAAGCAGCAGATCAATCATCAGAGGTGGCTCGCCGCTCTTGCCACAGCCTCCGTGATTACCAGTGTTTCAACATTGAGCTTACTGTATGTACACATAAATACAGGATGAGGAGTAATGACATCACTCCTCTGGGTGGAGACAGGTGAGCCCACCTGTCGCTGTGTCTCAGTCTCTGATCTGTTCAGTCCTGCAGCGCCGAGGTCCTGCCAGGCGGCGGCGCTGTGGCACCGCGGTGGGGATCTGGTGAGCGGGACGAGGCAGGACGGGAGCAGAGGAGCTTCCGGTCAGCTCGTCTGAACGCCGCTGAGGTAACTTCGAGGGGGCGGAGCTTTACTCGGCTTTCTTTATGAAGATCTGAGAGAGGAGAGACGGCCAAGGCGTGAGTCACAGAGAATCACTAAAATAATAACGAGACAAACCCGCCTGACCTGCTCAGCATCAGCTGCTTTGCACGATCACACAGGAAGTATGGTGGGGGTCCAAACCTGCCGCTTTTCACTTATATAGCCTATCTGACCCCTCGTAACTCCAAATACAGGGGATATTCAGAAGATATGATAGATTTATTAAAGTTTGAATAAACTTTAATGAGAGGAGCAGAAACAAGCGCGGTAACCTGGATGTTTGATCAGTTTCTGAAAAAGCAGGTGGCTGCTCAGAAAAAGTGAGAGCATTCATCACAAGCTGTGCCCAGTTTCACGTGTGGCCCTGCATCTATAAATCCAATCATTATCGAGACTGATGCGTCTGCAGCTTTGCTTCACAGCTGATGGGCGAGCTGCAGCACGGATTCAAGCTGTTTTTATTTTCAGCCACGCTCTAATTATCGTTCCATCTGGAGACTCACAGGTTGCTTTCCCGGTGTGTTGGCCGCATTACTACAGGAGAGCTTTCAGTTAATATTCACTGTGCTGTCATCGTTTGTGCGTGGATCTTATCTAAGCTCTGATAAGACATGACAACTGTCGGCCTAATAGTCAACTTTACTGCAGTCTGTCACTAACTGGAGCTACTGTAGCTGATTCAGGGCACAGCTCTGCTTCCTGAACTATCAGTCCAATGAAATAAAATACAATAAATTTTTTTTTTTTTTTAAAGAAATCTTTCAGAAAACCTGCTGGACACTGACATCAGTGGTACCAACTTTCTGTCTCTTTCTGGTGAATATACCTGAAATTAGTTCTTAGATTGGGCACTGGGACCACATTCACTGAAAAGGACTTAATATACTGGACCAGTTTGTACAGACAGAGTAAAGAAAGGATTACAGAATACTTTATTTATTTATTTATTTAACCTTTATTTAACCAGGAATGTCCCGTTGAGATCAAAGACCTCTTTTTCAAGGGAGTCCTGGCCAAGAGGCAGCACATTATACCCCGGAGACTTCAGAATCCTCTCCAAGGACTTCTTCTGTCAATACTCAGCAGTAAGTGTGGATAAATGTCTCAACAGAACACTGTCTTTTGGTTAGTTTTAGTTTGATTTAACTCTGAGGCGATCTCACCTCGCTGAGGATCACCCAGACTGGTGAGTCCGTGATCACTGAGAGACGCATGGCCTCCAGGGGCCCGAAGCTGGGGTCCACCTCCCCCTCTGCGATGCCATTATGGAACGTTCCTGGAAAAGATGAAGATCAACAGGCTCAATAACCTGACAGGAGAAGTGAGGATGGTTTCAAACAGAAGTGCACTGTGACAGCTTTTTAAATTTACAGAGATTTCTACTGTCATTTTATTTAATCTGCCAGCGACCAAAGTAAACACAAGGCAGTTAATGGTGCAGCATCCTCTTTGCGATCTATTTCATCCATTTAAATACAGCAGCCTGCAACCACATGCCAACTGCTCAAGGGATACACATTTTTCCCCGGTGACCTCCCTGCCTAGGTTTTCTAAAGTCTTGTTCTTTGCTGTTTCCTGTTATTTTGGACATGTCACTTTGGTGATTTTACTTCCTGTGTTGTCCCTCTGTTATGACTGTCTGCTCTGCCCTCATTGGCTTCACCTTATTATCCTGGACCCTGCACTATGAAATGAGATCCACATATCCACAGTATTTTTCTTTTATCTGGATTCATTTACTCTAACATCAGTAATCAGGATAAATGGTCACATGAACATGGCAAGTTAATCCACGGTTTCACTCATAGTTATAGATAAATGTACTGACAGCAGACAACTAAGTATTTCCAAACAATAACAATAATAGCAGATAAAAACATAATAAATGGTTTAGTCCATGTGTAAATTTTATATAAGTTCAAATAGCTGCTCTGTTTTAAGATGAGACATTAAATCTTATACAACAATAAAATGACTGTAGAGTTGTTTGGAGGGAATAAAGTTACTGATCATCAGGGAAATGCGAATACAACAGAGCTGTACTCATTTTACATTTAAAGCCCACTTTGATCTTAAAACCCAGACCTAACCCAAAAGTTACCCGGGTCAGAGGAACACATACTTCTGTTCTTCATTATGTACTTTCAGTCTTTGTCAGGCTTCTTCTTCACTTGATTTGGGTGTGCTTTATTCTGTTTTGTCTTTCTGTACCCTTGAATAGAATAAAACTCACTTTTTGTTTTGGTCACTAATTTTTGTGCCTGTGTTTGGCTCCTGCATGACAAAGAACATGCTTCACAAAAATACTGGCGGTGGGCAGTGCTCACCTCCAGCCTCATAGTACATGCACCTGTGGTATAAATGTGGTATAACTCCTTTTTGAGATATTGCGCCTGAAAGCTTTTCACTGAGATTTTACTAGAAACACCTATAGTATAGACTTTAAAATCCTACATTGCCTCGCTCTGAAGTTATTGTGTTCACAAATTGTTCACACAATTGCATCACCCCGCCCAGCCGCCCTGGTGGGACGAAAATACCCCAAGATTTTCACACTGAGGGGTAAAAACTGACCTCTTGATATACCTACTTTTGGCTCAGATAAAACATCTTATCTTTAACGAAGGTTTATTTGAATCTTTAACCTGCTTTTTTAGCATTTTAAAAGGGATTTTGAGGTAATTAAGGGATTGTTATGCTTTCTGTGCAGATTTACAGGGTTATTAAGACCCATTACGTGTTCCCACCATCCATTTATTGACCCCTGTGGTTCCAGCTTTCTCTGAGCCTGACTACCAGGAAAAAAGCCTCAGTCTCCATCAGACCCTCTCTGGCGTCCTGCCGGTATCGGGTCTTCCAGCAGAGGTTGGTTTCAGGGCAACTGAACCTCAACAGAGCAATAATCCCTCAGAGGATTTATTTACTAGGATTATCATGCTGGCAGTGATGCTTCCAGGTAGCGACTGTAATCCTGACAGAGAACAGCATCTGGGGAGCATGTTATTGTTTATCACAGGGAATTATCTGATATTATTGTGGGTATTATGGTTTTCACTCAGTATCCAGACTCGTGTATACGGCTGTCTGAGAGCTGTCCCCAGAAACACAGATCACACAAAGGCTCAGAACATAGAGAATAAAAAATAATCAGACGGCAGTTCTTGGGCTGACATGGGAGCTTTCTTTTTGTTTCTCCTACAATAAACGCCGACAGAGGCGGGAAACAAATCTTTTAAGAGGATGACATTTTACACTTTCAGGCAACAAACAGCAGACTTCAGGTCCACTTCAAGTCTAGATTAAAGCACAGGAAGCAGAAAGGAGGACGAATAGAAATACTCGGGTATGAATTCTCCAGAATTCTTGAGCTTGATTAAATGAACTGAACCAAAGTCCATCCCAATCGTCTGATGGGTGATTACATTTTTAACTGAAACAATGCGAGCCTCGTGGTGGTGCTAGAGGAAAAGTGAAAACATCCAAGTTCCCATGCTTCCCCCTCAGGACTGATCTCTTTGTGAAGGAATTTTCCACAAAAATTCAAAGCGTGTTTAAGATGCCGAGCTTCTCAAAAATAAATTTATACAAAAGAAAGTTTGAAGCGCCTAAAAGTTTCTGTAAACTTTTGATTTCTGTGGAAGTGACGGGAACATTGACCTTTCCAGGACAGAACCACGTGTTTGGGCTCTTTCAGGCTCGATGCTGGGACATGACAGACTGGAGGAGGAACCTGAACTTCACTGAAATGAAGTTCCCTCCTTTCTGTAGCCCACCCTCCTTCAAACATGCCGTTTAGTCCTGACTCTCTCAGACGGTTAATTCTCACACAGAAGATCTCACACACTGAAATTGGATGCAGGTCTCCTGAAGGCAGCACGATGAAATGAATAGAGTGAAGGAGCGTGGCTGGATCGATCCGCCGACTCATCTGAAAAATTGATGAAGGAGATAAAGAGCTGCTGGTAATTTATGATGTCAGCCCACACTGGCGCTCCTTCCACCTGCTGTAGGCCAGTATCTTCTTTCCCTCTGAAGTCCTGATTCCTTCAGGTGGATTCAAACATGCACAAAACAACGTCTTTCATGCAAATAATGAGAAAGACAAAAAGACGACTGTGGTCCAGAATAATCTAAAAGAGTAGATGAGCTAAATAGGCCAGAAGCTTCAATGTTTGCATTCATATAATAGAAACTGACCAAGGATGCTCGGTGCTCCCGATGCAAAGAACAAATGAGCAGATTAATTTTGTTCTGTTGGTTTTATTTCAGTTTTTATTTATTTTAAGTCAAATAACTTCACACAGCATGTCAGGGCACCTTAATTTATTTACTGAAGGTTCCAGTTAATCCTGCTGAAATCAGCCCAGCTGGAGAAAAAACAAATTCCAGTAATGAAAAGATAAATCTGACAGTCTGCCAATGTGTGTGAAACCCCGAGGCTACACTGAAAATCCAACCTGTGACATGAAATCTATTCCCGGCGAGTTTATTGATCGATTGACTGAACGCACCTACGCACAGTCTCTAACTTTTTCTGCTTATTCTTTCATCTGATCATTTTTACTTATAAATAAAGTTTACATTTTTACGAGCATCATCCTGCAAGGCCGGATTTCTACCAGATGGAAAGCGGACTGATGTAAGATCTCAGCACGATACCTGCCTCTTTACCTTCTCACATCCACAGCGGAACCAAGTTTTGGCCTTCAGCCTGTCAGTTTTTACAATCTAATGCAAAGTTTTCATAACAAAAGTTGTTGTTCAGCTCTTAAAGTTTGGAAAACACCAAACCTGTCAGGCTGCGTGCTGGTTAAAGATGTGCAGAACATCACTGTTAAATTATTCAATATACAAAAATAAAGGAGGAGAAGTTTGTGGGTTTTCGCCTTGTGAATCACGAAACCTCCACGAGCTGAAAAAATACACCAAATAAAAGCGCAGCGCCAAAGCCCGCAGTTCCTCTACTGTCCACCAGAGGCTCCAGCAGTCAGCCAGACCCCATAGACCACCATGTTAAAACTTTACAGCAGAAATAAACATGTTTAGAGCCTCATACAAAAATGGTTTTGGTCTCTGTAGATAATTTAATCCTTCAAAGCAACGGTACAGTTATAAGTCACCTGTTAAAATATTATATAGGGTTAAATTATTATGCTTTGTTAGGGGTGTGGCTTCTTTGACTGAAAGGTGGATGGAGACACAGGTGACTGTAGCTGCTAGCTGTCACCTCAGATCACTGGAGTCCCTGAAGTGGACCTCTTTGTGCTGTTGGAGCATCTTTAATAACATCATCTGACCAATAATATGGCTGCTGTGAGATTACTGTACTAACTGACTGTCTGAGATTCCAGTTTTTTTTTTTAAATTTATTTTATTTGGATGTGACTGAGCGCTAATTATCAGATGTGTCCGTGTGTGTGATATGCCCACAGGATTTAAAATGGAAAGACTACAAAGCAGCGAGTGAACAGTCTATGGTCACAAACACAGATCATTCCTGAGAAAACAACTCAAAATATAATCAAAAATCAAATTAATGTGACTTTTTAGCGCACAGGGCTCAGATATTTGAAAGATCAGCTGTTCCAAGGTGCTTTCTTTACAATAATCCTTGCTGGGAGGTGAAATATTCAGCACTGAGCTCTGCTGATTGGCA
This sequence comes from Aulonocara stuartgranti, assembly GCF_965226115.1. Lineage (NCBI taxonomy): Eukaryota > Metazoa > Chordata > Actinopteri > Cichliformes > Cichlidae > Aulonocara > Aulonocara stuartgranti. Next base: position 11,296,693 of record NC_138940.1, on the reverse strand, counting down.
GTTTTGTGGAGCTGCTTACAAGTACAGGTTCTTAAAATGGAGAACAGCCGAACTCGATCAGCTGTAAAGACTGCGTGTCGAAGTTCACTCCACAGCTCAGGAAGATAAAAGAGTAAAAGGAGCGTTTTCCCTCCCTGCAGATGTAAACTGTGACAGCTCATGTGCAGGGAAAGAGCTCATTACAGCTCCTCAAATGCAGCAGTCAGTCGCACGTCCTCAGCTGCTGCTACACCCATCACTTTATGATGATCGAGGAAACTCGGTGAAGCTGCACACAGCTGTCTGCTGTCTGTGTGCCATCACTCACCGATTCTGATGAAGCCGTCCTCGGTCCGGTGGTACTTTGGCGTTTTCTCCTTCCCTTCTATCAAGGCCTCTTTCTCTGCCTGGATATTCTGGAAGCAAACGAAACACCAGCCGATCAGTTAATCAATTAGATTATTTGACTCTGTGTTTGTATCGTTAGTGTGTCAGAAAGAAAACGCCTCATCATTCAATTAGAAATCTAATCTAAGGCCATTCATTGAAAGCTGGAGAGTCTCAATTATAGTTATAATAAGGAGAAAACTCATTTTTATCATGGATCAGTTACATGTGCAATAAAAGCAATAAAAAAAAAAACCAGCTCCTCTCCTCCAGCTATGTTTAACTTTTCTATTTAGATTCAGAACTTGTGTTTTCTGCAGCTTTGGGCTCATTTTACACACTAAAAGTTTAATAACTTCTCATATAATGGGGAAGGGATAGCTCAGTAGGTAGAGTGGTGGCCCCGTGACCGGAAGGTCGGGGGTTGAATCCACTGAACGGCTACCCTGAGGTACCTCTGAACAATCCCTACAAACTGCTCCCCAGGCGCCCAATGGCTGCCCACTGCTTCACTGAGTGAATGGGTTAAATGCAGAGAGGAATTTCCCCACAGGGATCAATAGAGTATACATTATTATTATTATTATTATTATTATTATTATTATTATTATTATTATTATGAATACAACAGCACCACGGTTAAAGCATCACACTATACTTGTAACATTAAATCAGGATTTTACTTGAAATAATGCAACACTGAGTACCCTTTTCTGAAAAACTTTCACTTTTTTCAGAACCTCATTTACCTCCTTAAACAATCAAAGCACTGTGGGGTGCATGTGACACACCTCAGGTCAACTGGATTTGTTTAACTTTAAAAAAACTACCAAAACTCTCCATTCTGACAGGAATAACAAAGCAAGGGTGTCACACATCCCTGAGGATAGCTCGTTTCCTCGTTCCTGGTAAAAAGCACAGTTAAATTCTAAGGTATTATGCAGAAGGGTTTCCAGGAGAAAGTCTTTTCTCTGTAAAAAGAAATTGCAGCACGGTTTAGATTTGCAAAGCTGCTTCTGAATAAACAACAAGACTTCTGGAAATCTGTCCCACAGCTAAAGCTCAGACCAAACTGGGTCATTAACAGGACAATGATCCAGAGCAGCGCAGCAAATCTGCAACGGTCCACTCAGAGTCCAGACCTCAACCGACTGAGATGTTGTGATGGGACCTTCAGAGACCTGTGCATGAATGAATACCGCAAACCTCAATGAACTGAAGTAACGCAGTATAGTGAGAAACTTATAGAGTCACACAGAAAATGATTGTTTCAGGTTACTGGAAGGACGTTCTGCTGAATCACAGGATCTGTCTGAAGAAGCAACAAGAACGGAAACACAAACGCGAGTCGTTGACGAGACACAGGCGGAAACACTCAGAAGACAGACAGGAAATTTGTGGGAGCCAAGTTAAGATAGTTCATATGTTTTAGTATTTATATTTCGCTGTTGTTAAGCTCGTTTGTGTAATTAATAATTTAGGAAGTAAATGCATGTTTATGGTGGAACTAAAATTATTTTATTGCTGTGTTGGTTTGGTTACGTAGTACCATGAATACATGTGCCTTAAAGACTCGTGTTTATAGTAAAATCCGGGCATCACGGATGTATGCAAATTAGCGCATGCGGTGCGGGAGGGGGGAGAGAGAAAAAGAGTTAATACGGCATAAACTATACGCGGCAGCAGGGTAGAACAGAGCCACACGGTTTTCCTACCGTAGTAGGTTATTTTGTTGAGGATAAGTTAAACCTGACCACTCCTGTAAGATGCAAACTGTGAAATAAATTTTTTGTTACATCTTTTCACATCAGAGTCCCGTGGAGTTCTTTTTCCTCTTCAAACTGACGTACGCGAGTGAAGCACGGGAAAACTGGTCTCACGGCTTATACAAAATGAATGTATAGGCGACACAAGAAAAAGCAACATTAGGAATTAAAGAGGATATTTTTTTAAAAACTGCACAGCTAAACTGAGACTGCAGTGCCGTTTGTGTCGCTGTTAGTGAAATACGACTGTGTATCTGATCAGCACTGCCACCGAAAGCCCGAACGCATCACCCCTCTGCACTTTATACATGTGTTTCACACCTGTTACCATGGTGATCTAGCCAGGTAAAAGAAGCTAAAGGGAGATCCACCAGTGAAAACGCTGACTTTAAGCTGCTCACTCATTAACATTGCTGCTGTTTCTCGTGCTTCCTGTGCCGGAGTAACAGTACTCATAAAGGCTCTGGAGCTTTCCCATGTGCGCACACACCTGCACTGTTTCCTGTCCTCGCACAGACTGAGACGCTGTCCCGGCTGCTGATCAACTTCTGAATGGAGACGCTGCCTAAAGACGCACTCTGACATTTAAACCAACATCATTTTACCTGCTCTCAGCTGTCACAGCGATTATTCACACCTACAGCCTCAAAAAATCCAAACAATACCGCCGGTTCAACATAACGGTTTAAATGATCACATTACATACATATTAATATGATAATTCAATGACCTTTTCACCTAAAATTAATTCTTTTCAGCTCACCTCCATCATCCTCTTATCAGAACAGCTCAATTACTGACGGCTCCACTGACACATTCACATCATGTTTGAATCACAAATGAAAAAAGAGATACGTGTGAATGAGAGGGAGGCAGGTGAGTGTAAATACGTGGGGTCAACCATCCAAACCATGAGAGGTGAAGAAAAGAAGGGGGTGGAACGGGTGGAGATGAGCATATACGGATATACTGATGGAGCTGCCAGGTAGGGGGACCTCAGAAAGGATGTTGTGAAGGAGGTCATGCAGAGGGTTGGTGTGACAGAGGGGGATGCTGGGATAGGAGGAGATGGAGGCAGAAGAAGACTGATCATTTTTGGACTCTTCTCAGGCGATGATCTGATGATAAAACTCGACTGCAGGTTTTCTGTGCGTTACTAACTCGATACACAGAAAAGCCGAAGCCCTTTGATGCCTTTACAACAACAGACATATGAGCTTCATATGAACTAAACCGATTTAACTCCACAAACCACACTTTGACATGTTTCGGCCCCGGGAGCAGCCGCAGCATGGACGATGAAATTTCTAACAAATTTAGCATTAATCGTGTTTTGTGCAGCCACGTTTTCTGGCGTGTACCTGCAGTTTTTAGGGCCATCATCCAGTCCCACCCCCTCCTTCTCCTCCTCCCTTCCTGCTCTTGGTCAGCATTACTGCAGCAACCGCCTCCCTCCTCCAGCTCTGGTCTGCACGTGTCTGTGTGCTCAGCTTCCTGTAAGCGCGTACCGATTCTTCTCCTCGTTTTATCTCTCCTGTTGATCTCGGTAGGAGCTCCTCTTCCTCTCAGCCCACCTCTCTCTGCCCCGCTGAGGCTCTCGGCTTCATTCAGCCTTTGTTTTACAGTCGACCACAAACAGAAAGTGGCAGTGATCCATCACTCTGCCTCCTTTTCCACACACCACAAACTGAATCTGTTCTCACTTATAGCAGGCACTCATGGCAGAGTCCGATATGGTCTCCTGCTATAGATGGAAATTAATCTCTCGGTTAGGGGCTTCCTGGATTACTCCGGTTTGTTTCAGCCTGCCTGCCTCGTCCTTGATGTTTCTAAAGGCTATGTTAACTTTGCACTCTCATCCTTTGCTGTCATTGTGATGGATACTGGGTCAAAAAGCAGAAATTTCACCCATCTATCCATTAAATGAAAACCTCATCCAATTCAGTGCAGGAGCCTATCCCGGCCGTCACAGGCTAACAGAGACAAAGACCAAATTAAACTGAACCTCACGCATGTCTTTGAACTGTGCTGGAGGAAGCACATGGAGAACAACCTCCTCACAGAAAGGCCTTAGCCTGGATTCAAACCCTGGACCTTCTCGAGGAGAGGTGATGCTGCTAGCCACCACACGAGTGGGCGAAGATTGTTCTCAGTTGACCCTCTGCTGGACCGCACCGAAATGATCTTTTAAGAAAGTAAGCACATCTAAAAGATTTTAAACTTCTATACTTTTACCCAAAACAGCTAGCAAAGAAGCATGTGGACACTTTAAGGCTTCCCAGGATGCCCCACCCATTAAAACTGTATCTGAACACTCACATCGAAAGGCAGAACCTCCACCGACGTGTTGAAAAGTTTGTCTCCTGGATGTTCGATGTTTCCGCTCCGGAAGAAAAACCTGAGAGAAAGAGAGAGAGGTGATATTTCAGTAAGAGGAGCAGGGACGGAGGGAAGACTCTAACCTGTGGTACTCCCCCTATCCCGTCCTTCGTTACTGACCTTTCGATGCGAACAGGTGTGAAGAATCGTATCCGTATGAAATCCCCCGCCACCGGGGTGAAGGCCCAGAAGAAGTCCTCACCCAAGTAGGCCTTCTCCAGGGTGAAGTGCTGGTAGGTCTTCAGACTGGTCGTCACCTCCGCCAGCGGGTTGGCGTGACCCTTATGGAGAGTCTGTTTCCCAAAGTCCTTATCCTAAAAAATCCCCCAAACAAACAGACATCACATGACTAAATCATTTCTTCAGTCTGAAGTCACGCCTTGCTGGATGCTTCTGCAGCTGCACGTCTGAATCACTGCACAGCTGACGCCACTGTGCAGTGACCAGAAGATAATTCGAACCGCTGGTATCATCGCCAGACGCGCTCGCTGTCCTTGATGACTAATCCACTTTCGCTTCAGTGCAGAAACCCTTCCGAAGAGCAACAGAAGCATGATGTCATGCTATTCTGGTGCACTTACAGAGACTTTTCGTATTCTGGATATCATTCAACAGCAGCACTGAGTGACCACGCACCGACCTCTGAACCTAAACTCATAACGCAAGACTGCCGCCAACAAAACGAGAATGTGATAGGATTTTAACTGCACAGACACAAACAGCAAGAAAACAGACTCAGTCCATCAGGATCTAATTCAATCCGAAGCCTTTATTAGATCACAATATGCTGTAAAAATCCAGCCATGCCACTCTGCTACCATACCACCTCGTCGTGGATGAAACATGAAATATTCACAAAACCTTTTCCACCTTTAGATTATTAATGAGAGCATTTCCCTAGTAGAAATAATAAGATTCATCTAATGAAGAAGAATAAACACCTCTGTTAGTTTTGGAGTTTAAAGAATGAAGGCGACAAAGCAGTTAAACCTGCATTCTCATCAAATGATGTGGCATCCTTTCACTAACACCTTGCCGAGCCCATATCAGTACAGATATGATATTCTTCCTCATAGTTTTACAAAGGCATCACGTCAGCGTGGATACAGCGTCTATGTCGTTGATGCAGTTTGTTAACAGAATAAGTTCAGTGTGAGCAGGCACCGTGTCTGTTATGCTTCTACACTCCAATAACGTTACTCTCTGTGATAAACATGCACTGGGAGGCACAGCGCCCTTTGTGGTCAACATTTCATTACCAAATATTTGTGTTACAGGTGAAATGACAGCAGCAGCTGCAGTTCTGACTCCTGTCAGCAGTGGCGGTCCTAGCCCGTTTGGCGCCCTGGGCGAACACTCCCTCTAATTGTTATTGATCCCTTTACCCCTGGTCCTAAAGAGTATATTTATTTATTTTCTTACCTTTCTTATACTTATTGTTTGTTTACTTGCACTGCTGTAACTGGAGCCTCGTCCTCTCGTCTCTCTATATACTGGACCTATATAGCGGAGATGACAAAGTTTACTTTGACTTCAGCAGCGAGCACAGAGGGCTCTCACGCTCACTTTTCACGTATAGAATTTCGAAAAAACATTGGTGCAAATTATAAGTCTGTATCATAATGTCTGGCGTTTTCGTGTTTGGTGGTTTGTTTTTATTTTGCCAGTTGGTTATTAGATGCTGCTCCAGCCAGCCAGAGAACCCCCGCTGCCCCGCCCTCTCCTCTCTGTGTCGCAAGCACAGTGTTGGGAAGGTTACTTTTAAAATGTATTCCACTACAGATTACAGAATACATGCCCCAAAATGTATTTTGTAACGTATTCCGTTACGTTACTCAATGAGAGTAACACATTCTGAATACTTTGGATTATTTAATATATTATCATGCTGTTTACAACTACATGAATGTACTATTGCTGTGTGATTTATTACGATTACTGAAGGTCCGCGGCTCCCAGCTGTGGTAAAGGGACCTCTGGCTAATAGTCGGTCCCGTGTCGGCTTGTAGCCGAAAACTAGCTTTACTTTGTTGTCTGGGTCAAGTTTGCTAGTGAGAGACAGAGAGAGGTGTTGAAAGGCTGCTCCAACGGAGCTTATTATTTCGGAGAAAAACACAAACACTGTGTACAGTCGAGTCTTAATAGCTTACTTACAACTGGGCTCGTCAGGCACTCTTCTTGGCTGCAGTGGTTATTATTATATTTACATGCTTCCAGCTCCCGTTTCTGTTCGATGACAACTTGTACTTTTCCACTTTTCTCCCTCCTCACGCTCACAGACACATAACGGGTATGGCGGTCCATTCTCCCTGCAGCACGGGCTACACTGCCCATGAGGCTACGTTCTTTAGGGCTATGCCTGTAGCATTCTGCCTATTAGCTTAGCACAACAACAACAACAATAAAAAGGCGCTCTCTCACCCAGGAAACACAGAGAGAGAGCGTCACCCTGTAACCATGGCAACCGTAACGCTGCTGCATGGAACAACAAAACAACAGCACAAGCAAAACCCAAACAGTCCTGACCCCTGACAATACGAAACAGGAAAATACCGCTGTGTAATCCATTTATTTCAACAAAGGTGTAACTGTAATGGAATACAGTTACTCATATTTTGTATTTTGTAACGGCGGTACGTGTGTTCCGTTACTCCCCAACACTGCGCAAGCAGCCGGCGCACGTCGCAAACGGAGGGCGCCCTTACTCCCAGCAAATGGGCGATAGAAAACCGATCGGTGCTTATGCCATTCCCACTATGCGCTGGCATGACTTGGGGCCGCATGAGTATGAGCGTGTTTTTTTTGCCGATGCCCGTGATGCCGCCCCGGGCGATTGCCGCCCGTATCAAAAACCGCTACTGCCTGTCGGGATCAGTAATGAGGAACAGGCAGGCAGAGCAACTGCTCAGGTTTGCACAACTTTGTAAATCCTGCTGGTCACCTTCACAAAGCTGGAACAGGTGTGATCTGCTTTTTTAATGTTACCTGCAGGGGAGCATTGGCGTTGTCCAGGTCCTTCATCCTTAGCTGCCACAGTAACCACTGTAATGTCACTCAGTACTTTGTCGATCATACCTCAATGTCACCGTTTTTACCACCACCATGTTGAGTTTGTAGAACCAGAAGTGGTGCTAAGCTATCAGCTAATCCAGCTAACCTGGTTAGGAAGCTCTCCACATCCACAGTCACATATTTCTAATTAGCTAATTAGCAGTCAGTAGCATCCAAATAAAATCCTAAAACTGGAGCGTAGACTTCTCGGACAGTCTGTTACTACAATAACCTCACAGCATCCATATTGGTCAGATAATGTTTTTTTTTTTAAAGGCTCCAACAGCACAAACAGATGCCAAGTTCAGGGGCAACGATTAGCTGAGGTATAAGCTAGCAGACAGCTAGCAGCTACAGCCGCCAACAGAGGCCACGCCCCTAACAAAATAAGGCTTAATACAATTTAAAGTGGTGAGTTATAATTAAACTCACACCTGTGGTGTGTGGAAGAGTTAAATTATCACAGACCCCAACTTAGTTTGTGTTTTAGGGTGTTAACATGTTAACATGTTCCAACTATTTATTTATGAGTGACTTATGTATGTATGTATGTATGTATATATATGTATATATTGTACTATTCTTAGTTAGTGTATTGTCTGTCTTGTCTTAATGTTGGTTTAAAATGGAGCACTGTAACAAAAAATAATTTCCCCCAGGGATCAATAAAGTATTCTGATTCTGATTCTGCTGTAAAGTTTTAACTTGGGAGTCTATGGGGACTGACTCGCTGCTGTTAGAGGAACTGCAGCTTTTGGTGCTTCATCACTGGTTTCACCTCCAGAGGCTGATGCATTTGTGTAACAGTTGTGTGACTTTGTCTTGTTGTGGTCCTGTTTATGAAACTTGGTTCTCTCAGACATTGTAGAGTACAGATGTCAAAACACATCCCATTCAGTTTGCTGTTTGTGATGTGCGAAATGTTTTGGCTTTGTTCATCCGCTGAATGTTCTGTCAGAATATTTTTATCGTTTATTCTGCTTGATTTGAGGTTTTCTGTCTGAGCTCTGCCTTTCTGACCCTACCTGTCACATTTCTGTCAGGAGGATTTTATAACGTTTCTGTTGTTTGTGAACAAATAATAAAAGAGAAACTCAAATCTGAAGCTTTTCCCTTTTATAAACTTTTGCAGCTCAGCATCATATCAGGTTTTAAAAGAGCAAGTGATTGGTGATGTCTGAGACTCTCTTATAAGAAGCTCCTATTTTCAGATCTTAAAGTGGACCCGCTCTGCTTCTCAGTACTTCCTGTCATAGATCTGCTGTTCTAGCAGAAGATGTTCACATTAAACACGGACAAAGTTTATAATAATGAGGTCAGAGGTCAGGCTTTACTGTGCTTTAAATGCTCAGCTTCAGCAATTTTTTTCTGGCTGTGTGTGAGGGTAACCAATCAGACGAAGATCTCCTTAAAGGGGTGGAGCTAAACCAGTTTGTTTCAGACAGTGAGGAGCTGCAGCAAGTCTGGTGTGAGATACAGAAGGATGATTCTGAACTGTGAATCATGCAAAGCTGCTCGGGTGGAGCTCCAGACTAAAAGAAGTGTCTGAAGATAAAACTGAGGGGATGAAAAGAGGATGATTATGAGTTTAAACTCCGGTTAAAGGAACGGTTTGGCCTTAGAAATAATTCAGTCGTTCTCGCTGACAGTCAGTGAACAGATATTTGTTCAGTGATGAGTCCTTATACAGCAAACCAGCAAACTCAAACACCGTTACAGCTGAGTGTTAAAGTCTCTGCAAGCAGAGGTCAGGGGTTAACTCAAGACATTTAATGACTTTGGAGAAATAAAACTCTGAATCAGTTTTGTTATTTTCACTCCGTCCATGAACAAGTCTCCAGACTTAATTTTCCCTCTTAATTACATGACTCTACAGTCGAATAAATCCGACGTCCACTTCAATTCCTCCCATTATGACTTTAATTTTAAAACTCTGGGATGATTTTCTCTCTGAAGTGGTGAACAGTTCAGGCTGGAGGGTAATAGCGGAGTTAGCCTCCATAGTTACACGGCCCCATGCAGCCGGCCTCTGCGCTTCAATCCCCACAGCGAGGAGGCTCTGGGACGGGGCGGCCGGATCGATATCCAATTGATTAGAGCAGATTGCAGCACCAGTCAGCGGGCTAATATCCACCGCGCTTAACACAGTAATCAGAGGCATTAAACGGAGGCGCTCGGGCCGAGCTGCTGGCAGGAAGCGAAGCTGCGAACAACTGCAGAGGCTTTCAATCTTCATCTCTCCAGAGACGCTGGACTGAACTCGGACTGAACCTCACCCCGCTTCAAGCTCAGGAAACTCACACTGAGGCCGTCCGGGTCAGAGCTGAGCTTTAGAACAGAAGAATAATCTCTAAAATAATCTGAAATGACACCACGGGTGGCCACGCTGCCTCATTATAGCTTAAATTATAAAGAATCTTTAACTAAAACACGACTGAAAGATGTCGCCTGCCCCTTGGAAACAGATGAAATAAGCACCATTTGTCCACCAGCTCCACAGCGTGGCTGTGAGTCTACCTGAGATTCCCCAAAACAGACGTGACAACAAATCAAAGATCAACATTCACAGGACGTTTGTGCCAAACTCTTCTTAAAGGGTCAGCTGGTGCACTGCAGCAGACTGCAGCAGACTGCAGGCACAACGGGATTCGATTGTTTTGTTTTGATTTATTGACTTATTTCTGTCCTTTTTGAGACGAATCCTTTATTCGAAAATAAATATTTTAAGAAATTTGGATGGGGCTGGAAATTAGGTTGTAGCTCAATTCCAGTAAAGTTATGAGTTGATTCGGGAATAAGAGCAAAATCAGGATGTTAACCATGCTGCAAAAAGGACAAAAAGAAATCATTGGGACGCTCGACTGGTTGCCAGCTGGTTGTTTTCTGGTTATGTTCCTGTATTAAAGTGAGGCTGCTGAACGACTGCAGTAACTACGTCACGATTCATGGAGGAATTTCTGAATTTATGCTTCACATTTGTGAGGTTCTGGTTTTATTTTGAAGGTAAGCAGTTAATATGGATTTGTGTTTATGCAGATAACAGCAGTTTTGTGACGGGAGGAACAGGAAGACAAGCTGGAAAAACGTTCCTGATAAGTTTTTATATTCATGGATGTTTCCGTGTGTCTGCTGCTAATAGGTGTTTGTGGTCGTCTTCGGGAACACGAGGCTCACAGAGCGGCACATTTCCCGCCGTGATATAAATACAGCTGCGCTCAGAGAGATGCTCAGTCATTACCTTGAGTTTCTGAATCTTTCCAGCCAGGGACGAGTGGGTGCCGACATGCTGGAAGAGCGACGGCTTAAAGCGAATCCTCAGGTTGGCTTTCTGCCTGTCACAGTGTTTCTGAAAGACAGAGAGGGGGGAGATGCAAACAGGGATATTTACAAACACACAATCCTCCCAAATCTTCAACTACAAAGCATCCGTGCAGCAGCCCTGCAGTACGAACGCTGTCACGTTAAACCGCTTACTCTCAGGCTGGAAGCACGACTCACCCTGCTGTTAGTAAGGAACGAGGGAACAGGTACGCTCCAGTATTCACTGAGGAGACGTTAACCACTTTTAGTTTGAACTTTGCCCTTAGTACATTACAACTAAAAGTTAACTAAACTGTAATAAAACAAAACAAACCATAAAGAAAGGAGAAATCTAAAATACAAAGCGTCATTAACTGTTGTGAAGGAGTATTTTTTTTAACCCAGATAATGTTTAACCCGTTAGTAAAAAGTAATCAGCCAATGAAAACAAAGTAAAACTAAGCCTTCTGACTAATCCCACTGACACCCCTCCTCCTCCTCCTCAGGATATATTCATTTATTTCCAAAAATTCATGTGAGCACCAGTGTTGGTCAAGTTACTTGAAAAAAGTAATCAGTAACTAATTACTGATTACTCCCCCCAAAAAGTAATCCCGTTACTTTACTGATTACTTATTTTCAAAAGTAATTAATTACTTAGTTACTTAGTTACTTTTTAAAAACACGATTTACAACCTGAAGAGGTGATAAAGTGATAGATCTTTCAGCCCAATTCTACTTTTTCTACATAATCCATCATACAAAATGTAATCAAATGGAAAAGTCTCTTTTTAAAACTTGTTTTATCAGTTTTAATCTTTTAACTTTATGCATCAAGCAAAACATTTAATTATATGCAACATTCTCTGACTTGAATAAATTAGTTTAACATTTAAACCTATTTTCTACACATTCCAGCACATAAAATAAAATATTTTTTGTGTTTTCACTCACTCTTTCAAACAGATGCAAGTAAAACACAGCAGAAAATAAATAAAGTCAAAGACTCAGCGGTCCTTTTGCTCTATTTTCACCTGTAAAGCAGGAGCAGGGTAGGCGGAGGGTTACCCTGGTGCAGGTGTGCTGCGGTCAGTTGAAGAATCCGCGCGAGTGTCTCTGTGAGTTTCCCATCATGTCGTAGCTACTCGGTGCTTGCTCGGAAGTTTAGGGGTTTTTTTCGCTGTAAAAAGAAGTTTTCTTCCCACGCACGATGGACGCTAATGTTTTTGTCACTTTTTATGGAATCAAACTCAAAATAAGGTCAGTACTTCCACACTTTAAACGCTGCACGCTCATACTCTCTCCCGCACTTGATATATTATCCATTGTTGATCTGCACACAGCTGCTGTCACCAACGTCGCACTTGCTTACGTCACTGTCATGAGACATTCTCGCAAAAAAAATCACGGTTTTAGTAACGCAGTAACGCAGCGTTCCTACGGGAAAGTAACGGTAATCTAATTACCGATTTTGCAATAGTAATCCCTTACTTTACTCGTTACTTGAAAAAAGTAATCAGATTACAGTAACGCGTTACAAGTAACGCGTTACTGCCCATCTCTGGTGAGCACAGTTTGAATTTCACACTTTAACTGTGTTATTAATTACCACTGGAAAGGTTTCGGTTTTGAAAACCAGCTTTGAGTTCAAATAAACTGTTGCCACTTTGTTCAAAGTTCTGTTTCTCAGTCAGGAATTTGTGTCCATCGACAGAAGCAAATCAAACTGTGACTTTTTCACTTTTTTCCAGGAGACTGAGCTGAAACACTGCACACACTCTTTGTAACGCCAAAGCTGATTTTACATTCTGACTGAAAATCACACAAAGGCAGCAAAAACACATCAGTCACTTGTTCGCCACCAATATGCCCCACTACCGGATCGCTAACACATGATGTGCTTAACAGTGTGACACAGGTGCCACTCAGAAACAAAACAGCCTCATATGAAGCTCCGGAAAGTTGGAAAATTGTCAGGGCCAATAACAATCTGAAGCCTTCATCGATGAAAAGACTTCAAAGTGTTGCTGTTATCATACTGATGCACATGTGAGAGGTTTGGCAGCTGACAGAATGGTTAAAAGTATGAGTTTTTTTGTTTTTCTGGCTGATATTGTGTTATATACAGTAGATATCATGGTAAACCCTTCATTCAGTATTGATCTCCTCTGTTTTTGATGATTTCTGTTGGATCCACTCACCGCATCCTTCTCAGGGTTGCACACTTTGACCCACATGATGTGGTCCAGCAGCCAGTCGATGGGTTTGTCTTTGTAGAACATCAGCATGAACTCCACGATGAGCGACAGGTCCAAAGACTTAAACATCTTACCTGCACAGAGAGAAGCACAGCTCAGTGCAAGCCCTTCATGCATTTTGGTTCATCGAACTCTTTGACTTACACTCAGATATTTAGATAAGCAATGAGCTCCCCAACAGAGCTGCACTCAAAAAGCATGTTAGTGAAAAGATGCAGTGATTCAGAAACAGTTTGCTGGTGAGATTCTGGGACAGTATAAAAGCTCTGATTCCCGTCATCCAGCAGCAAGAAAGTCAGAAGTGAGAGGTCACAACAGCGGCGACACATCAAGATGGAGCAGTGACCTTTATTGTCATTCATCAGTGCCATACTTATATTTCATACTGCTGCTCTGTTTTCCTATGCCCAGAGGAAGTATTCAGATTCTTTATTTTTAGCACGAGAATCAAAACTACAAACTAAAAATATTCCTTTACGAATTAAAAAAGTATGAAAACAAGAAAAAAGAAATACATACAGAAGTAAAAGTACTCCCATTGCAGATAATGATCTACCTTAGCTGAGGCAGCTAAAACAAGACATTTGTCATATTTGTTTTAAGAATTTCAGCGGATCCTCCCAGTTATTCGGTCCATTTTGTTTTTCACTCATTTTGCTAATAGTGTGGGGACTCATGCCGGAAAACTTAATACTGTCACGGTCCTGGGTCGGGTCGACCCAGTATTTTGAGTTTCTTATGTTTTGGTTTATTTTGCATTATGGAATAGTTATTCTCTGGTGATACTGTTTTGATTACAATTATATTCTGATTCTTTAGTTATCTGATGATGATGTTGATGATGATTATTTCTGGTTTAGGTTTTGTTATCTTGCCCTTATGTTTGGTTTAGGTTGCCTGTGCTTAGTCTTCTCTGCCCGTATGTCCCTCTGTTTGTCCATGACGTCATTATGCCTGTTTACGAGTCTGTCTCTGTCTGGCGTGTGCTTCCTGTTTTATTTTGTAGGTCTGTGCCCTTTGTCAGTGCGTTCAGCTTTGTGCTCTCCCTGTCTCGTCAGTGTAATCAACGTCAGCCGTGTCTCCCAGCTGTTTCCTCTTTGCTCCGTTCACCTCTTGTATTTAGTGTCTGTGTCTTCCCCTACTCGGTGTCGCATCGTTAACGTCTGTTCACCCTCACTTGCTGCGTGTTTAGGATTTCCAGTCCTCCTGCATCTCTTTTTAGAGTTTTGTTTGCTTTTGTGAGTTTTATTTTATCTTGATGTTCTGCTCCAGCAATAAAGCTGCATTTTCTGTTTAAACCTCGTGTCCTGAGAATCCTGCATTTTGGGTCCACCACTCCTGCCTGCCTGCCACACAGCCGACCATGACAAATACCAACAAATTCAATTTGTTCTGTTAGTTGGTTTACTAATAAACAGATTTCACAGTGTTTCAAGTAACAGACATTTTGAATCTATGAAAACATTCTAGGCTCTTTCTTAAATAGAACAATCTAGCTCTTTTTTTTTTTTTTTTTTTTAGATCTATGAGAACATTCTAGCTCTTTCTTGAATCTATCAGAACAGTCTTATTTTCTTGATCTATAAGAATATTCCAGACTAATTTTTTGTAGCTGTGGGAACCTTCCATCAATATTTTACAATTTTGCATTTTGCACTAAAGGGCTGCATAATGAAATCAAAATATAATTGAAATGACCTGAATGTGAACACTCTTCCAGTGGTCTTCAGAAATGCAAGTCACCAAGTGCTTTACAAAGGCAAAAAACAGGCTGACATACAGAGACTCCTTCATTTATTTGAGAGATGCGTTGGGTTGTGTATTGCTGTAGGTAGTATTTTGTGTGTTAAAGTTGGAGTGGTCATAACAAAGAAGTATTTCCACAACTACGAAATGAAACTTTTGAAAGCAACTTAAGTAAAAAGTGCAACTCCTCCTTTCCCCGAATTCTTTATGACTTGGGTCAACGCAAAGCTAATACGAACCACAGAGACCCCGTAAACACATTAAACACATGAGAAACATGGAAATTATTTGGGGTTTTTAAGGTTTGAATGGTTCTTTTTCCAGGGTGGAGTGATTGCACAGCATTCATCATCAATGACTTAAAAAAAAAAACGAATTTCTTTTGTATTTTCTCAAATCATTAAACATGCTGCTGTATAATCCTTCCACCCTGGAAAAAGAGCCATTCCAAGAGCTCACTAAAAGCCCAAATTAAAACGATATTCATGCTGTTGATGAGTGGATGCAAAATGCTGACCACAACTCTAAATGTGACATACCAGTTAAAATAAAAACTGGAATCATTGCTTATTTGCTGTTCCTTTTGGTTACTTTTTGGTATCTGGTGGACTAGTTGCTGCCTACAGACGAATAGCTGTGCTAGTCAAAATTAAAGCAGCCTCACTCTCTCTGCCTGATGATTGCTGATTGGTTTATTTTCAATAATTATCTTGTTAGTTTCTGTTCAGCTGCTCCTGAAATCTGAAGGCATGTTAGAATAGTGCAGCAGGGCTGCTTATCCTTCAGATTTATCAAATTTTTACTTCACCTCGCTGCGTGAGGGGAGCTGGAGCTTTATGCCACTGCCACTGTCCAGTTCATCCAGCTGCCTGAAATAACTTCTCGTCACTCAGCTCTTCAGTCTGCTTGTTTCTGTTGTTTTCTCTGCAGAGTCAGGCCGAGCTAAAGGAAACCTTCTCCACAAATGAAAGGTCAGAAAGTGAGCCGCACAGTCTCCACAGACTGAAACAATGACGAGGGCGAATTAAAAGGCCAGCAGAGAGCTCTGCCATGCTCCTGCCCCTTCTACTCCGCCCTGATACATTTGGACAGTTGAACCTCTGGAGGGTCGGATGTTTGACGAGGCATCGGAAAAAAAACTGCCCCCTGCAGATGTGAACGAGGCTGAAGAGAGGCTAAACTTAGCAAATGCAAAACCCAAATTCAAACAGTTGAATTAGAGAGCAGCCCCGCAGCGCCACAGCTCTCCCTCCGTCTGATTTAATTCAGTGAGTCAGCTTCACCCTGATGAATTTATTAAAGCAGCCGCTGCTCACAGGCGACTCAGGGTCAGGGAGGATTCGTAAGGTCGCAGCCGAGGACCAGAGGGAGGCCCGGAGGTACGAAGAGGAGCAGGAGGAGGAGGAGGTCTGTGATGCTCAGACAGTCAGAGATGAGCACAAACATCCAGGTGTGAAATCAACATCATCCACCTCAGAGATGAGACTCATGCTGTTCTCCATCACACACGCCTCCCTCTGCATTCACCTCCATCCCTCTTTCTACTTCTGTAGCCCTCGCTATCATTTCTCCATCAAATCAAATTTCGAACGAGCCAGCAGGAGCAGGAGGCGAAACGCTGCCAAAATCCGTTAAAGACAGGTGAACCCTGTAACTGATTCATTCAGAAAACAAACAGACTGCTGCAGGAAATGTTAGAAACACCAGCTCCAAATCCTCCCTCCTCCCATCACCGCCGAATGCTTCTGCCTCTCATTCTGCTTCATTTCTTCTTCTGCTTTGATTTATTCTGGAGCATCTCAACACACAGCGGCATGCTGTTAAAACACCGACATCAATCTCAAGATTTCCAAACAAATCTAACACCAAACTATTTCCTGTTTTGTTTTTTCTAAACACTGGCAGATAGTAGCCTCAGCTCTCAGTGGATGTTGCTGGTTAGTGACTGCAGTACCTCTAACGTCCACTAGAGGAAGCAGCAGCATGAGCAAGTCCCCATAGAAATAAACAGGCTAATTTCATGTGAAGTTTACAGTAATGATAGCTTGGTTTGGTGTAATGGTTACTGGCATTTATTCAGATTTGTGACAGAATTTAAGTCGTCCTGAAGCGGCAGAGCAGCCCAGACCATCACACTACCACCACCATGTCTGACTGTCGCCGTCATCTTTCTATGAAATGCTGTTAGTTTGATGCAGATGTAACGGGACTCAAACCTTCCAGGTCTCATCAGTCTCATCAGTCCACAGAATATCTTCCCAGAAGTCTCGGCGATCATCCAGATGTTTTTGGCAGATGTGAAACGAGCCTTCGTGATCTTCTTGCTCAGCAGTGATTTTTTTCCTTGGACTCTCCCATGGAGGCCATTTTTGTCTCTTTCTCATGGTGGAGTCATGACCTCTGACCTTATCTGAGCCGAGTGAGGCCTGCAGTGCTTCAGTGTTGTTCTGGGTTCTTCTCTGACCTCCTGGATGAGTCGAGCGCTCTTGGAATAGTTGGAATAAGACCGGCTGCTCCTGGGGAGCTTCATCGCGTTCCAGGTTTTCTCCATGTGTGGATAATGTCTCTCGCTGTAGATCACTGGAAACCCAAAGCATTAGAAATGGCTCTGTAACCCTTTCCAGACTGATAGATGTCAGAGACTTTGTTTCTCAGCTGTTTCTTTAGAGTGTGGCATGATGTGCTGCTTTTTGAGATCTCTTAGTCTGCTTTACTTTGTCACACAGTTTCTACTTAAGCGATTTTGTGATCCAGCAGTGATCTGGCCTGGGAACGGCAGTGAAACTGTGTTTAATCACAGTTAATTCATACTTTAGCAAGGTGTTACTTTGGATATTCTTTTTTACCTTTATAGAAGAAATAATCATTTCAATTTTTTAAATTTATTTTATCTTTGAACCCTAAAAGAGCTCATCACATCGGCCGTAACTAATCAGACGATAATTGTTTTTGCGGATATGAGGAAAGAATTTAAGCAAAGCAAGTATGACGAAAACTGTAAAACCTGTCCGGAGATCCAATTGTTGAGCACATGATTAAAATCTGTTATAACGTGAGAAAATATTTCAAAGAAACGGTCCGTCTTGGTGTTCCTGTGGCAGATGCTACATGAAAAGTTTGGGCTTCTAAAAGCTTTAAAATATTCAAAATCCTCCAAACTCTGATGATGTCTTTTTAAGACCTGAGGCATAAATTAAATTTGAATAGAAACTTTTTTTACTTTCACAGCCAAGAAGTTTAGTGAGCGCATTGTGTTGATGTGCTTTTACCGAACGCCCACAGACACCTGCCGAAATAATGAAAGCACATCATATCAGCTTATTCTCTGTTATTCATACATTATAAATAAATACATAAATAAATAAATAACAATTTCAAACTAAATGTAGTGGCACACGGAGCCAAAAATCATGCAGACACTTCTGAACCACATCGTGTTTTAATTTTAAATAATTATTGCACTTGTTTGGTTTAATGTGTTAATCACCTTCATTATTTCCATTATTATCAGAGGCTGATGCGAGCGTGTCCCTGAGCTGGATGCTCTTCATCACCTTCTGTTGCCCAACACAGTTTTTCCTCTTTAAAGAGAACAAAGGCCGTGTGATGAAGGCACAGAGCGACTCTCACCCCTTCATTAACTTCACTGTCACACGACCCACAAAGCAACAGTTTCATCAGCCTCCCGCAGCAGCAGGATTACATCTGAGGATTTCGCTTAATGATGTCCCCGTGCAGCGCAGACACACAGCGACGTGAGTGTACCCTCACCTACAGCACGCTCCACTCTTAAATAACAGCGTTAAAGAGATTTTCATCAGAAAACTTTGACGCTCCTGTTGAGCCAAGAACATAAATCCGTTTGGATTGTTTCCTGCGTCCCTCTGGGTTTCATAACACACATAATGATAATTGATTGTTTTCTGCTCTGCAGTTAGCACAATCAATAATTCACAAGTAAAAATGTTTAATTTCTTTTGATGGAGAAGCTGCGCCTGAAGCGGAGACGAGGCGGCGTTCCGATGACTGCAGAGCGTCTCCGTGGAGATGGATCTGTCTGGATAAATACTGACGTTCCTCCAGAGATCCTGCGAAGCAATTTAGTCCCGAGGCTTTGTATTAAAATGGGGGACAGTAAGAGCGAGAGGATTTAACACATCAAAACAATACGGCTCACTTTGAAGGCTTCAGCAAAGCCTGCCAGCTTTTTGTACCGAGCTGTATCGCGCTTCCTGAGAAACGTTCAGACTCGCCGACACGTGTACAAATCCACTTTCACTGCGCATCAGCATTTCTTAACCGGACTCATGAAGGAATCTGTCAATGTTTCAAGCTTAATGTGGAGAGGACCCAAAAGCAGAACTCTTCCTCTTCTTCTTCTTTCAGCTGCTCCTTTCAGGTTTCACCACAGTGGATGATCTGTCTCCACCTCCTCCTATCCCAGCATCCTCCTCTTTCACACATCCTCCTTCATTGCATCCATGAATCTTCTCTGAGGTCTTCCTCTTCTCTTCCTGCCAGGCAGCTCCAGTATATCCACTCTTCCTGAGCTGTCCCTCTTATGGACACATTTCTAATCCTGTCCATCCTGCTCACTCCCAGTGAGCATGTTAACATCTCCAGCCCAGCCTCCATCATCTCCAAAACATCCATCAGAGCAGGTCTCATTACCATCTTGTAAACCTGCCCTTTCACTCTTGCTGATAACCTTCTGTCACATGAAGTAAAAACAGAACCAAACGCTGCACAGCATCATAAATACTCGGGGTCAATAGAAGAACAATGATGCAACAATGAGGATGCAGCTGCAAAATGCGAGATGGGAATAAAAGTTTTGTGCAGCTGTGTGATGTTGCTGATATTTTTTATTAGATACCTAAGTCAAAAGAAAGAATCTGACATAGAGCCAGCTGTGGTCAACAAGCAGTTTCTGTAAAGTCACATTCAGCAATACCCAAACACTTCACGTGGAGCTGTTCATGAACATAATGTCTTCCTCTCCACTGAGAATGAAGACGTCTGCATCCGAACCAGAAAAAAAGGACTGCAGCAGAAACAGAAACATCAGGAGAAATTTTTTATGCTGGTCCCTGTACATAGACGTAATGTAGGAAAAATTTACCCACAGTGTCTGTAATTAAGTCCTCAGTCACACAGTCCTCAGAGACCATGTGGTAACTGCCTGACAACCATCAGCTATTAAGGAAAAAATTGTCTTCCCTGAACTGTTGTGAGTGTTTGCTGGGAGCTGCTACGAAATCAGGGTCTGAAGATGGGCCCGTGACCCGTGGTAACCTGTGGTTGCTAGGGAAAAATGAGCATTCTCCAACTCGTTGATGAGTGGCTGCTACAGGTTGTTGTCATGGACTCTGAGAAACTGGTTGCAAAGTGGTTTGGAGTGTGTTTGTATGGAAGACACTGACAACGACAACAACAGTCACCTCAAGGTAGGGCTGTGCGATATGACAAAAATCTCATATCCCGATATAAGACATTTATCGTCCTGACAACGATATAAATCACAAAAATGTAATATTTTCTGTAAATTCTGTGAATCTCGGGCAGCTCGACTTGCGTTTAGTTTTTCCAGCTGGGCGTCCTTTTCCTGGATTCGAGTGTTTTAACTGATGTATGAAACGATACATTTTTAGACTTAAGTTGTAACGGCCACCATTTTCTCTTAAAGTTTGAGTCTAAAGGTTTATTTTTTAGCACCTGACGGCTCGTTTTTTGCTTCTCATCCGTAAACTCTCTGCATACTCTTTCATGTGATTCAGTTTATTTTGAAAAGTCTCAACAGGATCTTGAGCTTTATTGTGAAAGGTTTACGTGGAAAACAAACAAGCGGACAGCGGAGCCGCGCGATGGTTTTACCGTTTTATCGTTGCTAACAAAAACATGTAAAAACAGGCACTTGTCCGCCCATAGTGTGGTTATATTAAATATAAGAGAAAGAGAGAACTTTAATTAATATAGCCACTACAGTGACCATCAAAACGATGAAAAATATTGCTGTAAACAGTTTATTTTATGACACCACGAAACAAACGATAGCATAATAGGAAACGATAGACGTTTTTATATTGTCATCCAATATACATCGTTATATGAACAGCCCTGCCTCAAGGTGCTTTATACTGTAAGATAAAGCCCATATAATAATACAGAGAAGACCCCAACAATGACATAAACCCCTATGAGCAAGCACTTGGTGACAGTGGTAAGGAAAACTCCCTTTTCAGTGAGTCAGGAAAGGTGGCCATCTGCAAACATTCACCAGATACTCGCTGGGCTTCGGTGAAACATGTGATGCCTGAAAAGGCAACCCTTTGTCTTCAATGTAAAAATTATGCTTTTACTTTGAAGGTTTCACTACCGCTCAGCGTGTTTTCAGACAAGCTGGTCTTCCCTGTGGGAATCTACTAATGACCAAAGTAATCAAAAGGATGTTTTCAGTGTAGCACACTCTGTGCGACCAGTTTCACCCGGCAACCACTTGCCAACCAGTTGAGGACTGGTTTCATTTTTCTGGGTCACTGTCCGCAGCATCTGCCTGACACTGGCATCCTCCTGACACTGGCATCCTCACGACGCTTTGCTTTGTAATGTTTTTGACTGGTCAAACATGCGTTTGTCACCATCTTGCTCAGGATTTAGAACTGTAATATTCAATTTAACATTATAACTGTCACAGATACTGTCCACATGGGGTGAGCATGTTGTTTATTCCTATTTTAATGTGCAGCATTTGAAAACACCCGACTCAGAAAACCTGGTAAAAATTCAGTGAGTTATGATGATTTTGGATCTGGATAAAGATAATTATGGATCGACCTTCTACCTCAGTCCACCTCAGCTGTATTTTTATGTATTTATGTTGGTTTGGAAAGACTGAGCTTGGGTTTGATTTTCTTGAAATTAATTTATGTGTCAGGTCTTTTGATATAAATCTCCATGGAAGTCCTTATTTCTAGGTGTTTTTTCTTTGTGTTAATTGTTTTTAATAATATAAATTTACTTTCAGGTTTTCCGTGCTCTTTGAGCTGCGAGGGCCGTGGGAATTTATCACATTAAATCACACATGGATTATTCTCAGCAGCTGTTTCAGTCCTGATCAACCATCAGTCGAAGCAAATTAACGGCGGCTCTGGTTAGGAAGGAGAGTTTACTTTTTGGGCACTGAAGGTCTGAACTTTCAGCACAAATACACGATTAGTAGGTAGCAGCTTCAGGATTTAATTACAGAGCGTGTTAACGTGACGAAACCTCTGATCTCGCGATTTCAGGTTCTGTTACATCGGCTTATCTGTCAGCGCTGGAAACAGTTCTGAGGATAAATCCTGACTCTGGTTCCAGGCGAATAACACCGGTGTTCCACGTGCCGCCGACAGCTGATTGGATCCAGGAAGAATTCATTGATTAGACCTGACAGAATAATTAGAAGGCAGATCAGATGCAGGCTGATGCCTCAATTAATCTGCTGGATTTAATTCATGAGTCAGATGGAAACTTCACATCCTGTCAGAGGCAGCGAACCTCACTGCTTCCATCATCGCCTCAGTCGTGAAGCTTAGAAGGTGTGGAAATGTCCGGCCTCCATTGTCTGGCCACTCAATCCCTGAAATGTGCTCTCTGGCAACTTTTGTTCTTATATATGTGTGAATATGTATGAATCAGTATTAATTACACTGGTCTGCAAAAACCAAAGCTAAATATTTATTGTTTATTGCTGGAAACTTCAGACTGGCTCTTTATCGGTTTACACAGATATGACTTAAGCTTCCACGTCATGGTTTTGAGCTACAGATCATTGATGTTTACACTGACTGGAATTTGAACTTTTCCTGCCAAAATAATTTAAAATGTTTGCTCTGAAAAGAAATCAGGAGAGACTTAAAGCAAATCTCTGTAAATTCAGACAAAAATAAAACGAGGTCAGCGTGGCCGAAAGCGTTGCTCACATCCGTGTCTCTTTTCAAAACCCAACAGTAGCCACTCTTCAAGCTCAGATTCAGTTTTCCCTGATATCAGTTTTCCATCACTTTTATATCTTGATAAAGTCTTTCTCCACAATGTCATCGCACGATGACACGGCACGATGTCATCGCTCTTCGCTGACATCATCCCGATCTGGTGGGAAAAAGTTGAGATGAGACTGCAAAAAATATGCAGTGATATTCTGGCATTCATGTTCTCAGCAAGCTCAGCAGGACAACCGGCACGAGCGTTTCCCGTTACCGCGGACTCAGCTGGATTCAGCTGTCGTGTCCTGGGTCGTATTTGTGAGCTTTGCATCTTTCTGGCCTGTTCTTTAGTGTATTTAGTCTGTTCCTAGTTCCTGGTTGCTTTAGAGCAGGGGTCCCCAATCCCAGTCCACGAGGGCTGGTGTCCTGCAGGTTTTAGATGTGTCCTTGATCCATCACAGCTGATTTAAATGGATAAATTACCTTCTCAACATGTCTTGAAGTTTTCCAGAGGCCTGGTAATGACTAATCATGTGATTCAGGTGTGTTGACCCAGGGTGAGATCTAAAACCTGCAGGGACACCGGCCCCGGGGACCAGAGTGTCAGACTTGTTTTACTTTGTGGGCCACATGCTGCCCACTTTGAGCTTAAATGGGCCAGATGAGTCAAAGTCGTTCTCTCAATCTAAAAACGTTTAATTACACATTTAATCCCTGAGGTAACTAATCAACTGTAGCAGAAATCTGTTACTTCTTTACTTTGGTGGTGTCTGAATGGCGATGGAAATGCCAGTATAGTATGAGACGCTGTAAAAATCTAATCCCTCCTTCACTTTTTCCACAGTTGTCCAGTCGGCCGAATTAAGACTCTTTGATGGGCTGATTCTGGCCACCGAGCCGACTGTTTGACACTCAGTGCTTCATCCTACTGTGTCATTCCTCCAGTATTAAGTCCATTCATGTGTTTTCCCAATTTGGTTATCATTCTTCCTGCTTTATTTTGAAAGTCAGTTGTTCCTTGTACTCTGCTTTCACTTGTCCTCCCCTGTGTCTTTTTCTTTGATTTAGTTCAGCTGAGTTTTGTTCTCTCAGCTGTTTCCACTTCCTCTTGCTTATGTTTATATAGTCGCCGTCTCCTCTTGTCCGTCATCAGAGCGTCTGTTCTTCATGCCCCAGAGTTTTCCAGCCAGCTGTTTTGATCATGGTGATGTCACATGCTGCTGTGCTGAACTGCAGAACCGTCGCTGTGCTTTCCTCCATTTAAAAAGCTGAGAAAAGTTTAACTTTTAAAATGCAAGCACTGTTCAAATCAAACTCAAATCACGATATTCTCATCCTCTCAGGGGTGGATGTCCTGAGAGAATGAGCTAGTTCTTGTTCTTGGGTACAGGAATAAAATTTAGCAGTCAGCTAGTCTGGATCACGCTAATGGCTAATTAAACCTAAATATGATGACGTGTAAGCAAAGACACCCCCGCAACATCAGGCCTGTAACACCTACGTGTGAATCTGGCCTGAGAGAGAAGCGAAAGAGGATTTTGCAACTGAAGCAAACCTGGCTGACGACAGAGAAACAGAAGGCACGGCTTTTTATTTAGAGTGACACGGCTTATGGAAAAAAACGGAGGTTTGGGCAGCGAGGTGGTGAATGCATTTCCCTCGAGACTATGACTCAAAACAAAGAAAAGGACTGGCATCAGAGCTGAAACAGAAAAATGGCAAAAGAAAAAGAAGGACGAAGGCGGAGGACGAGGAGAGCCCGGCATGTCAGCCCAGGATGAGAAACTACGATTATTGAAAATAAAAAGCATCCATCAGTGCTAATTACAACTTATAAGTTTAAAATATTAAAGAAACGAGAGTAAGTGGAAGGCTGAGAGCCTTTTTAAAGATGTAATGCATTTGCATTTATGGTTTTTTTCTAATCTTACTGACCACTCAAAGCACTTTAGCCTACAATCACATTTTAACCATAGACTCATGCAGCACTTTGTTCTACATCACTGATTAACGCAGCACTCATGTCTGTCGACTGTTTATGGGGACAGGCAGACCTGAACTAGCCTGCGATGTCTCAGCGCTCCAATGTACAGACATCATGTCACAAACGGAAAACTGACTAAAACAAGAAGCACATTAACCAGTGAAAGCAGAGGATTAGACACTACTTCATCAGTGCTCTATTGCTGATTTTTATGCTACTTATAAATCTTTATGAACAGTTCCTTTGATAATGTCTCTGACTGGAGTAGGCAGCACAGAGCAACCTCCACCAACCACTCCCCAATCGGTTGGAGAACAGACCTTTTTCCCTAGTAGGTAAGTGTCATTTATTTATACAGCACATGTAAAAGTCAAAGTGCTTTGCGATAAAAATAAAAACCTTGGGGGTCATGAAAAATTTATGTATTTACATAAAGTAACGCAACGATAACCTGATCCAGATAACAGCCAGGGTACATCGCTCTAGTGGTTCCCCTGTGTCTGCCAACCAGTCGCTGAGCCTGTGTGACTGAAGCCTGGCAGAGCGAGAGGATCACCACCCATCAGCTCTGACTGAGGTCGTACGTTTTATCAAGCCAGCTAACTCACAGAAAGCTTGGCTGTCGAAGGCGTTTGGCAGCGACACACTTTGTGCGCTGTGCTGACCGTGCGTTTGTAACTGCACGCTGTGTTTCAGGTGTTTGTTCACCTGTTTGCTGTCCCTTCAGAAGCTAAAGGAGACAACACCGGGAAGTTCTCAGAGATGACCATTGAATGAACAACAGACCCTCCTCTCTGCTCCTCTGCCATCTGGGGAGGGGGGGGTGTCTCCTCCACCCTTGATGGAGCCGAGCGCTGTGACTCACCGATGAAGCCGAGCTGAGAGAACTCCAGGATCATCCAGTCCTCCGACGGCTGCTGCAGCGCAAAGTTCTTCATGGTGGTGAAGAAGTTTGGGCGAGCGACTATATCGTCCTCTAACTGCAACAGAGAGAGAGAGATAGAGAGAAAGACACAGTTTAGTTTCCTCCTTTAACTGTTTGTGTGTGTGTGTGTGCCCTCCAAAACAAAAAACAAAAGCCTGCTTAACGTTAACACGCACGAAATGCCAAAATGAAAAACCGCCTCAATGAACTCCTCAGATGAAGATCAAAATAAATGTGCTGAATGTGAAGAAGCAAGAGGGGAACAGAGGGAGAGGTGAGGTGGAAGCAAGAGGCAGATCATTTAAAACCCTCCAATCAGACATTTTCACAAGAAGTCGGGATCTTGCTTTTTTATTACTTATAACACAGATAAACATCCATAAACCTGTTCAGGACATCACGGAGCACAGAGCCAGAGGAACTCTCTGGAGGTTTGTAGCATTAAAAGTCAGTCACAGTTCAAAGATGCAAACATAAACCGGTAAAAGACAAACGGTGGCTCCAAAAACCATCAGACTGTGAGAAAAATGTCAATAAAAACTCAAGAGTTTTTATTGTTATTAAGAAATCGATGCACATGCAAACTTTAACAGGGTTTCCGCCTCTCGCCTCGTCTCAGCGACGGAATCAGTAAGACTTCAGCAGAGAAGCCAGACTCAACATTTCTGCTCCTGATCTCAAACCAGCAGAAGACGCTCCACAAACGCCAGCCTCCTGACACACGTCTTCCCGTCTCGTCCCCGGGGGAGTCGACAGAGTAATTACCTCCTCCACCCCCTCGCCTCACCGCTGCTCCGTGCAGACAGCGAAAACTCTGCAAAGTTCAGAGAGAATTTAAGTGTCAAAACAGCGTGTCGGCTCCGTGTTCCTGTCAGAAAGCTTCGTGTGGGAGCAGCCGAAGCTCCGCCGCCCCCGGCTGAGATGATGTCGGCGAGACTGCTCCATCACAGGAAAGTAGCCAGAAAAATAACCGGGCTCAGCTCCGGCAGGCAGACCAGCGTTCAAGTCTGCGGCTCACAACAGCCCAGCGCACAGAGCGCCACATCCATCTGTAGAGCTTCCTGCTCGCCATTCTGTCCGAAAATGCTGGAAAATGCAGATATAATTTGCTTGTCACAAACACCTCCCACCGGCCTCGACCTCTGACATCACCTGTCTTCAGGTATTCTGCTGCGTCTTTGAGGAAAATGTCATCTTTCATCATTTCAGTGGAATTTATTCGTCTTTGTGATGGTTTCACATCTATTGGTCGTCACTTTCTGTATTTTCGTTCAGTTGCTCTTTGGTTGACATTCGAACGCCGAAGTAGGCTGGTTTTATAATTCAGCCACATTCAGGAACAATCAGGCTTTGAATAAACAACATTTCAACAGCATTTCACAGACGTCACCTTTAAGCAGTAAAAAGTGTGCATTTTTCTTTAGTTTTTACACCGATTATTTTAAACTAACACTCAAAACACTCAATAAATTCACCACGATCACAAGCAAGCCTCGTCAGGTGAGGATGAGGAGGGCAGGAAGTGAGAAGTGACCAAGAGAATATGATCCACATTCAAAATAAAAGCCCTGAGAGCCGAAAAGTCAAACAGAGCTTCTGAAAGTGTGATCTGATGCTCTGAACAGAACAAAAGATCAAAACAGAAGAAGCCGTGAAGAAGAAGAACAGAAGCCAGAAAGAGGAAAAATAAGTAAAGAGGAGAAGGAAGAAGAAGAAGAATCCAGGGAGGAACCATTATGAATAAGAAATGAAAGAGAAGAACAAAAAGAAGGGAGAAGAAGAAGGACAAGGAGATTAAAGGGCCGGGAAATGTAGGATAGTTTGGTGTGCTTTTAAACGCTGCACTTCTCCTCTGCTGCTCCGCATCAGCAGCTTTATCATCAACGAGCTCAGATAATTAAAGGTTAGCGAACGTAACGAAGCGGACGGCAGAGCCAAAGACATGAAGCCTGCGCTTTTAGGTTTCATTTAATTTTTATTAGCATGAGAGAAAATATCAGAAGCAGGACGTGACACGGGACGCTTTTAATTCATGAGCTGGTGAGACGCACCTGAATGCAACACCGGCTTCAGTGTGAAGCCGGTCGGGTCAGGCTGTTTAATTTCATATATGTTTATGAGGTGTTTTTAAGACCTCTGGAGGACGCCGGGTTGTCTGCAGGTCGCGAGGAAGCAGGTGAGCTAAAGATCACTTCCTCTCATTTCCTGTTTATTCAGATAAACGCCTTTCTGTCCCACATGTCGAGGAGGAGGACGAGGGACGAGTCCTTCTTCTTTTCATCTTTAAAGGGAACAAAGGCTCTGTGACAGCGCCACAGTGACGCGTCCATTAGTCTACCCACAATGCAACAGTTTCATCATCATCTTCAGACACCAGCAGGATTACATCACAGAGACCTTTTATCTTAAAACTTCATCGCATTCAGAGCGCGACTCGTTTTGTTTCTGTGGAGAGACGACTGTTTGCTGAGAGCTCACGTGAGGTCACGTTAACGTTCCCAAGGGGCTGCACGAGGGGCCGCACGAGGAGCTGAGACTGATGCGAAGGGCCGCACCAAGAACCTTAACTCAGTTCTGCTCATTATTAATCTTATCTTCTTACAGGCTTATTGCCGTGACCCTCTATAACAGTCCCATCTCCTCATGTGACCCCTCGGGAAATTAACCGTCCACACCCGATTTACTCCGAGACTCGAAAAACAACCAAAACGTGACGTCCGTCAAACGCCTACAAAGAGACACAGCCTGACCAAAATCTGACCTGAATCAGAAACATCAAACAGAAAGTAACCACAATGTGTTTCAAAAGGGTACGAAGGAACACAAATGACCAAGATGAGGCACAAAACAATCCCACAGCGATACAACTGGACTAAAAAATGAGACCTGAAATGACCCAAATACACAAAAACAAACAAAATGTGACAAAAAAAAGGACAAAGACGATAAACCTGAGGAACACGTGTCCAAAAATCACCACCAAGTGAAACGACAGCCTGACCCAAATGTGACCAGACGACGAAAAATGAACTAAAACAGACAAAAAGATGCAACCTGAAATGACCACAGACTCTTCTTCCAGCTGCTCCCTTTAGGGGGGGGGCCATAGCGGGTCATCTGCATCTCCTCCCATCCCAGCATCCCCCTCTGCATGTCCTCCTTCACTGCATCCATGAATCTCCTCTGAGCTTTTCCTCTTTTTCTCCTTTCTCCAGTTGACCCATCCTCCCTCCTCTGCACATGTGCAAACAATCTCAACCTCTCTGACTCTGAGCTGTCCCTGTGATGGACACGTTTCTGTTCCCCTCCACGATGCTCACTCCCTGTGAAAATGTGACCTCGGCCTCCGTCTCCAAACCAGACATCACAGCCACAGACGCCAAATCAACCAAAATCTAACGAAAAATTAAACCTAAAGACCAAAATACGGAGTAAAGAGTGAAAATATGCAAAATGATTAGAGTTGTGAAAAAGCAAAAAGGAGATCAAAGTCCTCCCAGGAGCTCTGCAAACACACGAGGACGTGTCATCTGAATTTACACTTACATGATCCTGATCATTTCTGAGCACGCCCCCTTCTCCTTAATCCTGCTTTTCCAAAAGCAGACTAGTTTTAAAGGAAAGATCCAGCAGTGAGCATAATTTTTATTCACCACACAGCAACGAATCATTTACCAGAAAATCCACCGATAAACACGCAGCGTTCACTCTGACGTGAAGCGGAATGAACAATTTATCTCAACTGTCAGCTTCATTCATTTATCTTTGGCCCCACCCCCAGGATTTTGGCACAAACACATGAAACGACCGAAATGCTTAAAAATAACCACAGACAGAGAGAAAGACCAGCGGCTGCTCGCCGAGCTTCTTCTTCTTCTGTTTCTCTTTACCTGGACGTAGTAGGTTCCTTTAGACTGAGCGTACATCATCAAGAAGCAGTAGTCCAGGTTCTGCTTCGTCCTCCACCTGAAGAAGAGGGGGAGGAGTTAATGTGTTAATGCAAGTATACCTGCACCTCTTCTTCTGAGACACACACACACAGTTACTGCACATGCACACACGCCATTGTGACATCATCCATTGGTTAATGGGTTGCTATGGAGCTGTTGCTATGCTGGTGTTTTAAAGTTGGATGTTACGGTCGAAACGAGTGTAAGCGACTTGTAGCTCCGCCCTAAATCACACTCTGCTGTTTCATCCTTTCTCCCCTAAAATCAGCGACTGAGACCAAAAGGAAGACTGACCAGAGGAGTCGCCCCCTGCTGGACATTAGAAAGACTGCACATCCCCTGTCCACATGTACCACGCCTCCCCTCAGAGAGTAAAGCAGGACATCTCCATCGCTGAGCAGAGGTGGAGGGTTACACACACAGATCAGTCTGTTTCTGTTTGAGACTGCTCACAGCCTTGTGGATGTTCTCGAGTAACCACATGTTTTTCAAGTGTATTCTTTGGGCTCTTCTACGGATACAAGCGCCATTTACTTTCACTGTAGTTAAGGAAAGTCAGTTTGGCAAAGCTAAGCAAGTCAAACACGACTGTGTTGGATAAACAACGCTGCAGCCCAGAGGCAAAATATGTAGATGTGATTTTGGAGTGAACCTCTCCTTCTCAAGTACGTGTGGTCTTATAAGTGGCAAAGACAAGGCAGCGTGTATTTGTTTCTTCATGAAAGTCAATTATCCAACGAGAACCACAAAGGTCCACAAAACAACCACAAATGCACAAAAAAGCTACAAAATAGAGAAAAATAAGACAAAGAGGCAAAAACAATGAAAGAATGAAAATAAATGAATGAATGACCAGAGGGGGGGAACTGTTCCCTTAATCGTGGAGCTGATCTCATCGTCTGTTCACCTGTAAAATGCCTGTTTGTGGAATAAAAAACACTGAATGTTTGTGTGTTTACGCTGCTCACACACACTAAACAGGTAACAACTGTCTCTGACACACACAGAGGAAGCACATCCAGCAGGATCAAGGTTGTAGCTCTGCAGGTTTCCATCGACGCCTTCGGCCCGCAAGGTGGGAAAGAGAGCGCGCCGCGAGTTTCAGGCGCTCGCAGAAACAGAACAAAGCAATCAGCGGTGAACTGAATCGGTGTGTTCACAGACGAGGTTTGCTAAACACACAGCTCGATATTTACAGAGCGAGCGCTCAGCTGTTTGAGGTGTCAGAGCTCAGAGGGTTCCTGCTGCTGCATGCGAGTTTACCGCCGTCTGTTTAATGCTCGATAAGTTCTCAGGAAAAAAGAGAAATCGATAATGAATTCTTTATTTTAACAGGGAAGTCACTAAAATCTGATTCATAACTTATACACTGGTAACGGTTTATATGTTGACACTTCATCAGAACAGGGCGGAGTGATCAGTCTGCATCCACAGACCGTGTGACCATCACACAGATACAGACACCTGCTAATCAGAGCTCAGTGATGATGTCATTAAAAATGCTCCAACAGTAACAACTTACTAGTTACTGTTACGTCTCTCTAATCACCTTTTTCTGAGCCTCAAAGACAAAGGTTAGAAATCAAACCAAAGGACTTGTTTTCTTCTTCTTCTAACTTCTCCCTTTAGGGGTCGCCACAGTAGATCATCCCAGCATGCTCCTCTGTCACGCCAACCCTTTGCATGTCCTGTTTCACCACATCCACAAATCTTCTCTGAGCTCTTCCTTCTGCCTCGCAGCTCCATCTTTAACACCATCCCTCCTCTGCACACATGCAAACTTCCATCCTGAGCTGTCCCTCCCAACAAAACTCTCCAGCTCGGCCTTCTGTCCTTTTGGCAGTGCCGCCGTCTCCAAACATGGATTACTATTCAGATTTGGACATTTTAACATGTTGTTTTCGTTCTTTCAGTGATATAGTTTGATGCTTGAGGGTAAAACAGAAGTGAGGTTTTATGTTAGTGCGTTTAACTTTTTTGTGTCATTAAACATATAAAAGCAGAAGGATGGTGCAAACAAACGAGGTCAGATTTGTCCAGAAGCATAAAAGCTCCTCATGTGTCCATCCACACTGACCAGTGGAGGTCTGCAGCTTTGTGCAGTGAGCAGGAGCACATGATCATAGTGCCAGAAAAACATCCCACACATCTCAGGGTCAAAATAAAAAAAAAAAAGCATTAAAAGATGCAATTTGTTGAAGGGGTTTGTGCAGCATGTGATAAACACATGAGGTGCCACTCCTTCAGTTAAGAAAACCCATCCACGCCTCCATTTTCTCTTTATTGCGCCATAAAAAAACGATCCACGCTCATCTCCTCACGCGGCACTTTAAAGGCTTATTTTTACTGTTGGGAGTCAATAGACTTTTTATAATCCCACCGAGGTCTAAGAAACAATCCTGGGAAAAAGAGGCTTTTATAGCAAAACAGTAAAGTTAACACAGAGGCTTTCTTGTCTCGCACTCCCTCGCGGCGATCGGCGAGGCGATTTAAGGCGACAGGGAGAGTCAGCTGGTTCTACACGCAAAGACTCGAGTGTTTCCCAATAAAACAGAAACGATTCTCTGGCAGCTTCTTTCACAAAAACAGCAGCAGCGTGACCAAAGAGGCATCACTGCACTTTCACAGTGCTTCCACGCTGCGTTCAGTCAAAAAGGCCAAACACACAGCTTCTGAGCAGAGACGTCATTCATGCTTAACATCCTTTAAACGTCAAACCGTAGAAGCTCACGTCACTGAGATTATTCTAAAACAAACACGACAGACAAATTAAAAACTAAAAAAACAAACTTAATGACGCCTTATTGCAGCTATAATCACTTATGATCACATATTTACAGCTAAGCGTTAATCATGTTTACTCTTTACTATAAATTCTCCTGTGAGAATGTAACAATATTACAGCTCAGGTTATTATATTATTATTGTTATCAGTTTACACACTAGGGGCCAGCAGTCTCAGAGCTCCAACAAGCTTCAACAAGTTCTTATGTGAGTAAGAAAAACTGAAGTTTGTGCTGTGTTCTTGAATCAGCATCATGACCATGTCAACTCCTCTAAAGCAGGGATGGAGAACTCCAGGCCTCGAGGGCCGGAGTCCTGCAGGTTTTAGATGTGTCCTTGATCCAACACAGCTGATTTAAATGGCTAAATTACCTCAGCATGTCCTCAAGTTCTCCAGAGGCCTGGAAATGAACTACTCATTGGATTCAGGTGTGTTGACCCAGAGTGAGATCTAAAACCTGCAGGACACCGGCCCTCGAGGCCTGGAGTTTCCCACTGCTGCTCTAAAGGACTTCCTTAAACCTGACCTGTGGTCATGTTTATTTATGTATTTGAACTTTATTGGTAACTGCTGCATTTCAACACAAAGATCTGGACTTTCTCTTCCTTACACTTTCCAAACAGAAGTGTGCAGTCATGCACGATGCCAGACTCGTGCTGAGCAGCTGTGGTGTTCATGGTCAGAGTGATGTCACAACATCTGCTTGAATTGAAAGAGACGATACAGATACTCTGCCAGTCAGCCACGATAGCTCATGTAACATCGTCTCATATCTTGTTGAATTCAATTGTTTAAATCCACAAACACGAGCAGCACAGCTCAGCTGGTCAAAGCCTGATCACAAAGAAAATGGAGCTCATAGTTGAAACGATTGTCACTGATTTATAAGCGATTCCTTTTCCCACGCGGCACCGCTAATACCAACCTTAAGGTTCCCATAACTGCTGAATCCTTGTTAACTCTTCTTCACTTTTACTTGAGTAAAGAAGTTAAATCAGTGCTTTAACTTTAACTGGAGCATTTTTAACACATTTATTGCTGCTTCGACTTAAGTGATCATCGTGAGTGTTTTTGCCACCTCTGCTGTGATTTTTGTTCCTTCTCGTTCTGCATCCTTGTTTATAATCGTGGATGTTTGAGAAGTTCAGAAGTAAAAACACAACTTCCAGGTGTTCTTTTTTTCACGAAGCAAGAGAAACAACAGCATTTATCCGCTGCTTTCTATTAATAAAAGGTTTCTTATCGAATGCATGAATGATTGTCCTTCATTTGAAGAACATAAGTGGACAAGACAATGCAGTTTTTGTTTCCTTCTTCATGAAAGTCAATCATCCCATGACAAGCACAAAGTGTCAGGAGTGGTGACGTGAAGAAGACCCGAATGCAGGACAATGAGGCAGCTGACATGAAGATAAACACATTTTTATGACCAAAGAAAAACACCCAACAACCAGAATACTGAATACAAGTCCACAAATACACACAAGGAGCTAAACTGGGGAACGAAACAAAGATGGACAAAACAGAAGGGAAGGAAAACTGAGAAAGACTGTGGAGACTAATGACAGTAAAATTAAAGAAAATTATATCATAGACTAGAAGTCATCTTAAGAACAACAATAACGTTACCAGAGTCACAACTTCAACTATTAAAACAGCAGAAAAATCCAAAAGGAAACTAAACGCCAACATTATAAACCCACAGTCCAAAACTCAAAAGTTATACAAAGGGCGAAAAAACAAGTTTTAATAGCATCAAAAGCCCACAAAAAACTAAAGCAGTGATAAAGAGAAACAAAATCACTACAAAGACACACAGAAAGACCAAAAAATACACAAAATATCCACAAAAACAAACAACAACAAAGAACCATGAAAGAAGCACAGAAGACATGGAAACAACATAAAACAACCATGAAAGCACCACAAAAACAGACCCATCAGCTTCATACTGTACAAAGTATTTTCACTGTTGCATTGATTGGATGTAATCAGAGTTTTTCTGAATTAAAACAGGCCTCTTAACCTTAAAAGCTCCTGTGTGCGTCTAAATGGAACCATAAATATGATCAAATAAAGGTGCCTTTATTGTGAGCGCACAGGTGGAGTGTTCTGGGAGATGAACTGAATGAACAGCGGTTAGCTCGCGAGGGTGGCCGCCTGACTCGCGTCACCATCTTCCTCTCACACCGAGAGCATCGGGCCTTCGGCGGGAACCAAATTACGGCGGCTATATGCTCGCATGCAAACTGCGTTAAAAAGGAAGAGTCAGCGCAGACGTGTTCGTCTTTTGCTCGCTCAGACTCTGAAGTGTTTAAGGAGCAGACAAGTTCTGCATATTAAAGTCCATTTTCTCCGAATCATTAAGTTTTCAGACTGATGTAGTCCCTTCCTGACAGCCGTTCGTCTCACTTAAACTCTGAAGAGCGTGGACACAAATCCATCACAGCTGATGTATTAGCTTCTGTTTGCAGGAACGTTTCACTTTGCGAACTAATTGCTCCCATGATGCTTTAGGGTAGAGGCTGGGCTGATGTGGTAAATCTGTACACTTCTCTAGTGGTGCACAGGTGAACAAACTAATTTCAAACACCTAAAACCAAGAACTCAAACCACACAAAACAGGTTTTCGTAGCTAAAGCTAACAAAATGTAAACCTATCCTTGTGATTTGTAATATGTTAAGTTAAGTTTTTGGTACCTAAACTTAACCAGTGACTGAAAGAAAAAAGTTAATTTGCAAAAAACAAAACTAGATGCAAAACATGAAGGCCCAAATCTGGATGCTAGCCATGCAGGAGGATGCCCAGAAAGGAAACAACAGGTGGCATGAAGACGACCAGTGGTGTAATATAACATAGTCTAACTTTACTAAAGCACAGTTTAAATGTACTTGTAGTATTTATTACTTTTCATTCTACTAGTATAAGTCACTGTCCTAATATAGATAAACCTTCCCAGCAGACGTTTAGTACCTAAAATCATCACCAGCTGACATATACATTACTGAAGCCGTAGTTCTGATTATAGATTATATGAATATGAATTTAACTTAAGAGTTTTGTAATATTTGTTTCACATATTTGGTCTTTAACTCGCGCCACCACCACAGAACTCTTATTTCATCTCGTCGTTACTGAATCTAAAAACCTGTTTTTGTGTTTGTGTGTTTGGATTTCAGGTGTTGTGACTCCATGTTTGATGAAAATGACAGCAGTCTATCTCTCTGAGCTCCAACAGCTGGCAAACTAAATCAACTCGTTCCTGTTGTTTGAAGAACAAGTGCATCACTCAGCCCAGGTCTCAGCTCTTCTCATCAGTTAAGACTTGCAGCCCAGGTTCTGTCTGACAGATTTTCCTTCTGCATCGCATCTCTGAAAGCGGATATTTTCTAGGAAAGAACTGAAGATGATGTCTGCAGACAGAACGAAATCACAAAATCAGAAGATCTCCTGGTCTCTCTCTGAGATGAGTCCCAAAAGGGAAGAAGAACGCTGTTTCTTCGTCTTCCTCTGCAGAGATGTTACAGTCAGCTACCCGTCGCCGCCGTTTTCACACCAACTCGCTCCAGAGCGTGTGTCACAGAGAAAACGACTCCACAAGCTTCAGATTTCAGTTTCTTCAGAGGCGGTGAATGAAAATAGCTCATCAGCACACAGACAGTGAAGAAGAGGATGAGGTGTTTCTTTTTTTCCTTCTCCCTTCCAATCATCTTTTCTACCTCCCTCCCTGTCGAGTGTTACCACAGGAACGGGGCCAAGGGGCGGAGCAGCAGTTCATTAAATAAAACGATGTCACTTCGAGCTGTGTGTGTGTTTCCTTTTAAGATGGCTCTCTCAAGGAGACAGGAAGGCGAGAGGACCAACTTAAGTGTGTGTGTGTGTTCAGTATGTGTGTGTGTGTCTGGTTAGGTTGCTCAGAGACTCATGAATTAGCCACGACAGGCTGACAGATGCCTGGGGAGATGTTAAACACATGCACACACAGACACAGACACACACACACACACACACACACACTGACTGACATGCATGCATAAATACAAATGATTAGAGACACCCACCAGTACCAGCTTTCTCTCATTGCTGGAGCTCATAAATCACATACAAACGCACACCTGATTGGACTGTAAAGTTGACTATGTGGACTTGCACACCTATCTTTGTGGGGACCCTTGTGTGAGGACATTGCTGAGATCCGAGGACAGATTTTTTTAGAAGCAGGATCTCTACAGTCTTTGGTAGATGAGAATTCTCCAAACTGATTTCTATTCAGGATTTACTGAGTGTTGTATCCATTTATATAACATGCCTCTATTAATGAAATCCAGAAACAGCGTTATTTATATGACCTGATCCAGATGCTCTAAATATGTCTGGTTTTCAAGAGTCCACATCTACTTAAAGAAAGTTGTGGAACACGTGCACACACACACACTCGTTTTCATATCTTAGTGAGGACATCTCTTTGAAACAATGCTTTCCCTAGTCGCTTACCCTAACCCTAACCATAAAAAATTAATGCCTAACCCTAACCCTTACCCTAAACCTAACCATAACCTATTTGAAACCCTGACACTAAAACCACATTCTGAGCCTCAAAAATGGCTTCAAACTCGTGTGGACGGGCATTTTGTTCCCTTAAGGGCTGTTGGTCCCCACAAGTATTGTAGCATGCCAATTTTCTGTCCTCACAAAGATGTCTAAACATGTACAAAGATATACACACACACACACACACACACACACACACACACACACACACGTTTGCTGACCTGACTCTCTCCTTTGGGTCTCCGAAGGACTCTCGGAGTCGGGAGAAGTCGGGGTAGAAGTGGACCGACGGAGAGATGACCTCCAACAGACCCGACTGAATCTCTGCTGGAAAACTGAGAAACAAACGATCAATGTTCACACCAAACCATGAGCTCCCTCTATGACAGGAGTAGGCAACTCCAGGCCTCAAGAGTCAGCGTCCTGCAAGTTTTACATGTGCCCTTGATCCAACACGGCTGATTGAAATTGCTAAACTACCTCCTCAACATGTCTTGGAGTTCTCCAGAGTCCTGGTAATGAACTAATCATTTGACCCAGGGTGATATCTAAAACCTGCCGGACACCAGCACTTGAGGCCTGGAGTTGCCCGCCCCTGCTCACAAGCTAAGGACAGAAGAATAAAACAAACATGCACATACATAAAGCTGTTCGGTGTTCACATTCACAACTCTACACAGAAACCAAGATTCCCTGAAGTCAGCTATTGGGCCAAGCCTGACACAAATAGGTTCGTATGGGATATAAATTCATGTTGCTCTGTGTTCACTAGGCCAAGCTAACATGACATGGTCAGCAGTTTGGAGGTGCTCCACAAATACAAAGTCAACACATTCCAATATGTTTGTTTGTTTGCAGTTTTTGACTTAATAATGCAGTCAAGCTTGTTGACACGACTGATTGTGGGCTGTGTGCGCTATAATTTACTGTCATGAGGCAACAACTCATTCACACACGACAAAGATTTATTTATACAAACTGTAACTTGTCCACTGTGAACAGTGACTTGATCCCACAATACAATAAGTTCACATATTTGAATTTCAATATATAAATATTCATGATGATATGTAGTGTTTCACTAATAAACACTAATCCAGAAGATTAATATTAATCAGCATATCAATCTGTTATATTTTATTTTCAGAAAATTAGGAAAGCGGCGTTTAAATCCAGCCTGATGTCGTCTTATACATGCAGGAATAGTTCCAATCCCAGTCTACTTAACAGTGGTATTGTTATCTCAGCTGAAAATGTCCATAAAAGGGACGACACACACACTCATGTTGGCTGCAGTAGTAACAACATCCTGTCATGCAGGTTGACTTACAGGCGCTTCAGGTTGTCTGCTACACTGCTGGCGTACTGTTGGTCAGCCTGAAAACACAGAAAAGCAGTTTAAGTCTTGATGTGAAACTCACAGCTTCGAAGCATCAGATGACTCATCAAGAGTGATGAAGTCAAGAATTCATCCATATAAGCTGCACTACACGCTCAAGTTACTTTAAGGTAAAGACTTTATGAATTTAGAGAGAAACCCAAACAGAGAAGCACTTCTGGGGTAAGAAGGATCTGAGAGGAGCAGCCATCTGCCAGGACCGATTTGGGGTGAAGAGACAAAGGAGAGAGAAAGGAACAAAATACACACTATTTATTGATGTGCATCAGTGGCATATAAACACTTGGATGGTGGAAGGAGGAAGTTAAAAGTGCTCATACATCATAGGCAGGCTCCAGCAGCCTGAGCTTATAGCAATTTAAATAAGATCCAGTCCTAACTGTAAACTGTTGTGAAAATCAAGGTTTGAGCCCTTAAATCCCAACTGGGAGGTGTGATAGCTGAAGGCTCTGCCTCCCATTCTACCTTCACAAACTCTAGAAACCACAAGTGAGCCTGCAGCCTGAGAGGGAAGTGCTCTTTCAAGACAATAAGAGAAACAGTGGGGCATGATTATTCAGGTTTTTGTACATGAAAAGAAATATTTTCCTTTAAGAAAGATTTCATATCCAAGTGCTGTTCATTCTCTTCACTGCCCTATAATAAGGGCATAAAAGCTCAGTTCCATGCACTGCTGCAAGTGTCTCTCTCTCCCAGTCATTAATGCAGAATGGGTCCAAACAGTAAAGGTTACCATTTAATGAAACCATGGAGAGTAAAAACACAGCATCACTTCGAAATAGTTAGTCAGTTATTTCATAATGAGGCGCACCATGAAATTAATTTAATAGCTTAATTGTTGATGTATTTGCATGTTTAAAGTGAGGTAATTTACACTAAAAGAGCTCAATTTAAAGAAGTAGACAGCAAATTGAGAAAACTATAAACAGCAGGAGTCATAATAAGTCTAGTGTTTGGTGTCTCTGCAGTTTCGTGTGATTTTGTAGTCTAGTTATCGCTCTGTGGTCTTCAGGCCTGTCTCTTCGTGGCTGTTTAACATCTGTTTACAGCAACTGCTCACATGTGTGAAGTAACTGTGCATCACTGTACAGCTGTTTTATGTTGTTTAGCATTTCTCTGCAGCCACTGTGTTAACAGGCGGCACCGAAACACTTTTCCTGTCTTGCAGAATCATGCTCAAGTTCTCACTTTTTCTTGTTGTGCACAATAACACACAAATGCACACACTAAGTGTGCATTTGAATGTTCACAAATACACACGGGAGGCTGAGGTCATCTCAATATTTTAGTTTTTTCCTAAAACACACACACACACACACACACACACACACACGCACACACACACACACACTTGTTCAAGCTCAAACATCAACAAGTTAAGAAATCGGTAACATCAGAGCTCGGCCCAATCAGGGCACAGATGGACTCCCTGTGGGACCCAATCATCTGGCTCTGAAGGTCACAGCACGGTCACATGTATTTCCAGCGCGCTTTTCCGAGAGTTTGTGGTTTGTTTTGGCATCCTGGAGGTGCCAGCTGGGTGGAGCTTACCGCATGCTCAGTGTTAACGAGAAGCAGACGCCATTAGAGCCTCTCGCTGATGAAACAAACACTAAAAGTATGACACATATTTTTATAGGACCATATTTTATTAGAAAATGAAAGGGAAAACTTCTCCACTATAAGAGAGGCAGGAAGGGCTTGTTAAATCGATGTCACTGACATGGAGCCCACAAAGTCTGAAATAAAAACTGGGCTGATTAGAGAACGAGACTCAGGTGGACAGTCACAGGAAACCACGACAGAGAGCTGATCTTTAAAGGTGAACAGAAAACAACCACAGCATACTAATACTACAGGAATCTGAACAATTAGCAAGAAGTACGACACAAGGAAACTGTACTTATCACAAGAAACCCTAACCAAAGGATCCATAACTCATAAGAAAAGATTAATAATAAAGAAATCAAAACAGGAAATCCAAACTCAGCCTAACAACAATCCAAAAAAGAGGAGTAGAAACCAGGAATCCCAAAGTGACTCAAAACCCTGGGACCACAATCAAGAGACCATGACATAATTATGCAATTTTCCAAATTTTGTTGGTATAAATGTTCTGGTTTACAGCCGACTGCTGTGTCTTTTCCATGTTTATCATAGTGGCCTAGGAGCCTAGTCATGACACCATTAACTGTTATCGTACATTAAATTGTAGTCACTTTAAATGGTAAAGAAAACACCACAGACTCTGATCTCTGACGCTGAAGCTAGAGGATCTTTTCATCTCTTCTCAGCCGTCTCTCTTGTATTACCTTTCAGCCCTATTCTGAGTCAGGTGACAGAGGAGATGATTGCAGACCTGTTCGTGTGAAATAAAGGATGTGTGGTGGATCTGTCGGGGGCCGGGACACCAGGTTGGGCTGTGTCACATGCTCCTCTGCATTTTGAATGGAACATGCTTTGGTCATGCAATATTCATGTTACACTTCTTTAAAAGCTTTAAGTACTTTCGTTCCTTGTTCGTCTGCATAAACAAACCCTGCTGAGACGCCATGTGACGAGTTTATCCGAAACCCAAAACCCCGAACCTGAACAAAAGTTAAATTAAAGCCAAGTTTTTAATTTTAATTTCAGCCTGAATCCAGCAAGTAAAGCTGAAATCTGTGACTATGAGATAAAAACAAAAACATTGAGAGGATTTTAAATATTATATCAGCCTGGAGGAAAAACAAACACAAGCATCCAAATTAAAAACAGATAGAAATTAAATTGCAGAACAGAAAGTAAAGGAAAAATAGCAAGATGGAAACAGCAGAGCAGAGAAATGTAGCTGGCTCTGAAACTGATCTGAGTTTATAAACCAGGGAGTCTTCAGCGGCAGCTTATAAACTCTCCAGTCAGTCTACTGCAGTAGATGCTTGCACAACTTTGAGCTTTAGTCTCGGTACAGTGTCCTCTACCAACTCAAAGCTAGAGGTGTTTTTGTCCCAAAGAAATTTACATGCCAAACACTTTGCCTCTGGGGCTCTATTCTGCTTCCAGTATTAACTATTGTTAGCTTAAAAGTAGACGACAGCTGTATGCAAAAATGATAAAATATATTTTTCCCAGTTGTAGGTACAAGGCAGGGATAACTCTTCTTTTGTTGTGCCAACTGAACCACTGGCTCCATCTATAAACCACTGCCTTTATACAACTGAAAGTCTTCTTGCAACCACAGGTGTCGCCCCCTGTTGGCCAGTAAAATGAATAAAGATTTAGGACACTTCCTAGTTGGTTTCATGTTTTAACATCTGTAATCTACACAGTCTCTGGCTGATATGCATGAATTGAAAGCTATCTCATGGAACTGAAAGTGCCAATTCATCCAAACCCCCCCTGGTCATTTATAAATTAGTTTAGCTAACATGCAAGATAGCCAAGTTATAAAGCTAGCCCTAACTTGATGTCCATGTGACCTTTGTATAGTATATACACTGCTCTCTAAGTTGTTGTACAACTTACATGATAGACAGCACATTCAGACCAACATAGCATTAATCTGACTCTTGCTCATGCAAACAACAGATTGATGGCTGGAAGTCGCATAATGGGTGCAGTTAATAATGATGGTTTTCTAGAAGTTACAGTGAGCTCCTTTAAAGAGATTATCACTACTAATGGGCTTTCAGGTGAATTTGAAGAGATGCCATAAAGTACTGTGAGATTAACCAACACAGTATTGGATTGGATTTGCACAAATGAGATTTGACAAAACAGTAAGAAGAGATATGAACTGAACTAACATGAGATGAGAAGCTGTGAGTGGGAACAAACAAAGACAGTATAAACTGTGACCTTCATCACTGTAAAGACACAAACACACTGACTTTATTTATTAAAAGAGCATACAGCATACACATTTCGCAGATTGACTTTAATGATCTAATGTGTGAGCGCGTGCTCACACACACACACACAACATCATTGCTTTACCTCCCTTGGGCAATTAGAGGTTACCATTAGCATGGAAGCTAAACACGGAGAATCACTGACATTATCGGTGTGTGTGTGTGTGTGTGTGTGTGTGTGTGTGAGGTTCATTAGCTAAACCACTGGCCTTTAGAAACCATGCAAGGAAGCTCACGCATCAACACACACTCACTCTGATGGCCAATTATCCACGCACGTGTTTCCATCACTTCAGAGGACATCACTTGGACTTAGATTCTTTCTCAGAGAATGAACTGAACATAATCAAATCAATTCTGTATTTGATTTTCTTTTAATATCATCGCTGTAATTGAGGTTGGGAGGTAGTGCAGTAAAGTAATGGGTGTGGCAACACAGTTTTTGATGCGCAACAAAGGTACAACCAGCCAGTGTATAATTCAAACATACTGCAGTTATAGCACGCAACCAAATCTAGCCTTTAGCTTTACCCGAAGATCACTTCATGTTTTTAACAAAAAACACAGCACAACAGGACAGAGGTTTTAGTGCCAAGGCAGGAAGTCAACATATGCTTAGACATACATATTAACATTTGTAGCACCTCAAGTGGCCACTACGGGAACTGCAGTTCTTGATGTTGTGTTCAATCAGTTCTTCAGTGCTGGGACGTTGCTGCTTGGGTCTATAATAGTACCTATTTCACATAAACCTTTAAAGGATAAAGATTTAACTTATGGGGACTTTCGGTCACATTAAGGAAGACAAGTCCCTAAAGTGTGATTGTGATTAGGATGCAGGTCCCCACAATGTTAGTTATACAAGTTCACACACACTGACCTCGGCAATGAGGACCACGATGACGCAGTCGTCTTTCTCGGCGGCGCTGAGCTCTGACATCAGAGAGGTGAGCGTGTCGGTCAGATAGGAGTGGACCTCCCTCTTCACACTGGGAACCCCCATCACTATGGAGACTACACACACACACACACACACACACACACAAAATTTGAAATGTTTGGTGAAGATTGCCTGTAATGTCCCACAATATGAAAGGTCCAGATGGAGAAGCACTCACTGGTAATACCAAGCAAATAGACACTACCAAGGATTTAGGAGATCCATTTATTTTGCAGGAAATAAACAGAGCCTAAAGCAGCCAAGGAGACCTAACATTTTCCCAAAACATACACAGAGTCAGAAGCATTGATGCTGTAAATATTTCCAGCAAATACACAGAGCCAGTGGTTTAATTAAGGGATCTAGGAGCACTGAGTATTTCCAGTATGTACACAGAGCCTGGATGTGAAAGAGTCTTAGGAAGAGAGACTGGTTAAACATAAATATTCACAGGAAATAGACAGAGACAGTGAGTAGACTGACATTTCACAATGAAAAACATTTCTAGGAAACACATAGGTAGTTCAAGGACTGTAGGAGTGGAGAATATTTCCATTCCAAGAGCCTGGGAAATTTTCAGTGTTACCAACAAATACACAGAGCCAGGCCAAATATATTGGGATAGGGCTATATATACTTCCTGTTAAGCCATTTCAAATTAAAAGATGTTCAGGAGGTTTCTTATATTCATTACATTTGTGTTGAACATAAGAAAGAAAGAAGAAAGAAACTTCATCAAAAAAGACTAGACAAGGACACATGCAGGCACACACACGCAGGCACACACACGCAGGCACACACACAGACACAGGCACACACACACACACACAGGCACACACACACACACACGCAGGCACACACACACGCAGGCACTCTCACACACACACACACACACGCACAGGCACTCTCTCACACACACACACACACACACACACACGCACACACACACACACACGCGCACACACACACACACACAGGCCATATTTCTGTACATTTAAGTCTTTCAGTTTTAGTTTAATATGTTTTCCTCCCCTTGATGCTTCAGAAAAAGAAAACACTTCGTGCTGATCCTGTTTTGTTTCAAAGCTTTAACATATAAATCAGATTTGTGTCTCTCTCACACACAAGCACACACACACACACACACACACACACACACACACACACACACACACAAATAAATATATAT
The DNA here is from genome assembly GCF_965226115.1 of Aulonocara stuartgranti. Taxonomy (NCBI): domain Eukaryota; kingdom Metazoa; phylum Chordata; class Actinopteri; order Cichliformes; family Cichlidae; genus Aulonocara; species Aulonocara stuartgranti. Next base: position 11,252,249 of record NC_138940.1, on the reverse strand, counting down.
AATTTCCTTGCTGTGTTTCTTTTCTTGGTGGTTATCTCTGTCCTCTGCTGCACCATAAAGCACTTTCCACACGACTAACCCGTTTTAGTCAGGGCATCATAAATTTATCTGACTGCTTGTGCGCACGCACACACACACACAGAAATATCTTCCATTTTCTGATGTGTTTGTTCTCTGTGGTTTTATCTGTATTTATGTCGTCTGTGTAAAGCAGAGTTGTCAGAAAATGGTTTACTAAGCAGAAAAAAAGCTTTAAAAATAAATTAGGCTTGACACACACACAAACACGCACACTTCAGGAGTGACCTTGGTCAGCCTGTTTGATCACAGCTCTGTATTTATTCGCCAGAGGATGTTGGGTTTATAAGGGGGCCTCGGTGAGCTGCTGCCCCAGGAGAGGAGCACAGTGCCTGGGCTGTTGGTTCAGCCAGGACCCCTTGGCCATAAGAAGGCTAAGACAGTTTTACCAAAAAGACTGAGATCCATTAGACTTATGCCTATGTACCTTTATATAAGGCTTAATTTTAGGCTCTGTAATATTAACTTTAGATCTTTTTATATAAAACAAGATCTTGCCTTTATTTAACCTCAAAGTTTCTAAAGATTTAAAATCTTTTTTCAACAAAATTCAAATCTTCTTCCAAGAAAGCAGGCTATTTGCAGGCTGTGAAGATTATTAAATCAAACAAACTCCATGCAGGTGTGCTTAGAAAAAGGTGTGATGGATTTTACCTCCAGTGCGTCCCTGTCCCAGGTGCACGGCGGGCTGTAGGCTGTCCTCTCTGTTCAGCAGGTGAGGAAGATGATGGAAGATGGAGGGAAGCTGCAGCACGTTTTTACTGCTGCTCACGTTCCACAGCTTCAGCCTCGTCTCCTCTGCAGACACACAGAGGCCAAACCAGGAGAGATCAGGTCACGTTTATTCAGGTCTCCCCGCCGCCAGCTTAAACCGGCTGAATCACACTTTCATATAAAGTACTTAGAAACACGCCTGCAGTTGGAGTGAAGTCGGAGTAAACTGAGCACGCTAACAGATCAGATTGAGCTTTATCTCCTCTGAACACACACAGAGTAAATTACAGCAGATAAAACAGATCAGTTTAAATGGCTTACAGAGGATTCTTCACATCTTCTGACTGAGCACATTATTCAGTTTTTGCTTCGTGGCAGCGAGACGAGGACAGAAACGCTGCATGCTGAGTGACTGCATGACTTCAGGTCTCAAGGGCACCTGATTTATTTTAAATGTGGGGTCGAACAAAAATTGCTTTCCAGATCATGAGAGATGAGAGGTGTGTCGCTGGAGCAGACTGTGCACTTTACCAGCGCAGTCTATCCCAACACTGTGAAAGGTATGACACAGGACTTAGAGTGTTTCACCCAAACCCCTAAAAGTGGCTCTACTTAACCCTCGCCATCAATGGCAGACCTCAGACAGTGTATGACTGCAGTGTTTCTTTGTAAGGGAAGCAAACTGGTAATGAGATATTGTTAAAACTTTATGTTTTCCTTGAGACATCTCAGCATATTTTTAAAATAAATAATTAAGATATTTTAAAAATGTACTGAAACTTCTTTATACCAAGAAAAGGGAACATTTGTAAGGTGTTTTCTTAAAAGCTGCAGTATAGGTTTAATGGTTCAGTTGTGAAGTAGAATGAGTTTGACACCCCAGAAGGTCGAGACTGTTTAAAAGAGAAGTCAGTATCACAAATTTAATCAGGTCAGCTTTTGATTTTTATTGGTCGACTGAAGGAACAACACTTTAATCAGAACTCGTGTGAAACGACCTTCAAAATCAAATAAAGTGTAAAGATAAAGGAAAAAATGACAGCACTAAAATAGCTGTAGATGTCAGTACGATGATGGGAAAAGGCAAATTCAAGATATAAAACACAGTCCCGATCAAAAGTTTAAGACCAAAAAAAAAAAAGGTAAATGGCCTGTATTTATATAGCGCTTTACTAGTCCCTAAGGACCCCAAAGCGCTTTACATATCCAGTCATCCACCCATTCACGCACACATTCACACACTCACACACTGGTGATGGCAAGCTACATTGAAAGACCACTTGAAAAATGGCAAAAACATCATATTTTGCGTGGTTGGAACTTAACAAGGTTCCAAGTAGATTTTCAACATGCAACAAGAAGAAATGGGAGTGAGACAAAAGTCATGCAATTTATTGATAACAACGCTTAAAATGAAACAGGCTGTTTTACAGCTGATCAAAACTGACCCGAGAGACTGCTCCAGGTGCGGTTGATGTCTCTGAGCGCCTGCTTCTCGGCGATTGCCCTCTTGATCTCCTCCAGGACCAGGTTCAGCTCTTTGGAGCGCCGCAGGTTCTCCTGCTCGGCCGAGTGGAGGCGCTCCCTCAGCGCCAAGAACTCCCTCTGGTAGATATCAACCACATCTCCTGCATACGAAGAGGAGAGGAGGGGACGAGGTTATTACATGTGTTCAGGTGAACTCATGTAATTAAAAAAAGAAAAAAAGTCCCACAAACAGCAAAAGCAAGAATCCACTTGATGCCTTTCTTTGAAAAAACAATAAATTGCAGTAAAAGCAGTTTAAGTCTGTCCGTCCAAACTCGCACCATTGATGTAGTGAAACGTTGACATGTGGACATCAGAGATCAACATCTCAAACTCAACATCTGACCAAACACGGTCACAAACAACCATCAACATCCAGGACCAAAAAAATAAAACTAACGACGAAGCAAATAATGATATCTCGCTTGCACGGTATGTACGAAGACTTACAATCGGCTTTTTAAATGTTTATGTTGCACACTGTGGGTCAGGTGGAAGCATGATGTCCTGCAGGATTGACCATGAAGTTGACTGAAAGGTGCCAAAACCTGCAGTTTCTCAAACGGCCACTTCAACCTCCAAATGGAGTCGGCCCTCATTTTGCTTTTACAGTAAAGCTGACCAAGTGTTCATAATTTCATCCTACTGGATATTTTGATGGAAGTTTGAGAATTCTTGCGTTATACAAAACCATCTATTCCAAATTTAAAGAAAGTTCAGGGTCTGCAGGGCTAACAATGGAATGATGCTTTTTTCTGCTGGATTGGACAACCATCAGGTAAACTTGTACTTGCTGTGGAGTATTTTTCTGCATTGTTCTTTTACAGGATATATTTCAATTTTAGTCCTGTGTCTATAATGAAGCTGTAATCTGACTCAAGCCGTGTGCAAACACAAGAAGTAAAATCAATACAGGTTTATTAATGGGCGCATGTCCCTGTTTTATTACACTTGTGCATATTCTCCGTCAGCGCTGAGTGGCAGACAGGAAAACAGAGACAGACTGAGGCTTCATGGGATTACTCTGAAGGCAGACAGAGCGTATAGGACTGTGCCAGATCGTCATCATCAACAGGTAGGAGGGAAAAAAGGACATAATCTGGGTAAAAACATGGAAATAAAAAGCTAAATCCTTCATCTGCCACAGCAAATAGCATCCGGCCGTCCATCATCCTGCCATCATCCCTCGCTGAGTTAATGCTATGTGGAGGTAAAGCTGCACTAATCCCTTTTGGGCTCACACGCAGACGTCCCCGTTCACTTTGTTCAGCCCTCCAGCTGTAATACATCTGACTGAGACTCCAAAAATAAGAAGTGTCAACATGAACAGCTTGGCCTCAACTTTTCTCAGCCTGAGCCTGCAGATAATGAGCTTTACACATTTTAATTTAACAGTTTTACTGAATTCGATATACAGAAGACGGAGGGCAGTCGGTGCGCTTACCTCGTCTACAGACAGAGACACGCTGTTATTTTGAACAAAGCTTCACACAAAGTGTCACCTGTTCCTATTTTTGTTTTGTTTTGTTTTACAGGAGACACTTTTCTATGTTAATCTTATCAGTTTTTTATTCATCATTTTATCGCCAAAGAATCAACAAAAAGGAAAACTGCATGAAGAGAAAGAGCTCAGGTACTTCCTGACACGCCCACAGGGTTCACGTGACTAATTATTCTGGAGGAAGAGGCGCTCGCTCTTCACAAAAAGCTTCATTTTATTCTGTTTTTATTATTTTAAATCTAGAAACACAAATCTAGAAACAGAAAAAACCTCCACCTCAAACGTCAAACACGAGATAACTTCGACAAACTCAGCCGTACTTCCTCTCTTTTACATTTTCAGTTCATGACGTTTGTTCCAAACCATCAGTCGCAGCAGTTAGGACTAGTTTATGATTAGGTGTGGTTTTACTCAGGTGTTGCTCGTCTCCTCCATTCACCTGAATATCACTTTTATCGTTTTAATGGTTTTTTTTATTCCTTGGCTTATGACACAGTTTGACCCTGATTTTACTGCTTTAATTTAATCTAATGTGCCGATTTTATTGTTTTAATTTAAGTCTTTTGTCATGTCAAGTGTACAGCACTTTGCTTTCAGCTGGGAGTTGACTGAAAGTGCTATATAAATAAATTGCTTGCTTGCTAATATGAACCTGAGCATTTGCTTCAGTTTAAAACACACTAAATTATTTTCCCTTTTTTCTATTCTTTCAGTTTTGTCTCCTGATTCTTAGTCTATTTTTTACCTTGTTTATTTTTTATACTTTCATGCTTGTTTTTTTTTCCATTTACCTTATGTTTTTATTTATTTATTCTACTTTGTGTACTATTATAAGGTGACCTTGAGGGTCTTTAAAGGTGTCTATAAATAAAATGTATTATTTTATTATATATTTTTTTCTGTTTTGGTAAAAAAAAACTATTTATTTAAAATTGAAATCTTTGCTGATGTTGGTATTATTGGATAGTAAGAGAAAGTTTGTGTTCAATCATTTTAAATTGTTTAATTATTATTCAATTACAATTGATTTTTTTTGATTTAGAGAGAAGAAGATCAAAGAAAAACAAAATCAGCAGGAAACTCAAAATCCCGATCTCTCGCTCCAAACGTCTTGACTTACTCAGATAAATGTAAGTGGCTTAAAATGTTTATATTTAATAAACAGGCTCCACTAATACGTCTGTCTTCCTGAGCATCTGTTCACAAACATTTAGGCATCAAATTAGTGTCCAAATTGTTGAATTAAAAACCAAAGTCTGTCCGACTGACCCTCTTCTCTCCATGGAAACAAGGTCCACATCTGTCCACAACCCCGACCAGCTTAGAGGAGCTAACGCTGTCATGAGTACACCATGTGGATACTACTGTGGTAACCACGCTTCACAGGATAAACAGACTCATGCACAGAAAGCTCTGAGTGTCCTCTGAGTGCCAGCGTTCGTTCGGCCTCAGATCAGCTTGATCCGAGGGATTCAGCAACACCTGATTTTTAATGGTTCAAATTTCCTGACCCCAAAGCTCAACCCGCCCAAGCTTAACAAGCCCCGAGCACTTCAAGCTCCCTGTAGAGTAACGAAGAAATGAAACTTGGTGATAAGGGTCAGGAAGTGTTTACAGCCGACACTTCAGACCTCACAACTTTTTACCAGACTGGTCTGGACGAACGCTAACCAGAGCTGTGCTGCAGTTTGTCTGTCAGCTGAACTTTAATAGCCGGAGAGTAAAATCACTCAGAAAGCGCCTCATTTTGCTGTAATTATTCCTGTAAACCCTCATTAATGAGAACAATGGTCACATCTGTTTGGCTGATAACTGCAGTGAATTTATGAGCGCGCACACACACACACACTCCTCGCTGATGAGTTTTTAATGATGCTGCTGCCCAGTTATTTATCTGCGCTGATGAAATAATCTTCTTCCTGCAGCAGTTGGTCTGTTAAACAGTGAAACTGTGTTTCTGCGAAGGCTTTTGTTCCAGCAGTGGTTTCACATCCTTCGTAATATTTAATAACTGTAGAAATTTTGAGAAATATTTTCCGGGCGCTATTAGACCAGGAGTTTGTTAGAGCCGACAGTAAACACCAAAAAAAGCTCAGTTATTAAAAGAGTTTATATTTTTGTGTAAATGGTTAAATTAAGCAGCACAGTAAACTCTATTGCCGTCTTACTATCGGAAGAGACATTTTAAACCCAAACAATCTGTATGGATACAGATCGCACAATGCAGGTGACACAGACTCAAACCTCAACACTACAAACAGCTGTAAATTAAATCTATCACGACATGTCAGGACAATGCGGTGGTCTAGCTGGATGTTGTCACTGTGTTTATTAAACCTACAGTAATTCATCACTTATTAATGAATTTATTTATTCATTGTTTACTTTTATTGCCATGAAAACAACAAGTGTAAAGTGAGGGGAAATAATCTGTTAGCCTTTTTAGCCTAACTTTAAGCTACACGGGCAACTCTGAGTCCTACCAACAATAGTAAAAATATAATAGAAAGCAGCTTAATGGCTTTAAAAATGGCAAACGTGAAAAAGAAATGAAAGTAGGTGAGCTTCAGCTCAGTTTTTTAGGAAAGTCCAGGTGCAGATCAAGCATACCAGTGATGCCTCAGTCACACGGGCCTAGATACTGGCTGGCAGCTACTGGAAACAGAGGCTGCACTCATCACGGGGCGACCGTGGCTCAGGGGGTTGGGAAGCGTATCTGTAACCGGAAGGTCGCCCGTGTCCTGGTCGTTGTGGGCAAGACACTTTACCGCCTACTGGTGTTGGCCAGAGGGGCCGATGGCGCGATATGGCAGCCTCGCTTCTGTCAGTCTGCTGCAGGGCAGCTGTGGCTACAACCGTAGCTGCCTCCACCAGTGTGTGAATGTGAGAGTGAATGAATAGTGGCATTGTAAAGCGCTTTGGGTGCCTTGAAAAGCGCTATATAAATCCAATCCATCATTATTATTATTATTATTATGCAATCTTGTGTTTTAAAACTACCTCTTCCCATGTATGTATGTTACAACATGGTACAAAACCCAAAAAAGTAGACTGCTAATCCAACTGTAAAGCACATGAATACATGTTATTATGATGTGCCATATATAAAGCCATTCTTTGCTGGATAAATGTGAAACATATAAAAGCAGCCAGACTCTCCGTCTCAGTATTGTCTAATATGGGGGAATCAGTGGAAGAGCAGATGCTCCATCCAAAGGTTGAAGCATACAGATGTTGTCCTTTAAACATCTGTATAGTCAAAATTCTTCAAAATTATGACGTTTGGTCTGTTGAAGAACTGAGGCGTGAATTTAATAAGAACAGCATACATAGATATCAGAGGTTTATCATCTGGTTACATCCAGCAAACAACGTTGAATTAACGAGGCACAAAACTCGGGACATGGGGCATTCACGTCTCACCTTTGACCCCCTCCTCCTCTCCAGTGACTGATGTCATTTGTGTGCTTGTTTTCTTTCAGTAATTAATCAATGCAAAAAGATCAATAACAGGAAACAACACGGAGGCACTAGTCTGAACACTGCAACAGCCTGAAAATGTCCCCACTTTGCACACGTCCTCATGCGAAAGGTCCCAAAACTCCCACGTGTCCTCACAAACATATATGTACAAGTAGATGTTCACACTTTTTCCCTCTATTTAATTTTTAAGCCTAAAACTGAAAAACCTGCATTACGAGTACCACACCGATTCCCCACAATGTGATTTCTGTACCCACAACTTTAGTAACACAAGAACATGCACAGAGAGATGGATAAACTAGGGCTGGGTATCGTCACTGATTTCTAGAATCGATTCAATTCCGATTCACAAGGTCCGAATCGATTCAATCCACGATTCGATTTAATTCGATTCAATTCGAATCACTTCGATTCGAATCTGGGAAATTTTGACAGTCAGAAATATTATAATTCAGATCAGTACATTTACATATTTTTGTATCTATAAAAAGGAAGCTGACACACGCAAGACTTTATCACAGGTGTAAGCGTCACAGCAGATGCCTTTGTGTCAAAGTAGCTGAAGATAAAACACAGAAAAACATGAAGGTGGTTTTCCTGGCCTGGGATTTTATAAAAATATTCTGCAGTACATCAAAAACGAAAGAAAACCATTAATCAACACATGAACATTACGTCTGAAGTTACAGCGGTTTTATTATTTATAGAGACTCACGTCTAAGCGTTTTTCATTTTGCATAATTTTAAAAAGTTTGAATTTGTTCAGTATTGAACGGCAGAAATTAGGTTTTCTTTTCGGAAGTATGTAAAACGAAAAAGAAAAAAAAACGTCGGCCGACAGCGCTGTAAACAACGGCAGACTTGTGCGTAACAAGCAAGCGAATAATGAAGAAAACAGATTTTTAGACGGGAAACTGTTCTTGAAGTACAGAGAGAGAGAGAGAGAGCTGTGCATCGTGGTCGAAGCAAAACAGTAAAAGTCAGAGTGAATACATGACGATGTTTATGTGAAGCGTAGTTTGGATCTTCTTTTGCTGCTGGTTCGGTCAATATTGTCTGGAGAGACATCAAACTAACACCTTTAGAAACAGCGTATAAAGGGCGTGAACACAAAGCGCGGACCCGACAGCGAGCCGACAGCTCGCTGATTCTGATCTGTCGGCTTTCAGCCCCGACTGTGAGAAAGGCGACATCTGATTCTGATCCGCGGGTCGCGCTGTGTGTTTAAGTCTTTGTGCAGAATCCATGTTCCTGCTCTCATTTACTGTCTTAGCTGTTTAGTGGTTGTTGAAATTTTGTGAGATTTCACCTGAGATTCTGGCATTTCGGGCAAAATAAATTTATATTAAAAAATCGATTCAGGATTTTAATGAATCGATTTTACGTCATCCAAGCCAGAATCGATTTTAACCGATAAATCAATTATAAAAACCCACCCCTAGGACAAACATCACTAATACACAGTAATCCTGCACACTGTAATACCACAACACACACAATTCTGAGCAGAGTGTGGAGGGCAGACAGGTTGAGTCATACTGTAGTAATGTGTGTGTGTGTGTGTGTGTGTGTGTGTGTGTGTGTGTGTGTGTGTGTGTAATAGTATAAAAGCCACCGATCACAGGTAATGAGATTACCCTATACACACACACACTCACGATGACTCACAGTTAATGGCCTTGTGGTTCTTTTAGCGAACAGGAAGAAGTACGAGGACTGAAAATCAGTTCAGCTGTTCCTCACTGATCAATCAATACATTAAATGCCAATCATCAGTCTGACATTTATCAGACCCGGATCTATACAGACCTGTATGTGTTTAAACGTGTGTTCTTAGGTTCTGAGGTTTAAACACTCCTATAAATATAAGTAGGTTCCATCATCAAAGAAACTAGGATTATTTTATTGTTTTTTTTACACGTTTAAGAGAAGATAACAGCTGACAAAATGTCAAAAAATGTGACACTAACACGGTGCCCTGCGGTGTGTTCGTGTAGTTAAAATATGTGCTTCAGCCCCGTAATCCCCAATCCAGCAACGACCTGAGGCTGAAAAACGAAGCCAACGTTTAGGTTGCAAAACCTGCAGCTCCTCTAACGTCTAAGTCCAGGATTCAGTAATTCAATCATTCTGAGCAAAATGCAACTGAAATGTATAAAAACAAAGGTTTATGAGTCTGAAGAAGAAGCTGGATTTCTTCTCCTTGAGTGCAACCAGCGCTTGCACCTTGCTGTGAGCGCTCTGGATTTACAGTTATGATTGCAGAGTTTGATGACGACTCGCCTCCCTCCTCGAGAGTGCTGTCAACTTGGTTAGGTGTTGTAAAGTTGTTTCTCTGAACCATGGAAATAATTCTGTCATCATGCACTTCGGTTGTCGTCTGTGGACCTTCTGGTCTTTTGGTGTTGCAGTGAATTTGTTCCTATCAATAAAAGAACCAGATTGCTCTTAGTCTCTAATGGGTTTATTTTGTTTGGTTTGCTACAAAATAATGAGGGAACAGGCCTCGCTTGGCCATGAAACTGCCAGTCAGTCAATCATCCAATTGCTGTATATAAAAATATAACAATGGCTGAAATTCATTTCTGTTGAACCCGTTGAATTAAAGCTGAATGTCTGCACATCGGGCACATCTCGACCGTCTGATTTAAAATGATGTGCAGAACAACAAAACCTATCGACTCTGTTCAGGTCCAGCAGAAAAGACCTTTTTTTTTTGCACTTAGCATTTTTTACTTCGCTTTCTCTTCTTCTATTCTGTGCTGTAAAGCTTGACCCACTCAGAAGTCACCCTGACATACGTCCACTTCCAAACCTCAAAATCAAATTAACTTTTAACAGTTCATGCACCAACTCGTGCTCCTTTCCCCTTTTAAATGCCAGACTGTGCAGGACCTTCTTGGAAATTTCCTGTCATTTGAAACTTAATAGCGGCAGTTTGTGTTTTTTAGGAAATTTCTGATGCGGGCATCCAAGAAACGGGGAATAACAGGACCTGTGTGATGGAGTGTTACAGAAACAGAAAGCCTCACATGCAGGGTTAAACATTAAAAGTTGTTTTACTGATAAATGTGTTTCAGCTGAGCTTTTACAGTCACTCCCGCTGCTTTCATGTTATGAAGTGGAGACGGCTGAGGACTGCTAATAAAGTTTTTATTTTTCAGTGAGTGTTCGGTCTCGTGTCGTGCTCACAGAGAGAAACTGGGCGATGCGTTCACATGGCTGAGCATCGCGGACAGATTGGTCTGGCACTTTTTAACGAGGTCCCTAATGAAGGGTCTTCCGGCCCGCTGGCCCCTTGTCTTCCTCTCTCCATCCTCACCCCCCAGCAGATGGTGTTTAATCAGCGAGTGATAAATGAGGGAATACAACCGTCAGCTGTCTCTGCAGTTCCCATCATTTGAACCAAATTAACAGTTATTAGCCCTTCATACACGATGAACACATTATTATTATTCCAACAGGAAGAAAGTCAGGTGGAAGAGATGAAACAGGAAGAGCACTTCTCCAAATAACACTCTGACACACAGAATGGACCCGTGGGACCCCCAAAATGTCGAACGGGATGTCAACAGGACACGAAGGACAGCTGACAGGAAAGTGGCGCTCGGTGATTTGCCTTCTGAGTCAGACTGATGTGTTTATTAGAAAAAGAAGAGGAGGGAAGGAAATAAAGCTGCTGAGTCAGCCCGATGTGATGGCAGGGTCGTGGTCCCAGAGCATTATCGACAAAACCACTGAGCAGCTCGGAGAGCAAAAAGAATCACGCACATGCACACAGAGTGCTTCGAGGACAAATAACCCCGAATGCAGGAGAAAAACAATGTACTTTGCATTTATGTGAACATAACTGTCCGACCGGAGCAAACATCATCACGAGCTCCAAGGTCATTCCCACAGAGCCACCCAGCCATGGGGCCACAAATACCACGCTCGCATTATAAACCACCTTATTGCAGCTTTAGCGTTACAGCGGCACTGCAACAGTGACCATGTTTGTTGATAAATGACGAGTTGGGAGTGACTGTGCCATGAGGTTCGCCGCCATTAGGACAAGATGGTGCCAAGTGACACTCTGGAGACGAGAACAGGCTGAAGCAAACACCCGAGAACGGCCCGACCGCGGGGAATAAACCTAAATATGTGAGTTTATGAGAGATGCTTCAAACTGAGAGCAGATTAGTGTCACGCTGTTTGACTTTTAATAACAGCTCCATCATGTCAGACTTCACTGGAAGATCCAAGCTAACCTCCCCGTCCTTAGTGTAGTCCTGTTTGTCGGACAAAAATAACGCACAGACTTAATAATCCATCAGCGGCACTTACCCTCAGCCAAACTGAGCTTTAATTCCAAATCGAGCTGAATGCACCGAAGCCCCGGCTCACTCTCTGAACCTCTGCAATTCGTGCCTCATCACTGCGTTTGTGTTTGGAGTAAACTGCAGTAATCCATGTGCTCTTACAGGGGAAGGCATGTGTTTGTGTTGACTGTGTAGTCTCTACTGCTTCGGTTACAAATATGCAAGTGAAGAGTGAGACCACACCAAAGGACACTTTGATTTCATCTGGATCCAGGGTAAGTTCCTGGACCTTGTTGCGGAAGCCAGTGGAGTTTTGTGATGGGGTGTGTTCCCCACGAGGGGAGCTAGGACGTTGGCGAGGTGGATGGAAATGCTGTTGTAGGATGAGTTTAACTGCTAACAGTAGGTCTGAGTGGGTCTTTGTGGATCTTTGGAAGTCCATATATACATATATACATGTGTTTGTGTTGTTGTGTGTATCTGTGTTTGTGTTGTTGTGTAAAGGCCCTCCACCTCCTTCTCCGAGTGAACAGAAGAAGAAACAGCTGGAATGCGTCAGCGAGAATAAACAGGTGTCAACCTGTGATTTTCAGTCAGGCAGTGTCACAGGAAGTCAATTATCCCCCTCCACACTCTCTCTCACACACAAACACACATACACACAAGCAGGAAAGTATGTGAGGAATGTTAACACACTTGGCAAGTCAAGGCTGGAGCATCAAAATAATGACATCATCCAACCGCCAGCTTTAGAGTGAATGTGTGTGTGTGTGTGTGTGTGTGTGTGGGGGGGGGGGGGGGGGGGGGGTTCTCAGGAGAGAATGAGTGATTCATTTTACACAAGCAACATAGAAACTACTCACATTTCATCTCATCAGCTTGAAGCTTTGCTCAAACAATAACCACTAAGGCCCCAAAATGCAGTTATCAGCTAACGCTAGCTAGCTTGGTTATCAACCTGCATCCACAGACTGTGTTTGACTTGATAATCCCTGTTCAATAAAACCAAACTTAACTTCCCTCGCTGGAACTGGAGCTCAGGTTCTAAGATGGTTCATTAGTCTGCCAGATAAAGAGCTCTTTAAGCAAAACCTGCAGTTCCTCTAATGTCCACTAGAGGCTGCAGCAGTGAGTCAGTCCCCATAGAAGAAATTTTACAGTAGAAATAAACATGTTTGCAGCCTGATACAAAAACTGTTTTCGTTGCTATAAATAGTTTCCCCCTTCATAGGAGCTGTATAGGTGGTGAATTTATTTTGCAACTTGCCTTTTTAAATTGTATTAACACTTAAAGTTTGCATTATTAGGGGCGTGGCCTCTTGACTGACAGCTGCTGCATTAGCATTAGCTGATAACTTAGCATACAGAGCATTCAAATACGGTCCGAATACGGTTACTCGTGCCTCCAACAAATCCGAGTTCCATGTTGCAAAACTATGACATCACAACAATTTGATTGGCCACTTGCAGTGTTCACGTTAACATACCTTAGTGTGTGAGACAGCCCCCTACGTTTGTGTGATGCCCACAAGTGTATGGTCACAATTGTAATTTGTTTGTAAATTGTTTTTTGATGTAAAAGGTCTTATTTTATGGTGGTATTGCACTTTCATTTAAAGTTAGGGATGTAATTGCGTGGCATTGCTACAAGTGGAAGACAGTGGTGAGCAATGTTCCCTCTAATTTTTCACGTGTCTGAGCGAACACACAAACTCCCTGAGCGGTCCCTTGGATCACTGTGAGCGACATCAGACGTGCGCACTGTGGTCACACCGGCATCTAATCCATCCAAGTTACATGGTTTATTATAATAATCAAATTACAGGATTTACATTTATGTTAGACTACTTTTAATTAACTGCTTTAGCCCATTTACAATGAAAATTTTAAAAAATCTAGTCATTGACCTGTGTAGTATGTTAACACTATTGGAAGTAAAAATAACCTGAACTCCAGAACTTTACAGAACAATCAGCTGTTCTGCGTCAAATCTGATGCCACACAAATTATTTGTGCCACTCCAAAAATAATTTCTGTCCACTATGAGATAAAGGAGAACAACAGCTTGATACCTGCAGGCCTGACAACAGGAGATGTGTCACTCCTGTAACACCTGTAACATTCAGCAGTCGCCTCATTGTTCTGACACACACAACAAAACTGAAATCGTGCCACGTCGTGACCTTCTGCATGAAAATAAATCCACATTTCAGATGTTACAGTGACTCCAGACAAGCTGTTTGGTCATCATGACAAAAACTGAAATGAAAAAGTTTCATGAATAACCAGCACCACACCTCTTTTTCAAACATGCTCTGTTGTATATTTGAACACAGCTGAATAAAAATTTTGAGGAAAGTTTGAGTAAAGTGAGGCAAAGTCTAAAAGTTTACACCTCGCCTGTGATTTTTCACACAACTCCCACAATCCACCTCTGCTGTTCACACAGATTTATAAAGTGAGAAGTCTCCCTCTCTCTGTCCTTGGTTCACCTTCTGTAAAGTCAACCTCATGCCAAGATCCCGCACCTTATCTTTAGTTATGAACAACAGCAAATATCTGCCAGGATCGTGGCTGTAGCAGCGGTGATGGAAAACAGGAGGAGGTGAACAGAAACTACAGTCAGCTTCGAACAGCAGAACGAACCAAAACAAAGGGCTTTTCTTCCTTTCTTCCATTAATTCACACAGATCAGAGCAGCGGACCGGTAGGAACATTAGCACTCGAGCCAGACGGACTGAAACTCTGAGAGCTCGATGCCAAGGGGAAAAAAAAGACGATGGAGCAACTGAAAAAGCAAAAAAACCATCAGAAACTAAAGAGCAGGCAGACACAAAGAGGCAGAAAGCTGTTAGGAGCATTAGCACACTAGCCAAAAACGCTGAAATGATGACAAAAGCAAAGGCGGCGTCTGTTTTCTTGCTCCAATTCTAAAGACAGACCGACGGAGGAAAGAAGACGGAAGCAAAGTCTTAAAAGGATCCATCTGCTCAGCCAGGTGTTTCTGTCAGGATGACTTTAAAGAGCTCTTTCCGATTTTACACCAACAAGAAGGAAAATTCATGCTTCTCATCAGGTGTCCATTTAAGTCTCCAATGAGCACACCTTGCACAGATGCTGCCGTCTACGGAAAATGTGATTTCAGCGTGAGATTATGGAGATGCCATATGGTTTGACGTTTGTGAAAAAAGTGGATATTTTTATTATGGGCCTCCACCACAGTAGCTTAGCATGATTCATAGGTCAAAAGTTATGCCAAGTTGTTTTAGCGCCAATCTCTTCACAACCTCTAGCGAGTTCTGGTTCTCCCTCGGGGGTTTATTCTAGCCTGCAAAACCTAAAGAGGGAGGTGCCATGGAGGCATGCAAAGAAGCAACAACTTCACCCAGTGGAGAAGCCCGAGCTCCTCGCCACATCTCTGATGGTGCATTAACCCAAAGTGAAGGTTTTGCACGGTGCAGTTGCAACGTCTGTACATTAAGACAAACTAACACAAATCTGCACCAGGAGACACAAAAGGAGGTGAATCTGGGATTTGCACAGCTGAAAATATTTTAGCTTCAGCTAAATGTTTGTTTCACGCTCACCACAAATGCACAACAGCTGAGACTGTCGCCACCGGCAATGAGAAATGGAGGAGGTGGTCACTGAGGCAGCGCGAGGGAAGCTGTTTAGTGTATCAGCAGTGTAGGGGAGTAACGGAGTACATGTACCGCCGTTACGTATTTAAAATACAAAATATGAGTAACTGTATTCTGTTACAGTTACCGTTTAAAAAGGTGGTATTCAGAATACAGTTACTTTGTTGAAATAAATGGATTACACACTGTGGTCTTTTCCTGTTTCATATTTTAGGCTATGCCCTCTCCATTTTTGGTAATTCTCAAACAAAACACCCATTAAGAGGCTCAAATGCCCGTGTCTTAATCTTGCGTCTCATAATGACGAGAAGAAATATTTTTAAAAATTACTGTTCAAAAAATTATCTAATATGAAGGCAATAAGAGAGTGTTACAGGCATAGCCCTAAAGAACGTAGCCTCATGGGCAGTGTAGTCCGTGCTGCAGGGAGAATGGACCGCCATACCCGTTATGTGTCTGTGAGCGAGGGAGGGAGAGAAAGGAGAGTGGAAAAGTACGAGTTGTCATCGAGCAGAAACAGGAGCTGGAAGCATGTAAATATAATAATAACCACTGCATCCAAGAAGAGTGCCTGACGAGCCCAGCTGTAAGTAAGCTATTAAGACTCGACTGTACACCATGTTTGTGTTTTCCTCCGAAACAATAAGTTCCGTTGAAGCAGCCTTTCAACGCCTCTCTCTGTCTCTCGCTAGCAAAGTTGATCCAGACAACAAAATAAAGCTAGTTTTCGGCTACGAGCCCGACACGAAACCCGACTATTAGCCAGAGGTCCCTTTACCACAGCTGGGAGCCGCGGACCTGTTTTATATACGCGCGGAATAGTTTTCTGTACGAGATCTCTGCAAAAAGCGCAGCCTGTTACGAAACCAGTTTCACCCCGGTTCTTTTTTATTCCTCGAGGCATCCAGAGACGGCACCGGACTCAGTAGTCATTTCACAAAACCTTTATTCATCTTCAGCTAAGCATGCATCTTCTAGAAGGGAAGACGTGCAAGGCCGGTGTCCCTCTGCAGATCTGCACTCCATTGTCTGTGAAACAGTTTTGTAGAAGCGACCCTACCATAAAACCCCCCATGGTGTCCTGCAAACTCTGTGTCTGTGTGTGCGCGTACCCGTGTGTCTATGTGAGTGCACGTGAGTGACTGTATGCGCGTACCTGTGTGTATGTGTGAGTGCACGTGAGTGAGTGTGCATGTGGGTGTGTGAGTGTAACAGTCAAAGCACTGTGTGTGTGTCTCTGTGTACGTGACTTCCTGCGGGTCATAAAAGTAATCTCCTCACCCGAGCTACACCAAATTCCTCTACACAACATAGAAAACAGAGTTAACATATTACAAACACTGAGACCCCCACTCTGCATCCACTGGCCATTGGCCTCTCGTTGTCTTACATTTACATTTAAGGTGGAGAGTCTCCTGCAAACCTACTTCTAAGTTTATAACAATTATGAGTTTTTATTAAAGGTACAAGCATCAGCAATCCCCACCTGTAGCTTCCTGTCTCCTTTTATGACAGGCAGACCCCCAGTGTCCATAAATTCCTTTCCCTCTAAACAATTACACACACTCTCAGGCCACAGCTAAGCCCAAAATATAACACGCAGACAAATCATTCCTTATTCCTCTCATCTACAGCTGGACCCTCTTATCTAAGCAAATTTAACACATTGTATTCTAATAATTGTTTTCTTGTACTCACAAGCCTTACCCAACGTCAACCTGCTGTTACTCATTTTATATTAATATTTAAACATCTAGTTGCTATTGGTATGGTGAGTAACCCTCAGTAATAGTAATAAATCACACAGCAATAGTACATTCATGTAGTTGTAAAAAAGCATGATAATATATCAAGTAATCCAAAGTATTCAGAATACGTTACTCTCATTGAGTAATGTAACGGAATACGTTACAGAATACATTTTGGGGCATGTAATCTGTAATGGAATACATTTTAAAAGTAACCTTCCCAACACTGTGTATTAGATACGAAAAAAAGGAGAAGGTTTGGAGAAAAGTGATGAAAAACTTCATAGAGAGTACTGAAAACGTTTTGCTATGAAGGTTGGGTGGATTGCTCTTCGTCTCATTGGCTGTTAGAGGCGACTGTTTGTGTTTCACTTCACATGTGGTGTGTGCACCATGAGGATGAGCCCAGGCATCCCCAGAGTTCATGGCCACACTTTGATTGGTGAATGGAAAGCTTAGAGATACACTCAAGGAACGATTTTAAAACAATCATGCTGGATATCTGTACTGATATGGACTGACTAATGTGTTAGGAGTGAAAATTATCAACCAGCATGCTGCTAATGAGACGACAGATGGTGTCCTGGGGGGGTCCCACCAGCGGCCTGCTGGAGGTAATTTTGTAGCTCTCACACCGCTCATCCTCTCCTCCTTGCACAAAGAAGCAGATACCAGTCCCAGTAATGAGTCAAGGACCTTCTACAGCCCCGTCCAGCTCTCCTACAGTAACCATCCATCCCCTTGAGACTCTGCTGAGAGACAGCAAATCTTCTGCCAGCAAGGAGCCATCCTAGAGGAGTTGGTCTACCTGTCCAATCTCTGACCCTAGCCAAATGCAAATTAGTGGAAAAAATAGCCAGAAATATGAGAAGGGAAAATATATGAGTGTCCTCCACCTGTGAGACCATTCCTGTTTTGGGGGTGGTCTCATTGTTACCCCTCTAGCACAGCTGAAACTGATTAACACCCTCCTCTGCTACTTAACTGACCCGATCAATGTCCCAGAAGTTTAAAAGACCTGATGTTATACTCTGATTACAAAGTGTTGCTTTCATTTTTTTGAGCAGTGTGCTTAGTGTACCTCGGCTGGGGCAAAATCCCACCTCCCCACCCCAGAGGAAACCGTGGCCTCAGATTTTGTAAGCACTAATTCTCCTGCCAGCTGCTTCCCACTCGTCTGAAAACCACGATGGGGTTGACATGTTGACATGATGAGAAGCAGGGTTATAACTCTCAAATCACCAAGACGGATACCCTCCTCATGCAGGCTGCTTCTCAAACTCCATTAACATCATAAATGCTGATGCAAAAGTTAATTGTGTTTATTTTGAACGCCTGACCATAACTGCTTAGCAGAGCACAATTACGCATCTTAAGCTTATTTTATTTTCCAGCAACCTTCTGCAATTATCATGTTTCAAGATCCCAACAATGGCTCTGGATGCATGTTAATGAGCAGTGGTCCTCATGGGGATTCACTCCAGGATGGGAGGGATTCATCCCATGAAAAACTCGACTACAGCTCCGAAATCAGGCCGGCTGCTCTGCACGGAGAAGTCTGCAGATCGATTCTGCACAGGCCTGGATCATCTCCGAGGAGCAGAGTATCATCTAATACCATGACTTCATCATATGAAGAGAGCGTGTGTGTGTGTGTGTGTGTGTGTGTGTGTGTGGGTGGATACCACACCGTCTGAGCTCTTGTTTCAGTCGATGTGTCGAGTGGATTTGTGTTTATTTGAGCCTTTAGTCAATACTGCTGTTTGTATGAGTGTGCTTGAGAGATAGTGTGTGTGTGTGTGTGCGTGTGTGTGTGCGTGCTGAGATGAATGAAACCCGGAGACGGTAAACTCACAGAGTCATTACCATCATCAGACACGCTCGCTCTCTGTGTGTGAGCTGGTCAGCCTGGCAGTGCTCACATATTTTCACATGCCGCTTCCTCTCAATATCAGCTGTCACATCCAATCGGAACAGAGACAAAGAGACGAGTGGAGCAAAGATCTGGCGTCTGTGAGATCACACCAACTCAGTTTGAGCCTCACATTCTGTTTTCTGGACCGTTATCGGTTTCTGACAATTAACGTGCATGCTTTTATCTAACATATATGTTTGAGATGACACAAAAATCTGAATTTTTCTCCTGTCGCCATTAAGCTTTCAGTGGCACCCTATCAGCCGAATTATGAACTCTTAGATCTGTTTCTCTTTTGGCTCCTGAACAGTTTACAGAGATTAAAAACATCCTTTCTCTGTAGCTGAAATCAAAGGTCCAGACTGCTCCAGTCTTCATCTTCAAGTCTTCATCATCTGCATCTTAAAATGAAACCTTTTTCTTAAATGCTAACAACTTGAAACCTGTCATCCAGATTTATATAAGTCCTGTTTAAATAACAGTCCAAAACTAGTCGTCAGCATTCTTCCACTTGTTTCCTGCGTGTAAAAAACACTGATGCTAGTATGTTTCGTTTTGCCACAAGTGAAAACCACAACAGCCTCGGCATGAATACACAAATCTCTTAAAGTCCGCTACATGACTGCTCCATTCAGCTTCAATTTAAAACACAACAAAAGGCAAAATCAGTCCTGTTAGTGTCCATAGAGGAGCTCAGATTCATGATCACATCCACGAGGCTTGATCATAGAGTTCGGCTACTGGACACATAGACAGCAAAAAGCTTTATATCCGTTTTCCGTCTGGCTGATCTGCACCTGAAAGTTCGTCTCTCTTCGCATGTGGTCGCTGTTTTAAATGGCTGCCTAGAAGTCTAATTTTGACCACTTGCACATGCCTTTCTGCAATTTCAGAGTAAATAGCTTCATTTTTCAGCATGGCAATGATCCCAAACACGCTGCCAGTGCAGTAAAGCACAGCTGGATAAAAACATTTTTCAGCCTCCCCAGAGGCCAAACTTCAACGTCATTTAAGCAGTGTGGGATCATCCTGACAGAAACCAGGAGAAGAAGAAGCTTGGAAAACGATTCCTAATGAAAAGAAAGCTGCCTCACACCAAATATTGACTTCCAAGCTTGTGAGAACTGTACAAACTCTTGTTTTTGCCTTTTATACTTTATTGCCATGTTTGTTTTTCCATCTATACAAATAGTGCTGTACCACCAGGCTGTATGAAGACTTCTACTTGTGGTTTAACTGACCATCAGAGTTAACTGTATTAACATCAATCTTCCCGTTTTGCGACTTCCAGACTAAATGTCAGCTGATATGCAGATGATGCTCAGATGTATGTTCCTATCCTACCAGCAGAGCCTGATCATTAAGGGCAGGGGTCATCAGAGGGGCAGGGATAGCTCAGTAGATAGTGTGTTCGAATTCACTGAACGGCTACCCTAAGGTCCCCCTGAGCAGGGTACCATCCCTACACACTTCTCCCCGGGTGCCCAATGGCTGAGAGGAATTTCCCCATGGGGATCAATAAAGTATACATACATACATTAACTCAAACTTTATTGATAATGAAACCTACAGTTTCCCTCAGCTGCATCAAACCTGCTCTTTAAAAATACAATTAATTTTACAGGAAAAGTTTCCAGGTTGTGAAGCCAGAGGATCTCCAGGAAAACATCAGCCTTCAGCTGCCGAAAAGGAGAGCGGAGCCATGACTTCCATAAGCTGATGGAGGCTTTAGAAATCTTTATTAGTCCAGAATCAGAGCTACTTAAAAAAATCCCCCTCAGCTGTCCATCCACACTCGACAGATCACAGAGCAGAGTGCATATGTGCAATAACGAGGCTGCAGTAAGTACGAGCACGATTGCTGATTATGGTTACAGCAGCGTCCTTGTGTTTCAGAGCTGCTTCGTTTGAACAGCATTTCTTATTTCTGCATTGTATTTCACATATGTGGTAATTTGTAATTTTCTAAACTACTCTGCAGCTCGCATGTACAAACAGAGCTGTTAACATTCTCTGAATGATTAGGATCAGCCTCGTGAGTCTCAGGGCACCTCTAAGAACCTGTGTTTTCTACCAGCGCTGTGTGTATTGGTATTCTGAGGACATCGCATGGACCACGAGCACACACATACCAAATACGTCTAAAGTGTGAGGTCATAAATTACCTGTACAGAGTGAGTGAGTGAGTGAGTGAGTGTGTGTGTGTGTGTGTGTGTGTGTATCATCACAGGCTGCAGCAGAGGGAGATAAAGACACGCTTCACAGTCTAGAGGACATCTCACCTCGTGTGAGTGTGTGTGATTGTTGAGTGATTGGTGTCAGGTCAGTTCCTTCAGTCTCACACACAAACACACACACAAAGAGTTGTCATGGTAACACAGTTTGCAGCAGCAGGCTGACAGACAGACGGACGGCATGCTAACAGGCGGTCATCCTGTCTGACTGTCGCTCTGATGAACACCGAGTCTGTTTTCTACCAGCTGTCTGACTCTCAACGCCTCCGCCGCCTTGCTGCTCCTCTGCCTGCTGCTTTGTTTTTAGCTTACATGCTAATACAGTTGCCTTGATGGTAATCTCTAAGAAGCCAATGAAAGTGGACACGTGTAAACACTCTGGTGTAAACCTCTTTACAAACATTTTCTCCAGCCTCTGAGATATTTTTCCAGATTCTACATTTTGAATTTTCATTCAGAAATATTTAGCTCTGTCGCCTCACAGCATAAAGCTTCTGGGTTCAAATCCAGCCTACAGCCTTTGGAGTATGCATGTTATTCCCACAAAGGGTTTCCTCCCACAGTCCAAAGATACGCATGGGGTTAGGCTGACTGCCATGGGAGTGAATGTGAGCACAAACAGCCGCCCTGCAATAGACTGACAGTCTGACACAGGTGCTCCTTACCCCTCACCCTATGACAGCTGGGTAGGCTCTAGCCACCCCACAACTCTGAATCACATGGGTGAAAGAAAATGGATAGATGGATGAATGCTTTTAAGAAACACAGGCATAATAATTAGCTGGACCAGTACAGTACAGTTACTCCACAATGCAGTGGTCATACATTTAACTTTGCTGTTGCTGGAAATATAAAGGCTAAACCCGATTTATCTTACCGCTGACCTCGAGCTTTGAACATTTCCCCGGTATTACTATAAATATCGTAGCCTCTGAAATGAGGCTGCACCTGAATAACTGGCAGCATCATTCCGAAACAATGGGATGATCCGATTGTCAAATAGACAAGGTCTGCAGCTGACGAAACGGGACTGGAAACAAACTTCAAAACATGCACAGATGCAAAGCAGCTACACAAACATAAAAAGAAAACGTCATGAAAATGACCACAAAAAGAAAACCAGTGATTTCTAAAAGAAGGAAGTAACTTCCCTCTCCACCTCTGAAGGAGTGCAGGGCCATTTTCTTATGTTTACACCTGCTCCCAAGGGCCATTAGTTTCATAACCCATCCACTCTCCACGATAAGTTTCCTGTCTATACGTTAGGGTGAGTGGCTTCCTGTCTGTATGATAATAGTTTCCTGTCTATGAGAGCTCTGATGTTGATCAGTTGTCTCATGCAGAGGTCATACAGTAACATTTCCTCCTCAACTGTTCCCACCCTGGTCTGCATCCACTCCTGGCCTTCTGGGAGGAGAAAATAAAAAACCTTCCCCATGTTTATGCATTCCTCCCTGTCATTATATGACATGTGACTTCATAGCGCCTCATTAGCCTGCAGTCACTGCATTAGAAACACCTGCTGTCATGGGGCAGGCCTGCAGGCCCCAGCATCCACCTCTTAAGCTCACAGCAAGGAGATCGGCCACATAAATCTGGGAAGTCATCATGGATGGGAGACTTCACCGTCAGCGGCGGTGATCAATCTGAACCAAGATG
This sequence comes from Aulonocara stuartgranti, assembly GCF_965226115.1. Lineage (NCBI taxonomy): Eukaryota > Metazoa > Chordata > Actinopteri > Cichliformes > Cichlidae > Aulonocara > Aulonocara stuartgranti. The sequence goes on along the minus strand of NC_138940.1, from coordinate 11,229,448 downwards.
CAAAGCAAAGCCACTCACATGATCACTACACCTGATGTTTTCACAGTTTAACTTTCTGTTCTCGCAAATCTACAGCTTGACTAGTAAATTAAATCACATGTGTATAATGGTTCGTTACCTTTGGTGCACTTGTTTGGTTTTTGTTGTAGCAAAGTTGTCAACTCCGGGTTTTTGATCATGAGCCTAATTAGCTCAACAGCTCATTTTATGCTCAGAATGAGAAGATTCCTGTGGAGCAGTTGCCTCGAAACCTGCAATCTTCTTTCAATTTTCATCCCGTTTTCAAGAGGAGAAGGAGTTTTTATGTTTTTGCACTGCAACAAACTACCTTTATGTAAGTATTATTGATGCTAGAAACAGAAGCAGGTGTATGCCATGCAGCATTTTGCACATGAAAGCCGCACAGCTTGCACTTAACCCAAATATAACTTCTAAAGTGGTTGAATTTATCTTCTAAACAGAGGATATAACGCTCTCTTAACTACTAAAATCCTCAATCTGGGGGATTTAACCCTTTAAGAACTACCATAGAACCAAGTCTGCCAGAGATTACTTTCTATTTTTACATGCTATAGTGCCATTTTTGGGAGCATTACATCAATACAACTGTTATAGCCCATATTTTAATAATATGTATGCATTAAGTCCATAGTAACTACATTAATTGCAAAAAGGTACAATAAAGTACAAAAAAATTGAAAATTGTTTTGTTTTGTTTTTTTACATATATTTCTACTTGGAGAAATTTAAGACACTTTAAATACAAAAAAGTTGCAAAAAATAGTTTACAACAACAGGAAATTTATTTTGAGTGTCTTCATAGTTTTATTTTTGAGGTACACCAATTTTTTACAGACTGCAGGAAGAGCGAAAAAACAATCCTATGATGCAAATTTGCAAAGAAAACAGCATGTGCATCAAAACAAACTATTTCCAGCAGTGCAATTTGAGTTCTAAGCATCCCAGAAACTATTCAGAAAAGCATAAAGTCAAACATGACTTATAAAAACACCAGTATAGGCTTTTAAGTCCTACAAATAAAAAACACAATTTTCCACGAAAATGACGTCACTTCCGGTTTCGGGCAGGTAATGGCGGACATGCAATCGTTTGCGCTGATGTCGGTTTCAATGTGAGAAGTGTTACAAACAGGAGATCGGATCGGCAAAGCGTGTTTCTGGAATATTATGTTTTTGTTCCTGCAAGCGCTTTTTATGCAATTTTTGCAAAGCTATATGTGGAAGGAAACCGTGACCGAGGACAAGCTGATGGCATAAGATGTAAGTACAAGTCCTCCGGTTTCATATGCAGAAAAAAATTATTGCGCTAGCTTACGTGGTTCCGGTTCTACAGGGATTTAAAAATAGTTACGCAAAACGGAGCGTGCTGCTCCGACCGGCTTTAAAGGGTTAAAGGAGCACAAAGCTGTAATTACAGCATTTGGCCAAAGAGGTCGCTGTTGACATTGCTGTGCAAAAGTTGCACGATGTGACCTTAAGCAAGTTCAGTGAAACAGAAAGAGGTTGTTCAATAAATCTAAGAAATGAAAACACATGCCACTGTGTAACTGGAAGTACTTATTGTTTATGACTTGCAGGAAGGACGATTCCGATTCTGATAAATTTAAAAAAAAAAAATCCTGAGAAAACTTGTGTCCTTGTTTAAACAATCTGAACGTCAAACAGCAGAGCAGTAATACTCCATTAGTACTGCATCCGCCCTGATGGATTTACTCTGCAGCCAAGCAAATGCCATTAAGACGCTTAGCCAAGCTCATAAACATGGTCCTCTAAGCTTTAATGTTAGACTGTTAAATCAACAGCAGACAGAGGCAGCGTGCAGCAGCGGGACAAAGGTTCACTTCTGCCCGAGTTCCCCCGGATACAAAAAAAGTTCATATCTTACATGAAATTACAGAGCAGCTAAAAGAAGCCCTGAGGTGACCAATAAGAGCCAATTAAAGATTACACGGACCAATCAGAGAGAGAGAGTTAAACCCTCGTTAAACAGTCATACTTTCATGATATAAAACAGATTATAATACACTATTACACTCATAATGTTCCACCAGACACCCAATCAAAGCTTGAAGCAGGTTAATTACTCTGCCAGGGCAGTTTGATATCACACTGTTACATTGTGTTTATTTCACTCTGTCAGTTCATGTCAGCTCATTTTTATTTCTACAGCACCGATTCACAGTCGCAGTAATAAACATTTATAAACAAAGTACAAAGTAAGGTGATGATACTACAACACGACATGGCAACACGGTCCCCAGTGAACAAACACTTGGCAACGGTAGGAAGGAAGAACTCCCTTTTAACAGGAAGAAACCTTCAGCAGAGCCAGGTTCAGGGCGGGGCGGGACCATCTGCAGCATCCGGTTTGGGTGTGACGGGAAAGAGAGGGCAAAAAAACAGAACAAAGTTAAGGACATGCAGCACAAACACAGGATGCTTGGTGCATCATGGGAAATCCCCGCAGCTAAACCTAAAGCTTTATCCACCTGGTCCAGCTCTAACTATAATGTTACGAGACAGGAAATTTTGAAGCCTGAAGAGTGTGTGTCTGCTGAACCCAAGCTGGGAGCTGGCTTCGCTGCTGCACGCTCTGTGCTCTGAATATTTGCACTTGCATGAGTATACAACATGTTCAGACAAAGTCAAATGAAGCTCTTTTATTTTCTAAAGTGCAAACGCTGCAAAGAGCGCCGCGGTGAACTCTGAAGTTAATACAGTCAGTAAATAATTCATGTCAGCAGATGCACTCGGCGACGGTTTGAAAGATGCTTTCAAAATATCAGAAAGTCAGCACTCAGTATGCTAATGTTTCTTTTAATTGATGTTAACATACGATGAATGTAATGCACAGAGTGACATGTATTCTTAAAGCCACATTATTCCAAGCTAATACGTAAATTAGTTTACTGTAAAACTTCATAAGTTGTCTTTATGAAATGAAAAATGCATCAAATAAACTAACTGCTCTCATCTTATAAGAGCTTTTATTTTTTAGTATCTCGATATAATCGCATTAACTTTACGGTAAAAGTAAAAGAATTTTACTAGAGTTTGATAGTAAATAAGCTGAGATAGAAGTCTAAGAGTTTGTTGTTTCTGTGCCTCGTACAGCGCACAGGAACACTGGGCAGGAGTCATTAATCGCCGCAGGAGTCTCAGTCACGGCGCCTTGTTAACAACTTAACCTTTAAACAGTCCTTTGGCCACAAACGCTGAGATGAAACAATTATGAGAACACACTAAGTTTAGGATTTCAAGGTAAACATTAACGGTCCGGTTAGTCTTTGCAACTTGCATAGCAAAGGCTCTTAGAAAAATCAAGTATTAATTATTCAGCAAAATGAGTGTGCACAGCTTTACTTGTCAGCGTGCAGGTACAAAGTACAGCCAACTCAAACCTCGCCACACCAAAAAAAGAAAGAGTTAAAGTGCAGAATTTTGATGACGTAGGGATGTTGTCCGCATTTACAGAGAGAGGTTATTCCATGAAAAACCAGTGAGCGCCTGACGAATGTTAACGTCTGAGGTCTAAGTCGTGACCAGTGACGACCTCAACCCCAACTTTAACTCTAGGCATTCAAAATATGGAATTTTTGGTATTATGAAACTATTTTCTCAGGTTTTAAGAATCAGGGAACAAGAAAAACTCAAACACCAAAAACTAAAAAGTGTGGCCTCGCAAGCCTAGAGTCTGATCAGCGACCGCATGCGGGAGTGAAACTGTGAAACATTCAACAGTTGCCTTCAAAGTAAAAGTTGCGCCTTTTTGTAATGTCTTGGTTTCAGCAGTAATGCAGAACTTTGGAAATGAATGTTTTCCGAACGTTTTCCATGCAAAGCACCGGAGATTGCTGCAACCTGCTGGTGACCAACGCACTCACCGGGAGGTTTTTTAATGCTTCACTGTAATCAGTTTCACACTGACTGGCAACAACCTCCCCCAACTGTGCCAACCAGTTGTGGAGTATGCACTTTGACCCAGTGACCGGAGGTTACCAGGGGGACAGCCGGTCTCTCAGCCTGAATGACAAAGGTTATCATCTATAATGAAAACATTTTTGACCCACAAGGAATCTTGACTATAGGATGATCCTGTAGGATCAATGTAGGAAAAAAGAAGTTCTTTCATATTTTCTAACGTTTCTTTGAGGAGCTCCCGATCTCATGTCACGATATGAGCAATAAAAGATCACACACACACAACTTTCCAATACTCGTGCTCACAGCCGGCTTTATGCAAAAATCACACAAAACAAAAACCAGATTTAGTCTTGAGATTGTAAATCTTTGAGTGGGAATAAAAATTCTCAGTTTTTCCTTTTTAAATAAAGTTTAAATGTATTCTCCAGCTGTGGCGGTTTCATGTGAACATGAAGTCAAGAGGACTCAAATGTGTACATGAGGGGGCATTTAGGGGGCCGGTGCCAAAGTCCTGTGAGCTCGTCCTGATCTACATTTTATATGTCCTTCATTTACTGTGTAGCTTCTTCTGTTGTCATAAATGTGGAAAGAGAGAGATGGAGGGAGATAAGCTGTCAGCAGAGAGCCAGTTAGGGTCAAAGGCCACAGATTGTGGTTTGTTGACACTCTAAAGCACTTGACCTGACCTAGTAGTCAGGTGGTCGACGTGCTGCGGTTCCCACTGTGATGCTTTCAGACCGTCCTCGTCCCATCAGCAGACGTTTAGTTCACAAATTATTCATCACATTCTAATTAGTATTAAATACAGAAACTCTAATTAAACACCTTCCCAGTAAGAGCGCAGACGCTGTGCTTCCTAGATGAGTTATTAACACTGGGCCCAGCATAACCTCTGGAGCAGTTATAATGTAACCAGGCCTGGATCAACCGGAGGATTTTAAACTGTTAACACATCAGTGAGTAAAATCATTTGCAGCATGAGCAGCCTCTGCACTGCAGATCACTTCACAAAATATCATTTTTTTAATGTTAATATTGTGATTTTAAAATGTTAATGTTATCTAATTGAGTCAAAATTAAACTAGGTTTAAATATGAAAACCTCCGGCTTCCTCCCACAGTCCAAACACATGCAGTCAGTGGACAGGGGTGGGGAACTCCTCAAGGGCCGGTGTCCTGCAGGTTTTAGATCTCACCCCTGGGTCAACACACCTGAATCAAATGATTAGTTCGTTACCAGGCCTTCAAGACATGTTGAGGAGGTCATTTGGCCATTTAAACCAGCTGTGTTGGATCAAAGACGCATCTAAAACCTGCAGGACCCCGGCCCTCGAGGTCTGGAGTTCCCCACCCCTGGGTTGGCCTAACTGGTGATTGAATTGTCTATAGGTGTAAACAGTTGTCTGTCTCTCCGTGACAGACTGGGTGTACCCCGCCTCTCGCCCTATGACAGCTGGGATAACCCCTAACCCTCCAACTTCCTCCTGCTAATTTATTTATATTAGCCTCAGCAGGTAGCCCATCATCATCTGCCAACGAGTCCGACGGCACCACCCCTCCAAACATCGCTGCCTTTTTATGTACAAAGTTAAAGCGCAGCAGTAAGTGTTGGTTTCTCACTCAGCTAAACCTCGTGAATCCTCTTCTTCACATTTGGTTGTTAAACAGCTGAGAGGACAGCCACTCTGATCATCTTATGGGAACTCAACGAGTTTGACCTCTCAGTCTGTTTGATGTTGGAAACTGAAGGAGCGTTTGGACCTGGAAACTTGCAGAGATCTCAGACTTGACATGCCGGTTGTCCTCATTAAACAAATGATGACTGACTCTAAAACGTTCCTCTTAACAGGGGGAGGATTGAGTTACACTCAATGTTTTATTCAGTGTTTTTTCCAGTGGTGGATGTGTGCAGACATCGCTTCATCGCTGAGGCTGTGATAAGGGTGAGAGGACTGTCACAATATTAAAGCCAATCAAAGCAGCAGCATTTACAAAGGACCCATCATTGTAAACATGAACTGTTTCAGGTAACGCAGGTAATGAGTCTACCTGACGGTCCTCACAGACAGTTCAGTAACAAACTCATATCCCTGCTGCAGCAGTGAAAGGGACAAAAGACACAAATCCTTTGGTCATTTATGGTCTAATCATTAAATATTTTACATTTTTACAATTAAAACTAACTGCTTTAAATATCGAGGCATCGCGAGCAGCAGGCTATTGAATTTCAAGTTGACACCGACTTTGGTTGAATAAAGCGTGCAAGGAGAAATTAGTGCGTCACAAATGTATTGGTCATACATGTCCAATAAAGAAACCTGGAGTTATCAAATAAAACAGCTCCGACCTTCAGAGCTTCAGTGTAAGTCTCATGTTGAGTAATACTCATTAGTTTGCAGCCTTTGACTGAAAACGCTGCTTTGTTTGTATCTGAAAAGCTCAGCTCAAAGACACATTTGTCCAGTTTTTCCCCGTTTTTAGGGATTTTTCCTCGTCTGAATGGAAGCAAAGAAGATGTTTTCTATAACCAAAAATACACTGACTTGATTTGATGGGCATTTAATGGGTATTTTACTTTAACAAGCGTTTTCTGTTTACTGGAGCCGAACAGGCCAGAAATTTTCCACCTTGAATTTCTGCTTGTGGATTTTTCCAGAAAAGGTAAACAGACCTTACCCTCTGTGTGTTTGCCTGTCTTTGTGAGAACCAGTTTGGGGTCAGCTCTCCTATCTGGAGTCACTGAACTGGACCTCTGGACCGTGTTTGTGCAGCGGCCCCCAACCTTTTTTGCGGCGCAGACCGGTTTAATATCAGACAATATTTTCACAGCCATTAAGGTGTCATGGATAAATAAAACAAAATAAAATGATACGACCAAGACAAAAAAGCTGTAAATATAATAATAAATGCAAATTAACTGTTTAACTGTGTAACTTTATTAACACTGAGAGTAACGTCCTCCTCTCTGCCGCTTAATGCTGTCTGGTTGCTATGGTAACATGTAAATATTTATTTCAAAATAAGACACACAACTACAACACGGGAAACGACCCAGGGAAACCCAGTTAATGATAACAACCCTGAAAACCATCAATTTCACACCCGAGTCTCAACTCTCCCGGCCCGGTGCCGAACGACTCAAGGACCGGCCTGGAGGTTGGGGACCGATGTTTTAGAGCATTTTTAATAATCTGACCAATAACACAGCTGCTGTGACATCAATTATAGTTACAGGAAGTCCTCAGCTTAAGCAAGTGAAACACTAGGATGTTACTCATTAGCAGATATCTGTATCTGTGTGATGCTCCCACACAGGCCGTGGATGCAAACTGATAATTAAGCTAGCTGATAACTTAGCGCTCCACCTTCAGGTGCAAATATATGCAATCCCTGAATAAATGTGGAGACTTCAAAACGCAAAGCTCAAATCTAAAGTTGAATGCTTGAATGCATCTTTTATATACAGTCTATGTATGCAAAGGTCAACCTGTGGCCAGGAAAAACTGGCCGCAGAGATCAAACTAAAGCTGGTTTTTTTCTAGAAGTTACTCGACAAAGCAGCTCGGGTTATATCTCACACACAAAGGTCTTTAACCCGCTAGCTCCTGACTACAAAGTCTGTGTTCAACAATGTCCAGCTGCACCAGCGTGAGAATAGCACAACAATTATCTGGTGAGTAGGTGTCCTGTGTCCTGCCTCCTGCACGCTCTGTTTAGAGTACTTCCATCAGTTAAATTCAGCCAGCGTTACAGAAGAGAGTTTCCATGTGACAATAACGAGTGCTATAATGATGTAAAATGAGCACAAAGAGACAGAAAATCCTAAAAAGTCATTAAATAAAAACGGTTTTGTATGGCAAAGAAGGACCACCCTGTACGGCAGGTTTAAGGTCGAGGTAAGAGGATGTCAGCGACGGCCCTGTGTGTGTGTGTGTTTGCCTGATGGCCTTCAGGGTCAGCGAGTGGACTTTAAACTGAGCGATCTGTTGTCACACACAAACTCATTCAGCTCAAGTATCACTTCTCCTTAAACAAGGCAGCAGTGTGTCTCTTCTGGCAGTGTGTGCATGTGTGTGCGCGTACGTGCGTGCATGTGTGCGCGCCCTCTGTAACATCTCACTTCGTTCTAGCGCTCTCACACGTTACAGACAAACATGTGCGAGAGCAGCAGCAGCAGCCATGAGTATCTGAGCTGATGTTTTACATCTGCAAACACGGCTCCGGTCTGCTGTCATGGATCAGAGAGGTGGCACTCAAATAAAAACGCGGTTTCATCGGTTTCCCTTTGTGCAGTTTTAAGAGTCAAGTATCGCATTCATGAATCTGAGAGTATCTACGACCTTGTTTCCTCTGACACATCAAGGGCTGAAAGGTAAGCACTACAAGCATCTGGCTGAGAACAAGAGGTCGTTGGAGCAGATGGAGGTCATAAAAACCACTTGAACCTTTAAGCAGAGACCTCACATACATGTATATATGTATTTTTATTTTACATTTATATATTAAAGACCATATTAAAGTGTCTGTTTTCCGAGCCCTACACTTTACTGCCTGAAGTCTGGTTAAGGAGATAAAGCACCCCTTTGGTAAACACCGAACCACCTCATCTTCTTGGGGACTGGAAGGTAGGGCTGCCACGATTTGTCGACTAGTCACGATTACGTCGACTATCAAAATCGTCGACGACTGATTTAATAGTCGACGTGTCGTTTGAAGCTTTGTAAGATCGCAAAAGGAATAATAGCAGGATTTAAGAGTGTAATAACGGACTGAAACAGAAGATGGCAGCACAGCATGTACAAGGATTCCAGCTGCCGTTAAACCCCGAAGAAGAAGAAGCAGCTGTGTCCCAGAATTCATAGCGCGGCCCAGCTTAGTTTCCAACAATGGCGGTAGCTAGTTAGTTTTAATATTACTCTTATTATTCTTTCTGGGTCACAAAATAAACGTTTAACATATTTTCAGGCGAGAATGTAGCTGTGTAAACCTCAAATATCGGCTCAGTTTTCGGAGACGTCTGTTACCCACTAGCTCGATAGCTAGCCGGGGGCTAGGTCACTAGCGCCGTGAGAACACCGGACTCCCGGCAAATTGTTTTCAAACCCACCGCCGTCTTTCGCGACTCAGGTTAAATATATATGAGTCACTTAGATAAATTAAAAATGTCGTTGTTTGGCCTTTTTTTTTTTTTTTTTTTTAGTATTTTATTTGTTCCTGAGTAAATCGGTTTGGCTGAGATTAAAGTTATAGTTTTTACACAGCTGAATAAACGTCAAGCAGACAGCTGATTATCAGAAGTGTGAGATGCTGGAGAATATACCCCGGTGTCCTGTTATATTTTAGATAGCAAGGAGTTTATTAAACTTTACCGAAACAATCTGCAAATTTCATTAAAATTGAATAAACTATCATCTTGTCTTTATTTTTAGTTAGCACCTTAAAAGCTTAAAGCTGTAAGCTAATGATAGTTATATAAGCTGTAGTTTTACGTCCAGTGGATGATGATCTGATTAGTCGACTAATCGCAAAAATAATCGGTGACTAGTCGACTATCAAAATAATCGTTTGTGGCAGCCCTACTGGAAGGCATTCCCAACAACATCCTACAGACCCATGTCTAAATTACCATTTCTTGTACAAATATTTTCAAGCAATTTCAGTCATTTTTAAGTTCAATCAACTCAGAGTCATTGCCAAGGTAAAGCCTTAGCTCTTGCAGAAGGACCTGGAAAAAGTTCTTCATGCTTTTATCTGGACCACTCTAACTCCCTAAACTTTGGTATTGAACAATCATCTTGACAACGCTAACAGTTAGTCCACAATGTGGTAGCTGTGCTATATAAAAAAAACTTTGCTGACCTTTGCAGAGTGAGAAAATCCTTCAACTTAGTGGCATTAACTTCCACTGCTTTGCATCTGCATGCAAACTACCCCAAGACAAATGACAGTATCATCTGCAAAGTAAACAAAGATCACCATCACTTTCACTGCACATTACATAAGAGTTCAAAATGGAAGGACACAAAGTGACTCTGCTAAAGTCCAACAACTGCAGGAAAATAAGACTGACTTATTTGCTTGTAATGCAAACTAAGTTCTTCCTGGACAACTCCAGGTCCACAAATTAACGTAACCCTCGAGTACACTGGGAACAAGAACAGGAAGACTTCCACCAACATTATTGAGACATTACACGACAGCCAGGACATCCATGCACTCATTATTCGACTGTTACCAAGGTTAGCCTTCACAGATAAATTATACAGAGATTTAATTGGTCAGATAGAGAGCCAAAGACCAAACATGGTGCTCACAAACATTTTCAGCTAAAGTTGATGTTTATTTCTCAGAAAGTTCACCTTTAATCCAACTAAAGTGTTGCAGGTGTAATCTATGTTCAAAGCAGAAGCTTCAATTTAGTGTATAAATGTGCAGTGGACTGTAAAGCTTTACTCACTAATTCAGCTTAGTTCAATTCAGTTTTATTTATATTGCACCAAATCTCAAGGTGCTTTACATTGTAAGGTAGACGCTACAATGATACAGAGAAATCCCAACAACCAGACAACTCCCAGTGAGCAAGCACTTGGCGACAGTGGAAGAAAAACTTCCTTTTAACAGGAAGAAACCAGTGAAAAAGTGAGTGAAGAAGAAACACTCAGTGCATCGTGGGAAGCCCCCAGCAGCCTAGGCTGACTGCAGCGTAACTAAGGGCGGATTCAGGGTCACCAGGGTCAGCTTTAACTATATGCTTTAACAAAAACTGCTTTTTATTTGTAAATGCTGTTTATTCCAGAGCAGTTTACTTCACAACCACGCCTACATTTGGCTCCCCCCTCAGTGTTTATTCAGGAGCTACTGCCTCTTGAGACTTGACCTGTTCCCAAAGACTCGAGGCCTGACTTCTGTAACAGTTACACTTGAACTTTACTTGGAAACCCTCTGCAGATCCAAGAATTCAATACAGCCCCTAAACTCTAACACTAGCTGATGCTAACAACATTTCCTGTAAAGCTCCACATTCACTGTGTGTCTGTTTTCACCCTAATAGGATCAGCCCGGCCTGAGAATAAAAACACTGACCGCAGAATCCAACACGGACATCTTAGTATCCCAGTGAGGGCTCCCACTGGCAAAACACAGCACATTCTCTGACTCTGACTTTATCCGAGTCGGAATGTGAACATTAAAAACAAAAGCGAGGCCAAACTCTGAAACACGCTATTAGAGAGCCGAGGACTGAGCGGAAACATCCTCCGGCTCAACATGCTACCCTCAGAAAGTCCTCGCAGAGGCAGGCCTCCCCGGCTCACACACACTCTGTTCCCATCCCCACTTTGGGCACGCTGACTGGAAACTTTCCCATCTCTTTGAAATGTGTGTGGAGGGGTTGAAGTCCAACAGGGGGAAACGAGAGCTTTTGTTACCGTGGGAACAGACGCTTGACAGACAGGGTGCTCAACTGTTGACGTGGTAACGAGATTCTTATCTCTGTGAACCAATCAGCTTCTTCCCAGGGGAGCCTGCATGTCCTAGGACATTATATATAGGTCACAGGTTCGATCCCTGCACAGTACTTAAGGTTTTTCTGAATAAGACGCTCAGGAGTTAATTTATGTGGTTTTCTGCTTCAAATAAATCCTATAAAAGGTTCTAAACAGGTAAAAGGTTTTCTTTAAGTTTTAGGAAGGACCTTTAAGGTGTGGAAATTGCTTGGTACTTCCTTCAGAAGTCTCAGAGAGTTTTAAAAAAAAGTCTTAGTAAGGGTCAATTCTTGTCCTGGAATTTTAAAAGATATAAAAGATGTTGTCTGGGGGGGGATCCAGGTATCCTATAAAAGGCTCTATGAAGGTTTGTGGTGGTCATGGTGTGTGTGGAGGGGGTGTTCCCTCAGGAGTCTTTTCAAACAGTCCAATCAAACAAGTCCTAATAACCTTTAAGAAGATTACAGAACTCTTAAAGTAAAAAACAGAGCTCCCTTTTCTTAAATAGTATTGTAGCTTTCCTCTTCTTCTTTGTTCAGTTTTTTTTTTTTTTTGGGGGGGGGGGGGTTAATGCTTCAGTGGTTTCAGTGGGTCGATCCTTGGGGCAGTCATTTAAGGACCCTCAGAGGCTATGATCAGTCCCAGTCTCACCAGTGATATTTAAAAAGGTTACAACACTCTCTCTAGGGAGGTAAACGGCTATTTCAATCTCTGATAAAGGCTTCTGGTGATGTTTATTTAAAGATATAATACAGGAGGGGCATTCTTGTAGGTTTGATTAGTCCTTGCTTTGATTTTGGATTTTTAGGGCAGCATTCCCTTTGAGCATCTCAGAGATACAGAAAAATGTCCTAATGAGGGACAATCCTTGTCCGTGAATTAGTAAAGATGCTTTTTAGGAGAGTCTAGGTGTCCAAGAAATCTTCTGGTTGACTTTCAAAATTTTGTTTTGGGGTTTTTTTGTAGCCCTTTGATGGATTGTTTTTTTTTTTTTCTTAAGGAGTCTTTAAGAAATAAACAATTCAAAGAGGTTCCATCATTATCAGGAAGGTTAGAGGCCTATTACAGGAAGTAGAAGATTGTGTTTATGTCTCATAGTAATACAACATGTCCTAATAAGAAGTTTTCAGAAGGATCAAAAGTTCCCATGAATGAGTAACTGTTCTTGTACAGTTTTGAAATAATACTTAAATACTTTCCTCAGCTTTCCAATGGGACAATTCTTAAAGGGAGTTTCAACAATCCTTTAAAAAGGACCGTCCTTTTAAAAATGGTTTCTAAATAGTTTATGAAGCCCTTACCTGCAGATATGTGACTAGACTAAAGCACCAAATCTAGAAAAGGTGAACTGGCAGACTCAGACTGGGCAACGTGAGCAAGAAGGATAAATAATGGTCCCCTGATGTAACCTCTTCGGTCTTTGACGACACTGACTGGTTATCAGTGACCGTGTTTGGTCTGTCAGAGTGAATCATCCGATCAAACAGCAGCTCACTGCCAGCAGGGTAATTCTGATTAATATACAGCAGCCATGTTGGCTCACATCCCCACCCCTGGATCTAATCTGATTTAACTGAACTTAATTTGAGTGTAATAAGGGAATTATGTTATGATTAGGGGCTTTATTTCCCAAATCAGTGTACCAGAGAAACACACTGTGGGAACAGCACCTTCATTTGACATACTGTGTAAAATGACAGTAATTTATGAATAAATTCTAACGGTGTAAACCTGCATCAGTACTTTGCTGACAATGATCCAACCTTAAAAGTAGAGTGATGGGGTTTTTTTTAACAGAAACTCATGTGATGGACACAGGATGGAGTTTTTTTTTTTCAGAATTGGTTTGTAAAAATGGTCCAACTTCAGTGATGTGGAACTGGTTTGGCTTTCATCCGTCAGAAACACACCAAAGCACAATTTTTGGTAGAGCATGCAAGTGGGCCGTTGATATTACCGTGTTTTTCAGGAAATAAGTCGGTTTTAAAATCCTTTGATTTTCTGAAAAGTCGACAGTGCCCCTTATAATCCGGTGCGCCTTATGTATGAATTCTGGTTGTGCTTACTGATCTCGAACTGATTTTATGTAATACACGGCGCTCGAAAATCTGTCAAAAAATGTTTTAGTACGACTTTGCTAAGCTACGAACCTGCACCGCTTGATGGATTGTCTGAGCATTACGGCTACCGTAGTCAGGAGCCTCGTGGAGTAATATGTACTGTGCTTCAACATAATATCACTGTATTGTGTGTGCAGAACCTCTTTTTAAGTTGTGTGGATATTATACATGGTTATGCTCAGGATATCTCAGCCCATTTCCACTGGAAATGCCTCTTGGTTAAACTGTCAGCAAGGAATTTGCATTAAAAAAAACAGGTGCTTGTTTAAGTGAAAATACATTGATGGGTTTTGGGGGGTTTTTTTGCACTAATAAAGTTGTGGAGTTGTAAATTATTTTGTCTCGCGCCAATGATACCGTGAGTTATATCGTTCTTGCAAATTTCCAAATATATATCGTGATAAATATTTTTGGCCACATTGCCCTGCCCTACTCTGGCAACAAATTTCAATCATAAAGTCGCAATAATTTTGGTCATTTTTCTATTTGAGACTGTAGTTCAGGGATATTAGCCTAAAAAGTCCTCTAAATACAAATACCAATAAATTACCAGCTTGTTTGGTGAAATTAGCTAATTTTAGCCAACACTAGCTAAATCTTCTCTCTATTGTTTCTGGCTAAACTTAATAAAACTGAGGTCCACATCAGTGGGGCAATGACTTCATGGAGGGACAGGGTGGCTTTGGGGATCAAATCCAAATCAGAGTTCTTTTCACTAATGTTAGCCCGGTGGCTATCCTACAAGTTATCCGTACAATAACACCTACAGCCAATTCAGAATTAGTTAACCAGTTAACCTAACACATCAGTGATTGGACCAACTAGAAGCTGTGTAACTTTGAGCAAAACACTGTTTCGACTGTTAAAGGTCAGCCAGTTCTTATAAGCTTTATTTGCTAGCTAACATTATTTTAACTGAGTTAAAATGCTAGTTGGCTTTAGCTTTCCAAATTACAAAATGGCAGCTGAGGTGATTCTAAATGATATCTTATGCTAAAACGATATTGATGACAATACAGAACAATAACTAACAACTTGTTTTTTTTACAATAACAGCCAACAGTAATGCAGGACAAAGGCAATTAATTTCAGATGTTTTGTGTTTCGATTTGCAGGCATAAAATAGACATAATCAAGTGTTTGTTTCCATGAAAGCAAAAACAGGATTTGTAAAAATGTTAACTATTAAACCTAACACTAAACCTGCCTTACAGGCAGCTGGGTGCTCTTTGTGTAGCTGCCCAGGTGGAAAAGTGAAATCTTAAGAGCCAGTTTGGGTCTATGAGGAGCCATAAATGTTATAAATATTGCTCAGAATATGCGGAAACAGGAAGAGCAGACAGGGCAAAGAGAAGGACAGTGAATACAACCATTTGAGAGGTTTTCTTATGACAGAGTCCGGACCTGGTCTGAATCAGCCTGGATACGGGATACTAAGGCTGATTCAGGCGTCACCCCTCCCTCTTCCTCCTGTCTGGGTGCCGGAGGTGAGCAGAGTCAGGTAGCAGCTGAATGAGGGCATTTGTGGAAAAAGACTCGAGCAGTCTCCAACACAAAGACAGCATTTAGAGAGTGAGGGGCCACATCTGGAGGGAAACTCAAATACCAACCAATTAACGACAACACCTCATCCTCGCTGTGGACAAAGGTGTCGTCAGGTTTCAGTGCTCCACTTCACCTCCGTTATTCTATTTGTGCTCTACCCGTTTCACAAGCAGAATTTCCTCACCTGATATCAGCTGTGTTCACACACTTAATCTCTTACATGATTTTATATAAATAACTTCTCGTTTTTTCCATAACAGTCAAAAACCTCAAATATATTCAGTTTGCTGGATATCTTAGCAGAGGAACTAGACTCAGTGAGTTTATAAACATTAATAAAGTTAAAAAGCTGAAAACATTCTCACATTAAAGATTTATTTGACTTGATTCTTGAAAACAGAGTAAATTATTTGATGATTAAAGCAGACTAATCGTACCTCCCGACTGCATGGAGCCGGTGCTCATTTCACCTGCTAATTTACATTTTTTACAAGACCTTTTTCATTTTCACTAATATTATATATACATATATATATATATATATATATATATATATATATATACATTTCTGTCTTTCAAAGAGATTTTTATATATTTAGTAGGGGTGCAACGATATTCGTATCGATATTGAACCGTTCGATACAGTGCTTTCGGTACGGTACGCATATGTATCGAACAATACAACATTTGTAATTTATTTTATCAATTTTCCTTCTGACGATGCTGTCTGTGTTGAGCGCTCAGTGAATCTGTGTTCGACTACTCCGCCTAGGCTGCACTGTCGAGCGCAGATCCACTGAGCGCTCAACACAGACAGCATAGTCAGAAGGAAGAGCGCAGGGCAAGCTAGCGAGACAGAAGTTAAGCTCTCCTTGCAACAGGCAAATTGAACGTCATTCAGATCTGGCGTTTGGAATTATTTTGGTTTTCATGTGACGTATGACCCTGAAGGTAAGCGAGTCATGGACTAAAGTAAAACAGTATGTTGAATGTGCCATGCAATGCTCAATTACATTGGTGTGAACTAGTGTGTTAGCGCAGTTAGCTCGTTAACGTGTTGGCCGTCTAGCCCCATGCACGGAGTGATCGGCGGTAGCTCGTTAACGGAGATTTGCCGTGTTGTGGCGTTAAGGTCATTTCAACGAGATTAACCTGAAAGCACTAGCGGGAACACAACGAATATGACTGCACATTTACGCCGACATCATCGTAGTGCAAAGACAAGTGGAAGCAGACAAAAAAAAGCAAGCATGCTACTAACTTTAGCCGAGTCATTTAGACAGCTGTTAGCACATGATTCTCCTTATGCTGCTGAGAATATAGCCCAGAAGAAGCGGATAGTATAGCTTTTATTTTGGAAAGAGCCATTTCTCTGTAATAAACTCTCTTTTCCAAAGATGAGTGATTCCTCAATCAGATACAGGGCTTACAATATCGCTAGCCCGACGTCCCGGAGCTAGCGATTTTTTCAGTCGGGCTACCAAAATCTATCTCTGCCCTGCCCGTCGGGCTATTATAGGAAAAATATATGTCAATGCTTTTGCATTCTTTCGGAAATGTAGCTGGGTAATTATGTCATTGGCATCGGTGAGCCACTGTCAATATGTGACATATTGAAGTCGCGTTTGAATTTGCGCTTGTTTTTTTTGCTTTCACTTTGCAATCGTGCGAACTGTGTATAGAGAGCGACAGCACTGATCTGTGAGTGATGATAATTTGTGCACCAATTCCTCTGACATCGTCTTATTAATCGTTAGCTTACTATGCAAACATGACAAGTGAAATCTCCCGCAGCAAGCTTAAACATGTGAGAGGTTGATCGTGCAGAGAATCGCTGAGCTTATGTGAGTGAGTGTGTAAAAGCATTTCAGTTCTGCTGAGCCAAATAAGACAGGTCAGGGTGAAGAAGTGACAGCCAAAGAAAAGCTTACCACAAAACGGAGAAGTTATGACAAATCAGACTATGAGGCAAAAAGAAAGTGCAGCTTTATGGTTTCATGGACAAAAGAATTTCTGTGGCTGCAATATGACGAGCTAAATAACCAGGGCTGCACATAAGTGGTCCGCAGGTGCGCATTCGCTGTCAAAATAAAAAACACGCACAAGGGTTAGGGTTAAATTCAAAAACTGTACTTTTGAGTTAAAATATATATTTATAATTTTAATAAATGACAAATTAAAAATGCATGAACATTTTTTTGTATCGAAAAAATATCAAACCGTGACACCAAAGTATCGAACCGAACCGAACCGTGAATTTTGTGTATCGTTGCACCCCTAATATTTAGGTCAAGTTTTTAGTCCTTTACCCAGTGAATGATGCATCTCTCGCACAGTCACAACATCATACACAAATCCTGTACACGGCATTATGCACAAACAGATTTCTTTCTGTCCCCTGATATCCCCAGAGCAGCCTGCTAACCAGGATACTCATGCCCTGTGAAGCATACTGTGATGTTTGTTGGGCTCTGAGCGCCGCAGCTGAATGGATGCAGTGTGACACGGACAGGAACCAAAGTGCTGACGAGCCGCTTTCACCACACAGTCGGCGTGTGGACGCCGTGTTAAGAGCTGAACTCTCTCAGGCACCGTGCATGTGACCACCATTTAGAAAATCATCAGCTATGTGGGCTATACAAAAATGTATTCCTTAGTTTCATTGCATATTTGAAAATCACACTTACATCTTTCTGATCATCAAACATATTTTAATATTACACAAAGTTAACCAGGGTAAATACAAAATGTAGTTTTTAAATCATTATTTCATTTATTAAAGAGAAAAAGGCTTTCCAAACCTGGCCCTCTCTAACAAAGCAATTGCGCCCTGTTAAATCATGAGTTAACTGTGATTAACCACATTTAGTTCAATTTCACTGGTCACACCCAAGCCTGATTATTCCCAAACCTGTTTAAGTAGTAAATCACTGACACAAGCTAAAAGACCTCAAAAAACAACACAACATGCCACGGTCCAAAGAAACAGCCATTATCCACACAAGGACAAAATCGAACAGTGCTGAACCTTCCCAGGAGCAACTGGCTTGACAAAATTACTCCAAGAGTGAATCGATGACTCATCCAGGAGAGCCAGAAACTGCTGCTGAGAAATAAAAACCCACAAAGGCTCGCCTCACATCTGCCAACAAACATCTGGATGATCCCTGAGACTTCTGAGAAAATCTTCTGTGGATTGACAAGACAAAAGCAGAACTTTCTGGGAGGTTTGAATCCCGTTAACACAGCATTTCATAAAGAGAACATCACAGCAACAGTCAGACATGGTGGTGGTAGTGTGATGGTCTGGACTGCACTGCTGTGGACTGCTCAGGACGACTCGCTGTAACTGATGGAAACATGCATTCTGTCTATCAGTCCATGAAGCTTAAGTTCACCTTGGTTCGCCAGCAGGACTACGATCTGAAACACGGCAGCATGTCCACCTCTAATGGCCTTAAAACCAAAATGAAGGTTTAGAAGTGGCCGAGTTTAAGTCTGGACGTAAGTCAGACGGAGATGCTTTGACCTTAAACAGGTCGTTAATGCTGGAAAACCCTCCAATGTGACTGAAGAGTGGAAGAAAATTCCTCCACAGCGATGTGAAAACCTCACTGAAGTTATCACAAATGCTCGACAGACTTCTTGCTGCCGAGGTTGGCACAACCAGTCATTAGGTTTAGGGGGCAGTTACTTCTTCAGACAGGACATTTTTTGATGATCTGAAACGTGTGTCAAAAAAATATAAATCAGGGAGGAAGCAAATTTCACAGCACTGTAAATCAAGGCCACGGTAACAGAGGACAGTCACAGCTGAGGCCAACAGCGACGGCTGGATAGTTTTTGGGAGCTCGTCTCTGTTAGAGTCAAAGAACTGCAGGACGTTAAAAAGGTCGAGAGACTCGACCGAGGAGACGCTCGAATCGGAAACACAGTCGATACGTCAGAACTTAACAAGCCGAATGATTAACGACTCTGGGTTTGTTTCCCCTCTGCGACTCTGCTGAGTTAATTTATAGCTTTTCCAAGAACATCCAGCTTTGGCATCTAGTTATTTTTTACCAGGTTTTGAGACGCATCTTCCAAAGCTGGTTCAGGGATGCGCCTGTATTAAATGCAGGAGTCTGGTGCCTCTTTTGGACATTATAATCCCCCGAAGAACTTCTGTGTTGACATCTTTTACTTATTTTGACCTGTAATGTGTATCACTTGCTGTCAGTATCCAGGCAGAGCTGCCTGAACTTGATCTGAATGTGTGTGTCAATGAAGCCGGAGATTTAAACGTCTAATCTAATGAAGCGCACTCCCGTACAGTACACACTCCCTGCTGCCCGGACGCTCACATTACTCATTTACAGTAAATGAGTGGCAGAGCTGAACACGCGCACACACACACACGCACACACACTGTTTCTGGTTGACAGATGGTTCGCTCTGTGTGAGGAAGCCGATCTGATTCAGTACAGAGACCCCCCGTCACCTCCTCCCTCCTCCTCTTCGTCCTCCTCTTCACTTTGTACCTTCTGCTGTCGTCTCGTTTCGGTTTCCTCTTCTCGTGTTTAAATATTCTCCTCGTCTGTCTTTAGTTACCTTCCAGATTTCTCTTCTCTCCGTGGACATGTTTAATGGGACTCCAGGATCCTGTTTACTGTTCTGTGGAAATTACACTTCCCTGAAGATATTACGCATCTTTAATACATTACACGTATTTTTAGTGTTTTGTTGGGGGGGTTTTAAACAGCAGAAGTCTACTTTTAACCTTTAAACGCATGTAGACTGCATTACAGTGTCAAACTCAAAATCCGAAAATGGTTTTAAATCCGTACACATTGGAAATTCCTAAATCCAAACACAGTGACAGCAGTTTGTCTGACTAACAGTCTAACTGTCTGCCTAAACTAACCAAGTAATCATTGTGATTCACCCTGACCCGTCAAACTGAGGGTTACACCTGAAGTTCCCTCCCAAAGCTTCTGATTCTGCTTTGAATGAAACTGATTCATTCAAAGCTTATAGCGCGTACGCCTCATTCACACAAGCACTTTTTTTCTGCTTCTAAGTGCTTTTTACCTGACATTCACACTCCGATGAGCACATCGGGAGCGACCGAGTGTTCCGTGTTTTTTTTTTTTTTAATGACACCGTGTGTGAAACAGCAACGTGTACACTCACAGGACACTTTATTAGGTACACCTTGCTAGTACTGGGTTGGACCCTTTTTGCCTTCAGAGCTGCTTAAACAAGATGACAGAAATATTCGTGTTCACATCTCAAAGGTGCTTGTTGGATCTGGACCTGCTGACTGCGGAGGCTGTTCGAGTACAGTGAACTCATCGTCATGTTCAGGAGTCATAAAGGGATGGACGCAGTCAGAGAGAAAGCCTAGGTGCACTGCGGTGTTTAAACAATGACCACAAGAGTGGCACTACCTTCGGCTAAGAACAGGGAGGAAAAACGATGCCTGGTCTGTCTCAAGTCTCGATTTCTGCTGCAACATTCGTAGAGTCAGAATTTTACCAAAACTGATCATTAACTCAAACGGACTGCAACTTAAGAAAACACCAGCAATAAGAAAAATGCTCCAAAAGCACACAAAACACAACAGAAATAGGAAAAAGGGAAATAGGAAAAAACAGATTTCCAAAAGCAGAGGGAAGTGTTTCTGGGGAGACAATAACCTGACGGACCAGTTGCAGGAACCAAAATATGCTAAGGATTGCGCTGGGAGACACTTAAAAGAAGTGGAGGATCCATCGGTTTTGTGAGGAAAGAAAAGATGAGAGGTAAGTGTGTTAGCCTAACTATTAGCCTAAATATCTGTCATCAGTATTATATGAATCCTGCGATTAAAACACACTTACCTAGCATGTTATGGTTCCTGCAACTGGTCCGTCGGGCTAAAAAAAAAAAAGTCAAGTGAGGAGTTTCTGTGTACATCTCACCCACCAACACAGCGTGTCATATAGTGATGGTAAATTTGATTCTTTTTACTGAATTGAGTTTTAATGAGTCACTCATCAAAGTGAATCAGGTTTTTTGAGTCATTTGATTCACTGAGTCAGTTGACCAGAGAGTGCAAAAATTTTACATTTTCACTCGAACTTAATTTGTTTCTCTTTTCATGTAAATCCCACTGCTAAGATGAATGTCATGATCCGCGGCCCGGCGTCCGGGGTGCTGTTGGGATGCCCACGCCCACGGGCGTGGCTGCTAACCCCACACCTGCATCCCATCCCAGGCGATCACCAGGTGGACTATTTAATCCTGCCCTACCTGCTGCTCCACGCCAGTCCGTAGTCGCCTCTCAGCGGTAACGTACTCCTGCGGGAAAAGCCCTTTTTGACAAATTATCCATCGGAACTAACTCTGTTTTACCCTGTGTACTCAGATCACAACTCGGCGTTTTTGCGAGCCTCCTGCCTGTCCACCTGTCCGCCTGAGATTCGGAGCACTATCAGCCTCGCCGTCTCGACCCCTTTGGAGCTCCCCCCCCTCTGGTTCATTCAGCCCGGCTATCTCCGTAAGACGCATACTCCACCTTCCCTCGTATGCTGCCTTTTTTCCGCACCCCAGTAATCTGTTTCTCTTTTTGTTTTGCAGCTTCTCACAGCCCCGCTCTCGGCGTTCCCTGCGCGGTTCACCTCCCCAGTCCCTCGGTTTCTTCTGGTTTCACACGATTGTTTTTTCGGCTACCCTTACGGGACACCTTTAGTTATAATAAAATTTGCTTTCTTTATTCTCTCCTACCCTGGTGTGTGTGTTCTGCTTCTGGGTCCAGCTTGCGCACGGAACTTCGGTTCATGACAATGAATGATTCTAAAAAAAAAAACAAACTATTTTATAGAGCAAAAAAGAGCAAAAACATTTCTAAAATTAAGCAATTTCCTATCAAAATTGCTTAATAAACATTTATTTTGTTTATTTTTATTTTATTAGTATTTTCCTTAAATGTGTTAAATATATATTTTCTCATCTAAATGTCCACTGAGCTGTGAGCCAGGGGGCGGTAATGCGCCTTAACATTGGTTGCCAACCAAGAAGAAGAAGAAGAAGCTGTGAGCCACGAGGGCGGGGGTGAGTGAGTGAGTGAGTGATTCGTTCGCTCGCTCTATGATTCAGCACAGGAGGGAGGGGGTGAGCGAGTCCTGAGTGATTCGCTTACGCTTACGATTCAGCACAGGACGGAGGGGGTTAGTGAGTCCTGAGTGATTCGTTTGCTCTATGATTCAGCACAGGAGGGAGGGGGTGAGCGAGTCCTGAGTGATTCGTTTGCTCTATGATTCAGCACAGGAGGGAGGGGGTGAGCGAGTCCTGAGTGATTCGCTTACGCTTACGATTCAGCACAGGAGGGAGGGGGTGAGCGAGTCCTGAGTGATTTGGTTACGCTTATGATTCAACACAGGAAGGGAGGGGGTGAGTAGCTCAAATGTGCCGTTAGCATGTTAGCAGAGCGATGCTACTGTGAACCGAGGAGCTATTTTCTTGATGTGAGCTTCTACTCAGGGTTTTTTCTTCCAGTTCAGAGCAGAAATGCTTTTGTTAAGAAACTGGCTGTTGTTTCCCCCCCCCACAATTTAAGTTATAAGCTAGATATATTTCTACTAAGCGAATTAGTTTGCTAACAGAAACAGGGATGAGTCAGTGAGTCAGTTGGGCTTGTGAATCATGATTCACGAGTCAGTAAAGTGATTCTCGAGTATTGAACGATTCGTTCACGAATCGAACATCACTAGTGTCATATAAAAGCGGTAAGATAACACGGCCTCGTGCGTGTGTTTGATCTGTATTTGTGTGGAACTTTTCAGTTAGTTCAGTTTTGGGCCTAAGATGTGTAGAAAGATCCTGCTAAGCAGTTTTTTGTCCATCAGATTCAGAGATAAGCAGCCAAAATGATTTTTTGTTGCATTGATGGAGAGTTTCCTGAATCTGCTGGGAGCAAAGTTAGCACAGCACACAGAAAAAAAAATCAGCACATTTCTGATAATAAAACTCTGCTGAAACTCTTCAGAAAAACTGAAAACAATTCACAGCCATGTTCCAAAGATCGTCTCTGTCTGTGAGGGAGATTCATTTCATTCATTCCACAATTTCGTTGTACATGTACAATGACAGCAAAGGGCTGTTCTTCTTCATCATCTGCACGACGGTGGGTTCTTAAGCAGCTGATTGAACACCTCAAACTAAATATTTGAAGAAGGCAGAGCTCTCAGGACCACTTGCAGCTTTGTTTTCCTCCAGCTGAGCCGAGCTCTTGGAGTTTGGCGCTCCTCCAGGGTCCTGTTTGCTCACCAGAAATTGATTTGAACCCAGCAGGTAGGCTGACTTCAAAGACGCTCTATTCTGGACACTTTCTGTGTTCTGACACTTTTTTTAGGCTCCCAGAAGATCAATAAAGCTGCTTTGCTTCCTTCAAACGTCCACAGAATCACATCCAAGGGAATACGCAGACAGGCAGCAGTAAGGCTGGGCCATATTATACCGTTCACGGCAACGATAAGAAAATGAAATATCGCGATAGAATATGGGTAAAACGCGCATGCGCAGTGCCTTTGTTTTCATACGCACATGGCCGATTGTTGAGTGAAACGGATGAACCAGAATTGGTTTGTAAAAATGGTGCAACTTCAGTGATGTGGAACTGGTTTTGTGTTTGTCCGTCAGATACACGACAAAGCACATTTTTTTGTAGAACATGCAAGCGGCCGTTGTTATTGCTTTATTTGTCGGACTAAGGTGCTCTAAATCTGGGAGTAATCTGGGTCCTAAACTCCGTATCCTTCAGGTCCCAAAGTCAAACGAACACTGCAGCATCACAGAGTTAAAAACTGTCTAAATTCTTTCATCTTTAATAAAACGATCAGCATTGCTGCTTTACCAGGTGTAACTATGAAGTTTAACATCCAGGCATCCATGAAAACAGAATTTATTACATTTAACGGAGTTAGAAGTTAGCAGGAAGCTAGCGGACGTTAGCTCGCTAGTTTCGCTAGTTACCTAAGCATGATATAGCATGTTCTGACTGAGAGATTTCTGAAAAAATTCAAACGTACAGCTCTGCTGTCACTTCCAACATAAATGAAGACAGGAAACTAAACAGCAGTGATGTTTGTAGGGTTACTGAAGTTGGGCTAGCTGGTATATAATGATGTGCTACGTGATCGCTAGCAACACAGCTATGTTAGCATAACATAAACAGTGAAGCTGGAGGACGAACACTAACACTTTTCCACTCGATAAAAGTTAACGTGAAGGTTCCTGATGGTTAGAGACAAATGCAATCGCATGGCAGGATACTGTAAACGGACCAAACTTCAGTCAGGAGAACAACTGAGATAATCCATCCACAATATGAGGTTAGTAATTAATATACTGCAACAACATGGGAATAGAGCAGCTGTGATAGAATACAGCATTAATGAATCAATGGTACAGAAGTGGAGGAAGCAAGAAGAATGAGTTGAGTAGTTTGATCTATCTGACTGCTTTGTTTCGCTTAATGTGCCTCATAATCCCGTGCACCTTATGGTCCGAAAAATACGTATTTGACTTTTTTATTTGGCACACTGCAGTTTAATATTGCAAAGCACCTCTTTTTAACTTCAGTGGATATTATACATGGTTATGCTCAGGATATGTCAGCCCATTTCTACTGGAAATGCCTTTTGGTTAATGCACATAAAAAACAGCTTCTTGTTTAAGTGAAAATAAATGGATGGTGTTTTTTTGCGCTAGTAAAGTTGTGGAATTGTATTTTGTCTCGCATCAATTATATCGTCAGTTATATTGTTATCGCAAATTTTCAAATATATCGTGATAAATACTTTTGGCCATATGCTCTAGGCATGCTCTAGGCAGCAGTGGTCGGGCTGTTGATTTAGTCGGACCCAGAATATGCATAAAGTTTGAACAGAGATAAAAGTAATTCTATATGTTAAACTCTGTTGGGTTTTTTTGTTTTGTGTGTGTGTGTGTGTGTGGGGGGGGGGGGGGGGGGGGGTGATAAGGTATCACCGACCGTTGTTTGACTCGCTGCGTAGAAACCACCCAGGATATCATCACATGTGTGGAGCTGCAGTCTGCAAATGTTTCATTTTTTATGGTGACAGACGACAGAAAGGTGAACGATGTGGGTGTTTGAGCTCCGACTGGCTAAAGCACAGAGAAAAAACTGGAACAAGAGGTCAAAGGTCACACACACAGCCCATCACATGCTGAAGGCAGTGGGTCACATGCTGTCCTCCTCATACCTCTGACACACACACGATGTCAAGTCTGTGCCGCCGAGCAAACACTTGTCAGCGCCTTTACTTCAAATAGACAAAATGTGTTTCAGCAGCACTACTCTTACTTTAGTTAAAGTTATAGTAAAAGTAAAAGTACAAAAGGGCAAAGAACTGAGAAGTGAAAATACTCCTCATGAAAAACAGTCCAATTTAGAGTCGTCTTGGATTAGTTACCTTTAACAGTATGAATATATTTAAGGGAGCAAACAGTCAATTAATCCAGTTACATGTGTCACAGCTATACTGACAGCACGTTTGAGCCTAGTCTGGCTCAGGTCTGGTACTGAAAAATGAGGCGGGGGCGGATGTGCTCCAGAAGTCACGAGCTTTAGCAACAGGAAATCTATCTTTGTATTATTTAACTGGTTACAATCTCTGAGATGCATGTTTAGTGCTTTTTCCTGTTACTGATGTTTGGATATAATGATTGTTGGAAGTAAGGGAAGCTTCAGAAAGAACAAATGGAAACAAGTTTTTGTTTTGAAGCCTTTTAAAACAGAAAGTGCGTAAAAGTGACTCTGACAGCTGGGTTTAAACCTTTCATGATGATCGTTATAACTGTAACATGCGTGCCATGGACCACGGTCCTGCAGCCGCACCGACATATGCGTGACGTTTTTTCTTCCGATCTAAAATCTGATTAAAATTTCTAAAAAAAAATGTGATAAAATCTGAACTGAAGACTTGACGTGTGAGGGAGGTAATCTGCGGTTCAGGGTCTCTTACACACAGAGCAGAGGTTGTCAGGCGAGCCGAGCAGCTGGAGATAAACGACTGCAGCCGTCAGTCTGCTGACACGCTGCAGACAGTTCAGCGCACACATCAGTGAAACATCAGACACCTGCAGTGATGTCGTGTTTCCACTTCCTTCAACTAAACTTTATCTACACGCCGCTGCAAACCTGATCCGGAGCGGCGGTGGAAGGAGCGCTTGGGCCTTTCCATCAGCTCATCGCAAATTTCAAAGATAAACGAGTGCGCGTGTCTCCAGTAATCAGTTTGGTTCCTGCTCATGGAAACTTCAGCAGAGATATCTGATAACATCATAGCAATGAATAACTGTCAGTGCTGATGAGGGGCCAGTTTATAAAACAAATGTGTCTCAGTCTGTGAACTGTTACGAGTGTTGCTGTGAGGATCAGCTGAACCAGTTTTATGGGAGCTGGAATAAAAACTCTAATATGGCAGAAATGGAGGTCACAGCTGCGTTGAACTTGGCTTCATCACAATAATCCAGCTATGCTCAGCTTCTTCAAAGTGTGGCGTGGAGTTCAGTAACACTTATACACACCTCCGACTTTGACCCAACGGTGGCGGTAGAGTGCTTGAGGAAAAACATGTAGAGGCTACCTGAGACTCCACTGGCAGAAGAAGAAAGGGTATGTGGGAACGAGCATCAACCTCTGGGGCTTAAAAGCACCAATGGTGCAGTTCCTCCAACACCCACTAGAGGCTCTAGCAGTGTGTCAGTCCCCATAGACTCCCATATTAAAATATCCAACTTCAAAGCAGAAATAAACACGTTTACATCCTGATATAAAAACTCTCTGAGGCTCTACAGATAATTCCTACCTTCATAACAACTTTACAGGTGTCATTGTTTTTATAACTCACCTGTTTAAATTGTATTAAAGCTTAAGAGTTTGCATTTTTAGGGGAGTGACCTCTTTGACTGACAGGTGCATGGTGACACAGGCGACTTTAGCTGTTAGTCATCTGCTAGCCCTCACCTCAGCTAATCAGAGCCACTGAACTGGATATCTGAACCGTGTTTATGCTGTTGGAGCATTTTTAATGACATTACATGGCCAATAATATGGCTGCTGTAAGGTTACTATACAAACAGACTGTCCAGGAAGAGCTCCAGTGTTGGTGAGTAAAATTCTAGGATTTGATTTCTTAGCATTAATTCGCTCCTGTCTGTGCCAGTGGGAGCTCCTATACAGTTTACAGATGCAATTTGCTAACCTAGCTAGCTAGCATTAGCTGATAATTTGACACTTCACCCTGGTGTCCTGATAAGGTCCCCTCTGGCCGCAAAACCCAACATGGTGGCCATAACGCGTAGAAGCTTCAAAATGAGCCCAGAAACCACTGGTTGCATCCATCTTTTACATACAGTCTATGAAAAATGCTGCTACATCTGTGAGATCTTTGACAGAAAAACTCAGACTTGTGTTCGTGAATCTGCTCTGTGTTGTCTCAGTTACACACTCAGATGATTGTACATTTAAATGTAGACTCAGCAGTTCACATGTGCCTGATGGACCCATTAAAGATTACTTTTAAATCTTCTCTCCACACATGAATGAGGTGAGCTTTGTTCCCTGTGCAGCATGAAGGCAAGGACGGTTTCTCTCAGAGTGCAACCTGACCTGCTGGAGCTCCCATCAAATATTCATCAGCTCCTTTCACAGCGTCTTGGACCCTCCAGGAAACACACAAACACGAGACGGTGCGTGCGTCCGCATGATCTCATTGCATCAGTGTTCATCTCTGTTTAACACATTATCATCCCATTATGCTTCCATAACTAACGATGAAACAATAAGGCCCCATTGATGGTGGGTAATAAACTTTATTGCTCACAGTAACACGACTAACACATCAGGAACAGGAACATCTGCAGGACATCTTTGCAAAAGTGCGCATTAAACCTGAGCTTGGTTTCTCTCATCGAGGTCCGATGGATTTAGTACTTTCTGCCCTGGTCAGTGATCTGAATCCAGTCCAGTATGAGAGTAATTTCACCTCATTACTGATAACAATGTCAGCTCAAACCGCCTCCAGGATTTCATGAATGTGGATTCTGTAGGGAAATCACTAGATTATGACTTTTTCTTTTACTTTAAAAACTGCCGAATTTTATTAACTCAGAAGAGTTTCAGCCAGATTTCACTCAGGCTCAAACCTGTTCTCCTCTGTGTGTGTGTGTGTGTGTGTGTGTGTGTGTGTGTGTGTGTGTGTTTTATTAGTTTATCTTGAAAAGGATATTTTTATCTCAAGAGTCTTATTTTCTTGGTTAAATAAAAATAATGTAAGAATGAAGGATACGCCGCCTCACTGAAGAACACAATTCAGTAACACTTCATAACATAGCCGTTTAATTCCTCTGTAATTAAACAGAGTTTAACTGTATCATATTTTAAGTTACAGCGTAATTAGATTTACCTACAAATCATTAAAGGTAGGCAACAGTAACAAGTCAGGTTAATACAGGATACAAATACATTTCCATACTGTAAGTACATTTAAGTACTGCGTAACTAGTTTTAGGTAGTGTATGAGTAAGTTTACGTATTCTGTAACTTTAAATAGAGTTTAGACATCTTGATTTGTTTGACAGATCTTCAAAAGGGCCTGTGTCTACCTTTCAAAGTCAAAGTCAAAGTCAACTTTATTTGTCGATTCTGCCACATGTACAGGACATACAGAGAATAGAAATTGCGTTACTCTCAATCCCTAGATAAATAGCAAATGAACATTTAAATATATTTAAATATAAAAGTGATTAAAAATGCAAGTAAATAATTAAAAAGTAAAAATTTAAATAAATACAATTTTACATATAACAAGAAAGCTATACAATATACAATATAATGGGTAAGTGACATTGAGTGTAAACCAGGCAGAGTAGTGCAAATAGGCAAATAGTGCAAATGGAGATTTAGTAATGTACGGTAAGAGAAAGTGTAACAACAAAGTCTTATGAGGTAATGGCAGTCCAATGCTCCACAAAGTGACTGGTAACTGGTGCAGGCCAGTGAGTGAGTCAGAGAGTGTGTGTGTTTTCACAGTAAAGGTCCATGACATGTGCACCATGTGACAGCTGTAGTAGAGGAAACTGTTGCTGAAGGACATCAAAGCATTTTAGAACAGATACCAGATTGAATAACAGAAGGACTGAATCAAATCTTATCTTTGACTTTACAACTGAACTCCTGCTGCCAAAGAAACTCAAAGCTTCACAGCAGGTCACACAGAAAAAGCAGTAAAAACGAAATTTTACTGTCCACATTTATTCCAAATGTCCCTCTTACGCACACACACAGAGTTGGCTTGCAGCCGAAACCACCCAGCAGTGACAGATCGTACCATGACAACGGTCGACAGGGGTGTGTGTGCACTTTTTTTTTTTTTTTTTTTTTTTTTGTTTAAATCGGGCGGTGTTTGTTTGGGGGGGGGGTTGAGGCTATGTGCCCCCTGGGGCGAGGGCAGCAGTCAAGGTTGCAGGCTGAACAAACACGCAGGATCAGAGCGTGCCCGGATTGAATGTTTCAGCCTCGAGCTGTCAGGTGGACGTCAAGAGGAAAGTTTTTATTTTCAACACTTCAAACCTCAAACTTCAGTTGTGCCTATATTCACCCAGAGAACACATGAAGACTTAAATCTGATATTTGTAATAATCGTATGTATTTGTAGACATCAATCCTTTAACATGTTTCCTCCTTCACTTCCTTCAAAATAAAAGACCCCATTGGAGTATATAGAGCATCATTATGCAACACGGTGCCTATAGAGGACTGAGGGTTTCCATGGAGACGATAGCGGCTCCACTTCGATTCCTCAATTATAGGTGTGAAATCTTTATTAGTGAGAAACACAAACACACACAGCCGCCTTTCTTTTACCCCCTCAGAGGGTGTAACCCGATTTTCCAATAGGAACATCCATCACAACATTCCTGCTCCGCTTTTAACACGACATGATTAAAAACCTCCGTTAACCTCTAATTATTAATCAAAGTGGAAACGAGTGGCTGTTTCCTGCGCGGCCACGGATGTGGGAACGATGAGAGACACGAGCATGATTAATCAGCATTTCTTTGATCTTTTATAAAACTATTTAAAAAAAGATGTCACCGCAGATGGCGGGAAACTTTAGCGCACATTTTTTTTAAATCCTATGTTACAGTTTTCCGGTTCAGTGATGAAGAAATGTGTTACATCATTGCCAGAGGATAGACTCAGACTTATTTTGGCTAAATAATCCACACCTTCAGCAGGTACCTGAGCGTGTCTCTGGTCTGCACAGGAAGGACCGAGCCAACCGCCGCACCACTCATTCCAAAATGAAAAGTGTGACACATGGGGATAAATGACCCCCCAATTAACAAGACCATTTAAGGAGTAATCTTATTGCCACGCTGTCCAGCTTACTTCAGCCTAAACCTGCTTGGAGAAACTCGAAAACCTTTAAAACATTTAAAATGGGCCGAGGCTGAGCGAAACTTAGGGAGTGATCCTGCTAACAAAGCAAACTGCACCCAGAAGGTCGTCAACTGAGGTCACACAGACAGTAGAAAACCTGAAACCATCACTGACCCTGACAGGACGACCCCAAATCAGACCAAAGTTTCCGCAGGAGCACGATTCAGTTCCACACGGCGTGCTGACCAAAGCACGTCAACACTGCCGAGGACCGATTCACAGACAACAATTCGTGCTAAACTTCGGTACCAGAGAACATCTGGGCTAGAGGAAGAAGCTGAGCGAGATCATGTGACGTCACTCCATCGACATGTTGAAGAACAACATTCGCACAGGGCAAAGACGGCGGTGGCGGCAGGCTGAAAGCGGTCACCAGTGGGGTCATACTTTCCAAAACTTACAATGGCAGCACATCTGATCTGAGGAAACATCTGCTTAAACACTAAAGCTGCAGACTGCACCGTGTTTGACGGCCTGAAAGCCAAATTCGCCGACAGTAGGCTAAATAATTACTGAGTTGTCATAGAAACGTGTTTTTCTTTACCGTTTGTTCACATTTTAAGTGAGCATTTCTACACCGGCTGGACTGAAATGTCAGAACGCTATTTATGCTCGAGACGTGTAAGACGTCTGAAACCTCAGAATGAACAGGAACCAAAAACAGTCGAGCATCAGCGGTGTGAACGCTGCCAGACCGAGGCGGCGTCAAACGTTTCAGCCAAGAAACATTTTCAATCCATAATCTCAAAACGAGTTGAGTACCAAAGACAGATACCGCTGGCTGTGATACCAAATTCTATTCTGAAGTTTATCGGCTCAAACAGTAAACGGGAAAAAGCTTCAAATGTTTGCTGTCGATCAGCATCAGGCCTCCTGCTGAGCTCTTCAGGAAACAGAGCTTCGGTCAGGGACTACCTTCTTCGGCGTATTCTTACATGTGTGACCTCTGATTATTATCAGCATTTAAATTTTAAACAGTGACACCGTGTGAGTGAGATCGAGTTTACCTACAGATTATAAACCGATAAAGTTTGTCCCACACACACACACACACACACACACACACACACACACACACACAGCTACAGCCGTTAACAGTGTGACTGACACCTCAAACTGCAGCTTGTGTAACAGATCACACAGTTAATCTGGAGCTCACATTACACACACACACACACTTAGACTCTCAGTTCTCATATTGATCACACTGTCAAACATCCTCTCTCTCGTTACTACACTAAAGCCAGAGAAGAGGAGGAAGAGCGAGGAAATAAGGAAAGGAAACATAGACATAGGAAGCAATAAATGATGGAAGGAAGCAGAAGGAGAGGAAGCTGAAAGACAGGAAGTCAGAATAGGAAGATAAACACCAACGAGGAAAAAGAGAGGAGTCTCCTCTTCTTCTCTGGTTTTCTGACTGACAACAGCAGCTCCATCAAACCACGGAAACTACATTTTCCTTTAATCTGTCACCAGACTTCACATCTTTAAAGCTGGAACCACCTCGTGACCAGAACCAGAACCATCACCTGCAGATAGGACACGTCATTACATTTAAAGCTGTTCTGCTTTCACACTGTGAGCTCAGAGCTCAGGCTGCAGATGCTCCAAACTCTCAGTGTAGCACAGTTTTTTCTACTCTTGGATCTGCATGATGTCATAAGGAGGGATATTCCTAATATAGTCACATCAAGCATAGAAGCCCCACTGTTATGCGTTTGCAAGGGGCGGCCAATAAGAAGAGAGAGTACTTAAAGGAGGAGGAGCTAAAATGTTTCTAGCTGAACTTGGAGGCTGATGCAGACAAAGACAAGAAGGATTATTCTGAACTGTGAATCATGCAAAGCTGAACAGAGTCTGAACAAATGACGCTCAGTCATCTGTTATTGATCTCACACACACACACACATGAGAAACACACACACACCTTTTAATTGACTTTCTCCTTCAAACTGAAGGACAGGTTAATCAATACAGAAAATCGTGATTTCTGATGCCATTAATGGTTCACTTTCAGGCTATATTTTATATGGAAGACACACACACACACACACACACACACACACAGAGAACGATTAAACCAGAATAACTGAACAGACGTTTGGATCAGTTCTAGAAACAGAAACAAACTGAACAGAGGAAAGTAAAAGCCAAGGTTGTCACTGCTGAACAATGCCAGGCAGGATGTGTGTGTGTGTGTGTGTTTGTCCGTGTGTGTGTGTGTGTGTGTGTTTGTCCGTGTGTGTGTGTGTGTGTGTGTCCGTGTGTGTGTGTGTGTGTGTGTCCGTGTGTGTGTGTGTGTGTGTCCTGAGGACAAGACAAAACATGTTCACTTCGAATCTGATGCGTCATCTAATCACTATGAGTCGTCTGCTACACTGTAATCCAATCTGTGCGGGTTTGTTTGTGTGTGTCTGTCTGTCTTTGCGTGTGCATGTGAGAGAGAGGCAATCATACACATTCAGCTGCAGCAGCCCGAAAATAAAACCAACTGCAGGTCGGGAACGTTGGAACTGCAGGTCGGGAACGTTGGAACTGCAGGTCGGGGACGTTGGAACTGCAGGTCGGGGACGTTGGAACTACAGGTCGGGAACGTTGGAACTGCAGGTCGGGAACGTTGGAGCTGCAGGTCGGGGACGTTGGAGCTGCGGGTCGGACAGGCATTTCACGTCACCGTGTGGAGTGTTTTGTCGTGACTCAGAGACATTTCACAAGAGTTGAAGATAAGGAGAGAGCTTATCCCACACAGCAATTGGAAACATCTCGGTTGGAGCGAGAACATAAAGCAGGGGCATTGCTTTCCCTTGTACATCAGAGCACTCACACACGGGACGAATATGCAGTTCGTGGTGACCGACAAGCCTGCCTGGTACTCAGATGAACAAAAGGACAGTCGGGCGTTCACATGCACCGACACCGTTGGTTTATTCGACCAGGTAGCCGAAGCCATGACAGTGAAAGAGTCTATGTTATCCGAGAAAAGCAAAGCGTTTCAACACAAGACGACACGGAAAATCGTCAGAGACATGGTGATCGAAGACATCGGCCGTTTCAAACAAAACCCTTCCAAGTCGCTTTTGACTGCTTTGATGGATATTATGGACTTGCGAGCCGATGGCTTAGAATGTATGTCAACCGAAGACAGGGCCGGTATGAAACAGCTAATGTTGGCTTTGAAAAACTACACCCTCTTTTACATACCCTCTACAGCGTTGAAGTCCGTCGCAGAGGACCGCGTTGTCATACCGGTCGTGACAATGTGGTCCCAAACGGACAAGGAGTTAGAGCTACGGTTCTGTGACAAGCCCAGATCGATGTTGGGCACGTACACGGTGAATTTGATGAGCGGGAGCGCTGCTTATTTCATGCAGCAGGTCCTAATCGTGCCGGGTGTCCAAAGCTTAAACCTGTTAAAGGACATAACGGGCGATAGATATGAGTTCTGGGACATGTCTCTAGAAGTCCCCACTCATCCGGATGCTCTCACTCCATCGTTCAAGCACATACAACCGATGCAGTTGTTACGCAGCGGAGAGGACAATGACAGAACGTCTGCTACGCAGACGTGTGGGGAAACCGGAGACACCATTGCTGATGTGGAACCCATGTGTTGTGTACTGGACACTGAGTCAGCTGACCTGCAAGTCAGTAAACGACCGGGAAGCGTGGACTGTTTCTCGGACGTGGACGTGATATGCGATCTGTCGAGATTCACGTGTCACGCCGGCGTGGCCAAAACTGTGTACTTCAGACGCACGGCACGCGTGGTGAGCCGTAAGCGAGGTAACATGACACCGGTGGTTTCGTTGCGCGACCAGCAGAAGGACAAGCGAACGTTATACATATCTACCACCGCACGCTTTTGCAGGGCCTTGAAACACTCCTGCGTAAAAGGTAGCGGAGAGCTGCTGCAGTGTTGCTACACACTGCTAAACGAGCTCAGCGGTAGAGAGACTTTCCTGGCCGGACCCGAGTTGCATCAGGACATAACCAATCCTGCGCTTACCGCGTTCCTAAAACGGGTGAGCCCTCCCACCAGCAACTGGTGTAACTACACCCCAAAACACGTGGCCTGCGCGATCGAAGATCCGATAATGTGCGAGATAGTGGATCTGGGCATCAAGCTAATGGACGACAGGGTGCCCAATGCGTTTGCTGTTGCAGAGCTGTTATTGTGTAATACGCAAAAAGCCAATCAGTACGTTCGAGCCTACGAGTGGTACAACGAAGACGGCGCGTATCGCGCGCAGATTCATAGGAACAACATTGCTTTACTGCAGCAACAGTTCAAGGAAGACTGGCGCGCCCTGGCCAGCATCGACAGGCGGATTAGAGCATCGAACAGCGGTGTCATCAACAAAGCGCAAAGGCATGCAACGAGAGACCTGTTCAGGAACTTGGGCACCCACAACATAAACGACACCTTTAAGAAGTGGCAACAGCTGATAAAAGACACACCGGCTCCGAAAGACACTGCTAGAGGCAGAGATTATAGCAACATGAAAGTGCTCTTCCACAACCTGAGGGTGTACCACAACAAAATGAACAAGCTGAAGAAGAACACCAAGACCGCCGACGATATCGACGACGACAACGACGACAACAGCAACACGCCGCCGGACGACGGTAACTCCAACCGCAAAGCGTCGAACGTCTCAGTCGGATCTGCCTCGCCTAGGTCAGAAAAAGCGTCGAGACGCGACGTCGCAACCGGACCGGTATCACCGTCCCAAAAACCCTGGTGCTTTTCTATGATCGTGCCTGACAACCCCCCTTTGGGCACGTGGGTCAGAAACATAGGGACTCTATTACAAAGCGCAGCTTGGTTGTACGCAGATAACACAAGACGAGAAGCTGTGTGCAGAGTTCTCGGCTTGGAGAAAACGCTGCTGCACGAGAAATACAGTTCGGTGTTGGAACAATGGGTGTCTAGCAATCCCATCGTGGTAGAACAGCTGAACGCCCACGGTTTACAAGATAAACTGAGTTTGGCTCTGATCGACCGCTTGGGCGCCATATCGACCAAAAACTGGATAAGCAAAATCAAACGAGCTTTCACGCGTGCACCCGCAACAAAGGCCACAATTTCATCCGAGGCAAGAAAAGGCAAACGAGCTTTTGCGCGTACACTCGCAACAAAGACCACGCTGGTGGACCGTGATCAGTGCAAGAAAAGGAGAGCCAACAAAACGTCCCGCTCCAACGCTGACAGAGAAGAATTGCTTTGCCAGGAAGCAATGAGCTGCGAGGATGACGCCGATGAGGAATCTGGCCAGGACGAAGAAGAAGGGGAGTACGATTACACAGCGGCCCAAGGCGAAGAGTTGCTGGCCACGGAGGAGTATGACAAGGATGAATTGTCGGGCAGATACGATGATGACAAGCGTCTAGATCAATACGACTTGGAGGACGACTTCATTGACGACAGGAGCGAGGACGATTACAGCATCGTAGAGAGTGACTCTGACGCTTGCGGCCCTGTGAAACAGATAGCCTTCGGTCGAATTGACCGCCGCCGTCGCGCTGACGACTCTGACGCTGAGTCGGACCACGACATCCCCGAACACTCTGGTGTGCATAAAGGCGCGTTATTTTCCTCTGACTCCGAGGAGGAGGAGGAACCCGCCCCGGCGAGAATAGAAAAACGACGACGCACTTGTGTTATGAAACACCACGGCGATGAAGATGACACTGATGGTGACGATCGACCGACGACAAGTGCAAAGTTCACTAGCAAGTCGCCCGCAAAGTCTCCTACAAAGTCACCACCTAGAAAGGTAAAGGAAACGCCGATTGATCGCTTAAGCCGTAAGACAACAACCAGCAGGAAGAAGCAGCACAAGGGCGATCGAGCGAAAGGTCCAGGCAAGCGTCGGAGAAAGTCACCTTCTTTTCATTCGGATTCGGACGCCAGTAATCCCGAGAGCAAGTGCAAGTCTCCAAAGATTAAACGCCCAAGACTGAGCTCAAGCACGGACGACGGGTCCAGTGCGTGTAAGTCTCCAGAGATTAAACGCCGAAGAACGAGCGCCCCTACAGAAGACGAGTACCCCTACAGAAGACGAGTACATCGAAGACGAGTACATCGACCATGCTGCTGTGGATTTACATCGCCCTGCGGAAGACCCAGTGGCACCCGTAGAGTCCGACGGTGTTCTAGAGGACAGCGTGGACTTTTGTGGACACATCGTTGCTATGTGAGCCGGGTCGAGGGTGTAACTACAAACGCCGATTGCCCCTGTGACACCGTGGCCACTATGTCAGCCGTGCGCAGAAAAGAAAAACCGTGCCCTGGTCCTCAAAGTAGCGTCATGATCAAATATTTAGAGTCGCTGGCAAAAACAATCGATGTCAGCCAAACACTGCAACCTTGCTCTGACCGACCACCCCTCGCAACACATTCTGATCATGGCGAGCCCGCCGCGAAACGTACCCGTGTGAGCAATAGCAAAGGTACACTGTTGAAATATTTTGACAAGAAATGACATTCGTTTGTAGGCCATGTTATGTATTCAACACACGTGGATCATTGTACCGCTGTGAAACTGTGTATGTTTGTTGCCATGTTACAATGCTCTTTGCTCTTTGTGTGTATTTGAAACAATGAAAAATAATAAACGAACACGATCACTTTGCTCAGTGTGATATGTTATTTATTATACATATAACCACTATATGTTACACCTAAAGCACTATATGTTACACCTAAAGCCCCCACTCCTACTCCAAAATAACAAGGTGGCCGACCTACGGCACCGGCCGACTTAGTCAGCCGACCTGGATACATTATGCAGCCTACCCAGCCACATTATTCAGCCACATTATTCAGCCTACCCAGCCACATTATTCAGCCTACCCAGCCACATTATTCAGCCGACCCGGCTACATTATCCGGCCGACCAGGCTACATTACCCGGCCGACCTGGCCCAGCCGACCTGGCTACATTACCCAGCCGACCTGGCTACAGCGACCGACTGGGATTTACACACAAGCTGCTCCATAATCCAGATATACCAGCGGCTAGTAGACGGCATCAGCCTTATACAGCCGTCGCACGAGTAGCCGATTGAGATAAGTAGCCAGCTGAGACACAGTAGCCGACCAGGAACGAGTAGTCATCACAAGCTTTCTAAGGCTAAGCTTGGATCGCGAACATGAGCCTAGAGAAACTCGAAGCGTACAGGCACGACATAGCCGAGTGCTACGAATCGTTATCCGACATAGTTGAGGACGCCTCGGAAGCGTTCCGAGGCTACCGCTTGGAGTGCAAGTTACTCTCCACCCCGAACCTAGTGAGGAAAACCCGTACAATCATCGATCACTGTTTGGAGAACGAAGAGCGGGCCGCTAAGTTTCTTCGTATAGTGCAGACTAACAACAAGGAGTTGCACCCTCTTTCTGCAGCTCCACTGACTGGACTAATTTACCCTGAGTGCTACAACACACACACACACACAATGGTTAACTGCCATCAGTGTGTGAATCAATCTCCACTCTGCAGCAAAAACATGCCTTCATTTGGAAAGGATGGAGATGTGTGTGTGTGTGTGTGTGTGTGTGTGTGTGTGTGTGTGTGTGTGTGTGTGTGTGTGTGTGTGTGTGTGTGTGTGCGCATGCGTGTGGAGGTGTCACATCAGAAGGATGGATGAGTCACAGCAATGTGTGATTCATCGGAAATTCAGGTCTAATCAAGGTTTTGGCATCAAAACAGTAAAATGTGTATATATACAGAATATATATATATATATATATATATATATATATATATATATATATATATATAGATATATTATAAAATGTTTGTAAGATTTTCCCAAAGTGTTGTAAATAACATACGAAATAATGTAATATGACAAAAGGTTTATAAAAAAATATAAAATTTATGAAACGTATCAGTAAAATTTTCCCCAAATAAAAAAAAAAAAAAAGGAAAGAAAAGAAAAGAAAAGAAAAGAAAAGGAAAGGAAAAAAATGTCTAAAAGTTGTTCATTATTTACCAAAATAAATAAATAACTCATCTGAAAAATCTGTGAAATTTCCCCAAAATATCTAAATCTAAAAATGTAGGTCAAAAACATTCACAGCATGAAAAAAATATATAAAATGAACCAAATCTAATTTAAAAAAAATCACATATTTTCTTCATCGAAATTTAAATATATTACTAAAATCTGAAAAATATGGAAAATATGGAAAATGTGCCACAATAGAACATCGCTGAAGAGAGTGTGAATGAATTTTATGTTTGAGATGATTTTGTTTGGAGAGCTAAAGCTCCTGAAGGTCCATAAATTCAACGATGACACAGTTGTGACATTCAAACCTGATCACTCAGTTATTAACAGCAAGGCAAGAAAGTGAAACTATACGCACATTTAATTCATGCCAAACACGTCAACGTTTAAAAATATTACTAAAGATAAAAAA
This sequence comes from Aulonocara stuartgranti, assembly GCF_965226115.1. NCBI lineage: Eukaryota > Metazoa > Chordata > Actinopteri > Cichliformes > Cichlidae > Aulonocara > Aulonocara stuartgranti. The sequence goes on along the minus strand of NC_138940.1, from coordinate 11,190,435 downwards.
GAAAATAAACCAATCTAAAATATTTTTTAGTGCAACTAAAATAAGTCCAGAAGAAGAAGAAGATGTGTGTTGTGTGTCAGAGTGAAGTGTGTCAGTGGTTCAAACCATGTGTATGTGTGTTTGTGTGAGCGTGTATTGATATCTTTGTGGGGACCAAAAACTGGAAGTTTACTATACTTGTGGGGACCAGGATTTTGGTCCCTACAAGTTTCAAGGCATTTTTGAGACTCAAAATGTGGTTTTAGTGACAGGGTGACATTTGGTTATGGTTAGGTTTAGGGTAAGGGGTTAGGGAAAGCATCATGTCAGTTAGATGTTCCCACAGGGTTTGAATACCCAGTGCGTGCGTGCGTGTGTGTGTGTGTGTGTGTGTGTGTGTGTGTGTGTGTGTGTGTGTGTGTGTGTGTGTGTGTGTTTGTTCAGATTCAGGGAAAAAACTGAAACAGATCAGAGACGTTGAAGCCGAACGGACGGATCTGAACATGTCTGACTCTCTGATACTACAAGTGTCACATACACGCACACATAAACAAACACACACACACTCTTCTCCTCAATTCAAATCAAAGTGAAAGTACATGAAAGCGCAGCTGCGCACATTTAAAGGATCGCTCCGTGTTTTCTCAGCCGGCCCGAGGCGTCAGCGGCTGTCGGAGCCGAGGTCACGCTCACTGTCAGTGCTTGTCAGCTGACTGCAAACACTTAGAGAAGAATTTAAAATCCCTCTGAGGCTGAAAGGAAACAGGAACGAAAGGCGGGATAAAGGTGGTGGGTTTAGCTGGGGGTGGAGGCACCGCATCAAATTCTGCTTAAGGCCCCACTAACTGCAAACTGTCCACGTCAGACACAGAAACACCAAAAACTGATGTTTACACGAAGTGCAAAGTGAAGGAACCAAAAGCTGCAGTTCCTCTACTGTCCACCGGAGGCTCCAGCAGTGAGTCAGTCCCCATGGTTAGCATTGAAAATGTTTGATTTCTTTTACTAAAATAAGTGGTTATAATCATTTTCATACATTTACTGCAAATGTGCTCATAATGAGTTGGCACTCAGTCTTCTGAAGGTCGTAAGCTTTGTTCAGCGTGACTGTCCGGACTGATGTATCCAGGGGTGCACATAAGTGGTCCGCAGGTGTGCATTCGCTGTCAAAATAAAAGACGCGCACCGGATAAGCAGTTGCAACGCACGTTTGCATACATAAGATTTTCTGGAGGAGGACAGACATTTGTTTAGAACTCTTAAAGATGTCGAAGAAGTAAGCTCCTTTAAGCAATTACTTTGGTGTTCCTCCAAAGAAATGTCAGAAGGAGTCCGAACCGCAAAAGAAGCGCGTATTCTCGGAAAAGTGGTTGCAGGAGGTGAGCTGGCTTCAAACAAATGATGAACGCACAGAGATGTGGTGCAGAATGTGCAAAAATAAACATGTTTACAGCCTGACACACAGACTGGTTGGTCTCTGTAGATAATTGAATCCTTCATAACACCTGCACAGGTGAGAATCTATTTTATAACTCACGTTTTTCATTTATAGTAAGTTTGCGGTATTAGGGCCGTGGCCTCTTTGACTGACTATCAGCTGTTTAAATCACCAGATATGTCTGCTGATTGTTCATGTTGAGATTAAAGTTGTTGTTTCCTCCAAAAGTCCTGATGTGGACGAGTTTGTAGACGACTTTATGTCTTGTGATACGACAAACATTGTCTATACTGGACGAGGGTGTAACCATCACTATCCTTGCATCAATCCAGTGTGAGCTCTTTCATTTTGCACGAATCCGTCCAGCTGTGGTTCTAACTTCTGACCAGATGCCAAGTTCTGCACCAGCGTCCTATCACCACACCGTGCTTATGAGCTAAAACAGAAATAACAAGGAGAACACCCGTGGTGTTCACGAAAGCAGACGATCCATGACGAGCAAAACTACGACTGCTTCCCTTAGTCTCACGCCCACCCACCAGTGTGCGCCGTGATAAAAAGCAAGCGTACAGATGCTGAGCTTCCAGCTGTTTGGAAAGCTGCTGCACTGTATCGCAAACCAAGCGCCCCCTTTTACCAAAGAGGGTCTCACGCCAGAGAAAAGATCATGTGAGACCAATCGCAAACTGAGCACTCCTTTCACAGCAGATACTGATCTCAAACTCCACCCCTCTTGCAGGCTGGAGGGAGTTTCGATCCAAGCGCTCCTGTGGACCCACAGCTGCAGCTGACAGCTGAGCCTGCAGAGCTCCTGGGAGCAAACACCCACAGGTTAATAACTACGTGCACACACACACACACACACACACACACACCAGGCCTGCGTGTGTGTGTTAATCTCCGCTTTGTTTTTGTCCCTTTTTTTTTTTAACAAACCCCTAGATCAGTCTACTCACCCCCAGTATAAACCAAACGCACCTCCTCACAAACATGCCATCACCTCAGCTCACAGCGCTCCTTCCTCTGACCTCTGAACCAGCTGTACTTCCACTTCACCTACCACCACCCACCTTTCACTCTCTCTTTCTCTCTTCTAGCACATAATGGACAACAAACTAAGCGCTCTTTTAACTTGAGGCTCGACTCTGGCAGACTTTCAGTCCAAACTTTCATCATCATCGTCACATTTTTCTGCTCCTGCACAAATAAACACAGCATCAGTGTAACCACAACTAAATCAAACCAACCCCACCTCTCATTTCCACATCAGATAGAAAACAAGCGCTCCTTTCCAGCATCCAAAGCTCTGTTCTTCCTCATTCTGAAGCTGTCAGATGGCAGGTGTGAGTAGTTGTTTTCCACAAAGTGCAAGGCGGGGCTGAAACAAAATCAAACCAAGCCCACTGTCCTCCATCTGGAACCCCACCCATCCATCCAACCATCCATTTACTTCCACTTATCCAGTTCAGGGGTTCCAGGAGCCTAAAAAAAGAATCAAGTGCTCCCTTCTTTACCCGTTCCTCTTGCATGCAAAAGCTTTAAGGTTTACTCGAACTGGAGACAGACCTGTAAATAAATCAAACCAACTCCTCCTCTCAATGAAATAAACCCCTTTTTTCCTCCAACCTGAGCTGGTACATGGTGCAAGTGCTCCTTTCCAGCATCCAGCACGCTCTTCCTCCTCAGTCTGAAGCTCTGAGATTGCGGTGTGACCTCACAAATCAAGCGCTCTCCTATATACCACGGAAGCAGGAGCTTCAACTGTTGTTCTCCTGTTCCCAACTGTACTTAATCTGGTGTGTCATGTGTCTGAAATCAAACACTTCCCTTATCTAAAAGCACAAAGTGAAGCTGTAATCAACTCAAACCAACCCTCCACTGTCCTCCACCTGGAAGCTCATCTCTCAGCTGAGGGATAAATCAATCAATCAAGCGCTCCCTTCATTATCTCTTCCTTTAACCTCGACGTTCAGGAAAGATAAAGCTGAAACTAAATCAAACCAACCTCTCCCGCAGTGCCCTACTACACCTGTATGTGGTGTATGCATGCACCCCATGTAACCTGAATGAAACAAACCCCCTCTTTTCCTCCATCTCCAACCTGAGCTGGCATGTGGTGCATAGGAAACCAAGCGCTCCTTTCCTTATGCTCTGGAGTTTCCTTCACCTGCAAAGCATCCTCTCTGAAACACAGAGAGGGGTTGCAACAAAAATCAAACCTACCCCTTCTACTCTCCCCTCTTTTTCTACCTCTGGCACGTGGCACATCACAAACCAAGCGCCCCCTTAGATCCTATAGGTCGCCTTCACATTTTTCAAAATTGAAAGTACAACAAAATCAAACAGTCTCTGAAACATTATTCACGCCCCGCCCCCGTCTTCTTATAGCAAACCGAGCGCCCCCTTCTGCCTCTCCTAATGAAAAAGCCCCCCCCCACACACACACCCACCATCATTTCATCCTGGACCCGGACTCCCCTGCTTGGCGGGGAGGCACAAGCGCTCCCCTCATTGCCCTCACGCTTTCTGCAACAAAATCCCCCCCCTCCCGGCCCTCCCCTCTCGTGGACCCTCTCCTCTTGCAGCTGGCACGTGATGCGTCTCAAACCGAGCGCTCCCTGCACCTCCAGCCTCGCATCAGCACACCATCATGCGTTTTTTTCCTGCAACATCCAAAACCAAACGACCCCCCGCCTCCCCTCCACTCTCTCTCCCCCTAAACAAACACGTCATCAACACACACGTGCACGCGCGCACACACGCAGATGCGCACACCGGGACACACCGGCTCTTACCTCTGGAGCTGCTGAAGGCGGTGTACCAGGACAGGGAGACCAGCCCGCACAGCCCGAACAACAAGACCGTCAGGAAGGAGACATTTCGGAGCCTCATCTCCGGAGCCCCGGGAGCATGTCCGCACCGAGAGGGGGGAGCAGGGCAGCGCGTGGATGGAGGGAAAGGGGGAGGCAGGCGGAGACAGGTAGACGGAGAGAGCCACAGAGACGGAGAGACGGGCGGAGCTGTTGCTGTTTGAGCAGCAGCGGAGAGACTGAGGAGAGGGAGAGAGAGGGAGGGAGGGAGACAGGGGGAGGAGACAACCAGGTAGAGAGACGTGAGGAGAGAGAGGGAGTCAGAGGTCTGAATTTCTCCGGAGCTCGGAGTTATTCCGGTGGTTTCCTCACAGGCAGAATCATCGTAAACACGTCGGGTTGCTTCATCGTGTCTTACGTAATGACTCATGTAACGGATTGAAAGGGAGTTTCCACCCGGCGTTACTTCAAAGCGCCGGCGTCCCGGGGAGAGGCTCAGAGTTCAGCTTTATTCACTAAAGCACGACCTCAGGCCCCTGAAAATGACTCCGGCAGTGACCTGTGAGCAAGGGCTTGGCAACGGCGGGGAGGAAGAACTCTCCGTTAACAGGAAACAGCCCAACACAAAACAAATGATCATCAATTGAGTTAAAAAAAACAAAAACAAATCCTCATGCATCACGGAGCCGTTAGCAGCTTTACTGAAGAGCGTTAGAGAGTTAATGTAGGTTTTATTTTATTTCATTTGGACTTTTTGTCTTTTATTCAGTTTCATTGAGTTTCCAGAATGGATTTTTTTTTGTCTCAGTATAGTTTTGATCATTCGAAAATGCTTCTTTTCATTTTATTTATTTATTTATTATGATTGTGTTTTGTTTTTTTCATTAGGGACGTCCATCAAGGCAAGCTGAAATAACATTATTACTCAGGATGTTTCCTCCGTTTTGTTTTCAAAGTTCACAAAATCATTTCATTTATATTCGATTTTATTAAAAGTCCAGTTTTTATTTGTTTTTCAGTTCAGGGGTGTCCAACAGCCACACTGAAGCTGTTCAGTAATAGATTTTTATTTATTTATTTTAATAAAATGAAAATTCCAGTTTTTTCACTGCTAATTAGAACTTTTTTTTTTTATTGTTCCAAAAAAAAAAGAATTTTGTGTGAATTAACAGAAACTTTCTGTGTTATAATTAGAGGACAGTCTGGGCAATGAGCTGCTAGAATTTTCTCTAGAAATTTTACACATTTCTTTTTTATAAAATTAAAGGGAAACAGTCGTGCTGGAAAAACTGAGACATGTTGTTGAAATTGGCTTCTTTTTAAGATGTGGATCTCGTTAAATTAAATTAAGTAGTTAAACTTCTTCACAGTGACAGAAAGTGAGGTTTTATTTAGTGGCCCATGTATGGTCAAAGGGTTTGACGTCCCTGTTTTAGGTAACTAAAATGTTTTTTCACATTTAGTTTTAGCCAACAGTCATAACTTTGGTTCAGGGTCACCTGATCCAGCCCTAACTATATGCTTTAGCAAAAAGGAAAGTTTGAAACCTAATCTTAAAATTAGAGATAGTGTCTGTCTCCTGAATCCAAACTGGGAGCTGGTTCTATAGAAGAGGGGCCTGAAAACTGAAGGCTCTGCCTCCCATTCTACTTTGAAATACTCTAGGAACAACAAGCAAGCCTGCAGCAACCATCAGCTGATGGTCTTTTTCATTTCCAGCCAACATATTTCTGAAGTTAAAGTTCCCAGCAAACATGGCTGAAACATTACCCTTCTCTCTTGAGTCAAAGCTCGCCGCAGTGCGACGGTAGAAACCTCAGTATAAACAGATGAAGCCCAGCGGCCCGGTCACACAGCTCCTCACAAAACAATCATCTCCCCATTAAAGCTTTAAGATCTCTGTTTCAAGACAGACCGGGCAGAGAGGGCAGCAGAGGTTACAACAAACACAACAGAAGAAGTAAAGCTAGAATTAAACTGATGCTCAGTGCAGAGTATGGTCAGAGCATCCTTCTGGATGAAATTTTATCGATTAAAACAAAATGAAATCCAGAAAAGATTCTCACCTGACAGAAAAGACAAAAGTACTCCCCACAAGGACATCTCAGAGCCCTGACCTCTCTCTCCGAGTTCACTTATTATCTCACTGAGCACGCTGCCCTGCGTATTGATTCAGCTGCACCGGGGCTTCATAACGCTGAGCTGGGGGCAGAGAGGAAACTCAGCATGCAGCAGAATTTATACGCAAAAAAACACAAGCAGATTCAAGCTGTTTATAACAGTGCATCCTAACGCTCCGACAGCCACAGCCATTACTCAGACACACACTGAAACTCCATCCAAGCCCACTTTCTTCTGATTGGTCGGCTTCAGGAAGCCTGCTGAGGGGTGTGTCTATACTTTTTGTGCTGCGTGCATTTATCAGACGTCCATTCAGCTTATTATGGGAACGACAGACGCAAGCCTCATCAATCACTGAGGTGTTACAGGTGGATGTTTGGTCACAGGTGCAGATTACTTCACAATAAAAGCATTAGTTAGTGAGGAAAATTGTGAGGGTTAGGCCTGTTTTTCCTTATTAATGGCTCATTTTTGAACCCCAAAAGCATGGGTTTTGACCAAAACAAGGCACAGGAGGCACACAAGGAAGAGGAAAGAAGGGAGACAAAGGCAGCAGGAGGATGAGAACGTAGAAATACAACAAAGAACACAAGTTTGTTCAGAACGTGAACCAAATGTCCAATAAAAAAACTTGATAGTCTGAGACCAGAGTCGATATCAGGTTGATTATTTTCTCTGTGAAGCAGAAATGTTTCATTTGCTGTTTTTTGTGGTTTTTTTAGTATGCAAAAAGGTTTAATCTGGAGCTGAAGGTGTGCTAAAAGACAACTGAGCTGCTACGACCAGGAACAGGTGAAAGCAGGTTGGATCCCCAGCCACAGAGATGTAAACACATCCCGATATCACGGAGAACTGTAAACCTTTTATACTCATTCATGTCTGGAAAACAGACATGAAACAGAACGAACCACATCTCTGTGTGAGGACAGACTCAGTTGGGAAAATGGTAAATGAGAAGAATTGTGAATAACTGATGAAAAACCATGAGAGTTATCCTTTCAAAGTAAAACTGTGAGCTTCAGTGCAGGTGAAGCACCATCCTGGTTCAATCCTGGTTTAATCTCAGTTTAATGTCATCTTAATCCTGGTTTTCAGTGTTTCAAAGGTGGTACATCGCAATAGTAACTAATGCTGCAGGCCTAACCTGCTCTGGAACAGGTTATGTTCACGATAAAACTCACCAACTACAGAAGCTGTTTCCTGGAAAATAACCAGGAAGGCACTGACTGGTTCTCTGATGGGTTTTGAGAGATTCTTAGATCTTTTATTCTTTGTCCTTTCCTTTTGGCTGGCTCCGAACAAATTTAAAGTCAGTGAACTGCTCTCTAAGCCTGTACACAGAGATCTGAGGCTAACATAGAGCCTCTACTGTAAGCCTTGCAGCTGAGCCTGGTGTGAATTCAGTGTTGTAAATACCATCAGGCTGTTGGAATAAGGCTGACACTGTCTTACAGAAACACATCGCGTCTGACTTCAAACCTGAGTCACACTGCTTGTATTTGTCAGACTCTGATAAGAACTTCAGGAATCATCGTGTAACGTTGTTCTGTGTAAAGACAAAGATCTTCGGTTATTCTTTGCAGTTAGGCTTGAACCCCATGATATTGAGTGAGATTTGCTGGGTTTCGCTTTTTTTTAAGTTTCTACCTGCCCCACTGCAGAGCACCTGTCATCCATCAGAGCCTTTTTCTGGGTCTGCTCACCTATAAAGTCAGCACTTTCATGGCTATGTGGAAAAGAGTCTCCATCGGATGGCGTACAGGTGCTGTACAGGAGGATGTGTGAGCAGGAAAGAGATGATTAGAGAGATGTTAGAGTGAACTATGGGTGCAGTCAGAGCATGCTCACTGTACAGAAAGGGACTCCTGGTTTGGGTTCGGATTTGTTAATCTGCAGCTCCCCCTGGTGGTCAGGATTGTTACCCATGAAGGATTTTATTTTATTTTTTATTTAATCAGTCAAACATATAAAGCACGCTCCAACAAAGCAAACTACACATTAACTTACAGGCTGTAATTTAATGTGTAGTTTGCAGTTTTTAGCATTTACTATGCTAAAAACTGCGTCTGAGGCCTGCAGATGGTTATATGCAGACAGATCTGTTTAGTGTCATCAGGTTTTTTTTTGCTGAGGTTTCCCACGATCGCAGTGCTGCTCGGTCAGCAACGCTGGGCTGAAACCTCGACGCACAGCAACAATTCTAACTGCGATTTAACCGAACACGCCTCCAGTTAGTTTATGAAATCCATCTAAGTGAAGAAGTGGGAAGAAAGAACTCTTCATCGGTAACACAAATGACACAGGAAACGTCTGGAACATTTGTTCTTCCTTTAACATCTCAGGACTTTTTTCTACCCTCTTTAGGGCCATCAGATCACCGGTGAGCCCCTCAGAGGTCCGGGAGGGGTTTGATTACTGTGTCACACTGACATCTAGCGGTCAAAGATAGCAAGTATATTTCAGAGTGTTTATTTTACTTTGGTTCAACCCTCATTTGACTCACTCCATCCCTCCATTCTTCACTGGCACACTTGGGTGATAGGTACAGGTGTCCCATATGCTTGATTTCTGGGTCATGGTGAAAGCTCAGAGGCTGACCATGAATTCTGGAGCCAGGACCATTTAATGTCATTTAGAGTTAACACCTTGAATGAAAAGTGCTCCAGACTGAGGTTTAAAACTCACTTTTACTTCAGGTGTGCAGTAAATGACAGTGAATAACAGCCTCACAGTCCCTGGGTCTGATGTTAACGAACTTGTATAAATGTTATGCAACAGTAAAAACACTGCCTCCATGTTTAGTCACTTGTCATGCACAGACAACCTTTTCTTATAAATGTGTATAGGTGGAAAGAGCTGATGGGGGAAAATGTCTGGTTGAACAAATCTACAGTAATAAGATTAAATGTTGTCCTCGTGTCTTTTTAAAGCAGTGCCTTGCCTGCTGTCATTTGGAATCTTGCATTTGTTCTACAAAACATGAGAATTTGCTGAGAGCAAAGAGAAGGACAGATGAACACAGACAGAGATTCTCAGATGTATTTGTGAGATTACTAAGATGTTGGCTTCTTTTACAAATGAACTGAATTTAATTAAACCACCTTAAGCTTAAAGAGAGAATCTCTCACCAACTTTTAAATGTGAAAATGGTCTACAACCAGCTCAGAATATTTAACTATACGTTCCATTTGATTTGGTGTTTTAAAAAAACAACTCTTATTATGGTAAGTAACCAGATGTAATTGCTGAAAATTACACATAGTTTTTTTTGCCACTGCCGTCACTTAACGAAGCAGTGCGGTACACTGCAGCCTTTGTTATTTTGTTCTTTAATATTTTCCGTGGTTCTCTAAATCTTGATTTTTTTGTTCACCTGCAGCTTCTTTACTTTTACTTTAAAACTTTTGCACCACATCAAAGCGGATGTTTCAGAATCAAGCCTTCAGTGAGGAGACACTGAAGCCGAAATTTGATCACAGACTTTCACTTTGCATGTTTCGTTCTCATAAACTACTCAACGTGAAAGACTGAGGAAGAGAGTAAAGAAAAATAGGAAGGAAAAAAGCATCAGGAGGAAGGAAATGAGATAAGAAATAAATGCTTTTAGGAAACCGTCATTCAGTGAGACAGGGAAGAGACTCTGTGATGAGGAGGTAGGGAGGAAGCGAAGGAGACTAGCCCTTGTATTATGTTGAAAAAAAAATCACAATGATTACTCAGAATTGTCAAAAAACTGCAATAGAACAATAGCAACTTTATTTTCCATTAGATAAACATTTAGAACACAGACATACACCAGTTTGAATTTCCGGAACTATTTCCAAGAACAATTTAGTAAAAGTTTTTCCTTCTTTACAAACACATTTCTTTCGAACTTGCCCGATTTTCTCAATTTTTCAATGCTCAACATTTTCAATGTTGTCCACATGATGGACAGAATGTAACTGTGTTCTTTCTGCAGATGCAGTTCTTGCATTTCTCACAAAAAGTGCTTGTTTTAATGTCCATTTCTTCCGTTTCTTTACACCTGTATCCACTGCAGATTGGTTGGATGGTGCACGCTTGACCTTTTCAATGACAGCTGCTGCTGCTGGGGGTCAAGCTGGTCTGACTCGCCTCTGGATGTTGGAAGGGACAAAACTTTTGCCCAGTTCTTCCAGGAAAAGCCGACATCAGTACAATTTGCCGGCATTCCAATGTTGGTTGATTTCAGTCCACGGGGCATTGTAAGCAGACACATCTAAAATGTTGTAGAAAATTACCAAGGGCCAACAAGCTGTCTTGTGCTGGTAGCTTTATGTCGCTATGACTTTGTCAAGATTGTCTACTCCAGGGGTCGGTAACCTTTCAGATGATGAGTGTCATCTAAAATTTCCTCAGAAGTCAATTTAATAACGCTCTATATTAACAGTTACACACTATATAGAACAACTTTAGATTATATTTGTTAGCAGATGTTGGCAGCTATCAGTGAATAGTAATCAGCTATTTTGAAACAAAAAAAAGAATTTTTATCCATAACAAGAAATAAATAACAGCAAATTAATTGTACAACAGAAAATACAAATGCTATTTATTGTCTCCTCACAACAATGATAAGAAAAATAAACTGGGCCAATATGGCATGTTTGTTAATACAGAGATACACATGTTAATGTGATCTCTGGTCTCCCACTCAGAGACACAGATCTCCGAGTGTCCAGCATTCAGACGGCTACCCGAGGACACTCATGAGAGAAAACCTGCTCACACAGATATGTAGAGCCAAATACTGTTAATAAGGCCTCTGCAATGTTCTGAAGACAGTTAAACTTGTCAGGTAGTGATGTCCAGCAGGTGAAAATACAAGCTCCATGAACACGCACAGCTATGGATTCCAGCTTCCAGAGCTTTTCAGTTCAATCAGCTGCATTTCGATGTCCTCTCTGTCCAGCCAGTTAGTGCGAGACAAATCCAACTGCTCATTAAAGCTTTCTGGTTTGATCAGAAAACAAAACATTGGTCCATACACCTGAGAGTCCAGAAAACACATTATGAATTCAGTCTCGAGTCTACGGATGTATCCGAGTATTTCCGCGGTGCTGATGCTGTGCTGATCGGAGAGCTCCTGAAGCATTTGAAGTGTCGGAATGTGGAAATTTCAACATCGCTTGAAAAAATTGCCAGCTAGCAACGTCCCTCTCACCGGTAGGCTAAGTGATCTTTAGCCAATTACAAGTTGAATCTGGTAGTTGGGGTTGGAAGCTAAGATACCGTCATTAAGAAGAGGCACAACTAATGTGTCTATGCGAGCTAATTTGCGATGTGCACCGCTCGCCTGGCCATTTATTTTTTAATGCACCTTCTCAGATTAATTCACTGCGTGTCGTGCCCAGGAATGGACTGGGACAAAAAATCGACCCAGGCATTTTGAGTAGAGCCCGGCCCACCAGGTATTATAGGAAAAACTATAAAGCCTTTGAATGAAAACAAACGCTGTTGGGACAGTGGTGTACACTGTCTTGTTGGTATATGTATGATTTCTATACATTTTACATCAGATAAAAACTTTGATTGTAAGATTCAGATATTTTTTTTATTAAAAGCTAGACGTTGTAAATGAGAATAAGAAAGAAAAGTATTTCTTTGTGCCCCCCTCTCCCTGTTAATGCCCTGCCTGTCAGCTACATAGAAAAGGATCCTGGTGTTACTTGTCTCTCAGAAACAGTTCATAACTTCCCTTCAACTCATTCATGTCACCTAAAAGGTAAACCTGTTTCTCCATCACCTGTTCAGTAAACATAAACTCCACCTAAACTTGGTTTATATCTGACCCAGACAGACTGCAGGTCATAACTTCTTACCTGAAGTTCAGTTCACCTGACACTCGGACCGGCGGCCGCCTCGGGTCTCTGCCCTTCCTGCCTCCCCTTTCCCTCATCCACCTGCTTCTGTGGAAGCTCCACCACAGCCACCACCAAACTACTCAGTTATTTTTACACATCGGCCAGCATCTGGACAATCCATCACCTTTCATTGTTTATACCGTTACTAAAAACAAACAAACAAAAAAAACATTGGCCCATAAAAACGAAAAATCACCCTATGGTCGTGCCATCAGTGGCACGCGTGCCCAGGATTGCCGACCCCTGCATTAGAAGATGACAGCATGCCTTGACCTCGGTGTGGTGATAATGAACATTTTATATTATCATCTTCAGATGTCCCTGTCTCCTCTGTGGATTATGATTGCTGCGTTCCTTGGTTTTCATTTGATGTAGAGATGGCGGCACACTCCTCCTCAGAATCCTCCTCGTCGTCGGACAATTGGCAGTCTGGATCATCAATAACATTGTCCTCGGCCTCTGAAAGATCCTCTGTCTCTGAAACATCTACACTGTACACAAACACTGCAAAGACATTCCAGGACACATCAAAGTGTCCATATTTAAACACCAGTTTATGACCCCAGATAAGGAAAAGTCATAAACTTTCATGAAGAAAAAGAAAGGATGACCAGTACTTTGGTCACCACAAAAAGTGGTCGATGAGAGTTTGTTTTTTAACGAGTCCTCATTCAGTACTGTGCAAAAGTCCTGAGCCACTTCCAATTTCTTTATATTTTGCAGGAAAATGGGAAATAGGTGCAACGACTTACTGGAGCATGTGCAAACATACATAAAACTACAGCATATGCACGTTTCAGTAAGTTTCACTCTATCGTTGGTATTTTTTTTACAGATTCAACTAAAGAAATGGGAACAAATGATGCATTTTTGTAACAGTCTGCTAATAAATAGCCTAAAGGTACATTTCAAACTGGTTCCGTGCTATGTTGTCTGTTATGTGTAGACACAACACTGATTCAGGAGGCTTTTTATGCTTGAATGATTCATGGAGCAGAGTGAAGGGGCTTAACAACCCAAACTTTCCTCAGGGAAATTGTGAGGTGCAAGGACTGGACTGAAAATGAGAGAAAAAGCAACCTAATGTCCAAATAAAACTATTGATTGCTTTCTCAATAAAACAGATGATACATAACTATGAAAGGCCTTAATAGATCCTGGAGAACTACTGATGAAGACCACTTTAAAAACTGAAACTCCTTGTAAGCTAAAAGAAAGAAAAGAGAGGTTGCTCAAGACTTTTGCACTGCAAGCAGAGGAGATGGGTCTGCGAAACACATTTAAGGTCAGCTAAAAACTGCATCTGAGGCCTGCAGATGGTTATATGCAGACAGATGTGTTGAGTGTCATCGGGTTTTTTTGCTGAGGTTTCCCACGATCGCAGTGCTGCTCGGTCAGCAACGCTGGGCTGAAACCTCGGCGCACAGCAACATTTCTAATGGTGATTTAACCGAACACGCCTCCAGTGAGTTTATGAAATCCATCTGAGCGGTGCCTCGGTGGGAAGAAAGAACTCTTAATAGGTAACATAACATGATCACTGGAACAGGAAACGGGGCAGAGTCTGAAACATTTGTTCTTCCTTTAACATCTCAGGACTTTTTTCTACCCTCTTTAGGGCCATCAGATCACCGGTGAGCCCCTCAGAGGTCAGCGAGGGGTTTGATTATGACCACATGCTCAACAAGCACAGTTCCAGAAATGAGTTACCGTTCAAAACAAATCTCTTACATGCATTTGACCCTCTATTATGTGATTTCTGTTTGCATGCACCATATAGATGAAAATCCCATACAAAAGAAGAGCTGTGTTGCACATTAGTAAGTGTTGCATTTGATATATTTTAAAGTGAAACCACTGAATAAAACCTGTTTTTTCAAAGTGTAACCAGTGCACCAACATAAGAGTTTAAGTGTGGAAAGTAGGAAATTATTATGACAAAAGTTAAGGAAACAAAAGTAATTATTAAGGTGGGCGTCTCTTTTTTTCTACCTTTGACCCTCTCTGTGGTCTACATTCATTTTTACTGTGTCACACTGACATCTAGTGGTCAAAGATAGCAAGTATATTTCAGAGCGTTTATTTTTACTTTTGCTCAACCTTCATCTGACTCTCTCCATCCATCCATCCATCCATCCATCCATCTATCCATCCATTCTCCTCTGCTTATGCAGTTCACTGGCACACTTGGGTGATAGATACAGGTGTCCCTGGGCGATAGGCGGGACACACCTGGACAGGTTGCTAATTTTCTGCAAGGTTAACACAGAGAGAGAGACAATCTACACCTACAGCCAAATTAGAATCACCACTTGAGCTGACTGGCATGTCTTTGGACTGTGGGGTGATGCCTGGATTCAAACCCACAGCCTTCTTGCCGAGAGGCAATGGAGTAACCTCTCCATTAGAGGGCAGAGTATCAAAATTAATTTCAGGAGTTTTGTGACAATAGAGAGAAATTGTAGAGGAAGTCCTTTTAACACACTGTGGTCAACATTTATAGGTTCAGGCATTTCTGATCAGATGGGCGTGATTAAAAAACCCAGAATCATCATGTTTACACTGTAGTTTTTAATCCAGGGACTCAGTAAATGCTCACACAGAGCTCCACTGCAGCCGTGTTTCATGTTTCAGGTAAGTTCATGGACAAAACCAGTAACAGTCGAGGATTAACACTAATTTACATATGCTTGATTTGTGGTTCATGGTCAGAGGCTGACCATGAATTCTGGAGCCAGGAACCAAAAGAGGAAATATCTGTTTAGTTTGAATGCATGCAAATTCATTATGAAGGTCCCCCCCCCGTTACTTCTGCCATCTAACTATGAACTCAGAGGCAAAACAGAGTTTACTGACTTCCTTTGCTACAGTTATTCCAACGAAGCAAATGCACACAACCCACAAAATGTCATTAAAATATTAAAATAAATACACTCCTGTTTTCAGCGATGCATATTCCACCATGTAAGATTTTCATATCATTAATACCTTTACTGCAGTGTAATGTCATTCAGAGTTAACACCTTGAATGAAACGTGCTCCAGACTGAGGTTTAAAACTCACTTTTACTGAACAAATCTACAGTAATAAGATTAAATGTTGTCCTCGTGGGGGGGTCACGTGGCCAAGCATTAAGATGGCAGCTTAGCGAGGTCGCTCTCAGGACAGTGTACAAACTTTCTATAAAAAACCCTTGCATATGCTGTTAGTGTGGTCTGGAATATACGGCACTGACATGTCAAAAGCTTCATCTGTGAAACAGTGTGACATCTTTACCCGAAGACGCAAGACAGGCGCTATACCATCAACGTCCGACACAGATGCTAACATGGCTAGCATAGCCGAGGTTTTGGATGAACTCAAATCACTCCGGTCGGATTTTGGAGCCAAGTTGGACAGCATCGATATAAGACTGACTGGGATGGCGAGCGCAGTGACTGCACTGGAGGGTAAAGTCTCGGAGGTAAAGCAAGACATATTGAACCAGGGGGCTCATATCGAAGAGGCCGAAGCCCGCATTGCCGAAGTTGAAAGCACACTTGAGAAAACAGAAACGTCACTGAACTCGGCTATCAAACGAATCGCACTTCTTGAAGCCAAAACAGATGATTTGGAAAACCGCGGACGACGAAAGAACCTGCGCATCTTCGGCATAAAAGAGGGAGCAGAGGGGCAACAATCACTCTTCGACTTTATTAACATCATGCTACCCAAGTGGCTGGGGCTAGCGCCCGACAAGTCATTCACACTGGAGCGAGTGCATCGCACGCTTGCCTCTGGGAAACCAAACCAGAGCAGAGCGGTGCTTATTCGTTTCTTAAAATTCCAAGAGAAGGAACTGGTATATCGGGAAGCAAGAAAACAACAAATTACACATGATGGGGCCAAGATCACATTTGCACAGGATCTGTCTGCGGAGACGGTTCGGATCCGACGGGGATTTCACCCGGTTGTCAAACTGTTTATTGATATCAATGCCTTCCGTGGATTCCAGCACAACCCATGCAGACTCAGAATCCTGTACGGTGGGAAGATCCACCTTTTCTCAACACCTCAAGAAGCCGAAAAATTCTACAAGAATTTGCCGAAGGAAACAGCAGAGGATGCTCATCACCAGTGAGTTGGTTAAACAACAGGTTAACCATTAAGACACTCCATAAGACTGCCTCTGCTTCAACATAACCGACCAGTAATTGAGTCACTGATAAGAGACAGATAAAATTTTGAGCTCGAATTTATGTGGGACTTATGTTACCATAACTGGGCGTTTTTAAGCGCATATTCGTTCTAAGTTTGATTGCAATCGTTTTTGGGTTGTAGATTAACAGCTGAACCTCACCTAAGTCTTTTTTTGTTTTGTTTTGTTTTGTCCTACCAAGGGTAAACTTTACTTTATTATGGGGGAAGAATCAGTATCATTATATGGTTAGTGTGCACTGTCTGATTTATGGGGTTTTGGAGAGGTCGCGTTGACTAGTTACTCCTCAGTGATGTGGATTAACGCCCTCCAAATAATTTGTTCAAGGGAGGGGGGAGACATTTCCAACAAGGAAATGCAAATGTTCAATCAGAAATTGTTTACAAGTTCTTTATCTGGTATGTGTGAGTGTGTGAATGTATGTGCAAACCTGCTTCTTCAATTTTCCCTTTACTTTGTTTATTTAAGTGAACAGTCTGACAATATTTTATGGAGAGGACAACTAAAGAGAACATTTTGAAGGTTAACATTACGACCTGGAACGTTAGGGGGATACGGAAGTTAGCTAAACTGAAACAAGTATTAAACCGACTAAAACATTTTAACTCTAGGATTATTTTTCTACAGGAATCTCATCTTACTGCATCAGAGATACATTTATTAACCAAAAGATGGCAGGGTCAGGTATATTTCTCTTCTTTTACTAGACATGCCAGAGGAGTCATTACTCTTATACATAAGTCAATCCCATTTCAAACTACGAGGGTGATTACAGATCCAAACGGGAGATATGTAATTGTGCAGGGCCGTATCTCCATGTTAGAAATAAACCTGATAAATATCTATGGCCCCAACGAGGATAACCCATCCTTCTATGAAAATCTATTTCTCACAATATCAACCTTGGAGGGCCTTTATATCATAGGAGGGGACTTCAATTGCGCCCTGGACCCTAACCTGGATAGGTCGTCTCAAACTGACACTACTCATACCCAGACTAGAAAAATACTTTTTAACTATATGAAAGATTTGAGATTAAATGAGGTCTGGAGAACAAGGAATCCAAATAACAGGGAATTTTCATGTTATTCTAGTTCGTATCAAAGTCATTCGCGGATAGACTACTTTCTTATCTCTACAGAGTTATTACCTTGTGTTGAGAACTGTTGGTATAACAGTATTGTGATTAGTGATCACGCAGCAGTATGTCTATCAGTTAGATTGGGCGAAGTTGATCAAGGTGTAAAGCGATGGAGGATGCAAACATTTTTGTTAAAGGACCCATCATTTGTCAAATTTATAGAAACTTGCATTGATCAATATTTTCAAATAAATAAAGATGAAACCACAGCTAGTATTAGGTGGGAAGCATTTAAAGCTTACATAAGAGGGGAAATTATAAGCTACAGTAGCAACAAGAGTAAGCAATATAACCAAGAATTAAAATCATTAGAAAGGCAAATTAAATCTAATGAAACAGAATTTTACCAGAGCAATGATCCCACTAAACTAAACAATCTGACTATTCTAAGAGCCAGGTATGATAAATTAACAGCAGAGAAAGTGGCAAAAAGTTTAATGTGGACCAAACAATTATTTTATGACCAAGGAGAGAAGGCAGGAAAATTATTGGCCTGGAGGATAAAAAAGATGCAAGCAGAAAAGGCCATCACCCACATAAAGTCCAAATCGGGTATTATAACAACAGACCCTTTAAAAATAAATGAAAATTTCAGAGAGTTTTATCAATCTTTATACCAATCTGAATATACGGGAAACAGAGAAACACAAGATGCATTTCTTGATCAGTTAAAATTTCAAACCCTCTCAGAAGAGGATAAAATAGCCCTTGATAGTCATTTAACAATAAAAGACCTGTCAGAAGCCATAGACGACCTGAATAGCGGTAAAACGCCTGGTCCTGATGGACTTCCAATGGAATTCTATAAAACATTTAAAAATAAATTAATACTGCCACTTCTTAACATGTATGAGGAGTCATATAAGTCCGGAATACTCCCAGACTCACTGAGATTAGCTACAATAACCCTTTTATTGAAGCCAAATAAGCCTCCGACTGAATGCTCCTCTTATAGGGGAATTAGTCTTATGGGATGTGATACGAAGATTTTGTGTAAAGCACTCTCTAGAAGACTAGATAAATGTGTGCCTAATTTGATAACAGACGATCAACAAGGTTTTGTTAAAACGAGACAAGGCTATCATAATATAAGACGTGTCCTCAATGTACTTTATGAGAAAAACAATAGGGAGGACACTGCGCTGCTATCACTAGATGCGTGCAAAGCCTTCGATAGAATAGAATGGAATTATCTCCTGCAGGTGCTCCCCAGATATGGACTAGGTGAAACATTCCTGAAATGGATCCGATTATTGTATACACATCCAACAGCACAAGTTTTAACTAATAATAACGTATCAAAACCCTTTAATTTACAGCGATCAACCAGGCAAGGCTGCCCTCTGTCACCAATTCTCTTTGTGTTAGCAATAGAACCTCTGGCCATGGCTGTGAGAGCAAATGCAGGAATATCAGGGATAAGAATTGGAGGAAGAGACCATCTAATTTCTTTATTTGCAGATGATATTATATTTTTTTTGACTAATCTGAAAGATAGTATCCCTAATTTAGTAACATTAATAAAAACATTTGGAGAATTTTCAGGATACAAAATTAACAATTCTAAATCAGAATTAATGTTTCTTAATGAGGAAGAAAGAAGAAGCCCTGTGGTGGCCACCCCATTTAAGACAACTACAACAGGCTTTAAATATTTAGGCATTAGGATCACTCCAAGCCTCAAGGACATAACCTCAATAAATTATGATCCCCTTGTAGGAGAGGTCACGGAAATGCTAAACCGTTGGACAAACCTGCCTGTATCTATGATAGGCCGGATAAATATCCTAAAAATGACAATTTTACCCAAATTTTTATATTACTTCCAAACACTTCCGTTGCCCCTACCAACTTCATTTTTCGACAGTTTAAACAAACTATTTAACCAATTTATTTGGAATAATAAGAAGGCAAGGCTCCGCTTACAACTACTTTACTTGCCCTATGAAAGAGGAGGTCTCCAAGTCCCCAACCTCAGATGGTATTATATGGCTGCCCAACTAACATCAGCCACCCATTATTTCTGCCCAACAACACCTCCAGCCTGGGTTGACATCGAGCAAAAATCTGTTCCAGATCTTCCCTTACACACTTTTCTATATTCTTCAGACACTAAGATATTAAAAAAAACTACAAGGAACCCTTTCTTGAAAAATACAATTATAATTTGGCATGCAGCTCATAAATATGTGGGCGATCCTCCATCGCTTTCGCAATTTACCCCTATTTGGGGAAATGAAAAGTTCACGCCTGGTAAAAGTGATGGGGGATTTAAAATATGGAAAAATAAAGGCATTCAAAAAATTAAAGACCTATATGCAGATGGCATACTGCTCACATTTGATCAGTTGTGTAAAAAATATTTAATACCCCCAAAGCATTTTTTTAAATATTTACAATTGAAAAACTATTTGTCATCAAAACTGCAAAGGATTGCTGAACTTCCACCATTGACAAAAATAGAGGAGGTATGTGTTAAGAATACAAAAGGGAAAGGTTTTCTCTCTATATATTATAATTTACTGATGCTTTCCTCCAAAGACTCAGCAGCAGATAAATTGGATGCTTGGAGAAGGGAGATCCAAGAGGACATAGATGAAAATGACTGGAACCAGGCTTGCTTAAAAGCACAAAAACAAACAATAAACACACGCTTTAAACTACTGCAATATAAATGGCTCATGAGAACCTATATAACACCTGTCAAGCTTCATCATATGTCCAATGATATTCCGGACATCTGTACTAAATGTCTAGTTGAAAAAGGAACTCTTCTTCATTGTCTATGGGAGTGTCCTAAAATCCAGGACTTTTGGAAAGATGTTATCAAATATCTGTCTGAAGTGTTTAAGGTAAAAATCCCTTTAATAGGAAAACTCTGTGTACTTGGAATATATCCAAGGGAATTTAAGCAATCGGGGAAAAAAACTAAATTACTGGACTACGGACTACTTCAAGCCAGAAGAGCCATTGCGCTATGTTGGAAGAGTATGGATGCTCCCTCCATGGGACTCTGGAAGAAGGAAATTGCAATCTCTCTAGGCCTGGAAAGACTGACATATATTGCCAAGGGCAAACAATGGGACTTTGTGAATATGTGGAAGCCATATATGACTATTTTAGGGAGTGGAGGTGAAGGACATTTATGAACAAAAAGGAAAAGAAGAAGGACAGGAGGGGAGAATCTTGTCTATCCTAACCCATTGTATTTTTGTATTGCTGTGAGAACTATGCTCATTTCTACATTTGAATGTGATGTAGGCAGGTTTGATGTATGGATGGATGTGTGAATGTGAGGGTGTTCAACATTTGTTTGTATTGTACTATAAAAAATTTCAATAAAAATATATGGAAAAAAAAAAAAAAAATGTTGTCCTCGTGTCTTTTTAAAGCAGTGCCTTGCCTGCTGTCATTTGGAATCTTGCATTTGTTCTACAAAACATGAGAATTTGCTGAGAGCAAAGAGAAGGACAGATGAACACAGACAGAGATTCTCAGATGTATTTGTGAGATTACTAAGATGTTGGCTTCTTTTACAAATGAACTGAATTTAATTAAACCACCTTAAGCTTAAAGAGAGAATCTCTCACCAACTTTTAAATGTGAAAATGGTCTACAACCAGCTCAGAATATTTAACTATACGTTCCATTTGATTTGGTGTTTTAAAAAAACAACTCTTATTATGGTAAGTAACCAGATGTAATTGTTGAAAATTACACATAGTTACTTTTTGCCACTGCCGTCACTTAACGAAGCAGTGCGGTACACTGCAGCCTTTGTTATTTTGTTCTTTAATATTTTCCGTGGTTCTCTAAATCTTGATTTTTTTGTTCACCTGCAGCTTCTTTACTTTTACTTTAAAACTTTTGCACCACATCAAAGCGGATGTTTCAGAATCAAGCCTTCAGTGAGGAGACACTGAAGCCGAAATTTGATCACAGACTTTCACTTTGCATGTTTCGTTCTCATAAACTACTCAACGTGAAAGACTGAGGAAGAGAGTAAAGAAAAAGAGGAAGGAAAAAAGCATCAGGAGGAAGGAAATGAGATAAGAAATAAATGCTTTTAGGAAACCGTCATTCAGTGAGACAGGGAAGAGACTCTGTGATGAGGAGGTAGGGAGGAAGCGAAGGAGACTAGGGAAGGGGATGAAGCGCAGGGAGGAGGAGTAAATCAGTGTTGGAGACTGACGCGGAAGAAGAATCAGCCTCGGAAAAGGAAGAAGAAACCCGAAATGAAAGCAGCCCCCCCGTCAGGGGGACTTCACACTTGTTGATTGTCGTCGGTCTCCAGTACTGAGGCGCTTTTTGGACTTCTTTTCCACCGATTTGTTGTGTCTTTCTGTGGGCTTGGACCGGCTGTTTTGGGGGTGCCTGGCTGGCTGAGTGATCGTTGAGACTGAAAAGATCACCCATCCATTTCACAGACTTCACGCTGCTGCGGACACACTCGGCATCCAGTTCTGCCCGATCGATATTTCATAATTTATTCATCCACCTTCCTTAGCAGGGAGCTTCGGGAAAGTGGCCGAGCAGGGCGCCCTGTCCTCCGCGCTGCGCCGCTGGGTGGCACCGCTGTCTCCGGGCGGAGGGTCTTTCTGATCGCGGGGATCGAGAGCAGCAGACGCCGTCGAAAAGGATCGAAAATCCAGTATTAATCTCTCACTGGAACAGCTGTCGTGTAATTTGGAATAGTGGCTGGTCGATAAATGTGCAGGGAGTTTGTTTTTTAACGAGCCTGTGAGGCGGGATTCTCAGACAGCACACCGACCTCGGCGCCCTTTCCGCCGGGCAGCACCGCTGGCTCCAGCCGGTGCGATGACCGACCCTCCACGGGGCGACACCGACGTCACAATCGCCATAAACTAAGCCGTGAACTGGTGGCCTGTTGTGTGTTTTAGGACCTGGATAATTATCTTCCAGAGCGAGGGGGAAAGTCCAGGACACACACCGAGCACGGCGCCCTTTGCCGGGCTGCGCCGCTGTGTTTGGCCCGGTGGGATGTCTCTCCACTACGGGTGAACTACTTCCTAGACATCCAGCCCTTTTGGCACCAGGAGTTATCGCAGGGCGAATCCCGTGTTGTCGCCCTGCTGTTGGGAAGTTTTTATAAGAGGGGGGGCAGGAGGACATGGCGGACTCCGGCCGGCCCAGACCGGCGGACCCTGATGCCGCAGAGAGCCGGACAGCGAGCCCGCTGGCCGGGAAGAAGAGGGCGCAGCAGTCCCCCGGACTCCGGTCCAAGTACCAGAGCTCTGCACCGGGTCACTGCTTTAAGAAAGTCACCCTGACCAAACCTACCTTCTGCCACAGCTGCAGCGACTTCATCTGGGGGATCATCGGCTTCTTGTGTGAAGGTAAGACAGCAAATATGCTTTATTTATCGGGGTCATTACTTATGCACGAGATCAAAGTTCAGCTCGTGAGCTTCGCAAGCGCACATGCGGTTCTCCCCGCGGGAACCGAACCAAGCCTGAGCTGAGGTGTGTTTAACAACGTGATGAACCCGACTTACACCGATACCTGCCCCGGACACGGAGCTGATCCGCTTGAGGAGGCCAGGCTGGATCCCAGACCGTATCCCAGTCCGACCTCAGGCTGCAGCTGGAAACTTTTACAGGATAATGTGTGGTTGCTCTAAAAGTCTGTCTGCATGCACCAAAACATGCAACATCTGCAGTTAACCAACACAGACAAGGGCCCATTTGTTCCCTTTTTCCTTTCCTGTTCATTTTCTTCCTCCTTTCCTTCTCCTTGCCTCCTCTTTTCCTTTCGACACATCTTAATCATGAATTGGGAGGAGAATCAGAGAGTACATCCAGCACACCAACACAATTCAGTCTGCCCAGTAACACACTGGTTTTGCATAGTGTGTATGTGTGTGCACTTAAGTGTGTGTGCATGTCTAAAGGAGGCAAAGTGTCTATGGCACAATTGGAGCTTCAGTCAAGTCGTGATTTACTTCCTGTGGTTGTCATGGCAACAGGAGACTGGCAGGGATGCTGGTTGTTGGAGGGGTGTGAGTGTGTGTGTATTTGTGCGTCTCTGTGTGAGTGAGAGCAGAGACCATCCTCTTCATCACAAGCAGCATCAGATGCATTAAAATGTGCAGCAGCGCTTCTGCTCGCTTACGTAACCTTTCTTCTTTAAGCCGTCACTTGGATTAACACAAACCAGTGATGTCATCAAATTGCCTAGTCCGCTGCGTTGTTAAAAGCCCATTTTCATGTTTCCCTTTACCTTTATGTAAAAGGTGAACCGAGTGGACTCTGACCTCCGTAGTCTTTAGTATAGAGGTCACAAGGTCAATCAGGTGAGCTACAGCGGCGCCCTGGAGATGACTTCTTAAACCTGCATTTGTTTTAATGGCCAGTGGGGAGGGGGTGGGGCTGCATGACAATCACAGTGATGGCGTGCAATCGAGTGAATAAGACATCAGTCACACAAGCTTGGAGAGCGGTGGAGTGGTTGATGGCTGAAGCCTCAGTCACACAGGGCTGCAGACCAATCAGTGACCCCCTGGCAACCACCTGTTGCTAGGGAAAAGCATGTATTCTCCGACCAGTTGGCCAAAGCCTGGCTGTGATTGCTTTGGTAGCGAGGATATTGCTGCAGTCACTGTTTGATGGACTTGTGCATAAACACTGCCCAGCTGCTCAGGAGCAGGAAACTGGAAACTGTGAACACAGGAAACACGGGCTGTTTACCTTCAGAATAAAAGCTCACCTTTTCAAACATGTTGGCTTCAGCGTTGAGGCACAATTTTAATTTCTGTTTACTGCCGCTCGGCATGTAGTTGGCGAGCGTTTGCAGACGGACGTGAAACCTGCTGGCAACCACACAAATCATCCAGCTTCACCCAGCACGGGCCAGCAACCTCCAGGAGTCGCCGCCAACCAGTCACTGAATGCACGTTTCCATAACAACCAGTGGTCTTATCACGTCCAGGGTCATTATAAATAATTAAAGTTGACATGAAATAACATTTTTGTTGAGTAAAGTTTAAACAAACGTAGAGGACCTCTTTGTATCTGTTTGGTAAAAAAAACTCTGTAGATGTTTAAGGAAATTGATGCTTGGCTCCTTTGACCTTTAACCTCAGTGGACTCTTTCCTGATGAGTTTGTTGTCTCAGTCACTGTTTTCAGCTTTTATTGAATAAAACATGAAGTTTATTTTGTAAAGTGGGGTCCCATCAGAGTCAGAGAGCAGGATGCGTGTGGTTTACTCGGTTTCTCAGTCACATCTACCCCTCGCTTGCCACAGCCAGTTTCAAAACATCAAGATGGCTGTAGAACAGGACTTCACCAACCGAAGGGTGATGTCACAATGGCCACATCCGTCTTATATACCATATATGTCCGTTTACGGCTGTGACTGCAGCAGTAAGTGAGCTAAAAGCAGAAAAAATAAAGTGAGCACAGAGCACAAAGGGCAGCCTGGATTACTGTACATACACTGAGCTCATTATGAGAAACTGTGTGTAAAAGGAACGGCCACTGCTGGGACAGGAGTACAGATCAGAATAGATCCCGTTTTGGTTACGTATCTCGGTGAAAACACGGGGCCGCGACGGCGGCTGTTCCTTTGTGACCAGAGCTGCTGCGAGTGCTTATCACGCACTGCTGTAATTTACATGTTTCCAGCGGCAGCACCGCCAGGAGCCACGAGCACCGACTTCTTATAAAAGACGGTTGCAGCCACCATGTCACACACAGGTTTGCACGCAGCATTCAGGAGCCTAAACTTTGACCTTTTGGCTGCTACCATGTTAGTTTGTTGGAACAGATAGAAAAGCTATAAAAGAGCAGGACACTGATCAAACGTTCAGGCTGCAGAAGGGTTTTTTTTTTTGTCTGTCCAACATTTAAAATAACTGACTGATTTAAAATCAGTCAGTGAAGCTGCAGGAAGCAGAGAGCGACTGTCTGATAAGAGTCAAGTATGAATGTTTGGATTGACATTATCATCAAAAATTCATTCAAACTGCTCCTCATCAAACACATTAAAGTTTTAGCTGTGATATCGTGGACTCTGAGCAGTCATTGCTGAGTCACCGGCTGTGAGAAAGTGCCTTCATCGGGGCTGTTAATGACCCGCCGGAGCTCCTGGACAGGAAAAACCTGACTGATCTCCTCTGGCCTCGGTCTGCCACTCTGTGCTGGTTGTCTGGATGGTGTGCACAGACGTGCTCGCCTGCAGCAGGTTTTATTGTTCAAACTGGCCAGAGTGAACATTTGAGGTTTACCACAGTGTGACAGCACAGGCAACAACACGCACACTCACTAAATGTCACTTCAGCACACACAGCGAGAGCGGACGAGGTGCAAACGTGACCAGCAGTCATCCAGCTGACAGCTTCCTTTCTTCTTCCAAACACATTTTTATTGTTCGCTCTCACGGTGTCACGGCTCCACGCCGCATCTCTTCCACCGGGCGCTCGAGTGAAAGCGTTCTTATCTGAGCGCTGCAGGGCTGCGGGGTGGATGGGCGGGTGGAGTATTGGAAGTAAAAGCAGCAAGAACAGATCAAAGGTTTCTGCTTTTGTTTAACTCTATTTAACTCGGCTGAATTTGGAGGCAAATACAAGTCAGTACCTGAACTCTGACCCCCTCAGAATCAGCTGATGTTTTTTTATGTGCAATATCTTATTTACTAAAGCAGCTCAAAGGTTTACCCTCATAGTGTGAGTATTTTCAGAGTCGCGGGCCTGTGAGGGACACAGAGGGTCCAGATTTGATGATTTTTAATTGTTTTCAGCATTTTTGAGCTCTCATAACATCAGGAGATATCCACGAGGTTATTTGAGGCCTGAAAAACAAATTTAAGTTGGGTAAAAAAAACCCAAATCAACTTTTTACTGATGGGAATCACCAGACACACCGTACATTATCACTGTACGACTGCAATACTGTCAGTTATTTTTTTGCTTTAAAAATTGTGAAGCACAAACAGACCGAGTTTATAGAAGGAAGGAGGTCGCCGTCCTGTTTTTACTCGCGTGATGAGCTATTAGCTGCTCTGAATTCAGACTTGTCTTCGTCGAGCTCAGCGTGTCCAGCTTTGGATGGTTTTTCAGTTGTGGCAGTTTGACGTAAGGCTATCTGAGGACACTGGTGCATGAGACGAGCCCTCTTGTTTGTAGTTTTATCATTTGGTGTCCATCTATCCACACGATATGACAAAATATCACGATACTGTGCTGATTTTTCTTTTACTTTTTATCCACTCCAAGCGTCACAATCTGAAGACAAAATCAGTCTTTTTGTTCGGTGCCGCTTTGTCTGCCTGTGAGCATCAGTATCGTATCATAGTTTCAATAAAAGGCTTTAAAAGTTTAACGTCAGGCAGAGGAACAGAAACAAGCGTTGGTGCCCTGCATGTCCGAGCTGCTTTCTGAGAAACCCCCGAGGTGTGCTGGAGGTAACGTCAGCTGTAATGAATTAAGAAAATCGTGCTCCAGGTGAAAGTGATGGTTTGCAAAATTGCACTGAAACTTTTTGAATCTGTACCTGTTTAATTCATGCCGTGCTTTTTTATTTTTTTTTATGTTTGTGCGACGGCTGTATTTGTGTTAATGCCTGCTGCACACACGGTTTACCACTGAGATGCAGAGATTATCATATAAATATCATAAGAAAAAGCATCTCTTTAACAACAACTCAGAAAGCCGAGAGAAACCCCGACAGTGTTAATGGTCTCTGACTGTGCTCCTCTGTCTCCTCCTCAGTGTGTAACTTCATGTGTCACGAAAAATGCCTGAAGACGCTGCGGAAGGTTTGTTCCTCCATGACTCCGTCTCTGGTCCAGGTGAGTATCCAACATACGCTCATGCTCCAAACTCCAAATGAGCCAAAATGCGTCACTACAGACACGGGACAATGTTGGCCCGATGCGTCTGGAGTGGGAGCAACGAGAGTAAAAACAGGAGGAAGGTGCTGTGTGAGAAAACAGAGAATTTACATTTATTTCACAGCCAGTTACTAGTCCGTACAGACATTTGCACATCTATAAAACCTTCCTGCATTGAGAATACAAAGCAAACGTCGCTACAGGATGTTTTCTGTAACATACACGTGGTAGTTGGTTCGGATTGGAACCGCACCGAGACCATCTCCTCCAAAATGTCTCAGTGTCGTTGTTTTGGTTCGCACCCGTTTTAAACAGACTAAACACTGCAGGTGAGGAAACACCTTTACTTTAATCTCTGGACCCCAGTCCGGGAGCCAATGGGACGAAGGCAGGGATCCCCAGACGTGATGAGATGGGGTTTATTTTTACACCTTGCAGGGCTGAACTTCTTTAGGCATTACCCATCAGAGAACGAGAATGCAAACACGATCAGATCAGACATCAGCCGGCCTTTAACCGACCAGCTCCCCGGTCCAAATGCAATTATGCTGATGTGCTCAGCTGAGAGTCTGGTGCATTTACTTGTAGAAAGTAGGCGCCATGTGCGCTGCCTCCTGCACACTACACCCATGCATCCACCCGCATCTAAACCACACAGAATATTTCCAGTAACATGAAAGCATCTGAAGAGGACTATTTCCTGCTCGCTGCTGCATGTGAGCGAGGAAAACTGGAGAATATTCCAGTCTGATTCTCACAAATGTGTCATGAAAAGTTCAGCTGCGAAAGTGGCTTTATTGTAACCTCTAAGTGAGAACTGACTTTTTATGTAATTGTGCAAACAGGAGACTAAATCACACTGTAAGCCACAATAAGACTAATAAGCTGATGTTACACGGTTACACGGTATACCGTGTATACACAGTAGGTTAGGATCTTTGGCTTTGTGTTCACAGCTTAAAGAAAAGTTCAAATATTTATTTAAACTAACAAGTAAACAGTAATTTAATATTTCACAATAAGGATTTCCAGCAGTCCATGTTTGTCAGTCCGCACGCTCAAGTGGTTCAGAGTCGCTTAAGTTCAGGTGTGTGTGTGTGCGTTTGTGTATAGCATTTATTGTTAGCAGTACTACCCAGGTAGTGTGTTATATTGAGCTCTCATAAGCCAATCTGTCCAGAAGCAACGCAGCTTGCATCACAGGTGGATTAATTTGTCTTACTCGCACAATTTCATTTGATTTAATTCACATTTTCTCGATTGTGAACAGCGGCCACATGAATCCACCACTTACTGAATTGCGAGAATGCAACTCATTGCTACAAAACGTGGCTGCAATGTAATTTATACAAAGACCGCTTGTACAGTACATTAAACTTACTTCCTAGCTTACTTAGTACTTAGAAGTACTTCCTTCCTACTCTAAGCTCACAAGTAAATAAAAAAAAATAATAATACAACACTTAAAAGAAAACTAATAGAATTTACATACTTAGCTAACAGGACTTAGCTAGCTGTTAGCACTTAGCTAACAGCTAGCTTGTTATGCTAATTATCCTTAAAAATAAAAACAGAGGTATATCTGGATCAAAACAAAAAGTGTTCTCATTTACCAACAAGCAGAAGAGTAAAAGCCAACTTTGTATCTTCAACCATAACTTTTTAATCAGGACTAAAGAAAAAAAAAAACTCCAGATTAGTTGCTCCAAGAAGCATAACTAGCATCAACGTTGTTCTCCTGCGCAACTCAAATTCACAAGCACCACACAGTGTCATAGTGCCACCTGCTTGCATTCCTTGAGTTAATTTTATCAGGCAATTTTTGTGAGTTAGGGTTGAAACAAAATGCTTATTTTCAAATCCGGACCTGAACCTCTCACAGACCACCTGTCCACTCTTTAATAAGTATGTCTGTCATTGTCTCAGGATCTAAGTGACATTCAGAGCCCTCAAAGAGTCTGTTTACTGTAAATAACAGTTTAGAAACCAAATCAGAGCAGGGATTTAGCTTCTGCTGTGGACTTTATCACTCTGTATTGTAAGAAATGAAAAGCTGCAGAGACTTCATTGCACTGAAACAAGTGGATAATTGTGCTTCCAGTGAAGGTGACATTCTAGAAATGGCCCATGGTGAGTGAACAAACTCTACCCAGCAGAACAAACCAGACATAATCAGCCAACAAAGTTATAAAATGAAAGCAGCAGACCTGCTTTGTTCTGTCAGCTTCACAGTTTGCTCTCCAGCCCTTCTTTTTATTGTCTCCTTCACTTTTGCCGCCTCGCTGAAACGCTACACACGCGCCGACACGATGTTTATCGATCAGCACAGCACTGATCACTGAGCTTGACTAACTGCTGCACCGATCAATAGCCCTGCAATAAACACGAGCAGGCGGCAGCAGTGGTGTTTTCTCCTCACCTGCTTTTAATGTGAAATATCCTCAGGCTCCTTATTATTGCTCAGGCAGCTCTTGGGTCAGGTTTAACTAAAGAGCGTTCAGTATTTCTACCCTCCGACCTGACAATTGAATAAGCAGGTGAGTGCAGTAGTTCAGTCCTGTTTTTTTCAGCTAAGACAGCTAGCCAGGATAAAGCCATACCTTCCGGCTGATGTCTTCGAGCGTATCATCCACCTTTTTCTTACTTGCAGATTGGACTACTGCAATTCATTGTATTATGGCCTAGATCATGCCACCATCCATCGCCTTCAGATGGTTCAAAATGCTGCTGCTCGCCTGCTAACTGGTACCAAACGGAGAGAGCATATAACCCCAATTTTAGCCTCTTTACACTGGCTCCCTGTCCCCTACAGGATCCAATTTAAACTCTTACTTTTTGTTTTTAAGTCACTCAACGCCCGAGCCCCCCCCTACTTGTCAGAGCTCCTCTCTGCCTATGCTCCAGGAAAACCCACGAGATCTAGTTCAAAACTATTGTTGTCCATTCCACGGACTAACCTCAAATCTCGTGGTGATAGATCCTTCTCTGTGGCAGGTCCCAGACTTTGGAATAGTCTCCCCTTTAATATTAGATCTGCTCAAACTCTTGAGCAATTTAAATCTTTACTAAAGACACACTTTTACGCTCTGGCTTTTAACACATTATGACCCAAGCATTTTGGATTTATCTGAATTAGTTAGTATTGTTTCAATTCTTCTATTTTATTGTTTCTATTGTTATTATTGTATTACACTGTAGTTTTTAATTTTATTGTTATTGTTAAGCACTTTGTGCAGCATCTGCTGTTGGAAATGTGCTATATAAATAAATCTGACCTTGACCTTGACCTTGACCTTGACAAGCAGCAGCTCCATTATAAGCACAAAAACGGCACGGCACAAAAATAATCAAACAAAACACAAATGGAAAACAACAGCTCAGAGTGTGGTCTGTGTGGTGCTTCACGTAACATACTTTCACTAGACACACTGAAGTGTGATCCAGGAAGTCCAGTTTGGAGGTTTGGACACCAAAACACTCAGCTTACAGAAATATGATGGACAGTTACCAGATTATTATTACAGAAACCAAAACCTGAAGGCAGCAGGGCCCCTCAGAGGTTTCCTACATGACAAGTATCATCATGATCTTCTTATCACCTCTGATAGTCGACTGGTATCTGTGCTCAGTGCAGTGTTTGATGTTGCTGGTCACAACATTGTAATGAAGAAATTAGAATACGCAATTAGCATTAAAGGAAACGCACTCTACTAGTTTGAATTGTATTTATGGGATACTTCCTGGTATTTTGCATGCAAATTTTGTTGGAGATTTCCTCAATCACCTAAGGGTCTGTGCTGAAGCCAAACTTTTTACTTTATACATGCTTCCCTAATGTAATATTATTAGAAAACTATATATTTCTATGTAGATGATAACCAGTTATATTCATCTATGACATCATCTGACACAAGTCAAATTGTATTTCTCTCGATAATGAAATGTCGAACAGTAGAGATGTGCCATAGCAGAGTAACAGAAATGTGGTTTTACGTACATTCGGTACAAGTTTAAGATCATCTGAATCAGCATAACAAAATAATATGGTATCATCTGCGTATAACTTTACATAACACAGTGTCATCAATATAAAAACTGGAAAAACAACTGAACCCATAACTGAGCCTTGTGGGACACCGTTAAGCATTAGTTATCATTAATGTCGCCGACATCTCTTCCCAGCTCCACGGCTTTTCAGGGGCAAAAGTTTAAATAAAGCTCTAAAAAAATGTCATATATAAACATCAATGTGCACACACTAATAATAAGATAATGTGTAAGTAAATGATTAAAGCACATTCGTGGAGTAGAATTAAAACTTAATGTAAATACACTGTGAGCTGCCATACGGCTGCGTTCACGTTGTTCTGGGGTGTTTGGCTCTCTTGGATGTGATGCAGCTGCAGGCCTTCACTCTGCCCCTCATGTTTGAATGTTATCTTCTTACATAACCTGTCATGCCGCTTCAGTGGTGGCTCATTATAAATAAAGGATTTGGAAAAATGCAAAACTATAACAGATCCCTCTGTCCTGACGGTCTCTTTATTCATTATAAACATTTCCACTCGGTCATTACAGTAAAGTACACAAGCGACACTGAGCGAGGAGCGTTAAAGTGAAGGAAAAACAGAGCAATAAAATGCATTTAATCATTTCTTTTTAAGAAATGAAGAGAGGTCATTGGATCAAACATGGCAATTACAACAACAACAACAAATAACAGCCATGATATTTACAGCAACATTTGTAAGTCAACATAAAAACTGCAGCCAACAGCTGTATTTTGATGGGGACTATTTTAATCAGAGGAGCAATGCAGATTTACAGACTGTTTGGAGCAGCAGGAGCAATGTGCTGTTTTGTTTTTGGGATTTTGTTTTTTTAATTAAGCTCTGTATTCATGGACAGCCAATAGGCTGGAGGCTCAGTGTTGCGTTTACTTTGTCTGTTTGTTAACATACACTGCTGCTGCCCCCTGCAGGTGCCGGTGGCTCACTGCTTCGGTCCCGCCGGTCAGAAGAAACGTTTCTGCTGCGTCTGCAGGAAACAAACAGAGGGAAGCACGGCGCTGCGCTGCGAAGGTCAGACCAGCACCATCACCAAGTAGACCAGTGGATTAAATCTCATGAGTGATTTTTTTATTAGCGTGTGTGTGTTTGCGTGTGTGTGTTTCAGTGTGTGAGCTGCATGTCCACGCTGACTGTGCCATCTTCACCTGTGCCGACTGTCGCAGCTGCCAACTGGACGGGATTCTGGAGCAGGTATCGCTTTAAAAAATATCAGTATAAATATAAAGTGTTTCCAACAGTAAGCTGGACTAAAACTACGTAGGCCAATGCTACAGTTTTCAGTCTGACCTCATGGGGGCGCTACTGCCTCATGTTTCTTGTGCCTAAACTCGCAAACAGTGACACAGAAATGTCACTGAAGATGAGGACTTTCTCTATGACGTTCACAATCAGATCATAAAAGGGCCGAACCAGAGAAGTTCAGTCAGTTTGGTTAACAAACGGGCTCTTCTTAACTGGCACAGAGATGCTGTGTTAAGGCCGTGTGTTATGTTGTAATGCACAAAAACACCACCAGAGGGCAGGCTCTATAGGTGGAAGATGCAGCTGAGCTCAGCGAGCTGTGAAACATGACTGCTGGAAGTAGTTTAGAGTAGACTCCAGCTACGTGATCTATCAGTGAGCCGTTTGGCACATCGATCGCTTTAATAATTATTTTAGGTAGTTTAATAGTTTATTCTGATCCCTCACATCCATAGCTATGACGACTTTATTGTAGATTTTTATTGTATTTCTTTTTAAAATACTGACTTTGTTAGAAGTAACACAAGGCCTCTGAATTTATTCTCTTATATAATACCTGCTGCTCTCTGGTGCCAGCTGAACCCTCAGCGTCCACTCATCTCGCGGTTTTGGTTGGTGCTTGTGCAAACCTGAAACTGTGTCTAACTCAGTTAAAAACACAAACAGGAAATAAAGCAGTCGTGGTGGTCGTCTCAAAGTGTTCTGCATCAGTGTTCTCCATCTCTGTGCTCCTGCAGTGAGCGATCACTGAGACGTGCTGAAATGACCTTGTCTCTCACGCTTCATCCCTTGCTTTGCACGCGAGGTTACCAAAAAAAACGGGCGCATGGCAGGGATGCTCTGTCCTCTGGCATCTGTGACATCATTTTTTGTGACAACAATGAAAACGATCAGTCACTCCTTGAACTGAAGAGCAGGAGCTTGAGAAAGTTCATGCATCAGTATTTTCCACTAAAGGAGAGGGAAGTGTCACCAAATGCAGACTTTGTGATTAAAACTGCTGTGAATATTGAAGTGTAATACCATGTGCACAAGATGAGATAGTAGATATTTCCACCTTAAAAAACGAAAACAAAAATAATTGATAACTGAATTCCTACCTGACAAATTTTCTATAGTTTGAAATGTAGGTAGCGCCCACTGTGCAGCTAGTCTACAATAGAAACTGGGCTCTGTGAAGTAGTGATATTGATCAGGTCCAGTCAGTCTGACTTTAATCAAAGACGTTGTAAGACACTTCAATGAGGATGTCTGCTGTCGGTTCAGTGTGTGTAGCTCGATCAAAACCCATCGATCGCTCACAGTCTGGATAAAAAGTGAAAAGCATGAAGCTGATCTCCTGCAGAGCTGATGATGGCAGACAGGCTGACAACAACCCCGGGAAGCTGTCGTCGGGTTTCAGCCCATCTATTCACACAGTGCACTTTTCTTTTTCGGTGCTTTCCTCCTCACAAATATGACATTTCATTTTTACATCCTCCTCAATTAGCTGCGGCTGATGGGGACTATTTTTAGCGCTGGACTGAAACTCATTCTTTTCTTTCTGCTCCAGGATACATACCACCACCACTGGAGGGAGGGAAACCTGGCGTCAGCGGCAAGGTGTGAGGTTTGCCGGCGTTCGTGCGGGTCGTCTGACGTCCTGGCAGGGATGAGGTGCGAGTGGTGCGGCATCACGGTGAGAATCAGCGAAAAATGTGTCAGTGTTGATTTCCTCTAGGGTGGGGTTTAGGTTGGGTTTCAAGCAGCTCAAGTGCTAAAACATGCAGTGCCTCTAACGTCCAGCAGAGGCTCCAGTCCAGTCATGACACCTGTACAGTTGATGAATTAAATTCCATTAAGGTTTAAAGCTTCACCCCAGCTAACTGGAGTCCCTCCATTCCCAGACTATTCTCTTCCTAAATTTAAATTGAACCTCTTTGAGATCATTTAGCTGTCTCTGGTCCTGGTGATACAGAAACTGTTAACAAGTAAAGGTGATTCCTGAGTCTCCACAGATCCACCTTACCCCATAGACCAGGGGTGTTGAACTCCAGGCCTCGAGGGCCGGTGTCCTGCAGGTTTTAGATCTCACCCCGGGTCAACACACCTGAATCAAATGATTAGTTCATTACCCTCTGGAGAACGTCAAGACATGTTGAGGAGGTGATTTGACATTTAAATCAGCTGTGTTGTAGGAAGGACACATCTAAAACCAGCAGGACATCGGCCCTCAAGGCCTGGAGTTCGACACCTGTGCCTTAGACTGTATATATAAGTTTCTGGACTCAATATGAAATTTCAGCTGTAGTTTTTTGTGACCTCTTTGGGAACCAAGAGCACCCATATTTGGATCAGAGGGTGGCATGCGTTATCAGCTAAACTACCAGCTAATGCTAACTAGCTTGGTTATCAACCTAATTTACTTACTTAGAAATGCTCCAAAAGGCTCCAACAGCACAAACACAGTCCAGAGGTGCAGTTCAAGTGAAGCCCTGCTAGCAGCTAGCTGAACTGTCAGTCAAAGAGGCCACGCCCCTAATAATGTAAATTTTAACACTGTACAGGTGTTATGAAGGGGGGATTAGCTACAGATACTAAAGCAGTGTGTGTATCAGGCTGTAAACGTGTCTATTTCTGCTGTAAAGTTTTAACATGGAGTCTGTGGGGACTGACTCGCTGCTGGAGCCCCTTGTGGGCGTTAGAGGAACTGCAGGTTTTGGATTTGTCTTCCACCCTCAGACGATGAGGCTGATAAAACTCTGAGATCACGGGTGTTACATGATGTTTCACTTCCCTGAGCTTGGTGTGTGTAAAGTGACATGTTGCTTTCCCGCCTGCAGAGCCATGCAGCATGTTACCTCGGCATGCCGGCAGAGTGCACTCTGGGACGTCTGCGCTGCATGCTGCTGCATCCGGCCTGTGTCCGCCTCGACTCCAGAAACTTCAGCAAGATGCACTGTTACCGCATCGCTGAGAGCTGCAGCCACGAGCTGGGTATGCACACAGTGAACCCCGCCTTACAGAAAATGTTCACACTTCAAAAAAAATAAAGATTTACATCATCGGGAGTTAATGGGAGGCAGGTCTGCACAGCAGGAGTGAAACAAACACACATATGCTCCTCCAGACCACATCCTTTGACGCTACTGACACAAACTGTGTGAACCGCAAACGCTCGGCTCGTTTCCTGACAGCTTCACTGCTGATCTGAGCTGTGA
The DNA here is from genome assembly GCF_965226115.1 of Aulonocara stuartgranti. Taxonomy (NCBI): domain Eukaryota; kingdom Metazoa; phylum Chordata; class Actinopteri; order Cichliformes; family Cichlidae; genus Aulonocara; species Aulonocara stuartgranti. The sequence continues at coordinate 11,154,500 of NC_138940.1, read as the reverse complement.
AACTGAAAAAAGATGTTTTTAAAGAAGTCAGGATGTGAATAGTGCAGACAAACATCCAAACGCCGAGAGCTGAAACACGAGCCCCTGCAGGTTTCAAAGGGCCAAATCGCAAAATTCACAAAAACACTTCAGGGTGTTTCTGTTTTCCAGAGAATTCTTCCAAAATAAAACTCTTAACAGCAAAACAAATCAAAGTCAGAGCTCAGGAGGCTGCGCGTGAAGAAAGGCAGCAAAGTCAGAAACAACCAGAGTTCATTTTCATCCTCCAGACGATCTCCAAAGTCTCACAAGATCTGAACTCACTTTTCTACTCTGTTTGTAGAAAGAGTTGAGACACTGGAAATTAAATACAGAATTTGATGATTTTAAAATCTGTATTTTATTCACAATAGAACACAGAAAACATATCAAATGTGTAAACAGAAAAATAAGATATGAGCTAAAACTCACAGGTTGGTGAATCTCTGCCCATCGTTACTTCTGAGAAACTCTGCCTCTCTAAGATGCTCTTCTTATACCCGCTGTTTCTTTTTAGTATTACTTACGTTTCCAGCCTTTTCTTGCTGCGTACCAACATTTTGAGACTTGTTTCTGCCATCAAATTCAAATTGAGCTTATAATTTTTGGGAAATCTCTCAGTTTAAACATTTGTTCAATTGTGAATAAAATATGGGTCTATGAGATTAACACATCATTGCTTTGTGGTGGTTGGTGTTGTGCTTCTATGCTGAAACACCAACTGTTGTGGTGCTGTCAGAGTCCTTTTGTATTTTTTAATTGATTGCTGATGCTTTGAGTTGATGCACCTGTATGAAAGGTGCTGACAAATAAAGTCAAACAACAACTAACAGTAATAAACATGGAGCTGAGACAGACACAGCGGCCTCCTCACAGTGATTGTAAAGACGTTTGTCTTTTTCTTTCTTGGCTGGTGATATTCTATTACTTGACAAATCCACAAACTAAGATTTCAGACGTCAGGCTCTAAATGAGAATAAGGTGAGCTGCTGATCTGGGTCTGTTTCAGGTTGTTCCAGCTTGTTGAAATCTGATCAGGAAGTTCTGTGTCCAGTAAACTGTCTCACCTGACCGGCTCTTTTCCTCCATGTTTCCATTAGATAACTCCGATGATGCTGATCTCTCTGCTGCAGCAGCGCCAGCATCCAAAGACGGTCAGCCGGCTGCCTCAGAGTCAGGTCGGTTCACCGTATGTCTGTATACAAGCTCCCTTTGTGTTTCAGAGGTTTTATTAATGACCGACTGGTGGATGATACAGCTGTGGAATAACATTTCTGCTTGCAGATGTTGCAGTCACATCTGGTTGTGTCTGGTTTGTTTACTGTGACCCACAGGTAAACAGTTTCTCAAGGTGTTTGATGGCGACGATGCAGTCAAGCGCGGTTTCTTCCGACTGGTCTCAATCACAAAGAATGAGGAAGTGGTGGTAAGGGCTCTGCTTCCTCCCAAAAACCTGACACACACACAGACACACACACACCAAGACAGGTACTACTACCTCTTCTACCACCGAAATCTCACACAACTTTCATGGAACACAACTTTCAAAATAAAAGCAGTGAGCTATAATTCTGTAAAAGCTATTTTTAGTAATATGACACAGAATGGTGTCAGAGGAATATCCCGAAAACCGTGACTAATCTTGCTTCTCAGTAAGACTGTGTCTAACTTTGACCTTGGTTGGATTTGAATATTAATTAAGGAAAGATTATGAAATGAAAAACCAGGATTTACATAATTAAATAGTTACAGATATGAAAGGCTTAAAACCCCCAAACTTATGAGTAAAGTCAAAATTATGGTGTAAATGGTTTAAAAACTTTTCATATACAAATTAACAATAAGTTACAATAAAAACAAATCAAAATTTGACTCAAACTTAAAAGAAAAAAACAAATCAATAAATTAGAAGATGACAAATGATAAAACTAAAAAAAAAATAGTCAAATTTCTTTGATTAAAAAAAGTAAGAATTCTTTAAAAAAGTTTAAATTTTGTCCCAAAAACAGGAGAACAGTCAAAGTTCAGATTTTAAATCTTAAGTAAAATAAATTAAATAAATAAAATTCATAACTGTCAAATGAAAAGTCAACATTAGGTACAGCAATAATTGAGAATATGAAAAAAGATTATGAGCTAAAGAGTAAGGCTTTTAAGTAGTGACAAATTGAAACCAAAATAAAGACTGTAAACTAGAAAGTGAGTTAAATGCCTGAAAAAATATACTTCTTTTTAGGCATTTAAAAAAACAAACAAAAAACCCCCATAGCTCTATGATACCTGTGTTGTCCTGCAGGAGGCGGCGCTGAGGGCCTTCTACCTCCCCGACGACCCTCAGGACTTCGAGCTGCACGAAATCGGCGGCCCGCAGCGTCTGCACAGCGACGACATCCTGAACCGCAACGGCAGCCCGGACAACAGGAACTCGCTGAAGGACGGAGGCGACTCGTGGCTGCTGAGGGCAAAACCCCGAGTCACTGAGGTCATCAAGGTGTACACTGACTGGCCCAAGTGAGTTTAGTCAGGACTCTGTCCACCACAAGAAAGCAACCTTTTGTCATGTACTGTGTATAAGAGATGAACGTAACCACTGTGATGTCACCCACTGGTTGAATCACGAGGTAGCCCCGCCCACTTTGATTGAATCAAAATTTCTGACATGATCATCGTCCTGTATATAGTCCTTCAAACGAATGACTAATGAGACCATAAACGTGTACAGCCACAGTTGTTTGCAGCCAGAGGAGTCGCCCTCTGCAGGTCATTGGATTTAATGCATATTTAAGCCCATCAAACCTGGAAGCTACGTCCACCGTTACACATAGAGTCCCTGGTTTTTGTCAACTAACTGTTTTTGTGTTTCAGGTCAGGCGTTGCTTTCATTTCGGTTTCCGTCTCAGACAGCAGCACGACGTCCTCGGTCCTCGCCGAGGTTCTCAGTAAGCTGGACAGACAGGTAAAATTACAAGTGTTAGACGCGTCCAGGCTAATATTAATGCCTGAATGAACATGAGCAGGACATTTGAGCAGTTTATACTTCAATCGGCAATTTGAGCTGTTTATGTAAGTTCAGCCCTGAAACCACTGATGGTGTCAATGATATGTGCGGTTTCAGGAGGAAGATCTATCAAAATTCTCTCTGCTGGAGGTCTGCATGAGCAGCAAGCAAGGTGAGAACTACCCGCATGAGGAAAAACAAAATCACATTTTGGTGACTGTGAAGAAAAATAACCCAACCTGCAGCTGACCTGGAAAACGAGTATGAGCACTGCGGTAGAGCACATATTAATGCTGACACGATGATGATGCGGTGTTATTCATATGTCCCTATTACATCGTTTATCACTCAATCACGGGCCTCTTTTCTACAGCTCGACCAAGCAGGACCAACTACAGGAACCATATTGTTCTTGTACAGATTTAAATCTTATTTTATTATCACTATTAATAAAAACCATTCATAGATTTAAGTTTTTAAAAAAAAGCTTTGTCTAGAAAAACAATCACTGATTTCAAGCTTTTCATAGAGTTCAGCATTCTGATGTATGAGCCACACCTATACGTCTACAATCTTTTATTTAATACTTATTTCTGGCGAAACTTTACACCGGAGTACCAGTATGAAGGTCAGAAATTGCAAGGGTAAAATTTTAATTGCAGATAGTTTAGATTACAAATTTATTTATGGTGAGAAAAAAAATTTAAGTCACCGATTAATTTAATATAATATAATATAATATAATATGATATGAATCAGGTCTTACAATCTTACTTAAATCTTACTTTGTACAGCCATTAATAAACAATTATTGAAATAGTTTTTTAAATAGGCTACGCCCATATTTGTTGCATTTCTGACCACGCCCCCTATTTTGAGATTGCCTTTAAGCCACACCCAATACAGCTTTTGATTTTCTTTTGTTTTATGTTAAACTTACTTTTTGAGACGCTCAGCCAATATCAAATTTCAGCCATGTTCTCAGAGAACATGCACGATCACAATGAAATACATTAGGTCTCTAGAACACGTCAGAGTGGGGTTTTTTTGTAGATCCATTTTTGAAGTGGTTCGTGGTCAGCGTGGAGCTGCTTCTGGCCCATGAATATTTTCAGCTCAGTTTAGTGTTTTGAATACTTCACCCACACCTGAGCTGCACACAGTACAAGCCGCTGTCATTCTCTTCATTTTAAACATTACGCACCTTCTTCAGCGCTTCTAAAACCATAAACCTGGACCTTAGAGCAGAGCGTGGAGTCTTGCCATGCTCTGCAGAAGCTCTATGTGATACCGGAGAAGGTCATGACCTTTCTGTCTCTGTCATCCAGTGCAGAGACAGACGCTGACTCCTCAGGAAAAGCTTCAGGACAAACTGCGGGAGATCAGGAAGGTAAGAGGACAAACAAGATTTCATGAACTTTCATAAATGCCAACGCTGAGAATAAGTGATGCATTTAATTGTTGCCTTTTGCACATCCAAAGATTAGTGACTAGCCACGTGTCTGAGGTCAGATTATATGAATATATTCGATTATATTCACCAAGTTAGGGTAAGGTTTTGGTAGCGCCTGCGTGTCATTCTGTCTGTAAACACGATAGCACAAAATTTTTTGAATGAATTCTGATAAAACTCTGTAAGAGTGCAGAGTGGGCTGGTGTTGGCGGTCCATTAGAGCTTGGCTTACATCCACTGAGGTCTTTAACTTCATGATTAATTGGTGGAAAACTGACTTAGAAAACATGGTTCAACATATAGAAGGTCTCGTCCAACATAATTTGACCTCTGACCTCTCCTACAAGGTCAGTAGATTGATGTGAAGGTCACAGTGGTAACAGGAATATTTACAGCTTTCTAAAGCTACGTTTCCATTGTTGATTGTGTTTATGGTGGAGTGAGTACTGTCAACAAAAAGAGGATGAGCTGCATAGTTAAAAGTATTCTGCAGTATAATGTTGTATAAAAAGTTCTGTTTATTGTCCTGTTATTTACAAATCAGTATTTATTATCCGTTACCAGCTCCTACATAATGTTTGCTACGCTCACCACAAACCTCTTGAAGTATGTTTCATAAGAACAAAGAAAAGAAGTGTTTATGAGCGTTTACAGCTCAAACACAGCATGAGGAAGAAGTGCACCGCAGCCTGCTGATGCTTGATGTGTCGACAGATTTAGCCACACTGACCTCGGGGTTGTTGGTACACAGCATCGTTTCACTTCTCTTTTTTATTTTGATTATACGCTTTTAACACCCAGCTTTAGTCTGGAGTTTAATTTTAGTTACTGTAGTAACTCTGACAGAGACACGTGTCACTAAAATAAACATCACTTTTTTTCTTCTTCTTTTTTTTGCATTATTATTATTATTATTATTATTATTATTATTATTACTTTAGTTGCAGGTATATAAGTCTGCTAAGCTGGATATCCGAGCTGCAAATATAAACATTTTTACAGTATAAAAATAATGGTTTCTGCAGAGGGTGACACTCTTTGGTTTCTCTGTGGCAAAGCCGCCAGCATCAGTTAGCTGATTCTGCTTCTTTCGGCGTCTCCTGCTGTGCGTGGTTAGGATCTGCAGTCCTCGCAGGGATTTCAGTCTCCTCTCGCTGTCAGACGTTTCCATGTGTTAGACAAACGTGTTAACCACTCCACTGTGGAGCCACTCGTTATTCAGTTTGCAAAATTCATCTGCAGGTGTTTACATAATCTTTTATTTTGTCTGCATGTTTTCTGTTTTTGTGACCATCGAGAGGGAGAGGGAGGGGAAACGTAGAGATGACGGGCAGGTAAAGGTCGGGGACTCGTGGTCTGCATCCTAACCGCTTGCCTCGAATTCAGTGAGCTTTGTGGTCATTCCTGCGTAGTGCCTCAGTTAGATCGTAACCATAATACAGAATAAAAAGATGGTGGACGCACCCTGACGTGGTGATGTGGCGTCGCGCTATGTGCAGGTGTCTCTGCGGCAGATGAATCAGACTCGGTTCTACATCGTGGAGAACAAGAACCGGGCGGTGCGGGTGGAGCTGCTGATTGGAGGGCTGCCCCCCCTGCTCACCACAGAAAAGTACACGCAGCTGATCGAGGAACACCTCGCCATCAAGAGTGAGTCGCTTTAAAAAACGCATGCTTTCCTTCTGTGGCGCCCTCTGGTGGGTGGATGTGAACCAAACGTGATTAAAGCGTGTGACGAAGTTAAAAAGTGAAGCTCTGTTGTGTTTTTATTCAAACCGAAGTTTTATGTTCAGGCTCATTTCCCCTTAACTGTTAATTTCAGGTTTAATTCTGCCGCTCTGACTCACCTGTCCTCCTCTTCCTCTCTGCAGGTCACCTGGTCACCATCAGCAATTTCTATCTCAATCAAGGTGAGTCGTCCGTCATGAAAGCAGCCTGCTGGGCAGGTTTGAGGACACATGTAGTCTTTCCTGGCCTCCTCCTGCTCAGATCACCTTCTGTAGTTTTCACACTGGTTCTGTCCCACGAGGACTTCTTGTGTCCTTATGGGTAAATAAATTTGAACACATCTTACTGAATTTATGTCAGAAGAAATCTGTGAACTGCAAGCTAACCATGGTGAGAGTGGGAAGCAGGACTCGAGCGTCGCCTGATGGACAGAGACGGATAAATACATGTTTCTAAAGAGGACGGGACTCTCTCTGAAATGCGCTGCTGTCCAGATCAGTTAAATGGTCTTCCTGACTCACTGACGCTCACTTATGAGGTGTGATCAGAAAGTTCTGGGGAGTTTTCCATAAAAATCTAAAATCTCTTTTTCAAGGTCATCTTCAGGTGCAGCTGAACTCCTGTGGTTTGTTGAAATGGTGACTCTTCAGCTGTATTTTTCTCTGTGCTCAAAGGTGCAGTGAGGTAAACCTGCTGAGCAGGTAGGGTGCGTTGAACACTGCGTTGAGTGGTGGCATCATTGGCGTCGTTTCCTTCGGTTTTCTCCGTCAGAAGTCTGTGTTCGCTGTGCAACCCTGGGGGACAAATATTTAAAGAAATGATGATAACGCTGACGGTCACACTGCTGGCCCGATGAACCTCAAAACCATGACTTTGTATTATTTAAGAGCAAATTCTTTCTGATCACACCTGGTTTCCTGTCTCAGTGATGAATGTTCATATTTAACACAGTCAGAGTTTCTAATGATGAGCTCAGTGCGTACAGATCCCACAGCTCAGCCTTAGTATGCTCTAAACACTTGGTTTCAGTTGGCTTTTTGTACCATTGGCTCTATATGATGTCACAAAGAGTTATATTCCTAATATGGTCATCTCAGACCTACATGCTCCACCCCCTTCTGTTTAAACCTATAAGGTATGGCTGTCTTAGAAGGAAGTTAGCAGCAGCTGATTTGAGATAAACTGAGGGTCTGAGACATCAAACTCAGATTTTTCCTCTGTGTGTGTGTGTGTGTGTTGTAACAACCCTTTTGGGTTATAGCACCACTAGGGGGGGTTGCCCTACTGTTGTAGTAGTTGTGGGGGTCTCCTAGTGGGTGTGTGTTGTTAGCGGCAGCCATTCCATGCTGCTCATGTTCCATTGTCCGAGGAAACACCTTACTGTTGTAACGGCCTGGCGCCGACGACTACCGAACCCCGCACATGTATGTATGGACAGAGTAGAGCCGTGGAGACCTGGCTTGTATGGTCTTATGTTGCTGATAATGAATAAAGGTCTGTTGTTTAATTTAATTGACTGGCTTCGAGTTATCCGGCTAACCTCCACACCACATGCCCGCTGGACCTGCTAGCCGCTCCTTCCTTGCCAGACTGCTGTTACAGTGTGTGTGTGCGTGTGTGTGTCCAGGTGCGGTGGTGTTGCAGATCTCGTGTTTCGCTGAAGCGGAGAGGATCTACATGCTGACTAAAGATACTTCGATCAACAACAAGACGCTCACCTCGCTGGTCATTCCGGCGATCACGGTAACTGTTGTTCAAATACGCCTCATTAAACTCAGGCTCTGCGAACACACTCTTAGCACGAGGAGTTTTTTGGTGTCTTCTTACCGAACCGAGCAGATGTAATGAGGCTGCGGTGCTTAAAGAGCTCCAGGAAAATCTCTGGAAACAAGCACACTGAATAAAACCATTCAGCTTCCAGATGTCTCTTACCTCTGCCCAACATCTCACCAGCATCGGGTTTTCCTTTCAGCAGAACACGCTGGGAGCAGACGTGTGTCCTCTGCTGGTGTTTGTCAACCCGAAGAGTGGCGGTCTGAAGGGGAGAGAGCTCCTCTATGGTTTCCGGAAGCTCCTGAACCCTCACCAGGTCTTCGACATCATGAACGGAAGCCCGCTGGCCGGGTGAGGACAACAGCACACCTCCTCGGTGAAAGCAGAGGATTTTCCGACGCCGTCACTACTTATTTTATAGAAAAAATCATCACTGTAGACACAGCAGTGGGTTTGCAGTTAGCAGATCTCTTCTGATTTCTGGTGAACTTTTCGCCTCACTGGAACCATAACCAGCAATAAATTTACTTAGAGACGAATTATTGTTATGTACCCCTTCATAACACCTGTACAGGGGGACGTTATATAACTCACCTTACAGTTTAATTATTAGGGGCGTGGCCTCTGTGACTGGAATAAATGTGCTGTTGGAGCCTTCTGGAGCTTTTTTAATGCAGTTATCTGACCAACCTGCTGTGAGGTTAACTATTTCTAGGATTTTATTTGGATGTTTTTTTTGTTTATCTGTGTCGTGTCTAATTCAGCTAGCTATCATTAGCTGATAACTTAGCTCCACTTCTGGGAGCCAAATATTGAGATAATATTAAGGGTTCAAAATGGTGGAAACCAGTGGGTTTCACATGTAGTGTGTGACACTTACTGGCAAACCTGGCAACATTTCCATCAGTATGCTGCAGACCGGATTTATCACCATCAAAGTTAAAAGGTGATACAAAATGACGTTTGCCTGTTTATTTATGATGTTATTGTTATAGTTTGTTAGTAATTGTTTAGGTTTTAACCTAATTTTTAAAATTTGAAACAGAAGAAAACTGAAGTGGTTGTGCTTTCTAGAAAGAGTTGCAAACAACCTCAACGCCATGCAGAACAACTGAAAATAAATATAAGACTGCAGGGGGATGCGACAGAGTACAAAGAGATGAGAAATTACCACAAAAAAGACACAAAACAGCTAACGAGAGCCACAAAAACCATTGCCAAGTAACATAAAAGCATCTCACGGAGCCACAAAAAGCTGAAAAAAAAAGCATTGCAGATTCAACCCAGCAGCAAACAGTGAGGCTGCTTCCAGTCTGGGCAGGTAGTCTGTGGAGGGGTACCAATCTCCTAAAGACATTTGTGAAGTTTCAGTCGGTGTCAGAAATGTTCACCTCGTTTTAAATTGTGGTCATCGCAGTAAAACTGTCTCTACTGTTCGTTCTGCAGCCTGCACACGTTCAGGGAGGTTCCCCGGTTTCGGGTGCTGGTCTGCGGGGGCGATGGGACGGTGGGCTGGGTGCTTGGAGTGCTGGAGGCTGTAAGGCACAAACTGACCTGTCGCGAACCGCCCATCGGCATTGTACCACTAGGAACAGGTGAGACCAAACGCTGCTCCTTTTATTTGTTTTCTAATGCAGAGACGAGTTCCTGTTGAGTCGATTTGGGCACTTGGCAGTTTTTAACTTGCTGGTAAACAGTTGAGTTTGATTTGTGTCCTGTCAGGTAACGACTTGGCTCGTATCCTGCGGTGGGGTCCAGGTTACAGTGGTGAGGACCCTTACCACATCCTAGTGTCGGTTTATGAGGCTGATGAGATTCTGATGGACCGCTGGACCATCCTGCTGGACGCCCAGGATGTCTCAGAGGATGGCAAAGAGAATGACTTCTTGGAGCCACCCAAGGTCCGATCCAAAAGCATTATCATTATTAGATTAAGAGATAAAACATAATTTCCAAAAACCTGAAACATGTTCGTGGTCTAGACTTTACAACCAGGCAAAAGTCCATGAACTAACAATGGTCATGGTTAGTTCAGATGCATCTGTAACAGCTGGAACAAGAAGTTCCACTGACTGCTTCCCGAAAGCCAATCAGCTGAAAACATCCTGCAGTCTGGTCATTCTCCTGATGCCAGAAGTGAAGTACAAGCTTGTTGTTGCCATTTGATTCAGTTTCAGCTGCTCACAACTTTCCTTTCATACAGAACAGAAAGGATCTGGACTTCCTGGGAGTTTTGTTCATGTTAATTTGTTCCAGCTATCAGCTGAACTTTGGAGGGAGGTGGTTTTTCTCCTGGTGTGTAGAGGGGCTATGATGTCATCCAAAAACACTCCACTGATGTTTTTGCACAGCTGATGCCAGAGCGAGTTAGGAAAAACCCATAAACCCAAACAAACTGTTTGTTAATTTTAAGGATATCTATGAACTCCACAAGCTACGGTAGTTTCCGCTGCCAAGGTGGAGCCCAATGGTGGTCGATGATTGTTTGACAACAAGATTATGCACAAATTTCACAGAACCCGAAGGGAGGTGGACAGGACACCTCCCTTCAAAGTAAAAATGTAACAAGCCGTTAAATTTTGGGATCACTTTAGAGAAAAAGTGAAATAAATCATATTAGCCTCGGTGGAGATCTCGGTTCTCTGGGTATCCCTGTAGTTCTTTTTGTTTTCACAAGTTAGGGTTGGTTTAACTTCGCTCAGGTTGTGGATGTTTCCGTTTTTTATACAGATGCTGTGGTGGAAAAAATGGATAAAAGTATCATGGAAGTATCTGTCTTTCCCTCAGATTGTCCAGATGAACAACTACTTTGGTCTCGGTATCGACGCGGAGCTCAGCCTCGACTTCCACCTGGCTCGAGAGGACGAACCCGACAAATTCACCAGCAGGTGAAAATTTATGAGAGAGCCAGAATTTTGTGGTCGATTGTAATTTCCCATTAAAGTTGACGCTTTATGAATAAGAGTTACGATTGTTTTCTAGTTGACATCTAGTGGTCATCAGTGGTATTGCACTTTACAGAAAGTACTGGTGCGTGTTTCTGACAGTGAAGACCACGTTTCCAATCAGCCCTTTTGCTTCCTGTCTTCCACAGGTTTCATAACAAAGGTGTGTATGTGAAGGTAGGCCTGCAGAAGATCAGTCACACCAGGAGTCTCCACAAAGAGCTGCAGCTTCACGTGGATGGGCAGGAAGTCCCATTACCCAACATAGAGGGGCTAATCTTCCTCAATATACCAAGGTAACACACACACACAGACACACACACAGACACACACACAGACACAGTCTTGACCTCACGTTCATCTTCTTGTGTGTAGTTGGGGTTCAGGTGCTGATCTCTGGGGGTCAGAGGTCGACAGTCGCTATGAGAAACCCAGCATCGATGACGGCCTGTTGGAGGTGGTTGGGGTCACAGGGGTCGTCCACATGGTGAGACAATTTAGAGTGAAGAAGTACAGACTGGTTTTATCCAGAGGGTTTACCACACTGTGTGTGTGTGTGCGCAGGGCCAGGTGCAGAGTGGTTTCCGTTCTGGGATTCGCATTGCTCAAGGGAACTACATCAGGCTGACATTGAGGAAACCGATACCAGTCCAGGTGGATGGAGAACCGTGGATCCAGCCGCCGGGACACATCATCATCTCTGCTGCTGGACCAAAGGTACACTCCGTTTGTCCCTGCACGGCTTCCGTAGTGTTGGTTTTTTTACTTTAGTGAGTGTTTTTTTCCATTTTTATAGAAAATAACATTTGAACATAAGACAACAGAAGAAGGACCGACCAAACAAAAAAACAGAAGGGGGATTAGGCCATCTAGGTAGAAGTTTGACATACACAAGGTTACAAGTTGAAAATTATGTACAACTCAGATACATATTATTACCAGAGGTAATACAAAGGAATACCACAAGGCTCTAGAGTAATTTCTCAGTAAGAAAACATTTACATTTCTTCCAGTATTTTTCACATTTTTCTGAGGACAGTCTCAAGGAGGTTAGTCGCTCCATAACGTGAATTTCGTGTGTTATTTCTGTCCAGTCCGAAACAGTTGGAGGTTCCCCATTCAACCACTTGCGTATTATAGCTTTTTTTGCTGGCTGCCTGTAATATCTGTAGCAGGTATCTGTCCTGTTTCTTCAGTCCAATTGTTATGTTGCCTAAGTAAATGACACTGAAGCTCCCCTCCACCTGTAACCCAGTTATCTGCTTGGTTCTTTCAACCACTTCTGTCCAGTAGGGGGAGATTTTAGGACATTCCCAAAAAATATGGAAGTGGCCTACTGAAGTATATCCACATTACCTCCAACATTTACTATGTTCAGCATTTTTACTTCGGAGTTCTTTAATCTTAGGGGTGATTTAAAAAAAAAAAAGAGAAGCTCTGAGTATTTTTCAAAGCCATGAATCGGAGCTTGAAGTAGTGGCTATGGTTTCACATATATTAGACCAATCTTCTTCAGATAGGTTTATTCTGCCTCTTTCTCCCATCTGAGTTTAATGTAAGTGGTAGAGTTTCCTTTCTATCTGTAGTATTGAGTAGGTCATAGAGATTTGTTTTTTTGTCAGTTTCCCTTTACATGCATCTATAAAAATTTGAACTAAAGGCTTTCTCTCCTTGGACACAATAGCTGTATTAAAGTGATGTCTTAATTGGAGATATCTAAAGAAGTCACCCCTCTCCAGGTTGTTACTGTCTGACATTGTTGAAAGGTATTTAAATCTTTTTCAGATGATATTTTCCAATATGCAGTAATGCCAAAGTTGCACCAATATTTAAACCTACTATCAATTTTGCAGGGGTGAATTCTGTGTCATATGCTGGCCAGTGTAGTATTCTTGCATCACTTTCAAACATTTTGTCTCTAAGTAACCTGAGCCAGATCCTCAGTGGTACTTTTATGCAGTTTGATACTTTGCAATAATGGTTTATCCCCGAGAATAGCCGGGAGAGGAACATTCCGTAGTGTTTGAATGTTTTTGCTTTGATGTCTCTTTACTGAAAGAAAACAAAGTTTTCTCGTTGTACTACGTATTTTAGTTTATTCAGGATGTTTGAGGCATGCACTCTTTGGTCTTTCGTAGTTAATTCAAAATAAAAAGCAGCTGGTTCTTTGACTTTTGTTTCTAAATTCACAAACTGAAATTGAAAACCGTGACTTCTGGAGTCATCCTGTTCCTCAGTGTTTACAATCACACCAGGGAAATCGTAGCCAGAGACTGTGGCACAACCAAAATTATTGTGACCGCGTGCAAAGAACTCGCGATCTCGTCGCCTTTGAAATGGTTGCTTCAAAGACGGGGATCAGGTCTGCAGCTAGTCGCAGTCAGTTTCAATCTTGAAATCATCAAGATGGCAATGAAACAGCAATTAGACAGAGTTATCTCTTATCTGCTATCAGTCTGTGATTGGATGGGGTGAAGTTGGCAATTACATGCAATCTTTTTGTGAAAATACAGCAATTATTGTGATAATCGGCAAAAACTGCAAATTAAACTGCAGAAATTAACTTAAACTATTAAGTCCAGACAGATCCTCATGGATGCTAATGATTAATTCATGTGGTCTCCTACAGTTTGCATAGAAGTTACTACTCTCCCGATGGTACTTAAACTATTAAAAGTGTGATGCGAATGGGAAATGGGGAATGTCTTCAACGTAAAAGTAGAACCTTTTGTAACATGTTAAGTTCTATGGTAAAGAGCAACTTTACTTTGGAGATGATCTTTACAGTTGTATTTCCTGTAGTTTATCTTTACATGTAGCTTGTTATATATTATGTATACACCTGTAGATGATCTGTGTTTTAGTTTGGAGCCGCTCCTTGAATATGTTTGTGTGAGGAAAAAAACTTTGTTTGGGGGTTTTTAGGGTTACACTTCTGTTGTCTTCTGCTGTTTGTAGGTTCGGATGCTGAGGAAGTCCAAGCAGAAGCAGAAGAAGTCATCAGCTAACATGAGGGACGGACACTCGGATAGTCCTTCTTCCAGAGATGGACACTGACCCGATCACCCGATAATGGCCATCCTGCCTGTTATCTGCCTCCTGCTACTGCACATGGGTAACCGTTTTGGTGCCAGCAGCCAGCTGTGAATTCACTCATGTAGTTTTGCAGCGACACTAACGGGCCGCAGACGGACCACAGACTCGTGGACGTTTACCGTCTTGCAAAGTGGGAGAAAGTCATGGATCACTTGGGATTGCATTTCATGCCTACTGTCCAGGCGCCGACCATTTACAGAAATCACAGTAACCGTGGTTAATAATTCCACTCCTAACTTTTTTACTTAACAGTAAATAACTCACAGCAAGATGTCTGCATAGACTGCAAAATAAATTGTGTTGAATTTTGACCATTTCTCAGTATGAATAAGCTCTGCGCTGGAAAAAAAAATCTAAACAAGTATTTAAAGTGTCTGTCCGGACGTGACTGTATATGTGCAGTAAGTAGCAGTACTCAGTGTCAGCTGATATATTATATAATAACTTTAGTCGTGAAAAATAATGTGCAGCTATAGAATAATTATGACCTCAGTGTTGTTCTGTTTGTCATCAGAAAATATGAAGAAAGCGGATGCTGAAGACAGCGACGGGCAGTTTTTAAAAAAAAAAGCTGTTACTACATAATGTTTCTCGAAAGCAGTAATTTCCTGGGAGGCCCCACTACCCTTCTTCTTCTTCTTCTTCTTCTTGATTTCTTGTATGAAATCCTTTAGTAATATTTACACACAGTGTAGAAATTTTACACTATTGAGCGTAATTAAAGTCAGATCAGGGTGAGCTATGCTAAGCAGGGTTAGCTGGAAAGAAGAACTGTTTATTTTTGACGCTCACACAGATTAGTCTTGCAGTAAAGCTTGTCTTACATAGAAATGTGTTTACTGTACATATATATATATATATATATATGTACAGTATAACATACAAGTGCAGATTTCTTATAAGAACTACAGAACATCCAGTTCGGATAGCATTAAAGAGACAAACAGTTTTCTGACAGGAGCCTGTTTTGATATTTTTGATGTTTTAATTTTTTACGTTTTTTAATTTTTATTTTACAGAAGTGTGTGATGGCACTTGTTCAAGCCCTCAGGTTATTTGAGATACTGAGAAACAACCCAAACAGTGGCCATTTAAATCAATTTAATTTTGAAAATTGTGTACCAGATACGAAAATTAGCCTAATAACACTCCTGTAGCAGTTAGTAACTGTGCCAGCTTGTTAGCTAGTTTTTTTTAGTCAGTTGTGTGCATTAAGGCACATTGAAAGTATGTTTACTAAACAGGATTTTTGCTTTTGTTCATTAAGTTAATTTGCAGCTAAACAAAACACAAACATCTTGAAGATGCAAACTAAGTGAATGGTTACTTAGCTAGCACTAATCTTTACTTTTGGCTAGTGTAAAAACGTGACTAATATTTTGTAACCTGAAAATTATTCATTTGAGTCCGTTTTTAAAATGCAGAGGTCAAAACCACTCAATAAAAGTTATTTTAAATTTTTAGACATTAGAAAATTAACTCACTGTGTGCCATTTTAGTTACAGTTGCCAGCAATTATCTAGAAGACCTGTTACATTAAAAGAGCTTACTTCTAAGCTAGTTTTCTCAATAGTAAAATTATTAGCTTAGCAGGCTAGTTAGCTACTTTAAAAAAAAGTAAGCTATTCAAAGATTGAATTTGTTCATTGTCCATATCAGGAACTAAAAACTGAAATAAAACTCTGTTTTCATTTCCTGAAAATTGAAAAAAATGTAGCTAGGTAATGTAAGCTTAAAATATTAGCTAGGGTAACTAGCTATAACAGAACTTTGCTATGTGTAATAGTAATATTAGGCTACTTATTTTATAAGTCAAATTGAGGGTTTCAGTTAAACTAACCTAGATACTATAGTGTTAAGCAAGCTTATAAAGATAGCATATACAAATGAAATAACAAATTCAATTCGTCTGAATGTTACTGAAATAGAAAAGGTAAAAAGGTCAGTGGTAAATGTAACCAATGAGGTCAGGTATAAAGTAATTCAAATATTGTGTAAGAGGTGTGTTGACCTTGCACAACAATCTAATAAATCGAAATATTTCATTTTCAGTACCACTTTGTAGATGATGCTTTCGTCCGATCTAAATTCTGTATTGCTGAATTTATCCAAAAATCCCAACTTAATCTAAACCAGACCTAAAACAACAGAGCCAGCAGAGTCCAACCTTAACTTTTATCTCCCCCTTTTTGCTGAGTCCTGCTCTTTAACCATAAAGGAAGGACTCAAAGTTGAGCTCCATTTGGCATTTTAAAGACTCTGAGAGAAGGGACTTAATGAAAGGGGCACTTTGTTCATATTCCCAGAGTATGAAGTAGCTCAAAACTTTGAAATAGACTAAAGATCCTATGCTGAAGGTTCCAGCTCTTGATGTAGCCTCAAAAACATTCAATAACTGTACTTTGGCTGTAACTTGTACACTTAAAATCAACGTGTGCTTAATAGATTTATTTTCATGTTATTTGGTGCTAGAAGATAAAATATGTATAGTTGTTCTGTGCTTGGTTTGAGATTCGAGGATGTTGTTTTTATTTTCTAAACCTTAAAATGAAGTTTATGAAATCTGACTAATGAAGGTGAAATACCTCTCGATGGCTTCATTCAACCCTTTTCTGCAGTCGCTCTTTTGGCCAGTTTCCACCATTCTACTGTTTTACATGTTACCCGTTTTTTCGTTTTTCTGTCTCATGCAAAGTTTCTGCATTTCAGTGTTGTTAGATATTCATGTTAAATATCTCCAAAACTGAAATACTGAATTTCTATTCAAGTCAGTTTTATTTGTATAGCACCAAATCACAACAGCCACTGCCTCAGCTAAACATATGTAAAAGTGATTGGAAAAATTAGCATTTGTATGCCTGAATTTTTTTTTCTTTATCAGTTAACCCGTGCATGGCTACAAAGTACAGCCTGAAAGCTCTATTAGCTGCCCCTTGGTAGGCCTCCTTAAAGTGGCCAATCAAGAGGAAGTGGCTTTTTAGCTCCTCTGGAGTCTCAGAATAAAAGTATAGAGTTTGGAAATAAGCAGAATAGGTCTCCTCTGATAACATCACATGTGTTTAGTATATAAAGATAAATTAGTTGTTGTAAATGCTGAAAACCTACCAAATTATGATTTATAACTCTTTATATTTCACATTTCCTGGTTTCCCAGACTCGTCGTCCACAAGTGAACCAGACATCAGCTTGTAATAAAAAGAAAATGAAGGGTGGGAAGACACTTTCATACACAGCAACATTTAATTTTGGTTCACCTATTCTAGAGAAACAAACTGCAGAAGCTGGTGGACACACCAGGAGGCGCTGCAGAAAAAGGATTAATAATGAACAACAGCGAGGGTTTCTGGCTTTAAACAGAGGTGCAAGTCGACCTCTGATTGAAGTGCGTTCAGGCAGGTTGTGTTTTCCTACACTTGATGCTGTGTGTCTACTGGCAGTAGGATGTAGCTGTGTAACTGTACACTTATGAAGTACTGTCAGAGTGTTTGTTACATGAAGTACTGTAGCTTTGTTCTATGTAGAGCTGCGTTTTTGTGCTTTTACAGCAGCGTTTGAGCTCGTCTTCACTGATGACGATGAGTAAAACTGCTGCAGTCACACCTTTGAAACACTGCATACACCCACCAGTCTTAATGTGTTACCACGTTCTTCTGGTCAGTGAGTCCTCTGTGTTAACTTTTCGTTAAAGGTGGTTGATTCTGTTTTAGTGTCTCCACAGTGGGCAGGAAGTGTAACTTCTCTGCAAAAGAACTACACCAGAATTCATCCTTAAAATGGATTCACAGTTTGAAAGAGATCAAAACCAGAAGACTTGTTTTCAAAATTGATGATAAATATGTTTAATTCTGCTGATGGGCAGAAGAATGTCTCGCACATGTTTTGTTTTGAGTAAAGAGTTATGGAATAGCATTGGACCAAACCACTGTGAGGCCATGGGGGGGGGGGGGGGGGGGGTGTCTATAGTTATATAGCTATATAGTTACAGTTACAGCGAAGCATTGAGAACAATGGGAGTGACTATCTGGATGTGACGACACTTTTGAGAAGGGCCTGGTCCCCACCGCCCCCTTCGGCCACACCCTGTCTCCTTTAAAAACAGTTCATCGGCATTGTTTCACCTGTTTGGTCTTAAAGAAGGTCCCAGCTGAAAGGCATGCAGAGATTTTGGGTCACTTTCTCACATTTCTGGGGAAGCCTTCATTCATTTTTGCCACACTGTAATTCGCACCGTGCCATACGAGTCTTTCTGTTGTGTCAAACCTCGCCGCTTTGACTTTCTGCTTCTCTGCATCCGCCGTGCCTCCGTTGTAGTGTCCAAAGTATCAGACACCAGGCCGAGTTCGGCGTGGCCTTCGCGCCTCGACGCCCTGAGTGCGCTGATGTTTAACGTGTGTGTTTCCTGCTGGTGCAGTGGTGTGTTCACTTCTGAGCTGATGTGCCTCCAGTTTTCTGTTGCTGTAATTCTCTCTGAATAGATGATTTGTCTATTTTTGCAGACAGAAGCTGTTTTTTTAAGTTTTAACTGTAAATTATAAATTGCACTAATTGTTTTACAGATGCTCTTAGATGTGACGTTCAGGTTATTATGAATGTTGTCATAACTAAAGCTAATTGTCTAGCATATATATATATATATATATATATATATATATATATATATATATACATACGAGTTTAAATTATGTGTCTAATTGTAATAAACTAAAGACCGACTAAGAACTAAGCTTTGGTGGTTTGTCTGGTATTTGAAGAAGAAAACTGTGAATAAGAACCTGCTGATTTTGTTCCACAGAGTTCACACTTTAAAGATTAATAATAATAATAATAATAATACTTTTTATTTAAAAATAGCGCCTTTCAAAGCACCCAAGGACACTGTACAACAGATAAAAACACAGAAACTGGAAATATACACAATAATAAGAATAACAGATAAAGTTAGAGCATACAGAGGTTTAAACATAAGCAATTTTAAACAGATGAGTTTTGAGGATGGACTTAAAAAGAGGGAATGAACTAATATTTCTGAGGTCGGGGGGTAAGGAATTCCAAAGTCGAGGGGCAGAGCAACTAAAAGCCCTGCCCCCCCATTGTAATCAGACGAGCGGAAGGAATAGAGAGAGAAAGAGAAGATGAAGATCTGAGGCACCGGGATGGGAAGTTCATCTGTACTAAATCGGAGAGGTATGGTGGAGAGAGAGAATGAATAGCCTTAAATGTATAGAGGATTATTTTAAAATGGATGCGAAATTTAACCGGGAGCCAGTGAAGCTGCTTCAGGATTGGGGAGATGTGGTGGGTAGAGGAAGTCCTAGTAAAAATACGGGCAGCAGAGTTCTGGACACGTTGGAGCTTGTTAATAGATTTTTGTGTAAGGCCAAATAATAGTGAGTTACAGTAGTCAATTCGAGAGATAACAAGATTATGGACGAGAATGGCAGTGGCATGAGGAGTAATAACACAACAGAAGACCATTTGTGATTCTCCAGGCACAGGTAAATATGAAAATCAGGGAAATTAACATTTTAAAATATCTTTGAATTTTGAGATATTTTGAGCAGAACCAGGCTCAGGGAGAAGGAAGCCAAGGAAGGAAAGGAAGGTCTATTAACACATAGTGAGTGAAGAAGAAGCACTCAATGCATCATGGGAATCCCCAGCAACCTACACCTATTGCACCATAATTAAGGGAGGATTCAGGGTCACCTGACCCAGCCCTAACTATATGCTTTAGCAAAAAGAAAAGTTTGAAGCCTAATCTTAAAAGTAGAGATAGTGTCTGTCTCCTGAATCCAAACTGAATATTTGAATCCTGTAAATCTGCATCTAAACCCATGAATATTCAGTTTCACATTCCATTAAATGGTTTTATGTCTGTTTCTTATATAATGCTCCATTCTCGTCTGATGGAGCATTCTAGTCGAGCTAGAAAAGCACGTGATCATTTAATCATTATAAAGAGTAAATGTGACGATTAGCATTAGCATTCATTTTGTAAATCAATTTTTGCTTTTTCATGTCACCATCCACCTTTGAAATAAGAGGCCACGCCTCTAATAATGCAAACTTTAAACCTTAATAAAACAAACATTCCACCTCATACAGGTGTTAAGAAGGCAGAAATTATCTACAGACCCCAAAACAGTTTATGTATCAAGCTGTAAACGTGTTTATTTCTGCTGTAAATTTGAAGATTTTTAACATGGGAGTCTATGGGGACTGACTCACTGCCGGAGCCTCTGCTGGACATGAAAGGAACTGCAGCTTTTTTCTGTTTCTTTTTGTTGTTTTTTTACCTTTGGCGCTCTAGTTTTGGCTTCATTAGTTGACGCCTGTATTTCATGTGTGCTGGTGTCAGAGCGGCAACTGTGGTGATGCTTTGCCTGACCAGCAGGGGGCAGGTGGCGAACAACTCATCAAAGATGGCCTGCGAGGGAAACGATTGCTCACTCTGCACTTCTACTTCTCACCCCACATTATGAAGATTTTAATAACAAGCCAAGCATGAAATCAGCACCACAGTTCATGAAAACAGTGCAAGTATATTAACACGAGTAAGCTGCGGTCGTTTCGCTTGTGTACTAATACACGATGTTTAAAAGTTGGAAAAGATCTCCTGTAAGAGTATTTATACTAATACACGTGCACTCCAATTTATGTAAAACTAAATGTAGGAATGACAATATCTTTGTTTATTTGTACTTATGCATTCTATACTATAAGTCATACTTTATACTATACTTTATACCTTGTTCTATATTGGTCATTAGTCATATTTTGATAGATTTGTGTAACTTTACTTAAATAGAAAGTATACTTTGAGTACTTCTAGAATGTGGTATTGCTCATACACGTGAACCTTTTGTAACAGTTTCAGTATATTTCTACACTGAATGTGTTATTGCTAATACTAGTAGGTATTGTTACCCTGTAATAGAGTATTCCTTTACAGTATCATTACAAATCTACATTGATAGTTTTTTTATTTAAATAAAACTTCAAAAGCATGATTTATAACAGAATTATAATTATATATATTATAACTACGATTTTAAAAGTCTTACTTAACACTTTTTTCAGAATAAGGTGTTACCAGTACTGTGGTAAATTTGTATACTTTAAATGCACAGCAAAGCTTGTGTTCATGAGTGTGATGAGACAAAGTTCTTCTAGAGGAAAGTCCCTGTACTCTGTCTCTTTTTAGGAACACCTCTGGGCACTTGTTTGATTTATTTTGAAGCGTTTTTTAACCTGATTTGAATTTCTTTGGTCTCTGGAACATCAAACTTAGAACAACTCAGAGATTTTGCCCCTAGATACGTTTTTTTTTTCCGCCCTCAAAGTTATACTTTTACCATCTTTGCCACAGAATTCTCTCTAAAGTCTTATTACTAATATGTAATGTATGTATATGTTTATATGCTTATCTGTGTTTCTTCACTGTGGTACTTTTAATTTGTTACCATTTGCTACTGTGCTTGTACACTTTACCTGTTTCTTTGAATTTTTTACACCTGCTGTGGTTTTGTTCATTTGTACCTGAGTATTTATGGTGTCATTACTAATACTTTGGCCATTTTTGTACTTTAATAGGAGGGTTTTTACCTGTAATGAAGTAGTTTTAGTAATAAACACACTGCTTTTACCTTTTTCTTTTTTTTTTTAAAGACGAGCTAAAACCGAACTTTAATTTTTTCTATACTTACGAAAACTATTGGATGGATATTTTTTATTTATTTTTTTTGATGGACTTTTCAAAGTCCAGCCATCTCGGCAATACCTGTGGGCACCTATTTGGGAAGTTATCTCGAAGTGTTATATAAGTTTATATTTATTGTCTCTGGGAAAGAAAAACACAGAAATAAAATTCAGATTTTGCCTAAAACCACATTTTAAAAAGCTTTCTTTCTCCCCTGTAAGTTACTTTTCTGCCATCTCTGCTTTTACAGAATTCTTTTTTATACATATATATCTGGTAATGCTAATATGTCCCTATAGGGTTTCTGTACTCCTACTTGCACTTCACACTGAGGTACTTCTTACGCAGTAGAAATGAGCTTCATTCAAGGGGTGCCAGGACTCTCTCAGAGCCTGCAGAGCTCAGTCTTTCGTAGGAGAGAGGAGGCCCTACTCCACCATATCAACTGCTAGCAAACCATCTGAGGAGGGAAAGCAGAGCTCCACTAAAATGGTGTATAGTGGAGGTGGGGTCCTGCTGACTTCAACTAAGGATACAGTCTGGTGGTGGGAGCCAGCCTTCGAGGATCTGCTCAATCCCACTGACATGTCTTCCGTAGAGGAAGCAAATTTGGTGACGAGGGGAACGGCTCGTCCATCACTGGACCAGTTCTTTATCCTCGAAGATACTTGAGGGCGTTTGTCCAACCGGTCTACATGTGCTTTGTGGACTTGGACAAATCATTCGACCATGTCCTTGCAGGAGTCAGAGCTGTATGGCCCGTTTTTATGAATCATTCTGTTCCTGTATGAGCCACGTACAACCACATTGCTGGTAATAAGTCGGACTCCCCCTGAGCGGGTGTTGTCACAGATTCAGTTCATAGTTTTTATGGACAGAAGTGAAACACGACAAATGAGAATCGGCACCTCTAAGTCCAAGAGCATGGTTCTCAGCAGGAAAAGGGTGGAGTGCCCATTCTGGGTTAGAGACCCAAGTGGAGAACTTTAAGTGCCTCAAGGTGTTGTTCACAAGTGAGAGGAGGGTGGAGCGGGAGATGTCTGTGATGTGGACTCTGGTTTGTACTGGTTTGTCATGCAAAAGAGTGTAATGCCCATTTACGTTCTTACTTTCACCTGTGGTCACAATCTCTGTGTAGTGACTGGAAGAATGAGATGGGAGAAATGGGGCTTTCTCCAAATGCTGGCTGGGCTCTCCCTTAGAGATTAGGAGTTCAGCCATTTTGAAGGGACTCAGAGTAGAGCCAGCTCAGGTGATTCAGGTATCTGATTCTGAGGCCCTGGGATAGGTCCAGGACACACTGGTGAGATTATGTCTCTCGGCTTACCTGGTAACGGCTCGGCGTTCCCTCGGATGAGCGATAGGTGACTACAGAGGGAGGTCTGGGCTTCTCTGCTCAGACTGCTGCCCCTGGTATTTTCTTGTACCTTTCCTTAAGTACAGCATTTATAACTAAAGATGATCTAGACGGAAGTCCCTGCTCATAGTTGCCGAATCAGCTCGAAGAATGAAATAAATTAATTTCAATTCCAATTATTTCTGAGATGTAAAACTTAAAAAAAATGTTTTTACTGTTATTATTGTTGTTATTACAAAAGATCCCTTGAAGTTATACTTGTACCACCGTCTGTCCTGTAGCAAAACCTTTCTCATGTGTCTCAAGGCTAATCCGTCTGTATGGAGTTGGAGTACTTTTGTAATGTATTACTGTGGTATTTCTAATGCAGGACTGAATTATTACTAACCTATGTGTGTAACTTGAGCTGTTACTGTGTATTTCAACGCGTTTTGCTTTGTCTGGGCTCAGTTCCTCTTTTGAGGTGAAACAGGAGGACTCGGTTTCTGATTCATATTCTTCAGACTGTGTTTTCTTCTCGAAGTGAGACCTCGTGGTTTTCCCCGCTCTCTGCCTCATTTGGACGTCACAGGGAATTTCCAGTGGGGAAGGAAATCAAGTCAACTTTATTTCAACTGACAATCGTCAGTCAGTGTCACCTGCGGGACTGCTGTCGCTCCCTCTGGATTATAATCCCACTCGGATTAAAATTGTTCATTAAAGTTGTTAAAGTGTAATGACGCGCCCGTCTCGCGTCATGACGTACTCCGGGTAAAGTGGATGGATCGGTAGCTCAGCATGGCGCAGTGATGTGCACAAGTGAAGCGAACTGAGGAGGACTGTCACTCAAAGGGAACTCTTCACCTGACCGACCGAAACAGGTAACAGCCTGGTTAACTAACCAGCTAACTAAACTAACCAGCCAGCTGCACGTTTCCATTCATAATCACAACTTCAGCGGGACCCGTTACAACTCTTTGGCAGCTGGCTTTGTTTTGCTGCTTACTTCCTCATTAGCCAGGTAACTGTTAGGACCCCGGGCCAAACTCCATGTTAAAAACGGTAAGCTTTTATTTTCTGTAATGTCAGTAGCCTCGGGAATATTTCACGTCACCGTTAAAGTGCATTACGTGTTTGTAACACCCACCAGCTAATTCGGCCACGATTAATCAAAAATCAAAATCTCGGTTTAGTGAAAGTTTGAACTTTAATCCAACTTTTAATCTCGTTTAACTCGCTCTGGTCTTTGGTAGCCAAAGGGCAGAATGGTTAAACTGACAAAATAATTAAAACGACATTTTTATTTACACCGAACTGCTGTGTGGATTTTAGACTTGCCGAATACATGACTGGGGTCGGCTGATTCTGGTATCTATTCATTTATATCGCAATGTTCAGTGTACCGAAGTGAAGAGCGAAGGACGGTGTAACTGGCAGATTTTAATACGAAGTTTTGTGTTACGCTCTCCGCATACGGAACCTACGAGGCTAGCTCCCGGGCAGCCAGGACAGGCAGCGGTTAGCGAGGACGGGGCTCGCTTTGACTTGAAGCCCGAGATTAGACCCGAGCTGCACTGAGGTCGGTGCTGTGGAAGCGCCGGCCAACAGCCTGCCTGCTTTAACTTTAGCCACATGAACAACAACAACAACAACAACAACAACCCGGAGGAGCTAATTAGCTGTTAGCCGCAGAGCTAACGTAGATCACACAGGCACGCTCGTGAGAACGAGGACGAGCGATGCTGCTGACAGGTAACAAGTGTCAGCGATCAATAATCAGTAATTATTATCGGGTTTAAACGACTGTGTATTACAAACTGTGTATCACCGAAGGTTAAATATATATTTATATATATAATAAACAAAGAGTGAATTCCGAGAACAGAAAACTCAGTTCACAAGGTATAAAATTAATAAACTGACAATAAAAAACGACAACAGCCAAAAAACATTTAATAAGATGGCCAAAAAAGAGGCAAATTTATGAAAGACCTGCAGATTCACGAGAAAAATGTGCACTTCGCAAATCCAATTTTTGAGGAAAAGGATAAAAATTGATAAATATAAGGAGAAAACCCAGGTAAACTCACGAGAAACACGTGCACAAGCGCAAGAAAGCAAAAATGAGGAAACCTTCAAAGGTGCTCAAATTTCAATAATCGTTGAGGAAGTTAGTTGCTGGAGACACCTGGCCTACTTCTGCAGGTTAGTTCTGGAGGTCTCACAGTGTGATGAACTGAGATGGAAGTGTTTCCCTCCATAGTCACCTTTTTAGAAGTCAGCAGGTAAATTTCTCAACGGGACTAAAGCCCGGGTGTTTACTGCCGTCATGTCAACTGTTTACATTTAGTTTTTTGCCTGCATGTTTCACAGCTTGCTCAGCAAAGTTTGAATTAACAACCTTAATACATATTCCTCATTCTAATGCAATAAGGAATTTCTCCATGTTTTTCTTTTCTGCTTCTTTTTCTTCTTCTTTTTTGGTACAAGAATTTCCAAATTCCCTGAAATACTCTAATACATAGGTGTCAAACTCTGGCCCGCGGGCCAAATTTGGCCCACAGCCTAATTACATTTGGCCCGCGAAGCCATACCAAATTACTATCAGAGCTGGCCTACTGGTATTATACAGCTAATATATATATTGTTTAGTATTAAGCTTTGCTTGTTCCATATTCAGTTTTTTAGCAAAATGTGTTTGAGTCCATAAGAAAAGATTCATTCTTATATCTGGAGGAATAAATATAATTCAATAAATATTAATGTTAGCCCGCGACTTTGTTCCAGTTTTGAATTTTGGCCCACTGTGTATTTGAGTTTGACACCCCTGCTCTAATACAAGACCAAAGCCGTCTTACCAGCTTAAATACTATGATATTAGCTCTTTATTACTCCTTATAAAGGACTTATCAAAGCCTTATTTAGCATGACTGAAACAGCAAACAAAAAAGTGGCAGTGGTGTGTCCCCCATTGTGAAGTGAGGTGCAGTTTCTAACAGATTCACTGGTAGTTTGACGCTCATTAATCCACACAGCTCCAATGATAACAGCCACTGAGTTCCAGTTAAAAATAACAACTGCATGCTTGTTTAAGCATCTAAAAACTGTCAGGTGAAACCTGTGCAGCAGGTTTATACCTCCCACCACCAAACCAGCCCCCCCCCCCCCCCCCCCCCCCAGCTCCTGTCCAACAGCATGCCTTCAAAGACCATTTACTGTGTGATCGGGCTGTTGTGTGGTTTCTGGGCTGCAGTGAAAGCAGCTTAGGTGTTAAGTGAAGGAGGAAGTGACATACAAGCGAAATGGCCTTCACTCTAATATCGGTCGAAAGACTGCATTAAGACACACAAAAAGGCAACTTTTATAAAGGCCTCTAGGTCAGGCCTCTCTTAGTCAGGGGTGGGCAACTCCACGCCTCAAGGGCCGGTGTCCTGCAGGTTTTAGATCTCACATTGGGTCAACTTACCTGAATCAAATGATTAGTTCATCACCAGGCCTCTGGAGAACTTCAAGACATGCTGAGGAGGTAATTTAGCAATTTAATTCAGCTGTGTTGGTTTAAGACACATCTGCCCACCCCTGCTCTTAAGTGGTCAGGTATAAAATGCAGTTTTTAAGAACCAGTTCGTTTACCATTTACAGGCCTATATGCATCATGAAAAGGGATGCACCAGTTCAACTTTCAACGCCATTCATCGGTACGCTAACATCAGGTTGAGCCTTAATGTTGCTTCTCTAACTTTCTAAAATAAAATATACCAAAAAAGAAAAGAAAAGAAAAATGCTTTTACAAATGTATTCTGTATTTGAGCTGAGTGTGAGAGTCTTTACTGCTGGTACTCCTCCTGTCCCTGCTCTCAGTCTCGCTGTGGGTGCACCTCCTCACACACGGAGTGGAGCACACAGAGAAACAGGAGAAGAGAAATAGTATTATAATGCCACTGTTCTGTCACTGCAAGTGCACAAAGGCTTCCCAACATGTGGGAAAACGTAACGAGAGAGAGGATGGAAAAAGCTGTCGGCAGTTTCTGGTTAAATTAAAAACTTTAGCAAATGTTCAAAGTGACTGCTGACCTCTAAAAAGGCCTTTAACCCTCAAATAAACGGTCAATAAAGTTGCTTTCAGTCAATTTTCTGTTGCTAAAATAAGAGATTAACCATTAATTGTTGCAGTTCTGCAGTTGATCGTTTTTAATGGTCGCTTTGAAAAAAGAAAGTTGTGAATGAAGTAGTTGTAACAGAAAGTAGAGTATTTAGAGAGTAAGTCACTTTACTCATATAGAATTCTAATTCAAGGTGAAGACGGTTGTTTAGAGGAGTGCAAATAAAAAGCCTCAGTTATAATTAAACGTGTTGTGATGAGCAGAAAACATAAAAATAAGAAGAATGAACAGAGCACTTTTGTCATTCTGGTCTCTTACTCATAATAATAATCGCTGATGTCACTCCGTGGGTTTAACTGACGTGTTGCTCCACCTTTTGCAGACGCCACCATGGCCGGAGACGACCATTACCTACACACTCCCA
This sequence comes from Aulonocara stuartgranti, assembly GCF_965226115.1. NCBI lineage: Eukaryota > Metazoa > Chordata > Actinopteri > Cichliformes > Cichlidae > Aulonocara > Aulonocara stuartgranti. The sequence continues at coordinate 11,126,927 of NC_138940.1, read as the reverse complement.
ACCAGGTAAACTCACCTGGGCTCAGCCTCCATGTTTTTTTATAATGTCCAGCTTATAGTCTCATTTACTAATTTTAAGTCGTGTTTGACCCAATATGATGATGATTTGGTAAATTATGCTCCTTTTGTAGTCAGAAAGGGAGACAAAGCAAGGGCTGTTTTAGGATGTCATTGACAAGATGATGATGAAAAAAGCAGCAGGTTCCAAAAACATGACTTTAATAACCAGTGGGAGATGTCACAGTTTCTGCAGGCTGACAAATAACAGCCCATATTTCTGCTCTGAAGGAGACAATCTCCCCCCTTTTTAAACCCTTTGAAATACTTGGATCTACACCAGTATCAAGGTATCACAACCTTTTTAGAAAAGCCGTATTAAAGTGGGAAGTGCTCACATGTGTGCATGTAAATGAGACAGTATCAATATCGATCCTCAACATTAGGAAACTGTGCTGCTATTTTTGTTCCTTGTTCCTCGTGAACGGAGCCATAAAAAAGGCTCTTTGAGTCACTTCTGTCCAACATCATGCAGATTATTGAAGAACGTGATTGGCCAGCAGCTTTGTTGTTTGATTACCTGTGCTGATCATCGAGTCTAGTGCACTAATACTTTCTATTGCTGTGTTAGACACAAATGTAATGTGATTACAGTAACTCATTTCTTTGGAACATTTTCCACGCAGCACTTTTCAGTTGTTCTTTAGCTTTTTTTGATCATTACTGTTTCTGTGGTTCTCCTCTGATCTTCTTCTGATCTTTTCCTTCCTGGTTGTCAACTTCAACTCCTTCCTCCTCTCCAGCTTCATCTTCCTTGTATTTCTTGGTCTCTGTATAGCTCTTATTGATTATATTCTTCATCTGCGTGATCTTCTTCTCGATGTTCGTCTACATCGTCACCCTCTTCTTGTTATTTCCTATTCTTCTTTTTCTTCTTGGCCTTAATCTTCTTGAACAGCTTCATCTTCTACTTGTCGGTCTTTGTCTTCCTCGTGGTCTTATACCTGTTCTTCCTTGTCTTGATCTGTCTCTTCTTCTTGATTTGCTTGTATATTCCTGATCTATGTCAGTGCTTTCTTTTCCTTCTTTGTCTTCTTCTTCTTGTCCTTCTTATTGATCTTCCTCCTTGGTCGTGGTTCCTTTGTGGCACCGGTTCATGCAGTCTCTTTGAACAGACCATGCTGGGGTATCTCTTCTGCTTGAACCCTGAGAAGCACTGATGTGGGGCTCTGATCCGAGCTGCTGTAAATAACTGTCCTGTTCTCGTTAATGGACTGTTGTTTCTTTGGTATAACATGAATTATTGCAGTTAACATCACTCAAGCTGCACACATGTGAAGAACAAGAACTAAATAATAATAATGTCTTCCTGTGTTTATTTAAGTCTAAAGTCAGACTTCGTGTTTTTGTCTTTACTGCAGATGTTTGATAACATCATGATAGACCCGTCATGGGAGTTTCCACATTTTGCGATGCCTCAGACGTCTCTGCGGACAGGTGAGAGTCCTGCAGGTGTGTCCCACACCATCAGCTTTATCTTTAAAATGGGTGTCTTTGGGTTTCAGACTGCTGGTCCAACAATAAGATGTCATGTAGTACTTTCCTGTTGGCTTGATTTGACCTCTGTACTTTCAGAGTTTATTTACTTTGAATGTGTTGTGTTGTTTTTATCTGGATTTCCCCTTTGTTTCTGAACAATAGTATAATTTCTGAAGAAAAAAAAGAGCAGCCATGGGTGGCATTAATCATCTCTTAAACTTGTCATTTTGAGATGACGGCTTAATCTTCGTGCATAAAAATACCACACTGTCACGCAACCATCACGCCTGTCTCTCCTGCCGTCCCCACAAAAGCTGTCAGGCCTTTTGTTTTCAGACGGTTTCCTTTGGTCTCACTCACTCCGCCATCCTGAGGTTATTACTGTGTGGTTAGCATGAAATAAAAAACACGCAGGTGGAGATAAAGTATCTGCTGCCCCATTTGTGTAATTGTGTTGAGCTCATACTTTACATACTCGAGCCTGATTGAAAAGCAGTTTAGTTCTTTTCCTGTTGCAGTGTTTGCTTTCTGACACTCGTCGTTTGGTTGACTGTGGTCGTTATATCCACGCGTATCATTGTTGTTTAGGTAATACTCAAAATTTAAAGGGACCCACTAAGACTTATGTCACTGGTATTCCCTGTAAAAAAAACTATTTACCAAAAAACCCCCAACAATAAATTTCATGTGTGATTTGGTTTAAAGTTCCAGGAAAAGTCAGACAAATGGACTTTGACTTGGACTGTTACGTCAGACAATGAGAGCTTTATATGGACCGTTACGGCATGAATGAAGCCTTTGTTCAGACAGAAGCTGAAGGCTCTATAACATGTGTGAAAGAAACATTAAAACCACACACAGGTTGAACAGATGCCGCTGGGGAGGAAAAACTTCCGAAACTCCACTTTCTTTTTGCAAAAGTGAATTTCTGTTGAGGGGGAAAAAATGAAGGTAAAGTGAAAGAGGAGTTTCATGACGTGTCCTCTGTGGTGGCTGTGGGACGGCAGCTCAGCTCTCACTTCCCTTTAATATCAACACATCGTTTCTCTGAGTAGAGACAGAGGTGTAGCTCGCATGGGGAAACTGGCTCCTCTTTACATTTACATGTGGCTACAGTGGTACGCAGAAAGTGGCGATTACAGCATTTCTTCTTTTAACATGTGGAAAAATACAACCGGTCTCTCCTGCACATATGGATGGTAGAGGAAACGCAACAAGGGCGACATTTCACAGTTCATATTTCATGTGAGACAACATTTCACCGACATTAAACAGAATCTCACATGACGGGAAACCTGACATGAAACACAAAATGTCGCAAAAGACATTAAACATAACGTGACATTTTAGAAAATGTGTCATCAAACAAAACTGAATGAAAGATGACATAAATCTCAACATTTTAGAAAATCGATATTGCGCAAGATGCCCGCGTTACGAGTTTTACAAACGACAATTCAGGAAAGGATCACCGCAAAAGACATTTCAGGTGGCATGAAATTTCAATCGAAGTGCAGACACTCGAAACACTGTCGCGTACAGATTTCTTGAAAGCCGTTTTACAGGATGTTGATAGCAAATGAGACGAGATTTCAGGGAAGATGTTTTACATTCTCCTACTTATCAGATGCATATTTTAAGAAAAACTGATGACATTTCAAAAAACACAACAGAAAAAAACATAAAACATTTCTGAAAAGAGAGTTTAGAAAAAAATGAGACGCCACTACAGGCGATGACCTCACACAAAACATTTCTTATTGCACATCAAAAAAGTTTGAGGTTAAAAAGGAGCTCAAACTGAAATGTTGGTTAATGTCACGGCTGCCGAGGCGAGCCGTGTGGGAATGGAGGGAGAAAGGACCCAAAACGCAGGCAGTAGATAATAATGCTGGTGATGTTTATTTACACAATGGTGAGAGGGCAAAACAGGCAAGAGAGAAGACAAAACAAAAGACCTAAACTGGGAAAGCTAAATGACAAACCTGAGAGGGTACCAGAAAGGGGTGAGAGGCAGAGAGCCGCGCAGGACACCGAGGAACACAGACTGACGCGGAGTTACACAGACGAACCGGCAACAGGCAGGAGAACACACAGGGCTTAAATACACACACCAGTAATCAGGGGATGAGAGACAGGAGGGCAACACAGCTGGGAGAAATCCGCGCTGACGGGACAGGGAAAAAGTAAACTGAACACACTCACATCAGACATAAACCTTCAGAATAAAACAGGAAACTAACAGACACAGAGAACCAGACAGGACACTGAACTAGACAGGCAGACTCATGAGCAGACACGATAACACCATGGACAGACAGAGGGAACACAGAGAAGTGGGAGCAGGCAGGTAAAGAACAGAAACCTAACAAATGGCAAAATCACAACAGAATACACACTCGGAATGAACAAAAGCATAAAGAAACACAAAACACTGAGTCCTCAGACTCAGGACCATGACAGTTAAACACTCTTTACGGTCTACTTATCAGTAATAATGACATAGTTGTAATAATTCTTAAACCGTGGAAACCTCAAACCGTGGAAGGGAGTTCCCCTCACTGTGACACAGTGCTGCTCACAGGAGATTGTTGGGGTTCTCCCTCTAATATTGATGGTCTGCAGCTCAAAGAGTCTTATCACTGAAACTGAATAGGATTGGTTAGAGCACTGCTGGTCAGCAGATGGTTGTCAAACCAGAGACCAGACCCAGGGTGAGGGGTGACAGATACCCCAGGGAAACTTTGTGTAGAGAAAAGCGTAGCTCGGTCTTTATTTCATGTGTAAGATATCTCAGTTCTCTGACACCTCTAAATGTCTCGATTGTCTGAAACCCCAAAACGAATTTTCAAAGAAACAAATCAGCTGTATGAGAAGGTGTTTGAATCTGAGTCTGAATCTGAGTCTTTGTGGTTACAGTGGACGGACCGTTCCTGCAGATCGTGGAGCAGCCCAAACAGGTAACACTCACCTGTCCCGTCTTATCAGAGACGACTGACCGCTGGGTTTAGTTTATTTTTAAATTGGTTTTATTTAGAATTAAAAAAGGGAATTGACTTAGTACAGGATGTTTGGCTGTTTAAGTCACACCTGTAACTACTGCTGTTTTCTTTTCCTGTCTTTTGTTGCTGATGGTCACGCTGACTGTAACGGCACTCTGACCGTGTTCTGATGTCACTTCCTTTAATGCAGCGGTCCTCAACCCCTGGGCCGGTACTGGTCCATGAGTCGTTTGGTACCGGGCCGCCAGAGTTGAGGCTCATTGTCGGACATAAACCGGTCCATGGCACAAAAAAAGGTTGGGGACCGCTGCTTTAATGGACAGTAAAACACAGTTAGGCCGTAAGTTGTGCAGCAAAGTGGAGCAAAGACTGAGGGGGGGGTCAATAACAGGGTCCCCCCTGAGTCATTAAAGAGTCAGTCATTAAAGTGAAGGATGTTAAGGTGTTAAAAGGTCCTGCGTTGAACTTACAGGTGTTATGTTTAACACTGACGGAAGAAATACATTTAACGCTCATAAGACCTATTTTAGTGACCGTCTGTGGTCATTAATGATCTCTGTTAGACTTTAAACAGGAAGTCTTTATTTAACGTGCTTCTCATGGTGCTGCTTGCTTTCTGTTCAAGCTTGTATTTACAGTCAAACTGAAGTATGTAAATTTGGATGTAGCCGTTGGCACGTTACCCATTGATTTTAAAGACTCATCATTAGCATTTCTGTCACCGCCATGATGTTTTTGGACGAAAGGTCAAAGTGTTAGCGGCGCTGTTTATCCCGGGAGTGGGAGGGCACTGACTTGGGTGGAGTATTTCCCATTAATTTTTGAGCTTTGAATCCTAAACATTTACACCTTTAATCTAATTTCACCCCATAAATGTCACACCCTCCTCCCTGCCTGTATATATTTATTTGATGACAGAGCTCCTTTAACTTCAGCTGGATTAACACTGATGACTCAACAGGAGGAAAGGGAAGCATCGCGTCTCAGAGTTGGATTTCACCCACCTGTTTAATGAATAATCACCTGAACGTGTGTTTAGAACAACAAGGCGACTGATTGTCAGCTGATGCATTGATACAGGTGTGCACTGTTGTCTTTTTTTTTTACAGCGCGGCTTCAGGTTCAGGTACGGCTGCGAGGGGCCGTCTCACGGCGGTCTGCCGGGGGCCACCAGTGAGAAGAACAGGAAGACCTACCCCACCGTCAAGGTAACGCTTCCTGTCTGCGCTTGTTCTCCAGGTGTCGGACGTGCAAATGTAAACCTCGTCCTGCGCACTCGCTACAGTCAGCTGACTCACCTGCAGAGCGCAGCGTTTAAACTTTCTTCCAGTTTGTTGGTCCAGGAAGTGTTTGAAGCACACAGAGTGAGCACTAAAATCAGATTGTGGTTCACTTCTGTCTGCAGCGGCAAGAGGAAATAAAACAGTTTCCTGCAGAGACTTTAATACTGCTGAGGCATCGGGCCGACTGTTTCTGTCGTTTTGCTGATTGAAGTTGTCAAACTGACTAAACCTGTTTTGAGCTGAAGCTGAAATATGAAAGTAATGCCGTAGTGCGATTGAAGCTCTGGGAAATGATTGTTTATATCAGTTTCATCGCAGTGATTGTTCAGTGAGAGTAACACAGAGCTCCTTTAACTACAGTTATTAATAACACACGCAGCCATTAAATGAGTTATTCATCACACTGTTTCTGCTTTCACAAGCTAACACAGAGTAAGACCAGCGATGAGACCCAGTCCTGCTCTGCTGTCTGTGCTGTATACCCGAGCATCAGTATAATGACACCGAGCTCACCTGGATGTTTGGAGGCCGAGCGGTCCCTCTGTGAACTGACTGTCCTGCTGATGTTGAAGCTCACTGTTTGTTGAGACGAGCCTTATTGGATCAAACCAGCTCCCTTTTGGTTAATTTTGGCTGACGTTATCTTGCCAGTTGAAGTTTTTAGTTGTAGGAAAACAAAATCAAAGCTAGTTTTAAGGTCATGATTATACGTGACGCGGACTTGAGTCCATAAATTTCATCATCAGACGTTGATGACGAGCATCCGTGTGGATGTCCACATGCTCGCCTGTTTTTTCTTTTTTTACCGCACAGACTCACAGAATTTACATAACAGTGCACCAACTACACGTGTCCCAGGCGGCAGACTTCAAGCAGCCTTCACAGGAGTATAACAGGACTGACTGCTTGGCTGTCGGGTCTCCAGCTGTCGGTGTTTGTGTCCATCGGCCAGCTTAATGTGGCCTTAACCTCTTCAACTGAAAAACCAAACTACACTGGACACACTGAGGCCATAAAGGCCTGTGTTCACTTACAGGCGTGTGACACCATCATACAGCTTAAAGCAAGGGTGTCAAACTTATGGCCCATGGGCCAGAGTCACCCCACTGCAGACGGCTTTGGGAAATGTGAAGGAGGTCATAGATTTGACTTTGAACTGTGTTTCAGATGAAAACCTCCTTCGGGACCATCGAAGTAACAAAGTAACAGAGTAATACAGAGTAAACAGTTAAATATCAGGTACTCTTCTATCTACTGCAGAAATTTCTTTGCTTTATTGTGATTTCACATGTTCAAGAGAGAAATGGGTCTATAATAATTAATATATACATTCTTATCTTTACCTTAATAGTGTGAAACAGGCTTCGCAATGACTGAGGGAGAGATCCTAGTTTAAAGCAGTCAGTGTGGGTTGGACTAAGCTGTGCAGACAGTAATGTAAAGACGTGTTTGTAAAATTCCAAAAGGAAACATTTCCGATCGGAGCATTTTCCAGATCAAAGCTTTGGCTGAGGACACTTCCAGCTGATACATGGGTTCATGCAACCCTGTTTTAAGTTTTGGTGGAATTTCAGGAATGTTAAGTTTGGCTAGAAAGTCATTAATTGTGTTGCAGTTAGTTTGTGATCCTGAGGTGTAGAGCTCTGAGTAAAAGTTCTTTAATACATCGCCAAAAGTTGGTTCTGTTCATCTGGACATCCAGATGAACAGAACCGACTTTTGGCGATTTACTTACCCGGATGATTGAGCATGCATCAGGATGTCCCTGAATACATGATTCACTTTTTCATGAGCTGTGAAAGAATACTTGGCCCTAGATACCTTAAGAAGACTTGGCAGTTATCTATCAGGTTTGTCGCCGTTCAGTTGAGTATGTTGTTTGTAGGTCAAGCCTAGTTTTGAGTTCAACATGCTTTTTAAAAATTGTCTGTTTAACCTGTTGCATTAACATATTTTGTTCATGAGCGGCTTGTTTTTGCTGAATAAGTAGTAATTTGGCCTTAAAGGCATCCCATACAACAAGGCTGGAAGTCTCTGGGGAGGAGTTAGTAGCAAAGCAAAAGCCTATCTCATCTTCTGTCATTAAACAGAAGGGTTGAGTTGAAATCCCGTTGTAGGTGGGTGTGAAATAACTACACAGCGATTGGCACAGGAGTGGACCTGCTGCAGGCATTAAGTGTCAGTGATAGCGTAAACGATTCTCCAATACGTGTGGTACACGTGTGAGAGGTCTCTCTCGAGAGCTGAATCAAATGATTAGTTCATCACCAGGCCTCTGGAGAACTTCAAGAAGTGTTGAGGAGGTAATTTAGCCATTTAAATAAGCTCTGGTGGATCAAGGACGCATCTAAAACCTGCAGGACACCAGAACTGGGTCTAACCAACAATTAAAATCATCCCCCGGGATGAGAGAGTACTTATTTAAGGCAGGTTTGAAGAGAGTCTCGTCATCTCGTCATTCGGAGCATAAACATTTACTAGAGCGACCAAAGTGTTGCACAATTTCCCACTGACTATAACAACTGTGCAGATTTGTGTGCGACAACAACCCGGGCCTCAAAGGGAATATTCTCGACGATCATATCGTGCTTTAGCCTGGAAACGTGAGTGGAAGCACCGGCACCTCCACCGTGGGAGGACACGTCCAGTATTTTTACTTTTCAATTTTTAATGAATATTTACTGCATACCTAGGATGTTTGTGGATTCCTGGGGATGACTAAAGTATCTACTTAATCTGTCTAATGTAATCTGAATAGTGTTTGTTTTTTCTTGTATGACGATTCAGTGTGTGGTTAGACGTTTTCATGCTGACATGAAGGGGAGTTTCACGGGTCTGCCCTACTTAAGGTCAAAGTGGGCAGCATGTGGCCCACGATGTGAAACGAGTCTGACGTCCGTGTCTTAAAGGGTTGCATTAACTTGTAACGAGTTTAAAATCACAAAAATGTTGTGTTATGAATGTGTCGTAACAATATCATAGACTCAAACCTCTCTTGGGAGTCGTCTTAAGGATCCTGTGATTTAGATATTTGAGTCCTCAGTGAAGGTCTCGTTTACTCGTTTACTACACGTGGGCAATAATGCATTGAGTATTTAAAGCATGTAAAAAAAAGAGAAGAGAAAAGTTGCATAAATCACATTTAAAGGAAGTGTGCAGGGTTTGCCCCTGCTTACTTGTGATTTAGGAACCAGCTGTTAAACAATGCGTCGCTGCGTCTGCTTGAACAGGTCAAAACGAGTCGCGTGAAGCCGTCGTGTCAGCGGCGTTACAAAGCTGCACGGTCTTTTCTCGTGAGCAGGGGAGAGGCTGGTGTTTACTATTGTCTGCCGAAGGCTGGTTTTGTTTCACTGTGGTTTTGGTTGGAGGTGACCGTCGCTGGCTTTAGAAGCCGTGGCGCTCTTGTTTCCACCCCGCGCTCTGTATGAGACTGACACAAGCACACGAGCTCGAGTTTCCTGCCGTGTTGTTTCTGTTGATGTTTAGTTTGGAGTCTGAAGCTCCCACATGTTCCGACCAAACCAGAAAACATGGGAAATCCCCAGATTCCTGCTTCTGTCTTTGTCTCGCTGACATTAAAACTATATGAAAGCTGATTAAAGAGATCCAGACTTTCAGACACAGGTCAGAACAGGAAGTGTTCGTTATAAAAAAAAATCATATGAGCTCATTTGTTTTCTGTACGTAGTCAAAACAGTTGCGTACGAGCTGAGAAGGACACGTTTTTTCTTGATGTAGAATCTGAATAAAAATGATTCATTTTTGGACACAATGGGCTAAAAGAAGTTTATTTCAGTCACGCTTTGCTCTCTGCCCTTTAACTGAGTACATACAAAAGATGGACGTAGAACTCTGACAGAACCTCCTGGTTTGGGAAACGCTGGTTTAACGCCTGGCATTTTGACTGCCGCCATATTGTTTTTTTTTTAAGCTTGATCTTTTCCTTCCTGGTTGTCTTCTTCTTCTTCTTCTTCTTCTTCTTTTTTTTTTCTTAATCTTTTTGATCTAAAGCCCAAGATTGTCTTCTTATTCTTGTCTTTCTTGGTCGTCTTCTTCTTCTTCTCCTTCTTCCTAAGTCGTGGTTACTGTGCGGCAGTGATTCACGCAGTCTCGTAAACTTGATGTTGTCAAAACACCTTTTCTGCCGTCATCGCAGCAGCCGATGGTTTTTGACTTTGTTTTAAAGTCGAGGGATCTTTGGAGGAGCTGCAGCTTTTGTTGCTTCAGCGTTGGCTGATGCTCAGTTTGTCACGTTATGCTACATGTGGAGAAGAAGCATTTAAAAGGAACAGAAGGTGACCAGTGGTACACCGAGCGCCGTAACGTAAGGACAACATGGGCTCATATGCATCAGCTGGGTGTACGATAGGCATGAATGAGATGAAGTCACTGACACAAATGAGGAAGTGTTCCTCCCACTCGCCGTGTTTGATCTGTGGGTCGTGTTAGAGAGATGTTGATGATGGTGAGTTTGCATGTTGAGGCTGCAGAGTGGGAAAACCCCTCCAGCTCTGGCAGGACCAGTGGGACGATGACTAGTCTGACTCACTCGACTCACCCGCTCCATCTCTCTGTTTTTTTTAAATTGATAAGGCATCTGTCACCTTCACTGCCTGCGTCCCGTGGTGTCATGCTCTGTGTACGTACTCTGCTCTAATGTGTGCTCGTGAAGTTCCCCTGAAGTTTCCACAAGAGTTTTTGTTTTTCTAAACTACTGACTTTTCGTGCCTGTAGTTTCTTAAAGATTTCTAAGGAAGTTTTCTGGATAAAATTGGAATTTCCCTTTAAGGTTCTCGCAGTGATGAACATTATACACCTTTAAGACTTTAAAGTTTTTTTTTTAAACTCGAGCAGACTTACCAGAGATCTACTCAAGCAGCTTAAGCCACGAGTTATTTTTGTGACTGATGATGGTGTTAATAGTGGAACGAGGTAAATCAATGTGCCCTGAGTCATTCCTGCTTTCATGAACATCAAGTTTTATTCAAGAGGATCTGAAAGCAGCGACTGATGGACTCACTGGGGCAATCATCGAGCCTGACAGGTGCTTTACCTGGCACAGGATCATCCATGCCACAAAGTTTTGAAGAATAAAACCAGATTTGAAGCTTCAGCTTCATGAATCCGGATGTTGAGTTTAATCAAAAACAGCTGCAACAAAAAGTGAGGAAACGGCCTGTTTTATTCCTTAATACCAACATTAAAGTGTTTTATGCATTTTATTTATGCTCGATGCATGAAATCCACCGGAATAAAAAACACTGTGATAGAAATATTAGCGGCCTGCAGTGTGTGATGAATGTGGAGCGCTCACGTTGGAGAAGAAAACAGGAAAATGTCTGAGCGCGTGTTAACCACAGGCCTTATTTCAGGCGAATCAAACTTGTAGAAACGGTGAGTGCAAAATGCAAACTCATTCAGAAAGTTTATTTATTCAGATCAGAACAGTCCCTTTTTTCCCTCTCGCTGCCTCAGCCCGGCCACAGCGCACACACCGGGACAACTTGGTGAATGTTTGGATTTACTAAGTGTCTGAACCAACTTTGGCATCATTAGCGTAAAACAAACATCCCCAGTAGCTGCACGCAGACTTCATCCCACAGCTGCTTTTCCTCACAATATTCCTCGAGACTCCGATAAACACTCGGAGCTCCTGCACGGATCGGATCTGTGCTCCGAGCGCTTTAGTTTTCTGACATCAGATGAAGTTTCAGCAAAATCTTCTGCTGGCCCGGACCTGTCCGAGAGCTCTCTGCAAACCACACACACACAAACACACCTCTGCTGTGTTTCATGTCTGTTGGGAATTTCCTCTCCTTGACACCCACATGTAATTACAAGGAAGTGGAGTTGCGTCACAAACAGGAAAGGTGCCGAGTTTCAGCTCGCAGATGAAAGCTCTGCATCCAGAGGTGTAATATCTGCGTTCGCGCCCACTCTGGCCCAGAAATACTGACATATTTAACCCTTTGTTGTTCACTCGTGGTCGCACAGCGGTGCTGCACAGACTACAGGCTGCCTCAGCGGGTGAAACTCATCAGGTACAGAGAGACCGAAACAAAAACACATTCGGTTGTTGGATTTAAATTACTGTCGTCATTTTGCACTTGGAGTCACCACTTTGAATTTTCCACAGCCTGATGGTTCATGACATTTCATATTTGTGGTGATGTAGATTAATCCCGAGCTTCACTTTCATCGGTTATCAGACGTTATACGTCTGCTCACTTGACTTTTCTGCTTCTTTATGAGGGCTGAGAGTCTTTCATATTTATTGAGGACAAACCTCCAAAGCTGAAAGCTAAAGCTGGTGTGGAAGTGTTTGAACATTCCCCACAGAGCAGCTTGGTTTGGTCTCTGTGGATAGGTTCCCTCTTCATAACGATTCTCTCATCCCAACCAGTTGCAGCAGATGGCCCCGTCCCTCCCTGAGCCTGGTTCTGCGGGAGGTTTCTTCCTGTTAAAAGGGAGTTTTTCCTTCCCACTGCCGCCAAAGTGCTTGCTCATAGGGGGTCATATGATTGTTGGGTTTTTCTCTGTATGTATTATTGTAGGGTCTACCTTACAATATAAAGCCCCTTGAGGCAACTGTTGTGATTTGGCGCTGTATAAATAAAATCAAATTGAACTGAGTGGGTGAGTTGGGGCGTGGCTACGTTGATTGACAGAAGCCAGATGGATAGATACTGAGGAAGTATTTAGTATTTAGTATTTATTTATTTATTGTCATTGTCAAGAACAATGAAATTGCGTTTGGGGCTTCCATACAACCCAAAAAAAGAAGAAAATAATAAATACCCCTTAAAACCCAAGTGTACATATTTAACCCAGTGTGACTCCAATGCAATAAGACAATCCTTAGCAATAATGTTCGTAGAAATTCAGACAAAGACCTGAGAAACATGACAAAATACAACAATGCAACCCATTCAATATTATTGTACTGTGAGATATGATATCAGATATGATAGTTATCTATTTAAGAAAGAGGGGGGGGGGGGGGGGGGCAGGAGGGGGAAGAGAATAAAGATATGATGCACCAATGCAGGCCAGTTCATTGCTATTAAGAAGTTGGATATGGTTATTGTCCGTGAGAGGGGGGCAGAGAGTTCAGGAGCCTCACAGCCTGTGGATACAGGCTGTTGGCCAGTCTGGATGTTCTGGCAGCAGGATGATGAATAAAAATGGTGCCATCCACAGTAAACAGGCGCATAGTGAGGGCCTTTTACTGCCAGAGATGCAGAACATTTACACTTGTGATGGCTCCACCCCTATATTTATTTGGAATTTCTATTTATAAAAGACTCGACTAGAGGAGATGAGGTTTCAGGTGAGTACATAATAAATAATTATCTCTTCCCCCGGCATTCACAAGCTTAAATCTCGACCTTCACAAGAGACAGAGGTTAAACTAAATCAAACCAACTCCTCCTAATACGCCTGCTCCAATGAGTGAAATCAAGCGCTCCCAATGACATTTAATATGTAAAATAACCAAGCCCTTTGTCTCAGTGTGGTCCAATATGGGGTCACCAGGAAGTGTAGGTCCTGTGTTTAATATTTGGTCCTCCAAAGGGGACTGGACCCAGCCCTGCAACAACCTGGGAGGCAGCTGAAACTGGCTAACTGGTTGTATCAGCTGACCTTTCAAAATAAGAGAGAGCAAATTGTCCATCATTAGATGTTTAAATGTAAAAATCAGTGCTTAGATAAACATGAGTGCTCAGGTTTCATTATGGGAATTGGCATTGCACATACTGCCCTCCTCTCTGCAGTTTAGCTTCATCGGGAGCAGTGAAGGCTGATCACTGAGCGCTTCTCTGCAAACTCCACTTGGCTGCTTCACCGTACTGGGAACGTCAGAGACCTCAGGTACTTAGTGTGAGCGTGTTTGAACCAGGAAACCATCAGACAGCAATGCTCGCTGTGTTTCTAGGAACTGGGTTTGTCTGCCAGAGCGCTTCGAGTGGCCCACAGCACCGGGAAGAGGAAGTGGGCTAGTGTTTATTTACTGCTGCAACGTTCCTGCAGGCAAATGTCTGCAGCAACATCATTTGTACATGCACACGTGTGTGCACGGTAGAAACGGGAACAGATTTCCTTTCCGCAAACTCAGTTTACCTCAGAGTGCAATTAGATAGAGAGATAACTTTTAATTTTGGGTGTGGAGAAACCTCAACGACAAAGTGAAGGAAATCATAACGAGAGAAAAAGCTACAAGTTGAAGTTTTACTTCCTCTGAAGGAATCTTACAGATTGTTTGGTTTTGGTTTGGCAGATTAAGAAATGCACTCTCGGTTTTTGTAGTTCTGGAACAGGAACAGTTATCTGGATTCAGGCTTGAATGTCTTAAATGTGACTTTGAAAAGGATCCTGACCTGATCACAGATAAAGTTTTTTTTATCAGAGATAAAATGTTTCGTAGCTCATTCAAAGTTTAGCTGCTTTCACACTGTACGAAATCTCCACTGATGTGTGCGCTGTGCTCAGACTGAACGAGCTTTCAGCCACGCCTCTAATGACTCGGCAGTATTCTCAGGTATCGATCAGCTCCAGCTGGCAGTGCGATGCCTTCACATGTGTCTATAGGTTTCTATAAGTTACTATGTTGCTGTTGAATTGGGTGCAGCAGCTCTTTGGAACAGAAGGATGCACACTCGTTAAAAGTGTGCAGGGTTTTTTTTTTTAAATTTCACTGGAAATATGGTTATTGCAGGTTTCCTTGAAAAGCTGTGAAATAATTGGAAGGCTGTGCCCCCCCCCGTACAGTTGGGACTGACTCACTTTTGCAGTCTGAATTGGACTTTAGAAGAAATGCAGGTTTTACTTCAGGGAAAACTTCAGTTATATTTCTCTAACCTCGTCTCTTCGGTATAAATATAGATATAAATGAGGCATTAATGAGCACCTGTGTGTTTCACAGCTGAAACTCATAAGCTTCAGACTCGTTTTTATTTTACAGAATCTGTTTAATGTAATCACCTGATAGAGATCAGCGCGCTTTCATGTTTCTGTCTGATGTTCGGACAGGGGATGAAAACACGTCTTTGCGAGATCCGTTAAAAAGGAGGTGAGGCGGCATGAAACTGCGTCCGCTGAAGTTTGGCTGGTATCGTGAGTCATCCGTACCAGGAGAAAGTTTTTTCTGAACCGCAGCAGAGAAGCGCCGAGGGCAGAAAAATCCAAAGTGCCCTGAATCTGTCACCGTGAGTCATCTCTGGATCTCCGAATGACTTCTCTAAAACCACATCCATCCAGTCTGACCTCTCCCTCATTTGACAGACTCTAACAATCCACACCGAGCGTCCTTCAGCACAGCCACTGTTTAAGGTTCAGCAGAAGCACATTTCCTCTCAGACTCAGTGTGTTGGCGATAAGCTGGTCTCCTGATTTGAAGACCAAAACATGGCAAAGATTATTTTCATGCATCAGCGACAGATGACAGATGAAGTTCCCTCTGTGATCCAGAACTTTGCAGGATTCAGAAAAACTCTTAAACTTGATCTGATCGGCATTATTTCTCCATTTCACAGCCAGGAGCCACATTCAGATGTGATTTATAAGAATATTAGAATATCAGAGCTGGAAGGCGAGTCTGGGATTGAATTGTAGGTTCATCAGCTGATCCCACGTGCCGATATAAGCCTGGAAAGTTTACCCATAATGCACTTTTTGAAGTTTTCTCCAGTGGATTATGGAGATCAGATCATCCAGGGTCCCATCAGTGGTGTCTGCTGCTCTGCCTCACAGACATTAAACTGATGCTCACAGCAGGTTATAGTGAGCCTGGTTTAGTCTTAACACTGTGAGTCTTGGAGTAAAGTTGCAGATATTTATGGTGGTTATCTGTGCGTGTGTTTCAGATCTGTAACTACCAGGGTCAGGCCCGGGTGGTGGTCCAGCTGGTGACGGCGCTGACCCCCGTCCCTCACCTGCACGCTCACAGTCTGGTGGGAAAACAGTGCGATAAAGGAATCTGCATTGCTGACCTGCAGTCCAAAGACTCCACCATCAGGTCTGCATCTCTCTCACACACACACGCAGTGAAGCCTGTAAAACGATCGTATGTGACGCTCAGTTTATTTCTCATAGCTTCCCGAACCTGGGGATCCTCCACGTGACGAAGAAGAACGTGGCAAAGACTCTGGAGGAGCGGATGATCGAGGCCTTCAAGCTGGGATACAACTGCGGGGTCTCCATCCACCCCGACATCGACAGTGTTCAGGGGGAGGTCAGAGTCCCTCGAGAAATCACAGGTGAGTGAGACACATAACAAAGTTTAAATTCGGGATGTTTTATCTGTTTCATCGTTGACTCTCGCCCTCCTCTCTCTGTCTTCAGAGCACCACCTCAGTGTGATCAGAAATGCTGCCTCTTCTCAGGCCAAAGAGATGGACCTCAGCGTGGTTCGGCTCATGTTCACGGCGTTCCTCCCCGACAGCGACGGCGGCTTCTCCAGGCGGCTCGAGCCCGTGGTGTCCGAGCCGATCTACGACAGCAGTGAGTCCAGGCATTTCTAATCTTCTCCCTCCAGCAGGAAGGTTTGCAGGTCCGTCCACGATGCGTTTAGGGCTCGGAGGAAAGTGTAACTTTGACTGTTTTTATCTCGTGAGATCTGCTTTGAAGGTACCGCCTGAGTCT
Source organism: Aulonocara stuartgranti (assembly GCF_965226115.1). Taxonomy (NCBI): domain Eukaryota; kingdom Metazoa; phylum Chordata; class Actinopteri; order Cichliformes; family Cichlidae; genus Aulonocara; species Aulonocara stuartgranti. The sequence goes on along the minus strand of NC_138940.1, from coordinate 11,110,466 downwards.
TTGAACCACATGAAAGATGTTTCGTTTTCGCTTCAGTCCCATTTTGTGCTTGCTTGCGGTGTCGCTCTCAGTCTCATTTTTTCCACCTGCAGCTCGAACTAAAACCTGAGCAAACTTTACAGATGTGCGAGATAAGATTCTGGTTGCTGCACTTTGTCCCTGAGGTAGTGACAGTCTGTGTAATGCTACAACGGGGATTTATTGAAGAGCGACTCACAGAGAAACGGTTTGTGTGGCGGGACTTTTTACACGTGTACTTAAAGATGAGGAGATGAAGATTATTAAGGTTTGCAGAGGCAGTTTGCTGCCATTTCCTGTACTTCTCTTTAGTGTTGGATCTGTTTCACATTACTGAAATGTCCGACTGAATGACCGATGATTATTGCGAGTCTGACAGACCTGAAACAACCTGGATGTAATGCAGTTGGTTGCCCACAGAATTCTTTCCCTTGACTTTAATAAATGCCTGCAGCCTCACCAGGCATGCAATAAAAAAAGAGTGAGGTTTGGTCATAATGCTCCAAGTTCTGCAAATCCTGCAGGTCAGCTGTTCCACATCTCGGCTGTACAAACATCAGACTTACCTGCTAAGTTATTGCTAATGCTAATGCTAATAAGGTTGTGTTGATTATTGAAATGATAAAGCTGCTCATAAATTAGTGCTCTTTGGGGCACAGGTGTAGACCACCTGGTTGAGTCCTTGTCCATAAAAGCCAAAACTAAAAAAAATGAATCCATTATTTGGAGCTTGTCCTCAAAACTTTCCCGTTTCCTTTCATCAGCTCTAATCTTGTCATTGTAACCTGACCGTGTGTTTGTCAAAGTGAACAACCCTTCAACCGGTCGGAGCACACACCTGCAGGTGTCACCGACAAATTGAATTAAAGCCCACAGAGAAACGTGTTAGATGTGCAGACCGAGCTGCACACGGACTCGACGCCTACTTCAGTTTGCTCCGATCAGTTTTAAGAAAAATGAAAACGGGTTTTAAAGTGAAGCTTTGAGTCTTGGTCTGCGCTGAGAGATGATCATGTGTGAAGTTTTGTGTTGGACCGTAGATTCGATGGATCATTGGTTCCTACATACTGAACCTCAGCTCCAGGCCCCATGTTTCGGTCTGAAGTGTTGAAAGTATATGAAGTTTGTCATTTATATGTGTTGGATTTGTGGTTTGAAAATGTTAAATGTAGAGAAACAGCTGAATAAAGCGACTGGTCGGAATCGGAGGATCGCTCTGGACTGAAGATCGGCGCTTGCGTCTCGTCAGGCCGCTCGGTTTCGTGTCCCTCTTCCTGCTGAAGCTGCTTCGCTCTCTGTGCTGCACTTCCTCTCAGAGGACTGAACTCGACTCCGAGTTCATCGTTTCAGCCCCGCTCTGCACTTTCATTTTACCGGCAGGAAACATTTCACACACTTTTCTCTTCTCGATTCGCCAGTTTTCACTCTTTTACTTTTGGTTTTTGGACTTATCATTTTTTTAATTGCTAGACTTTCCTTTACCAGTTGCAGTAGACCCGCAGCGTTCAGGGTTCAGGCCAGCTTCAGTGTAATAGTAGTGAGCAGGAGTGGATCACCTGTTACAGCTACAGCGTGCCAGCGTTTGCTGTGCATCTGCAAGCTGCTTTGAAACCCACCTCCACCTCAGCTCCTTTTCATCCAGTTTCCACTTCCTGCTTTCTGTATGAATCCTGCTGTCCTCTCCTCTCACAAACCTGTCCACAGTCATGGACGTACCTAAACTACCAGGCCCCGTCCTGGCCGTGATTGCAAACTTCACAACTTCCTGTTGACTTTGTCTAGGGGAAGCGGCGCGTCTGTGATCTATTTTAGCATCTGTGGACACGTGCTCAGTGCCTCTATTTGATCTTACAGTGTGCTGTGGTTTGAAGACCTCAGCCTGTCCAGCACAGACAGGAACCCGTTCACAGCCCCTGTAACTTTGTGTTACAATTACACTTAAAACCCCCTCATGGTGTCTTTTCTGGCCCTGATCTCGAACACAAACCTTTGAGTGATGTAAAAGTGTGGTTACTTTACCTTAGAGTGATGGTGCAAAAAAAAAAACCCCTCCCCTTTGAAGATGCGTAGCTCTTGAGGAAGCCTCGGGTAGGTAGATCTCTGACAGCAACTGTTTCTCTTTTCGCCCTCAGAGGCTCCGAACGCCTCCAACCTGAAGATCGTGAGGATGGATCGGACCGCCGGCTGCGTGACCGGAGGAGAGGAGGTCTACCTGCTCTGCGACAAAGTCCAGAAAGGTGAGCTTTCCGAGCAGAGCTGTTTTCTGTTTGACATATATAAGGTCAGGTGCGGGACGCTCATATTAAACATGGACGCAATTTAAAATAATGAGGTCAGAAGAAGCACAAAGGGGGAGGAGCTAAAACACGGCATGCAGAGCTGCTCCAGTAAACAGCTGGAAATGAGCACGGCTGTTTGGAAGGCTGGTTCTGGTTTTTAAAGCACCTCGGAGCAAACATGCATGCAGGTTATTTTAAGGGCTGCTAAAAAGTCTCTCAAGTAGTGATTTTTTTCTTTTTCACTTTATTTGATGATGTTTCCGTGCAGTTGAGTGTAAGTGAGGTGAATCTGAGCAGTTTTTCCTGGTTGGAGCTGTGTCAGTGCTGTTGGAGGAAGTCCTGCTTCAGGGAATTCCCCTCCAACGTACAAATCCCACAGGAGGAAGAGTTGGATTCGGGCTGCCGCCTGCTCCGCTTCCAAGGTTTCTCTGAGAGAACCGATGTGCTCTGAGATCACGGTGGTCTGGCCTCCAGCAGCGGGGCAATGTTATTAATTATCAGTAGCCTGGTCCGGATCTCGTTATGTTGATGATTCTCCATGACGTACACTGCACAAAAGGTGAAAACCAGGATTACCCCTGAGGTTATCACAGGCCTCTGATTTAGCACGATCAAGATCTGAGAGCTGATTTTAAGCCACGTGAACAAAGGTTGATCTTTATGCAGTGCATCTGAGCTAGAGATGCTCCCAAGGCCTGAAAGCGAACTATGAAACCATGGTGACCTGATGTTTGCGTTTGCAGATGACATCCAGGTTCGGTTCTATGAGGAGGATGACTCGGGTCTCACCTGGGAGGCTCTGGGAGACTTCTCCCCCACAGACGTCCACAGACAGGTGAGCATTCCTGCATTCGGAGCTGCTACTTTGACCTGCAGGTGTTGGGAGTGTCATTAACCGTGCCCGTTACTGCGCCGACAGTTCGCCATTGTATTTAAGACGCCGAAGTATCGAGACCAGAACCTGCAGAAACCGACGTCTGTGTTCGTCCAGCTGAAGAGGAAGTCCGACAACGAGACCAGCGAGCCTAAACCCTTCACCTACCACCCCCAGATCTTAGGTAAGTCACATGACCCCGGTCTTCCTCTGGAGTTGGCCAGATATGAATCAACTCAGGTAATGCGTTACCTGCAGGTTCCTAATACTCCTCTCAGGCCTTTATCTCTTCTTCTTCCCCCACAGCCTGATTTTACTTTCACTTTCAACAAAAAGAAAATTAATAAAACTCCAAATTATTTAAAAAAAAACACTGGAACGATTACAAGCAAATCAGCTGGAAACAATAATAAATAGCAGCGGAAAATTTCAATATTTATATTAATGTTTTTAGTATCTGTGTCCCAACACTGCCCCCTGCTGTTTGATCATCATGATTGATTTATTAATGATTTTAAATGTGGGATGCCACAGAGGTTAGCATGGCATGAACACGTGTGTGTTTTTAGACAAAGAGGAGGTGCAGAGGAAGAGGCAGAAGACTTTACCCAACTTCCAGGACTTCAGTGGTCATGGAGGAGGAGGTCTATACAGAGGAGGAGGAGGAGGTCCGGCTGCTGGAGGAGGACCTGGATCCACAGGTAGAGTCTGTGTTCTGGTCTGCTCTGCGGTTTAACACATACCTGAGGGTGACGTTATGTGATGTCATCATTAATCTCTGTGTTTGGGTGGATTTCCCTCAGGATACCCAGGATACCAGGGCTTCACTACCTACAACTATGGAGGAGGAGGTGGAGGAGGAGGAGGTTTCTCCACAGGGTACTCAGCGGGTCTGGGAGGAGGTGGAGGAGGGATCAAACACGGTGAGGAGCTACGATGAAGTTGTAGAGCCATTCAAAGTAATTTAGGAGCTGGAAGAGGTTGAAATAATCTATGATAATCTATAATACAAATAAAGTAACAGATTTAGGAGCGTGACCTTTTAACCTTTAACCTAGTTAGGAGGAAGAAATAAATCATGACTCAGTAATCTCGGATAAAAGCCAAGAAAAGTTTTGGAAGTCATTAATATTATTATTGATATTATGTGAAATTTAGGTGACGTCTAAGACAATCTAGTTATAAACCAGATTATAAAATCTCCATTTATGAGAAAATTCCATCTCTGAGATTATAAATCTGTAAATTTATGTGGAAAAACTTGAAAATCATCTGAGAAAACACAACAAACGCCGTTTGTTTAAAGCCTCTCAGAGCGGCGCCGCAGACAACGACGGTGACGACAACGACCCGGACGACGACTCGCCATCAGGAGCCGTGCTGCGAGCTCTAGCCCGGCCCGAACCCGTGGAGGTCAGCGAGAGGAGCGAGGAGGGAGGGGTCAGTGTGGAGCCTGAAGCAGAGAGAGGTAAGTTATTCTAAATTTGGTGGAAGAGTTTGTTTTTCCCGCCTCGGTGTTAGACCTGACGCTGCTGCTTTCTGGTGACACCGGGGATTATTTCCTGCGTGGCGCTCCCGGGTCCACTCAAAGATGCTCAGATCACACTGACGGCATCAGAAAGCTCAGGATAAATTCAGTTTTTACGAAGCGTTCAGGCGTTCCACACATCCGATCAAGTCTTTCTTTCTCTTTCAGAGTTCGACGCCAAGGAGCAGCTGGATCAGGTGATCAGCAGACTGCTGGAGGCCATCTTTCAGTACTCGGTTACGGCTGACTCGGCGTACCTGCTGGCTCCACAGCGCTCCCTGATGGCCGCGCAGGATGTAAACGGAGACACGTCAGTAAACGCATCGTGATGATCAGATGTGCGCACATTAAAAGGTTTTATTCGGCCGTGTAGTGACGCCTCCTTTTTCTCTTCTCAGCGGGCTCCATTTGGCTGTTCTCCACAACCAGCAGGAGGCGCTGAAGAGTCTGACGCAGGTGGTGTTTGCCCTGCCCGGAGAGGAGGTGCTCAACATGAGGAACCGCCTGTACCAGGTATGGAGCTCGTCGTCTCCAGCCTTACAGAGCCGAAAGCTTCAGGTCACGGAGCTAAAGCACCCTCCCTCTGTTCCCCAGACTCCTTTGCACCTGGCCGTTATCACGCAGCAGAAGGAGGCAGTGGAAGCGCTGCTGCTGGCTGGCGCCGACCCGACGCTGACGGATCGTCACGGCAACACAGTGCTGCACCTGGCAGCTCAGCATGAGGGAGAAGGAATGATCCAGTTTTTACTGCAACACAGAGAGCTGAGAGAGCTGCTGGACCAAACCAACACAGCAGGTACACACACACACACACACACACACACACACACACACACACACACACACACACACACACAGAAAAACACATTTTTTTCTTGTATTATAGGTGAAATGAGTCTTGGTGAGTTTTCAGGTTTAACAGACAAAGACACGGGCACGTCACAGAGAGCCTGATCAACTGTACACTTCCTATTATCCTTGAAAACTTCCCAGAGTTACTGAATGGAAATATCCTGAATAGCTTCACAGTCGAGTCCATTAATCATAAACGTCACCAAATGTGCGGCTCCAGCAGGGTTTTGTCTTTGTGGAGTTCGTGTTGTTTGATGAAGGTCGGTGTCATCGATCTGCGAGTTAGCACGACTACTTGAATCTGTAAAATCAGAAAGTCGAGGTAACAGCGACTGTTTTTGTAAGATTCCTGTTTTTGTCAAAGAGACAGTGCGGGGGTGTCGTTTTATGCAATGCTGTGTCAGACGTTATCGTTACTGTCATCTCATTTGAAAACCTATCGGTAAACATGTTTGCAGGTCTGTGTGCGATCCACCTGGCGGTTCTGGCCAACCAGCTGTTTTCTCTCAGGGAGCTGCTGGAGGGCGGGGCCAACGCAGAGGTCCAGGAACGCAGCTGTGGCCGAACGGCCCTCCATCTCGCCACAGAGACTGACAACGTATCGCTGGCGGGCTGCCTGCTGCTGGAGGTACGCCTGGGTTATTGGGCAGACTGGGAGCTAACAACCAATCAGAGCAGAGACCTTTGCTGAGGCTTTGCTGGCTCAGCATCAGAGCTGCAGCAAATCATTATCTCGTTAATAAAGTGGTTACACATTCATATAGATGCACAACTGTGAGAAAGAATTTTCATACAGGTGATGCACAGGTGAAACTAAACGTTTAATGTCGTCAGCATACAAAAGCATCAAAACTTTCATCTGTAAAGATTTTAAATTCTATTATAATTATGAAGTTTATTAGTTCAGCAGTGTGACGGTGCTTCAGAATAACACAATAAAAAAGTCACACAGGCGGTAGAAAGAAACCCATAAATTCCGATCAATTACAAATCACTGATCGCAGAGACATGCAGGACTCGAGTGCAACATAAATTATGACATACAGTCAGTCTAAAATATGGGATGGTTCGGTAGTTACACATAAATTACATGAAATGTTCTGGAAGATAGAGCACTGAGCATCGTCAGCATGCACGAGCGCTCAAAACTCTCAGTATAACTTAACCTACACAATAAACACACCCACACAATTTAAAACAAGATAAAATACAAACGAGATCCTAATGTGTCTTTAAAAGTGACTTTAAAAGATACTGACAAAGAAATCTGGAGTTCTTCAGCCAGGAACCACAACCTCCCCTAACAGCAATGATTAGGAGTGGTAACTGTTGATTGGACAGTCCACTAAAGCTAAAGTTATTACATATTTTTCTGATATCTAAAGCTGTCCGTTTAGCTTCATAGGCTTACGTGGGTCCAGCTGACTGGGGAGTGTAAGCAAACCCTTTGTAGCCTCGTCTCCAACTCCTCAGAGTGGACAGCGAGGCCTTCCTAAGTCAGCCAGGAGATACAGTCTCTCCAGAGTGTCTCAGTTGGACATGCCTTTAACACCTGAACTGATCAGGTGGTCAAACAGTCCTAAATAAGTTTTTTAATGTTATTAAGAAGAAGATGCTGATGTTCTCTCTCTCCTTGATTTGACTTTAACTGATGAAGGATCAGATGACCGATGGAGTGTATGGTGGGCGTCTCAGTGCTGAGGAATCTTTGTGTGATGTAACTTCACCTTTGAGTTGCCTTTGCATGAAGTGCTGTTTGTGTGTTTCTGCCATCAGGGAAACGCCAAGGTGGACTGCTGCACTTTTAATGGCTCCACCCCCCTCCACATCGCTGCGGGTCGAGGCTCTGTCAAGCTCACGGCTCTCCTCATGGCTGCAGGTAGATTTTTATTAAAGCTCAGAGTTCTTTTGTTCACCAGGAGCTCATTTACTAGCATCCACCTGAGGCCCCATCGTTTCTTACGGCTTCCTTTCTGAAGAGGACGAAGCCTGTGAGACGTCCCGATCTCGTGTTTAATAAGTTCGTATTTGGGTCTTTTCAGGTGCAGACCCACAGAAGGAGAACTTTGAGCCACTGTTCTTCAGGGAGGAGGATGAGGAGGAGAGCTGTGAAAAGGAGAGCGAGGAGGAGGAAGATGAAGGTTACATCCCAGGGACAACTCCCTTCAACATGGCTGCCACCCCTCAGGTACACGTAGCTTCTGAGCCTCTGGTGGACCTCACGACACGAAGCAGGTTAATGAACCCGCAGGTGTGTGTTTGCAGGTTTGGGATCTTCTGAACGGCAAAGAATACAAACCAAAAACACCTCAAACGGCCTTCGTCCCTCCTCAAGGTGAGCTCCTCCCCACACGTGGACACTTTATTACCCTGTGATTGACCACCGTGTTAGACGTGGTTCATTGTTTCATAACCACGAAATACAAAATCATGACATCGGCGCATCGGTTTGCTGATGACATGTTTGCGTGTGTAGGCGACCTGGCGAGCCTGGACACAGAGGTGAAGCAGGCGCTGTGTGGCACTCTGGAGAGTGAAGGATGCTGGGAGAATCTGGCTCACAGTCTGGGTCTCGGGATCCTTAACACGGCCTTCAGGCTGAGCCCCTCCCCCGCTAAAACCCTGCTGGACAGCTATGAGGTAACGCACACACACAAAACACGATCTCACACACTCCGACACACACTCCAGCATCTGAATGTTCTCAGAAACCTGGGAAACGCCCCCTCGAGGATTTTGTGGATAAACTGCTTCCCGTCTCTCCTGCAGGTTTCCGGTGGAACGATCAGGGAGCTGCTGGCTGCTCTGAGGTCAGTCGGCGAGTGCAGAGCACTGAGCGTCCTGGAGGAGGCGCTGCACGAGAGCGAGGAAGCGCCGGCCACCAGCGCAATGAGTGGTGAGCATGCGCACATAACGTGCACGTAACACCGACTGCCAAGTCAAATGACCACGAGTCACTGAGCTGCGTTTGTGTTCGCAGGCGAGCTTCTGTGCGCTCGGGTTCAGGAACTGAAAGTGGACACTCGAATCGACAGCGGGGTCTGCGACAGTGGGGTGGAGCTTTCCACGGCGTAATGATCTGATCGGTCCACCTCCAGCTGAGTCCATCCATCCACCCGTCGTCCCTCGACTCGCTCTGGACCGAGTGCGACGCTCGTCCTCGTGATGGGTTCAGGGCTGAAAGTTTCTCTGAGCTTTTTAAACCAGTTTGTAGAAAAAAAAGGGTCAAAAGAAAACTTGATTGTAGCGCGTGAAAACAGTCAAACTCAACTTTTACTTTTTTTTTTTTTTTTGGCCACGACACTCCAGCAAAGACGGGGAGCAGCTTCTGTTCCCGAGGAGCCAATAAAGGAAAAACATACCAAAAATCCCCCCCGCCTTGGTAAGCTGACGTCTCCTCCTGAGGCGCGCTCTGTTTTCTGTGGATTCGATGGTAAAGTTGTGGATTTGGGGGGTTTTCTGTTCACTTCAACCGCTGAACGCTTCGCACAGTTTGTTCTTTCTGCAGCCGCCAGCAGAGAAAAGGTGCTACGAAACTGAAACGATTGTAAAGGATCAGATGTTCTGTAATCTGTTACTCGTCTGGTGTTAATCAGAGGGCAGAAACGCGCTGTGATGACACCTCAGATTAAAGAGAGGTTTACCACAATGGTGATGAAACTGGCCTCTCATGGGTTGATAACTTTAATCCACCTGCCACAGCTATTGTACGATGTGAGGATCTTAATCTTATTTTTCCTGTTGGTTTACAGCTACAGTTTACTCGCATAGGTGTTCCTAATAAAGTGGTCGCTTTGGGCAGCATGAGCAGACTCTTCACGGACAGATTATCACGCGTGTTTTATTCAGACACCCCCCCGACATCTGAAACTCTCCTCCTGGCGCTTTTTTTAAAGTATTATTTACTCTCTAAAATTTCAATGACGATATGTTTTCCTCTCGTGACGTCATCATGAACTGAACCTGGTTTTTATTTCGTGATTTTATTCTGTGGCACGAGTGCTGAGGGGAAACTCAGAGAAACGAAATGTAAGGCATTGTGGGAAAGGTAGTCCAGAGCTGTGGGTAGCTGCTGTTCCTGTTTCTGTAATCCAGCAGATGATATTTATGTTCCTGCCCTGCACTGTACAGTCAAACATGAGCTTTTAACCTTTTTTTTTTAAATAAAATCTGATTGTTTTTTTAAAATAAATATTCAAATTGTGATTTATTTCCACTCACCTCACGATGCGGTAGACCTGGGGTAAACATTTAAACACCGCCCCCTGGTGGTTAAAAACATGACATGTTGAAAAGAAACGCTGAAAGCTGAGCTGCGATACGAAAAAAAAGTCTGAACGTCCTTCAGCTTGAGTTAAATTCTTAAAATTTTCTTTCTGAAACATTTCAGATGTGCAATTATATTTCTCTGTTTCCTTTACAATTTTGTGTTCCAGCTACTCTGAAAACAAGAAAAAGATCAAATCACTGTGCTGTTTTTGTTCGTTATGACTCTACATCACTCTTTTGCGTTTAATCACAAAGTCCGAAGGAATCCCGAGTAAATCTGAAGCTTCATAAATCCACAGTGATCATGATCACCATGACTGATCATCACCAAAATGATCAGTTTGAGATTTTTTGGCTAGAATTGAGCAGCTCTGCTCTGTAAGAAAGACGTTACATTGGAGTTTTTAACATGTAAGATGTTTTCACTCTATTTTGTGAAGTAATTACATAATAGCTCCTGTTTTTTTATTCTTTAGTTGTTTTGTAATTCCTGGGGAGTCTGGCTAATGAGCCTCCAGAACCTTTTTTGTCATTTTACACTTATTTAATTTAAGCAGCATTTCTTCATTGTGTAGAAAAACTGTGACATTATGTTGAAATTGCTCTGTATTTCTTAATGAATGGGATTTAATGTGTGACTTATACTGACAGAAAGTCCAAACCACTTGTGATCTGTCTGTTCTCTCAGTGTGAAACGATTTTAACCTCCCTGAGCAGGAGGATTAATTTCGCTGATAACGGCGTTCATGTGACCTCTGAGCGTGGCTGATGATGTCAGGGTAGCGGCTCCTGCTCTCAGAGTCCGCTTGTGTTTGTGACGAATAAAAAGAGTCTGTTTCCATTCTTCCACCTGTGAGCAAAGCAGAAACAGACTTTTTTATTCATCAGGAGGAGTCTCAGAGCAGGATGTGATTCCCTGGAATGAAAACAGGACAACAGGAGCTGCAATTTGTTCAGCTTTATTGAGAAAAACCATCACGGAGCTATTAGTTGATCGATCAGCCGCGGGGAGCTCGGTTTGTGTTCCAGTGCAAAAAGAGGACAACAGTGTTGGATGATGGATGAACTAACGGCTCTAACGGTCTAAAAACAAAAGAAACCAAAAAGCCTTCTTCTTCTTCTTTTTTAAAAAGCGGTCTCATCTGCAGGAGCAGTGAGTCCGCTCTGCTTCCTGGTTTCTCAGTTGGCACGTTGACGGCTCAGAGTCTCAGCCCTTCACCCGGAAAGCAGAAAAAACCCAAACAGACAAGCGATAAAAATCAAAGGATGGGACGGGAAGGAAAGGTGAACAAATTGCTGTTACAGGTGGATGAGAGGGGGCGTGGCCACATGAGAAAACAGCAGGAGGCAGATCACATGGCGTATTTCTGAGTCCAGTCCTGAGCCGTCTTGTTGTACCTGCAGGGAGGGAGAGAAAAGGTGAGGAGGCGGGAGAGGCTGCAGGACGATGCCATGCCTGAGAAACACAGACCAAAATCCACCTGCAGCCATTCACAGGAAACAAAACATCATTGTCACCGCTTTACTCCCACTCGCCACACATGCAGTTTACCCCAACTGTTAAACACAGGACGCCCCTCAAGCAGCAACACCTGCAGTTCCTCTAACGCCCACCAGAGGCTCCAGCAGTGAGTCAGTCCCCACAGAAATAAACATGTTTACAGCCCGATACACAAACTGTTTGGTCTCTATAGATAATTTCCCCCTTCATAACACCTGTACATGTGTGAGTTTTATTATATCTCACGTCTTTAGGTTTGCGTTATTTTCTCTCCCTGTGACGTCCGCCAGGTCGTCCCTACCTGCGCTCCATGCAGTGAGAAAACTCTGCAGTCATGCTTTATTTGCTTCAACGTGCGTCTGAGACACAGAATCAGCAGGCAGCTCAGGTGAGCTTCACTCTTACCCTCACAGCATGGCATACTTCTCTGTCCACTCCCTGGCTAGTCTGTTATACCTGAGACCAAGCAGCAGGACACTCGGTTATAAACCTCCCGCTAGGCTAGAAGCCGCTCTCCTCGTCCTTTGAGCAGCCGATTACCTGCAGGTTAACAGGTGTGGACTCACCTCACAGGGTCTGTTTTGTAGATGCGGGCGATCTCTGGCACTAGCGGGTCGTCGGGATTCGGGTCACATAACAGAGAACAAATGGACAAAAGGACTGCAGAGAGGGAAAAGAGAGAGTCAGAGCAGCTCTGAGGTCTGCAGCGTGCTCCTGCTTTTCACACATGACTGAGTGATTATGAGTCTGTATGGGGGACAAAAACTGCCAACAAACAAGCAAACACATCACATTATAGGCAACAATTATTATGAAAATGTGATGTATTTATTATACTGATTTCATTTGCTTCATTATTTATTATTTACTTCTTCTTTTTTTTTTTTTACTTTTTTAAATTTTAATTGTTTTAGTTTTGGCAGCTGTGGGCCTCCATACAGACACACCTGCAACGACAGCAAGAAAACAAAGAAGAAAAGAAAGAAAAGAAAATGCATATGTTCAGGGAAATGTATATACAGGAGCAAAGCAAAAGTAAGATAGTACATTTAAAAAATAAACAGGAAAATTATTTAAATTAGTTGAAAATAAAAAACTGTAACTCTTAAAAAATAAATGGAAAAATTATAATATTAACAGAAAAATAAATTAAAGTAACAGGAATATTTAACATACATAAATATGAGTAAATGGAGATATAATAGCATAATAATTAAAAGTAATATTGCGCATAAGGTAAAAAAATAAATAAATAAGGATGAAAATGCTTTAAAAATCAGATTTCAGCGTCAGGTTCAAACTTTATTTTCTGCTCTGTGAACAAACCTGTTTGATGTAAATATCATTATTACCTGTTACAAGGTGAAACTACAACCAAACAGCTCCACCTACTGGTCAAAACATGTACTAACAGTAAAGAATCACTGCAGGACAGAAGTTTTTAACCATTTGTCTCCCTCTGACGGGAGCGTTAGAGTCGCTATCTATAAATGAGATGCCTAATTATAGAATCTTTATTAATAAACTACAAGAAAATTAAAGCTAAAAAAAATATATTTCACACATCTTTTCATTATTCTCACCAAAGGGGAGCAGATTTAAAAACTCAATTTCAGGGTTACAGACACAGAAACATTTGGCCGTTTATATGAATGTTTCTTACCTTTAGAGATAGTTAATGCTGGAGACCACTGTGATCTCAATATATCCAAACAGATGCTGCCATTACTGTTTATATTTGGGTGATAAATTCTCGTTGTAAAGGCGACCTGAGCGGGGAGAGGAACCGAAACGATTTAGCATCACTTCAAAATCTCAGACATGTATTCAATTTATTTTATTTTATTTTAATTTTAAGGAAGTTAAAAGGCTTCAAAGGTTTAATAAAAATTTTACCTTGGGGGGTTTGAAGGGATAATCTGTAGGGAAATGAATAGTCAGGAAAAATACGCCGCCCTGATAGGGACTGTCAGGCTGCAGTTAAAAACAGAGAGAGGTTAAACACTCACATGCTCACACCACGTCACTGCCAACAGTTTGTATAAATATCAGTGAAACGGCCCCTGAATCGGCTCGAACTCCGGCGCCGTTACACCTGCAGCAGTTCTGTGGATTCGGGTTTTACAAAAAACACGACTGCAGCGTTTCCCACAGAATCACGCTCAGCTAGGCTTTCAGTTTGTGCTTGTTTTGACAAACTAACTGCAGTTTTTAGCTCCAAACTCTGAGGCGGAGCAGCTGTTTGATACTTACAGGTCCCATAATAGTAGCTTGCCAATGAAACACTGTAAAAAAAGAGGAGACGAGGGTTAGTGCAGCACACTCGTTCCTCTCTGTGAACTTTTGCGTAAAGAAAACTGAAAAGTGGTCTTACTGTCTTCGCCGACAGGACCGGCGGAGCACTGAGCCGGAGGATCTCTGGACAGGTCGGTTAGCTCCTGCAGAGGAACGACAGACGTTAAAGCCCTGCTGACTGACATCAGCAACGAGGACATTTACTGATGTTGGTCACATCGAGTTCACAGCTGTACTGGAAATGTGATGAAAAAAGATAATATGGTAATAAAAACCCATCAGCAGACCCATGGGTTTCTAACGACCAGATGGCGAGTGGCTTGCAGTGGTTAACGCCGTTTACCAGTCTGTACACCAAAAACCTCCCCGCAGCCAGTTTGGTTGGGAGGAGGCTGCTGCTGCCACTCAGTGTAAGAAAAAAAGAAACTACATTTTTTTAAAATGTTTTGCTTGCAAAGACTTGTTGACGTCCTGCTCAGAGCCGTCGCCGACATGTTGCCAACTGTTCACCGAGCACGCTCAGCTGACTGATTAATTGCATTTTAATTTTAATGAGGAAGAAGTGTAAGGTCTCGTTTTCTTTGAGTTCCTTGAGTTTTGGTGCGAAGGTTACCTCCAATGGTGTTTTTACAGTTAAGCGGCCTCTTCGTGTGTCCTGTGTGGAGACCAGGCCTTTAAAGATGTCTGAATCCAGCAGTCAGGACTTGAAATAGCCGCGGTGAAGTTGTCAGGTTACGGGCTAAACTTGGCCAGCGGTGAATCAAACTCTAAATGTTACTGCGTCTGTGTGAGAGTTCAGAAACCTGCCGAGCGTTTCCTTGCTGAGATCTGCGATCATTTCTGATGTTTCTAATGCAAGTGGCTGTTGAGCTGCTTTAAAACGACTTTTTATTCTTCTAGCAAATAAGTAACTGAGCGTGACCACAGCTTTATTCTGAAGGAAATAAATAAGAGGCATTTACTTTGAAAAGCCTGAAGGTTGGTCTCCTGTGTGAAGGCTGCATTAAAACACTCGGACACACTCAGGCTTTTATTGATGTGTAAGCAACAGAGTCTATTTTTACCGTTGACAGAAGAGCCGAGAAGACACACGGCTGTCATAGGACGGGTGGTTTGTGTTTCCAGCCTGAAGCCAAACTGCCGTGTGTGTGTGTGTGTGTGTGTGTGTGTGTGTGTGTGTGTGTTGGTATGTGACATACAGGCGAGGCGCACACGGCTCGTCTTTCAGGTTCGGCCGAGTTTAGGAGGCGAGCACAAAAACGCTTCCTTAAAAACTCCTCACTGCCTCCATTTTTATTTATTTATATTTCCAGTTATTCTACTTATACTTAACTAAAGTTAAGAACAATTATTTTGAATGAAATAAATAAACAGTGCACCAGTAACACTAAAAATACTTTGAATAAATTTTATGCTGGATTTAAATTTAAAAATGGCAAAATTAAAATAAATAAAAACATCTGAAATGCTGTCGACATTAAAACAAACAAGTTTTAAAAAATTATTATTTATTTAAAATTGTATTTTTCTAAATTTTAAATAGCCTACAGATACACTAAATTTACATCAGTGAAAATAAAGAGTAAATAAAATAAATTAAGCTAAATATTGCTGGATAAGGTGCATTTAAAAAATAAAATTATCTTTAAAATTGCCCATAAGCACAACAAGAGTATGAAGCAGAGAGCCTGATTTAACCGAGTACAGCAGTCAGCGCCGCTGGGATTCCCGTTGTCACTGATCTAAGCCTGGCTATGTTAAACACATTTAACCTAACAGCAGACCCTCACTGAGCACGCTCAGTAAAAACAGCCATTATGTCTAATGAGTACTGTTTTCCCCTGTAGAGATGTTTGTATGGATTTCCTGATAAGCTGAAGGGTGAAGACGCGACATCTTGGTTGGTCAGCGTCCACCTCTGCGTTTGTAGTTTACGCTCGCCATCGAGGGCGCCAGGCTTTGGTGTCGTTTCAGCAGCCATGTTGAAGACATGAGTGCACAATCATGTTGGCCTTTACCACCATTTCAGTGGAGCTCAGTTATTCCTCTGTACAATAACCAGATTATACAGAGAGAGCCACTGCGACAGCTGGAAAGACGACTTTCTGGGAAAAATCCTGCGATTTCTTTGCTTCCTGTTTTCATCGCCTAACATTTCAGATTTCCTAGCAAACGAAAATCTGTTTATGTTATTGTTTTATAGAACAAAATGAAACAAAATATATAGAGAGGAGGAAGGAAAACAGCAAAAAAAGAATTAAAACATGAAGAGCCCTGAACTCCAAAGACTGACTCTCGGGCAGAGAGAACTGATTTCTGACGTTAGGTCCGTGCATAGAAGTCATCTCAAAAAAGTGAGCTTTCCTCGTTTTGCGGTCTCACTGATTCACATTCTGTATGGAAACACCAACATCTGTCCATCTACAGCTCAGCTTGTGCCAAAACGTGATCGTCTGTATTTAAACTGCTGTAAACGACTTGTTGACCTATAAAATGTGAAACATGTAAAATGCATTCCTCGTGAATGACGTCAATATTTCTTGAGCTACAAACAACATTCCTGTCACAAGGTAGAAGCCACAATAAGTGACTTTTATATATCATTTATCGACTTCAAAGGTCTCATTTACATTAAAAATATATTTTTTTAAAAAGAGATCTGGCAACAAGTATAAAAATAGATCTATAAAGATGTTATAATTGACCAAAAATCATGGACTGGTTATAATGTAGGTAAAATAACACAGTTGTTAAGATTCTTGCAGATAATTTCTTTCTTTTATCTATAACCCCTTTGTAAATCCTGCTCACTAACGTCTATTTACCAACATTGGAAATTGGCAACACCGTCACACTGTGAGCACTTTGTGGAGATGAAGGTATTCAGGATGAGGGGTAGAAAGACATCTGTCAGCATCTGGACTGAAAGCAGCAACCTGGAGGTTAGCGTCAGCTGCTCTCACCTGTCCAAACACAGCAGGGTCCCTCGGCCCTGACGGACAGACCTGCAGAGATGCACTTTAATGTGAACACAAACACACATTTACAAACTCTTCGTGTCTGTGGGTGAAAACCATCAACTGTAATCACAGCTGCCGGAGAAATGCAAAGGAATAAAAATGTGTATATGTAAATGTGACGGAGAGACTAAAAAAGAAGGGTTAGTAATTGTAATAACGTAATAAACTCTGACAGCTAATGAGCTCAGCGGAACCGAGCAGGAATCACGGAGAAGAAACCAAGTTTATTTTAAAAGGAACCAAAGAGCAGAGCAGCTTCAGGCCTGGACCATCGTTAGGTCTGAACCCCGAAAGACCCGCACTGAGGCTGATTCTCGGCTCAAACCTGCCCCCGAGTGCGGCTGATTCCAGCACATAAAACACGACTCACTGTGCGGCTGCACGGAGCTGCATTTCACCTGGTTTAATGCGAAATGCTGCAGCTGCAGTGCAGAAGGCAGGCTAACTGCTAGCTCCCAGCACACAAACGCCACACACGATGTTAAATGAACGTGAAACAGAGGGCGGTGTGTTACCTTAGAAATTCGTTTTAAAGCCATTATGTCTGCGGAGAAGGGACCGGTTGTCGAGGAGGAGGTGCAGGAGGAGGAGGAGGCCAGCTAGGTGTCGCTAGCTAACTAGCATCTAGGAGTGTGCTAGCTGTGCGGCTGTGAGCTAAGCTAGCTTGGCTACACAAACTGCAGCGATGTTCCGTTAAAGCTCGACTTTTTCACGTCGCAGAGTCCAGCACATCAGCCCCGACTTCAGGCTGACACTCCGATAACGGCCCCAGGACCACCGAAAGCTCAAAATGTCTTCCGTTACACACCGAGCAGCTGTCAGACAACCGGGAACAGGAGGTCTCACTCCGACCTTGTTTCCGGACACCAAATAAGAACCACCGATAGGGTGGAGGTCTCACTCCGACCCTGTTTATTATCCAGAAGACCTACTGGCATCAGCAGGGCCGAAGCCACCTGCTACAGAGGTCTGAGGCAGTGTTGCCAACTCCTCAGTAAGGAAAATCGCTATTGGCTGTCCTAAAAGTTGCTAGAAATCGCTAAATGTGTGTGAATGTGTGTGTGAATGGGTGGATGACAGGTTGTGTAAAGCGCTTTAGGGTCCTTAGGGACTAGAAAAGCGCTATACAAATACAGGCCATTTACCATTCAAATGACGTCATCGCCTAATTTGCATAATTGGTCATGCTAATGTAATTGTAACCTACATTGTAGGAGAGGAAAAATAACATCGTGGAAGAGACATAAAGTGAGTAAAAACGTCCTAAATGCATTTAGAATTTATTTAGAACTACAAATAAAATTTCTTTTAGCAATTATTGTATGTCTAATGTCACAATTCCAACGCAACTCCTGTGGTGAGTAGTAGTAGGTGACCTGAAATAGGCACTCTGGTTGAGTTACTTTGTGTGTGTGTTTATAAGTAGTTTTAAACCTTGTGATCCACAAAACAACATAACAGTAAAATAAGAACTGACTGCTACAGTCAGCGCTGGAGCAGCGGCTTCGCTCATGCGCGATT
Organism: Aulonocara stuartgranti; assembly: GCF_965226115.1. Taxonomy (NCBI): domain Eukaryota; kingdom Metazoa; phylum Chordata; class Actinopteri; order Cichliformes; family Cichlidae; genus Aulonocara; species Aulonocara stuartgranti. The sequence goes on along the minus strand of NC_138940.1, from coordinate 11,092,309 downwards.
CATTTGCAGTTGGGGCGCATAGATGTGAACATCTCCTGCCCTGATAGCAGCTGGGGGAGGACTATCCTCCGCCCGTGAGCGCCTTGGCACCGGCGAGGTGCCCACGGCAGCACCCGCTGCTTGTTGAGAGTAAGAGCAATATGTGCTTTCACGTCAAAAAGTCGTCATAAATAAGTCTCCAATAACACCAGAAAAAGTCGCTAGTCGCTTTTTAGAAAAAAAGTCGCTAAGGGGGTCCTCCACACATGCCAACAAAGGCAGTTTCATTTGCGTTTACTAATATTCAAGAAAAGATTGTTTGAAAATGGGGATTATTTTATTTACTTTGTTTTAAAGGAAACATATATTTATTAGTTGGCTTATTTTATTGGTAATAATGATAACTGCTGGTTGCAACCTAACACTACAGAAATAGTTAATTATTACTGTATTTTTGTTAAAATAAATGTCTTTATTTAAGTATGATCTGCTCATTCACACAGAGAAAAAGGTTTTATATGGAAAATAAACAACATTTCAAATATTTTCACAGCAGTTAACAACAATCATATTTTCTGCTGTTTTTAAAAACATTTATTTCATTGAAGTCTGAGGGGAAAAAAGCCCGTTCATTCAAATTAACAGAACAAATAAAATAAGTTATAATATAAGTTATAAAAGGAAGTGGAAGTATTAAAAATTCCTTGCTTCTATCTCCACTTGACTTTAATTTTTTGGGGAGTTGAGTATTCTGTTACATCTATTGATCACTATTGTTCCAGATGGTTATTGGCAGTTTAATCACTGAGTAGTGATGTGTCAGTCCTGAATGAAATGGCTCTTAGAGCCGACTCTATGACGTGAATGAAGCGAGCCTGCTCCTTATCGAGAGCCGTGGGTTTTATTTCTTTCTCTCACTCTCTCTCGTGCTTTTTTTCGCTTCACTCTGCACGTGAGCCTTGTGCTTTACCGGGCAGAGGGGGGCGGGGCGGTAGTTACACACCAGTAGCACAGGAACAGAGCAGGAGGGAGAGAGAGAGAAAGAGAGCCAGGGACAACAACGTCACATTAGAAAGGTCTAGTAATCATCCACAACCATAGCTGGACTGGCCAGCGCCTGGCGATTTTTTGTTTTTATGGGCCGATCATTTTTTTTTTTGGAAGGGTATAAATAATGAAAGGTGTTGGATTGGCCAATTGGTCATGATCGACTCTGGGCTGGACCAATTACAGCCGAGGAGGTCGGATGCACCCTCCCCCTTGTTTAGCAATCTTATAGACGAACTAAAGAAAATGGAGAACAAAAAAAGGAAAGGAGGTGCAGAAAAAATTAGGGCCAAAAAGAAACAAGCCCTTCAGGCAGACGCTGCCAAATGTGTAAAAATAACTGAATTGTTTGGCGGTAGCTATGGCATAGCTTCCACAGATTTAGCAACATCAGCAAGTGGTGGAGGCCAGCAGGTGGATAAGGGAAAGGGGAGGCAAGAGGAGGAGAGACCCGAGGCGGCCGCCGGTCATAGTGGCAGAGGAACTGAACTTCAGGTAAGAAGTTATGACCTGCTGTCTGTGTCAGATATAAACCAAGTTTAGTTGTAGTTTGTTTTCGTTGTGCTGACTTTTTACAGTCGCTTAGAATAACTGGTACTGCGTACTAGCTAGCATGACGGAGTTTATATACTGCTGGGCGGGTGCTATGAAGTTACTGATAGTAAATTTTATTTTATGCTTAAGGTTAGTTTCTCAAACTCCTCAAAATCTTAACAAATTGTGCCAATCCTTACATGTTGCACCAGGCTGATTTATCATCAAAAATGGAGAAGTCTGTGACAGAGGAGACAGAAGAGCAGCAGAGAGAGATGGAGAGATGACTTCATGTCATCCATGAGGGATGCATTTGACATATGTTTCACATATTATAGCCCAACAAGTTACTTATAGCAATTTAAATACGAGCAATCAGTTTTTGGCAAATACCGGAAATCACTTTTTGGCACAACACCTGCTATTTTTTGTGTTTCTTTTTATCGCTGTGTAACTGAGTTCAATTGAAAGCCTGCATGGGCTAGTACCTCTTGCCACAAGTTACCTCTGAATGACATCACATTTTTGGTGGGCTGGTCTCTAGTCAAAATGCCCGGGCCGATTTTTTGTCCCAGTCCAGCCCTGTCCACAACTATTTTCAGTTGCAGATGATAAAGGATTCAGAAAGTTTATTCATGCAGGTTCATATGACAGAGAATATGCATGTTCTTTTTGTTTTCATATTTTAGTTTATATTTAATTGTGTTGTGGTTTGCAGTGTTTTGTGTTGTTTCACTTTAAATTTGTTTAAAAGGAAAAAGCTGAAAATTTAAATAGTTAAAAGTTGAAATGTGAATTGTTGGTTTTTGTATTATATGATTTATTTATTACATTTTATGTGGAGTGAATAAATAAAGGTATATTTACGGTGGCCCCTAGAGACAAAGCACATACAAGCTCCAAAACAGTACAAACTTCAAAACACGTACAAAACACAACAGAAGTGCTCCAGGATGCTAGGGGCAGTGTTGAGCTTTGTTACCTAGAGGCTACACAAGCCAGGAATTACCAATGACCGGATTTGGTGTGTGGTAATAACAGGTAAATGAACATTTTTTTTAAATTATTTGAATATATATGAGTGCCTGTGTATAAATACACAAACAATACACACATGCTTTCAATTGTGTAATTTAAGTGATCTAGGTATTTCTGTTTTGGAAGTTCAGTTAACGCTAGAAATGTGTTTTGGAGTTTGTACATGCTTTGTCTCTAGGGGCCACCGCATATATTTATATATAAACATATATAAATAAAACCACTTTCTTTTACATTAGTAATTCCTTTTGTGTATAATTTTATATTATTGTTAATAATAAATTAATGAAAGCAACAAAACAACCTGAAGAGCCGGTTCGGAGCCGAAAGAGCCGGCTCTTTTTAGTGAGCCGAGCCGAAAGATCTCTAAAAAGAGCCGGAAATCCCATCACTACTAAAGACCCAGCTACTGTATTTCACAGGTAGAGAAAAGAAAGAGCTAACTTTAGTCAGAGATGGAGAAAGATAAGAAAGACAGGAGAGGAAGAAAAGAGGTTAGATTTAAAGTGAAGGACCGCTCATTTAAAGCTCACATGTAAGCCCTCATGTTGTTAAATCACATATTGCGTCTGTACATGTGAGATTATGTTGTTTCATATTGTGAAACGTACTAGAAATCAAACTGAGGGAGACTAACTGTGTTATTTAAAGGCTTGAATTCATTTGTGTACATCCACAAAGAGCAGCAGGTCAGCTGATCACAGCCTGCACACTAAGAAAATCTACTGGAGCTCTCAGTAGAAGTTATTGTGAGTTATGATTATTTTTCCCACACTGAACCATTACAACCAGTTTAGTGTTCTCCCACCTGCTGAATCCACTTTAACCCCTGACTACACACATTTTCCTGTTTAGAGGTAAAATGGCCCTCTACAATGGAGGCAACAGGAGATAGAGTTACTTTTACTTTTCTTCTTTTTTTCAGATTGAAGCTGAGTATAATTATAATAAAAACATTAGACTAAAGTCTGTATTTACCAATATTAATTTATCATTATGTTAATATAGAGCAAGGTTCAGTTAGCTTTGCACAAAATAGAAAAAACCTCCAAAGAGCTACTTTTACTTTATTACTTTGGGTACATTTAAGAGCCTGTACTTTTTGGGGCAATCGTGGCTCAAGAGTTGGGAGTTTGCCTTGTAATCCTCCTTGGGCACGACACTTCACCCGTTGCCTACTGGTGGTGGTCAGAGGGCCCGGTGGCGCCAGTGTCCGGCAGCCTCGCCTCTGTCAGTGCGCCCCAGGGTGGCTGTGGCTACAATGTAGCTTGCCATCACCAGTGTGTGAATGTGTGGATGACTGGATGTGTAAAGCGCTTTGGGGTCCTTAGGGACTAGTAAAGCGCTATATAAATACAGGCCATTTACCATTTTTTACTTGAGTAAAGAAGTTGAATCAGTACTTCAACATTCACTGCAGTTTATTTTTACAGTAGTATTTGTACTTCTACTTAAGGACAGAATGTCTGTACTGTGGTGCTGGGAGAACCAGCCAGTAGCTCTGCGTGTCTGATGTGGCAGAATCAAAGCAGAAGGAACCCCTCAGTCTTCTCTCAGGACTGAACCTGAGATCATTCGCTTGTTCGTGGAATGTTTAAAGCGCTAAACTGTGGAGCCACTGCATAAATGTGTAACTGAGTCTAACTGATCTAAAAAGTGCCAGAAAGTTTGCTGTTGAGAGTTTACACTGAAACATGTACGGGTCGATGTGAGGATGTTAATGCTCATCAAAAGCTTCATTCGCTTTTTTACCCAGGATAAATTTTGTTTGAAATATTTGAAATGAGTTTTTATTTGAAATAAATATTTGAGTCCACTGAAATAAGCAGACCCCTGTCATGGGTATGCTGAGCGTGATAAATTCATCGTCTGAGTCTCATTTACAGGCACACAGAATAATCACACACATGTCTTTGAACTCTGCTTTATCTAAATGCACCGTGATGATTTAGCACTGATGTTATTAATGAAGCAGGTGGTTGGTGTTTGAGCGGCAGTGTAATCCACCCTTCTGTCCAACAGATGGCGCTCCCTGCCTTCAGTTGGTGAGGAAGGCCGCGTGATGGAGGCCAAATGCCTCAGAAATAAAAGAGATTACGGTGAAAACATCTTTTATTAGGGAACCTGAACAAACATGCAGCATCCAAATATTAAAGTTTTGCTCATAAGCAGCTCTGATCCAGATCAGTGCAGTTCAGAAAGCTGAGAGGACGACTCACATACTGTACAAGCTGTGAAACTATCACAGATACAAGGAAGAAAATCTACTGAAACTGGACAATAAAACCTATAAGAGAGAAACCAACATTTTGAAACATGAGAGTAAAAACAAAGAGACTAAACAGAATATGAATAATAACAATGTGATTGCAGCTTTGCACTAAAATGTCCCTCATTTAGCATGCAGTGTGTATTTATTATTTATTCCTCTGTTTATTTGTTTGTTTAACAGGATCACGATGGATAGTTCTGGGTGGATTAGAAATGATTCATTTTGCAGTCCAGGAGTTTTTGGGAGGATTCTTTACCTTTGACGTTTGGTATCAAGAAAAATTAGCAGACATGAATGTGTCTCTGTATTATTTGTAGATAAAACTGATCCAGTTCACACTCAATAAACCTATAAATGTCCATTATGTGTAACTCTTAATTGGTTAATTGACGGTTAGCTGGATTTTCTGTGGGTTTGGATTTGAGTGCACTGGTTTTACATAGAGTCCTTTTACATGGATTCACCCAATCAATCACACATTCATGCAGCTCTTTATTCTGCACTGTGTATCTAACACACCCTCACAGGTATGCAACAGGAGCGATTTGTGGTTCACCGTCTTTCCCAGAAATCAGAGGATGGAACCGCTGAGCTTCTCCTGCTTCCTGAGACACAGAGGCCCCGGATGAAGGATGGAAGAGGTGAGAAGTAACAGGAACATCCGCAGCTTTCTGTCAAATAAGGTAACACACTCACTAGCTTCGGTGTAGGCTGACGGATTGTGCTGACATGCGTAGTCCTGCTGGAAAACCCTACAAACCCTGCTCCTAAAATAATCAGGATGCAGGAGTTTAGGGGGGGAAAGTGGATATTTGGTGTGATATCCTCACAAAAACATCAAACTGGAATAAGAAAAACTGGGAGTGAACGTTATGATGTTCCCAAGGAAGTATTCTCTTTCTGGATCCAGGTTCTCGGTCCATGCACGACGTGGAGGGAGGCATGCGGTCTCAGGCTGCTCATGTTTACCTCGTTTATTCGAGCCTCAGAATTCAGTAAGCTGCAGACAAACTTTGCAGGAAATCTCAAATCTGCTGCTGATTTTCCAGCTGAAGTCTACGAGATGAGGAAGTATAAAGTATCGCTGCAACAATCAGAGGTGGAAAAATGCACTTTAGATTACTGATACAGTGAGTTTTACAGTTCATGCACAGTTCTCAAGTGCATCGGTTTTCTTTCATGTTATTGTTGCCGTGGTCACACTCTTGGATCAAAAATACAATCAAAGGAATAAATGATAAGCTGCTGGCAGATATAATTACAGGTCTGCCTTTGAGTTTTGGTTGAGGTTAGCAGGAACTATTAAAGCCACGGAGAGGCTGCTGTCAGCTCAGTCTGCACAAACCAGCCAAACACTGCGACTCTGAGGAGGCCTGTGATTGGCCAGAGAGCCTATGGACTGAGCCCAGACCAGGTGCTGCAGTAAAGTCACCTTTCAGACCAATTAAATGAAGGCATTGTGAACAGCTGTGATGTCAAACTTCACGAAACTAAGTGACTATTTCATGTCTCTGTTTGAGTTTCTTTTTCTCTGAAAGACATGATAGTGTTCTGTAGGGATTCGTTTTGTTTTTCAATAATTTTTATGTAAAACTGAGCAAAAAAATATCAATTATATGCAAATCCTCATCTGTTGCGTTCTCACAAACTCGTTACACTGCTACAACATTACAGTGACGTCATCATAGTCGGGATGTTTTTTCATCTTTTTTTATTTCCATGCTTCTGTTTCAGCCTAAGTCTGAAAAAACAAACAAACACGAAACCCCCAAAACATCTGGATTGCAGACCTGGAATAATTTAACTATTTTGTTCAGAAACACTCAAAATATTTACATTATTGAAATCTTTGAAAATGATTCAATAACATTCAGTAATGTTAAAAAGCACACAGCTTTCCATTCCTCACACTCCCCTTTGACAAATTCCCATTTTTAGGATTAAAAACATCACAGCACAGTATGCAGTGAGGATTATAAATGACGCCACTCAGACATTTGAAATATAATTTGAAAATATCAAATAAACGTGCAGAGAAAGTGCACTTTTCTTTTTGCAGTGTGGGGAAGTTCTCGTGTAAAGTGGATCAAACACTCTCTGAGGTGAAATCCTGAAGTTTGCCGTGAGCGTACTGAGTTCTGGTTTCAGCAGCAGGCGGCGGGTTAGCACCGAGTGTGTTGCAGGATATTTAGGAGGGTTTGGGGGCACCTCTGAGGTTAAATGCCCCTCAGATGGTTGAAGTGGTGTCATGACCCCTCCCAGCAGGAGGTCTGCTGGCTCCAGGATCCTCTGATCCACCGAGCCTCGATCCCACTTCAGAGGATGAAAAGAAGGATTTGTTTGGATTTTCCCATTCTGAGTGTGCATGTGTGTGTCCATGCGTGTGTGTGTGTGCGCTCTTGGATGATGCCACTCCTTCCAGCCCTCCTTGCGTCTTTATTTAAACATGAACAGAAGGAATCCCTCAGTGCTGGTTTACAGTCAGATTAAACAGACGTGTTTTAACCCAGTCTTGGTTTTAAGTTTTTGAATTAAACTAGTTGTTTTCTGTGACAGTCTCTTTCTCTTTTCAAGCTTTTGCTTTGTTCAAATTCGACACATTTACCTTATTAAAGAAATAATTTTACACCTCTGGAAAATCAGAACTCCATGAGAGCTGTTTCTGTATGGCGGCTGACAAAGACATTAACGCCGTCCGATTCTTTGGAACCACCGCAGTCGTGTGTTTGAAGGAGAGTTCTTTTGGTTTTCTTTACTTCCTGGTTCTTATATCCTGTTCCGGTGGTGCATGCTGATATTAACCATGAATAAATAACAACGTCAGTGAACATACAGTAAACCCTGTGAGCTAAAAACTCAGACTGCCAATCATAAAGACAAAATCTTTTTTTTTTTTGTTGCCATTTTTGGATCTGCATGATGTCATGAGGAGGACGGGCACCTCAGGCACAGTAACCATATTGATCATCTATTTGCAAAGCATGCCCAATCAGAAGAACGTTTACCTTTAAAAGGGGGAGGGGCTAAGACAGCTTGTTTCAGACAGATGATGAGCTGAGGGACCCAGGATAAGATAAAGAAAGATTAGCTTGAACGGAGAATCATGCAAAGCTCTCCTGGTGGAGTTAAAGCGGAAAATTATGGAGATGGAAATGATCCAATGGGTCTTTAATGTAAATCCACCTTAATGTGTAACACTGGTTGGCTTATTTACCCACTCAACATGATTGTGAATGTTTGAACCCTGAATTTCACGCACACACTGACTGTGGGTCAGTTTTTAACTTGGTCAGAGAGAAAATGAATGAATAATCAGAAGTTTGAGAAAAGTAAGTGCTGCAGTAACGAAAGCTCAGCGGCTCACTCAGACTAACCAGTCAAACTTACTGTAACATCCTGATGTTAAACATCAGCAGGCAGACAGCGAGTTTGGATAAAAGTCCTCAGTGTGTGTCATGTTTTCAACATTAAAGTCTGATTTATTTTATTCTGTCCAAAGACACACGCAGCAGTTTATTCTGATGCACTCACAGCCGAAACGTCACCACAGCACCAAACAGTGAGCTGAAATGATGAAGCTGAAGTGGATTTAAGGTGGAAAGTTGTATAGAAACATTCTCTTGTAATGAGAGAACTTAGTAAACACTTCTTCCTGGGTTCGGTCCCCTTCAGGGATCACCATCTCCTCCTATCCCAGCCTCCTCTGCGGTCACACCAACCCTCTGCACGTCCTCCTTCACTACATCCATGAACCTCCTCTGTGCTCTTCCTTTCTTCCTCCTGCTCGCTCCATCGTCATCATTCTTTCCTATCGGCTTTCCCTTTGCCAGCCATAGTTCCTACATTTAGAGTCCCTGCTCTCACCTCCACGCTCCAGCCTTTCCTTCTCTCTCTCTGCCTCCTCCTTCTCCTCCTCTTCTGTCTTCCGCCGGTGCCCTGCTGGTCAGCAGCACCAGTGGCGGCCGTTGTTAACTCATGCCCCGACTGATCCGGTACGGAAATCTCATTCATTCTACCTAATTTGCCCGGGGTGGGCACCGGCACTGTGGGGGCAGAGCTGTGAAAGAATTTAAACATAAATTTTCTGTGGCTGAGAGAATGAAATCAAATCAGCAGAGAAAAAAAATGAAACAATTGGATATAAATAAATGTGATAATCGCATTTTTTTAGGATGTTTGAGCCTTTTTTAACATTTTAAACTGAACATTTATGATTTGATATCTGTTAAACAGGAGAACAGAACAACGCAGTGACCTACTAACATGTGCTTTGACTCATCATGACTAAAAGAAGGACAATGTTGTGTTTTATGCCAAATTTCTCCAGTTCCAGGATTTCCCCAAATATGTTTCAGGGGCCTAAAAGAGTCAGGGAAACGGGGCCTGAGTCAGGATTTACGCTCATGTTGTTATTCTGTTTTCAGTCCGGTCAGAGAGAAGATCTCTGCAATCAGTGGGTGACTAAACGTGCCGTTCATATCAAAGACTTGTAATTCTAAATGTCTGTTTCTTTCACTCTGGTAGATAAAGTACACTCAGGTTACGGTGGCTTCAGTTTCAAACTTTAATCTCACTGCTCGGAATAGTTTGATTTTTCCTCACGGCTGGACACATCACTGATACCGACGATTATTTCTGATGAGCCGCAGCGTGCTGATCAGGCTCGCAGTACTGGTCTTTGCCCACTGTGTGGCGCCCTGTGTCTGTAGACTGAGCCCTCCTGACTGCAGCTGCTGCTTGAAGTCACTTGTGAATTTATGTTTTTAGCAGCAGTGTTACAGAACAAAGCAACATCTGTGTTTCATGCACGACAGATTATCCTGTTTATTATGAAGAATTAATAAAGTCATTAAAGTGAAAAAATAAAACGCAGGTAAAGGTGTGTTTATCTTTGAATGTTGGAGATCCGTCTTAAAGGTTAAAAGGAGATTTAAATGCGCATGTGTCTGTGCAGCGTATGTCTAAATGTGCGTTTAGTGCTCGTGTGGTCGCATCCCGCTCGTCCAATCATTGTTCTCGTAGGTCTGCCTCAGAGAACAGGCCTGGCAGCGGCTCTTAAGCCAGCTCCAGGATGGTTTGAAGACAGATGAAGGGTACTCGATGAGGGACTCTGGAGTTCCACGGTTACTTGGAAGCAGTTCCAGGGGGTCCATGGTGGAGGCCTCGGGTGTTTTTAAGTGAGTGCCAGGGCATTTGGAGAAGTTCCTGGGAGGGTGTGGGAATAAGCAAGGTTCATCTAAAGGGAGGTTCAATGAGCTGCCTGACGTGCAGGCTGGATTCCAGAGCCGTCAGGTTTTTCTAATGAAGATTGTTATAATTAAAGTTCAGGTCATTTTCAAAGGTTCCAGCAAACAGTCCTGCTTCTGAGAAGACACCAATGGAAGGAGGTAATGACCTCCTTCCATTGGTGCTCTTGGAGTTGTTAGATGAAGTTGGAAGAAATTCTACCACGTGCGTTTTCCAGGATGTTTTCTTGAAGATGTTCTGAAATTCCAGGCAGGTCCAGGTTCACGTGAAGCAGTTTATTGGAGTGTTTTGACAATTGTGATGGTTTGAGGATGTTTGGGTGGTTATTAAAGTTTCTCAGGTGGTGTAGATGACAGTTTATCAGATGTGAGGGCTTTGAACAGTTTTCATTGTGTTTAAAAAAATAATTATAGAAGATATTGAGAAATTTTGTTTTCATATTCCAGGATATGCTGGAATTCAGGGTCAGCTCACTGGATTTTTTTCAGGCAGTTCTACGAGGGACATTTAGGTGATTTTTTAAGATTTGGGGATTTCTGTGTGGGAGAGAGGAGTTTAACTACAGGAATATTTAAGGGAGGTCCTTGTCGTCTGGTCCTTTTACTTAGAGGCTGGCGGTTCTTGATCTGTAGTTAATCGGCCTTTATGAGTCCCTGGAATGTTTCAGGTTTTCCAGGAAGGTTTCTTTAGCATATGCTGCAACTACAGGTGGGCGAGGTGCACCTGAAGCAGCTCCTGGTGCAGTTTTAGATCCTTGTTTGGATTTTAAGGGATGTCAGTTGACTTTTAAAGGTTTCCTAAGGGTCGTGGGGGTTTCAGCATCATATTTAAGGATTTCAAGGATTCCTTGAAAAGACTTCAGATTTGAGGGGCTGTTTTATTTGGCAGCAGGCTTCATTACCTTCAAGTAATATTAAAGAATCAAAAGCACCATCAAAATAAAACAAATTTACATTAAATGAAATTAATACTGAAAATTTAAAAACAGCTTTCATCCCCCACAACCTGTAAAAATGATTCTCAGGGTGGAAAAAAATAAATTACATTTATTATAGCGCCAATTTCATTAATAAACCTGAAATTTTATTTAACATAAGGTCACCACGTAAGGCACATAATTACAGGCTACATATTAAAGCTGTAAAATAATTTTTATAATGAATATTTTCGCGAGTCTGTTGCCGTCTGGTTTCTAATCCGGCCCGTCTTCATCACCCTCCTCTTCATCGCCAACATGTTTGCAGCGTCTCATTGACTTTTTCTCTCCCTACACAGAAGTATTTTTCCAGGCTTTCCAGACGTTTCTGTTTCCCTGGAGGGAGGCAGCGGGCTAAAGGAGGATAAATATTTAATCAGCGCTGCTCTGGAGTTTTTGCTTAATTAGAGGAATTCTGCTCCTGCCACGAAAACCAACAGAGATGACTGCTGCAGACGTCAGATCAGGCAAAACAGCGAGAGACGAGCTGAAAACGGTTATTACGGTACCGTTATCATTATTATCACTGTTATTATTATCATTATTATTATCACTGTCGCCGGAGGAGGCGTGACAGGTCTTGGAGGTGCTTCTCGCTTTGACTTTGAAATCAAACACACATTTTAAAGCGGTGTGAAATAAAACAGCTTATTAGCGGTTTCCCTCCGGGTGTGTGTGTATGTGTGTGTGAGAGAGAAAGAGAGAGAAAGAGAGAGAGTGTGTGTGTGTGTGTGTGTGTGTGTGAGAGAGAAAGAGAAAGAGAGAGAAAGAGTGTGTATGTGTGTGTGAGAGAGATAGAAAGAAAGAGAAAGAGAGAAAGAGTGCGTGTGTGTTTTTGAGCGCCATATGTCCGTGCGTAAAAAGCGCACTCTGTTGTGGTATTTGCGTGCCGCCGTGTCGGTGAGGCTGCACGCGGGATGACAGAGGAGATTACTCCGCGTGGGGCCCGTTAATCCCGCGGGTTGGCGGCTTGTTATCAGGTTCGGGGTGAAACGCGGAGCGCGCGCGGGCCCGGAAGGTTCGGATGAAGCGAGGGTGCGAGGGCCGGAAGTGACGGCAGCAAGTGTGAGACGAGTGTCAGGTACCGGTGTACCTGCGTGGCCCGCTCTGGTCTCGCGCTGGTGTTGCTTTGATTCTTTTACTTCTTCAAACTTCATTTTTCACAGCGCGCGCGGCCCAACACGCGGAAACCCTTATTTGGCGCGCGGTTTGCAAAACAATGACGCAACGCGAGCTTTCAGCCAATGAGCAGCCAGAGGCGCGACCAGTATTCAAACGAGCGGCCCATATTTGGTGTCTGCCCCGCCCCCCCAGCTTCGCGTCGGTCCCCCGGGAGCTCCGGAGCCCCGGACCCCGGGAGAAGGAGCTCTCCGCCGGGACGGAGGAGCCATAAAGAGCCGGGGAGGGAGGGGATGAGATTCCTCGCTGCCCAATCCCCCTGCTCCCCCGGGAGCAGCAGCCTTCCTCGGCCCGGCCCTCCCTCTTGTTTGCTAATCATTTCATTTTACTCCTTTTTGAAGCGCTCGCCTGTTTTTTTATCCCACTTTTCATTTTTCCACAATCCGCGGCTGCTCGCCTCCCTCTGATCCCGGCTCTGCCGCTCCGTTCTCGCGGCGTCAGGCTGATTCTCCGCCGCCTCCTCTGAGATGCTCTCCCCGCTCTCCGCTCCTCTCTCCGACCGCCTTTAACTTCACACGGGCGCAGCTTTAAAGCCCGGACTGCTGCGAGCCGGGGCTGGGATCTAAAACAACCCCGGAGACACCCACAGGGATCCGGGGCTCTTCTCTGGATCAGGACCCAGTACTTTGGGGAAGCTCGCTCGCTCGTGTGCCCCCCCACCCCACCCCTCCTCCTCCCCTCCTTCCTCCTCTTTTCTCCACCTTAATCCAGGTGGTCCTTTGGCTTTTTGAGTGGCTGGTACAGGGAGGATTATTCTTCTTCTTCTTCTTTCGTGTTTCTGGTGAAGACAAAGCTCCCAGAAGGACACTTTGATGTTCTCCATCCAGGACAGCCTCCCCCGGGGGGCCCTAACCATGAAGGAGGAGCCGCTCCCCACCGGCATGACCCCGGTCCGCTCGTGGATGCAGGGCGCGGGGATTTTGGACGCCAACACAGCGGCACAGAGGTAAAAATCCCACAAAAGCACGCGGGCGACTTTTCGTGAGTGTGCCAGTGAGTGAGTGAGCGTGACAGTCCAGGTGAAGGTGGCAGTTTGCATCTTGCAGGATCTGAAAAGTGTCGCGCGCGGGGGGCAAAAAGAAAAAGGCAAAGTTAAACCAGCGCGAGGACGATTCCCACGCGCTCCGCTCCTCTAAAACTTCAGAACGATAAAAATCCGGTTTGTAAAGTTTGACTTTGAGGTTCAGTGTGAGGTTCAGAGTGAGTCCGAGAGGCTCGGAGAATAAAAATGATCAAAGGCGGAAGCCTCCAAAATAATCAAACCTGTGGGAGCGCGAGGCGCTAAGCACCTGGGCGCAACTCCTCTCTGCCGGGGTCGGCTCCAGCGGCTGCCCGCCGACTGCGCTCCACAAACCTCAGCGTGAAATACCGTCCACGGCTCCCACCCCGCGGACCAGAAGACACGGTGCGCACACAGAGCGCGAGGAGGCTCGAAGCCGCTGCCCTGAGAACAGCTCAGAGAATAATTCTCACGATCACAGCAAACCATTAAAACCCAGAATTAATTTATTAATAATCCCGAATTACAGAAAGTTAACCCCGCGTGAAGGAAAATAACCCCGCGTGAAAGTGGGTCACAGGTTAAAGGAAGCAGAAAGTCTTCATTTAAAATCACTTTGAAACGATTTTTGTGTTTTTACTATTTTTTATTTTCAGGTTAAATTAATTTCAAACTGCAGCTTTAATTTAACAACAAAAACACTCATTCAGCTTTTAATTAAAATCTCGCTCTTACATTTTTTATACTGACAGTTTTTACATTTAGGTTTTTTCACTAGAAACTCCACATTTTTATTTTTTTTCTACTGATTAAAACGCGACGCAGAATCTGAGAGTTTAAACTGCTTAAAGCATCTCCGGCTGAAATCTGACCGCCTCACTCAGATAAATCAATGCGCGCTTTTCTGCTTCAGGTTTAAATCACCTGAACACGAAGAGAGGAAAAAAAATCCATCAGCAGTCTGAAGAAGCTCCACAGAAACCGCATCCGTCCACGGCGTGGGATGGCCTCTGACTCCCTGTAAACTTTAAAACATCTCCTCCTGAATTTGTTCTGTGGTTTAAATCCGTCCGAGCTCCTCACCTGCACACATAATCACTAACATTATTTTCTCAGCTCATCAAAACGCGTCAGTAAAAACATAAACACATGGGCTGAAGCATATTTGTAGTTTATAAATCCAAAATCTTCAGTTTAATTTTAGATTTATTAATAAAATACCATTTTTAGCTTTAAAATAAGGAAGAATGAGATCTGAAGACTAAAGTGTGTGAAACCTGCACAATAAATACATTTTGCATACCTAATTTTGCACAAAGTGAAGAGCTAAGCAGATATTTATGACAGATTTTTTTCAGACCAAAATACAGATAAAAAAATATGTATAAAATAAAATAATTTGCCCTAAGCTGCAGAGGAGGGAGATCTCTGCACTTAATGCATCCAGAGACATCAGATAAAAAAAAAGAAGTATTGCTGCACACAAAACTCCAAACTGCAGATTTTTAAAATAAAATCAATATTGCTGGAGAAAAGCTGAATTTTATTCCTGTTTCTGGCTGAATTTAAACAAAGAGCAACTCTTTGTGTTTTGAATTTTACACTCTGAGGACTTTGAGGCAAACGCTCCTCACGGATACTTAAACTCTCCTGCACATTAACGCTGATCCCGAGCGTCCGTCCTTCATCCGCACGTTGCTTTAATAACTGGATTCAGTGTTTTTGTAGCCTCGCCGTTTCCCGAGCAGGTGGATCTGAGCTCATTACACCGAGTTGCTTCTCTCTGCTCACGTCCTTTAACTTTCTAAACATCCCGCCAGCTGATCAGTTTAAGCTTTTACTGCCATTGTCTCGGCTTTAAATGTAGAAACTCTCAATCACACAGAGGAGAGGTCGCAGACTGTTTCTGCTGCTTTAAAGAAAATCTGGAATGACTGAAGCTGCACATTTGTAATCTTAAAGCAGCATTTAGAAGTGGAAGCAAATGGACTCAGATGTGTACAGCGTGGGAAAGTTCCCACACTTATTGTGCACACGTTAATCACTGCTTTCTTTTTGTGGATAATATTTAAACGTCATTCAGCAAAAGCTTGAAAGTGACAAAAGCCGGAACGATGAGGAGGAAAGAAAAGAGGGAGAAACCTCAGAGGGATCCTCTTCTAGGACGGACAGATGTGCAGGAGATGCTGTGTGTGCAGCGCAGACAGATGGACAAAGAGTCGAGTTTCAGAAAGAAGAGGCAGAGCGGAATAAAGCACGTCACACCTGAGATGATTCAGATAATCTAACATGAACGAGGGTTTGTTTAATTCTGATGAGGGAGGTTAAATTCACTGCAGTTTGAGGGATTTTTAAATGTCAGGAACAGGACGAGTGATGGCAGGCACTCCAGCTCCTTCAGCCTCTCACAGTGGAAAGCAGTCAGCAATAAAACAATAAAAAATGATGATCTGAGGGTAATTTTCCCCAATAAAAACCTCACTAATTGTCCATCACCCGTGCAAGCGTAGTTAAAGCTGCACGTGCTCAAAGGACACGGGAAAGAAATGTGGCTGAGCTTAGCGGGTCTGAGATGTTTTCTAACGTGACAGGAAACAGCGCCGCTGAAGCTCAGAGACACACGACCACACCAAGACTTAAACACGAGGAGCCAGTCAAAGCTCAAACAGCTGCATCTTTACTCCCGACAGAAATCAGCTTTAGACGCTTGACGGGAGGATTTTTATCCACACGTGATAATCTGATCACATCGAGAGAGGTTTCTGTATAAGACATGGATAAAAAAACACAAACGCAGACGAGCTAAACTGCACGTCTGCGTTAAAATCATTAAAACAGTCCAAACCTGACTGTAAATGTCAAACACAGTCCTCTCAGCATCGTCTAACCTTCAACGACGAATATTCTCCTGAGCAAACATTTTATGCATTTAGATTTAGACCTTTATCGTAACGATTACATCTATAAAATCTGATTCTTTATTTGATCATCGCGTGTCAGATGTCAAACCTGAAGAAACAAACAGCAGGTTTGGGGTGTAAATACGTCAAAAACACTCGTCCGTCTCAAAGCCCTCAGATTTCTGTGAAATCTCACACGGAGTTTGTTAAATTTTGGGTCAGAAATTGTTTTCTGAGCATTCCTAGGGAAACTTCCAACGCCGATAAAAAGCTTTAAATTATATTTAGACATTTATGATAATCATAAATCACTGAAAGGAGGGTTATCAGACAAAAAAAAGAAAAAACACAGATCACGAAGAAATGTCAGAAGGACGATGAGTGTTGGTGAAATAATAATGCGCAGCAGATGAAGTTCTAATGTGAAGAAAAACATGAAAACACACCAGTGAAGGTTTCACCTGCACGGCCTCCAGGCTCGTTATCAGAGCCACAGTGGCTGCACGTGAACTTTCATTTGAGGCAAAAGGAGACGTGTGTGATCCCAGCAGTAACAGCAGAGTGATGCAGTGCGAGTTCAGCTGAAAACAAATGAGGTCAAACTTTAATTTTACGCTCGCGTTTCAACGGTTTCTCGGCACATTTATATTTTTGTGTATTCAAAAAGAGAGAGCAGAAAGCGCTTCGGGTCGACTTGTGTTTTCATGTGTGTTGTTTTAATAAAAGCAAAGTTGCTCGATGGCGCTGCAGACGTTGGGTTTTTTTATTAGTGCAAAGACGTGCAGATGTGAGGGGGCTGAAGCCTTTTTTCTGCTTTTACATTAGGAAACTAAATCATCAGCACAGGTTCAAAGCTGATCTCCGTTAAGTACAAACCTCAAGGGGACAAATAAGTACCTCGTGTTAAGGTTCAACAGCAGCACCTCAGAGGGAACGAACCCGGCGAGGAGCCGTTTAATGTGATTATTTGTAAAGTAAATCAAAGACGACTCGCTGCATTTAAATGTGAGTGTATCTGGAGCTGGTTTAAAGTTAAAAACTGGACTTAAATAGACTGCTGGACGTCAAGTTTACATCAGTTTCACTCTGTGGACTCTCAGTAACTCGTGTTTATGTTGTATTTATGTTGATGTGAACGTTATTCATAAAGGTCAAATAGAAAACAAGCAGCTTACGTTCGACTGGAAGAAAGAACGTCGTCTTTACTGGATAGAAAAGAGAAGTGGTTCAGCTTAGCTGTATATCTCAGACCGAGTCTATTTATTTATTTCTTTAACTCCTCGTTTCCTCTGCTGTGCATCCACACACGCTGAAATCTCACTGAGGTTTCTGTGGGTTTAAACCTCCTGTGGAAAAAGTGTGACACGCAGAAATGAGCTGCTCGACTCACGAATGAGATGTTTTAATTTTCCCAGACTGAAACCTGGACACGTGTGCATTAAACAGACATGTTTTCATCCATAAGGACAAGACGGTGTTATTATATGTAAAGCAGTTAACCCTTTACACAGCAGCCAGTCGTTTATGTAATGATGAGAGTTACAATGTGGTTTCTTTGTGAGGCATTTATCAAACTACTGTTCTAATCTCACCTTTGTTCAAGCAGATAAAAATATTCAAAGTTCTGCAGAAATAAAATAAAAAGTCAGGTTTAAAGACAGAAGAAAAAAATGCAGGCATGAAAATAAGCTTGTGTGTAGAAGGCGGGGTGAAAAATCTGCAAAGGAGGTGATTAAATACACAACAAAACCTTGCAGTCCCACCGCCTCACAATGCAAACTTACAAACAGCACGATAAACTCATGTTTGGAGCTTTCTCTGAAATATTCAGCTGAAGTGATGCAGCTTAGCTGGAAGTGATCTGAGAGGGGTCAGAGGTCAGCTGGAAGTTTACCCAGCATCGTTTTGTAGATAAAAATACACCAGCGCTGTTTCCCAAAAACCCAAGAATGCAGTGAGTTAGAGGCGCATGTCATCATGGCGGCAGCACCGACGAGACAAAGAGAATAAACTTTGTTTCACACAAGAAAACACAAAAACTTTATCGATGAGCTGTTCCATTAGAAGTTCAGTGAACACCGTTTTAGTTTAAATTCACTGAAAGCAAAGCACGAAAAACACAAAGTGTATGGATCGCATGCAGTGAGGGTTACAAACAGTGTAATTAGATTACATTTGCTTTCATTAGTTCTTTAAAATGAGGCAACTTTAACGCTGTAAACTCATAAAAAGTGTTTTTTCTATCACAAACGCACAAGTGTGACCAGCGAGCATCCGCGTTCCTCTGGTTTGATTTTTAAAAAACTGAAACGCGGCAGACAGATTTTATTTTCTCGCTACTGAACGTCCAAAATGTTTGGAGATTTTTAACGATGGAAAATAATATAATAAGAATAATATCAACCATCATGCCAGAGCTTCAGAATAAAGCTCCGAATTCATGTTTTATTTTGAAGCCAGCCCAAAGTTTTCTTTATGTGAGGATGCGTCCTGTGAGCTGATGTGGTCAGGCTTATCGTGCAGGGATGTGATTGGACGCGTGAAGCACAGACACATGATGTCACTGCGTCCACATGCAGTCCTGTTATTGATCGCTTATTGGGACCTGATCGGGCTGAAATCAGGTCTTTCTCTGATTCAACAGCTGATCTCTAACTTTTCAAACGTCCTGCTTACCGGGCTGATTGATTTAACCTTTCAGTGACACGATCTCAACTTCAGTTTGAAAGGTTTAGGGGATGCGTTCTGATGTTTAATCTTTTTCTTCTTTTGCTTTCAGCATAAATCCTAAAATGTTATTGTTCTCAGATCAGTGAGAGAAACTTTCACATGACTGGAAACTAAAAAAGCTCTTCGTTCGAGGTAGTCTGCAGTGTTTTGTTGTTTTTGTAAGAAGACGTTTAGAAGCGCCGAGAGTTTTGAAAGTGTGGAGCTGCAAATCTGAATCAGTGAGTCGATCAGCTCCTGATCTGATCACTGAACAGCTGTAAGGTGTTTGATGCCGTGCATTAGAAAAAAAGGTTTACGGTGCTCTCTATTGATTAAAAGGCAGAAAGCAATCACACGTTTCATCCTGCAGTGTATTTGTGTATTTAGATGTCTAATCAATACCTGCTGATCTGCGGCAGCCACAAGGGAAGGTCACGAGCTGTTCATGCAGGAGACAGGAGTTCATGCTTTTATTTTGAAATTCTGTTTCCAGCTTTTACACCTTTTTAGAGGAAGGAAGCACACGTTCACATGATGTTTGGCTCCTGCTGTACGAGCGGGAGCAGGGAGGGAGGGAGCTGGCCTCCTGCTGAGGAGGAGGAGGAACAAACAGTGAAGAAGAGCCCGACTGTTGTATGGGCTCATCTGGAGAGATTTTATCGTGTTTCAGAATAGACGCCTTACTGTTTTCACACTATATTTACTTCTAATCAGACCTCCTTTGCCATCATCTTAGAAACACGCCTGGTGAGCAGGTGATGAAACAGTGAGTGTGTGAGTGTGTGTGTGTGTGTGTGTGTGTGTGTGTGTGTGTGTGTGTGTGTATATGACAGAAGTGTTCACAGATGAACTCCTGACCACAGTCTCACAGCAGTCTGTCATTTCTAACCATCCACTTTCGTGCTCCATCATCCAGCTCAGGAGATTGTCCCAAAGATGGGGCACGCTCCGGACAGGTCTGATTTATCACAGGGCTGATTTACGTTCAGGTACACCAGGAAATTCATATTTTCTGCTTTTAAAGCAAACAAATCTGCATATTTCAGGCTTATTTTAGCACCAGACACTGATTTTTATAAAGTGTAGAAGTGTTTTTGGGATGTGTACTGTCTGTAGTAAACCTCCCACAGACTGAACCCCGTGTTGTTTCACCGAGTGTTTCAGTCTTATTCCGTCTGCGTCTGATGCAGGATCACCGTCACAGTTCAACACATCTGAGCTTTAAACTTTAAGTCTTGGAGGAAAACCATTTTTTAAGGAGGTTTCCATCAAGGGCGACTCATCAGTTTAGGTTTGAGGGTACCTGACAATAAATAACAAGGAAGAATGTGCAAAAAAATCATCGTTATGCTACGATGATTTTTTTTTAATGTTATGATTTCACAGTGTGGTGGGACGGTTATCACAGGAAAGACTGAAAAACTCGACCCAGGTCTTTGAGTCTCGTCCAAACCTTAACCTCAGTTATTTGTCAGATCCGCTGTTTCTTAAACAAACTTTGGGAAGTTTCTAATGAGCGACGACTTTTAAACGGTCATTTCTAGAAACTCTGTAGAAGCTGTAACGATGAGGGGGAGATTTTTCTCACGCTGTTGGCAGGTGTGTGTTTATAATGTGTGTGTGTTGGAGCTTCAGGTGAACAGATTTCCCTCGACCCTCCCTGAGAGGAGGAAACGGGAAGAAAAAGGAGCGAGCAGAGTGAGCGATCCGGTCCTCCACGCCCCGTCTTCGTCCTCTGGGGTGATCAGGGCGAGTGGAGGGGGAGGCGGGTGGCGGGTGAATAAACGTCGACATGGGGATTTCCCTCTTTGGCGTCATCCGTCATCAGTTCAATCATGGAGCGTTTGGCGTTCTGCTCGGCGGTCCCCCGTGGTGGGCGGATTGGTACTCGGAGACGGGCTGTGGCGTCTGGCAGTGATGGATTCTCGCGCTGAGAGACTCTTTTATCAGAGTCGTAACTCTCAGCGGCGGCCGCAGATGATGAAGAGGTCAGCCGAGGCCTGCGCCCGCACACCTTTTTCTCTGTAAGGCTTTACTCTCTGAGTCTGGCGAGGAAAAATGCATTTCCTCCTCCTTCTCCTCACTTAAGTTAAACTCTGAACACCTTAAAAAACAGCCGCCGCTGTCTGTAAATCCTGCCCAGCACACCGTCCTCCTGGAAGTGCAGTGGTAGAAACAAACGCCGACACTCTGCTGAATGTCAGCCGCCACGGGCAGCTCGGCTAATCACGGGAGGCGAGAAAGACAGGAAAAAAAGCTGCAAACAATTAACCCGAGAGGAGCAGGTGACCACGCTAATGGGCTCGGCCTGTGTGTGTGTGTGACAGGGTAAAGGATGTGTTTGGGAGGAAACAGCTGACTTCAGGAAACGTGCAGCTGTGTTAGCTCAGCTCTCATCCATCCTCAGCAGGGGAGGTAAAATATTAAAGCATCACAAGAAGACGTCTCTCTTCATAAACCCAAAGCCAAACTGAACTCTTGGAAGCGGCTTCTTGACCACAAAAGCTCAGATTTACAGAGCCCCGAAGGCACCGCGCAGACCAGAGTCGATGAATAAATGAACCGTTTCTTTCCCCCAGAGGAACTGGAGGAATGCACCTGAACGCAGCATGCATGACGTGGTCCAGAGAGCAGTTAAATCTACATGTGGACCTAAAAGTTCTGATTTTCAGACCAAAGAACCTGAAATGATGAAATATCTGCACATCTCATACTTCACTGTATTTGGAGCCGAGCGGGTCTCGTAACCCGACTGGTGCTCGGCTTTGTACGAACCCGCGCACTTCCAGGTTATAAAATTAAGTTTTACTCTCTGAAAGATCCAAACGGCCAAAATGTAAATTGTCTGATAACTCGGAAATCAACAGTTTTGCATTTTTCTTATTTAAAAACTGGAACCCTGAACGCACCAGTGAGGACAAACATGAAAAGTTTTGTTTAAATCGATTACTTTCGGGGTTCAAAATTTCAAGTTTATCTGTTTTTTCTTTCTGTTAGTTTTCCATACATACGTGAATTAAACTGGAATAATTACACCAAAGTTCAGACAAAGTTTTTAAGCAGTTTGTTTAACAAATCTCTTCTAAAAGAACCTGTTTCATACTGTATGCACACAAATATGCTTTTGTTGTCATTTGTGAATTGCCTTAAAATGATAAACAGAGGAGCTCCTGGTAATCAGATTACCTTGGTCAACCAGGAATACTTAGAAATTCTTAACCTTGAATGCGCAGCACCAACTGGATTAACAGATGATGCTTTTATCCACCAAACTCCATTTAAAAAAAGAGCTGTTTAACTTTTCGTGTAACACTCTCAGTGCGTGTGTGTGTGTGTTGGTTTGACGTTGGAAGGTAAATGTTAATGATTTGGTTGTCGACCGGTTGGTGATTTTAATCCTGTTTGTGTTTTTTCTTTTTATTCGTGCTAATCGAAGGTGAAACTGCAGAACAAACAGCTGCAGGTCGGATTTTGACGTCCGTGAAATCTTGTCTGCTTTTACACTTAGATGCATTTTCACACATTGAACACCTCACAGAATGCACTAATTAGCACGCGTACCCCTCTCACACACACACACACTTGGTCAGAAGTGTGTGTGCAGAAGCCCCTCAGCTTAAAGACTAATTTGTTGGTAATTGCAGCATGACAGGAGCAGCCATTCCAGCATCGAGCCACCGTTTCCCCGAGCCAGTCGCCCTAATTAGGAATGACACACACTATTAAGGTGCATAAATGGAAATCAGTCAGCGGGCGTTTCCTCCCTGACGGCGCCCGCCACCGCCGTTGAACCCACAGCAGACCGTCGCTCCACCAGAAACCACCCACAGTGCATTTCTCACGGCGTCATCATTCTTAAACTGAGAGGAAGAGTAGGTGGAGTTCCTCCAGGAATACAGCATAGAGCACATGTTCATGTAATCTGATTACTTTTAAATTATCATTACTCTGTGCAAAGTATAAAAAAACAAGTTGCACAATTGATGTAAAATAGGTGGTTTTTACCATGGAGTTTGGTGGTGGAGCTGAGATCGATGAATATCTGTCCAGCTTTGTCAAAGTTACACAAACTCACAGAGTTGCACGGGTGGCTCAACTCACAGTGATTTATTTTAGTGTGTTGTTAAATTCTCGCTCTTTGCTCTACCCTCATCGTACGCTCCACAGCGACGCTCCACAGCGAGGACAGCAGCTCATTGACTCCGTGTGCTCCTTCAGAGCTTTGCTCCAGCAGATGGGCTGAAACTGTATTTAGCGTGTGCAGACTGCATTTTATAGACAGTCTAACAACTTAGGTAACATTAGAGCAACACAAAACTTGCACATGCATGTATTCCAATTATTCAGTCGTGCAGATTATGGGAATTTTCTGGGATAAACGGCAAAACAGGAGGCGGCCCGGAGATGGTTTTAAAATACAGGAGAAACACAGGAAGTATGGGAGTGCTGGCAGGGCTGCAGATTTCTGTTTTATGAATCGCAGCTTCAGATGTGTGAAACGATGAATTTCCTCTTGGTGCTGAGACGTAACATAGCTGCTCCGATAAACGAGAAATGTAAACTTAGTTATAAAATCTAAAGTTAAAATATTTAATATCTACATGCACGGGACTGTGTGGTCACTGTACGTCCACAATATATCATTTGAAGTGTCGTACTGATCTGAGTGTTTTGACACTGTTTGCTTTCCATACATACCTGTGTTTACTCAGAATAATTAAACCTGAGGATCGGGAGGGGAGGCGGCGTTTGAAGATATGCTCTCAGTGCAGAGCTCGCTTTGCTCTGATGCTTTCAAATGGAATTTTTGTCCACACGAAGACGGACACGTGCGATTGCGCTCGGACGACCTGCTGGCCATCTCCTCGCCGCTTTTCAGCCTCGACTCATTAGTTCATATTACACGGCTAATAAGAGCTAACCGAACAGGTGTGTGTGTCTGCGTGTGTGTGAGAGAAACAAAACACACACGTCTGATTGGGTAAATGTATTCATGGGTAATTGTGCAACCTGCATAAATCAGCACACACACACACACGCACACACACAGAGCAGTGCACAGGAACAATATGTGCATATTTTAACAAGCCGAACTCAATATCCACAGCAATTAGAGAGGAGCTGCTGCGTGTGTGTGTGTGTGTGTGTGTTTCTGCTAATTACATTCATTCTGGGCGGCTGCACAGGATGAGATTTCTGTATGTTCAACAGTAACGTGCTGAAAGAAGAAGGTAACCAAACAATCTGTTTTCTGACCTCACACCTCTGAAGATGCACCTCACCTGCCCGTTTGAGGAGGCCGACGCCGCGTCGTTGTTAAAACTTCACGTGCGCGTGTGGGGGTGTGTGTTTGCGTCCCTGCCTGCTGTTTGACAGCAGACCGTGCTCCTGGTGAAAGCAGAACCCTTGAATTGAAAACGAGCTCATCAGGATAAAATGATGTGTCTGTGATAAGTGTAGATTTGTGTAGTGAGATTACCTGAATGATGATTCAGCTAGCTGCTGTCGATGCTACCTGTAACAGCTCCCCTCTACATGTTACTGATGAGCGCGTCCTCGGGTTCCCATCAGCCTCGGCTGCTCTGCGTTTTTACCTGTGATCAGCTAATGTGCTAAACAGGAAGTAGGAGCCGGGTCGCAGTTTGGATTCAGAGCTGACAGAAGTTACTGCTACTCCTGCTGTGATGAGATTACCGTTCAGTGTGTGTGTGTGTGTCCTGTCAGGGTGTGTTTGCTGTGAGTTTGTTTCCAACTGAATCAGATTTAAACATCCACCGTTTATTTGATTAACATGCTGGCAGCCAGACAGACTGTGTGCATGTGTGCGTGTACGGCTGTACGGCTCATTAGGCCTGTGTGATGTGTGTGTGTGTATTTATATGTAAGTGTGTGAGGCATCAGGCCTCACTGGTTAAAGACTCAAACAGCGGTCACACTCCATCTCCTGTTTGATTAATGTCATGGTGTGTGTGTGTGTGTGTGTGTGAGATTTATTTTCCAGCTTGTGGAGGATTCGCAGTACCCGGTCTGATCATGAAAGCGTGGCTCTGAGGGGCCCGGTGGTCCTGCATCCAGAGCTATGTTTAAACAAATACACAAAACACTCATGAAGACAAAACAAACAGAAGGACACAAATTGTGTGTAAAGAGAAAGAAAACCTGTACAAAATGTGCAAAATAAAAAGAAGCAGATATAAAATTACTGAAGGACACACACACCTACAGCCAGGGTGTGTGTGATGGCTGCATGTCAGGTGTAAATGTGCCTCATGGTGGCAGCACAGTTTGTGTCTCCTGCTCACTTTAAGGTTGATTTATTCTGCTTTTCCTTCTTTACATATATGTCGTAATCTCCAGTTCCAGGGTGGATGTTCAGATTACATGGTGACAGATTCAGAAGTCATAGAGCGGTCAGACTAAACACCCCATCTCTAATATGGTCATCTCAGGCACAGATGCCCTGCCTACCTGATCTTCAAATCTTGTGTTTATGAGGAGCTAAAAAAATGATCAATGGCACAAGTGCCAAAACCTGCAGTTCCTCTAACATCCACCAGAGGCTCCAGCAGTGAGTCAGTCCCCACAGACTCCCATGTTAAAGTTTTACAGCGGAGATAAACATGTTTACAGCCTGATACACAAACTGTCTGGTCTCTACAGTGAGAATTTAAACTCACCTGTTTAAATGGTATGATGGCTTAAAATGTGCGTTATTAAGAGCATGGCCTCTTTGACTGACAGGTGGATAGTGACACAGGTAGCTGTAGCTGCTAGCTGTCTGCTAGCTTCACCTGAACTGGACCGGGCTCTTACTGCATCTGACCAATACTATGGCTGCTGTAAGGCTACTGTACTAAAAGGGCGATTAGCAGGTATCTGAGTCTGTGAATCTCCCATATCATCTGTGGAAAAGTTATAACTTCATGGTGGCAGCTCAAACTTTAGCTCTGTGGCTTTAAAATGAAACTAGTCAGTTGGGTCACAGGTCGAGCTTTTATATAAATTCTGCATTAGAGTCAAATATAAGATTAATAAGGACAGTTCGGTATTTAACATAATTACCTGTAAATGAAAGGAGGCGACTGAATTTGAAAGGAAGTTGCGCAGATTTGCAGAAGTTTGGATGAGAGGCGAGTTTCGGCGGTGCTTGAATCCCAGAGAAGGAAAGACGGAGGTTTAACTCAGCCACCGTGAGCGTGGATATGAACTGACTGCTCCCTGCACCGGCTGTCTTGCTCAGTAATTGTTTGCACAGCGCTCAACACGACTCCTGCTGACCTTTAATTTCAGACTTTGCAGTGGAAACGTGCAGATCGGCGGCCCTCATTTGCCTCGTCGTGTTTGTTCTCTGTGTCTGTGTGTGTGTGTTTATTTATTTATTTTTCTCCTCTCTGCCTGTTGGCGTGTGATTTACACTCCGGGCATGTTCGAGCGAGCCATGTGCCATCGATACTGTTTTTATTACACCTTGTGCCAAGTGCTAACAGCCGGATACGGGCGGCGCTGACGAGTGGATGCAGCCGCAATTAGCATAATTGAAATAATAATGCTAACGAGCCTTCTGAGTGGAGGCAGAGCAGAGAGGAGAGGGTGGCGATCGGCTGCGTGGACGGGCCGCTGCAGATCATTGTGTGTAATTGGGATAATGGGCTGGTTTAGTGGGGGAAACGATGCTTTTGATGGCGTTCGGGATGAAACAGGTGCCAAATTCACCGAGCCGCTTGTCTCGGTGTTTGTTTGCTTTAAAATCCACATTTATGTCAGCTTCACAGCGATATTAAACACCAGCAGGTCTGCAGGCTTTGGGTTTTATGACTCCAAAAATGTGCTTTTATTTAAGTTATATCTGAGAAAAGTGTGCAAACGCCCCAACGACTGAAGTGTGACAGGGATTCAGACATCCCAAACCGATGCCCTCCTGCTCTGCAGTGTCTTTGCACACTTTGAAAATCAGATTAGACTCAGCGTGGCTGATTCAGGCCTCATCTTGGTGCGTGATCGCACAGGACGCCTGTGTTCAGAAACGGACTCGATACCAGGCTCCATTTTAATGTTGTGGCTCATCAGTGTATGTTTAATTTACCCTGTCATTTGAAGTCAGAGGTAACCTGTCCGTAGACCATCACTTTCCATCACTGATGAACTTCTGGAGTTCATCCAGGTCCAGATCAAGGAACGTGTTGCTGTGAGAGGGGCAAACGTTTCAGATGTAACTCCATAAAATATCACAAACTGATCCAGATCCAAGAGTGGAGGAACTCTCTACCCTTATTCTATCAGGTTTTCAGAGATCACAGCAACCAGGAGACAGAAAAATGAACTATTGACATTAAACCCATTAACACCAAAGGCTTCAAAGGCGCTTTTACTGAGAGTTTAACAAACCTTTGAATTCGGCCCTTTGCCTTGTTGGCTGCTGGCCTGTTGGAGACTCTGTCCCTCAGTGATTGTTGCAGTTTGAGTGTTTGTGAGCACGATTACTCTAAAAGCTTTGGACAGGTTTGCATGGGAATGACTTGGAAAGGAATAACTTTGAGCTGATCTGGATTTATCTCCAGGAATTTTTCGAAGGGTCGGAGTTGGATTTTGACAGTCGCCTTTTGTCATCCATGCTATTCGTAACGTCTACGGACAGAATCTCTAGGCGTAGAAAAAGTGGATGGTCACCGGTCGAATGGTGTTTTTGCTGATGATATGAAGGATTTTTAGCTTCCTAAAAATGAGCTTCCTCTGAAATGGTGCCGGGCACCACCTTAGAGGACAAGGTGAGGAGCTGAGCCGAGCTGCTTCTCCATGCTGAAAGGAGATAGCGGAAGTAGTTAGGGAAGGAGGCCCTGGGACAGACCCAAGACTCGCTGGAGAGATCATTTCATTTCCCCCTCATCCCCATCCGGTACCAACAGATCGCTGCCCCTCCTGTGCCTGGTTTTGTTAGAGTTTTCTTCCTGTTAATAGGAAGTTTTTACTTCCCACTGTCGCCAAGTGCTACTCAAAGTGGGTCGTTTGATATTTGGGGTCTTTACCTTATAATACAAAGCGCTTTGAGGTGACTGTTATGGTGATTCGGTGCCTTATAAATAAAATTGAAGTGGATTTAATTTATTCTCTCCTGGCTGGGAAAGCCTGCTGGGGAAAGAGGGTTTGGGTATTTGTGCTTTGGCTTCTGCCTCCATGACCTGGAGACCAGACTTCACAAGTGAATGTCCACTGAAATACAAGCAATTGGTACTATTATCAGGAACTTGGGGTCCAGGAAAGTAAATCAGACTCAGTTTTCTCCATCTTCATGTGAAAACTGACAGATAATCGGTTTTGTTTACTGACTCGTATCAAACACGGAGCCTGTTTGTGGGCTTTCGATGCTGTTTTATTGTTGAAGGATTTATTTTTTCGCTGTGTTTCCAGCGTAGCTCCTGTCAGGTGTATGAAAATAGAAACATGGATAAAAACAGATGCTTGTGGAGTTTTTTCCTTCTCTCGGGATCTCATTGAAAATATCTGTCGGTGAACGTGTTGAAGACTTGCTCGCTGTGATTCCTCTCGGTGTTATTTTTACTTTAACACTGTTGTGTTTTCTGACACTCAGCTGCTCTTATTCCCACCGAGCCCCCCTTAAAACCTGACCGACACACACCTGAGCTGCTCCTCCTCCTCCTGGAGTTTCTCTGCAGACTCTTCACTCGGCCAAACGCTGCGAGTTGGAGGAATTAGCTTTCAACAAACTGGCCTACAAATGAGGCATTAAGCATTGGTAATGGGGGTGCAGAAAGGTCACGGCTGTATTAATCTGCCGTCTGGGGAATACACCCGTGAGCCGGGAAGCTCGGAGACCGAGAGAGAGCACGGGCGAGCTTCCAAAAACAAACCCTGAGCATGAATAAATATTTATCTGTGCCCCGGCGATCATATTGATCATAAAGCGTTTTAGGAAACAAAACGAGCAGGAAAATGAGATTGATGTAAAAATATTCAGCTGCTGTTTGGAGCGTCTCCCCCTCGGACACATCGCGCTTCTGTGGGCTGAGAGCAGAGGTCTGTTCCTGCTGGAGCATTGATTTTATTTCAGGATCAACAAGGATTTTTTTTCCATACCAAAATAAAATCAGCCGCTGACACTGTTGATGTTTTTGCAGCTTTCACACTCAGTTAAAGGCTTCCTCAGATTCTGGAGGTTGGAAATCAAAAGCAGGGTGACCTCTGACCCCCAGCCGGTGGTTGTTTACATTATGATAATCAGCATTAGAAGCAATACTCTCGGTAATGATTTCATTTCTGCCTCCCTTTTTATTGAAATGTAACAAAAAAATAATTTAACATAAAAATTTGTTTGTTCTTTTGTTCTTTAGAGTTTAATTTGCTGCCTTTAAACTCATTTATTTAACCTCTTCCTGCAGCAACAGTTTATCATGTGACTTTGCATCTCTTTATTTAATGTTAATGAAAGCAGAGGAGACGCCACATCCCAATATCTGTAAAAGCAAAGATTAATTATAACCTTGTGAAGGCCAGAAAACTCACATCACCCTATTTTTTATTTATTTATGTGTCCGGGTTTATTTGTAAAACCTTCTAAATCTAAATAATAAAATGGCAACGCATACCACAGCGTCTGTGATTGGTCCGCTTTGTGGTAACGTTGCGTGTATGACACTGTGTGATGATCAGCACAAAGACATGGTCGCTGATGTCGTATCAGGCGTGTCGTTCCCAGTCAAAGCGTCTCCTGCGTTGGATTAATGTTTTTTGTTTTCCCCCAAAAACTCCTGAGTCATCGTTCTCGCTGTCTTTCACAGCGACTAATCTAAACCACGCAGCAGCACATTAATGACTAACCTCACGCTGATCATGTCTCGTGTTTGCTTGGCTTTAGTTTGATCCATTTTTGGCATCTTCTTCCTGTCATATGATGGCGTTTGTCCCTGACCAATAGTTTAACCGTCATCCTCCGTCTTCACTGTGCTAATGTGTTCATATTACACTAACTATAGCTCTGTAGCTAGCCACCATGTTTCTCACCATTAACCATCACTGCTGTACATTTTAGTTCTTTAGAAATACTTTGGACAGATTACGGTATATCGTCATACATGGAAGCTAGCTAGCTAACTGCTTACTAACTTCCAACTGCTAAGTTGACATATAGGACATGGTAGTAAACACATGAAACCGGTTACCTTGACATCCGGATCTTGGATTGTCCACTAGTGACAAACCGCCACCTTCAAAGGGAAGCACCTTAGTCATTCTGATTACAGAAGAAAGAACCAGTTGTAAACCATTAATGTTGTTTTCAGTAACTGAAGCCACTTGCCCAATGTTCACACATGATTATGTCCACTCTGAAGATTTGGAATTCATTTCATTTAATTCTTCTGTTGTTGAGCTTTTATTAACTCCAAGTCGAAAATGATCATCCCACTTTTAAGGTGCCCACCACAGCAACACGGGCCTATAAATCAATATGAATCAATTCACTGTGCTGTCCAGATTAGTGTGTGTGATCCTGTTGAGTTGGAAGGTAACATTTTCTTTCTCTGTTTCAGTGGGGTTGGTTTAGCCCGAGCTCACTTTGAGAAACAGCCTCCATCCAACTTGAGGAAGTCCAACTTCTTCCACTTCGTGCTGGCGCTGTACGACCGTCAGGGTCAGCCGGTGGAGATCGAGAGGACTTCCTACGTGGACTTTGTGGAGAAAGACAAGGTGAAAAGATTTTTTATTTCTTCAAGAATCTTCTTCAGATTTTAGGTGTTTTTTTTTTTTTTAATTTACATCTTTGACAGGAAAAGAAGAGGTCAGGTTTTTAGGCTTAAAATTCTAAAATACCAGGAATAGATCTAATTTGTAGTAAATGTTCCTACCTTTCATACATCAGAGGCCCATGTCAGGTAATGTCCCCTTAATTCTTAATCTTAAGCAAAGCTCTTATGGAGAAAAAACGAAGGAAGAGAACAAAGGATGAAAAGAAATCTAACAGGACTACAAAATAAAGCAGGAAACATGTTAATGATTAACAGTAAATAACAAGAGCCCAGTGCATGTGGTCAGAGCAAGACTTACAGGGAACGATTTTAAAGTAACACAGAAAGCGGTCCAGAGGTTTTTTGAATTTTGAATCGGGTATTGTTTTATGTTTTATTTTGAAGGTTTAACTCTGAAAACTGCCATGGTACTTTTTTGTAGTCAGAAGTGACCATGTTTGGACGAGAGGGTAGAGCTAAGTTAGCAGCTAAGGCTAGCTAGCTTAGTTAGCAAGCTTCATTCATAGCTTCACACTCAGAAACAGATACCTGCTAATCAGTATCATCCAGATAAAATCTTACAATTTCTCTAAAATTGGAACTCAGACTTCTTGGACAGTCTGTTAGTACAATTAAACGCACAGCATCATTTAAAGTTCGACATTTTAACATGCGAGTCCGTGGAGACTGGCCTTCTGCGGAAGCCTCTAGAGGACACTAGGGGAACTGCATCTTTTGACATTTTCATTAGTTTTATTTTTTGATTTTTAACATTTAAATTACACCCATTGAGCTGGTGATCCAAATCTGTGATGTCTGTGTTTTCTGATCTCATGCTGCCCTGTCAGCTGGATACAGAAAACCTCAGTTTTAATGTGACTGTTGGGTTTAATGAGCCCCAGTAACAACAATGAAATCCTGGTTATGTGGAACTTCATCTGTAAGACGGGTCCCATGTTGAAAGAGAATGTTTTGGCAGTTAAAATGAAGTGTAAATATCCAAAAATACACAAGTTTGGATCTGTTGTTGACAATATACAGAAAGTACATGAGAATCGCTTCCGCTGCTAATAACACTGGTGATAATCATAATAACATCCCGACAGGTTTGTGGGTGTTTGTTCTTTGATCGGCTGCCAGCTGGCACCATATTCTCCTCTCTACCCACTCGCTCACCTCACCTCTGCTTTGACCTCGAGTCTCTCGCCCTGATACCCCCCCCCCCCAACACAAACACACTGGGACTGAGCCAACACTCCCGGGCACAGTTGGCACCGAGTGGCCGACCAACGCAGGCTGAAAGGAGGGAGAGCGAGGAGGGGAGGCATGATAAAAAAGGGGAGTAAAGGTTGAAAGAGAGAAGAGAAGAAAAAGATAGGAGGAAAGGTCAAGACAGAAAGAAAAGGAGAAAAGAGGCGGATGGATGGAGAATAAAGGATGTTTTTAACTACAGAGTCTGAGGCACAGATTACCTGACAGTTAAATGCATGTTTAGGCGTAATTAGAAATAAAACCCTAAACTTTTCCTTCACACAGGTAAGAAAGTGATCAGAGAGCTGCGGAGGTCAGGTATGGCATCACCTGTCCTGTCGACGAGACCTCCAAAAACATTTCAGAGTAAATTTCAAAATAAAAGCTTAAACTCAAATCTGTTATTTTCCTCATAAAACAGTGATGCTTGGATGCAAATGATGGGTGTGAAATGCATTCTGGGACGTGTCCTGATAACACAGAGCATGAACGTCTTCTAATCTGACTTTATTGGAGCTTTGTGTTCGTTTCAGAGGAGCATAGGGATCAGAGAGGTCAAAGGTTACAGGGAGTGTCATTCAGCTGCTAGCTTAAATTAATTTCAGCTTATTGTTTTTTGTGTGTTGTTTGGTTTTGATTTGCTTGGAGTCTTTTGCTTTTAGTATTTGGTGTGTTGCACTTGACCAAGTGTGTAAACACCTTTAACTGAGAGATTCTGGTTAGACTGTGGTTTGGTGGCGGTGCAGACTCTTTTTTTTTTTTTTAGCTTTTACATTGCTCTTCCTTACTCTTTGACAGGAGCAGAAAACATGAATAGCAGGCTAATATGATACCTAACAGCTCTAATATTTGGGAAAAGGACCATGGGTCCTCTGGACCAGCTTTTGTTGACAACTTGTCATGTTTCACAGCTCGGTGAGCTCAGCAGAGGCGTCCTTTTAGTGGCTTTTACTTCAACACATCATCAATCATCATCTGCTTTTCTTAGGATTTCTAAATAACCTTTCTGTAATACTTTCTTACATGTCAAATGCACAGTCAGGATGTCGTTGTTTAACGTGTACTTTGTGTTTTTGTGACAGGAGTACAACGGCGAGAAGACCAACAATGGAATCCACTACAGGCTACAGCTCCTCTACAGCAATGGTGAGCCGAGTGTGTGAATATGCCACTGATCTGGAATCAGAGGTGGAAGTCTGTATAAAGAAAAAGGGTTGAAAATGCTTTCTGTAAGCTGTAAACATCCTGCTAGCGAGTCATTTTTGAAGGTAGAAAAAGAAAAAAATTACAACTTTTTCCTCACATATTTACTGTCAGAGTTTTTCCGTTGCCTCCTCCTGTTAACTGAACCCTGAAGAAGATTTTCCTGTTTTTGTTTAGTCCGTTTGTAGCTCCTGACTCTGAACCAGGGCTTCTTCATTAGGACTGGTTTCCAGTTGCACTAAACCAGTTTGCAGAAAACTGCAGCGTCTCTTTATTTCAGGTCCAGGTGTCTCTTGTGTTGGATGAGGCTCTGGTTTTTTCTCCTTTATTTTTCTGTTCAGACGAAGTTTTTAAACCCTCTTGGTGTAACTGCAGCTCACAGGCTCCTGGTATCCCCGACTACTGATATCTATTCAGAATAGAATCGCTCTCAGATTTCAGTGTGAACACTAAGTTTAGCATCAGGACTTCACAGTAACCCAAACCACACAGCAGACTAATTAATGACTAACTTCGTGTTTTGGATGGATCAGAGGTTCTTTGGCTGAAGTTTGGTCTATTTTAGCATTTTACGTCAGTGCTGTTTAGTTTTAAAACAAAAGTCCAAAGTTATATCAGAGCAATAGAGTTTAGTTTAAAGAAATCCTTCAGTCAGATTAGGTTGTACCATCTGTAGAAGGGACTAGCTAGCTCACTTCCTGTTAATGTCTAACTTTGCTAAACCTTGTACATCCTGTTTTTCAAAAAGCCACATATTGATCAGTTTATTGGAGCTGAAAGAATTTGGAGTTTGATTTTAGGAGTGTTTGAAGCAGGAAAGAGTTAATGAAATCAGACCAGAGGCAGAGAGGATGGTTACAGAGGCGGTAGAGACAAAGACAAGAAGTAAAAAACAGCAGGAACAAACGGGTTTAATAAATCCCTCTTCTGATTCGTCATTCTTTGTAACATTTACGTAGGCAGAAGGCTGTCACGTACTTACGGTAAGCGTGACGGCGACGAAATTCAGTAGATCTAGTGCAAGTAAGACAATCATGTTGCAGAAAGAAGCGTCTGCCTTTCGCAGCATGTAAAAAAGCTACAACGAAAGCACTGATGATGCAATCTGAGGTCAAAGCATAATGGAAATAATGCCAATATTTCTGCTAATTCTCAATGTTCGTGATGAGTAATGAAGGCAGATGTGAAGCAGCCCGCTCTGCCAGCATGCTGCAGGTTGTTTAGGTCCAAGTCCAAAAACCCATCAATAATATGTTCCTTACACTGGAGACACATTTGCATGTGCTGTGCTCTTAAAGAATGACTGACAGCATGAAATTAAAGCCGAAGTGAGCCGTTTTTAAATGCTGCTGCTGCTGCAGGTCAGCCGAGTCTTTGTTCAGGCTGCATTTTAGATTTGCAGTATTGATTGATGAAGTCGAGTTAATGATCGCTCTTTCCCACAGGTGAAACTGTCTGTGTTGGTTTGCGGTTGAACTTTTCCTGGATGATTTAGAGTTTAGAATTAGCGGAGATGGAATTTATATTAAAGGTCACCTCACCGGAGTTAGAGTTTAACTCAGCTGTGCACTTTTAAGACTGCGAGGCTGGAAAAACTTTTTCATTATCAGCACGCGGAGCGGCGGACATCTGGAATATCTGAGCTCTGTTTTGTCCATCGGTTGGTGGTGGTGGTGGTGTGGTGTGGTGTGGGGGAAGTGGAGGGATCTTTTGCTGATTCAAAACACACAGCTCGCCTTTGTGCTGGCACGAGTCCAGAGCTGCAGGAGGAGGGCGGCCGTAATGCTCTCAGACCCCCGCAGAAACGCCAGATAAAGTGGGACATAAAAGAGCGTTTTCTTCCAAAGGGGGATAAATCACTCTAATATGAGTCGGCGTCGTCGGATTAGCATCTTACAGAGGTAATTGACCTCATCTGCAAGCGGGACGGATAGCCGCCATTTAGGCTGCAGACTGCTCAGCGCTCAGCCGCAGAGCGAGGAGTGAATCATGTCAATTAGAAAGCAGAGGAAGCTGCGAGCAAACGGCCCGCAAAGCAAGAAGTAGAGGGAAAAAAAGCTCAAACGCACAATACAATTAGAGCTGCTCTGCCGCTAACAGGTGTTCCCTGCAATTTACTTCCTCCACCCCATGTCGTGTTTGTGTCACATTTACGCCCGGATGCATGGCTAATAAAAGACAAGCAGCTCTGATTGATATTTAATTTGTCGGAGAATGAGGATTCCTTGTTATCCTTGAGGAAAAAGGCGGCGGGGGGGCCGGAGAAGGCGGCCTGGCCCATAAATAATAAACAGCTCTGGAGCAGCGCCGCTGTTTGTTTTTGCTGAGGGGTGTGAGCGACGCCGGGGCGAGACGACAAGAGCGCTAGAAAACACAAATACACAACCAGGACATGAATCGGAACAGAATTCATTTACAGCACGTTATCAGGAATCAGATCCTTTGTTGGGGGCGGATTAGCATAAGAGGCAAACGCGGGCATGTTGATGACAGTAATTTATATCTGAACTGTGTGTGTGTGTGTGTGTGTGTGTGTATGCTCATGCTTCTCTCTGTGTGTTTTTCAGGCATCAGGACAGAACAGGATCTCTACGTCCGGCTCATAGACTCCATGACCAAACAGGTGAGATAGCGCACGCACACCTGAGCTCTGATTCACTCATAGTGTTTACATCAGAGTGAGTTTGTTTTACACACCTGCACATGTCACAGCGGCGTGTTTTAAATGTCACACAGCGTGTTTCTGCACAACGACCTGCAGCCTGGAGACTGCCTGGATCGAGCCCCAAAGCCTAGATTAGTTTGACTGAAATAAATCACAACTGGGAAATATTTTAGTGGGCTTGAATAGTCTTACAAACATCAAGCAAACAGTTGCATTGGAGTTTTAGAGTCGCTCTATTTCAAGGTAGTTTACGGTGAGCAGAAGAAACGTCTCGTGAACACGACTCAAAATACAATTTTTCAGAGTCGTTTGATATTTTTCGGGAAACCATCTTAACCAATCAGAGCCTGTCTTCTGGCTGTTTCTAAATATTACCTATAGAAGGTTGGTAACCCTTGTGTTGTCCTCGGTTCAAAAATGGTCCCTAGGTGAATGGCAGACAAGAATATGGGAATCCCGAGGGTGACACAAGGTTATTAATATCTGTAGATTTTTGTACTGGTGGCTTTGAAATTCATCCCAAATACAGTTTGAGTTGTATTTTTGAAGCTATGATGCAGATCTTATAGAGGTAAAACCCTTTGAGGGATTCCTGGATCGACTCCAATACTGAATACCTTAAACTGTGCCATTTTCTTGCAAGTCCTTCCCAAACTTTATGACCAATCTCGGTCAAAAATAGACAAACTAAATAAATCAGATAATATTGTCAGAGGTGGTAAAAAAAAAAAAGGGTGAAAACATACATCAAATGAAAAAAGAATTAGTGGGCAAAGAACAAAGTTGAGTTGTCAGAGTAAGAATACTGGAGTAGGTCAGACGAATGCGTTGGATCGTTGAATGTTCCATGGATCAGTCGAATGCCGACTGTCAAGATCAAATCAAATCTGTTCTTTCAGTGTGGAACACGATTGTTCTGATATGTCGCTGAGTTACTGTTAATGGAAATCATCCAGAACCATCGGAGCAATCAGCACAACAACATGATTGGCTCTTTTGTTTCCGGTGCGGTTGCTCTTTGGTTCTTTTGTGGATGGGGGCAGGACGCCATCTTTGGCTATGCAGGCATCTCCTATAGATTTGTACTAAGGATTATTCATGTGTTGTGTCTGCCTGATTGTGTCCCCGAACGCGTAACAAACAAGACTTCTCTGCCGGTTTCAGGCACATAGTTCAAACCTACTGTAATCTTAAAGCGTTCCCCTAAAGTTAAAACTAAACTTTCCTGTCCTCCTCCGCCTCCTCCTTACTTTCTTAAACTCGAGCAGCACTGATGTGTTTTCCTTTCCACTCGATGTAGCTCGGGCTTCAGCTGACTCCACGTCCTCCCATCTTTCCGGTTTTCACTCACTCAGAAACCCCCGTGTGGGATTTGAACCTGTGAACAACCTCGCTGCCAACAAAAACCTCCAAATGTTTCCACATTCCTGTCAGCGCTGCCGGCTGACCTCCCTCCTCGTTCCTCCAGATCCTCCTGTTCCTCTCGTCGAGCGCTCTACCTCAGATGTTTGTCACTGTAAATATTAAAAGACATCCAAATGTGCTCGCTTCTCCTCCCAGCTTCAGCTTATTTATCCCCCGTCATATCACAACCCTCCCGGCTGCCGCGGCCCTGTCGGCATGTCACCGATCGATGTACCAAGCGGCTCCCCGACAAAGCGTCAGCCAAACCGATCAATAGGCCCTAATGTGGCGCAGCGGCGGCACACTGGAGACAATAATCCTGACACCTCCTCCATGACACACACACACCTTCACCTCCCAGTACACGACACCCCATTGGTGGAGAGGCAGGCCTGACAGACAGGTCGGCTGGAGTCCCCATGGATCGATAAATCCCCGTCGAGGAGCTGTTAGGAGCCCCGCGTCCACGGGTTTGTCAGAGCGAGGAGGAGCTGCATTAATGCAGATTGGACCGTGCAGCGATGCAGCTGGCACAGTAACTTCTGCACAGTGAGTCACATCATGCAACAAGGCCGAGGGGCTCACACACCGGGAGACCCCCGCGGGAGGTGTTTGTGCTCCTTTTGGAAAATATTTCTGAGCTCAAATAACTCATATTTAACCCTCTCAGGCTCAAATTAAACTTTTTGTTGCTAATGCACAACCAAGTCCTGCAGTGGTACTCCTGAGTAAAAAAAACCTCATAAAATATGTATGTGGGGTAATCAGGTTGTTAGTTTTTAACTGTTGCAAATCGGCAACGCCTGCCTCGAAAGGGTTAAGAAATGTTCAGCACACGTTTCTCACGTCGTCTTAAGCGAACTGTTGTGAAGACTTCCTCAATGTAGGCCTCGTCTTCCTGTTTTTAACCTTTTGTAAAAATCAGCCTCCTCTTCTAAAACAAGTCTTAATGTGCTCCAAATCGTTCACACCCCAGGTTCATGATTTTCTCCTTAAGCTTTTTATATCTTTGGAAACCCCACGTTTTAAAACGTTCGCTGACAAACAAATTTGTAACTTTCCGACATGCTCCCTTTACAAAACATGCATCAGTGCTTGAATGACAAATGAGAAACACTTTAAAGTGACATGTAAACAGCGTTTTTAGTGTCACTGCAAACACACACACACTCTGAAGGCTGCTGAACTTTAATCTGAAAAACAGTTGTTTTTGTTCTCAAAGTTTTTTTGTGAAATATTTACTCAGAACAAAATTTTAATAAAGATACTCAGTCCTGCCCAAAACATCTCACCTTTTCCAAATATTCACTTTCTAATAAACAACATTATTTTTTCCAAAACGGCCTCGTCCTCACTTTTTAAACATGTGAACGTCTGAAAATGTCTGAGGTGTGTCCCCGCAGAAAGGGGACATTAACCTGCAAATAAGCATGAAAGTGGACATGCAGTCACGCACTCACAGGACTCATGCATCAGGAATGATGATGTATAAATATCGACCACCAGTTCTCTCTGTGTGTGTGTGTGTGTGTGTGTGTGTGTGTGTGTGTGTGTGTGTGTGTCCCTGATGCAATCCACATCCCTCCTGGTCAAACTGGAGCGTTTTAATCCAGAGGAACAGAGCCAGGATCGGGATCAATAATGCAGAAGTGGTCGTTATCCTAAAAGTATGGTCCCCCAGGGTGTGTGTGTGTGTGTGTGTGTGTGCAGGGTGGAGGTCTGTTTTGACTATAAAGGTGGATGAGGTAGCAGTAGGTCATCGCAGGAAAAAAGAAAAGAGGAGGAGGAGGGGTGAGGACACACACCCGTGTGCTTTTAGTGGAGTTCATTTACAACAACCAGGGTATTACAAAAACCACACACACATTTCTGCTTCTGTCTCTGTGAGGGCCCTCTTTGAAATAAAGGAGTCCCATCACGGTGAAAATCAGGCAGAGTCAAACCCGAGCCCTCAAACCCGCACTGATGCCCTCTCCTTCCAAAAACGTCCCCATAAGGACGTGGGTCCCCACAAACACCCATATACGAGTACAATCGCACACCTAGCCCTACTCACAGCGGTCATCCGTCATCCAGACTCTGACACGACAGCTCTGCGGGGGCGAGGAGGAGGGAGAGTGGAGGATGAGGAGGGGGGCTTCATCCTGGGGCGCCACCCGCCATCTGGCAGGGAATTCTGGGAAGGCCAGAGGAGGCTGAGACCACCAAAAGGGGAGGTGGTGGGAGGTGTGAATGGTTGGAGGCCATGTTTGACTTTATTACTGGTGCAGACTGTGGATAGGCAGAGGGGGGTGACAAAATAAAAGGAACACCTGGACACATCTAAATATCAGGTGATCAGATTGAAGCTGAACCGGATGTACGGCAGGAAAGCGATGAATGCTAGTATACAGACTAAACTAGTTTAAATGGTTGGGGGGGGGGGGGGGGGGGGGTTGCTTTTGCATTTGCTGCCACCTATATCGGTTCGGCTCACGGGGGCAGCAGAGATGCCCGGCCGCCTTCTCCAGCTCTTCTGGAGAAACATGGAGACATTCCCAGACCAGCCGAGAGATGTGATCTCTCCTTCATGTCCTGAGGTCTTCTCCCTGTAGGACATGCCTGAAACACCTCACTGACGAGGTCTCAAAGAGGAGTCTTGGGTAGATACTGAAGCACCTCAACTGCCTCCTTTTTGGAGTCCCTGACAAATGACTGAGCTCCTCACTCGGTGTCTGAGGCTTCGGAGGAAGCTCATTTCAACCACTGATATCTGCAGTTTAACTTTTAGGTTCCTGCCCACTGCTTCTAGCCTTAGAGGTAGTTCGACTAGTTCGACCAGCTCTCTCTTCACCACAGGTCTCAGGAGGCAGAGCTGGTGATTCGATCCCTGGCTGCTCCAGTCTGCATGCCAAATACCTTTTGGGCAAGATACTACCCAACGTTGCTCTCTGATGCGTCCATTGGAGTGTGACTGTATGTGAATTTTAAGTAGAAAGTGCTTGTGTGAATGCGACGTGTTGTTTATAGTACTTTGAGTTCTCCAATAGAGTCGAGAAGTGCTTTATTAGAACTAGTTCATTTATCATTTACCACAAAGGCCCAGTAATTCGTTCCCATCACTGCAGATGCTGTGACAATCTCCCGCCTTCCCTCGCTCGTGAATAAGACTGAGGTACTTGAACTCTCCCACAGTAGGCTCCAGGGTAGGGTGCCCAGTTCACCTCTGACCACCACCCAGTGGGGTCCTTCAAGGTCTGATCCCCAGTTGCTAAAACTGGTTCCCAGCTGGTTTTATTCAGTTCAGAGTCTGGATGATGCTGCGGTTAAATCTCCTTAAGCCCAGTTTTAACTTTTGAATGTGAAAACTGGTTACCTCATAAGCAGATATATTTTGACAGAGTTTGGTTCTTTTAACTAGT
The DNA here is from genome assembly GCF_965226115.1 of Aulonocara stuartgranti. Lineage (NCBI taxonomy): Eukaryota > Metazoa > Chordata > Actinopteri > Cichliformes > Cichlidae > Aulonocara > Aulonocara stuartgranti. The sequence continues at coordinate 11,051,766 of NC_138940.1, read as the reverse complement.
TTAACTCGTTTAACATATTCAGCTAAAATGCATCAATCACAATGAGCTGATTTGTCTTGTTTTGTTTAACAGTTGTTTACCCATTTGCAGATTTGTACTCTGTGGGAGGAAAAATAAATGAGATTGTAGGCCGTACGATTTCATGTGATGAGTTTTAAGGAGATGAGTTCTCTGTCGTAATCAGCTGTTTGCTTCTGTCCCATCAGCCCATCCTGTATGAAGGACAGGACAAGAACCCGGAGATGTGTCGCGTCCTCCTCACCCACGAGATCATGTGCAGGTAAGATAAAAAAACAGATGTGCTGTCTGTTCACCGATTCAGCGCTTGGCTCAGCGGCACTTTGGCAGGAGAGCAGGCGGCAGTTTCTGTCAAACCTGTGACTTTTTAATTTGTGTTTTTGTTCAGGCTGAAGCATGGTTTAATAACAGTGCAGTGTAATTATCTCCCTGCAGTGTGTGTGTGTGTGGAGTGTTAATTATGCTTGCAGAGGAAGTGCGTGGTTGTTAGATTGTGATATTTAAACCAAAAGATGATTGGATAATGGAGAAGTTTAGATGTGAAGAAGAGTTTTTGTCTCTGAGAGAAGAAGGTGTTTAAAATGTAAATAACTGATCAAATTTAAACAACTGAATAACAGAATTTTGTAGGTGTGTCCAAAAACAAAGAAACTGATAGAAGCCGGCCAATCACAAATAAGCAGGCTTAATGAGACGGGAGCTAAAAAGTCTTGTTTCAGAGAGGGTGGGGGTGTAAAGAGAGTACAGTAGAATATAAATAAGGATTATTTTTGAAATGTGAATCATGCAAAGCTGCTCTAAAAGAGTCCAAGAAGGAAAATAAAAAGCTGGAAGTCATTATTATTGTCGATTAGTTTTGGGTATAATTTCTATGGAATGATGTATTCATTTTTTGTTATATGTTAGATTAAATTCTTCAGAGGAAATGAAAACACTCAACTTTGGGAATGTTAAGCGTTAATCTTTTGGAGGCCTCTCCAAGCCCAGAGTTTGAGCGGTGTATGTGCTTCTTCTAGGACAAATATCATCTTCAGATTTTGTGAACACGTTAGTCAGTTCATTAAGTTAATCAGAAAAGACTAATTTTGCTATAAAAATGTCCAGACACCTTTTCCAGGGTCCAAGCAGTTTTCTGGCAATTTCATCTTCGCTTAAAATTCTATAAATAAATTCGTTACTAAAAATATTAGAAAATTTGTCTCTCAATGTGAATCTGTCATTAAAAATGATATATTGTTATTTACATTTAGAACACATTATTTATCTGCCTTTATTTAAACATGCAGCCTTAGGGCCTGGTTTTAAAAAAATGCGGCAAGATTTGAACACAATCCCGAAATAGTGTTGTTAATTTTACAGGTGATTCACAAAAGTTGAGCTGTTTTTCATGTTACTTTTACACAGTGAGGGCATTTAAAAATGTTTTACAAGATGTAGATTTGATGATGGTTTTACATCAGAATTTAGTTTCACTTTTACATTTTTATTTGAATTCTTAATTATCTTCACATTTTAATCTGTACCTGAATTGTAAATCTTAAATTTTGTGTATGGATTTGGTTTCCGTTGTGTTTTCTAGTTTCTGCTTTCATTCTAGTGGCAGCTTTGTGCCTGAATATATTTTCATTTCTTCCCTTTTTGAGGTATTTTGTAACTTTAAAGGTACTCCTGTACGGCTTTTCGTTATTCGAGGTTGTATTGATAAAGTGTGTGTGTACATTTGTTGGCCTGAACGCTCTGTGTGTGTTTTTGTGAGAGGAAAAAAGAGCAGCTGTTGGGTTGTTGTTCATCACACCAATCAACACGTTTCCTGCCCTGCGTGTCTCTGCTGTCGTCTGTGAGTTAATGGTTTTACTGGTTCAGACCGAGGAGTGAAGGAGTGAAGAACAACCATAGTGTGTGTGTGTAGCAAGGTGAAAATAGGACACACAAACACACAAATATATAAATACAACTGAATCTGAAGTGTCAGTTGGAGCTCCAGCAGCCTGTTTCTCCATATGTAGGAAAAAAAACATCATTTTTGATGGTTTATATTTATTTATCGCTCATCTGTTTGTTTCCCAGTGTGAATAAACTGGTTAATGTGGACATTATATCCTTTTATAACTTTTTAGGGGCAGTGAATTGGTGAATGAATGAAGAAATTAGTTTACATGTTAACTAGTCTGTTTGTAGAGTTAACTGGTTTAGGTGCACTACAATAAACTGGCTCATCTGGGATAAACTGAGCCAAATGTGTTCCACAAGCTGGTTTACATTAAAACAATAAAGGGAATAGATTGGATTCATTGTTTTATTGAATTAGTACATGCAGTATATTTGGAGTTAACTGGATTGTCAGTGTATAATTTTGTATAGAGACCAGTCACTGATAGGAGACCAGTCACTGATAGGTAAAACTTGCCTAAATGGCTGGAGAGCGGTTGCTGGGGTTAATGATTGTTACATCTTTAGGGAAAAAACCTTGAAGGGAAACTCTTTCTGTTTCCACTTTTCACAGCTTCACCAGCTTGGTGAGTATTTTGTGAATGTCTGCAGAGAAGTTTGTGTCTTCCATGCAAACTATGGATGACTGCAGCTTTCTGCTGGCAACCAAAGCGAGGTTTTTGGTGCAGGACCCTCTTAGCGACTGACTGCCAGCAACCTCCAGTCACCACTTGCCAGCCGGGAATGCACATTTTTCCTATCACTTGGTTGCCAGGGTGTCACCAATCAGGCTACAGACCTTGGTGACTGAGATTATGAGTTTGCTGCAGTATACAGTAATAGTCCAGTAACGTTGTAATCTGCTCAGTAAACTGGACCAAATGTACAGCGAGTCAGTTTACATAGTAACAACTTTGTATGAACCTGAACAGTTTTTTTCAAAATTTTTAAATTAAGTAATCACTCAGTTCATGTTTGCATAAAATTTTAGCCATCATAACATTTGAATAAATTGGTGCATATTTGGAGTAAAATAGTTGGTGTAAATCTGGAAAAGACGGGCCTAGCTACCTAGGTGTGCAGTTTTGGAGGTGGACATTAAACTGAGTTATCTATAAAATAAAAAGAGCCAAATGTGCAAAAAGTTTATCTAGAAGTGGTTTGAGAAACTGATAACTTTAAAATCAGTTTAAATATGTGGTAAATTGGGTTAAATTGGGTGCACACTGTTAAGATGTTTAAAAAATAGGTAAAAAATGGTGTAAACCTTAATGTAAAGTGTACACATGTGTGGTGAGTTGGTGCAAATCTGAAAATAAAATTGACAATGTTAACCTGATAGAGTGTGTATAGTAATCTGGGTCATCTTTAGAGTAATCTGGGTCATCTTTAGAGTAAACTGGGCAAAACCAGCAACAGCTCAGAGTGGAACTTGTTTAAATGTTTAGTAGACTGATTTTCAAACTGTTAAGATGTTATTAAAAAGTTAAAAATGGAATAAACAGGTTTAAATGTTTGTTGGATTGGTTTACACAGTGAGCAGAAAACTCAGTTTGTACCATTCAGTTGAACTTGAAGCAGTTAAAACAAGAACAGGTCTGACATTTTCGACCTTGCATCCGCCTCCTGCTCTGCCGTTTATCTCTCCCGCTTTTTCAGCCAGACTTGAGTATCTGTGAACTTCCCTTTTGCTCTCACTTTTTATCGAGCTCACTTCCCCCTGCGAGATTCCGTCGATACGAGCTTCATTTCCATAACGACGGCTGGCTGTCGGCGTCTCTGAGCTTCAGTCATTATGTGATTGAGTGCGATTATTAACCAGCTTTCCCCCTGATGGATGTTGTGTTTCCATTCACTAATGAGTGAGGCATCAGAGACTGCCTCGCTGTTTCTAACACGCGCTCCGTGTTTCTCTGCCTCCATGGCCCCAGGTGAGGTCGTCTTTATGGGCGTCCCCATTGGTTTGTCTACCTGGATGCTGCACCTTTGGGTGTAGCACCTGCTGCAGGATGTTACCCTCTAATGTTTTTTTTAAATAGAGACATTCTCTGGGTTTCTTCGGGTCTTAAAGTAGTTAGGTTTTCTAGGAAAACCTGAAAACCTGAAAAGACATGAAATAGTCAGTATTTACATTAAACTGAGCTTGTTTTAGACCTTAAAAGTCTGATATCTAGTCATTCTTTCCCCCCCCCTCATAAATCTTGAAGAATGCAGCAAAAATGAAAGAAATGAATGCCCTTGGTAGTGAATTCTAGGCCTCATCATCCTACTTTTTGCTGATATCCTTCTCATGTTGGTCAGTATGTTGATGAAACTGGTATTAGATCTGATTTGAGCCTATGTTTAGGTTTTAAACCTGCCTAAAACTCTGAAAAAGAAACATTATGCTCTCACTGCTTGAGTTGTTGGTTACTAACAGATTTATATTTTATATACATTTAACAGTCATGTAGAAAAAAACCTTTTTCATGCACTTTAATCATACAAGAACCACCGAACTCAGAAATTGTCACTGAGATAGTGACAGTGACAGAGCATCACTCTGTCCAGTTACGCGCTACACTAATGGCGTCACAGCTTTGTTATTCAAGCATGAAAACAAATCCCAGCCTAAGTAACTGAATGTTTTAGTCCCTTCATCCTGTAAACCTGGAGAACATCCAGCCAGGATGCTACAGCATCAGTGCAGCGGATGCACTAATTTGAAGAAAGTACATGTAAATGTTAAAATGAGGGACCCTCAGTCTGAACAGTTTAAGTTACTAGTTACAGAGAAAACATCACAAACTCTCAAAAGTTTTGAGCTTTTGGGTTTGCAGTGGTGCAGATTTCCATCTGAGTGTTTGTGAAACACATTTCTGGATTATCTGTGGTGTGATTTGGTTTGTTCCTGGATTATCGCAGATTAAATTCTGGATTTTTATTCAGTTACTGAGTTGGAACTGGGTTTGGTGGTATCTGTTTTTCTGGAAGCCGCTCTGGGACACTGTCAGGTTCCTTCACTGTGTGTTTGAGCTCTGACCTCGCCATCATATTACCGATTCACATTAGCCCTTCTTAAACTGATCTCTGCCATCACAAAGCAGCGAGAAGCAGTGAGAAGCAGGCGCTGCAGCGGCGGCAGCCAGGTTGGCACTGCGGCATTGCCAGCAGGCTCCCAGAGGCTCGCCAGCTCCGGGCCGCTCGCCTCGCCTCGGCTCGCCTCGCCTCGTTGGCTGCCAGGCTTCGGGCGATGCTGAGGAAAACCTGCTGCCGCGCTCACAGAGGAAGGTGGCGTCCAGGCCGGGCTGGAGCGAATCAGCGGGCCTGGCGGCTGCTGTGGTTTTCCAAGCCTTTGGGTAATTACAACACTTGCCCTTTGAAAGCGAGCCCTGCATCCCCAGCCCGTCCCACTCTGTGTTATCTGGATGCTGTGATCCTAGTGACGCAGTGGGAATCGCTGTTTATTTTCTTTCTGTGTGTGTGTGTGAGAGAGAGAGATAGCAGCACCGACATGCCTGGACAAACCTTCTCTTTGTGGCTTAAGTAGATTCCACTTGTGGTGACGTCTGAAGTGGCAAGGAGGAGCAGCCAGCGGTAATGATGCTTGTGTGGCCTGTCTGAGGCTCGCCGGCCAAACTGGCTCCTGTGGCTCCAATGTTTTTGGTGACCTGAGAGAGAGTGTGTGTGTGTACGTGTACGACCAGTCTCTCTCTGCAGCAGGGACGAGCTCTCGCCGCCAAATGAGTGACAGCAGCAACACCACACACACTGTTTGTTTTATTTTAGCCACACACACACACACTCATCCCCTCTCAGGTCTGTGTGTGTTGTTCCTCGCAGTCATTAGCCGGCCGTGGTGTTAGCCTGTTTGCGGCCCGGGGGGAAACGTCATTAGGGCGATATTGTGGACGCTCAGCCAAGGTTTGTTTTCGTCTTTGGAAAGGGGCCCCAGGTCCCTGGAGGGGCCCCGGCAGTGCTCCTGGGGTCCAGTTTGTTTATAACACTTCTTTGGCAGTTTGGAGGAGGTTGTCACCACAGCAGCACCAGTGGGTTTCCAATGCTAATTGGTCTCCTGGAACTTTCACTAATGGCTCCAAGTAGCTGGGGGAATAAATTATTGTGGCGCGTTCTATGGCAACAGTCACACGTCCATACAGAGACACAAACACGGCACTCGGTTTATGATTTTTCTGTACTTAGAGATCAAACGGTGTGATAAATGATTCATAAAGCGACTCATTTGGCATTCGCAGCCTCGATTTGACGCTTGTTTGTCAAATGGCAATTTGATTCAGGACAGCATGGGGCGAACGCAGGACGTCACGGGTCATATGCAATATGATTAATTTTTAAGAATTACCGGAAGATATGTTAATGACCCTCGCAGCGATAAGAGAAAAGCATTGTGCAGAGCAGCTTGTCAGAAGGAAGAAAATTAGATCTTGTGTCGGGATCGTGTTGTTATTTTAATGATAGATGGATCGCTTGTGTCAGATTTTTTTATATTTGCATTTCAGAAAGCTCGAGCTCGCCATTGTAAATTAATTTTGACAAATATCTGAACGTTTCTGTCTCATTGTTGACTGAAAAATGTCCTCTGAGGCGGAGAAACTGGGAGTGATACCGAGCTGCAGCTTAAAAGTACGCTGAGCTTAAATGTAACAAAAAGTGCAGCATTTAAATGTTTTTGTACTGAATGTGAAGCTTATGTTAAAGTTTCAGTCCACTGGAATATAAGTTATGCAAACATAAACTGAGTGATTACAACAGGGATCTCAAAAATAAGGCCCGGGGCCCAGAATTGGCCTGCACAACACTCCAATTTGGTCCACTGGACGGCTTTGAAAAATGCAAAGATCTGAAGGAGAATTATTTTAGACGTTTAACTGTATTTTCATAATTTTTATAGCTTCTGTTGCTGATAATGACAGGAATGGTCTGTTTGATGGTCTGTTGTCCGATAAACATCATTGTTCACATTCCTCATGTCATTATGTCCTAACACAGCGGTCCCCAACCTTTTTTGTGCTACGGATCGGTTTATGTTCCACAATATTTTCGCGGACTGGCCTTTAAGGTGTCGCGGATAAATACAACAAAATAAAACCAGTAACAGTACCAAAAAAAGGAATATTATTCATAACACACGGGAAAAGACCCAGGGAAACCGAGTTAACGATAAAAATGATTAAAAAAATAACGCTAAAAACCCTGAAATCATAAATTTCACACCCGAGCCTCAACTCTCGCAGCCAAACGACTCACGGGCCAGTACTGGTCCATGGCCTGGGGGTTGGGGTTTGCTGTTCTAGCAGATGATTTGTGTTTATTTTTACATGAAATGGTCAAGGTCACGTTTATTTCTATAGTACATTTAAAAGAACCAAAGCCAAAGTGCTTCACAGGCAGGAAAAAAGAGAAAAAAAACCTGAAAACTGAAACAATTACAAGATGCTGAGGTTTGGCTTGAATTAAAGACAGCAGAAATCAGTCTTCAATAAACATTTACATGCAGAAACATTTGGGGCGGTTCTAATATATAATTCCAGTATTCCAGAGACTTGGCGCAAAAGATCAGTCAGCTAAATGGTAACCCATTTACTCTCTTAAAAATAATCAATAAGCCAACAAGGTGAAGCTAAAACCGGAGTAACACGTTCTCATCTCAGATGCATCATCTCATCTGAGCTAAACGTCGAGCAGTGGGGTTTTGTCTTCCCAAATCAAAAGCATGACTGACTCTTTCCAAGACAGTATGAGGAAGATTGGCCCCTCAACCCAAGTGGAAGCAAAAAGTTTTTACATGTTTATCAACATGCAATGTGTTAGTAAGAACACGTAAATTCATCCCTGTTGTGAAATTCAAAGATCGGACTCCACATTTGTTGTTGTCTTCAGATCTCAGAAATACTTCAGTTTGATTTTTAAACGTGTGCCGCGGTTCCATCTGCCTCTCGGCTCTTTTAATTAATTAAATATGAAAGTATTTATTCATACTGTGTAGTCGTTGTTGCATGTAAAACACTTTGTGTCGCCTTGTTGTTGAAAGGTGCTCTACAAATAAACTGGCCTTGCTCGGCCTCCCCTCTGATTGGTAGAGGTTGAACATGAAGCCTGAGAGGAACGCCTGCAGGCACTGCTCAGGGCAGTAAAAACACTTTAACATCCTCTGCATGTTTTCATGAAAAATAAAAATATTCACAGTCAATATCCTCAAAAAAAAGACACATGAGTGAACACCACAAATGTTATTCATTATTTCTGTTGATTTACTGACTGTTTATTAAAAACTTATTTTGCTGGTTTAGTTTGAACTCTGAGTCCTAAATCGACTTTGTCCACCTTTTGTAGTAATTAATACCAACTACAAATGAAAACAACAACACATCCCTCTGAAAAAATAATACTATAAATGGCACATTAAAGTTTTGTAAACCCAATCAGCTCTGCAGCAACTCTCCTGCAGTTTGTATTTGCAGCTGATCAGCTTCCAGCCCAAGCAGCTTCACCCCGTTGAAGGCTGCATGAGAGGTCACTGAAGCGTCCTTCTTCTCATTTCTCGCTCCTAACCCTAACCCTAATAGGGCAGCTTTGCCTCTCACTTTAAGACTTTAAGACTCTCTAAAAAAAACTCACCTCGCTCTGATTGGCCAAGTTCTGGAAGCCTCCAGAAGAGCAGCACACAGTGCTTTGAGAGCTACACTCTTGGCTTTTGTGAAATGTTTAAATATTAAAGAGACGGGATGGCGACACCACCCTGTCCTCATCCCCAGGCCGTCACATAGCGCGGCCCTTAGTGCCATGGTTACGAACACGGTGTGAAGCGTCAGGATGCCGGGATATCCAATTACAACCTTTCACCACGTAACGATGTCATTCAGCCTGTCCTCGTCCCAGGGGCGTGGCTTTGCACATGTGCAAACCTGGCCGTCGTCCCTGTGGCCATATAGACGGAGTGACACATGAGGGTGAACAGATTTAACCACAATCTTTCCAAAGCGTAGTCACTGTATTGTATTTTTACCCTGTTTTGTCTTTTTTCTTATAGAATTATTTTAATATTTAAACCTGATGGTGGTTTTTGGCCTGATTCTTTGATCTTGTCCGTCCCATAACATCTGCATCACATTATAAATAAATTTGATTGGATATCAATATTCAGATCAGTCAGTACTGATGTACTTTGTTACATCCCCCACCTGACTGCACACCTCATGATGCATTCACTGATGGCCTCCAGCCGTCAGGACATTTGGACGCTTCGTCATTCAGACAGTTTCCTGCAGTTTCAGTGTGTAAACGTCTGCAGCGGCGTCTCATCCGTCCATCCATCTGATGGATATTAATGTGCCGGGCTCAGCCGACTGCTGTTCTACATGCCACACTGACCCACCACACCAAAAGCCTCATTTAGCTCCACCCGCCCCCCACCCTGCAGAGCTGAAGTAGAAATCCAGCGCTCCCTCCGGATGCCTGCACAGACTCTGGACGGGCTACTGGCTCGTTTAATTTTGGAGTCTGCGGCCGCTTGGATGAAACACCGGCCGCTTCGCCCTCTGGCTACCTGGACGGCTGTTTGGCGAGGCGCCCTTCGGTTGGCTGGCTGGTAGTCAGGGCGATGGCACCGGGGAGGGTGGGGGTGCTTCCATTGCTGGGTATCATCCAACTGTTAGTGACCTTGGCTTGGACCCCACCCAGCTGGACTCAGCTGTGTGTCTGTCTGTGTGTGTGTATCTGACACCAACTTGCTTTTCAAAATAAAAGTTTTTTCCGGATAGCTGGGTGGATTTATTTTAGAAGCAGATTATTAACTAATAATATATATATATTTTTAAAAATCTATATTTTTTCACAAATTTGGTTGAAACTACAGATAAAGTTAGAAGTCACTTTAGTTAATTTAAAGACAACTTATTTTCTCAACATCCCCTGCAATTAAGCTTCATTCTTGAATATGGTTTGAATTATTTTATTTCCCTGTTCTCTCTTTTGTGACTCATGTTCAGCAATTTGTGAAAAACCTGAAACTGAATTTGCATTTTTTTAACACTACTGGTGAGCTGAGCTCAGCGAGCTGTGAATGTGAAGATCACTGATGGTTTTACAAATTTTTAAAGGTTAGAGAGGCTCATTGACCTGCACCTGTTTTGGGTAATGTTTAAATCTGTTGCTTTTTCAAGTCGTGTTAACTCAGTGTGTCCTTTCCTTTCACAGCCGGTGTTGTGACAAGAAGAGCTGTGGAAATCGCAATGAGACGCCCTCTGACCCCGTCATCATCGACAGGTAGGAACTGTTCTGATTTTCTTTCTGCTGCTGTGTCTGGTTCAAGTTTCTGGCTCAGTTTGTGATGCTCATGAACATCAGGAGTGATCGCACAGTGAGGAGTCTGGCGTTTATGATTGGACATTGGTTTAGCCTCCTGCTTGCGATCGCGAATCGTTTCTTTGACGTCTAATTGCACGGTCGGCGTAAAGCTGGCTGTTGCCGAGTATAAATGGAGGGAATCAGTTGTTTGATTATCTCTAGTTGCTGCAAGTGAACGCAGCGCAGTGCAAACTGCAGGTCAGGGTTACTCCTATCCAGCAAACAGGATTAAATACACTTTTGGTTTATTTGCTTCTCACTGTGAATGTCTTACTTCTCATTCATCAATAGCAGCCATCAGTTAGGCTGATTTTTTGAGAGTCAATCTAACTTCAGTCCCGTTTTTTTCCCAGAAATCTGCATCTCTCCGCCTTCAGCAAAAGTTTGAGTTGTTGTTGTAATTGTTTGTGTATGCAGGATATTAAACTCGGCCCACTTGTCTCGGTCCTTTCGTGTGGAAATCATGTGGTAATGTACGAATGAGGCTTGGGTGGGATTATGGTGTTAAAATACCAATCTTTCTGTTTTTGTAAAGGGAGAAAAAAAACTTCTACGGGACACATCTTTCTAAAATGGGTTAGACCTAGCACTGATGGATTAGTCCTCACAGGGTTAAAGTTATAGATGGATGCTACATTTAGTGCTTGTATTATTGTGCACTGCTCAGACATGCTGCCAGAGGACAGTAGTTACAGATAAAACGCTGCGCTGAGCTCAGCGAGCTGTGAAACATGGCGACTGTTTGATAAAGGTGAGCTAGCCAACATGGACGACGCTGTGCCAGAAAGCTGTGGCTAACAACGATGGACTAATTACCTCTAAATAAACAAAACTAGCATAATTTTCTTAACGATGTATCTGATATTGTTTAAATTTCATATTAATCTCGCTCGACAACCAAGAATCCTTGCAACTGACCCATCGTATTATTGTGATGCTTTGCATCTCTAAAGCACAACTTGTCCTGCAGTGGAAGAATTTTTGAGCAAAAAAAGTCTTAAAGACGTAAATGTTGCTGTGGAGGAAGGATCAAAGATGTGACTTTCACCCTGGAGACTGGGGTTTGTGTCCCTCAAAACCAGAAATAGATGTATGTATTTCTAGACTTGGAGCTTGTTATGTTTTCAGATTGGAAAAAAATTGTTTTTGGTGGAATTTGGTTTGTTAGATGTCTGTTAGGTCCCTTAAAATACAACATTCACCACATATTAAAAAGAATTTATGGCAGAAATGAGATGGTCAGTTCTCTACTGTTTTTACAGATTCTGCTTAAGTAAAGAATATCTTACATTTTTATTCAGAAAGTAAATTGTGAAAGTGGCAAATGAAAACCCCATGTAGTGGTGCGTTTAAGGACACCAACATTTAAGAACTGATAGCTGAACGTTCAGCAGAAAAAGAAGCTTTAAAAAGAATAACGTGAAACTTTTTGTGAGGCGATTTTTATGCAAATTAGCCTGCAGGGAGGTAAGGTTAAGATCACATAAAATGTTTGCATGTATGAACCTCTCGCACATGTTGATGCAATCCAGCTGTGCTCTCTGTGCAGCTGTTGCTGGCATCAGTCGGATTTCTTTTGTTTCTTTCCTGCTTCTTCTGTTTTTTTGGCGTCTCACTTCTTTCTCACCTCTCGCTTCCGGCACGAGACGCCGCCGTGTGAATCGTTTAATCAACACCAGCAACAGCAAAATAACATTTACATGCTGCAGTACGAGTGCGAACTGGCGGCTGATCACAGGCTTCGGTTCGCGGCGTCTGCAGCTCTTTAAGACCTAAAGAGGTCCGGTAACGCTCCTTTTCTTTTATTCTTATCCATGAAAACTTACAGCTGGGAAACACTGACCCAAAAATGTGATTCAGTGCATGTCAATAAATTCATGCCCTCGGAAAAATACGTTTTTTGTTTTTTTTTTCTGATTTTAAAACAGCAGCCGTGATTCCTTAATTTATTTTTCATCCAATGCCACATTAAAAAAAAAACAACCCACATCCAATCAGGCGCTCACAACTGCCAGCATCACAATCCTTTATTAACCCGGCGCTCGTCCTCACCGTCTAATCCCTCCGCCCTCGGTGTCCTTGGAGTCGGCGGCTGTCCGTCACAACGCCTGGCTGCAATTGGTCGGGTCGCAGTGGTGGGAGCCAGTGACCTCAGAAGAGGTCAGGGGGGAGGACGGAGGGGGGGAGGGGGGCCAGGACCAAGTCCATGTTGGCTCGTTAGAGAGGCCTTGGACCTCAGCCACACACATGCACACACACACAAATACAGGTGATACACACTTCCATAGTGTGTGAGCTCTGAGACACACATTTATAAGAGAAAACACACAAGTACACCCACAGTGACACTGACACACACACACACACTGCTGTGTCCTCTCACCTCAGACTCTGTGTGTGTATGTGTGTGTGTGTGTGTGTTTAAAGGCTTTGTCACCTCTCCGTGTGTTTTGTCACACATGTGAAGGACTCTAAATGTGTCCACCCAAACCTCAGGGTGAAATCTAAGTCCTGGTTCAGACTTCTGCATTGACTCTTTGCAGAGCCGATGATGTAACATATCTAAATGTCCGGCGCCATTGGCAGCGTTCTTGCTCGTGCGTGGCGTTACTCATCTTGTGGTCATGTCCCGTTGTTTTATATCTCGAGCCAACCACGATACAAACAAAATAAAATCTTTGCTCTATGTTGTGGTCTGGTCTTTAGAAGATATTTTTCCTCCAAGTTTTTCCACTTTGTATATTCTGATACCTTCATCACCCTCCTTCCAGGAATTTGCTGCCACCTGTGAGTCCTAGAAGAATAGAATAATCCTTTAATTGTCCCACCAGGGGAAATTTGGTTGTAACAGCAGAAAAAAAGCACATGTACAAACAGAACAGGACACAGAACAGAAACAGCAAAAAAAAAAAAAGACATCATGGACAATAGTTACGAAAACAGAGTACAGATAAAAATGGGAAACCCAGGTTGTAGTGTGCAGACAGAGCAGGGTACTGGAAGATGTTTAAATAATTAAGAATATTTAGAATATTCAGAAAAAGTACAGATTGTGCATTGTACCTGTGCACAATCCTTAAATTGATGCTATGATTATCATTGCTCATTTCAAGGCGGTGATTTTTATTCTGTCACTAATAAATTCAAAAACTGCAGCGAATTTCCAGAGAAGTGCACGTCAGATTACAGTGTAGGGTTTCAGAGTGGTCTGCGGTGACGCACTGAAGCATTAAGTGCAGCCCTTCTAGAAGCAAGTTTTGACACTCAGCCTCTGGGCACTTACTTTGGACGGGGAGAGACCCTAAACTTCAAGGTCAGAGGTCACAAACAAATCGGGGTAACAAAACACTTTTATTGTAGGATCTTTACAATAAAAAAGAGCTTCAGTGGATTGTTGCTGTGATTTTCTTTTATGATGAATCAAGCTAATGTTAGCCAGCTAGCTGATAAACTTATCGGCCAACATTAGCCAGAATTCCAATTTCTTCTAATAAAGCCTATTTGAACCAAATAGGAATTTAACCAGTGGAATCTGAGCTTTATTTCTCCCAGTGAATGTTAGTATCTATCAGTATGTGCTGGAAAGTTAGCTTCCCATTCCTTGAATTACTGATTGTCTTCCAGTTCAGGTCACTTGGAGATTAAAAAGGTGGAAAAAGTGACTGGACACTCGCAGGTTCCTCTGATCTCAAAATCCTAAACTTATACTGTAATCACAGGATCCCAAATCTGTCACATCTGTTATTTTTAAAGTTAAAAAATCCAGTGAAAGGAGATTGTTTCACCCAGATCAGAAGTCCTGTGAAAATATCAGTCCTGTGTGAATCGGCATCGCTGATTTTGGTCTGTTCATTTCTTATGTTGGTTTTCTTCTGCCTTTTTCCCGAGGCTGTAATAGTTTTAACATTTTGGGTGCAAATCCCTGAGGTTCATGGAAATCTATTATTAGAAAGAGTGACTCCATTAGAAGAGCCAAAACTCGAAGGACGATGACATGGTGATCACAGATGCTGGTAGATTCACGTAAAACACACACGCTATCTTTTGCGAAACACAGACATGGACGTATAATTTCTAAATCACATGACGTCCCCTGGTTCTGTGACATCCTGACAAACTCTGGAAAATTATTTTCTATTTCCTGGATGTTTCTCTGCAGCCTGACCGCTTTAATTAGGACAGGACACTGATACTAGTCCACTAACCCAGGGAATACACGCACACACACACACACATATGTGTGCAGACACACTGTCAGTCGTCTGCTGTGATTTACTGGAGCTTCGTTTGTCTCTGCATTTCAGCGCCTGTTAAAAAATGCAGGGATTTATTACTGTGACCCCCCCTAACACACACACACACACACCTTTCACTGGGGTGGTGGTGATGGTGCTTTAGTGTGTTTTTAGTGACCCATCATGCAAATGATGTAGCTACAGTAAAGCAGTTTAATGCTCAGAATCCACGTCTCACTGAAGTAAATCAAACGCTCCCACTCTTCTTGTTTTATGAGGAAACGTGTCTTTTCATGTTTTTTTTCTTCGTTTGCTTTGTCTTCACGCCTTTCTCTCGACCTTTTGTCTCCCTTCATGCCTCCATCACCTGTGAATAAAGCAGGCGAACGCCTCCTGCCTGGACCTCCTCGCTGCTGGGTCACTGTAACGTTTCACTGCCTGCAGGTTTTTGTGTTCGTATTTGCTAAGTTTAAAAAGACAAGTTTGTGAAAAATGCATAAAAATATATTCTAATAAAGTCGGTAGACTGCTCCTTAAATCTGGTCTGAACCTGAAGCTCGGTGTCAGCTGTGTGTGTGTGTGTGTGAGTGAATATAAATGTGCGGTGATGCGCCTCTCAGAGGTCGCTTTGTTTCCTTCGTTTACGGTTAATGGGTGAATCCTGCCGAGGCAGCAGAAAGCGGCGCTGACGGATCGCCGTAACACCGCTGCTATTACACGCTAATATTGCAATTAGATGGGTGGCCAAGTTGCCCGAGCGGGGCAATAAATTGCCGTAGAGTGTCAAAATGTACGAGGAGGCCGGGCTCTAATTACCCAGAGCGCACCTCTTCACCCGCCCGCGCCTCTGTCCTCCCCCTCCTCTTCAAACGTTTGACCATCGCCCTCCCCCGTTAATGGTCGGGCCTTACATGGAGGTCGTGACCCCCCCCTCATCTGCACTTGTTCCTCTACAGCCATTTGCAGCTTTGATGTCATCTGTAGAGAGGTGAGTTTAGGGTGATGGAGAGCGACCTTTGACCTCCACAGAGGAAGAGGTGTTCTTTACAGCTCCATGACTTTGTCTTCTTCAGCTGATGTGCAGATGCACTCTTAGGAGCACAAACTCCTCCTCCTCCCCTTCCTCCTCCTCGCCTATCTGCCGAAATACCCAGAGTAATGAGTGAAAAGGTTCAGAATAAGCTTGGAGTTTTTTGTGGAAAGTGTTTTACTTCATCTGCGTGCCGACTGCTTTGAGAATTAATCATCATTTGCACAAAGAAACTCCTGCGCAGCATCTTTGTCTCACAGTTAAGATGCTTTATCGTCTCACGGGAGCTGAAATCCCAGCAAGGCTGCGGTGAGGAGAGGAAGGCTTGATTTAAGGAGGTGCTTCAGGAGGAAACTAAAGGAATTAGTCAGACGTTGTAAAAGAGGCCACTCGTGCTGCTTTTACTGTTTTCTTTATTCACGTGACATCACGCTGCATGGTCACGGAGTCGGATCACATGGTTTTGCAGTCATATCTTCTCACTCTTGTGATGTCATTGATGAAGGAGGAGGAGCCATGAGCTGAATTCCTGAACACATAAAGACAGTTTGCTGTTCTTTAGTTTGGTTACAATCTCTTTGCTCCTATTGGTTGGCATCACCACATGATGATGAGTTGAGATGAAACCACTGAACGTTCTCAAAGTTTCAGTTCCTCCAACCCAAAATTTTCAAGTCACGCAGTCAGTTTGTGGGGACCAAAAAGACCAAAGTCTCATAACCTAAACCATCAAACTTCAGGATGACAGTCGGTGTGCTGTCCGCTGAAGTGATGGAAACACCAAAGAGTGCATTTTGGTGAATAATTCAGTCTGAACATCTCGCCACCTGCTGCAGCGTCTGACCACCATCTATATTTTACAACCCTATATTTTTGTGGTTTGTCAACCGCAAACACACAGACTTCCCTCAAATCCATGCCGAGCCCCACTGAGGTGCCGCCCTGGAAATCCAGCAAGTCCTAAAACAACTGAGCTGAGCCTCACTGGGGGTATTTAATATATAATGTTTTTCCTCGGTTCCAAAATGCAGATGGGAGGTTTGAGCCAAAACCTACATTTCCCATAAGGCACCTTTGGCATTATCAGTTTCGGACATGCTGCAAAGTCCACCTCACATCTTTTTACATCGAGTAGCCTGCCGAACAAACATGAAGACTATGAGATGTGCAGTTTTTTTCTTTTACACCCTGGAAGTTCAGGAAATGTAATTAGCCGTCATTTCAGAACTACAGGAAGGAGTTAGCCTTCAAAATAAAATGCTATAATTTCAACTCTACACGTCGTCTAACACAACATCCATTGGTCTCCCTCAGTGACCACCTTAAACCCGTATGCATCCACCCTCACTCTGACCCTTATTTCCCAGAAATCCCTGCAGCAACCCCCGGGCCTTCCTCCCCCTTTCACGGACTCATCCTCTGTCTCACCCTATACCTCCCTCCATCTCTCGTTCTGCTTTCAATTCTGGCCTCGCCTGCTCAGTAATGTCCTGCTTTTATTGTAAATCTATACTCCTAATCTGGCCGGCTCCGATGGGCCTCGCTTGCCCGATCAATGCACTACAATTGCTGGGAAGGGTCCAGAGGGGCAGATAACTGACCCAACCCCCCTCCCCCCCGTGGAGTTAACCCTCCATTGGGTTCACCACACACACAGAGACGTGACTTTAAGCTTCATAGCTGCCATTTACTCTTCATCAAGGAGCAAATCTTTCCCCGAGGTTTAAAACACCAAACGTGGAATGATAAAATCCATCACATTCCCAACACACTGGTTTATGTTTGCTTACATTGTCCTCAGCTCGCGTTTTTAATAGAAGAGCTTCGAAACACCAGGCAGCTACCTCAAAGTCCCACAACCTGCAATTCCTCTAATGTCCAGTAGAGGCTCCAGCAGTGAGTCAGCCCCATAGACTCCATTGTTTTGGTTGCTAATTTCCCCTCATGATAACACAGATTGACCCATAGATTGGAAACTATTGGACCAAACCTTATGGCCCCAACAAACTAACACTGAGAAACTGACAGACAGGGGGCAGCACTAAGTAGTTTAATTCAGTACTTGAAGTACTTTAATCTTCTGTACTTTTACTGCGATTTTAAAGTCTGTCGGAGTATTTTTTATCGCTGTCTTGGAGCTTAAACTTGTGCACAGAATCTTCAGGGTTCCACTTTTTGAATTTGGACAGAAATGGAGAAAGAGGTCGGAGGTCAAGTATGAGTCCTGTTTTTAGCGTTGTGTTTACTTTATTTGGAATGACTCTGAGCGCTGTGATGGGATCTCACGAGTGACCTCTGCCTCTGTTTCCACAAACACGACGGCATCGCTCGCTTGTTTACAGCCGAGGAGCTGAGACCCAGTCTGAACCTCAGGGGAGCAGGGAGGAGGAGGGGAGGGGATGGGAAGTCTTCCTTATGCCCCCCCTCCCCCCTGTGTCCCTCAGAACCCCCACCAGCCCACCCACCTCCACCTGACGGGGTGTCTCCATTAAGCCCGGGGACCTGGCGGGGCCTGGGGGGGCCCTCGGGGCTCGGGCAGGTTTGACGTGATCCAGGCAGAAATGTTCAGTGGCCCAGGACAACCGCATCCATCTACCACAGGGGAGCGGTGAGGGCGGGTGGAGGTGTATGAAGGTCAGGTCTCCTGGTGAATGGTGGAGTTTCCACCGAAGTTAAGCAGTAAAACATGTGGAGCAGCTTTCATGACGTAGCTCGTAAAGTGTTTTTTTCTAGATTCTGCCTTCAAACTCAGTATTTCACTTTTGTTTCGTCTGTTTGAGTTTTTACGCCTTATCGCTTTATCATCCATGTCGCTGCACAGCTGCTGTCGTTCACCCTCTACAGTGCTGCTCAAAGGCAAATGAAGCTTCTTTATTTCCTGAAACTGATCCAGAAGCAGCTGAGGTGGCGGAAACACAGATCAGAACACCAGAGGACCTGGTGTCGCTCCAGTTCATCGATCTGGTTCCTTCACCCGACCGTCTCAGACCTGATTGAATAAATTCCAGAGGGAAAGATCCACGTTATGGGAATTAATGGAAGTTTCAGGTTTTGCTGTCATTAGTTTAAAAAACATTAAGAGATGAACGTAGGGTTGTTTTTCTAGCATCATCAAAAAAAACTCTTCGCGCTCAGTCCGTCATGTGTTTTTGGGTAAATGATGAATGTTTGTCCCTGAAACAGTTGGATGTCTGGTCGCTGACAGCAGGTTTGGAGGCCTGGAGCCAGAGGTGGAGGTAGAGGACCGATATCTGATTTCCAGCTTCTTGTATAAAAACTACAGAATATTCTTTAAAAGAAATCAGCTGAGAGGTTTCACAAACATTAAGTTTTGATAGGTAAAAAACTTCATTCAAACCCAGGTACGACGCCATGGACCGAATCTTAGAAAGCAAAGTTCTGTTCGTGGTATATCCAAAATTTGTGATGCTATTCTCTTTCCCCAGTATGATTTTTTTTTTTAATTTTAGAGAAGGCAAAGATTGTTTCAGAAGCAAAGCAGGATGTTTTAGTTTAATATTTGTATTTTTGTCTGGCCAAGAAGACAGGAGCATCACTGGACGCAGGCTTGATTAACTCCTTAGCTGAAGATGGCCCCCGAAAAATGTCTAAAACCCCCAAACACGACAGCAGGGTCCTGAAATTTGGCATTAAGAAGCAAATGGTTCCCCTGGAAGTTCTTTGAGGTGGGAATTCTCACCTGAATGTTTTTGGAAATGTGAGTAAGTGAGGGGGAATGACCCGCCTGTGGGTAAAATTTACAGGAAAATTCGCATCACTGTGAAAGGAAAGCAGCACCGACTCCATCTCCACATCCCACCAGTCGATTCAGACCTTCAGCCCGCCATCAACTGGTTCCCACTTCCTGTTGACTCCTAATTGGATTGAGGAGTTAAGGCCAAATGTGATTACATCACCGCCTATGGGTTCGTTAGCCGCCTCAGTGTCAACATCCAGCGGTGCTCAGTTGGAAATGCCTCCAACTACCCAGGGCGGGGCACACACCAGGAGACCATGGGAACTTTGGGAGACATCCCCACCCACCAACACCCCACCTTGCTTCCCCCCACGCCAAATCCTCCTCCCAGCATGCACCTCACCCCCTCAAGGCAAATCACCTTGTTAATCTCAGCACACACTCAGGATGTTCGTGCTTACGGCCGCACGCAGGGATGGATATGTGTAACACACACACACACACACACACACACACACACACACACACACACACACACATAAGTGCAGTCCACGCTGAGTGATGTCAGAACCCCCCCACCCCTCACCCACTTCAGGTTTCAGTGTGAGAGAAAAGTTATCGATCTCTGTTCACTGATCCTCATGTTGACATCCAGCATCAGCACCAGCTGCTGCTGCTCTCGCAGCGGGGGGGTCGGCGCTGTGCTGGTGTAAACATGAGCCCCCCTCCCTTGCCTGTGCTATTAATGCACCAATCCCACTTCTTCTTCTTCTTCTTCTGGTGTTTGGGTTGAACTCTCAGAGCAGATGTGACACTGAGCTCAGCCTCACACTGCCAGATGTGAAGTTTTATCAAGTTTGTTGGTTCATTTCTTGTTTTATTTTGTTAACATTGGTCTTAGTGTTTCCTGTCAGTTTGACTGACAGAGTTTTACCCTCTGAGATATCTATAGGCCCCGCCCTGATTGGGCTTACCTGTTCCCGTGTATCTGCAGTTATTGTCCTCTCACTGCCCTGACTGTCCCATGTGCGCCGGCTCTTATCTCTCGTTTTCTGGTGCTGTCCTCGTGTGCAACCTTCTGTTATGTTCTTCTCACCGCCCGGTTCGCTGCGTTTGACCATCACCTGTTTTTCGGATTGAAGATTTGGATGTGCTGTGAGTCGGTGTACACCCAGCGTTACACCCATTTTTTGATAAAGTTTTTGGCCAAGATGTTTGGACGTCTTGTCTCGCATCAGAACGACACTCTGTGGCTGTTTCCCCTCTGAGTGAGGAAACAGTATTTATAGTTTTAGAACTTCCTGGAGGAGGTTTTAAATCAGAAATTTCAAATTAGTGTGTGAGCGGACAGAAATCCTCTATTTGATAACACTGCTCTTATTGTGAAACATCTGCTTGAGCGAGCACTGCTTAAAGTGCGACAGATCTGGGTTTGTGCAACAAAAATTAAAGTAAAGTTTGTGTCTCCACCTCTCCAAGTTTGTAGCTCGTGCTTTGCTCCCCCCACATTAGGTGAAATCAGCTGATTGTGGTGCAAACGCGGGAAAAACAGCATGTTTGATGACTTTAAAGAACTTATATAAGCATCAATGTTTGTTTTATAGCTGTGACACACTAGTATTTTTAATATAATAGAGAATAATGAGTCACAGAAATGTGATTACATTAGGACATAGTAATCTTAATCTATGGGTGACACACACACGGAAACCGTAGCTCAGGATGCTGCACCTCGAAAGCTTCACTTTATTTCATGTGTGACGCTCGGCGGGGTTAAAGGAGGGCTGATGCGTCCTTCTTCACGTCAGGCTGCTGTTAGCATTCACAAGAACCCGCTCTGATTAGAAACGGCTCCTCTCTCTCTCCCTGTACCAGTCACTCTCAAGCTGACTCGCCCTTCTTCCTCCTGTTAATCACTCAAGTGTTTTTCCCAATTAAGAATGCACTGATAACCTTCCATCTCTCTATCTCTCTCTCTCTCTCTCTCTCTCTCTCACACACACACACACACACACACACACACACACACACACACACACACACACACACACACCAGTTTAATCAGGAGTATGAGCGCGGTGTGGCTAATTAAGGACGACCATCCGTGGGCTTCTGCTTCGCCAGCAGATGTGGGGGAGGGGAGTGTGTTGTGTGTGTGTGTATTCTCTATCCAGTGGCAGCCATGTTAGCCTACATTTGTGTGGGTGATCACTGGTTAGCAGTCGAGAACTTTTCAGGTGGTGTAATTTCTGTAACATGAAGGTAGAAACTGAGGGGAGGGAGTGGAGGGGGTCCCAGTATATCCCACTATATCCCAGTATATCATAGTTTACAGTTGATATTTCAGGCACGACGTTACGGCTATAATATTCCACTTTCCTCTTATTTCCGAGCTTTGAAATGAAACTAAAGGCTCCGTAAACCGTTCGTTATTTCCTGTTGGTAAAGCTTCATTTAGGGAAATGTGAAAGCCTGACTTACCTGATACTGCAGGCTTGCCTTAGTTGGTATTATATTCAGGTTGATCTTGAGTGAGGAGTCAGAATAAACTGATGATCTGGTTCTGATGGCTCATCTGGCAATGACTTCCACCACCTCCAAGTCTGAGGTCACGGTGCTCGGAGGTGGCGGAGGGTGGAGTTCCCACTCTGGGTCAGCTGAGCTGATCTAACTTCCTGCCTTCATATATGGATCTGACATCTTTATTTGTTCAGATGATTCACATCATCTTAATGCGACATTTCATGTACAATGCACACAATCAAAGGTGCTGTTGCTCTGATTTGGACTCACCGTGCCCTGGTCTACTGAAGACTGTTTGTTTGCTCCTGCTTTAGCGTTAGCATGCTGTAGCTGTGGCACCAGGAGTCTGCTGGGTTTCAAAATGAAGAAGACTCGGGGGAACTTTGCTGAAGGCTTTGATTAATCAGTGAAGTAAGTGTAAGATCAATGCACACCTGCAGCCAAATGTGCACGCTGAAGGAAAAGTCAGCCTCAAACCAGAGTTTCCAAAGTCTCATTTCAGTCACAAAACCCCTAAATATTAAGGTAGTTCATGGAGGTACGCACAGATATGCTACGTTACGTCGTTACTCCTCTAGAAGGACGTCCCATTTCAAGGAGACATTTATTAAACCTTTATTAATTAAAACAATATAGTTTAGGTCTTAAAAAGGGGTTCAAATCTAATTTTGAAATCATTTTAGATGAAACTCTAATTTTAGAAAACAGGAAGAAAAAAAACACTAAAAATCTTTATTCTGAGAGTTTGAGCACATTTAACCTCAGGAACATAGAAACACAACCTGAAGCACAAACACAGCTCGTCTGTGTGCAGATAAATAAATAAAGCTGTGTGTGTGTGTGTGTGTGTGTGTGTGTGTGTGTGTGTGTGTGTGTGTGTGTGTGTGAAGAGTGAAATGTGAGGCGGGCGAGTCCAGACACGACAGCAGGAAGAGAGAGCTGGAGGGGAGGGTGAGGAAAACAAGGGGGAGGGAGGAGGTGTAGATGGACAGGTGGGGAGGGGTGGGGGTTGATGGAGGGGTGAGAATGAGACAGTTGTGGGTGAGACGGAGGAAGAGAAAGAGAAGGAGGGCAGATTAAGAGGGTATTGATTTCTATATAAAGATGGAGGGATGTGATATGGGGGGAGGTGGGGGAGTCAGAGGGGGGAGTCGCAGGGGGAGAGGAGGTTGCCGGGGAGGAGAGACGAAGGTTCGGGTTACATAACGACCCAAACGTCTGTCTGTCTGTCTGTGCGGTGCCCGTTTTTAACTCAAGGTCCACCAGAGCTCTCAAACACAGAATGAAACGACAACATTAATAATACCTGTAACAATGATGATAATAATAACAGGAACATAATATTAATAATAACAATAAGATAAAATATCATTAAAAAGCATGAAAATCCCCCAATAATGTTTTAAATGGTTTTAAAAATGTTAAAGTTTTGATGTCTGAAAAATAATTTTCAATTATTTAAAATAAAAATCTTGATAATAATTTGGAAAAAACTGAATAAGAAATATTTAATTATTTTTATATTAATCAGAAATAATCCAAAACTTTAAATATAACAAATAATTCCAGAAATAGCATAGGAAAAATTCCAGGTAATAAACCCCACAAACTAACAAATAATGATAATTGAAAAAAATAACAGAAATAATAATAAATAAAAACCCAGAAAACAAATAAATTATAAACCACTAATATTCCAGAAACAAATAATTCATAAATTATGCAGAAATGATCTGGTGAATAAGCAAAAACCTGCAGAAATCCAGAAACAATCCAAATACAGTGTTTATCAGAAGTATAACAAAAAATAAAATTAACAATAAAGACCCAGAAATAATTCAAAAACAAACCAGAGTTAACAGAGATGCCTAAAAAAACTAAAAGAATCTTGAAATTAACCACTAAATGTACCAGAAATAATACAGTAACCTTAAAATTAATCTGAAAACAAAATGGACATTACTGGAAAAGTAAACAATAATCTAAGTGAAAAACAAACAAAAACACTAGCAGCAAATAATCCAGAGATTAATCCAAAAACAAAGAAGCTATCAAAGGAAAGTTTAAGGTGGAATTAATGTGACACGATCACATTCTGAACACTTGTTTAGGGAATAAACCAGATTTCTGTTTCCAATATAAACCTCCGATCGATATGATCAACAATCGTGAAAACCGCAGATTAGCAAACACGCAAAGAGCTGCAAAAACGCACGAAATCTGAAAAATCTGACTTCTGCATGGAGTGAAAACAGAGTTTCTTCTTCTGCTCGATGGATGTGATAAGCCAAATAATAAAGGTCATGTGAAGGTCACATGATCCATTTCAGGGTCCAGTAACAGTTTGTAGTTAATGTGAAGTTTCCAAAGACGTTCAAGCATTTAAACAAAAACTTGAGTCACACACGTGCACTCAGGTAAACACACAAACACAGTGACACACACACTGTGACACACACACAGTTACACACACACAGACACACACATCTTCAGCTCCTCTTTTCTCGCTGTTACAAACTGTTGCCAAACAAGCAGCTCCACTTTTTCCTTTTTTTTCAGTGAGAGCGTGAAAACAATCGAGCAGCTGAGCTGAGCTGCATCCTGCTGCTACACACGCGCGCGCACACACACACACACACACACACACACACACACACACACACACACAGTGCAGCTCACTCACCCACAACACAAATCAATACCAATTTATAATTCAGGATTGCTGGAGTTTGGGTTTTAGGGCAGCCTGGCTTCCAGCCTTCATAAATATTACAGTGTTATTGACTTGATCTCAATGAATTGGAGATTTTCTTCTTCTGCGTTTTTTTTCTTCTTCTTCTTCATTGCAACCTCCCGCTCCCCACTCCTGCCTCCCCTTCACTCTCTCTCCTCCTCCCTATTTTATTCCTTTTGGGCGATTCTGAGGAATAAAGTCTTCTTTATTTATTCCCTACAAGTTGGATAGCTAACAGGAGATAACATGGTGGCTAATAGTCCCCCACCCCCCCACACCCCATCACTCCCCTGACCATCACTGTAACACACAGACACACACCTGAACACACACACACTCGATAAGAGAACATTTCTTCTCTGACTGAACAAAGACGCCATCGTGTTGAACATTAATCATCAAAATCTATGTGTGTGTGTGTGTGTGTGTGTGGCTGTGTTTGAAAGACACAAAATTGTGAACACACACACTCTGCATATATCAAGATCAGTTTGATCCAATTTGAGTGATTGATTGATTTTATGACCAAAATCTGCAAATCTGCAAAAACTCACTCGTTAACATGAAAGATGCACATGCACACACACACACACAAAATACACACACACACACACACACACACACACACACACACACACACACACACACACACACACACACACACACACACACTCCTTTGTACTGATTTTACTGATCAATTGATTGATTATTTGCAGATTTCCATCATATGATCACTTGTACACACACACACACACACACACACACACACACACACACACACACACACAAACAAAGCTATAATGATATTTTCTGTTGTTTGTTTTCAAGGTAGTTTGAAGACAGGATTTACCCAGAATCCTCTCTTCCTCTCCTTCCACCTCCTCTTCCTCTCCTCTACCCTCACTCCCTCCTCCCCCCTCCATACAGTAAAGATGGACGTATTGATTTTCCTCCTGACCACCAGCACAGTTTTCTTATTTTTCTCTCAGCTGATCCGCTGGCAGACAGACACTAACGACACACACTAACAGTGTGTGTGTGTGTGTGTGTGTGTGTGTGTGTGTGTGTGTGTACAAGTGATCATATGATGGAAATCTGTAAATAATCAATCAATTGATCAGTAAAATCAGTACAAAGGAGTGTGTGTGTGTGTGTGTGTGTGTGTGTGTGTGTGTGTGTGTGTGTGTGTGTGTGTGTGTGTTGATTTGCCGAGCTGTTTGAAGCAGGATACCAAAGATTTTCCTCAGAATCCATTTAAAACATCTCTAGTCAATCGGAAGCCTTAAAAAAACCACTTGTAACCATGTAACATGTTATTTACAATGAACACATTGAAAACGAACAACAAAATATCCAAATAAATATGTACATGAATAAATAATGTAGTTGAACTCATGGGTCACATGACCTTTATTGATCTCTGAATGAAGGAGCAGAGTTTTAAAAGGAGTCAAAGGCTGCTTTTTGGTAATGCATACAGAAGAGAGAGACAGAGACTCTGAAGAACGCCTTTAATCTGTGTGTAGTGCGTTTTTACTTATTTAGCATTTAGTAATGAAATGTAAACAGAATAAATTATTTCTTTAAGGTGGCTGAATGGCTAAAAGTGACGTCAGTGAAAACTTGCAGTTCCTCTAATGTCCACTAGAGGCTCCAGCAGGGGCGAATTTTTTCACACACCTGTTTTCATGCAGAGGCGTGGTTATCTGACTAACAGGCGGCTGTAGCTGCTAGCTGTCTGCTAGTCTTCACTCAAACTGGATCTCAGCGCCGCGTTGGTGCTGTTGGAGCCTTTTAAAGACTTTTATCTCACCAATAATAATACGGCTGCTGTGAGGTTGCACTAAGTAGCTGATATCTGTCACTGTGTGATGCACCCATACCTCATCACTCCACCTTCTCATCCAGATGTGGTTACTCTTGGCTCCAGAAGGCCAGCATGGCTGCACAGACATTTACACTGAGGCTTCAGAGCCAGCGTGGTGGTGGTGCTCGTCTTTCCTCTTTCATCCACTCCCTGCTTCTCCTAAATCCACGTTAGCACGCAGAGTTGGCGTCCGCTCTTACGTTGGTCATTGTTTTTCCTTCCTGGCAGAGGTCGCAGGTAGTTGTCCAAAGCTGAAGCATGTTTTACTGGGATGGTCACCATAAATGAAAGCTGTACTGGTAAAGGGTTCTCAGCTGATCTTCATTGTCACTTTTACTTCCGGTCTTTTTTAGTGTTCCCACGTTTGTAATTCTCACCTGTGTTGAATTGTCCAGTCAGTCCAGCTTGCTCTGTCAGTTTTTCCAGGCGTTTCCTTGTGGACCTTCATTTCTGGAGTTTCTGATGTTTTCTTTGTACTTTTTAGTCTTCTGTTTCTTCGTGTATGACTTTTCAGAGTGTTAGGGGTTGTTGTCCTTTGCCTGCATCATTTCACTGAGCGTCTGTGCATGCCCAGATTAAACGCTGGTTCGCTTTGTCTGCAACAAATATGTTATTTTCTGTAGTTGGAGGTTGTTTGATTTGAGTGTTTGATTGTTGGGGTTTGTCTGTCATGTTTTGTACGCTGCATCTTAGGTCAGAATTTTGATCTTCCTGGTAAATTTATGTTAATACACAAACTTACAATTAAGGACCCAGTTGCAGATAATTCAGTGTAAACTTGATCAGATGTTATTGTTGTTCTTGTTGGTGTCTGAACTGTGGTGCTATAAAAGCTGGAGCCCTGCAGGTCGGCGTGCGAGTTGATACTGATTCTGTTGCCTCTTGTTTGTCCGACTCTGTCTTTCTTACCTCTGCAGGCTGTGAGCTTACAGAGCTGAAAGCCTCTGTTGGATTTTCCTCCTTCAGCAGGTTTTCTGATGTCGGTACTGTCAGAGCTGAGATCTCAAAATACAACACCTTTCCTTTCCTTTCCTGCTCACTTTGTGGGGAATTTGCACTCCTGTGCTGCAGGAGGTGAAATAAAGGGGGTCTCTGCATGCATGAACAGCTAAAGATGACGATGCTCATGCATGAAATTCCTACGAGGGTTACGATTTCTGAAACAGAAACACTTTATAAACATGACGTTAGCAGCCTCTGTTCACTTTCAGTTTAATCATTGCTTAATGTAATTAGGCTTACACTCGTAGGGCCAAATATGGTGCAGCATCACTTCCTGTTTAATCAGGTAATGAAGAGATTTTCTGTAAAACTGATTAGGAGCTCGGAGTTCAGAGTTCAATAAATTTACTCAAACTTCTTCTCATTCTTTCATTTCTTGCTCAGCTGATTGATTGATTGATGGATCAGACAGTTGGAGAAAACCTTGTTAATACTGCAGTGTTTGTTGTCTCACCTGGCCTGAGACCCGTGTTCACCTGCCACGTCGATAAAGTTTGTTTTTGAATAGATGAAGCCTGAATAAAACCCGCTGGTGCACGCCGGCACCATTCCTCCTGCTCTGCCCTTTTGGCTGATCATCTGCTGCAGGATAATCATGACTGAAATATTGAAGCGGCGTCGTTTTGGAGGCGAACTGAAATTTGGCAGCGCAATGCAGGAGGAGGGGGAGGAGGGAGTCGTGGGGGAGAGGGGGGAGTTCATCCTCCGCCTGCCCGCAGTCGTCTTCCTTCAGCCCCGCAGTAAAACCCCTCTTAGTGGGTAGTGCCATCTGGCCGGGGCCCCTGGCGGAGGCGTAACGGGGCCTAAAAAACTCGGGGTCGCGATGCTTTACTGCCCAAGCTTGCCGCCTGCAGATGGCAGCGGGCGTGCCGCTGGAAAACGCCAAGGTCGCGACGGCATGTGGCGCGGTGGAAGGGAGAGCTAAATGGCAGTG
Organism: Aulonocara stuartgranti; assembly: GCF_965226115.1. NCBI lineage: Eukaryota > Metazoa > Chordata > Actinopteri > Cichliformes > Cichlidae > Aulonocara > Aulonocara stuartgranti. The sequence continues at coordinate 11,023,451 of NC_138940.1, read as the reverse complement.
GGGACGGTGGGGGGGTAAGGAGGAGGGAGGATGGAGGGGAGGAGGCGCCGCTGGAGCCATAGCAACATCAGGGCCGTGCTATGCTACATTAAAGAGCAGTGCTAGCTCGCCATATGGGAGGGCTACTGCTATCAAAGCTAATAGCTATGTTAGCTTAATGCACACACACACACACACACACACACACACACACACACACACACACACACACACACATGCAGGAGTTCAGGCTGATACAAAACAAACTTTATGTGTGTGTGTTTTACCACACGCACACACACACGGTCTCACAGTGAGGTGGCAGCTGGTGGAGTGAAAAGCCTCCCAGTACAAAGGAATTTAATAAGAGAACAGCTGAATGAGGCAGACAGACAGACAGAGAGGCGGACAGACGGACGTCTTCCCCCCACATATGACGCACTGCACCACCGACCCGTCTGTCTGTCTGTCTGTCTTGTAACTGCGTTGACCTCATTATGTGAAACTTTGAGCATGTTTCATACGAACATACACAACAGGATGTAAATCCAGGATTTTAGATGCGCGTTCCTGCATAGATGAAGAACAGAAGTTTTGGTAAAGTAGAAGGAAGAGAAGAAGTGAATCCTTAAATACTTTGACCGAAGCTCGTAACTGTGGGCATCACAAACTAAAAACCAAAGCAAACTAATAATAATTAAGAAAAATCATTACAGTAATTCACAGAAATAATAATTTGGAAACGCATTTCCAGCCATAAAATATCAAAGCTGAGAGCAAAACTCTAACATCATATATACGTGTAGTAGCAAACAACAAAAGGGCTTTTTCTGTAATTTAATGGTATATTTATAATCAAATGAAAAACAGGGTCAATTAAAATTAAATAAAATTAGTAAAACAAGTGCATTCTCTGTTATTTAACAGTACATTTCTATTAAAACCAGGAAAGTTTCAGTAATTTTCTGATACATTTACAGTAAAAAATGATACTTTCTGTTATTTAATATTACCGCTACAGTGAGAAAGTAGACACTTCTCTTACATAATGGTATATTTTGTATATTTTAGTGAAAAAATAAAAAAACTTCGAACTTTAAAGCTCACAGGCTACAGCCTAAATAAGCTGTAACTGCACCAAATGAAACCTAAATTTAACTGAACAAAGCGTCCGCATACTTGTGGACTTTAACGCATCATTGTTCATTTCACCGCCTTTCATTTTATTTATTCACTCTTAAGATTTTTATTTCTAGTTAATTGTAATTTTTTATTATTGTTCCTGTTTTTGCTCTAAACATTGTTTGACCTTTTATATTTTCCTGTTACTGTCTCGTCAGCCGTCGCTCTGAACGGCTGTTACAAACACGCTGTATAAATAAAGATTGATTGATTGAACAAACAGTGATGTCAGGCGCTCTGCGGACGATATGAACTTCTTTCTTCGTTTTCTTCTTTCTGTTCATCCCTTTGTCTCCAGTGCTGCGCCTCTCTCTCTCTCTTTTTCTCTCTTTCTCTCAGAGTCTCTCGTCCCTTGGCGTCCTCCCTCTCCTCTCTCTCTGCCTGCAGCTGAAGATGAGACTGAAAATTAATTTGGGGGGTTTCATTACATTCACTTTTTGGCCCATTTCCCCGAGTTCAGTCCCCGAGCACACGCACACACACATACACACACTCTGTCCATTTCAGCTCTGGGATGAAGGGAACAAGGAGGAGGAGGAAGGAGCTGGATTTTTTTTTTTAAACCCAGAGATGTACCATGTGACCCTGAAGGCTGGTTAAATAATAAATGTCCCCTCACTGGTTGGTTGCTTTTTATTAAGTGGGCAACATTTGTAATCTGTTGGTTGTGTCATCCTTCTAAACTCTCACAAAGTGCTGTCCCCCGATGGGGCGATTCGTACACGCAGCCCCGAATTATCCCTAAGTGAGAAGAGGTGTGTGTGATGCCATAACATCAACAGTCTGTCCTCTGTATGAAACAAGCCACTTTAAGCCAACTTTCTTTTGATTGTCTGACTTCTGGAAGCCTGCAGAGGGGTATTATCACTGCCTGATTGACACAAGAAACCAGATTTCCCACATGCATGTGTGAAAATCACCTCATGTTGACTTCGATAGCAGCGTTATAGAAACTAAAAGCTTGAATTATTTATTATTTTAGACATTCGTACTGAAAAAATATGTTTAGTGTGAGTTTTTCAGTACCACCAATATAAATAGCAATAACAAATATTACACTATATGCATTACAGGTTTGTAATAGTTGGAACTGCACTGTTTGTAATTTGTGAATTAATATTTAAATGAAAAAATTACAGAATTTGTTGAAGAAAAAATTTAAATAAAGCAAATAATGTGTTTGCTTTATTGAATCTGAAATTTTTTACCAAACTGAATTATTTAATAAAGAGACCTGTGATTTTACATCCTTGTTAGAGCTGTATATTACATTATGTATAACATATATAACATTATGCACATAAAAAACAATATTAGTTTAAAAGGAAATAAAACATTTACTTAATCTGTTTCTGTAAAGGGCTTTTATTCTGAAACCCGAGGACAGGAAGAAGTCCTTTTTATACAGGGTCAGATGTTGGGACCACTGGGTCACATCTGTCACAGAACATTTATCAGTGCTGTAACTGAAGCAAAGGTGCCAAAACATTAGAGCCAAACTTGTGCACCATGTGGGAAGTACTCAAACTCAAACTGCAGAATGTAGGCTGTAAATTTCTGCCTTGTTAGTGTGAATCAAGGCTTTGCATAGTAAATAAAGCTCACACTTTATGTAATGAGACACTTAAAACAGTAGAATGTAAATATATCAGCCATACAGCAGAATTACTGCAGTAGAACAGCTCAAACATGCAGGATTAAAAATCAAAGAAATCCAGGGCGTGCTGTTTTAAATAACACTTTAAAGGCCTTTGTTCTCCAGCACAAGCATGTTTAATAGTTTTTTAGGTTAAACGTGACCATGCCTGGAGAATAAAGGCATTTAAAATGTTATTTAAAACAGAGCGCCCTGGATTTCTTTGATTTTTGAGTTTGAACATAACCGAAAAAAGAAAAATGATTTGAATCCAGGAAGAACTCCGACTCCGGGACTTTGTACGGGAGGAAAGTGATTAAGGTGACACACTGAACATGTTGACTGTGTTAGAGAGGCGGTATTCTCAGGCAGAAAACATAACGGCTCGACGACAGAGGGAAAAAGTAAAAGCCTTAAAAGGTTGAAAAATAGAGTTTGGTGGGTGGGGAGAAAACGCCTGTTTACTGATTGTCGGCCTGCAGGTTTACTGATCTTTCTTCAAAAGTAGAGATGACTTTATAAAGTAAGTATAGAAACATAAACAGGTTTAATTTCTGCGCTGGTTTGTTTTTGCTGACCTTCCCGACGCTCTCACACATCTCGCCGTTGTTTCTCTAACACCTTCGTATTCTCGCCGTCCAATCTCACCTGCTGTCACCTGCTTTCTGCTTTTTACACTTCAAATAATTTTTTTTTTTTAAAAATCTTCAGCGTCTCCCTGCAGCCGCTTCCTTCGCTCGCTCGCGGACTCTCACCTCCTCAGGTAAATTGAGTTTTCAAGGTGAACGTCCCATTACAGGAGAAGGTTGACAAATTAATTTGGTGGGCGCCTTGTTGCAGTGTGGGTAGCGATAGTGACCGGCCTGTCAATTTGAGAAATGAGGTGTAGCTCAGTGAGCCAGATGGGAGAGAAATTGAACAGCACATTAGCTAATTACTTATGCAAATCACCGCCAGTCGCTGCACCTTAACTTAAGCATGCTGGATGACACTCGGGGAGGCTGCTGGAGAGTTTTAGCTAATGCTAAGCCAGACGTGCACCTCAACACAGCCCCTCACCTGCTGCGGGAGCAACAAACCTGCAGCCAAGCAGAAAATGGATCACGCCGTGTGAAACCGACGTTACGGCAAAAACAGCAACAAACGAAGAAGAAATAAAAAGTTTAAAATGCTTCCAAAGTCTCAGATTTTAGGTTTAAATACAGAAACGTTTCACAATAAAAGATAAAAAGATGAAATTAGAGAAAAAACATCCAGCTTTAAAAGTGAATTAAATTAGGAGGAAGACTTCACATCTCTTTGGGTTTCCTCAGATGAGTCAAAGGATGTTGAGATGATCGTCCACAATCATTTTTGTGTTTTAGAATAATTTTTTAACGAAGACAAAGAGACGTTTTTACTTTATATATTTACTCCAGATTTAATGCAGATTACTGCAAACCTCACACACGCCTGAGCACTGTGTGAGCATCAGGGCTCACACGTGGGGAAACATCGGTTTGATTTAGTGTAACTACAAATCTGAGTGTTTTCTTTGTTAGTTTTTCTGCTGAATGAAGAGTCTATTAAACACTCACTGCTGAGCTGAGATAAAATGACTAATAAAATGAATAGTTAAAACTCCAGTGCAGCCAGTGCTCACGTCATGTACCATGAATTATTAGGGCGTGGCCTCTTTGAGTGACAGGAGGATGGTGACACAGGTAGCTGTAGCTGCCTGCTAGGCTTCACCTCGGCTAACTGAAGTGAACACTGTTGGGCCTTTTGGAGTATTTTTAAGACTTTTATTTTGAAATGCCATTAAGAACTGCACTGTCTTATCCCGAAATTGTGACTTCTGGCTTCAAAAATTCCAACAAAGCACAAACACAGTGACTCCAAAATGCAGAATTTAGAAGGTGGTTGGTGAATGTTTTCGCTTCCAGCTCTAAAACTAAAGATGACAACAGCCAAAATGCAAACAAGCTAGCAGGGAAGTAGTTGTTTATGTTTTCTTCCTCTCTCTGACATCTTTTGTAAGAGCAAGGGTTTAACTTGTGACCCTTTAGAGGCCCTGATCCTCCCGACTGGGAACAAGTAAACTAACAAACACTAAACTGCCAAAAAATGTGAGCAGGCACAGAAACAAAAACCCTGTCAGCTGGATAAAGTCACTTATTCTGTGATACGTCATATTAGCTGGTAATACTTGTGTACTTTTACCTTCTGAACTCTTGTAATGGAGTATTATTAGACGGCTGTATTATTGGAGAGAATTTAAGCACCGCCGCTGGACTTAAGAGGTCATACCTGCTTTATTAAGACTCCTTCATTGACCATCAGGAGCCTCCTGTGTAGCTGATCCCTCCCCATCTGCAGCCTAAGCCTCCTCCTCCTCCTCCTCTTCATCACTACTCAGCATCCCGGTCTGAGACTTGGTGGCCAGGTGTTCATTTAACGCCTAACGGCAGCTCAGTAAGGACGCCCCTGAGTCCGCTTCACGCCGCCGCCAGCCGAGCGAAGACTTCGCTCTGCCAAAACTCCCCTCTCCCCCATAAACCCCCGTTCCCTTCCTCCTCCTCCTCTTCATCCCTTCATCCTCTCCTTTCTTTTCCTCCCTCGTTCTATTGTTTAAACTCTGCCGTACGTTAACCTCGGTGGCGGTGTTATTTCCCCGTCCTCTCCAGGCAATAAACTCCGCAGACGTCCAGCAGCTGGACACTAAAGGCTGCTTTACAGCTGGATGTACGGGAAGCAGGATGGGACATATTTGCTTTAAATACATTTCATACTTTTTTTATATAGTGCTAAAAGATCCTGGTGGTGAATTTAGATCAGACTGACCACTAAGCAGACCATGTTTGTAACCAGGGGTGTCCACCCTTGTTTTCTCTCCCAACATGCACAGCGTTCCCTCTCTGAGCTATCAAGTGAAGCTTAGCGTGTTTCATGTGGACCTTTTTCCTAATCGTGCCTCACTAATCCGACCTGCCAAAACCAAACCTCACCGTCCGATCAAAGACCCCCGAGATCTGCGCGGCTGCCGCTGTGGTCACACGTTAATTAGCCCATCTCAGCCTTTGCTAGAGGATGCTGGGAATAAATGGTGGGTGAGTAAAGGAGACAAAGACGAAGTGAGTGCTGGAGCTCGTCTCCTCGCCGCCCCTCTGGAGGCTCGATGTCCGTTAAAATCAAGTCGAGCCGGGGGCGTCAGGGCACCTAGTTCTGATAGCAGGTGTGTGTGTTTGTGCAGGTAGGAAGTGAGGATAATAGACTCGACTGTGTGTGTGTGTGTGTCTGTGTCTGTGTCTGTGTGTGTGTGAGTGTGTGTGCGTGTGAGTGTGTATGCGTGCGTGTGGGGGAGAGTACAAGCATTGATCCATCGATTGGTGTCGGTGTGGCCCCCGAGTGCTGGCAGGCTTAACTGTTATTACTGCTGTGGCTGTTTAGCCGTCAGTCATTAATTAATGCACTCACACTGTTAGCTCTCTCCACCTGTCAGTCACACACACACACACACTGAGCCGTGAGTGATAGCCACTCAGAGTGTTTGATTTCTGCCTGCTGACGGTAATGAAGTGACTGAATGGGGACCGACGACTGCTCCGCTGAACGACTGTGATCCGGGTTTAATGTTTGTGTACGAGTGACCCGGGTCAGTCTCCCCCCTCCTGGTTCAGAGAAAGAAGTTCCTTTAGCTTAATGCAGGTTTCCATAGTTATTTTAGGTGTGTGTTAAATCAACTCTTTTTTTAAATGGAGTCTACCGTGGATTCATATTAGTTACTCTGGTTTGTGATCAGAAAACACACCATTGGACTTTCCCTGTTAAATCAGCAGAAATTTGAATGGAGTTTGGTTGTTGAAATGTAGGACAAAGGTCTGTTTTCTCTCCAGCTTGGCAGCAAAACAGGTTTAAAGATGCTCGTTGGGCTTTTTTCATGTAATAAATCCATTTAAAGTAAATCCTACCTGAGTCTCTCTCATCCAGAAGTCATATAAGCACCTCTGAAAAACAAGTGATGTTCAACATAAGAAGTGGGAAGGATGGGAACGAGGAAGGGCTCTCTGAGTCTTCCTCAGTCTTCTCAAGCTACGACCAAAGCAGCTCCTCAGGCGGATACAGACATGTCAGACGAGCCGTGGAGCTTCGGTCAACTCATCTGAACATGAATCTGACATGGATAAAAAAAAAAGTAGATGATGAATATATGATAACTAATCTGTGAAACTAGACGACATGTAATCAAAAAATGATAGTTTGATCGCACGCTGACCTCTGATGCGAGTTTCACCTATCAGAGACCCTGAGCTCTTCCTCTTCAGGACACAACTGAACATGTCACAGATTAAAATGGTGCCTTTGCATCCACACTAACTGTGGATTTTCACCTTGAGTTACTTGTGAATACGTCACAACTGGAACCCACAAATATCTGCCTCTAACAGATGACAGGATGAGGATGAGTTCAACAGAAAGCTGGATTCAGTCTTTTCTTTTTAGTTTCCGAACACAAATGTTTCTTTTTTAACTGTCAGTCTGGACTGCAAGTGAACGCACCACATGTTTGAGTCCCATTCGAGTAACGTTTGCTATGTTTTCCTCCTGACGTTTGGTCCAAAGCATCTCAAACCATTAAACTCCACTGCGACATAAACGAGAAGTTGACAACCTAGATGTAAAATTATTTATTTATTTATAAAAATTTGTTTTCACATCAGATTTTATAAACTGATGTTAGTCTTAATTTAACAGACGTGTCTTCTCAGTCAAGTCACTGTAAAACATTTTTTAAAGCTGTTAAAAACATTTTCAGTTTCTTGGTTGGCCATTTTTTTTCTTTAAAAACGGTCTTAATTTACCCAGAATTCACTGTTCTGTAGTCCTAAAGTGCAGCGGTTGAAGTTGTCCATCTATCCTGAAGTCTGTTTGATTTAAACCAAGTCTGAATGGCTTTGTAAGAAACACGAGTGAGAAGCAGAGCCAGCAAAAGAAATTAATCCTCACATGCAAACTGATCAACATGCTGCGAATATTATTGATTAAAAGTAAAAGCAGAGGCTGAAGTTTGTGTTTGCAGGTGTGTAAAAACCTGCAGCCGGTCATCCCCGCCACCACCGTCACCTCCAGCTGTTCCGGCAGCAGGTCGCAGCCTGGATGTGACACGGCGGGTGGAAAGAACCGGAGCGGGTCAGCCCGAGGTCAGCGCTAATCTGCATACCGGCGCGGCGCTTGCAAACTTCCCCTGAGAAACAGCTGGGGGGCGGCTGGGTCCCCCCCGCTGGTAACTGGAGCAGCAAAGGCAAAAAACAGAGTGCGGGTCGTTCTTTCACAGCGGCGTCCTAATGGAGTCTCATTGAGCTTCATCGGGTTATTTTTCCCTCCATTTGTTCTCCACGTGAATCTGGGTGAATTAAGAAAAGATGTTCGTGATGATTTGTGTGTCCAAGAGAAGCAGAAACAGGTTTCCCCCCGAGCGAGAAGCCTGCTGAGGCCGGACGGGGGGTATCTGGGGCGTCTCGGGGGGAGTTCGGGTCCAGGGCTGGTCTGTGACACGAAGCAGAGCCGAGAGCAGAGCGTTGACGACGTGAGATTTACTGTAAAGTGCAACATCTGTCCTCCGCCGTCCAGCGACCCCCCCCCGACTCAGATCCTGTGAATCTGTTTCGCTCTGACAGCTTCAAACATGCTGCTCTCAGAGCTGCTGTACAACATACGTGACGCACAGTTCATACGACAGAGCGTCCGTCTGCAAAGCAACCTGTGACCCGACCTAACATCTTTCTGGACACAATCTGTTACATTTTTTCATCTTTATGGACACAAAGTTTCCCACATGAAAATTTTCCCATTCATTCATTCATTCATTCATTCGTCTATCTGAACACACTTTTCCCCACTTTTGTACTCATAAAAGTGAGTGCCTTTTGTCCTGTTTCCATATTCTGGACAGAATGGGGTTTTTTGTTTTTGTTTTCCTCAAACACAATAATGAACATTTCGAGGCTGCAGGGATTGTATGGATGCAGCCAGTCATGCCACTGCTCACGCCTGAGACTCATGTTTGGTATTAATATATTATTATTATTATTTTAGGTTCAGGTTTAGAAAAAGCTCGTGGTTTGGGTTAAATGCAGCAGTTGGCACTTCGTGTTTTCCTGGTTGCCACGGTGACATCCCCTCACCTCGTATGATGCGTTTTCTGTACTACGTTAAATGATGCTAAAGTTTCAGACTCTGTTTCTGCCGTCGATGCTTCAGCTCCACATTACATCATAAAACTGATCAGAAGCAGATGTCGATTCGATCTGTGAGGCGAGGTCCCGCCAAGCGCATTAAACCGTCACGCGGTCTTCCTGTGAGTACACTCGTTTGTTTGTGAGGGACTTTCCCAGCATTCGTGGTTAGTGAAGTGTGGACGGTGTTTATCTGACAGCGAACACTGAAACGTTTAAACACCGTACAGAGACAGAGGTGTGCCAGAAGCATCTTACTGTTACAGAGAGCATGAACGGACAAGTGGTGGGATGTAACGTTACTCAAGTACACTTTTACTCTACTGTATTTCTGCTGCTTGCTGATTCCTCTCGATTATATTTTGGATGCAAATATTGCATCTTGTTCATTTTTTATAGCTCTATTTGCTTAAAATTCAAACATACTAATATAAGATTTATTACATGTAGCAGTATAAAAGTAATTGCAAAAAAGTAATCTTCAGCTGAGGATCTGGATGCAGATGTGCTTTTTTTCTTGTAGATGGACACAAACATGAGAGAGTCTGTTCAGGAATATGAAAGCAAAGGAAAATTTGTGCAGAAATACAGCTGTGATACTTGTAATTATGCATAATTATGCATCCTGCTGGGCAACGTTATCTGTAACTATACTAATATTCTATCCATTGTATAATAGTAGCTTTGCATCCAAAATACAACAGAGAAGATGCAGAACATGAAAGTACTTAAAGTACAAGTACAATAGCTCACCACCAGCTGTAACATTAGTGATATGCATGTTAATCAGTTATTATGATCCAGTTACATATGTACAGTCTGCATAATGAGGGTTTTTCCTGACAGCAGTGGTTTACAGGTTTGCCGGTTTGAGCTCTGTTGCATCAGTAAAGTAAAATTGAACATGCAGAGCTTCCTGCTGTGAAACAGGGAGCAGCTGAAAGCCGCTTATTAAGTATTTCTGATGGTAAAACTTCTGTCCTTTTAGGTGGAAGTGGGATTATTTTTCATTAGTAAACAGTTTAAATGTTTCACCACTTTGTAAAGGGGGAAAAAAGCCAAATGATTATTTTTGGATATTTTTATAGGATGTATTTAAATAATTAATGAAGCTCTTACACACTGAGGCCATGTTTAATGATCAGGCTACAAGGAGCTGAAACTTACAGGTAAATGTTTTCTCAGTCTTATCCTCCTCTCTGTTATTTTTATGGCGATATGCAGAGATTAAAAAGCTTTCAAATCTCTGAAGTCCGTGCACGGGTTCACGTCTGATCCAGCCTGATTAAACCCTCCTGAACGGAGAGGCTGAGGGCGAGCAGCCAGCTGCACCGCTGATCGTCCCTCAGTGGGAAAGTGTCGACCTGGCAGCCGGCGGGCGAGGCGGGTCGGGTCGGCCCGCAGAGAAGAACCGAGGCCGGCCAAAGGAGAGCACACCAAGGACAAAACCGGCTCTCCTGGACCAGACCTGAGCCAACCTGGGCCGAGCAAAGACCAAAAGTCACAGAGACTGAAACAAAAACAAAACCGAGAGGCAAAAACAAGAGCAGGAAAATCCAACAGGCCGAGCAGGTTTTAATGAGGGCCAGAAAAACAAAAATGGATTTACAGTCAACAGTTTTTCGACTCTGGAGGCGACGCTCTCCTTCTGAGTTTCCAGTTAGTCGTGATGTTACTAACTATTAGAGAAAGACGGCTCACAGCTGATCCTGATGGTGCTCTCTGCAGGTTAATTAGGACGTAATTTGAGGAAAGGTGATTACATTTGGAGGACTCTTTACAGGCAGCTGTCAGCTTCAAGGTTTTCCTACTTAATAACTAAAACTCAGGATTTCATGGTAGTCCCACAGAGGTATGAATGGAAATGTGAAGATATCAGATACAGATATTCACTTAAAGTACTGCAGGATACTCACAGTCTGCACGGGATGATCGCTACATAGATTAATAAATGTAGACACGCCACCGCTTAAGTGTCATTAAGCTGTTTGAGTACAAACAGAATGTGTTTTTATTGTGGTCATGATCTCTCTGTACGTAACACTTGTTCGTCTCACCTTTGAAACCTAAAGCTGAGGTTAAAGGTGACGTAAAATCCTTTTGAAGGAGTCTGGTGGCTTTTAAAAGAGCTGCTGTTCATGCAGAGCTGTCTGACAGTCCGAAGGAGTTAAAATACTCTGAACACAGTTAATGTGATAAATGCGGTGCTTAAAACCTGTTCCAGACTTGCAGCTCCTGTTTGGAACGGTTTCTCCCAGTTTGGGCCCAGTCTGGCCAGTTTATAGGTTAGTTAGCCATGGCACTGTTACGTGTTGTTGGTCACGAACTACCGGCGGTATGAAAGAAGGGCAGAGCTTCCACGTCTGAAAAGAGAAGCCAAGGATGAAGTGCCTTAAACCTGCGAGGCGATAGCTGTGGTTGCAAAAAGACACCAGGTCCTGTAGAAGTGTCTTTTGTCCCCAACTGGTCTCTCAGATGGCTGCCCTCCCTGAACCTTTTTCTGCTGGAGGTTTCCTCCTGTTTAATGGGAGCTCTTCCTTCCCACTGTCGCCAAGTGGCTGCTCATCGAGGGCCATCTGATCGTTGTGGTTTCTCTGTATTATTGAAGGGTTCTTACCTTACAATATAAAGTTCCTTGAGGTGACTGTTGTTGTGATATGACGCTATATAAATAAAACTGAGTTGAACTGAACCTTTAGATGAGTTAATACCAGCAATCAAGTCTCAATAATGTGGCCCATGAAAAAGACTAAATATTTGTGTTTATTCTGCTGCCAGTCTAAAGAAATTTTTGTTAGAAAAGTCCCAGAATGCGGTAAAGATCGGCTTCCTTTACACCTGTTTCTGTTTAAAGTAAAAAATGTGTTGTAAAAACAGAAAGTGAGTACTCGGGTTCCAAACCTTCACAGTGGACTGATTTAAAACAATCTCAGAGTCTCTGCTGCTGCTGCTTCTGACAGTTTGTATAAAGGTGAAGAGGTCAGGAGCCAGAGGGGCGGTGCAACATCTGTCCACAGCTGGAAGGAACAAGGTTTCCCAAGAGAAACTCCCATCATCCACTTCCTATTTCTCCTCCACCCACTTCAGCCCCCCATCCTTTAAATAGAGAACATGTGTCGCTCGATCGGCCGGAAGCTGCTCATCACGGATCATAAAGTTGGTGGAAGCTGCAATCCTCTGAGGATCAATTACACATCATCAGATGAGTTAAACGCTGCAGGTTCCCGCTCACGTATCTGCACATCAGGCCGGGTTTACAGCAGCAGCAGCAGCAATGTAACCGACTCTGAGAAGAGTAACGCCGTACCACACAATAAACGCTTTATTTTATTTTCACTGCAGCACCTAACAACACGCTACATGTGCAGCATTAAACTCCAATAAGACTTCTTGGACGGTCTCTTAGCACCATGAAGCCCACAGCAGGCATGTTATTGGTCAGATGATGTCATTAAAAATGCTCCAAACACAGTCCAGAGGACCAGTTCAAGGACTCTAATTAACAGCTACATGTCAATCAAAGAGGCCACGCCCCTAATAATGTAATTTTAAGGCTGTACAGTTTTATTAATGGGATAAATTATCTATAGAGACCAAAACTGTTTTTATATTAGGATATAAACATGTTTAATTCTGGTGTAAAATTTGACTTTTTAACATGGGACTCTAAGGGGACTGACTCACTGCTGGAGCCTCTAGTGGACGTTAGAGGAACTGCAACTCTGCATTGATTGCTGGTTGTCATGAACTTCAAAAAAAAAGTTCAGATAATTTTGATCCTCCTGGTCATGCACACCTTAACTTCCCACGTTGCACAAGTCCTCCGCTTTGTCTTCTGTTTCTGCCTGTGGATCGTTTCATGAGGTCAGACTGCAGTCCTGGCTGCTTTCCTTCATTTCTTCCCTCATCTTTCAACCGATGAGTCATTCATAAAAAATATAAGGAAAGCTAGAGTTAAAGCTCAGCTGTGACCTGTAAATCTGTGAGTGTGTTTTAAACATATATACGCGCGTGTGTGTGTGTCCACGTGTCAACCTAATAAACGGCGTCTCTGAGGAGGAGGCGGAGCCGTGATCTCAGTTCATTAAGCGACTCGGCCCTCGAACGTGTCGCGGCGCTCGCTCACACTCAGCTGCTTTTTAATTAATCTTTAGTTTTCCCCGCTCGGATGCTGAGTCGTGTTAACACCTCGCAAAACGCCGCCAAAGCTTCGGGGGGTGGTGGAGCTGAATTTCAGATGTGAAAAGCGTCTCGATAAAGATTTGATTTGATGAGAGTTTCGCGGCTGTCGTGGAGCTTTTCCACTGTTTTTGAAGCGTTCAGGGTCCCAGCCTCAGGTGTGTTCTGACAGCAGTTAAAGAGGGAAGTGTTGCTTTCTTCACCTGTGGGGCTGCAGGTTTTAGTATTCCCTCTAATGTCTCAGCCGCCCTTCAAACAGAAACTGTAATTCTGTGTAAATGATGTTCAATTTCTCCCCAAAGCCAGGCTGCAGTCTGGCTTTCATCTCCTCCAACAGGAGGATAGAGCTGAGCTGGGACTCTGCCAGGCGGAGGACCGGGCAGCTCCTCCGACGTTAAACAACTCCACTGTCAAAAAAACAAAAAAACTGCCTACAAATTTAATGACACTTATTATCTCAAAGGCTACAAATCTGCTTTGTAGTTTCCCCCTCCAGTACACCTCCCCCTTCCTCCTCCTCCTCCTCCTCCTCGTCAGACATGTTGAAATCTTTTCAGGTGAGAAGCTTTGAGTTGTTTCACAGTTCATCTCGCCTGGCTGTCTACGGAGACTCATTTGTGCCAAAAATAGAGGGGAAGGAACGTGTTTTACTTCACAGTGTTACAGTTTGGGTCTCTATAGCTGATTTCCACATTCATAATAACTTAAATCTACTTAATTTATTTATAACTCACCTGTTTTAATTGTAGGATTTTGGAGTATTTTTAATGACATTATCTGACCAATGATGTGGCTGCTGTGGGCTTTCAGCAGTCAAAAAGTCTGAGCTCCAGTTTTGGTGAAATTCAATGTTATTGAGCTCTTATGAACCAACATGACAGCAGCTGAAATGCGAATACCGAGGCTTCAGACTGTCACAAAAGCACTTGTGTCCAACTTATATACACAGTCTGTGGTTTTAACCCAGTTAACCTGGTTTTTCAGTGACAGGACATCATTTGTGCTCCTTATAAATTGTTTTCCGGTTAGACTGATTCTCCTGCAAACGAAACATGAAACTCAGGTTTCCTGAAAGCTAAAACAAAAGACGCATAGCTGCAAAATTTCAAATAGTGCCCAGTTTGTCAGTGTGTATTTTCTGTGTGGATGGGACTGCGGTGGCGTGAAGGTGGCGGTGGTCGAGGTGCGTTTGGTTCACGCTGTGTAACACTCCTGCCCTCTGTTTGCGCTGACGGTGCAGTGTCATCAGTGACGGCTGGCAGCCAAAAGAGCCGTGAAAACAACAACCTGAAAAAAAAAAAAACCAACCCAAAAAACAACAAAATCGAGCCGCAACAGGAAGCCGCAGCGGCAACATTTCACTTCCTGCGCCGAATCAAAGCCGAGGCCGGCGCCGAGCAGGAAACAGAAAAGAGAGAAGCAAGCAGAGATTGACACGGGCCGTGCAGCACTTGACAAGCCTCCTCGTGGCGTTTGTTCAGCAAAATTAAACACTCAGGACTGTTTTCACCTGCTCAGGCAGGCAGCCGCGCATATGGCCCGCAAGTTAAAAATAAAGACAATGCGCATACATTAGCATACATAATGCAGCGCGACCCCCATTTAATATGCAAATTCCCTGAAATATTACTGAACACCTTCTGTTCCGAGAGAATACATTTGAATTTGCAATTAGAGTTATCCTGTATAATTAATGAAAAGCGTCAATTTTTGGCTGCCGCCTAATTTGATTAAACATGTTGATGAGGCGTTTAGAGGCACCGCTGGATCGCAGGAGAAAAGAGATCTGGGATCAGGTGATCAGGGGACAGAGAGCGTTGGGGCCAGGGATCTATGGAGAGGTGATGGGTGAGGTCACTGTGATGTCAGCAGTGTGTGTGCCTGTGTGTGTGTCAGCAGTACAAATGGCGAACAGTGTTCCTGGGATTTTTTTCACCTGGTCACCGTCTGTCAGGTCATTTTACAGGAAGCTGGAAGATGTTCAGGTTTATTCTGCAGGTCAGTCTCAGGTCACATGATCACATGGTTCCTACCTGCAGCTGAAGGGAAGCTCCTCCTCCTCATCTGCCTGATGAACATGAATGATGTTTGTGATAAAGTGAGTCTCGCTGATTGAGGCTTGCTTGTATTGCAGAGATCAGATTATTATGGCCTGTATCGCTGGGAGCTGCATGTGTCTCCATTTTCAGCAATAGCAAAGTAAAACTTTATTTACAGAGTAATGTGTGTGTTTGCTCACACACCTGTAGCTCACAGGTTCGTCCTTTTTATTCAAGCTGCCTTGGGTTAAGAATTTCTGAGATGCTTTTATTTTGAAGGGTAAAGGTCCATGCTACAAGCCTGTCTGAACAGTCAGCTGAAGCAGTGATGTTAGAAAATTAGTTACAGACTCTCCTGTTCTCACCTGAAGATCCTCTGATATCGGACAAGATCACGTGAGATCACCGTTAGTGATGATGTCATAACCGGGGGTTATGTGATGATTTTGAGTTTTATTTTGGTGTCCTGCTGCGCTTTGATCCTGGTTTCCTGTTTTCTCTTGTTCCTTTCTTTAGTGTTTACCTCCTGTTTGTTGGATTACTATCGCCTGTGTCTGATCAGTGTGGATATTCAGTCCTGCCTGCCTCTCAGCCTTCATCGAAACATCTGTTCGTGTTCCTGGATTCATTTTTCCATTTTTTGATTTCTGTTTTCACCTTTGAAAATTTTTATTCTGTACTTTACATTCAGCCAATCACAAGCCCCCAGTTTGACCAGCTGACGCAAAGTTAAACCAATGCGAGCTAATGATATTTCTGATTGCCATATTAAGGTGAACAGGTAACTGGTACCTGTTTGCTCAGCTGTTTTCCATCGTTTTCCTGGCTCCTGGTAGAAATACTATCAGAAAACAGAAAAATAGAAGCCGTGAAACATGAAATAAAAGACGAAAGAAGATGAAACTTTTGTTTAAGAAGAGTTGTGAAACACTTCACTGACTGACAGTGACCGACCGTCATGCATGCGCTCATCCTTTAATTACCGGAGTTTTCTCTGTAATGCTGTGGAGTCTGTGCCTTGCAGTATAAAGCGCCCTGAGGCCGCTGCTGATATATAAATCAAGCTGAATTGAAATGCAGCTCTGCGCTGCTCTCGCTTTCTCGCAGCAGAGCAGGAAACGTCTACCTGCTCCTCCACACCTGAAGTTTGACGGTTAAAAGCAAAGGTGGCGAACAGAGGGAGAGAATTTAGAAAAGAGCTTTATGCTCCTCAGGGGGTCACTCTAAATCATAACCTAAATATGCACACACACACACATTTAGCCTGCTTGTGCTGTTTATAAAAGGAGTTGAGAGGTGATGCTCAGCTGTATAAGAGATGCTAAAAGACTGAAGAGCTGGAACATTAATTCATCCTCTTCATCTCTAGAGGAACATAAAGCTGGGGTCATGACCTCAGGATGTCTGACCTATGACCTGTGCTGTTTTTCATGTTTTGGAGGTACGATATTTCATACCTTTGACTTCCTGTTGAAGTTTTTCATCCTACAGGCTCTGTGGTCATAGAATATTGTTTCCATAATGGGTGGGGTTGTTGGCTCCTCACTCAAACCCAGGGTGGAGGACCAGGTGTTGGCTTTTGTGACCTGCCCGGTGTCGTTAGAAAGACCAGGGGCTGAAGTAATAGGAACGAAGGTGGAGGGTCGTAACACTGCACACCGCTACACCTCCAGGACCAGGATGAGGTGTTTCTAACAGTCTGTTTTTAATAATCAGATTTTATCTCCTGTAGCTGAACTTTACAGCATAACCTTTGAGGCGGCTCGAAGCAGACATACTGGACCTTAGCCATTTAGATTCTCTTTTAAGTAAAGAATAAATAAACAGCATGAAGCTGAAAGAAGAAGTGTAATTGTTACTAGATCATGGACACAGACGAGTCCAATATTTAGCTTTTTCTCCCCAAATTAGAAATATATCATAATTAAAATGTAACCATTAGCAGTGTGTTGACCTGGTGTGTGGATGAACATTAGATGTTTTACTGTGCAAAGTAGCTCAATCACACCAACACTTCAGCACTGATATCCAGACTTCCTGTATCTCCATTTTTCCCGGGAAAAGGGGCTGATTTCTTGGGTGAAACCCTGGGATCTGGTGTCCTGTTGCTGGTGATGAGATGTGTTTCTGTGTGGCTTTAACAGAGCGGAGGACGTGCAGGAATGTTTCACTCTCTGTGCTGTCGCGATGCCGTTAACTGGGAACGTTCCCCTCAGTAATCCACTTACAGCAGGCAGCAAATATGAAGCGGTGGACGTGGACGAGGTGTCGCTCTCTCTGCCGCTCAGGGAAAGTGGAAACAGGACACTTTGAGTGTGATATAAATTCAGTTCGCCTGACGTGCTGTTGTGGCTTGAATGAGGTCAGATTTAAGCAGCGGAGCTTGTGGCTTTGTTCAGGCAGGAGATGCTGCAGATAGGATGGAGGCGCCCGGCGATTACAACAAGCTTCAGTCAGGAGAAGAAACAGACTTCACGCTGTGCTTTGAACCGCAGATATTTATAGACAAAGATGTTGCTACTCTTCTTTGGAATGATGTCAGTGCAGCTGCCATATTGCTCAGAGGAGGCCTCACCTGCTAATTTACGCATGTTTTCAAACAACAACAGTTTATCTTCTGTGATGCAGAATTAAAATGTTTCTGATAAGCAGAAGGAAAAGCTTTCCTCTGTGGGTTAAAAACACCTTTGAAACACACACTTCAGTCCCCTCCACGCCGCCTCAGATATTCCAGCCTCCATCGGCCGAGTCCGGCCCAAGGTCAGGCCAGATGGTGTGTCTGGCTTCACCTTGCTGCTGACCGCTGGTCCCAGCGCAGCAGAGTGGAGCCGCCGCCAAACAGATGGAGAATAGCGGCGAGCTTAAAAACCCTGAAATCTGCAGAGGAGATTCAGCAGGAAAGAAGAAAAAACATGTTTTCTCGGAGCTGTTTGTGCCAATTAGGTGTAATTTTTCTTTACTCGTTACTTTGGATGTGAGTGTGTGTTTAATTTGTCCAATGTGGTTTCAGTGCCGATGCCGACTTCAAAGCCGAATAAATTACATTTACTTTGTAATGCTTGCATCATTATTCTTCCACTTCATCAGCAACCAATCAGCCTGTGCATGTGTGTGCATGTGTGTGTGTGGACTCCCCTATATTTATACTGATATTATTATTACCACCAGTTACAGTTTGCAGCCATCGAGAGCCCCCATGGCTCCAGGTTTACTGCACGTCTTTGCTGCCCACATAATTTCATTAACAGGAAAGAGGTTATTTCCACACTTTCTTGTGTTCTGAGTGATTTATGTTCATCTTACTCCAACATAGACGACCCAACGACTCCAAACTGGTGACTTTTACCATCATGACAGTGAATAAAATGAGCCTATGTTATCATATACTGATATTGGGTTTCGCTCTAAAGATCTGAAGTTTATTAATAATATAGAAAACTGAAAAAAAACTCTAATCATGTCACTGCCAACTAATTTTCTTAAGGTTGATTAAATATATCAGCACACATGAAAGCCCGGGTGGGTTTTTGGTGCCTGTGGAAATAATAAAGCTAACTTTTAGAGTTGGGGGTTAACTGGAGTCCAATTAAATAGGTTATGATCACCCCTAGTAATATATTTAAAAGGAAGTTAAATATTAATCAAGAAGTTAAAAAACATGGTAAACCTTAACCTTAAATTTAAAAAACCTAAAATGATTTAAGCGATCAAAGCTGTCCAAAGAAAAGTAACAAATGTGTTTTTAGACTTTTGTTTCAGTACTTTCACAGACTAAATGAGTAAAGTTAAAAGTACTTCATTATGGTAACAAGTGCAGGTGCAAATACTTTATACTGTTAGATGGACATTACCTTTAGGAAGGTTGTGAAGCTCTGTTTAAGAGATTAAATATAAGGTACATTTATTCAATTCAATTTAATTCATTTCATTAATAAATGATGAGGAGATTTAAAAAACAAAAAAATGTGTCACTTTATAAATAAGTGTTGCATTTTTATTTTTGCAAATGTTTCATCTAAAAATATTTAAAAACATAGTTTTATAATGAGAAACATAAATATTGATTGAACTAAATGTGGCAAAATTCTAAAATTTTGATGTTTTATTTTGATTTCACTCTTTCTGATGAGTGATTTTTTTTTATTGGATTTTAATAAACATGCAGAAATGCTGTTTACATTTTCAGGTCATGTAGATAAATACAAATGTGAAGTGTTTTACAAACAATACATTTAACAAATATTGGAACTGAACGGCCTCCATACGGGCTGCCTGTGACGGAGGAAATTAGAGGAGAATCTGATGGATGCTCAGCTGGGATGAAGTGAAAATGATTTGTACTAAATTGGCTGAAAAATATAAACCTTTGAGAAGACATGGCTGGAACTCAGATTTAAAATAAATAAATAAATACACACAGTTTGTACTCAGTGTTAGTAATTAGTGAGTGTTTTAGATTCCTGGACCTGCTCAGGTGACACATAACAACATTTTATTTCCCTTCACTCTCTGAGTCGAGGCAGCAGCTGGAAAGGTTAAAGTGGCATGAAGAGATATTGAAATGAAATGGTTGGAAGGCAAGCCTCGGGCGTTTATTCAAATGACCACATTTTTTCTTTCCTTTCCTTTAATTTTGGCTCAATAAAGCTGGACATTCAGCCATCAGCAGTCAGACACTTAATTAAATACCTCAGCAGTTGTACGAGCTGCGAAGCCTGTTTGGAATAGTAATGGATATAAAGAGAAACATTTGTCAAGCTGATAAGTGAGAGATAAATCTGCTACCGCCTGATCACATAAATAACCCGAAAAGTCTGACTTTAGGCAGACTGGATCAGACTGATGGACAACTGGGATCAGGAGGCGTACTGGGATAACTGGTGCTACATGTAGACTGCTATGATTTTCTTGTTCCCACTGTAATGAACCTCTATTTGTGAATGGCGGTCATGATAACTGTAGGAAAGCTCTAACACTGAACATCTGTATCAGCTGGGTAATGAAATGATGTTTATCAATATCAGTGTGTGATCTTGATGTGTTGCTAGCACTAACTAAGTGATTAAAGAAAGTGTGATGAAGAGTTCAGACTTTAAGACAGTGTTTATAAATTTGATTTATTTGATTACTGCAAGAAGAGAAGATTATAGTTAAAACTGTATATTAATGTAGTATAGTAGCGTTTATATTTGTGGAATGCATTCCATTTCAAATAGATGCTAACATGCTAACAAAGTAAATTCTCTCTTACTGTACAAATACGACAAAATACAAATAAACTAAAGTAAACGAAAAATTATATTATGTCTTGGTCATAAAATTAGTTTCCAATTAGCAAAAAAATTATTTAAAAAATTATTATTGTGTAATCATGCTAATTAAAATTAAAGTTGTTAAGAGTTACTATGTAACTAAGAGTTACTAAAATAATATGACGTTGGTCAGTAGCAAGTGCTAATATACCAGTTGTTGCTTTTACAAAGCAATGAGGTTAATAACAAATGCGACTATGTCATTGTGCTAACAATGCTAATGTGATGCTAACAACGTTTATAATGTAATTTTTGAATATTTGAATGTAATTTAAAAATAACTCATATTTGGTAATCCAGCTAACTTTGATCTTAAAGTACATTATGAACACTTTTTGGTTGATGATTTAAGATTAAAGATTCTTTATTGTCATTATGTATTCACAATTCTGTGTTCTAGCTCTCTCAATATTTATAACAAACAACAAACACAAGAGTAAATATACACAATTGGGAGAGTTGCACAACAATAGGATGTTTTGCACATCCTATTGTTGTGCAATTGCAAAATGCAATTTAATGGTAGTAAATTAACTTTAATTATAGTGACTTACTTCAGCATGTAGTTAGCTGTTGGGATTTTAATTTGGGATTTTAAAATATTTCGTTCACGTTCCGGTCTACTGGTATCCATTTTAAGCTATTAATCCCAAACCAAATAAAAATATTAATATTAACTACAAACTAACAAACAACAGAGACTGGAGCTAAAACAGCTTATTTACAACAGAGGATGAACACAGGGGCTGCACAAAAGACCAGCATAGGATTATGAATAATTATTTTTCAACTGTGAATTATGCAAAAGTGTTTTAGTGGAGTCCAAGAATAAAAATATAATTGTGGAAATGAGCAGGACAGTCCAGGTCAAATACACGAGCGTTAACACTGGAATAGAACTGTAACAGTGAGCTGCAGATGATGGTTAAAGGTTGTTTTTTTAGTAAAATAAATGTCGACCTTCTACTGTACTTCTGTTTTGCTGTTACATGTAGTTAAAGGTTAGTTCCCCTCGGTGCGATGTTTTCTCAGAGCACTTCAGCCTCATTTATTTAAAAGAAAAAAAATATTCCTCCCCAGTTTTATGATTCATTTAACACTAGTTGCTCACGCCTGCCTGCGCAGTAAATTCTTAATATGTACAACATGATTTAATTATTGCTTCACATTTAAGATACAGACAGACACACACACACTCTAGTGATTTTAATTAATGTTTTACGTTCGTAAAATATGTTTTCTTTAGCATTCACTACATCACCATATGCAGTGATACAACCTGTTAAAGGATAGAAAAGGGATTTATATGAAGCATCATTAAGTACAAATCCTGTCCAGGAATCTTATTTTTGACCTTTACTGAATATGTAATTATCATTTATTTTGTTCATACTTCCTTCTTTTTCTTATAAAATATTATTTATTATTATGGTGGAAAAGCCAGAGCACTGACAGTGACAGTGTACAACATTTTGATTGTAATTGGAATTAAATGAGAAAGAACAAGGACTATAGCCATAAAGAAACAAACAACTTTACATTTTTAAAGATTGAACTCTTTGTAAAAGCAGCACTGGAGCATTTTCTGCACAACGCAAACAAAATCCTAAATATAGACTCCTGAGTAGACGAGTGTAAACGCCAGCATCTTAAAGGCTCTCGGGAAAACAGGTTTTATTTAGCGATTCCTAACAATCAGTTTTATGAAGTAAAATGTATATATTTGTATATAATTGTATCCAAAATACTTCATTTTGAGAGTAAAGTTGACTGTCAGTCGACTCCCATAGTTGTAGTTCTTATTATCTCAGTGTGTTTGTGTGCTAAATAAGAAATAGGTTCATCGAGCCTATTAAATCAATCGCTGATCAGATCTTATTTAAAAATGTGTTGTTTTATACTTTGTTGAGGTTAATTCGAGCATCTCTTTGTAGATTTGTTTATTTGTGGTATTTTTATTTAGCTTGTGTTTTTGTGGCTGTTTGGCATCTCTGAAGTTGTACTTGTTGTTGTTGACCTGTGTATTATATACAGTTGTTTTTATCTTTGTGGTGTTTTATTGTTTGGTTCCTGTTTGTCTCATTAGCTCTTAGACGTATCTTTTTTCTTTGTGACTTTCACTGCTCTCTGTGACGGAGAAGCAGTTTTTATGAAGCTTTGCAGTGGTTTTGCAGCTGCCTGTAGTCATTCTCTAAGTGTAGTTGTGTCTCACATCTCTTTACTGTGTTTCCACAAGCAGTGTGAATTCAGTGAATATATTCATGCAGCCTGTGCCTAATAAATGTTTCACAATAAAAGCTCTGTTAAGGGAGCTCTTAATGTGAAACAGGATAAAGGAAGTGTTGAGTACCAAATGTACTGATTTCAACCAGCCAATCAAGGTGATGCTTTATACTAAAATGTGTTGAGGAAATATGGTCTGCATCTGTAAAGTTTGCGGTCTCTTTACAGTAAAACAACTGCATTTCTGCAGTTGTTTTAAAATCTTGTTGCCTCGATCTCTATTTTTATTTGGTTTGATAATCATTTTATTCATTTGATTTCAAGCCAAGCCTCCTCTGGACCTATGCCCTTTGCCCTCTTCAGCCATCCTTCCACTGCTGCTGCTCAACCTTGAGGCCATTACTTTGCTTGTTTGCAGCTCTGAGTAATGAGAACAAACTGAAGGCATCAGTTTGGGATTCTCAGGTCAGAGACGAGTCCACAGGTCGTGAACTCATTGAGCTTTTATGTCTGGAAACAGAGTTTGTTTTCCCTGAAGGTCGGCCTCACTTCAGCGATTTACATCCCGTCTTCTTGATGTTTTCATAATGTGATCTTTGGTATTTGGAGGTTTGACTTCACCTTTGGAGGCTTTAACACAAATGCTGCTGCTGAGTTCAGCTGCCGAGATACCTTTTAGCCACAAACCTTTTTGGCTGTGATGAAATTTTTGTCAAACCTCTGCAAAATGTCAAACTTTTCAGGAAAGAAATTAGTCCTTTTTTTCTGTTTTTACTTTTACCTTGAGGCAGTTTGGAGTTTATCTGCTGGGTTTTAGGAGGATTTCATCAGATGAGAAGTTGAAGGATCCTCTCGGCCCTGAGAGAATTAAAAAAATCTTTCAGTCCAACTTGAAAAACGTGCAACACTGCTGCTATGAGGATTTCACATGATAGTAGCAATACCAGGGATTCTGCTGGATTTAAACAGATACTTTATAATTTAGAACACCTAAAAACAAAATATAACATAAAATAAATAACAGCACATGAAGTCCAAATACATGCTTTTCATTTAAAATTAAAGCTCATCGTTGTAGTTCAGAGTAAATAAATATACAAGCTAGAATTGAGGCCCAGAATTGATTAGAGTCCCAGAGCATTGAATGTGAAGATTTCAGCTGCTGACCTTTTTATTAAACCATTTTAACCACTGTGGCCTCCTGGAATTTGTTTTCAGACCAAATTCTGCTGAAAGTTTTTCAAAAGCTACACACAAAAGGAATAAAGAGCTCAAAGTCTGACCTTTTCAAGTGACTTATATAACTGTTTTCTTTTGTTTTGTCCAGCTTAGCAAATTCAAGCGTCAAGTCAGCTATACAAAATCAGCACTGAGTGGAGCAGGCCTATTGATTTTAGAAAACAATTTATTATTACTATTTATTTATTTACTTATTTTTCAGTGTTTAAACAGTAATTCAGGTATTGTTGTTTGCAGTTATTTTTATGTATTTGGGGGAGGAAAACCTCTTAATAATTTGCTAACTAATGCTAACAAGGCATATGAAGTCTCCAACATGGGTAAATTAAAGTTGAGGTAAGTTAAATTACCAGAAAATGCTAATATGCCTACGACAATGCAATACTACCTTGGCCCAAAAAAGCTTGAAAAATGCTACACCTGCTAATAATCGAACCTACTTTTGCTTCCTGAGTATGGCAATTTCGAGATGAACAGAATCAACTTTTCAGGATTTACTTACCTGGATGATTGAGCATGCATCAAGACATGTTAAAGCTAAGTTTTGGCTAAACGTTTACCTTTTCAACAAATGCTAACTTTTGCTAATAAAAAAGTGCCTAACAGATTGCTTTTTGAGATGGCAAAATGTAAAGGGCTGAAACGTGTTTTATATTTCTTCATATATAAAATGCATATTTAAAAGTTAAAAATCAAAAAGTTAAAAGGGCTAAAACTCTGGCTAATTCAGCTAAAAGTACAAAGAGACATTTCGTAAAAAACAATGTAAAAGTAAGAAGAAAATAACTGGCAACACATTCTCCAGTGCTTAGGAAAGAGTTTAACAACAAAACAAAATTGGAGTAAATTTGCTGATAAACGATAAATCTTGAAACCTGAGATAAATAGCATTGCTAACGTAGCATAAGAGCATAAGCTACACTAGTGATTACATTGTTTTTCAATGGAAAGTCTTTTCTTAAGCTTGGAAACTGTAATATATTGTAATCTGAGTTACTTTAGTGGGGGTCATTTTAGCAGAAGTAAAATAATGTATAACTCTATTTTGCCCCTGGAAATCCCTGCAAGACCCTTGAAGGTTGCCTGGAGTTTGATGGATTTCAGTTTGAGAGCCAACAATTATATTTTCATATCTAAAAAGACAGAATGCGGCTCTCTGTTTAAATCTACAGAGTATTTCTTTTTTTTTAATTTAGCAGAGCAGACCCCTCACTGTAACCTCCGTGAGAAAGCCAACAGCTTCTAGGCTTCCAGGTTCTGTCCAGTTTCTTCCAGGTGGTTCCCACACTGTTTCCAGGCCTGTTCTGGCATATTTCTCACTGTTTGCATCGTCTGTGGATGTTTATCTGGTGGCAGCTGTTCTCTCAACGTGCACTCTGCCTAGCAATATGGTACAAACCCGTACACATGCAATGTACTGCTCGTCATGTACTGCCGTAAACTACAACTCCCAGGATTCCCAGAGGGAATCTGGGTGATGGGGGACACTGGGTTGGCCATATCGCAGTGTGGATACATGGAGGAGCAGAGGCAGGTTGATTAGATTGGATTTGTAGGTGTGCTGGGGTGGACAAATCAATGGAAACATGCAGATGATGATTGATGTTTGGACATCCTCTGCATTTCAGTCAGCTTTAACTTTATTTAATTGTACTTAGAAAATTTTGCTTTTTGGTTTCTGATTATCTCTCCATCTAGTTTTGACCCAGTCATAAAAATTACAAGTTTTTAAACAAAAGATCTTTTGTTTAAATGCTTACTTCATTGTTGTTTTTAACAACATCTAAAAGGTTTATTTGCATGTTTTTATGATTTGAAAAATAGACGATTCGTTCACATTAAAATTAGACGGTGATTAGATTTTTGCGTGTTTAGCTGCGGGTGAGGGTTTGCAATGTAGGGAAAAATGTAAGATCCACTCATATTTTAGTGTCTCACAGGGAAAACTCACGGATCAGATGAGTCTAGCTTTAACCTTAGTGTTACAGTTTTTGCTTTAAAATGTTGAGTGTGTGTTTTATGCCAAGTTTGTGTGTCTGGGTGTGAGTTAAAAAGGCTTACATGTGTGTGTGTGAGATTTCATGCTTATGAGGACGTGGTTGTTTTTCCTCTGAATTTCTCACTTTTCCAGCTCATATTTATGTCCTGATGTCACACACAAACACACACACACACACACACACACACTGGCTGCAGTGTTGCGTCACACAGATGATTTTTCAATTGCAGAGACAAATATGCTGATCGTCATGACAACGCTGCCAAAATACAGCTGGGGAGTAACCTGAGTTCAGTGTGGGGGAGTGAGTATGTGCTGGTGTTCCTGTCGTTGTGTGGACATGATCATTGGGTCACTATGTGAGGACTCTCGCTTTCTTATGGGGACAAAGACCGAATCCCCACAAGGTCAATAAATCAGTGGGTGAAGAACTGGTTCAAGATTGGAGTACACTTAGTTTGATGCTAGGATAATATTACCATAAGGTTAATTTAATCTTACAGGTTATAATATAAGGTGTGAATAAGGTTAATTTCTGGTTAGTGTAATGGTAATACACTATATGTATATATAAAATAGCATAATTTATATTTAAAAGCAGTTGGTTTTCCAGTCAGGAACTTTCAGGAAACTGAAGGTGTTAAAGAGAGTTCAGTTTCCTTGAAGTGGGGTTATATAAGGTCCTGAACCATAGCTGCTGTGTTTCCTGCAGCAGGAATTATTAGGCTCAACCCCCTAAGACGATTTTATACAACTAAAGGAATCAGTATGAGTTCAAGTGGGTGATAGTCTTTGGACTTCACAAGACTCCATTCATAAAAAGTGGAATTTGTCCTCATAAAAACAGGGCTGTTTTTAGTCTACTGGTGCAGCGACTGGTTAGGTAGTTCTGTAGTTTTACTCTGTTTATTTTTGGTGTTGTTGGATTGGTGTATTTGGATTCACACTTTGACTTATTCACTGTTAGACCAGCATCGCATCTTTGTGGATGCTGCAAGAAAACTTTGAGTGCAGCTGGAGAGTGCTGCTTCTGCAAACACACCAGATAATAATTTTAACATTAGGTTTAATTAGAAGTTAGTGTGGCTTGACATAGTGTTAGTGTAATCTTAGAATAAGGTTAAGATGATGGTGCATATCTGAAGTGAAGAAAACATGGCTGTGTGAAACAACTTATTCTTATATGACAAGATATGAGATGTTTTTGCAGAGTGTATGCTGCAAGGAAACACTGGTTTACTCTCTGTCTGTCTCTCTCAGGCAGTATGAAATAATTATGGGATGTTCTGTTTGTCTCTGTGCTCCAGGAACTCAGCAGGGTTTTTTTTTCCAGTACATACACAACATCTCTCCAAAACATTTGTACACACACACACACACACACACACACACACACACACACACACACACACACACACACACACACACACACACGTATTTAACCTCCAGCTAGCAGGAAACAACAGAACACGAACAGGAAGAATCTACAACACTTTCATGTTAAAACATCTCTGCTGTGTTCCCGTTGGCTCCAACATGACTCCCGTACAAACAAGACTCCTTATTCAGCCTCTTACATCCAGGCCTCTGAATATCCGTTCTGAGCTGTTTACTGTCACAAAAGTTTAAAAAAATAAATAAATTATAGCGTCTTCTATTATCGCCACAGGCCTCCACACTAGGGGGCGCTGTAGATACTTGCTTTGATCCAATCACATGTTCTTGTTTACTGATGGGCTGTTACATAGAGATGGTGCATTTTAAATATATATTTTTGTAGTTTTAGATTCAAACTACGGGATCATGATGGTTAAACAAACTCACAAAAGCGATCATTATTATCATAATCTGTATGTTAACATAGAGGAAATTAGAAAAACGAATAAATGAGTCTAACTGTCAGCACAATGTAATGTTGGTTATTATTTATTAGTGTAAGGTTAGATTTAATGGGACGGTAGGACGGCAGTGTGATGGTAAAATAGGGTTCTGGTGAGATTCATGTAACATTAGGATAAAGTTAGTTTAATCAGATTAAGGGCAGGATAATGTTATGGTAAGGGTTATTGCAGTGTTTGGCTTACGTTACTGTCAGCGTATTGCTGGAAAAATGTTTTGATATGAAATTAGGATGAGTAAAGTGAGACTAATGAAACAAGGTTATGAAGGAGTTAATATAATGTTACAATAAGGTTGGTTTAGCAAGCTTAATGGGATGACAAGTTTAATTTTAAGTTTATTGTAATATTTGTTTTCAACAATGTTAGAAAAAGGTTTGGCTTAAGTTGTTTCAAAGTTTGGATAAGGTTAGACTAAAGTTAGTCTGGTAAGCCTATAAGGTCAGTATCCTGTTAGGATAAGGTTTTGGTAAGGTTAGGATAACATTACTGCAGTATCATTAATCGGGCAAGGTTAGGATACTATTAAGGTAGGGTTAATATAATGTTTTAAATAAGTTAGCAAGATATTAGAATTGGTTTTTGGTTATTATAAAGTTAGTATAAGGTTGGGGGTAAGGATAGAATAATTTTACTCTAATGTTAGAGTATAACGTTTGTTTTAAGTTGCTATGAAGATAATGTGAGGAAAGGTCTTGGGTAAATGTGTTACAGCGTTTCATTTAGGCTAATGTTAGCATCATTTTAGAGTAAGCTTTGGGTAAAACTACTACATAGCGAGGATAAGGTTAGAGTAAGGTTATTATTACATTTTAGTTTACTGTTAGCATAACGTTTGGAAGATGTTAGGGTATTGTTACCTCAAAGTTTGGATAAGGTGAAAGTTTTTTGGCTAAAGTTCTTGCATTTCTTGGTTTAGCTAAACGTTAGCATCATTTCAGACTAGCGTTTTTGGTTAGAAAAAAGTTATAAAATCTCAAATAAAGTGAAATTCTGTTTTCTGGTGTTGTGTAAGATATTGTTGGGACAGTGTTAACTAAAGTGTGGACGTGTTTCATATTTAGATATCGTTACCGGTCTGTTGTAACAACCGTATCAGGGTCAGAGAAGTTTAGAGCAATTAGCGTCTGAAAAATCTTCCTCCCTGCAGATGAACTTCTTCATGTGTTTTTAGATTTTGGCTTTTGATCCTTGCAATGGAGTCATCATGTTTCCAGCCTTTTGGAGCGATGGATTTTGTGCCACTTTATTTTTAAATGAAGAAAAACTTCCCTCCGGTCACAGAGGGGGAGGAAGAGGCGGGGATGGGAGCATCGCTTTCTTTTTTTATTATTGTGATCGATTCAGATTGATTACGTTCACATATTTAACGTGACGCGCTCCTCTCTTACTGTTGCTTCATTTGGAGCCAAAAAAAAAAAAAAGAGGGGGCGGCCGGATGACGTTCCGCCGCCGCCACTGCCGCCTCCTCCCAGAATGCATAATGGCGGCACTCAATATTTCAGACGGAACAAATGAATTGCGCGAGGCTCTTTTAGCAGAATAAACTGCTTTTGCGCATCAAGACAAAGTCTGGGGACTAAGGGACCGAGGACCTAATGTGTTGTGACAATAGACAGTAGAGAGGCTGTGTGTGTGTGTGTGTGTGTGTGTGTGTGTGTGTGTGTGTGTGTGTGCG
Source organism: Aulonocara stuartgranti (assembly GCF_965226115.1). Taxonomy (NCBI): domain Eukaryota; kingdom Metazoa; phylum Chordata; class Actinopteri; order Cichliformes; family Cichlidae; genus Aulonocara; species Aulonocara stuartgranti. Next base: position 10,993,872 of record NC_138940.1, on the reverse strand, counting down.
CGTGTGAGTGAGACAGAGGCAGATCTGTTCCAGGGACTGTTTTAGTGCCTCATCAAATATTTAGTTTGATTGTACATGGTCCTGTAATTGCCATCTTGGCTTGTGAATTATTGATGGCGTGTAGCAGAGCCAAGGAGGGCCCTCATCCACACACACCCACACACTGCTCGCTCATGTGCTGTAATAAGGCCAGACAAAAGCAAAGACACACACACACACACTGAGGCTGGTGCTGAGGCCAGTGAATCATCATGTAATGGTAATGGGCATGAAGCTGCTCTTGTTTCATATCCTAATTAGCTGCAGAGGAGCATCATCTGAATTCCTCAGTAATTATTTGAAGAGGGCGTTTCAACAACACGGCAGAGTCAATATTAGACTTTACTCGACCTTCTAATGAGGCGGCCCTTCTTCTTCCTCTCCTTCTGATGTTTTTGTAGCTCAAGCTGCCTCCCAGCTTCTCCTTCTTATTTTCTCGCTTTTGTTTTTCAGCTGCAGATCCTCCACGGTTTGTTCGTTAGCTGCAAACAAATGAGATGTGACGGCGAGGCGGTTAGCGGGTTAACCAGGACGGATTGCTGTTAGCTCGCCGGCAGCCCCGGCTCGCCACGCTTGGCTTTGTGTTTCGTTTCAGTTTTGTCACCCGTAAGATGAGCTGGAGCTGGTGGCGAAGGCGGCGGCGTGCTGGCCCAGACTCGCCGGGCGGTCAGGTGGTAAACCTGCAGCGGCGGGTGGCGTGGTGGCTTCTCAGAGAGCATCAAACTGTGAGGGCGAGCGGCGGCGGTGGCTGCAGGATCAGCAGCACGGCAGCTTTTAAAAATACTCCTGCTGAAATATTGATTTTTTTTTCTGCTTCTTTTTCTTTCTTGCCTAACGTAATAAGTGAGACACTCCAGGGAGGGCTGTGTGTGTGTGTGTGTGTGTGTGTGTGTGTGTGTGTGTGTGTGTGTGAGAGAGAGAGAGAGAGAGAGAGAGAGCATCCTTGCTCAGCCCTCAGAGTGTGTGTGTGTTCATTTGAACTGTGTGTGTGTTCATCAGGGCCTTGTAATCTGAGCCTGACATAATTGCTTCCCATAGTGCACTGGGTGTGGTCGGGGTTGACATCATCTAGAGTAGCCGGCGAAAATGCTGAAGTCAGACCGACGCCCCCCCCCCGATGTGAGCTAATTTAGCTTTAAAGGCGCTCCACTGGAACAATTACACCAGCCGCGGTCACTTTCCTTCTTCCATTCAGAATTAAAGGCCTCAGCAGCGATTGACCACTCACAGGAAGGTTTCAGGACTTTCTGCAGCTACCACATAAACATCGAGGGCCTAGAGGTCAGAGGTCACCCAGGGATGACTGAAAATGACTAGAAATAACCAGAAACTAATGAATAAGTGACCAAAAACAGAATGTATATATATAAACCGAGATACAGAAGGTCATCAAACAACCGCGGAGAACCACAAAATGGCTTTAAAAAGAGAAAAATTACTACAAAGACGACAACGACGCACAAAACAACGGCGCTGAACTGTAAAATGGATTCAACGAGATGAAAACAAGAGCAATTAGAACCAAAGCAATGAAACAGAATTGAATAATAACCAGAAATCGAGATGGAGAAACACAAAACTACAAGAAATAATGCAGAGAGAGATAAAACGACTTCAAAATGACACAAAAAAGGACTTTACGGAAAGACACAAGGTCAATGAAAGCCTTCAAATAGACTTGAAATAACTGTAGAGAGAAACTAAATGAGGCAAAATCCCACAGGACACAAAACAACCACAAAGAGAGAAAACGGGATCAAAAAGAAAATTTAAAGGACACAAAATTACTTAAGACAAACAAAACGACCACAATGACACACACAGGCCGACTTTAAAGACGTAAATTGGCTTCAAAGAGACAAAAAAGGAGCCCAAAGGACACGACATGGTTTTAAAGACCACAAAGTGAGAAAAAAAAACTGCCCTTTTAACAGCTTTCTTCTGATTCGCTGCCCCTCTCAAACAGAAGGTTCAAGCAGCAGGTGGGAAGGACACAGAAACCTTTATATATATTTTGTTACCCGTCCACCTGAATCCACACTGATGTAACCTGACGTCCACTTTAAAGCCGCGTGTTTCCCGGGTGCTGCCGCTCCGTGTGACGGGAATAATGGGAACGGTCTGGTGGATGGTGTTTAATATTCCCACAGGGGAGAACCAGGTTTGTGATTTAGCTTTAGTTCCTAGGAGGGGAAATCTTTTTTGACTTTAATATCATGTTGAACACAACTGCTGCTGTGTATTCCCTCCACGCCGCCTGCCAGGCTGTGCTCTCCTGAAGGGCAGCGCTGATTTCAGAGCTGCATTACGCTCCGCTCTCCGTCCTGCTATAATTGATTGTCGGTCGGTGTAATGAGGTGACAGCTTACACCAGCAGACTCCGTCTCTCTCATTATCTTTACCTCCTTTTTAAGAGCCCGAGAAGAAGGAGTCGAAGAAGGAGTCGGGCGGGCTAATGACGGAGCTCCGCCTGCACGCTTCGCTTCATTATTTATTGTGTTTTAATACGTTTTCAGGGAGGAGAGCGGCGCTCCTTCACTGTCTCCTCGTCCTCTCACCTGCAGTGCTGTCGACCTAATCCTCAGACTTTCATCTGGTTTCAGTGGGAAAAAAAAAAGGAAGCGATCCAGGTGAAAACTGCTTCCTCCATGTCAGGTTATAATACTCGAGTACTGCGAATATCAGCCTGGTTAACTGCCAATCAGGAAGCAGGTAACAGCGGGCTGTTTTCCACTGTAGGAACTCGAGGTCAGTTTTATCATGTCTATGTGTGCTCCGACTGCAGGACCTGCCCTGTGGGGCTTCTTTAGGGCCGTTTAAGGGCAGCTCCCTCTCGACAGCTCGGGGAGGCTGCTGGTCAAACTGGGAGAGGACTGCAACTAGAAGCCTGTGATGTCCACATGCGAGGTGCTTTTGGTGTAACTTGGATACGACCTGCAGAAGCAGAGGCCACCAAGAGATCATGGCTCTGTTTCAGAGGCCGATACGCTGCAGCTGTGTCATAAGAGGTTCATTAGCCCTGTTTCTTTCCGTTTTACTTTCACTTGCCGGTCAGATTTACACATTAAATAGTATGCACAGCCACCCTTCCACACCGTACTGTTGGGCACTGATGATATAACCTGGTGGGTTAAACCACCGGTGGGCCACTGTACTTTTCAGAGCCACAGAGCTTTCAGCGCCTCCACCCCGGTGAGGGTCAATTAGCCACACCTGTCTGCAGAACCGCTCCCAGAATTCAAACACCTGGCTGGGATCGTGCCGGTCCACCTGTGGGGATCCGGTCAGGGTCTGGGAGGTTCCTCAGCAGCTTTTATGATGTGGGGCGGGTTGATTCACTGGTGGAGAACAGCGAGGGTGGTGGTTGGGGGTATCATCATCAGCAGAACGCTGACCTGTAACCAGATGCCCGAGCTGTCAGTGGTTTTAATGTTGTGGCCGTTCTACGTTTACGTTTGGACTCCTTCCTTTGTTCTGATTCTACACAAAAATAGTGGGTGCAGTATGTCGACATGTGCAGATATTTAAAAAAATGTGTGTGTGTGTGTGTGTGTGTGTGTGTGTGTGTGCTTTAAGTGCCAGTGTGGTTGAAATTAGATGTGCCTGCACTGGAATATTGTTGGTGTGTACACAGTATATACTGTATGATTGTGTGTATTCCATTGTGTATATTGGGTGAGTGTGTAGTGTGTGTGTGTGTGTGTGTGTGTGTGTGTGTGTGTGTGTGTGTGTGTGTGTGTGTGTGTGTGTGTGCCCCTGGTCTTGTCTCCAGCTGCGTTTTAATTCAATCCGTATCGATCCATATCAGCTCTCTGAAGGACTCAGTATCATCTGAATGGAGCTCCATATTATTCTGTTCACTGCCATAAAGGGCATTAGAGCCTCCAGAGCAGCAGATCAGCTTTCAGTCAATACACACACACACACACACACACACACACACACACACACACACACACACACACACACACACACAGCTCGCCGCCTCCCTCTGCCTCCTCGCTGTGTCTCTTTGAAAGGCTTAGTTCACCCCAAAATTTTGAGGATTACATTTGATTGTTTCCATGTAAAGTGTTTCTATTTCTGACTTTATTTATTATCTACACCTAAATGATATTTGCTGTTCAGACCTTGGATGGCATCTGAGGAATGTGATTGGCTGCAGGAGTGCAGCCACTTCCTGATGAAGATCAAGTACCCAAACACTGCTTTAGGACAGCGTGCAGGCAGCAAGCAGCCGTGTGAAATCCTTCTGCAACATGCGCACAACTGTGTTTACAACAAGAGGAAACGGGCCTTTGCTTTCTTACAGAAATATAATTTGTCTGTTAAATCTAGGGACACAAATAATTTATATGAGGAACATACGGATGTTATATATCTCTATGGTGAACAGATTTTAAATCCAATCTCGAAGCTTTGAAATATCTTTGAGAAACACCTCAATTTTAAAAGAATTTGAAGCACGTTTAAAGGAGCACACAGCCCATTTATTTATAAAAATCTGACTTGTTGCGCATAAATGTGTGGCATGTTTTTACAGGGTTTGTGAACACAGGTAGAAATGAATAAAAGGAGCGATGGTTAAAGAGTGTGTGCTTCAGTAATCAAAGTTTATGTTGGAATCTTATGTCATTACGAGCTGTTACGGTGCAGCTGCCGCGGCGCTCGTCTCCGCTCGGATTCTGGATCTTGTTCAGTTTCTATGTCTCTAATGGGGGCCGTTATAAAGTAAATAAAAAAGGACAAAGCTTTTGAAATAAACCGGATGAGGGGGAAGAAGTCCCCTCTGGGTGAAACGGCTGTTTTAAGTTGTAAAAACATGAAAGAGTTTAATGAAAAGGGGTCGAGTTTAAGAGTGTTTACGGTGTAAAAACATAATTATCGAGAATCAGGAGTTAAGGTGGAAGTCCTGCGAGTACAAACAGCCTCTAGCATACATCCACTGATAAAGTTATCAAATATGTCTTAGTTCCATCATTAACGAGCAGCTAAACAACGTTTTTGGTCCAAATTTGATTAGAAGTGTAAAAACGCCGTCAGACTGCACAGAACAGTGAAACAGGCTGAGCGCCCGCTGTGTGTTTTTAAAGATATTGTTACTGTCTTATTAAGGTGGAAATCGATGCCGACCTCGCACAGCCCCCACTCCCGCACCCCCACAGCTCCTCATGCACTCCCAGCATGCTTTGCTAAGGCAGCAGAATAAGGAGGAGGAGGTGAAAAAGATGGGGTGTGGGTATTCTGCCGAGGTTATCCCCTGGTTAATGTGACATGTCTGTCTGCGACCTTGCCGCTTGTTAACTGCCCGGATTATTATTGTGATAATGTGGCAATTAAAAAGGAAGCGCACCATGAGAACGGGGTGGAGGGGCTTATGGTCCGAGAGATGGATGTGCACAGATTACAAGGCAGTGGGAAATGCATTAAGGTGGCAATCCATTCTGACCCCCCCTCCCCCTCCCTTCACCGTCCTCCTCCAAAGCTGCTGGTTATTACCGCCCATCCTCATTGATATCCATTTCCAATCAATACTCCTCTGCTGCCGTAAAAATCGCCGTAAATCAACGCGCGGCGAGCGAGAGATCGGGCGCGCAGGAAGGAAAATCAAAAGGCGGGCCCTAATGAGACGCCATAAGTCTGCAGGAAGTGTCGACCGCCTTTATCAAGACTCTGCTGCAGAATTGTAATTTTATCTGCTGCTCAGATAAAGAGGCGATATGTGACCCGACACGAAGAAACAGCAACACATTCAGCCCTGAGACAGGCTCCGTCCTCTCAGCCTTTCACAGGAAGATGTAGCAAATCTGTGCGGTTGTTAAATAAATGTGTGTGATTTTAGCTTTAACAGTTTAACATTTTACGTAGCCATATAAGTTTATTTGGACTGACGCTGGTAAAACTCCTCCTGATGCAAATGAGCGTCCTGCAGAGTAACTGAGCCCGGCTTCCTCTGATTCTCAAACTGTGCCTGTGTTCTGGTTCTCGTCCATTTTGAGCAGCAGTTCAAATGAAACTAATCGTATTTCTCTTTTTTTTTCCTGTTTTGTCTACACATCTTTCAGATTCTTCCTGAAGTTCTTCCTCAAGTGCAATCAGAACTGTTTGAAAAATGCAGGAAACCCGAGAGACATGAGGAGGTTCCAGGTAAAAGTCCAGCAGGGAAGCAGTTATCTTTCATGAAAAATTAAAAATCCGAAATAACCCTGAGGGCTGTGTCCACAACAGGTGGTGGTGTCCACTACAGTCAACGTGGATGGTCACGTGCTGGCCGTGTCAGACAACATGTTCGTCCACAACAACTCCAAACATGGCCGCCGAGCCCGACGACTGGACCCCTCTGAAGGTAAGATGTGACTCAAACAGATCAAATTATTGAGCAGGGTGTTCATAAGCTTTTGTCAGAGGTTTGTAGGACTCGTAGGACTCATTCTGTCGGTCATGTCGATCAGAAGATGTGTAGAAGGTTCAGCTGCAGTTGTGTTTAGTCAGTAATAGACTGCAGCTGTTAAAAAAGTACAAAAAACTCTGAGGTTGGGATCGGTTTCTCCAGCAGACTGCAGGTTTCTGGCTCTTTGGAACAAGGTGAGAGGATAAGCAGCTCACAGGTTAATCTGGTCTTCCTGCTTACGTTTGGTTGTTGTTTATTAAGTGAAACGTCAGGCCTGTATGAAACTCTCTGCCGGCTCAGTGTCCTGCTGGACGTTGCGTTCCTCCGGGGCACGGCGAACAAACGCTCCGTTCTTCCACCTTCCAAGGCGACCAAATAAAATGCATCATCTGCGTATAAACTTCACACAGTGAAACTCGACTCTGAGAGCTGGAGCTCAGCGGCAACATATCCTCTGAAGTTGTAAACTTTAACGCCACTTTGCCCTGTCCCCACTCTAATAAAACCCGATGACATAAGGCTCTCGCTTGATTCGACCTACTTGGAGTGCCAGGAGGGAGGGGCTTAACCAAAGCTGTAGCAGGTTTTCTGGGCAGAATCAGTAAAAGATATTTCATTTGTGCTCACCGAGGAAGCCCACCAATCACATCCTGTTATATTCTGTCAGAGCATTTTGACACGAGTCAGTTGGAACAAATCAAAAACCTGTTTTTCTTTTAACGTCGTCCTGGTTAAAGTTTTAGGCCTTGGAGCAGCAGGTGGGTGGGGTTACCTGCAAGTCCTACAAGTCAACCTAAACAGGTTCACATTAACCTCCTGTTACTGTCTACAGCTCTTTAGGCACTTTGTCTTGTCCCATTTGGCAACTCGTCTGGGTAACAGAAAGCCTGAGGTTTTTTCAGAGCAGTGAGCCAGTGCGTTTCCTCTCATACATCAAACTACCTCACTTTGCTGTTTCCCTCGACTCTGTTAAAGATGTGAGGCTTTGCCAGGAGAGATGGTGTAACTCCTTCACTTGTTAAAACTCACTTTGAACGCCAAACTCGTGGGGCTCACCGTACGGGGCGCTGGAAGTGTCAGGTGACTGTCGGTGACAGAAAAGTCGACAAGCCGGCGTTCTTACGCCGCTCTTCCTCCTTAAACAGTAAAAAGTCCTCTGACACCTCCCAAACCACTCTGAAGTTTCCCTTGACTTGCGTTAAAGTTTGAGGTGTTTCCAGGAGAGATGGCGTTCCTTCACTTGTTTTAACCCACTTGGAAGCAGGCGGATCTTACAGGGCATCAAGAAAGCAGCATGAACTCCCAGCACTTTTAGCCAAACACCGCCCCTCCGAGGCACACACAGCAGAGTCCTGAAACAATTCAGCACCAGACATCCACCGTGTCCTCCCCTCAGATGCCTCCCTTTGCCGTTTCCTCTGACTTTGGAAAAGTCTGCGACTTTTCCAAAAGCCGGTGATGTAATTGTCTCGTTTGGTTTAACCTACTTGCAGCACCAGGTGGGTGGTGTTTATCACACTCGGGGCATTTCAGTCGAGATAAGGCTACTCGATCAAAGAAGAAGCATCTGCCCTTTTTCTGAGCGTGCCGTCCTGCAGGCCCGTCTCCAACCGCGTGGCACGTCCAGAGCTCTAAAACAAACGCTTCTTGACACTAATCTGTCAGCGCCTTCAGCAGGCTGGGATCCTTGTGTGCCTCACCTGTGAAAGTGCCTCGGGATATTTAGGAAAGTTTATCAAATCAGCAGTCAAACATTCATGAGCACAAGTGTTTGCACTGAGGATGCTGCGTGTACTGTACGGCGTCCTGCAGGGGCCAAAAGGGGATCGTTGTTTACCAGCCGGTCCTGTGTCTCAGCCCACGGAGGGAAGCTCGAGGCCTTTCATCTCATCCAGCCTGGGATGTTTTCAGAGACGATAAAAAGCCCCAACATCTGCTCCCGCCTTTGTCACCAGCTCTCAGCCTCCCGTCTCCTCGATAAAACTTTCCACCGCCGGCTCCTCGTCTTTGTGTTCTGTTCATTTGATTTGAACCCCCCGTTGTTCCCTTTCCAGCACAACCCCCCCCCCTTCACACCCGCTGGACTGTTTGTTTACTGCTGTGACAAAAGGGGGAAATTAATAAGGAGGTGACAATCGAGTCCTCGGAGCCGCAAACAGCCGCAGCCCTCTGCAGTGGCTTCAGGGGCTGGGGAGGCCGAGTCTTTTCATCTGGAAGAAGTTAGTGCTGCAGCCTTAGAAGGGCAACAAGCATCCTGAAGTGTGGTTCCCAAAGCAGCGTCTTTAAATATCAGTTCAGTCTTTCAGCTTCCTGCTTAGAAACTTGACACATCCAGAGATTTGCCTGGAGATGAAGCTGAACCATTTCCTTCTGATTTAGGGAGGCGCTGGTCTGTTTTAAGAAAGACACGTTTGCTTCCAACCTGGATTACTCAAATCCAGTGTAGTCCAGCCTGATAATCAGTATTTAAGTGATGGAAACCGAAAGCTTTGTCTCTGGAGTCCCTTCACTTTAGCTTCTTTAAAAACATCTTAAAATCAAATCAAATCTTTCAGCATTGGGTGAATTTGTAAATAATGATCTTATGACCCTTTAAAGCCTCAGTGTAAACTGAGTGTTTATTCAGCCTTCTGACAAAAATAAAAGAAATATGGGTTTACTTACATGATTTTTAATTTGTTTAATTTCGGCCACATTCGACATTAAACCTGCCAACAGCGTTTTTAGCGTTTTAGCCATTACAGATGCCTCACCTGTTCGTCCTTTAAGGTGGTTTCTGTGCTTCTCTGTCAGATCTGGAGGCACCTTAAGCTGGTTTTATGTCGAATTTTTCCACAGGTTGGTTTATTTATCAGTTTTCAGTAAAGACAGCAGAATCTTGATGTCTCTGCTCGCGTCGGGCCTTCATGCAGATGTAGAAACAAAATGTAAAATAAGAGATTTATCTAAATCACTCAGAGCTTTCTCAGTGAGCTCACGCTGCCAGTAACTGCTGGCAGAAAGTCATTACCGCGCTGATAATAATGGAGAAAATTGTAACTGGGATGTTTAATCGAGTCTTTGAATGCAGCTTTATAGATGAGATCACATAATAAACAATGAGAGACTCGTTCATGCTCTGACTGGAATATCAGATCGTCCTCCCAATAAAACAGCTCTCGGTCCGGGAAAAGGTTGTAAAGCTGCGGAGCCTCGGCTTGCTTTGCGTCCGTCCGCCTGTCTGACTCGACTCGGCTCGAGTCCGGACACCAGTCTAGTCATTACGGAGACACTGTTTATATGGAGAACCTTATCGATCTCTGTGGCGTTGGAAAAACCAATCATTTTGCATTTTGTATTAGAGGGGGGAGTAACACACTGAATCTGACTGAAAGCTCTCTGTGGGTGTAAGAAATGTCACAGCTTCAGGGTTGTTAAAGATTTGTTGCCTTTTTCATTACCTTCCCCAGATGAAACATCTAAATAACGATAAAAATATCAGACTCGTCGTTCTCTTCCTGCTCGCGGAAAGTATGATTCTCGCGTCGGTCTGCATGTGATGCAGGATGAATTCTGACCTGATTTTCAGGAAGCAGCGCGTTTCAAAGGGCATTTCTCCAGGAAGAACACACACTCACACCATTTGATGGACGTCTGAACCAAAGTGTTTAAGCTGGCAGATAAAATTTAACAGGTTTTAGATGAATTATGTCACACAGGCCTGCAGACCTCCAGCCCTGGAACCAGACTGGTTGGTGACCAGTTGGCTGGAGGTTGTCTCGGAGAGCCTTGCTGTGATTACTTTGGTTGAACATGGCGTCTGGGACGAACGCCGACTGGAAGTGTGGAGCTGGTCCCACCGCTGAATGAGCTCTCTAAAACGATCTGATGTCTGTTACTTGACCTCTGTGTGACCCCAACTGTCACTTATGCTGCTGTCATGTGTTTGTATGTTTCCGAAGCAGCCACTCCCTGCATCAAAGCCATCAGTCCGAGCGAAGGCTGGACGACTGGCGGCGCCACCGTCATCCTCATCGGGGACAACTTCTTCGACGGCCTGCAGGTCGTCTTTGGCACGATGCTGGTCTGGAGCGAGGTGAGACGACTCTTATTCAGATATCACACATTAAATGCTTTACCGGGTTGTTTAAGGCCCCGTGTTTTGCACTCTAACATTTTTTAGGCTGATCGCAGTGAAGAAATAACTTTGGCGCAGAACCTGTGCTCCGAGAACAACTGCACAAACCGTACATCATGTTCTCCATCTTCATCTTTCACACACACACACACAAACACACACGCTCGTATCTTAGGAACACCTGCGTCTGTGTCTGCAGCGGGTCTGCGTGTCCCCAAAAATATGCAGATTCAGTGCGAGCTGAGCTGCAGGAGGAGCTGCGCATACGGTGCACCATGAAATATTGAAGCGAGTCCAGAAGAGCAGAACACCTGGCGGGGAAGGAGGGAAGATGCACCTCCACACGCCGACGGAGCTCCTGACTTTGATCAGCGTCGTGTGGCGGCAAGCAGACGGACTCCAAAGCCCAGCATCCCTCTGAACACAGACTGCATGCTGACCCAGATCCCAGTCAGGCGGTCGGCGCGTTCTTACTCAGAAAGTTTTAACAGGAAGAAGAATCGGCTGCTCTCGTTCTGCTCCTCGGTTATCGTTCCAGACATCCGCTGCTGTTTGTAAAACTCAATATTTATCGTGTAGAAGAGGCGGAGAAATCTGAGGACGATACAGATGATAGAACTGATGGGTGTGATCAAAGGTCGTGATGCCGAACCTCCAAAGAAGAAAAGCAGAAGTTTGTGATGCAGAGATGGATTTGCAGACGCAGGCTGAGGGCAAATTAAAAACATGTAAAACCATCATTTTTACTGTAGTTTGAGTAAAAACTCTCTAACATGTGGGGCTCAGAAAATTAGCTTTTTTGGAGGATTTCCTGTCATGTGTTGCAAAATTCCATCCCAGCAAAAACCTGCTGAAGACGCATCTTTGACTGAGATTTGGTTAAAAAAAAGGGAAAATTTACTTTGCAGGTCAGTGAGAAAACATCTGAATATCCCTGAAAAGTTAAAGGCCTTCATTAGATTCCTTTTTGCCTGAAGCCTAACATTACGCGGTTCCCTCTGAAAAAAAAAACGCTGGTGGGATTTTTCCAGAGTTTGTGTTTATTGTAGAAAATATTCTCTGTGGGAAATAAAAGCTTGGACTTGTTTAGCTCAGCGAGATAATCACAAATTTGCAGCGCTTTTAAGATTTCTTTAAAGTTTGCTAAAAATAAAACGTTACTCTGTAAACGCACTAACCACCCACTAACTTCCTGTGTTTGCTGTGATGACATTTACTGTCGTGTCTTGCTGTCCGAGCTTGCGCCGTCAAGCTTACAGAGTACTGACAGACCACGTATGGAGTCACTAAAAGGTGCACGAGGCTACTGTCCCCCTTACTCACAAAAAACGGGTCCAGACTGTCTTTTACGCCTCGAGCCATCAAACGTTTGAACTCGAGCAGGTTCAGGCGGCTCACTTAATCATCCCTAACATGTGAGGAGGGTGAAGGTCTCTGTTTATGGTGTGATTTATGTTGATGTGATTGTTTTTGTGTGGGTATACAAATGTCTGCTGACTTTCCCCACAGGGACAAATAAACTTGTTTATCGATCTTTTAACGACTTCTTACCGTCTTCTTTGAGTTTTTAAACTTGTGTTGTGTTATTTTTTTATATTTGGAAACTGCTTAGAAGAAGATGACAGTTTTTTTGTTTCAGGAGTTTCAAAGTCGTCCTGATTATTTGAAAGTTTTTCTCATGATTCCTGTCTGGTTTAAAGACCGCAGCTTGAACATTTTGTCCTGTTTTTGTTTCTCTCTTGACTCAGCTGATCACCCCTCACGCCATCCGGGTGCAGACCCCCCCTCGCCACATCCCAGGGGTCGTGGAGGTCACGCTGTCCTACAAGTCCAAACAGTTCTGCAAAGGAGCTCCGGGACGCTTTGTGTACACCGGTAAGCTTTCAAACCAAACCCCGTCGTCAAGCGGAGTTTTCTAAACACTGAAGTCCTCAGAGAGGTTTTAAATCGTTATCCAACGGTTTGATACTGATAGTAAAGTACCGTCAGTTCAAATTCACCACCATTAAATCTGTAAAACGAGAATAAATCCATCCATTACTGAGATCTAAATCGTCATGTGATGAGGCTGAAACCGAGTGGTGCTTTCACCCAAAATAAAACGTCTATATAACATCTACAAAGTTTGGGCTCGTCGCTCATATTTCAGTGTGAACAAACTTTCCTTCTCAGTTCTACTGGTTTATGCTGGTTTATACTGGTTAATACCTGCGATTTAAGGTTTCAGATCTTGAGACTCGAGGGGTGATCCTCACCATGGAGGAGTCACTGTAAACACTTTTCCACGTCCTGACAGCAAGGTAAACATTTTCCCCGAACGACTCCCTGCTCTGCTCCTCCTCCGCGCGCCCTTCAGCGTCTTTGTCAGCCGTCAGCAGTCAAACGTCCGAAGACTCGATATCTGACTCTCAGATCAGTGCTTCCACTGTCGCTGATTATTCCGTCAGAATATCCAGATGTCATTCAAAGCAGCAGAAAGGTCAGCTCGAAGGCTGTTTAGCCCGATAAGTAAATGTCACTGCGTCGGGTTGTGAAAGAGGCAAGCGTGTTGGAGTTTTCTGTTTAACACCAGTTTATCGCCACCTCCTTCCTCTCGCACTCGTCTTTGTTGGGGGTGCCGCCTCCTCCGACGGCAGGGCCACGCTCACAATGGACGCTCTGGCCGCCGCCTCCTTTTGCAATGCTAATCTGCGATCCCATTTACAGATACGACTGACAAGAGCGGCACGTTGCTTTTATGTGGAGGTGTGCAGTGAATAGAGCCTGTTGTTATCTCAGAGTCCATTAGAGGATGTTCTCCACCTCAGAAACACGCTGGAGGAGGCCTGAAGGAGCTCACAGAACAGCCACACCAGCTTTTCTTACATCAGCTTCAAGTGTTTTACATAATCAGATGAGCTGAAGAGTTGAAAAAAGTCCCCAGAGTTACCTGAAAAACAACAGCAAAGTATATAAAAAGGCTGGAGGTTGAAGGCATTTATGCATTATGTGCATATTTCCTGCTTTTCTCTTCTTCGATGTCATAATTAGATTTTTTTTTTCTGGGTTTTTGGAGTTTGGTTGAGCTGTAATTGAAATTTGAAGACATTTAATTGGGTATTGGGATGTATACAGCGTGTATTTTATGGAAAAAATAACGAATTGATCACTGGGAATGACGTTCATTAGACTGAGAATCAGATACTGCTTCGCTGTCATGCAATGTTCGCACGCATTGGCTGGTGAGGATGTGGTTTAATGAGCTGAACGAGTCGTTCTGCTGAAAAAACGCACGGCGGTCTGTAAAAACTCTGGTCTGCTCCTTTAATCCAGCCTCCACAATCCCAACCAAGAAACGGGAACATCTGACTCCAGCTTGATTGATGGGTGAAAAACAAAACTGAGCGTCCCCGAAGGCATCGCGAGGCTGAACCCGACAGGTGGCCGCATCATAACGCCGCTCAGTTTCTCCTACCCGCCGCTACTCGTGCCAGGGAGACGGCCGCATTGTGCACGCTCGTTGCCGCTTCATCTGATTTACACATGACACGTTCAGAGACGCTGGAGCAAGCGTGTGCGCTTCAGTGCACGCTCAGTGTGCCAACAGCGTGTTGTGTTCATGAATGTAAAATGAGCTGAGTTTTAGATACCGAGCAGGCGAGCGGCAGGTAAATGAAGAGAAAACAGCCTGCTGATGTCACTTCCTTCACGAGCCCACACACAACAAAGCCCATCAAACCCCCTGGAAACCCTTCAAGGCTTCTACTGTTTTCATAAGAATACCTGGAGACTTTTTAAGGACCTTTGGGGTCTGCAGGAGGCTGCAGCGAGGTCTCAGGTGTCTTTGAGTCAGTTTTCTCGGGTTCAAACTGGTGAAGTGAACCTAGATGAGTTTCCAGTGGTTTCTGAGCAGATCTAGCCTTTTTAAGGAAGTTGTAGGCATCTTAGATAGGTTCCAGGATTTCGTCTAGTTGTGCTAAAGCCTTTAAAGGCTGTAGTCTGTAGTCCTTGAGGAAGTTGCACAAGTTCCTTGAGAGTGTACAAATGGGGTTTAAAAAGATTTTAGGCATCCTTTACAGAGTCTGAAGACTGTTCCAGCAGTTGGAGATGCTCCAGGACACCTTGGTCAGGTTTCAGTGGTCTTTAAGGAGGTTAAAGGGACTTGAAGGATCTAGATTTTGTAAGGAGGTCGTAGGTATCAGTAAGCAGTCTTAAGCTGATTTCAGCGGTCCTTGGAGAAGTTCCAGTGCTCCTAATTGTTATTAAGGTGGTTGAAGGGACCTTGAGGAGTTTCCAATGTTCCTCAAGCAGGCCAAGACTATTTAATGAGATTCCAGGGGTTATTAAAGAACTTCTTAATTATTTAGTTGGTGGTCCTTGAGGAAGTTGTAAAGGTCCCTTGAGCAAGTTCCAGGGTTTTTAAATAGGTTGGAGGTGTCCTTGAGGAAGTTGTTGGGGTTTTCAGGATTCTCTCCAGTGGTTAGGTTGAAGTTCAGTGTGCGTACCTGCACATTTATACACCCTAAACGGGGAGATGGGTCTCTGCCAGCCAATCAGAGAGCAGCTCTTCTGTGAACATTCCCGTTAGTATTCCCTCGTTTCCTCCCCCGGCTGCTCTGCCTCTCCTGCTGCCTCTGAGCTGAAGGTGGAGTGACGAGCAGTGGGATCCGAGTGTTTCCCAGATTTCCCGTCTTCCTTCCTCTCTGCAGCTTTGAGCGGCTTCAGGATTTGATCCTGCGGCTTCGCTCGGAAAAACTGGCCAAAGGCAAGAAAGCTGAGCGGAATGACAAAAAGCCTGAGAGCTGAAAAGGTTCCTCCTCCTCCTTGTCTTCCTCGCTAATCATCTGCACTGCAAGCAGATTACCACTGAGATACACAAATCACCTGACTCATTGTGCCACATTTAACGTTTATTTTTTATTTTATTTGCATTTAGTTTCGATGATAAATCCATTTTTACTTTAAACTGTTTTAATGTAAACTGGGAAATTAAAAAGAAACACACAATCAGTAAATTTAAATATTTCTTGCCAGTTTTGTTTATTTTTTATTTTCCAGATTTAGATTTTTGTAGTTTTCTGATACTTCTGGGGGTTTTGTAGTTTTGTTTTTGTAGTATTTTCTTTAAGAACTGGTTCTTAGTAGGTTTTTTTCCACTTCTTTTACTTTTGCAGTTTAATGTTTTTGTAGTTTTATTGGATCTCCAGCTTTTTCAGGTTCACAGTATCTGTAGTATTTTGTGTAGTATTTACTGTGTACACTGTATTTTTGTAGTATTCTGTGATTCTAATGAGCACTTCTCTAGTACTGTGTAGTATACTTGCTGGATCTGTATCCTGCAGTGAAGCTGTAGTACTCCTGTAGTGCTCTGGCATGGTAGCTGTAGTACTCCTGGAGTAGTAGTGCTGTAGTACTCCTGCAGTGTAGCTGAATTACTCCTGCAGTACTGTGTAGTTTTCCTGCAGGCCTGTGGTTTCTGGTGTTCCCGGTATCTCCCTCCACTCGGCTGTGGGTGTTGAGTCGCTGGTGCTGCCGGGTCCACACCTCCTCTGTGCTTGTAATGCACGGATCAATGCAGCCTGCGGGGGGGAGGCTCGGGGGAGGCGCGGGAGGGGAGCGGAGCTGTGGGATCGATGGGTGCTGAGTTATTGCGGCACTCGTCCACTGATTTTTAGAGAGCTGTGTTTTCCCAGGAAAGTCAATACCTCCAGGCTCCCCTCATTAATTTCAACCCCTCCATCCCCACTGCGCCTCCCTCCTCCCCCTCCTCCTGCAGCTGCACCTGGGGATCTGCAGCCCTGGAGAGAGAAGGGTGGAGGAGGAGGAGGAAGACAGGGAGAGAGAAACTGAGATGATGAAGTCAGATGAAGGGGGAGAAGAGAGAAAAGGAGGGAGGTGTTGCAAACTAAGGTGATGAAGTCAGATCCAGGGGGGAGGACAAGGAGGGAGAGGAGGAGGGGTGGAGGAGAAAGAGGAGTAAGAGGAGGAGAAAGATGTGATCCCGGGTTTTAAAAAGCAGACAGAAGGGAAAATATTGATTCCTGATATGGAGATCATGTTTGCAGCAGATTATTGATGTAGTTCCTCCTCCAGGAACAAAAGTCTGTGCCCAGTGTGAGCGGGGAGGCCACGAACTGGAGGCATTAACTGGAGGACACCCAGCACCAATATCATCATCATCATCATCATCATCATCATCATCATCATCAGGCAGGCCTCAACATGCCTGACACCCCCCACCCCTTTTCTGTACACCTGGGAACTGCAGCTGCTCAGCTGTGTACACTCCAAAAGTATGTGGACACGTCAGCATTGCATTGAAGCACTCAGTGTCCGCATTGTTACAGCAGCTTCTCCAAACTGAGCACATCCTCTCTCGGCTGTTCTGTTCTACTTTTATGGAGCTGTTTGAGTTTTACTGAGCTTGTGTTTATCCTTTATTGGCTGTTTTCTCTGCTTCACCCTGTGGAACATTTTACTTACTCAGATTTTTGGTTTTGTTCTTTCTTGTAGAGATTTAACTCTAATGAGCCAAATTATTTCGTACTGGTTCTTTTTTCTTGTTATTTCTGCTGCTGTGGTGCAGAAATCAGTGTCTGTGGGTTTCATGGGTAATGTGCTGGTTTCTGGATGTTTATATATACGTGTGAATATTTCATGATTTATACAGTAATTGTTATTTATACTGCATTTTTAGTCTTCTCCGTTTTTCTGGGTTTTATTTGTTAATATTCTGGTTCTACAGGTTTGTAGTTTTTATGCTTCTGCAGCAGCTCATCCCTGTCCTCTCCTGCCCCCTCTGTGGAAAACTGAAGGTCAGAGGTCAGACTTACTTCCACACAGACTGGTAGAACTATCTGCTTAAAACTCGCAGTGTGTTATTCAAAGTAATGACAAACGTAGTTGAGAAAAACTCAAATCCAGGTCTCAATTTTTCAGCTGCCAGTTCCAGACCAGATGTTCCAAACCTGTTATTCCAGCTTCAGATCACCTTTGATATTCCAGGTCTGGTCTAGATGTTTTGGCAGATCTAAGGATGATTCCTGATCTGATATTCCGTTTTTTTTCCATGTTTAAGGAGGTTGTTTTTTCTGGAGTGCCCCGGATTTGTTCTGCAGTTTCTGTTTCATAGAAAATGAATCTTTCTGGATTTCTTCTGATGTTTCCTGCAGTTTCTAACTTTTTGTTTTCCTCATTCACGTGTTTGAGATGTTACGTGTGATTTAAGCGCAGCCGGACTTGCTTAAACAGGTACTATGCACAAGGTTTTTTTGTTTTTGTTAAAATGGCGTGTTGTAGTTTTTCTCTCCTTTTAGAGAACGGGTGGTTTAGTGTCTCTGCACTTTGGGGCTTTTAATGATTTCAGATCTGTTTCTGAGGTGAAGTTTCTTGTTTCCACCTCCGAGCTGGAGCACTGTAGCAAATGTAGCTCCCAGCTCTGGTTTTAAATACTGCTTCAGAACAAAATACCTCAGAGGTAGCCGGTCCCTTGTCTCCTGCAGGGAAACGTACTGCAGTGATGTTACGCGATAATCCTCACGGTGGTGGTTTTTAAGTTACTGGGATGCACCCTCCACTCGTCCCCTCTCCGCTCCGTGTTTTTTTTGTTGGTGGTTTTCCGGTGTGGGCGTTGGGATCCCTCTGGGACCGGCCCTGAGATTAAGCAGCTCTGCAAATAAAATCCACTCCACTTACTTGGATAATTGTTTTACTGGAATAACTAAAGGATTCAGTGTTTTTCTGTGGATGCAAAGGTCAAACTTCTGCTGATTTAGTGCCGCCCTCCTCACGCTCTCCCAGTGCTCAGTGACGGCTGACGAATCTCAGTTTATCCTGTTTGTTCTCCAAGGTCAAGCCTACATAGGCAGCCTGAGTGATACTCCGAGTGTTTTACAGGTCTGACTATTCCAGGTCTAAACATGATGATCTTGAAGATGTTTGACGTTGTTTATGTTGCTGCGTTCATTAAATAAACGAAGGAGCTGTAGCGTTGCCCAAACTGAGCTTAATTTAACCACCTGATCATTTGGGATGACATCACTAGAACGGACCAATCAGTGAACCTGTATGCCCTCGTGTGATGCAGACCTGGTTCATTAATAGTAAGTCTGAACTCAAATGCAACTTCCTCACTCTGAGCTCCTCTCTCAAAGTACAATGAAGCACTTTGTAAGTTCTGCTCTTCCTCCTCCTCCTCCTCCTCGGCACACATGGAAAACATTAGCAGATTCTTCCAGAGGGTTCGCTGAAGGTCTGCGAACGTGTAACCAAGAGGCCGGCGTTACACCTCCGACCTCAGCTGGAGGAGAGAAGGAGGAGGCGCTCCCTCTGTTTTCGCTGTTCCCCCCTCTCCTGTCGACACGTCTGAGGCACCGTTCGCTAATTGACTTCTGAATTTTTATTGTTTAATTACTGTCGCAGTAACACATGGAGGCAATTATCTGTAGCCTGCTCGGGATCGGCTTACAGCGGCTGACGGAAACAAAGAGAGGACGAGGCAAACGCCGTTTATGGCAGGACTCGCAGTGAGGACAGAACTCATAATTCAGCTGGAAAAACCTCCGTCTGAACCACCGAAACGTCACTTCAGCCTCGTCTTTTTATTCTATTTAACCCTGTCTGGCCCCGACAGCAACAATTTGCAAAGACAAAATGCTGGTTTACAGGAGGAGGGATTCAGTGCGCTTTAGTTTTGTAGTTTGTGGGTTTGTTTCATGTTGAGTTGAACAGACTAAGGGCCAGACGTACTAATCATGAGGCCACAGTTTGGTTATAAGTTCAGGATTTGCTCTCTCCAGAAACAACACAGCTAACGAGCCTGCAGCTGCTTTACTGCAGCTCAGACCAGCGTTTAAACCTGGAGTCAGTTTTAGAATAACTCTGACACAAACACCTGGCAGAAAGCACAGATCACTCCCCCGCTCTGATCCTGGTTCTGATAGAGGTCTTTCCTGTTTTATGGGAGTTCTTCCTTCCCACCATCACCAAGTGCTGCTCACGGGGGATCGTGGAATCTCTCTGCAGTTGTCTCTCCAGGGTCTTTACCTTATAATATAAGGCACTTTGTTGGTCGTTTGTTGATCTATTAAGGAAATTTCTGTGAATTGAAATTAAGATTTTGGCTGGTCGGAGCCATTAGTGCACGGCATGAGGAGCAAATTCCTGGGTAAAAAACGTGTTGCTCTAAGTGCCCCAGTGAAGCTCGTTCAGACAGTAGATTTATTTAAAAACCGTCAGTTCTTGTGTTTTTGTTTTAGTGACGTCTAAATCTCGATTAAACATCATCTTCATTTTGTGTTGAAAGCTCACATCTGTGCGGCGCCCAGAATAACTCCAGCAGATGTTTAAGGAGACGTGCTTCAGATGTTACCTGTGATTTAAGCACAGTCGGACCTGCGGCGGCGTTATTTCTTCTTCACAAGCGTCAGACCTGTTTGCAGCACAGAGGGCGAGGCGAGGAGGCGGATTAAAAGTGAGGCGCTTGCATCAGTCAGTGGAGTCATTAACACCCTCCTCCACCTCCTACACCCGCCTCTGCTGCAATCGATGCTCATAGAAATTTCATGAACTTTAAACAGTGATTGACAGGCAGCTCCGGCCCCGGCCGCCGCCAACGCCGCGCCCTCACAGAGTGTATGAAGTGACAAAAGTTACTGGAACATGAATTAACTGACCGTCGTGTGTGTGTCATGTAAAGTCTCATTAATAGAAACTTGATTATCTAATTAAAATCTTTAAGATGAAGAGCTCGCGGCCTGATGTTGGACAGATGTTCAGCAGATTATTCACTGTGAAGGTTTTTCAGCCCTTTGTCTGCAGGTCCTCTCAGGATTATTAAAAGCGCTCCCCACAGAAGAAGAAGAAAAACACCCTTGCAGGTGCTTCACAGTCAGGAAAAATACACATTTAAGAGTGCATGCAGGCAAGTTTTTATCGATATCTAAGTAGTTAAACTCCAAAACTACAGATTTTTTATGATACAGTTTGGGTTCCGGTCGACAAAATTTGTTCTCTTCGTGTTCTTTCCCCGTGTCTTGTCTTGTTTTCTGTGCTGAGGACTCGACGCCTGCATGGTCACGCGGTGCATCCTCGGCACGTTTGAACAGCACCAACTGTCGAGGCTTCATTCAGTGAAGTTCAGCACTTTCTTCATCTCGGAAAAATTCTGTTTTCTCTAAAAATAACCGCATACGGCCGAAGTCTTACCTGCAAGGACGAGAACCTGAACCATCAAAATGTTTATTTTTTAAATTGTTCCCCAAAGTTTTCCCAATCAGGGAACCAAACAAATCAACTTTTAAAGACAAACAGCTAAAACGCAGGGTCAGGAGCTGCTGGGATTGTCGCTGATGGTTTCTCACAGGGTTAAAACGATCTTTCATCTTTTAGTGATTTAAATATAAACAGAGTGGTTTTTTTATGTGTTTTTATTCTTCAATACTACAAAACACCAGAGGAAACCCGTCGTCCTGCTTTACCTCGGCCAGATGTTTAAACTTTAGATGCTTCATAAAGGCAGAATTTATGGTTTGGGTGTTCCTAATAAAGTGATCAGCGAGTTTGTGTTACAGAGTCGGGATGTGACGCGTCAGGATGCGCGTCTCAGTCACTTAGCGGCGATCACACGACAGCAATGAAACAACACGAGCGCTGTCGCGTCCCCGCCTTTGATCTCGCCTCTCGTGTCGTCTTTTAATAGACGGCAGAAGTGTGCTCTCCGCCGCGGGAATTCCTCGACTCTCAGCAGAGACGCACCACATTTCATATATCAAAGAGCTCCACTTTGGGAATGGGGACTTGTGGAACTAATGTCGGGTAATTAGCCATTTCTGCGGGGGCATTTTCGGCGGCCACTCCAGAAAATAATAACTTCTCAGGTGGGGGGCCTATTTCTTTGAGGCACTCTGCTCGGCCGGCTCTAATCACGGCGAGGTAATTATTCGCTGATTAACACGCGGCGTCGGGGCGGATGTTCGCTCTAATCACAGGGGCTGTTGCGTCAGCGACGGCTCTCGGAGGAGGAAGCAGAAGGGAGTGGGCGCTCATGTGGGTTATAGAGACGAGACGACGGTACCTGAAGATACCTGAAGACACCTGGCGGGTTCGGGAGGGCCGACTCTGATCTTCATCAGAAGATCGCGTCTTCATTGCGTAAAGAATGAAAGAAAAACATTTCAACATCAAACCAACACTGACGCCAAAATCCTCTGCAACACGGAATCATCCGCCACTGAAAGTAGTCCCCAAAGTGCAGATAGACTCAGAGTTCATACGTTTGATCTGTTTTTGCTCATTTTTATCTCTCTTTCCATTTTCTGCTTGTTTTACTTAAACACGTGCAGACATGTCCCCACAGGACTGCCCTCCTTGTCACACCAGTGTGCACATCCATGTAAAACAAACAAGCTGCAGAGGAAACTTTACGCTCGCTGTCATTTACAGACCTGCCTAGTCGCCCCTGCTCTCTGCGATGACTGAGTGATGAATTGAAAGTCGGAGCAGATCAATAATCCGCTGAAAAGATGCTTTCGGGGTGTTATGGCAGCCTGTCAGCATGCCCCCCACCCCAGCTGATGCTGGTTGGCCACTTGACAAGCAGAAAAACAAATCAGCGCGTCCACTTAAGGCTCGGCATGTCGTGCATCTGTCACACACACACACACACACACACACTGAAGGAGGCGAGGAATCATCAGCAGTTGCGATCGGCGGGCCATGAGGCCAAACGCCGCGCTGACCTGCATCAATCATGCGGCCGGGGGAGATGGGAAATAGCAGCACACGTTACTGCGGGACGGATGAGCGGCGCCTATTTGAAATGATGAGAGTAATACAGGAGGAAACCACGCAGCACTGAAGTCTGCCGGCTCATCGGGGACACGAGAGCGCCTGCGACGAGGCCGTGAACGCCAAAACAAAAACAGTAAAGGTGAGCAGAGACCCTAAAGTGCGGATTTCATCTCCGGCTGGTAAATATATACAAACCAGCGGCGTGGAAAAGCAGATTCAGGGCGAGGAGCAGCAAATGAAAGTTAAATGTAAACAGTAGTGAGGAGGAGGATGTAAACAGAGGCGGGCTCTCCTCTGAAGCACGGCGCCCTGCTGGATTGTGGGAGCCGAAGCGAGCGGGGTAATGAGCCTGCTGAGATGTTCCAGTAATCCGCCGTCCTCCCTCCCAGAGCTCTGATCCTCTGATCTGTGATCAGCCGCCATCTGCAGCCAGAAGCGGCGAATGATACCAGAGCGAGGAGAGGAAGAGGAAGCTTCCCCTTCAGCTCGCTGTCAGGGCGAAGCCGGACAGGTGAGAAGCACCAGGTGGTCAGTTTGACAGCAGGAGAAGCATCGAGACAAGAATCCAGATCTGCGGCTCCAGCTTTAAAACAAGCGCGTTTGATTCATTCGCTCTTCAGTGTGGCTGCACCCTTTCACAATAAAAGCTGTGTAATTAGGGATGCAGTGATTGAAAGTTTTCAGACTCATTTCCAGAATTTTAAGTCTGACCTTTAAGTTTTTGCCCAGTTTTTGTTTTTTCTGGGACTGTGTGTGTCACAGTATAGTTTTTAGCCGTCTCATGAAGCACTAGTGGTCACTTTAAAAAGCCTGAGCCCTCAGACCCATGGAGGTCCAGCATGGATACATTTTACATCCTCACTTTCATCCTGCAGCATTTCGCTCTGTTTTAAAGCCTTCTTTCTCATCCTGTTACTTTTTATCACCTTCTGTAAATTTTATGTGTCTCCTGCTTTTATTTGACTCTTTTTTTAAAGCTTCTGTCTTGATTGTTCAGACATTATTAATCGAGCAGTAGTTGCTGGGTGTTTGAGCAGGAAGTGAACGTCTCTCCTGTAAGTGCGTAAAATATCCTCCTCCTCTCCGACACTCCAGATATGCCGTGAAGAAATTAGTTTCAAATGTGATCCGCCTCCCCCTTCTTCTCTTCTCTTCCTCTCCTCAGTCACTTAGCGGTCTAATAACGGAGCGTGCCGCTCAGCAGGATGCCGGCCGACCGTTTGATCACCTTCACAGCGAGGGCAGAGAAAAGGATCCAAAGAGAGAGGGAGAGAGATAAATACTTGATGAAATATATAAAAAATCCCCTCCTCTCGCTCGCCTCTGTCTCTCCCGCTCTCCTCTCACCTCTGAATTATCTTCCTCTGCTCCTTTTCTGATTTATAAAAAGCATCAGACGGCAGGAGAAAGCGACGGCCGTGGCCTCCTCGCGCTGAACAAAGAGGAGCAGAGAAAAATCAATACAAATTACGATGGAGAAAGTGGCACTGATGCCTGGAATTGCAGCATATGTTTACACTAAATCAGGCAATCTGTCTTCATATGGGCGGTGTAATGCGTGGGGTGGGGGGAGGGGGGGTCAGGGTTCGCATTGCCAGCCGCCATTCTCCAATTACACTGGCTCCTTTGGAAGGAGGCGGTCTTTATCGATTGGCTGGGAGGAGCACGGGGCCCTGCAGGCAGCCAATGGGGTGCTGGGGTCAAAGTGCAGCGAGATTTTAATAAGGCAAAGTAATGGGCTTAATGCCTGTAGGGGGGTCGATCCCCATCAGAGGTTCATTAAAACTTCTGTCTTTGTTTCATTCTCCGTCTGTGGTCGTCTCCACCTCCAGCAACGATCGCAACCTCAGAGCGCCGTCACGTCTCTGGAGAGAGGCGTCTGAATCCAGATGTTTTATCAAACCAACTCGACTTATTGAGACACTCAATGTACTCATCAGAGCCCACAGCGGTGTGGACTCGTCAGAGCCCAGGGCGGTGTGGACTCTACAAACCAGAGCAGCTCCTTTAGACCTTTCAGAATAAAACTTCTCATCAGTTTTTAAACTTCAGAAATAAACCACATCTGTCAGTGGCTGAATGTTGGTGTCCAAGAGTTTAAGTGTGAACCAAGCGTCAACCAAAGTGCTGTTCCTCTGACGTCCACCGGAGGCTCCAGGACTCAGTCCTCATAGACTCCCATGTAAACACGTTTACGGCCAGAAGAATTTCTAATTTCCCCATTTACAACATTTTACCTGTTTAAATTATATTCAGGCTCAAAGTTTGTATTGTTAGGGGCGTGGCCTCTTTGACTTACAGTTGTATGGTTACAGTTCAGTTAGCTAGGCTTCCCCTCGACTAACTGAACTGGACCTCTGGGCTGTGTTTGTGCTGTTGGAGCCTTTTGGATCATTTTTAATGACCTGATCTGACCAATAAAAGGGCTGCTGTGAGGTCACTGTACTAACAGACCGTCTAAGAAATCTGAGGTCCGGTTTTGCTGAATTCTAGGATTTTATTTGGTTGTTGCTGAGCACTAATTGTCAGGTATTTGTGTCTGTGGATGCAGCTTGTTAGCATTAGTGTCACTACTTACACTGAAGAAACAACATGGTGGCAGGAAAGCTGCTGATGTTGGATGATATCACAGTGATAACATCCACACGTTTGGCGATGAGCCCATGTGCAGGAGGTTGACAGATAAAACCAGGCTTCTCAACCATGTACTTGTTCCTAAAACAATATTTTGTTTTCCAAACTTCAATATTTTGTATTTTATTTTTGTCATTGAGTAATAAAATTTTGTCAAGTGCTTGTGAAAAATGCCACATTAAAGTCATCCCAACACATAACAAGACGAATAAAGCAACTTTAATTCTGCTTTGAAGGCAAAACTAAAGTGAAAAAAACAGAAAATCTTCAAACCAGCAACTCGCAGACAGAAAATGTGTCCAAACTAAGGAGAGAGAGGACCAGGACAGAGATATGAGGCTCGTGTTCCCAGATTCTTTCCAAGACTTTTAGCACAGATCGGGGACTTGGATCTCAGAGATCTCGAAGAACTTTTGGCGCTGAGGAAGTTTCCGGGTTTTTTGATGTTTATCTGCAGACATGTCGCCTTCGATTGAACCACATCAGCATCATTTCTCAACATCTCGGATCAGCTCGGAGGTCAGAGAGGAGAATACTTCCTCTTCTGATGGAGGTGGCGAGTTAACCATCACAGACCCCCCCCCTCCCTCCGAGTGTAAATGGGTTTTTTATTCTATTGCAGCAGTTCCCATAGTGCCTCTCACTTGTTTTATAAGTTGGGATGTATGTACGCAGCGTCAGGAGGCAATCCAGTTTGGGATTCACCGCTGATTGCTGCTCGTGTCGTCCCGGTGCATTATCTCCATTCATCCTCTGCTGCTCCGCATCCCCCCAAAAAGTCTCTTTGGGATCCTGCAATGAATCGCTCTTTCATTCGCGGCGGGCCGAGGTAATAGATTCAGGCCGCGCTGCTCTCTGCTTCCTCTCAGGGAGGCGGGGAGGCGAGGAATCCAACATGGCAGCCCCTGCGGCGAGGGCCACGTCCCTCAGCACTCTGTCACCCTTCAGATATCATCCCCACCCCAGTTGCAGCCTGAAAGCCCTTTTTCTCCTCCGCCGCCGCTTGAAACGGGCTCCGACAAATTTGATTTAGCTCGCCGTTGCCCATTCCCGGGAAAAGAAAACAAATATTGTTATAATGGTAATAACATCTATTTGGAGCGCTGGCGACAAACGGCGGCGGGGCCCTTTGAAGGAGACCCCTCTGTGCCGCCGTATAGCTGCCTTATTCTTATTCATGAAAGCCACGGTTATGCATATTAGCGCAAACTAGCTATTCTACTCAGCAGCATTTGGAGTGTCAATCATCCTTACAGAATACAAGAGCCAACGGTGACAAAAGCGGAGTGGGCAAGATCGGCTGACAAATTGTCCCCAAAGTCAAATTTGACAGCCTTTTATGATTAATGGGCTTGATTATGGAGAAGTATCTCCCCGAACTCATTTCCGGGTGTTTCTCCAGCTCTGCTCAGTGCATATGGAGAGAGGAGGAGGAGGAGGAGGAAGGCAGATTGTTTGCGGAGGTGAATGAGTGGAGGAGAAAAGAAAAGAGAGAGAGGGCTCGGTGGAGGGGAGGCTGGATTGAATTAGCCGTGGAGGAGAGGTGGAGTGTGAGGTCTCGCACTTGATAAACAGCAGCCGAGATAAGAGAGAGTGAGATCAGCTGACGGCGCTCGCTCGCCCTCTCCGTTAGTGCTCACCGCTGACACGAACCAACAGGAGATCAGAGGAGAGGGAGGTGAAACGATCCCTGCTGAGTTTAAACTTCAGGAAATGACAGGAAGTCAAGAAAAACCTGGCTTTTGCACGCGTGTGCAAAAGACGAGCACATTTCGACAATGTTGCATTAAAATTACATCTCACGAGTTGGGGACGTGTTTTTATTTTCTTCGATTTCAGCACAATCGCAGAAGGAAAGGCTGAAATATGTTGTTAAAAAAAGACCATCCTGACCAGAGCAAAAGACTCAAAAAAGATGCAAAAGTACAGTAAGAGGTGCGACAGCTAGAAAAATAGGGAAAACTACCAGGACACATAAAAAACTCCTGAATGATGCAAAGACACAGTTGGAAGATCTGAAAGTCCCACAAAAAAAATAAAACTACAACACGCAAAACAAACCTAGGACAATGCAGTGACACAGATACAACGTTAAAATGTGTCAAATACAACAATGAGAGGTAAAACTACCATGCAAAGAGACAAAAATACAGAAAAAGAAGAAAAAGGACTACAGGAACTACGGCAAAAGATAAACCTTTGAAAAAGAGACAAATGGAAGTACCAAAAAAGAGTAAAATGACCACACAAAGATGATGATGAAGATGAAAGCTGCAGAACTGCAACAATCAGCTGAGTTCCTGTCAGACGCGTGTGGGGTTAAATAAACCCTCTCTCCTGTTTCTGTTTGTCCCGCAGCCTTGAACGAGCCCACCATCGACTACGGCTTCCAGAGGCTACAGAAGGTCATCCCTCGCCACCCCGGAGACCCTGAGAGGTTACCTAAGGTCAGTAAAGACAACTCATTAACTTGCTGCTGTGGGTCAAAGGTCAGATTTAAGGCCAGGAGGTTGGCTTAAGTCTGGCAGGTATGACCCATAATGCACCTGTCATTCAAGGCTGCTGCTAATTGGGCGCTTTAATCGGGTTTAGGGCCACATTAAGGGCTGATTTCAAACTGAAGTGGCTTTTTGTCCC
Source organism: Aulonocara stuartgranti (assembly GCF_965226115.1). Taxonomy (NCBI): domain Eukaryota; kingdom Metazoa; phylum Chordata; class Actinopteri; order Cichliformes; family Cichlidae; genus Aulonocara; species Aulonocara stuartgranti. The sequence goes on along the minus strand of NC_138940.1, from coordinate 10,966,285 downwards.
TCCATGGACGCCGTAGACCACCTGCGCTGTGAGCTGAAGGCTTCTAATGCAGCACAGGGCCGAACTCGAGTCGCCTGATTGGATTTGTTGGTTCTGCTCGGTACGCTCTTGGCACGGTGCGGCGCTCCTCGCTGCCAGCGGGCCAGATTGTTCCCGAGCCTTCAAACAGGAAACAGCTGTTTATGGGAGCAAATCCTGCTGCTGCTGCTGCTGCTCTCGCTGCGTTTTGTTTCCCCTCAACTGGCGAGGAGGAGGGCGCGGATGGTCGTCAAGCGTGATCGGTTTGGCGATGTTTGGCTTCTCAGAAGCCCAGGGAGAGAAAAAAACATCAGAATTATGTAAATTAACTCTGGGACCTAAAAGTGGAGGAGGTGTAAAACATTTCATGAATTACAAAGTTTAACTAAACTTCATTTTTAAAATGTCTCGTATAATCAAAGCTCCGTGCTCGATGCCTTTAACTAAAAAAGAAACATTTGATTTGATTAGTTTCCTTTGTGATTTGTGATGGACGTCAACATAGACGTCAAAACTCTTCATTAATTTTCAGTTTTCCTTTAAGCGTACAAACTCTGGTTTTATTTTGTGCAACTGGTCCACATGTGCCTCATTACTACAGGAAATACAAGCATCAGATACAATCAGATTGTGTCTTTATTAAAGAGAATGAACACAAAACTTTTGTTCCATTAAAACTTTAAAGCAGCTTTGTCCAGTTTCAGGAAGATCAAAAGGTCTTCTGAACATTTTCAGTTTAGTTTATCTGACGTGGACATAAACAAGTCTTATTCTGCTGGAAACGCTGCAGTCGCATGTTTAAAGTGTTGGATCTGTATGGTGTCACTGAGGGCGGGGATATCCTGTTTATCTGATCATCTCAGGCACACAAACCTTCTGTTTATGTGGGACAGCCAATCAGAAGACATGAGGGGTTGTATCACATAAAGATGGATTATTTTGAGGTCTGAATCATGCAAAGCTGCTCTGGTAGAGTCCAAGAAAGCTGGAGATGAGCAGAACTGACCACTGTGTGATGTTTGTCTAGTGTTAACTACCCCGGCTACACCAACTGTCCAAACATCACTGCTGTTTAGTTTTTTTTAGAGATGTACGTTTCAGTTTTTAGAAATATACAATGGAAGCTCGCTATCTAACTTCCAGCAGCCTCCTAACTCGATTACAGCCTACATCTTATGTGAGAACGAGCACAGTGATCATTCCACTTTAGCTGGAAGAATTTGGACTGTTTTTAACTCTCAGCCTTTGTTTGTTTGTTTGTTGTTTGAAGAAGAGTTTGGACCTGAAAATGGCAGCAGAATGGAAAAACTAAGCCAATTTTTACGCCTTTATTTAAAGTTTATGGTGGTAAATTTATATCTCTACGTGGAAGTGGAAACAGGGTCTGTTAAACTCTGCGGGTGAGGAAGAGGGATTTAAAAGTGCAGAAATGCTCCTTTAAGACAAAGTCGAGAATATTGAAATCAGGGAGCTGGTGTCACCCACAGAACGACATTTGTATGCTCACACAGAGGCACGGCGTGCAGCCATCAGGCGTCCTGGTTAGTATGAAGAGATTATTCTGGCTGCAGCGGCTGCGAGGAGCTAACTGAGGCAGATTCTCTGAGGCAGCGAGCAGCGGCGGCTGGCGGCGAGCGTCAGATGGGCTCTGACACTCGAAAACAGCTGCCAAATTGAAACCATTTATCAAAATCTGACATCGGAGATCCAGTCACCAAAAAAGCAGTTTATTTGTAAATTGATACTAATAGCGAGCACACATTGTCTGGCCCCTTTGATGGCCTGATTTGCAGCCAGAGTGGGACGTCAAACACCCTCCTCCCTCATCCTCTCCCTTTAAATATTTATTTATTCAAAAGAAAACTCAATAAAGCTGCAGGTTTCTCCCTCCTGGACGTTTTGGAGGGAGAGGAATCACAGGAAGAGGAAGAGCGGCGCTCCGCGAGGTGACAAGACGGCGTGCTGGCAGTGACCGAGCAGCGACGGGTTAACTCGAGTTGTCACTTCTCTTTTGTTTTCACCTGCAGCTGCCGCTCTGCAGAGGACAGCAGCAGCAGCAGCAGGTGTGGACAGAGATGTCTGGGCGGCTGGGTTTCGTTTTTGGACAGGCACGGCGCCGCTGAACAGATTGATTCGTTGTAGACGTCAGGTAGAGCATTATGGGAGCAGCAAGCAGGGTGAATATGGAAGCCAGAAGGAGAAACATCAGGCTGATTTCAGCTGAAAGATGGGGAAATGCCATTCGGCCTAGCTTAGCAGGAAGCGCGATTAGGTGACGACCGTTCAGACACAATACTGAACAAAATGATCGTCTTAAGGTGGACCTCCTCTGCTCATTTCGCTTTCCAGCGCAATAATTTAGTCACACAATACAGAAATCAGCAGATAATAGGATTTTAACAAGAGTCGTGTTTAGAAGAGTACAGCGGGGCATGTATGTCGTGGTAACTTTGGGCTTTTAGGATTTTCTTGAACTGCTGCTAAAATACAAGAATTAGATCCATAAATCTGAATTTATTTTGGGTTTTCTCTGATCCACACAGGGTCAAAGGTTATATACAGGCTCAAATACAAACAACCTCACTAATGTTTGGTTAAACATCCCTTAGCAAGTTGCACTTTGACCAGATGCTTTTGGTAGCCATCGGCAAACTTCTGGCATAATTCTGGCTGCATATCTGACTGCACTTCTTAGCAGAACTGGTCGAGTTCATTTAAACTGGTTGGGTTTCTGGCACAGATCCGGCTTTAGGGCAGGCTTGAGCCTCGGTGGTTCCTGAACATCCTAAACAATTTCCTATCATCTGAGGGTGACAGTTTGGATCTTCTTCCAGCAAAGTGCTGACACATACGTATAACTGTGCTCACGTACAGTTGTTTGAACTGATAGAATCCGCAGTTGTTTAGAAATGGCTCAGACAGAACGTCCCAACTTGTGTATTACTAACCAAAACTAGCTTACTTATTTTTGCTGATGCATTAAAAGTCGTTTTGCAGTTGTTTATTAGCTGTAATTGTAATAAAATAAATGAGATTAAGCTATTTTATAATAATTTTTTAGTCATATTAGTCATAAAAGCTAAACTAACTTGACAGTTTATCTCTTTTAAAAGCTCTCATTCTCTGAACTTCACGACACATTTCAAACAGTTAGTCTTTTAGCTCCAAAGCTATGTCAAAAAAAAACAACTGTTAGCTTCATGTGAGACGATATCTCGCTTCTATGTAGAAATGTAGAAGTAAGATTTTTAATTACTTCAGGTCATTATTGATTATTCTGCTTTTTCTTTATTGTGTAAATCATTGTTTGATCTTTAAAAATGGTACAAGGAAGAGAAAAATCTCCATCACAATATCTTGTTTTGTCCTGAGCTTCTAAACGCAATGCGCCCGCTAACGGACGGACGGACGCTGAGGTGTCCGCTTCCAGCCCAGCCAGGCTGGAAATGAAATTACAGGGCTGAAAATGATCCAGGAGAAACCCCAGAGGTCATCAGTGACCAGTTGTCTTTCCCAGTTTGTCAAACTACCCAAACTAACTCTGTGTGTGCTGTGGACAGACATGAAACCGCACTCACGTTAATTTTAATTTGTCGTTTAATCAGGTTTCATATAATTTTATCTATAAAAGGGATTAGGTTATAAATGTTGGAGATTTGTTTAAAATACGGGACACCCTGTTGTTAAAAACAAACGCTACTGTTAACATGAGGTCCATGAAGATTTGTGAACCATGGGGTGGAGATTAAATGTGTTTAGCGTGTTGAGTGTGCACCTTTAGCTCTGATCATTGACCCTCATCCGGACTTGTGGGGGGGCGTCCGTCCGTTCAGGGATTATTAATTCCGGCCCACTTCATGAATGAGGAGATTTTCAGTATTCATTGAGAATAATGAGCAGAATTCAGTTCATGAGCTGAATTTTAATACGTTTCCTTTGAATGGAATTAACCCCACACCATGTCCCAGATCATTAGAATACCTCTACGCCTGATAATCGCTAATCTGAAGATCTGCCGTGATACTGCTCCCTTCCTCCTCCTCCTCCTCCTGCAGGTCCATCCATATTTTATAGAGATCAGTGGGGCGGCGGCTGTATCTGTAGCTCTGCTCAGGGTGATTTATCATTGTTAAGGCCGCTGTCTGATGGCTTCTCCTCCAGGGTCACGCTGATCCCTGTTCGCCTCGCACCTCCTCAGCCACGGAGCCGGCCCCCTGTAATTAAGCCCCTAGAAACCAAATGGAAAAAAGAGAGAAAGAGGTAGGAGGAAGAAAAAAGGGGCGGAATATGTCAAGAGATGGACAGAAGAAGGGCAAGGGCACCAAGGCCACGAGGGTGCAGTCTCCAAGAGGTTTTTTTTTTTTTAACGGTTATTTGGGAGGGAAACGAAGTACAGTAAGAGTGATTCCTAGTCTTAGATAGATTTTGCTCATATACTACTACAAGTTGAACTGCTTTAAAATATTTAACCGTGAATTTTATATCTTCATGACAGCGATATACAGTCATTTGTAATCCCCAGAAGCCCTCTTTGGGGATTAAGCTGCGCTCATTTAGTCACTTTTGCTGACATTTTAAACATTTTTTGTGACGTTTTCAATTCTGAACTGAAGTTTTAACACAGTCATGAGTAGAATGTGCAAAATAACTAAAAGTTTTTTTAATGACCTGAAATCAGTGACCAAGCTGATAAACACACCAGCAAAGTGTTTAACAACAAAAGCAGGCACAGTCTTAAGCTTTATTATATTACCATTAATCATTAGAGATGAGAAATTATTTGTCAGGAAAAAGGACTGTTAGTTAAATATTAAATATCAGTTTACTGTTTATTATTGACAAGTCTACTAGGGTACTTCTGCACTCACAGTTCAAAATATAAATCTTTATTTGTTTACGCTCGACCACAGAGCAGCCGTCAGTTCAAACTGAAACAAGCAGTTTCAGCTCCTCCCTCTTTGCACCAGCTTTATTTCAGATTGGCTGCTTCAGGTCTTAACATGAGGAATATTCTCACTAAATGACACAAAACATAGAAAAATTGTATAAATCTGAAAGTTTCCAGCAGTCTGCAGCCTGATCCTTTGGTTCAGAGGGATTACTGTCTATACACTGACGTCTTAATTAGAAATTTTAGTCAAGCTTAACATGAAAATCTACCTTTAGAAGAGGAAATGCTGACAGGAAACAAAGAAAAGCAAAATATTTGCCCTTTATTACTTAAATAGAGAATATGCCTGTATGCTGATGTGTTTCTCTACAGCACAATAGATCCACTTTAAGTAAAAGCATATATGTTTTAATATTTCACGTCTGATAAAATAAACTTTCTGTAGTGTTTACTTACTTTAATTTATTGAGAGACATCTCTAGCCAGCTGATCGTCTATACTGGGTTCTTTTAGAGGAAAGAAAAAATGGCCTCAAATCTTAATAAAACAAAGGAGTTGCTTCCTGTTGGCTGCTCTGTGATACAGTGCTGTAACATGTCCACATGAACACACACACACCTACACAGGAGCTACGGGGAGGTTTCATGTGAAGAGAAGCACGAGTCTCAGTGGGTTTAATCAACGCAGCACTGAGGAGGAGGAGGACCCACCTCGTTCTGGACTCACTGATGATGGTGAAACCCTCCCAGACTGAGATAAACTGGTCTGAACTGGAAAGCAAAGGTGTATGTGTTCAGCTGAATCCATCTGCCTCCCGTGGTGACGTTTGCATGTCGTTGTGGTTCTGTTTATTAAAATACAAGTAAGATTCAATGTGGCTGAAAGATGTTTGATGTCGAATTAGAATTTGCTTTAGTAAAATTAGTACATTTCAGAGGACACAGATTCGCGCTCAGTAATAGAGCTAAAGCACCTAAATAGTCTTATTGGTTCGCTGCTTTCTTCCTTTTTGTCAGAAGCAAAAGTGAGCAGCTATTTTAGGAATATATGGAGGGAGGTGGCCTCTTTGACATGGTGACACAGGCGGCTGTAGCTGCTAGCTGTCTGCTAGGCTTCACCTCAGCTAATTAAGTCTCTGAACTGGACCTGTGGACCGTGTTTGTGCTGGTGGAGTATTTCTAATAAGATTAACTGTCCAATAATATGGCTGCTGTGAGGTTACTGTAGTAACAGACTAGCAGGTATCTTCATCTAAGTTATGTTTACATACAGTCCACAGATGCAAACAATAACATAGCTAGTTACTGTTAGCTGATAAGATAAGATAAGATAAGATAACCTTTATTAGTCCCACACGTGGGAAATTTGTTTTGTCACAGCAGGAAGTGGACAGTGCAAAAGTTATGAGGCAAAAATTTGAATACAATAAGAATAAATACAGTACACAACTGTACAGAATAGAATAAAATAAAATACTATATACAGTAGAATAAAATAAAATAAATATACAATAAGATAAAAATAGAATACAAATACAAATACTATATACAACTGAGTAAAAATACAACGATGACAGAAAGGATTATTGCACTTAGTATTATTGCATATGTATGGATGTGTGTGCTTGATCAGTTAAAGTCTTTATTATGGAGTCTGACAGCAGTGGGGAGGAAAGACCTGCGAAATCTCTCCGTCCCACACCGTGGGTGCCGCAGTCTCCCACTGAAGGAGCTGCTCAGTGCTGTCACAGTCCGCTGCATGGGGTGGGAGATGTTGTCCAACAGTGATGACAGCTTAGCCACCATTCTCCTGTCACTCACCACCTCCACTGGGTCCAGAGGGCATCCTAGAACAGAGCTGGCCCTTCGGATCACCCTGTTCAGTCTCTTCCTGTCCCCAGCAGAGATGCTGCCGCCCCAGCAGACCACACCATAAAAGATAGCAGAAGCCACCACAGAGTCATAGAAGGTCTTCAGGAGTGGGCCCTCCACTCCAAATGACCTGAGTCTCCGCAGCAGGTACAGCCTGCTCTGCCCTCTGATAGCTTAGGACTCCCCTTTCGTCTAAATCTTGCGGCTCCAAAAACCAAACATAGCAGCAAAAAAGTTAATGTTTAAAAAAACAGTGGTTTACGTGACAGTGTCTGTATCAACTAACACTTTGGTTATGAGTTGCTGATAATCTTCCACAGAGGGACAATCCAAAGTGCAGGAATGTGTTTTCATTTCCTCACAGGAAGTCTTCACACCATTATTCTCTACACATTTTAATTGCTGTCTCTTCATGAGCTTCAAGTTCATTTATCAATTCAGATGAACATGAGCAGCCTGTTTTTGAACTGTCGCACACAAACGTTTAATTTCAGGCACTGCTAAAAGGCAAAGAGCCATTCCACTGATTTTACCCCCACCATAAATAAATACATTTTATGTAGTTACGATGTCGACCACTGTTTTTCTTTTAGATTTTTTTGTGTTTATGCTTTCTAGAAGCATTCTTTTGTTCTGCAATTCAGTTTTTATAAATATATTTTTGAAATAATTTTCATCGACTTATTTTCACATTTTTTTCTCCAATATTTTTATGGTGTACTTGTATTTTTTTCCCCTTTTTATTCGTAACTTCCACTCAGAGTTGCAGTTATTGAATTATTGTAAATCAAATGTAGTGAAGTTTGGTGAAACGGCGACTCGCAAATTGGAGCGAGCGTCTGAGCAGCCAATCATTAACCAGCCAGATGTTCGAGCCCAATGATCCAATCAGCTGCCTTCGTCTCTCAGCTGTTTCATATGTCCACTTAGCCTCCACCCCCCCCCCCCCCCCCCCCCCCCACTCCCCACCATCCATCTCCTTTCAGCTGAGGGGAAACACCCAGAGACCCTCTTCATCCTCATCTTCATCTCCCATCCCTCCTCTCTCCTCCATCTTCTCCCACATTCCCCACACTCCTCCTCCTCCTGCTGGAGGTGTGGGTCAGTGATAAGAGATGATGATGATGATAACTGGGAGCCAGTGCATTACCGCATCGATCGGGGCCTTTCAGCGCCGTTAAAGCGCCCGGCGCTCTGATTGCCGGCACTCGCTCTGACAGGAATCCGATGGCGCTGTCTGTGTATATGTGTGTGTGTGTGTGTGTGTGTGTAAAGGGTGTGGCCTGGCCGCTGTTAGTGTGTGTGTGTGTGTGTGTGTGTGATGGCGTGAATAAGGATGTATGGCGGTGTGGCGTGGAGTCAATTAGTTGCTCCGACAGGAAGAAACAGATCGAGCAGCAGGAGGGAGGAAATCTGATCCGAAGGAGGAAAACAAAAGAAAATAAACAAAAACAGGAAAAACCGTTTTCGTTCAGTCAGCAGGAAACACCAACTCTTCTTCTTCTGTTCACGTTTGTTCTGCTTCCTCTTCCTTCCTCTTTTTATACTTCCTGTTGTATTTTCCCTTCATCTTAATTTTTCTAAAACTCCTCCATTTTTTCTATTTTTATTTTGTTCTGCTTCCTTTGTTGTTACTTTTGTTCATTCTGTCTTCTCCTCTTCTTCTGTTTTTATTGTTCTCTTTGTTTCTCTCTGTTTTCTGTTTTCTCTCGTCCATCTTTTCCCTTTTGTGCCGTCTTGTTCTCTTATTTTTCTCCTCTTCTTCATCCTTTTTTCTTCTACTCCTTCCTTTACTCTGTTTTTCTCTGTTATGGTTTTTCTGTTTCTCCTCCTCTGTCTTCTCCTCCCTCGTTCTTCTTCTTGTGTTACTTCTTTTGTTTCTTCTGTTCTCCACTTCCTTTTTATGTTCTGTTTCTGCTCCTGTCTCTCCTTCCTGTTTTCATGTTGTTCTTTTCTTATTCTGAGTAGTAGTACTACTAGTACAGCGCCTAATTCACAAATCACAGAGAGCCCACCAACAAATGAACAAGTGCAAGTACACACACACACACACACACACACACACACACACACACACACACACACACACACACACACACACACACACAACCACACTGAGCAGCAGCAGCGAGGCCTCGGAGGCGTCATTAACTTGAGAAGGCTGTTGTGTCTGTCAGAAGCTAATGAAAATAGAAGGAGGACACACACACCCAAACACACAAAAACACAGACATACACACAGAGCGGCTGAAGTCTTTTCTGTGTGAGGTTTTAGTGTCTGCCAACTGTATATTTAACGTGTGTATGTTTGAGTATGTACGGTTGTGTGTAAGTAACTGTGTGTGTGTGTGTGTGAGAGAGAGACGGGCAGCTGCTGCGTGGCGTCTCGCTGCCGCAGCCGACCGAAGGAGACATTAACTAACTTCTGTTTTCTAATGGAGATTAATGAAGCCAGAGGACCAACACACACACACACACACACACACACACACACACACACACACACAAACAGAAGCACACGCATAGAAACAGAAACACACACAGAGAAATGCACACACATACATAAAAACACGCACACAGAAACACGCTGGCAGAGATGTGGTTTCACCTGTCAGGCTGATTATTTGGGGTTATAGTTTGAAAAAGAAAAAACAGGGGAGCTGGAAGGAAATAGGACAGGAGGGAAGGAAAGCAAGAAAGGCAATGAAGGACTGAGGAAAGGAGAGAATTAAGGAGTGATGGAGAGAAGGAAAAAAGGAAGACGGGAAATAAGTAGCAAAGGATTCGTGCTTCCGATCTTCCTTCCTAGACAGTAATCTAGGCAGAAAGGTGGGAAGGAAGAAAGAAGGAGCTGAGGTAAGAAAAAAGATAAGGAAGTAAAGGTAGGAACCCAGATAAGGAAGCAAGTCAAAACGGAAAAAGGACATTTGGAACAGTTAAGAAAGGAAGGAAGGAAGATAGACAGAAAGAAAAGTAAGAAAGAACAAGGGAAGGAAGGAAGGAAGGAATATCAGTGAGTGGAGGATAAAGGAGGAAAGGGAGCAGAAAAATAACATGAGGAAATGAAGGAGATAAATAATAAAAGGAAAAATGGAAGGAGGGAAGGAAAGACACCATGAATGAAGACAGGAATATAGAAAAATGAAAAGAAGGGGGGAAAGGAAGGAATGTGGAAGACAGGTAGGAGGGAAGGAAGGGAGAAAGGGGATGACACAAGAAAGAAAAACCAAAAGCAGTAGGAAGAAAGGAATGAAAAAGATGAAAGGCAAGAAGGTAGGAAGATGGGAAGGAAGGAGGATAGGAGGTAAATGAGATGGAAAAGGAATGCAGAGGAGGACACACAGAAGGAAAGACAGTAGGAAGGAACAAAAGTAGACTCGAGAAAAGGGAAGGAATACAGAGGACAGGAAAGAAGGAGGAATAGAAGCAAGGAAAGATGAAGAAGGAAGAGAGGGGGAGAAAAGAATGAAAGAAAGATCGGTAACCAAAGTTAAAAAAGAGAGACAGTAGGAAGGAACACACGAAGTCAGGAAAGAGGAAGATGGGACAAAAGCAGGAAATAAAGGAGGTAGGGAAGGAAGAAAGGAAACAGGGAGCAAAGAGAAGAACGAGCAGAGCTCATCAAACAGCTGATTCTGGTGTAAACAAACAGTGATGCGTTCACTTCAACGTTCAAGCTTCAGGTCAAGGAAAAAAGCGTCCGCGTGCTGGACTGTTGCCCCCGAGGTCATCGCCTGTCGTGGGAAACGGAGACCTTCGTGTGTCAAAGGCCGGTTCGCTGCCAACTCAGAGGAAGCGCTCTGATTGGCCAGGGAGGGAACACAAAGTGCGTCTCTGGAGACGTTTTTGTTTAGAAGCTGCAGCTCCAGCAGAAAGTTAAAATGCAATAAAAAAAAAATCAGTAGAATCCAAAGTAGAAATCCCCTTTAATCTCTGCGTTCTGCAGTGAAACTCGACAGAAATAAGAAGGCGCAGATTTGAGTGGCAGGAGTGATTCGTGCCGACAGCCACGAGACGAGGGAAATGTTTCTCCTCAGCGGCTTCGACAGCAGCAGAATCTCTAATGCTGAGTTCAAAGATGCGGTTCAGGGTCAGCCGCACATTCATAATCACAGGTGGAAGGAGCTCTCGCACTCCTTTACTTCATATTAGAGCTGCACCGCTGCTCTGTGGAGGGACAGTTTAATGCTGCTGAACAACAAATCGACAAATTTCAGCCTCAAGAAAAAATAACCAGAGGTCCAGGAAGTACACCGATCCGTTGACATGCCAGACGAACGCCAGGAAGCTTCATTCACTTTAGTTCAATGCATGAAATGTTTGTATTTGTTCTCATTGGCCAGTTTCAGGAAGCCTGCTGAGGGCATCAGACGCTGCCATTAAGCTGCTCTTTAACCTTTTAAAGCCTGAACCATGATGACTCGATGACAAATTAAAAAATAATTATTAACTATTCATTTGCATATATGAGTTTTTATTTGTATTATATTTGTGTTTTGTTTTTTTTTTTGCAATTTATTTATATTTGTTGTGGGGAAAAAAGTCTCACTGTTGATGTAGAAGTCTCAAAGAAAATCAAATATACTAGAAACAGTGAAGAAATGGAAAGGGCAAAAAAGGAAATAATAACTGATGAAAGGATAAAAGCAAGGAAGGAAAGACAGGAGGGAAAAGGAGACGACGGAACAAAAGTGAAGGAAACCTGTGACGTGCTGATGTCAGCGAACCTTTCAGAGAGGGGTGTAGGTTCAGGGTCGGGGGGCCGGGGGAGGCGCACGGGGCCGAATCTCAAGTTGACGTCAGTTCCCGTCAGTTTCCTCGCTGCCTCGAACTTTCGGGAACAGCGTCTGCAGTGCGGTCGGAGCTCTGATGGCTGAACCTAGAGAGTGGCAGCCGTCACCTCCTCCTCCTCTTCCTTCATCACTTCACGTGAAAAACAAGCCTCCCTCTCTCCCTCTCCTGCTGTAATACCTCAGGGAGATCCAGCAGAGGCCTCCACCTCCCCACTGCTGCTCCTCTGGGACTCCACACCTCCTCCTCCCTCTGTCAGCTGATCATCCTCAGGCTTTCCTGTGTCTCCATTCAGCGCTTTGTTTACATCACCTTTTTTCCTCCCTTGTTTCCTTATTTCACCTTTTACCTTTATATTTCCCTTCCTCACTTCCTTCCTTCCTGCATTCTTTCTTTCATTAATGGTTTTTCTTGTTTCCTCACCTTTCCTTGTTTCTTTCCATCCCTTCTCTGTTTCTTCCTCCCCCCTTGTTTCCTTTCCTGTTCCTTGTTTCCTTCTGTTGATATCATTTATTTATCCCTGTCCATTTAAATGTTTTTACTTGCATTTTTTTCTGACTTTAATTTTCCCTAATGTTCCCTTCATTTTGTTTAATTTCCTTCCCCTTATCCCTTATTTCTTTCCTTGTTTCCTTTTGTAATTTTTTCTTCCTTTTTTCCATCCTGTATTCCTTTCTTTCTCCTGTCTCCTTTTCTCATTCCTTATTTTATTTCTCTTTTTTGGTTCTTTCCTTCCTTTCCTTTTTTTTTACCCATCACCCCCTCTTCTTGTGTTTGTATTCACTTGTTTATCAGTCACATTATTAAACCCAGACTCTCAGATTGGACGCTTCCTCTCCTGTGGGCTGAATGGAAAATGTGTGTGTGTGAGAATATGGCTTCCTGCTGATTCTTCTTCTGTCGTCCTTGTGTTGTGTTTTCTGTTAAACCTCCCTTTTTTGTCTTTTTTCAGGAAGTGCTGCTGAAGCGAGCGGCCGACCTGGTGGAAGCTCTGTACGGGATGCCGCACAATAACCAGGTGAGGGAGCACCTTCACTTTGACCTTTGGCCTCTTCAAACTCAAACACATGAGGATCAGTGAAACATCCCATCACAAACCTCAGGATATATCTCAGAAATAAATGATGAGTAATGATAAGAAAAATGTAATAGTGAGGCTCTAACAGAGGACAGAAATCCCAGACTCCTGAATGAAAAACTGTGTTAGACTTCATACGTCTAACAGAATCCCTGCATTTACTACACTGACAGCTTCCCCTGGGCCATTCAGACAATTAACTAATGCTGTCCCCCCACACCTCACCCCTGCCCACCCACCTCACCAATCACCTCACTCTGGGTAACCCTCATCACTCACTCCAAGCACTTCGCAACTATTTTGTTCTCCAATGTGTGAGTTCTAATCTTTTTGTATATATATGTCCAGACAATCACCTTCTACTGAAGCGCAAACATCCATGTGGGGTTTTACTAAATTTTTCAGTGACTATTTACGTTGCTCACACTTCAATATGACATAAAAACAAGAGATTCAAAAAATGTCAAACTTCAACATCATCATACGTCCCGTGAACTCTAAATTTAGTTCACTGGTGGGAACCGCAGAACTGAGATTCACTGCTTTCCAACATTTTCATGCCAACAGTAACTCTTACAAAATAATGTCCCGTCCTCCCCTCTCCTCGCAGGAAATCATCCTGAAGCGAGCGGCCGACCTCACCGAGGCGCTCTACAGCGTCCCTCGCAGTCACAACCAGCTGCCGTCGCTCACTGGCTCAGCCGCTCACTCGGGGATGATGGGAGTGAACTCATTCAGCAGTCAGCTCGCCGTCAACATCTCCGAGGCCTCGCAGGCCGACCAAGGTGAGAGCGCGCTGCTACCCATGATCCTCTAGGGAGGGGGTGGAGGCCTCATGGTTTACGCCGCATCACAAGTGTGCTCAGTAGACTGCATTAAAGACAAATGGAGGCCAAGTAGACTTTGTTGACCAGCAGGGTTGACTGTCCACTAGAATCCAGCAGGGACAGGGAGTTTAGTATCGTTAAGTAAAGTCCAACAAACTTTTTTAGGGTCCAACTTTATTGAGAGTCTGAGAGTTAAAAAGAGTCTTTAGAAGAGTCCAGTAGACTGGAGTGGTTTAGTGGACGTCAGGAAAGTTCACTGGACGTCATTGAATTTCTGTAGAGTCCTACAGGATACTTCACTAGAGTTCATGAAACAATGTATGACTTCCATGTAGGGTTCAAGTTCACACATCTCTTTCAGTTATAAAACCACACATTTTAGTTTGAGTGGATGCAAGCGTCCATAGATTACCAAAGGGCTCCACAAAGTTATTTTTACAGACTATTTTCAGCAGCACATGAATTCATGTTTATTGTTTTAGTACCTGCTATCAGACACAGTCAAAATAAACAAGAGCACGTTCACTGAAGTGTTTCTACAAGTTTTTGGACGTCAGTGGAAATCTGATATATCTCAGTTCTTGTTAGCAGATACGTTCGGTGGTGTTTCCACTGTAGCTCTGTGGGTTTGTTATCCTCAGTGTTTCCTTTCAGCAGTCAGTTCTGCTTCTGTCAGGAACGCTCAGGAAAACATGCAGCAAACAGCTTGTGAGCGCGTCGACAGGAAGCAGATCGAGCTGCTTTTACTCCCCGGACACCCCCCCTCCACTTCGACCACAAACCGTGGCCTGGTTTTCCCATCGGCCCCGCAGCGAACACCTTACAGGAATCTATGAGGTCATGGGAAACGAGGTAGCAGCCATGCTGAAAATTCATAACTGTGGTCCAGTCGGAAACATTACACCGAGGATCTAATGCCGTCCTCCCCGCTGTTATGAAGTATGAAATGGCTCTGTGTGCCCCTTGCAATTATCCACCGTGATTAAAACATTAATAAAAACAGCAGCTCTCGAGCCCAGACCTTATCAGGCGGACGAGGCAGGTAATTTACAGCTCCAATTCAGCTCGGCCTGCTCAGCATCATGTCATTGTCCTGCAGGATGAAGGCTTTTTCCTCTGGAGTCTGTCTTTGTCAGAGTTTATGGGGTCACGAGGGAAGCCTGATACCAGGAAAAATACCCCCAAAAACATATTTTTACTTACCTGCCCACTTTCAGCCTTCTTTATAACTTTGCATGTAACGCTTACAGAATCATGGATAAGGCTTAATTGTTTTTGAAGATGTGTATTCTCACTTCCAAGTAAATTCCCTGAATACCTGTTGCCCTTGTACTACTAGCCATAAACAACAGCAGCTAATGTTAGCTTAAAAATAGTCCACTAACTGCTAATGCTATCAAACGACTATTTCCCAGCAGAACACAGAGTAAGGACAGGAACTAGCACTGATGTGGCTCCATAGTGTTAGTGAGGAAGCAGGTTAAAGTTAGCTAACTGTTAAGTGATATGTTGGCTAGCAAGTAGTTTTTCTGCTTTGGTTAGTACTAAAATTAGCTAACTCTAGCCAGAAGAAATTGAGTTTTGTCTAATCAGGAATTTTGGCAGTCACAGAGCATTTGAGTCATAAAAAGAGGACAAACTACTAGCTATCCAGCATAGCAAAATGCTGTCTTTAGTAAATGAAGTTTGCTAACTCTCAGACATTGATTGAACGGGTTGTTTTAATTTAAAAATTAGTGAATGCTACAATTTTACCAGCAACATATTCTTGCTGCATTGCTAAATTACAGCTAGCTGGCTAGGCTTAGCTTGCTTCCCAACATTATTGCTATCATAGAGGCACTACCTGATGATTTTTTTGTCAGTACACTAATACTCAGATATCTGATACATATGTTATTTAAACTAGTATAATTACAGTACATACAGTAGAGTAGCAGCAGGAGTTTTCTGATTTTAGACAGAGAACCGTCATCGGTTTATACAGAAGGCAAAGAAATTAAAAATATAGAGCTTAAATCCGTTAAAGTGACAAAAACAGTATATAAATAAATTTTTAACTGATAAAAAAGTTATTAACTCTGAAAGAGCTTTTCTAGTCGTTAATTTTTGTCATTAAACAGTGAAATCCAAACTGTCCGTTAACCAGCTCATCTGCACTGCTCTGCAGCAAACACGTTTCAGGCTTCGGTGTGAATGAGCGCGCAGGATGTGACCTGCATCCGATCTGCTTCCCACGCTGCTGTGGCGAAATGGATAGGGAGAGGGAACGCACCAAGACAAACACCACCCAACACTCAGTCCATTTGTTAAGGCATTATTTTTTTTATTACAGAACAATCCTTACATTTACTCTGAGTGCTCGGCCGCTCCCTGCACTCTGCTACTCCACATGTGTTTCCCATCGCCGCCTCTCCTCGCCCTTGTCCCTGGGCAGCGCTCCATCAGCCGCTCCTGCTGGGAATTGCGTTGGCCCGAAATGGGAAGTTGGGGGAAAGGGAAAGAGGGTGGAGGGTGAGGCGAGAGAGAGGGCGTAATGTGCTACTTGGCACTCTGTTAGCTCTGCTAAGTGAGCTCGTCCCGAGGTCGGTGGGAACTGTGGAGCCTCGCGAGGGGGTCAGAGGTCAGGCTCTGTGCTGCGGGAACATTGGTATTCAATGCATCTTGGATGAGGGTCAATCAGTGGGAGCATGGGGGGGTGAGAGGGGAGAGAAGGGAGACCAGAGGTAAGTAAAAAGCAGGAGTCAGGTGACAGATGAAGGGCAGACCTCGCCTGCAGGGAGGCGAGCTCTTCATAACAGGAGACCAGCAGTGACAGGCGCGATGATGTCACTGCTGAGGTCACAGTGAGGAGGTCAGCAAAATGTAGGGTAATTTGTAGGTTTTCTTACTATGTGAGTTGGCCTTTTGTCAAACCAGTTTTAGACCACCAAACATTTACATTCCTGGGTTAAAAAAGATATTAGTTTTGTATTCTGTTTGTTTATTCTGAATAATTTTACAAGATCATTATCAAGATCTTCTTGGTGATGAATACTGCTTTTCAGTTTCATATCTCTACCTGTCAGCCTGGTTTGCCCTTACAGGGCTTCGACTGTGTTTTTGCATTTGAGAAAAACGAATAAATAAAAACGTCTCACGCTCAGGTGGGCTGAGTCAGAAGGAGGAGGTTGGGGCGGAGAGAGGCTGTACAAAACGTTGTCTTTGCAATTAAAAGACAGATTTCACAGTGAACTCACTACTTTAGTAATTTGTCTGCTGGTTTAGTGGTTCTCGACCAAAGGGTCACCCGATCAATCAAGAAGGTCATGAGATGATTAATGGAGTTAAAACCCGATAACATTTTGTTGTAAACATTTTGAATAATTATATCTACTTCATCCTACACAGTTTAAAGGAGAAGGGGCTAAATGAACATTAATTGAGGCACCGCACCAACTGCTGGGAATCATGCAAAGCTACTGTAGTCACAGAATAACAAATTTGGAGCTGGAAATGCACAGCGTGGGTCCAGTTCAATCAAACTGTGAGAAATTTAGAGTGACAGTTACTCTTGGAAGTCGTCACATCAAGTAAATGTTTTTTGAATTTCACAGTCTTAAAGTAAAGATTCATTTCTTAATTATGACGTAATGATGAGAGATGATTGATTATCTATCCAAACACTGAAGTCAGCGTATGGACACATGATGAAGAGTACTTCTTCCTCCTCTTAGGCTATTCCCGTAACTCAAACAGCGTGTCTCCTCGCGGCTACGTGCCGAGCTCCACGCCTCAGCAGTCCAACTACAACACCATCACGTCCACCATGAACGGATACGGGGCGGGGATGACCAACCTGGGCGTACCTGGATCCCCCAGCTTCCTCAACGGCTCCACCGCCAACTCCGCTTACGCAAGTGAGTAATACGCTTACATATCGCATTAACGAAACCAAACCTCATCCATCCAGGAGGCAGTCAGCAGGAGGGATCATTTACAACTGTGGCTAAAATCAGACGTATTTATGCTCCAAAACACACAGCGCTGTTCCTGATGCTCCAAATACCGATTAAAAAAGAAATCTGTGCTTCCTGCTTAAATCTGCATTTGATGCCACGTTACCAAAACCTGCATTAAAGCTATGGACGCTGCTCGTTTATGTTGATGCTCTGCTGCTGGCTGATGTTTGAATTGAACTTGACGGTGGAGTGGCAGTTGAGTCATTAAAACGATTAAGTCCATGTAATGAAGTGATGGGAGTTGAAGCTGTATTGGTCCATGTAGTTGCATGTGAAGGTAGCGGCTTAAGGAGATGTTGGAAGTGTTGGGTGAAGCAATAACGGAGGCTTAAGTATCCAAGTAGCATGAAGAACCAGAAGGAAAAGTTTGAAAACTTTACAGTAAGCACAGGAATTAGAATAACTGAAGTTATTCTCAGCCAAGTAGGGGTTTAGGGTCGGCATATTTAGATATTTTAAGGGACTCAGGAGCCCGTTAACCACTGAAAGCACCTATGATTATTATGGACTAGCCTGGGAAAATGTTCTCAGCAAGGCCGATGTTTTAATTTTATAAAATTGGATCTGAACCAGAATTTCTTCCCTCACCTTTAGCCCACGTCTCCACCCACTGGTCTGGTTTGCTTTTATCTTGCTGAGAGAGAGAAGAAAAACAACAGCACTAAAAACGTTCCTTCATCTTGTCTTATGCCTCGGTGGAGGCATCATATTTTAATGAAATCCAGAGTAATTATGAGCAGTGATTTGGCTAACAGCTTTAAAATGTTAGTAAAAGGCCAAAGGATCCGTATCAAGCGTGAACGTGACCAAGATACCAAGAGCTGTTGAGTGTTGGTACCTAGCTTGACACCACATTACCCAGTGTACTGGGCTTTGTAGTACTGATGATATACTCTGTATATGGATTCGCGATGCTGAAAATAAAACGACTTGATGGCAGATTGATGATGGCGTTGTGCACAGAGCAATACGAGCAAACAAAAGTGAAGCATTTCCCGCTGCAGGAGACGAGTCGATGCTTCTGAGTCGGCCGTGTTGTTCGTCAAACTTTACACTCGGCGCTGATTAACATGCCTGGAGTCGGAGCAGCAGCGTAGAAGGCGCAGGTGTGTTTTGGAGACTAAACTCGCCCGCGGGGAGCGCTCCATTGTTTTGGCTTCTGTATCAAAGAGCTCAGCAAGTCTCAGCGAGACTCGTTTAGAAGGTAGTGAGCTCAAAATGCGTCTCCTTGCCAGGTGATGTTGTCGTCCCTGGCGACTAAACAAAAGGTGGGCTCACATCTCGCCTGGCTGAGCTACAGTTTCCCGCCGCCGAGGGTCTGAGTGTTTGTGTGTGCGTGTGTGTGGACTTAACACTGCCACGCATTGTTCACCTCCTCCTTCCCTCCTCTGACTGTCCCCCTGTCCATACTCCTCCTCACCCATCCCCTCCACCTCCTCCACTAACCCCACTAACACCCTCACCGCATCCTTCATGCATTCATGCATTCATGCTTTGGGCCGAATCCATTAATATCAGCTGGAGAAAAAGGAACGGAAAAACAACAAGAAGGAGCCAAGGAGGAGGAAATGTGAGGAGAAAGAAGCAGCGATCCAGGACAGACTGATGCTTGTTGGCATGAAGTGATAAATCACATTTACATTCCCCCGCTTCATTTTACAGTTCCATGTTCAAATGCTGTCCTTGAATCATTACAGACACACTGTGGTCCATAAACTCTGTGGAAGCTCTTAAAGGAACAGCTCAACATTTGGACAGATGCGCTCAAAACTCTGCGTTTCAGAGACGGAAATTAATCCGCTGATGATTATGTATTCAGCTCAGAGCTGGAGCCATCTGCTGTTTGTAACTTCAGGGTCGTGTCTGAGATTTTACTGGAAATTTCAGTATTTCACAGTGACCTTTGGGGTAGCAACACATCCACTGTTAAGATACATTTCAGAGTCTCGACTGCAGAGATGGCGGCTGATTTCAAACCTGCAGTGGAGAGTCCAGATGTGGTCAGCTTAGCATTAAGTTAAACGTCACATTGCGTCATGCTTGTTTGACAGAGTGCACTTTTAGTCGTCCGACCACATTAACGTCATATCCTCACGATTTTCCCGGAAAGCTTCTGAACTCTAAAGTCACATCTTCAGTTTAAAGACTACTTTAAAGATTCAGAGGAACGAAATACTCAAATGAGTAAATCAGGAGGAGGTGACTTTAAAGAGCCGGAGATGAGCAAAATATTAAAAATGTAATAAAAATTAAAAGGAGAAAGCACCTTAGCAGCAAATACATGTGACAAGTCTCCTGAAGAAGTTGTGACTGAAGGCTTCAGGAGTTTACTCGTACTTTGGCTCTGTTTGGTTTAAACGCCGGGTCTGCTCAGGTTGCTTCCGGAAAACTTCCAAAGAACAGATGTCAAGCTCAAGTCATCACTGATGGACAGCTCCGGCTCTGCACTGACCACCGATAGATGATGATCAATAAGAGCGTCTCTGAAAATGTTGAACTGTTCCTTTAATCGGGAGTCAGCTGTAGAAGCAGCAGGAAAATTCAAAGCTGTTCGCCTAAAGACACACGAAGAGTAAATGAGTGGGTGATTTATTAAAAAGGAAAAAAGTCAATTTACCGCACGATGTTAGACACCTGCCTTCTCTCACACACACACACACACACACACACACACACACACACACACACACACACACACACACACACACACCTGTGCAGCGTGCGCGGGTGAAGCTGCTGCTGCTGCTCTCAGGTTGGTTTATTCCAAACAAGTCCTTCAAGTTATGGATCAACTTTGCCAGATGTGCAGCTGTTTGTGCTCGGAGCATGTTTGTTCCTGCAGACCTCGGCCCGATCTGAGGCAGGGACCCATTCTTCCTCCTCCTCACCCTCCTCTTCATCATCCTCCTCCTCCTCCCTGCATGATTCGCCTCATCTCCGTCCGATCGCTCACCTCCTGTCTGTCTGCCTGCTCGTTACCGTCACGTCCTCCTTCTGTAGGACCCCCTCCCCACACCTTCCTACTCCTCCTTCCCTTGTCTTCCTCACCTCCTCCTCCTCTTCGTCTACTCCCATAGGCCCTTATTCATTCTCTCCTGTCCATATGGTTTCTGCAGTCAAACAGAAGAGCGCCTTCGCCCCTGTCGTGCGGCCACAGACCTCCCCGCCCCCCACCTGCACCACCACCAATGGCAGCAACCTCCAGGGTGAGCATCCCACCCCCCCGTCCCGCCTGTCAGCACCCCCGCCCCCTGCTGTCCTCCTGCTCGTGTCCCATCAGGACACGCAGGTGGATGTCCACGCGGCGCCGCTGTATGAGAAGGACTCTTTCTGTGTTGCGTGTTGATTCCTGCTTTCACACACTTGGAGGTCAAAGTTGATCCATAACTTCTGGCATTTTGGGGAATTTGGAGCTTAAACTTGAGCATTTTTCTTTTATAGTTAATACCGCTGCAAATTTCACCCTGCAAAGTATTTCCCCCCATAACCGAGTCCTATTCTTTAGCTTTTATTTGGCTCAGTGAAGTCCAAGAATCCGTCGTAGATCTGTCTTTATTTCAACATCATCTCTCAGCTTTATCCAAATACTTTTACAACGCAGGCATTTAACTGATTTTATTTAACCTTTCAGCGCTTCACAGAAAGACTTTAACAGCAAATGCATATTTTGTGCGAGTGTGTTAAATGAACCCTAATTATTCCAGAGATCTGTTTACACGAGACGTATCTTAAATCTTTTCGATGTGCCTCTCAGGAAGGCGTTTTTATTTAAAACTGGAGGTTTTTTCACTCTTCATGAAAAAACATATTTTAGGTCTTGTAATATCCACAGTTATAATCACCAAGACGTTTTAAATATTTCTGAGTGGGCAGCTTGAACAGTAAAAAACTTTCATGATAAAACATTGTTATGTTAAAGTACAGTAAAGTAGAATTTTAGAAAAACTGAGGCTGCATCCGCATGTACTCAGCTAAAAAAGGACTTTTTGAATTCGCCTCACAGCATCAACAGCGTGCACCTTTATCTCCTGTTTTGATATCAAACTGTGCGCCATGTTTGTGGGTTTTTGATTGGCTAACATTTCTTCACAGTTAGGCAGAAGTGGCAAACGTAAAGATAGTCTGTACTTAAGTAGAAAAAAAGATACTAGTGTTAAAAAGTACTCCAGTAAAAGTTGAAGTACTGATTCAAGTTCTGTACTCCAGTAAAAGTAAAAAGGTAGCGGCTCTGAAATGTACTCAGAGTAAAAAGTAGCTTTTTGGAGGACGTTTCTATATTTGTGGAAAGCTAATTGAACCTTGTGCTGTTTTAACATAATAATAAAATAATGTCAGTAGATGGGAGTACAGACTTTATTTCATTCAAACATTTTAATTCTCACGAATATTCTCAGCTTGAATCACATCAGCAGAACATGAAGAGAAAAATAAGGAAACCAAACATAGCTCTGTGTCCTGTTGCTACATTGTAGAGGGCGACAGTCAGGGGTTAAAGTGGATTCAGCAGGTGGAGCAACCCTAAAACTGTCTGTAATGGCTCAGCGTGGGGGAAAGATTCATAACTCACAATAATTTCTATTCAGAGCTTGAGTCGATTTTCTGATTTAAATCCATCACAGTACAACAAACTAACCTGTTTATCCTGCACTAACCTGCAGAGGATTTTCATGCAGCCTTTAAATAACAGTCTCCCTCAGTTTGTTTTGCATGTCTCACAATATGAAACAACATAATATCACATGTACAGACCCAATATGTGATTTAAAAATGTGAGGACTTACTTGTGAGCTTTAAATGAGCAGTCCTTTCTTTAAATCTAAGCTCTCGCCTTCCTCTCCTGTCCTGCCTTTTTTATCTTTCTCCATCTCTGAGTGAAGTTAGCTCTCAAAACAAGGAGAAACAGTTTTGCTTCTATCGTCTGTTTTTATGCAACATCTCCTGGTGATTAATAAACGAACAGGAGTGACTCTCATGTGTTTCTGTTTAGGCTCAAATTGGTTTGATGTTGGGAAGGCCGCAGTGACGTGAAATAAAAACGCTCAAAAGCTTGTTTTGAAAATGTGAGGAAGAAAGCACAGGTATCTGTTTATAAATGTAGGGAGTAAAAGAAAAAAAACTGCACAGGTAAAATACAGATAGCTGAAAATTCTACTTAAGTACATTAACGAAGTATTTGTACTTTGTTACTTCCCACCTCTGCAGTTTGGTAGCGCTTTGCATTTTCACGACAGATGGAGACATTTTTCCAATCAAACTGAAAAATCCAGTGTATGCGTGGACGTAGCCTGAAATGCTCAGCGAGCATCACGAAACATGAGATCTGACTCATTCTGTGTTGTTTCAGCCATGGCAGGTCTCATCGTGCCCCCCATGTGAGGAGGACTCTCAGCCAGGTACCGTCAGACTCCCCACAACCCTCCCCCAGCCTGAAACGCCACAACAACGTCCTTCCCGTCATCCTTTAGACCGACCCGTCTGACCCAGAGTCCGAACCCGAAGAACTTCAACAATTCAGTCACCATCAGCCGAGGACGTCGCTTCTTCCTGCAGCCGTTGCAGACACCACCGGCAGGCGTTTACGAACCCGGAACAGGAAACGTCTGCAGTGGCTGCGGGCGGAGGCAGCGCTCGCTCAGCGTGAACTGTGGGTGGATGAAAGGTGTCTGCAGTACTGCATGTTGTGCTGAGATATTAAACAGGTTACTTTGACTTGAGAAGTCTGTGGAGGCTGAACAGATCTCAGATCAGTTCGAACCACTGTGAGACAGGAAGTAGGCGTGTCCACTGGGAGCATCTGTTCTAAGCTAATCATCATATCGTGAAAAAAAAAAATCAGCCGAGTGGATGGTGTCATCTTCAAATACCTCGCTTTGTTCAAACTGAAAATGCTGGTGATTACTGTAAAAAAATAATAAATAAAAATCACCAAATCTCTGTTAATTTTTAGCTAAAAAATCCTTGTAATGTTATCCAGGCAGCTCAGTTTGACCCCCTCCCCGAAAAGCTTACTTTTCTTCTGATTGGCTGTCTTTTGGAAGCCTACAGAGGGGCAGCACCAAGTGCTTTTTAGCTAATCTAAACAAATTAGCGGGTAATTTGCCAGTAAATAGTAACCCTACCTCATCTAAAACTTTGGTCAACACAATATAAAAATATTTTTAAAATATAAAGAAAGGCAGAAAAGAGCTTCTCTGTTTTCAGCTGCAGATCTGATTGGTTCTCACTAGAACAAAAGCTCTCAGTGGACACTGACCCTGAGTCGGACCGAGTCCGGAAATCAGGAAGTAATCATTTTTCAAACTTGGAAGAACCGTCAGACGGTTTTCAATCAGAAACCCCCAACAAGCCCCTCCCCCAGGACCAGAGTCCTTAAAGCCCCCGATGAATCTCACGTCTCAGCGCGTTTTACTTTCTGTACCATAGCTTTTAACAATGTTTGTGTCTCATAATCTAAAAAGGAGGAAAGTGCAGTAATTTTGTAAGCTAAGGAAAGAATGAAGCATCCTGCCGAAGAGAGACGAGCAAATGTTCCACTAACATTTGTCCGTAACACGTTGAGGCAGCCCAGCGTTTTCAGCTTTTCTTTTTCTTTTCTTTTGGATGTCTCATTTTGAAATCCAGTACAATAGTTCTGTTTTTGCAGGTGTGTCGAGTGGTAGATTTTAACCAGAAAAAGCTTGCAGCAGTTTTAATCACATTTAGGTACCAGATTTTCTTGTTATTCTTCTGATTGTGCTTATTTTATATGTATTTATAAAGTATGTTTTGGGGAGTTCTTTTGTGATTTAGGCCTGAATGATAGTCTCAAATATATATGTAAACACATTTGATGTCTTAATACCTTTTAGATATTGTAAAAAGAGTGAACAAGTGGGAAGAATTAACCCTTTTGTAAAACAAAACAAAAAAAACTCACGACACGGTCACCCTGTTTTTGAAAGCAGGACGTAAAACGACGCTTTCATCACTTTTGTATAAAAACGCTTTTCCGATATTTAACTTTTTGTAAACAGCATCGTTTGTTTCCCCTGGTTCTTCTCGTCTTTTGTGTATTATTGTGAAATGTATAATCATGGTTATTTCTTAATGCACTATTTTTTTTGTTGGGGCACTTAATAAGAGCAATGTATCTTAGCAAAAAAGAAAAAAGCTAAAAGTGGAAAAAAAAAAGAAAAAAGATGAAAGCTAGAGCGATATGCACCAATATGTTTTTTTTTCTCCTGCCATCCTGAAATGGCAAAAATCCTCGTCATGTGAAATTTTTATATCTCAGAGACTTATAATGTCATAATATCCCAGCACTCGTTTTTTGAGGGGGGCGGTTTGGTGTTTAGAAGTCAGCATTTTATCCATCTGAATATTCGACCTGACCCTCGTCTTTGTGTTGGATTTTTTTTGCTGATATTGACTGTACGGTTTCAAAACACGGCGAAGAGTTTCAAACCAAGTTTTTTAGGGTCACCGATCTCAAGGAAACGTCCATCGATGTTGGTGTTGTTGCCGATGGTGCTGTTCTCGTCGTTGCACACAATCTGGATCATTTACTTATGCAACTGCTCTCCTGTACTGAAATGCAAGCTCATCGCCCGCGCTGCTGTGGCAAAAGTTCAAAAAAATGTAAAGAACCAAGACTTGAGTTTGATGCCTTACGACCGACCACGCTTAAAAACAAAGTCTTTCTTTTTTCCGACAAAGTTTTGGTTCCACAGCAATTATCAAAGGTTACTTTTGTTTGCTTTCTTGATTTGATGTCTTTGTCCCTCAGGTTTCCCCCTGAAATATACAAAAGATGCTCAACTGTAGAAGCTAACCGTCAGATACTGATGGCTGAGAAGTGTTAAAACTGCCAAATTACAAAGTGTAGAAGTTTATTCCTTCACCAAAGAGAAGAAAAACTGGAGACTGGAGTCGTTTTGTGATTTAACATCTGTTAACTACAAGAAATTACCCCAATAGAAAAGTAGAACTACGAGATCTTTGTGTCAAATGTGATCAAAACACTGAAAAAAGTGAAATTGCTGAAAAAATTCTTACTTTTTGGAGAATATGGACATGAAATATCACGTTTGTGTTTACAGCAAATATGACTTTGAAGTTAATTCATTCGCATAAACATGCAAGTTTTGGATGGGGGCTTTGAAAATGTGGCCCCCATTTTTAGATTATTATTTGTTTAGTAAAATGTATTAAAATACAACTAAAGTGTAAAGGAAATACCAAAGAACGTAAACTTCTATCGAGGAAAAGGCTTATGTCAAATACATACTTAAATCTGGAAAAGTGTCACTTTGTGTACGTGAACACAACATGTTAGATATAACTGTCGTGTCAGTGAACAAAGGAGAAAAATAAGGTTCTTCAGCATGAATCAGTAGATTCAATCTGGGGAATATTTCAGAGAGATCCAGGAGACTGTGAGATGAATAATTTGGCATAAAGATCTGGAATCTTTGGATTGTGATAAATGAAAAATTTCAAATTTCTGACATTTTTTCCCCCAATACAAAACACTGACAGTGTGACTTTTCTTCCATGATCATGTGACTAGAAGGAGCATAAATTTGATATCTGTCGGCTTGTATTACGATTATAAAATTAGCATTACAAATTTACACCAAAAACAAAGTTGAAAAAAATAAAATCAGTTTATACTGCATCTTATTTTACAGAGACACGATTTGTCTTTACATTTAACACGTTCTCGGAATAAAGTAATAAAAACTGTAAAGCTCTCCAGTTTTTCCTTTTTGGTGTGTTTGCGTAGTTTAAGGATGGTAGAAGAAACATTTTTTTTCAAACTGCTTGAACCTACCTGAACCTTCAGACTTACACAAATTTTATTTGTATTTCTATGAATGTTAAAAGCAGAGTTGATGCAGGAATCTGAAGTCCAAATGATTAAACATCTGACTTTATGCAAATCCAGCAGTTTCTGCACAGTGTCACCCGGATGCTGTCACGTTAGCTTTTTGCTGGTATCTGTTCAGCGTCTTTGGGAAAGACCCTTTATCAGTGATACTAATGAAGCCCAGGCAGCAGAGCCAACCTCCCTGATCAGTCCCCTCCAACAGCTCGCAGCTTTTCTTTCTCTTTTTGTCAGTCGCAGCGAGCTCGCTTCCCACCGTCTGGGTTTTAAACTGAAAAATAGACTTTTTTATGTTTTACTTCAATGTGAAAGAGGGCAGAGGCACTGCATTTTTGTGAAATATTAAATATATCATCAAAGTATATCAAAGCACAATGTTTAATTAGTTGTCTTTAGGATACAAACAGGGGTGTCACCCCCAGGTTTTTTCTTTTTCTGTCTCTGGCCATGCTGTAAATAAATGCATGTCTTCTGTTTTTTGGTTTGTTTGGTTTTTTTCTCTGTGATCCAGTGCTTTTTGTACAGAAACAATCTAATAAAGATTACATTTGGCTCGAAGCTCTCAAACTTACGCTGATGTTCAAATAAGAAAAGGGGGGGGGGAACTAATTATGGAGGCAGCACACACAAGTACCAGTAAAGAGTTAATGTTTACACACTTCACGAAGAACCTGGATCTGCTCTCAAAATGATTTAATCAAAATTAAAAGTTTTCAAATTGCAAATGAAACCGTTCAAGACAGAGAAAGCAGACGTGTTAATTCACATCAGATAGATTTAAAAACAGGAGTTGTTTTTTTATTAAAAAACAAACAAACAAACGTATATACTTTTATTATAAATAATTATGAAAAATATATATTAGAAATATAAAAACCTTCATTTCTTCTTATTAAAACTTTTAAGACAGCACATATTCTGGAGTCCAGCAGCACTGCTTTGCAAGTTGGACGTTTTTACAGCAACATCATTTAAAACAGGTAAGACAAATTTAAGAAAAATCTAAAGATTTGGAATAGTCACATTTGTTATTTAATGAGAAATTATCTGCGTCTATCTCACACACACATACACATACTGGGGTGTCTGCATCCAGTAAGGGTCCTGGGCTAGACCAAGCAGACATGAGTGAGAGAGATCAACAAGGTCAGGTGTTGAGGAACCAGGCACTGATTTGTAGTGGGCTACTTCTTGGCATGTTAATTTTAATGGCCCCTTTTATGTTCATTGCCCCTTGGGGATAAATAAAATCTTTCTGATTCTGATTCTGAGTGACCCAAGTAGGGGGGGGGGGCAGCCCACCCAAGATTGGGGACCAAGTTTATTAGTTAAATCTTAAATAAGATAGACCTTTTTTTTTTAAAAAAGTAAGTCTTTTGATGTCTGAATCTACAGTTTTGTTTTGTTTTTTAAATTGACATAGTGTATTAACACAATTGATCTAAAATCTGACACAAAACATGAAATCTGAGTAAAAAAAAAGTAACGACCACAAACATGTTTAACAATTCGTTTTCATAGCTGGAAATGCAAATATAAATTGTCAATTTTAAAAAACCTATGCAAAAGTTTTGCAAACAACAAAGTTATATGCAGCTATTTACCTAAAAATGCAGTCAAGGTTTTTTTTTGTTTTTTATAACCATTTCAAACTATTTACAGACCAATCAGGAGTTCTGCATCAAATAAGGTGCCACACAAATTATTTGTGTCACTCAAAGACAGCTTCTACCGTCAGTGTGTTGAAAAATAGTAACCGCACCGCATTTTCTTGTTAGAAACTGTAACAGTGTGCTGAAGTACCCTCAGAAGAGCCACAGACAGTGATCTGCTGGACAGCATACCACAGGGAGTTCGTAGGAACAGCTAAGATACTGTGCAGGACCCTCAAGCTCCCTGTCCGCTTAAAGCTTTTCAAGATATATATTGTACATACACGATGACATTAGTGCATTAAAGAACGATAGAAGAGAGAGGACAGAAAGTCATGCCCAAGCAGATTTTATCTCTGATTAAAACTCAGGTAAGTAACTCAGGTAGATATTGACAGGAAGAAAATCTCCAGGGCAGCTATATCCACTGAAATCAGCTTGGAAAAAAAGAAAAATACACACGCACATCACCAAAAGTTTTCTTCCAGCAGGAATACTCTCCAAACGGCCTCCAAAGACTTTGGTTAATGATGAAACTGTCGGCGGGGAATGATGAACACGGAGCTCTGATTGACGTTTTGAGTTGAACTGATGCGAATCAATCACCGCAGCTCGGAGCCAAAGCAGTCAGAGAAAGAACCGTGCAGCAGGTAAAAACATCAGCCGGGATAAAAAGAGAAATACGACCGAGGATGAAGTGAAGGTTTGTATGGACGGCATGATTCAGGAGGTTTCTGTCGACAGTCAGGAGTCCTTCTGGAAATGCGCCCTCAGAGATTTACTCGGGCCCTGAAGCTACAGGTCCAGTCCTAAAATTAATTATGCAGTTTTTATTGTGCTTTCATCTGTTTCCACGAAAAGCTGCAGGAGTTTGATGCTTCAGCATCAAAGATAAAACCCAACCTAACCAAGTGGTTTCATACACAGAATAAAAGTACACATAGCCAGTCGTTCCCAAATGATGTGCGGTAGGTCATTTGGGTTTTGTCCCGACCGTAAAAACCACAGGACAAAAGAAGTAAATCATGATTCCTACATGCAAGAGAACCCTGTGCACTGTGGCTTGGCTTTTACAGAGGCAGATTCTACACTCTAGAAAAATTCTACACATCTTTTTGAACAGTTGACATATCAAAGGTCCTGATGGAGCGTCATAACAACAATATTAAAAGTTCAATGTGGTTTTAGGCCAATCCCAATGACTATTCTGATTGCAAAAACAAGTCTGATTATAGAAGGAAAGTTTCCTGCTGCTCACTTGATGCAGAACCTCAGGAATAAACATTGTTGATGAATTTATAGCCTAATTCCCTAGTTTAAAATGTTAGTGAAGACAACATGACATTCCTTTTGTAAATTGTGGTCCAATTAGACTGAAAGGGGACATGCAGAGTATTTTTTAACTAACTTGTGATTTAACTGACTTGTGCTCGCTAATAAGCGAGCAGTCCTCCTCAGTTTCTGTCACCCCATTACATCTGATTTCAAAAAACCAAGATGGTGAGTTTCCCAAAGTTATTTTGTCTTCAGGAACAATCTTTGTCTTCTCGACCACCAATCTTTTCTCCAGAAAGCATTTGGCTTGTCCATGTAGGCCACTGCAAATTTCAACTGAGCTTTGAGGGTGTTGATTTTGTCGCAGTGCCTTCTTTCTTGGTTGGAACCTCTTAGTCCATGGCAATGCCAGACTGGCTTCACTGTGGACAGTGACACTGGTGTTGATGGTAGGCTTGAGCTCTAGTGGTTCCTGGGTTGTTCCTGGACTTCCTAACCAGTTTCCTTTCATCTGAAGGTAACAGTTTAGGACTTCTTCGAGGCCGAGTGGTGACATATTCAAATAAGGTGTACTTACATATCATTGCTTAAACTGCTGAATCTGCAGTTATTTAGAAATGACTCCATGAAGCTTCTACCTCCCAAAAGTCCCAAAGTGCTGACCTCAACCCTACTAAACCAAACATGGGCTGAACCAACCATTTTAAATGAACTCTACCAATACTGCCAAGAAGAGTGGGTCAAATTAAATTTAAATCTGTATGTGTACATTTTAACCTTTCTGAATTAGAGAAAATCAAAAATAAATCCAAACTTGTGCACCCAACTGTTTTAAATACACCGTACAATCGTTCCACCTTAAAAAAAATACAGGTCAAAGAAATCATTACTACTATCATGAACATGCCAAAGCAACACGTGGCAATGCTGGACGATCAGAAGCCTACAAATATAAAACACAGTCTGATGCCTTCTTATCCAAACGTAAAGGCAGCAAGTTTCTAAAAATCTAAAAGGAGTTTGTTTTTAAAAAAGCTAATTTTTAAGTTAATCTAAAACAGCGTTTGAAAAAGTTGTGCTTTTCAAAAGATCCATATGACCCAAAATGAGGGACTGAGACTGTAACCTGAGCAGTAAATGTTCACAGAGGCTAACACAGCTGTTTTCCCATATACTTCTATAGTGCTGAAGTCTTTTTACAGCCACAGGTATCACAGTCTGGTGCCTGCAGATAAAAATGTAGTGTTTCTGGATCTTTATCAAATGTTACGTATTCCTCACATCATACTGCTCCTCCTCAACATATCTTTGCACCCTTTCTTTCTCTGTATGATGGTAATCTCTGTCACTGTTACTTTTTCTGTGGCATGAATTAATAAACCCATTCTCAGGGAGTAAACGTCCCAACCATAAACGTTACTAAGAAAATCAAATCAAATTCAAAAAGTCAGCTGAGTCCAGGGACCCACTAACAATAGATGATAACACACCAGAAACGACAGCCTCTCGGCCTCTCTGTCTGTCGCTTGGCGGTCAAAGGAAACCCAAAAAAGAAATGTTCCTCACAGAGCGATTGGTGATTTTAACGTTTGAAGGCTGGTGGTGGGTTTATCAGGCCCACATTCCCAAACAGGACATCTGCTTTCCTTCATGGGGGACCAGAACAGTCCTATATCAGAGCAGTGCAGGGGGTGGTGGAAGCCTGCTGAGGCTCTGTTACAGGGACTATTAACTTTATCTCCGGCGTCAGCATTGATGAGAGCTTAATACACAGAGCTCATTGGTGAAAACTGGTGCCCGAGGCACCCCAAGAAAAACCCTGACCTCCCTGAGTCCGCACATCGCTGGCCAAACACCAAGCAACAGCTGCCAGACTTGAATGCCAAGCTGTAAGAGCTTTGGACACATTTTGATGGATATGTTGATCGGAAACGCTCAGTCAGGACTTCTGAACACATTCACTGAGAAAATTAAGTTTACTTCCACTACAGAAAGAACAGATGAAGGCAGAACAAAGCTGTGGCATTAAACCCAAAATCCTTCATATGTTTTTTTTGTCTGACTTGGCCAGTTATCCGTCTAGATCATTTGGGTGCGAGTTTCCCAGTTTTGGATGTTTCTGTTAAATAGAATGTAATTAAATCGCACTCATCTTATTGTGCTCAGAGAACAGAAAATACACTGAAAAATGCAACAGCATGTTTGCAATTTCTCTGTCCACAAATCTTGGACCCACTTACTCAAAAGCATTCGTCAACTCACAAAACATTGGCCCACAGACATCTAAAATGTGTCTGTATTAACACAAAGTTAATATCTGAATATGTGGCACTGGATTCTTTTTGTGGGATTATTTGGTTTAAGGGATCTTTTTTTTCTTTTGATTAGCTATCTGTTAGCTATGTTGTGTAAAAAGAAAAAAAGATCATATTATTCATTCAGTAGCTTTAAGTAACATCATCAGCAAACATTAACTAATCATCAATCGTATTCAGGCTAGTCAAGTTACAATGACATAACTATCTAAATTAAATGTCAGTATAAATGCTAGTTAGCTAGCTTACTAAGCTAGCTTACCTATTGTGATCCTTGATAACTAATATGTACTTAGCTAGCTGTACCTGCTACAAAACATATATTTGACATTAGTATCATTGCTTCAGTATGTACACTGATACTCAGGTATGCAGTAGTACTCAGCTGGATAAAATACGTGACGTACAGACGAGCAGTTAGCTAGCATTGGCCAAAATGGAGATGAGACATACATGCAGTTTGAGCAATAGTTCACATTAACGGCCACAGGTGTCGTTAATAACAGCTGTTTTTTTAAGTCACTGCTGCTTCAGATTTACTTGTGCTTTATTAAACTTTTTCTGGCATGCATCACTTTAAAAGCCAAAAACAGTCCAACACCCTCCACCCGAATCTTTTATCACTCATCTCAGTTAAACTTCACTTAAAGGTCAGTGCAATAGCGTTTACTGAGGCTTGTTAATTTTCCCCGAAGAGGAAAAGAATATTTTTATCCCGCCCACAGTTTGAGCACTGCTGGTATAAAGGCTGATGCACTGATCAGAGTCTGCTGCCGGACACAGAGGTTCACCCAGAGTCCTTCACAGCTCCGAGCTGCTGATGTTTTGACTTCATAAATAGCTGAAATACTTTTCAATTAGTCAAGGAGGAGGAGGAGGTGCAGGTGTGTTTGGTTTGGGCGAGCCGTGGAGTTAAGTGACATTATGTCACTGCTGCTCTCCGTACATCTGCTCTCCTAAACGCTAAAGAATTAGACCATTTCCTGCGACGTGGTGATGTCATGTTGAGGTCTAGGTTTTCCTCATGTTATTGTAACGCAGCGGTCAGGACTGACAGGACGGCTGTAAGTCATCTCACACAGGAAGAGCCCCAGGCCCCGGCCTTGGTGATGACACCAGAACCCTCGCCAACTGGGCTCAAACCTGGAGGACGAGGTGAGTAAATCACCCATCCAAAGGTTTGCGCTCGCCAGTTAGGTTTCTGGGAATCAGACCCGAAAACCTGACAGAGGTCCATCAAAACCATGTGTTGTTCATTGAACACTCGGTCACTGCTGCAGCGGTCTGATCAGGTTGAGTCAGGTGATTTAAACATCTCTGACTGTGTGTCAGCTCCCAGCCTCGCTTCAGCAGCAGCAAGCTTATTATTTCTGGAGAATTAATCAGCGAATGTTGCAGTTTTCTTTCACAGTTTATAATAAAAATGTTTTTACACCAGCTGATCATCACATCTGCTGCAAACACACACACACATACACTCTGTGACAGGTGTTACTGGATCATTCTCAGTGTACGTCAGGTCCAAACTGTTGCTTTCACAGCTTAAGTGAATCTGTCAATCAAAAAATAAATGCTTCGTAGCCGGCTTCAGAGACATTTCATGGTGGACATTATGAAGGTGGAGGGTGGAAAATTTTCCTCATACTGTTTTTTTTGTTGGTGGAGATTTAATTCACCGTTGCACACGGGACAGCAGCAGTTAACAAGACTGTCGGCTTGTTAAGTCCGACTTCATTAACCATTTCTGAGTCCGAACGCTCCATCAGTTACCAAAACCAAACAAACTCTGAGGCACCAGTGAGAGTTAAAATAGTCTGAATTCTTTCTGCTCCAATAAAATGATCAGTGTGGCTGCTATCCCAGCTGTTACAATGAAGTCCAGGCACCTATGAAAAAGAACTTATGAGGTTTAGCCAAGTTAGAAATTAGAGTTAGAGACGTTAGGTTAGTTGACAGGGACGAAGGTCATAGTGTTCTCAGTAAAAGTGTTGAGGATCCCCAACGGGCAGAGACAAACAACATCATACAGAGGAAGAAAAAGGACCAAAACTTCAGCCAAGAGAATGTCTGAGAAGATCCATCCACAGCACGAGGATAGTCAGCATAGTTGTTGCTGTGCCGTCGGGATTTATCGCTATGAATAGATTCTGATCCTCACACAGAAATCTTACTTGGCCCTATAGTGACCGGGCCAAATAATTACAATCATTACAACTCTTTATTGTAATTACGTGAATAATTACAATAAAGAGTTGAAACAGCCCCGGGAGATGCTCGGACCAAAACACAATCATTACATGAGCACTTATCACACCACGTAGCCGTCAACAAACTTCTATCAGATTTAGCTGAAGCGGCACTTTACTTATATCCATCACTACTCTTTGTTACCAGCAGTCCCATTAAAAGCTAAAAAAACGATCAATAACAAGTACAGTGGAACCCCGGCTTACAAAGACCCCATTTAATGAAAAATTCAAGTTACGAAGGCACTTAACGGCAATATTTCTGCCTGTGGTACGGCAAAAGGCCCGAGTAACGAAATAGATAAGATAGAAAATTGAAAAAGAAATTAAATTAAATTCCATAATGTTATGTACATGTACACGTACGTATGTATGCATGCATATATATATGCTTTCTTCAACCTCCGCCACCTCCTCCTCCACCAAGAACTTTGTCTTCAGCCAGCATCGCCTCACTCAAAAGGTGATGGAAAAAGGTGCTTCAACTTGTGAAAATTTTGACTTACGAAAGACCCTCTGGAACAAATTAATTTCGTAAGTCGGGGTTCTACTGTTTCTTTAATAAAGAAGCAAAAACCATCACCAAAATGTTCCCTCTACTCTTTCTACATTTAAAATCAGCCCGTTGGTGTCTGTCATTTAGAAGCAGACAGCAGTGACTATATTTGGATGACTGGTTGACGGACTCACTGCTGGCGCCTCTGGTGGACGTTAGAGGAACCGCAGCTTTGGTGCTTCAGTGTTGGCTTCATTTTCATCCCTGGGAGTCGATAATTGTTCAGCTCACAGAGACTCACTGTGGAACAGCGCTCCCTGCTAAAATGAACCCTTCCTGTATTTGTACTGATCAGTCACCTGCACTGTAACCACGAAGCGTGTCACTATGACCCAGAACCACCCAGACGAATAAATCCACCTCATTTACCTCCATCAAGCCGGCCCCCAGCCTCTGCATTTATTCTGCACGAAGCCAGCCTAATAAATGCAGAGGCAAGCGTGGACCACTTCCCCTCCAAACCATCAGGTCCTTTAACAGTTCCCAGGTATGTGCAGGAATATAGAAAAAGCCCTGAACTTCTGCTTTCGTTTCCTCCTCCTCCCGTTCGGAGCTCAGCGAGATGTTTTCAGAGGGCAGGCTTTTAAAAGTGCACAACACCTCTTTGAGAGGACAAAACGGCGAAGCACTAGAGTACACTTTACACCTGCTTCCCTTCTTCATCTGTCTTCATTTTTCTGGAGAAGGCAGGATGTTTGGCTTGGCTGCAACCTGCTCCATGACTTAATCCCTGGGTGCTATTGTTAAATATTTGAAGCAAAAAAATAATGAAAACCAAATGCGGCGGCCGGACCCCGGTTCAGGTTTCAGGGCCTGCGCTTTAACAACGTTACGTTTCCAGCATGTCGAGGCCAAATAACTCACTTATGTTTCCCTTGTAATATTACGCCAAACATGAGATCTTTACTTTGTCAAATCTGGTAAGTATCAAACCAACTGTATCAATAGGAAAACAGTTTTAATAAGCATTCCCAGGCGAGGGCTGAGGAACACCTCTCACCTGGAAGCTATTAGAGCCGACAGGAAATGGAGGCAGAGATCGAGTGCTTCCCAATAATGTGTGTCCCCCCGGAGAGAGGAAATATGTAGATTCATCATAAAACATATCTGAGAGCTTGGACTGAAACAGAGGAGAGAAAATCAGCACAGACAGCTGGGCACCTCCAGCCCTCCAAGATAATATCGCACAAACATCTGTGGATGCAGCGCGCAGATAGCGTTTCATCGCTCATGTCCAACCATCTCTCCTGACAGTCAAACTGTAAACACCTTCTCCAGATGGACGGATGGATTTATGGAAGCTCGTTCCCGCCAAGAATGGGAAAAAAGTAAAACGTGGAAAATTAGCCAAGAGTGAAAAATAGTCCTGATAAAGCAAGTGAAACTTTTAGCCAACATACTCCATTTAACATCTATTTCTTTTTTATTGTTTACTTTTATTTTACCTTACAATATAAAGCACCTTTTAAATGAAATTCAATTTCGTTCCCTTGAAATGATAAGAAAACAACAGTAAGTAAAGCTATACAGGGGCCATGAGCTCTGATTTACTAAGTGGAGTTTAAAACACAATCTCAGAATTTAATTAGACGAGAGTAAAGTGTTACAGTGTTACAGTGTTGCCGTTGTAATGTTATGTCATATGCAAATCTCAGTGTGGTGGATCCACAGGACGGACCATACGAATTGGCTAACTAGCTGGAGATGAGTTATATGATGACATCGCCATGGACGGCCATTCATTCATCCTGGGCTCATCCCAACCAGCAGACTTTTTGCAACATGCCCAATGCTTATACAATCCTTATACAGGAGTACGTAGGGGTGGACTGCCTTTTTGTTTGATTATAGCTTTCTCCTGTTTTTCTTAGTTAGGGGGCCAAGTTGTTGTCATTTGGTTTGGTTATGTTAGTTCGGTAAATCCACAAGATAGGCTCCTTTTCTTTGTTGTTTTGGCCACCTCGTAGTTATAACCAGCTCCTTGTTTTGTGCCAAATAACCTAACAAATCAACATATTGTAAATAAATCATTATCAAACCTGTGTGATGTGGCTGCTTATGGTTTGACGAGGATGGATCACCCTTATGTTGTGGCCTGGCCACCCCTAGATGGGCCATAACAATAGTTAGTGATCAAGTTCCTAAAAACTGCTTAATCGTTAAGTTAAAGTTTCATTGTAAAAGTTCAATTCAGTTTTATTTATATGGCCTCAAATCAGAACATCAGTTGCCATAAGTCACCTTACAGTAATACAGAGAAAACAGAAAAACGACCCCCCCCCCCCATGAGCAAGCGCATTGGTGACAGTGGGAAGAAAAAATTCAGTTTTAACAGGAAGAAGCCTTCGGCAGAACCGGGCTCAGATAGGGAAGTCCTACGTTAATTATAATTATGAGGAAAATGTTTTAAAATTATGAAAGATTTAAGATTTTAAATGTTATAAAAGACAAACGGTTTAATTAAAACAATCCTGAATATTCAGTTCAATTTTTTTATAATAGTAACTTTAAGGCACTTTATATTGTAAGGTAAAGACCCAACAACATTATATTTGTGTCCAAAATCACAAATCAGTTGATTAAAGATCATGAAAGCTTCATGAACTACTGTTATTACCGTTATTATTGTAACTTAAGTAAAAGTTATATATGTTAAATCTAAAAAATGATTATTTGACTTCAAAGCCCTGGAAATGAGAACATTTATTTCTTCATGTAAAAGTTTTAAGTTTGTATAATTTCATACAACTGTGTCAAAATGAGTTTTTAATTTATAGAAATTATTAAATTATTAAAGTTGTTGTATTGAGCTCATATACTGACAAATGTGACTTTAAGTCTAATGCACTAATAATATTGTAAACAATCTTGTTTCCTATTCTCGAGCTTCCGTACACTCAGAGGCTGAAGTATTCGGCCTTTTGACTTGATTGATTTATCCATCGTCCTTCACATTACCAACCATTTAAGTTCTTCCACGGCAGGCAAATCTTCCTCATCTACATTGAAATTCCTGAAGCGCAGCGATCATCATCATCAGGGCGGTCTCAGAGGCCGAAATCAGTGTTAATAAATCAATAACCTGCCTGGGCGAGCGCTCCATCTCTTCCTCAGCTGCTTGCTAAACAAATGGATTCAGCATGTTTAATGAGGATGGGGGAGGTGGAGGTAACTAATACCTTTAATGATCTCTGCAGACCAGAAACACTGGCACCTGCCCAGAGCGAGTGAGCAGCGGGGGAAGATGTTTTGGACAGCGGTACCACAGCAGTGGTGGATGAAGATGCTCTGGTAGCGAGGCAGATTTACGGCCGGCGCAGGAGATGGAAAAGGCCATGAATTAGGAAGCCGGTGAAACAGGCCACACACTAACATCACAGGGCTGTTGACGTCTCTGTGAAGCCTCAGTGGTACCAAATGTTAAACAACGTCTGGGGCGGTTGAAGTGATGATGGAGGCAGATGATTCAGGAGCAGGAAGCGCTCCTCCTTGCTCCTGCATACTGAAGGAGGCCGAAATGTGCAAAACAACAGCGAGTCCAGTGCTTTATGGTCCATTAATATAAATGAGTGGATGATACGCTGAATTACCTGCAACTGTGTGAACCTGATCACTCTGCTGAACGGCTCAGACTCTTTCACTAAAGACAAATGTGCTGTCCAAGGTCATTAAAACTAAATCTAAATCTAGTTAATCAAGAGCAATAAAAACTAGACTTTAGCTTAATATGTAATATCTGGAGCTTCGGTCCAGTGCCTCCTCAGGCTGT
Source organism: Aulonocara stuartgranti (assembly GCF_965226115.1). Lineage (NCBI taxonomy): Eukaryota > Metazoa > Chordata > Actinopteri > Cichliformes > Cichlidae > Aulonocara > Aulonocara stuartgranti. The sequence goes on along the minus strand of NC_138940.1, from coordinate 10,928,129 downwards.
TGTGTATCGCCTTATTCTTATTTCCAGCTCATTATTTGTATTCTTTGAATCTACTACTATATAGGGAGTGCAGAATTATTAGGCAAGTTGTATTTTTGAGGAATAATTTTATTATTGAACAACAACCATGTTCTCAATGAACCCAAAAAACTCATTAATATCAAAGCTGAATGTTTTTGGAAGCAGTTTTTAGTTTGTTTTTAGTTTTAGCTATTTTAGGGGGATATCTGTGTGTGCAGGTGACTATTACTGTGCATAATTATTAGGCAACTTAACAAAAAACAAATATATACCCATTTCAATTATTTATTTTTACCAGTGAAACCAATATAACATCTCCACATTCACAAATATACATTTCTGACATTCAAAAACAAAACAAAAACAAATCAGCGACCAATATAGCCACCTTTATTTGCAAGGACACTCAAAAGCCTGCCATCCATGGATTCTGTCAGTGTTTTGATCTGTCCACCATCAACATTGCGTGCAGCAGCAACCACAGCCTCCCAGACACTGTTCAGAGAGGTGTACTGTTTTCCCTCCTTGTAAATCTCACATTTGATGATGGACCACAGGTTCTCAATGGGGTTCAGATCAGGTGAACAAGGAGGCCATGTCATTAGTTTTTCTTCTTTCATACCCTTTCTTGCCAGCCACGCTGTGGAGTACTTGGACGCGTGTGATGGAGCATTGTCCTGCATGAAAATCATGTTTTTCTTGAAGGATGCAGACTTCTTCCTGTACCACTGCTTGAAGAAGGTGTCTTCCAGAAACTGGCAGTAGGACTGGGAGTTGAGCTTGACTCCATCCTCAACCCGAAAAGGCCCCACAAGCTCATCTTTGATGATACCAGCCCAAACCAGTACTCCACCTCCACCTTGCTGGCGTCTGAGTCGGACTGGAGCTCTCTGCCCTTTACCAATCCAGCCACGGGCCCATCCATCTGGCCCATCAAGACTCACTCTCATTTCATCAGTCCATAAAACCTTAGAAAAACCAGTCTTGAGATATTTCTTGGCCCAGTCTTGACGTTTCAGCTTGTGTGTCTTGTTCAGTGGTGGTCGTCTTTCAGCCTTTCTTACCTTGGCCATGTCTCTGAGTATTGCACACCTTGTGCTTTTGGGCACTCCAGTGATGTTGCAGCTCTGAAATATGGCCAAACTGGTGGCAAGTGTTATCTTGGCAGCTGCACGCTTGACTTTTCTCAGTTCATGGGCAGTTATTTGGCGCCTTGGTTTTTCCACACGCTTCTTGCGACCCTGTTGACTATTTTGAATGAAACGCTTGATTGTTCGATGATCACGCTTCAGAAGCTTTGCAATTTTGAGACTGCTGCATCCCTCTGCAAGATATCTCACTATTTTTGACTTTTCTGAGCCTGTCAAGTCCTTCTTTTGACCCATTTTGCCAAAGGAAAGGACGTTGCCTAATAATTATGCACACCTGATACAGGGTGTTGATGCCATTAGACCACACCCCTTCTCATTACAGAGATGCACATCACCTAATATGCTTAATTGGTAGTAGGCTTTCGAGCCTATACAGCTTGGAGTAAGACAACATGCATGAAGAGGATGATGTGGACAAAATACTCATTTGCCTAATAATTCTGCACTCCCTGTACCTGTGCATGAGTTAAAAATAATTCCTAAAGAGCAACCCAGCGACTGCACACTTTTATAAGAGCAGAAGGTGAATGAACTACTCATCCCATAATGCATTTCAAATTCCAGATTTCCCAGAGAACGTCTTTCAACTCAAATTCTTTTTTCATTATCGCGGTAAAGTTATTGATAATTAATAATGGTTCAGAATATATTTGGTGGTTTGTGTTGTGTGTGTGTGCACAGTTTTCTGTGACATCACATTTTTGTTAAAAACAAGGCTGACATTGTATAAACTTGTGGTTTCTAGCTCTCAGAGTCTACTTTGGATGGTTACAACATTATGACTCCTAATCAAAATCCCTAAGGAGAATATGAACGGGACTTCCATAATACTACTACTTCTGAATGTCACTGTTGAGATCCAGCCCGTGAGAACATGCAACAAACAGAAACTTTTTTTGGTAGATAATTTCATTGTTCACTTGTCAGAGTCTGAAACTGTCGTCCATCTCTTACACCACATATGTTTATATGTACAGCCTTCCAGCGGCATACTCAGTTCCCCTTCATCACTACGAGGACTCTTCTAGCGGATTAAAACAATATGGTGGTAATACTCATCACTCACTAACTTCTCCACCTATTTCCACAGTGAGGATGGTAAACCGAGCCTCCACAGGAAGCAGCGGGGTTACAGCCTGCTGGGCAGCTCTGCATGGCTGTTTAGATGTACATTACCTTTAACGCATCTCTCCACATCAGCAGGGAGGCATCCCAGTGCTGTTTGAGAATGCAACAGTGGGTTGAACTGCAGATAGCTGCACATTTTTTAACCTCTTGGCCCTCTCAGCCTACAACCAGAGCATGATGGGTAAATAAATCAACATGTTTTCTCCACAAATGGGAAAACAGTTCAGGTGCAGAGTGATATATCTCAATATTTTAAAGGTTAAATCGCATAAATAGGAGATTGCATGGCAGGCTGACTGATTTTAGAGCACAGCACATTTTCTTCCTCATCAGGCTGACCAGAAGAGTTCACAGGGTAGGGTAAGTTTTAAACACATCAAAGAAAATTTTAAGAGTCATTTACCTGAAGAGTTTACACATGTAAAAATAGTCCGAAAACAAAAACAACTTAATGATGTACCATAACATTGGAAAGCAGTACTTAAAGTAAGAGTAGGAGTACTGTTGTTAATGTACAAGACTCTTGACATATGAAACAGCTGTCTGTCTGATTGTCCTCTTTCCAATGAAAATTAAACAAGCACAACTCGATGTAAGCCAAGAACAGTGTTTAAAGTGAAAATTACACCTTATAAATGTGCTAGAAATAATGTTTAAGTTAATGTTAAGTAAAGGCTGAACAATGCCCTGCATGGCTCTGCTGCTGAGTCATGTGGCTGTAGGACAACTAAACACAGCAGAGCAGGGAGGAGGGGGCGGAGCAAAGTGTAGCTGCATGAGAGGAGTGGTGTTTGCACAAACACCTCGTTTCTGATGAACAGGAGCAACTTACTGAGCTTACATGAGAGACTAGGGTCGTTTTCACACCTGCAGTTTGTTTAGTCTGGTCTGGCTTTTCCCTGCAGTTTGATTTGTTTTCACACAGAGAAAAATCCAAGTGAACTCCAAGAGAACCAGAATGTATCACTACAAACATGTGAGAATGTTCAGTCTGCTCATTGGTCTGAACTATTGATGTTTGGGTTTTCTCTGTTTTATTGTGGGGTGTTTACCTTACTGTAAAGCGTTGAGGCAACTGTTGTTGCGATTTGGTGCTATATAAATAAAACTGGAATGAATCAAATTCAACGTACACCTGGTATTTGGCTCAGCTCGAGGTCAGATCATGTTCACAACATAAATGAAAGGCTCTGGAATTCATTTGAGACCATGTTTTCCAAAGGGTTTCAGTGCAGTTGATTTGGTCCGCACCCGATTGCAATTACTGTGTTTCATAGGAGTTGTATGGATGTTATCAATGATTAGCTTTCTTACAAGTTTTTCTCTGACTATTAGCAAGTAGAGGTGTCAGCTACTAAGTCTCTGTTTGGTTAAAAATATTAATATTTAAAACATAAATTACCAGACAATCATAACAAATTATTATAAAAATTAACATATTTATTTATTAGAATTTATTATATTTAGTTATGCTAATGGCCAAATACGATGAATAACAGTTTTTAATTCCAAAAAATAAAGTCGTTTATGGGTAAAATGTATGTACATCTGCCCTGCTTACTGTCAATAAGAAGTAGTGAGACAGTTACTGATGAAGAACTAACATTACATGTGTTTTAAGAGTTTAGACGATACCAGTGCTAACTAGCAAGGTAGCTAGCTAACAGCAGCGGTTTTTTTCCAAGTGCTGCATGTAATAGTAAACGTTATGGGCGCTGTGGTGTTACGTGGTCGTCTTCGCTGCATTAACATTTTGTATTGTGTGTCGGTCAACATACGCAGTGTGACGCTAGCTGTTAATGGCTGTTAAATGTTGCAAACTAAATGTACATTAGGTGCACAGCTAGCATTGTTTGACTTGAGAAAGCAGTACAGTACCAAAACTCACCTACACATGAAAGACGGCGCTGTACGTATTACACTACGATCGTATTCACATTTTCTTTGGCTCACTTTATCAAAATTTGGCTAACGCTTGGTCTACAGTTGGCTAAAGTCTGGCTGATATTGCAGGCGAACTCTGCCAGCAGCTAAAGCAAACAGCTGTAAAAAATAACTGATCACTTTACATGTTTATTATGAATTTTTCCATTATTTTATTACATGCTGCACACACGCTGGTATTTAAACGGGCCTTCAGAGCGAAGCAGCTTTGTCAGTCTGCCCACACGTTGAGCAATCCATTCCCACGGCTTCATAATCCATTTCACATACGTCATACGTCCGTGTTATCTCAGAGAAAATGGACGTGTTGTTTTGTGTTCGGCCGCTCAGCCCGAGCAGAGTTTCCAAACATTACCTCATGATGAGAGGAAAAGTGCTGCTTTGATTTAAGAGATAGCAGACAAGCTGAAGTTGCATCACAGACTTATTAAAGCCGTGGACGTACAGCTGCATAGATTTACACCACATCAGACCACTTTTACAAGACAGTTGATGAGATTCAAGTATCCTCCCTCACACAGCAGCGTATAAATATTTACCTGCAGTGCGTCTGATTCCATCTGTCCAGCGCTGGTGCTGCCCTCATATATTTCCCACTGGGAACTGTGAAGATGTAGCAGAGATCCACGCTGACCGAGACTCTTATTAAAACAATGAAGCTCATAATTATCCTGGAATTCCAAAGCAGTGCTATAGTCGTAATGAGGCCACACAGGAGCCGGCGTATAAAGAATGAATGTAATAAATAAGCCATTAGATGGGCAGTAAAAAGAGGAGGATATAAAAAAAAGACAACAACAGTGAAATGAGTTCAGACAGGTCTTGTTGTCTCTTGATGAGCACTCTGAGAAGTTTCTATTTTCGACCTTTAACGGTGTTTGAGAGTCAAACCTGTATTAAAAATGAGTTTTGACACCTATAATGTGGACAGTTTAAAAACCTGCAGCACGCATCAGAAAATCCTGCTGATGGTTCTTTATCGCCGTTTTCTCAGGTGGATTAAAGGAAGAGGGAAAAACTGGCAACTTGTTTTCTTTGATAAACCATTTTTAAACACACCAGAGACACACGGCCGCCTTTCACTGCGATATTAGCTCATAAATTTATGTTATTTATGTCCAGCGGGCATCGTGGGCAAGTGCGCAGGGGCCACGCACAGCTGTGTGTGTGTGTCTAGGGGGGGGGGCATCCTGAAATCATATATAATCAGAGCATAACTACAATAACAACAACAAAATTACATAATTGGAAAAAAAAGTAGTCTGTACTTTCCATCCACTGATATTCTTCCACGTGTGTAGTTTATGGTGGCGAGGGATGGGGCTGGAGCATATCCCGGCTGTCACAGGAGGCCGCGTGCACCCTGTACATGAGGCCATTGTGGCGTGACAGTTTTTGTTTAACCGGTTCTGGAGGGAAATGTTGCCGTTAACTTTAATGTTGCTTAGATGTTCAGTATGATGCCGTGCAAGCTAATCCACAGATTATCAGAAGCAGCAGCAGTGCATTTATGACCTGAAATTTTGACTGGAATATTTCTGTTTTACCTGCATTATTATCGTTATTGTTATATATTCATTCATTTTGTTAAAAGAAAGGACAACTAGTGCGCCTGTTGGTCAAAGCGTGCACTGGTGCAGAAAACACAATGATGTGCAAATAGCCGACACACAGCTGAGTGCTGCGTCAATCTGCACTCTTAAATCATTTCTCTGCCTCCTCAGATTTGGTCCCAACTGTGCCAGCGTGAGCCCAAACTTCCCCACTGACATCCTGAAATATCTACGAAAGCTTCAACTCCAGCATCAAACCAGGAAATCCTCCCTGCTGCTGTTTTCTCCCGAGAATGAGATGAACCAGCGTTTCCTCTGTTTCTCATTCAGAAACATCAGGACCGCTGAGGTCGCTTCATGTTGACTCCATTTTTCTTTCACAGCTCGGTGTTTATGAAAAAGGCTGAAGTTTGCTAACCAGTCAACAAATACACGACAGAAGCTGTCGAGGACTTTCACCCTCATTACCGGTGAGCACAGGAGTTTGGCAGTGGTGAGGTTTAAGTATGTAGCCTGACGTTAGCTCATCCGCATGTCCTCCTTCACTACATCCATGCAACCAGCATCCTTTTCCCAGTATATCCACCCGCCCTCCTCTGCACATATCTGAACCATGTCAGCCTCTCTGACTCTGAGCTGTCCATGAGCATCTCCAGCTCTCCAAACTAAATCACCAACAATCTTAAATATCTTTCCATGATTCTTTTCTTGTATGAATTTTGAATTGTTGTCCAAATCTCATCCTGCTGACAGAACCGTGCATCTCTGAGAAAATAAAAAAAATCACCTTTAAATAAGCTTAAGGTGACTGCTTGGGGACCTGAACGGCAGGATGTTTAATGGTTTAGTGCTTAAAGAGACGCAGATAGGTTTTACTAACAGATGTCCTGCTGACCTGTGTCGAGTCACACGTATTTATGAACCCCTTCACAAACAGCCACTGATGGGAAGGCTGTTTGGGTCGAGGCAGATTAATAATAACAGGTACAAACAGGCCTAAGAACACATAACGCCCTGATGAAGATCACTAAAATTGTTTTCTCTAATAAACAATTGAAAATATTTGTTTTTCCCTCCAAAGAGACTCCCCGTCTCGTGTCGTCGATTATTTATCCGGGACATTAAAGCCCCGCAGAGCGAACACGAGTCGGCTCCGCTGCCCCAAATACCCGTCACACCCAACAAGGCCTTCACGGCTCCATCAAGACAGAGCGAGGCAGTGAAAATTGTCCTTTTTTTAATGGCTGCTTTGAAGTAAAAAGAATTATCATATCACTGGAAGTATTAACGTTCCCCAGAAGGAACCCTACAGTTTTATTAGTTTTACGGCTGCTGTCTTTTTACACATTTGACCGCCTTCCTGGAGCAAGAATAACACAAAGTTAATGGCTAACGGAGAGAAAGTCAAAGGGAAAACTTGGCTGATTATAGCTATAATTCCTGCAGATACTAATTACCAGTGGCTGTAAAATAAGTCAAACTGGTCATCCTAATGAGTCCACCAGAGACCGATTGTTAAATACATTAAAAAGATCTACTTTCCCTCTTCTTTTTTTTATTTGTGTTTTTCCCCCGCTCCACTGTCAGCGTTATCTTATCAAGTGTAACCAAACAAACTCCTGCTTAAAGGTCATGACGCCGCATCCACCCAAATCCAGTAATTAATGTAAAATTAAGCCTGACATAAACATTACAAATGATATTTCACTGTGTCTGCTTTTAAAAACTTGGGGGGGAAAATCCTCTTCATTAAAACACAGACAGAGTTTCTACCTTAAGAGCACAGGTAACGTTCACGTAAAGGCTAATGTGTGGTTTAGGTGGATGATGAAGATGCCCGTTACTGATTCAGGGAAAATTCCTTCTCTCCAAGAAATGAACTCATCAACTGTGAGTTGCTCAAATGAGCAAAAGAAAACAGAAACACAGTCTTAATCTGGTCTTCGGCAGAAAATAAGCAATAAAGTTTGTCCTGTAAACTTCACCTGAGACGGTCTCAAAAAGGTGTAGAAACAGTCATGTCAGTGAACATCACCCAGGCCGATAAAGGTGAGAAAACCGACTGGCTTTGCTGAAAGGTCGGTTTGTGTTTTTAACAAGCTCAGATGGGTCACGCATCAAGTTTCTGTTCAGTTCACGTAAGACTTGAGGAGGTAATTTAGCCTTTTAAATCAGCTGTGTTGGATCAAGGACACATCTAAAACCTGCAGGACACCGCCCTGGAGTTCGACACCCCTGAATTAGGAGGATAAAGATAAGCTTGTGAGGATTTTTATGAAAGTTTTTTGTCCATATCTGAGTTGCCAGGTAGAGTACGGCAATAATCAAACTGGTATTTAAAATAAGTGAAAAAACATATGTCTGTGCATCTGTTTCCATTTTGCACTATGATGTTCTTACTGATGAAGGGCAAAATTTGGGGACATTCTCATTTTTGAAAAAACATTTATGGAGACTCTATGTTCACGTAACAGCTAGCTGCTAGCTCAAACAGACATTAGCATATCAATAGTGTGAAAACCTAAGATGAAATCCTAAGATGCTGTTGCAGCATACAGTTACACCTGAAACTTTTTTCCTCTGGATAACAAAGTTTTTTTGAGTTTAGTACAATATTTAAAATAAAATATCACATATAAAAAATTATTTTGTTTCCTGATGCATGTGTTCAATTGACTTAGACTGTAACACCAGTATACTGTACCACAATGTAATAAAGACCCTAAATATTCTACAATGTTCTCATCAGTGAGGTTTTGCATGTGAAACCATCTGCGTTTAACCACATCTATCTTTGCTAATACCGCCGTGTCACATGCTCCTATAAACGGAGAACCACTGCTGTCCATTTGTGAACCACAGACGTTCTGTAGGCCACCAACACTCACTTTGAGTCACAGACATTTTAAACGCTTTGATGTTCTCTGGATTTCATATGCAGTCGTTTCAATGATTGTTTATTCTGAAGCATCTGGAAACACTGATCTTTCTTCCAGAGGTTTCTACATGCAGGTGGCATGGGTGGATCTACTGTGGTGGGGTGGGGTGCCATGTGCCTCCATAAAATAATCCCTGGCCACCCCCTAATACCACATTAACTCTTTGAGCCTGGCTACAATGAACACTGAATATAAATTCTAAACAAAATATATTACCCCCCCACTTAAAAAAAAAAGGGTTCAGCCCATAGCATCAAACTGGCTTTGTTTCTTGTTGTCAGTAGCAACTGACATTGCAGTTTTCTGACATTTTGTTTACATTTATGTAACAATGTGATTATTTCTAATAAAAAGAGTGAAACTGAATGAATGAAATACAAATCTAACTGTTCCACCTCATGCTGTGAAGCTTTCTGGATTTTATATTTAGTGGGCTACATGCTTATTGAGAATATATAGACTATACAGTACATAAAATCAAAATTCACATGTTTTTTCATGTAACTGAAATGTTTAAGTGAAAGGCAACATTTATATGAAATGTGCATTTGATTTATTTTAACCATATATAGTACATATTACAGAATGTATCACCTGTATATGTGTAAAAAAAATGGCTTTGATGTTGCCACCCGATTTGATTTCCCTGCCACGCTAAGAAAATGTCTCTAAATCCATCCCTGGCAGGTGGAAAGGACAGTTATATGGACGTATATGCAAAAAAACAGGTTTGTTTTGTGATTTGCTTGCTTATTAACAGCGACACAGATAATTTAAACGAAACCAAGGAAGAGAGCATGAAGTCATTGTGTTGGTGTTGTTAAGCTGCGTCTTCATTTTGTCAGATTTTAGCTACAGCACTATCTTGGTAATTACTGCTGGTTAATAACATCCCCATTTAAAAACTAAAGTGAAACCAAATTTCACTTTAGTTTCAATATATAACAGAAAAAAAAGGTGAAAGCGCTGCTGAAATAGAGTAAGTTTCTTTCCTTCTCTTCATTTGTAATTATAAAAGAAATAACTAATGCAGCAGAGCATGAAAAGTCAACACTAATTCAGGTGTTAATAAATACTGGTAAAAGTATGCAGGTAAATCAGGTTTAATCAACAACAACCTGATAAATCAGGAGAAACTTGCTTGTAATGCAGCTAAACTGGTTGTGAAGAAGGTGGGAGTGGAACATGTAGCAGAACCCACCTTGGAGTTGTCCAACTTTGCTCCCAACTCACATTTGCTGAAGCCTGCTGCCTCAAGCAAATAACTTCTTGTAGCACGGCCGTCAAATGAATCCAGAAAATCTATACTGTTGTAATCCCCCACACCAAACAGCTCCACTACAACATAGAAGTGTTTGCAACACACGTGAAACATGTTCTTCTAGATAACAAACCAAGGAGGACCACTTTCTTTCTGTGACTGCAGTGGAAATGTTGGTCTGTAGACAAGAACAAACAAAGATAATTTACCTGTTTTAAAGCCTTTCATCACATTTTTAGAACATCCTTAATAAAAACATAAACCTTAACTTTCACATTGAAATGTTCCTTCTATTTCTCAGAGGTCTTCCACCGCAGTGTCATTGGTCCTAGAAACTTTTCAGACTTTGAGAAGACCCTCGCTGTTCTTTGACTTTTAGCATCAACATCCTTCTTGAAACGATGCTGAAGAGTACGTGTCTATACGAGGCGCCCTACGAGCCTGCGCAGAGCGCAGCCCTCCTGCATGTACGCATTCAGCATTGTATGGTGATGAGAGGCGGCTCATCGGGGAGCAAGCGGCTGTTATTTTGGCATGGCTCTGCTAATGTTGCTCGCAGCACTATATATGCCATCCATCGCCCGAGCATCCGGGGACTCCCGGGGCTGCTAAAACCCTGCAGGGTGGGTAGAATCTAATAAAACGCACTTGACGTTTTAATTGCATTTTCCTCATCAAGGAGTAATCTGCAAGATGGTTGTGGCATTTCTGTTGAGACCAATAAGGCTGATATTATGATCAGTCATTTCTTTGATAAACATGCTGGCGCCCCAGCCCTCGATTGTGTGAGGAATATTGAGAAAAATGAAGATGCTCGCTCTCACAGGCGCTTGCATCATTCCACGTCTTGGACGTCCTGTGTTTTTCAGTAAATATTGCCTTATGCAATATTTCTGTGTGTTTGTTGGCCTCAGCGTGTCAGATGTAATGTAGTGTAACTGGTTTCTCTCTGACAGCTGTTTGAACATGCTGTAAACAGTGATTCTGGACTTGCTGCAGATTTCAGAGTTTGGTTCAGACTGCAGAGCGAGCACTGCGTCCCTGCAGGGTGACGGTATGATAATGTGGCCCATAATGGCTTTCAATTAGCACACTCATGAACTCTGCATGAAAAAAACCCCACTCCTCCGAGCTTCAGTGTGTTTACGACCAACAAAACCAAGAATTTATTCTGAACCTCGACTAAAACTAAGCTGGAACGTGTACTTAAATAACGTACACGGTAGTCTGCGTGTAAACTGGCTTTGTCCAAGGAGATTAAATCCAGACCATAGAGACCAGGACTGTTTGTTGAGCCTGACGTAGCTCCAGTTAAAAAATATATAATAATAATTTGTGGATTGGGGAAAGTAAAAACCTGTAAAGACATGTTATAAGATATAAACGGTTGGGTCTTTAAAGCTTAATTTACCTTCATCAATATTCAGGATTGGGTTATGGGTGCAGTCTGAGCAGTGAAGGCCAGACTTCCCTCACCCTGACCAGCTTTTAAGTTTATCTGGGGGTACTGAGGAGTTCCCAAGCCAGCTGAGGGACTCCAGCGAGTCCTGGGTCTACCCCGGGGCCGCCTCCCGGTAGGCCATGCCCGAAACGCCTTGCCTAGGATTCACCCAGGAGGCATCATAGCCAGATTTCCAAACCACGGCTCTACTCCAAGCTCCTCTCTAATGACCGAGCTCCTCATCACATCTCTAACGGAGAGCCCAGCCACTGAGAAAAGAGCCACAGAACGAGCTTGTGCTGGAACATGTAAATATTTACCTTCATATTATAATTATCATTACTGGGCTCGACTACAGCAGCTTTGGGTGATTCACAGGTTAAAATAATTCTTCTTTATCTCATATTCTGCCTCGGTGCGGCACTAAAGTTCATCCTCTGTCTGACACAGTCTCTGTTAGCTCCTCCCACTCAAAGGTTTTTTTTTTTATTAGCTGCCCCTCACAAACGGACAGTGGGTGGAGCCTTGCCCTCTCTGACATCATTAGATCCATATTGAGAAAAAAAAGGTTTGCTCAAAGCTGTTATTTCTACATATGTGACCTCATTATTTCAAATGTTGATAATTTGTAATATGAACAGCCACCACTGGAACAGGAGAAAGCAACAAAACAAAGAAAGAGGAGCTTCATATGGCTTCATTAAACAGAAAGGAGTGTTTTCATACACTCTGAAGGTAAAGCTGGGTTTGTGGCTACAGTGCAGTCATCCTTTGTTTGGCTGCAGCCATTTCACTCTGATGGTTACCTCAGCCAAAAGTGTTTTAAACAGATTTTTATCCGGAGTTAGTCTGGAACTGTGCCCAGGTATAATGTGACAAAAGAGCAATTGACTTCTGTGCCAAAAATGTTCATTATTTCCTCAGCAATCATTTGCCAATGTGAAATAATTAAAGGGCGAGCCCAGAAAATCTGAAAACCGGTGGACTTTTTTTTTTTTTAATTTACCTCACCGCCTCCAGCATTTATCTTGATCCTGAAAATCTCTTAGAATATATTTTTGTCAAATATTATTCTGCCAGCAGACCTCCCTCTACAACCTCAAGCCACATATGTATGCACAAAGCCATTTTTTACTACTCGACCTACAGTTGACGGAACATGGGGATATGAGAACTACAACTAATTCAACAGCAGTTCAGGATGTTAGCCATCAGCTGAAACCTTAGCAGCGAGGTGGACAACAGAATATAGGGTTGGCTTGCCCTTTATTGGGGGGGGGGGGGGGGGGGGGCGCTGTGAAGTAAATATAATTGTTCAAATGTGCATGATTTTATAGGTGTGGAGTAAGCATGTCTGCAGTCAGAAGCATTAGAAACTGATATGGAAGTCTTAAATTCAACAGATTATACCATGGCTATTCAACTAAAAACTTAGTTGGGCCAGATTTTCAAACCGGAAATCAACTGTGCATTATCAGTTCTGTCTGTGAACTTGTCTCCTGCTATGGACATTACATCAGTTTTCTTCAGGTCATCTAACAGCATTTCAAACTCGTCTGATGCCAGAACTTCAACTCTATGAATATTTGAACTGTCTGACAGGGTTACGTTTTTAAGAGCAGATGTCACACTCACTTTAATTTTTTTCGTCACTTGTCACGGCATCCACCGCATGCAGTATTTTACTGTTTCAGAATCTGTGTGAGGCCTTTTCTTCTTCGCCGATATCAGGCAAACACGAAGGGAAGCTGCTGCAGCTCTCTCTAGGGCTGTACAGGACCCTCACCATGGTAGTACAACTCTGGTTGTAAGATGCAATTAAACTCGCAATTAAACTGTACTTTTGAGATTGCTCTGGAAAGTTTGTGTAGGAAGTCTGGTTGTCATTGTGGTGCCTTCGTAAGTACCGCAACACACTCACTGCAAATTAAGCACATAGGTTTGGCATTTGGATTTGGCAGTAAAATGAATAAGTATTTGTCAGTCCAGGCAGGGTTAAACCGACGATTTTCATTGTCAATTTTACGCTTTTGAGAAAGACATGCTGTTGTCGCATCATATATTACGATGATTGTTTAATATGTTTACATCACGGTGCATTGTGGGTTAAATATTGCTAGGCTACTAGGAGTGTTGCATTCATAGTCTACACTATTTCAATTCTTTATTTTTTAAATTAATTAATTAATTAATTTTTTGTGTGTTCACTGTGTTTCTGCCAGGACCACAGGCAGGGCCACTCGCAGGTTGCTTCTGGGCTGCTTGTGGCCCACGGGCCGCCATTTGAATAGGCTTGGATTGTACGCTTTGTTTTTTTGTGTATGTACAGCATAATGAAGCCTCTGAAGGTTAAACAAAATATTAGGGTTCAGTGGTTTGAAGGCAATATTTAGAGAAAAACTCTTTTTTTAGATTTAGAGGGAAAAATAAAAGTTCACATTTTTGTAGTACATATAGTTAAAATTGTAGATATTCTAATTGAAGACACTTTCCCAATTTGAAACATTTAAAGTCATCTTAAAAAAACTCACACACCCTCTCAGATTACCCACCGAAATTATTTCATGCAATAATTTTAGTAGCTTTAATGAAGCCCTGCACATTATTGGAGTTAGTTTTTCAGCCTTTTTGAACCGTCATAACATCAAGACACAACAGCTGGAATTGGACCAGCAACCTTTGACTTGCCAAGCAGATGTGTTAACCAGTACACTATGAAGCAATGTCATAACTTCAGGAGATTTCCACATCAAATTTTCATCTATGCTGTGTTAAAAACTGCCAACAAATCCCTTTTAAATGCACTCCATGCGTCACAATCTGAAGACAAAGAGTTGTTCTTAATCAGAAAAAGAAACATGTTTGATCTGTTTTCTGATATTTCACTGAAGAAAACTTTCAAAAGTGCATTCAGGGTAAACTTTGAATTGTCACATCACCATGTGGGATAGGGTTCCTGCTCAGAACCAGGGAGGCCACAGGACTGGTCGGCGCCCATCAGCCTCCAGCTGCCAGGGAAAGCGTGCACACCCAGACAGGTTTGCAGGTGGTTGCTCGCTGTCACTGTCCCTCCTGTATGCTTGGCGCTGTGGCTTTGTGCATGTTCGGTTAGAGACTTCCTCTCCTTCATGGCTTTTTGGACAAAGTTCTCAATTCCGATCAAACATCGGCCAGCATCTTGGCTCCTGTTGTTGTTTGTTGAGGTAGTGATTCGTTGTTTGCCCGTAACAACGTCAGCAGTGCAAAACTGCAAATGCACCAAAGCGCCGTTGTGATATACGTAATAAATGTAGTATAAATGGATGTGAATGTGTGACGACGTCACTGTCGAGTTGCGAGGTGACCAATGTGGCGGGTATTATGGGGCCCATATGACACTGCACGTCCATATGGCAGCCGTGCCCTAATCATGACCTGCTTTCTGGACCTTTCTGACTCTCAGGTCTGATTCAGATTTCAGCAGGAATCGTTGCAGAGCCACAATGTGACCTACGTAAGTGTCCTGCTTGTGCAATTATGCGTTGATCACTTTGTGGTTGTGCCCTGGTGTTTTATATGCAGAAAAAATAGAAAAAAAATAAAATGCTTGGACTTTGCTGTGGTTTATTTGTCCCCCAAGATTTTCCACTTTTTTGTTCATTCCTTCACAACCATTCTGATAGTTTGAGGCCTTTTGTCTGTAGAGGAGTCGCCCCCTGGAGGCTGTTAGAAGTGATGTAGGTTTAATGTATGCTGGGCACAGAATAAACCCATTAACCCACCACCCCCACATTCAGTTAACACTTTTGTCCCAGTTGTCCCAAGCAGCCTGCGAACTGATTTCTACGTGAAGGACTTGTGATGAATCTAAAAGCAAATTATATGACGTTTGTGCTCCAGAGTGCTAGCATCAACACTAGCTAACATTAGCTTAAAAATCACCAAACGAGCGGCTCCCAGCACAACAGACTCCATATGAGGACAGAAACTCACACTCATGTAGCTACACGGAGGATTTTAGAAGAAGTCGGCTCTTAGCTGTGCGGATGGGTGGCCCGACAAATGGGAGGAGCTTCCAGGGTTTGGCTGTCCTGCGTAGGACTGGCCCTGTGAGTTGGATGACGCCATGCTGCTTTTTTAGCTCATTCACCCATCCATCTCAGTGTGTATCTGTGTGCATTTTACATCCGAGGACAAAGTTTAAACTTCAGCTCTCCAACAAAACTAAAATATGTCCAAGAAGAAGTGATCCCGTGACCCGCGGCTGATAAAAACCAGCGTTTCCTCGTTATTCCTCCACCCACATCTACAGCCATCGTGGTGGAGGATGAATAGCTGTCAGGACCTGAGATATGACTGTATGTGCAGCTGTTCGGATAACACGGGCCAGCTTCTTTAAAAAAACTAAACAAAAAATAAAACCTGTCAGCCCCATTGTTTATCAATTAAGTCATTCCTCACGTCGGTTTCAATCCATTTCCAAACTATCTGATCTGTTCCCTTTGACCGCCGCGGATCCAAAGAAAACAGGGCTGCTCGTCTGTTTTTGGCCGAGGGCTTAAAACATACGAGTCTCGGCGCTCCCTGATGGCTTTAAGAGCAGCACAAAGAGCAGTAATTGGAACTAGTGAGCTATAGCTACAAACAGCCTCCCCTCTTCTCCCCGAGATCCAAATTTACAGTTTGAATGGCAGAAGGAGGAGGAAAAAAAAGATCTTTCAATTACGTCTTTTCTCTTTTCCCCCCTCATTTAAATTGGAAGTGATCTCGGAGGAAATAGTTATCATTTTAATGACGGCCTCCATTCATTAAAACTCTCATTCTTCCCCTCTTTCCCCTCTCTCCTGTGGATTGGAAGCAGATCCTTACAAAAAGCCCCGCTTCAATTACCTCCGAGTTAACCCCGCCCTCCATGTTCACATGCAGTGGGTGGGGGTGGAGGCGGAGGGGTCCCGGCCCCCGCCTGGACCTGCTGCTGTTTAACAAGAGAAACCTGAACTCGAGGTTTCGCCCTGCCGGCTGACAGACTGGCATCCATCATGTGTCATTCGCCGAGTCCTGGAGATCGTCATGAGCTGGCACACCGAGGTCGAAGGTAGAGCGACCGAAACATGAAAGAAAAGGCAGAAAAATCCACACACAGGGACGACCTTTCGCTCTCTTCTCTTTTTCAGAGTCTTCAAAAGTCCCAGAAACAAACAAGCAACAGGCGAAATCAGCCATTCATGTCAACATGAACCCATGAAAAAAACAATAAATAAACCAAAGAGAGGAGCATGCAGCTCCTGCAGTTCCTCTAACGTCCACCAGAGGCTCCAGCAGAAATAAACATGTTTACACAAACTGGTCTCTATAGATAATTTAAACCTTCATGTACAGGTGAGACTGTTTTTATAACTCACCTGTTTAAATTGTATTATGGCTTAATGTTCGCTCAGTTTTATCAACCAGTATTTATTATATTTGTTTAATTAAATGTTAGGATTAAATTTGTTACTCGTGATTTTATTGACACACTGATTTAAATGTGATTTATTATGGTGATCATTTATCTTTTTCATGCATGTAATCTAGCAAGATATTTGTTCATTGCTCTCATTTTTGTTCAAATAATCTTGGTGTACTAATGAAAATATTTTCCTATAACATTTGGATTTTTTATGTACTTTATGCAGTATTATTGTATTTTATTGTATTTATTGTATTTACTTTATTTTGGGTATATTTTATATTATATTATTTATTATTACAGTACATAAGTCAAATTCTTTTTTCTATGATGTTTTATCTTTTTAATATGCCTTATTTAAATATTTTTCTGAATTACAGTGAACCTCTTCTTAGAAGCTTTTTAAAGTTTATTTCATATTTTATTCTATCTTTATTATTTGAAATTGTTTATTTCTGTCACCTGTGTGGAAGCTGCTGTATAAATAAAGGTTGACTGATGGTTTACAGCTTCTGCCTTCCTTTAACTCCTCGGCTGTTCATGTCTCAGCTCTTTCTCCACAGCAGTATTTGTACTTTCTGCTCGCTGCTGACGGATGCTCAGATTGCTGCTCCAGCCGCCGCCGCCGGCTGCTAAATGAAGTGAGGCGTCGAATGACTAAAACTCTGATGAAATCAAAGCAGTTTGGTTGTTTCTTTTTGTTTGAGCGTCTCATTAGATAAACTGCAGACATCAAAGAGAATCAAACGCTGAAGAGCGTCCTCGTCCATTTGTTTCTCTAAACCGCAGACGAAAAGAAGCCGGCTAATTACTCGCATTTTGCATGTCGAGGAAGAAACGCTGCTTCCTCTCACCTGAGGGCCAACTCTGCAGCACCTTTTAAAACAGCAGAAACAACATTTGATTAGGGACTAATCACGCTTTTCTCTGAATAACACTTTTAATATTTCAGGCTCCTTCTCTGGATGCAAATGAACGCGGCATTAATCGCATCACACATTAGGCAGTCTGAGCACAGCTGAGTGTTTTTCACTCTTTTTTCATTGTGTAATTAGGGCCCAAATGTTAATGAATTATGCTAATTCCTGACAATTAGCATATAATATTGGAGACAATCAACAATTAGCATATGCTGCGTTGAAGACAATCAGACGCGGCTGCAGTCCCACGCCGATGCTCGCCCGGCTCGGCCTGATGTATAGAAGCCGGCCGGCGAGCATCCAGGGTGATCTGATTACATGCAGAATCAGCATGCTAATTACTGCAGCCTCACCCCGCTGTACTGCAGCTCCACAGGGGGAGGGGAAACACAGAGGGGGCGAGGCGGGGAGGCTGAACAGCAGCGTGTTGGGTTTTTGTGGCGGCGTTGACCTCGGCGCCTCCTCCAGCTGAGTCTCGGAGGTCCAAGCCAGAGGAGGAGGCTTCACGCGGCTAGGTTTGATGGAGAAAGGTCACCGATCGCCGCTCAGCGTGAGGGAACTCAGATCTGAGCCCTTCAGTGTGGAGGGCAGACATGAACCACGTTCATTACTAACACTGTCACTTGTACTTACCTGCTACACTCGGCTTCAGTCAGTGAAGCACCTGAACAGATTCAATACTTCTACCATCCAAACTCAGATGTTATCATGTGTTTTACACATGAATCTCATTTGCATGCATCCATCTCTGGAAGAGTTGCGGGAGAAGCAGAGACCCCCTCCAGCTTTTCTTCTGGGACAACGAGGCATTCCCAGTGTAGTCCTGGGAACTGGCCTCCTCCCAGCATAACATGCCTGAAAGACCTCACCCAGGAGGCATCCTGGTCAAATGTCTGGATTTAATTTTAATCTGATAGAACAGTTATACTTTTTGCAAATATATATATCTGATAAATGGTGGACTAATCTGAAACTTCACCTCTAACCATCTTAGTTTATCTGCGGCACATTTTTGACCCGAGATTCAAAATCTGCTTTTTTGCAACAGTGTCCTGCACAAACAGCACTACACTCAGCAGTGGGTGCATGCGCTACTAATGCACATAGAAACAAACAAAAATAAACTCATAAACACAAAAATAAAGCAGAGGTTGAATCTTGAAATGACCAACTGGAGTCTGCAAAGTGCAATGAAGTGATAAATCTCAGTGCTCCATTATTGATGAGTTGCTGTTTCTCAACAACAGCCGTTTTATATACCCTACAATATCAGAGAGAACCCCAAACAATCAAGCGGTCCACCTATGAGCAAAAACGTGTTGACAGTGGGGAGGAAGAACTCCATTTTACCAAGAAGAGACCTCCAGCAGAGCCAGGCTCAGGGGGAGGCAGCTTCTTTAGTTTTTAGGGGTTTTTTTTTTTTTGTCTGATTTAATTTTAATTTTTAATTTTAAAGAAAAAGGAAACAAATCTCACTCACTGCAGTCAGTAATGGTCCCAAAGCTGAATTTGTTTCATTATGTTCTTACTCTTCTTTCAGTTAATAATGCTTCACTCTTCTCTATTACATTAAACATTAAATCCAACTTGGGCAAAACTTTTATTTTGAAACTTTTCAAGGTCAAACAAGGCTTAAAGGCCTAAACAATCAGGTCTCGTCATATCTTAAAGTCCTCACAGAACCACATTATAGAACAGGAGGCTGAACCTTCAGCTATCACTACTCAGGAAAGACATAAACAAAGGTGACCCAACACTAATCAAAACTACAGTAAGCAGAGATAAACAAGAGCAGTCTAACAACTGGGACCTACTAGAAGGAGCTGAAGCACCCATCACAGCCTACACCAGTTGAAAAACAAACTGACTGGCAGCTGAACCTCCTGACCTACAGGAGCCTGGCAGGAACATACAGGTGAGTTCAGGTGCTGTTGTTGACAGTTGAAGCTATCTGAGTCGTAGTAGCTGAAGGATTTATCATCCAGGTCATTACTTCTGTTTTTACAGCACTTTTACACCACTCTCAAGCTGATTTATTTAACTGTTTTTTGTTTTTAAATTTCTCTCTCCAGCCACAATCTGTTTATTTGGAGCTTTTATTTTGAATGTTCAGCTTGCCGGGCAGGTCTTCGATCATTATTCTTAAGATGAATAAAACAAACAGGAGCCAGTTTCAGATTTTCAGTAATAAAAGTCCAGCCCTCACATTCAGCGCTTTTCCACCCTGTGCAGATGAGATGTTTGTGCATCAACATGAAGACACTGTATTTAGCTGAGAGCGCTGCAGTCAGATGGATTCAAACTCCAGCACGAGTCTTTCCCTTTTAGAGCTGCAGATCTCACAAATGTTGCAGAAGAATTTTAATCATTTGGACGCCATTGTGGTTGCACCGTTTCCTCGGCAGGTTCCCAGGCTGCCAGGCCCCACGCAGCACTCTTCTCCCCAAGCCGTCAGCTTGGCTGCAGGCCTGCAGGAAGGGCGTGGAGCCGGGGCTCAGGTCCTGGATATCCATTTGGAACTCATTAAAGATCTCCAACGGACATGGGGCCCCGGTTCCCACATCCTCCGGGACCTCGCACTGTCTGAGCTCATTTACAGAGTGTCCTCTCCTACTGACAGTCTCTAATTCGCATTTGAATTTAGGTCACATTGATCTGGGCCTCCGTCCAAAGCCCGGTCCCTGAGGAGCCCGACCAGCCAACAACCAGGCAGAGAGAGAAGCAGGAAGCATCTTATAGTTCACTCCTCCCTCCTTTTCCTCCTCCTGCTCACACTGCGGTCGGTCGGCAGCGTGGAGCGGCGTCGGCCCTGAAACAGCCTGCGTCGCTGCAGGTCAGGGCG
This sequence comes from Aulonocara stuartgranti, assembly GCF_965226115.1. Lineage (NCBI taxonomy): Eukaryota > Metazoa > Chordata > Actinopteri > Cichliformes > Cichlidae > Aulonocara > Aulonocara stuartgranti. Next base: position 10,907,501 of record NC_138940.1, on the reverse strand, counting down.
TGATGTGATGGTGGACGGCGCCGACTGTGGCTCGACGTGATGCTGAGAGATGTCTGAACATCCGTGAAAGTGCTTTTGACTTTCAGGCAACGAGTTTTAACCTTTTAACTCAAAAACTGACATTTCACTCAAAAATGTATAGGTATCCAATAAACTAACCAACTGGATATTCAAGCAACTGCATGATGATGCCGCTGAATCTTTAAATGTAACACTCGCATGCATCTTACATCAACAGTCTCATGGATGTTCATAAAATTGTCTTGATCTGTAAGTTATTATTTGTGTGCATGATGTCACATAAAAAAAGGAATAATAATGTGAGGAAAGAGAAACATTACAGTTAGCCAGCCAGATGACGTAATCGGTCTACAAATGAGGACGCATTTGTAGACTGATTACATCACAACTACGCGCCGAAGGCTGTCCAAATTCGTAGACTCCTCCGAATGCAGCCGACAAATACCTCCTCCTTTTCCCCGAATCTGAAGGATGGGTCGGGTGTGTCCTTCGTGGCCTACCATATCCCAGAATTCATAGCGCGGCCCAGCCAAACTCCAGTTTCCGGCAATGGCGGCCACTACTAAGTTTCAAAATTACTCTTATTAATCTTTCTGGGTCACAAAATAAACTTTTAACATATTTTCAGGCGAGAATATGGGTGTGTAAACTTCAAATATCTGTTCGGTTTATCGGTTTATCAAGATATCGCATATTTGCGAAAGTGCTTCAACGTTTTCAGAGACATCTGTTACCCGCCAGCTCGATACCTAGCTGAGAGCTCGAGGGTCACTAGAGCTGCAGAGAACGGCACAACTCCCGGCACATCATTTTCAGATCACCGTGGCCTTTCACTACTCAGGTTAAACGTAATATATAATTCACTTAGATAACCTAAAAATATTATTGTTTGGCTTTTTTCAGTGTTTTATTTGTTCGTGAGTAAATCGGTTTGGCTGAGATTAAAGTTATTAGATTCGATTAGATAAAATAAAACATTATTAATCCCCCGGGTGGGTTCCTCCTTGGTTTTCACACAGCTGAATAAACGTCAAACAGAAAACTGATTAAACAAAAGTGTGAGATGGTCGAGAATTTACACCAGTGTCCTGTTATATTTTAGATAGCAAGGAGCAGACAGCTGAGTTTATTAAACTCCACCGAGACAGCGGTGACGCTAATCAGAAGGCTAGACCGTCCAATTTCACAGCCGTTTACTTCCGGCGTGCCCGACCTTCTGAGGACCCGGCCTTCGCGGTCTACGTGGGCCGGGTCCTCAGGAGGATGCAGCCCATGAATTTAGACACGACAAGGGTCACACTACAAGAGTTAGCTTTCGGTTAGACTGGGATTTGGGAGCGAGCTAACGTTAGCTACATTAGCCATGAGAACGACATCTCCGGTTCAGATTTGATTCCCAAAACCAAACAATCCCTGCTTGAATAGAACATCTTGCTGATTGCTCTGATGTCTGTGACTAGAATACATTTTCTTTAGGCTAATGTTAGCTTAACTGCTAACTGAGAAAGTTAGCAGTTTCTTTAAGAAATGTAAACAAGTTTTAATACGATTACTGAATAAAACTTAAAAACTTCTCAAAAAACTTCTCAAACAAATGATACCATATTTCCTTGATCTTCTATCATACTCTAGTGTCCCTTTGTTTCTTCCTATTTGTTATTTCCTGCTTTCTTTTGGTAGTCCTTTGTTTCTTGTGCTTTGGATTTAGTTTCATTTCCTCATCTCATTACCTAGATTCTATTCACCAGGTATCCACAGGTATGCACACATGGGTATTCACAGACGCGGACTAAAGCTTTCTTGGCTGCTGCCTCAAAGCACACTGTGCGCTGTCTATCTTGCGTGCTGCACAATATCGTTTATTACTTAGTAAATACTGATATCTATGACTAGCTAGTTTATTGTGGTGCTTTGTTTTCTCTATTATTATGTTGCTCTTTGTTGTTTGCTGTCTCCTCTGTTTGTTTGTTTGTTTGTTTGTTTGTTTTTTCTCCATACAGGTGACCCAGGAGTTTTTTTTTTTTTGTCTCTCTTCCCCCCCCTTCTCACCGTCTCTTCTCCCCTTGGGTTTTCTTTCTTTCTCTCCCCCTCTCTCTCTCATTCATCCCCCCTGTCCTATTTATTAAAAAAAAAAAAAAAAAAAAAAAAGATTCTATTCACCAACTTTCTTCTGATTAGCTTATGGATATCTCCTCTCTATAACATCATACAGATCCAAGAGTAGAAAAAATTGTGTGAATCTGAGTGCTTGGAGCAATCTGCAGCTTTTGACTCACAGAGATTATTTGTGCATACACTGAGGATAAGCTGGGTATGGGGCGAGATGAATTAATTTGAAACTTTGGGCGTGGTTAAATATGAACATCCACCACTGGAACACTAGACAATGAGGAAAAGGTTGATTTAACATATGTAGACTAATTTAATTTAAAGTTCAGAGGCCTGTGGAGTTCCCCAGGGCTCCATGTTGGGCCCATTATGTTTATTTTGTGCATAAAGTCATTTATTCCCTATTCTTCCCTATTCTTTACATGTGACAAGATTCAATCTTTACGGGTGAAAACGTGATGATGTGTCCCCTGACATCATCAGCATCATAACACTCTCCTCCACCTGCTTGCATCTTCTTCATTACTGACCGTTTAGTTGCCGAGGACCCGTTTAGACGTCTGGCGGAGGGCGTTATGAGATGTGTGGAACAAATGATTTCTATCATCACCTGCAGCTGCTGCAATGCTGCGAGGGCGCAGGAGCCGTTTTGATTGTCTGTAATAAATAACCCTTCAGAGGGAGATAAATAACTCCACCGGAGCCGTGGCTTCCTCTCTGAAGAGTTTAGACGAGAAAGTCCTGCCTGCTTTTTATATATTTTCCTCCTCATCCCTCCACATTACATGCTTCCCTTCATATTAATTTTCGCAACAGATTGCGGTGTGGAATTAATGCATTTTTCAGAAGAAACCCCACCAGCAGCAGCAGCAGGCTCTCCTCACATCTCTCAAGAACTCAATTACTCTCAACATTTAAAATAAATAAATTAAAGGTGTCCTGTAGCCAGCAGCTGCATCATTACAAGTGCTCCTGGGAGACCAAATTAAGCCACAGAATGTATATCTAATATACAACCCCACTAATGATACGTGTTAAAAGAGCCACGATGTAGGCGCTGCTTAAAAATTACACGGGTCATTACGGCGAGTTGAGAGCAGATTTATCTGCTGCCAACAAAACACATAATTTGTTTTACCTGGTAATCACACAGGCCGGCTAATTACATGTGAGAAAAAAAGTACACTCTATGCAGAATGTGTTTTATACAAACTGAGCCCAGTTTCATGGAATATTCGGCACTTAATAACACTACGCTGGTTTTATTGCTTGAAGGATTGAGCAGCTTATTTTTTCCATGAATACACCCGAGCTCTCTTATTCTGTTTTTTCTACAAACCTCATATTCAAACCAATAAATACGTCGTATAATACTTCCTGAATTCTCTGCTCGGAGCGCAGTAAACATGTAAATCATACAAATATTTTACAAATGTAGTGTTTCACTTCAAATCCTTAAACCCCCCTTGAGTGTTTGGCCCAAGTTTGTTTTGTCTGGTATTCGATAACGATTTGTAATCGTAAATTAACTTAATTAAATTTTAGGGAACGCTTTTTACTTCTAACAAACAATAAAATGATAACGCTGAGTAACTGGATGATAAATTTGGAAGTGATGCTTCAGTTTGTTTTAAAGGGCATTCATAAGGAGGCAGATGAGGCGATGATGGTGGTGTGAACATAAAGGCCACTGTTTGCTTTAAGCTGTTTGGTTTAGTTTCTGCACCAGAAACATTTAATTATGTTCAGGAAAACATGGACGTTTGGGTTAAAATATGAAGAGTCCCCCTCTAATACAACAGGAGCATTTATTTTGAAAAATCAGCACAACTCCACCTCAAAGACATGATGTGATCCAAACATACGTTTTTCAGATTTTTGCTCATGTGTTTGAAAGGTTTGGTTTCTATTTGCTCGTCTTTAGTGGATCTGCATGCATGAATACGTGATGATGAAGAGGAAAACACGGCGTGCAGATCACTTTGTGATTTTGTTGAGCAGCTACCTGCGTGGCGTCAGCTGGAAGCAAGAGAGCACACGAAAACCAAACTTGCTGATATTTAATGTATTAATCAGATTTAATAACTCATTAAATTAAAGGTGCTGGCACTCTGTCCTTCATCATTATGGCCATCTTTAACCTCTGATTGTGCTGATGGACGCTCTCAAAGAGATCAGAGTATTTCCCCATTAATGCATTCAAGTCGTCCTGCTCTGGTTTCATGTTTGCATCTCTGCGTATCGCTGACCCTGCTGACGCCAACCCATGTGACTGACTGTGAAGGCTTGTGGCGTTTGAAATGATCCGTAACACTGATCCATCATCATCTTCAAATGAGAGAAAAACAGGTGTTTCTGTAGCTTATGTTTTAAAGTAGACTTTTATGTGTAGCTGTGTTTGTTTTCATTCATGCTTGTTTAGGTCGGCGAGCCCCCAACACTGTCTTGGAAAATCTGTATTTCCTGACCGGTTGAAGAGCGATATCTGCCCGTCGGCACATGAAGGTGACGATGCACCACCTCTTTGATCTGTAGCAGATTGGACTTGACAGAAACAAAACCTTTCAAACTTGTGTTAAAACAGGATTACAGTCAGGACTACCGCTCCAAGGAGACAATCTCCAAAACAATGTTTTGAAAAGTGAGCAGACAGTGGATCTTCATCACAGACAATCTCAACTTGTGACATGGGAAGGCTCTCTGTGCCTGGTGCCGTGTCTGAGCCTGGAAGGGTCTCCAACAAAGTGGAGATGAGAGCTGGATTTACAGCTACAAACACCAAACGGCATCCTTCATCGTGGAAGACACTGAGACCGAAGAGGATGTGTCAGGTCAGGAGAGCAGCTGAGACCTCTCATGCAGTTTCCGGATGCAGAAAAAGGTTTTCAAAGATTTATTTACACTATGTATGGAATGATTGATCGGCAGGTGACTAAGTGTGCTGGAACATCTGGAGTGCTCAGGAGGGGTCTGCAGGGCTTCAGGCTGAGGAGGGGTAACCGGTGGGTGGGCATGTGAGTAACAGGTAAGTTCTTGTTTCCACAGAGACTGCTTGACTCCGTGAGGAAAACAGATGCAACAGTGGCAAAGGGCAGCTCCACCCACAGGTGGAGACTCAGTTAGGCCTGGGTGAAAGAGAGAGAGATGAAGAGATAAACGGCGAGTCGGATCCTGAAAGACCTCACTCATCATTTTACAGAGCAGTCCACTACCAGGCGTTCGCCATGACCAGAGCTGTGACCGCTGGTCTCCATCGTGACAACAGGTGAGTTTCTGGGTGTGCAAACTCGCCAGATTTTGCCTCCCTGTGACTAAAATTATTTAATTTTAGCTGCTGTTAGTGTGCTCACAGCCTCTTTGGCGAAGCACCCACCTGCTCTGTGGTTTACCTGAAAATCCAACAGTTTTACAGCAGCTGTCACACATCTGTGATTTCAACACTGGCTGCACTGATATAACAACTACTACATTTCCCACAATTCATGTGGATAAGCTGCTTTGTTTTGATCTTCAGGATTTTATCATTTAATCTGTGGACCTTTAATAATCTCCCTTTCCCCCCACAGACACTTGTCATGACTGTAAATCTCCGACTCTGTGTTTTTAAATAAAATCAACATGAATTTTGCAGAAAGATGGAAACGTCTCTGCGTAAGGTTACGACTGTGATTAACTGGATGTTTTAAAATTAAGATTGATAAGGAAATTACAGCTAATAGGCTGCAAAGTGCTGGATAATGATGCTTCTCATCAGGCGAGGAAAAACTCGCAGCATTTTATTTGCTTTGAGCGAGCAGAAAGTGATGAATGTGAAGCCCAACGAGAAGCTGAAGCAGTTCCTGCAAGTAAAAAAAAAATTGACAAAAAGTGGGGTTTAATTACATCGACACATCGCCACCGTCGCAGCTTCCGTCGGATGGCGAACATCTGCATTTTAATCGATTCTGTTTCCTCCCTCCTCCTCCTTTCCCTCCATGTCTTTCAAGATCATTAACTTTATTGGATTGGACATTCCTGTTGCAAAAACAATTCAGCATAATCATTTGCAATGCGACTCCCCAGTGCAGGATGCAAATGCTCGCGCTCGCCGCCCCGGCCTGGCAATTACCACCGGAGCACAGATGCAGGCGGCCGCTTCGTCAGAATAAAGTCGAGGGTGCAAATAATGTGATTACTCAGTCATTACATATTGGAGTGCATTCATTATGGGCAGCAGTGGATTCTGGGCATTGTTGACATCGCCTTGGCAGAGACGGCGATGACGCAGGATGTCTAGAACGTAATGCCCATAATCTCATCTCAGCCTCAGTCCAAGACTCCCCGAACTCCAGAGGAACACCGGCTGAATGTCAATGAAGGAAGACGTCACGTGACTCTCAGGTGGAGTCTGAGGTGCTCGTTTGGAGGTGTGACAGGAAGCAGGTGGGAAACACGAGCGGCGCCTTGGTGGTTTGATGTAAAGGTCAGAGCTGCTGTGTCCGAACAGACGGCCAGCTGAGGCGTACAGCTGGAAACCAGAGCCCAAAGATTTGGACTCTCTGTTCTGGGCTTTGGTTATTCTTCACTTCCTGTTTTATTCTGAAAGTATTCCACATGGTGTGTACTCTCAGGTTCCTAGATTTATGGACAGTGACACAGTTTTTTGTAGTTTTGCCTCCAATGTGGCTGAAGATTAGAGTTAGAGTCAGTTTTATGCACAGGCCTCCTTGAAAATAAACTCTAAACTAAATGTAATTTTATGTTTAGGGAAAACATTTTGGTCCCCGTTTGCTGCCAAAACTGTTTAGGTTACTACAGCAGCACCTTCAAAAATATTTATTCTTGCATAATTATCAACAGAAACCCCAAAGTCTTGGCAAACTTTTTAAATTGTTTGTATCAGGCTGTAAACATGTTTATTTCTGCTGTAAAGTAAGAACCTCCAGAACCTGCTTCAGGATCCCAAAACTTCATCAAGTATACCAACAACCTCCTCAAGAATCCATTCAAAGACCCCTGGAACATTTTATCACCCGCACACTGCAATTTATATGTCTGTGAAGCCTCAACTGCACTGCTTTGGTCGCCGCTGTGCTGACTTTGGAGCCAAAATGACCAAATTTAAAGAAGAGAGCTAAGTTATGTGTCTCATACACACAAACCTACTAATTGGTGTGAAGTAACATCCAAATCCAAGAATTTCACTCATCAAAACTGGAGCTTCTTGGACGATCTGTTAGTACGACTAACCTGACAGCATTAAAAATGCTCCAAAGAGCTCCAACGGCACAAACACGGTCCAGAGGTGAGTTCAGGTGAAGCCTAGCAGACGGCTAGCAGCTACATCTGCCTCTCAGTCAAACTTTAAGCCTGAATAAAATTAAACAGGTCAGTTAGAAAATAAATGTACCACCTGTACAGCTGGTATGAAGGAGCTAAACATACCAAAACAGCTTTCCCACTGTTGCTTGCCATAAAAAAAATGGCCGACCCACTGCTGGAGCCTCTGGTGGACACTGGAGAAACTGCAGGTTGTGGGTGGCTCTTTGCTTTTTAATCCTGGAGGTTGCTGGTTGAATATGTGCCTGTCAAACTGTTTATGTCACGCTTTCTTTCGTGCAAGTAATGATTAGTAAAGTAACAATAAAGTAACTCCATTAGCATTTAACTGTTTTAAAGTCTGTTTTCTCCTCTGGTATCTCAGTCAGAAAGGTCCTTGACGGTAAGTACTTCCTGTTTGATGCACCACAGTGGATGGTTACCCTCAGAGTGTAGCTGTCAGTGCTTCCTGTCAGGTGGTGTGACTTTAAGCTCACCTCTGTGAGCGCCTGAACGTCTTAGCGACGGAATTTGTTTTATAACAGCGCCTGTACTCAGTAAAGTTAGTTTGGGATTCAGCTCAAATAATTAACATCTGTTTTTTTAGTCTTATCTCAGAGATTAATGTCTCTTCCATCGAAGAACAGCTGGATTTTAACAGTTTTTTTTCACTGCACTTTAATAAACGTTGAAACAGTTTGCAGCTTCGCGCGTCCAGCTTTGACTTATCACATCCTTAAACTGTGTCAACACGTTGGAGACGCGCCTGTTGGAGCTGTACGTTTTAATGCCTCCGCAATAAATTAAAGAGCAGTTTAATTTAGCAATTTGGTGCAGTATGTTAATGTGGGAAGAAAGAGGGATTCAGCCCAGCAAAATGAAATGAAATAACATATATTTGAAAGTGTAATTTTTCTTTAACACACATTATTATTATTTCAATCCTTGTAATTGAAACGGCAATCCAGGCAACTTGTATTAAATTGGATTGTGGCAAAATTGCACCTTTGGTTTGCCAAGGCTGACTGAGTCCTTGCATCAAATGAATTTAATTATTCCTGTAGCCCATATATTATTAATCATCTATATTGATTTCTGAACTCCCAGACTGCTTGTGGATATGCAAATGCAGCCGCGGCAATATCGGGACGGGCTCATTTGCATGGGAGCCCATTATTATTTTATAAGTAAATTTTAATGTGGACTCAATTAAAACTCAGCCAGTGGAACAGCTGAATTGGCCCAAGGTATGAGCTTTCTGAGATTCATGTGCACAGCCGGGATATATCAATTAGTAAAGATCAAACTTTGGCTTCTCTGGAGGGGAAAGAAAATGCTGGAATTCAATCAGAGCGACTGCGGCGGCGGCAGCTTTGACTCGCTGGGTCCATCTTTGGTGGATTTCTTTTTTATTTTTATTATTATTCGAGTGGAAACTGTCCAGGTTGTAATCAGATCTGCCAAATGGAATTATAACCCGGAAAATTCGCAGTTTCAACAGGGGGAAAGGAGGTCACTTCAATATTTTATCACCTTTAATGTGACCTTCCTGCTCCCTTTTGAATAAACTTCACTTAAAATTACCCCTAAGGTCGAATTTTACATACACTTCTCTCATATAGACTTTAAATGCTGTTGTTCTTCTTTGAACCCTTCATAGTTGCTGAGATTAAATGCAGACGGTGAGATGTGTCTGTGTAGCTAAAAAAAAAACTGGGCGAGTCGATGTGGGAGTGCTTTAAGAACAGTGATATGGTTGTGTCTTTTTGTTTCTTTGTTGTATTTTGCACTGTGTAGTTGTTTTAGTCTCTTTACACTTGTCTTTCGGTCTATTATTTGTGTCTTTGTGGCTGTTTGTTGTGTCTTTGTGTCTGTTTTTCGTGTCTTTGTGTCTGTTATTTGTGTCATTGTGTCTATTATTTGTGTCTTTGTGTCTGTTTTTCGTGTCTTTGTGTCCATTTATTTGTGTCTTTGGGTTTAGTTTTGTTACTTTGGGGTGGATTTTTATCTCTGTGCATTTTTTTAGGTCTCTGTATTCATTTTTATCTTTCGTTTTTCACTCTTTTTTTGCCTCTGTAAGGGTTTTCTGTATTGTTAGTTTCTGGTTGTTAGTTTCATTTCTTGTTGTTGTTTCTTCTTTTTTGTCTCTGTAGTTTTTCTGACATTTTTTAGGACGATATGTATGAATCTGGATTTGTTTTGTGAGTCTTCTTGTCTCTGCGCAGTCATTCAGCTGGCCCATCTGTTGGCATGATCTTCTTCTTTGTTGCAAAAAACAAAAACAAAAGAGGGAATAAAACAAAATAAAGGTTTGTCTGTCTGAACTAAAGTTATAATTGAAGTAAAACTGAAACTAGATTTAAAGACTTTAAGTCTCCCTTTGGTTTAGTACAACATTGTAATGTTTGTGGTGTGACAGGTCTGGTTTGTATGAACTGCACGGTTTCACGTCGCTGTCACATCATATTTACATTCTGTGAGCGTTTCAGCATGTCCTGGGTCAGACGCAGCTCTGCCACTTTTCATCTCACTAACCTGATATTTCCGGAGTTTCTTGGATGGAGACGAGCAGCGGGAACAAACATACCCCATTAACATGAATGATAAGACTCCCCACAGGACACGCTGCACATCATATATCTGATCGATAAAATTCACCCTGTGATTACTTAACCAGCTGCTGAAACCAACATGTAGAGCTGTTTCCCTGTGTGTAAGCAGGATTAAACTATGAGAGTGTAATGATCCAAACTGGAAAACCTTTTAAAGGTTAAAAGTCACTTAAAAAATAGACCAAGTAAAATCTGGGGGTGAGGATTTAAGAGTTTTTCTACCCTGAAAATGCCATAATGTTATTAGCTGTAGCTTGCAGCCAAAAAGACTGAGGTTCAAGCCGAACTGAAAGAACCAACACAGACAAACTGTGTTTTCTCAGGTTGTTTATCTTTCCCACTGAGTGATAGCGACTGTACTCTGGGTTGTTTCATGTCAGCTTCCATCCTCTCCTTTCATGTTAATCAGCCCGTGTTTTACTGCTTCTATCAGCTGACAGATAAACTAACAAAGCTCAGACTGATCCATTCAGCCATTAGATGGACGTCACCCACCAGTTTGAAGTCTCAAAGTGAAACATTTTGACCGCTGCTGTATTGTTTTTTGGAGCCACAAGTGACTGTGTTTGAATGAGAGGGTGAAGTGAGCAAATTATCGGCAAAAACTAGACTTAAAAGTTGCGTATTATTCAAGCTAGAGACACCTGTGTGTCAGTCAAAGAAGCCACAATGTAAACTTTAAGCCATAATACACTTTAAACAGATGATTTATGAACAAAATATTCAAATTAGCTACAGAGAACAGGGCTGTATACATGTTTAATTCTGCTGTAAAGATGGAGCTTTTAACACTTCAGTCTGTGAGGACTGACTCACTACTGAAGCCTCTTGTGGACATTAGAGGAACTGCAGGGTTGTAGTACTTTTTTTGCACTAGTCAAACTACTTATTTCAGAGTTCACTCTTCCTTTCATATAAAATATCGTTTAAGTGATCAAACAGTGGGAAATGACAGATTATAAAGAAAGAAAAACTCATTCAAAACTCCATTAACATTTCACCTAATTTACAGAATAAAAACACAGCAGACTGTCTGTGGTTATAGCAGGAAAACAGCGACTGTAGGAAAAGCTTCACACTTAAACATGAGCGACAGACTGAGTCTAAAGTGAAGCTGTTGATTAGTTAACAGTATTGATTGATTATTGGCAGCCTCCCACAGAGCTTCCAAACGATTTTTTTCACCCAAACATGCCGACATCATCAATTATCCTGTTAAACCTGTTGAGACCAACAGACTTTTATTGGCCACTGAGGAGCTCACCTCGACTCCCTCCTCCTTCTCCAGCTCCTCTTCCTCACCCAAACTCTCAGAATAAATCCAAACACCAGCTCAGAGCTGTAAAGCAGAATTCATGCGCTGACACTTTAACGCCGACAGTGGGAGCGATAAGAGGATGCTGCAGCCTCTCCGAGGAGCTGGAGAAGGGATTCAACCCTGCGTTACCGGCTTTAATCCAGGCTGACCTGAAAGAAAGAGGCGGGACACAGCGTGCGAGCTGGAGACATACGATGGCAGTGATTTATCAGGATGCAGAAACATCAGCTATACGAGCAGAGGAGACAAGATGAAGAGTGAGCGCGGTCACAAAAACTGACCTGGGAGAAATGAAACAGCTTGTTCAGGATGTTAAGACGCTACAGAGCAAAGAAGAAATAAAACCATCCTCTAAAGTCAGAGATCTGTAACCTTCAGTTAATCAAAGTCTTTACTCAAGAGGTGCCCGCCATATTGGGCATGATACCAGCACTGGTTGCTAGGGAAAAATATATATTTCCCGACTGGTTAGCGGTGGTTTCTGGACGTTTCTGGCTCTCATTGGGTACCACTGTTTGTTAGGAAGCTGTCCGGTCTTTAAGTCTGACGTCATTAGCCGTTTCTCGGTAAAGCTCTGCTTCAGGTCCCAAAGTCTAAGGAACACTGCAGCATCACTGAGAGTTCCAAACTGTCTAAATTCTTTATCTTTAATAAAATGATCAGGCTTGCTGCTCTACCAGGTGTAACAATTAAGTTGAAGATCCAGGCATCCATGAAAACGGAATTTATGAAATTTAACGAAGTTAGCAGAGAGTTAGCTCACTAGTTTCCATCTAAAGATGATATACCATGCTATGACTGAGGGATTTCTGAAAAAATTAAAAAGTACAGCTCTGCTATCACTTCCAACATAAATAAAGACAAAAAACTAAACAGCAGTGACGTTTGTAGGGTTACTGAAGTTGGGCTAGCTGGTATATAATGATGTGCTACTTGGTGGCTAGCTACACAGCTATGGTTAGCATGATATAAACACATTAGCACAGTGAAGCTGGAGGATGAATGCAAATTTTTTTCAGTTTGATAAAAGTTAACGCGAGGGTTCTCGATGGATAGGGACAAATGCAATCACATGGCAGGATGCTGTAAACGGACTAAACTTCAGCCGGGAGAACAACTGAAATAATCCATCTACAATACGAGGTTAGTCATTAATGTACTGATGCATGGGCTGGGCTGTAAGGTTTTAAAAACTGAGCTTTAAAATGAATAGTGATAACAAAAACCGAGAAAGGCCGACAGTGATCACTGACTTTTTAGGGGCTTGTTTGGATTAAATAGAACAAGATAACAAGGCATTAAAACATGTTAAGAAAAACAACAGCCTTCATAAACGCAGAGTAGTTTGGACCCAGAGGCAGGGTTCATCACATCATCACTTAAAAACCGGGGTGCCCCAAAAACCTCCCACTGGTTACTTTGGTTGGCTGCCATGGCTGCTTGAAGTTTTTGATGTTTCTCTGTAGGCACTTGCTAACTACTACAGTACAGTAATAAAACTTAAAATGTGATGATGAAAATGGAGAAGGTTCCCCGTCAAAGTAAAAGTTGTGCCTCAGCACGTAAATAAACTTTATTTTAGCTAACGGACAAACTGGGGAATACTTGATGTAGCAGCTAAGTGGCTAACCTTACCTTTCTTGCTAACATATGGAAATCCTGTGTGAAGGCACATCAGTGTTCATTTTTGTGCTTATGTGGAGCCGGGGTTGTGATGTGCTGTGGTGATGAGCCGGTCATTTGATGACATTGGTGATCAGTAGCTAACATTAGCTGGCATTGCCAACTGTTGGCATTGAACGGGATGATGGTTGTCCTGTAAAAGAAAGTCTCTTTTTGGATTAATTTTGGATTATTAAGTCAACACTAAAAGAACATGATGGTTATTTCATCAGTTATTGTCTGTTTGGGGTAAAAAGGGAGGTGGCTTTAGGGTGGAGCTACATTGTGATTGACAGGTTGCACACATATGAGGGTGCATTGTCATGTGTGGTTTCAAAACATCAAGATGGTGATGGCTAAAGCACTCAACAAGGCTTCAAGATGGGACATCATTCAGTGACTACGACGGTTGTGTCCATCGTTTATATACAGTCTATGATTTCCTGCTGTGTTTTTGTTTTTCCGGTCAGCCTGTTTGTTTTTGTATCACATTCGCAGCATTAATGATGTTTGTGTGCTCTTTTGCTCCTGTGAGGCGCCATCGTGGATAAATAAAGCATCGCTTCTTGTTTCACCTCCAAACTCTAAAATCACCCCCGCGGATGCTCCTTGTCTTCGGCCACATAAGAAGAAGAAGAGGAACCATGTAATGATTTCCAGATGTTTGTGTCGACACATCCGTCCTCTTTGGATCGCACTCGGCCTGTGTTTGGGCCGCTCCCGGCAGACTCGGCTGAAGGACACCGTAGGAAGAGAAAAGGCGAGGTATTAATGTCTGCAAGAGCCGAGCTCATCTGGCCTGATCCTCTCTGTGGAGCGTGGATACAGCGGAGCTTAGCAGCTCGGAGTTTCTGCCGCACCTCTAATTGGTTGCACTTTTATTTGTGCAATAACAAGCAGCTGTCAGAGCCACATCAGGCAGAAACATGCATGTAGACGGCATGTTTTAATGGTCGTATGAACACTCGGATCTCGCCCACGTGGCTGAGTGCGAGGCATCACAACATGTGGTCTCAGATGTTCACGCTGACGGCCTGTTTTCTCTCTGCGGCTTTTAAAGGCTCTGTGAACTTTGACCTCCAGCCTGAACCAAACTTCACACATCTGTCTTTTCATTTTTGAATGTTCTTTTTAAGTAGTTTGTGTCTACTCTTTATTTTATTCATTTTGAAATAAAATTTGACCCTAAAAATCAAAATTCTTCTGTTGCTTCATTACTTTTATGTGCCTTAAGAACTAACATCTGAGACAAGGGCTGAATAATTCATAGATTGTTAGTTAATTATTCTCAGATAATTAGAATCACCAACCTTTAATGTCCAAAACTGAGAAATGAAGTCAACTCTTAAGTGCCAAAAGCTGCAGTTCCTCTAACATCCACCAGAGGCTCCAGAAGTGAGTCACCCCCCCCGTAGACTCCCATTTGAAAACTTTACAGCAGAAATAAACATGTTTACAGCCTGACAGAAAAACTGTTTTGGTCTCTGGATATTTTCCCCTTCATAGCACCTGTGCAGGGGGAGAATGTTCTTATAGCTACTAGATGTAGATAACACCAAGCTTCTATTCAGAGTCTGGATTTCACCTGCATGAAAACACGTTTACCTGGTAAAATTGTTGAATACAACAATTCTAAAAAGGTTCTAGAGGTTGTTAATGTGTATTAAAGGTCATTAATAAAGTTTGAAGGTGCTGAGGAAGGTTCTGGAGGGTCTTAAGGAGGTGAGTCTGAGGGAGTGAAGGACATCACTGTTACCCCCAACTCACATTACCAGCCAATCAGTGCTTCCAAGTTAGTCGTTTGCCCCGCGGCGGCCCCTGAGGGCCCTCCAGCAGCAGGACGACCTCGTCTCTCTGTCCTTCACCCTCTCGCTGTTTCCGTCTCCGAGGTGAAAGTTTACAGTCTGGTCCGGCACAGCGAGCCAAACTCTGATCCCAGAGCAGGAGCGGAGGGGAAAGGCCAGTGCCTCCGTACTTGGAACATCAGGATCTGGTTTCACTGGGGGGCTGGACTTGGCGCTCACCGGCACATATGGAGAAGTCTCATGGAAGTACAATAAGGAAAAGCCCAGCGCATAGTCCATTAATTTCTTTTTTCCCCTTCAATAAGTGAACTTCAAGTATTCGTGAAATGAGCTCTAAAGCCTCTTTAACAGTGTTTTCACAGCTGGCTGGCTCCCTCCCGCTGCTCTGGCAGTAAAGGTCCTTCCTGAATGAACATTAACATGGGAAGGCCGTAACATCATACTTGGCAGACCTGCATCGCCACTAAACACCTAGTGAACCCAGCACATAGACCCGGCCCTCCAGGAAAACAGATCTGCAGCTCAGCCAGGCCTTTCTGCATCCGCTGGTCAAGCAGAAAAAACAGGAGCAGGGGGAAAACCGGAGGATACTCCAATCCAAGCCAACAACGGTACTGCATTAAAAGTGACCAAAAAAACTACAGAAAAGCACCTCTGTGGTACACCACGTTATGATAAACTGCAACTTTAAAATACAACTGGAGCAAATTTCAGTAAAAAAGAGAAGGTGGTACAATATCGGGAAAAAAATCCAGTCATAAAATACGAAATTTAAAGTTCTGTACTTTGGTAAAAATACAAAGAGATTCACTACAAATAATATACATTCAAAGAAAAAGAAAAATATAAATGCATTTTTAAAAGGTATTTTAGTAAAGTCTGTGAAAACTACTTTCCAGTAATCTTAGATTAAAATCAAAGATACAGTTTAACTGTTAATATTTCCATAATAGCAGCAAAAATTTAAGAGTAGTTTTTGCAGTAAAAGTAAAATACAATTCGAGGAACAACACATAAAAAATACTGCAATAATAATGATACAAAAAATGCATTGTTAAAGTACTATACTTTGCTAAGTTAAGAAAAACTAGATGGAAGTTACAACATTTTCCAAAAAATAGACCTAAAAATAACACTGCATGAAAAAAAAAGTCTTCACTTCAAAATGTAATTTTATTGCTTCAACAGTAACAGTGGTTACAAAGCTACAGTTACTATAAAAAGTACTATGATAGTATTTTTTTGTTAAAACTAGTGTTAAATTCAACAGTACTCCCAACTTTCATTTACTCTGTTACAAGACACAAAAACCTAACTGGAACAGTTTGTCAAATTACAACTTTGAAGTACTATAGAGAGTAAAGGCAGTAAAATTTACAACTTAAATGTACCATAACACAAAAAAAGATGATATAGTACTTTTTATATAAGTGATGTGATAAAAAACCCACACAAGTAGAAGAAGTACTGTGTTAGTATTATTGAGTAAGTAACACTGGACTGATAATGGCCATGTAACAGGATAAGAATACTCAGTCCCTGTTACTACCATACTTGTGCTTCATAAAACTAAACTGGCAGCGGGTTTAAAGTATGTGAACAAAAATTGATCCACTTGGTATCTGCTGGTGTCGTCTAACAAGGTCGAGCAAACACAAAGTCTGCTCTCCTTGCTGAACGTCTGTGAAACCCTCATAGGTGGGAGCAGCTGGGATGTAAAGGAGGGCGCCTGCTGTCACTTCTATGGCAGCGATAACGGCTGGTAACATTCAAAGCGGGCGCAGTGTGACTTGAAGGAGGAAAGCTTGAAGCCAGGACTGAAGATGAGTTTAACATGTGGATACTCAATCACTGTCTCCACTCCTCTTCTTTACAGCACGACTCTCTCTCCAGCTCATCTCCAGTTTCTGGGAAATAACACTCATTTATGCCAAGTAAACAGCACCGTCTATCAAGAACAACTGAATCGCTGATGTGTGGGCTGATGCAGACTTTTTAATGTTGTTTTTGCGCGCTTTTATTGCAGAATATTTTGGGTTAATTTCCCTTTAATTCCCTTTGAGACACTTTTTGCTTAATGCTTAATAACAGATCATTACAGAACAGTGTTACTGACTTTAGCTCATGCACACACCTGCACAACTGCACGATTAAAGGTGAACGTTTGTATTTAAATTTTTTACAGAAATGATGATAAAGTCCAGGCTGATGGCTCCATGTTTACTTCTCTTTCTGTTTATCAGAAAATTGAGGATCAAATAAGAAACTGAAGGTCGCACAGCCCCAGTTTTCACGCTGTCTCTGAAGGTTTGATGATTTATCAGCTGATTAGTCTTTTATGATCATGCGGACACTCCCTCGCCATCGGCCACTAACAACGAAAAGGCGGCTGAGATTGGTTAATTGGGCGGCTGAGGGTCGAGGCCTCTGAAGTAACGGCTGATCTGAGGTTAAAAAAGCGACAGATTTTTATTAGAAAAGAAAATCAGATTGACCACATCACTGAACAGCTCTGTCACATACTTATGGCAAACTCATTTGTCTTGATTGTGGTTTTGTATCTTTTTAATGTGATGTTTTTGCTTTGCTGTGTGTTTGGTTAAAGAATAAACTGAAAATCGGATGACTTTAGTCACTCATATTTACTTATTTAGTCCTTGGATGTGCTTTAAAGCTCAAACTGGCCCTTTAAACTGAACACAGCTCCTTGTTTCTCCCACAGAAACTTCTCGATTCCTTTAGGATGTCGTCAGCTGCATCTTGACTAACTGACCTCTCAAAGCGTCCTCACGGTGAAGTATAAAGATGGAGAGTACATACAAACCATTTGCTGCAGCCTTGAAACGCAGAGCAGGCGATTAAGTTTTCACTGCAGCTCTTAGCGTTTTCTCTCTGCAGCGGTCTGTTTCTGACACACAGCACTGCCAGATGGCTGGGAGTCATTATGGCTGTCGCACTCAATATCTACCTGCGTCCATCTCTGCCCAACGCCACTGTACAGAGGCCCCCGTGCTCCCCCAGGCTCGGCCAACGAAAACACCCACCCTGGGTGTTTGGGGTTTAACGCTCGCTCAGTGATGGGCGAGTTTCTGCCATGCTGGTCCAGTTGGACACCACGAGATGAAGAAACCAGGAGGGACTCGCTGATGGACAAAAATAAATGAGGAAGGCGACAGCAGATCTGAGCAAGCGGCGATGCAGCGCAAAAATCTAGACCCTGCACATCTGCAGCCTCAGTGGGGAACATTTAATACGTTAACTGACACATCTGCACGAATACAGTGTTCACTCATCTTCTCTTATTTTAAAACTTTTTAAAACACCCTAACACTTATATTTGTAAGATGAAAGATGTATGTTTGGACCAACAGAACCTCCCTCGGTGATCACAGGAACCCCATAAACAACCACTTAAACCTACATCCACATAAAGACCACTCGAGCCTCTTCAGTGACTCCATCAAGGCCAAATCATGAATTCCAGCAGCTCGTCAGAGATCCTGAAGCTTCATAAGAGACCTCTCAGCCATGTGGCGAAACATGAAAGAGTCACAAAAAGTCTGTTTGCTCATGCACATGGATGGAAATCCTCACGTTTTTGTTTTTCTTTTCCTTGGTCAACACAGTTTTATAACTAAAATGAAGGAATTTTCTTGTCTTCACCCATATATTTGAAATCTTCAAGGGACTAATTCATGTGAGCTTTAAAAAGTGGCGAACATTTTATTTTAGCCCGAACGGAAAATTATATTCTAACTGTTTCTGTACCACCTCCAAGAAATCAACACATTAACCTCATGACTTACCGATGATCTCTGAAAATTAAGAAGTACATAGAAAGAACTGTAATACCTCACCAGTATTTACTAGAACATTGTCAGTGTTGATCAGATCAAATCCAAATTACTTTATCACTTAAATCTTTTCCTTTTCTTTCTGTGACAGATTCAGAAGTGTTTTGTAAGCCGTTGTTTCGCCACCAGCATCCTGAACAGCTCTTGTTCTTCTTGGCAGCGATTCTCCAAACTTAAAGATTAATCATAATTCAATAATATAAACAACATGAAATATTATGACAGTGAAATAATTCAGAATGAAGAAACCTGCCAAATAGCTGCAAACTGTTAAATCAAATTCTGATCCTGGACAGCACGGAGGATACAGCTGAGGTTGTGCAATAACTGTCTATTTATTATTTTAATAATAGCAAGAAAATTATATTTTTATCTGTATCTGAATCTGCATCAAATAAAATACAGTGACAGATAACAAGATGATATAACATGAGCCAGATTTTATTTTCAGTCAGTGCACAGTTCATGAGAAAATAGTAAAAGACACAAAAACAACTCTATGTTAAGAAATACTTATAAAAAAATCTGGATCTGAATCAAAAACTAATCAATTATATTTGGCTCAAATTCAACTTTCCTACAAATATCAGTTATGGAGCCAACAAACAGATAAACAAAGAGGAACAAGAACATCATGACAGCAAAATCAGGTCAATATAAAGAATGTTTATTTCTAATTCTTTAACTTAAAGAACCGGAGGCATGAAGCCAAGAAACACCAAGCAGCACTTAAGAATGATCTGTAGCAGCAGATGCTTGGTTTCTTCAGATTTCTTGATGATTATGATGGTGGTGCTGCGAGCTAGGTGCACAGTATTACAGATAAACAGGTACAAAGCCACCACCTACAGATCTGCAAACTGTGCAAGCTGCTGGCAGACACAATGAGAGGATAGTTATTAACGAGTGTCTAAAGTGTTGTTATTGATGCTCACTAGGAATTCTCAGGAGCAACCTCTTGCTGTCCCCCCTAGTTTGAAATAAACTGTGTTAATGTGCAAGCAGTAAAATATAATTCTGAAACAGGTTATCTAACCCTTCTCCTTGTTAACCATACATGCAACCATACATGTGTCAGTTTGTCCACTTACTGACTGGAGTTCCCTCGTGGGGCTGCCACTGAAAGAAGAAAACTTAAACTGTACTACACCAGCAGAAACACTTTCATTTAGGCATTAATTTAATGGTAAGCACAGTTTAGAAAACAGTCAGATCTTCTTGTCTCCCAATATTGGGCAGTGAAACTGATCATCATTAACTGATTAACTATATAATTCTTTTTCAGTATTATTACCTACTCAAACCTGTTGACAGTACAAACTACAGAGCTTTTCCTGTTGTTTTCAAACTTGTGAACACTGAGTTAATTAGCACCTTCATGTAATCACCTAGCTTGATTGTTGATGTTAGCATAGGTGAAACCAGGTAAGTACAAGACATTCAGGGTATGTTGAACAATCAAACAAAGCCTACTAGAGAAACACCTAAAGGACAGTTTATCTAGAACCTTTTAAAAAGCAGTGTCAGGCACCCAAGTTATCACTATGCCCAAAGGACTACTAGAGCCACCTGACTGACTACATAAAGGCCAGCTGAGGACACAGAGAACCTCTCCAGGGGAACTGGAACTTCAAAAGAGCGGTCTACAACCAGTTAAAGACTTGTGGAACCTCCTCAATGATGGGTACACGAAGTTCTTGTTGAACCATTTTAGTGACCCTTTTTTGTAGAACCTTTAAAAAATAAGTTACAAACCTTCTAAAGGACACCTCTGCCCATTCAATCGATTGCAAAGCCCAGCTAAGGAGCAACAGAGGCATTTAAATGATGATGTAAGGGAAATCTAAGACACCAAAAAGCTTTATGAAGTCCTTGTGGAAACTTTTTAGTTACCCCTTTAGTCTTTGTAGAATCTTTGAAAGGAAGATACAAACCTTCTAAAATTCATCCAGTGGATTGGTAACCCAACTAAGGACCATTAGAGCCACCCAAGTGACGACATAATGGCTAACTAATGAGATGTAGATCCTCACCAGAGCTAATGGAACTTCCCAAAGGCCTTCTACAGACTCTTGGAACCTCTTCATCGATGGCTAGAACCTCGTGAAGCAGAAAGATCATGCGATGCTTTAATACAGACACCTGAACCACACATATTTAGGCAACCTTAAGCTCTTAATAACCACCAGGCCACTGGCAAACCACATCAGGGTATGGTTAGGTTCCATTTTAGCCACACACTAAATAATAATGTATACTTCATTGATCCCCGTGGGGAAATTACTTTTTTTTTTCTCTGCATTTGACCCATTCACTCAGTGAAGCAGTGGGCAGCCACTAAGCAGGCACTCGAGGAGCAGTGTGTAGGGACGGGACCTTACTCAGGGGTACCTCAGAGTAGCGGTTCAGTGGATTCGAACTCCCAACCTTCCGATCATGGGGCGACCACTCTACCTACTGAACTATCCCTGCCCTATGAATACCTAAAGAAGCATTAAAAACCTGACCTGGAACATATTATTGTTAAAAGCAAACTTCTGTCATGAATTTTGGCCAAGCAATTAAATTCAAATCAATTCAATTTTATTTATACAGCGCCAAATCACAACAACAGTCGCCTCAAGGCGCTTTATATTGTAAGGTAGACCTTACAATAATACATACAGAGAAAAACCCAACAATCATATGACCCCCTATGAGCAAGCACTTTGTGACAGTGGGAAGGAAAAACTCCCTTTTAACAGGAAGAAACCTCAGGCAGTACCGGGCTCAGGGAGGGGCGGGGCCATCTGCTGCGACCGGCTGGGGTGAGAGAAGGAAGACAGGATAAAAGACATGCTGTGGAAGAGAGACGGAGGTTAATAACAAGTGAATAACAAATAAAAACAAGGGGGTTGATGAAAACCCAAAACCAACACCAGTCTGGTCACCAGCAGCTCAGTAGAAGTTAACAGGATACAGAAACGGTGAGACTCCCGTGCTTTCACCGCCCTCCATCCACCTTGACCTCCTCCTTTACAAGCACAAATATCTCTGAGACACAGTTTGGTTTCCTGTGAATGTGGTTTAATCAGACAAAGTTGTTTTGTAGAGTTTAAAGGGAGAACTTGTCTTCAGATGCAAAGAACTCACCAGAATTTCAGTGTGCTGTAACAATCATGAAATACCGCGTTCAAAAGTGACACGTTCAATAAAATGTGTTTTCGCATCTGTGACAGATGTGCGAAGCTTCAAATGATGCCGCAAGTTTCTGCTAAACGTGTTTATTCTGCAGAGCATTAAGACTTTATTCCTTTCTGTTCATCATTCTCATTATCTGCAAAAATACACGCTCGATGAGTATTTACACATTAGTGGGAAAAAAACTTTATATTCTGCTAAATTATGCAGAGATTTTGCTAAAGGCCTTTTTTCTGGAGTTGGTTAGAGTTCGTGATGCAAGACTTTCAGCTCCTTACAGCGCTGAGGTCAGTCGGAGCAGATTTACCTCGGCTGCGAGCACCCCAAAAACTTTCAACGGCTGTTTTACTCTGAAAAGAAACCTCACTCTCATTTATTTTGGAGAGGGAGCAGAGAGGACGCCCTGCCTTTTGTTTCCCAGCAGCCCCGTCTGTCATCTATAATTCATAATGTTTAATGGGCGGCTGATATTTTGGGGAAACGCCATTTGCAGAAATCAATGGAACAAATAATGAGCAGCTGATGTTAATGCTGCTGCTCAGACCTGAAATCCTCACTGACAGGAAGAAGGGAAAAAAACAGTCAAAAGCAGGCAGGAAAGGTGTTGGAAAGCAGCCGGATAATCTGATCTGAGTCCAAATTTAAGGCTGATTAATAAATAAATAATGTGCCCCCAACAAAAAATGAATTATTCAGTCGTTCAGCCGTCAAAAAAAATCCTAATAAATGTTGGCCCACATATTGAGATGCACATTTCGGGCATCTAATGACCTGAATCTAAATGGTCGGCCGTGGACTTGGATGAATTTTAAGTGTGTGTGCGTTTAAAGTGTGTTTGTGTGTGTTTTAAATGTGTGAGTACTCAATCATCAGTGTGAATATTTAAGGGGAAAGCAGGCGCTGACCTCTTTTCTTTCGTTTTACTGCTGAGTTCAGTCAGTTTTGGCTGAATTACACTTAAATGTAATCTCAGTTTAACATTTAAAACACTGATAGCGACGCCCGTAAATCGATCATTTTATCAGCAAACATCAGATACTCTGCAGCTGAGTTTGACACATTATGTTTCCCTCTTATCTGGACAGCTGACACATTTATTTTTAACCACATAATTCGATTTCTCTTATGTTTCAAGTCTCTCGAAAATGTTTCACAATAAAAGGAAATCTTAAAATAGATCTGTTCTGCTTATTCCCCCATCTATGTTTTCATTCTTGGACTCTACTACAGCAGCTTTGCATCATCCTTATGAGTGATGAGTGTTCATTATGTTGTTCTATGAAATCAGTTTAAGGACTTTACTCTGAAAATCAGCTCGATGAACAAACAAAAAGTCTCTGACGAATTAAAGAAGACGCTGAGACACTCAATGAGGAGAAGAGGAATATAAATACACTGATCTGATGAACCTGAGGTGAACCTAATAGCGAGGCGCAGACAATCTACAAAAGGAGAGAAAACAAAAAGAAAATTACCAAATTAAAACAGGAAATGGCCAACACAAAACTCACGTGGAGGAAATAACAATAACAATCTTTATTTATAACATGACTCCAAGTTTTCTTCAATTTGACCTGAAACCAGTGACTAGTTTACTAGCTTGCAGACGGTCAGAGAGCCAGGATATCGGGCGCCATTTTCCCACAGAAGTCCTTTCAAAACCAGAGCTATCGCCCCCTGCTGGTCATTTAAAATAATGCCGATTTTAAGCACTTTGAAAAACTGAAAGCTACGTCCATATTTTATACTGTCTATGATGAACGAATGCAGGCTTAATCTTCAAGTCACTAACCCTTCATTTAAGACCAGAGCTGTATATTTTTAATCAGAAAATATTTCCTGTAGTGTTTTTACAGGAATTGGGCTGTTGGTGTGACAAGGAAATGTGTATTTTTTTTAAATAGTATAAGCTTCGACTTTATCGCAATTTTTTGGTAATTATTTGATAATTAGCCATCTAATTTTGACAGTCATAATTTTCCAGTTTAACTGCTCTGGGAGTTTCTGCACAAAATATCTGAAATACAGCACATCTGCAAACCAGATGTTCAGATTTAGTTTGAAACAGAAGCTTCCTGATTATGGTGACTTCTCCGTGGTTTGTTATTGATAAAAGTATCACAGAGTCATTCAATTTAAACAGGAACATTTGAGAATATCTGTCACAGACAAAGGAAACAGCAGGTGTATTTCCAGCCCTCACCTGGGGCTCGAAACCTCCAGGAGTCAGTTTGAGGAGGAGGAGTGAGCTGGCTCAGGTTTCAGGACTGCTGTGGCTGTGAGAGTAGCTGCTCAGGAATCTGGATAGAAACCCGGTCTTGTTTTCATGTGTCAGCAGTCACGGAGCTGGCTGTGTTATTTCGCCGGAGGGCACTTGGAGTCTCTTTAGCCTTAAAGTTGGTCTGGAAAGCGTCCCGGAGTCCAGAACCATAAACACATTAAGGAAGGCACACGGCTGCCTCTCGACCATTTCACGCTTCACGTCCACAGTTCTGCTTGAGTTTTTGTTGGAAGTCTCTCTGCAGCCCTCTGGTTCCTGATGCTGGACCTCCTTTCTCCTCCGTGCCCCCTCCTCGCTCTCCTGACTAACACAGCATTAGTGGCAATTTGTGAAATCCTGAATGTTATGTGACGTTTCATTTTATAGTTTCTTAATCAGATGCTGCTCAGATGTGAATTACTGGAAAATTACAAAAAACATCCTGGAGAGTTTGGATCCAGTCATTGAGAAACAGGGTGTTTCAGTGAAGTTTAGGAAAAAGATGTTTTATTTCGGGGGAAACACTTCATAGGACCCGTCCCATCCTGGCAACAAACTGTTCCAACTTCTGCAATCTGGTAGAAGGTTCCGCATCTTCCGGGCAAGGACAGAGAGACTCAAGAGGAGCTTCTATCCCCAAGCCATCCGTGTCCTAAACACACACACCCGCCCTCTCACATCATCTATAATTGACTGAGACAGGACTCTTCCAGACACTAAACCAAGGCACAATGTACATTTCAATTCCTTTAATTTTAAATATGTTTATATTGTCTATCCTGTAAAATAGTCAGATGCTGCTGATCTATGAACTGACTGTGACCTGATGTAAAATAAAATCTTTGCCCACATGCCCTTAACATCCTGTAGAATGATTTGGATATGAAGGACTCAGAGGAAAAAACCCAAAACATGTGAGGTTTATGTCCCAGAGCTCTTTAGTGCCATCTTTCCTCTGCTTCCAGTGTCAAAAGAGCGCTACACTAGCTAACACTGGCTTACAAATGGACTAGACTAATCACTGACATCACTAAATGACTGGCTCCCAGCACGAATAGACTCTAACTCCAAGAGGACTTACACTGATATGGTTTCACAGAGGATTTAGATACAGACAACATTAAAGAGCAAGCTAAGGCTAACCAGCTAGCTATTAGGTTTGGTATCAAGTTTGTCTTTGTTAGGAGCTAATGTTTAGTTTTTCTAATTAAGCCTGTCTGACTAACTGATTCAGACTTCAGATTTAGCCATCTGAAAAACTCGTAGTGAAATATGTCATGTCAGCTAATCTCATAACTGGCCACTTTAATATTAATCTATTAGCTAATGTTACAAATTAACCATAACCAGACTGCTATAGATAATTTTCCGTTAGCTAGCGAACTGTATCTGTCACGGAGGAGCAGGGAGGACTCGGCGCAGACTGAAGTCTCAGAAAAACAGGTTTATTTACACACTCCAGGTGCACTATATACAGGTGAGGGAGAAGGGGGCCAGGGTTCCCAGGGGTGCAGAGCGGGGTCGAGAAAAGCGTCCAGAGTCTCCAAACCAAAACACGAGAAATCTGCATACAGAGAACAAGGGTTAGCACGGAACTTTTACGGACAGAGCTCAAAACTGGCTGAGGCTAAAGTAGCACTGACGAGCGTTATTCAATAGTCCAGCGGCGAGGTGCTCTCAGTCACTGCCTTAAGTAGCGGGAGCAAACAGGGTGAGGAGCCACAGGTGATTGCCTACAGGTGGTGGAGGCCGGGAGCTCACAATGAGCTCCGCCCAGGCAGCGAGCAGAGAGAGAGGAGAGAGAGAAAACACAAAACATAACATGTAGCCACACAGGGCCAGCCGAGCAGGCACGGGGACCGTGACAGTATCTTGGTTGCTAAAATTATCACTAGCAAAATTACATCTGAGTAAAAATTTTACTTGGTTAGAATTGTTGAAATTAATTCACCAGTTATGATACTAATGTGTAAAAGCACTGATTTTAGTTCATCATATAATGTCACAAAGCAACGATAGCAAGCTAGGTCGGATAGCCAACTGTAACTAGTGTGCCTGATATTGGTAGCTTTGTCAGTTTGTTGTCATCGTATTGATACTCAGGTATACCTTGCTGGTTTCTCAGCTGTAATGAAAACCTGACACTTAGTATAGACTACAACAGAGCAACTAGCAGTGAAGGGCAGCCTACATTGGTCTCATCATTTTGGCTGATGCTAGCTCGCACATTGAGGATATGTAGGAAAATGATGAGACTTAATAATGCATGATTATGGCACATAAGAGCTGTCCTTTGACCTTGATATTATGATGATAAAATCATACCTGATCTTCCCTTTTATTTATATTATATTTATATTTTAAAATTTTTGATCTGTGCACATGTGCAGAGGAGGGATAGTGGATTTGGACAAAGGATATTGAAGATGGAGCTGCCAGGCAAGAGGAGAAGGGGAAGATCTCAGAGAAATTTAATGGATGTAGGGAAGGAGAATCAACAGTGGTGACCCTAACTGGCTAGTCAAAAGAACAAGAAGTAGATATTTTTTTCTAGCTTCCACGGTCTGTAACGAGTGAAACACAACAACAAAAAACCCTCTTCAGCTGTCGCATTCAAGAAACAGAACGTTTCTTTCAGTCCCAGCTGTCAATCTCAGAGTTTTCTCAGAGGTCTTCAGGGGAAAAGCTCTGACTTTAATCCTGCTGTCAATCTCATTGTGGTGGTGGGGGTCGTCTCTACAGGATTGTCTAACCTTTGTCCAAAGAGGACCGGGGGGGGGACCAGCACGTTAATTCCTCTATTGACAGATATCCAATCAGGGTGCCCGACTACGATTTGTCCTGCATGTTAACGAGCTGCACACAGTCAATAAAAGTCACGCATTGACTGT
The DNA here is from genome assembly GCF_965226115.1 of Aulonocara stuartgranti. Taxonomy (NCBI): domain Eukaryota; kingdom Metazoa; phylum Chordata; class Actinopteri; order Cichliformes; family Cichlidae; genus Aulonocara; species Aulonocara stuartgranti. The sequence continues at coordinate 10,880,491 of NC_138940.1, read as the reverse complement.
AGAAACCAACCAGTGAAAAGACACAACTTGAGTTAACCTATTTTTCAGCGTTCATTCTGAATCACTACCTTTAATATTTTGGAATAATTGAATTCAGTTCAGCTTTATTCATATATAGTGCTGTCACAGCAACAGTCATCCGAAGGCACTTGTAAGGTAAAGACTCTACAATAGTGATAAGTGGTTGGATTGGCTGATGATGCCTGAAATCTCAGTTACCAATAGATTTTTCAGTTTGCTTTACGTAAAAACCAAAAATGGAGGGGTCACCAATCATCCAATCAGAAAGAGCCACACAGATGTGTGACCTCTATAAGATGCTGCTGATTGGATAACTGACTAAGACCCACATTGTGGCATTTATGAAGGCTATGGCTGTGTCCCAATCCAGCGACCACACGCTTCGTAGTGTGCATTTGGAGACCGATTCCAAATTCGAAGTATACTCCAAATGCGGTTGACAAATACGCCGTTCATTTCCCCAAATTTGAAGTGTGGTCCGGTGTAGACTTCGTGGTCCCATAAATCCCACAATTCATGGCGTGGCGGTGTGGATATTTTGTTCGGAAAAAAACGGCGGATGCCTGAAGCCGAAGAGTAAACTGTCAAAAATAAGTACTGAATATTATGTCACTTATCTATGTGCGAATGTTTAATAATGAAGAACATTAAAACGTGAATGTTGGCCACATGTCGGCAAGTTATGTGACATTAGTGATGTTTGTACTTCCAGCGTCAGCTTGGTTTTAAAGCCTTTAAATTATACGCCGTTCAATAGTCGACCTTAATCTTACAGAGAATGAGATGATTTTATGGATAATTAAAGTCAGTCATATATCCACAAACATAACAAGCTGAAAGTCAGTGATGCTGCTCGGTTTACAGTCCTGAATATCACGGCACAAGCAGGATTCACTGCACTGTTAATGTTAGCTACGTTACATTGCTGCCTCTGTTCGGTGGTGTCGAGCCAAACGGACTTTAACGTGTGTTTGAATGAGCTGACGGTTCACTCGTTAAGCTGAAAGAAAGATGTGTCCACTGTACCATCTTCTTGTTTAGCACTTGTAATAACACAAACACTAAATCCTCCTTCACTTGTGCTGTTTTGTAGCAGTGTATACTAGTGATGGGATTTCCGGCTCTTTTTGGAGATCCGGCTCTTTCGGTTCGGATCACTAAAAAGAGCCGGCTCTTTCGGCTCCGAACCGGCTCTTCAGGTTGTTTTGTTGCTTTAATTAATTTATTATTAACAATAATATAAAATTATGCACAAAAGGAATTACTAACGTAAAAACAAGTGGTTTTATTTATATATGTTTATATATAAATATATGCGGTGGCCCCTAGAGACAAAACACGTACAACCTCCAAAACACATTTCTAGCATGAACTGAACTTCCAAAGCAGAGCTACTAGATCACTTAAATTACACAATTGAAAGCATGTGTGTATTGTTTGTGTATTTATACACAGGCACTCATATATATATTCAAATAATTTAAAAAAAAGTTCATTTACCTGTTATTACCACACACCAAATCCGGTCGTTGGTACTTGCTGGCTTGTGTAGCCACAAGATAACAAAGGCTCAACACTGCGCCCAGCATCCTGGAGCACTTCTGTTGTCTTTTGTACGTGTTTTGAGTTTTTATGTGCTTCTGAGTTTTTACGTGCTTCGGAGTTTGTACGTGTTTTTACGTGTTTTGGAGTTTTTACGTGTTTTGGAGTTTGTACGTGTTTTTACGTGTTTTGGAGTTTGTACATGCTTCAGAGTTCGTACGTGATTTGAAGTTTGTATGTGCTTTGTCTCTAGGGGCCACCGTAAATATACTTTTATTTATTCACTCCACATAAAATGTAATAAATAAATCATATAATACAAAAATCAGCTATTCACATTTCAAGTTTTAACTATTTAAATTTTCAGCTTTTTCCTTTCACAAATTTAAAGTGAAAAGAACACAAAACACTGCAAACCACAACACAATTAAATATAAATTATAATATGAAAACTAAAAGAACATGCATATTCTCTGTCATATGGACCTGCATGAATAAACTTTCTCAATCCTTTATCATCTGCAACCGAAAATAGTTGTGGATGATTACTATACCTTTCTAATGTTGTTGTCCCTGGCTCTCTTTCTCTCTCTCTGGCTCTGTTCCTGTGCTACTGAGTGTAACTACCGCCCCTCCCCCCTCTGCCCAGCGTAAAGCACAAGGCTCGCGTGCAGAGTGAAGCGGGAAAAAAGTGCGAGAGAGGGGCTGAGAGAAAGAAAAAGAAAAAAAAAACCCACGTGACGGCTCGCGATAAGGAGCCGGCTCGCGTCGTTCACGTCAAAGAGCCCGGCTCTAAGAGCCATTTCGTTCGCGAACGACCCATCACTAGTGTATACACCTGAGACTGTCACCTGTCTGTCTGTCCTGCACTCTCTCTCTGTTTCTTTCTCTCTGATTGTGTAATAAAAGTAATGGTAAATGGACTGATTCTTATATAGCGCTTTTCTACTCTCCTGGAGTACTCAAAGCACTCTATACAACATGCCTCATTCACACCCACTCATACAAGCACTTCTAAACTACATTCACACACATTCATACTCTGATGAACAACTTTGAGTTAGTATCTTGCCCAAGGATATTTGGCATGCAGACTGGGGAAGCCAAGGATCGAACCACCAACCTTCTAATCAGTAGCTGATCTGCTCTACGACCTGAGCAACAGCCACCCCACCCAAAGTATGAACATGTATTTATAAGTTACACTTGTGTTTGAATCCTGCAGCTTATCACACATTTGATTTCCATGTGTGACAACTGCAAGTGTCCAGAGTGAGGACAGACTGAGGGACCCACTGCTACACATCATCTGTGAGGCGTTGCACCCCTGATGATCCACCAGGACAAACTCAGCAGTGTGTGAGGAAGAGGAGGAAGAGCCAGCAGCAGCTGACAGATGGAGAGAATAGACAGACTGTTCCCTGTTTGTGAAGGACTGCTAGAAAAGTTTAAAATCACTAATTGTCTGCCCTGAATCAGTCTTATTAGGTAATGTTCAAATAATTTTACCATTCCAGTGTTTTCAGTGTGGGAGAAAGTACTCAGGGCCTTCAAGTTACACACTATGAAAGGCAGCAATACAGGGAGTGCAGAATTATTAGGCAAATGAGTATTTTGTCCACATCATCCTCTTCATGCATGTTGTCTTACTCCAAGCTGTATAGGCTCGAAAGCCTACTACCAATTAAGCATATTAGGTGATGTGCATCTCTGTAATGAGAAGGGGTGTGGTCTAATGACATCAACACCCTATATCAGGTGTGCATAATTATTAGGCAACGTCCTTTCCTTTGGCAAAATGGGTCAAAAGAAGGACTTGACGCTCAGAAAAGTCAAAAATAGTGAGATATCTTGCAGAGGGATGCAGCAGTCTCAAAATTGCAAAGCTCATCGACCAATCAAGCGTTTCATTCAAAATAGTCAACAGGGTCGCAAGAAGCGAGTGGAAAAACCAAGGCACAAAATAACTGCCCATGAACTGAGAAAAGTCAAGCGTGCAGCTGCCAAGATGCCACCAGTTTGGCCATATTTCAGAGCTGCAACATCACTGGAGTGCCCAAAAGCACAAGGTGTGCAATACTCAGAGACATGGCCAAGGTAAGAAAGGCTGAAAGACGACCACCACTGAACAAGACACACAAGCTGAAACGTCAAGACTGGGCCAAGAAATATCTGAAGACTGGTTTTTCTAAGGTTTTATGGACTGATGAAATGAGAGTGAGTCTTGATGGGCCAGATGGATGGGCCCGTGGCTGGATTGGTAAAGGGCAGAGAGCTCCAGTCCGACTCAGACGCCAGCAAGGTGGAGGTGGAGTACTGGTTTGGGCTGGTATCATCAAAGATGAGCTTGTGGGGCCTTTTCGGGTTGAGGATGGAGTCAAGCTCAACTCCCAGTCCTACTGCCAGTTTCTGGAAGACATCTTCTTCAAGCAGTGGTACAGGAAGAAGTCTGCATCCTTCAAGAAAAACATGATTTTCATGCAGGACAATGCTCCATCACACGCGTCCAAGTACTCCACAGCGTGGCTGGCAAGAAAGGGTATAAAAGAAGAAAAACTAATGACATGGCCACCTTGTTCACCTGATCTGAACCCCATTGAGAACCTGTGGTCCATCATCAAATATGAGATTTACAAGGAGGGAAAACAGTACACCTCTCTGAACAGTGTCTGGGAGGCTGTGGTTGCTGCTGCACGCAATGTTGATGGTGAACAGATCAAAACACTGACAGAATCCATGGATGGCAGGCTTTTGAGTGTCCTTGCAAAGAAAGGTGGCTATATTGGTCGCTGATTTGTTTTTGAATGTCAGAAATGTATATTTGTGAATGTGGAGATGTTATATTGGTTTCACTGGTAAAAATAAATAATTGAAATGGGTATATATTTGTTTTGTGTTAAGTTGCCTAATAATTGTGCACAGTAATAGTCACCTGCACACACAGATATCCCCCTAAAATAGCTAAAACTAAAAACAAACTAAAAACTACTTCCAAAAACATTCAGCTTTGATATTAATGAGTTTTTTGGGTTCATTGAGAACATGGTTGTTGTTCAATAATAAAATTATTCCTCAAAAATACAACTTGCCTAATAATTCTGCACTCCCTATATAGTAGTAGATTCAAAGAATACAAATAATGAGCTGGAAATAAGAATAAGGCGATACACAACAGCCTGAGGAGGCACTGGACCGAAGCTCCAGATATTACATATTAAGCTAAAGTCTAGTTTTCATTACTCTTGATTAACTAGATTTAGATTTAGTTTTAAAATTATTCCTCAAAAATACAACTTGCCTAATAATTCTGCACTCCCTGTAAGTTTAATATTCAGAAACCTAAAGTCTGTATCAGCAGCAGAATGGAGCCAAAATAAATGTTTGTTTCAGTTCTATGAAGCTTTGAGTATTTTGGATTAGTAGCACTGCTGTGTTTGTTGCATCATATTGCTGTAATTGTTTATATGCTTTATATATTCTGAGGTAAGTTGATCTATAGTGTTACATCATATTCTATAAGGATGTTATGTGTTTGTGTACTTTCTGCCCAGTTTGACCCATTTAGCAGAAGTCAGCCTGTTTAAGGCTCTGATATCTATTCTGTATAACTTAAAGCAGTTATGACATGGTCTGATTTTCTCACCCAATAAAGGAATATTTAATATATCAGTCTACTCTTCATTCTGTCAGAAACAGTTATCACAGCTCGTACATTTTCTTTTTACACATATATGTAAGCACTGAGCCAAATTAAGTAATGCCAACATAATAAAAGAACAATATTTGTCTCTTATATATAATACATCTGTATACAGTGGGGCAAAAAAGTATTTAGTCAGCCACCGATTGTGCAAGTTCCCCCACTTAAAATGATGACAGAGGTCAGTAATTTGCACCAGAGGTACACTTCAACTGTGAGAGACAGAATGTGAAAATGTGAATTAGGGTGGAGAATAAGTATTTGGTCACCTCAAACAAGGAAAATCTCTGGCTCTCACAGACCTGTAACGTCTTCTGTAAGAAGCTTTTCTGTCCCCACTCGTTACCTGTATGAATGGCACCTGTTTGAACTCATCATCTGTATAAAAGACACCTGTCCACAGCCACAAACAGTCAGACTCCAAACTCCGCCATGGCCAAGACCGAAATAGCTTTCGAAGGACACCAGGAAAAGTATTGTAGACCTGCACCAGACTGGGAAGAGTGAATCTACAATAGGCAAGCAGCTTGGTGTGAAAAAATCAACTGTGGGAGCAATCATCAGAAAATGGAAGACATACAAGACCACTGATAATCTCCCTCGATCTGGGGCTCCACGCAAGATCTCATCCCGTGGGGTCAAAATGATCATGAGAACGGTGAGCAAAGATCCCAGAACCACACGGGGGGACCTGGTGAATGACCTGCAGAGAGCTGAGACCAAAGTAACAAAGGTCACCATCAGTAACACACTACAACGGCAGGGAATCAAATCCCGCAGTGCCAGACGTGTTCCGCTGCTGAAGCCAGTGCATGTCCAGGCCCGTCTGAAGTTTGCCAGAGAGCACATGGATGATACAGCAGAGGATTGGGAGAATGTCATGTGGTCAGATGAAACCAAAGTAGAACTTTTTGGTATAAACTCAACTCGTCGTGTTTGGAGGAAGAAGAATACTGAGTTGCATCCCAAGAACACCATACCTACTGTGAAGCATGGGGGTGGAAACATCATGCTATGGGGCTGTTTTTCTGCCAAGGGGACAGGACGACTGATCCGTGTTAAGGACCGAATGAATGGGGCCATGTATCGTGAGATTTTAAGCCAAAACCTCCTTCCATCAGTGAGAACTTTGAAGATGAAAGGAGGCTGGGTCTTCCAACATGACAATGATCCAAAACACACCGCCCGGGCAACAAAGGAGTGGCTCCGTAAGAAGCATTTGAAAGTCCTGGAGTGGCCTAGCCAGTCTCCAGACCTCAACCCCATAGAAAATCTGTGGCGGGAGTTGAAAGTCCGTGTTGCTCGGCGACAGCCCCAAAACATCACTGCTCTCGAGAAGATCTGCATGGAGGAATGGGCCAAAATACCAGCTACTGTGTGTGCAAACCTGGTAAAGACCTATAGTAAACGTTTGACCTCTGTTATTGCCAACAAAGGTTATGTTACAAAGTATTGAGTTGCATTTTTGTTATTGACCAAATACTTATTTTCCACCCTGATTTACGAATAAATTCTTTACAAATCCTACCATGTGTATTCATGGATTGTTTTTTCACATTCTGTCTCTCACAGTTGAAGTGTACCTCTGGTGCAAATTACCGACCCCTGTCATCATTTAAGGTGGGGGAACTTGCACAATCGGTGGCTGACTAAATACTTTTTTGCCCCACTGTATACACTGTCAAAGATACTTGTCTTTGAGTGAAGATTTAAGGTGATAGGACATTTAAATAAATGCAACTTGAGTCTTTACTGAAGCTCAGTATTTGACACAGAGTTCAAGCTCACTGCTGTAATAACTAATAATAATCTGACAATAACTTTAATATTGGCCATATTATATTTACATTTCCAAAGTGAGATGAATTTAGTCTCATGAACAACATTAGCTAATTGATATTTACTAACTAATCTTGAAATGACTGTTCAGTACAGAAATGAAGCCCAACAATCATGTTTTACAGTCCCGTGGAAAATGAACGAACAAAAAAACATTTTTTCTCCTTCAGTTCTGTCAAACAATGCTGTATGAAACATTTCTCATGTTAGTACAATGGTTGCTAGGCAACATGAGCAGTGTGAGGAAGGCCATACCATCCCATTTCACAAGCCTCTCACTTCCGCACTTCTCGTACTTCGTAGTACCCGCCGTACAGCCTACGAGTCACCTTGTTTGCATCTAAGTGGATTCTGATGAGAACTAAAGTTATATGAGTTTTTTTTTCTTTCACCATAAACACATACGTATGTCACTGAATTAAGGTTCACACTGACCTACCTAAAGGTACATTAAAAATGGATCGAATCTTCTAAAATCACCTCAACTATCAAAAGAATGTGAAGAAACAACAGCTATGATTTCATGCCCAGCACATGTATTTATTGTGCTTTAGCAATATCACATAAAAGTGAACACAAGCTAGGTTGTAATCTCAAGTAATACCACTTTGAACCACAAGATGGTGAAGTGAGGAAGTTATTCAAGCTAGTGTTGTCTAAACATTTGCACAGAATCTGTGTTAACATCTTAAGCAGGTAACTTACCTAATGACTTTAAGACCAGAGATGGGCAGTAACGCGTTAATCCGATTACTTTTTTCAAGTAACGAGTAAAGTAAGGGAATACTATTGCGAAAACGGTAATTAGATTACCGTTAGTGATGGGATTTCCGGCTCTTTTTAGAGATCTGGCTCTTTCGGTTCGGATCACTAAAAAGAGCCAGCTCTTTCGGCTCCGAACCGGCTCTTCATGTTGTTTTGTTACTTTAATTAATTTATTATTAACAATAATATAAAATTATGCACAAAAGGAATTACTAACGTAAAAAAAAGTGGTTTTATTTATATATGTTTATATATAAATATATGCGGTGGCCCCTAGAGACAAAACACGTACAAACTCCAAAACACATTTCTAGCATGAACTGAACTTCCAAAGCAGAGCTACTAGATGACTTAAATTACACAATTGAAAGCATGTGTGTATTGTTTGTGTATTTATACACAGGCACTCATTTATATTCAAATAATTAAAAAAAAAAGTTCATTTACCTGTTACTACCACACACCAAATCCGGTCGTTGGTACTTGCTGGCTTGTGTAGCCACAAGATAACAAAAGCTCAACACTGCGCCCAGCATCCCCCATATGGAAAAGATATATATAAATCTTATAAAGTTTGTATCTGTCTTGTGTGAAACTTGTATGAAAAGCATATAAGAATGAAAACAGATATAAGATCCCTTGAAAAATTATATAATGAAACTTGTATGTTTTGGATACTTACTAAAACAATGTATGAAAGTAATGAGAAAGTGGCCACTTTCATGAGTAATCACATATAGGTTTTTACTATTTCTTTTCCATATGGGCCTGGAGCACTTCTGTTGTCTTTTGTACATGTTTTGAGTTTTTATGTGCTTCTGAGTTTTTACGTGCTTCGGAGTTTGTACATGTTTTGGAGTTTTTACGTGTTTTGGAGTTTGTATGTGTTTTTACGTGCTTCGGAGTTCATACGTGATTTGAAGTTTGTATGTGCTTTGTCTCTAGGGGCCACCGTAAATATACTTTTATTTATTTACTCCACATAAAATGTAATAAATAAATCATATAATACAAAAATCAACTATTCACATTTCAACTTTTAACTATTTAAATTTTCAGCTTTTTCCTTTTACAAATTTAAAGTGAAAAGAACACAAAACACTGCAAACCACAACGCAATTAAATATAAATTATAATATGAAAACTAAAAGAACATCTGTCATATGGGCCCGCATGAATAAACTTTCTGAATCCTTCATCACCTGCAACCGAAAATAGTTGTGGATGATTACTATACCGTTTCTAATGTGAAGTTGTTGTCCCTGGCTCTCTTTCTCTCTCTCTCCCTCCTGCTCTGTTCCTGTGCTACTGCAAGTGTAACTACCGCCCCGCCCCCCTCTGCCCAGCGTAAACCCCAAGGCTAGCGTGCAGAGTGAAGCGGAAGAAAAGTGCCAGAGAGGGTGAGAGAAAGAAAAAAAAAAAACCCCACGTGACGGCTCGCGATAAGGAGCTCGCGTCGTTCACGTTAAAGATTCGGCTCTAAGAGCCATTTCGTTCGCGAACGACCCATCACTAGTTTGTACGTGCTTCAGGGTTTTTACGTGCTTTGGAGTTTTTACGTGTTTTGGAGTTTTTACGTTCTTCAGGGTTTGTACATGCTTAGGAGTTCATACGTGTTTTGGAGTTTGTACGTGCTTCTAAGTTTTTACATGTTTTGGAGTTTGTAAGTGCCTTGGGGTTTGTACGCATTTTGGAGTTTTTACGTGCTTTGGAGTTTTTACGTGCTTCAGGGTTTGTACATGCTTAGGAGTTTGTATGTGTTTTGGAGTTCGTACGTGTTTTGGAGTTTGTACGTGCTTCTGAGTTTGTTTAGCGGAAAAAAGGGCGAGAGAGAGGGTGAGAGAAAGAAAAAAAACCCCTCACGAGCCGGCTCGCGTCATTCACTTCAAAGAGTCGGCTCTAAGAGCCGTTTCGTTCGCGAACGACACATCACTATAAAATACTTCTCTTTTTGATTGTGTTCGTCTCTGTTCATGTCCCTCCTGTTTCCTGTCAGAAATAAGTCTCATAGTATACATAGTGATGCCATTCCCCTCATTTGGAACAGCTTGGTTCAACAGTTGCGGGAATATGAAGAGACTTCCTCTTATTTCACAATAACATTTTAAAAAGTCATATTTATGTATCTGCAGTCACTCTCTCACAGTATTTCTTGATTCATAGATTCAGTCAGGTACATTGTTACATAATAATAGATCTGCATAATGTCTGTCTTCTCTGCTTGAAAAATAGATCTGGATCTCAGTGAGACAGCCTGTTTAAATAAATAAAATAATAATAATTTGCATAATGACATTACACGTGCTCCCTCATTTAAAAAACAACAACATTTAAATACTTTATTTTATCTAAACTTCATCTTCATTAATTGCTCCAAAAACTCACTACTTTCACAACAAATGTGTTTTTAGATGGAAGAAGAGCCTGCAGATTAAACGCCACAGTGCACAGGAAGTCTTTTTTTCATTCTGTTTTAACTTTTAGTGATGAAAAGATTGATTAACAGAGCAGAAATCTGCCATTTCAAAAGAACATTAAGAAATGTGTAGAGAAAAAATGGGACCATGTGAATAATATTTTATGTTTAAACAGAATTTTTGTTTCCAAAGTTACGTTTGACTGAAACACAAGAAAAAAGTTTGCATTTATGAGCAAAAACCACCAAACCAGATGGACCTGTGCAGGCTGTGAAACCAGTTAGGATCATGTAAATGTTACAGTGGTCAGATTTTTCTAAAGACGGCCCCTCCACCACCTCCCCATCTGCAGATTCCAGCTCCGTCAATATGAACTTCCTGCACTAACCCTGTTTCTTCACCAGAAGATTTCCTGCCAGTTTTCTGACTCTAACCCTCATTTGGCTGCTGGATCAGAACTAGTCAGAGGAATGTCTGCCACATTTCTTTCTTTTTTTTCTCTTCCCAGGAATCGTTTCATGTGGCGAGCCTCCTGCCTGCTCCCTGATCCAGTTTACTGCTTTTCCCATGACATGTTTCCTGACAAGTTTCCCTGTGTGGTTGCAGACGCTGCCAGCATGTGAAGGACGGAGCTTCAGAGCTGAACGAGGCCTCCACGTCCAGGAAAAAGACTCTGAAGTGTTCGGATCTCAGTGTTTTTATTATGGCCGAAACACGACAAAAATTAGAATAAAGCATTTTCATTCTTAAGGACACGAAATATAGGATTTCCCTTCTGTTTCTCGTTATACTAACTGATATTTATCACTTGGAAAAGGCCTCAAGCACACAGAAACTTTCCTGATTTTGTTTTTACAACTAAACAAAATAAAAGGCAAATTTTCAGCAACATATTTTATATATAGTCATGGCCAGTAAAACAGCCATCATTGGAGTGATGTCACAACTGGGTTTTTGGAAATAACATGGGACCTAAAAATTAACCTAGTGGCACACCAAAGGTTTTTAAATTTCACAATGATATTATGTTGTCATGGTTTGGGTTTTTTGTTCTTTTGTAATTCATTTATCAACACTGAGGCTGAAAAACCAAGTAACCAAGAGGCACCAAAAGCTGCAGTTCCTCTAATGTCCAGTAGAGGCGCCACCAGTGAGTCAGTCCTGACTGTCTGGCATGTTAAAACTTTACAGCAGAAATAATAATAATGGATGGCATTTATATAGCGCTTTTCTAGATCCTGAAAGCGCTTTACAATTCCACTATTCATTCACTGTCACATTCACACACTGGTGGAGGCAGCTACAGTTGTAGCCACAGCTGCCCTGGGGCAGACTGACAGAAGCGAGGCTGCCATATCGCGCCATCGGCCCCTCTGGCCATCACCAGTAGGCAAGTAGGGTAAAGTGTCTTGCCCAAGGACACAACGACCAGAACCGAAAGAGCTGGGGATCGGTCCGGCAACCTTCCAGTTACAAGAAATGAACATGTTTACAGCCTGATTCAAAACTGCTTGATCTCTATAGGTAATTTAATCCATCATAACAACTGTACCACTGAGAATGCTTTTATAACTCACCTGTTTAATTGTATTAAGTCTTAAAGTTTGCATCATTGGGGGCATGGCCTCTTTTACTTAGAGGTGAAAGGGGGACACACGTTGGTGTAGCTGCTAGCTGTCTGCAAGGCTTCACCTCAGCCCATTGAAATCCCTGGACTGGCCCTCTGGACCGTATTTGTGCTGTTGGAGCCTTTTGGGGAATTTTTAATCACCAATAATTTGGCTGTTGTGAGGTTAATGTACTAACAGACCATCCGAGAAGGCTGTGTTCCATTTTTGGTGAAATTCTAGGATTTTATGTAGCTAATGTAGCTGATAACACCTTCTCATCCAAATATGGTCACTTCCACAAAACAACACGTTGGGGAAAATAGTTGGAACAAATCAAGTGTTTGTTTTTACATCTAAGCTGCTCAACATAAAGAAAAACCTGAGGGGGGATTAAATAAACTTAATTCCTTTTCATGCTGTGGTTTCCTCAGTGACTGAAAAACATGGAAATTAATAAAAACATGAGGACTAATGTGCTGCTTTCAGCCAAACATCTCAATTAGCAGATGAATACAAAGGCCAGAAAACTTGTGAGCGATCTGTCGGATGCTCCTTACCAGTTTCCTTTTGTTCATATTAACGCACATAGGTGGTTGTGTCAGAGTGAAACAAAGAAAAAATAAAGACGGTAACCTGGTTTTCACAGGGAGGAAGTGAGAGAGTTGCTGTCGGAGACTGAATTATCCTGTAAGACAAGTGTTAGAGCAGGGAGGGAAATAATTACTGCAGCAGTAATAAGCAGCAGAGTCTTAATAGGATTCAGAGTTTGTTTGGAGCTCAGTTAATGTGTCTATTATTAGAGCTGAGATATTGAATCCACTGCATGTTTTCGGGATAATTGTCTGTGCTGCCTCGCTGTGCTCCAATAATAGGATGTAATAATGATCATCACACTGTGTGGATGAAGCAGGCGTGTAAAGCACTTAGACAAGACATGATTACTGATGTCGAATAGAAAACACACACACAGTGACGGCTGCTGCAACTTGTGGAATATTAGCTGCATTTCATCATCAAATTATCTGCACGGCATTGCCAACATTAAAGACGTCCTGTCTCAGAGTTAAGAACTCATCCATGCATTTGGCCCTTATATTTGGGTGTGTGTCTCCTGGATCCAAACTGGAAGCTGGTTTATTGTACTTTAACAAACTCCATGAACCGCAAGTAAACCAGCAGCCTGAGAGTGAAGTGCTCTGTTGGGATAAGGTGGCACTGCGAAGTCTTTAAGATAGGGGTGTGTTCTGAGCCCCCTGCTGTACTCTTTGTACACATATGACTGTGTGGCCACTACCAGCTCCACCACCATCATCAAGTTTGCTGACGACACCGTCGTGGTGGGCCTGATCTCTGATAACAACGAGACTGCCTACCTGAAGGAGATTAGGAATCTGGAGAACTGGTGCCAGAAGAACAACCTCCTTCTAAACGTCAGTAAGACAAAGGAGCTGATAGTGGACTTCAGCACTAAGCAGGAGAGGAACTACCAGACCCCTGTCATCAACGAGTGCCCAGTGGAGAGAGTGGACAGCTTCAAATCCCTCGGAGTTCACATCACGCAGGACCTGTCATGGTCCTGTCACATCAACACCGTGGTGAAAAAGGCCCGTCAGCGTCTCTACCACCTCAGACGCTTGAGAGACTTCCAACTGCCCTCCAAGGTGCTCAGGAACTTTTACTCCTGCACCATAGAGAGCATCCTGACGGGAAATATCTTAACCTGGTTCGGGAACAGCACCATGCAGGACAGACGAGCTCTACAGAGGGTTGTGCGGTCAGCTGAGCGCACCATCCGCTCCGAGCTCCCTGACCTGCACTCAATCTACAGCAGGCGGTGCTGGACCAAGGCCAGGAAGATCGTGAAGGACCTCAGCCATCCCAACAACAGACTGTTCTCTCTGCTGAGGTCAGGAAAGCGATTCCGCTCCCTGAAGACCAACACAGAGAGACTGAGGAGGAGCTTCTTCCCGCAGGCGATACGGTCTCTCAATCACACCACCACACAGTACTGACCCACACATATAGCTCTTACACACACACACTGGACATTCTGGACATTGTTTTCACTTCATCACTTAAATCACTTTAAGCATATTTGCACTGCACAAGACATAATGTGGATTGCACAACACTGGACATTATATTCTTCATTTCCAGTTAATACTTGTACAGCTGCTGTTATTGTGTATATATTTATTTATATTTCTTCATACATTCTTATATAGTTCTATATTGTGTATTTTGTTATACAGTTATTTTATTTTCAACTTTAATTTATATATTTTCTTATTCTTTCCCAGTTAAATTTACCCTTCATTCTAATTTGTGTTGTACAGTTATTTCATTTTTAACCTTAATTTATATTTTATTCCTTCCTAGTTAAATTTACCCTTTTTAATTTTTCATATTTATTTCCTATCTTATTCATAGCCTTTTCCTTTTTTTTCTTTAGGTCACGAGCAGTTGTCCAAGCATTTCACTACATATCGTACAGTGTATGACTGTGTACGTGACAAATAAATTTGAATTTGAATTTATATGTGAGGAGGAGGATTTGAAATGTATTTCTGGATTCAAGAATGAAGAGAAGCTAATATAGGGGAAATGTGTTCTGTCTTTCCCTGTCAGTCCTACAGATGTGTTTAATGTGCACACTGAAGGAGATATCCTGGTTAAAAAAGACTCCAAGGTTCCTCACAGTGTTTCAGGAGGCCAAGGTAATGCCATCTAGAGTAAATGTCTTGATGCATGCTAAATCATCCAGGTAAGTAAATCCCCAAAGGTTGATACTGTTCATCTGGACATAATGTTTTCATTGGGAGAAACGTTTTGTCACTTGGATGAGTGACGGAACATTTCTCCCACTGAAAATGATGAACAGAATCAACCTTTAGGGGCGTCCAGAGTAAAGCATCTAGTTAGATAGACACCATGTTTCTGAGGTTTTCAGGGTCAAATAGAACAAACTCAGTTTTGTCTAAATTTAGAGAAGAAAATTACAGGACATCAACCTTTATGCCTTTAGGACATGCCAGGAGTTTATAGCTCAGTCACACTGAGGGGAAAAAAGGACATTAGTCTCTTTGAGATCAACAAAAATTGATGGTTGGCTTCTACTGTACTGAAGTTTTCCCAGATGAATGTGCCTGATCCCATCTGCCGGTGGATCACTCACTTCCTGACGGACAGGAAACAGCATGTGAGGCTGGGAAAGAATGTCTCGGACTCCCGGACCATCAGCACCGGCTCCCCTCAGGGCTGTGTTCTTTCTCCCCTGCTCTTCTCCCTGTACACCAACTGCTGCACCTCCACCCACCAGTCTGTCAAGCTAATCAAGTTTGCAGATGACACCACCGTTATTGGACTCATCTCGGACGGGGATGAGTCTGCCTACAGGAGGGAGGTTGAACGTCTGGTGTCCTGGTGCAGCCACAAAAACCTGGTGCTGAATGCCCAGAAGACAGTGGAGATTAATGTGGACTTCAGGAAGCACACAGCCCCACTCCCCCCCATCATCCTGACTGACACCCTCATCACCTCTGTGGACTCATTCCGCTTCCTGGGTACCACCATCACCCAGGCCCTGAAGTGGGAGCCCACCATCACGTCCGTCATAAAGAAAGCCCAGCAGAGGATGTACTTCCTGAGGCAGCTGAAGAAATTCAACCTGTCAACACGGACGATGATGCAATTCTACACTGCAATCATCGAGTCCATCCTCACCTCCTCCATCACCGTGTGGTACACTGGAGCCACTATCAGGGACAAACAGAGACTGCAGCGTGTTGTGCGCTCTGCTGAGAAGGTGATTGGCTGCAGACTCCCATCTCTGCAGGACCTGTACACCTCCAGGACACTGGGGCGTGCAGCTCGGATCTCAGCTGACCCTTCTCACCCTGGACACAGTCTGTTTGACCTGCTCCCCTCAGGCAGGAGGCTCCGGTCCATTCGCACCAGAACCTCTCGCCATAAGAACAGTTTCTTCCCCTCTGCTGTTGGACACATGAACAATAACCGTATGACTGTTCCCACCACTAACACATGACCCTACGCTGTGTTCACTGCATCATTCCATGTTTGGCACTGATCACCACCTGCACTCATGTATATATCTTTCTACTTAGCACTTTTAATTCTTATTCTCATTTTTATTTTCATGTCTATTTAAGCTTAATTTATAACAGTATTTATAACAGTATGTTTGCACTGAAGCACCGCAGCAATTTCCTAATGTTGTAAACCCGCTCAACATTTGGCAATAAAACCCTTTCTGATTCTGATTCTGAGACCACCTACTTTCCCAGAGATTGAACATAGGTCATAAGCTTCTGCGACACATCTTTTTGCAACAGGGGACTTAATCGCTTGCCAAGTGCTTGCATTCTGATTATATTCATTAAAAATTTTTTTTAAATTCCCCTCTCACCCCTACGGGCGCCTATTCTTCAAGCTTGTGTCCTCTACCAGAGGCCTGGTAGCTTGAGGGTCCTGCGCAGTATCTTTGCTGTTACCACTGGGACCACTGTTACCTTCACCCTTGGTACTTCTCCAGCTTCTCGTTTTCCTTCTTCCTGATGTTGCTGCCACATCGAGGTTCGACTCCCGACCGGGGCGTCTGTATCCAGTAAGGGTCCTAGGCTAGACCCTGTGATAGTTGCAATTGTGTGGTGTCTCTTTAAGACAACTTAAGTTAATGTTTAGTGACGTCACCAGTGTGCGCCATTGCCCTCTGTAGAGTGTGGGAGAAACATGCTTGCACATGGACCTCATATCTTTACCTCCCTTACTCAAAGTAACCTTACGGGTTGTATGAACACTGCTTGCTTCATGTATGATAAGACAGCAGCCGTTCAACCAGGCCTTGTAACGTTGGTGAAGAGTGTGTTCATTAAAGGACAAGCACTGTGGAATTTCCAGTACCAGTGTGGTCCTGGGTGTGTCTGCCGCCACTGGTTCCTCAGGATTCAGGGTGAGGAAGACATCTCGTTTGGAGTTTATGAGGCCATTTAAACCAGTGCAGCACGTTTCCTTTAATGCCAACAGTGTGTTCTAGTCTCTGTGTAGACAGTGTACTGTCTGGCAGGACAAGCACAGAGATGAATCCACTGTCAAGGGCCATAAGAAGATCATTAGTCACCTTCACTAGTGCTTTTAGTGAAGGTTGGACTTCAACCCCAGCAAAAGACTGATGAATAGTTATAAACATGGATTAATCTTGGATTGTAATCCCAAATAAAGTCATGGCTCAAGATGAAAATGTGTCCAAAGGTTTATGCCTCCTCCCGGGATCAAACCGGTGATCCTTCACTTCTTAAGCCAATATGTATATTTACATTACATTTTCACAGTAAAGGCTTCCAGCTGTCAGTTTATAGGCATGCTTTTAATGTGAAAAGTGTCAGGAAGTGTTTTTTTAAATCTTTGAACTGTGAATATTTCTCTGGATGATGAAGCAGCTGCTGCATCTGATGCACGAGTCCTTTCTTTATTCTTCCAGGGAGGAAAAAAAACACAATTCATCTCTGCACATGCTCAGATCCTGTTAAGGTTCAAAATTGAGGAAGGAGAGTACAAACCACCCTTGGTCCAGAAGCTCTTGGTCAAACAATGATTTTTAATGAATACACACGTGTGGGAAGACAACTCTGTACGCAGACAGCAAGTAGTCTTCGACTTAATCAAAGCATAAACAGATATTTTATAGCATCAGGGTTTGATTTACTGACGCCCCTTCATGCGTCACAGATACATTTTATACATAGATCAGATCAACACCAGAATGACTTTTAACCCAGAAGATCATCTTCTATTTTCATGGCCGATTCCTCCGGTCAACCTTTCAGTTCCTCTTTCTTGCCGAGAAGACAAGGACGGTTCCTCTTTTACCGAGACATGACTAATCTCTCTCTCCTCTAAATAAATATAACTCATGTGTGTGTGTCACGACCTCACATGCTCTCTGTGTCACCTCTTCACCTACTAACTGTCTGTGTCTCGTCCTCAAATGCTCTTTCTCAATTCACCTGTTGCACTTCTGACCTTTTACCAGACCAGAGGCTCACTGAGACTATATGTATGTCTTCTACTAAATAAATGTTTTAATCAAGAACCCCTACTAAAAGCTTAATACAAGAATATGAACATATAAAAGATATTAAAATGAACTGTTGTGTAAGCATGTACTGCAATTCCTTCTATGTTCTAGTTTTCCCTCAGCATGGATCATCTAGACACTCTCACTAGGTGAAGCTTTAGACCATTAATGAACCTGAACATCAACTCAAATAAGTACAGATATGCAATATGTATAAAATAGTTATAACTGCACCTGGAATACAAAGTTAATTTAATACCTGTATGCATAAAACCTTAAAGCCTTCTTAAAGCTATCTGTTACATTGTTAAAGCAATGATCATACTGCAGATTATATTATTAATGCAATGGTAATAATGATGATTATTTAACAATAGCAGTAAAATAATTTCCCTGCTCCACACTCCCTCTCTCGACCTCTGGAACACCAGAGGTCGCAATACATTGTGTCCTCGCTCAGCAAATCAGACAACCTCATGTCATCTAATTGGTCCAGTAATAAACACCCGCTCCCATTCGAGAACACTCCATGTGTAAGCTTAGGTTTTCTCGGTCCCTCTCTGGTGGTCTCGGACCTCCCTGTGGTCGTCGAGATCTTCTGCAAAGGAAACAAAACACCTTTTCCTGCACCTCCCTAACTTATCCTATCTGGGACTCTTTAATCAAAAGCCTGATCCTAATTATCTTCTTAACTTATTGACTTGTATTTATATATTCTTCAACGTTACTCATCACTTTAAAATTCTTTAAGCGCTGCAAGAAAATCATTATAAGCGCCTATTCTACTAAAAGATCCAAAAGAAAACAACCACTTTAATCAATTAAGTTTAAGCATATAAGCAATTACTCCTGTATACATTTCATCATAGCTAAATGCTGCCTTGAAACAACTCCTGTGTGTTAACACTAACTTCATTTCAACCTCACATTTCCTATGTTATAACCTGTTTTTGGTATAGCCTTTTTATTTCATTTTGCTCCTTTTAATGTAACAATACCTTCTAATTCTAATTTATCAGACTTAACCAAAATATATGCTTTCCTTCCTCTTTGGTCCTTCTTTAAGTTCAGTTAAAAGCTAAATGAATTTGAGGCCTTTTGCCTGGAATCAATACTGTCATGTGTGTTTCTGGACTCTGTGTCTGTAAGCATGTAATTATTTCTATTTATAAGCTCTCCCATTTATCCTAAAAATAAATCTATGTAATATCTGTATGTGTAAGCCTACATTATAACCACTTCTTCTAAAGATCAAAAGAAATCCAACCTGTTCTCCTCCTTCAACCCTCACTAATTTTCCCCAAAGGATATCTTTTTGTCAACGTGTCCCACAATTTCCCTCTAAGATTTGTACACAGCTTTAAAACCCTGGTATTGTATCTTCTAAACAGGATTCAGTTCACTTTAATCCTTTACCCTTAACATAAAAATAACAGTTTCAGTTTTACCATACCCAAATGACCAAAAACCCCAAAAAGTCCTGAAATAAATCCTAAATTATTAAACAATTAATTTATTAAACCTTAAATTCCCCCTTTATTTTGACACAAGAAATGTGTCACAATACTATACAAAACTTAAAATGCTCAGTTTTCCCCACTCATGTTCCAATCTATGTCATACAAATAAACTTAACACAGAACAATTATCAGTCATGTGTTTCTCCAATTAAGAAAATGTTTCCCCTTTAACATTTGGCATTCCCCCAACCATATACTATAATCCCATAATCTAACCCCAGTCAACAAAACAGAAATTTTCTCTGGTAAAAGCAAATTGTTTGTCCACATTTATTCATCCTCACCTTCATCCAGCCACACACATTCACTCACATCCAGTCATTTTTTATTTTCCATAGGAAAATATTTCTTTATGCTTTTGGACTGGATTGACTCGCATAAAATCCTTTTTACAGGGACTTACGACCTGAATAGTCCCCACAGGTAGCTTTCTCCTCAGCCAATTGTAATCTGGAAAGCCCCCTTATATTTGCTCTTCCCGAGAATTTTCAGCGCCGTTATTCACTGTTGCAGGCCTGCTTAAAACAGAATCCCCTCAGGACAGCCCGGGTTATTCTGTGTGTGTGTGTGTGTGTGTGTTGACAGCGCGGGATGGTTGACCTTTATTCACACTCCCTGTTTCTTTTTTCCTCGACATTTTGTGCTTTTTCTGAGGCACGAGTGAGGAGGTGGTCCGACCCTTCTCGTCTTCCTCTTCATCCTCCTCTGAACCTTCACAGCAGGGTTAATGTAAGGCCACATCCCCTGACACACACACACACACAGACACACACACACACAGACTTCATCTACTCACATTCACTCCCTGCAGGTCGCGAGTCGACTGAAAACAGTTGCTTTGTGTTCGACATCTGGCCGGCTCGCTTCTCATTTCCAGATGATCTCTCCAAGGCAGAGGCTTTAAAGTGGACCTGTTCTGCTTTTCCTTATTTTCTAATATTTCATACATCTCCTGTTCTTTTAGTGGCTGTTCATGTTAAACATGCCTGAAGTTTCAAATAACGAGGGAAACGCATGCACAAGTAATCATTGTGAGCCAGAATCTGAAAGGTAAGGCTCAGACTGCTCTAAACACTCATGTTTGACACAGTTTTTTCTCCACCCTTGTGTTTGAGAGGAGGAGCAGATCAGAAGATGGTTGTCTTAAAGCACTGAGCCCCAAAGTGCAACAGTGCAGTCTGCTGTGGTAGACTTGTGATATGGTACCGTTACCTGGTGGCGTTTGTGCTGGAACTAATTCTTGTTTAATTTGTTGACGGCTTAGTCATTGCTGATGTGTTCGTACAGTAACATCTGGATATTAAATAAAGATTTCAGAGTCTTTAGATTAGATCTGCTGTTTAGTCAAATAACACAGCTTTTCTTTTATTGAAATAAAATAAAATAATCATGAAAAATCATAAATGGACAAAAAAACGAATCCAAGGCAAATTTGGCAATAATATTTTTTTATGATATTATATCACTTTTTCTTCTGTTCTTATTTGGAATTTAGCGTGGGAACAGCTTCAGACTAAAAATATTTCAGTAGCAGAAATGCCATCTGAACTATTACAAGCTGATGTTTTATCAGAGTGTAGAAAAGCAATCATCAGGTCAGACTATCGGGTCTTTGTTTGTGATGCTACTACTTCAGACTTTCTGTCTGTTGCTTATGGTGCAGTGTAAAAATAGGATGACCACCTCTGCATGACTAGAACAAAAAACGGGGTTGCTGAGTTACTGCATAACTTATTTTGCAGGTAATTAAGTGATTAAATGGTTTCCCAGAGGTTAAGGGTGCAACATTTGATTAATTGCACAGGTCATCTGGATTGAGGCAACCCATCTCCAAACAACTGTTGCCCAACTAATATTAATTGCAATCACTTTTGCAAATGACTTCAGTCTAGTTTATAAACTCAGATTCCCAGCATGCTGCAATCATTCTGAGTCAGTCTGCACTGATAGATGCTCAGAAAATAACCACTATACAACCAGCTGGCAACCAGTTGCATATTGCAGACAAGTTACAATAATATTCAAATTAAATTGCTGCAAGTATGTCACTACTTGTGAAGGAATTTCTAAATTAATGCTTCAGATCTTTGATTTAATGATCACAAACAGACTCGATGTAATATCCAAATTGACCCCATTCAGTTGCAGACTGATTGCAGACTAACGCCTTCTTATTGCCATTTCATCGCCATCTTTTAGAGTATCTTTTAAAGTGGTGACTGACCACCTTTGGTCCCTGACCAGCCCCCCACCAGGTTCATTGGACACAGTTTCAGAAATCTCGATCTCCAAAGTTTCTCTCTTGTGCCTGTAAAGGTAAAGACAGAAGAAGAAGAAGTTCAGTTTTGGAGATTGACGTTTCACTTTGGACTCCTTCAGCACTCTCAGTGTTTCCTTCTCCAGGAATATCTTTCTGTATTTTTTAAGATCGTGTTTTTGATTCATGCACGAGCGAAGCATTAATCACAGCTGTAGACATGCTAATAACTTAAGTTTCCAGCTTTCAAACTTCTTGTGTCTCCACAAGAGCAGCAGGAGCTTCTGCCCACAGCTGAAGCCCCGCCTGCTCAAGTAGAGCCCCGCCTTTGTAATGTGAGCCCCACCTTCACCATTTGGGGGCTGTAATATGCTGCTACATTTCCTCTCCTCAAAACCCTCCACATGTCCAGGACTGAGTCAACATGTGACCCCACAAACCGCAGCTCTGCGGTGGTTCTTGAAACCCTCCACGGTCGGGTTGAGCCCCGCCTTCCTCTTTTCCATGTTCCTCACTGTTGTTCCTCAGGGATTCCCCGACTTCTCTGAGAGTTTTCCATCTTCAGGAACCCCTGACAGTTTTTTTTTCCCTTAAAAGAAAAACATCCCAGAAAGAGGCGACTTTTCTTTCAGTGTTTTGGAAATGCTGTTCTCATGAGTCTCAGAGGTGCAATCTGGATTTAATGTACAGCCAGCAGCAGTCGTCAGAGCAGCTCAGAGATGAAGAACAGGAAACCCTGCAGAGAGGATCAACAGTCCGAGTGCACCCAGATTTTACTTGGAGACAAAAAATAAATCTGCTTCTGAAGTGTTTTTAGTTTTCTTGTCAGTTAGTTTTGGATTGAGGAGACAGAACTCTGAACGCTTCCAGAAGGACCACGAGTACTCACCCAGGACACCCTACAACATCCCCAAAGACCCCTGAAACCCCCGTTAGCGATTCCCACAGTGCTGTGTAAGCTCTGAAACCCTGCACTGGTCCCTGTAAAGTCCTATAAACCTGAGAGGCTCAGTATGAAACCCTCTTAATCACTCTAAACTTAGAACTTTAAAAGTTTTAAAGACGTAGCGTATTTACAGTTTTTCAGCTCTAACAAGGTACCAAAATGACAGAAGGCAAACAACAAACTGCTCTTATTAATTAAATAAATGTCAATCCCAGAAAACAAATAACTCCCAGTAAAACTCATCAAGAAAAATTTCTAATTTGCTGTAAAAATCAGGTCAGTTCAAAAGACAAAACAACTTTTCTGAGTCTGAATGATTTAGAGTTCACAGCAGGTCCCCAAACCTAGCTGTTATAAAAACTGAGGCCCAATAATGTTGGTTAATTTTTATTAGAATGAAGTTGATTTTATTGCTGTGACTATTTTCTAAAACTTTTCTCAAATGGTTGAATCTTTCTGCCAACCACAGTGAAACCATACTTAATTACCTTCACAAAGACATCCTATTGAAATGCATTACTTGCTAATTTGTACTCATGAACACAAATACATAGATTACTTTTCCGTGGCTATTTCATAAACATCTGTGAGACCGGGCTGTTCAGGAGGAGCTCAGAGCAGCTGCTCCTCCTCCACATTGAAAGGAGTCAGGTGAGGCGCGCCAGCATCTAATCATCAGGTGACCCGAGTGGCATGTGTTCACTGTGAGAGTTACAGCACGAGCTGATTGCCAATCCCCTGCTGAGATTCTAGTTTCCAACTCTAGACAGAATGAAAACACAGTCACTGTGTTTCCTTGAAAGTGGATGATACCTGTCCTCAGTCTTTTAAAGACCTTTAGAGGCCTGTATTTTAAATCTAACGTCTGCTCTTCCTGGAGTAAAGAACTGGTTGGGGCATGCTTGTATAGTGATGGAGAGTTTGGTTCTTTTAAATATTTTGTCACGTCAAACTAAATTTGAATTGAACCAGGTTCCATTTTAACCCACAACACTGAACAGGAAAGTCTAACCTGGCTGTTCTAATATTTTATATGAAAAATTCCCAACAGCTTTGTCTAGAAGCCCTCAAGCAAACTCCCAAAGAGAGAAATAACACTCTTCAGGAGTCCTCGAACCCTTTCAAGGATCCCTAATGAGACCACAACCTCAAAGCATTTGAGCCCTGACAAAATGTGCCCTTTGTAGAATCACCCAAAATCTTCCAACTTCCTTTATAACCTGCTGCCCTCCTTCAGGAACGTCTTCAGTGACTTGTTGCACCCTGTAAAGCACCACCATACCTTTTCCAGGACCCCCCAAATCCTCCTCGAAGACCCCAGAAACACTCTGAATGACCCTTGGAGTCTGCTCAACAGTAAATTACATTAAACTCTTAAACATTAAGTGCCCTAAGAGCTCTGCCAAGATGAGTATGCAGTGTTCATTTCACAGTGCTCGGCCATGTTTTATTATTATAGAAGCTGGAAAGCTGTCTTGTTCTGAGGGCTTTGGGCTCTGTGTCAGAAAATGTAAATGTTACTGTACATGTTTGTCTTGTATGAGGCTGGATATTGAAAATATTAACTCAGTTATTCTTATCAGACAGAGAAAACACTCTGCAGGGCCTTCAGGGAGCCTCGGACTCTGAAAACACATCAGGCTGAAGCGTGATTTATCCGATCAGACGCTTTAGTTTTAGGGGGAAAAAATCTCAGACATATGAAACAAAGAGCTGATGGGCTCTGGAGGGGGAAGCTTTTCTTTTCTTTTCCTCTGATGGAGCGATCCTCTGGGGACCCGAACACCTCCCGGGGCCCTAAACGAAGGTTCGACAACATCGAATATGGAAATGAACACGGCTTGTTTTGCTGTAAAGTGTCAGTTTTTCCCCTCCTCCTGTTGTCTTTAGAGCGACTTTGTCTTCTTTTGATGTTATTGTGTTCTTCATTTCTTCATCGCCTCAGACGATGATCGTACATATTTGTTTCACTCCCCAGCGACAGCCGATATTAAAGCGACAGTGTGAACACGATGATGAAACACAGGCAGGAAAACCGACAACACGCTCGCCGAAAACCTGTTAACCTCCGTCAGCTGCTCAATATTTCCTCTGCTTTTCATTCATGTGTGGGACTCCACTTCAGCGAGAGCCGCTTCTCATCTCCAGGCGGGTGAAGACAAAGGAGGGCAGTAAAGGTTCCCACTAATTATGTTTCATAAAGCAAATTAAAGTGGAGAGCAGAAACTGAACAGGTTCGTGTGATTACCATTAAATCAAAATGGATTTTTAATGACTCGTTTTATAATTATTTTTAGGCCAGAAAGCATTCGGAATATTTAGTGTTTTCAAAGAAAGAGGGCGATTTAGTAACTCAGAGGCATAGAGATAATGAAAGAGAGCGAATGACTGAAGTGAAGAAAACAAAGAGTGATAAAGCCTAAAGGCACAAATTAGAGTTTTAAAGAGAAACACTGAGCAGAACAAAGATTACGTTTTATCAAAGATGAATCCAGTCCAAAGTTTAATCTATTAAACCTTTATCAACACTCACAAGATACATGTGGAAGCAGGGCGGCACTTTGGTGCATTGGTTAGAGGTCGAAAAGGTCCTGGGTTCGAGTCCAGGCAGAGGGTTGCATGTTCCTACTGTGTCTGCATGGGTTCCTCCCATAGTACAAAGACATGAATATCGGCGTAAAAGCCACGTGACCGATTGGCGACCTGTCCAGGTGTACCCCACCTCTTGACCTATGTCAGCTGGGATAGTCTTCAGCTCTCTGTGATCCTTATTTGGGTAAGTGGAAGAAAATGAGTCGATGGGTGGATTTGGCAGCACTCCTGACACTCATTCTTATCGACATTAGTGCTGTTACGATCAGAGGTGGGTGCAATACGTTACTGAAAATTGACCACTGAAACGCGTTATCATACTAAATTCAGTAACGTGAATTCAATCTCATTATTATTTGTGTTACGCGCTACAATCAGCTGACTTCAGTTTATGTGCAGGGTGGAGGAAAAAGGTGGAGCGGTTAGTTTTGCCTGAGACACGCTGCTAAACGTTTCTCTGGATCAGTCGGCTCGCTGAAATGATTTCTCCGCCTCCTCAGATGTGGTCCCAACTCTGCCAACGAGAGCTCGAACTGCCCCTCTGACCTCCTGAAATATGTATGAAAGAGGCTGCGATACAGCTTCAACTCCTGGATCAATCCATGAACTTTTCCTGTTGCTGCTGTCTCCTGAGAATTGGATGAACCCAGAATCTCTGTTTATTCCTTTTCTTGTTTTCAAACACCAGGAGCAGCCTATCATGGCTTCACAAACCCCTCCATTTTTTCATGTTGAGAATTAATTTTTCGCAAAACCGCAATGCTGTCGATGTGAACATATGTTACACAGAAAGTTCCCATCTGAAAAATTCAGAGTTTTGTGTGTTCTTTCACAACGTGCTTGGTGTGTAAAGGCCATGGAGTTAGCCATGAATCCAGGATGATGTTAACGCTGAGCGTATGCAGACCCGAGCACAGCAGCCAGAGCCTGATCAGGTAACAACCTGTCTTTTAGGCGGGTTGTTATCTTTGCTTTGTGTTCAAAGCTAGAAGAAAGATCGTGTGTGTCCTTATAGAGATTTGTGTAGCCTCGGGTTTATGTTCATGTAATGTTTCAGGTCATTTTATGGAGCAACGCGAAAATAGTGTGATGAGTTAGTTTCTCCAATTGATAATTAAGTAGTGCACTGGATTAATTTTTTCTTAAAGTAATGACTAATGTGGAATACTTTCCTTTTCGAGTAACAATCAACATTTGGGGTAAATGACAAACTTGAGCATCATAAAGTTTTGGTTTTTTTTATGTGAAAAACAAGCTTAAAGAAAAATGTACTCATTGAAAAAACGGTCGACTGCTTATGTGCCTTTTAACTTAGCAAAATGATTTTGTGTGATGAAGGTTAGAATTAATCATCTTTAGCTAAAAAAAAAAAAAAAAAGCTGTAATGAAAATGTTAAAAAGGCGACATTAATGGAAATATCCACCGTGCACGGGGTCGTCTCTAAATCGTCCTAAATCACACACAACAAATAAAACACAACAAACTTTTTGTTTTATTCAATAAGCTTTTAAACCAGCAACTGAGATCACAAACTCACCTGATAACAGTTTACTGAGGTCAGAGGTCGGGTGATCAGCTCATTTTCTCATAAGCTTCTATGCAATCAAACTGCTTTTACAACCGGAGGAGTCGCCCCCTGCTGGTCATCAGAAAGGCTGCTTCATGCTTCAGAAGGTGTGTCGGTCTATGATCCTGATTCTCTTTAAAGACCTCGACAAACTCAAACGTTTTTATGCGTGTGTGCTCATAAACATGATAAAAATCAGTTCAGAAAAATAAAGACTCATAAAGCTGTCAGATACTCAGATCAGATACCTCTCTAGCCTGCGTGTCGACAGGTGAGGACGGCGTTTATTAGCGTACACAAGGCAGGTCGCGCGCAGGGGCTTAAATCTGACCCACCCTGCAGAAAGGATGGGAGGAGTTATTGCATGCGTGTTTGGACATAAATCCAGCGAAGTTCAGGTAGATGATGAAAGCCCACCGCTGGCTGTTCACATGGATTTACTGCCACGCACCTCGGCGCTTCTTCCATTAAAATATCGAGAATACTCTGAGAGCTACAGTACGGCCGAGAGGGCCGCAGGATTTATGAAGGGAAACGGCTGCACTGAGCTTTTTCAGTTTTATTATATTTTCCAGGGGAAAGTGTCACGTTCCAGTGCTCGGTGGGAACTGGACACAGGAAGCAGAACGGCGAGCCCACGACAACATCTGGATGTGATTTCAGGGAGATGGCAGTGAAATATGAAAAGTGAAGGGGGGACAGCTCAGCTCAGCATCCGAGTCTGAGAACGACAAACTTGGAAAATCTTACTTCTGTTAAGGGCAATAAACTAATGGAGGTTCACAACCTCTCTCTCACACAGAGACATGTTGTTCACAGCTTAGAGTTACACTGGTTTCATGTTTCTATTTGTAGTTTTCAGATGCTGTATTTTCTGAAAACCTTCTTAATAAAGTGAAAATGGACTGCTCTGTAGCTGTAGATTGGTATAAACTTTAAAGTATTTATTTCTGTCATTTGGCCTGTTTGTCTTTAATTTAAAATAATAGGATCCATGTACCCACAGTACTACAGTAATACCAGACTGCAGACTGCTCTAAAAACAGTTTATCGCAGTTTATTCTACTTATGGATCTGTGTGACGTCACAGAGAGGAGATATCCTCCTATTGTCATCTTGGGCCCACCTCCGCCCACCTGCTGTGTTTGGCTTCAGAAGAAAGCTAATGTGGAAGTTTAGCAGACAGGGCCGGCCTGAGGATTTTGGTGGCTCTAAATAAGATTTTATATGTAGCAAAAAAAAAAAAAAATCCAGCACAACTGCTAACTTTTGTACAAAACAGCTAAGACTTTGGTAAAAACATCTATCCATCCTTTCACCACCATCAAACATCAGTGAGAAAGTCCTAAAAATCTTAAATGAGTCATCATGTATATCTTTTACGTCTAGCCAGCAGATCAGGTTAAAGTTAACTGTTAAATATATTCAAACACAACTTTGACTGCCAAATTCACTCATATAGAATAAATAAATCATACATACCTTCATCCTGTCTTATTTGTTTTAAATCTCTAATTTTCTTTTTCTCTTTCTGGAGCTCCACTCCTAAATAATACTAAATATATATTTAGGATTCATTTATGCAACGTTAGGCTAATTACAATTCTGTATTGAGATGTAACGTTATGATGGCACTGTTCAAGTTTTGCCCAACCATCGCTGGAGCTAACCAGAAGTTAGCTTCCCAACCAGCAAAGTCGTTTGATTCTTGGGATTTAACATCTCCTTATGTGAACTACACAGAGATTTATCTGGTGCTGATAGGCTGATTCAACATGACCTCATCTGATAAAAGCTTAAATGTGACAGAGCTTTATTTATATGTAAAAGTACTACAACCGCAGTATGTGCAGCAAGCAACACAGAAAAGCATGCGCCTCCCAAAAGTGGTTGTGGTCCTAAACAACAGCATAGACCGTGGACAGCCCTTCGAGCAGATACGCAGCAGCCACATCGCCACATCACCTTTCAGTGAAAGGGGCCACGCCCCTAATGTTAACCTCTCTACACTCTCCTTGTTCTGACTCACTTTTGGAGGAACTGCAGAAAAAAGTACTTTTAATAGTTTAATTACACAATCTTAGAAGATTATGAGGACTGGGGACACGATCTGGTCTTTTATTTGACTGCAGCCAGCAGTTATCTGGGCCTAGATATTGATTTCTACTTATATGTCATTATTTATGCTTCCAGAAACATGTTTTAAAAAGCAAATGAAAACTACGGTTGTGGTCGGACTGATTGTTATCCCAGTGCATGTCCAAATGTGGCGTCCCCATCATTCATAGGCTCTTAGAAATTAATGCATTTCCAGGGATAAAGTGGACATCTCCCATCTATTTTCTTAAATGCTCATCCAGCTTAGACTGTCTCCTAATACTAGTAATACTCAGTTTTAAATGTTAACCTTTCTCTGCACCTAAAACGGTGTACAGTTACACTAAGGTCCTACAATTATCCTCGGGGTGTACATACAGGTAAATTTTGCCGGCAGGCACAGGCATGGACTTTTACTGTACCCCTAACTCCAGCAGTGTAGCAGCTTCTGACTCACAGGCGGTGTAATGGAAGTATTACAGTCCGTCCTGCTGAGGCACATTCAGCGAAGGATTCTGGGTCACATGTTCAGTTTCTGTTGCCTCACTGGAACCAGTTAAATCCTTAAACACTAGTTAAAGACCTGATTCCAGGCCAGCTGTGTGACAAGCCTTCCTGTGAGTCCAAACACACCTCTCTCCATACCACGGGGCAGGAAGTGACATCATGGAGCCGCTGGATTAGAGGCCGAGCCGAGGGCCGGGCAGAGCTTTAACTCAACGGGCTAATTGTGTCTCTGGTGGTGTGCGGTTTCCAACGCCTCCACGAGGCGCTCTGATCGCTGTGTGTCTCTAAAACTGAACTTTTGGCTTCTTTGCGCTGCTGCGGAAAAATAAAATGGCCTCCATTGTTCTTCAACCATCGGAGATGCTCCTCCCAGGCTTTTTCCTGCCAGCAACAATCACTAAAGCCTTTAATCGGTTTTCAAAGTGAGTTTCATGTCCCGACTTTTTAAACTGATCTGATGAATGAAAACATTTTTCTCAGTGATGAGGTAATAAAACTCTGTGACACAATCCATGCTAATCCTGAGGCTGACCTTTTACTGCTCAGTTAAAGCAGTTTTAACACAGAGCTGTGCGGTATTCACCCTAAACGTATAAAACAAGCTCCTACTGTCGTGTTTCTAACTGTTAATAATGTGCATTTCCTCCTAATCTGTGGATTAATTTATTTAACTTAAAGGTACAAAAACTGTTGTTGTTTTTACAAAAAGTAAACAGCTGTTAAAATACTTTCTTAAATTATTTTTTAAAAAGTAAGTCAAATTTCCATAATTTCCTGTGAGATTACATCATTTTCTCTCGGATTAATAAAGCATTCTGATTGATTCTGAAAATAAAACGATTCTCTTTGATTTTTTTTTAATGATCTGGTTGAGCAACCAATCTGGCAAAGTGAAGAGATTTCGTTTCTTTAAATTTTTCATATTTTTTTCTGCTTGTAAATTATTGGCTATAAATTAATTTACTTTAAATTGATTGTGCTCGAGGTTTCTTCCTGTTAAACTGTGGGTTTTCCTTCCCGTTGTCAACAAGTGTTTCCTAAAAGGGTGTCATTTGATTGTTGGGGGTTTTCTCTGTATTATTGTTGAGCCTCTGCCTTACAATATAAACCACCTTGAAGTAACTGCTGAACTGAAAAACTGAATTTAAATTTAAATGAAAAATGTATAATCTCACCAAGTGTTTTAAATCTTTTAAATGTAAACAATTAATTTTAATAGTGGTGAAATAATCAATTCTCATGTTTTTATCTTAATTTCAGTCTCTATTTAGTGAATAAACTCATATTTACTGTCAAATATTAAAATAATCAGTGCATTCATTGATAGATAATCACATTCATTTATCATCAGTAATCAGATTTAATCAAATCAATAATCAGCTTGCACAGACACACACACCCCTCACTCAAAATTATTGGGATTTACATGTTTTATCCTGATTTTCTTCAATGATGTGTTCTGGTGTTAGACTGCTACAGTCCCGTTTATGCTCCTGCTCAGCACCTACCACAGGTGAAGAAGGCAAAAGGAGCAGATACATTTTTTCTACATGTTTTCTTGTTGGGATTTTTACCTTACCTACCTGAGCACAAGGAAGCAGGTGTCACAAACAAAGAAAAATAAATAAATAAATGTTGTAATATGAGCAGAATATCAGCACCAGCTCTACTTTTATCCAACTTTCAACCTCAGTACTGCAGTTCTGCTCACGACAGATCCATTCACACAGATCAGTTTCAGTGTTTTTTTTATAGTTTTGGGTTGTTTTTTTACAGCTGATCCTGCACTGCTGGTTTTATTTCCCTGCGTCCTGTTTAAGTCTCACAGCTTCTGTCTGAAGTATCAGGTCTTCATTTGAGGCTGGACAAGGTGGATAAAAGTCTTACCTGAGGCGTTCAGGTGTTTTCTGAGGTGGAACATTAGAGGAGGGGGTCGTCCACATCCTGCATTCAGTCATTCAGTTTCTCCAGGATTTTAATTTCATTATAGTTAAATCATAAATGTAACTCTAACTTTAATTTTATTTTCTGTTAAATTAAATAAGGATAAATATCAGTAATGGAGGAGAATTTTACTGCCTCCAGCTCCTTCCTTTCACAGAAAGACCGCCATGTTTAACTAGTACCGATAATCAGCAATTAAATGTTGTTTTGCTCTAGTTTGCGGTGATTTTGGATTATTTTGGCAAGTTGTTGCTTTTCCAACTGTTGGTGAGGCGGTGTTTCTTTAATCCAGCCATGTGTTTGTTCACATAAGAAAATACTCTTTAAGAAAAATCCTATTTATTATCATTGAAAGATGTCTAAGAATACATGGTGTGCACACTTTTCCAGTTTTTTCACCACATATTGCTTTTTTTTAACCATTCGGGCCTTGATGTGCTCTTTTCTTTAAACAGTTATATTATAGCATTACATGTGACATGTTTATTTAGCACACTTGGCTGCACAAACTGTGCACTTCTGTGTTAATCACAGACTTCTTGGACTGACTCAGGGTTCTCAAAAACGTCACAAAATGAGCAGCAGACTAAAAAAGTGAAAGCACAAACAGATGAACATAAAACATAAAAAGAGACATAAAGCGACCACACTGAGATTAAAAATGACAACAAGACCAACAAAACTACTACAAACTCGAGTCCACTACTTCCCGACTGAGATCTCAGGCTGAGATTTCTGTTGTTTATAGTTTTTATACTTTTTCAAATGTTTTCTTTATTTAGCTTGTCAATATTGGGAATTTCACCTTACCTACCTAAACACGAGGAAGCAAACGTCACAAGCAGAGAAAAATAAATAACTCTTGGAATATGACCGGAATATCGGTATAAACTTGACTTTTAATCAAAGAATCGACCTCCGGTACTGCAGTTCCTCTAACGTCCACCAGAGGCTCCAGCAGTCAGTCAGCCCTCACAGACTCACGTGTTAAAGTGTTAGCAGAAATAAACATGTTTACAGCCTGATTACTTACACCTTCATAACAACTCAAAGGGAGGAAAAAAAAAGAATAACTCACCTATTAAACTTTGTATCATTAGGGGCGTGGCCTCTCTGACTGACAGGTGGATGGTGACGCAGGCGGCTGTAGCTGCTAGCTGACTTCCCAGCTTCGCCTCAGCTGAACAGGACCCCTGGATCGTGTTTGTTGGAGCTTTTTTAATGACATCATCATAACACAGCTGCTGTGATGTTACTGGACTGACAGGAAGTCGTCTGTGGATTCTGCTTTAAGTCGGGTTGTTGTGATAGAGCCTAAGATTTCTTGTAGGCAGTTATTTCACTTTAGATTTAGATTTTTGTGGAGTTTTCCTAATTTTGTACTTGGTTAACTTTTACTTTTAAATGAAGACCATGCACCTGGATTGGAAGCCGAGATTTCCTGCAGCAGAAATGAATCTGTGCAGTCGATTAAGGTTTAATGTGTTTTTTAAATTAAACTGTGAAGGTTTCCCACCAGCTGCTCTGGTTCTGTTGTATTGCATTAACAGACTGTGGTGCTTCTAAATGTTGTTTCCTCTCTTTTTTCCTTCGTCGTCATCTCATAATGAAAAGGTTCTGAATTTAGTAAAAACTTGTGACAAAATACAAAAAAATTGTAAGACATCACAATGAATGTGTGTTTTAATCACTTTTTAAATTCTGCTGCTGGAAATGTCTTTAAATTCTTCAGCATTTCAATTTTTACTTTTTAATTTGTCCTTTTTGAAGCTCCGACTGTTTGCTTCTGACGCGAGCTGCAGTGAACGTTTGAAGAAGTGAAATCAGAGCCAACTCGAGTGGATCTCCTTGCTCGTTATTTGAAGTTTAACCCTTCGTGTTGCAGAGCGTCATGTGTTTGCTATTACGAAACGCTAAAAAGGTGTGAGTGACTGCCTGCTGCCGCGACCACCTGTGGTCCTAAATTGAGCAATTAGAGCGGCGAAGTGTTTTCTTAGCGGGTAATACTCCGTAATGAGTTCAACAGTGCAGATCTGCCCGAGGCCCCACCTTCACCCCCATAAAGGCAGGAAGGAATCGAAGGGAGGGAAAACTCTCGACATCGCATGATGTTCGGCCTGTCACTCTTTCTAATCTCTGGCTTCGGCAGCGAGCGCACCTCCTCCACCTCCTCCTTCACATGATTCATTGACCGGATCCCCAAAGAAGCTGCAGCCAGGTCGAGTAAATCCCCCTCTCTTAATTAAGATTTCTCTCACCCCTCATCGCCCCCCCCATCCTCGCCCTCAGCCCGGGCTGAAAACTTCTGCGGCTGACAAGAAATCAATGCGTCCGGGGCGCTCAGGCTCAGGTATTGGATTGCAGGTAGGCCCAGGAGGGGCTCTGGCCGGCCCCGGGCCCCCCGCCTGCCGCACAGACCTGTCCGCTACCGTTAGCCCCCGCTGCAGCTGAGATGTGAAGTCTTTGGCTGGCGGATAAAAATGTCAAGCACTAATAGGCTCCGTTGTGATTAGCTGAGATGGAGTTCACAAATCCTGGGTAGAAAATCTGTTAGCAGCGATCTTTACAAGGTCTTAGGGTTTGTCGGTCGGCCGCCCGGCTCCTCCTCGCAACACAACACACCCCTCGCTTATTTTTCAGCGGCCTCTCAGGGAACACGCAGGATAGCGGCCATAAATAAATAATTGTTTGAACTTTCCGTCAATTAGAAAATAAGAAAAGGTGGGCTTGTTGCGAAGCCCCACACAGAATATTCATGAGCTGTTTCATTACCCCGGGACGCTCCTGTTTTCATGGATTTGCTTTAACCCCCGTGAAGGAGCTCTGAGGTAGAAAATATTATTTACCCTTTGTTGAAGATTTCTTTTTTCCGTGCTTCTTTACTTTTTTTGTTGTTTTGCCTCAGTGTTGCGAGTGAATCCGGGCTGGGAGTCTGACCTCTCAGAGCTGGAAGGTATCCAAACAGAGAGAAGAAGCGCATCATTTATTTAGGTACGGGCCTGTTTTTAATCACCTGGAGATGGCTGCGGGACTCTGAGGGTTTAACACTCCAGTGTTAGCTGTTAAACACCTGCAGTGCAGCCAGAAAATAAGAAGCAGACAGGAGAGAGGTTTCAATGCTCTGAAAGCTGATCCATCTGCATCGAACTCTGCACTTGCACCGAGGGTTTCAGACTTTAGGAGAAACTTGCAGAGCTGCTATACTTTTTGAATGTTCTGCTCTTTTTTCAGTTAGACACTAAAAAGATGCAACAAAGTGCCAGAAAAATCCACACGGGCTTTCTTTTCTTTGGGCGTCATCGGATACCTGCTGCCGCCCTGGTGGCCTCAAACGGGCCCTCGGAGTGCAGTCGGTGAAGGAAATGAAGGATGACGTTTCATAAACACCTTAACAGGGCAGGGCGTTAGGGTCTGGAAGTGCAGGAGATGGTGCCTTCCATCCAGGGAGCGCTTAACACCCAGACTCAGAGATGGATCCGCTCCAAAATTTTAAACAATATCCCACAAAGTCGACAGCGACACACTCGACGCAAAGGGCTGGAAACCAAAGCTACCGGACAGCAGTCCTCTAACCTTTTTATTTGTAGGAGAAACTGACAAAAACATCCTGAACTTTTTGAGCCAAAGACTTCAGAAATTAAATCAATCTGAAGATTCAGTTTGGAAACTCAAGCTAAAACTTGCAGGTAAACTTCAGAGCACCAGTGTTTGAAAGGGAGCTCTTTCAAAATAACAGTAATAATAATAATAATAATAAGTAGAAGGACTTGAATATTAATCCCTGCTGCCACAGAAACCCAAACTGTTCTCCTGACATGCCTTTTTAAAGGCTGTTTTTGTTTCGCTCTGATAGGTTTGCAGTTTGTTAGAAAAACTAGCGGGTCTAATTTCAGGGAACATGGTCGAGCGAGTTTTGGTTTGGATCACGTTTCCTTCTTTAAAGGTGAAACTCTGAACTGACTTCAGTGAAGGCCGCGCTCTCCCAGCAGTCTCATAGTTATTATTATTATCACTTTTTTATTTGTTAATAAGTAACTCAGGTGCACAAAAGAGACAACGATGTTGTTTCCACTGCTCACGTGTGTTTGTGAATCGACCTCGGACCAAATTATAACGTTCAATTTATTTATAATATGACGTATATAACCAATAAAGACTTCCACAGCACAAAGAGACATGGACACATTTTCACATATCCTGACAGAAAATACTCTATTTAAAAAACTCTTTAAGCATTTTTGTTATTGTTTTGGGCTTAAAAATACTAAAAATAAGTGTTAGATTAATAATACGCCTCATTAACTGTTACTGTAATTTAAAAAAAAGAATCAAACATAAACAGAATTATTTACAATGTCAGCATCATTTTTGGGCATTTTATGAAACGTTTAAGGTCATAAGCACAAATGTTGTATTTGGTTTTTGTACATGATCAGAGCTGTTATTTCATTTCACCTTTTCTATGTTCTAATTAACGTTGCTCGTTAACCACATTCAGTTGTTTCCTTCTGCTGTATTTAAGCTACTTTTTCAGCAGTACAAGATAATAGAATAAATAAATAATATATCGTAGATTAAAAAACATCACGCTCAGTCACAGTTTGAAACGTCCACATTTGGAGGTTGGAGCAGGTTACAGGACTTTGACTTATCTTTGTTTTTACCTTTTGAAAACTGTGAACAGGTTTAGGAAAAGGCTTTGGTTAAAGTGCGAATAGATTCTTTCACATAATCTTCTAATAAAATGTCTGGATGTATAAAAACATCATTAATAAAATAAAAGTGTGATTTTGTGTGTGTGAATATGCATTTAAAAAGGAAATATTGGCAATACTGGTGTCAGTAATACACCAGTAATACACATATGATAATTCATCGATTATTCTTTTTGTATATCTTTTTAAGTCGCGGTCACCGAGACTCTCGTCACGTCAAAGTGTTCATATTTTAATTAATGACAAACACAAGATAAAATTAGAGATGGTTATTTATGTGATCAGAATACTTTATTTATGTATATTTCACTGGTACCTTTCGCAGAGTTGATATTATTGTGAGGGAGACTTTATGAGGAACACGTGTTCTGAAGCACAGACTGTATATAGAAGATGAATGTTGCTGATGGGGCTTTAATGATTGGTCGGGCACTTCCTGTCTTGTTTTGTTCGTGTTTAAAACAACAAATGATGAATGAGAGTGGATATGACACAGCACTGCCACAGCGTGATTCATGATTGATTTTCACTCTTACACAGGGATGTCAAACTCATTTTACACGTACAGCTCACTTTGCTCTTCAGTGGGCCGGATCGGCGAATCTCCCGTTTCTGACAGTGCTAAGAAGTTTAACTACACATTTAATCTGTCAGATATCCTAATCTAAGAATAAGAAGCACGTCTGAGTTTTTCTGCATGATAAAGAAATGCTGCTGTGGTAAAAAAAAAAAAAAAAAAATCTAAAAAAGTAGCTCATTACTCAGACTGTCCTGTAATTATAAAAGTTTCTTTTAATTTGCAGAAGGATCTACTTAAAAATACTGAAACATTTATATCACTGAATTGTTTATCGATTGCTCTGGTGTAGTATGAATAACCGTGACGTCTTTGTCAGCAGAAAAACCTGCAAAACTTTCTGTAAAACAAAAAAATCCTCACATTTTCCAAAGTAGTCCAGTGGGTCAGACTGGAGTCTGATTCTGGGCCCCGGGCCTTATATTTGACACTTCTACTCTAATGCTACGATAATTAGTAAATAATCATGTTTTTTCCAATAAAACTCAAAACTAGCGACTGACTACGTAAACTCGTCAGGAAAGTGTTCACTGAGATCATAAATAGAGTAGAAATAGAGGTGTCGCCCCCTGCTGGACCTTAGAGACACTTTTAAAGCTAAATGTGTGCTGTATTAAAGAGCGCTCCTTATATTTTGCCCTGCTCATGTTTGTTGCTCGGTTATTCCTTCGTATTTGTTCCTGAAGTCTCTGGAAACCGCCTGTTGCTAATAACCTTTAGATGTGTCAGGCTGGAGCCGGGTCAGCTGTAACGATTGAACGTGTAAATCCAGATCAGATGAGCGGAAAACAGGAAGAGAGCTCCATCAGGACGTTCCTGTCCACATCCATCCCGTCAGCCGAGACAAACCCAGCCGTAAATCGCTGCCTCGCGTCATAAAAACTGAACATTTTGGACGCGAGCGCCTCTCCACCTGACGGGAGCTGGGCTGATATGTGATACAGCGGCTCTAAAAAAAACTCCAGGAGAAAGAAGCTTGGACGCGTTTCTCCTCCTCCATTAGCTCAGATACATTCTTTAAACAAACCATTTCCTGGAAACAAAGACGAAATTCTTTCTGCAGATTTTCTGCAGCAGGAATCCTGATAAAGGAGGAGAAACTGGCTGCAACCCGAAACCTTTCTGTCCAGCAGGTCCGGGCCTCCTGTGAATGTTGACCTAACCTCGCCGTAATGATTAGACGGCGTCATAAATTGCTTACAAATGGCCGTCTTGTTCGGCTGCATTTCATGACTGTTTCTTTCCCAGATTAGCTTATTACAATACCATGCGTGTCAGAATCAATGCCTCACATTATGCCTGAAACACCCCCGGCCCTCCCTCCTCAGTACAGATGTGAGTCTGAGTCCCAGGTGGATTATTTTCAATCAATAGAGCGAGCACGGTGGTTCTGGAGCCTCTGAATATCCAGGATTGGCTGAGCGAGAGCGGCCGCCTGACCTGAGCAACGATCCGTTCCATAATCACCTCGGACCGGCGGATTCTTTTACAGCCGCTGGAGTTTCCCTCCCAGGCTGCTCTGCTGCTTTTAATGAATTTCCTGTCTTACAGCCTCAGAAATGTCAACACTCAATCACGCTGTAATTGAATTTCTCCAGCAGTCCAACATTTTTCCTCTTAAAGCAGCACCATTAAAACATTCTTTTGTTTGCGCTCTTGGAAAACTTACACTGGCTCTTTTTTTATTGTTGGCCGTGTTTTGTAATGTTTCTAACATCTGTTGGGGCAGAGCGCCGGGCTGGGCCGGGTCGGGCGGGGGCCAAAACCTGCAGGATGTGCTGGAGGTGTTTGGACGGAGGACGAGGAGGAGGCTGAACATGTTCACAGCCCAGCTCAAATAATCGTGTGTCATTACAGCTCCTCCTCTTCTTCTATCCCTCTAATTGTAGCTTCACTCCAGGAACATCTGGTGCTCGAGAGTTCACAAACAAAACGGAAAGGTTTGATTTTTGTGCTGCAGATTAATAAAAACCTTCAGCAGTGGTTTTATTGACTCCTGATTTTAAATTCCTTTTTTATTGTTTTGCATGAAAACTACTAAAAACGAAATTATACAAACACACATCAACTAAATCTGAGATCTTAAATGTCCACGTGAAGCAGCCAGCTGTAATAAAACAGAAGTTGGTGGTGCAAACGTTTAATTCCACATATTTGCTTTCTCTGAGTTGGTAATGATTTTTTTGCATTGCAAGGTCTGAATTAAAGAGTTGAGCTCAAAGGTCACATGTAGAGTTCAAGTGACGTTCATTCAAACTCAACCCAACTGTGAACATAAAAACAAACACATTTGCTTGTACAGATCTGAACAGTAAAGTTCCTGAAGTAAAAACCTGATTTTATATCCTCCGTAGGGGTTTTGGTTATGAGCCATAATGCTGTTACCATCCAGAGTCGGCTCGCTGTGAAACGATGGTTTGTGCTCCTGTGGAAACCACATCTCTGTTTGATATCAACATCGGTTCAACAAAACTGTGTTTTATTTGCCATGTCGCACAAAAGAACCCACAATCCTAAACTGGAACAGTGTCGTCACTGATTGGCGGAGGTTGCTGTTATCGTGGAAATATTGTTTAAACCCAGAAACGTCAGTTTGCTAAGCTTTTCTTAAACATCATGAACGGGTAATTCACTTCAGGAATGGTTCATTACTGCCTCATGAAGTACAAACTGAAATTTTGAGATGGCCCGGACCAGTGCTAACTGGTTAGTGTTCAGGTTGTAATGTACTGTAAAAAAATGAGACATTACTTCACATACCTGTGGACTGATTTCTATGTAAAATACTGAAAATCACTGCCTTGCTGCTTCTCTACCACTCCTAGCAGCACTAGCTAATACTCAGTGTTGGGAAGGTTACTTTTAAAATGTATTCCACTACAGATTACAGAATACATGTCACAAAATGCATTTTGTGACGTATTCCGTTACGTTACTCAGAGTGTTACAGGCCTGTAACACTCTGCCTATTGCCTTCATATTAAATAATTTTTTTGAATAATAATTTTTAAAAATATTTCTTCACATCATTAGAGGTGACATGGGGCGTGACACACAGGCATTAGAGCCTGTTAATGCGTGTTTTGTTTGGGTTTCCACTGACGTGGAATTACCAAAAATAGAGCGGGCATGGCCTAACATATGAAACAGGAAAAGACCGCCGTGTAGTAATCCATTTATTTTAACAAAGTAACTGTATTCGGAATACCATCTTTTTAAAGGGTAACTGTAACGGAATACAGTTACTCATATTTTGTATTTTAAATACGTAACGCAACACCGGTACACGTATTCCCTTACTCCCCAATACTGCTAACACTAGCTTAGAAATAGAGTCCACTGGTCACAGATGTGACTGAACAACTACCTCCAACACAGACTCCACATACCGACTAAATCTAACACTGATGTGGCTGCAGATTGGATTTAGGGAAAGACAACATTAGAGAAAAAGCTTAGGTTAGCCAGCTAGCTGTCAGATGTCAAGGGTTTTCTCTGTTAGAAGGTAAGCTAATGTTAGCCAATGTTGAAGAAAAACTTTTTTTTTCTTTGGACTTAAGCATGTTGGGAATTTAGACATTGTAGACATTGGGAAAACTCAGATTAGCAACAGCAGGTTATTTATTCAATGGCGGGATTACTTGGGTTTGGAGATTGAGTCCTACCCTGAGCCGTATTTTTTCTAGCTAACCTTAGCTGATGCTAGTTTGCCTTCTAACATGGACAAATTAGAAATTATTTCATGTAGCAAATACTGTTTTGATTGGAGTCCATCAGGGGTCTTTACTAGAAACTAACCTTACACTTCAATCCAGTGTTTGCTGTTAGGGATGCTCAGTTGTGGAATGACAGAGGAAATCCAACGCGCTTCATAAAGACTCATTTATATCATAAGGCATATTACTATATAAGATTATATTTTACATTTTTAGCTTTAGCTAATTTTTTCTTTTTCATTTTTAAGTCACTACAGTTGGAATCACACCATCTTACTCTCATTTAGACACTGAGTCTTGATTGATTTCTTCCTAGTTTGTTCTCTTAATATTTTTCCCTTCTTTGTAACAATGGCTTGGTTTTGTGTTATACAAAGG
Source organism: Aulonocara stuartgranti (assembly GCF_965226115.1). Classification (NCBI taxonomy): domain Eukaryota; kingdom Metazoa; phylum Chordata; class Actinopteri; order Cichliformes; family Cichlidae; genus Aulonocara; species Aulonocara stuartgranti. The sequence goes on along the minus strand of NC_138940.1, from coordinate 10,839,686 downwards.
AACAATATTATTATTAATTATTTAATTGATTCCAAACCACCAGCATGGGTTAAATAAACACTTAATCAGCCAATGAAATAATGAGCCTAGCTGTTCTCCCAGACATTTAATAGCTTTGATATCTAAAGATGATATACTCAGTTGTAGCTAAGACATTTCTCAGCTGCTCAGGGATGACTAGTGGAGAGTTTTTTTGGAGTAATGTTCATGAAATAGGCAGAGTTCAGTTTCAAGAGCCAATAATTTCATATTGTGGTTTACCAGTAAACACTTTGGGTCCTCCTGATTCAGTGGTAGACACTTTTCCCAGTGTGTAAACCAGCTCCTGATGGTGATGATGCTGCTTTCCACACTTCACACCACCAAAACACTCTGAATCAAACACACATGGTCCGTGAGCCAGGAGTTCGCCAGATCTGATCAGTAATGTTTTCTGCAGATCTGTACATGATTTAAACGAGTCCCTGCGGACCACCGAGGATGCCGAGTTTCAGCAGGTTTGGCAGAAACAGACCTTCAGCTGTATTTTCACACAGATTTCTGAAAGAATTGAAAACATAAATCTGTTTTTGGGTGTGTTTGACAAACACTGTGGGAAACTGCAGGGCTGCAAATCTGTCGTCTTGTAGCAACATTTGTGAAGTGTTTTCAAACACTTTGCATATTGTTGCTGTATAAATCCCTCTTTTTTTAGGAATATATCTATTAATAGTTCTTCATTTCAAAATTAGGCACATAGGTTGCATCATGTGTAATTTGTTACATTTCCTTAACCCTTTAAAGCCGGTCGGAGCGGGCACGCTCCGTTTTGAATAACTATTTTAAAATCCCGGTAGCACTGCAACCACATAAGCTAGCGCAATAATTTTTTTGCATATGAAACCGGAGGAGTTGTACTTACATCTTATGCCATCAGCTTGTCCTAAGTCACAGTTTCCTTCCACATATAGCTTTGCAAAAACTGCATAAAAAGCACTTGCAGCAACAAAAACATAATATTCCAGAAACACACTTTGCCGATCCGATCAGCTGTTTGTAACACTTCCTACGTCCATCAGCGCGAACTATCGCATGTCTGCCATGTCCTGCCCGATACCGGAAGTGATGTCATTTTGCGGAAATGTAGTTTTTTACCATCAGGGCCTCATGAGCCTATACTGGTGTTTTTAAAAGTTATGTTTGACTTTATGACTTTCTGTGTCGTTTCTGGGATGCTTAGGACTCATATTACACTGCTGGAAATAGTTTATTTTGATGCATATGCTGGTGTTTTGCAAATTTGCATTATAATATTTATTTTCGTTTTTTCCTGCAGTATATAAAAATTGGTGTATTTCAAAAATAAAACTATGAAGACACTCAAAATAAATTTCCTGTGGTGGGAAACTATTTTGTATTTACAGTTCTGAGGGATAAGCCTCTTAAATTTCTCTAACTAGAAATATATGTTAAAAAAACCCAAAAACAATTTTACATTTTTTGGTAGTTTCTTGCACTTTTTTTAAATTTATGTAATTACTATGCACTTAATGCAGACATATTATTAAAATTTGGGCTATAATGGTTGTATTGATGTATATCAACTTGAAATGCTCCCACAAATGGCACTACAGCATGTAAAAATATAATATAAGCTCTGGTGGACTTGGTTCTATGGTAGGTCTTAAAGGGTTAAGATGCACGAACTGAGAAGCATCTGTGTGTCTGGATTAGATAATATGAAGCTAAAGGTTTCAGTTTTAAAAAACACAAAATCCTTCCAAAAATGAATGAACCCGAAAAGGCCCCAAAAGAGTATATCTTATTTTTTTTGAGTAATCCTAACAAACAGACATTTTCACACTGGATCCAAGTATCCAGGGCTTTAAAAAACAAACAAACCCTAAAGGTATAAAAACTGCAGTTCCTCTACTGCCCACTAGAGGCTCGAGCAGTGAGTCAATCTCCATAGACTCCAATGCAAAAAAATCCAACTTTACAGCAGAAATAAACTTGTGTACAACTTGACAAAAAACTGTTTTGGTCTCTAAAAACTTTACAGGGGACATTTATTTATAACTCACCTGTTAAAGTTTGCATTATTAGAGGCATGGCCTCTTTGGATGGTGGTATGGGTGGCTGTATCTTTTAGCTATCTGCAAGGCTTCACCCAAGTTACAGTAATTGAAGTCCCTGATCTGGACCGTGTTTGAGTTGTTGGAGCCTTTTGGAGCATTTTTAATGCAATTATCTGACCAATAATATGACTGCTGTGAGGTTAATTGTATATAACAGACTGCCCACCAAGTCTGTAATTATATATGTGTCTTAATTTGTGTTCTTGAGCACAAATTAGAAGGTTTCTGTGTCTGAATGATGAACTCAAATATGTATAAAGATAGTCATTTCTTTACGGTGGCGACTAAGATGCCAATGTTTAGACTCTTAGAAACCAGTCTGTGACATGTCTGCTCCTTCCATCTTTTATATACAGTGTGTGCTGCTATGCTCGGGTCAGTGTGCTGGCTTACTGAAGCTGAATAGCTGCAGCTAACAGGTCTTATTTATGGACACTTTCGTGTTTTCTCTCTTTTATTCTCTCGCTCTAATTGGCACGACACTGCCTAGTTGTCGGGGCTGAAACTGGCGGCGGGGGGCTCGTTCGTATGAGCGCCCTCGGGTCCCCAAGGAGCGCTGAGAGATGAGGGTGTCTCTGAACAGCCTCATAAAGGCCCTGCATCAGGCCTTCTCCACGTTCCCAGCTCCAGGCTCCTCTGTGGGCACTTATCACCCGTAATGAACAGTACAGAGGTCCGACCCCGCTGCTGCCAGACACCTCCTCCTTCTCCTCCTCCTCCCATCGCAAAGCTGGGACGCACCCCGGACTCAGCTCTTGTTTTCTTTGGCCCCCTCTCACTCATATCGCTCCGGCTCGGCGTCCTCGTGGGGAACTAATTTGATTTCTGAGTTATAAGGTAATAAATAAGTGCCATAAAATGACTCTCTTAGCCCATTTCTTGTTCCTTACTCTGGACAAAACCTGCTTTGTGCCGACTCTAATTGACTGCAGGTTTTTCTGGGGGGACTTTCGCCATCTGCGACGTCCAGTCACATTCCAACATGTTTTATTTCTTAATGAAGGTGAGCGACAGCGGCTAGGACTCAGGGACAGACCGAGGAGGACACCTAGACTGTGGTGGAGGCTGTTTCCGGTGTTTGAGCGAGCTCAGAGTAGATTAGGAGGGGGTGTTAGTGGGGAGCCCTCTCTCGGGCCCCCCGGGGGTCACTTCAGGATGTGTAACCTGATGTAATTGCAGGCATTAAGTGCAGCAAGCCCCCCCTCCCTGGACAATCTCCCCTCTTTGTGGAGTGAATTAAAGAATATTAGCTGTGGCGGCGACTCGCTGCTAATGGACAGAAAATGGATTGTGTGTAGTTTGGGGGTCATTAGAATACAAAGCTGGTGTTAAAAGGGGGCTCAGCGCTGGCTGGGATCCACCCTGAACTCTGCAGTTCCGGGTCGTAAATCATGTGAGAAAAGTACAGGATGAAACAGGTGGAGGAGGAGGAAGGTACAGCGAGCTGTTTCTTCAGTGTTTAGGTGGCAGTAATCCCACCCACAGACTGCTTCCTCTTTCTACATCAGAATTAAAGATTTTCAAATATATAAAATGGCATGGGAACTGTAAGTATGGAGGCTCATTAGTGCCAATACTTACATCCTTGTCTTAAAGCTGAGGTATAATACTGAGAATATTTGTCTCAGTGTTATCCCCTCAAGGGCCAAAATGTTCCTATTTGAGTTCAATTTATTGTCTCTCCAGATTCCCAGAAGGCTCATATAGCAGTACTCTCCTGAATATTTATTTAGTGAACTAATAAAAAATTACAATTTTGTTTATGAACTTTTGTTTTGAGACAAAATTTTGCTCCTTTCTTAGCATTTATTAAATTTTAGCAATCACCTTAGCATGGCTAATTGGTATTGCTAATTTGTCAGAAACTTTTATTTGACACTTTAAAAAAAGTTCTTTAATTTTTTTAAATTGTCATTGTCCATATAAAATGAGAACTTCCCTGACTCTCTTAGTTGCCTCTGAACAGCCTTTGGATTAGTTTCTACGCACATGATAGATGATTTTTCTGTGAAAACTAAAAGGTCATGCACATTCCAAAGCATCTCAGTGCATCTGGGCTAACGGCTAATGTCAATGTAAAAACTGAGTCCTTTAATCAATAATATTAGCATAACACAGATGTCATGTAAACAAACTTAATTCTTACTTTCATTCTAGCAATTCACAACATCTGCTTCAACATGCTTTATATAATAGATAGCATTAACAAGTAGGCTAGCTAAGGTTAGCTACCTAGCAGCTAGGTGGTGGATCAAGTAATCTCTCCCTGTTAACATTTGCCAGGAACCTGAGTGAATTTGACCAGTATTTATGGAGAGTTGGTGGTTTTTAGAACCAAAGCCAGCCCTGATCTGTCTTCTGGCTAAACTTAGTCAACACTCGCATGCCTGCTAACAGATACTAACTAAAAGCTAACTTAATTAGCAATTTTTTAAAGTATGAAATTATTAATTCTAATAATTATTGGTGTAACAATACTACTAATAATTACTGTTTTCTAAGACTTATGGCAGAAGTTTCCTATAATATTGTCATGAATCAACAATTTTTTTATTTCTGTAGCTAAAAGTGCTCACTGTCTGCTCTGATTGTTGTGACAGCTGTGCCAGGTGAAGCACTGAAAATAAAGCATCTACTGCTGGCAGTTTTATAAGTCTGCTTAATACTTTTGTGAAGTGATTCACAAAATCAGCATTTCTGTGTCAAAGTTTTGACCTGCGGTACCATCTCATAATTTTAGCCTGTTTATTTTTATTCTTTCTTTTCATGGTAGGTTTGATCTTCCATACAGGCAGCATGTTTTTCTTTCTTCTCTGACTTAAGTCCTCATTTCCCTCCTCAGCACCCATAGGTAATGACTTCTACTTCAAATGATGAGATAATAACCCTGGCCTGAACGAGTAGGCGTACCCCAGTGTTTGAGCGCGCTCAGTCTGTCAGCAGCTGAGGGTTATTTTATTGTATTTTTTTCTTTTCTTATTCCTGGTTCTCCGTGGGCGATCTTAATGGGAAATCCAGAGAGAGTGAGCTGGCAGTTTCTGGCTGCAGACCAGGCTGAGTGGACGCACCAGCAAACACTCACACACTAAATACCTGAAGCTGTAAGAAAAAGCAGGAAACTCTGACTTCCAGCTGTAAAAAATGTGGCACAGCGGCACTTTAGCTCCAACTGGAAAAATAAATATGGGTCCGTGATCATATTTCTTGGACTTTGCGGTTTGACACTGGGCCAACATGGCAGCATCAGTGGTGGGAGAAACATTCACATCCTTTATTTAACGGTGAAATCTGTAAGAACGCCAAAAAAAACCTGGATTGAATTTTTGTGTTAACAGGGAACTTCATGATGAACATCTATTCCAGTCCATCCAGAAAACACAAAGAGACGATCACAACATGCTCCAACGATGTTCCAGTGTCGGATATTCATATTAAGCATGAAAAAATTCCATACAATGATGTAATGTGTGAAAGTAATCCCTGTGAGTAAAAAGTAAAAATTTCCCTATTTTCTGACTCATTTACAAACTATCAACCATCTTTTTGGGGCCCAAGCATCTCTAGCAATGGATGAGGCTCTCTGCTTTTTACTGTGTTGCCAGAACAAGTCAACGAGTAGACAACAAGTCTGTGTAGTTCCAAAAACAACCCACCCCGTTTCTAGTACATTGGTTATCAATCAATCTGTAAGTATTAGCGTGAGAGCTAAATGTGGCCCTCAATATCACATGAGGGTCAATATTAGCAGGAATGTTTGGTTTTCAGGGTCAAATCAAATACTGAGCTGTCTTTATTTTGGCTAATATTAGCTACTGCTAGCAGGTCTGCTAACAAACTACAAGCTACCTCTTGTAATTAAAAAACCCTTTCTTGAGTTTATATGGTGGGCTAATTTATTCAAACTCTAAGTGTGCTAACTTAGCTGTGCATTTTCAGATTACTGTATTTGTTCGCACGTCTGTGTGGAAAATGCTAGTTGCTAGGTTGTCTAATTAATATCTAAGATGATCTGTAAAATATATTTCCAGTCGAAATTTTAAACTGGAAGGACCACTCAAGTCAGATTTCTGATAAACCCAACCAACCAACAAGCCTTATGCAGAGGAATGGCCAGGTTCTATCAATGAACATGCTACAGTGGTGTGTTTAGGTGAAAAAAACGTCTTTTCTGTCTTTACTACAGGAATGCGGCAAACTAAGGAGTGACACCTCCGACATCTGAAGTCAAGTAGTGATGTGCGGATTGATACTGAAATATCGATTCCTCCAATACCAGTCATTTATGTTCTAGAATCGATTCTCATATTAAAATATCGTTAATTTAGTAATTTAGGATAAATTTGTAGTTTATCACTAACAGGAACACAGTGGAAAGAAACTATATCATTTGGATTGTCTACAATGGAAGGAACTACTTCCTCCTCCGCCTTTCATGGTCATATTCGAAATACGGCTGTATAAATCTTTTGCAGCCCCTTGGCGCGCGCACTCACAACAATGGCTGAGTCGTGTGCGGACGTATTTTACCTCCACAAACAGCTGAGACGTGGTTTGTGATACATGTGGCAAGAAAGTGAGGTGTTGCGGCAACACCACTAACCTCATCTAACACCTCAGAGTCAATCATATCACAGAATATGACGAGCGTATGTTAAGGCGAACTGAAGAGGAGGAGAGGGACAGGTGCTGATAGAGCGAGACAAACATCTCTCACTGGGACCTTTAGAGCTGCAGGCAGGCAAGGTGTTCAAATAGCGCAAAACTTCAGATTTTTTATTTCTATATGATGAATTCTGCATTATTAAGCAGTAAGAACAAGTAATCTGATGTCCTGTAATCATTATGAAGCTATAATTTGAGATACAATAAAAGATACAATAAATAAAATAAGTTTTTGTACAAAGTATCGGTATCGGATCGGTATCGTCGATACCACCCTAAATTTTACTTGGTATCGGATCGGAAAGGAAGTCAGTGGTATCGCACATCACTAAAGTCAAGGGAACACCGCATTTGCTCCATAGTATGTATCTGACATTGTTAGCTTCATCACGTCCACGTTAACCCCCAGTATCAGCAGTTTAAGTTACTTGTTGGACATTTTTCAGTTATTTTTAGTTGTAAAAGTCTGACAACTTTATGCTTTTCTTGATTATTCAAATTATCCAATGTTATACTTCATCTTGACCTTTGCTCCACTACAAAACAAAGTACTGCAAATTATACTATTATACTGATAAACTAAAATTAGTTCTCACATGGATAAAGTTCAGCATTTGATTAAAACTGTTTTATCTAAAAAATTGGTATTTTAAGTTAATAGCAAGTAATTTTAACTTGTGTTTTTTATAGTTTTACTTGGTGATCGACTTCTGTGTTTCTATAAAGCACTTTTTTATAAGATGCAGTTAATGTTTTTACTTTTTTTAAACTACAGTCACTTTGTTTAAGCTTTTGAAAATGACTCTTTCTTTTGAATTTAACGACAGTAATTAAACAAAAGTCAGCTCAAGTAATTTACAAGTAGTTTGCATGTGTGAAGAAAATTGGATTTATGTTTTTCATTGAAAAGACAGCATGCGAGTAGATGCAGTTCCTGACAGTCAACCTTCACTCCGATGTCTGAACACGTTCATTTACTGCCAAAATAAATTATTTTTCTGCACATTCCTTCAGGTTGACCCCACACAAAAGGCAGTTTGCATCATCCCCACATTGCTCTACTTTCAGACAATAATTACTGTCGTGTCTGCCAAACGCCGTCATCCACATCGTAAATCACACCGTTCAGCGCCTCATCCCACAAGCTCACACAGTGATCGATTGTCTCTTCATGCAGAGGTGATGGGAAGCCATCCAGAGAGCTCTCCACCGCCTCCACCCCCCGTCACTGGTCCTCTTTGTTTGTGACACATCTTGGTGACATTATCGTCTTCCTGCCTCCAGTTAACAGAGGGCGGTGTGAGGCCGAGGTCAGGTTCAGGGCGTACGTTGACTCACAGCGACGCACTGATGTGGTTTTCGGATGATTCTCTGCAGAGCGGAAGATGCTGCAGATGTTCTGGGAAGTCCGAGAGTGTGGAAAATATGAGGTGGTAAATGGTTAAGGTACAAAAACACAAGTCAAACTGTGGTTATTGTTCTCAGGTCAAAAAACAAAGCACTCATAGGAACAACAAAATACCAGTGATGACACAGTAACAGCACCAGTCGAGAACCAAGTCGATACACTCCAAAAGCAGAAAACAGTCCAGAACGAGACCTAAACTGAGATAAAAATGCAGATATTTACTTTATATTTCCATTCATTTCAACGTGGAAAACTTTTCTGTCCTAGTTCAACCAGTTGGATGTTGTTGCCTCAGTCTAACCTGTTTTTAAACTTTTAATCAATCAGTCAATTAATCGGTTTGCCGACTGTTTTGGTTCTGGTACTCGCCTGTGACAAACTCCTGCATCTAAACACAGGTGAGGGTTCACACAGGTGAAACAAACACATCCTACACCAGGACACAGACTGTATATAAGTATTGCATCAGCACACTCTTCCCTGATAAAGTGACTCTCGAGCCACATCAGTCATATTGTACGTTGGGCCTCGGAATGATTTGCTCCCACGTATCGTATTTTATTTTAGTCTTTTGGCTCCATATGTAATAAACAGTATAGACAGAAAATAAACAGCAGTGCTGGCTTTGTGTCGGAGGCCCCGCTGGGAATCTGGACAGGAAGAGGAGCTGCAGCTCCGAGCCAAGAAATAAATCCCTGCCAAGAGCCGGGATCACCTGGTACCATATTTATAATTCTGAGAAGAGATCCCGAATTTGCTGCTAAATGTCAGCGACAGAGTTCTGCTTCACGTTTAGGTTTGTCTCCTTTGCTCGGCCTCCCGACGCCGATACATCTTGATCAGCGTCGCCTCCTCCTCCTGCCTGATTTGGCGGTCTCCGATCAGCTTCTCGCCGTCACTTATAGGAGGAAGATCGGCCATATTGAAAGCTGGGAAGATCTCCCAGAGGAGTGATGTATTTTAGGTCAGCTACATGTTCTGCCATCTGTTTGGCTCCACAACTTAAAAGATGTTGGGGGGAGGATTAACCTGAGAGGAAGATAGGACCACAGGGGGGTGGGGAAGGGGGAGGAGGGTTCAGGTGGTGTACGAAAAAAAAAAAGTGTCATTTCAGGGGGAACCTTTGAGGAGGGTGAGCGTGAGGGGGAGGAAGGAGGAAAGGGGGAGAATATACATTTATCATCCTCACGCTTCCCACAATCCTTTGTAGTGCCACATGAATGGCAGCAGGGGTGGGAAAGTCCCCCAACTCTCCAACATGAGTGTAGGTATGTAAAATAACGTGAATTAGTCCAGATCTGAGCCGTCTTTAACATTTCTCAGCCACAGATTTAAGACCTGAGTGACGAGCAGACATTTGTTTGACGCTTTAAGCATCTCCACTCAACCCTGCACTGATGGACCAATCAGATGAGCCTCGGAGATGCTGTGCAATTCGTATGTCTTGTTTCCTGCGTTAAAAACAGAAACGGCGGGTTTTGAGTTGTCGTTTCTTGTTTTGATTTTTTTTCATTAGGCTCTGAGCCCAAACTCCACCTGTCTGATTAGAGTCTCTAACCTGGATGACCCGAACAACCCGAGCTCGTACTTATCTGTATGATAACAAAATGAATAAATACATTAATAAAAGTAAAATGAATGTAAGTTCACTAATATCACAGAATGAAGTTTACGAAGTTTTTATAGTTTCTTCTTCTATTCTCTGTAAAAACACTTTAATTGTATATACATTTTTAAAACTCTTTATAAATGAGTAACAATAAATTTGTGTTTTATTATGTACATGCTTGTGTCTGGTTTAGATAGACTGCTTATTCCTACCTGTACACCATCTGTGCCTCCACCCAGGGATTACAGATGAAGATCGGCTTTTATTTTAGGTCATTCGCCTGAGAAATCAATCAGTACTTCCCATCCGAGCACCTCAGAAGCAGCTGAAATTTTATTTAGTGCAATAACGTCAGTATATGCAGTAAAGAAGCTCTGCTGCCTCACAGCACAGCAGTCTTTCTGTGTGGGGGTAGTGTCTTCTCCTCCTGTGCAAAGACATGCATGGGGTTAACTGGTGACCCTAAACTGTCAGTTGGTGTAGGATGAATGTCTCTGTTTGTGACGGACTGGCTACCAGGTACACCCCACCTCTCGCCCTGTGAAAGCTGGGATAGATAATGACCTACCCTGTGATCCAGAATTTAGATAAGCAGAAGAAAATGCATATTTGAAGCTATATAAACCTCATAATATGGATATTATCAGGATTACAGGACCTCAGCTCACATAGAGACGGGTCTGATTTGGTGCTTTTAATGTCGCCCAAAAAGAATCACAGCTAAAAATTAATCCTAGTCTATAAATATAGGTATAAAGGAGGCATTTCCAACCACACATGACCCTTCAAAATTCACCCATAATGCACTTAATCATTCAAACTATGATGTTAAAGACAAATGGTGCTAAATGTAAATTATTTCTTCATATTGAGACACTAAGTGGGTAAAATTGTTTTTAACCTGAATATTTCCCGTGGATTTCGGAAAGGCACCAGGTGTGGACCCACCCACATGTGTCCTCGGATGAATTTCCATGGCTTTATAAAATGAACTGAAGTGGTCGTACAAAAGGAGGGAACTTTTCTCATGTTTGGTTGCTTTATGGAAGGACCCCTGTGTGTTGTCGCTGCCAAATAATCGAAATAATAAAAGATGAAGGGGAGCAAAGCTGCTAATTAAGGGTTGATTCTGATTTACTTTACGTGATGGATGTTTTTTAAATCCTGGAGAGCTTTTGAGGGTTTTTCCAGGACTCTCAAGGACCCAAGTGCCATCGTCTCGCAGCAGGTTTAAAAAAGAAAAAAACTTAAATGCTGCCGTCATCATCGCACACTGCGACCTCCCCTCATTTTCATGAACTTCTTCTCCCCAGCTCCTCCTCCTACTCCTCTCCAACTGCAGGTGGGATCCACTTTAGGAAAAGACACATATTGTTTTCCCATCCTCCTCCCCTTCCTCCTCTTCCTCCGTGAAATGTTTCTCCTTGCAGTGATGGATGTCCCGCCTGATGCTGCTTTAATATCAAACACAAGAATGTCTTGTTTGGGCGAAGAGCGCGCCGAGCTCCTGCAGAAGGGGCTAGGATGCGGACCGGGGTTCGGCAGAGGTCGGCGCGTTGGGGATTCGAGGGGCCCGGGGCCGAGCTGACAGGGGAAAATATTTTGTACTCTCCAGGGTGCAGCTTAGTTCGCATTCAGCTCTGCTCTTACTTCCCTCCCAGGAGCAGAAACTTGGCTTCAGTTGTGATGACTTCTCCAGATGTGCACCTCACTCCTTCTTCTCCTTCATTCCCCTCCTCCTGCACTCCATTGTGAATTTCTGAACACTACAATTAACATCTATAAATCATGTCCTGAATACTTCCTGCTCAATCACAAGGGAATATTGGGGAACAGCCCAATAACTCATTACAAATTGGAGGCTTAAAGCAGCCAAAAAGATGAATTGTATGGTGAAAAAAAGCTCGTACAGGACGAGAGTCTCAGCGATTTAATGACAGCCCACTCCGTTAAATTAGAGGTAGACGATTAATAAAGCGCACCGACAGTCTGTTTCCTCTCACATTCTCAGAAATCCTTTCTCTTTCTTTTTTTGGTGCATGATGAAATCCATCACAGAGAAGATTTGCCAGATCCAATTAGGCACCTTCTTATTTACTTTATAAAACAGTTTGACAAGTCCAGGACAAAATAACAAACGCTCTCCAAACTAATTATCCCAGCAATAAATAAATGTTGAAAAGTTTTTAAAAGTATCCGCAGGAGGGATTGCTTCTAAAAGCCGGGATTTAATGGGAAAGAAAAAATTTCCACCTTTTGCTCCTATTTAGTTGTCACTAACATGGGGCGGGTGGCACATGCAAACAAACATTATGGCTTCGGACCTTTGTTTGAAACACCCATGACTGTAGCTGAAAAAATACGGAAATCAGCGAAAAAAGCCAAATAATAAGAAAAAAGCTGCATTAGTGAGCAAAACGAGCACCAAAAGCTGCAGTTTATCTAATGTCCACTAGAGGCTCCAGCAGGGAGTCTGTCCTCTTAGACTACAGCTATCTGAACCTCCAAACTGGACCTCTGGACCGTGTTTGTGCTGTTAGACCCTTCTGCAACAGTTTTTATGACAGGTTCCTGTGTGATGCTCTCAAACTCTGTAGATACAGCTTTCGAGAATTAAGTAACACCAAAGAGGGCCCTCAAAGAGCTCATCAGCTGGTGGGAAATGTGAGATAATCATGGCTGCTTCAGCCCCGTGGTTTCTGTGATATTGTGTCCATAACATGAATTAGCCTGGAGTTTTTATCAGACTTACATGGTGATTGTGTACATGCAGCCTTGCACGGGACCATTAATCTGGAAGTTATATGATCTTTAAAATACCTGCTGGGAGTGTTACTAAAACATGCTCCTACAAAGACCATGAACATCCTGAAACCTGGACAGTTTATGGATGTTGTTGTGCACACTCAGCACATATCACATATCTTACATGACCTCAGTGCACAAAAATCTTAAACTAAGTCTTTGCAACATTAATCAAAAATCACAGAAAATCCACCCAAATATATCTTCTTTCCTCTGCTCCCTAAAACCTTTTCTTTAAGTTTCTGCAGGACGAAGAAAGTCAGAATGTAAGGTCAGGAGTCAGGCTTAACTTAGAGCTCAGCCATGCAGAAGCATTTCTAAATGATCTGCTCGTGATCATCCTGTTTTCACACGTGTGTTGCTTTCGCTGAGGCTCATTTTCCCAGAGAGACATTTTAAAAAGACAGAAAGAAGAATAAGAAGAGCTGGAAGTGATGTGATAAATAAATAAACGTCAGAACGTCGATGGTTCTCGCCGTCATCTCCAAGGTTGCTTCCTGAAATCTCCCCTCAGCCTGGTGGGATTCGTCCGTTTGTCAGGTTTTCAGCTGCTGATCGATAACGGAAGAGGAGAAACAAAAAAAAAGAAAGAACAAACAAACAAAACAACAACAGCAGCAGTAAAGTGAGGCTGCAGCCGCTCCGGCGTCCTCTGATTATTTCAAGGACATGTCTGCTTTCAGGCTCAAATCAATCCTGCTGCTGCTCATTTCTGCTCAAAATATCTTTAATAACAAATGGGACTCTTTTCCAGAGGTGCTTTCCTAAGATCATCCTTTTTTCTTTGTTAACCTTCTGCCATTAAAATATACAACCTCACATAAAAGTCATTTTTAAAGAGCATTTTAAAAATGGAACAGCTCTAAAATATCATAAAGAGAAGGTATCGCGGACATTTGTTGGTATGTAATAGATTACTCAAACTAAATATAAAACTACTCAACGCTGATAAAGTTCTGCACAGCAGCAATATTATTGCAAATATGATCCAGACGTCCAGTTCAGGGACTACAGTTGGTGCTGGTGAAGCCTAGCAGACAGCAAGCAGCTACAGCCGCCTGTGTCGCCATCCACCTGTCACTCAAAGAGTCCACACCTGAATACCTGAGCCTTAAATAGGTGATCTACTATCAAGACTTACCCGGCGGCTGTTGAGTTCTGTAAGCCCGCTGTTAGTTTCAGTGTGGCCTTTTACTCGATGTAAAAACTGTAAAGATTTGCTCTCCTGCACTGCTTCTTCCACACATTAGACGAACATGACTTTACACACAAAGATGAATGTGCAGGAAGCAGCAGCGTGTTAAGTTTTAACCGCTATCAAACAGATTTCATGTGTGTTATGGTCTCTGCAGCAGGAAGCAGCCGGTATCGTGACAGTTTTTCATTATTAGCTCCATTATCCCCAGCAGAGCTGAACTGAAAACTTTCTGGTGCAGATTGTTTTTTGGCAGCGGCTCCCTCAGCTGAGCGGTAAATAATGTACGAATTATTGGCTGTCTGCAGCCTCGCAGAGTCTCTGCAGAGCTGCAGCGTAAAGTCCATCTCGTCCTGTTGGGTCCTTCATTCGGTGCAGAGATTTGGCTCTCAGGGCCGAAATCATGACTCTGAAGGATTTCAGGAACTTTGTCATTAACATAGTGCATATGAAACTACGTTTCAGAGAGTGTTTAGAGCAGCACAACGAAAGAAAGAAACGTCTAAAAGTGCATATGTAATTGTTTTTGACAATTTGAAAAGCAATGTGCATATAAAAATGGATGCATTAACACCAAGGTAAGTTATTTTACAACAAGCCCAGAAGCCTGGTTGGTTCATAAACCACTTACACATTTAAAATACTATGAAATCAGTCATATACAAGGATATTAGCCTGGTTTTAGAAATACTGACATCACAAGGTAAAGGTTCCTGTATTCTCTAGAAAGGTTATTGGAAACCTTCCTCATAATTTCCTGAAATAAAAACTATAAATTGCAGATTACTTTTTCCAAGAAGGTCTTGCACAGTCTGTTACTCCTTAATGTTTTCAATAAGAAGCTGATTTATTGGGTGAGCGGGAAGTAGTTTAACAGAATTCAGTTTGAAAGGGACACAAACTACAACTCTTAATGCAGATGTGTGATTGTAGAGTCTTCACCTTACAATATAAAGTGCCCTGATGCAGCCGTTGTTGTGATTTGGTGCTATATAAATAAAACTGAACTGAATGTGTTTCATAGGCTATTCCCATCCAGGTGTAGTTTCCAGCTGATAAATGTAAGCAGGTAGTTTACAACTCCTAACCAAAACGTTTCTGAATCTAACCATATACTTTGTAGTTGCCAAACTCAACCAAGGGTTTCTAGCATCTAAACCTAGCAAACTAGTTTTAGCTCTTGAGCTTAATATAGTAGTTTTAAACTGCCAAGTAATTTCTAGCACCTCAACTGAATAGGAACTTTCTAGCTTGTAAGCCTAACTTTCTAGTTTCTAACTCCTAAATCTGATGAGTAGCTTTTAGTGAAGAAACCTAACCAAGTAGTTTCAAACTCTGTCACTTAAATCTAACGAGTAGTTTCTAGTTTCTAATGTTCTAGTTCCCAAATTCAACTGAAATGTTGCTAACACCAAAATGTAACCAAGTTGTTTCTAGTTCCTAAACCTGAGAAACGTGTTTGGAGCTTTTAATTTGATGAGTACTTTTAAAAACCTGAACCAGAGTTTGGTTGGTAAATGCTAATGCTAATATAGTTTAAAAAATAAATAAATGACATGTTTCATTCAGTAAGACTTGAAACTACAGATTGAGACCATAAGCTTATCAGGAAAGTGTTTACTGAGGTCATACATGAAGGGAGCAGTCGATTCATTTTCTCTTCGACTCCTGTGCAACCAGGACTTGCCCCCCTGCTGGCCATTCGAAAGAATGCAGGCTTAAACCTTCACTTTTCAAAATATACATCTGTTTTTAATACTGTCTTCCAAGTTTCACTAAAATTACTCTTTAAATATAGAAATAATAATTTTATTTAGATGTTTTATTTATTTTTTTTTTATTCATATTGCACAGTATTGTCATTTCTTTGGTCAGAGCTGGTTTGCAGATCTTGATTTTTTAACCTTATTGTATAATGCGACTGTTTTACAAGTAGAAATGTTTGTAGAATGAGTTTTAATGTAGAATTTGAGCTGACTGATCCTGTAACCTGCAGCACAGTATCACGCAGTAGTACTGGTACTTGTACTGCAGTAGAGGTTACCACCTTCAGGCTCTCAGAGTGGATTACGTGCAGTCGAGCAGCAGATTTATTTGATTCCTCTCTCCTCCAGTTGTCAGCAGCAGCCTGACAGCAGAGTTTTTTGCTCGTGGCTAAAACAGTGAAGTTCATCCCATCACACTCGTCTAATTGCCATCGAGGGGAAACTGAGAGCCGACTTTCACATCTCTGAGAGATGGCTGCCCATGATAATGACCCGGCACTTTTCTCTTCTCTGAGCCTCCATAACAAGACTGTTCAAGGCCACATCAGTGCTCGAACAAGGAGCTTTTTACAATCAAATCACCGTTAATAAAGGGGATCCATCTCACATTTAAGAGACTGCGTGTTCAGGATTACATTTGGATTGTCAGTCACATTAACAAGGGTCGTCACAAAAAAGGTTTACAATTTATTGAAGGAGGTTCCTAACAAGAGAGGTTTGTCATTCTATAGGGTCACCCCAAGGGATGTCTGTGGCTCTATTATGATGTTTGTCATTTCCTACGAGTCTCTATGGGGGGGTGGGGTGGGGGGGGGGGGGGGGGGGGTCATTTCTTTGAGTTACCATAAGAACAGTTTTGTCATACAAGAGAGGTTTATCATTTCTGTGGAAGCCTAACAAATAAGGTTCAATATTTCTATGAGGTCCATACAGTGAAGGCTTAATATTTTTATATGGTCTTCACAATAAAGTTTTGTCATTTTTATAATGAGGGACCCCACTGAATTCATAAACAGTGAGACTATGCATTTTATTTTTATATAAAAAAAACCACATGGATACTTTTTGGGGGCGGGGGTTCCACATTGAAGGTGTGTAATTCCTTAAGGTGTAATTTCTTTACAGATCCCATAAGAGAATTTCTTCTCTCTTTGGGATTTCCACACTAAAGGTTTGAAGCGTTCCTCGGGGTCCCACATTGGAGGTTTGTGGGTTTTTTAGGGTCCCCACATTGGAGGTGCATCATTCCTTATGGTCCCCATGAGGGAGGTCTGTGGTTACTTCTTATGGGTCCCATGTCACTTTTTTCAGGAAAGACTCTTTTCAACCAAAACCTTGGTGACTACTTTACAAACAGGATTTACAGGAATTAGGTATGTGTGTATGTAGTTATGGTCCTGACAACTCCTTTCTGCTCAGAATAAGACAATATTCTAACATCACTGCATTAAACTGGTTTTTGGAAACATCAGCTGTGCATTATTTACTATTGTACCATTTAAATAATATTATATATACATGTGTGTGTGCCTGTGTGTGTATAACATTTTTATGTATTCTTATGTATCTTATATGTTCTTAATTTTATGTATATTATGGTACAGTAAGAGTATGTCACTGTCAGTAAATTGTCTGGTGATGTCTTAACAAAACATCAGGTGTCTCACCAGGGGACAAAAATATAAGCCTTGCCCACCCACCTGTTCACATGATGCTGGGAAAGTCTGACATCTGTGAGTCACGTGTTGTTAAATTGTTCCCAAGACATTTTAGTATAAAAACAACAATGTAGACTTAGTTTCGCTTACTTTTAAAATTCTTGTATTTTTGAAAGTGAAACAAAAATAAGTTTTTTGATTAATGCTTCATTGTTGCTAATGTTTTTTTTGTTTTTTTTAAATAAATAAGTAGTTAATTTATATCTATTTCTGTTTGGGCTGAAGACTGAATCTTTGTACCTCATATCTATCTATGCTTCACCTATTTTATTTTTAAAAATCTATTTATTGATATAAGCATTAATATTATTATTGTCATTTTTTTGTTGCGGACCACTTTGGTTGTATTTGTGCTATATGGGTAGGGATGGGTACCGGTATGGCACTGGTTCTGACAAACGGTAGTAACCAGACCGAAAAGCAGCGCACATTTCGATGCTTTATTTTGGTGCTTTTTTTTCCTGAGATGTCATACACTTTGAATTCTAGCCAATCATTTTACCTTTCCAAGGATAGTAGGTGGGCCCAGGTACGTACGTTCTTTTAGAGCAGAGCTACAGATTAAAAATGCCCAAGGCGAAACGGTCAAATTCTGGCTGTACTTCACAGCAAAAGATGCAAACTCAGCAGCCCGCAACAAGTGCTTTAAGGTGATACTGTCAAAGGAGGTAACTCCTCAAATCTGATGAAACACCTGGCGACGCATAGCAGTTTGTTAAAAGCCGAGAAATGCGCCGTATTTGATAGCTTGCTGCAAGACCTCACACCGGGCACATCTACTGCGGGTGGGTTGCCTGTTATCGGACCCGGAGTTAGCAACATCCCCCAAAAACCTGAAGAGTAGAGTCCTGGCCCCTAGCCCTGCCAGTGTAGCAGAAATGATGACGGATGATGACGGCAGCAGCAGCCGTTCTTCTCTGTGTGAGTAGCTTAATGCTGTCCGTGTGTAATTTACATTGAGTACGCTAACCACGTTATTAAATTAATGCATGTAAGGTGAACTAGCAAACACCGTCGTAGTTACATGCAGCTGTCTTCTTGTTTGATATCAGATGCTCCCTTCACCCTGGCCAAAAAGGTTAAAATGACCAAAGAAAAAGTGTAAAACAGCTAAATATGAGAGGTTTTTGGATAAAGTTTGTGTTTTTTCCATTGATTAAGCACTGCTTCCAGCCAAGAGTGATACCATAAATCCCCTATAGCTGCAGAAAAGGCTAACATTGTTATCTTTTTACAAAAAAAACAGCTGAACATGAGGTTTTTGGACCAATTTTGTGTTCTCTATTCTTTAAGCACCGGTTCGAGCACCGTTTAAGCACCAGCACCAAAGCCTTTTGGAAATTTAAAAACAAGAGTGGGAAACACTTCCACTGCTGACTCTTTGTTAGCAACGCCTGGTAAATAAACACAGAACAACTGAAAGGACTTGCCTGGCTTCATTCACAACTGATCCAGCTTTCTGAGTCAGGATGCTAGCCAAATATCAGATAACATTGGAAAATGCAATCAGAACCAACGTTTAGTATTCATTTTGATCCCATCCGAGCATGTCCAGATTGGGCCCTAACATGTCAGAGATGCAGTTTATTTGCTCCAAAGACCTTTAGGTTTCCTCCTCCTGCACTGATATTAAACACTGTTAAAGGAACCCGGTTCAGGTCAGGTACCAGTTCTGGTCCACGTTCCTCAAAACCCTTGTCTAACCTGACTCTAATTCATGTGTGAAAACACGACCGTGAATGTGAATCTCCGTCTCCCACTGCCGCTCGCTGTGATCCCCAGCTCCTCGAGGAAATTGCCTAATTACATATTTAAGGTGTAATAAGACAGTTTGTGCGCTGGCCTGTGATGTAGCGAGTGCGACGAAGTGCTCCATATTTCAGCGGGTAAGGCGGCGTGGCTCGATGATAATGGCTTGTTAAGGTGGAGGAAGAAGGAGCTGCTGCTGCTCTCTAATCACTCTGAAGCCTTGATTAGCCCGAGCACACGAATAATGGGTGGCATTTTCTGCGGCCTGTCGGGCGGCGGAGGAGGAGGGAGGGGGGGTGATTTAACAGCCTCCCTTCTCCTTCCTCCTCTTTCTCATCCCAGTGGTTTTGATCTATTTTTTACTGCCCGTCTCAGTCATTTATCAAGAGCAGAATGGCTAGTAAAGTAATCTGACATTAGCACCCAGTGACTAATACCTCAGGAAAGAAAAAGAGAGACAGGAGAGGTTTGTCATTTAAATAAATCATGGAGCACGTCTCCATTAAAGGTGAAAAAAAGAGAAAGAAATGTTGGAATTGGCCTCTGAACCTCGGCGCTCGTTTTCAAAGCAAACTGGAGAGTGAGTAGATGAGAGCCAGTTAAACGGGGAAGCAAAGGGACGGCTCTGAATGCACACATTTAATGACGACTGAGATTCGACTGTTACACGATGGTGCGAACAGGTACATCATTTATTAAATATAGTTGGTAAATTATAAATCACCTGACTGATGTTTATCATGTAAAATGGATCATAGATTATTAGAAAAACTAGTATCCAGTTATGTTACTGCCAAGTAACAAATACCAGTTATTGCTGTTTATTTAACGTACATGACTGGTTCAGCGAGCAGTGAGTCAGTCTAACAGTTCACAGCATTAGGGGCGTGGCCTCTGTGATGGGTGGGTGGCAACACAGGCGGCTGTAGCTGTGAGCTGTTGGCTGGGCTTCACCTCAGCTAATTGGAGCTAACTGCCCGTGTTTGTGTTTTGGGATGTTTTTAATGCAATTATCTCACCAATAATATGGTTTTCTATACATTCATTCATTTGTTGCTGCTGATGTGGGACCTGGTCTTCCCGGCCACCTCTTTTAGTGATGGTGGGGCATTCTCAAACCTGTGGAGCGGTATAATCTCTCTAATCCAAACCTAAAACCCAGGGGCCAGAATCAGCCTTGCAAAGACTCCAGTCTGGCCCATGGGACAGCTTTAGAAAATGTGAATAGATTGTGCATAGATTTTTAACTTTTCACTGTATTTTCAAAAGTTTTTCCTGTTGATAAAGACTCCCACCACCCATTACAACCATACTACACCAAAGTACAAGCACATTTTCTGTGATTTAATAAAATCATTATTGTCTAAGTTTACAATTACATTAAATGTCATTAAATAAAATAATTGTTAATGAAGAAGTGTTTTTTTCCAAGATTTGACTGATTTGATGTATAATGACCTTTTTTGTTTTGGGGGGTTTGATGGTGGAAAAGTGAAAAGTTTTAATGATTTGTGTCATGTGGGAGGAGCTAGCTACCCGGTTTGATCTAAACAAACTGACACCTACAGTGCCGGAAGGTCTTTGATCATTGCTTTGAAAAAGTTTTGAAGGACAAAATAATTTTTTAAACTTCCTTTTCAGTGTGCAACTCGTCTAATGGTTGGAAGCTTCTGAGCTACACTATTCATGTTAAAATTTATGACTCTACAAAGCCAGATTTACCTCCTGCTCTCAAGGTCAATAACTTGTGTTTATACAACATTAAATATTGTTTTATGATTTTAAAACGTATGTTTGAGTACATCAGTGGGCAGATCGTTTGAGTGAGGTCTGAAAGCACAACTCTGCTGTGAAATTATGGCGTCACTATGACCCCTGACCTCTGTTTGTTAGTAGACTTAGATATAGACGTGTAATTTTGTCATTTCAAACACCATTTTTTTCAGGAAACCCCAGAATTAAATGTTTGATGAATGATGGGATGAAGAGCAGGAACCACTAAAGAAGGAATCTACACAACTGAAGGTAAATGTGATGGTAAAATAAAATGAGCTGTGCCTTTGGACTTTAGTCCTCACGTGTAGTTTTTTTTTGCCTTTTAAAAGAGGAAAATATGAAGTTTATGTGTATGAACGTGAATATGAGACTGGACAGGTGAAAAACTGTGTTCAGGAGCACAGAAATACAGTGGAACATGGCATAATGCTTAAAATGAACACATTTTGAATTTACAAAACAAAAATTTAAAAAAAAAAAAGCTAAATTCACAGTTTAGGCACAAAAAGTAAAAAACGTAGAAAAACTGAAGTGTAAGAAAACAGTAAAAATGTGGTTAAATTCACTATAATGCTTGACAAAATACTGAAAATAAAATAAAATACAGCAAACAAGCTGCAAAATTCAGTAAAACATAACAAAGCAATGAAAATAAACTAACCATCCATCCATCCAGGGCCAGCAGCCTAAGCAGGTTGCCCATACCTCCCTCGCCATGGCCATTTCCTCTGGCTTACACCAAGGACCAGCTGGGAGATGTAATCTCTCCATCATGTTCTGTTGTCTCCTCCCAGTACATGCATGTAGCGTCCACGTCTGACGAGTCAGCGCGTGATGTCATGGGCACATCACTCAAGCTGTCCACTCATACGTAGTTTACATGAAAATTAGCACTACATTTTCTCCCCTCATTTTATCATCAGCAGATCAGACGTCCAGGCTTTAGACAGCTGACGAGAGACGGCCAAACAACAACATAACGTTACAAGCTAATGTCATGCCGCTAACATTATAGACAATAACGCCCACGTTAGTTCCACTTCAAGAAAAGTTTTAATTACAGCAGCTAACACTGACGGAAAATAATGAACATCCTCTACAACTCACCTCAGTATCACCACCATTAATCTCAAATGAACTTCATTGACAGTATAAGGAATAATGCACAGAGACGTGTCAACATCAAATGTAACAAAAATCAGGTAAATGCCTGATCCAGTGACTGCAGTTCCAGTGACTGGGGTTGTTACCCATATTGATACAAAATACTGATGTATTTAAACTTTTGTAGGCCTTTATATTTCGTCCAATATCATTTGAGGCATTGTTGATAATAGTGGACGCGGAAAATGTCAGAGTCACACTTCAAACACTCGGAGGGCGTAAGTTAAGATCCATCTTCAGCCCTCCCTTGCCCCATTTCTCCACATAAGGAGTAAGATGCTTGTCCTTAAAGTGTTCTACTTCCTCTGAGAGAAGATATACACTTGTTTGTTTACTCATAGTTTCATCTATATGATGTTTAGCAGGTTTTTCACTATGTTTCAGGATTATTACACGTCCAGAATGGCCAACAAGTTCATGTCACATGGTCAGCAGTCACGTGCCTGCAAAAATGACATCATTGGGCAAAACTATAGCAAAATTAGTACAAAATTCTGACAGAAAGGTGAATATGGCAAAATACTGAAAACACAACCAGATACTAAAAATACATAAAATATACTGGAGTGCAGACATGTTTCCTCCACTTATTATTGTATTGACCCTGTTCCTCCCTCATGCACACCTCACTTCCTTTAATCTCACTTTTCTCATCACTGATTGGTTCTTGGGTTTCCTCATCCCTTAACTGAACTCACCTGGAACTCATTATATTAGGACTGCACTGATACATCACGTGAAGTTCTTTTGTTCTTCTAGTTTATATAGTTTATTAGGTTAATTTGTTTTAAGGTTAATGCCTCGAAGGCTGACCTCGTTTGTCTTTCAGAGTTTAGGGATCCATCTAAAGGAATGTAAGTTAAAGTAAAGAAAAACTCTGGAGAGTCATTGATGATAATAATCCCTTCCTTTGAACCTTCTAACTATATATATAATATACAATCAACACCTTGAAGCTCAACCATCAGGGCGTTATTATTTATCTGCAGTGTCCTCTTCAGCCTGTAGGGGGCACTGTGAGGGCCGTTTGTGTGATTTTTCTGTAGGATAAAAATGATTTCTGCATGACAGAACCAAACAGACAGATTTTTGGGTTTCATCTCTTTATCCGTGCCCTGGTGTGAACAAAGAGAGTGAAGCAGTCGATGCGCTCAGATAATCCTGCAGCACCGCGGTCCACCTCCATCGATCTTGCTCTGCAGGTCTTTCGGGGTTTGGTGGTGGTGAGGGTCAGTCAGTCAGTCATCCATGCTGCTGGAGATGGATGGTTCACACACACACACACACACAAACACACCTCTGCACGCCCCCACCTCAACCCCGAGACGGCCAATCAGCTGCAGGCCAGCGGTCAAACTCTGCATCTACATTATGCATGAAGCAGAGAGTCCTGAGAGGCAGCAGCAGAGTCGAGTTCGCTCAGGATGTTTACTCCACCGTGTGTGTGTGTGTGTGTGCTTGGCCCTGCTTGGGGGTCCAGACATGAGCCCCTCTGAGGGAAACCGTCCTCTTCCTCCCTCCCGCCACTCTGCAGCCTATACGAGACAATAAAGATGAGATCAATAAATATTGATGATTGTAATTTTATGTTTGTCTGCCAAAATGTGCAATTATCTAAATTTAAATTTAAATTCAACAACTATTGAAACACGACAGAAGAGTAGATTGTATTGTTTATTTGTCCCAAAGGCTTGAAAATCCTGGACAGAAATTAAATATAACCTGTAGAAAGACAGTTTAAATACATGGAATAAATATATCAACTCCAATATTCCAAATATCTCAAAGAAAAATGTACCTGGTCAGGTGAACCGTCACTCAGATGTGCTGCTACAGGTCACATGCTGATCCTCCAAATACTGAGGGAAGGTCCTCCCTCCTTTAGCAAAGGATACACCTGACTGTCCTTTATGAAAGGAAAGGAGATAATTACGATGTTTCCGCTGAGGTCAAGGAGAAGTGGTTAGGAAAAAGTGGTAAAAAGAATATTTATTTAGTCTATTTGTCCACCGTCTTAGGCTAAGACAGCTGATGCACTTCAACTCCACTTTTGTCGCTTCCCCAATGTGGTGTTTTTGTAAATATCTCAGGTTTCTGTCATAAATCCTTGTTTTTCTCTTTTTTTAAAGGTGTTTAAAATGATTCTTGTTCCCGCTTTCAGTTTACTTCCTGTTTTATTTTGAATGTTAATTGCTTCCTTTCTTTGTTCTCTTCCCACCCTCATTACAGTCTCATTGAGGGCACCTGTACCTTTTTATCCTCCTGAGGTTAGGTGAAATTCCTGCATTTGTTTTGGATGTTATTTCGCAGTGATTAGCAGGTATCTGTCTGGGTGAAGCTCACCTAATAATGGCAGCTGAGAAATAAAGAGAGGAGCCGTGTGACTGACTTGTATTGATGGGGAAATTTGCTTCTCTCTGTGTTTCAGAGATCAGATGATTCTGCCTCTAACACATATTTCCCTTCAGCAACATGAAGTTCAATCAGGCAAACGCCTCTTTGTTCATTAAACTCAGCCAGGCCACTGCGATCAATACGCCTGTAGAGCCGACATTAACGAGACCGCACCTCACCGCTGTACCGGACCGGAGACAGGCTGGATCCACCGCACACCTTTGCTCCAAAGTCCATCAGAGGCTGAGTGTTAATGCGTGCATTAGTGAGGAGGAGGAGGATCCCCTGAGCCCCACATTTCTCCAACTTAATTATTAAGAGGGAGGGGGGCTAATGAACTGTAGGATTACAGAGGTGATAATCGCTGCCTTGGTAGGTGCATTAAGCCTGGCTGTGTCATTAGGCTGCGAGCCTGACAGCCGACAGTCAGCGACACAGAAACAGACAATAAACGTAGCAAAGGATGGACCCGCAAGGAGTTTTCTGATTCTGGGCGAACCTTCAGAGCCTCTTTGAAGCTCGGATAGAAAACGAGGCTTTCCCAGGCATTCAGGCGGGTATAACCCTGTTTCCACAAAGAGTAGATGTGCAGGTGATTTAAAGGCCACGTTTAACTGAAACTAGTCCAGAGAAACAAGTCAGCTGTTTAAAAAATATCTCCTCATTTTGAAACTGACGACAGCACATTTAAATTAGAATGCTCCAGAATGCTTCCCACTCACAGAGGACTCACGCTGCTGAATAGTTTGAGGCCTCCGTTATTTCCAGGTCCAGATGTTTTCTGAGGGTCAGAGTTCAGCATCTGGACTCTTACTGTTAGAGCACAAACAGTGAGGGGTTTGATAGCGACGACCAATGATAGTCACAGTCTGAACCTTCGAATAGTGAAAGACTTAACACACCTGACATGTGAAAATCATGAGAATATTTTTCAGACTCACTGATTTTTAATTCAACTTCAAATAATCACATTCAAGCACCACATTTATTTTTGTTTCTTATAAACAAAGACCAGCATGATGTTTGGTGGCAGGGAGGCTCTTGTAGAGTCAGTGCTCTTTCATATTGTAAGAGGCATCTGAGGTTATTTGAAAGCATGCTGATTGCCTCTGATTGGAGGTTTGTCCAACCGGCAGGAGACCTCAGGATGGATCGAGAACTCTCCGGAGAGATTATATATCACAGGAATTCCTGAGGAGAAACTGGGAATACCCTGGATGGATGGTTTGTATATTTAAATGTGGATCTCTACATTAAATATTTGTTTCTTGTTTCTCCCACCCAGGTCTCATTTACCCATGACCCCCCGCTCGTCATTCCTGATGTCCAGAGGGGATGAGTCCGATTTATCATTGTTTCAGGTGACGTTTCCCATTCATCACCTGCAGGCGCTTCATTAGTAGAGAGCAGGCTATGAGGGTAATTAAATTCAAACACAGTTATGTAACGTGGACACACATGATGAAGTGCTCTGTGTGTTTGCGCAGCATCCCAACATGCTAATGTTTGTATGTGTTTGACCTGCAGTCGGTCTCAGCCCACAGCTCCCTCTGTTAATTTAGCTTCTGACTTATGAAGCAAACGGTCTCCTCTTTAGAGGTCCACACTGTCAGACCTCATGTGATCACAGAAATATCAGAAATAAAGAAAAATCAGAGAAACACGCATGTGAAGTAGGCTGAACATTTTGGGCCTGTCTCAATATGTGTACTTGCGTTCTCGTGTACTCGCGACACGTCATCAGTCGGAGATCAAGTACTGTTCCAATTCAAAGTACGAGAACGCAAAAAATTCCCGGCTGTGTTCTTGCTCTGCCTGTTTTATCGAGCATGCATCGGTGGTGTTTTGTGTGTGTACAGCTAAATATCCCAGAATGCATTTCATCCCAAACTCAAACATGGCAATGGCGGAGGAGCACTTTTAATTATTACTCTTTCTGGGTCACAAAATAAACTTTTAAGTTATTTTCAAGGGAGAATGTAGCTGTGTAAACTTCAAATATCTGCTCGATTTATCAAGATATCATATATTTCCAAACATGCTCCGACGTTTTCGGAGACGTCTGTTTGCCGCCAGCTCCATAGCAGACCGGGAGGTCGAGGGTCACTAGAGCCGGCGAGAACAGCGGACTCACGGCACATCTTTTCAAATATTTGTTCAGTTTTCCTGCAAACCCCAGCAGCTGTCTATTGTAATTTTTGAGTGTCCACTAAAATAAAAATAAAAGCATTCTAACATCTCACCTGTTTGTTTTTATTAAGGCATACATGTACACTATTTTTACTAATAGAGATTTTGCTACTGAGGTTAAACATGATATATAAGTCACTTAGATCACTTCTGAATGTTAATGTTTGGTTTATTTCAGTGTTTTATTTGTTCCTGACTAAATCGGTTTGGCTGAGATAAAAGTTAAGCTTCATAACATATTACTCACAGTTAAATTAAGAGGGGACGGCAGTAAAAACTCCGGACCTGTGACATCATCAAGCACGCTGGTGTACAAATCATGAGTCCGTGCTCTCATTCTCAGCAAGTCGCATACTTGAGAACTGAGAAAGGGCCAATGTTTTAACCCTGTTCCATGATACATTCTTAGCATAATTTCTGTATATCACACAGGCTACATGCTGTTTAAAGAAGCTAAAGCTATCTGGACAAGTTACTCTATCTTGGCTGTTATTGCATAAAGTAAAGGTTATGCATTTTTGTTTACTGATTGTTAAAATAAGCACTTCATATACAAGTTAGTATCATGGCTCAAGTTAGCTGCTGAAATAATTTGGCAAGTTAGCCAACTAACAATATTTGTCTAGTGACAACATTAGCAAGCAAGATGTGTTTGGCCAGCTAGCTGTAAAGTAACTTTTTAATGTTAGCACATGAAAAAAAAAAATGGAGATGTCGAGCAAAATCATTAGAAGATTTGGATGGCTACTCATCCTTATTCACTCAACGCAGGATTCTGTTTCATGAGATAGCTTTAAATTTGCCAGTGCTAGCAGAAACATGAATATTAGCTAACATTGCCTAGAAAAAAGACAGCTGAATGTGATCCGCAAAACTAAAAGACCCCTCCCTGATCCAAATGTTCTGCTGTTTACCATAGCTGGATGAATTAGTCCCCTGTATCATATCAAGAATACCGCAACAAGTATGTGTTAGCAGGTAAATTCCAAGCTATGTCTGCCTATGTCGGCTAACACCAACCTTTGCCAGTAGAACAATGATTTGGGACTTGGTTTGATTTTAAAAGCAGCATCTCTCTATTAACTGAATGCCCTGAATGCGGGATTATTAAGGATCGGGGGGGGGGGGGCTTATGAAAGATCCCTGGACATGACAAGTGCTAATAAGCAGTACTGGGTATCTCCATCACGATTCTATTTAGTATGAAAGCTGCATTGTTGACTTCCTTAGTGCATATGTTTGCAGTCTTATTGAGTTTGTTCTTATTATTTACAAACTAAATACCAGAAAGTCAGAATATTCTCCATGAATTAAAATACTACTAATATTATTCAGTATTTGACAAGTCTACAAATACCATTTTCCTGCCAGATGAGCTTTGTGTTCTTCAAGAGTTTTGAGAACCTTGTTTGTCTTCTCTTTGTATGGTTTTTCTGTTTGTGCTGTAGTATCTAATTTCATCGCACTGCAGAGATTTCGGTTAACAACTCTTCTTTCATGTGGTAGAGATACAATCCAGAATTTTCTGGTAAAATCAGGGGATAATCCACACTTTAAGATTAGAAAATTCAGAACTCACACACTTCCTGAATTTTAAATTCTCTTTGACAAAAGTTTTTAAAGGATTTTTTAAAAGGGAAGATAGCGCTTTCAAACATATTATTACTGTAAATTCTCAACTACCACCACATAAGAGGAATTCTGGTATTCTCAGCAGAAAATTTTATCTTCAGCATAACCGCAGCACCGTGAAGATTTTCCCCTCCACAGATTGGAAACAAACAAAGTGAAGCTGGGGACCTGCGCACAGATAAATGTCCAAACGTTAAACCTGGCCCTGGAGCTGACGCAGAGACGGGACTTCCAGAGTTGTCGTTTCCCTCTGAATGCTTTTCTGCTCCATTTGCTGCCTTTACAGCCATGGTGCGGAAGGTTCGACCCCACCGTCACTACCCTGCAGGCTCGTCGGTGTGCCAGAGTCAAAGCATCGAGGCTGGGGAGGGATGGAAATGAGTCGTAAAGACCCTGGAAAATCCATGAGAAAAAAAACACACACACACACTTATCCCAGAGCATAAACGAACATGAGCTGACAGGAAAAACAGAAGTGAGCAGAGTGTGATCGTAAATAAATAATATTTCTTATTGTTGTTTTTCTGTACCCTAAAACATATATGACAAATAAGAAAATCAGTGTAAAATCATCTAAGACTACACTGTGAAAAGCTTCAGGTATTTTCTTTTTCTCTTCCTCACTCGCTTCCTGTTTTACTTTGGTAATCTCTTTCCCTTTGAACTTCTGTCCTTTTACTTCCTGTATATGTCTTTTTCCCACCTTTTTGATCGTTGCTCACTCCTGTGACCACAACAGAAATTAGAGCTATTTTTTACTTTCCCTTTTCTCTCTACACGTTCTGCTGAGCTGATTGAAGCTTGTAAATTTGTATTCCCATCTACTGATATTATTTTATTATTAGGTTAATTTAGCACAAGGTTCTGTTAGCTTTGCACAAAAATAGAAACGTCCTCCAAAGAGCTACTTTTACTTACTTTGAGTACATTTTAGAGCCGGTACTTTTTCACTTTTACCTGAGTAAAGAAGTTGAATCTGTACTTCAACTTCTACTGGAGTATTTTTTAACACTAGTATCTGTCCTCTGAACTGTCTGCACTTTTGACAGCTCTGCTTCAAAGAAGGTTTACGTTCAGGTCCACTTGTTGTGCTGGAAGGGGCAACGTTGGGTTGTTGACTCTTTGTACTTAAATATTTTTTACATAAAGCTGTCACAGGTCTGAGAATGATTAAATGTCCGTCAGATCTGAAAAATTAAGTGTAAGTATGTTGATTTTTTAGAAAGAAAATCTTCCCCGTTTCTGTTCACCTGTCAGTTGAAACTCTTTTCTTGCGGGTTTACCAACAAATAAACTCCCCCAGCTTTATCAAAACTTTTTTTTTCACATTGATTCATTAATTTTCTCCTTGCCTGAGTCCTCATTATTTCTTAAACTTATTTTGGTGATGAATATTCAGTGACTGTGGACTCTTAAAATGCATCGTTGGTGGGTAATTGCAGATTTCTCTGCTTCCTGTCCGACTGCAGCGGTCTAATGTGCTCATGCAGATCACAGCACATCTAGAGCGTCTCTCCAGATGGATTTTCTGACTCTCTGATCCGTGTCATGGCTTCGTGGTGCTGCCGCCTGCTGTGCGGTCCAGTCCGCCGGGTCCCTCCATGGGCCGTTTATGTTAATCACGTCATAATGTTATTTAGATCAATCGATCGGCCCTCTCGCCCGGCGCTGCCAGGCTGAGGTCAGGAGCCATGGGGGTGATGAGTTACATTTGCACAATGCTGTGGAGCCGGGCGGCCCCTCGCCGTGGAGGGCGGGCGTCGTCCTCCTCACGCCTGCGGCCCCACGCTGAGCCTCAGAGCGCTGGCCTTTTCCCCTCGCCAGCCCGTCAGACGGAGGCAGACTGACAGCGAGTCCCAAACCCCCCGACCGCCTTCAGACATGACTGCTGCTGTCAGGCGCTCAGATATCACCACGACTTATTCTCCAAACCCCAGCTCGCCATCACGCACGTTCAAAACTGAGCTGAGGAGCAAATGGGCCTCTGTGACCTTTAGTGCAGAATGAGCACAAACAACATGAAAAATAACGGCGTGTTTCACAGCTAACCTTTAACACGCCTGTTTAAAAAGCTGCTGCTGGGCTCACGGGTGCTGCATTCAAAGCCACAGAACTTTATTTAAACTCCTGTTTAGGTCCCAGAGGGTCCAAAGATGCAAAATCTGTCAGAAAATTAAGTTCAGACTTCTGAGGAATGACCTCACACTAACAAAGAGTGAGATTGATGCACACAGGCACGAATGATGATGCTTTCCAGTTTAACTTTTCAGCTTCTGTGCTTTTAAATTTCCCGACTCATAAGCACAGAGTTGGAGTTTTTATAAATGGAAGTCAGCCGATGTAATTTAGGTGAAGTCCTAGTAGTGAACCCCTAGCTTTCCAGGTTCAGTGGACTCTTTAAAGATGTTTCACTCTCGGCTGTTCACTTTGGTACATCAAAAAAGCTTCAGGACTACATGGACACCAATTGATTACTGCTCTGACACTGTGTTAAGGTGGTCTATGAGTGTACTGTCCCCTATGGACGGTTACTAACTCCCAGATATCCACAAGCAGCTAAAAAAAAAGGACTTCAACCCCATAAACATAAAAACTGATTCTCAGGAGCTCAACCATCAGCTACAACAGGATTATCTTCACTAATGTTGTGTTATCATTTGTTATTAAAGAGAAACAGAAACAGTTACACATGCTGAAACATCTATTTTCTCAATAAATGAGAGTGAAACAGTCACAGTGAGGTGTGCAGCACCAGGGTGGCCTTTTTATTCCATATCCTGTAATGTGGGAATACCGATTATTTGTATTGAGTCAGCACATACAAGCAGTTCTTCTTGCAGACTGTCTTACAGGTGAACTTGTGACTGATCGGGGTTTAAACAACTGGTGTC
Organism: Aulonocara stuartgranti; assembly: GCF_965226115.1. Lineage (NCBI taxonomy): Eukaryota > Metazoa > Chordata > Actinopteri > Cichliformes > Cichlidae > Aulonocara > Aulonocara stuartgranti. The sequence continues at coordinate 10,808,610 of NC_138940.1, read as the reverse complement.
TGGACCAGCAGCTGGCCAATCACCTTTACTGGTCCTGGGCCATTGATTATGTCAATAAGGGACAAAACAAATGGCCAGTAATAGACTTCGATGCAGCCGCGTGAAACTGGGATTCTGTCAGAGAGACTCTGTGTCCCCATTGACTCCTGGAAGTCCACTGACGTCAACAAGAGTATAAAACCTGAGCCGATATCGACGTTATGCAGTCATTTAACCATGAACAATGAGATTTGAACTTGTCTGCCATTTCTGACATGTGACAATCATGATGACAATGATGGACAGGCCTAGAGACCAGCCCATGACCTCCTGACAACCGTCTGTCGCTAGGGAAAAATGTATTCCTGCAAAATCCTCCCTGTGATTGCTTTGGTCGCCATGAGATTACCGTTATCACCGATAGTTTGCACGCTGACTTGCCTGCAAACACTCGCCAAAGTAAAAGTTGTGGCCCAGAGCTGCATCCAGCATGTTTCAAAAGGCACAACTTTTACTTTGAAGGCAAACAGTCTCTATTTCCACTCTGTGTTGCACTTTTCAAAGGAGGTTTTTGGCAGAGCACCCTCTTTGTGACCACCAGCGACCTCCAGGAACAGCTCGCCAAACAGTCGGGGAAACTCATTTTTCCCTCATGACTTTTGTTTATATCACATCCAATATGGTGAACAACTCCTGAGCGATGTGTGCATGACATCAGGTGAAAAACTATAAAATCGCAACTTCCCGTTAATCTTTGTGAAGAAATTGGTCCTAGCGCAGCAGGGGGTGCTCCTGAGGTGTTCCTCAGCAAAAGAAACACAGTGTGTCTGAACTAAAATAAAATGGCTTCACATCTTTTAACCTTCGTGTGCACACAAGAAGCAGCTGGTTGTGCTGGTTGAAGGTTATGGGGACGTCCCCAGTGCTTGCGGAAAGGTGTTTTACTCCAGCTTAAAAATGAGACTAAACTTGTTGTCTTCACGACACGATGAAGAAAAATGTTTAACCCATGACATTTTTATTACACGCCTCCATAGACCCCAGAATTCATTCTGAGGTTTCGATCATATTGGAGATATTAATGGACTTACACGCATGTCCAACACACACCAAATAAGCAGGCACACAGGTGTGTCTATGAAGATAATATGAGAGGACGATGGACTCCCTCGTGTCCACACAGAGGCCATAATGGACTCTAACATGCAAGACAATGGACTCAGGTGGACTTCCCCGAGTCCATTTAGAAGTGGTGGTCGACGGTGTCCTCATTAAGACACTAAACACAAACACAGGCTCTCAAGTGCACCTGCAGGGACGTTGATGTAGAGGCATAAACAGACTCTGAGCCGTCCTCGCAGAGATGCTAACAGCTTTTCATGTTTGATAAACTCGGAATGAAATCACATCAGACCTGTCCACGTGGCGACGGGCTCTGACCGCCGACACCTTCACATCATCTCTTTGTGTTTTACCATTTCCTCTGTTTTTATCAGAAACGCTCTCACAGCCGCTATACCTGCGATTAAAAATGCACAAACTCGACAGCTTCCTCTCCTCCGCACAGTCTCCTCCTGCTCCTCTCCGGCACATAAAGACAATACAAAGCCTTCACTCTCAGAGCCTCCCTCACTTGTTTGGCCTCCCCCAGGACCCATAGGCGTTGTTGGAGCCCGGCGCTCTCCCCCAGCGCTGCGGTTCACCAGGTGTTGTCTGCAACAGGCAATTAGTAGAATAGGTGTAGCTGTCAATCAGCCGGCTGGAAGATTAGCTGCTTGGCCGTAATTAGCGGGTTAGAGGCTTCTTGGCCCAGCGGATAAAGGCTTTGCCAATAATGGGCCCTGGGGTATTAATTACTGAAGGTCGAAGCTGCCGAAAAGGCCAGGATCTTAGCAGCAGCACACGTAAGATGATTGTTTAAATTTCAAAAATAATACTGGTCTGACAGTTGTTGGAGTCCCGCGGGGCGGCGGGTACAAGGTAGCCGAGGTAATTAGTTTGAAGAGGGAAAGGGCATGGTTACAGGCGTGTTTGTGAAGAGTGAGGAGGGGAAGGGAGGAGAGGGGGGATAGAGAGAGGAAAATATAAATGTGAGGATGGAGGGGGGAGTAATGTAAAAATATAAACAGGAGGGAGGCTGGAAATGCGAAGGTATAGATGGAGAGGGAGTGGAGGATGGAAGGAGATGCTGCTGTGAGAACATAACAACATAAGAGGGAGGAGAAAGCGGGAGGGGGTGGGGGCTGGGGGTGAAGATGAGGATGAGGAAAGAAGAAGAGGTGAAATTTTAAAACTCTGCGTCCGAATATTCTGGTGACACCCTCCAGGGAAACCCCGCCCTCGTCATCCTTCCTTCCCAGGAAAACCTGAGGAGATCTGTTTCCTCCTGAGGCCTCTGCAGACTCGAGCAGCAGTAAAAGTGTTTCTCGTTGTTCCTGCAGAGGACGGTAAACGCTGCGTAAATCCATCAGCGCCTGACGTCTTTTTACTGCCGACGCTTCAGTTGCTCTGATTCTCGACGCAAATCGCATCTGCGGGCGATATCGAGACCGCACGAGGGAACGGAGAGATGCAGAGAAGCCATCTTTAATGCCGCATGGCTGCAGAGTTTTAGCCACAGATGATATATGAAAGATGAATGTAGCCATGAGCATTTTGACCACCACCACGTTTGTGTATTCGAGTCAGAATGACCGTATCTGGAAAATGAAGGTCGAAAAACTATCCTGTAGAGTTCACTGCAATGGCGGGAACTGGCTTTAGAGACCATGTAAACATGCTAACATTTTAACATGGGAGCCTATGGGCTCAGTGCTGGAGCCAGCCTCTGGTGGCGGTTAGTGGAATTGCAGCTCAGTGTGGACTTTCCAGTTGATGTTTAGTGAAACTTGCTTAATTATTTTTATGCAAATTAAGGTATTGTGCACTGCAAACTGAGCAGAAGCATGCAAAAATCCTGCAAAAGTACATAACACACAAAAAAAAATACACAACACCCATAAATCCTCTGCTTCTTTTAAACGTATCTTAATGCAGTCCTGTTGTGTTTTGGGAGATTTTGTCTTTTTTCTACTTCCACTGTGTTTTATTCCGTTGTCTTTTGTTTGCTTTTGCAGCTTTTTTTTTTCAGTTCCAATGCATTTGATCTCTCAGGACCACCATAGCATTGGGTGGATGTGGCTGACTGCAGGTAATAGTGAAAGCAGGCAGACTTTCACAGGAGGAAAAGCAGAAGCGTAACTGGTGGAGGATGCTTAATAGCTGGACATGACTCTCTGTTAATAATCAGAAAATCAGGTTAAAAAACAAACCTCCTGCAGCTTTAAATTCAAAGCCTCCAGTCTGTCCCTGAAAACGAGACTCGGCTCCCCCCTCTGTCTCCCCCCTCTCCATGCTGACCATACTGTAAATCACCGCTCATGTAAAACTCTGCACCTGTGGCCCCCCGGCGACTCCTGATCCGAGGGCCACAATAAACATGTCAGGCGGGCCCCGCCTCCCCCCAACGGCCCCCATAAATAAACATAAACCACAGCAGCAGTAGTGCATGCTGGGTGCAGCCAGGGGTCGTTACAGCGTGTGTGCTGTGTTTGTCATTTTTATTTATTTTTATTTTTTTATTCTCTCCACTGCAGAGTTGAAGCCTCGACACAACACAGCAGCCTCAACTTTATTTAAACCCACATGTTCAGAGTCAACAGAGTCAGAAGCAGAGCAGCGTTTAGTGCTTTTGGTTTGCACCTGAACAAAAATAACTTTTACTGACATCAGGAGAGAAACAGCTCAAATCTCTCTGTTGATCAGACGGTTCAGAGGTGTCATGAATGTGTTGATCTGTGAGTGCAGCTGGGTGTAAAAATATTCTTTGTAATAATGGAAGTCTTCTTCTTAAACATGCACACCTTTTAAAAGACTCCGAATCACACCTGGATCTGAGGCAGGTGACAAAAAAGTACAAAAACATTAAAATTCAGATGACCAATCATATTAAAAACATATTTATACCATGTCATCATTTATTTTTACAAAACCAAACCAAGGTTACTGCAGTAAGTAATCGTGTTCTGTGCGACTTCATCAGCCTCTCACGTCAACGTGGAGGAATTGTGGCTCATTCTTCTTCGCAGGTTGCTTCACCTCATTGAGATTCACTGACATTCATTCACACACGGCTCCCTGAAGGTCCCACCACAGCATCTCAGGCGGGGTTAGGTCTGGACTTTGACTGGACCATTGCAGCACCGCGATTCTTTTCTTTTTTAGCTATTCTGTCAATGATTTCTTGTAGTGCGTGGGATCATTGTTCTGTTGGATGACTGAACATCATCCAAGCTTTAGCTGTGGGACAGATGTCCTCACATTTGACTCTAGAATACTTTGGTATACAGAAGAGTCCACTGTCCACACAGTGACTGCAAGGTGTCCAACTCATGACCTCTCCACCACAGTGCTGACAGCTGGTCTGTGGTGTTTGTACTGTTTTTGGTTTGTGCTTTATGTACAAACATCTGCACTTTGATCTAGTTTGTTCCAGTCGTCTTTTCGTTTGTTCAGCTGCAGTTTTACAAACCAAAGCCATGCTGCCATGTTCTTCTTACAAAGAAGATGCTTTCTCCTTCAGCCCTTCCAAGCAAGCCAAACTGTCTTTTTTAATTGTGCTGTTTCAAACTTTAACCCTTAACATCCTAACTGGGGCTTGTAGAGTCTGAGATGGAGCTCTTTGTATTATTTTGCAGTTTTGTAGTTCCAGGTAATAGACTTACATTTGTTTATGTTAGCTAACTAGTGACAGAATCGATAACTCATAAGAAAATAATGGCACTAAAACTAAAAATCAGTTTAAGGGGTGGTCCACTGAACCACTTGCCACCTGACTCAAACAGGCTCTTCTCCACACAGTGTAATGGTCCCTGGTCTGGTGCCACTCTGTAATGGCGGTGTGGCGAGGAAGGAGCGGCTATTAGATCCAGCGGGCATGTGGTGTGGAGGTTAGGCGGACAACTCAAAACAAGACCATAGAAGCCAGGTCTCCGAGGCGCTACACTATTTGTACATACGTGTGCCGGGGTTAGGTAGTCGCTGGTGCCAGCCCGTTACAATGGTACGGTCTCTCTAAACAGATGCACAGAGAGCAGCATGCTTGGCTGAAATGGCTGCTGCTGCACACACACTAGAAGACTTTTTAACTACTACAATAATAGGACGGCACCCCCTAGTGGTACTACACTATACTAAGGCAGTGTTGCCAACTTAGCGACTTTGTCGCTATATTTAGTGAGTTTTCAGACCACCTTAGCGACTTTTTTTCTAAAAAGCGACTAGCGACAAATCTGGCGTTATTGGAGACTTATTTATGACGACTTTTTGACGTGAAAACGTGTATCGCTCCTACTCTCAACAAGCAGCAGTGCTGCCGTGGGCACCTCGCCTGTGCCAAAGCGCTCACAGGCGGAGGATAGTCCTCCCCCAGCTGCTGTCAGGGCAGGAGATGTTCACACCTATGCGCCCAAACTGCAAATGAGTCGCGCATGAGTGAAGCCGCTGCTCCCGCACTTACTGTAACGCAGTCAGTTCTTATTTTGCTGTTATGCTGTTTTGTGGATCACAAGGTTTAAAACTACTAATAAACACACACACACACAAAGTAACTCTCCCAGAGTGCAAATTTCAGGTCACTTTTGCCGGTCCAAGCCCGGATAAAGGAGCAGGGTTGGAATTGTGACATTAAAAAACAATAATTGCTAAAAGAAATTTCATTTGTAGTTCCAAATAAATTCTAAATGCATTTAGGACGTTTTTTACTCACTTTATGTCTCTTCCACGATGTTATTTCTCTCTCCAACAACATAGGTAGGTTACAATTACATTAGCATGACCAATTATGCAAATTAGGCAATGACATCATTTAGCGACTTCTAGCGACTAAGCTAAGATAACTGCTTAGTTATCGATTCTGTCACAAGTTAGCTAACATAAACTAATGTAAGTGTTTTAGCTGCAACCAACCAACCACATGACGTCACATTCTGTATTCAAGATTGAAGAAGTTTATTGTTTATTGTCAAAACACAAGTGGTTTTGCAGGGAAATGAAATTCTTCCCTTCACACAACTAAATAACAACTAAAATATAGAATACACCTAACCCTGAGCATAGAAAATAATAAACAAAGTAAAGCAAGTGCTATGTAGCACTTGTAGCTTATGTGTGGGTGTAGTCAGACAGAAGTACTGACAGAAGATGGCGCTGAACACCTCATCATATTTCATTCTGTACATTCATTCACAATTTCTCCCAAAGTTTCATAAAATACTCATAAAACTATAAATATATATATGTTTTCCATTATGTTTCCATGTTTACCTGCCGTGTGTTTTATTGGTGACTGTATGATGAGCTGTATTGGCAGACTGGAAGCTTTATTTTAACTTTACGTCTTCTTTCAGACTGGGATGAAAGGGTTTCACCCGACACCTCACTGATCACTTCATGTAATATGGATCAGGTAAAGAAAACGTCCTCGTTAACCTCTGACCCCTCAGCTCTCTGAAATTACACGTAAAACAGTCAGAAAAAGGAAAAGTGAATTAACTCATGGAAATTAAATTCAGTCGTAGTTTTCAGAGTGTTTAATAATGTGTGATAAGAGGTTCATGATCTGCACTCACAAAGACTTCATTAAATTGTTTCAGGCTGCTGGAGGCCCACGGTCTGCATGTCGATAGCTGCGTGACCATGTAACGTGATTGGAAATCTGTTCGATTACTTTGATAGGAAATTACTAACATGGTTATTGATTAAACTCTGAAGCTACAGCTGCTCTCTGACACCTGAACCATTACCACACCAGCACATTTTCACATCTTTAATTAATTTAACCTAAAAATGATAAATGCTAGATATCAAACTTAACGTTTAAAATTGCTGATAACATACTAACGTAAACTGGCAGGTCTTAACACGCTAAAACAAATCCACATGCCAGTCTGGATGTCTGCTGCAGGTCTGCTGGCCACATCCATCCCGCCGGCTGTTCCTAGGCAGCTCACGTTCGGTCTATGAGAAATTACCATTCAAATGTTTCCGATGGCAAATGAACAGGTACTTATATAGACCTTTTCAACTCTATGTCAGCACTCAAAGCAATACTGTATTTACTGGGTATTGATCTAATACCAAGTAAATGTAGGACGTGTCATGAACTAGCTGTGTGGAGGCAGATGAAGACCCAAACGCAAAACACACGGGACAGGAACTGAACTCAAAATCACTGCTTTATTGCAGGCCTTACTACGAAACAGAACTAAACCGGGAATGCTAACTGAGGACCGAGGGAACACAGAAACGCACACAGGTTCAGGGAGGAGACATTGACGACACAACACTGAACTGGGGGAGACATGCACATAGATACACAGAGGGTTAATGAGGGAAGTGGGAGCACACGGGGAACACACCTGACACAGATAATCGTAACGAGACAGGGCAGGAGTAACACAACATGACGCATACTGACGAGAGACTGTCAAAGTAAAACAGGAAGTACACAGAGATTCAGACAGGAGGAGAGAGAGCACAGACATAACGGGCTGGGGAAAACATTAAATGAAACATGAGGGGAAACAAGGGCTCACAGATACACAGGGGCACACAGGGGGTAAAAGTCACAAGGGGAAAACACATAAGGAACAACGTAACAGAGCAACCCAGGAAGCATGGCCTAAATAAGGAACAATACACAAATACATGAAAACTAAGAATACTGGGCCATCATGGCCCAGGACCATGACAGGACCAGCATTGCCAATATCGATACTTTTACCTTTCAAACACTATCTCATGACTTATGAGATGAATCATCATGAATTTGCAAATTCTGAACACATTTTAATGACCACTAAATCACTGTGATTTTTACTTTCCACTATAATTAGTTAACACAACAAAACACACCTATCAGCTTTTTATGTATTTTCAAACTGGCCTAAAATGTAAATGTGCCTGTCTCGAAAGAACTTTTGGTCAACTTCTGTTTGTTGAAATATGACATAGGCTGTAAATAAAATAGAGGTGACAGTCAGCAGCAGAAGATTCAAGATTCAAGATTGTTTATTTGTCACATGCATGGTTATACTGGCATAACACGCAATGAAATGTGACCTGATACGCTCCTCGACTGTGCAAAGAAAAAAAAAAAGAAGAGAGAGACAATTCAGACATTTTTCATAGTTTTGGGGAATCATTTTTAATTTCCAAAAACAAAATTAATTTAACAGAATTCAGTAGTATTGATCCTATCGTGCACCTGTACTCCATGCACTTTCTTAGTAAAAGCCTAAATCACCCATTCACACTAGAGATGGCACGATACCACTTTTTTATGTCCGATACCGATATCATAAATTTGGATATCTGCCGATACCGATATGAATCCGATATAGTGTTTTTTAATCAATAAAACTGTTTTTTTAATATCTTGCTGCATTTTGTATAAGTTAATACTCAAGTTTAAATAAACAACAACACTAAAGCTATTCTGTTATACCTGTGTGTAAAAAAAACACTGCACCCAAAATATTTCATAGTTCAGCAACGCTGATCAATCTAATAAACCTAAACCTACACCATCCTCCCTATTCTGGTATTTTAAAGAGTACTTAGCAGAAATATTAAGCAACCTAACTAATAGGGTTGCAAACTCCCAGCAAAGAAAATGACGAACCACCCCTCACCCTCCACCTCATGATGCTTAATCGACGTAATCAACTTTAATTTGATGCAGCTTAGAAAAAAAATGCACAGAAATAAATTATTTTTCAAGAATAATTAAATAGATTCAACATCTTTCTTCAACAGAATTGCAGACTGCACAGATGGTACCTTCCAAAAGGAAAAAGTACTATAGCTTACTAGGGTATATTAGACTTAACAGTTACTATATACAGTAATGGACTTCTATATATTTTACATAAGATTAAAACTTTGGGTGTAAGATTCAGATAATTGTTTATTAAAAGCTAGACATTTTAAATGAGAATAAGAAAGAAAAGTATGTCTTTGTGCCCCCTTTTCCCTGTTCATGCCCTATCGGCCCCCCTGGCTAAACTTTGCTAGATCCGCCCCTGCACAGTTACCAGCCGTCAGCTGCATAGAAAAAGATCCTGGAGTAGAAAGTAATATTAAATAAATTCTAACAGCAGCTTATGAAGCTTAAACGTGCTGCTGTTGTTCAGCCGCTGGTTTCCTCTTTCTGGTGCGAAGTGGGGCAAAAACAAAGAAGAGAGACGGAGTCGCGACAGAAAAGCCGATCAGCTGATCATTAATCAGTTTCACATTGAAGTAGCAGCAGGAGAGGGAGAGAGAAGAGGCAGGCGCTCCATATATCGGTTGTTAAGCTTAACGTGGGAATGCTTTACAAACATTCAGAGATGAACTTACACACTTGCTTTTCTTCTCTCTGGGATAACTTCCTCGGAGATGAAATGCTGGTTTGGTCTGAGCCAAGGTGTGCAACTGGGTGTGGGTCCCAATCAGCCAGAGTTTCGGGTGAGTTCATTGTGAAACCTCGCCCCACCTTAATTTACGAATTCCTGAGAACCTTGGCTCAGGCGATTAGAGGATCATCAGGGGGTCCTTTTGTCCCTCTGTGGGGGGACACTCCCACTAGGTTTATATCTGGGACTCTCCACCATTTGACCTTAGAACTGAAGAAGTTTCTCGGATGAGAGGTGAAACGTCTTCAAGTAACTTAAAGAAGTCCAGACGCTTTTCTTTGCAAGCTCCTTTGACTATGATGACCTGGATGACTGAGCAGCAGCACAGGAGGGAGGGGGTGAGTAGCTCAAATGTGCCGTTAGCATGTTAGCTGAGCGATGCTACTGTGAACCGAGGAGCTATTGTCTTGATGTGAGCTTCTACTCAGGGTTTTTTCTTCCAGTTCAGAGCAGAATTTTTTTTGTTAAGATACTGGATGTTGTGTTTTTCTCCACAATTTTAATTATAAGCTAGATATATTTCTACTAATGAAATTAGTTTGCTAACAGCAACAGGGATGAGTCAGTGAGTCAGTTGGGCTTGTGAATCATGATTCATGAGTCAATAAAGTGATTCTCGAGTATTGAACGATTCGTTCATGATTCGCGCATCACTAGAAGCCACGTTAATGACAACGTGTACAACCACTGGAGATGTGAGCAGGACAGACGGAACAACTGTGTGGACTTTATACCAGTTTTTAAATTGTGTTGACAGGCCACGTAAAACCAGAGTTATGATAAAAAATATGTGCAATGTTTGTTTTTCCTGTTTTACTATCGTTGTTTATATTCACTGCGGAAGAAACGGTAAAAACAGCGTTTTATAAGGAAAACGCTCAAAAGCACTTTCTGCCTGTGAACAAAAACAACCCCCCTCCCCCAGCCTTTCCTATTGGTGGAAAAACGAACCATGTCGACCAATCAAAATTAGTTGTTTAGAAAGTTTTAGGAGTGACGGCGGTGTTTTGAGATGTGAGAGATTTGCGACGTTTAGCGCAAATCTTGTATAGTTAGTGTGTAGTGTAGTCACTAGTTTTGTTGTGTGTGTCAGAACAATGAGGCGACTGCTGAATGTTACAGGTGTTACAGGAGTGATACATCTCCTGTTGTCAGGCTTGCAGGTATCAGGCTGTTGTTCTCCTGTATCTCATAGTGGACAGAAATATTTTTTTGCAGTGGCACAAATAATTTGTGTGGCATCAGATTTGATGCAGAACATCTGATTGTTCTGTAAATAGTTTGAAATGTTTATTTAAATAAACGCCTTGGCTGCATTTTTAGATAAACACCTGCAAAAAAACTTTGTTGTTTGCAAAACTCAGTTACTTTTTTTGAAGAACTATATAATTAATTGCCCAGCATTGGTTATTATATACTGTATTTTGCAGACAGAGTTACAGGACTCTCCCAGACCACAGACTCATAATACAAGTCAGAGCTTTATTAAAAAAAAAAAAAAGAAAGTTGTGTTTTCAAAATTGGAGTTCAAGTTATTTTTACTTCCAATAGTGTTAACATACACAGGTCATGAACAAGATTTTTTAAAATTTTCATTGTAAGTGGGCTAAAGCAGTTAATTAAAAGTAGTCTAACACAAATGTAAATGCTGTAATTTGATTATTTTAATAAACCATGTAACTTGGATGGATTCGATGCTGGTGTGACCACAGTGCACACGTCTGCTGTTGCTCACAGTGATCCAAGGGACCGCTCAGGGAGTTTGTGTGTTCGCTCAGACACATGAAAAATTAGAGGGAACATTGAAGGCCGGTCTGTGAAAATATCGTCTGACATTAAACCTGTCCTTGGTGCAAAAAAGGTTGGGGACTGCTATCTTAGAGTATAAAAAACGCATGGCAGGAGTGGACATGTCAGATCAGATGCTGGAAACAAATCCAATCAATCACAAACCCAGAAGATGGAACATGACGGTTTGCCAGTACATTGCAGTAACTAACAGTTTCATCCTTTAAAAGGAGTTACATCAGCAAGTAGCAGAAGCATGAGACTCGCCAGGCCTTCTAGGAGGAGCTCGACACACATCTCCTAGGTGTTCGCTTGGATGCCAGCCCTGCAACCAAAAGTCGAAGCTCTTTCCTGTCCCTACGAGCACTGGAGATGTGGGAAAGAGGCAGAGGGTGGCCCATTTATCAGTAAGTCAAACAAGTGGACCAAGAAGTTTGCCAGTTACCTATTTGAGATCAGTCTGTTCAGTGTTTTCATAATTGATAAACGTAAAAGACGACAGTGCATGTGTCACACACTTCTGTCATGCATTCAGAGAGTTGTGAAATGCTGGACCAGCCAAGATGTTTGAAAAAACAATCAACAAAAAAAGGAACAAGGGAACGAAGGCTTTGTGGTAGAAAGGTTTTCCACATCCTAAAGGTGGGTGGTATCTGGATTCTGGGAAATACAGAACACCTAATTCTTTTACTGTTTTAACACAAAAAAGTCTAGTACTTAAAGAAATCCTGTGTATATGTGTAAATGATTTTTCTTTTCTGCTTGAAAGTCAATGACAAAAATGAACTTCTCTTATGTTTTAATTAAAAATGACACTTTTTTTTAACATGCTCATTTTAAAAGAACAATGTTTTATTTGAACGTATGGATCCTGCAAACTCCCAACAAGCAGAACAAAGTGAAGGTATCGAAGAATATGTAGACTTTGTATGAAAACCATGGCTCAGGAAAACAAAGCTGGAGTTTCCCATGTTACTGAATATTATTATTTTCCATGTTAATCTTATTTTTTTAATTTTGCTAAACAACTGAAGTAACTTCTATGATTTTTTAAAAAAATGTGAACGTCAGTTTAATGCTGTTTTTAACAGAAATATAAGAGAGTAAGGTTTTTTTTTTCCATAAAAAATTATATTCAAATTCTGATAAAAATAGATAAAAATGCAATCGAGTGTCTGAAAGCAGAAATGCTAGTTTTCTTTATCTATTCACAGTTTTCAAATAATAACATAAAATATTTTAGAAGTCTTGAAAGTTCAGTGAATATCACAAAGAATTTGTTAGCTGGGAGCTGGTAATTAGGGCCCGAGCACCGAGAGTGCGAAGGCCCTATTGTATCTGCTCCGTTTCTTCTTATTATTATTCAGGCAAAACAAGGGCCTTTTTGAGGGCCTAAACATGCTCAAAAACTCATGAAATTTTGCACACATGCCAGGTCTCGTGAAAAATTTTGTATTTTAATGGTTTTACATATGAGCACTGGGAAATGGCTCTAGAGCGCCACCTATGCCTTGTTAAATGCAGCCCTATGACCACATCGTTTGAGCTACATGTATGAAATTTGGCACACATGTGTATCATGCCAAGACAAACAAAAAAGTCTGTGGGCCCATTGATGCAAACCCAACAGGAAGTCCGCAATTTAGAAGTGAAGGTGACATTTTGGCTCTAATTTTGCCATTTCCATGCCTCGAACTTTTTCGAACTCCTCCTTGGAATTTGGTCGTATAAGCTTCATGTTTGGTCAGTGTAAACTACACACCTGTGCCATGTTAAATTGCGGAGCTTTTGAGTTTTCGTGATACGGTGTGGCGGTGGCGCCACGGTGAATTTCGATGACTCGCCATGAAAATCTTATTGCCTCTCATTCCCTCATACATTGTCCGATCTGGACCAAAGAGCACACATATGATAAGGCTCCACCCCTGAACATATTTCAACTGCCATATTTGACATCAAGGACAGCGCCACCTAGTGGGAACAGGAAATGTCATGTTTTACACTTTGGGGTACAGTATTGTGATGGGTGACACCTGCAGCCTCAAATTTCTCCAGGAAAGCCTTATGGAGTTGGTCTTGGGTTACAGTGAAAACTGTGACTTTTCGCGAAAGGGTGTGAACCCTGCAGCATGGCGAACTTTGATGTCACGCCATGAAGAAACAAATTAGTATAACTCCATGAAATCCAGTCTGATCAGTACCAGACTTTACAGGCATGATGTCAGACCCGCCCTGAACAGATTGATGTGCCCATTGTCAGGAATACGCAGAACGCCACCTAGTGGCAACAGGAAATGTCATGTCTTTCATTTTGTCGTACTGATTTTCACAGGTTCATCGTGGCCACCTCAAAAGCGGTGAATATCACCATCAGTTGCTCATGATGCTTCAGTGCGAAAATTGTGACTTTAAACTGAACGGCGCACCCTGGTGGCAACGCGGTTCACCGTGAACAATGAAGTGGCGTTTGAGGGGCTTGGAAAGTTTAAAAAGTCTTGAAATTTGGCCCACACCTCCAATGGGACGAAGGCTTTGTTGTTATGTGATCACCTTCCTTGAATAGCGCAAAATGGCTCCACAGCGCCCCCTACAAGCTTTCAAATCATCAGCCCCTGCTCTGTGTTTTATGTATGAGTCTGAAATCTGGGAAGGTTATAGGAGAGATCAAGATGTACAAAAAAAGTCTCTTGGAGCAAAATCCCAAATCCAACAGGAAGTCAGCCATTTTAAAATGAATGTGTAATTTTGGCGACATTTTCCCCTCTTTTCAGGCACCGTTCTTTGACGAACTCCTCCAAGGGATTTCATCAGATTGATGCGATTTCCTGTGTGTGGAATCTAAAGACCTTTGTGATGTTAAATTGCGAAGCTTTTTACGTTCAGGGAAACGGGGTGGTCATGGCGGCAGGTGGAGTTTCAATCACTCGCCAAAAAGCAGTAATCTGCTGTCACTCGAAAACACAATGTCCAATCTCTCCCAAAGGTCGTAGGCATGATTAGACTCGAGCTCGGATATGTTTGTTATGCCATTTGTACATAATGGTTAGAGCGCCACCTAGTGGGACGACTATAATCCTGGTTGAATAAGATGAAATGTTAGCTGGTGGTGTTAGATTATAATATTATTTTATGCCATGTTATACCCCTAACTAAAGATTGTGAATTATTATGTAGTTTTAGTTTGCATTATTCTCCTGAATTAGAAGAAGCTGATAACTATTGCATTTTAAATGCATGAAATCCATCAATGTCACATCAGATCGGACATGCTGGTATTAGGTTTTGGGCGTGGCTCGACACGCCAGGGTGCGAGGGCCCTCATAACGCTGCTTGCAGCTTTAATTCTAGTTGTAGCTGTTAGCTAATACCCTAACGTACCTTGGCTAACTGATAACTATTAGCCAACTGATGGAATAGTAATAAATTATACATCTTTTTTATTATGACTAAATGTTTAAAATGTTAAATTTAATTTAAAGAATAAATTAAATAAGATTTAAAACTAAACCTTAGATGATTACATAAACACACCAATAACAGCTTAAAATGAACAAATCGATGTAAAATCAATGTTGGTAGGAGAAAGATTCAAAATGGAAGTACTTCCTTGCTGTGCTTCTACTAATTTTATTAATTGCTTTTTAGTTATTACTACCAGCCTGCTTTTTGCTCTTGGCTGTTTTGGGCGTCGTCTTTTTTTTGTTTGTTTGTTTGTTTTTTACAATTTTCTGGTGTTTGTTGTTGTTGTTTTAGCCTCTTTGTGGTGCTTTTTATTTTACTATTATGCCCCGCCATGGGCTGGTCATCATTTCATTGTGTCTGTGGTTGTTATAACAAACTTGGACAGTCTTTATCATCTTTTGCAGTTGGGGTCTGATCTTGCTGTCTAATTTTGAGCGTATCTGGTCGTATGTCAGTTATCTTTAAAATGGAAATGATTTTGAAAAGCTGGTGCCCTGTTCGATTTGGTTTCTCGTCAGTCGGGTGATATCTGCAGTGGCGTTGAATGCTATGTGTCGAACTGTCAGTCATCTTGTCAGAGTCGCCGTGCTGCAGTGGAGGAGACGAGCATTTTCATTCAGCTGACAACACGTGAATCAGTCGACCGGCTGCCGCTGCTCATGTGAAGCCAACATCCACATTTACAAATGAATCCTGACGCCTCGGTGTGCGCCAGGGGGGTTGGAACACTGAGCGTTATGGTGGAGAGGGTGTTGTGGCACATTTTGTCCCGTCTGTAAACCTCCAGCTGCTGTAGAGCTCCCGGCAGACAAACCCACGGCGGACCCTGCACCTTGTTTAGGAGGAAACAAATGGCAAATGAAAAGACATTAAGTTCCACATGTTAGGCACAGGTGTCAGAGTAATAACGCATATCAGAGAAGAAGAAGAAGAGGAGGAGGAAGAGGAGGAGGTTTGTGTTTACCGCCGGATAATACGAGCATGGTCTCGGGGGAGACGGGCTGTGCGCGCCGCTGTCGGTTCCCACTCGTCCTGCAGCGATGGATGTTTGATTGGACGGCTCTCGCTGCCGTTTGCTGTCGGCTCTAATGGGCCCTGAAAGCTGCTGCTGCTCCAGCGGCGTTTATTCCAGCCCTCATGTCTGCCGTAACTCTCCATTTCCTCTCACGCAGGAACAAGGCCGAACCGTCAGAACGTTTCAGGATCCAGGAGGTGGAACGACAACACGACAGTGCTCCTCGAACACATTTCCACTTCTTGTCTCCGGGTTGATTTTCCTGCTCCTCCATTTCTTTGTGGTCTGGTTTCATCTTCTATTGTATTTCTTCTGTTTTTGCTCCAGATGAACTTCTTTGTTGTGCTTTCTGTGTTATTTTTCATTACTTTTGTGCCTATTTTTTCCCCTTCGTGGTCATTCTCAGTAGTTGTGTTACATCTCTATTTGAAGAAATGTTGGGATATTAAAAATAAGTTTTTTTTCTTCTATTTATTAAAGTAAAGAAAACCATGAGAAAAATACAGCCACAGCAACACACAAATACACACTCTTATCTGAATTAATTAGCCTATTCCTTGGCACTCCCTTGTGTTCTTCCACATATTACTACTGGAGGATTCCCACACACTGGAAAATAATACAAAGGCATCAATCCAAGAATATTCATGTACTGATCTTGTAATATTAAAAAGTAATTAAGGGCAAATAAAAAACAGTATTGACATTATTCACCTAACTTGCTCGGGTGAGAGGCTTTACTGCTGGTACTCACGGACACGTTACTTCCTTTTGTTGCTCCTCTCAGCCTCAATGAGTGCAAACGGCAGAAGTGAAATAATACACTGCAACAAAGAGTTAATGATATCTTGATAGTGTAAGTAGAAAAAAAACTACCAGATGTTACAGCTAACATAACAATGCTGACAGCAAAACGACAGGGTCGAAGATTATCAGTTACACCAACCTGAGATGGAGTTAAGGAAAAAACTTTGTTGCAAAGATAAAGTAATAATAGAACTAATGAAATCTATATTACACACTGTAATATCAGCCGCTGTAGAAGTTTGTTTCTGTCACTGGAAGGAAGAAATGCTAGGCAAAGGTCAGAAATTGGGGTTAATATCTCAAAATATTTATAGTTATATTTTTAAATTTTTATTTGCTTTTGAGTGAATCGCATGATATTTTCTAACTGATCTGATTTTTCAATAATCGGTCATGGAAACGTCTGTACTGTCATGTCTGTAGCCAAGAGAGAGTAAATAAATAGGCTTCTAGACAAAAAGATCAGTAGAGCAAGGAGTTTATTATTAAAATATTCCTCAATGGGAACCTATTTCTGCTAGAGGAAAAAATGTGAGGAAAATGGTTCTCTGATTTCTTATTTATTTACATGGTCTTTTAAAATGGGCTTCAAACACAGAAATATTTTAATGTATGAAAGGTCAATTATACGGTTTTTTTTTAAAGCCATTTCTACCACTGAGGAAGAAAGTCACAAAGTATGCCATACAAATATCATAATTAGAGATAGTAAGTAGTCAAACGTCTACACAAATAAAATATTTCATACTATTAATATTAATATTATCATTTTTTTTAATCTAAGGAGGGCAATTTTCATGATACAGTAAAAACAGTAAAGTTAAACAATGCATTGTAATATATTTTAAATGATTTAATGGTGATGTTAGCCCTGTCCAGGGTCCTCGCCTCTCGCCCTATGGCAGCTCAGACAGGCCCCAGCCCAACGGCACCCCTGAATTGGATAAATGGAAAAAAAATGGAAGGATGGATTTAACCAGGACAAAAATCAAGTATAAGAATTCATCCTCTGTCCTCTGCTGGTTGATGGTATAATCAGGATGTGCTGAACAGAGAAAGCTTTCACCCCCCAAAAAGAAAAAAAGATTATCCTATAACAGAAAATTCCAACTTTATTCTAAATTTTGTTTAACATGAACTAAATGAAAAGTCATTAAATCCAGCCCCTTCATTCCCTAAAATGCCTCAAAATGCAGACGAAGCTCTGATTGTGTCGCTGATGTTAGTGATTCTGAACGCTTTGCTGAGCTGCCTTTCCTGAAGCGATCTCTCCTCCAGAAAAATAAAAACCAGAAACCACCAGAACCGTCCTCAAGGACCGGACCTGCCCGAGGTCATAACACACACAGACCTGCCTGCGAGGCTCGATCCAGGGAAAACACACCCACTGCTATTCCCCCGGTGAAGAACCAACTTCCAGGCTCCTCTAACACACACACACTCGTCTCAGAGTTTGTATTCAGATCACTCTTCTTCTGTTGTTTTGTACTCGTGTGAAACTCTCACTCTGACCTGGAACCAGCTCCAGGGCTCGGTCTAATTGTTAGCAGAATAATGAGTTAAAAGGATTTGAAGATGTTCATTTCCAAACCCATAACTGAGCCGCTTTTGTTTGGCTTTCCCACGTCACTCTCTTGTGTTCAGCCTGCAGAGGAAATGTAAACCCTGCTGAAATACTTTGAACTTCAACTCCCAGCATGCACTCCTACCACCTGTCCTCCTTTCATGCCCTTAAACTCCTCTGGTTAACCTTAAATACCACCTTTGTTTCCTGACCTTTTATTCGTGGCGTCATTTAAGGAAGGATAACCGTCCCACATCCCTCTCGGGTCCTCTGGGGTCACTCTGGGTGAAAAAAAGAAAATGCTAATGTGTCTGAGCTAAGCTGAACTTGCCTGTCCGTGATCTGATGTCAGGTTTAACATCAGAACCAGAATTTGAATAAAAATGCAGATAACTGAATTTCAGATATTCTACTTCAACCTCGTGCCTGGTACGGGATCAGGTACGGCATTAGCATATCGACTTACCACTGGCAGCATTAGCTACTGTACACTGATACTAAGGGTAAAAAATAGTCCAAATTCTTTCAGCTACAATAAAACGGTCAGTGCGACTGTTCTCCCAGCTGTTTCTACAAAGTTTAATAAGGATTTACAAAGTTTACCAGAAATAGAGTTTAGTTAGAAGGACATTAGCTAGCTAGGCATTATTTAAAGTTGTATGTTCTGAAGTATTTCTTAAATAAATTAAAACATAAACCACTGCTGTATCTTTGCATAGGAAAGACGCACAACGGTTAAATTGCTCTCAACAAAAGTTCACTTTCACAAGAGACAGAGATGAATAATATCAAATGTCAGAATGAAGATGCTGAAAACCAACCAAACTTAAACCTAGATAATGTCTGAGATGTTCCATCCACAACACAAGGTTAGTTGTTAAGACGGTGCTGTTCTCAGTCGCAATAAATTTGGTTGTGTTGCAATTTCCAAGCATCTTCCGCCATGGGACTGTAGCATGAATGGGTAGTCTAGAGCTCCTGTATTAGATTACATTATAAGCTGTAGGTTAACTGTTTTGTATGTCTGTATATTCTGTATGTCTGTGCTCTGATTGGTGTATTATTATTAACTTGCAGTACATTCCTCCTACACATGATTTTGCATGTAATTAATTTATTTGGGGATTAAGTATCAGAATTTCAGGAGCGGGACCACGCCTCCAAACACGCTCCTTCCGGTTCTTATCTATTTAGATTCCCTCAGTTCTACAAGCTGTTCATTCTCGTTTATGTGCCCCACCGTCCCTCTCCTTTTTAATTCTTTAATTGGTTAGCCTACAAAATTAGCATTGGTTTATGTGATCAGAGTCGCCTGAAGCTTTTCAGTCCAATCCCTGGATACAGTGGACAGAAAACAAGGAAAAGCACAGCAGGTCAAAGGTGCAATACTTTCAGAAATTCAGATTACTTGTGGCCCATGTTTGCAGTTACAGGTGTCAGGTGCGTTGTGGCATTTAGGAGACACCGAGCCAAAATCAACAGAGATTAGGTCTGAATGTGTCTATTATCTGGGATTTTATCGCAGTATGAGTGCAGGTTGGATGTGTTTAAGGGTAGCGGTGTGGGAGTACCTTCCTGTCTTCCCTGATATTACGTAATCTCGCCGTGACGCCGCTCAGGTCCTCACTGGTACAGAATTACAACCACCTCTCTGCTTCCTGAGCATTACATCTCTCCGTCAGCTGACCGTAGCGGCGCCGTGCTTCCTGAGGCGTGTTCGCCAACCGGTGAGCCCGTCTGTTGTCATGGCGAGCAGCTGACGGTTTGCGGCGCAACATTAGGAGGGTTAATCCACATAAATGTTGACAGCCATATTGCTGACACAGGGAGTTAATAAGACTAACAGATTATTAGCTTCATAACATTCCTCCGTCATCACGCCACCGCCTGTCAATCATTGACACAATTAAATTGTTTAATGAATAAATTTGCATTGATAATGGCGGGGCTGCGAGGGAACATCTGGCTGCGTCGGTTTAATGGCGAGCGTTGCATCAGACGCCCATATGGAGGCCGAGTGGAGGGGCTGTTTGATGCTAACTAAATGAAAAGTATCACTCACATTAATTTGACAGTCAGGAAATCACTTAGTAAGACTGATTCTGCCCAATTACAGCCTCCACAGCTAATTACTATAGGAGGAGCCATTTTCACACAAACACACACTCTCCGTCCCCCCGTCAGCAGCCAGGAAAAACACCCAGCTCCACTAAAACACTCACAGCTTCTTCTTCTTCCACCAATCCGAATGAAAATGAAATGCAAATTGCCCCCGCGTGCTCGCCGCCATCACATCTGGCCCAGACGCTTTCCACTTTTCACGTGTGCATCTCCTCACAATTAAAATGAACAGGAGCAGCAGCGCCACAGATATACATTTCAAAATAAGACGTAATTATCCTGCAGGAGCCGCGACGACTTCAGCGGAAATCATTTCCGGGAAGGAAACGTGAATATTCATGGTGACATGAAGTGAACGAAGGTTTTTCTCTTTCTTTGTGTCTCACTGAGAAGTTAGAGAAGTTGTGTTCGATGGATTCAGAGTGAGAAACTCATCAACGCAATGAGAAAACCGGAGAGGCTCGTTTAGTATGAAATCAACAGGACCAGGATGTAAATTTAATGAAGTTTCCAACAAAGTTTGGTGGTAATTATAAAGAAATGGAGAAAGTGGTGGTGAGAGGGACTCACTGTTCATTCCACATAAGCTAAAAGATTTTAATTTAGTTTATTTGTTCTAGTTTTCATTCAAACCCACAGACTGTAGGTAAAAGATGGATATAGTCACTATGATGTCACCAGTTAGTTTGTGAAATCCTATTTGTTTGTTTGTGGGGGGGTTTTTTTGTTAGCTTTATGGATGCTTCCATGTTTATTTCTTGGAGCAAAAGTGACCATATATGGATGAGGCATAGAGTGCCAAATTATCAGCTAAAGCTAGCTAGTTTGGTCACGCTAACTGGTGCTGAGTAACATCCAAATAAAATCCCAAAATTGACCTCTTCGATAGGAGCCACATTATTGGTCAGACAACTGCATTAGAAATGCTCCAAAAGGCTCTAAGAGCACAAACACAGTGTAGAGGCCCAGCTCAGTTAGCTGAGGTGAAGCCTAGCAAAGAGCTAGCAGCTACAACCTCCTGTGTCGTTATCCACCTGGCAGTTAGAGGCCAAACTGCTAATAAGTTAAACAGGTGTGTTATTAAAAACCATTAACCCCCTTTATAGAGACCCAACTGTTTTTGTACCACGCTGTAAACATGTTCATTTCTGGTGTAAAAGAATAGGTAGCTGCTCTGAATTAAGCATTAATGACGCATAGTTTTGCTGAAATGTTTGTTATTGTATTGTCCAGCTGTTGTTCTGCAGGGCGATTAATGGATTCTTCCGATTCATGGACGGAGACGTGTAAGTGACAGAACAACAGAGCAAGAGTTAACCTGCAGCGCTGAAACAGTCGCGCTTCGATGCTCCTCCGTGATTCAGTTTTAACACAAACATGTTGACTCATGGAGCGTGTTTGGAGGTGATTAACCTCTAAAGCTTTGGTCAAATAATAATAAGACTAGTTCGACCAGAGGGACTGAGTGGGGAGAAAAGATTAGCTTTATCCTGAGTGTTTCAGAGGGAGCGTGGGCGTAGAATGACTCTTTGTTTGCGTCTGTTTGCTTTACATTTGAATTCAAGCCTGATATCTGCCGGGCTTCGGGAGCGGCCCGGATTCTCCCGCTCTATTCCTCTTCCTGGGAACAGGCGGGGACGGTCTGGCCGCCGTCCATGTTGGCCCACTCGGCCTCCTCCACAGCCGGGTTGAAACACACTGTGGAGCATTGTGTGGTGGCCCGGGGTGCGGTGCTGCGACGTAGGCGTCGAAGAGACTCTCAGTCCTCGATCTTGGAGTTGGAGCTCCACGGAGACTTAAACTTACTCACAGACCTGACAGTCAGAGGTCTTTAAGATCTGAGTCAACCAACTGATCTCCAATTCAACATTTATCTTTTCAGTTTATTTAATTTAACGCTTTAACTCTTGATTTGACACATTCTGCACGTACAAAGATGAAATTTTAACTGATTTCAGAGGAACGGTTTTAAGTGTTTGATGAATCCGTGCAAAATATTTGATGTTATTTCACAGTGCTGTCATTATTATGCCTAGTTGTAGTTGTAGCTATTTTGTTTAAGAATAAAATGCAGATTTGCTGTGCGACAGCTCTGGTGTGATCGCGCAGCAGTAAATGGAGGCTCGGCTCTGGGCAGAAAGAGCAGCAGTGTGTCTGCTCTCCTGCCTGTTAATCTGTTTGCACATTCGAGGCGCTAACAATGTGTTGACAACGAGCTGACATCACCCAGATGTCAGAGGCATCTGCCTTCTCCAGCCGACCAAATCAGATCTCATTGTTCCTCCTGCTGCGTCTCCGACCTGCACACGGCTGACTCTGCTCATCCTGCTGCTCCAAGGGAAACATCTCCACGAGGAGAAGGGAAGTAGGAAGGAAACAATATTCTGATATTTGTAGATATATGAGAAGGAAAAATGCAGAAGAACAAATCATAGGCCTGGCCTCAGGTTTTCAGGGTCAAGAAGGTGGTTCAGGCAAACAGACCAAAAGGTGCTCTGGCCTTCTAGAAAACGTGTTTCCCTTCAGGCATGCAATGATTTTCCTTGTTTTGTGCCACATGTATGTGCTCGTGCAATCCGACAGAGTTGTAACTTTGTAAGCTAACCTCATGTACACCACACAGCTATCAGTCCACGTACAATCTAAAATGAAACTAAAAGGAGGTGAAAAGATTCTCTGAAAGTTGTACAAAAGAACAACGTGGATGATATTAAATAATTATCATTATAGTAACTTTTAAATGTCACCACTTTCTTCAGTAGTAGGTACAAAACGTCTCCCTTAACGCAGTCCCATTATGTTGTGTGCAGTAAAGTAAACCAGGATTCAACACATTCATTAAAAATAAGCTGCACCAATACGAGTGAACTTTGTGTTTTTTCATTTTGGTTTTAACCTGAGGAGTGTGACTGCAAAGGAAGTACAGCACAGTCAGCCTTTCTTTGTGTTAGCTGGCTTGAAAAAACATAAAACCCAGCTGGAGATTACAGGCATCATGATGATTTTAAACTCTGTTAAGCTGGTTGTTTTAGGCTCTGTGTGCGATCACTTAAAAAAGGGCATGTTGCACATCATCTAACTCTGATTCTGCACAAAATGATCCCTATGAGTGCCACCTGCTCCAATTTATCATATGATGTAGGTGATTAGGAATCTATAAATAACATAAAAACAGTAGAATGTAGCACAATTTTATCGCACAGAACGATAACATAAACATTTTAATTCCAGTTTGTGTTTTTAATGCACATTAGACTCTGAGACTTTAAAGCAATTTCCACGTCTCCTTTCTTAGTCTGTGGGACATTAACCTTTAATGTTTAAGTAGTTCCTGTTCAGACTGATGCAAATCAAAGTGAAATTAATGTTACTGATTGAACAGGTAGCCTTGGTGTGTGTTCTAGCAACTGCAGTTCAATCAGAGTAAAACAGACCTAGACAACATTTATACAGTTTCAATAAATTAATACTTTGTTCATTCCTGTGACAATGAGAGGGGCGTTTAGCATTCCTGTAAGTTTACAGCTGGGCTTCATTTATGACCTTTGTAAGATATGGCTTAAGATGCTACGCTAAAATATACTAAAATATATGATACTACTTAACTTGCTCTTGACTGGTTTATGTTTGGCGTTACCACAATGATTCTCTCAGGTAAAAAGATGGGACAAGATGGCGCCTGTGTTTAGCTTTGCCGCTTGTGCCGCTAGTACAGCTCGCTGGTATAGTTTTATACTGGCCGCTATTGTCACTTGCAGTATTATTTTTACCGTCCTGTGTTTTGATTTTGTCTCTGCCACCAATACTTATGATCGGGGCATGATGTTGTATATCAAAGATTCAATGGAGAGCTACTGTGACAGCTGGGACAGTTACAGGAAATTTTTCCCTCCACCCTTTGTGTGTTCCTCACCTGACTGCATGTTACCGTACATATCGGTGGGATTTAACACAAAGAAAAGAAGAAGTAGGGGAACCAGGGCCGGTGTCCAGGTGCGACTGAGAAGGTACCGAAGATTAGCTTCTTGGATGTGGGAAGAATCCCGGTGCCTACGACCAATTCATCTACTGTCACCTGGTGCCGACGCTACACTTCAGTTCCCAGCTCGGAATCTATGGTCTGATGGCCCCATGTTCACTTGGTGTCCCTCCTTCGACCGCCGTTTTGATGGCAGAGGTGATGTACCACTATGGATATTAGCTTCTGCTAGCCCTGAAGTCCCCGCCCGGCGTAACAGGTGTAGAGGTGCGCACAGGTGTTTATTTCGAGTGCCACTGCAGTCAGCTGTTGACTGCACCAACCAAACGTCTTCAATCAGGTTTGCCCTGCTCAACACTCGCTCAATCACAAACAAATCGTTTATTTTAAACGATCTTTTTTATAAAGGAATCTCTCAACTTCTTGTGTTTAACTGAGACGTGGCAACAAAACATGGATTATATACATCTGAAGGAAATTTGTTCGACTGGCTGCTCCGTCATCGGAACTCCACGTCTTTCGGAACGTGGCGGAGGTCTCGCTGTTGTGCACCAGGACAGATTCACATGCAGACTGATGAACTCGGATTCTTTTACCTCATTTGAACTTCAGGGCCCTATTTCAGGAAGCCGGTTTAGAAAACTCAGAGTGAAAAACGATACTCAGGGTTGAGTAACCCCGAACTGTCCAACTCGGAATATTCGGTTTCAGAAAGGCTGATAACAATTAGTTCAATCAACGCGGAGTTGCTTTAACCCCAAGTTAAGCGCGCGCACGAGGATACATAAAGCCCTGATTAGTGGAGCACAGATTAAGCGAGTCACCATGGAGACGGAGGGAAAGAAGGCGCGGTCAATGTATTTTACAGCGCTTTAAGGCCGAAATTCTGATGGCAGCATATGCCGATAACATGCAAATTTTGCGGGACAAAAGTAACACAGCCTCAGCTACAAAACAAAGGGAGCATGCATGGCAAAACATAGCCGACAGAGTCAATGCGTGAGTGTTAATTTAAACATTGATCTAGGGATTTCCACCCATTTAACACGTTATTTTATTATATTTTATATTATTTTTTATTTCATACATTTTATTTTGTGATGTGATGTGAGCGCAGGTGCAACCCAACAGGCCCCAAACGTTCCTGGCAGCAAGTAAAAATGAAATATAAAAATATAGTCCAAACAGGTAAGGTGTAATTGTATTATGAGCCATAGTGCTTGGTCTGTTTGTCTGATGTAAATCAATTGCAGTTAGAGGCTACATTAATTTCCCCTCTGTAAGCACTTATTGAAATTATCTGAGCACATTACAAGTACATATTTGCTTACTCTGTATGCTCAAATGTGACCCGTTATGGCCACTAGAAAAAAAGCGGAGGCCCGAAAAACAGGTGGGGGTCCTCCACCACCACCACTCACAGAGGCTGAGCAGTTGGCTTCCACATTTGTGATAATGTTGGCAGCATCACATATGATCTTCACAGTGCAGAGAACACAAATTAGCATCCATTACTATAATGAAATAATTTGTTAGTTTGAAATGCTACAGGGAACTATGTACCTGTACATTAATGCTGTGGAAAGACTTCCTGTTCACATAGTCTCCTTCATTTACTGAAGGAGCAATGATTGGAATGTGAGTGCCATCTATACAGCCAATCACGCCTGGGAACCGTGAAAATAAATGTAAAATTTAAGTAGTAGTTCAAGTATCACCACATCATGAATTAAGTTTCGTTCATCCTGATACCTGCAATTTTGTGGCATCCCTCTTTGATAAATCTTGTGGGTCTATGACCGGGGAACACCACAGACGAGTGCAGGAGACGTTTCAGTGCAACTGTAACATTCCTGACTGCCCGACAGACGGTAGCCTTGGAAACGTGCTCAGCGTCACCAATATTATACAGAAAGCTCCCGTTTGCAAAAAACCGAAGTGCAATACAAATAATATGTACAGAACTGAGAGGATGTCCACGATGTGTCACATGAGCAATATTAGGCCTGAGGATGTTATCCAAATAACTTAGAGATTGTGCTGAGAAACGGTAACGTTCACACAGAAAATCATCAGGAAATGATAAAATGTCCAAACGCGCTCTGATCACTCTCTCCCGGCGGAGAGCTCTGCGGAGAATTTGGGCTTCAACATCTACTGGCTCTTCAAGGAAGTGGCACGCCATGTCTGACACTTCCTACTGTCAGGTTTCCGACAAAGGGGGCGGGGACAGTCAGGGTTAGTTGTAGTAAACCTGCTAGGGGGCAGGTTAGCTTCACGGCGTGGGTCGTCATAGTGACTCACTCAGGCTTCAGCTGAACTCGCTTTGTGAAACCGAAAACCCAGAGTTTTCGTTAACTCAGGGTATACTTACTCAGTTTTTCCACTAAACCGGCTTCCTGAAACAGGGCCCAGATGATCAAGGTTGGCTCTTTGCACACCTTTTATTGTATTTTAATCTACCGACCTCCTGGCCCTGCCGGAGTCTTTTTAACTGAATTTAACGACCTCCTATCATCCATTATTAAATTAGAGAAGGTGGTAATGTTGGGAGATTTTAACTTTCATATTGATGATGCATCCTGTAATATGGCTGTTGACTTCATGACTATCACAGAGTCTTTTAATTTTATGCAGCATGTTTCTGGCCCTACACATGTAAAGGGTCACACATTGGACCTTGTTTTCTCCTTGGGTTTAAATATAAATGACATTCGTGTGGAAAATGTCCATGTGAGTGACCATAGCTGCATATATTTTAACTTGTCGTTTTATTTGGATCCCCCGGCTCCCAAAATAACGATTGAAAGGCGAATCATAAACCTGAACGCCGGCAAAAGGTTCTCTGCCATGTTTGACGCTGAAATGACTTACAATGATTTGGACTCTCTTGTCTCATCCTTTAATAACCAGTGTACTTCTATTTTAGACATAGTGGCACCTCTGAAAAAAAGTACTGTCCTACGTTTGAAATCTCATCCTTGGTTAAATGAAAACATTCGTAATTTCAGGAGATACTGTCGCAAGCTGGAACGATTGTGGAAGGCTTCCAAGCTTGAGGTTTATAAGTTAGACCTTAAAGAATCTATCCTCTTGCTAAATGACATGTGGAAAAATGCTAGAACAGAGTATTTTTCACACCTCATAGATTCAAAAAAGAAAGATCCTAAATTCTTGTTTAAAACAATTAAGAGTATTGTTTCTCCTGATGCTCCTTGTGCACCAGTTCACTCAACGTCCGACTGCAATGAGTTTATGAACTATTTCAGAAATAAGGTCATTGCCATCAGGTCTAATATCTCTCCATCATCTTCTCAATATCAAACTTTTAACTTGCTCTCCTCTGATACTTGGTCGTCTTTTACTCCTGTTACATTACAAAACATCAGAGGCCTGCTTTGTCATATAAAACAGACTTCAAGCCTCCTTGATGTCCTTCCATCTTCATTTTTCACTAGTGTGTTTGATTCAATTGGCCTCTGTATTGTGGAAATGATAAATACTTCTCTTCATACTGGCTCAGTCCCCAGCTTCTTTAAACAAGCTATTGTTGAGCCAATATTAAAGAAACCTCAGCTGGATCCATCTCTTCCTAACAGTTATAGGCCAATATCCAAATTGCCTTTTATATCGAAAATTTTAGAAAAAGTAGTACTAGAACAACTTAACTATTTCCTGGATAAAAATGCTGTTATGGACACTTTCCAGTCTGGTTTTCGTAAATTGCATTCCACTGAAACGGCCTTACTTAGAGTATCTAGTGATATCTTGATGGCAGCAGACTCTGGAGAATACCCCGTGCTGGTTCTGCTGGATCTCAGCTCTGCTTTTGACACTGTAGATCACGGTATCATGATAAACAGACTCAAGAACTTGTTTGGGATTACTGGTGTTGTTTTAAAATGGTTTATATCATATTTGTCTGAGAGATCTTTTACTGTTTGCATGAATCATGTCACATCAGAATCAACAGTTTTGCCGTGTGGGGTACCTCAGGGATCTGTCCTGGGTCCAATTCTCTTTTTACTTTATGTATTTCCCCTAGGCCAAATTATTAAGCG
Source organism: Aulonocara stuartgranti (assembly GCF_965226115.1). Lineage (NCBI taxonomy): Eukaryota > Metazoa > Chordata > Actinopteri > Cichliformes > Cichlidae > Aulonocara > Aulonocara stuartgranti. The sequence continues at coordinate 10,780,340 of NC_138940.1, read as the reverse complement.
CTATAAATATATCTCCTATCATCTCTATGCTGACGACATCCAACTATACTGTTCCTTCAAAATGTCTGAGTTTTATAAATTGTCTAATTTAAGTAATTGCCTGACAGAAATCAACAAATGGTTATATGACAATTTTCTCCAACTAAACTCTGATAAAACAGAAACTCTAATTATTGCTCCAGACCACATGGTCCCAGAAATTAGACAGCATATCAGCTTCTTAGACCCTTATGTAAAATCAAGCCTTAGAAATCTCGGTGTCTTATTTGACAGCTCGATGTCGCTCGAGCAGCATTCGAAGCAGCTGGTCCGAAACTGTTTTTTATCATTTACGGAATATTTCTAAACTCAGACTAATGGTGTCACGGTTTGGGGCAGCGGCCGTGTGAAGAGTGGAAGGAGGACTCAAATGCAGCACTTATTCAGACGTGAAGGGTGATTTATTGACAATACTGAACATAAAGTGGAGATGGCAAACAGAACTAAGGACGAACTAAACTGGGAGAAACTACACAAAGGAGTGGCAAACCTGAACATGAAGGGAGAACAGCAGGGAGAGCACGCAGGGAAATTCACCGGGTATGAACACAGACGACGCGACGAGGAACAGAGGCAAACACACACTATAAGTACACAGAGAGACACTGGGAAATCACACACAGGTGGGAGACACAGCTGGACCTGATTAACCTGACGAGACAGGGGAACACTAACACCAGGGACCAATAGAGGGAGCACAAACCCAAAACCCAGTATCTAAAATCCCAAAACACAAACCATCCCAAAACAGCCCAAGAATAATAAAGAGAATAATAACAATAAGGAACACAAACACAAAGTCACTGAGTCATGGCCGCAGGACCATGACAAATGGTATCAAAGCTTGAACTTGAGATGATTATTCATGCTTTTATTCCTTCTCGTTTAGACTATTGTAATGGCCTTTTTACTTGTTTTAACAAATCAGCCTTAAATCGTCTTCAGACTGTGCAGAATGCTGCAGCACGTCTCTTAACAGGCACCAAGAGAAGATCGCATATCACTCCAGTCTTGGCCTCCCTTCACTGGTTGCCTGTAAATTTTAGGTTTCATTTTAAAATTTTACTTCTAACCTTTAGGGCCCTGCATGGTCAGGCTCCTCAATATTTATCTGACCTGCTGAAACCACATACATCTTCTCGGGCTTTAAGGTCATTAGATCAGAGACTGCTGGTGGTACCGCGCACTCGTTTTAAAACTCGTGGTGATCGGGCCTTTCAGACTGTGGCACCACGGTTGTGGAATTCTCTCCCACTGTCTCTTCGCTGCACGGACTCCATTGATTCTTTTAAGAAACAGCTGAAGACATTTTTATTTAGAAAAGCATTTGATTAATTTCTTCTTATGCTGTTTTTATAGTTTTATTGTTTTACATTGTTTTATTTACTGTTATATTGTTTTTATATTCCCATTTTCTGTGTTGTAAAGCACTTTGTGATTTTTATCTGTGAAAAGCGCTATATAAATAAATTTTACTTACTTACTTACTTAAAAAGAGAGCTAACACAGACAACTCTTAGCTCTACTGGTGTTACTGGTTCAAGTGTAGTTGTTAAATTCAGTCTGTCTGTATCTAAATTCTCGCGGTGTCTATGCTGAACTTACAATCTGAGCAGCAAGGACTTGCTGCAAGGAGAGTGTGTGTCTCTGTGATCTGAATATCAAACTGACATCAGGTCGTCTGGATGGGAATTGTTCCGACTGACCCCAAACTGCGGGAATTATGCAGAGGCAGAGCTCACGGGTTCGTTAGCGGCGACGTTACACAGGGATTACCCCCGGCTTCGTTCCCACACCAGCCGCTCAACTCTGCTTTATCGTAGGGTAATTAATGAAGTAGAGATGGCATCCACCCGGCAGACAGTTTCATTAAACAGAGATCAATGTGAATCCAAACATTGTGTCAGGCTTTTACCCCTCTGAGAGGATGTCGCCATGCCGTTTGACTGATTTCACTTTTAGATGTCATCCAATTCATATGTGTGTGTATATATATATATATATACATATATATGTGTGTGTGTGTGTGTGTGTGTGTGTGTGTGTGTGTGTGTGTGTGTGTGTGTAGAGAGAGAGGGAGAGATTATTCTTTCGACTTACATATAATACATTTATCCTACAGAGCACGTAATCACACGCACACGTGTTTTGCAGTCCTGAAATAAAAAATAAAAACATAATGATTTGTAAATCTCAGAAATCTATTTTATTCACAATAAAATATTAACATATTAAATGTACCATTTTTAGACAAACATTTGTTAAATCTAAGATTTTCATAGCATTTCAGTCTGTTTTTATTTACATACGAAGCCAGGATGACCATCTGATTTCTACATTGGGTTTAAAATAATTTGTTCATGTTAGCAACTAATCATCATAGGAATAGTTATAGCCCAACCAAGATTCCTTCATAAAGGAATGTTGTTGTTGCTGTTTTTTATAAGAATAACACCCAATATCAGTGTGAGCTGCAAAAAGCTTTTCTACAAAAACTTTGAGTAAAATCATCTTCTTTATGTTCCGTGGTTGCTTTTCTTCACCTCCTGTACCACACAGACGTTATCTTTATTTAAACGGACTAAACAGTGAAAACTAATAGACGTCTCCAGATGATATCACTGATATCAGCAGCTCTGATGTTAATGTTTAAATCAGGTGAGAAAATCACACCACGGACACACAGCAGGTTTCCGGGTGATGCTGGCGGTGTTTTAGCATGCGCATATGTGTGTGTTGGGGGAGGATTTACTTAATTCATGTATAACATTAACGGTGAGATGAGCTCCGACATGCTGATCATCAGTCAGCCGGAAGGCAGAGAGGAAAATATCCAACCAGACTGAAACTGAAACCTTTTGATTAGGAATCAGAGATAAAATAGAAGGAGATGCATGTCTTAACTCAAATCAGAATTCAAGTTTAGGTGTATTTACCTATAATATTAATAACATTTTGGTAGATAAGATAAGTTGTATTGATCCTTGAGGGGAAATTTCTCCGTGTTGCAGCAGCAGGAGGTAAGAAAAACTAATAGGGAGACATTTGAATAAGATACAGTGAAATAAAAAAGGCAGAAGAGATGGCTGATATTTAAAAAATAACCCTTCAGTTTATAAAACATAAATAAATACTTGCTTCTGTTTTAAAGCAAATTTCATCAAGGTTGTACAGAGAAAGTTTAGCATATGAAAGATCTCTACCCTTCCCATAATTTACTGTGGTGATGAAGTACCTTTGTAGCTCTAAAAAATGAAGGGCCAACTCTTAATTTTATCTTGATAACCCTCAAATCTTGCTTAATTGTTCAGGCCTTAGCCCTGTTTAAAGGTTTAAAATGATAAATTATCTAACCAAATAATTATATTTCGATTGTCATTTCAGGGGTTTTGTGTATCTTCATCGTTTGTTTTTTAGTTTCTGTACATCTCCTTTTTTTCTGGTTAGGAGTTATATAGTATTGCTAATTATGCAACTTTTCCTCCTTTTCCTTCTACGTCAAGTGGTTACGTTTTGCCCCGGTTTAATTTGAGGATTCCTGGTTTATTGTGATCGTTCGTTGTCTTCTGTGTCTTCCTTTGAGTTTTACCCCCCTGTCCGTTTGCCTTAATTGTCTTCAGCTGTTACTCGGTCCTCTCCCGTTTCCTTTTCCCATTATTAGCTCTGTGTGTCAGCTTTTATAAACAGGCTCAGTCACCCTGTTTATGTTCCTGTTTGTCATCCTTGTGTTGCTCACTACCTCCAGTTTATTTAGTTGCTTTAAGGCTGTTACTCACTGAACGTGTTGCATAAAAACGGCATGAAATTCCAAATTTTATGGATCTGAACTTACCATGTAACGTTCTTACACCGGGAACATGTTTTGTTTTCGTGGAAAAAAATATGTCCTCAAAAAACGGATTGTGGAAAGAAAATGAAGGTGACATGAAGCGATGATGTTCCTAAAAAGAAAAAGAAGAAAGTGAGATTCTGAGTTCATCCAGTTCTCACGAGAAGGTAGCAGCAGAGAGAATTTCGTGGTTTGATCCAGGAGTTGAAGCTCTATCAGGCTGCTTTCGTACATATTTCAGGATGTAAGAGTTGGGACCACATTCTTCAGTCCTTTGGAGAGACTAGTGAGCCGGAGCAGTGTTTAGCTGTGTTTCTGAGTCATCGTATATTCAGTACAGGTGTGATTTTGTATTTGGACTTTTTGTTTTTTCTTCAACTTGCAATTGCGCGACCGTGGTTCAGCGGGTTGGGAAGCTCATCTTATAATTGGAAGGTTGCAGGTTCGATCCCCAGCTCTGTCTGTCTTGGTCGTTGTGTCCTTGGGCAAGACACTTCACCTGCCAGAGGGGCCGATGGCGCGATATGGCAGCCTCGCTTCTGTCAGTCTGCCCCAGGGCAGCTGTGGCTGCAACTGTAGCTTGCCTCCACCAGTGTGTGAGAGTGAATGAATAGTGGAATTGTAAAGCACTTTGGGGTCTCAAAAAGCACTATATGAAATGCAGTCCATTATTATTATAATTGAAGCTTTGAGTCGTGTTTCTTGCTGCCTGCCTTTGGAATCTGCATTTAGATTTTCAATCTGCTAAAATAAAACAGTGTCCATGTTCATGTTTCAGTCAGAGCCTATTTCAAAGAACTTACACTTTATATGTAAATTAGTGTAGATTTAATACGGGAGTAAGAAAACTGAAAATGTTTACACGAAAATGTAAAAATTACATGGTACAAAAACTAATGATTCAAATGTACATATGTATACTCATACTGGATCAATATTGTTCATCTAGAGATGTAAGATGGGTCCAAAGCTGAATTAAGTGTCCTCATAAATTTCCAGGAGAGTGTCTACAAAACACAAGGTAAAACAGACATAACCTCTTGAAAGTCAAATGTTCACTGGAACAGAATGCAAGATGTCCTTGTGTTGATCCCTGCGGGACACCATTAAAAAGTTAGTTAACCGTATCACAAATATATTTAATGTAAAAGAAAGTAAACATTTAACCGATCACAGCGACAGGAAGCAGGGATGGATTTCAAAGTTCACCTTCTCGCTGCTAAAATGTTAACAGGATGAAGAAACAGCTCTGTGCCCTCTGATCATCCCCAGAGTTTACATCACTTCACTCCTATCAGAATCCCAATAATCTCATTATTGGATTTATCTTTATCTGGTAATTGGAACGACTTCCTTATTATTTCTGTTCTTGTTATTTCCCACCTACAGCTCATATGTCAGAGGAGGAAGAGGAGGAGGATGTCTTTGAAAGTCGTCTCCTGAGGTTTCTTCTTCATGTGATCTCTTTCTTGTCTCACACTGAAATTAATCCAGATATGAGCAGTAAATTAAGAACCCGTCTGACCTTTGAGTCACTAACACACACACACTCAGACATGCTCAGAGATTTCAGGGGAAGTTTTCTTTCTAAAAAATGTAATTTACAACGAATTAGTAACGTGAGTATTAAGCAAATATGTCAGCAACATGAGGCCAGCAGTGAAGAACTAAAAGCTGCAGTTTCTAGAGGCGGCCACAAGAGGCTACAAAAGTCTAACCGTGCCCACAGACTCCCATGTTAAAATGTCCAAATGTACCGTAAAAATAAAAATGTTTACAGCCTGATATAAAAACTAGTTAATAATTTAATAATTTCGTCTAAAATAATGATCTTAAATATAAAAAGAATGCAGGTTGTGGTGTGAGGTGGTAAAGATTTTCTGTGTCTGTCCTCGTTTCCTTGATCGCTTGATGGTTAAATATTCAGACGAGGAGATATTCAGATCACTTCCAGCTCTCTGATCCTCCTCTCAGTCCAAATTTACCCCAATGTGTTAAAGAGGTGCGTGCTGGTGTCACCCCTCCACACCACTGCTGCTTTCATAACACTCCGGTCGCTGCTAGGCGCAGCCGAGGGCTAATTAACCCTCTGATTGCTCCCATTAACCCCAACACATTAGAGCTCATCAGGGGGGAGTGACAAAGTTCCCTCTCGAGCCCGAAGACGGCATCAGAGTGTCAGTGGGTCTCTGCAGGCCGCAGGAAGTGATGTCAGGGCTGCCAGCAGTTGATTTTCACATCTGCAGGCAGCTGTAGCACTCCAACAGATCTCACGCAGGTGTTTGACCTCATTAACATCCAGGTGAGACCACAGCAAAAATGCAGCTGATGGCGATAACAAATCCTGAATCATGAGTCTTGCAGGGAAACTATGGAGCTGGAGATGAGCAGAATAGAATCCACGCCAGGGATCAAGCTCACAAAACTTGGCAAAAATCTTGAGCCAACTGTCATTTTTTCGTATTTTGCAGGAAGGTGCAGCATTTCCTCGACACATGTGGAAACACACGAGGAAATACAACATAGGCATAGGCACAAATAGAGACTGTATAAAGCTAATAATTTTCAAAATTTGGTTTGACCAACACAGCCTGAACCCTCTGAGGCAGCCTTCTCCAATTTTTTTAGGACGTCGCCAGTTCTCCAGGCATCTGGAAGGACATTTAAAGCTCTTCTTTGGATGTTTCATTCTGACAGAGAACAGTTTTACACTTTTATCTGTCAGAATGATTGTACTCTGACGTCCAACACCACTGGCTGAAACGCAGCCCCAAACCATGACAGAGACTTCACCATGTTTGAGAGATGGCAGTAAAACTCATTGTTGCTGTCATGGTTTTGGGTCATTTTGACCCAGCATTTTCAGTTTCTTGTATTTTGGTGTTTTGTCTGTGCTATGGTTTATTTTTTGAGTCTTTAGTTGTCTTGTTATGAACATTCTAATCGGTTCAGAGTTATTCTACAGGGTGGGCCATTTACATGGTTACACCGTAATGAAATGGGAATGGTTGGTGATATTAAAGTCCTGTTTGTGGCACATTAGTATATGTGAGGGGGCAAACTCCTCAAGATGGGTGGTGACCATGGTGGCCATTTAGAAGTCGGCCATCTTGGATACAACTTTTGTTTTTTCAATAGGAAGAGGGCCATGTGACACATCAAACTTATTGGTAATGTCAAAGAAAAACAATGGTGTGCTTGGTTTCAACGTAACTTTATTCTTTCATGAGTTATTTACAAGTTTCTGACCACTTATAAAATGTGTTCAATGTGCTGCCCATTGTGTTGGATTGTCAATGCAACCCTCTTCTCCCACTCTTCACACACTGATAACAACACCGCAGGAGAAATGCCAGCACAGGCATCCAGTATCTGTAGTTTCAGGTGCTGCACATCTCGTATCTTCACACCATAGACAATTGCCTTCAGATGACCCCAAAGATAAAAGTCTAAGGGGGTCAGATCGGGAGACCTTGGGGGCCATTCAACTGGCCCACGACGACCAATCCACTTTCCAGGAAACTGTTCATCTAGGAATGCTCGGCCCTGGCACCCATAATGTGGTGGTGTACCATCCTGCTGGAAAAACTCAGGGAACGTGCCAGCTTCAGTGCATAAAGAGGGAAACACATCATCATGTAGCAATTTCAAATATCCAGTGGCCTTGAGGTTTCCATTGATGAAGAATGGACCCACTATCGTTGTACCCCATATACCACACCAAACCATCACTTTTGTTGTTCCAACAGTCTTGGAGGGATCCATCCAATGTGGGTTAGTGTCAGACCAATAGCAGTGGTTTTGTTTGTTAACTTCACCATTCACATAAAAGTTTGCCTCATCTCTGAACAAAATCTTCTGCATGAACTGAGGGTCCTGTTCCAATTTTTGTTTTGACCATTCTGCAAATTCTGTGCGCCGATCTGGGTCATCCTCGTTGAGATGCTACAGTAGCTGGAGTTTGTAAGGGTGCCATTTGTGAGTAGCTAATATCCGCCAAAGGGATGTTCGACTAATGCCACTCTCCAGTGACATGCGGCGAGTGCTACGCTGTGGGCTCTTTCTGAATGAAGCTAGGACAGCCACTGATGTTTCTTCATTAGTGACAGTTTTCTTGCGTCCACATTTTGGCAAATCCAACACTGAACCAGTTTCATGGAACTTAGCAAGCAGTTTGCTGACTGTAGCATGGGAGATGGGTGGTCTCGTAGGGTGTCTGGCATTGAAATCTGCTGCAATGACCCGGTTACTGCGTTCACCAGATATCAACACAATTTCGATCCGCTCCTCACATGTTAACCTCATGGACATGTCACTGGCTGTGAACAAAGAGAAACTTGTAAATAACTCATGAAAGAATAAAGTTACGTTGAAACCAAGCACACCATTGTTTTTCTTGTGACATTACCAATAAGTTTGATGTGTCACATGGCCCTCTTCCTATTGAAAAGACAAAAGTTGTATCCAAGATGGCCGACTTCTAAATGGCCACCATGGTCACCACCCATCTGGAGGAGTTTGCCCCCTCACATATACTAATGTGCCACAAACAGGACTTTAATATCACCAACCATTCCCATTTCATTACGGTGTATCCATATAAATGGCCCACCCTGTAATTAAGTTTTGTTCTTAGGTTTAGTTCAGTGTCTGTGCCTGTCATGTTTTCTGTTTTACTTTGAAGGTCCGTGTCTCATGTTAGTGTGTCCAGTGTTACTCTCCCCTGTGTTGTCATTATGTTTCATTCGAGTCAGCTGTGTCCTCATGTGTTTCCACTTCTCCTGATCACCTCATGTGTGTGTTTAAGTCCTCCGTCTCCCCTTGTTGATTGTCATGTCGTCTGTGTTACCTGCCAGTGCGTCGTCACAGTCAGAATCATCACAGTCGTTTATAGTTGAGTCTTAGTTTCTCCAGTTTAGGTTCCAGTTTAATCTAGCCACTGTCCCTGCTGTTTTGTCGTGCCACCTTGTTTCAGCCATAATAAAGGTGTGCCTTTTGTTTATCACAGTTTGTTGTCCTCCGTGTCCTGCTTTTGGGTCTGCTTCAAAATTATGCCAGCGTACCCAGCCGTGACAGTTGTACCTCTGTCCTGACCCATCCTTACATACTAATGAGGATTTGAACAAAAAAACTTCACATTTCAGACCTGTTCCACTGATTTCCGTCCAGTTCTTGCGTAATTTCCATTCGTGAGCCTTTTCTCACTGTTTCCCTTCTTTAAGAACAGCTTTATTAATTCCACCAAGACCATTTCTGATGAGGCTTCAGTTGACAGTATATGGACTGAAGGACCAGATTCCTCTCTCAGGTCTTTGCAGGATTTTTTTTGTATTTCTTAAGGACATGACTTTGACATACTGTTCATCTGCTGAAGATATTTTTTATTTTTTTAGGCCTCACATTTCTTCACATGCTGAGAGATACAAAGTTTTCAGCTAACACCTCTTTGAGAATCACCGTGTTGGTGTAATAATGCTGTTACGCCATTATCTTTGGTGTTTTTCATAAGCAATTAACAAACATCAGTCTGGCTCCTTGGGATCAAAATGTAAAGAAATGAGGGGTGGCTCAAGACTTTTCTTTCCATCTTTTGTTCGCATCCATTTTGAACTCTTCCTGAACTGGTTTATATCAGTTATATTATTAGTATTGGCGTTAGTAAGTCATTGCGTTTCAAAGAAACCTCGATTAGCGTGACCGTAGAGTGCTCCAAAAGTCTCTCCTGCTAAAACCTGCTGATTGAAAAGAAATGAAATATGTTCTGCTTTAAAAATTATCTCAACAGTAAAGAGGTACTCCGACCTGACAGATGGCCCAGCGTGAACTGAACCTTCAGACAGGGGTCACTTGCTCAGCCAGAGCTGTAGTGGCACCGCATGGTTAGTACTGACCAATCAGAGTTTACCAAGTATGAAATTAAAAAGTCACAGTGGCTGCTTTTCGTTGTGATTTCCAGTTTCAGGGAAATTATGTTGGATAAGAGCTTTGTAAGGATAAAAAGAGGAGAAAAGGAACAGGAAAATCCTTGTGGAGGAACACAACTTTGTTTTAATCACTTCAGTCCTGATGCATTTAGTCACTGAAAAAGTCCCAAGTGATGCAAATGGTTACCAAAACCAAACTCTCTGCCTGCTGTTTTCTCCCACAAGGAGTCCAAACTGCTTTAAAGGCAAGGAAGGGCAGGAAGTATTAGAAATTATATGTAATAAAAGATAAAACGGGCGATTGTGGCTCAAGAGTTGGGAGTTCGCCTTGTAATCGGAAGGTTGCCGGTTCGAGCCCCGGCTTGGACAGTCTCGGTCGTTGTGTCCTTGGGCAAAACACTTCACCCGTTGCCTACTGGTGGTGGTCAGAAGGCCCGGTGGCGCCAGTGTCCGGCAGCCTCGCCTCTGTGTGGCTACAATGTAGCTTGCCATCACCAGTGTGTGAATGGGTGGATAACTGGATGTGTAAAGTTCTTTGGGGCCCTTAGGGACTAGAAAAACACTATACAAATACAGGCCATTTACCATTTATAAAAGTGAACCTGACGGCAGATGTGCATGTGTAGCACTTTTACACGTGATAATCTTCATGAAAATCCTGATGAGGGAAACAGCTGACCTCGAACAGCTGATGACAGGAAGTGGAGCTCTGCAATCGTCTTCATGCTGTTGTGCAGTCAGAGCAGTGATTTGTCAGTTGTATTACACTCGGGTTCGTATTCAGTTGTTTTTAGCTGTCATTACCCAGACTGCACTGCAGCAGAAGCAACAGTGGTAACCAATGAGTGAAAGGAGGCTTGTTACAGTTTATATAAGATTTATGAGGCTGATGTTACAAAGCTGCACAAAGGTGGTTCATCTTAACGTCTGCATCACAAATGAAACTAAGAGAGATCTGCAAAGTGTTCAGAAAACTGCAAGTGACAGTCTCTGCCTTTTTCAGTTTGAGGTGTTCAGAAAACAGCAGCTGAGATTTTATTCATCCCAGCAATGTGTGTGTGTGTGTGTGTGTGTGTTTTCACGTCTCCTGCCCCCTGGTGGTCACATGAGGCTTTTACAGCAGCACCATCCACATCAGGTAAGCAACATCACACACACACACACACACACACACACACATCTTTTATGGGGGGCGTCAGCTTTAATAATGTCTGTTTTCTGATTAATGCAACAGTTTTACATTTTTACCCCATCAGTGTAAAAATGTAAGTGTCTGAAGAAGGAACTCCTTTAACATCGAACATCTTTTTAGGGTGACGCGGACGTAAAGTTTGTGTATATATAGCTTTTCATAGACACAAAAGTCAAAAGTGCTGTACAACAATAAAAACAATTAATTTCAATGGAGAACAATTTTAAAACAGAATATAAATGAATAAAAACAGAACATCAGCAGAAGGCCTGACTAAACAGTTTTTTAAAAATTCTCCACAGAGTCAGCTAAATGGAGCAGTAGTGGTAAACAAGTCATTCATGGCTCCTGCACATGTTAACATTTTAAATAAATGTTTTTTCTCTTATTTTGAAAAATTGCAATCATTCCAAAAAGAGCTGCTGTTTTTATCAGCATATCCTTTTTCCTCTCAGGTTTAAACAGTTATCATGTCGTACTTCTTCACTTAATAAAGATCCTGAGTATGTCTAATTTTATCTTTTTTTTTAAGTTTCCTGCTTCATTTTATGTATTTATTTCTGTGATGTGTCTGATTTCGCCTAAAGGTTCAACGACATAAAGAAACCAAAATGAAAAAACAAACAAACAGCCACACTTCGGAGCAAGGTCAGGTTTACAGCAGACAGAGAGTTTTAATTTGAAAAGCCTTCAGGTCGTGTTCACAGACAAAGTGCAGAAAAGAAAAACAATGTTTTCATTATTTATCTGTCATACATGTCAGGATGACTTATTTATTTTCTGCTGATCATTTATTGATGAAACACGAGTTGATGGATCGGAGCGTGGGGAGGCGTAGGGGTTCGTGATACAATAATTATTCTCCTCCTCAGACAAAGAGCAGCAAACTGATGGCATTTTTTTTGCAGGTGACTTCCTGCTAATATCCTTAAAGTCATTGGATATATTACTGTAAATTCACCCTTCCTCGGACTGGAGAAGTGAATGAGGTGGTTGATAGGCTCACATTAGCATCAATCCCAGTTTCCCAGAAAGACAAACGGAAAAAACTTCCCAGAACATTTTCTGTCTCATCCAGTTGTGGCATTTCCAGATGTTTCCACATATAAATAATCAAACATCCACAGCTGTAAATGTGAATCTAAATGCTGTTTCTCTTGGGAAAAAACACCAATAAAACTTTATTTGTATTTCACCTTCAAGCCAAAGTACACTAAACCTACATCAGGAGAGTGACTCGATTTATGAGGGAAGAAAATATTTTCCCGGATGGATTATGTGTGAGACAAACAAAACAATAATTCACTTTGTGAATTTTGGCGTAAACCAGAAAGAGTAATAACATGCTACATTAGCAGCTAATGCTAGGTAGTTGCAGATACCTGCTAATTAGTGCTCAGGACCGTCCAGTTAAAATCCTAGAGTTTCACTGTTGGATGATTTCTTTGTACAATAAACTGCACAGCAGCAGTGTTACTGGTCAGATAAATCACAAACAGAGGTCCCTTTAAGGAACTCCAATTAATATTAGCTGAGGTGAAGCCTAGCAAAAAGCTAGCCGCTAAATCTACATGTCACTCAGAGGCCACGCCCCTAAAAACACAAACTTTAAACCTTTATACAGGCTGGAGACATGGGCTGTCTCCCAATTCAGGGTCTGCAGCCTTAAAGTATGCAGCCTCAACGATCCTCAAGGGCCGCGCACTCAAAGACGGCTAAGGCCGGAAGTGCGAGGCTTGTGAAATGGGACGGTCTAGCCTCCGTTGCGCTGATACTGTTGTTTGTCAATAAAGTTAAAAAAAAAAGAAAGCCTCGGTTGCACTGCCCAGGTTGCCTAGCAACCATGATACTAACCACTGGAAACGTGTCATACAGCTTTGTTTGACAGAAATGAAGGAGAAAATCTTGTTCATTTGTTTGTTTCTTTCTACATGAGCTTTGATCATTCTCTGTAGGATTAAGGTCAGCTATTGAACGGCGTATATTTTAAAGTAAAGGCTTTAAAACCAAGTTAGTACAAACGTCACTAATGTCACATAACTTTGCCGACATGTGGCCAACAGTAATGTTTAATGTTCTTCGTTATTAAACATTTGCACATAAATAAGTGACATAATATTCAGTACTTATGTTAAGGTTCAAAATTGAGGAGGGAGAGTACAAACCACCCTTGGTCCAGAAGGTCTTGGTCAAACAATGATTTTTAATGAATACACACGTGTGGGAAGACACTCTGTACGCCAACAGCAAGTAGTCTTCAACTTAATCAAAGCATGAACAGATATTTTATAGCATCAGGGTTTGATTTACTGACGCCCCTTCATGCGTCACAGATACATTTTATACATAGATCAGATCAACACCACAATGACTTTTAACCCAGAAGATCATCTTCTATTTTCATGGCTGGTACTTTCCGTTCTTGTCTTAAAGTGAATTGTTCCTCTTTCTTGCCGAGACATGACTAATCTCTCCCCTAAATAAATCTAACTCATGTGTGTGTGTGTGTTGACCTCACATGCTCTTTGTGTCACCTCTTCACCTACTAACTGTCTGTGTCTCGTCCTCAAATGCTCTTTCTCAATTCACCTGTTGCACTTCTGACCTTTCACCAGACCAGAGGCTCACTGAGACTATATGTATGTCTTCTACTAAATAAATGTTTTAACCAAGAACCTCTACTTAAACCTTAATATGAAATGACCTGATATATAAGTGTTTTGTAAGCATGTATTGCAATTCCTTCTATGGCTCCAAGTCACTTGCACAATAGATTGTCCGGACATCGCGCCGAACAAAGCTTCCAACCCCCAATTAATTGACCAAGCTCCAACTCTTTAATAAGCACAGATATGCATTGTGTATAAAATAGTTATAACTGCATCTGAAATACAAAATTAACATCATCATAAACATCTTAAGGCCATCTTAAAGCTATCTGTTACATTGTTAAAGCCTCGTCTTAGCCTGCTGCTCAAAATAACTTCCTGCTTCTGCAAACTCTCTGCAAGCCTGTTTCCTGTCAGCCTGTGACTTTTAGCCTTTCTGAAAGACACACACTGTTCAACCCCTGAATGCAATATAAACTCCAGATTATATTATTAATGCAATGGTAATAATGATGATTATTTAACAATAGCAGTAAAATAATTTCCCTGCTCCACACTTACTTTTCACAGTTTACTTTTCGGCCGCTCCGCTTCTGCCGTCTGCGGCAGAATTCTCCACACCGACTGCCGCTCTATGAATTGTGGGATATATGGGACCACGAAGTCTACACTGCCACAGCCTTAAAATTCAGGGAAATGAAAGACGCATTTCATAATCGGCCTTGAAATGCGGCCTTTAAGGCTGCAGACCCTGAATTGGGAGACAGCCATGTAGACTTAACATGAAGTCTGTGGGGACTGACTCACTGCTGGAGCCTCTTGTGGACATTAGAGGAACTGCAGGCTGTGTGTGGCATTACAGCGTTGGCTTTGTGTTCAGGTAGAGGACGTCTCTGTATTAGCAGCATATTGGGGGGAGGATGGGCGGGCGTAGCAGCTGCACCTCTCTTGGTGTGGTGAAGGAAAAGGTCACCTTATCCAACGTCTGTCTGCTGCAGGTGTTTTTTGTCCTCTTCAACTTCCCGTAGCTGTCGTCCGTGTCAACAGGAGGTGACCTCAGCGGGAGGCGGAGCTCTGACCTGAGCTTCTCCGACCTTTTTCACTCTGAACTTTTTAATCCAAGAGGTTCAGTGCGGGACAGGAGGGTCTGCGTTGGGCCAGAGTTGAGGCCTTTGTATCATGAAGTGAACCTTTTAATTAGACCAAAGTGACACGCAGCATGTGTGAAACCATGTTATAATAAAGGAGCTGAAGTTAGCTGACTGTAAGCGACGGCAGCTGCAGATGTTTCAGTGTGATTAAAGCAGTGACAGACAGATGTTAGCTCCAGCAGCAGCAGCAATATCAGGCTGAATAGATAATAAAGCGACTGTATTTTTAAAGACACATTAGTCTGAAAGTGTCTCTGATGTTTGTCTCAAGGTCACATTATAATGGATGAACATCAGCTTCCTGAGGGATTGTGACAGATCCGCTGTTCATCCTTCACCTCATATGACAGCTTGTTCGCACAAGTCAGACTCTCAAACTCTACAACTCATCAGAGACTCGCAACCACAAAGAGACCGAGAGACGACCTCAAAGGGAGAAAAAAGGTAAAAAACGGGACACAAAGGGACCACAAGGAGATATAACAAGGCACCAGTTACATAAGCAACTACAAAAAAAAAAATACACAAACACACACAGGCATAAAATAATCACACGATGAGACAGAACAACAATGCAACAATTCTTTTACAGATTAAAGGTTTTCACACTGGATGAGTGGATTCAGCTTATTTCTGATCTGTTAATTAAAAGCTCCGAGTGTTTGCCACGCTGACGTGTTAGATGTGAATCCGCAGTGAAAATGATCCTCTGCACAGTCGCGTGAATTTAAGTATGTAATGACTAGTTTAAAATAATAAATTCGCTGTAAATTGCATGAATCTTCATGTACAGAGTGCCTGTTTCACACCTTTTATGATGAAATCCAAACATATTTAATGATGACGTGTTCACCTGTGGTGTTAATTAAAGCCTAATTCTCGGCCACTTTAATGTGAAATAACTTTAAAACTGTAACTGCTGCTTCAGTCCCAACACTCATGAGTCACCTGCTTCCTGTGATTGGCTAATGGGGTTCACCTATGAGCAATGACCAATCAGCCCACTCGTAGTATAAAAGCAGGGAGAAACTGCAGCCTTGAGGTTGTTTCTGATTGGGAGTTAAGTTAATGGTCATTAAATCTCTTGGTTGATTACGGTCTCGGGGTTTAATTCCCATTGGCCCGCAGCTCAACAGCACAGCATTAAATTTACATTTACAGAATAACACATGTTAAAAGTAATCAGACAACACTCGATCTGAGAGACAAAGTCTAATGTACACAAACGTTAAAGAAACGTAAAGATCTTTGGACATAATCTTGGAAACGACACTAAAGAAAACACATCATGAAGTAATCCTCATAAAAATTGGCATTACAAAACTAGGAAAGGCAGTGAATTTGTTTTTAAGCAACATTTAATAAAAATATAATTTTTCAAAAACTATTTTCTTTTGCTAAATATTTTTTTATAAAGCATTTACAGAGAAATGAAAAGTACATTTTATCAAATACATGGCTTTCTTTTATAAAGTGCAAGATTTTTTTATACGAGTAAAGATACTGTCAGAAGAAAGCAAAGACATTTCTACATTTAACAAAAGCTAATACGGTTTTATAAAAAGTAAGAAACTTTTTTTTCCCACTTAAAAAAAAAGAGAAAAACACAATGAACCCACTTTACGTTCTACAAGCTGCTCTACAGTTTTCTAAGATGGTCATTGGTCCGATCTGAGCAGGACCCTGAAAACTTATTGGATAAAGATTGAACATGTGCGAGTGAAGCGCTTTGACCAAGGTGTTTCTTTCTGACTTTTTCCCCACTCATTGTTTTTGTCTATTGTTGAAACAAAAAGTCTTTAACAAATATGAAAAATGTTTAAAAAACAATGCCGCTAAGGTCTAAATGCAAAAAAAACCCACCCTGGAAAACGTAAAAAATCTCAAACAGGCTGTCTGGGGAGCAACAATAGTCGGCTCAAGGCTTTTTATATTATGAGGTAAAGACGCTACAGTAATTTCGGTGTATGAATGAGGGGTTGTGACGCTCGGGTTAATCCTGCTGTCGCCCACACATTGGACTTCCTGTGAGGACGTTAACCTTCACCCCCATCATGTCCTGGCCTCTGTTATTTGGTCCACCTAAGACAGTCTGGGGACTAAGACGAAGAGCGAGAGTGCACCTTCAAAGCGTGGTGGAAGTGTCCTTTAATCAGTACGAAGAGAAACGACCTGTGAAATCGTCTGATTGCTGCTGCTGCTCTGATTCATTAGCGAAAGTCCCTGCTGACCCATGGCCAGTGAAGTACACACTCTTTAATGTGTACACCAGGCAGTAACACTGCAATGACAACCACAGAACGGGTGCACTCTGGGAAATGGAGGCTTCAGTATCTCCAACTGCTGATAATGTTTGGATCATTTGTTTTAATCTAGCATCAAGAAAATGCTGCAGTTCCTCCAACGTCCACTGGAGCTCCAGCAGTGACTCAGGCCCCATAGACTCTCATGTTAAAATGTATAATAGCAGAAATAAACATATTTACAGCCTGATACAGAAAATGTTTGGGTCTTTCTAATTTCCCCCCTTTATAACAACTGTACGAGGGAAATGTGGATTTTTTTTCCAAATTTGTTGATCAAGCTGGATGCAAAACTCCACAAACCAATATTTGACATCAGTTTCTTTGGGAAACGTTCTGTCGCAGAAGATTTGCAATCTTGACAAGGTTCTCAGACTCAAGAAGGAGGTCCTGGGCTCTCAAACGCTAAAATAACATGAAAACATGCTGGATCGATCACTAAGGAGGTTTGTGATTTCCTCAGATCCTACCATTGTTGAGGAGACTCCAGGTTTATGTGGGGGTGCCAGACTTGGAAAGAATTCCCTCGATCTTTTGAAATTATGCTGGATTAGTAACTGAGGAAGTTCATGAGGTTCTACAGGAAGTGAGATGCTGGAAGAGGGTCCTTGGACGACGTCCTGTAAATTCTGTTAATTACGTTTTTGCCAGCTTTCTCTTAAAATGTTTTAGGGTTTTGTGTATGTAAAATAGCAAATTGAATTGTTGTAGTTTACATATATTAAACATTCAGGCAAAAACAGGATTTTAATGTAATCGTAGGAATAATCTTTTCTTTGGCCTCTGAGATATAACCCTCTGCTCTGTAGAGGTAACGGTGTGTTCAAGGACAGCTCTGAAGGTCAGAGCCACATCATTAACAGACTTCATGTGATCACATTAATGTTCACACTGTGACAATGAACACACAAACTGCAGACAGAAACATCTCGTGATTCCATGTGGGTTTGGGGATCATGTGAAGTGCTTGAAATGAGAATCATCTTTAGCAGCTTCACTGACCTTTAATTGAGGTATGCGCACACATACAAAGAACTGGGCTCCAGTTTTTCCTTTGGTATAGAGTAAAAAGATGTTTTAGTAAATTATGGAATAAATAAGCAGTGGATAAATGGGTACTATATATACAGTATATACATAAGTTGTTTAAAGGCTTGAAAATCATTCGGACATCCTGGAAAATACTCCAGGAGGGTCAGGAGACCTTTCAGGGCTGCCTGTCAGAGTCAATTTCTTTCCATCAGCAACAGAAATACAGTCAAAGAATCTAATGGTTTATGATGACAAACCCATGTGCTTTAAAAATGTAAATGTAGTCCTGGAAAAATGTTTTGAGGTCCTTGGTTTTGATTTAGAAATCATGCAGAGTCCTGTGGTTTTATTAGAGATCCTTGAAATGATGATGTGTTTAGTGGGCTTTATTTCTAAGCTAATGTTAGCTGGGGTTACTCGTTGATACATGACATTGAGAATAAACATCCCATCTAACAAAGGTCTTGTTGTTTGAGTTGTGTCAAACTATTTCATAGATTAATAAAATACAATCCTCAGAGGAGGATTAAGGGTCCTTTGGGAGGTCACTGAGGAGCTGAGGATACTTCCTGTGTGTTGTTCAGTGAACACACACAAACACACACAAGCACACACACACCTTTGTTCTTCCATCTGTGTGAGGATCATGGATTACCTGTGCATGTGTGAACCTTGAAACAGCTCTTTGAAGGCCTAAGGACCAGAGACAGAGCATATACACACACACACACACACACACACACACACACACACACACACACACACACACACACACACACACACACACACAGAGATCTCCCTAAAGCAGGCTGGTTGCTGTTGATCAGCTTCTGATGCAGATCACTCTCTCTGTGTTTCTGTGGTGGGTAGGTGGCGGTGCTGGGGGGCACTGGGGGGTGGTGGGGTGGGTGTTGGGGGTGTAAAGTGAAAGAGAAAACTGCCTCTTGTCTTTTCCAGTTTGGGGCGTCCAGATGGGAAGTCATTTTTTATTCGTCTTGAGGCGGCTCTTCACATCTGTCGGCCCAGATGCTTAATGAATACAGAAGCAGGCCGAGCTGTCGCCTCATTAATACTGCAGCGGCGCGGGGAGCCCGGCCGGCCCGGCTGCCTCGTACCGCCGCCGCCCACCGCGTCCCGCTGCGGCACCGGAGCAGAACGCATCACCGCAACAGTGTCCTCGGGGCCCGACGCCGCCAGCTGGCGCCTCGCAGGAACAAAGCTGCGGCGCTCAGTCGGTCCGACGCCCCTCTGTGTTGTCACTTAAAGTCTTTATTGGTATTAATTGATGCGATCGTGGCGACACCTCCCCTCGCCGCAGCCTCGAACAGGTGAAAGAGCTCCGCCTACTCCTCAAGGTGATGCCCCCTCAAACCTCCTGTTGATAGGCGCTGCCTCTGATTGACAGGTGCAGTCTGAAGTGGGGACTCTTCAGGTGAGAGCAAAGGTGTGAAATGTATAATGAACAAGATTAAACATCAAAGACCAGAACAAAGTGTTAAATAAAGGTCATGACAACAGCTACAGGAGACACGCTTCGTTAAACACACAAACAGGAAGGTAATCAAACTTGAAAACATCACACACTGTAATCAAAATAGTCCTGACAAATATATATATGTACCTGTCCTTTATGTCTCATTGGAGCTACTTTGCTCTCCAGAAAGAAGAAAACTGAAAGTAAGATTCACATTTTCTCCTTTTGCTTTTTCTGTGGTGAAATCAATATTAGTTCTTCTGCACTGAACAACTTTTGCAGATGGTCGAGGAATAAGTTCTATTTTGCTTTAAATATTATTTGCATTATTTAACAATCATTGATGTTCTAAATGTGCAGCTTTACAAACATAATCAAGGATAAGTGTGCTTAAAAAATATTGCACGTATTGTTGTTTTAAAGCTCGACGTACATAGCAAGACATGTCAGGAAGTGACAATAGACTATATGCAAGGAGTTTGATACATGTTTTATTCAGAACTTTTCCTTAATAAAGTAATTTTCTTATGTTAATTTATGACCAATCATAACTCTTGGAGTTTTAAACTTAATCACTTCGGTTTCCTTTTGATTTCCAAACACTAAATTTAAAAAACTCTGTGAAAATGACAAATATTATTAACAGAAAGTATTAAAAGTTTAAGACCCATCACTGATCCCTGGGGTACTCCAGAGGCAAAGTTTCTAAATCCCGATTATTTTGTTGTCTTAAAATGCATCAAATTTGCACAGATAAATATATCCAGGAAACATTATTTTAAGGTTTAAACCTTCAAACTTAGCTGTTGTTTAAAATTTTGCAATTATTTTTACATCATCGTTATATGGAGAGATTTGTGGGGGCCACTTGAACTTTTCTTTGGACACTATTGTTATCCCTGTGGCTTTGGTGGCACCTAGGCCTTTTAGAGATGCTGGTTCCTTTTTGTTTTTTACTTTTGTTTGACCCCTGACACTTTTGAGGAGTCCTGGGTACTTTATGACCTCTTGGATTTTTGGAACTAGGACACCTGAGACACTGGAAACATGATTCTTTGGCAGGCCATAGCCCTGGGACTTTTGTGGCTCCTTGAAAGATTTTTTTTAAAGGTCCTGAGACGTTTTGGATGCTCATGATCCCAAAAAGTATGTGACCTGTGACTTTTGGGAACCCTGGCACTTTTTTTGGCTCCTGAAATGCATTTTGACTTTTAAAGGTTCTGGTCCTTTGGCTCTTTTGGGGCCCTGAAACTCTGGAGCTCCTTAGATTCTGGGGGCTCTTTATATCACCCCCATCACAAAAGAAAGACTTGTGATGATGGGACTTTTGAAGGTCCTGCTGCTCATAGAGCTGATCTGTTGAGTCGGTTTGGGCCCCTGCATGCTGAGGGCATGATGTGGTGATTTTAAATTCATAGAGAATAAAAAGAAATGAAGCTGGAATTTAATTTCTTCACATTTACTGACCTCCACTTCCTTTCCCAGCTCCTTTTCTTCTTCTGCAGCTTTCATAAATGCTTCAATTTAAGGCCTCATTTCCTCTCATCTGCTTCTACGGTGGTTTAATATTTTGTTTTAGTCTTGATGACCGGCTGTGAAGGTCAGTGGACAGAAACCTGGACCATCTTTTCCCCCTCCCCTCTTCCACGGTCAGTGTAAGGACCATTACCTGAATCCCATTAAAGCCATGGCTTTGTCCCAAACCCTTGTAAAGACACCCCCTCCCCCCCGACTCCTCAGCTGCTGAGTGAACAGACCTTCAGAGGTGAAAACATACTTGTCACATGAATGTAAATGAAATGAAACCTCACCACGCCCTGTTCCTGTTACTCTGCCTGTCAGGCTGAAAAAAGGGCACAGATTCCTCTCGATATAGACGTCTGATTGCTTTTTCATTCCCTCAAAAGAATGGTAAAAAGAGGTGAAATTTACACTTAAAATATTTAACTAATTTTCTTTTTTCCCCTCTGAGGACTTGTGTGAGAAATCTAATCTTATTGTCTGACACATTTAGGGCAAAATATAGACGATCTGAAATGGTCGAACTGATCAACCTCCTCTAAAGGTTTCAGGCTTTTGCCATGAAAGCTCGAGCTTCTCCCTCTTCTTCATGTAAGCTGCGTTAACTTAACGAGCAGTTTGCAGCAATCACACACATTCACCTCGGAGGATGAACGCCGGAGTCTTTAATGACCCCGACTGCATTTTTTACCTGCAGAAATTATCGATTTCATCTCATGTTTGTTTGTTTGTTAATCTCGGTGTTTAATCAGCGGGCTTCTAATTAAATCCATAAAGCAATGGACCTGAAGGATTTTATTTGTTTCCGTGTTTTCTCAAGGCTGCGTGTTGGTTTGTTATTGAGTCAAACTTGCGTTGATGAAAGGAAAGAAACATCCTTCATCCGGTAAGCTGTCACAAAGACTTCTTTACATTTTAAATAAATGCTTTAAAGGATCATTCTGCTTCATTTCAGTCTGCAGCTTGTAGAGCTCAAACTGATTTTTGATACCTCAACTTTAGCATTTTTGGTTTTTGGAGCCAGGAGTGACCATATTTGGATGAGTGGGTGCCACCAGTGGTGGTTATCAGTTCACATTCTAATCTTGACACATAATCTGTAGCTGTCCACAAACTTTTGTCCAGAGGTTGACTGAGAGTCGAGTCTCTGAGCTGGTTTTAAATCAGCGGCCCTGATCTGAACAGAGCTGCTGTAAAACATGTCTGCAGACATTAAAGATGTCTGACATCAGAGTTCACATCTGGAATCACATGCTGCATGCCTAACACATCTGGACTTCCTTGTCGCCGTAATCAGAAACATTTGTCAGCTCGTCCCGACTCACAGAAACGGTTTAAAAAAATCTCTCCTTTCTTTTAACAATATTTTAAATATATAATATATATATAATATATCAGTCAAAGCATGGTGAACTGCATCATGGCGTCGCCTCCTCTGTTGCCCTGTTAGGTACAAGGTGTCCTGTAGCGTTGGTGTTCTGATGTTCCCACGGTAGATCATTTACAGATGCGTGATTTGATGTTTCCTTCAGTATGACCTGAAATGAGTCACTAAGCCCACAAACTCATCAGGAAAGTGTTTACAGAGGTTAAAGCCAAGGGGCGTTTTCCCATAGACTTCTATGGGACAGGAAGTCCATAGAAGCTATCGCCCCCTGGTGGCTTTGAGACAGAGTTTTAGATAGATTTTTCAAAGAACAGGATGCGATCAGAGTGGATGGAGCATATTGAATCTTTTCAGCATTTTAGAGGCTCAAGTGTAAATATATATCATCTCCTCTTGGTCAACAAACCAATGTTCTGTACTGACAGAAGATGGCGCTAAACATGTTTTTGAAACTTTAAGCACTTATTTTTTCAATCGGGTCATCTGACTGCTGTATTATTGCAGTGTCTTTAGCTTAGTAACATCAAGCACCTTGAGATGAATGGTGTTGAGATTTGGTGCTATAAAAAAACAAAAACAAAACTACTGAATTGGACCTAAAATAAGAGGTCTTTTAATTTAAATTGACTTATCGTCTTAAAGCACCTTAAAGTACTTTAAGTACTTAAGCAAAGTAATTACACTTTTGAAGATGAGATCAATTGTTTTTTTGTTTCTATGTTTGTTTGTTTCTGTCTCACCCAATTATACAGTATCCAGTGTATTGGATGGATGGCTGGATGGGCAAGCCTGAGATGAACCTAGCAGAAATCCTGAGATCTGAAGCAGAAAACTGTCAAACTGGTGCATTAAGAAACCACCAGTACGTAGGAACTAAAGCATCCATGTGATCCAGCTCCAGGAGGCCTCTGGCCCTGCTGCTGGGACCTCCTGGTGACCCCTCGGACCGCACGTTGAGAACCAGCTGCGGCTCCAGTGATGCAGGAAGAAGCGCAGGAGCGATTTGTTTGAAAGATGGCCGACAGCCTCTTCAGAGAGACGGCCGGCGTTCTGGGCAAACGAGCGCTGTCACATATTTCACGCGGCCGCGCGCTCATTAAAGTCGAAGGCGCTCGCCGCGGTAATTGTTTTAATTTATTTGTTTATGGCGAAGACAGAGGGGACGGGCACATGGCACTTTGCTGCTTTATTGGGAACATATGGAAGACATTTATCACCATTTGCAGCGATCGGCCTAAATGATTTTATTAACTAATTTGTAACTTTACACTTTTTTAATCAAACACATGCTGCGTGCTGTAATGTTCTGATAATGCTCCGGGGCTTTGTAAAGAGAGTGCACGCAGCCACAGGGAAATAAAAAGAGAGGAGAGGAAGGAGAGATGAAATGAAAGTGTGGAGGTTTGGGAGGAGGCGGGAGAGGGGAGGGGAGGAGTGTTGGACTGATGATGGAGATGATTGTGAGCTGAGCTGCAGTGCGCGGCACTCTACTCTCAGCTACTTAGGACGTCTGTTTACCTGAAGTCAGTGAAGCGGTGTCTTTCTGCTGCGGCGAGCACGCTTTTCCTCAGTTATTTGTGGCCCTACAGGGTCTGAAATGCCGCCACAGTGGGCCTGAACAGTACCAGGACCGAAGTGAAGCGGTCCCCGAGGAGGCTCTAGGGGGTTTCCCTGAGTCAGGTGGTGCAGCCAGGCGAAGCTCCACCCACCCTTCCTCCATAACTGCTGCTCACAGGTTTAACAGCATCACAGGGACAAAGTTCAGGCTGCTGCAGAGTTCACAGATCAGCTGATCACCTAGTCCAGACATCCTGAGAATGGACAGACACGGAAATTCAAAATAAACAAACTTTATTTCAAACTGTTAACGTGTAACATCGAGATAGAAAAGTATCCAAAAAGAAAGGAGACACTTTAAATCGTGCGGTTACATCCAGTGGCTCCTTTTTCCTAATCCAAATGAAAAATGACAAAAAGAGATCAAGAAAAGTTAGAGAAAAGAGCAGCTGACGTTTGTCTTTGTTTACGTAAGTAAGAAATGTTTCACTGGGTAGAATCTGTAGATCAGCGTGAATTAAATGTCTTTATTCTTTAAAACAACGTTTTTTACACCAAATAGAGTCAGACTTTCTTCTAGTCAGTGTTACTCATTTAACTAAACTGACACAATAAAACTGGAAAATAAAATGAAACAAAAACTCAAAATCAAATAAAGATTGATCAGAAAGGATGAAACTACAAACATGAGTTAAAATGACTCCTCTCTCATTACACATTTCATGAACCTGACTTTAGGTTTGTGTATACAGAACAAGGCCTGCAGTTTTCAAGAAGTGCTCCCGGTTGTCGGTTTGATTCCTGGAGCTGCCTGATGACCTCTGAACCTGAGGTAGAAATGGCGTGAATGAATGCCTGTGTCTGTTGTGATATGAGGCGGCATGACGACACGTTTAGACTTCTAAATGAGTCGACATCTCAGACAAATCTTCCACCATCTGCACCTCCCCCTCTCCTCCTCCTTCTACATGGGCACAACGTGACATCCACCTCCTCTCCTGCCACAACACGTCAGTGATGCCTTATTTGTCACCTGCCTCTTTAAATAAAGCAGCTGACACGCTGTCCGCAGCTTCTTCGTCACCTTTTCCTGTTAACTACTTTGCTGCGGCTCATCCCGCTCTCACGTCTCCTAAATAAAACAAAACGAGTGACAGCTCCTTGTCCCGCAGCAACCCCACCACGAACATCTGGATGCAAACAAGAGCATCACAAACACACAGCCGCTCCTACATAAAAGACGAAGCCAACTGCCGTCCTGGAGTGAGCGAGAGCCGCGTGACACGGCAGCAGCGTCTCTCCCATTAAGGCCCTAAAGAGTAGGACATCAAACCGGGTGGAGGTGGCGCCGCGGCGGGAGCCAGGATCATCACATTTTAATAGGACATGTGGCGTTTCTGCCCCCCTCTCCGGGCCAAATGGCAATCCTGAATTCTGCCCAGCTGTCGAGCTACAAATGGCCTGCAATTATCTCCATGCCTCGACCGGTGAGCTCAGGCGTTGTCGTTTCACAGACATGCTGAGAGGTCATACAAGGGGTCATCAACACTTAGAGGTCATCAACACTTAGAGGTCATCAACACTGAAGGGTCACCAACACTGAGAGGTCACCAACAGTGAGAGGTCACCAACAGTGAGAGGTCACCAACACTTAGAGGTCACAAACACTGAGAGGTCACCAACAGTGAGAGGTCACCAACACTGAGAGGTCACCAACACTGAGAGGTCACAAACACTGAGAGGTCACCAACACTGAAGGGTCACCAACACTGAGAGGTCACCAACAGTGAGAGGTCACCAACACTGAGAGGTCACCAACACTGAGAGGTCACAAACACTGAGAGGTCACCAACACTGAAGGGTCACCAACACTGAGAGGTCGCCAACACTTAGGGGTCACCAACACTGAAAGGGCACCAACACTGAGAGGTCACCAACACTAAGAGGTCACCAACACTGAAAGGGCACCAACACTGAGAGGTCACCAACACTGAGAGGTCACCAACACCGAAGGGTCACCATCACTTAGAGGTCACCAACACTGAGAGGTCACCAACACTGAAGGGTCACCATCACTTAGAGGTCACCAACACTGAAAGGGCACCAACACTGAGAGGTCACCAACACTTAGAGGTCACCAACACTGAGAGGTCACCAACACTGAGAAGTCACCAACACTGAAAGGGCACCAACACTGAGAGGTCACCAACACTGAAAGGGCACCAACACTGAGAGGTCACCAACACTAATGGGTCACCAACACTGAAGGGTCACCAACACTGAGAGGTCACTAACACTGAAGGGTCACCATCACTTAGAGGTCACCAACACTGAGAAGTCACCAACACTGAGAGGTCACCAACACTGAAGGGTCACCAACACTGAAGGGTCACCAACACTGAGAAGTCACCAACATGGAGAGGTCACCAACACTGAGAGGTCACCAACACTGAAGGGTCACCAACACTGAGAGGTCGCCAACACTTAGGGGTCACCAACACTGAAGGGTCACCAACACTGAGAGGTCACCAACACTGAGAGGTCACCAACACTGAGAGGTCACCAACACTAAGAGGTCGCCAACACTTAGGGGTCACCAACACTGAGAGGTCACCAACACTGAGAGGTCACCAACACTGAAAGGGCACCAACACTGAGAGGTCACCAACACTGAGAGGTCACCAACACCGAAGGGTCACCATCACTTAGAGGTCACCAACACTGAGAGGTCACCAACACTGAAGGGTCACCATCACTTAGAGGTCACCAACACTGAAAGGGCACCAACACTGAGAGGTCACCAACACTTAGAGGTCACCAACACTGAGAGGTCACCAACACTGAAGGGTCACCAACACAGAGAGGTCACCAACACTGAAAGGGCACCAACACTGAGAGGTCACCAACACTAATGGGTCACCAACACTGAAGGGTCACCAACACTGAGAGGTCACTAACACTGAAGGGTCACCATCACTTAGAGGTCACCAACACTGAGAGGTCACCAACACTGAAGGGTCACCAACACTGAGAAGTCACCAACATGGAGAGGTCACAACCACTGAAGGGTCACCAACACTGAGAGGTCACCAACACTGAGAGGTCACCAACACTTAGAGGTCACCAACACTGAAGGGTCACCAACACTGAGAGGTCACCAACACTGAAGGGTCACCAGCACTGAGAGGTCACCAACACTGAGAAGTCACCAACACTTAGAGGTCACAAACACTGAGAGGTCACCAACACTGAAGGGTCACCAACACTGAGAGGTCACCAACAGTGAGAGGTCACCAACACTGAGAGGTCACCAACACTGAAGGGTCACCAACACTGAGAGGTCGCCAACACTTAGGGGTCACCAACACTGAATGGTCACCAACACTGAGAGGTCACCAACACTGAAAGGGCACCAACACTGAGAGGTCACCAACACTGAAAGGGCACCAACACTGAGAGGTCACCAACACTGAGAGGTCACCAACACCGAAGGGTCACCATCACTTAGAGGTCACCAACACTGAGAGGTCACCAACACTGAAGGGTCACCATCACTTAGAGGTCACCAACACTGAAAGGGCACCAACACTGAGAGGTCACCAACACTTAGAGGTCACCAACACTGAGAGGTCACCAACACTGAAGGGTCACCAACACAGAGAGGTCACCAACACTGAAAGGGCACCAACACTGAGAGGTCACCAACACTAATGGGTCACCAACACTGAAGGGTCACCAACACTGAGAGGTCACTAACACTGAAGGGTCACCATCACTTAGAGGTCACCAACACTGAGAAGTCACCAACACTGAAGGGTCACCAACACTGAGAAGTCACCAACACGGAGAGGTCACAACCACTGAAGGGTCACCAACACTGAGAGGTCACCAACACTTAGAGGTCACCAACACTGAGAGGTCACCAACACTGAGAGGTCACCAACACTGAAGGGTCACCAGCACTGAGAGGTCACCAACACTGAGAAGTCACCAACACTGAAGGGTCACCAGCACTGAGAGGTCACCAACACTGAAGGGTCACCAACACTGAGAGGTCACCAACACTGAGAGGTCACCAACACTGAAGGGTCACCAGCACTGAGAGGTCACCAACACTGAAGGGTCACCAGCACTGAGAGGTCACCAACACTGAGAGGTCACCAACACTGAGAGGTCACCAACACTTAGAGGTCACCAATACTCAGAGGTCATTAGCCAAAATGCAAACCTTGGGGCTGGAACATGATGATGTTATTTTAGCTTCATTAGTCAGAAAAAGAGTTCAGAAGCTCCCCGGGAATCTGTCTGGTTTTAAGTTTCCTTCAGTTCCACAGTGATCCGTGGAGGTTCATCAGAATGTCAATTTGCTGATGACAAACAGAAGCTGCCCAGTTTGAATTCTTGATTTTTATGATGTAAACACTTTAAAGCTAAATAAAAATGGAGCTCCAAGGATCATAGTTACCGTTTTACCGATGTTTCAGGTTAGGTCAGTGTAAAAAAGCCAAGCATGTTAATAGACAACCTTTTTTTCCTTGCAGCTCTGTTTTGGTGCGGGATAATGGCTCAGAGTGACGCCTCTCTGAGAACAAGCTCCGAGCTGAGCGACGCTGTTTTTCCTGACATGAAGCCAAATGCTCCATTTTTCACGCAGAAGTGACTCTCTCCTCCCGCTGCCAGGGACAGCAGTGAGCACCGTAATGGATGTTTGCTGAAGATGTTTCTGCTTCGTATTGCTGCCGAAACACGGCTTCAGGCAGGCCTGGATCCATTCAGGATGGCTTGATTGTGCAATCACATCTAATTAGGTGAAATGGAGTTTGGTTCGGGGCCAAGGTCAACACCAACGGCAGGTTTTAGTGTTTAGTGGCTATCATACATTTCTGCTGGCGCTGTAAATCTCCGACTGAATGGAGCGTGCTAATCCATAACACTGCAGCTGGAGGCCAGTAATTTACTGACTTCATCACAGGAAGCAGTGGGAGGCCTGCAGTTTAACCAGAGAAGGTGTGGGAAACGTGGAAAACCATCATTGTTTCCTCTCACAGAAACACAGAGCTGCGAAATTCCTGCCAGTTTATGGAGCTGAAACATTTCCTGCTTCGTCTTCCCCAGAAGGAATGAGAGTTTAAAACTTTAACTTTTCTCATGTTAAATCAAACGTTTCACTGAGAAATACGCTGAAAACTACATTACCCATCAGACTTAGAGCTCCCACCTGTCCTGTGCATGCACACATGTATATAATAACTGAACTGTCTGTGCTGCTCACAAGAATTCTTTATTAGTTTATTAATGATTTCCTGAAAACTGAAAACTCAATTATGTTTGTGCCAAATTGCAACAACAGTTGAGCAAGTAATTGGTGACAGTGAGAAGGAAAAACTCCCCTTTAACAGGAAGAAACCTCGGCAGAACCAAGCTGAGAGGAGGGCAGCCATCTGCCATGAATGTTTGGGGGTGTTCGTATGTAATAAAATAAGAAATACTTTATTTGTCACAAATGCTGGGAAATTACTGTGTTAGAGTAACCAAAAGAGAAAAGCGAGTTTGCTCAGTAGGATAAAATAGAACATGAGAGAACAAAATAAATTGCAAAAGTATAAAATCACAGTGAAGAAGGAGGTCATTTAAATAGAAAATACAAAAGAGTGAAATGCTCCATGTATCACACATATGATACCGTAATACTAACTGAACAGATTTTAATCACAACTTTTTTTCTTGTTCAAAGGCTTCTTATTGTCCTGTATGTTATACTGTAAATAACCATCTTCTTTCTCTTCTTCACCATCTTGTGCTCGTCTGTTGCTTTGGATGGTTGACCGCAAATATTTAAACTCGTCCACCTTCACTACTCCTCACATATTCACCTTTCCACCTGTCTCCCTCTGACTGCTTCTAGTGACTTTCATTCCTCTTCTCTCCAGAGCACACCTCATCCTGCTCCCTACTACACACAGATCACATTGTTCAACTCTACCCTCCCACCTTTCCTTCTCTCTCATTGCCTGCGACTATGCCATCCCCCTTTCCTCTTATTTGGCTTCGGCCAACAGTAGCACAGTTTCCACTGGCGCTCTGTTATATCAACGGAGGTGGTCGTTGTTAAACTGGAGCCTGACCGATCCGGTATGGAAATGTCATTTTTGGTGATTCCTCGTAGCTGGGTTACCAGGTGCCATGGAGTGTAAGCCAGGAATATCTGCCCAGTGTGTTAGCTTAAGCTTCAGAAGAACTTCAGAACTTCATTTATGCAGTGCGTTGCAGGCTTTCACTGTGGAAGGACAGTTTCTGTTTGGCTTAATTTAACACGAGCACGCACTGTCGGTAGGCTGATAGTCGCTCTACATGAAAACTGAGATGAGAATGCAGGAATATATCAAAAATCTGAAGTTCACCTCAGAAAAACATAATGGAGTGTTGATTAAAGTGTGCAGATGTGATTTCCTGATTCAAACAGCTGCTCTGTGACATCATTCCCGGTCTCTCCGTGAGCCTCATAATGAACTCCAGTGTTTCTACATAACGCCGCGAGCCGCTGTCCGCTGCTTTGACAGCTTTCCGTTGCTGAGGATGTTCTTCCTCTTCTTGTTGGACTAATTTAGACGTCCATCATCCTCGGCGGGAGCATGCTCACCTCTCCGCGTAGATTACTTTAATATTATCTGCTTCACTCCGGGGACCAACACACTGTAATCGCTGCCTCCAAATAATTTGTTTTCCACCACAGCTCCCCTGTTTCCATCCTCCTGTCCAGCTACAGATTAATATTCATAACACAATCCAGCAGGTTAAAGCACCAAGCAAAGACAAGTTTCTATATGAAGCTTCTTTAATCTGATTAAAGAGCTTTCTGGGAGTTATCTGCTCTTCAATATGAAGGATTCATTTATGACTGTTGTTGGAGCTTCACATTTTATCCATCAGAAATCTGGACACCTGAAGATGGGACATGGTCTGATGATTGAATCAGCAGCATGAATCCACAGAGTAGCAGACATGACTTTTGGGATTAAGGTGCCCAAGAAATGGATTTATTTAATGTACGATAAATTGAGTTTATATTGAAGTTTTGACAGATCGCACTGATTAAACACAGCCTTCTGTGTTTGTTTGAGAATCTTCCATTTGAGCATCTGGGAAATCTTTTCTTGACTTGGTGATTATCCAGACTGACCATGTTGCCCATTAAAATCAGCAAAAGGTTGCAAACCTGTGTTACATGTACAGTATTCACTCAACATTATCATGGTTTAAATTGTTTGAAAGATTTCTGATAAACAGAAAAGTAAACAGTAAAATGTTTTTGTAGCACCAAAAACAAAAAAAATCAAACACGACCAAACGTGTTAGTTTATAAATTTTTATTTTTTAAATATTAGAAAAAGAGGGAATGCATCAGAGAAACACGCTTCTGTTGTTGTTGTTGAGGACATGCTGAAGTTTTCTGCTGGTAGAGCTGCTTTTCCTAATGCTGTTAGCTGCTAATGCTGACTTACAGATGCTAAGGCTTAGGGAATAAAGGTTGACTCTTATCAGCTATTTGGGGACAGTGGTTTTCATTTCTTTGGTGAAGGGAACGATAAAACACAGGTATGTTTCTTCATATTTTGAGTCTGATGGTGCAAATGTAACTGTTCCTCCATGACGCATGAATACCAACTTCTGTTCACCTCCACCTCTGGCGTACTACAACCTGATTAGTTGGCAGGGAGATGTCCCACCCACTGTATTAAAAGATAGTGGAGAAACATGTCGGCTTCTGCAGAACAGCATCTGCTTGTGTTTTTAATACTTATTACTTATAAGTTCATAAGATTGCGTCGATTTGTTGGAAGACATAATAGTAACAATGACATAAAAATATTGTTTTGTTTTATTTTTTTTCTATTGAATAACCTCAAAAATATTGACGTACCTTTAATCTTAGTGTCCACACTGAAATCTGAGCTATTCTTTCCTGCAGCATTCAAACATTTGGAGCGATGCTTTATAAAAAGAGGCCCGGGATATTGATCCACATTTGGGGTGTTTGAAGAGGAGCAGAACCTCAGAGGAAGGTTATAAAGCCCAGTTGTCTGGCTTCGTCCCGTACTTGTTTCTGATTATTTTCCTCCTCCAGCTCTTTGACCTCTGAGCTCTTCTACTTCTTCTTCTTCTCCCACCGGTTTCCTCGCTGACCTCCATCCTGCTGTGTATTAACATCGCTGCCTGTGGCGGCACTCTTACACGTGAAGCCATGTTTGTTTAAAGAGTAAAGTGCTGTGTGTCATTAGGGGTGTGGATGTTGATGTTCAGTATAATTTCTCAAACAGCCTCCAACGCCGCTGCTCCCTTTTGCCTGATGTCGGAGGAGGAGGAGGTCCAGCTTGGTGTCAGAGGTCAGGACTCAGAGGTCAGGATAAGATATACTTTATTTATCACAAATAAATAAAGCAAAACTGCAAGTATATTAAAAACACCCCCACCGGCACCTGCTGTCTTTTATTTAAACAGCTTGAACCACTCACTGTTTTACATTAGTTTGTGCATAAAAGAGCCCCAGAAGCTGTTAAGTGTTAAAACAACCTCTTTGTTCTCCTAACAAAATCTACACCAACTGTTGGAATTTGTCCTTTTTATTAGATTGTGAATTCATTTTGGTTTACGTTTAAATAAGAAAGCGTTCCAATACTTTGGGAACTGCCACTCTTTGTGGGCTGCAGCTTTTTGCTGGTGTGGGAGCAGAAAATAACATGAAAAATTCAGTTCTGAGGAGGAGGAGGAGGAGGTGCTCCAGTGGGTCTCTATCTTCTGCATTAAAACCTCCAAGAAGTTTTTCTCCAATAAATAAACTGTATTGTTAACTAAAGATCTACAGTCACATTCTGGCTTGCTTTTTTTTTTTTTTTTTTTTTTTTAAATAAATTCATTTCATTGCTTCTTCGTACAGTTAGCAGCAGATGAGTTCTGACCATGAATTTAGTTTGCATTTTCCATTTTTACCTCTCTATAGAAGGAAGAACCATGCGGTTAAACCTTCATTTGGACCAATTATTACATCAAAAGCAGTTTATCACACTATATATCCAACATGTTGATGAGTTGTGTGAAAACACAGGAGTGAAGTCGTAAAAGTGTAGCTCCGATTTACTGTGTTGTGAGGCAGCGGCCATTCGGGTGGATACAGTTAGCCTGTGTCATAATCCACCCGTCAGAAAAAGAAGCCATGTGCCTAACAATGCAAACTTTTAGCCTTAATACAATTGAAACAGGTGAGTTCTCCAGTCTATCCGGTCGTTAAGTCTAACGTCACTAGCTGTGTCTGGGCCTAAACTCCGCTGCAGGTTCATATATCAAACGATCACTATGGCATTACTAAGAGTTGAAAAACTGTCTAAAGTCTTTCATCTTTAATAAAATGATCAGCGTTCTGCTCTACCAGGTCTAACAATTGAGTTTAACATCCAGGCATCCATGAAAACGGAATTTATGACATTTAACGGAGTTAGAAGTTAGCAGGGAGTTAGCTCGCTAGCTTCTATCTAAATACAATATAGCATGTCCTGACTGCGGGGTTTTGGAAACAAATTAAAACGTACAGCTCTGTTATCACTTCCAGCATAAATGAAGACAGAAAACTAAACAGCAGTGACGTTTGTAGGGTTACTGAAGTTGGGCTAGCTGGTATATAATGATGTGCTACTGTAGTTACATCCTAAGGTTTTAAAAACTGAGCTTAAATAAATGATTAGCGGTAATAAAAGCCGAGGGAGGTCAACAGTGATCACTGACTGTTTTAGGAGCTTTTTGAGATTAAATAGAAGAAAATACATAACATTAAACATGTTAACAACACAAAAGCCATATTAAACGCAGACTACTTTAGACCCGGAAGTAGGATTCGTCATGTCATCACTTAACGACTGGAAAGAGACTGACTCCCGCTGGAGCCTCTGGTGGACAACAATGGAACTGCAGCTTTTAGTAGGGTGTATTTAACTGTTTTAAACACCTAAAAATCCAGGCTGGAAAAGCCTGGGTCAGTGTGAGTGAAGGCACCTGACACTGCAGGTAAATTCCCACAACACACCGATGATTTTTACTCCTCCTTCCTGTTATCTATCTAATTTTCACTCATCCACAGTTCATGTAGGAGGATGATGCAGCAGAAAGAATGAGACCAAACTTAACCTTTCTGTTTGAGCCATCAGTGAAGCCTTTCATTGATTAACAGGAAAAAGCACCTTCATAAATATTTCGCAAGACTAAAACACAGCATAAAAAATGATGACAACCAATCAGCATCGTCTGTAAAGATATGTTGCAAACACCAAGTTTAGCCCCTATCTTAGCCAGGTCATCTAAACTTTGTTCGTTTTGGCCACCTGATCTCCTGAGTGCAGGTAAACACAGATGTTTGGTGTCCATCGCAGGGTTTCTGCACACTTCCAGCTCCGTGTCTTTAAAACACTGATGGTCATTTATCCGTTTTTCTAGAAGAAGTTACAGCAGAACTAAACTCCAAATTTTGACACATCCGAACACACATCCAATGCGTGTGTGTGTGTGTGCACGCCCTGAGGCTCTCTCTGTTACCGCAGTTTGTTCGGCCCACCGAGGCCCGCTCACCTCGCAGCAACAAACAAACAAACAAACAAACAGAACTTTCCTCCGCTCGCCGTCCTGAGCCACACCACCGCAGCTGAGCAGGGATCTAGCTCCGCCCTCTCTGCGCCTGCCCCGGCCCAGCCACGTTCAATATTTGAGATGATGCGACGGGGATTCGAGCTAATTACCTCGCCAACGATCCTGACCTGTGCCGGCGGGAGAGGCTGCATTAGCATACCGTGATGCAAATGAAATGTGTCCCTGTGACTGGCTCGCCTTATCAAAAAATGATGACCCCCGGCTAATTATTAGCGAGCAGGGCCCTCGCCGGGGGAAGAGCCATTGTTCTGCTGGAGGTTTTTACATTAAAGATGGATGTCGGAGGAGAGCGTGTAGGAGGAGGAGGAGGAAACAGGCCGGTTGACTCCGGCTCTGACCTCTTAAATCTTCACCTCAGGTGTTTTTTCGCCACATCCTTTTTATCCTGCGGCATCCAAACTCTCAAGTAATGCAAGACAAGCGTGAGGCCGCGGGGCACAACAGCACCTTGGCAGCAACGAGGGATGCGACCTCGCCCGCCGCCCGCACCAGCTCCGTAATCACATCATCAAACCAGAGCAGGTAGTTAACATGAAAGCCCTCAGCCGGGGCCGCAAGAAGCGGCAGGATCGGGCATGACGTGTGTGTGTGTGTGTGTGTGTGTGTGTGTGTGTGTGTGTGTGTGTGTGTGTGTGTGCCTGCAGATGTTGGACGGCATGAACATTTAGGGAAACAAAAGCGGCGGTGAACTCTGCACAGGACGAGCGGCGGCTGCAGGGAAATGTGCCGCTGCTCGTTTAGAGGACCGCCAAACAAAGAGGAGCGCCTCCATGGCAACCGGGCCCCATCTGTTCGCTGCTAATGACCTCTCCTACTCATACACTGTTTTAATTAAACCACACACACACGCGTGCACAGAGTACCTGAGACCTCCTCCGGTTCATTGGAAACATACTGACACATTAGACGATGAAAACACGCCTTCACACGGGCGGACGGTCAGCACTCGGTCATGTGACATCTATCCAGCAGCAACTGCAGAGGTGGCGCTTTCAGCAGACTCTCCAATTGTCCATGTCAGTGGGTTTAAACGCTCCTTCAGCACCAAAAAGCCAACAAAACACAGCGAGGTTAAAAACTGCAGCGCCGATAACATTCTGCAAAGACGTCCACAGCACCAGGCTTCCTTCACAAATCTCATCATTTTAGACGAATTCAGGTCCTCTAATGTCTGCTTGACTTCACAGCAGACTAAATAAATTCACATAGATTTGTGTTTAAAGCCTTTTAGTGCCTAAAAACATATTGGTGGCCTCCTAGTGATCAACAATAGCATCAGTTTTACTACGTAGCCTCGTTCACACAGTTGGGTGTCCACGACACTTGGTGAGGTGACAACAAAACCCAGTCAGCCTTTTATGTCTGAGGGGTAAAAAGCAGAAAATCAGTGAATAAGCTGTAGGAGCACAGACAGCATCTCATCAGAGGTTCCTGGAGCAGCTGTCCCATCAGTCAGGCTGATCTACAGACGCCTCTAAAGGTGACAGAAGTGGAAGAGTTGGAATGAGAGGAGGATGAAGGTCATGAGGACTGTGAGGTCTCCGAGTGTTAATGTTGAAGCTGAGTGGATTCAGTCCGGAGTGACTCCAGACCCCCGAAGAGCCAAAAACACAATCGCAATAATTCAGCCGGAGACCTTGGGGTCGGATTTACCCCCCTCATTATTTACACGCTCGTTAGTAGTAAATGAAAACCTG
The DNA here is from genome assembly GCF_965226115.1 of Aulonocara stuartgranti. NCBI lineage: Eukaryota > Metazoa > Chordata > Actinopteri > Cichliformes > Cichlidae > Aulonocara > Aulonocara stuartgranti. Next base: position 10,743,933 of record NC_138940.1, on the reverse strand, counting down.
CAGCGTGACGCATGAGGGCTTTATTTGTTGGGAGGACGGGGGGTGAATCTGCTCTCAGGCTGCTGCTTCCTTTACCCACATCTTAAGAGGCTTCGCTCGCCAAAATAAAACCCACATTTTCTTTTCGTTAGTCCAGATCGTGAGATACGAGCAAATAAGAAATAACACTTCAGCTCTACAGGTTCAGATGGTTCGTAATAGCTGGGAATAGTTTTATAGCCCATTTAACTCATCTTACTGACTGTTAATGTGTGTATATATTTCTGTCGTAGTTAAAGACACCTCAGCATCTTCAACATTTTTTGTGCCGTGACATTCTGGTCTCTAAAATGAAAACTTAGCAGGTGGGCTGCTTCATATAAAAACAATTAAACCTGAAAAACGGACCCCTGAGAACGAGCTGAGGTTTCTTTTATGATAACTTTATTTAACAAAGCTCTGCAGAATTGTACCGTGAGTATGTTCAGAGTTGGAGGCCTGCGAAGAACAAAGTGGACCCAGATTTGTTGTTTTCTGAGCCTTCATAATGTGAGACTTTCAGGGCTGAAAACAGATTTAAGCTCTGCAGCAAAGACTGAACCTGATTTCTGTTCAGTAAAAAATTATTTTTGCATAAAATCGGCTTTGAGCATCAGTATGATGGCTCTGCCACAGCCCTAGTAAACTTCAGCAGTTTTACCCTACATGCTTGACCTGTTTCTGATGATTTACTGGAGAAAACTACAAAAAGTGCACTCTGGGTAAACTTTCAGGGCTATGAAATAAATGCTGCATATAATTTGGAAAGATCACAATAGTCAAACCGCTTTAGATCTTGGAGAAGTTTTTAAAACTCCTTCTCAAGCTTTCATGTGACCAGTACCAAAAATATCATAAAATAATCACTTTTTAAAATCCTGATGTGTTTCTCGGCCCCCTCGTCATGATGATTGCAGGGGTTAACTTTACAGACCAGCGTCAATGCAAGTGATTATTTAATGGACATGTTTGAGTTTGATGTCTCAGGTCTTCGTTGTCTCCTTTTGCTCCTCGGGGCTCCATGAATGCCGTGGAAGGAGAAATTTTTACTTTTGGAGGACTAATTGAAAAATATCAGTTTCTGTTTCATCGGCACAATTTCGTCACACGGTAGAAGTGAGCGATCAGGTGAACTCATCCTGAAAAGAAACCAAGCTGCTGGAGTCACATTCAGGCTTTCAAACAGCTCTGAATTCACTGGCACGCCGCCATGTTAGCTGCGGATAAGTTGGCTGCTGATTGGCTGTGTGTTGGGCGAGCTGATTAGCAGGCTCTCCGGACAGTGAGGACACTGTGGTGTGTTCAGGGACTAAACAACAGAGTTAATGTTTCTGTATCGGCGCCGCGACACGACATCGTCTCCTTGACCCAGAGGCAGCGGTCTCCTCCTCCCCACCACCTCACCCGTCCTCACCCAGCTCCCACCTCGGGGTGCGTTTGGGTCTTCTGGGCCTCTCAGACCTTGACTGACTGATTAATGGACTGGACGGCAGTCAGCTGGTGAGATTACAGAAATGCCGCCTCCTCGTCTGGGGACGCCGCTGCAAAGAGAAACATCCAGCAGCCTCAGTGCCAACCCCTAGCCCCCCCCAACCTACCCAGGAATCTCAGACGTTGGGGAAATTAACGCTGGGATGGAGGAGGGGTGAAGGCAAACCGCTTGCCAAGCCATCTGAGATCTTCCTCCTCCTCTCTCTCCTTTTTCGATTTTGTTTGTGCCCGCCGCCGATTCCCCGGCCGGAGTTTTTCGGCTCAGCGTCAAATCCCCGCCGTCCTCACGGATTCTCTAGATCTCATTACAGTCAATGAGGCTGCAAAGACTTTCAGATCAAAGTGAAAGACTTCAGCCTCTGAAGGAAGCATGAGGGAAGAGGGGGTAGGTTGGAGGGAGGTGGGGGGGTTCGCGCTTGCCAAGCCATGTGAGAACCATCCAGGAACGCCAGGAGCTGAATCCGAATGCTGCTCAGTTTTCAGGTATCCAAAACATGGCGTAAAGGAGGTCCAATCCAAACCACAGCGGGGGGATTCACACAGAAGTGTTGTACTTTTCCTGCTCTACATTTATCTGACAGCTTTAGTTAGTTTACAGACTTACAGTATTGAACAGAAGCTGCGCTTTGCCTCATGATAACGGCATGACGTGCAGAGTGTTCATGCACCAGGAGTTTAACCAAATATAAGGAAGCAACGAAAAATGATGATGCCCAGGTCATTCCCACCCGTCTCCTCAGAATCAGCTTCTTGTACAGCGATAATTATTAATGATACGACACTTTGAGGTTTTGGGAGAACTTTTCCAGGATATAAACTTTGAAACACTTCAAACTGTTACACAGAACATGTGAACGCTGATGTTATTTATATATTTCACAGCCAGAAGCTGCACTCAGTGTGTGGGAATGTGGAGGTTTTAATTTACCAGCAGGAATCACAGCTATTGCAGCTAGTAGATGAATGTGCAGGTGAAAATAAGCTCTTATTCTAGCAGTCAACTATTCGACATGCTGAACTGAGCCCTGAAATTTTACCAAAGATGCACTTTTTTGAAAACATCCAGTTTTTATCCGAGCTTGAATTTATTTTTCAGCCTTGAAATTTTCACGTGGATACCGATGATGTTACGAGAGCTCAGAAATGCTGAAAGAAACCAATTTGGAAAATCTTCATTATATGAACGTAAAATTCTGCACAGCTTGATTAAATTTACTAAAGTTTAGTATATTAGAAAAATCATTTGATTCTGAGGTGGTCAGGTGGGAATGTTTATGCAGATTTGGCTGATTTTATGTAAAAAGACACTAAATGTTGTGACCCTAGACTGTGCAACAGCTTGATTGGCTCATATTATTTCTGTCTATTGATTGGCTCTTTATTGTAACAGAGGTTACACGTGTCTTACTGTCTTTATTTCTTTGGTTTACCAAATCTGACAAAAACTGTCCTCCAGGCATTCCTGAGTTTAAATGATTAACCAATCGTTAATCAGTACACCTGCTGATGGAAAGTTATTGTCCATCATTTTAGTTTCCTACAGGAAAGTGCTACCAACAGCGATTGTCAGACCACTGAGCAGCAGCATCAACGAGAAGCTTGACATCTTTCAGCTGAGGCATCTACACTGAATTCTCAAGATCCTAAATTCCTCATGTTTCAATTAAATCTATAAAGCACCAAATTACATCAACAGTTACCTCAGGGTGCTTTATTATGTAAGGTCCTAAAGACCCTACAAAAAAATTACCCCATGAGCAAGCAGATGGTGACTGTGTGAAGGAAAAACTCCCTTTTAACAGGAAGGAAAGTCAGATAATGATCACATGACCACCAAGGAGGTTCGTGGCTCAAGAGTTGGGAGTTCGCCTTGTAATCGGAAGGTTGCCGGTTCGAGCCCCGGCTTGGACAGTCTCGGTTCGTTGTGTCCTTGGGCAAGACACTTCACCCGTTGCCTACTGGTGGTGGTCAGAGAGCCCGGTGGCGCCAGTGTCTGGCAGCCTCGCCTCTGTGAGTGCGCCCCAGGGTGGCTGTGGCTACAATGTAGCTTGCCATCACCAGTGTGTGAATGTGTGTGTGAATGGGTGGATGACTGGATATGTAAAGCGCTTTGGGGTCCTTAGGGACTAGTAAAGCGCTATATAAATACAGGCCATTTACCATTTAAGAAGATGGGTCTTGTGCAAACTCCACCAGAAGAGTTCAACTGGGATCGGGGTCGTCATGTGCTCGGTCAGGGTTCAAGTCCAGCAGCTACGCAGCCACGCAGTAGTGTGATTGGTTTTAGGCAGTCACATGTTCTGATAAATAACAGAGCAACAGTTGTGAGGCGCTTCCCCTCCTGCAGGACTCTGACTGTTTGTTGGACTTCTTCTCCACGCCCGCTAATAAATAATTGACAAACCAGCGAGTTTGGTACCGTTTGCATAAACATCAGCCTCGCATGCATACATTCGCAGCTCCGTGTCAGACATAAATCCTCGGGGCTTCCTATTTTAACATATTCATTACCGTCAGCCCGGTGCTCATTTCCAAGTCGGAGGTGCTAAGCAGCCATAATGCTCGGCGCCGGATGTCCAGGGCAGGACTCCGCGGGCCTGAGCATGAATAAATTGACCGGGTCTCAGGAAAGTCGGCGCTGCGTGTTGTAATGAGGGTGAGACGATGTTGGGTGGAGATCCCTGAACCCTCGCCGTGATACACCTTATGCCACCACCTCTGATTTACGAGGACATACAGCCTTTGTTCGCCACAACGTTCAAGGGTTTATGGCCTTCTCTGCTCACCGCCATCACTGTTTAAATTAGAGTCACGTGACTCTGACAGTAGCTCACTGCTGTGTGCATTTACTGACTCTCAGTTTGGCTTCAGTGTGCGTTGGTATGCTGAGAGAGACAGCTGTTCACCAATAAACACTTTACGGGATAAATGAGGGAGCTGTTTGTGTCTCTGAATGTTTTAAACCCTCAACTCTCAGGACAAAGTCTCACTTTCACAGTAACGCTTATTTAATGAAGCCATACAAAGTTTTAGCTTCATCCTCTGAAAATCCTCTGAGGTGCTCCAAATACGTTGGGGTGGAATTAAATTTGATGCTTTTGAATTTGTGTTTTCAGCATTTTTTAGACCCTCGTAGCTTCATAAGTGCAGGAGAAATCCACATTAAAGTTTCAGAGGTAAGAAAACAAATTTAAGCTCTGTTAGTGTCACAGTTTGAAGACTGTTTCTGTTCAGTGCGTTTTTTTCTATGTAAAACCAACTTTCATGGCATATATCATAGTTTGAGCATTTTGAGTTTATTGCATTCTGGGTAAAGGCTCATATCAAATTGTGGGTTAGGTTGCTGCTCAGAACAAGTTATATTATATGAAAGGTCTCCAGGATCTTCTAGCCCCGATTCACTCTGTTATAATCTGGTGACTTTTGAGTTTTAACCCTCTTCTATCTGCTTTAAGGGTCTGTAGGTCTGATTAGTCTTCATTAAACATACTAAAATAAGGTGATTCTGAGAGGATCTGAGGAGATTTTTTCCTTCAGATTTGATTGATTTAATATCCACTGACCCTCAGTCAGCTCACATTTAGACTGGATTTGTTATAGTTCAATACTTTAAATTAGTTTTTATATTTAGTTGATTTTAATGGAGTTTTTTTTGGTTTTATTTTCAGTTTTTAAAGTTTGACTGTTTCAATTTAGTTTTTGTTGTTTAAAAAAATCTATAATATATAAGTTAGATAACATCCGATTAAAAACCTGGAATTTCACTCACCAACACTGGAGCTCAGATTTCTTCTTGGACGTTAAGCTCACAGCAGTCATATTATTGGTCAGATTAAAAATGGTCCAGAGGTCCAGTTCACTAGCAGCCACAGCTACCTTTGTCACAATTCACCTGCCAGGCAAAGAGGTCACACCCCTAATAATGCAGTTGTTATGAAGTTGCTAGTTTTTGTATCAGGCTGTTAACGTTTATTTGTGCTGTAAGGTTTTTTCCCCATGTGAGTTTACGGGGACTGACTCCCTGCTGGAGTCTCTGGTGCATGTTAGAGGAACTCCGGGTTTTAGCGCTCTATTTTTCAGCGCTGAGGTCTTCGTGAAAAATCGGATCTTTTTATTTGAAGAAAGTAAAAATAATTAAAATTTTAATAACAATTGCCGGCAAGATGGACCAATCAGAGATGTATATGAGAGTTAACAGCAGTGACTCCGTCTCCTCAGGCTAAACTCTGATAAAAGTCAAAGTGGCCTCTAAAACTCAGAGCCGGTTTGACCAAAATGCGTCAGTGTGCAGATTAAAACACAACACGGAAACGGAGCTGGGGTTGAGGGTTTCACTGTGAGCACGCTCAGCTGGATGTGTGCCAGGCTGAGTGGCTGCTAGGTGAGTGGGGGTGGGGTGGTTAGGGGTGATGATGAGGATGATGAGGATGGTGGTGTTGGGGAACCTGCAAGCGCCATGTTTGACCTTGGGCTGTACAACTGGTTAACACTTGGTGTGTCAAACAGGGACCCTCACAGTGTGTGCGTGTGTGTGTGTGTGTGTGTGTGTGTGTGTGTGTGTGTGTGTGTGTGTGAGTATGTGTGTTCGCCTCTAGATGCTGAAGCGCTAACACCCGCCTTCCTCCTCCGCCTCCTCACATTTCAGCTCTTTTGTTTTGCTTTTGTTTTGCACGATGGTGGGGCCTCCTCAGAGGCTCAAAAGAAGAAGAAGAAGAAGAAAAGGGGAGAGGTGGGTGCTGGTGGGGGTGATGGCGATGGCGGGGGTTCGGTTAGAAAACTTTTTCTCCAAATGCACGCCAACAACCCCCCCCCCCCCCCCCCCCTTCCTCTCCTCCATCCAACCCCTTCAGATCCCTGAGCGCTCCCTCTCCATCCCTGCATCCAAACCCCCACTGCACTCAGCATCTGCTCAGAGGATGAATAAATGAAGCGCTCCCTCTCCATCTCCACCCCCTGACTGACAGAGGCCCGTCTTAATTGTGGCTGAAAGCTGGCTTTTCTCCCTGCTAATTAGCAGATTGCGGCGTTAAATGATTCAAAAAGTCGGGGCTTATACGGCCGCTGCCGATCATCACTTATTCACGCGGCGAGCGGCGCTTTGTGCGAACATCGGCGCCCGAGGTAAATTAATTTACTCCAATTAGCAGCCGCTGTCAGTGCACATCACCGTCTCCCGACTTCAGGACACGTCTTTAAAAAGTAATGCTCTTATTTTGTCCTCTGGTTTTGTTACATCTGATGTTCGCTGGAGGGAAACGGGGCAAACATAAAGAGACCGCAGGAAGTCTCACTCACGCACACACACACACACACACACTAAGGGAAGAGGGCCAGCTGGGCTGCCAGCGGAGGTGGGTGGAAGAATCTGCTCCTCTGGCTGAGTCTCTGCAGGCATCTCCTGCAGGAGGAGGAGGAAGAGGGGGAGGCTGCGACACACAGCGATCAGCATCAGCATTTCACGAACATCAGACAACCGCTGCACGCTAACCTTTATTGATACTGTAAATAGAGACAGGAAACTCAGGAAGAGAGAATAACAGTCTGATGTGCAGCAGGGGTTGGTAAATGTTTGGCCCAGATGTGGCCCACATCTAAAATTTCCTTTGGTCCTGACTGAGAGCGACTCATGCAAGGTGTCAGGTGTGCTGTGACATCTGGATCAAAGGTAACCCAGCCAGCATATCCATTCACCAGCGTGAAACTCACGGTGCCATAACTGAGCCAAGAGTTATACGCACCTGTTGCTCTAACTTTGCTGCTGTCATGGTCATAGCAACAAATTCCAATTGCTCACAAGGCAGCGTCCATTAGCAGCTAGTTGACTGAAGCATGAAGCATTAAGTGTAAAAGAAATAAATTCAGTTCATTAATACATCAAAGCAAACCAAAGTACATAAGAGGTGAGTGGCATCTATCACAACAGATTGTGATTGTAGTGTCAAAGCAGTCAAACTAAATAAAACTTTATAAGCATCTTTAACACTTTTTTTTAACATTTGCATCAGTATTAGCCACGACATCAATGACTCGACATGAAAAGCAACCAGTTTTTTAACCCATATTTTTATTTCATTACAGTGTTATATACTTAAGTAGCATTAGCTAGCAGCATTGCTTACTACAGCAGATGAGTCAGCTACCCATTAAGCTACTGTAGCTAACGGTTTGTGGCTATTAAATGAGAGGGTAGCTCATGATCAAATTAAATATAGCCTAATGAGCCGTTGAAGGTGTTAAAATATAGCAGCGTTCTTTGGGGCAAGCAAGGTTGGCAGTGCTTCTTCATTAGTGTGACCATATTTTGATTTCCAAAAAAAGAGGACACTTTGCTCAGTCATGAAGAACTTGCTTAAAGAAACATAAAATCGGCTCGGGCATTTTGACTAGAGACCGGCCCACCAGGTATTATAGGAAAAACCATGAAGCCTTTGAATGAAAACAAACGCTGTTGTGACAGTGATGTACAGTCTTGTTAGTATATGTATGATTTCTATACATTTTACATCAGATGAAAACTTTGGTTGTAAGATTCCCTATTAATGCCCTGCCTGCCCCCCTGGCAGCACTTTGCTAGACCCGCCCTACTCTGCCTGGTTTACACTTAATGTCATTTACCCATACCTGAATATTGTATATTGTATAGCTTTCTTGTTAATTTGTATTGTATTTATTTAAATTTTTACTTTTTAATTATTTTATTTGCATTTTTTAATCACTCTCTTATATTTAAATGTGTTAGGTGTGGCTGTGTGCAGGCAGGAATAGGACCCAAGGTGCAGACTCCAGAGACAGATGTAAACTCAAAAACCGTTTTAATGTTAAACTCAAATATAACATAACTGGAAACAATCAAAAAAAATAAACTAATACCGGAGGACAGACAGAACACACAGCTTGGTAAACGGTAGATCGCGACACGGACACAGAGAAACACTGGGCTTAAATACACAGAGGGAGCAATCAGGGAATGGGTAACAGGAGGGAAACACAGCTGGGACAAATCAGAACTGACGAGACCAAAGAAGCGTAAACTGAACACACTGAGATAAGACACAGACCTTCAAAGTAAAACAGGAAACGCATAACACAGACTGAACAAAGACACAGGCTCATAAGCAGGCACTACAAAGGGAACAGAGACGTGGGAACAGGGCAGACACAAAACACTGACTGAACACGGGGATATAGGAACTTAAGATACACATAGACGTGAACTAGACAAGGGGATACAGCTGACAGGGGAGACAGCAGCTAGAGAAGACGGAGACATAAACTATAAAACAGAACTCAAAGAAACCAAAGACTAGAAAGTATAAATAATATAATAAACTCAAAACCCCTGGGTCAACGACCCAGGCATCCTAACAGTACCCCCCCCTTAAGGGCTGGCTTCCAGACAGCCCAAACCAAAACACCAAAATCAAAAAAAACAAAAACAACCCAACCAGGGTGGGCGGCGGGGGAAACAGGATGGAGGGCTCGAAACAAACCAAACAAGGAGCCAGAAACAACAAAACAAAAAAAAAAAAACAAAAAAAAAACAAAAAAAAAAATGCAAACACTGGAGCCCGGAAAGCAACAGAACAAAATACAGAAACAAAGTCCAAAACAACAGCACCAAGGCCCAGGCAAAGTCCAAAAGCAAACAAACAAAAAAAGCTCACGAAAGGCGCAGAGGCCCATGCAATAGTCTCAAAAAAGTTCAGGGGGGCCGGCCCGGAGGCTGATAGTCCCAGAGCCCAGAAAACAGTTCAGGAGGCCGGCCAGGCGGAAGGCACCGGTGGCGACGGAGCAGATCAGGAGGCCGGCCGGGCGGGAGGCACCGACGGCGACCGAGCAGATCAGGAGGCCGGCCGGGCGAGAGGCAGCAGCGTAGTTCAGGGGGCCGTCCATGACGGCGGCGTAGTTCAAAGGGCTGTCCATGACGGCAACGACGTCCAGTCATCGGCCGGACAGAACGTGCAGGACGAGCAGGCCGGACAGGACGTGCAGGCCGGACAGGCCGGACAGGACGTGCAGGACGTGCAGGCCGGACAGGACGTGCAGGACGAGCAGGCCGGACAGGACGTGCAGGACGAGCAGGCCGGACAGGAACAGACAGATTGGAGACCTCAGGGGCAGACAAAGCTGAACACTCGGAGACTGGACCAGGCGGAGCTGCAGAGGCCGAAGCCGGACCAGGCTGAGGCGAAGCAGGAACAGAGGCTGAGGCTGAGGCCGGACCAGGCAGAACTGCAGACTCGGAGGCCGGACCAGGCGGAACTGCAGACTCGGAGGCCGGACCAGGCGGAACTGCAGACTCGGAGGCCGAAGCCGGACCAGGCGTAGCAGAAGCCGGACCAGGCGTAGCAGAAGCCGGACCAGGCGTAGCAGAAGCCGAAGCTGGACCAGGCGTAGCCGAGGCAGAGGCTAATGGCGGCTGAAGCGGTTCCTCGGACCCTCCAGCGGAGACAGGAGGCTGAAGCGGTTCCTCGGACCCTCCAGCGGAAACAGGTGACTGAACGGGCCCCTCGGACCCTCCAGCGGAAACAGGTGACTGAACGGGCCCCTCGGACCCTCCAGCGGAAACAGGTGGCTGAACGGGCCCCTCGGATCCTCCAGCAGGAAGAGACGGCTGAAGCGGTTCCTCGGAGCCTCCAGCGGAAACAGGTGGCCGAACGGGCCCCCCCTCGGACCCTCCAGCGGAGACAGGAGGCTGAACGGGCCCCTCGGACCCTCCAGCGGGAACAGACGGCTGAAGCAGTCCCTCGGACCCTCCAGCGGAGGCAGATTGCTGGACGGATAGGAGAGGAGTGACGATGGCGTCGCTTCCTTCTAGATGAGGGAACTGAAACTGGCGGAGATACGGAGACCTCCTCCTCATCCGACCACATGGCCGCCAGGAAAAAGGCAGGCGAATGGGCAGGCGAACAAGGTCCTGGCTGGTGTGAGGAAGGAGAGGCAGTCTGAGGTAGCGACGAGGCAGGTGGTGAGTGTGTGTTGTCCTGGGGCGGCGGTGAAGAAGTGGAAGTGAAGGTAGAGAGAGCAAGCTCGCCAGCCCTGACTTGCTCCCTCCAGGCAGCTATGGAGCTGCCCAGCACAGTGTCCATAGAAAACTGAGTAAGCCGAGGGTTGCTCCGAATGATGGCATCCACAGCACTTAGCCCAACTGCCATGGTCCTCAAATCATTGGCCTGAGCAATGCGGTCAAGGAGCCTAATCATCCGCTCCATCTCAGCATCGAATCCAAAAGCTGAAGAGTCTGCAGGGTCCATGTTCTGGTCGCGATCTTCTGTTAGGTGTGGCTGTGTGCAGGCAGGAATAGGACCCAAGGTGCAGACTCCAGAGACAGATGTAAACTCAAAAACCGTTTTAATGTTAAACTCAAATATAACATAACTGGAAACAATCAAAAAAATAAACTAATACCGGAGGACAGCCAGAACACACAGCTTGGTAAACGGTAGATCACGACACGGACACAGAGAAACACTGGGCTTAAATACACAGAGGGAGCAATCAGGGAATGGGTAACAGGAGGGAAACACAGCTGGGACAAATCAGAACTGACGAGACCAAAGAAGCGTAAACTGAACACACTGAGATAAGACACAGACCTTCAAAGTAAAACAGGAAACGCATAACACAGACTGAACAAAGACACAGGCTCATAAGCAGGCACTACAAAGGGAACAGAGACGTGGGAACAGGGCAGACACAAAACACTGACTGAACACGGGGATATAGGAACTTAAGATACACATAGACGCGAACTAGACAAGGGGATACAGCTGACAGGGGAGACAGCAGCTAGAGAAGACAGAGACATAAACTATAAAACAGAACTCAAAGAAACCAAAGACTAGAAAGTATAAATAATATAATAAACTCAAAACCCCTGGGTCAACGACCCAGGCATCCTAACAAAATGTTCATTGCTATTTCATCTAGGGTTTGAGAGTAACGAAATTTCTATTCTCTGTATGTCCTGTACATGTGGCAGAATTGACAAATAAAGTTGACTTTGACTTTGACTGGTGTTGTTTGTCTCTCAGAAACAGTTCATAACTTCCCTTCAACTCATTCATGTCACCTAAAAGGTAAACCTGTTTCTCCATCACCTGTTCAGCTCTGATGGTTCAGTAAGGACATCTCCTGGTTTCATCTTCATGTTTCCCTCTCACCACATATCTAAACAGACATCATGACCAGCAGCTTTACAGCTGTGGCTCCAGCAAACATCAGCTGATACTAGAAAGTAATATTTGATAAATTCTAACAACAGCTGATCAAGCTTAAACGTGCAGCTGTTGTTTAGTGCTACATCCACTGGTTTCTTCTTTCTGGCGCAAAGTGGGCGATAAACAAACAAGAGAGCCGATCAGCTGATCATTGATCAGTTTCATGATTGAAGTAGAAACAGGAGAGGGAGGGGAGACAATGAGAGAAGAAGAGGCAGCTGTGCAGCGTAACGACAGAATAACTCCAGTTTTGTGTCTTTTCCATTCTAGCTGAAGTACGGGACAAACTTTGTTTCTTTTCAGCTCAATACGACACGCGTAATATTTTCTCTGAATACGGGACAATTCCGTTTTTTACGGGACGGTTGGCAACTCTACTAATTAACCTTATGAATAAAATGAAGTTCACTATCAGTAACATCAAAGCTTTGGGATCTTTTAAACATCATTAGGCGCGTTGGTTCTGTCTGTCCTGTCTGTGAGCGCAGAACAAGCTCACAAAGCAGCAGCTCGGGGATGAATGACGTCACACACATGAGTCCTCTGTCGGAATATAGGAAAACACGGACATTCTTATCAATCTCAAAAATACCCCCGGACGCCCCTCACAGAACGTAAAAAGAGGACATGTCCGGGGAAAAGAGGACGGTTGGTCACCCTATTCTTCATTATACTAAAAATCAGCAGCAAAACAAATCCCAGAGTTTGTCAAGATGAGAGGTCAACCTTTTTCTGGTTTTTTGCGCATACACTTTGTAGTTAAACCTAAAAGGTGATGGGAGACTCGCATGCTAGGCAAGTGTACATTGGCTCTGCTTTCACTATTCTAAGATCAGTCATAAGCCAAGATTTCTTCGGAGCTACTTTTCGCCAACAGACAAGCTTCTATGATTTATTATTGTAACAGATATGTTTTCTCTTACTGACTACTTTGGCCAACATTTGTGATGTAGAGGAGTTAGAGTACAGAAGAACTTTTTTCTGCTAAAAATAAAAGAAGTTATTCAGGTGTGACACCAGATATGAAAGAAAACCGGTTGGGATATTCAGGAACAAGCCAGGAACCACCAAGGCTCAAATCTGCCATGACCTGGAAGCTGCTGGAACACCAGCACTGTCCACATTGAAGCCAGTTTTACATCGCCATGGACTGTGAGGATGTCGACCAAGAACGAAGCTCCTGCTACAAAACTGACACATTCAAGCTTTACTGAAATGTGTGGCTGCCCACACGAACAAGCCAAATGTCTCCTGGAGAAAAGTTTGATTGTCAGACAAGACAAAGAATGTTTGGCCACAATGACAAGAGGTAAGGTTGCAGGAGTAAAGGTGATTCTTTCAAACCTTAGAACACTGTACTTGGTGTCAAGCATGGTGGTGGTAGCATCATGCTTTCGGGCTGTTTTACTGCCAGTGGTACTGGTACATTACACAAAGTGGATGGAGCAATGAAGGAGGAGGACTACCTCCAAATTCTTCAACTGATTCTTCAAGCTGCTTTTTCTGGCTTTTAAACGTCCTCGGCACACTTTTCCTCCTTTAGCTCCACGGCATGTTTTTTTTTTCTTAGCTCATGTTCCCTTGTTTTCGGTGAAGTGCAGCTCTTCACAGCTGAGAGCCGTCGCAGGCTAAATGTACTTCCTCTTCTGCTCGGCTGTATTCCATATGCTTCATCATTAAAAGTGCGGCTGCTGTAAGGAGTCATGTATAAATGTTGAATCGCAGCGGCGTGCGGTGGCACTCCAGAGACGACAGATGTTAGTGCAGAGACAATTAATTAACAAGCGAAGGAAACCCAGGGGGGACGGCGGGGACAGTTTGGACGTCATGGTCACGGAGATCTGGTTCTGATCCTGTTCTGATCGAGTGGATCCGCCTGCAGTATTTTTTCTAACTTCCAACACCACCACAACACAGACCAGATAATTTTAGATTTCAGAATTTATCAGTTAAGGGTGAAAAATAACAATATAACCTCAGACATGTGACATGGGTGTTTTGTTAGCAAATGAAAACTTAAACAAAAGAAACTTTGGTTGGATAATAAGACTTTCCACATTTTCAAATGCAATTAAATGATTAAACAGTTATAGATTTTATCTTAATAATAAATTATAATAAATAAAATAAGATATCCCTTAATGGGAACCTTAAAGTGAACTCATCATGCTCATTTCAAACTCTAATCTCTAAATAAAACTCAGCTGAACTGAGTGTCTTGATACCTGTGCTCTGTTAGAGTAGCTCTGCGTTGCCCTTTATATTTAATTATTTCTTTTACTTTCTTTTACTTCTCTGCAAAGTTTCATGACATTCAGACTGCAGACAGGTCAAGGACCCTGAAAACACTTCTGAGGAACAACTCCAATAAAGCTCACTTAAACTTTCAACATTTGCTCCCTGAATGTTCAGTGACCTCCATCACCTCCCATCCACCTCCCGTCCTCCACCATCGGACAGATGCGAGCGCTCCTGCAGTGCCGAATGCACGCTGAGCTGAGCGGAGTGTCGCTGATGGCGAGGCACATAATCGGCGTCCTGCATTACATCATAAGTAACCACAGCTGCAGGAAGTTTCAGGTCCTGACAGGAGAGGAGCCATTTATCAGAGACCACCACAGACCATGTGGACTGGATGAAGAAGGTGGCCCCACTGCTGCTCAGCATCACCTATTATTTTAACATCATGTAGCTGCACACACACACAGACACACAGTTTGTCAGGGCTCATGTTTCTGCAAAGGAAACCACATTTCCCATCAGCCCTTTTGTTCATTACCTGGTGCTTACTGTGAGTGTTTTTACCATGATTTTGATACTTTTTGTGTCATCAACATGAACAGTCACCATGTGTCACGACACATCAGCAACAGCAGACTGAGCACAGAACCATGTGCTGTATTATTAATGTTTATGTTTATTACACTCACTCAGGTGCCACACACAGACTGTATGTAATAGATGGACCTGATGAGGTCATAAGCGTGGGGTAGGCAGGATGTGGCCAAATGTGACATCTGGCCTCTGTCAGGTTTACCTGTGGCTGAGATGAAGCAGCCAGACTTACCACAAGTCAACACCTTAAGAAGGCCAAATTTAGCCCAAAATGCAGGTGTGCGTGACATCAGGGCTAAACCCTTTAACCAATAAGATGTATGCGTGCTTGTTTCTGTTCGTACCTGATAGTTAACTGATGATTAACTCATCATCCTATACATGGAATCCTGAGTGATGTTTAAGTCGTGTGATTACAGTTGAGTTTCTTGAGTAACACCTTATTTGGTGTGGATTTCTGTGCATAGGTTAGGTGGAGAGATTATAATTGTACCTGCTCTTCTCATTGTTTTTAATCTAGTCCAGCTGAAACTGCAGACAGAATGCACTTCCACAGACTTTCTTCTGATAGGCTGGCTTACACAACCAGGAGGTTTGTCCAGTAGGTGGGTGGGGCTTCTGTGCCTGAGAGGATTTATGAGCTGTGTCCACACTTGAAATTACATAGTGACCATAATAGCCACTGGAAGTGAGCGGAACTTTTCTCAACATCTAGGCGAGTGATTGGAACGACTACCAACAAGAGTGACAAATAACATTGACTGACTTTGTAGCAAATACATTAAAATAGGCAACCAAATCTTGGAATATCTGCAAGTGACTAGTCATCAGCTTCAAACTGAAGTGTGTACCTGTAACTTTGTTAACTGAAAATGTGAATTATGTTGCAGTTTATTGTATTCAGTGTTTTTTTTTCTTATTTCCATTGCCTAACAGATATCTCACCAATATCACCAAACAACTGACTTTTACCTCAACACAGACTCCAACACAAACTCCAAAAGGACAAAAACGATAAGCAGTCTGTTTATAGGACTTTGGCTTAGCTGCTAGCAAGCAAGCTAAAGTTAGCCAGCTAGCGCTATGGTGATTATCAAGCAGTTTGTCTGCGTTAGCAGGTAAGCTAACGTAAGATAATATTAGCCAGAAAAAGAACAGTATTATCTCATGAAGCCTGAAGCTGTGAATGGATAACACTGAATAATTTATTCTAATTCCTGGGCTTTATCTTGTAATGTGGCTAGCTGTTCAAATTACTTGGTCAGCTAACATTAAAAGCTATCACCAGATTGATGCAGCTAGCTGGCTAAATAACGTTAGGGCTACAAAACTGTATCTTAGTCAAAATGCTTGTTAGCTGACTACTCAGATTATTTCCATGACACTAGCTTCATTAATATTGACTTTATCCATCAGTAAATCATGTGGCACAAAGCAAAGAAGTCTAACTAACATTTACTTTTGGCAATTTATGGTAAATGGCCTGCATTTGTATAGCGCTTTACTCAGTCCCTAAGGACCCCAAAGCGCTTTACACTACATTCAGTCATTCACCCATTCACACACACATTCACACACTGGCAATGGCAAGCTACGTTGTAGCCACAGCTGCCCTGGGGCACACTGATGATTCCCTTTTTATGTGCAACTTAAAATGTGCACGAAGAGGCTCTTTATTCATTGATCAGGTGGGGAAACTTTTGGGTCAGCTGCAGGAAGTGTCATCAGGATTTTTACTGTCCCAAAGAAGCTTTTACAAATCAAAAAATCCTAATAGTTGTGATGAACTAGTGCAGATGTGTACAAAGGTTGTGTCTTTTTCGCTGTAGTGAAGCTGAGGATCGTCTGCAGCCCACATGCTGCCACCTTCAATGTAACTTGTCACTCCGAATTATCCTTCACCTCTGTGACACGCCGCAGGTTAACAGTCCAACCGTAAAGTGGCGGTGCTAATGCTCAGCAGCTGGCTGCTTTTCTGTGGTTAAATCAGAGTTTACAAGCTGGTAAGTTGAGCTAAGACAAGTGATTAATAAAGACACTGAAACAGAGTCAGAAATCAGTGTGTTTGCAGGCCCCTTGGATCTTTTTCCCAACCCAGAAATAAACATATCACATTTAATCTGTTACAAAAGTACAAATCTGCATTGTGACGCACAAACGAGCTGCTTCATTTGAGATTAAATGCAGCAAAATGAAATAAAGACTACATTTAAGCAGTTGTGTTTCCTCCACAGCCAGCTGGTGTCCGTACGGAGGCTTCGACAGCACGGAGAGGATGTGAGAAACGTGGGAAGCAGAGGGAGATCTCCCGGGACTGACAAAACAACTCCCTAACAAAGGAGATATTAACCCGAGGAGGAATCCCAATCCAGGCCGTTTGAAGCTGACAGTTAATGAGAGTCTGCAAAAATCTGTTTACAGCTCAAACTGCAGCCTGGAATTAAATATTGGACTCTGTATGTGTTTGAGTTTAACTTGACATCTTTCTTTCTTTTTTAACTGAAATGATCTAAAGTTGAAGTAAAAAAAGAAAAAACAAAGATGCTGACAATGGGGTCTGATAGTGGTGATTTAAATTTGTTCCATAGTCAGTAGTTTTGGACAGATTATCGTGACCTTGGGGGCTGGACATAAATTTGTCATGGGAGAAAAAAAAGAAGGGATAGCAGATGAGGAGAAGAAAGAAAGGAGAGGATGGGAAATAAGAAATAGGAAAATTCCAGGGGAAAGAAAATCAGGGAAGATGGAATGAAGGAAAAAGAAAGTTAGGAAAGAAACACAAAATTGGAAATGATTAAAGGTTGAAGAAAAGAAGAATACAAAGGCAGGAATTTTGTCCCGTTATAAATGATAGTAGGCATAGTTGTCTTATGGATGAATTTGAAGCAGTTTTATCTGAAACGGTTCAGATGTTTAATCTATTGCTTTCTGAGCATTGATTTGTTTGTTTTAGTGTCCCTGAACATGATTTTTTTCCTTTTAAAAGGCAAAAAACCCATAAAACTACACTTAGAAATACCCAGTTTTGAGTCTTACATGTCACAGTTTTTTACACTTAATTTGTAATAAAAAGATTTTAATTCTACAAATTAATTGTACAAATGTGTGTTCCTCACTCCTCCGTCAATCGCCACCTTACCGTGCCGATTGGTTTATGTGTCCCAATGATCGTGGAGGCTAAATTTCCCCCCAACAGAAGACTACATCACTCTTTGAAAAAACCGAAACCCAAACAGCCGTTAGTGATATTTCAGATGTGACAGCAGGAATTTTAAAGCCTCCTGAGGGACAAAAAAATTGAATTATAAAGCATTCAAATGATTGTCTTTCTTACAAACAGACTTCCCAAAAGTTGAATCAAGTCTATGTTAAACAACATCTTAAGCCTGGATTCTTTGTAATGACCAGCAGAGGGCGACACATTTGGTTGTAAAAAAAAAAGTCTGGGTGTGTAGAAATCTGTATGAAAATGGCTATCTACCTCTCTTTATTCATGAGCTCAGGATTCACTGTCTTGATGAATTTATGAGCTTAGTTCCAAATCTTCTTTAATACAGTGTGACGTTCACTTTGGCTCCATCAGTATTAAAAAGGACAATAAAACAGGCGATGATTTAAGGTGAGGCTAACCTTTGATCCAGATCTATCACTTGCTTATGACATCAGGTTTCAGAACACCAAGACAATAACTGTCAAAACATTAAGTTCAACTTAAAAAAGTCTCAAAATAAAGCGTGACTTTGCGCACCAATGTGGCGTTATCCATGTTTTTTTATTAAGTTGGTCACCAGGCTCATTCTACATATAAGCATGATTGTTTTCAGTGTAAAAGAAATGTTCAAAGCAAAACCTGCAAGTTTTTTTGTTTGTTTTGTTTACAGATCCACAGGATGTAAAAAGACAGAAATTTTTGTTATTAACTCTTTTTATTATTTTTACTTGACTCAGGCTGCTTTCCCATCCCTTCCTCAACCCTGGATGTTTTTATTCTCGTTGTATGCATTCATGTCATAACTAATAAAACAGTCTATCAGACTCTGGAAGGTGACAGAGGCAAACAGGCGGTTTGTTTGGCAGCAGGCTCGACTCCCGGCTGAATATTCATCAGCACCACCTGCCCTCCTGCATGGTTTTTAACAGCAGCTTCAAAGCCACGGCCACAGTGTATGTTGGCTTCTTGTTCAGAGGACTTTATCCCTGCTTCGTCGGCCCTCACAGCGACCTCCGGTGGCCTGAACAGCTTTGAAGGCCTTCTACACGATGGTGCAGTCGTCCTTCGCTGGCTGTCTGCAGCTCCTCTAAACGAGGTCCTCTTCCATCCAGAGAGCCATCTATCAGGATGAAACAAATGAGTCATTACGGCAGCTTTCAGAGCGTCCCGGCAAGGCTAATTCTGCTCTTCTCCTGAAACGTGTGGGAGTTTTTAATATTGTGGAGAGGAGAAGAAGGTGTCATCCTGGGACCAGTTTGGCTTTTCATCAATCTGCCATTTCCTTTTCTTTCCTTTTTTTTGGGGGGGGGGGTTGTTATTTTTCTCCCTCTCGCCTACACTGAGTGAGAAACAGCGATACAAAGACCCAGAACAAAGCGGCTTTTTTATTGTACTCCACTTAAAAAATCAGCTCTTGTTGTGCTGAAATCTCAAAGGAAACTTGGACTTGAGAGAGGTGGATGTTTTTCCAATAAAAGCTCTGGGAATATTATGAAATCTCTTTGTTATGCACGTCAAAGTTTTGCTCGTTTTTCAAAGTTAGAGCATATTTTGTAAAAGAAAAGGTTCTCATCAGCTAGTAACTTAAAAGAAACCAGATCTTGCTCCTTTAATAACAAAGTGATATCCTCTCAGTAAAGCAGGCAGACATGAAACTAAACCATTAGCTGCAAATGTAAATCATCAGTTTGTGAGCTAAAATAGCAGAAAACATTCCTGTGCAATGCTACAAACAGACAAACTGAAAAATGTGTTGACATACACAACAAATGCAAAATACATGTAGGTCACATTAGCTAATAATGCTGGCTGTTTAACCTTTTAGCAAATGTAAGTGAAAGTTTATGAGCTGAAACAGTAATAAATAATCTTAAAAATAAAACTTAGAAAACCCTAAATAATAACTGGGTTTAGCTGGTTAAACAGTTTATCAAACACTGCTTTGGTTTATATTGGCTAAGTGGTTAGTTTTGGTCCATGTTAGCTAATAGTTTGGAGGCATGTAAAAGTAAAAGCTTAGTTACTTAGCTTTTAAGTAAAGGCTTAGTTTTGATTTTTGTCAGCTAACTTCTTCACTTTTGTTTAGGTTACCTGAAAGAACATAATGGGGGTGTCCAAATTCATGGGCTGCATCCTCTTGAGGCCGCATTTGTAGGCCGATTGCATCACAGCGATGCGACAAAGGCTGTCCAAATTATTAGACTCCTCTGAATGCAGCTGACACATGCGTCCTCCTTTTCCCCGAATTAGAAGGAAGGGTCGGGTGTATCCTTCGTGGGCTTCCATATCCCAGAATTCATAGTGTGGCCTAGCCGATTACAGTTTCCAACAATGGCTAAGTTTTTAATATTACTCTTATGACTCTTTCTGGGTCACAAAATAAACTTTTAACACATTTTCAGGCGAGAAAGTAGCTGTGTAAACATCAAATATCTGTTCGGTTTATCAAGGTATCGCATATTTGCAAAAGTGCTCCGACATTTTCGGAGACATCTGCTACCCACCAGCTGGATAGCTAGCCAGGGGCTCGAGGATCACTAGAGCTGCCGAGAACGGCAAACTCTCGGCACATCATTTTCAGATCACCGTGGCCTTTCGCTATTCAGGTTAAACGTAATATATAAGTCACTTAGACAACCTAAAAATGTTATTGTTTGGCTTTTTTCAGTGTTTTGTTTGTTCGTGAGTAAATCGGTTTGGCTGAGATTAAAGTTATTAGATTAGATTAGATAAAATAAAACTGTATTAATCCCCCGGGTGGGTTCCTCCTTGGTTTTCACACAGCTGAATAAACGTCTAACAGAAAACTAATTAAACAGAAGTGTGAGATGGTCAAGAATTTACGCCAGTGTCCTGTTATATTTTAGATAGCAAGGAACAAACGGCCGAGTTTATTAAACTCCACCGAGACAGCGGTGACGCAAATCAGAAGGCTAGACCGTCCAATTCCACAGCTGTTTACTTCCAGCCTACCCGACCTTCTGAGGACCCGGCCCACGTAGACCGTGAAGGCCGGGTCCTCAGGAGGATGCAGCCCATGAATTTGGACACGACTAATCATTCCATTTCAGTTTACATTAGCTAACAGCAATGGTTTACAAGTTGTAGTTTACAGAAGTTGTAGTTTCCCACAGTTTTATTGTATAATATCAATAAGGGCTATTTAATCTATTCTACATTAGCTAATGTTTTAATTTTTCTTAATTCTCAGTTTTGGTATATTCTAGAAAACAAATAATTTGTAGTTTACTTTAGCTAACCCTTTCTTTCTTTAGTTTTGTTAGCTAACCATTATTTTCTATTTACGGTTAGCAAAAAGCTTAGATTTGTTTTTTGTTGGTTAACTAATCAGTTTTAATTTATGTTAGCTAACTTCTTATAACTTTTATATAACCTAAAAGTTTGGTTTTTGTTTACATTAGCTAACTACTAAGTTGAGGTTTATGTAAACAAGTGTTCTACTTTCAGATTTAGTTTATGTTGTTTTTTGTTTGGTAAACGCTTAGTTAATGTTTTTGTTAGTTAACTAGTTATTTTTGATTTATATTAGCTAACTGGTTTAGTAGAGGAGATTTTACACTTGTAATTTTGAGTCAGATCACAAAGGTCTGACCTGAACTTGTTAAAGGTCTCATGTTAATCTCAGCTGAAACACAGTCCACATGTCAGCTCCTCCATCTTCATTACCATAATGCCTCAGTTATCACTGTGGACCAACTAATGTTTAACAGTTTCCTTTATATTTAAAAATGCATGAATTAAAACAAATGTTTGTAGCGTGATAGGGCGAATGTCCATGTTTAAGAAAACATGTCGACACAACTGGAGAACATCAGTAACACGAGGAGGAGGAGGAGACGCTTCACTTCACCTTCCTCTGTTTCCTCTCACCGAGAGAAGGATTATAGAGTCTTATAAAGAATGACTTCCATCTGGACGGAGATGTGTGCGTGTGTTTGTGTGTGTGTGTCTTTGTGTGTGTGCGTTTGGGGATTTCTTTCCCTCTAAAACATCTGGAGAAACAATCTGCTGTAAATAAGCAGCACCGATTCACTGCCACCCGATAAATAAAAAGAGAAGAAGAAGAGGCAGCAGCCAGTTTGTGCTGAATCTACAAACACACACACACACACACACACACACACACACAGGCATACATTGTTTTCCTCATGTGCTGACAGACATGATGGATACAGACCAACACACACACATGCAGTGCTGCTGTTAGTCATGTAGTGTGTGTGCAGGCAGCAGTTTATCCACACAGAAAACACATTTCTGCCTCAGTGTTTTCCAGACGATTCTCTGTACGAACACGACATCATGTTTGTGTCTGTGTGCGTGAAGCTGAATTAAACTCGCTGGTGTGGATCCATTTCACACTGAAGCGGTGTGTGAGAGGGATGCAGGGAAAAACACCAGCAGAAACATGGAGCTGTGTCTGCTTTCAGTCACGATTCAAACATGTAGTATTTTGTCCCAGCTGTATATGAGTGCTGATCATATTAGATTTTTTTTTTTAAAGATAAAATATATGAAAATCTTTGAATTCACAATATAAAGCACCACCAAAAAATCTGATTGAGGAACGTTTGTTAATATTTTGATTTCAGAATATTCTGGTTAACATAGTGGTCTGTGTAAATTATAAGCTTCGTATAAAAGATGGAGGTATCCACTAGAGATGGACCGATCCAATATTACGTATCGGTGTCGGTCCGATACTGACCTAAATTACTGGATCGGATATCGGAGAAAAATAAAAAATGTAATCCGATCCATTAAATATCACGAAAGCACCTCACAAAACTTGCAACACGCCGTAACTCGCCTCAGAACGTTAGCACGTCGGAGCAGTATGCATCACGTGATAGAGCGGCTGTGGCATGCGGGACCTGTCGGTGGTCTGGATAGCATTTGGCGCTTCGCTAGCAACTTGGCATTTAATCTCCGACAAAGTTATCCCGAGAGAAGTAAAGCAAGTGTGTAAGTCCACCTCTGAATGTTTGTAAAGCATTCCTGCGTTAAGCTTAACAAGCGACTGCCTCTCGCTCTCCGGCTGCTACTTCAATCGTGAAACTGCTTAATGATCAGCTGATCGGCTTTTCTGTCGTGAGTCCGTGTCTCTAGTTTGCTTTTGGCCCACTTTGCACCAGAAAGAGGAAACCAGCGGCTGAACAACAGCAGCACGTTTAAGCTTGATAAGCTGTTGTTAGAATGTATTTAATATTACTTTCTACTCCAGGATCTTTTTCTACGTAGCTGACGCTGGTAACTGTGCAGGGGCGGATCTAGCAAAGTTTAGCCAGGGGGGCCGATAGGGCATGAACAGGGAAAAGGGGGCACAAAGACATACTTTTCTTTCTTATTCTCATTTAAAATGTCTAGCTTTTAATAAATAATTATCTGACACCCAAAGTTTTAATTTGATGTAAAATGAATAGAAGTCAATTACTGTATATAGTCACTATTAAGTCTAATATATATACCCTAGTAAGCTATAGTACTTTTTACTTTGGGAAGGTACCATCTGTGCAGTCTACAATTTTGTTGAAGAAAGATGTTGAATCTATTTAATATTTCTTGAAAAATAATTGATTTCTGTGCATTTTTTTCACACTTCATCAAATTAAGGTTGATTACGTCGATTAAGCATCATGAGGTGGCGCGTGAGGGGTGGTTCCCTATTTTTTATTTATTTATTTTTGTTGTTGCTGGGAGTTGGAACCCTATTAGTTAGGTTGCTTAATATTTACGCTAAGTAC
The DNA here is from genome assembly GCF_965226115.1 of Aulonocara stuartgranti. Taxonomy (NCBI): domain Eukaryota; kingdom Metazoa; phylum Chordata; class Actinopteri; order Cichliformes; family Cichlidae; genus Aulonocara; species Aulonocara stuartgranti. The sequence goes on along the minus strand of NC_138940.1, from coordinate 10,720,393 downwards.
TCTTTAAAATACCAGAATAGGGAGGATGGTGTAGGTTTAAGTTTATTAGATTGATCAGTATTGCTGAACTATGAAATATTTTTTTTGTATACAGGTATAACAGAATAGCTTTAGTGTAGTTGTTGTTTTAAACTTGAGTATGAACTTGCAGACTTGCAAAATGCAGCAAGATATTTTAAAAAACAGTTTTGTTGATTAAAAAACACTATATCGGATTCATATCGGTATCGGCAGATGTCCAAATTTATGATATCGGTATCGGTATCGGACATAAAAAAGTGGTATCGTGCCATCTCTAGTATCCACCATCATGTCCCCTGTAGATTTGTGAAGCCTAGTTTTGAACCCTCCCCCTTTGCTTTAAGGCTGCTGTAATCTTGGTTTTCAGGAGCAGGAAGACAGTTTGATTAGCAAGCTCCATCCATAAACTGTGTGCTGATACATGCTAATTAATGCAAAGTAACATCCAAAAACAGTGCTCAGACTTGGACTTTGTGTTAGTACGATTAAAAGGACATGTTATTGATCAGATAACTGCATTAAAAATGCTCCAACAGCACAAACACAATCCAGAGGTCCAGTTCAGGGATTCCAGTGATGTTAGGATAAGCCTAGCAAACAGCTAGCAGCTACAGCCGCCAGTCAGTCAAAGAGGCCACACCCCTAATAATGCAAACTTTAAGCCTTAATAAATTGAAACAGTTATAAACACGTTTTCCACCTGTACAGGTGTTATGAAGGAGGAAGTTATCTAGACCAAAATCAGGCTGCAAACGTGTAGTTCTACTGTGACATTTTAACATGGGAATCTCTGGGGGCTGACTCACTGCTGGCGCCTCTTCTGGACATTAGAGGAACTGCAGCTTTTGGACCTGGATGTAAACTTTTCCAACATTAGCACATTTGGAGCACAACTTTAAATTCTTTATTGCAAATAAAGAAGTAAAAGCTCATGTGCTGTCATGTTTTAAATTCTTGTGACTTATTTTTGTTGTACTTTTTTGGAACCTTTTTTATATTGTATTGTTCTCAGATCTTCCTTTATTAAAACAGATATGCATTTCATGCAGGTTTTGTGTAGTTGTTGTAATTTGAGGCTTTTTTGCTTTTTATAGCAGATCTTTTTCTATTTATGCATCTCTTTTGTCCAAATGTAGAAAACTAACCTTGTGGTTATTAAAGTTATACAGAAACTTTGAATATTACTTTATTTTTTTGTTTCACACGAACTCGCCTTCTTTCTAATAAGGTGATGGAGTTAGTATGTGGAAATGGTTCCAATGAGAACTGCTCAGTTCATGATGTGAGGCTGGACATCACACTTGCACATGTATGAAAGCACGCGTGTTCACGTCCACACTCAGTCTCTTAATTCACTCCAACAGCCAGCGTGCACATTTGTGTTTCTGATTCACTGATAATCTTCAGTGTTTTTTTAAAGAGGCTGAATTAACAACACACACACACATCCATCCTCCCCCCCTCGGGCCTTTCTTGGCGCGCTTTCCCATAATTCCTCTTGTCCACACCACAAAGCGCCATCCCTCAGCAGCCTGCAGTCCATCAGAGAGAAGAGCGCCGAGCCGCCGCCGCCACCATTATGGTGAATGGTGGTTTTCTCACGGGACGCTGAGCCGGCGCTCTGAACCCGAAAACACGGAGCTGCTTGTGTTGTTGTTGTTGCGTTTGATTTGCTGCGTTCAGATCGACGATGCGCTGCACACACAGCGTGTTGGCTGCTTAGTTTGGCAGAGACGCAGGTTGTTAATTATGTTTTCCATGCCAAGCATACAATCACACGTTAATTGGAGTTGGAGCAGAGGATTGTGGGAGTGAAGTGAATGATAATGACTGCGTGGTCATCTGCATCATCATCATCATCATTGGTATGATCAGCACCCGAAAGAGCTGCCGCTGAACACTGAGAGAGGAAAGAACAACCAGACTCAGACGCTTTATTCAAGACCCTGAACATACAACATACTCACACTACACTAAATACACAACACGCTGAATCTACAATACACAACATAAAACACACTGAGGGCCAGCTTAGGACCACATCTGTGTGATACCACCATTGTGAAAATGTGCCTATTAGAGCAGAAAGTTCTGCTAACCATGAGCTCATTTATAAACAAAGTATATACGAGTATCACTGAGGACCTGAAATACACGGCGTTCAACTCTAACATGCAAAGTGAGAACTCACTGAACAGCTACAGGACAAAGTTTTGGCATCACGCTCACAGCTTTGAGCCATCCACCCGTGCCAATTACGCAACCAAACTAATAACATCTCCCCCGTCGTTCCAAATAGATCGGCACCCCAGCCACATCGGGTACAAAGCAAGGCAAGCTTTCTGTCTATAATAAATTGAGCACAATTTGCAGTAAATTTAATGCTGCAAAACTCATAAATTCATGTCTCTGTGATTCTTTTAAAGAGGCTTCTCCAAAATATCACACGCTGAAAGGGAAACTTGTACAAATACATACATTGTAAATAAGAGCTAGCTAGATAAATACTCATGTCCACTCTTTTCAGCTGTAAAGTCGACAAAGTAAATCCCAACAGTAGCTTTTAACGCCTAAATAGGCTTTCTGGGTTAGTACACACTATTAGTAAATATGTCACAATACATCTGTAACTGTGTTTCTGCTCTTTAGCGTCTCTTAGCTTAGAAAACTATTTTTTACGATCTTCCCAGTGGGCCCTGAATGCAGCAGCAGGTCTTCCTCCCATCATCACCTCGGTGTGGCGGCTGCATCAAGAGTCACCGGGCTCTGTGGCGGCGGCTGCGGTGAGGTGTGTGGCGGCAGATGGCCGACGGCCCCACAGGGAACCAAACGGCCACTTCGAGTGCCAGCCCCCGCTGAGAGGTGAGGGGTTTCCGGCACTGAGCAACAGGGGCGAGAATGAGGGTGAGCCCGGCCTCGCCTCGACATCCGTCAGGGCTCGCCGTTAATGAGGAGATGAGGGCGAGTGAGGGAGTGAGGTGAGGCTCAAAGGGGCGTCGAGGGGGAGCAAGGTGAGAGATAATAGTGATGGTGATAAATAAGAAAACAACAGGAGGCAGAGAGAAGGGATGATGCAGCAAGACGAGCAAGAGAAGAAAGTAAGAAGACCAGGCTGCACAATCCTCCCAACATGTATTTAATAAAAACCAATAAAACCTTCAAATTTTTATGATCTGTATTTCTCACCAAACCCCCAGGAACATTTTTATTTTCTCCTCCTGGACATCTCTCCTGCTTTGTTTTGTTCAGTTTGTTTGCATGTGCACCCAAACTTCCTCATTAAACACCACCTGTACACGAACAATTATAAGAGAGTGCTAGTGCTTAATTATCATACTCTCACCTTCCTTTTCATTTATTGGTATTTCTCTTCTGTGGATTTTATTGCCCCCAAAGTTCTGCTAATCTGCCCATAAAAAGCCAAAACCTAACGAATTCTCATCCCATAATGCCGTTTTGTCAGACTCTGCCTGCATCTCTGCATTAAACACAAGGTGTCTTTGCTGTATCTGTGGGAGTATCATGCTCTTGTCCAACATAATCAATGCTAGTAGGCAGGTTAAAGGGGTGGTGGAAGTTACCGAATTATTGCGGCTTCCATGGCCTTTGGACCTTCATGTTTTTCCTTTGTTTGGCTTCATTACACCTAATTTAGCCATTTAGGTTTTTTTCTTTTTCGTTTTCACACTAACAAACCCACAAAATCAGGTTTAGGAATTAGAAATTACTTGGTTATTTTTACTCAATGAAATCAAATATTGGTTATGTTTGGACTCCACATAGTACACAGTTGGGTTTTATCACGAAAAACTGCTCAGATTTAGGTACTAAAAACTAGCGTTCTTTTGGTTGAGGCTATCAATGCTACTCGATTAGCTGTAGGCACTGAAAGCCAATGTTAGGTTTAGGTGCTAAAAACAAATTGGTTAATTTTAGGCACTAACAAATATTTAATTAGGTTTTGATGCTAAAAACTTCCAAGTTAGGTCTGTGTTCTAAAAAATGCTCAAAAGGTTTACACGGTAAAACTTGCTTGGTTAGCTTTACAGGCTAAAAACAGTTGTTAACTTGACGTACTGATATCTAGCCTACTTTGTTACTACACAGCTTTAGGTGCTTAAAACTTCTCCATTAAGTTTACATATTAAGGCATGGATGGTTTTAAACTTCCTTAACCTAACCTTTACTCTGGTGTTAGTCTGTCATCAGTTAGCCGCCTGCAGCCGGTCCAAAATACTGCAGCACGGTTACTAACTGGCACACGCAGGCAAGACCACATATCCCCCATACTGGCATCATTACACTGGCTGCCAGTTAGTTTTAGAATTAATTTTAAGATTTTATTATTTGTTTTTAAGGCATTGCACGGGTTAGCACCCTCATACCTTTCTGATCTTTTAAATTGGTAGACTCCTGCAAGATCATTGAGGTCTACAGATCAAATGCTCCTGGCTGTCCCGAGGTCCAGAGGAGATCGGGCCTTTGATGTAACTGCTCCTAAAGTGTGGAATGAACTTCCCCTTCACATCAGGACCTCCCCAACATTGGACACTTTTAAAACCTGTCTGAAAACCCACTTTTATTCCTTGGCTTTAAATCAGAATGAGTTTGAATTACTTTTATTTGTCTTATATCTCACTCAAATCTTCTAATTTTATGATTCTTTTTGTTAACTCTTGTCATATCTCCCTATGTTTTCATTTCTTTCAATTATCTTAATTGTACAGCACCTTGGTCAACGGTTGTTGTTTTAAATGTGCTATATAAATAAATTTGGCTAAAAACTACTTGTGGAAATTTACATGCAACGATCTACGAGTTAGCTTTAGTTGATATAAACTACTTGGAAAGGTTTTGGTGTTTAAAATCTACTCGGTTAGCTTTGGGCGCTAAAAACGTATCAGTTAGGATTATGTTCAGATTAAGATTATGTACTTAAAGCTACACAGAATTAGATGCTATAAACTATTCTGAAAGTTTTAGGCAATAAATACTACTTGATTAGTTTAGGTCCTGAAAAGAGCACCTAAACCACTCATGTTTAGGTGCTAACAACTACTCATTGTGGTTTTGGTGCTAAAGATTCATTAGTTGAACTAATACATTTGGAATTGCGAAAAACACAAAACAGGATTTGTTCCTGATTAAAATTCTGACTGGGAACTCAGAATTTCCAAGTATGAAGTGCCAACATTTAATTTCAGCGTGAACATGTTTCCAAACAAATCATTACCAACCTTTCCTCATCTGGTCACAGTTAGGTTTCCTCCCATTGGTGGTTCTGAGAGATGACAGCAGATGAAAAATGTTTTTTGTTTTTTTTTGTTTTTTTCAGAAAGCCCAAGCTGGAGAGGCAGAAAGAAAGAGTGAGACGGCGATTAAAACCAGAGACAGAGAAATGGAGAGAAAAGAATAAAAAGAAGCTCAGAGTTCCTCTGGGTTCAACATCGAGCTCCTCAAACTTCTGCAATTTTAAACTGAGAGAAGAAAAGACAGAAAAAACTGCCTGTGATCAGGAATTAGCCTCCTCCATCCCTCCAGGATCTCTGCTCCATCATCCTTTCTCCCATCATGCCTCACCTGACAGAACATTACAGATGCATTATGGGGTCTGAGGGAGGAGGGCGAGGGGACGCAGAGCTTCATGAATATTTGATAAAACATGAGACGACCAAACAGAGGTCGTCAGGAGAGGAGGAGGGTCATCAATATTACATCAGAGCGCCACATTGACTGCCTCGCTTCACTCTTTTATTTCTGCTCTTTGTTTCATGGAAATTTAGGAAAGTTTGAAGAGAAGAAAGAGTTTATCCTCAGTACACCTCTCCGCTGCTGGAAAAAGAAAAAAAAAAGACAAAACTTTCCTCTGCAGGACTTCAGACTCCAGTACAGTTTTCCTGCATGGCTGTTTTTGCATGCAGGGTTTTGTGTTGTAGCTCCAAAAGTCATCAAATTAGAGTCAATTGTTTACTATAGTGTATAAAATTATCCTTTATTTGATCTATCATTTTTTTTAATTTTCCATGATGGTGGATTTTTTTTCTCTGTAAATGCAGATGGACTCAGCAGACAACACTGAAGTTATGAGCTGCAAAGATAATCAATAAGCAGAAGATGAGGGATGAAGCCTGTAGGGTTCAGATCTGTCACATAATTAAAGCTAACTAAGAATCAAAAGTGGGTTTCTATGGAAGCCCGTTTCCGCCACTAAAAAAAAAAAAGGATCCATAACTCGAAATTTCGAGTTATTATCTCGAAATTTCGAGTTATTATCTCGAAATTTCGACATATTAACTCGAAATTTCGACATATTAACTCGAAATTTTGAGAAAAGCAACTCAAAATTTCGAGTTAGCGCTGCCAATCAGTAATCTACGTGAATGACATCATTTCCATGTTACCCGGAAGCTGAAGCCCTCAGCTACAAATGCTACAGCTAAGCTACCGGTATTACATCCAGTCGTGAATGCACAGATTGCTGAGTGTTTTCAGCCTGGCTTCACAAATGATGAAATCCCTGTGTTATTAGCTGAATCGCATGGTGTTACTATCAGCAAACATACTTTAATTTGTTGGGATCCGTTTTTGAGTGCGCGGTCCTGCGCCATATGCTTCCGGGTAACAAGAAAGCGACCTCATTCACGTATATTTTTGATTGGCAGAGCTAACTCGAAATTTCGAGAAAATAACTCGAAATTTCGAGTTATGGATACTAGCTTTTTTTTTTTTTTTAGTGGCGGAAACGGGCTTCCATAGGTTTCACTCATACAACCATGAATGTTTAGAAGACCTGCTATGAAGACTGAGATGGAGGTGGAAGAGTTGAAGATCATCCGTCAGAGAGAGCTCAGAGTCAAAGAAAGTGGAGATGGTTTGGATATGTGCAGAGGAGGAAGAGTGGATATACCGGAGCTGCCAGGCAGGAGGAGAGGAGGAAGACCTTAGAGGAGGTTCGTGGATGTAGTGAAGGAGGTGTGACAAAGGAGGATGCCGGGATAAGAGGAGATGGCAGAAGATGACCCTGAAGGGAGCAGCTGAAAGAAGAAGAAAGATTTCCTGTTTGACGTGTAGAAGCTCAGCTCCTTAACTTTTAATACTCCATGTAAAAGTTCTGTTCTGTATGAAGATATATTTATTTTTTAAATCTGTGTGTTTTTATGTGCACTCGTTTCCCCTGATAAAATCCAACTGAAGATAAAGAAACCACTGCACTTCACAGTTGCTACAGTTCATTTTGTACCTGTTTGCAGTGTCGCTACCTTATTAAAAAGGTAAAAACCCACGACAGACTGACTATAAAAGTTGGACAGAGTACTGTGCTGTCAGCTATGTGTTTTTAAACAGGATGTGATGAACAGTTTCTCTGACTGAGAAACTGAGCATGGCAGTGACCTTTTATTGACACTGTAGCTCGTCCCCGGCTTTATCGTCTTTTTTTACTCTAGTGATGTCAAAATTTACAAAATGAAAACTATTTTTTATTTAATAAGAGTTAAAAACAGCAACTGAGACCATAAAGTCATCACTAAAACATTCACTGAAAACATTAATCAAGTGAGCAGTAGGGTCATTTTCTCATAGACTTCTATAGAATCAGACTTCTTTGATCAGCGGGTGTGTCGCCCCCTGCTGGTCATTAAAAAAGTGCAGGTTCAGGACATTTTATTAATTTTGTGCTCGTTTTGTTGGTTACGTCTCGCTTTGACATGTTCTCCAGGCCTTTAAAATCAGCTGTAGTCTGAAGTATGTTTATACCTGTATTTTCCTTTGTAAATATTATGAGTTAAATGACACTGATATAAGAGCAGGTGGCATTTTTTGATGCCTCTCATTATAAAATTATTAATAACCTTCCTGTCAGGTCAGCGCTGGCTCACCCTTGAGACTCACTGTGATTACAGTCGTCTTTGTGTTCGGAGCGTCTGTGGTCCTGCGGGACGAGCGGTGACGCTGGCGGATCTGCCGCCGTCCCGCAGAGTGTCACACTGCAAAGGGGATGATGCTGAGCTTGTTTCACGCCGGCTCAAAGTGATGAAGACGTGACTTTGATCGCGGCCCTGTTGATGAAGATCAGACTAAATAATCAGGTTGTCGAACATGGAGGAAACATGAAGCCGTGAAGGAGATCGGAGAACGCAACTTTGAACCGTGAAAGCATAGAACTCACATCATTCATGAGGTGCAGCGACCTTCGACCTCCACCCAAGTGCAGCGTCTTTAACTTTTTGAGTATGAGATGTACATTTTTTGAGAGTTTAAAAAATTTGTTATTGGGTTTGTTATAAGAAGCTCATGACAAACACTTTAAATCCAGAAAGTCCACCTTAATCCGTGTTAAGGTGGACTGATTGTTAAAAGTTGAAGCTTTTTTATGATGCAAGTTTTCATAGGGCTCATTCATTCTGTTATCTGGTATTAAAATAAAACTAACTACACTTATCAAACAGAGGGATAAGGAAACAGCTCCATCAGTCCTTTGTGACCTCCTGGAGGGCTGCAGACCTCAGTTTGGACCCCTTTGCTGGGCTCTCTGAGGCCTGATGGGTCCCAGAGGATGGATTCAGTGTAATAGTCCTCCTGAATGTAGCAGGGTTATTTAAATTGCTAATTATGATGGAACAAATAAATAAAACATGACCTTAGCGTGTTTTTATGTCGCACTGTAAAAACTTTGGGCGACAGTAAATCTGTTCGCTGATGACTCGCCTGTTGTCGGGTAGAAGCTGCTGCTGCTGGGTAAATGTCACAGTGTTTAAACAGCAGAGAATCCACTTACATTTGTATTTAATTCTGCTTTTATGTTTTGATGCAATATCATTTTTGTCATGTTACACTTTACATATCAGCACTGTTGTTCAGTATAGCGCCTCAGTGCTTAATAGCTGACATTTCAACTATGATTTTCAGTTCTTTCTTTGCCTTACATCAGGTTTTGGTTCATTATCTATATGAAAAATGCTGTTTTAGCTCCTCCCTCCTCTCAGTCAACTTCCTTCTGATTGGTTGCCCTTCTGAAACAGATTGTTTAAACATCAGGTGGGTGGGGCTTCTGTGCCTGACATCACTGATGGCATCATACAGATCCAACAGTTGAAAGCTCAGCCTTCAGACTTCACTGTTTCACTGTTTGTTTATTTTGGCTCTGTGTGACGTCATAGAGGGATTGTTTACTAAATATTGAGTTAGAAACGAGCCCTGTTCTGACTCCATTAACTGCTTGTGAACAGCTTCTTTAGTGGTTTTGCTGAACACAGTGGGATTGGAGATTCTTCTGTAGCAGCTAATAAGAGACCTCTCTAAGAGGGCCTCCTTCGATGGTGGTTTAAAGCTAGCAGATTAAAGTGAGGTATGACATTTAACAAAGTGTAGAGAGGCAGTTACAATCGTTAAAATCTTCTTAGATTAACAGTTAGAAGTGCTTTTAAAAAAGGATGGAAAGGTGGGGTCAAGGGAGGTGTGGGAGGAGCATGACTTTGCCTTGATAGTCATATTTTTGTTGCAAAATCATCGCACCTGCCAAGTTGAAATAAAATCACCTGGTCCTGCATTTACAAACTTTCAGAGAACTTGTAGCTTACCCTAAAAATATCAACAAGCACTCCCAGCTCAAAGCTCTGCCCACATGGGAAGCATTCAGCAGACATGTCAGTGACTCTCTGTGGTCTCTGGTCATCACCTCGCTGCTGGTTGCTTCTTGTGTGGACGCCCCTTCACAGTGGTTTAAAAAGACTAGAATCCAGTGTGGCTGAACCTGTCATTGAGTATGATATGACATTAAAATCAGCGGAGACCTGCATGCACAATCCGACTCCTTTCTACAGTAATGGAATCAATGAAAACAGAAAACAATCAAAGTTAGGCTGCAAATGTAGTTACTGCAGTCAAGAAACAGTCGCCATCTCTCCATTGTTTCTTAACCCACCTTGAATATCTCCGCCTTGTTCAGTCAGTTTGTTTTTATTGGTTCTCTTGGATGTCATGATTGGATCCCCTGGAGCTTAAAGGTGAAGATTAACAGGATGTTATGTCATGTAATTTCAGGTCTCTGCTCCTTACGAAGCTCATAAACGACCTTTAAGCGATAAGAACTCCTCAGATGACTTCTGATTAACATTTATTTTTACCGTGATTTAACTTTCAGGGTGAGTTCTTAGAGCACAAGGGTTGTTTGTAAGTTTGTCTAAAGTCTATTATGGTTAATTAAATTTCTTAAATCAGCTTTCTGAGGAAACCCGGTTGAACTAGCAGCGTAATCTCGTGCGGTATAACAGCGCAAACTACACTGGACAGATGCTGATGTTTTAACATGTAGTAGAGGTCCAAACATTAACGAGATTATTGCAAAAACGAGATGAATGCATGTGTCTTTGTTTTAACACGGGTCACAGTGCAGCATGATTTTTAAATTAGTTTCAGGCCATTTATTTTTATTTATTGTGAATTCTGACTCATGTGTTGCATGGTGAACCTAAATATGGGCCTGAAAGTTGTAGGTTGAGGGGGGGGGGGTTCTTCCAATTAGTTAGAAGCTCGTATAAAACAATTCTTAAACTCTTAACAAGGATGTCCAGGCAAAGTTATTGAAGTAGCACTTTCATTTTGTTTGCTGGCTTGCTTTTGTAATAGCTAAACTAAACTAATTTATTTTTATAAAATATGGATCATTGAACAGTGTTTTATGGTTTTCGGAGCAGTTTAAAAACTCGCCTCGATGTTCAGGAGCCACTTTAGCTCGAGCTGTTGTTACACAAATGCAGATTAACTTCACTGATGAATATTTTACTTTAATTTCACTTAGCAGGATTGTGTTTGAGAGAAGTGATGTGAGCTGCTCCTCCATTTTAATGACAAAACACTTGATTTAAACATTAATGCCGCTGCAGATGTATATCCAGAGGAGGGAAATGGGGCAGAAACCTGAAGGAGAGGATCTCATCAGGTTTGGACAGTAAGTGCTCCGACGAACAAAACAGCCATGCATAATGTAGAAACATCCATTTGTCATCTCTGAGTGTGACAGGGAGCAGAAACAAAGATCACCTCATTACTGTCATTATCACAGAATAAAAATCTAAAGGGAGGTTTGGAGAGGGCACAACATGGTCCCACAGTCAGCTTTAATTTTGGAGGGATTGTTCCTTTAAAAGCACCTGCTGTCAGATATGACTCCCACTAACAGAGAAGCAGGATCTTAATTATCCCCTCAGGACCAAATGTTGGACCCCATCAGCTGATTAAAGACACAAACTTCTTGTAATCAGTCAATGGACGAGTGTCTACTGGATATTTTTATCTCTTTCCATGTATGAGGCTGACTGTGGAGATTTTTCAGCTTCTTTTCTTTTACATTATAAATAAATTAAACTTCAAGTAAGCGTAAGCCTTCACTGTGGGCTCCAACATTTTCCCCTTGAATAACAGCTGAATACATCATTACACACCAAAAATAACATAAAACACTTAGAAAAGCTAAACGCTGTAATAATCACTTTATTTCAGTCGGAAAAAACAGCTTCAAGCTTTAAAACACATTAGGCTGGCAAACACCAAGCAGATGTAGCTTTAGCTCGGTAAGCTGCCTACACTGGCTAACAGCTCATTTAAGCACAACTGTTTACCTCCAGTTAGCGTTCAGTTGAAGAGAAGGACAAATATATACTTAGCTGCTGTATAATTAGAAAAAAAAAAGTTTTATCCCTGTTTACTTTATTTAAAGAATGCAAGAATATTACATAAAAAACTACTAACTATTATATTATATTATATTATATTATATTATATTATATTATATTATATTATATTATATTATATTGTATTGTATTGTATTATATTATATTATATTATATTATATTCTTTAAAAAAATACTTTCATTTGCTGAAACCGATAATGACTTAAGAAGACGAGGCTCCTGTAGAAAGGTACCTCAGAGTACTTTGCTATCAAAATTGGAATTAAAGTTCATTACAGTGTGTACTTAATTAAAGCTCTTTGTATAAATTTCCAGCAGCTGAAGGATGGCTGTTTGTCATGCTTCCACCTGGTGACAATAAACAGTTACAACATGTAACTGATGGGCTGACGGCTCTGCATGGAACCAACACACAACTAAACTACACCCGCAGCACTGCTGCACAGTGATATATATATACACAGGAAAGGATTTGTATCAAAGGAAGAATTTTTATAATAATAATAATAATAATCGTTGAAATTGTATGTGCTATCATTAAAATTATTACAGCTATTATGACTAGTATCAATACTGTTTATATCATCACCATTTCCATGAATGAAGAATTTCTTGATGTATCATTTATGTATAAATGCATATGTAGACTGGTATTAATTTAGCAGTAATGCATCCTGAAAACCTGAATATATTAAAGACAGATTTTTCCCTTTGTTTGAATGTTTGAATGCAAAGTTTTGTGACTGAAATGTTTTAAATACTGCATGTTTTATGTTACATTTACAAATTGTTACAAATTTTACAAATTACAAATTGTTCCGATTTTGTCGATTTTATCAGCAGCGCTGATAAATGAACTGATTGTGAAATTTATTGAGGTTGTGTATGAATTTATTGCGTAGTTCAAGAAGAGTATTTTACTGAGTTATTTGAAACAGTACAAATACTTATGGTACTTGCAGTACACATTCTGCTGTACTCACAGCTCTGATAGCGGCCTCAGTGATGTACAACATGTGGTCTGTGGCTCCACCTGCTGTATGACTCCTACTAATAATAACAAGTTTACTTTTATTTCAGCAATTTTTCAGTGAGATGTTTTTGTTTTTATTGTGTTTCACATATGTTGCTGAATAAAGTGTCCTTATTCTTATGATATTTGTGTCTTTAACAGTAAATTTTCTATTTTTGATTTTAAGGCAACAAAAATGAGACAGGCTCAGTTTCTTCTTTCTTTCTCTCCTTTTTACGATTCTTCCTTTTTTTTGTAAGTGTTATAATTTTCATGTATTTCTTCTCCTGGTTTGAAATCTTGAAGTGAAAGTGAAGTGAAATCTAGATTTGTCTTGGATCATTACAATACACACACATATATATATTATTATATATTATATAGTTTATTAATTCAATGTATTTAAACCAGTTATGTTATTCTGCTGTTACTATATTTATTGTATTACGTTTTTGTTTATATTTTATTTTCATTTTGATATTTTATCTTGTTAACCTTTTATTAAAATATTTTACTGTTTTATCAAAAATGTATAGATCCTTGTTTTGTTCCTTTTTAACTTGTAAAACATGTAACGTGTTTTAATATTTAAATATTTATTTATATTAATTTACCCAGTGATCATTTTATTTTTAATTGCAGTATTTTGCAATTATTTATATTTTGTAACTGTCATATATTTACTGCATTAAAACAAATTTCCTTTATTATTATTATTATTATTTTATTATTTATTTATGGTTTATTTCTTGATTTCTTTTTTAATTTAGCTTTTAAAAATGATTTTAAATTTTTGGTGTGTTTCGTTAGAGACCGCCTGGTTATCAGTATATTAGTATACATTTATTAACATCACTTTGTTTTTTTTTATCCTTTTTGTGAATAAATGTTTTTGTTATTAGTTAAATTTGTTATATTTAGTGCGAGCGTCATATGTAAAGTATATCGTGTTTTTATTTTTTTTACTGTCTGCTCTGAATCTGAATGTTGTCTTCTTCATCTGCCTCAGCTTTCCAATCCACACAGGGAGGAGGAGGAGAGGTAAACGTTTAACAAGCACACCGAAGTCTTAGATCGCCACCTTGTGGTTACACACAACAACACAACAAAAAAATTACTGCAAATGAACTTCTCTAACATAATTCCACAAATTTATCCCAAAACATTTCATTTATCTATCAGATGAGCACCAGTAGGAGAAAAAACAAGTTAAGATTTTAAGTTTGGAGGACAGAAATTGAAACTAAACAAATTAATTAAATAAACTAAAAAACAAAACAAAAACAAAGTACATTAAAAGTACTTAAAAGCAAAATGCTGAATCACTTTGGGTAGATTTGATAATATACATCATATATGATCATATACACTTTTACTGTATATAAACAGTAAACACAAGCCATAAGAATATAAAAGAATAAGTCCCTCTAACAAATAAAGTATCTCAACACATAAAATTACAACAAATTAAGCGTTCACTTTAGTAAAATATAGCAGGTCAGTAAAACACTGAGTGAAAAGGTCAGTAAAATACAATAAATATATTTCTATAGACCAGTGCTTCTCAAACAGAGGCCAAGTGGGGCAATCAAAACATGATTTGCGTCCACTAAAATTAGTTTTCTGATACTATTCAGCTTCCTTGTTTTTCATTATTTTTTAAAATAGTTAATTCAGACATTATGTGTGACATGTGTGAAAATGTTGATAAGCTATAAAGTAACTTTAGTTATTTTGATTAATTAGCATTTATTTACATCCATATTCTCTAATATTTTTATTATATACATTTTATTTAATTTCCATTAATTTTATCTCAAATGATTGTTTTGTTATTTTTATTATTACTTTATTATTTTAGTACATACATTTTTGAATGGACTGTATTTTATTACTTACATTTTTTACATCATGTCATTTTACATTTAATCTATAAATATGTCTTAATTTTATTCATTATTTATAAATTTTAGTGTTTGTTACTTTTATCTCTGAAAATATTGTATTGTATTAATTTAGATTGTACTTTAAATTAATATAATATTCAATATATATATAATATATTACTAACCTAATATATTTTTTATGAATTTTAAATTTATGTATATATTATGCATTATTTTCATGTTTATTAATGTTTTCTTTAATAAATAATTTCAAGTGTAATATATTAATATATTAGCTTATTTTATATTTTAATAATAAATGTGTTTTCCTCCAAATTTTTTTTATTTTGGTTTAATTTAATTTGACAAAATTTTTAATTGATCTATTTTGTTTCAACTTGTTTTTCCCCACCAGCAGAGGGCGAGAATGCGTCGATGTACAGACCCCTGTAAACCGAAGAAGAAGAAGAAGAAGAAGACGACGACAAAACAGCTAGGTTGCTTGCGGCTTTCAATCGTCGACTTTCTGCATCTGTTTTCGTGGAAAACGAAGCCAGCGGCAGGTCCAAGGTCCACGAGTTGTTTTTTTTGCCTGGAGCTGCGTGGATCACCTGAGAGGGGGCAGCGGTGATTTGAGGTGAGCCGCTGATTTTATTTCCTCCTCTACGTTTAGCCGCTAGCTAACTGTTAGCGGAGTTGTTTTCTACACAGGTTAGAAATTAGACGGGTTTTTTGGTTCGGTTTTGTTCGACGATGTTTCTGATTGAAACTCGGCATTTTCTTAGATCACACTTTCAGTTCGACCACAATGAAACCACTGCGCGCTGAATTTCCTAGAAGCCTCTTTCTCTGAACGTTCAACACATCTCTGATCAGAGAGGATTAATTCGGGTTACACCAATCCTGCACAAACCCTGCTCTACATTAATGAAAATTACATGCATTTTTCCCGCTCTATGGCCAACATTTTCTATGTTTCTGTGTCGCGTTATAGTTCCACCTGTAAAACACAGTCTACCTGCGTCAGTGTCTCTATATTTAAACAGCTGGTTAAACTGATACTCCCCCCCCCCCCCCCCCCCCAAATAAAAATAAAAATAAATAAATAACAAAACAAAAACAAAACACTGATAATAAAAAATGGTCAAAAGAATATGGTAGGCAGAGGAGAAACTGATGCTGCATGAGGAAGTCAGGAGTGGTTGAGAAGTGAAGGTATAAGGGCAGGATATAAATGAGGACAGCGAGATGGTTTCAAGGTGGGATTGCATCAGGGATCTGCTCTGAGCTCCTTCGTGTTTGGACAGGCTGACAGATGAGTTCAGGGAGGAGTCTCTGTTTACTTTAATGTTTACTGACGACACTGTGATCTCTAGCAAAAGTGTGGAGAGGTGAATATATGCTCTGGTGAGGAGAGCAATGAAAGTCAGTAGAAGCAAGACAGAATATATGTGTGAATGAGAGGTGGGGAGGTGGACATGTGAAGAGCAGAGAGAGTAAACGTTTAGATAGGTTTGAATATCTGGTATCATGGACATTTGCAGAGGACGGAGAGTGGATGTATCGGAGCTGCGAGGCAGGAAGAAAAGAGGAAGACGTCAGAAGATGTTCATGGATTTAATGAAGGAGGACATGGTCTGGTGTGACAGAGGAGGGTGCTGGGATAGGAGAAGATGATGGCAGATAATCTGTTGTACAGACCTCTAAAGCTAGCAGTTTAAAGAAGAACTGTGTTTATTTTTTATTAATTTCTTCTTTATTTTATTGAAGCTTAAACTAACAGCATTTAGGGATCAGCAGGATATTCTTATCACTTTTCTGGTTTTCTGTAATGTTACGTAGGGCTGTGCGATATGACCAAAATCTCATAACCTGATATAAGACATCTATCATCCCGATAACGATACAAATCACAAAATTTAAAATTTTCTGTAAATTCTGTGAATCTCGGGCAGCTCGACCTGCGTGAAGCGTTTCTAGTACCTGGAGTCGAGTGTTTTAACTGATGCATGAAACGATGCATTTTTAGACATAAGTTGTAACAGCCGCCGTTTGCTCTGTGAGTATTTATTACACCACGTTCTGCGGGGAAAAGCCTGTTCTAACGTTTGAGTCCAAGGTTTATTTTTTAGCACCTGGCGGCTCTTTTTGGCTTCTCATCCGTAAATACTCTGCATACTCTTTCACGTGATTCGGTTTATTTTGAAAAGTCTCAACAGGATCTTGAGCTTTATTGTGAAAGGTTTATGTGCAAAGTAAACCAGCGGACACGCGATGGTTTTACAGTCGTTAACAACGCATAAAGCAGGCGCTTGTCCGTCTGTAGTGTGGTTATATTAAATATAAGAGAAAGAGAGAACTTTAAGAAATTAATATAGCCACTACGGTGACCATCAAAACGATGAAAAAAATATTGCCGAAACAAACAATAGCATAAAATGAAAGAGACGTTTTTATATCGTCATCCGATATATATCGTTATATGAACAGCCGTAATTTTACGTTAACTGTGTACAACTATGGTTAAAAAGAAAAGTACACCTGCTTCAAATTCAAAGGTTTTCAGTATCAGGATGTAATGAAAATCATCTGATTCTTAGCAGGCCTTAAAATCATTTAAATACAACCTCAGATGACATATTACATGTGTCATTATTTATTTCACAAAAACCTAGACAGAAGCAGAGTGTGAAAAACAAAGTTCATCCTTACGGCTTACATGGGAATGAAGAGGGTAAGTAGCAGCCGGGTGCTGGTAATCAAACGCATTGATTAGTTGATCTTCATCGAAGCGGAATTATGGTGGTCTGGATTACTCAGGTGTGTTAACAGAACAATCTTCCCAGGAGGGGACATCCCAGCAAATTCACCTGAGCTCAGCCCGTGCAATGATCAACTACAAGAAAACCCAAGAGCTCCGTGTCAGACTACAGGCCTCAGTTAGCATGTTAAAGTTCATGACAGCACAATTAGAATAACAGGTGTGGCTTGTTTGGAAGGTTTTCCAGGAGAAAGCCTCTTCTCTCTGAGAAGAACATGGCAGCACAACATAGGTTTGCAAAGCACAATCGCCTCAAACGAGCTGTCGGCACGGTGGTGGAAGGTTCATGTTTTGGGTACCTTGCAGTCCCTGAGTGAACAGTGAACTCTTTTCTCTACTAAAGTATTCTTGAGTCAAACGTGAGACCACCTGTCCCACAGCTAAAGCTCAGCTGATGTTCAGTTGTCCAGCAGGACGGTGATCCAAAGCACAGAAGCAAATCTCCACCAGTGGCTGAAAAAGAAAATAATCCCAATGCTGCAATGGTCCACACCTCAGCCTGACTGAGATGCTGTGGGTGGGACATTCACAGAGCTGTGCATGAGTGATTGCTGCAAACCTCAATGAACTGAAGCAAGAAGAGTTTGACCAGAACTCCTCCACTGCGATAACTCAGTTATTGCTGCTGGGTTTGTCGTTTTTCACACGCTGCTTCTGCATGTCCTCATACTTAAAACCTTACATCTGACAGAGGGTGTACTTCATCTTTCACCAAAACTGTATCAGGATGAACACTTTTTATGTTTTTGTTTACATTATCAGCAATTTCCTATCATAAAGTAGCCGAGGCAGACGTGACACAATCTAGAAAATAATGTTTTTTTTCCTTCTTCACTTCCTGAGCACGTGGTGTTCACTCTTAAGTGTTTTCTCTCAGGGCAACTCGTCCTCCACCTTCACATCACCTTTTACGTCTTCTGTCTTCCCTGACACCTTCTGTCTGCAGGAAACGCCCAGAGCGTTTCTCCACAGCTCGCCATCATGTCTCAGAATTACCCGTACAGAAAGCCGCCGCCTGACACCGACCTCAGAACTGATCCCGGGCCTTACAGATCTGTGGACTACCGCCACTCCTCAGCGGACCGTGACTTTTACAGGCAGCCACAAGACTCCTTCTCTGTCTCCTCCTCCTGCCCGTCCTCGTCCAGGGGCTCTGGAGTGCTGCAGTCATCGCAGGACAATGTTCTGAGCATCCTGAGCAGCTGCGGTCTGGAGCCCAGTGATCTGGCGCTGCTAGCTGAGCTGCCCGAAGACGTCCTCACTATTGAGTCTCTGCCACACATCCTCAGACAGATCAAATGCAAGAAAGGGACCGTCAAACCTTTCCCTCCCCGGGCTCCGTCTCCCTCCTCCTCTTCCTCCTACCCTCCCAGCTCCTCCTCCTCTAGAGACTGGGACCAGCTCCATCGCACGTCGTTCCAGTACCCGCTGGACCACCTGCCACCACCACCTCCTCCCTCGGAGCAGCTCATGGATCGCTGGAATAATCCGATTACCGTGAGCTCCGGCCGAGCAGAGCTGCCACCATCGTCATCCTTATCATCGTCGTCGTTGGGGTACACGGTGGACTTCCACCGCAGGCAGGGCCCCTCTGATTATGGTAAGGCTGGTCCAGTTCCTTCTTACAGCCCAGCGAGGCGAGGAGATAGAGCGCCGTCATCTCGATTCTCTGAGGCTGGACCAGCTGATTACAGGTCATCAGCGCTGGTGACGGCTTCTCCTCTTCCTAGCGAGCACCAGTCCAAACCTCTGGCAAGCCGCCGTGACACGTCCTCCACGAGGAGCAGTCAGTCCTCGCCCTCAATGCCTACACGGAAAGAAGCTCTGGATTTCCACGGGAAGGTCCCGCCGTCGTTCCCGTACTCGTGCTCGCTGTGTGATATCACTGTACTGTCGCAGAAGGTAAGTGCACCTGTCCTCGAATCTCTCTCTGCAGTCTGTGTGGGTGGTGTGAGGGTCTACATTCAGCAACAAAGGATGATGGGAGCTGCACGTGTCCTATGAGACCGGAGTGCCACAAAGAGAGATGGTAACGGGTTTACTTCCTGTTGTTTTTAGGTTTGGATTCAGCACGTGACTGGCAGGCACCATGCAGATGGACAGCTCAGCCTCCTGCAGCAGTGAGTTTACTTCACATCAACGCCAAGTTTCTCCATCTACTGCTTGCAGGGTTTAATAACACTCTCCCATCTCCTCCACAGGTTTCCTAACTGGGACTGCCGCATGCAGACGGTCCGAAGGTCAGTGACCGAAACCACATCATCGTTCTCACGCCTCTGAACAGAGATCTGAATTTTATCAAAGTGGAAAACTTTGGCATGTCTCAAAGATGAAATGTTGTTTTTTTGATGTGAATAAATAATCAGCGAGCCAAAAAAACATGGATCAACTGAACAACGTGGATGTTAATGAACCCTGAAAAACGTTGACCAATTTACAAGGATATGACATTTAACCAAAGCGCCACATTTCAACAAACGACTGTAAAAATATTTTTTAGTAAGTTTCCCATTTTAAATTGCTCGATCTTTTAAAACTACTTCAGCCTGAAATATAAATGTCAAGTATCAATGATATAGTTCTTTAAAGAATAGGGACCCCAGCTGAGGTGGAGCAGAGGCTGCAAATGGACAGACTGGTTATTGCGTGTAAGCTTCCCACGTGGCACTGCTGGCTCTTCTTCTGTTCGTGCAAAACTCACACCGCCCTTACGCATGCTGAGGAGAGGGGCTTGCAGCAGCAGCAGCCAGCAGATTTGAATTGATTAACTTTTTGACTTGTGACCACTGAAAATGACCACCGAATTACTGTGTCCATGCTTTGAATAGTAAAAAGTAGTGCCATCTGGCGGACAAATAAAATAAAAATTTCAAATTGAAGGCGAGTGATCCAACATTAAAGAAATGCTTTGGTTGATGTCAAGATAAATGTGGGATCAGTGATTTTCAATTGAGCATTTTTTGGCTCCAGGATGAAATGTGGCCATTTTTGTGTAGCTTAGCTATTTTAAACTAATTTAAGGAACTGAGAGAACAATTCTAAAATTAAAAAAAAGAAAGACTGGCAAATATGAGCGATGTTCATTCAGCACAGCCAACTAAGTCTGGGAAAAAAATTAATAAAAAGCTGTGACCCTGCCAAAAATCAATCAATTTTTTATTTTTCTAATAATTGAAGGACGGGTTTTTGGTCCAGATGTTAGCGGTCCTGATATTGATCCAAAGCTGCTGTGATCAGCTTTTTTTTTTTTTTTATTGATAAGATGTTTGTTTTTCATTCAGTGGCTCTGTTTTTAATTTGTTTGATCGTCCTCTTTTTGTCATTTTTAGGGACGATAAATCTGAGAAGAAGAAAGATGGAGGAAAAGGCGCCCCGGCAGCTAGTCAAAGTAAGTCTGCCTCACTCGGCTGTGCCTTTGTGTTTACACGTTTAGGTTTTTCTGCTTAAACTTGTTCTTTCTGTTCGGCAGCATCGCAGTCGAATAGCAAGTGGAAGCAGAAGAAGGTAAAGAAGGTAGAGACACGTGTCTAAGATCTCGATGAGGTTCGCTTTAGCCCCTCCTGAATCAGCTGAAAGTCTTTGTGTTTGTTTCCTGTCAGAATTTGGAGAAAGGGAAGGTAGTGTGCATCAAGTTTCCGTCTCAGTCTGTCGATGAGAAATACCTCAGGAAGCTTGCAGAACCGTTCGGGAAGATCATCAAGGTCATCATGTTTCCGTCTCTGGTGAGTCTGCGAGGTTCTTCATCATCACACCGATGATATTTGCATGTTCGTTCATTTAAAGACGAGCAGCAGCTTTCTTTCTCTTTTTTGCACATGAGCATTATTAAAGTGGGTTTAAACCCTGCAGGGCTTCGTGGAGATGGGCTCGGTTGATCAGGCCAAAGACTTGGTGAAGTTTCACAGCAATTATCCTCCAACTGTGAACGGAGAGCAGCTCGTGTTCAGCGTCTCCAGCGCCTTCAACTTTCTCCAGGTAGAAGAGAAACACTTCCAGTGTCCAGTTTTTCCTGCATACGAAAAGTACAGAAAGTCCCAGTGTCAAACGTTTGGTTATTACTGAGAAAAATATCTCAGTCTGGAAAAGCTCCCGTCTCACAAACACAGCGAGAGGTGTCAACATTTATTTTTTTTTTTTTTACATGCAGGGAAATCCCTGCTTGCAGGCAGGTGGGGCTTCTGTGTTACAGCCGGGCCATATGAGAGTATTCCCTCTTTGTGACGTTGTACAGTTCAGTATTTAGAAAAACGTCTGTTTTCATTGTTGATAAAGTCTCTTCACACTTTGATGTCTCCTCAGAGCTCCCGGGTGGTGAGTTTCACGCCTGCTCCATCGGGAGAAGACGGAAAATCCGACCTGATCAATATCATCAAACGCTTCGGCCCGCCGCTCTACACCCTGTTCCTGCCATCAATGGTAAGGCTCAGCCCATTTAAAAAACTATACCGGAGAGGAAGACAGTTTCTTTGTTTTTCTTAAATAATCACTTTAAAAGACTTTAGAAAACACATACAAGGTGTTGTTTTCAGGTGTTCGTTGAGATGAAGAACGCCCCTGATGCTCAGAAGCTGGTGGATTATTATCTGTCCAACACTCTGAGGATCAACAGTGACTTGATTTGTGTCTCCTTCTCTGGAGAGTACAAGACTCTCATGTGAGTACGACCGACCCGATAGGAAGGTAACTGGCGGATTATCATCCAGGGGTGATCAGTGATAATGGTCCTGCTTTTGTCTGGTCTGTCCTGTAGGCGGGTTTCAAAAGCCAAGAGGTACGAAGAAGAAAACGAAAGTACAAAGAAGAGTACCACCAAGAGGACAAGGAGCTCAAGCCGAGACAGAACGACAGAAAATAAGAAAAGAAGGTCCAGATCCAGAGACAAGGCCAGCAAAGAGGAACGGACCAGAACAAGGTCCAGGTCCAGGGATAAATCTAAAGAAAAATCCAGCAGAGATGCCAAAACTAGATCTAGGTCCCAAGACAAGTTGGATAGAAAAAGGAAGAGCAGAACCCGGTCCAGGTCCAGAGATAAGTCCACTAGTGAGAAGCGGACCAGGACCAGGTCTAAGTCAGGGTCCAGAGAAAAAACAAAAGAAAAATCCAACAAGGAAAGCAAGAAAGGGTCCCAAGCGAAGAAGCCAGACGAATCGAGAGAAAAATCCAACAGAGACCAGAAGACCAGGTCCGCATCCAGAGACAAGTCCAGCAGAGAGACAAAAGCCAAGTCTACAACCCAAGAAAAGTCAAGCAAAGAAAGAAAAAGCAGGAGCAAATCTAGATCCGTGGAAAAATCCAGCAGAGATAAGAAATCCAGGTCTAGAGAGAGATCCAGCAACAAGTCCTCCAGACGGGACGGAGAAAAGACGGCAGAACCAGAGAAACCAGGTAAGAAAACGCAACACGATGCCAGGACCAGTCGCTCCAGACAGGCTGGTGTGAAATCTTCTTTTCTACACAGATGCAGAGTCCACATCCAAAGGACAACCGTCTCCTCTCGAAGACTCCAAACCTGAAGTTTCAAACACAGAAGAAGTGGAGGGGGAGGCAGCGTGAGTTCCTCATGTTGCTGTTTTTTGTTTTAGGTTTTTTGTTTGTTTGCAGAAAAGCCTCTGCAAGTGAAACTAGAACAGTCTTAACTAAAGATGCCACTTCAGGTTGCCTGGAGAGGAGAGCGACATCGAGGGGATGGAGGTGATTGCTGAGGATGGAGAGAATCTGGCAGATGACGATGAGGAGGCTCTGCAAGAGGAAGAGAAAAAAGAGAGTCCTAAAGAGAGAGCACCTGAAAAAGGTAGAAAATGAGAGCTGAGCTTTCACAGCAAAGCTGGCTTTAAAGGAAAACAAAGGAAATGCTTGACTTTGTTAAAAAAAAAAAACTCCCTTACAGATGAAGTAAAGGAGGTGATAGGTGGAGAGCCTGGCAATGAGGAGAAACCTGCGTCGGAGAAGGAGATAAAGAAGGAAGAGAAGGAGGAAGTAGAGGAGTCAAAGGAAGCAACAGAGACTCCTCTACAGGAGGATTTGGTAAAGACTTTTAGATGAACATGTTAGTGTGGACATATTTTAAGCTTTAAAGTGGAAAAAAGGGATTCAGTTGGAGCGATGTGCTTTTTCAGGAGGACTTCCCTGTAGACCTGGAAAACTGCATCACTCTGGATGAACTGGAAGAAGATGACTCTGACGACCAAGGTATACCTGGAAGTCTTGTGATGCTGAACACAAAACATATTGTTGTACCAGCACGTTTGGTTGACTTTTAAAGCTCACTGTTCAGTTTCTGATATTCTTCCTGTTTGATTTTGTTGCAGGTGGAGAATCAGCAGATGAGCCCAAGGTAAGTGTTACCTTTAATATAACGGCTGAGTTTTTGTCTGATATGTTGCTGATTTAACAGTTTGTTCTTTCTTTGCTTGTAGTCAACATCGAAATCCAGCAGGGTTTTTTACTTCGGCCACCTGCCACCTAATTACGCCCTCTTTGACTTCTTCCAACTGCTGCGAAATTTTGGGAAGGTGGTGCGCTATTACCTGATTGGCAATCGACGAGAGGTCAGTAAGAAAATGAGATGAGATTAAAAAATTTATTTTTTTTAGCTTTTTAAAATTTAAATACCGATTATAAATACATGATACAAAGGGAATATCTTTGTAAATGAAAATCAAATTTGATACAGTTATTAGCCTGAATACAAACTGCATAAAGGATACATTGATCATATACATCATTCATCACAGTCATTTTCATGACCTCTGTCAGCTGATAGAGGAATCCAAACTGTGTTGATTCAGCCCAGCAATAGGAATGATGATTATAATCCCTGTGCATCATCAGGCGGCTCCATCCTATTGGATAAAAAAAATAATAATATGGAAATTGATTAGCCAGCCAAGTTGGCTTGAGGCTATCTTACATTGCTGTGTTTGTGTATGTTGGCTTTGGTATTTGCTACTAGCAGTAAGAGTTATAGTAATTGCGTTGATCCTGTTTATGTTGTGACCCTTAGAGTTCAGAGTTGAGTGGATTCTTTACCTTTGGGACCATTTTCAGACTCTTTTTGTGTTTCAGGGTTTCATTGAGATGTCGAGTTCTTCAGCGGCCCTGAAAGCTGTTGAAGAGCTCGTCAGCAAACCAGCCATCCACAACTGCCCCAAACTCAAAGCCCGCATCTCCACCAAATACTACAGACTTGACAACGGGTCCGAAACCGCCTCTTCACTCTTCCTAATTTCTTTTCTGTGAACTTTTAATCATGAAATTCATACTTTACCCCTTTCTTGCAGATGGGTTGTTCACTCGGACGGCAGCAATGACAAGGACAGTCGAGGCAGGAAGCGCGAGAAACGAAGCAAATCCAAGACCTCAGACCAGGACGAGACCGACAGGAGGTCTAAAGGGAGGAAGGAGTCCCCGAAGAAGACATCAGAGAAATCAGGCAAAAAGACTCCAGAAAAAGATTCTGGGTCAAAAAAGCCTCCAGAGAAAGACTCATCAGGGAAAAAGACCCCAAAGAAAGAGTCCACATCCAAAACGTCTCCAGAAAAGGATGCCAAAAACATCTTGGAAACGAAATCCACTGGGAAAAAGACTCCAGCGAAAGATTTGCCATCTAAAAAAACTTCAGGTAAGGATTCTACAACAAAAAAGACTCAAGCGAAAAAGTCCGCATCCAGAAAGACTCTGGAAAACAAGTCTACATTCAGAGAAACTTCAGCAGAAGAGTCCAAAAAGTCTCCAAAGAGGGAATCGTTGGACAAAGAGCCTCCAGAAAAGGTCCTTAAAAACGGCCCGGAGAAGGAATCCGCAGGGAGAAAGACTCCTGAGAAAGGGTCATCGTGTGCAGAGATTCCAGACAGCGAGACGCTGGAACCAAAAGGAGCTCCTGACAATAATTCAGTGCCTCAGACAACTGTGAAGAAAGAACTAAAGAAAGAAAATACTCAACAAAATGAGGAACCAGCAGCTGATAAAGCGCCATCTGAAAAAGATTATATCAAAAAGGAAACACCACGCACATTCAAGCAGGAGGAGGAGGAAACACCAATAGACGTTTGTATGGAAGCAGGACCAAATGTGAAAGATGCAGAGAGTCCAGATCCACCAGTCTCCTCTACAGAGCCCTCAAAACCACCACCTGAACAGGTATAACTGAAAGCGAAGGTGCTGTGATCCCAGCTCAACAGAAATATTAGTTTCCCCAGGATAACATCAAAGTCTTAAATGCCATTTCACATAGTTTCAAAACGCCAAAACAAAACGGCCTTTTTAGAAACAAAATTTCTAAAAAGGCATTCCCATTGTGTTTGACAGATCTCAAATGTTGAATCAGCTGTTAAAATAGCTCCATTCATTTTATCTGCAGTTCAGTCTTAAATATGTAGTTTTGTTCAAATTGCCTCAGCCATGAAATATTTCTTATTAAAATTACCTGTGCGATGAATAGACTTTAAATGTAAATATATTGCACAGCAGTTAAAAACACAGTTAATGATGGAAAAAGATTTTTGGCCATAAATAAATGAAAATCTGCCCTGAAGTGCAGGATTAAAGCTCATGACTGATTTGTTACTTTCAGGACGCGAAGCCCCAGTTTGAACCTGCAGAGGGCGCTGCTGAACCTCAGAAACCCACCAAACCTGTTGGTAAGAAAGCCTCTGAGCTTATTTGAAATCCCATTTAGTTACAGTTTAGTTTGTTGCTTCCTGTTGCATAATAAGGAAGTTTAAACACGTGCAGCGGTGCATTCACTGTCGCTTGTTTGTTTTGTAGGGACGGAGTTCGTGCGACCGGTCGTCGGTTATTTCTGTAACCTGTGTCAGCAGATCTTCGCTGAAGAGGATGAAGCCAAACAGCAGCACTGCAGCAGCCTGTCGCATTACAGCAAATACCAGGTGGAGGGAAAAAAGGTTTTAATGTTAATTTAAATTCAGCTGAAAAATAAAAACTTAAGTCTTTGTTTGGTTTTTCAGGAGAAGACTGGGAGGGATCCGTGGACGAGCTGAACATCTGCAGAGAAATTGGTTACCTTCAGATTTTATTAATTGACTTTATCAGAGCTGAAACGGGACTGAGATCCTAAACATGATTTGATTTCTGTCTGTTCTCCACTGGACTTTGAGTTTCTGTACAAAGATTGTTTTTTAAAAAGCTTCTGCTGAAAAATCCAAAAATGTATAAATATTTAAGTTTTATGTCATGCAGAACAGCAACTGTATGTTTGAGAAAGGGTGAGATGTGACTGTAAAAAGCCACTTGCCTACATTTCTGTTAAGCTCCAGGCTCTCTCCTACTCGAGTGCTCTAGTCCTAAAAGGTGTTGATTGGTCAACCCAGAAAATTTAGAAACAAATACCAGGTTCTAGTGCTGTCAGAATATTAACTGCTCCCTGGGCTCTAATCAGTTTTTGTCCAATTGTACTCATGCCGCACCTTCACAGAAGCTATGTAATTTAAGAATCTGTGGTGTTGTCAAATAAATAATCTCACATGAACAACAGTGGTTTTATTATTTTATTTTTCTAAAACATCAACAGAAAACTCCAAAAAAAGTGAGACTTACAGTTCAACATGTCAACCCAGGAAGTCGTGACGCCGTCATAGATCAAAGACTAGTTCACGATCACACACACGATCTGTCGCTTCATTGTTTACAAACGTAACACTGATGTAGCGGTGAGACTGCGGTAAAGAGATGAAAATCGAGCCGTGACTAAATGGCACGAGACCAATGGTGACAGCACAAAACACTGGGTCTTTTATTTTGAAAATAACCAGATTTTAAGATCACGGAGGTAATCTGGAGTAAAATCACATTTTTATGTGACCTGCGTGAACTCAGGTGACGTGTAAGGAGAGTCCATCTTCAGGACGCTGTAGCTTAATCATGGGAAAGATCTGAGCAGAGGGGGAGTTGGGGTCGCCTGATGATTCTGTTGATCCGATGTTTTTAGATGAATAAAGAAAGTGATTGACAGCTGTGTAAACACCTGTACGGTATCAATTTTTTGTTTAGTTTTAAAATTGGGATCTTAAACACAGTATTCCTTTTCCTGACCGTTTAGACAGAAGAAGAACCAATAAAAGAGCTAATCAATACCTGCAGAAATGAAGCAAAAAAAAAAAAAAGGAGGCGTGGCTACAAACAGAGTCCTTCAGGGTTCAATGCCACAGAGCGGCAGCAGAAAGTCGCTCCGATGTGTGCTTCAAACGTTGCTATAGAAACAAAGATTTTTAAAAAAGTCCATCCACACTTCTGCCTCAGTTTCAGATGTTCTCACGGCGTTGTCGTCTTCACCTTCTTCTCCGCTTTGCTTTGCTCCTTCTCCAGGTATTTCTGAAAAACAAAACAAACTATAGTTTGTTTGGTGGAGCCGTGTGTCAGATGTGTGGAGCTGATTCAGGCTCAAAGGTCATGTGTGGGTGGAGCTATGAGTGGGGCGGGTTCTCACCTGGAGCTTGTCGTAGTGCGCCTGGCTGCTGCAGTGCGTCTTCTTCGCTGTGTCTTCGTTGGAGTAAAACAGGAAACAGATGCGGCAGTAAAAACCTGCTTTCACATGTTCGACACCTGCAGGAAAACAATCGTATTGATGATGACGCCTTTTTTTTTTTTTTTTAAACATAAACCAGCCAACTGCCTGGTGATCAGAAAGTGTCCTCACCAATGGGCGTGTTGGGGTCGTACGGTGGAAGCGGCATAGACGCCACGCTGGGTTTGTTCTCAGCAGGAGGAGGAGCCTCGGTCTCCCCGCTCTGATTGGTCGATGTCTCCATCTGCTCCACCAGCTCCTCCTGTTTCTCCTGAGAGGAGAGAATTTGTTTAATCCAACTGTATTTTAAGTAATCAATAATCACGCCGTTATCGGTCATTAAAGATCTTCAGAAACGACTCACGTCCTCACTGCTCCTCTCAGCAGAAACTTCAGGAACTTTCTCCGCGGCCGACTTTTCTTCCACCGCTGTCTCTTCGCTCACATCAGGGGTCTCCATTTCCTCCTCCTGCTGCTTCTCCTCCTTCTGATTCTCCACATCCTCCTTTTTCTCCTCCTCCACCTCTGGTTGGGCCTCCTCTTTAGGTTTCTTGGCCGGTGGTTCCTCGGCATCTTTCGAGAACTTTTGTGGCGAGTCGTCACTCGCTCTCTTCACGGTGTTCGGCGTTCGATGGCTGAGTGAACACAGTGAGATGAGACAGAGCGTTTAATGTGACACAAACACAAACTCCCAGCATGCACCTCAGTATGCTCTTCACCACAGCCTCAAAAACAGGACTGCAGATAAAACTGAACAGAACCTTTGGACTAACAAGGTGTGACCCTTGGTCAAAGCTTTAAAATGTGATGTTTCATCAACACTACAGAATAGTCGTCTGACCCGACAGTCAGCTGGTCCCAAGGCTTTCATAGAACCTCAACAAAGCTTATAAAACATCAGAAAGAGTTGTTTGACTTTTCACCATCGAATGTTTTTCTCAAAATTAGCAAACCAAAGAGTGAAAATCCCTGGCCGACATTAGAGGGCAGGCTCTCGGGACACTTCAACATAAAAACAGTATTTAAAGTTTAAACAAGTCAAAGTTTTCATGACTGAATTGTTTTTTAAGTTTTGTGATAATTTTTTTTGTTTCCTGCACAGTGATGACATCATGCACTCAGATGTCAGCCTGGAGATCATTCTGGAAATACAGGATTTTCCAGCAGTTAATGGCAGAAACATGTTCCAGCGACAGTTCCTGCTGCTTGTGGTAAAAGAGTGTTTCTAGATTGGTTGTAGTTTTTATTTGGTCGCCAGTCGAACAGCCGTTAGTGGTGACTCATGCACCCAGGGGCCACAGAAGACGACGATGACGCTCACCCGTGTTTCAGTTGCTTGTACTTCCTGCTCACGTAGATGGTCAGGCGCTTCCCGTTTAACTTTGGCGACTTCGCTTTATAATCGGCAGCCATCTTCTCGGCATCCTCGGC
The DNA here is from genome assembly GCF_965226115.1 of Aulonocara stuartgranti. Classification (NCBI taxonomy): domain Eukaryota; kingdom Metazoa; phylum Chordata; class Actinopteri; order Cichliformes; family Cichlidae; genus Aulonocara; species Aulonocara stuartgranti. The sequence goes on along the minus strand of NC_138940.1, from coordinate 10,691,010 downwards.
ATTGTACATCTCGAGGAAACACTGAGGAAAAATGTTGGACAGTTTTAAAGCAGCAGTAATTAAACGGATTCAGTTCAGGCGTGCGGTTGCCCTGGTTCTGTACCTCTCTCCGGATCCTGTTCAGGAAGTACTTTTTGACCTTGCCAAATGGCTCGGCGAACTTCAGGATTTCCTCGTCTGTGTATTTGCTGTTGGGGAGCTGACCGATGTACACCACCTTGCTGGAACCGGACTGAACAGCAAGCAGAAAAGAAAACGTGATCAAATCAAAGAAAGGAGTGGGGGAAATTCAAAAGGTCTCAAAATTAATTCATTATAATCCTAAAGGCTGCCGTAAAACAGACGTTACTGATGCAAACTGAGCTTTATAGAACCTTAAATACACTCTGAATCAGTTAATCTAGCTCATAATCTGGATTAAGAGTATTTATATAAATCTCTTAATCCAGAGTGACCGTAGATTTATTGAGGAAGCATTGAAGCTATTTTTTTGATATGTGGAGAATTTAACTTCAGACACTTCCTAAGCAAAACTGACTATTCATCCACTGCCCTGTTGTCCATCGTTACCAACATGAAGCATACTGGGAGTAATCCTTGAAGCCCTTTTCTAAACTGGAGTAGTTGCTGTCATGTTTCAAATGTTATGAGGGAAAGAGTGTGAAATATACAGACTCTCGTGCAGAAGGTCAAACATCTCGCTTCGATGTTCACAATGTTTCAGACCTCGTCTGTATTTACAGGGATCAGAAATGACCTTAAAACTCAAGATGAGGAGTTCAGTTCCCTTAAATACTTTCTCACTCCATACTAAAAGTCTAACATGTTACAGTCAGATCATCAGCCTGCTTTTGTAGTTTAAAACTGGTTAAAAGAGACTGAGCAAATGAGTCTTCCGCTGCTTCTTTAAACAATCAACAAAATCAAGACAGTGCAAAGATGGAGGTAAGGCATTCCACAATCTGGGGTTAAAAGGAGATTGTGGGACCATTAACAGCCTTTGGCTTCTGTGGGGATATGAGATTTTGGCCATATCGCACAGCCCTACGAGAAGCTCAGAAATATACGCTGGAGATTAAAACTGGGGGCTGCCTTTATCTTCACCAGTTTTTTGGATTTTAGATGGCCGATGTTTCACGTGGTGCATTTCATTTGTTCGTGGCTCAGTTCTGTGACAGAGCAGACTCAGACACATGAATAGAGGTTTCAAACATGTCTGACAAAGTCAAACAAAGTCGCGTGGTGTAATGAAATAAAACCAGCCGAATGCTCACCTGGATGGTGGGGTAGCTCATGGAGTGACTGATCCTCACCGGCCGCCCGCACACCGACGCCGTGATGTTCCCGTTGTAGAAGTTGGCCATCGCCCGTGCTTCTTCTTCTGTGGCGAACTGAAGGAACGCCTTACAAGGGAGAGGAGACAAACAAAGAGGTGTTTAAACGGCACAGAACAAATGTCTGTAACGCGTACGCCTTAACCTTAAAAGATGCTTCACAAGTGACTGAAAGGAGCTCTCAGTTTTACTGATTTTCAAAATTAATCTCTAATTTTAAATATTTTAAATACTGTGAGTGAGTTCTGGAGTACCTCGGGTCTCAGGTCCAGCACCAGGTGTTTGACCACCTTCCCGAAAGGCTGGGCGAGTTTCAGCAGCTCGTTGAGGTACTGGTACCCTCGCCTGAAGCCGACGATGTTCACCACCCTCATACCCTGATGGGAGGAGCAAGAATTGAGGAATTCCAGTGAAACAGAGTGAATGAAAACAGGTTTCTGAACAAAAGTTATGTTGGAAATCTCAAAATGTCTGAAGCTAGCGCAATTACATACAAAAGCAAGGATATTATGGATCAAAAACCATTATTAATGCAAAATTTTCCTCTGTGTGGAGGTTTGAGCAAACACCATTATAAACATATTGATTATTATAAACTCAGAGTATTTATCAAAGTAAACGCGTCTGACGAAGCACTAAATAGAGTTAGAGTGACAGTGTGACCTCAGAGGATCAGATTTAGAGGGAGTGTCATGCAGCTGAGATGCAGTGATCCACAGAAACATGAAGTCAAATATTAAAGGTATCAGAGCGACGGCGCTCGGGTACGTACCCCTCGCCTCGTGTTGTCTGCAGAGAAGAGGAGACACAAACAGAGAGGAAGATGTGCGTTAATTTCAAACACCTTTTTGTTGATTGAAGACATCGTCCTCACATCCATGAAGGAAAATGACTTTTTTAAGGAAAAGCTGGTGCTGCAGCACATTACAGGTACAAGTGTTAACTTTGATCTCTAAATATTGATCTGATCAGGTACCGATATTGTCCGACTCTCCATGGGCTTCGTCGTTGTCTTCCTCCAGCTCGTCCAGCGTCACAAAGTCCTCCATGTTCTCTGGGAAGTCCTGCTGGAAGAGACATCATTAACACACCTGTGCCACTCCTGGATTACAGACTGAAGGACAGAGCAGGTGCATCACCTCTTCTTCGGGTAGATCTCCCTCCGCTGCCTCCGGCGCCTCCGAGCTCTCTGCCGCCTCCATGTTCGCCTCCTCTTTGCTCTCGTGCTCCTCGGCCGAAGTTTCTGTTTCTGCCGCTTCCATTTGTGGCTCTGACTCCGCCTCCTGCTTGACCTCACTCGTGTCTCCAGGTGTGTCATCAGTGACATCATCAGTAACCTGTGTGCAGTTCGGTTTAATTCCAGGAATCACTTTTGGCTTTAATATATTTTTCTTCATCTTTTTTGTTTTCTCACCTTCTCCTCCTCTTTCTTCTCCTCCTCCTCCTCCTGTCGAGCATCCTCAGACTCCTCTACCGTCAAATTCACAGACTCTGCTCCCTCTGACTCCTCCCCCTCTCCATCAGTTGCTGCCTGCTCCTCCCCATCCTCCCCTCCTTCCATCACACCTGAGACTTCCTTCTCCTCCTCCTCTTCCTCCTCCTCCTCTGGCTCTGCCTTCACTTTCTTCTCCTCTTTCTCTTCCTCCTCCTTCTTCTCCTCCTCCTTCTCCTCCCTCTTCTTGTCTTCTTTGGACCTGGAGGTGGATGATTTGGATAAGGTGGTTTTGGAGGAGGTCCTGGTTCCAGTGCCGGAGGAGGTGGAGTTGGCTTTGCCACTCTTCCTGTTCGAAGCGTCTCCTCCGCCCTTCCTTGCGTTCACACTGCGTGAAGCACAGAAGCATTAATGCATTACTGACTTAACTTTTCTTACTCAAGTTAGCTTTATTACTTATTTACTTTCTATAATTACTTTTTTTTGGTCAAATTTACTTTATTTTCTTTACTTGCTTTTTGTTAACTTAATCCAAGTTACAAAATTCTGTTAGTGTTTCCTACTGCACAGAAGAGGAAAGAGTCCTGCACCAGGTCACAGACAATGTCACGGCCATCACGCGTCTGAGGTACTCACTTGAGGGTTTTGTACTTGGTGCAGACATTGAGGCGGATCCGTCTTCCTCGGATGGTGAGGGGGTTCACAGTGTAATACTTCACCAGCATCTCTGCATCCTCTGCAGTTCCCAGCTGGATAAATGCCTGCACACATGGAAAGTCAGACTCATTTTAGCTCATGGAGGGCGTACAGGCCAATTTTGTGACCAATAAAAAAAAACAAAAAACAAAAAAAAACACACTTTCCACACTATCCACAATCACGAAAAGCAGCATTAAAAAAACATTAATGAATAACTGAATGTTAGTTAGAACTACCAGACCACATGGCTGACATGCCAGGTTTAAGCAACACTGGTGTCTGAAAAATTTTGGGGTGGTGGTCGAGGGATGAGAAGTTTGGATCCAGACAGATCCCTGCTCGACTTTTAAGGCTTCAAACTTTCCTTTTTGCTAAAGCTTAAAGTCAGCGATGGCACCAGTACCTGGTCTGTTAAGAAGAGGTGTTTCTCCACAACACCAAAGCGCTCAGCAATGGTCAGCAGCTCCTTCTTCTTCTCATCCTCGCGGGGCAGGTTGGAGAAAAAAACTACCTTGCTGGCTTGACCTTTGACCTCCCTCACAGGTCTGTCCATCAGTCGATCCATCGGTCGGTCCATCGATCGCTCGTCTTTCTGAGGGTCAAAAACGGAAACCTGTGAGGGTCTGAGTGTGTCAGAAAGCAGTGAGTTTTATTTAACCGGCGAGGGCAACATTACCTCGATGAACATGAGGGTCTGGGACAGGTAGAAGGAGATGGATTTGCCGTACAGAGATGCCGGGTGCTGTTTGTAGTAGTTCACCACATCCAGAGCTTCTTCATGAGTGCTCATCTCCAGAAAAGCCTGATGGACACAGATATTAGACTTCAGGTCTTACTGTGAAACAGGAAACAGGTCAGATCCTGTGGTTTGTGATCTTTAGGACGACGATACTGAAGCTTGGCTCGTTTCTGTAAAGTGTGAGGGCTTGGACTGAGCGATGGTCAAAGTTTTTCCTCTATACAGACTTTCTGGGGAAGTTTTTCCTTAAGTTCAAGTCACCCTTCTCTTTTTTGGTTTATTTGGTGCGCTTGTTTAAAAATCCTTCTGAAAAATCAACCCTTATTTGACCCGTTTAACTTTATGAGTTATGTGACATATTCAGCTTAATTTAAATAAAATTTGTAGTTAACATTTTGTTCTTTTTTAAACTTTGATTATATTTGATCCAGACATCATTTTTTGCCATTTATGTAGATTTTAACTTGCTGCAGTCAGTATGTTATTAACTTATACTGAATTTTAGTTTTATTTTTATTAAGCTCACTTTGTTTTATTGAAGCATATATTATTATTATTATTATTATTATTATTATTATTATTATTATTATTATTATATTACAGCATTTTATTTAAGATGCGCTAACGTGATATTTCTTTTTCTCTCCTTTTTAAAAAACATTTTGAAAATTGTTCTTCTGAGTCAGAGCAAAACACAAATACTTCAAACAACACATCAAAAAATTATTTGTATTTTCTTAAAAAGAAGAAGAAAAAAGAAAAAGTCCAGACATCTGACACATCTTCGACTGACTGACCTTCCTATGACTCATTAGTCTTCCCTTTCTGATTTATATTAAATTACATGAGTCGTCACATTTAAAATCAATCGCTACCTCCGACCCAATCCCGACAGAATCAGCTAACCTCGCAAAGCCCAGCAAAATCTTACCTTCACACAATGAATATTTCCAGTTACAGCCCTCAGAGTTCATAGGGGTGCTCAGAATTTTGCACTTTTAATTTGTGTTATTATTTTTACTTTAATTTCATGAGTACAGCTGGTTTCCACATCAAATTCATGTGAGTGTCCCAATCTAAAGCCAAAATCTGTTTGTTTTTTTGTTCCCTATGATTTTTAAAAATTATTAAAAAGGTATTTTTTCCCTTCCTCAGATTTGAAATGAATGAAGTGGAAACAGCGAGGTGAGCTGTCCTACCTTGTTCTTGAGGATGAGGTGCTCCCTCAGGCAGCCGAAGCGCTCAGCGAAGGCGAACAGGGTCTTGTTGCTGAGAGGCTTCCTGTCGTATTTCACCACCACCACCCTGCTCCTCAGCTGAGGACACGACATTTAACACTGCTGCACCGTCACTGAAGCACCACAAAGCTTTTCAAAGATATTCTGGATGACGTGAACTTTTAAACAATGTGTTTGGCACAGAGGGAGGAAATATGTTTACTGAAACCCTCTGAAATCCACAGGGTCAGAGACACAGCAGGTGACACAAGCGTTCAGACTGACCTTATTCAGACCCAGCTGTCCAGGACCTCCACCTCCACCTGACACAGAAAAACACAATGTTTAGGCCACCAATTTAGGATCTTTTAAGTGACCAAAATGACCATGCAGGGTTTTTATTTTATACAGAAATAAACTTTTTAAAGGCTCTGATTACATTAAATTAGGGTTGTGCGATATGACCAAAATATCGCAAAAACATTTCCCATCCTGATAACACTTTATATCACAAAATAGCGCATTTTCTGTAAATGCTGTGAATCTCGGGCAACTCGATTTGCGTGAAGTATACCTGGAGCACACGACGCCTGAATCTATACATTTTTAGATAGAAGCTGTAATGCCTGCCATTTTCATTGTGAGTATTTATTACATGGCGTGCTGCTGGGAAAAGCCTGTTCTAATGTTTGAGTCTAAAGATTATTTTGAGCACCTGACTTCTCTTTTTTATCTGTGATGGTTTTTGTGCCCGAACATTTTCAGAGCAATTATTTAATAAGTAATGTAAGTCAGCAAGTAAATAAAGTAAGATAAGTAAGTACAGTAACAAAAGTATAGTAAGTACACTAACCAAATTAATAAGGTAAGTATAACAAGTAAAGTAAGAAAGCTGAGTAAAGTAAGCCAAGTAGAGCAACTATAGTTTATTTATTTTACTCACTAAAGTGATCACAGTAAGTAAAGTACACTAAATACAGTGAGTACAATAAACAGTAAATGAAGTGAGAAGAGTAAAGAAAATATGGTAAAGTAAGTACAGCTAATAAAGTGAGTAAAGTCTGACAAGGAAGAAAACAAATTACAGGAAGAAAAGCAAAAGTAAAACATGTTTAGTTTTGCTACTTATCTTACTTAAATAGAGTAAGTATGTACAGTCAGTAAATAAACAGAAATAGTAAAAGTAAAGTTAAATAATGAAGTCATTAAGTAAGACAAGTAAACTAAATAAACAAAGGAGTACACTGAGTACATTGAAAAAAGTAAGCAAAGAAAGTAAAGTTAACAAAGTACAGAGAGTTAAATAAGTCAGTAAGTAAAGGACGGTAAGAGTAAAACTACATTAAAGAAAATACTGGCGGCAGCCTCTGCCACCTCTCAGCCTCCTAGTAGATGCACCTATGGTATGAATTTCAAAATCCTGCATCACCTTGTTCTCAAATTGTTCAAACCTAAGTCAAGTCCATGAGAAAAATAAGAAAGCTCTGGCTGATTCATTCAGATAAGTAAAGTAGGTAACAAAACTAGGTGTAGTAAGAAAAGAATGTGCGTAAGTAAAGAAGGTAAAGTAAGATATGTAAAACAAGTACCGCTAGTAAATGAGGGAAAATAAGAACTAGGTAAGTAAGTAAAGTAAGTACAGTATGTACAGTAAGATAAGTAAAGTAAATAAGACAGACAACTAAGTATTGAAACAAAATTAAAGATAATTTACTTAATTCCTTTAATTACATAAGTATAGTAATTAAATGAGTATATTATAATAAGCTAAAGTAACTAAATTAAATTGAGTAAAAAGACTAAGCTAAGGATGCAAGTGAAGTCAGTACATTAAATGAACAAATAAATGTTCATTATATTAAAAAAAATGATGGATTTAAAATATCACGATCGGCCCTTTAGAATTTTAAAAAATACATAAGGACAAGTTAAGACGATTTATGTCCTGGAGTGGACTAAAACCTCCAGCAATAATGATAACAGTAATAATTAGAAGAAGAAAAAGGCATCTGCATGTATCTTACCCCAGCTCGAGGACATCCCTCCCATTGGTCCTGAAGACATGGGGGCGGGACCCAGCAGCCCTGCAGACAGGTTGGGGGTCTCTGACAGACCTCCACTGGAAATAAATGAACTAGGGTGTGAGTCAGTTATCAAACATCTGGATTATTAGAACAAAATATAATATGATGTAATACAATATAAAAATTACTCAATTAGCACAAACAAGCTATAGAAGCTGCAAAGAGTCTGTGAACCCCAGAATTTGATTTTTTATGATATGATGTCTGATTCTCAACTGCAGTCTATCACAGATTTTACTTTAATTTGAAGTATTAAAGTATTTTTACTTCCAGTGTGTGAACAGACTGAAGTGTAATGTCCCCCTCAGTTGCCTGTAGCAGCATGTGGGCCGACTCTGCTAGTCCATGTCATGATTTCACTTCTGAGTGCTTCAATGACAGCACAAGCTAACTTAGAAATGCTAGTGCTATCATTGCTATCACTTAGCTTAGAAATGGAGTCCACAATTCAGTCATGATTACAGAGAGCAGCAGATGAATTATTTTCTACACTATAATTACTGTTTTGCTAACAGTATCAGTGTCTCTTACCCTCTGCCTGAGCCCATACCGGGATCCCACTCAGGATACCTAAAAGAAAAAACAAACAAACAAAAAAACATTCACACAATATTAAACATCTATTAAAGAGGGAAAGACCTCCGAGTTCAATCCAGCATAAACCAAGTAGGTGACACATCTTGACTGACTGCAGATGGTTTCAATGTTTTGGCTCACTGTTGTGTATTAAGAGCGACTCACATGTCAAGAAGCTGCCGTCTGTTTTCAGCATGGCGGAGTCCATTAATGTGTTGATTCCACTCCTACAAACACATCTAGAGAATGAGTGACGCTCAAACACTTTCATTTCCTAACATGGAACCTCTATATTAAAGGTCCAGTTCAAACAGTTATTAACCTTAAGTGGTTCATTCAGAAAAGCACCCAGGGAATTGTTTTTGTTTTGTTTTTTAAACTAAGTAAAAAATATATATATATTATCACCTGTTACTTAAAGGGTATGATAAAATGGTTCCTGTACCGTTTTAAAAATTAAAGGAGTGCTTTTTAAGATCTTTTAGAAATGACTTAAAAAAAGAAATGAAAAACAGCATTTGATGCCTTTTTTCCAAGAAAAGAAAAGGGTAATGTGGATCTTTTTGGATTCTAAACTGGCTAGACAAAACAGTAACAGTCACTGATTTTAAGGAGGTTATAAAATACCATGTGTATATTTCTCAAATCTTTAGCAAAGGCTTGGGAAATAGAACATTTTAAGACCATTTTAATTCCTTTTTTAAAAGTTCATACTTAATGCCCCAGAAGAAACCCTGACACCACAAACTAAAGAAAAACAAACACAAGACCCCAGCTGCCAAAAGTCTCACAGGTTTAAAAGCTGCCAATTCGATAAGTCCATGAATGTGTGAGGAGCTTTAAATGTTTCATGTTGGAGACACAAGGAGCAAATCAAGATCCTCCCAGGACTTTGTTAAAGCTAATGAAGTGAAAAGATCAAGTATATCAGACTGAATGTGTAACATGAACAGCTTTACCAGCTCATGTGAACAGATACTAATTATAAAAAGAGATTTTTGGTTTAATTGGATGACCGCTGGAAAGATCCAAATCTAACTGGTCAATGCTGGAGAGCTTCAGCTGAGAAAATGGAGACAGGGAACATGCTGTGAGGAGATACAACAAGGAAATTATATGAAGTAAACCGGACCTGAATCAGCGCCTGTCACTGACTGAAGGAAGACTGGAGCTCAAACAATTACAGTTAGTCCGAGAAGAAAAGAGGAAGCAGGTTGGACGTACTCACCATGGTGGAATGAACGTCAAAGTCACAAAGAGAGCACACGTGGGGGAACATGGGGGGCATGACTCCCAAGAAGTCTTGGACTTTTCCGTTTGACGGGGAGCCCATCCTCCTCTGCATAAAGACTGGCTCAGACGGGCCCATGCCGAGCCCACTGCGGTGGGAAAGCTCAGAGTATGGCCTCTCTCTGCTCCCACCTCCACCTCCACCGCTGTAATTTAAGCCATAGCCCCGGCCGGAGGAGACGTCCTGCAGGGAGCTGTACCCAAAGTCTGTGGAGGACTTGGCTGAACCTTGTCCCAGAGAAGAACCGCCCATCCTCCCCACGTGTCCCTCTTCCCAGCTTCCTCCTCGATACGCAGCATCAGAGGACATGGCCGCCCGCCGCTCTCCTGCTTCCCCCTTGCGACTCTTCAGCTGTCTGAGGATGTGTGGCAGCGTCTCCACACTGATCTCCTCCTCAGGGATTTCAGCCAGAGCGTCCAGGTCAGAGGGCGACAGCCCCAAACTGGCAAACAGCTTCATGGTGCTGCCAAGATTGCTGGTGCTGCCGCCACCGCCGCTGCCACGTCGGGACATCTGCCCGCTGCCGTCCTGGCCCTCCATGCCCATGCCCACACCCACACCCATTGGTCTGTTGGGACGCTGCTCGTTCATGTTGAAGTTCAAGGTTTCTGCAGCGGCCAGGAGCCCCCGACCCACAGCGAAGTGTTTCTGAGCACCGTCAGCCTGCGTCTTCTGAGACATGATATCAAAAAGTCTGTCCCGCTCTCTGGATTCAGCACAGAGAGCCAAGATAAAGAAGGAAACAGGCGCTGGAAAGGTCTTCAAAGATGACAGGAACTTAATGTGGTCAAAGAGAGCAGGAGCTCCTTTTCTTCTGTGGTGGCAAGTCTTATTTCTGCTGAGACACAATGAGGTAGAAAAAGCTTCAAACAAAGCCTCTCCTAAGAAAACAGGAGCCAGTGGAGGCCCTGAGCAACAGACGGAGGAGCACGACTCTGATCTTTACTGCAAAGGGAACATAGGAGGCGGTTAAAGGAGGAGAGAGAGAAAGATTCACCTCAGCCCAGCAGGAGGAACATGACCTGATGCAAACAGAGTGATGGAGACCGCCTCACTGAGGAAGAGAAACTCTGAGTCCACGAAAACATCGACAAGAGGCGAGATTACAACGAGCCTCTGAGTGAATCACAGCCTGACACAGACCAGGAGTAACATCTGTGCAGGTACAGTGAGAGGAGAAGGAAAGGTGTACCAAACACGCCTACGGGGGAGGGGCTAACAGCTAAACTAAGCTAAATGCGCTAATATCATCCATAAACACTACTCTGTTTAGCCTGACATGTTTTAACTAAAAGCATAGATAATTAAAACTAGGCGTCCAAAAGTGAGTAAAAGCAGACCGACAATGACTCAGACAAGCTGTGTAGCTAAGGTAGCTAACATTGCTAACACACGTCGCCTGCTACATGCTAACACTAGAATAGGTAAAACCCTTCAATTATCTGATATTTAACGTGCAAACTGTACATGAAGCTGTTGATATATAACGTGTATAATGAGGATTAATCTGTAGACACAGACGCTCTTACCCTTTCTCCAAAACCTTTTAGATCAGTTATTTATGAGCCTGCGTGAGAGACAACCGCACACTACGAAGTATCGCGATATTTCGTCTCAACTCACAGCGGGTTTTACTGAGGTTTCTCCGCTCTTCGCGGTTCTTTTTCTTCTTTCTAGTGCAAATAGAGGGCTCGGCAAGTTCTTCTGTCTTTATTACTAGTTAATTAAACTACTCTTATCATCAGCAAGACCGAAGAGCTGGAAGGACAGTTAGGGCTTGTGAATAAAGTTTAAACAATGGACTCTCCCCCCGTGCTCCGTTTAATGGTACGTCTCAGTACGATCACGTGTCTGAATGTAACGATCAAACAAAAGGTGTCTGTTCAGTTTGTATGAAAGGTCAAAAATCTGCAGCCAGTTTTAAATACATCATTTAAATACATCATCTTGAATGTCATCTTTTTGTAATTTTAGGATAATAAAAAGTAAGAGGAGAAAGGAAATAAATCTCCGTTCACATTTATTTTAGCTTCACAGGTTTACTTATTTCTGCTTAAACATCTTGTTTTTCTGAACAGCAGCATCAGTCAAACTAGAGGAAGGTAGTGAGGAAAACTGTTGAGAGAATGAGGTTGATTACCTGGCAGAAAATAATCCAGGTAGATGGATCACCTGATCAACCGGGTAAATTACAGTGGAAGCCCAGCCAACCACATGCTGCCTCATGCAGAAGTAAAATTTTTTGCCCTTTATGTGGTACTGAAACTGAAAATTATCAAAGAAAAACTGATGTCTTTGAAAAAAAAAAAAATCTTTTTATTATTTTTGGAACAAAAAACTACAAAAAAGCTAACCCTAAATAAATAAAAATACAAGATAAAAATGTCTATTTTAACAAAATTCTAACACATTTTATTGAGAAACCAAGAACAAAATCAAGTCCGTTTCAGACGTTAAACAAATATTCACATCTATGAGTCTTAAAAAAATAATTTATTGTTCAGATGTTAGTTTGAAAAACCAGATGTTTCAAAAATCAAAGGAAAAACCTGCACAGGCAAAATGTTTTTATACTGTTTGGTCAACATTTTGTTTTGTCTAATCAATAACATAACTAATCAATAACAGAGTCTTTGAGGCTTTAAGCCCACAGAGCAGCAGCAGGAAGTCACTCAGATGTGTGTTTCACACATGGCTAAAGAAACAAAATTAAAACCTTAAAAAAAAAATCTGACATTCACGTCTCTTCCTCAGCTTCAGGTGTTCTCAGGTCGGCAGCGCCTTCTTCTCTGCTTTGCTCTGCTCCTTCTCCAGGTGTTTCTGAAAACAAACATATGCTGTAATGTGGGCGGGGCAGTGTCGCATATGTACTTCAGGTATGTTATAATGTGGCTAGGTCTAAGGTGTATCATTATGTGGGCACCTGCAGCTTGTTGTAGTGAGCTTGGCTGCTGCAGTGCATCTTCTTCGCCGTGTCTTCGTTGGAGTAAAACAGGAAACAGATGCGGCAGTAAAACCCCGCCTTCACGTGTTCGATACCTGAAATAGTAACAATGACGATGATGACGGCGAGTTTTTTTTTTACGTGAACCTGACGATGACCTGGCGAAGCTTTCTCACCGATGGGTGTGGAGGGATCGTACAGCGGCAGGGGCAGAGACGCTGTGCTGGATTTGTTCGCAGCGACAGGAACAGCCTCTGTCTGCTCATTCTGATTAGTCGATGTCTCCATCTGCGAAAATAAAAGAGAAAAACAAAAGATTCGTCTTGTTTACCTGTTTTATTTCAAATCAAAATTTAAAAACAAAGTTTCCCCATTGTTAGCATGTTAGCAATTAGCTCAAATCTCTGGTCAGTTGATGGAAAGATGTTTAAATGAATTCGATGTCACCGAAGTCGTCTTTGATTGAACGTTTCAATAACGAGCTGTACAAACGACTCACGTCCTCGCTGTCCTTCAGCTTCTCAGCACCCAAATTTTCATCCATCACCGTCTCTTCACCACTGACTTCACAGCTCTGCACTTCCTCCTCCTTTTTCTCCTCTTCCTCTTGTTTGACCTCCTCTTTGGGCTTCTTCCCTGGAGGCTCCTCGCTGTCATGGGAGGATTTTAGTGGCGGGCTCTCGCTCGCTCTCTTCTTGGTGTTCGGCACTCTATGGCTTAATGGACAGACGTGATTGAGGGGTTCAGAGGCTTCAGCTTAAAGCAAAGTACATCCACAAGCTGTAAAAGACAGGTGTCATCTCCAGGTTTACATTTAGATAAAAGGCCTGAAGACGACTGCTGCTGTGAAGAGAAACTAATAAATCAGACTCGTGCAGCGAGCACACAAGAAGTAAAAGAAGAAACTCACCCGTGTTTGAGCTGCTTGTACTTCCTGCTCACGTAGAGGGTCAGGCGCTTCCCGCTGAATCTCAGTGGCTTCGCTTTATAATCGGCAGCCATCTTCTCTGCGTCCTCGGCATTACACATCTCGAGGAAACACTGAGGACAAGCATCAGACGGCTTTAAAGCAGCAGGAGTTATGTGGATTCAGGTCGGACGTGCATTTGTCCCAGTTCCGTACCTCTCTCCGGATCCTGTTCAGGAAGTACTTCTTGACCATCCCATATGGTTCGGCGAGCTTCAGGACCTCCTCGTCCGTGTATTTGCTGTTGGGGATCTGCCCGATGTACACCACCTTGCTGGAACCGGACTGAACAGCAAACACAGAGAAAATGAGCCCACAAAGAAGAAAACAAACACCGACTGTCCTCATACGGTCGTGTTTCTTTTATCTGACAAATGTCACAAATATCACATTTTTACTGGCCCACAATAATCTGGAACACTAATAACATCCACATCTTCTCTGATCCTGCTTCCTGTCACCGATTTCCAGTGTAAGTCACAATTCATTTTAGTTTTACTATAAACATAAAGCCCAACACAGCCAGGCATCTGCTTATGTAGCAGACCTGCTGAAACCTTAAAACAGCAGTTTGATCATCTGATCAGAATCTTTTAATTGATCCATGATCTTATTGTAAATCCAGAGCCGATCACACTTCGAGGTTGTAGCTCGTAAACATTGGAACAGCTGAATCTGGGGTTTGTTTTAAATGACTGCTCAAAGATAATTTTACTTATTTATTTTTTATATTTTAGCTTTAACCAATGACCACTGCAGTCTGGCTAAGGTGTATGTATTTAGAACATTTTAGACACAAACCTTATTCTCAGGTTTCAAATTTTGTAGAAATTAATAAATCAGATGAAAACATAACATGGAGGTTAAAAAAATTTAAATAAATCACCTGGATGGTGGGGTAGCTCATGGAGTGACTGATCTTCACCGTCCGCCCGCACACTGACGCCGTGATGTTCCCGTTGTAGAAGTTGGCCATCGCCCGTGCTTCTTCTTCTGTGGCAAACTGAAGGAACGCCTGACGAGGGAGAGGAGACAATGCGATATTCAAAAATACTTTTCAGGAAATATCCAACTACTTCAATTGGATGCAGGTTCGTTTACCACTTCTATATTTACCACTTCTCCAAATTTGCATTTGGAACATTTTTCAACTGATGTTTGAAAAAGTTGCTTTACTGGTGTGATACAAATGTCCAGGATTAAACTTTCACTTAACACTGAACAGAGTACCTCGGGTCTCAGGTCCAGCACCAGGTGTTTGACCACCTTCCCGAAAGGCTGGGCGAGTTTCAGCAGCTCGTTGAGGTACTGGTACCCTCGCCTGAAGCCGACGATGTTCACCACCCTCATACCCTGATGGGAGGAGCAAGAATTGAGGAATTCCAGTGAAACAGAGTGAATGAAAACAGGTTTCTGAACACAGATTATGTTGGAAATCTCATAAAATGTCGAAAGTAGTGCAATTTCATATAAAACTAAAGTTATTGTGAATCAAAAGTTCAATTGCAGTTGAACTTTGTCAATCTCCCCTCACTCACAAACTATTTGAACTATTCAACTTGAGGGAGTCATTAATTCACCAATGAGCTCTCCACCCTTCAGTTGTAAAACAATAGACCACAGAAAAGGTCAAAATATTTCAAATGTATTAATAAAGTGAAAAACTGAGATTCTTGAGATGCAGTGATCCACAGAAACATGAAGTCAAATATTAAAGGTATCAGAGCGACGGCGCTCGGGTACGTACCCCTCGCCTCGTGTTGTCTGCAGAGAAGAGGAGACACAAACAGAGAGGAAGATGTGCGTTAATTTCAAACACCTTTTTGTTGATTGAAGACATCGTCCTCACATCCATGAAGGAAAATGACTTTTTTAAGGAAAAGCTGGTGCTGCAGCACATTACAGGTACAAGTGTTAACTTTGATCTCTAAATATTGATCTGATCAGGTACCGATATTGTCCGACTCTCCATGGGCTTCGTCGTTGTCTTCCTCCAGCTCGTCCAGCGTCACAAAGTCCTCCATGTTCTCTGGGAAGTCCTGCTGGAAGAGACATCATTAACACACCTGTGCCACTCCTGGATTACAGACTGAAGGACAGAGCAGGTGCATCACCTCTTCTTCGGGTAGATCTCCCTCCGCTGCCTCTGGAGCCTCCGAGCTCTCTGCCGCCTCCATGTTCATCTCCCCTTTGCCCTTGTGCTCCTCGGCCAAGGTTTCTGCTTGTGGCTCTGACTCCGCCTCCTGCTTGACCTCACTCGTGTCTCCAAGTGTGTCATTAGTGACATCATCGGTAACCTGTGTGCAGTTCGGTTTAATTCCAGGAATCACTTTTGGCTTTAATATTTGTTTCAACTTTTTTGTTTTCTCACCTTCTCCTCCTCCTGTCGAGCATCCTCAGACTCCTCTACCGTCTCCTTCACAGACTCTTCTCCCTTAGGCTCGTCCTCCTTCTCCTTGCCATCAGGTACCTGCTCCTCCTTCTCCTTGCCATCAGGTACCTGCTCCTCCTTCTCCTTGCCATCAGGTACCTGCTCCTCCTTCTCCTTGCCATCAGGTACCTGCTCCTCCTTCTCCTTGCCATCAGGTACCTGCTCCTCCTTCTCCTTGCCATCAGGTACCTGCTCCTGCTCCTCCTCGCCATCAGGTACCTGCTCCTCCTTCTCCTCGCCATCAGGTACCTGATCCTGCTCCTCCTCGCCATCAGGTGCCTGCTCCTGCTCCTCCTCGCCATCAGGTGCCTGCTCCTGCTCCTCCTCGCCATCAGGTGCCTGCTCCTGCTCCTCCTCGCCATCAGGTACCTGCTCCTCCTCCTCCTCGCCATCAGGTGCCTGCTGCTCTTCTCCGTCCTCCCTTCCTTCCATCACTCCTGACACTTCCTCGTCCTCCTCCTCTGTTACCATCTTCACTTTGTCCTTCTCTTCCTTATTTTCCTGTCTGCTCCTGGAGCTGGATGAGGAGGTTTTGGAGTTGGAGGACTCGGCTCTGCCATTCTTCTGGCTCGAACTGTCTCCTCCGCCCTGTTTGTGCTTCACACTGTATGAACGAGTGTGTATGAGTTTAAGCTTCCATGTGTATCCTGACATATATACACTGTGTTAGCAGTTAGCCAGCTAACACCACCTCTCATAACGAGGTCAGAGATGATGTTCAATTTCTAACTTTTAATAAAGAGTCGGGTTTGCTCACTGGCTAATCTGGAGCTACTTCTGCTGACACCCTGCTGTTTTCAACATGACGTCTGCTATGATCTACGAAAGCTGAAATATCATGGATCAGCTGTGCTGCACCAGTTTAAAGTCTGTGACACAGAGGAACAGGAACAACCATTGGTACCCTGCATGTTTTCTTATAATTGACTTGACAGAACTTGAAAAAATGCATTCTGGGTACATTTTCACAGCTCGTATCACCACAATTTAGAGCAGGGGTGTCAAACATATGGCCTGGGGGCCAGAATCAGCCTGGCAAACACTCCAATCTGGCCCACTGGATGGCTTTGGAACATCTGGAGGAAGATCTTTAAGTGTCTTTTCATAAGTTTTGCAGCTTTAACTACTGATACAGATGCTCCCCATACCCGTCCATTTTTCTTATATTAAAATATCTCATGGATTAGATACATAGTTATGGTTCTGCACATCGGCAGAAAGGAGAGTTCTGGTCAGGTAACTGTCTTTTATGTCATTTATTTCCCACAACCTCCAGTCAAAGGGTGTATCTGTCCCTTTCACTGCATTTCATTCATGTATGTGTTTACAGTTCCTACACCATGTCATGGTAGCAGTGTCTGAAGCCGGGCACTCACTTGAGGGTTTTGTATTTGGTGCAGATGTTGAGACGAACTATTCTCCCATTGAAGACGAGGGGGTTCTCGGTGTAATGATTCACCAGCATCTCTGCGTCCTCCACAGTTGCCAGCTGAATAAACGCCTGGACACACAGACGAACACAAAAGCAGCCATCATTCAAACTTATTCACCTTATCACAGACTATACTCAGCCAAATCTGATCTCCACACTTTCTGTAGTAATGCTGGCATCACATGAGCACTCAAAGAGTAGCAGTGTTTCTTGCTCTGTCTTGATGATGGTCAATCATCCAGGTAAGTAAATCTCCAAAAGTTGATTCTGTTCATCTGGACGTAGCGTTTTGTGGGAGAAACGTTTCGTCACTCATCCAAGTGACTTCTTCAGTCTCAGCTGACTGCAGGTTTCCCCAGTCTTATAAACAGTACATTTGCATAATGACTGAAACCAGGCCACTGAGGAACAATGGGCTGGGAGGTCAGTTCCTTAATCTTAATTATGCAAATTCTCATGACCATTGATCTACAACCACTGACCAAAGCTCACTGATCAAAGACCACTGATCAATGGCCATGAGTACCATTCACAGAGAGTTGGGGAATGGCTGCAATCACAGCATTGTAAGATGGTGAAAGATGTACCCTTAGGCCCCCTCCTCGATTCAGAGATGGTTTTTCCCTTTTCACGTAAATGGCCTCCTTGACTCCGCACTCAAACCAGCGTTCCTCCCTGTCCAGGATGTGCACATCCTCATCATTGAAAGAGTATCCACTGGCCTGTAGGTGTAAATAGACTGCAGAGTCCTGACCTGACGAGGTAGCTCTTCTGTGATGTGCCATCCACTTACGTTTCGGTGTGTCAGTGTTTTGTTTTTGCGTGACTGTTATGTATTTCCTGCTTTACTTTGAAAGTCTGTGTTATCTTAGTGTGTTCAGTTTATATTTTCCCTGTCTCGTCAGTTCTAATTTGCCCCAGCTGTGTTTCCCTCCTGTGGTCCTTTTCCTGATTGCTCCCTCTATGTATTTAAACCCTGTGTTTCAGTGTGTCATGGTCGCGATCTCCCCCGTGTTGTAAATAGTTTGGTGTTTTTGTTGTAAATAAATAGTCTGTTGTAAATAGTTGTGAATGGGTTTGTTAATATTTTCGTTTGAGACACCTTCGTTTTGGGATTTTGGTGGAGGGCCTTCGTGGTTTTATTTTCCTTATTTTTATTTTCCTGCGTTGCACCCCGGTTGCCTAGGCCGGGGTGTAACATATGGGGGCTCGTCCGGGATCGCTGGAGGGTCCGAGGGCCGCTTCAGCCTCCGTCTGTCTTCGCTGGAGGGCCCGGGGACCGCTTCAGCCGTCCGCCGTCGCTGGAGGGTCCGAGGGAGGGACCGCTTCAGCTGACTGTCTTCGCTGGTGGGTCCGAGGGACCGCTCCAGCCTTCATCCGCCTTCGCTGGAGGGTCCGAGGGACCGCTCCAGCCTCCGTCTGTCTTCGCTGGAGGGTCCGTGGGACCGCTCCACACTTCATCCGCCTTCGCTGGAGGGTCCGTGGGACCGCTCCAGCCTTCATCTGCCTTCGCTGGAGAGTCCGAGGGAC
This sequence comes from Aulonocara stuartgranti, assembly GCF_965226115.1. NCBI lineage: Eukaryota > Metazoa > Chordata > Actinopteri > Cichliformes > Cichlidae > Aulonocara > Aulonocara stuartgranti. Next base: position 10,672,334 of record NC_138940.1, on the reverse strand, counting down.
CGCTCCGGCCTTCGTCTGCTGGAGGGTCAGTGGGACCGCTCCAGCCTTCGTCAGCCTTCGTTTGTCTTCGCTGGAGGGTCCGAGGGACCGCTCCAGCCTTCGTCGTCTGCTGGAGGGTCAGTGGGACCGCTCCAGCCTTCATCAGCCTTCGTCCGTCTTCGCTGGAGGGTCCGTTGGAGGGACCGCTTCAGCCTTCGTCCGCCTTCGCTGGAGGGTCCGAGGCACCGCTCCGGCCTTCGTCTGCCTTTGCTGGAGGGTCCGAGGCACCGCTTCAGTCTTCGTTTGTCTTCGCTGGAGGGTCCGAGGCACCGCTCCAGACTTCATCCGTCTTCGCTGGAGGGTCCGTGGGACCGCTCCAGCCTCCACCAGCCTTCATCCGGTTTTGATCAAACATTTCACTTGGGGTTACATGTTTGATTTTTGGGTGGGGGGAAATGTTACGTTTCGGTGTGTCAGTGTTTTGTTTTTGCGTGACTGTTATGTATTTCCTGCTTTACTTTGAAAGTCTGTGTTATCTTAGTGTGTTCAGTTTATATTTTCCCTGTCTCGTCAGTTCTAATTTGCCCCAGCTGTGTTTCCCTCCTGTGGTCCTTTTCCTGATTGCTCCCTCTATGTATTTAAACCCTGTGTTTCAGTGTGTCATGGTCGCGATCTCCCCCGTGTTGTAAATAGTTTGGTGTTTTTGTTGTAAATAAATAGTCTGTTGTAAATAGTTGTGAATGGGTTTGTTAATATTTTCGTTTGAGACACCTTCGTTTTGGGATTTTGGTGGAGGGCCTTCGTGGTTTTATTTTCCTTATTTTTATTTTCCTGCGTTGCACCCCGGTTGCCTAGGCCGGGGTGTAACATGTTGTTTGGTTCCCCTGATGTATAAGGCTGTTTATAAGGCTGGGGAAACCTGCAGTCAGCTGAGACTGAAGAAGTCACTTGGATGAGTGACGAAATGTTTCTCCCTCAAAACGCTACGTCCAGATGAACAAAATCAACTTTTGGAGTTTCCTGCTCTGGTTTATTTACCCGGTCGGTTAAGAAGAGGTGTTTCTCAACCACACCGAAGCGTTCGGCGAGGGTCAGCAGCTCCTGTTTCTTCTCGTCCTCTCGGGGCAGATGGTAGAAGAAGACCACCTTGCTGCCTTGACTTTTGACCTCTTTCTCAGGTTTGTCTATCGGCCGCTCCACCCGCCGGGTCATCGGTTGGTCCCCTGGTCGGTCTACCGGCCGCTTTGTCAGTCGGTCCATCAGTCGATCCATTGGTCGCTCGTCCTTCTGCAGGTTAGAAACAGAAACTTCTGAGGATCTGAGTCTGTGGGGAAGCGGTGAGTTTTATTTAGCAAGCGAGGGGATGTTACCTCAATGAACATGAGGGTCTGGGACAGGTACAGGGTGACGGGTTTGCCGTACGACAACGGTGGATGCTGCTGGTAGTAGTTTACCACGTCCAGAGCTTCTTCATGTGTGCTCATCTCCAGAAAAGCCTGATGGTCACAAAGATTAGACTTCAATGCTGAAATTCAGTTTTCCTCAGAGAGGTTTGCTTTAAGTTTCACAACCACGTATTTAATGTTGTTATTACTGGATTATATTTAGACTTCTTTAATCCCCAGCTATCTATAGTCTCTTATCACAAGCTCAGTCTGACTCCATTTCTACCATCTTGGACTGCAGCTGGTGCCAGCAGTCCTCCTCCTGGTGTGGAGATCCTCTGTGAGTGGGTTCAGCTCAGCGAGGCTGCGAAGGAGAATGAGTACTACCAGCTGCAGTTTCAGATTGAGGAGATGAAGTTCATGTGCAGGATGAAAGAGTGTGAGGCAGCTGATTGTATTGTTCAGTTACATTTATGAAGAAGAAAGTTTAACTAATGTCTACATCTAAGTTAGAAGTAACTGAGGTGGAAACAGCGAGGTGAGTTTTCCTACCTTGTTCTTGAGGATGAGGTGCTCCCTCAGGCAGCCGAAGCGCTCAACGAGGGCGAACAGGGTCTTGTCGCTGAGAGGCTTCTTTTCATATTTCACCACCACCACCCTGCTCCTCAGCTGAGGACACGACACATAGTCTTTACTGAAACGAGCTGAGCTCTGCAGAAATGAGCTGATCCACAGGAAGACACAGCAGAGAGACAGAGGAGGTCAGACTCACCTTATTCTGTCCCAATGAACCGGAACCACGTCCTCCACCTACTCCTGACACACAAACACACCGATGTTCGCACATGACCAAAGACAGATTTCAAAAGGTGTCTGCAGCTTTCTGAGGGCACTAAACAGCTGGGTCTCTTAACCCTCACCCACTCTTTCTAATGGCTCTCTGTATTTACTGTACCTGAGCTTTTTAACCATTTTTATCCCAAAGTCAGCAAGCGTGGCACATAAATGTAACACTGAGCTCACAGGAGAACCAGACTTGATCAGTTGGAAGTTAAAGACTTGACGTCAGCTGTCTGAAACCATCTTTATGAATAAAATAGTGACTCCCCGCACAGAGAGAAAGTGACAAATGACTTAAAATAATACTAATAGTATTAATAGTGATAAAATAAGACATCTGTGGGTCCCTCACCTCCACCCCAGCTCGAGGACATCCCTGCCATTGGTCCTGAAGACATGGGGGCTGGTCCCAGCAGTCCTGCAGACAGGTTGGGGGTCTCCCAAGGACGACCACTGGAATTAAAAACATGAGATCGTCAGTTATCAGACACCTGGATTATTAACACACAACACAAAGCTTTGTTAACACCAGGCCACAGAGACAGTGTGTGAACCCTCTGGAGGCAGGAGAGTTTCTGAATCTTTATCTAATCTAATGAAGCCCATCTGACCAAACAGGAAGTTGCCTGTCAGGTGTACAGTATGCTTGCTGCTCTCTCTGCTGCTGTGGCCCATACATGACATACAATGCAAACAACAGAAAGACAAATCAGTGCAGGACAATCTGTTTGGGCACAGCTGTCAGTAATAACACTTTTCCGAGGTTAGGTCGAGGTCCTTTAGGACTCTAAATCTAACATCTCAAACACTAAATGAGGAGCTTAATGTTAGCATCTCTTACCCTCTGCCTGGGCCCATACCAGGGTCCCACTCTGGATACCTGAAAAACAACATTCAGTGTTACACATCTGATAAAGAGGAACAGACCTCAAAGGAACATTTAGTCAACAACGATGAGCTGAATGATTACAACCTCCTGCTGAGGTCAAAGAGAGATCGGTACTACGGAACAGGATTTCATCTCATTCGTGTAACTTCAGGGTTAACCTTAAATTTTCTATACTACAAAGGTCGGTTTACTTCTTACCAGGTACGTCATAAACTAATCTGACTAACGCCAGAGTCATCCCCGTCCAGCGCTGGGATTTTGGAGGGCTGCACAGGAGCAAGTTTGCGTTGGTTTGGGTACTGAAACTCTAAAAACCAACCTAATTTCTTCTGATGTGAACATGCTGTTAACAGATTTATAACTTAATCTGTTTTGGCTCACTGTTGTGTATTAAGAGCAACTCACATGTCCAGAAGATGCCGTCTGTTTTCAGCATGGCGGAGTCCATTAACGTGTTGGTTCCACTCCTACAAACACAAACAGAGCATTACTGACACTCAACAGGCCGTTTCTCCTAAAATACAACCTGTATATTAAAGGAACAGTTCACACAGTTATTAACCTTCATAGCGTCACCCAGACAATCACTTAGGACCAGATTTACTAAGAATTTAAATGCACTTCATCAGGTTTCCATTTTAAAACCAAAAATTCATGATTAAGATCTTTTTAAGACCTACAAAAACGAATAATTCATTATATTTTGTGTGCAATAATCACTATAACAGACAGTATTTGATGCTTTCTTAAGCCATCAGTGACAGTCATACAGGCAAGAAGAGCTCACCCGCATATCTTCAAACCTGCTCACTGTGTGACTTTGGTCAGTAGATTACGAACTTCCTGTTGATTTTTGGTAAATTATGTTTTTGTCAGCATTGAAAAGAACCATGTTAAAAATTTTTGCTTTAAAGCCAAAAAGTGTACATTTCTTCTCAGAGAGAATTTAAATTTCCAAATTCGAGTGATAATCGATTAAATCCTTCTTTCTCACTCCTGACATCACAAACTAAAGAAAAACAAACACAAGACCCCTGCTGCCAAAAGTCTCACAGGTTTAAAAGCCGCCAATTCGATAAGTCCATGAATGTGTGAGTGTGAAAAGATCAAGTATATCAGACTGAATGTGTAACATGAACAGCTTTACCAGCTCATGTGAACAGATACTAATTATAAAAAGAGATTTTTGGTTTAATTGGATGACCGCTGGAAAGATCCAAATCTAACTGGTCAAAGCTGGAGAGCTTCAGCTGAGAAAATGGAGACAGGGAACATGCTGTGAGGAGATACAACAAGGAAATTATATGAAGTAAACCGGACCTGAATCAGCGCCTGTCACTGACTGAAGGAAGACTGGAGCTCAAACAATTACAGTTAGTCCGAGAAGAAAAGAGGAAGCAGGTTGGACGTACTCACCATGGTGGAATGAACGTCAAAGTCACAAAGAGAACACACGTGGGGGAACATGGGGGGCATGACTCCCAAGAAGTCTTGGACTTTTCCGTTTGACGGGGAGCCCATCCTCCTCTGCATAAAGACGGGCTCAGACGGGCCCATGCCGAGCCCACTGCGGTGGGAAAGCTCAGAGTATGGCCTCTCTCTGCTCCCACCTCCACCTCCACCGCTGTAATTTAAGCCATAGCCCCGGCCGGAGGAGACGTCCTGCAGGGAGCTGTACCCAAAGTCTGTGGAGGACTTGGCTGAACCTTGTCCCAGAGAAGAACCACCCATCCTCCCCACGTGTCCCTCTTCCCAGCTTCCTCCTCGATACGCAGCATCAGAGGACATGGCCGCCCGCCGCTCTCCTGCTTCCCCCTTGCGACTCTTCAGCTGTCTGAGGATGTGTGGCAGCGTCTCCACACTGATCTCCTCCTCAGGGATTTCAGCCAGAGCGTCCAGGTCAGAGGGCGACAGCCCCAAACTGGCAAACAGCTTCATGGTGCTGCCAAGATTGCTGGTGCTGCCGCCACCGCCGCTGCCACGTCGGGGCATCTGCCCGCTGCCGTCCTGGCCCTCCATGCCCATGCCCACACCCACACCCATTGGTCTGTTGGGACGCTGCTCGTTCATGTTGAAGTTCAAGGTTTCTGCAGCGGCCAGGAGCCCCCGACCCACAGCGAAGTGTTTCTGAGCGCCGTCAGCCTGCGTCTTCTGAGACATGATATCAAAAATTCTGTCCCGCTCTCTGGATTCAGCACAGAGAGCCAAGATAAAGAAGGAAACAGGCGCTGGAAAGGTCTTCAAAGATGACAGGAACTTAATGTGGTCAAAGAGAGCAGGAGCTCCTTTTCTTCTGTGGTGGCAAGTCTTATTTCTGCTGAGACACAATGAGGTAGAAAAAGCTTCAAACAAAGCCTCTCCTAAGAAAACAGGAGCCAGTGGAGGCCCTGAGCAACAGACGGAGGAGCACGACTCTGATCTTTACTGCAAAGGGAACATAGGAGGCGGTTAAAGGAGGAGAGAGAGAAAGATTCACCTCAGCCCAGCAGGAGGAACATGACCTGATGCAAACAGAGTGATGGAGACCGCCTCACTGAGGAAGAGAAACTCTGAGTCCACGAAAACATCGACAAGAGGCGAGATTACAACGAGCCTCTGAGTGAATCACAGCCTGACGCAGACCAGGAGTAACATCTTTGCAGGTACAGTGAGAGGAGAAGGAAAGCTGCAGCAAACACGCTTTACGGGTCGAGCTAACAGCGCTATGATGTCTACGTTGTTTAACCTGACATGTTAACTAAAAGATTAAGTACGCTGTCATTAATGAGAAAAATGAAACCAAAAACGACTCAGATAAGCTGCGCAGCTAACTTTGCTAACATACATGTCCTCCTACCTGCCAACACTGGCATAGCTAACAGCCTTAAGTTATCTGATATTTAACGTGCAAACTGTGGATGAAGCTGTTAACTGTGCATTTACGTGTATAATATGATTTATCTGTAATTACAGACACTCTTACCCTTTCTCCAACACCCGATCGCAGCTGATTAGTAAATAGCACGAGACGGGTGACCAAACTACAGCATGTGAAGTATCGCGATGTTTCCTCTCCTCCTGCATCAGGCGGTGTTTTTGTTTCTGTTCGCTGCTTAAACGTTTTCTATGAAAATAGTTATTAACACAACACACACTTAGCTCCTCTATATTAATAATTTCTCTCAGGTTCTCTTATCACTATAGAGGATATGTATTTGGTTTAAAAAATGGGCTTAGGCTTGTTAAATCAGTGGATTTTATAAACTTTCGGAGGAAGGCGGGCTTTCAGAGTTTGGACTACAGTTTGGACTACAGTGCTGCATTCAAGGTCAGAAAAGGTGCCAGCACCTAACGTGATGAAAGCCCTTCTCAAATTGAAAGAATTAGATCAATTTACAAAACAAACAAATATGCTGGGTGTGAGTGGATTTCCAGATAAAAAACAACTACACAAGGACTGCTCAAACATGGACTTTCTTATCCTAGGCAGATTATAGTTGTGTAAAAGATCTACAAACATTTTACTCTACTTGTAAACCCACACAAAATAGTTATCTCACTGTTTGCTTTTTAATCCAGACAACACTGAAACCGTTCTACATAAAAGAATCACAACACCTACACCTACTGAACCTTTATACTTTGGCTGCTCCCCTTATGGGTCACCGCAACACTCGTCTCCAACCACTCCACTTCACCCAGTGTGCATGCTCTTCTTCCCCTTGTGCAATGTTTATTGCTTTAGATTGTTGACTCCAATTAATTAAACTCATCAACCTTCAACCTGAGCTCTTTTCATGTACACCTTTTCACCTGTTTCCTTCTCATTTACATGCATGTATTCTGTCTTGCTTCTACTGACTTTTACTTCTCTTCTCTCCAGAGACTACCTCTCCTCCACCTGCTCTCTGCTCTCACTGCAGTTCACAATGTCATCTGTAAACATAATAATCAACAGAGACCCATGACTGTTCTCTCGAATGGAAACTGTAGCTACATCAATTTAGAGAAATACCTAAGCTGATATTTATTCATGATGTCCAGTGATCTACTTACATTGATGACTAAATATAAAAAAAATAACAAGCTAAAGTGTAGCGTCAATTATAATGTGTATCCAGACATAAGGTTCTGTACCCAACTGTGATATTTAGTGAATGAATAAAAAAATGAAACAGAGACCCAGAGGAGATTCTTAACCTCTGGTATAAATAACGTTTACCTTATGTGGTCCTCTTGTCAGATTCCTATTTTCCGATGTTAAACCACGAGGCCCGTGAAGGCAACACGTCAACGACCAATGAGGAGCGAGCGCACGGTGACGGTTACGGTGGAGATGTAAACAAACAGAAGCAGCGCGGCCATTACAGCAACAACCGAGTTCCAGCGAGTTGACTGTTTGTCTTCTCTGTCGTCGAATAAATCACCCCCGAAGGTATTGTGCTTCATAAGAACACAGATGCCCGTCCCCCCGTGCTCCTCTAACGCGGCTGGGTGCTCGCGGTGGTGTTTTCGCGGTGATATTTTTCTGTTTCTGTTGTGTTCTCGCCAAAAATTATTCGCTAGCTGCTTGCTATTGTTGTCCGTCAGACAGCGGCCATGACAGCGAGCATTATAACGGCCGAAGCTACGTGTTTGTTCCCGCTGACCCCTGTCCCTCTCCCTCACTGTGTCCTCTGGTTCTCCTTGTAGACATGAAAGACCCGAGCATCAGCAGCGGGGGCCCGAACATGACCACCGGCACCGAGTTGATCCTCACCAGCCAGTTCAACGCCGAGGACGACCCGTTCGCCGAGTATATGTGGATGGAGAACGAGGAGGAGTTCAACAGGCAGGTGAGGAGCTGGGACGAGGATGACCTGGACTGCAAGTGAAAAAATCTGCGTTTAGGGCGGAAAAATGGTTAAAGAGTCTGAAATTAAGTTTATTATGGAGGAGGAAAAGTCATCCAAAACAAAGCAGGTTGATCTTTTCAGGTAGAACACATTTAAAGAGAAGTTATACCTCAAATCAGTAGCTACAGAAAGACTCAGTTGACTATTAAGGTGGAAATCTAATATTTGAAAAATATGTTGAAAGAGTAATTATTGCCTGAGATTACAGGCTAATTATCTTTTTATTAACTATTGTTTTATAGATACATTATGTCCAATGTAAGGTGGACTCAGATAACTTTTAAGGTGGAAATCTGTTTTTCACCTTACACCCAGAAATTGTTCTCTAAAACTTGTGTATGCAGACAAATATAGCTTTCTCCTTTAAGATTGAAATCTGTCATTTTCCAGACAGATTACACCTCAAGTCTGTATTCGTCTACTTAAAATGAAAGATCAGCATCTGCACATCTCCTCTGACTGCTTTAAGGTTTGACTTGAGGGTGATTTATTTTGGGAGTCAGACAAGGCATCTGAAAAACACTCCAAGATTAATTTTTAAGGTGGGAATAAACACATGAAGTTGCAGATTTGTTCATTTTTATATGAGCTCAGTGAGCTCTGTTTCTAAGGTGGAAATCTGCAGATTAAGATAAGTTGTACCTAAACGGTTGTTTTTAGTTGTAAGCAAAGATCAGTATTTTCAAACAGACTCAGTCAACTTCTAAGGAGGAAATCTGTTCTTTTTTTTATAGATTACACTCACGTTGCTCTAATGTGAAGCTCCCATATGCGGATAAAGCAGTATGTTATGGTGTATATTTCTGCAGACAGACTTTCCTGGTTGGAATTGGAGGTTTAAGGGAAACTACGTGTCAGAATTTTGTTGTTTTAGTCATAGTGTTGCAGTATAATTCCAATCTGCTTTGCTTGGAAGATCAGTTTCCATAGATAGACTTTTAAAGTGCAAATCTGGGGTTTATGTTACAAGAAAAAATAGCCTTAACTTGGACTTGTTTATTTGAGAAGTATCTAGAAACATATTTTTAAGGTGGTAATGTGAATTTTAAATTGTAGTTTATTGAGATTAAGAGAGATAAAGTGAAATTAGGTTGATTTGATTTGAAGGCAGGGAAAGTATCCAAAAGCATGATGGGTGACTTTTTAAAGTGGATATCTGTAATTATCTTTACAGGCTAAATCCAGAAATTGTGCTGTTGTACATCTTGTATATACAGATGACAAATCTTAAGGTAAAAATCTGGACTTCTAAGTTGAAGATAAAAAGAAACTTTGTATGTTTACGTACAAACTCAGCTGATTTTGGTTTTTAAGGTGGAAATCTGTTTGTCAAAAATTGTGATTTTTACAGCAAAAAATGTGCACTTTAAGGTGAAAGTATGATTAAATAGAATATTTCCAACACCTGTGTTGTTCAACTGAAAACAAAGGTCATTGCCTACAGATTCACGTTTTTAAGGTGGAAATCTAGGGGTTTGTTTACAGGTTAAAGGAAGGTTAACATTTGGAAATTGTGCATTCTTAAAAGTAGCTGTGATTTTAAGGTGGAAATTTACAGTTTGAAGGAAAATTACACTGAGCAGCTGAAGCCTGTGTGCACCACAAAGCAGTGGCTCCTTGAGCTGGAATTCAGGTCAGGCAGTGGCCTGATTATGCAATCAGCTGACAGCGTGTGGAGTCAGTTAACAGAGGAGTAGGTGGGAGGCGTCCGGTTGGAAATTTCCATAAGGATGTTTTGTTTGGAAAAAGGAAACAGTCTGTGGAGCTGTGTTTTAGAGAGCGTTACGTTTCACAAAGGAAGGAGGACTGCAGCTGCTGTGTTACTTTAACTCTGTTCTGTGTTAAACTCTTTTCAATGTTTCCGATTTATATTTGTAAAATCAGCCGCTCTGTTTCGAGTAGTCGTCTCGTTGTGATTGGTCAGGTGCTGCAAACCCCGCCTCTGACATGTGAACACGCTCATTGCTAGATTAGGAAAGCCTGGGCTTACTTATTGAGCTGCTAACCAGCATCATCTTAGGCAGAGAAGGAAACAAGGATAACTGGATTAGTAGAAGGGGGTGCAGAGCAGATTCACCCGAAGAACATTGTAGCATCTCTCCTTAAAGTGTTATCTGTGTGATGTTCGCTCTCAGGTTGGACGACATGTTAAAAGTTTTGGTTCTTCGTTGGTCCAACAAAAGTGTGACTGCTGCTTCTCTGCCTGTGTTTTTGGCAGGTGGAGGAGGAGCTGTGGGAGGAGGAGTTCATCGAGCGCTGTTTCCAGGAGATGCTGGATGAGGAGGAGGAGTGGGAGTGGTTCATCCCGTCCAGAGATCTCCCTTCTCAAAGCGTCAGCCAGCTGCAAGAGCAGATCAGCCTCCTGGTCCTCGATGGCGACAAAGACCTGGATGTGGTGGTGAGTTTATCACCTTTACCATTGGTTACAGAGAAAACTCGTGTTTTGGCCATAAGAATAAAAGGACACCAGAAGTATGGAACGCCAGGACTGCCATAATGAATTAATTAAATACACCATTAAATAATTAATTAAATGTGTCAATAATTAATTAAAATTGGAATTAATTAATTAAATAAATAGTTATGATATATGTAATTAATTAATTATTGACACATTTAATTAATTATTTATGTATTTCACATTTTAATTAATTATTGACACATTTAATTAATTAATTATTGACACATTTAATTAATTATTTATGTATTTCACATTTTAATTAATTATTGACACATTTAATTAATTTTTGACACATTTAATTAATTATTTAATGATATATTTATTTATTTCATTTTGGCAGTCCTGGCGCCTGGCTCTCATCACGAAATAATTTTATCTGTCAGCCTCACCCATCAAACTCAGGGGGCGGGGTTAACGCTGATCGAGTCAAAACCATTGCTTTGGCCTGGTGGCCATTGTTTCTAGCACACAACAACCGGCATGTGGAAGCTAACAGAACTGAGCTTTGAAAAACCCTGTTTGTGTGTCACCAAATACCGTTTTAATATTTTTTTAGCCGAGAATGTAGTGGTTTAATCTTCATGTGTCTGGTCGTTTTGTCAAGATACAGCCTCTTTGCAAAAGTGTTTCGATGATTTCGGAGATGTCTGCCCAGTCTCACGGCAAAGCGTGGGATAGACCCGCTCGCCTCGCAAGCAATCCCACCGAAAAAGCGCAGACCCCGGTACACAGCTGTAGTAACCCCCGCTGAGTTCTTTTACTGAGGTTATATTTATCGGTGTTTTATTTCCTGATGTTCTTATGTGTCCTACGTGTTTCAGTCGCCAATTCTGAATTATAACTAACATTAAAAACATGTTTAAGGAGGAGAGAGAGCAAATAAATCTGTTTAACATCTGATCTTTGGGTTTTTGTTCAGTAATCAGCGTGACCTGTGTATAAACACATAAAAGAGATAACGTTGGTGTTTCCGTCATGTAGTAACTGCTGGCTTTAACTGTACAAAGGTTGTTCGACACTATGAAACACATACAGACTTCATGATGTTCGGCTAATATTTTTATTGTGAATATTAATCATGAGGGTAAACGGCCCTGTACACCACGGAGCGAGGTCAGCATAGCCACGATATCCACGATATCCTCAGCTCCATGAGTTAACACAAAGTTTCCCAGCTGACTATCTAACTTCCAACTATTCCAGAGACGTGAAAATATATCAAATCAAATCACTTTTATTGTCACATCACATGTGCAGGCACACTGGCACAGCACATGCGAGTGAAATTCTTGTGTCCGAGCCCCACAAGCAACAGAGATGTGCAAACACAACAACACAAACGAGCAAAATACAAGAATGGCCAACCTGAAACTAATAAATATATGTACAATATATAATAGTGTATGCATTTCTGGATGTGTATACTAAATATTTTCCTGTGTGTGTGTGTGTGTGTGTGTGTGTGTGTGTGTGTGTGTGTGTGTATACACATTTTTACAAATTAAATAGTAAAAAAAAAAAATAATAATAATAATAATAAAATATATAAAATATACAGAGTTGAATATGTGCAAAACAAGTGGCATTTATGTACAGTGTGGAGTGCATAATGTTGAAGTTCCAGTAGTGAAGCTGAGGTGTCTATGACGTGTTCAGCAGTCTGATGGCCTGATGGAAAAAGCTGTCTCTCAGTCTGCTGGTACGGGACCGGATGCTGCAGAACCTCCTTCCTGATGGAAGCAGTCTGAACAGTTTATGGCTGGGGTGACTGGAGTCCTTGATGATCCTCCCCGCTTTCCTCAGGCAGCGCTTCCTGTAGATGTCTTGGAGGGAGGGAAGCTCACCTCCAATTATCCGTTCAGAGCACCGCACTACTCGCTGAAGAGCTTTGCAGTTGTAGGCGGTGCTGTTGCCATACCAGGTGGTGATGCATCCAGTGAGGATGCTCTCAATGGCACAGTGATAGAAGGTCCTGAGGATGCGGGGGCTCATGCCGAATCTTTTCAGTCTCCTGAGAAAGAAGAGGCGCTGCTGCGCCTTCTTCACTGTTTTGTTTGTGTGTACTGACCACGTAAGATCCTCAGCCAGATGTACTCCAAGGAACCGGAAGCTGCTCACTCTCTCCACAGCAGCGCCGTTGATGGTGATGGGGGTGTGTACTTCTCTGCACCTCCGGAAGTCCACTATCAACTCCTTTGTCTTTGCGACGTTGAGGGTGAGATGGTTGTCTTGACACCAGTGGGTCAGGGCGCTGACCTCCTCCCTGTAAGCCGTCTCATCACCGTTGGTGATAAGACCCACCACTGTAGTGTCGTCCGCAAACTTCACAATGATGTTGGAGCTGTTAGTGGCTGTGCAGTCGTAGGTGTAGAGTGAGTACAGGAGAGGGCTCAGTACACACCCCTGTGGAGCACCAGTGTTCAGTGTGATGGGGGATGAGGTGATGCTGCCCAGTCTGACCACCTGGCGTCTGTCAGACAGGAAGCTAAGGATCCAGCTGCAGAGGGAGCTGCTCAGTCCTAGATCCTGCAGTTTCCTGTCCAGCTTCGAGGGAACGATGGTATTGAATGCTGAGCTGTAATCTACAAACAGCATCCTCACATACGTGTCTCTCTTCTCCAGGTGTGACAGGGCAGTGTGTAGTGTCAGGGATATGGCATCATCAGTGGACCTGTTGTGGCGGTATGCAAACTGTAGAGGGTCCAGTGAGTCGGGTAGTGCAGAGCAGATGAAGTCTCTGACCAGCTTCTCGAAGCATTTGCTTACGATGGGGGTCAGGGCTACAGGTCGCCAGTCGTTCAATGAGGAGATGGTGGAGGATTTGGGTACAGGGACGATGGTGGCCATTTTGAAGCAGGCTGGGACTACAGACAGAGAGAGGGAAAGGTTGAAGATGTGTGTGAACACTCCAGCCAGCTGAGCCGCGCATGACTTGAGGACGCGGCCGGGAATCCCGTCCGGACCAGTAGCTTTGCGCGCGTTCACCTTCCTGAAGCACTTCCGCACATCCTCCTCAGACACAGTGTGCGCACTGACGTCATCCGCGGTGCGCACACTGTCCGGTCTCATGGTGTTCGCTGCGTCGAATCTAGCGTAGAATACGTTTAGATCCTCACACAGAGAGGCCGTGGTCTGCGGTGTGCTGGTTTTCCCTCTAAAGTCTGTGATCGTGTTTAGTCCCTGCCACATACTCCGAGGGTTGTCAAACTGTTGCTCCACCCTGTCCCTGTACTCACGTTTGGCTGCTTTGATCGTCTTCCGGAGTTGGTAATGTGCGTGTTTGTAGTCCGATGTGTTCGCGGAGGCAAAGGCGGTGCTCCGTGCCGCCAGTGCCGCGCGAACATCTCCGTTAATCCAGGGTTTTTGATTTGGGAAGGATTTAACTGTTCTGGATGGGACGACATCTTCCACGCATTTCCTGATAAATCCACAGACTGAGTCTGTGTACTCATCAATGTCTCTGGCGGCCACGTGAAACATTTCCCAGTCCGCGTGATCAAAACAGTCCCGCAGCGCAGACTCCGATTGGTCCGTCCAACAGTGCACCGCCCTCCGGGTTGGAGCTTCCTGTTTCAGCTTCTGCCTGTAGGCGGGCAGGAGCAGGATGGAGCAGTGATCTGATTGGCCGAATGGGGCGCGGGGGAGGGCTTTGTACGCATCCCGGAAAGAGGTGTAACAGTGGTCGAGTAGCCGGTTTCCACGTGTGTTAAAAAGGATGTGTTGATGGAGTTTTGGTGAGACTTTCTTCAGGTTTCCCTTATTAAAGTCTCCGGCTGTGATAAACGCTGCCTCTGGGTGTGCGGTTTCCTCACTGCTGATCGCGCTGTACAGTTCCCTGAGTGCACGGTCAGTGTCGGCTTGTGGGGGTATGTAAACAGCCGTAATAATCACTGCAACAGCCGTAATAATCACTGCATAAAGAAAAGTGTAAGAGACTCAGCAGCAGATTAGAATAACAGTTATACATTTAATAAATCACCAAATGAATCCAAGAAACGAGCAAACCTGTTCCGACAATTTGAGTTTGTATTCCCTCAGCTGCAGACTCGCTGCTGTTTAAATGTTTGAAAAGGAAGATTAGATATAAACAAACGTCAAACATAGACTCAGTCTGCCTTCACATTTGATATGAGGCCAGCACGTATAGTGGCCTCAGCAGGCTATTACTGAAATACACGTGCTATATCATAAACTATGATATAAATAGGGAGGTCCTATTAACATGTTTAGTTTTAAAGGACACCTTCCTGCCTTTAGTCTCATTCATGAGCAGTATTAGTTTTCTTCTAACATCCAGAAGTCTGCACGATGTGTTTCATAGTTTGTAACAAGCCTTTGACAGGTAAACATAACATGACCGAAAAAGCAAAAAAAAAAAAAAAAAAAAAAAAAAGAGAGAGAGAGAGAGAGAGAGAGTGTTGACATAAGAAGAGAAAATTCTCTCAATTATGGAGACAGGCAAATGGTTCATTTATGTTTGATGTGTGTTTATTCCTCCCTAAATATCGTCGGTGAAGTTCGCCATGCATGTCAGATTTTCCTGCGCATTTTTATACCTCTGCCAACAGAGAGAGAAAAAAAAAAATCACATTCTAACAGACAGCTGGTGCTTAGAATACAGTTGAATAACTATTAAAAAACAGATGATATTTAGATGATAGTTCAGTCTAACACATGTGCCAGTGAACCATTAAACGTCTGTGAAACTATGCAGTTATGAAACGTAACTTTAACCTCAGCCAAACCGATTTGCTCAGTTGTAAATAAAACAGCGAAGTAAACGTGACCCGACAGACAGAACCTGAGTGAATGAAGTCCAGCGTTTAACCACTGAGAGCTAAAACTCAGCTGAGGTTTCAAAGCTGTGTGCCGGTGATTGGACATCAGCCGCTGATAAAGCTGTTCGCCTATAAAGTGCTCTGTAAGGAAACGAGCTCCAGCAGCTCTGCGCTCGGGGAAAACACTATATTTACTTATCTTGTGCAGAAAAATGCGCTGACATTGCGTTATATCGAGCACCGGCTGCCCAGTTAAACTGTGACTATCACCAGGTAACGTAGGCGTGTTTCTTGAATTAGCAGCAGGTGTTAAACAGCTGACAGATGAGGAGGAGGATGCATGCAGGTAAACTGAGGGTCTGTTGAGCTGATCGCTGGTTTCGTGAGAAAAATGTCAGCTCGTTCTTTATGTTACAGAAGCACAGAGACACAAGACCAGGCGGAAAGAGACGATCGTTCGGTGAAAATGAGAATCTGCGAATGCAACATGTGGAACACGGAGAGTGGAATATGTAAACAAACCGGTTAACGTAACCCCCTCGGTGCACTCTGCATGCTAATTGTTAGCAGAGCTAGTGAAATCTCTGAAAACATCTGAGCACTTTTGCAAACATGTTCTATGTTGACAACCTGACCAGACATACGTCGCGACATTCGCGGCTAAAACACTGTTAAAAGTGTAGCTGGTGACAGAAAAACGGGGTATTTTAAAACTACACCACCACCATTGCTGCCTGTGATTTGATCTGCATTCTGGGATACCTGGCTGCCCCAAGTCTACACAAGCAATCGATTATCTAGGATCGACCTGTTTTGACTTACTTTGCACGGCAACCAATCAAATGTTAGAGAAGCTGCATGGGCAGCGTTAACCCCGCCCCCTGAGTTTGATGGGTGAGGCTGACAGATAAAATTATTTCATGATGAGAGCCAGGCGTCAGGACTGCCAAAATGAAATAAATAAATATATCATTAAATAATTAATTAAATGTGTCAATAATTAATTAAATGTGTCAATAATTAATTAAATGTGTCAATAATTAATTAAATGTGAAATACATAAATAATTAATTAAATGTGTCAATAATTAATTAATTAAATGTGTCAATAATTAATTAAAATGTGAAATACATAAATAATTAATTAAATGTGTCAATAATTAATTAATTACATGTGTCATAACTATTTATTTAATTAATTAATTCCAATTTTAATTAATTATTGCCACATTTAATTAATTATTTAATGGTGTATTTAATTAATTCATTATGGCAGTCCTGGCGTTCCATACAGAAGATGGCGTCCTGTCAGCTGACATTATTCCAACACATTATAAAAAAAATGTAGGATTACAGCAAATATACTCCAAAGCCAAAACATTAAAAACAACCACTAATAAAATAAAATAAAGTTTGAAAAATAGAATAAAAACTACACAAATAATTAGTATAGCCAAATGGAAAAAGACAAAGGACCTTTAATTCAGTAAAAATCTGAAACACTGAAACACGTTTAATCTGAATGTAAAGCTGAATATGATACAACAATGTGTAAAATAGTGCAATAAAAAAGGATGAAATCAATAATACAGAAAGAGCTGCTGAGTGAGACACAGCACAGTGCCTGAACGTGTCTGATAACATCTCCACACTGATTGGTTTCTCAGGTTTTTTTTCTTCCCAATTAGTTGATTATTAAATTAGTCTCTGACTGTTGACCCTCATCTGTCCAGCAGAGGTGGCTGTTTCTTTATTTTCTTCACAGAAATAACAATGACGGATTTTCTTCTTCTCTCCTTCAGGTGACCAGCAGCTTGAACCCCAATGCCAAGGAGTTCACCCCAGGCATCCAGAAACATGCCATGTGACCCGGCTAGGCTCCTCCCTCCCCCCAACCCTAGTCCGCACTGTGACATCATCACCAAGATGTCTGCTGTATTTTCCAGCTGCCACTCGACCTTCAGCCTGACGTGTTGCCAAAGTTCTGCGCTCGCATGTCTTCACAGTTACAGGTGTGTGTGTGTGTGTGTGTGTGTGTGTGTGTGTGTGTGTGTGTGTGTGTGTGTGTGTGTGTGTGTGTGTGTGTGTGTGTGTGAACTCTCTGAATGTACATCAGCTGAGAGGAGTGTTTGTATGACTCTAAATCAGAACAAACTGCTTCCTGTCTCCACTTTAATTATTATTTGGGGCACTTTTATAAAACCTGAAATCAAACTGTGTGCTTGTTTTTTTTTTTTTTGTTTTTGGTTTTTTTTTGGTTTTTTTTAAATTCGACTTCCTGTTCAGAGGGTCGCCTTCGCCGCCTCGTGGCGTCTAAAAGCACTTTTCCGGTCGTGGTTTGTTTAGCTGGCTGTTCTGCTGTTTCTTGCTCTTTTTCCCAGCATCCTTGGCGTTTCTGTCAGCTCTGACTTGTCTTCGCTCTGCTGCCTACATCAAATAACTCGTGTTGACTTTTTTTCTAAATGCACAGAAAGTACTGTATAAAAAGTCATATAAACAAAAACAATGTAAAAAAAATCTATTTTTTCTTATACTACTTGAAATAAATGTTTATGAAAGGAAAAAAAAAGTGTTTGTCTGTTAATAAAAAGCATCCACACAGCTAGGAGAGCAAAAAGGACTGGGTAAAAGTCTTGAACCACCCCAAAAGTGCAGCGATCAAGCGAAACATAAACATACATGGAGATGCAGTATATGATTTATGTAAGTATGGTCATTTATAAAGTAAGAAATATATAATTTTTTACGTTTTTTAGAATGTTCTTTAAAATTGTTAAATACTAATTTTTAAAAATAAATATACATATTTTATTTATATGCTAGACACTTGACCTCAAATAGTTCACTGAAAGTTAAAAACTTGTGTTTTAAGGGAGTTTTGCAGCTCTACCTGCAGGGGGCGACACAGTCTGCCCAGCCTGTAGGCCCTCAGCAGGGTTTCTAACCTCCTGAGCTGCTTTCTGAGCAGGAATTTAGAGCGAGGACTAATTTATCTGACAGGAAGTTCCTCCTGCTTGCTCTGCTCTCTCTTCTTCTGTGACAGAGGCACAAAGCAGCGGCGGCCATAGATCAGCCGCAGCCCCCCATTGTTGCCCGACAGGTCAGATACAGACCAGGACTGCAGCCATGCATGCTGATGAGGGTGTGTGTATCAAAGGAGGCGTGGCCTCAGGGGTGGCAGGTCACACATTCTCGCCGAGTGCTGATTGGTCAGAGGGAGATGTTGGGGAATGTGCAACAGGCACAGATGTCTGCAAAGTGCTGCGAGGTCATGACCCCTGTGTTGGTGTCAGGACGCCCAATCCCCACCCATCCATCTGCATGTGATCACCTTCAGCATCATCTCCATCGGAGCGTCCGACTGGGAGTCCTCAACAGAGGCTCATTGTTCCTCTGGTAGAAGAGGAGGAGGAGTCTGAACATCATGCTGCTTGTTCTTCACCTCCGAGACGAAGGTTCAGGTTCAGGAACCGTGGCGGTTGGGTTTGGTCAAAGAAACACCCGATGAGACCTTTTCTTACATTCGTTGGACGTGATC
The DNA here is from genome assembly GCF_965226115.1 of Aulonocara stuartgranti. Taxonomy (NCBI): domain Eukaryota; kingdom Metazoa; phylum Chordata; class Actinopteri; order Cichliformes; family Cichlidae; genus Aulonocara; species Aulonocara stuartgranti. The sequence goes on along the minus strand of NC_138940.1, from coordinate 10,653,591 downwards.
CTTTTCGCCGCATGGAAGGAGTGGTTCTCATTCCAGATCTGGGCCACAAAAAAGCCAAAACACGAAACAGATCAAACTTTAGTGGACCAGACTGAAACATGGTTTAAGTTACTTTTTTCATGTTACATGCTTTCCAATTACTCTTCTAGCCTTCACACACCGGACGCCTAAAATTCCTGAGAATATTTAATGCGTTAAAAATATTTTTCACCTTTTTCGGACCAATCAGGTCACTGCATTTGACAACAAGTGCACTTGAAGTTTAAAATGAGCACGAGTACTGAATACACAGAGGTGACTTTTGAGAAGTTTCTTGAAAGACTCTAGTGACGGCACATTGCGATGCTCAGTGCTCATGTTAACTCCATTTATTATCGGTCATCCTCATTCACCTAAATCATCCAATGAGCAAAAGGAAGGAAAAACAAATCTCTTTTAGGGTAAATGGGCCTAAGAAAATCTGACAACTCCAGTATAGGAAGCTACCTGCTGTGGTTTTAAAAGACGTTATTTGAAAAAAAAATTGCACCTAAACCCAAAACGAAATCAAAGCTATGCCGGAAATAAAACTTTTGCAGAGAACAGCTGTGATTGGCTCATGCAGGCACACCATCAAGCATTGATTTGGGGAGCGGTTGATTTGCTTTTCTTTGCGTGTTAATTGGTAAAACACACACTTTAAACATTGCACAGTCATGCTAATTTAACTGTGTCAAGTGAAAATCATAATCAAGATTTAAATTTAATTAATTGTGCAGCAGAAATAATACGAAAAAGTTGTTCTATCCAGTGAAACCATCTGACCGTACATCGGGGTTCAACATCAGCAGGACACTGAAGTCGTGGAGGAATTATTCTGTTTTCAGGATCAAAGAAAGAATATTTCTTCTTGCTAAACTAAGCTAATGCTAGCCTGCCTGCTAACATGGTCAAACTGTAAGATTTTATTAGGTTTTATTAGTAAAATGTTATCTTGAGTGTATGAGGGTTGGCGTAAACATTCAGAACTCCGGAACTGTTTTAGTCACTTAGCTGTCCATTGTAAGATTACTTTATCAGCTATAGTTACAACTGGATTCATCCATTTTAACTTCACATGATAAATTCAAATTCAAATTTTATTTGTCACGTACACAGTCATACACAGTACGATATGTAGTGAAATGCTTGGACAACTGCTCGTGACCTAAAGAAAACAAAAAAGGAAAAGGCTATGAATAAGATAGGAAATAAATATGAAAAATGAAAAAGGGTAAAGATAAGATTAGATAAGATAAGATAAAAAGAACTTTATTTATCCCGAGGCAAATTCTTTTGTCATACACATGCTCAATGCAGCAAGAGAGACAGAGGAGCAGAGGAATAAGATATACAATATGTACAATAGAATACAAGTATACAGTAATATACAGTAGGATAGTGCAAAATATAATATCAAATAACTGTAACAAGTAACAATATAACTATCCTGAGAAATAAATAGCTTAGCTTAGCTATCAGTGCAGATGATTCTAAAAGTGACATAGTATTGTGCAAATGGATAAAAAAATCAAAACTGTGGATTTTTTTGCCATCCATAATTAGAAATTTCAGGTTATTATCTCAAAATTTCAACATACTGACTCAAACTTTGGAGAAAACAATTTGACATTGAGAATTTATTAACACGTTTGTAAAACACTGCAATTCCTCAAATGTCCACTAGAGGCTCCAGGAGTGAGTCAGTCCACCTAGACTCCCATGCTAAAAATAATATATCACAGGTAATTGTGGGGCTAACTTAGCAGTCTGCACTCTTTTCTACTTATGGTCCCTTCTGGCTTCAGAAAAAAACCAACATGGGTGCAGCTTAAATATTCCCACTGAAGCTTCGCAAACCAAAGGGTGACGTCTGAGTGTTGGCGTGCATCTTTGAATAATGTGTGTGGTGCAGACTGGGTTTTATAAATAACCGTCAGAGCTTCGGTTTGACCCATTAGACATCTCTTTCACGTGTTTCTGTTTGATTGATGCTGGGATGCTAAATGAAGGCTTCTCTTTATGGAAACCTGCAGTCTTCACACTCTGTATTGGAGGCTCCATGATGAGTTGGTGTCCAACCCGGTGACTCTTTTCAGGTGCTGTGTTTTCTGGTCGTGACGTTGTCATGACGCCGGGCAGCCGCAGATAAATCCAAACTGCTTCCCTTTGTGGCTGTTAACGCAGAGGTAAATTATAACCCTGAGCAAACAGCCTGCAGACAAGTGAAAGGGAAGCAGCTCCCAGAATGCATCAGCAGATTGATGGAGGTGGAGGCCGCGCGGCGCTGGCGGCAGCAGCATTCATGCGCCTGATTCACGGCGGCGTTCCATTACATTAAAACCTTCCTGAACAACAAGACGGCTGTGAGGAGAGGGGAAGATATTCATAAGAGCAGACAGATGGGACAAAGGACTGTATTTGATCATGTTTGTGCGCAGAGACGTGATGGAGGAGCAGAGGAGGAAGAGGAAAAGGAGGAGTGTAAAGAGTGTTTACTGAAGCATCACTCTTCGACCTGGAGCTTCTATAAGCATAGACACAAAGGTTCTGATGCATGTTTTTAAAGAGCTTTTACAAACCGAACCCAAAGCTCACCATACATTCAGTTAATTCAGTTATTTTGAGTTTTAGCCAAAAATCTTCAAATATTACACTTTAATAATTAAAACTAGATAAACTGATTGTATCGCTAGATACTCCATAACCAGGTCATTTTCCAGTTTGTTCTTTAATAGAGAGTCTTTAATAAAGAGTCAGGTAGTGAAAAACATAAAGACAAAGCATATGCAGAAGTCGAAAATCACATCTCGCAGCCGTCCCTTCTTTATCACACATCAATCTGTTGCATGCATGTGCGAAATGGGTTTCTTCCTTCCACAATAAAAGCCCAACCTTCATACCATATATGCTTGTTTATGTTCATCGACTTAATTTGTTCCATCTTTCCTGACAGTCAGCATGACTGTGAAACTAAAATATTTAAGAGGACTGCGGAAAGACTGAAATGTATGTTAACCTGTGGAGTTAAACCAAACCTAATGAGAAGTTTTTTATTGCCTAAATCTAGCTAACTGACTGGTTTCTCATGATATTGAATTAATAATGTGGTTTAATAATAATTGTGATTTCAAACCATTGTTTTTGATGGTGCCATCTATATTGTTAATGCCTCTGCATTGTTATACCTCATCCCTTCAAATTGAGAAGTAGATAAAAATATTCCAGAGAATCGGAATTGTACTTGTCTGAGCTCATCAATTCTTTTACTAATGCCTGCAGGTGCTGGCAATGCACAATGATTCCAAACCAGCAGTGTCATATATGCACGTCTTGCAAGAGTGCCATACATTTTATGCTCAGTCTTTGTGCACCACAAGTGTTGCTACTACTGTTCCGTAACCGGGAAGCTCATCTGTGTAGATGCCTCGAACAATTTTATCTGAGTAAGAAAGCCTGAATGAAAATGAATGCCATGCAAATATTCTCTCACATTCTCTCATCATTAAGTCTCCTCCGAGTGGTCACAGCATTATGGATCATATCCAAAATCCTTAATGGGCAATATGAATGGGATTTTCACTTCCTGAGCCTCACTGTTAAGTTCTGATAATGGGGAATCAACGGCAGTGAGGGGAAGGTGACAGGAACAAATGCTGTTTCTGGCACCCAAAGCTCCACCCTCTTTTGGGGGTGTGGCGATCAGTTTGAGCATTGTATTTGTATGAGATGCAAAGTGTTAACTCATCAGGCTCTAGGGTTGGGTATTGATAAGATTTTCACGATTCCGATTCCATTTTTGATTCTGTTTAACGATTCGATTCTCTTATCGATTCTTTTTAAAAAAGGAGAACACTAAGGTCGATTAGCTTAGAACTTTGTTTTATATCTTCTCTTTGAACAAGATAGAAATTTAGGAGTAACATGGCCTTACAAACCCAACAGTGAGATCTTAAGAGATCTACAGCCTACGGCTCTTCAATGGGGTGTCACAGGGTCCCCAGCAAAAAAAAATTGTAAAATAATAAAATAAATATTCTTCTGTAGCAATAACAAAGTATAACATAAATTATTCAGTAGCAATTACACAAGAATATCCAGTAATGTCCCTGCCTACAATTAAACACATTCACTTACCGAAAATTGGGGGCATCTGCTGTGGCAAATGGGTGCAAGCCTTTGACCACAAACTTAGACACTGCTCGGTGACATTCGTCTATCCTGGCCTGAAAGGAGACGCTAACGGTAGACTGCAGCGAGAACTGCCAGCATCTGAGCCAGACTCTGTCTGTCTCTCTCATCATGGCCACCCAAATGCAGCGCACAGTAATGGCAGATTTTGTAATAAGGCCGATCGCGCTAACATAATATGCACTGTTAGTTGATTATTTACCTGCCGCATTAACGGGAGAGGACGTGCAAACGTTACCGCTGCTGCTGGGTTGTGATTCACGAGTCCGGAGCGGAATTAAAAACATGACATTCATTTGAGGTTATCGTGTGTTTTGTGAGCAAATGCTTTTGCATATTCGTAGTGTTTCCTCCCTTAAATGAAATATCTACTTTGCAAGTATTGCAAGTTGCCCTGTTGTCATCCGTTCTCGTAAAGTATAATCACACTTTTGAGCGTGTGAGCTGCTTAGGCGCCGTGCCAGATAAATGATGCTCCGCAACGTGGTGACGTCATTCGGGGTGACTGGAATCGCTAAGGGAATCGTTTGCAAAAATGGCAAACAATTCCAAGGAATTGAAACAGTGGGAACCGGTTCTCAACAAGAACCGGTTTTCGACACCCATCCCTATCAGGCTCCATTTCCAAAAATAAGCTTAATTTTTTATGTGGATAGGAATGGTTTAAGCACTGAAAGAAGCAGAAACATGGAGGAGGAGGAAACACCTTTCAGTTTTTTAACAGACATTTATCAAAAGTAATTCTGCTGCTGATAATCATATGTTCCTCACACATTTTCTTACTTTTCCCCTCTGGTTATTTTTTTTTTATCTCTACAAACATTTTTGTTCAGGTAGTGCAGAAAGAATATTTTAATAATTATTTTTAAGAAATAAGTGCAGAAATCCTGGAACAATACGAGCTTGTACATGTCACTGCTTATAAATATTTAAGTTAATTGTCGCAGATAACAGTTTGAAATATTAATCATTTCAGGAAATAAAAGTTAAAGTGAAGATACAAACTCAATATTAAGGATTTTAATCGAGAAGTTAAACGTAAACAAGCGAGGTTTGAGAGGGGGAGAAGGAGCAGGCCATATGGTTTGGAGTGCAATAACTTGAATTTGCTCCAACAAAGGAGTAATTGAGAAGGGGAGAAGGAGCTGTGAGTCTTGACTCGACAAAGCTGCGAAAACTCTCTTCTTTCAGGCTAATGAAGCTGTTGTCTGGGGGTGTGCTGCAGAGTGCAGGGGGTGGAGGAGTATGGAGGAGGTAGAGCGGCCCTGGACGTGATTTGTCATACAATCTGAATCTTTAGGAGGGCCACAGCGGAGGGAGACCTCCTCTCCATATGTCTGCTTCGTTTGCATCTGAAAGCTGCAGGGCTGAAGGCTGGGGGACGAGGAGGAGGAGGAGGGTCACACTGCTCTGTGCATCATCAGGTTTGAGGGTATGTGTGGCTCCTGTTGTTGTGTTTTTTTGTTTTGTTTCACTCAGCTGTCGAGATTCTTCTTTTTCTTTAGGAGAAAAGAAACTGCAACAGTATCAGGAAAAATCTTAAAAATGAGAGGCTCAAAATTAATCTCCCCTCACTTCGACTGCTACAACTCAAAGTCCTGAGGTTGGAAATGTGTCGTAAGAAAATTGCAATGAAAAAGTCAATAAAGCTAAAGAAAGAAGAGCCAGGAGGAAATAAAGAAATACAAGCAAGAGATCAAGGAAGAATCTAAGAAGATGAGTAAAAATTATAATTGACACCAGAAGGAAAGCAGACAGAAAATATGGAGCAGATCAACTGAAGGATGAAATAAGTGAAAACTACAGTAAAATAAACTGTTCTCTGATTCCAGCTTTTTTCTTGTGATTTTACAAAGCAAACTACATGTTTAAGAGTTCGTCCCCGTTAGCTGAACACGAGGAGACATTTATTAAAAGCACGTTTGTGGCGAATACAAAGTCAATAATGAAATTAATGACTTGTTGCAACTCTACTGCTGGTGGTTAAAGCTCTCTTGTTCTGCAGGTGGATGCATCTTTGAACTAGAAGGAAGTAGCAGTTCATGAAATAGACCTCTAATCCTACGATTTGTGTTCCTGGGAGCAAAATTTCCCGCCCTCACCCTTACACAGGCCTAGCGACTGGTCCATGACCATCTGGCAACTACTGTCATGAGGGAAACAGAGTAAAACTTCTTGAGATCATTGATCTATTGATTGCTAGCAAATTGCTAACTGTCTGTAGTTTATACGTCCACTCTATGGTGTGAAAAGCATGACGCAAACTGGAAATATAGACCATCTACTTTCAAAGTAAAAGTTGCACCCTTTGAATCATGCTGGCACAAGTTTATACTACTTTTATGCAGCGCTTTATTAAGCTGTACTACCGCTCAACGAGTAGTTAGCAAGTATTTGCAGACAAAAATGTAAAACTACAGGTAACCGTGGCAATCTGCTGTCAACTGTGGCAATCATGGTGAGGTGTTTGGTGGAGGACTGTCTTTAAAACCAATTTAACCCAGCGAGAGCCAGCAACCTCCAGGTACAACCACGAACTCCCAACCAGTAACAATGGGAATAGCCTATATGTTTCCTAGCAACCATATTGGCGAATATCTCTCAAACAAGGTGCATATGACGTCACGGGAGAAACCTTGCTGTTGGAGCCTCTAGTGGCAAATCTAGGAACTACAGTTTTGATGCTCGGTCACGTGAAAACTTTTGGCACTCCGTGTGATTTTATTTTTAATCCTTTCAGCTCTCGGTCTGAAAAATAGAAAGCAGCAGCAACAAATAAAAAACACTGATGTCGACCTTTCTCTTCGCTTTCACTCACACAGAGGTTTTGTGTTCATCTCCACAGTCGTGTGAGCAGGATTTTCTCAGCCAGAATATGTTTGTGAAGTGATAGATTTTGTTCTGCTTGTGTTACAGGATTACTCGATCAGAGTCTGAGAAGATTAGACTTTTTCTCTCCTTCAGCTCAATCACTTGTTTTTGATTCCTCTTTTGCCTCGAGAGTCCTCCAGCTTCTCTCTTCTCTGTTTTTTTGGAGGGTGTTTGGGAGTCGGGGGGGTCCTTTAGTTCATTTCTTTCTGTGTCATTTTCTCACGTGTTTCTCTTCATTGAAATTCAATCACATCTCGTGTCGCTGAGACTTAATCCTGTCAGAGCTTCACCCCGGACGGACCTCTCACTCTGCTCCCTTTCTTTCATTCACTCCTGTTTTTACTTGTATTTTCTTCTGTCTTTTTTGTTCTCCTGTCCTCATCTGTGTTCATACAGAACCTTCCCATACAAAATACAACACAAAATACAACGTACGTGTTGTTTTCTTTCTGAATCAACACAAATTCATAATAAAAAACACACTTTACATAAAACACATCATACGATAAAAATGAAAAATAAATTTAAAAAAAAACATTACTGTGATTATCGAGAGAATTTAATTTCTTAAAGACGTCAAGGATTACCATTTAGCGACATGCAGATATACAGACAGTTACAGCCAGGTTACAGCAGCCGTGTTAGTTGTTATTTTACAAAGCAAGCCTTTGTAAAACATGTTTTTTTTTAAAGAAAGAAAAGAGAAAAGTATTTTAATAATTACTGAAGTGTGCTGAAATAAAATAATCATAGTGGTCACTTTCACAGCTGTTTCCTCCCGTTAGAAGTAGATATACTTCTTTATACTGCGTACTGTGATGATCCCCTCACTGGGCGTGTTTTCATTGTACCTCTTTTTAGGTGTGTTTTGTGTGCTGCATTAATGCATTAGCAACAGCCAGCTGGGAAGTGGTCCAGGGTGAGCTGTAGAAGCTCCAGGTGTATAGCTTTAGAGGTCACTGGTCAACCCAGGTCCTCTCCACCTCTCTGCATTTCATGACTGCTGTTTAACAGGTTGTTTAAAGCTAAAAAAACCCCCTCCATATTCACACCGATGACCTTCATCCTTCAGCCTCACTCAGAAACAACATCATGCAAATCTAAACTGTGCCACCCACGTGTCCATCAGCTCTCAGCCAAAAGGATGTCAGCCGTAAAGTGTTTCCATACACTTTAACTGCAGCTCGACAAGCTGTTTGATCACTTTGAAGTGATGGAGGCTGTAAAATAAAAAACCTATCTCCACCTTGTTCTTCTTCTGCAGTCTGTTGGGGTTTAAGCTGCTCCTCCTCCTCACTGCAGGAATGCTCGGTGTGTGGTTCAGACAAGGCAGCGCAGCATCTGCATCAAAAAGACCATTTTAGAAATGACTCTGGGTTAAAAACTAGAAAATGGTACATTTATTTGGTCAAGCTGCCTCCAGGGACAATAGTGAGCTTTTACACTCTGATCCCCCTCAGTTTCCTCTTCTCATATGTATTTATTGAGCTGCAGATACCTTAGATGTTAGTTTTTTCTATCAAATTATCCAACCAAATGTCCCAGACCCTGCAGTTCCTCTATGACGCTGGATCCAAAATTGTATTAACAGAAATTTACAGCCATGTTTACATCCTGCTATGAAAAACAGATTCACCACTGTGTTGTCAAAAAGTCTTCACCCAGCGAGAACGAGCAGGATTATCCTCCTTTCTGAAACTTCGAATGACCAAAACGTGGAAAATGGACTTCATGTTTTATTCAGTGACTGAGCCCAAAAACTCATCAGGAACGTTTTACTGAGGTCAGCGCCGAGGACTGTTTTCTCCACAGACTTCTATAGGACCAAAGTCTTTCTACAGAACAGAATTAAGACACTTAGTTTCCCTTTTTAGACTTGGAAACTACATCCGTCTTTGGTCTCAGCATTACGGAGAAGGTACCAACCACAAAGAGATAACAGTCCTGTTTTAGAAACCTACAAAGAGTGTACTCAGAGGTAGGAGGTTTAGAAACTGTGTTCAGTTTGGATCTTTGTGTTTGTTTTGCTTGAACCTACTAAAAACATCTTAGTTAGGTTTACAAAAAGATGGTGTTTGGGGTTAAAACATGCCCCATCTCTGGCTTTATTAGATTATTGTTATCGTTTGAGTTTAGTCAAAGTGTTTTTTATGTTTAACAAATAAATCTTAATCTGATTTGCGATTAAACAGACTATATGTGAATCAGAAGTAAAAACTATAAAGGTGAGAGTTTCCTGTCTGCAGGGAAGAGCTGGTGTCTGGGTGGTGTTTAGCGCCCTGGAGGAAATTATAAAGTCCATGTCAGGTCAGTGACACAGACCTCTGATTTTATTTGAAGAGTTTTAATGATTTGATTTAAGAATTTCTTCTTTCTGTTTTTCACAATCATCTGTTTGTATCTCTTATTAATCGGACTTTCTTTCTTCCTTTCCTTCCTTATTGTTCTTTTCCTCTGGATCGTTTTCTTTCCTGTTTTCTGTCTTTGTTTTCTTCTTTAACTCTTTTTTTCTTTCTTCTGTTAATCGAAAGTCAAACTCTTCACTGAGGGGTTAACCTTTCTTTCTTTTGCACACCATTTTCTTCTTCTTCTTCTTAAACAGGTGCTTTTATTTCATTCAAACCCACACTTTCTTCTTTATTATTAAGTTCAATTATTTACTTTTTACCGTCACTATTTCTTAATCCTTCTTAACTCCACTTTTTCCTTTTTCCGTCCTCAGATCTTTTCTTTCAGCACTGAAGGTTCAACCTTCTTTCCTTTCTTTTCTTCCTACTTTGCAGAATTTTAAATTTCATTAAAATCATGCACCAAACTAAGCAACATGACAAATTCTGCAGAGAAAGGGATTTGTTGTACACTTACACTCCTTTTTCTTACTATTTCTTTTTGACCTGACAATATTTCATCTTCTCTCTTTTTCTCTTTTTTTTCTTTCCTTCATAAAAAAACTTCCCTGACATAAAACTAACCTCTGGAAGATTTATTTCTCTGTTGCAGTCAATTGTTTGTTTCTGAATTTCATCTCTTATTCGTCTTCATGGGTTTCTACTCATCTTACCTTTCTTTATTTCCTCTCTACTTTCCACTCCCTTTCTTTCCTTCTTTAACTCTTTCTTTCTGCATTCAACAAAATCTTCCCCCAGGGTTCATCTTTCTTTCCTTTGAAGGCTCCTTTATTTTCTTTCTCCTTAAAGAGTTTCCAACCTTAAAGCAAACATGAAGTCTATAAAATTCTGCAGACATGTCCCCTCAGAAACATTTGTTTTTAAACTTCAGTAAAATGCAGAAAACTGGATTTCTTCTTGTATTAAGCGTGCTTTATCCTCTTTGGGTGAAATAGGATTTGCTGGCTCGTTGTTGGGGCCTCACGGAGGCTTGTGCCGGCCCTGCAGCCGGGGCAGAGATGATTTGTGTGCAGCCTGGGTTTGGTTTTGTTCCTGCTGGGGCCCATTTGAATAAGAATGATGCCAATAGAGTGGCTGAGGCAGAAAGAAAGCAGCACAAAAGGCGAGAGGAGCTGAATTTGGACCAGGGACAAACCAGGAGAGGAGTGAAAAGAAGTGCAGGGCGGACAGCCACAATGGAACAATTCACCTTATAATCGCTTTGATATATTATACATGCCTGAAGACTCTAAACATTGTGTAATTATTTATAAATGAGTGTCCCCCCCCTCCTCATGCAGAAGAAAGCAGCAGAAAGACTCTGCAGGTCTCTGCTTCTCCTCCGCTGGACTGCATACTGAATAAATGGAATAATTAATGGAAAATTGTATGCCTGTCTCATAAAGATGTCTTTAAAAAACACTTAAAGAAAATTGGTCTGTATGCGCTCACGCTGGATGGGTTTACTGCTGCCTGAAGGGATGAAAAGACGGACAAAAAAGCCAGACTTCATAAGGTGAAACAGTTCAGCCGAAGCCTGACGTGTCAGATAAAAATGACCCAAAGATCGAGGTCATTTTTAACGCTTGTGTTCAGATGCTGGGGTTGTGGTTTACATTCTATTTATCTCTTACAGAAGCGTTCTAGCAGCTCTCTTAGTGATGTCTGCCGGTGAACTCTGGAGCACCTCAGGGCGCTGTTGTAGCTCCCTGTTTATTTTACATGCTGCCATTCAGAGTTTTAGAAACACTGAGGTCAGAAGTGCAAATGTTCCCCTAGCAGAGCCCCCCATCAACCAAACTCTCTATATTTTTTAAAGTGTTTAAGAAGAGAGATGATTTGATTGTATTTTGTGGAGTGTGATGCTGTCTCTGTGTCATGCTCTGAGGCCATGTTTGTAATTCTGGTGGAGACTGTAATTATTTTTGTTCACATACTTTTAGGTTTTTGGACACAAGGGTATATAATGATCTCTGGTGAAATTAAACAAACTTGAGATACACTTTTTGGTTTTATCCAAACTGACATTTATGCAGAAATCAGGTTTGATTTTTCACATTTTCCCAGTAAAGATAAAAAATATATTCTGTGACGGGAAAGAAACTTTAGTTGTTAATCTTATGTTTAAAAGCTGTTGGTGGTCCGACTTTTATTGTGAAAGGCTTCATAGTTGCACGTCTGTCGGATTTAAAGGTGAACAGTATTTTTTGTATGGCTACTGAGGTGCACAGAATGAACAGGTGCAAGTTAAACTTTGAGACGTGTTTCCTTCACGTTAAGGTAAAAAGCCGAGCACTGACGAAGACTTCCGGGTAGAAAGAACTAGTTTTCTTTGTTAGGATGAAGCTCCTTTCTCCTCCTGCTGCTCCTCTTTCTGTGTTCGTGGAACAGTAAGCAGAGGATGGATGGATGGATTGATTCTCCGAAGCGTGTCTCAGCCCGGCGGGGAGGAGGAGGTGGAGGTCTCTCTGCCTCTGCTTTCTTCTTCCACCTTTTTTCATGTTTTTGGTTTAACTCTCGTAGTGGGTTTGGTCCTTTCTGTCTCGCGGGGGGGCATTGCGTGTAGTTCGCGTGGCCGGCCGCGCGCTCTGATTGGCTGGCCGTGATTACCGGCACGCTTCTCTGTGCGGGGCGGACAAACACCGCGGGCGTCATTATGTTAATGAGCTTCTCCCGCGGCACGGGGCAGACCTGCCGCAGCATTCATCCCCTCATCCTGCGCGCTGATGCCAGGCCGGGGGGGTCACAGGGGGGGCGCGGGGGCAGGGGGCCGGTCATTGTCCTCCGCGCGCTATATAAGCGGGCTGAGGCCGGTCGTGTGCCAGGCTCACCGGCTCGCACGAGCTGATCCAGAGCAGAAAACACGCAGAGACACGCGCGCCTCTCCGAACTGACACAGACTTCAGGTGAATTCCTCTCGCGTGGATCCCTCACGCCTCCTCTCCTCGCAGTCATGGACTCGCTCTACTCCGACATCGACAGCAACAGCTGCGACTTCTTCCCGCACAGCGAAGACGAGGAGTCCCGCAGCCCGCGCTGCGCGTCCCCGCAGCCCGAGCAGCAGAAGAAGCAGCGGCGTCGCGGCCGCGCGCGCAGCGACGCCACGGTGCAGGTGGTGAAGAAGAACCGGCGCCTGAAAGCCAACGACCGCGAGCGTAATCGCATGCACAACTTGAACGACGCGCTGGACGCGCTGCGCGGCGTGCTGCCCGCATTCCCGGACGAGACGAAGCTGACGAAAATCGAGACTCTGCGGTTCGCGCACAACTACATCTGGGCGCTGTCCGAGACCATCCGCATCGCGGACCTGCAGGCGGGCAAGGCTGGAGAGCCGCCTGTGCTGCTCAGCCCGTGCCTAGCCGAGGCCCCGAGCCCGGGCAGCGATGCCTGCTCCTGGAGCTCCAGCGGCTCCTCGTCCTCGTCCTCCCCGGCCTACTGCGCCTCCAGCCCGGGCAGCCCCGCCGCGCCCGAGGACTACAGCTACCTGCGGCAGGACGCGCTGTACGGCTTCCGCAGCTTCGTGCCGGGCATCTACTGATCCATGAGCCCGGAGGTCCCGCTGGAATAAGACTGAGAGCCGCTATTTGCCTTACTCACACCTCATCACCATCGTCGTCGTGCCTCTACGTATGGACTGGAAATGAAAGGAACTGAATTTGATCTGTTTTTTTATTATTAGTTTTGGGTTTTGTAAATTTCTCCAAAAACCTTTGCACTTTCCCCTCTTCCCCCTCTCTCCCCCAGAGTCTGCAGGTTACCTCAGTCTCAGTTTTTCTGTTTTCGTGTCCGAGGTGAAAAGTCAATTTTACAATTAGTAGAGTGATTCTGCAGAAAAGAGAGCGTGGAAATCGAGTTTCAACGCTCCCACAATAGACTGAAAGGAGCTGCCCGCATTCATTATGTATTCCACACACACACACACACACACACACACACACACACACACACACACACACACACACACACACACACACACACACACACACACCCTCTCTCTGCTGTGTTTTTATTTATTCGACTCGTTTCGTTTTGTCACGTGAAATTTGTATTTTGTACATAAAGAGATTTTATTCTATTTACTTGGAGCTTTGGTGCCACTTTTCTACTAAATAATAAAGTTATAACGTTTCTATAAAACTCGCCTCTGCCTGCTTCTCCTTGATCCCGAGCCTCAGTCTGCGCAGATATGCTGCAGTAATCTGAGTTTAATCCGGGTTTAACCGCCGTGCACGGGCGCAGACAATGGCTTCAGGGATCGTGCGTGAGTTTTTCTTTTATTATAATGATAATTAATATTAATAAGATAACGGTTTGCTGAGAGCAGCAGGTGGAAGCACGTCACGCGACACGGAGATCGTTTAAAGTTTGACTGTGATGTTAATGAGGCACAAATAAAAAGCGGTGGAAGATCATAAACAAGCAAACTGCAACTAAAGGATTTAATGTGATTTAATGAGCTTTACAGATGCACCAGCCTGTTGTTCTGCGCATGTGTACAGGCGATTAGAGAGCAATTTCAAAATAAAACAATAAAATGAGACCTGGAAACGCTTCAGAATAAGAGTGTTTGTGAAATACAAAATTAAAATATAATGAAAGATATTGTGGCAGAGGAGGGAGGTGTTTAATCTTCTTCCCCCTCTTCCTCCTCTGGGAGTCACAGCAGTCTTGTTGTCTCTGCACGTTTTGAGGATCTACAGACAATCAGGGAACACCCGAGGGAGGACACAGTGCTACCAACTGCTGGAGGAGGAGAAAAGAGGAAGGAGATTCGAGTATAGAGTGACAATAATCCTCCTGCAGGAGTAATCTGACTGAGAGTCATACTGCAGGAGTCTTCTTCATTGTTTCCTTCTTCTGTTACTTCTTCTTCTCATTCTTTGTCTTCATCCTCTTACTTCTCCTCCTCTGTCACCTTCTCCTCCTTTTCTCCCTTCTCTCCCCTCTCATCTTCTACATTTCCCCCTTTTTTATTCACATCCTGCTCCTTCTCCTCTTCCTTCCATGTCTTTTTCACCTCCTCATTCTCCTCCTTCTTCCTCATCCATCCACCCCTTCATCATTTGTCCTCCTTCTTTTCCTCTTCCTCGTCAATTCATCTTTCTCCTTTTCCACCTCACTCTTTCTTCTCCTCTTCCCCTTGCACTGTCCCCTCCTCCTCATTTTTCCTTCAAATTAGCATCTTCCTCCTGACTCTTTCTCCTCTTTTACGGTTCTTCCACCTCTCCTCATTTTCCTTTGAATTCTCCTCTTTGTTTTTCACTGCTTGTTTTCCTTTCTTTTTCTCCTCCTACTGCTTCCTTTTCCTCTCCCCATCTTCCTCACACTTATCGTCCTTTATTTTCCTATCATCATTCTCCTCTTTCGCCTTTTCCTCTCCATTCTCCTTCTCTTACTCCTGCTCCTTTACTTTTCTTCCTTTACCTCCTCTGGCCTAATTTTTCTTCTTCTTCTCCTCACCCTCTCTCACCAACTCCTTGATTTCCTTTTCTTCCTCCCCCTCCTCCTTTCTCTGTACCAGCAGTTGTGTTAAATATTTTGTGGATTTGTTATAAATTTTATTTATGTATTTGTCACCGTAAACCTTGTGCCAAAGTTTTTCTCTCATGAGATTAGATTAAGTTACAGGCTGACTTTCATCTGCAGGTAAACACACTGTGATTCACACCCACAGACACAGAGATATCACAAAGCCTTTCAGTGCATACAGAGACAATTCTCAGTATCAATAATTTAATGATATAAAAACACATCTGATAAAAAAAGTTAGAAAAAGCAGAAAAGACCGGAAAGATTAAAGTTTATCCTGTTTCCGAGAGTTTCTGATCACAGACATCTCAGGACCCCCATTATTTCCTCCCGGGAACGCGATGATTGCGCGCCCCCGATGCCGACCCGCTGCATTGTTGGTGTGCGCGGGGCCGTGCGCTAATTGAGCGGGATTAACCGCCGGCGGCCCGCGTGCACCTGCAGCCCCGTAATGAGGTCCAGTAAGTTTTAATTAGATTTCTATTGTGGCCGCTGAGGATGAAGCCAAATCTGTCAACTGCCTCAGCGGCCGAGCAGGAAGCTCATTGGCTGGAAAACACACGCGCCCTGCACGCACACCAGCCCCGGACCCAGCAGGATTTTTATTATTAAAGGGAGGAACTTAAACACACACACACGCGCGCGCGCAGATGACAGACTGACCTCCCTTTTGAAGGTTTTCATCTTGCTTCAGTTTAGGGGACGCCTGTAAATACTCCAATACCCATGATCCTCAGCAGCTGTCAGGTGTACCCAGCAGTTTAATCAAGCAAGCAGGGGAGAACCACAGACTGTAAATAAAAGATGGATGCAGCCACTGTGAAGTCATCCATTGGTTTCTTGAAGCCTCAATATTAGTGGGATAAAAAATATTACATCTCACTAAAACAGGCTACGCCCCTAATAATGCAAACCTTAAGCTTTAATGCAATTTAAACAGTTGAAATATTTTTTTCCTCCTTACAGAAGTTATGAAGGCCTAAATTATCTATAAGAGACCAAACAGTTTGTGTATCAACTTTAAATATATTTATATCTGCTATAAAGTTTCTACATGGGAGTCTATGGAGACTGACTCACTGCTGGAGCCTCTGGTGGACATCAGAGGAACTGCAGCTTCACAGCTTTCAGGTTGGCTTCACCTGGTTGAAGCTTGTGTGTATCTGAAATATGTTTTAAAAAACAACTTAAATAACAAATTCGGATCACCCAGACATATGCAGACCTGGTTATATTTGAGAGACATAAGCTTTAAAAAGCTCACCCCCACATAAAAAAAAATAAACGGTTTAAAAGAAAATCCAAAACTTTTAATTTCTTGGGTCTTGTGTTGTTTCAGGACTGCTGTGATGTGACATCATTTTATGATCAGTAAAAAAATATACAATATAAAACTCTAAAAGTACATACTGGGTTTCACTCTTCATTCTCTGTTCATGTGCTTTTTCAAAAACGTTGTGTTTTACTTACAATCCATGGGATCGCGATGTCCCACACACCAAACATTTCTAAACTTCAAGAAGAATCACTTAGACTTCAGTGGGCACATGAAGCCTGGGATCAGGACTTTTCACACAGACTCCAAAGTTATACAGAGGACAGGAGGTGAGGTGGTGTGATGCCTCACAGCAGAAAGGTCCTGGCTTAGAATCCACAGGCGGGCTTTCAGTGTGGAGTTTGAATATTCTTTCCAACTTCCTCCCAAAGTCCAATGACATGAAAATCAGTCTAACTGGTGACTCTAAACTGGCCGTAGCTGTGAACGTCTGTTTTTGGGAACTGAAGCAAAGTTTGGCTACTGACATCAGACTTGATAAGCTGATAGGCCCGATTTGGGGTAGAGGGACATCAGGCCTTCAGTCGAATGGGGGGGGGATCCTGGAGGAGGACAGCAGGAAACAGGAGCTGAGCTTCTAAAGCATTCTTCCTTCCTTTTTAACTCAACGCTTCCTTCCCTTAAGAGGATTTAGCTGAAAGTCACACCCAGCGGAGGCAAATCTTAGTTTCTGTGAACTCAGCAGTTTTTTGTTACTTTATGTTTCAGTTTTTGAAAGATGGTTTAGCAAAATAAAACAGAAGATCAAAACCCTGCAGGCCTCATTATTAGTAACTACACTGAAATGCGGTGCTCAGGAGCCCATTCACTGTTACTGAAGCACACTGTGGGCCCAGAGTGGACTGGGTTTGCTGGATTGTTTTGAAATGTATCTCAAAAACAAGAAAAAATATTAAGATATTAAGACAAGATTAGTTTTCTGTCTATTAACTACTAACACCACTGATGAGATTTGTATTTAATACAACAACCTGCAAGTTCTGCAAGTTTATTCAGTTGGTTATTTACCTGGAGTTACTTGTCCAAAACTACACTAGTGAAACACTTTTATTTTGAAAGGCAGGGAAGGAAGATGCCTTTTTCCCACATGTGTTGCACAGTCTGTCCATGGAAGGTCTTTGTGACATTTTGTGAGACTGTAGCTCTGCAAGGATACGCCAAAATTAAGCCAATAGAGATGCACCAAAAGTTGCATTTCTGCTAACATCCACTAGAGGCGCTAGGAGTGAGTCAGGCCCCATAGACCCCCAAGAAATAAACATGTTTATAAACAGCCTGATACGAAACAATTTCATCCAAGTATGGTCACTTCTGGTGCTGATGTTGATGTTTAAAAAAAAAGGGTGACATCACAGTGGATGTGTTGATCTTTTTGTACTGTCTGTAATTTATACTGGACTTCAGGGTTCTACTTCCTGTCGGTACTGTCTCAGGTTGTGGTTTCAGCTTTATGGCTTTATCACCTCATTTAATATTGATCAGCAAAAGATGAAGGAGACAGAAGGCTGCCGCCCACCAGCAATCCTTGCACTGTGTATGTGTGTGTGTGTTAAAGCAAGGAAGAGAGACAACTTTATTGATTAGAGCACATGATGAATACAGTGATGCACTCAGAGCTCGGGGCTCAGCTGGGCTGGCCTGCAGGGCGCTGGCCCCCCTGTCCCCCTGCTCTCCATCTTTAACTGGTCGCTCTGCAAGTTGAAATTGTGACGGTGGAGGTGCAGGAGTCAAACTACATTGAACACACACGGGACGGTGAAATCTCCCTTTACAAAAGACAAACATAACTTTGGCTTTCCTGTAAATCTCTCAGTGGAGCGTGGACTTGAGATAAAACCATAATCTCTGAATAAAGTTGTGTTTAGTTTTAAAAACTATTGTTTGATTCTGGCTTATTTTTAAAATACATGGAATGAAAATTCTATTGATGATGATCATTGGGTCGTTGTAGAGAGATTGTATGAAAGAGAAGCATCCACTGCTGGGAGCCTGGTGGTCCCTCGTGTGGACCACCATAACTTCCAGTTCACTCTGACCTGCATTAAGAAGTGAAACTGTGGATTTGACAGAAGCCTCTTTGATTTGTGCAGGTTTGGTGCAGGACTGTTCTGATCGCCTTGTTGTCACCCCGAGGCGACAGCAGACACACAGCACTGATCCCAGGTCAGCCTATGCAGCCACCTCAAGGTCACAGTGTCACCTTTAGACAGTGACCTTCGACCTCTGGCTTTCAGCAATCTGCCCGTCAAATGTAAGAGCACAGAGAGGTGGAGAAGCTGTTGAGAACATCAGAGATGAAGAGAGGAGTCTCAGAAATGTTTCCTCCTTTAAGATGTTTTCCATTATTTAGATGGAAATACAAAACACACACACACACACACACACACACACACACACACACACACACACACACACACACACACACACACACACACACACAAAAATAAATGGACTTTTTTTTACTGGTCACATCTTTTCCACAAGTGGCAAACAGTTAAAATTAAAAACAACCAAAACAAACAGGAAAAGAGTGGTGGGTTAAATTAAGAGGTGATAAAGACCTGCTTGATTGGTTATTGTTAATTATAAAATAAAATATTTTTAAATGAAGAGAATAAAATATTGATGATAAAAGATTATTATTCAGGCTGATTATCAATAAAAGACAAAGAGTTTAATCATATGTTACCCACAGTTTATGGTTCTGATTCTTAAACATTACCCGTTATAAGTGGAGCCTCATCTGTTTCAGCCTATAGTTGAAGATTCAGCTTCTCCCTCTGTGAAGTAAAGTGAACAAATTGTACATTTAAAATCTCACAGAATGCACTAAATACTCAGTATTTGTACTATCATCCAGCATGCAGTACTTTTAAGTAAACATGTGCACTCCTGAGAACTCTCTGAGGTTGCTGCAGTAATCTAAGCTTGTCTGAGATGAACCAAGTGATAATTAACAATGAATTTAAAGAGTCTAGTCTACAACCTCAGTTTAATTCAACTTTATTTATATAGCCCCAAATCACAACAGTCGCCTCAAGGCGCTTCTTATTGTAATGTAGACACTACAATAATACAACCGAAAAATTCCCAACAATCATATGAGTATGAGCAAGCACTTGGCAATAGTGGGAAGGAAAAACTCCCTTTTAACAGGAAGAAACCTCCGGCAGAACCAGGCTCAGGGAGGGGCGCCCATCTGTCATGACCGTTGTGCTGTCCAAAAGACACACTGTGGTAGCCAGAGATTAAGAATAAGTAATAAATAAGGCAGAGCGGTGTACAAACACATAGTGAGTGAAGAAGAAACACTCAGTGCATCATGGGAATCCCCCAGCAGCCTATACTATTGTAGTATAACTAAGGGAGGACTGAAGGTCACCTGGTCCAGCCCTAACTATATGCTTTAGCAAAAAGGAAAGTTTTAAGCCTAATCTTAAAACTAGAGATAGTGTCTGTCTCCCGAATCCAAACTGGAAGCTGGTTCCAAAGAAGAGGGGCCTGAAACCCGAAGGCTCTGCCTCCCACTCTACTTTTAAATACTCTAGAAACAACAAGTAAGCCTACAGTCTAAGAGCAAAGAGCTCTAATATAAGGCCGATAAGATGGGCCCTGATGAGAGGTCTCCTGACTCATGAAGTGTGAGGTAACGACTTGTTATGGGGCTTATGTTCTCTTTTCATCTCAACAACTGTCTGTTATTTACCTGTTTACCTGTTACCTGGCCCCTCCCAGTTCCCCCCCTGCGGTGACAGTCTGTCAAACAGACCGCCATACTTAGAGGACCAATTAGACTCAGCTAAAGCTTCTGTTTTATCAACAAATCATTATCCAGCAGCAGGACAGCCGTCGGCACGCCTGCCAGACACGAGAGCTTCACCAGCAGTAAAAATCCTTCTGCTGCCGTGTCATGCTTAAAGATGCAAACAGGCAGAGAAAAATCTGTCCAACACAAGTCCCATCTCTGCCTCAGAGATCATATCATTATTCATAGATGAATATGTGAGCCAGACTCACTGAATCACTGGTCTTCATGGACCCAGGTCTGGACGAAGAGGGAACACAGTTCAAACTCTATTTATACAATACCTTTCAAACAGGACTAATGCACAAGAGCATGGGTTCAAATAAGAAAACCGTAAAGCTGGGTAAAAAAGAAAGTTTTTCAAAAATACACGAGAGAGGGTGTAACCGAAAATCCACCTCCAGGTCTGAAATGTGCAGTCGCCATAGCAGAGCCTTAAATCTGCATTCTCTTTGATGACCAGCAGGGGGCGACACCTGTAGTTCCCTAAATACTTTCCAATAAGTCTATTGGAAATTGGCCCCCAGCTCTCATGTACTGTGAAAGTAAACAGTAGCCTGATCATCAGATTTAGGCTATACTAAACATCATAAGTGTCAGAAAGGAGGATGATGCTGATTGGACAAAGACGTGTGATATAAAAGTCCTCGGCCAATGATAGTGATAACAAGAAAAACATAAACTTAGCTGATACAAGCAGCTGAAATGAGTTTCTTACAGAAGAGGATTAGAGCCACTAGAAAAAAAAGGGTTTGTCTTTTTTTTTAGAATACTAACTTTAATCTCAGAATAATCCTCCTCCCTACTTTCCTCTGTGAGCAGCTGGACCTTTGACATATAGTTGTGATGTCAGGTGTGAGGGAACAGGTGTGGGGGAAAAGGAGAGAGGATCCAAATGCAGTGCCCGGAGCTCGGTTTGGAACAGAGCACAGATTTATTATAGAGACTGAACTTAACATGAATGATTGGAATTAAACAGGAAACACACACAACACAGCAAAATCTCCAGTGTTAAATTAACACTAGAGAGTGTCTATATGGGTCCACACCTCTGAGTGTTAAATACAACACTGTTGAGTGTTAAATTAACACTTTTGACACTTTTGATTTTCTAACACTGGAAAATAACTCAAAATGTTAGAAATATTCCAGTGTTAGAAAATCAGCACTGCTCAGTGTTAGTCTTTGTTAATCTTCAAAACTGACTAGGTTACTTTTAAACATATAACACTGTCAAAAGTGTTAATTTAACACTCAACAGTGTTGTATTTAACACTCAGAGGTGTGGACCCATATAGACACTCTCTAGTGTTAATTTAACACTGGAGATTTTGCTGTGAAGGAGTTGACGGCGAGGAGGCAAGGAACTGAGAGAAACTGAAATTGGTCGTGTCCAAATTCATGGGCTGCATCCTCCTGAGGACCCGGCCTTTGCGGTCTACGTGGGCCGGGTCCGCAGAAGGTCGGGTAGGCCGGAAGTAAACGGCTGGGGAAATTGGACGGTCTAGCCTTCAGATTAGCGTCACCGCTGTCTCGGTGGAGTTTAATAAACTCAGCCGTCTGCTCCTTGCTATCTAAAATATAACAGGACACTGGCGTAAATTCTCGACCATCTCACACTTCTGTTTAATCAGTTTTCTGTTTGACGTTTAGTCAGCTGTGTAAAAACCAAGGAGGAACCCACCTGGGGGATTAATAAAGTTTTATTTTATCTAATCTAATCTAATTTAATCTCAGCCAAACCGATTTGCTCATGAACAAACAAAACACTGAAAAAAGCCCAACAATAACATTTTTAGGTTGTCTAAGTGACTTATATATTAGGTTTAACCCGAGTAGCGAAAGTTCGCGGTGATCTGAAAATGATGTGCCGAGAGTTGTGCCGTTCTCAGCGGCTTCAGTGACCCTTGAGCTCTCGGCTAGCTATCGAGCTGGTGGGTAGCAGACGTCTCCGAAAACGTTGAAGCACTTTTGCAAATATGCAATATCTTGATAAACGGAGCAGATATTTGATGTTTACACAGCTACTTTCTCGCCTGAAAATATGTTAAAAGTTTATTTTGTGACCCAGAAAGATTAGTATGAGTAATTTTAAAACTTAGTAGCGGCCGCCATTGGTGGAAACTGGAGTTTGGCTGGGCTGTGCTATGAATTCTGGGATATGGTAGGCCACGAAGGACACACCCGACCCATCCTTCAAATTCGGGGAAAAGGAGGACGCATTTGTCGGCTGCATTTGGAGGAGTCTACGAATTTGGACAGCCTTCGGCGCGTCGCTGTGATGTAATCGGTCTACAAATGCGGCCTCAGGAGGATGCAGCCCATGAATTTGGACACGACCATAGACTGGATAATGAGGAGGATCGGAAACAGATGAGAACACAGCTGGGATACATCTAACTAATGGAACAGAGGAAGTAGAACTAAACATAATGCACACAGAAAAAAAGGTTATCACAATAAAGAAGGATAAATACTAGACAATGAGGAAAAAGTCCAAAACTGAAAAAACTATGTGTCAACAACCCAGGTACAACGGTGAGAGAGATTATTTGGGATTATTCCAGTGTCCAGAGTTACAGCAGTGACAGAGGACATGACAGTTTAAACGGACACCTAATCAGTGACTGAAAGTGTTGGCAAACAGTGAGGAGCGCTGAAATTCATCCATGGAAAATTTACATTACATTGCATCAACTCTGCGTCCCAGGTGGCTGGCAGAGTTTAACGAAGTAACAAAGAAACAGGATTGCCCGATTGGCTGTTGAATCTCCACGTGTCTCCGTCTGCATTTGCTATGGAGTATAATTTCACTCCTCCAAAACTCCTCTCTGTGGTTTTGGGGATATGAGAGCTAACGTTTTTAAAAAACATTTTCTTTATTTACCGTATTACAAACACATTTAACCGAAACTGACAATCACTAATCACAAAAAGCAGACAGAAACATGCATTCAGATATTAGACAGGTCCATATCTTTGAGAAAATCCATAAATGGTTTCTAAAAGTTTCTTTTTCCGTGTCAACCACTCGGTTTGTTATTACTGTTTTTATATTTTTCCAACTTTATGCTCAATAATCATGAAACAATAATTTTGTGTGAAATTCAGATAAAATACATAAAATCAAGTGTTTATTTATTCAAACCATTAATTAATAAGGAAAATGGACTCTGCACATAATACATTGTATTTATGTAACAAAACTACATGGATAATTTACATGTAAATTAGTTAAAATAATCATTTTATCATTGCAGTCTCTGCAACCTCCCAAACATCTAAATGTTTCATTTTCAAATCTTCCTTCCATGCAAATAATTTATGTTTCAAATTTTCCACCTGAACAGAAGTAAGGAAATTGGGCTATAACTTAGTAACTGATTACTTTTAGATTCTTGTTTGGTTCTGATCTGGCTCTGATCGGGCTTTTCTGCTTCTTCTCCGAGCTGAAGTCTGAGTTTCTCTTTCACTGATCTCTCAGAGAGACAACAGTTTGGTTAATGAGCGCCTGCTCCTCAGCAGCACGCTCCCATTCAGCTCATTGTAAATTCCTCCACATTGTTCTCAATTTGTTGGCCCACTTTATGCTCTTTGTGTGACAGGACTAAAGCTCTCTCCAGTGTCCTCCTCCTCCGACACTTTTTACGGTGGAGTTCACCTCCTCCTCCTTCTCCTCAATGCCCTCAAATGCTGGAGGAAGATTTCCTGCAGTCAAAGCCTCACAGACTCCACGCTCCTTCTCTTCCTTGTCCTGATTTCTCTGGAGTTTGATCAGATCCTGGTCATCCGTAACAATGCAGGTGAGTCCTTTCACGCAAAAGCACTGCAAAAGGTTTCCATCTCACCCCAAACTCATTCAGAATGAGATGATTGTTTAAAAATATATATATGTACAATAACTTTAGTTTATTTAATTTTAAAAATCTAAATTTTAACAGAGAAGAAGAAACTGGCCCTTCAGAATTTCTGAGCCCTCATAACTTTATAAGTACAATACAATACAAATCAACTTTATTTATAGAGCACATCTGAAAAGCAATGGTATAACAAAGTGCTTAACAAAAAAGACAGAAAATAGAACATAAATATTATAAGACCATGACAACGTACCAAATATGCTAACAGGTCAATGTCACTAATACACCGGAATAGCATGAAATGCATATCAAATAAAAACATAGTAAAAGCACAAGGCCATAAAAAGATATGTATAGAAGAGAAATAGAGTAAGTCTAGAAATCAGATACAGGCATTAACTAACAGGAAAGGCAAGGTTAAATAAATAGGTTTTTAACCATGATTTAAATGATGGGATAGAATCAGACGCGTGGATAGCAATAGGAAGGTTATTCCACAAATCAGGTGTAGCCACGGTCACCTCTAGACTTCAGATCAGAAGTCTATTCAGCCTACCCCAGGGGTGTCAAACTCCAGGCCTCGAGGGCCAGTGTCCTGCAGGTTTTAGATATTACCCTGTTTCAACACACCTGAATCAAATGATCCAGCAGTGAGCCTGTGCTGTCCTGTAATTTAGCCATTTGAATCAGCTGTGTTGGGTTAAGGACACATCTAAAACATGCAGGACAACGGCCCTCGAAGCCTGGAGTTTGACACCTGTGGCCTCCCCAAACGTGCATCTTGATCCCAAATCAAACTTCTTTTCTTGTGACTCGGTAGAAAGCTTGAAACCTCTAAAACTACTTACTGCTTGTGTTAAATCTGTTAGACTTTTACTGCTTTACATAAACATTTAAGGCAGGGGTCTCCAACTCCAGACCTCAAGACCTCCAGACCTGCAGGTTTGAGATGTGTCCTTGATCCAACACAGCTGATTTAAATGGCTAAATTACAGGACAGCACAGGCTCACTGCTGGAGCCTCTGCTGGACATTGAAGAGCTGCAT
The DNA here is from genome assembly GCF_965226115.1 of Aulonocara stuartgranti. NCBI lineage: Eukaryota > Metazoa > Chordata > Actinopteri > Cichliformes > Cichlidae > Aulonocara > Aulonocara stuartgranti. The sequence continues at coordinate 10,628,548 of NC_138940.1, read as the reverse complement.
GTTTTGGTGCCTCAGTGTTGGCTTCACGTTTCAGACCTGGAGGTTGATTATTGGTCTGTGCTTGTGTGAAACGTTGTTTTTATCAAAATGGATCATGTTGAAACCAGAGTGAGCGGAGCATGGAAGGAGAAAGCTCGAACGCTCCATCAGCCACTCGAGGAAGAAGCTGAAGAGCATTGTTGGGAGACAACAGAGGAGAAGGAAGAGTTCGGCTTTTGTTTGTGGCGTTTCTGTGAACACAGAGAACTTTCAGAAAATGACAGGATTTCACTTCCACTTGGTTTCTCTTGACTTCCTCCATTCAGACGGTCGGCCTCCACCCTGAGGCTGCTCCGCCCTCCATTCACTCACCTGTCCGTCTGCAGCCCAGGAAGTGCACCAATCACCACTCTGTAACAACACACACACACACACACACATGCACACACACACACACACACACACACAGTTTTCCTGTGCATGTGTGGGGCCTTTTACATGATGAGTTCATGTTACACAGAGAACTTCATTTCATTTATGCAGATTAAGTGATCAGCAAATTACACCTGAATCTCATTTTAATAAACGGGTATATTTAAAATGAAGACCCACGTTAAAACGAGGAATATTCGCCTTTTCTGTTATCGGCTAACAGGAAAGTCTCTGAGATCCACATTTTTAAAGAAAAAATAAGAATACAAAAATGTCTCTTTCACTGTGTTTGGTTGAGTTTTACGGAAAAATGCAAAAACTCAACGACAAACAAACCAAACAGAGCTCAGGATCATCCAGAGCAGGCAGCAGGTGAGCTGAATCCACCTGATCACCTCACTCCACCTTACAGCAGGTGAAGCAGTGAAAAGGCTTGACTCTTCTTGGATTTTGGGGACCTGGCGTGCACCTCAGCAGAAACCTCTGAGATATGCAGCAGCTGCTGTGTTTTGAGTGAGTGAGGATTAAATGAAGACACGGACAGGCGGGACTGCTGTGTAACAGCTGGAAACCAAAACTAGATGCCAAAGTAATAAACTGAAGTCAAATTAAAAGCCAGACTTCTCAGAAAACTAACACACACTATGTACTTAAAATACTGACTAAAAAAAGGAAAAGAAATGTCTTTAGTCTTTGTTAATGAACACACTGCCAGTGTTGGGAAGGTTACTTTTAAAATGTATTCCACTACAGATTACAGAATACATGCCCCAAAATGTATATTGTAACGTATTCCGTTACGTTACTCAATGAGAGTAACGTATTCTGAATACCCTGGATTACTTGATATATTATCATGCTTTTTACAACTACATGAATGTACTATTGCTGTGTGATTTATTACTGTTACTGAAGGTCCGCGGCTCCCAACCGTAGTAAAGGGACCTCTAGCTGATACGGTGGGTTTCATGTCGGGCTTGTAGCCGAAAACTAGCTTTACTTTGTTGTCTGGATGCTAGCAAGAGACAGAGAGAGGTGTTGAAAGGCTGCTCCAACGGAACTTATTGTTTCGGAGAAAAACACAAACACTGTGTACAGTCGAGTCTTAATAGCTTACTTACAACTGGGCCCGTCAGGCACTCTTCTTGGCTGCAGTGGTTATTATTATATTTACATGCTTCCAGCTCCCGTTTCTGCTCGATGACAACTCGTACTTTTCCACTTTTCTCCCTCCTCGCGCTCACAGGCACATAACGGATATGGCAGTCCCTGCAGCACGGACTACAATGCCCATGATGCTATGTTCTTTGCTTATTAAAACTGAACTGCTCTGCCTATTAGCTTAGCACAACAACAACAACAACAACAACAAAAAGGCGCTCTCTCACCCAGGAAACAGACAGTCGCAGAGAGCGTCACCCTGTAGCCATGGCAACCGTAACGCTGCCGCCTAACAACAGTACATAGAACATAACGAAAATATGAAACAGGAAAATACCGCAGTGTAATCCATTTATTTCAACAAAGTAACTGTATTCTAAATACCACCTTTTTAAATTACAACTGTAACGGAATACAGTTACTCATATTTTGTATTTTAAATACGTAACGGCGGTAAATGCATCCCGTTACTCTCCAACACTGCACACTGGGATGTGTACCGTCACACTTCGGAGACGCTTGAGAATTTTAAAGAAGACATTCATTATTTAACTCTTTCATGCATGAATTATGACAACCTCAATCGGATTTTTTTTCTGAAGTATTTTTATTCATCTTTAGGCATAAAAAAAGATTTTTTAACTTTGTTTTTTTAAACATGTACTTTTCAATGAGACATTACTTTGATCATTTTGCTACTGGTCAAACATTAAATCCTCATGTGAATATCAATAATAAGGACTTTTAATTTAAACATAGCAATTAAAATGGAAATTACTTCAGAGGAAAGACGATAGTTGAATGGCCACGCCTGCTGTTTGCACCGAGTACTTGCAGCCTTTTACCTCGATCATTGTTCTTTGGATGTGGGATGCAAACGTCTGGAGAGATTTCCCTCTCGCCGTTGAACGCTAAAGGTGCACCAGGAAGGAAATAAAAACTGGTCACTTATTAAAACTGAAACGCTCTGGTAACCGTTAAAACAGATGTGTAACGTGTAGCGCATATTTCAACGTGCAAACTTTTACGCTGTATTTTTTTTGTGTAAAAAGGATTAAAAAGAGGCTAATATTTTAACCAGTGATTCTGCTGCAAGTTTCTTCCTGTTAAAAGGGAGTTTTTCTTCCCACTGTCACCAAGGGCTTGCTCATATTGGGTCGTCTGATGATCGGGGTTTTCTCTGTTTTGCTTTTTATCGAAAAAAACCCCACTTTGAGGCAAATTGTTGTGATTTGGGGCTATATAGATAAAACAGAATTTAATTGAAACAATCAATATGTAGAATGAATCTTGGTGCCTTGGGTAGTCGTCTAGGATTAGTTTGGAAGAGCACATACAAACACACATATGTTTATGTCATATTTATGTTGTGTGGAAGGCACAGTTTCTGACCCAATATGCAGGACTGAGCTCAAAACAGCTTTACTGCTGAACTTGTAAGAAACACACGAAATGAATAGAAACTAGGAAGTGCACAAAGCAGACACTCAGAAATACTAACCACAGGAAACCTCTCCACAGCTTCAGGGAAATCACAACAAGGACACTAAGGCTTAAATACACACATGAGGTAATCAGGGAGCGAGAACAAACCAGCGGACCTAGATTAGAGTAACGAGACAGAGGAAGCAGAAGTGAACACAACACACACGGGATGAGAGACTTTCAAAATAAGACAGGAAACCAACAGACGGAAACCCAGGCACACAAAGTAGATGCAGAACACAGACACGTGACCAACAGGAAGACGAGACTAGAACAGACATGACATGAAATGACAACTAACATGATGAAATAAGAAATCACTAACTATAAATAAAAGCAGCTCCATAGAAACTAATACAGTAAGAAGTAATACTGCTTTCTGAGGAACTTTATCATATGCCAAGATCAAACTCAAAATACTGGGTCAGTGGCCCAGGACCGTGATAGTTACAATCATTATACGTCCTCTGAACTGAACATGTTCTGAGAAATACACCCTGTAACGTGAGATTTAAAAAGACTAAAATATCAGTGAAAACTAAAACTAAAATAGGAAAACCCCCTTTGGAAACTTAGTGACACTAAAGCGATTTGAAAACAAAGCTTAAAAAAAGAAAGAAAATAAAAACGAAAGGTCCATTTTTTAAGTATCATCATAATCTACTGGCAGAAAGAGGCATTTTAATGCATGAAAAATCATGTTCAATAAAAGACAGAGGGAGGAATGAAGGAACAAAGAAAAGAAGGATCTGAAGGTGAAAAAGGAAACTGAAAGAGAAGGAGAGGAGGCGCGCTGGCCTCAGGCAGAAAGCTCTCCTTGCTGACCTCCGCGATGTAAAGATATGTTGTCTTCATTTGTAAAGGAAACACACACACACACACACAGCCTCGCGGTTCAACACACACTTATACAGATGCTTGTTCACGCCATCGCACATTCAGTGAGCCGTGCTGGCTCACAGAGGAACGCACAGTTTGTTTCACTGAAACTTTATTGAAATCTTCATACAGACAGTGGGATCTACCTCCTGTCAGAGCACTCCTGACCTGATGGAAACCAAACCAGAGAAGAAGAAGACGTTCTTCTTTAATATACCATCTGATGGCTGTAGCCCATGACTCAGTAGGCACTATAACCGTAAAGCCTAATTAAAGTCTCACCCAGTTTATTGGTCCATATTTCACAGTATGTGGGGACACACTGAGGTGTGTTACTGCTGTTTTCATGATCGGAAATGAGTTTGAGGCGTCTGATCATCTCTTCAGCGCTGAGGGTCGGAGGTGAGCGGGTCGACAGGTAGAAGTGGCCGATGAAGGGCTCTCAGAGAGGAGTGAAGAGAGCGCTAATTATCTCTGAGTGGAGACACGCAGGAAGGCTGAGTGCAGCTGAGAGGACACACACACATTCTGCTCTGGGGCATGTCGCGGGGGTAATTGGCGGTGGTGGAGGGGCAGTCAGTTTCCCTTTAAAAGCCCACAGAGGCAGAACAGAGTCACAGGAAAGTGTCAATCAAGAGAGCAAGCAGCATGAACACACACACACACACACACACACACACACACACACACACACACACACACACACCACCTTATGAGGTGCACTGATTTAAACTTCATCCAGTGGGGTGAAGGACTTTGTTTGTACCTCACCTGCAGTTATTACACCTTTATTATTATTATTATTTAAAAGATGAATATTTTTAAATTAAAAACATACAAAGACTGTTTAACCTCTGTGCGATGACAGGACTCCATTAGGATGCTCCAGATTCCTGGGAATCTGGGAAAGAAATCGGACGCAGACTCTAAACACATTTAGATTAAAAAAAGAGTCTCTATTGTAGGGTTGCTGTAATTTAAATCCCACAGTGTGTGAATGTGGGGATGACTGGATGTGTAAAGCGCCATTTACAAACAACCTTTCAAACTATGTATGACCATTTATGTTTTCTCCTCCTCTTCATCTTCCTCCTCACCTAAACTGAAGTCAGGCCTCTGACATAAGAAAACGTGCATAAACAAGATAATTTATTCCCGATACTGTCACAGTTACTACTGTAAGCAGATCGGACACATCTGACCTGCCTCTTGCAGAGTGAACAGACGTGGATGCTTCATAGTGGAGGTACATTTTTGTCATATTTCAGTCCAGAGCAAATTCACTGAGTGTCCATCAAGGCAGTGGGAGGGATCTCACTGTGGATGCCTTTATTGATGTGTACTGAGGTGCTAAAACCCTCCATTAAGCATCCAGAGCAGGTCGTGAAAAGTCGTCTTCATGGGGGAAAGAGTTTTAACACATTTATTTTTTTAAATTCCAGATTTACCGTCAAGTTCTCATGTTTTTCAAATAGTAAACTATAGTAGAAACTTACCTGCCAGCTGCAGGTGCTGTGGGGTACAGAGGGATAAAGTGCACTGTCACCTGGTGCGTGTGGACACAAGCTGTGAAGCAAGCTGTTCATTAACCGAAGTCTTTATCATTGAACAGCACTGGCTAACGTTAGCTTAAAAACGGAGTCCCTGATCACGAATATCACCAAACTCCACATGAGGACAAAAACACTGACGTGGCTTCAGGAGTTGCACAGAGACGACTTTAACGAGGAACCTCAGAGATGTGAGTGATGTCGCTCCCGAGTTCACCTCGTTTCAGCGGTGCATTTGGAAAAAGAAGGAAACCAGACGTAGTTTGAGACTTTGGTTCATTGATCAGCAAGTCAGAGTCCTTCAAGCATCATCAGAAATGTTTTCCTTCATGCCAGTGCTGTTACTGTGCGGAAGCTGAAGGCCATGATGAAACAGAAGGGATCACAAAAGGCAGTTTCTGATGCCTAGCTTCGGGCTGAATTGCAAACGCTATCACATGAAGTTTAACCTCATTGATTTTGTGTTTGCAGCACATTCAGAGCCTGGTCAGAGCTCTGCATGTGGCTCATTTAGTAAACAAACACAAGTTTTATAGTTTTACTCCTTTATATTTTTCACACACTGCTGTGAACCTGGACTGTGAACTCAGGATTGGTGGCAACTTCTCTGAAAAAGCTCCAACCTTGAGCCCGGCAGGAAAATTCTGCATTTACAAGAAGCGACCGTGAGGTTTTTCACCTGATTACACGCCACCATTTTTTTTTCCGGTTCTGTGAATTCGTCTTACTACCTTTGTTTAACTGAAGGTCTGAGCGATTCCTCCATAACCAGATTGTTCTATTATTAACTCCAGGTGTTTGTGTTGCATCGACTGCACCGATAGGACAGCTTGAGATGAAGATGAAGATGCCTGCTGTTTTGGATGTTAAAAACATTTCAGCAGCCAAAACATTAAACACGGCCTGATGTAAAACTGGTCTCTGGTGTCAACAGCTTCACCACTTACTCCGCCAACCTCCAAAAATGTTGACTTTTTCACCATTTTAAACCATAACATAAATAACTTTTTGCACATTGTGGACATAAATCATTACAAATGAGACCAAAAAGATGAAAAATTGTGCTCCGGGTTTTCTGCTGTGTGACTGGTGTGTTATTTTGGCTGGTTGTGTGCGTGATCTGAAGACACTCGTTGGTCTTAAGCTAAGATTAAACTTAAGTGGAAGGAAAAGAAGTGTTTGCCGGTCTTAACTGCGGTGAAATGAACACATGATGTACCTGCAGTGATGCTCAGGTGGAGTTGCTGGGGTCAGATGTGGGGACGGCCCCCTCCCTCCTCAGATACAGATCTGGAAACTGAGCCTGCGAGCTGCTGCTGTTCAGGTAAACAGATGGGAGTTTTTCTGCCCTCTGCTCTCTCTGCTCTACATGATAACCTCTGACTCCCCCTCCTCCCCCTTCCAGCTTCTCCTCCTTCCTCCTTGTGCCACTGATTGCACCTGTAACCCCCCTCACTGTTGTCCTCACCCCAGGGCAGAGTAGAGTTTCGTCCTGTTCACCCTCAGCAGACCTCTGTAACTGGTTCAATTCATCTCCGCAGGGTGCAGAGCAGACAGCCTTTCCAATATTTGGTGAGCATTTATGGATATTTTGTGTCCTCGGAGAGAAAGGAATTATGGGTTGCTGGAAAAAAGGCTTCTTCCTGTGTTGTCTTTTCACAGTAAAAGTTTTGCAATTTATAAAGTTTATAAGAGAAGTAGGATTATAATATTTACATTGCAACAAAAATAATACACTGTGTGCACAATTGTTAGGCAAGTTGTATTTGTGAGGATTCATTTCATTATTGAACAACTACAGTGCTCTCGGGCAATCAAAGATGTTAATGAACCTAAACCTAAATGTTTAAGAAAGTAAAAATTAGGTTTTGTCTTTCTTAAGAGAATATATATATGAGCACAATCATTAGGCAACTATTAGTGTGCAAAATTATTATGCAACTTAATGAAAAAATGAACATTTTCCCATCTCACTTGTTTATTTTCACCTGTTAAAGTGACAAAAATAAGACAACACAAAAAGTAAATATTAACATTTGTGACATGTCAAAAAACAAATAAATCAGTCACCAATATAGCCACCCTTCTTTTCAATAACTGTCACAAGCCTTCCATTCACAGTTTCTTGATCTGTTGATGATCAGCTTTTTGTGCAGCAGCCACCACAGCCTCCCAGACACTGTTCAGCTCTGTGTCCGTTACTGATCCAGCCACAGTCCCATCCATCTTGTCCATCAAGAGTCCCTGTCATCTCAACAGTCCATAAAACCTTTGAACATTCTGTGTTCAGATATTTCTTGGCCCTGTCAACTTGCGTGTTTTGTTCAGCGGTGGCCAGGTTTCAGCCTCCCTTATCTTGGTCATGTCTCTAAGCACTGAACACCTTGTACTTCTGGACACTTCAGGCAGGTTGCAATTCTGGAATATGGCAGCAGTGGAGGAAAATGGGTTCCTGGTAGCTTCACGTTTGATTCTTCTCAAATCTTTGGCAGTTAATTAGCATCTTTTTTTTCTCAATAAGTTTCTTGTGACCCTGTTTGCTATTTAGAGTGTTGATCTCCTTAGGCCACTCCCTCACCCTCATTATGCAAAAACACATCAGCTAATATGCTTAAATCCAATAAGCACTCAAGTTTCTACAGCTTGCAATTGGAAAATATGCATAAAAATTATGATCTGGCCAAAATACTCGCTTGCCTAATAATTGTGCACACAGTGTATAAGTAAAAAAAAAAAAGTTAAGAGAAACACAATAAATAAATGAATAAATAAATAAACAAATAAAAGACATTTTAACCTATGGAAAAATAAAATAAAATTTACCTTTGGTTTTCACTATGTAATAGAAATTTTTTTAAAACTTATTTTTATATGAACATAAAGTGTAATGTTTTAATAATTATTACTGGCTCTGTAGTTGATTCGCCCAATGAAAAATCTCTGCTTCTGACACAAGGTTTACATCAGGAGGGCGTAAGCCTTGTGAATATTTCATGCTGTTCAGGCAAAGTGGGGATATTTCAACGCAACCGAGACATCAAAAGAAGCAGCAACCAATCTGTGAGCTTCTTCGAAACCTGAATAGGAATATTTTTAGAGACCAGGATGTGAGATCTGTTCACTCCTGCTGGAGTCGATACCTTTGAAGCTTGGATTGATTTTCAAAAAGACCTGTAATGTAAGATTTGATATTAGGTCTCCCCCCTCCAACCTCTCACTCTGGGAAAATGAAATCAGACACAAATCAGACACAAATCAATCCGTATGAAGCTGGAAAGATGAAAAATCCTCTCCCGGAACATAAATGCGATAGATTAGAGTTATTATGACTTTTTGAGATAGCTTTGATCCGTGATGTCAGTGTGAATACACAAGGATTTGGATGCAATTTCTTTCACGTTGTAGCGGTAGCAGGAAGTATGGCCATGTCTGCACATGCTGATCGCTGGACTCTTCCTCCTCACGCCTTCTTCCACTACTGCACCTGGAGTACGTGTGTGTGTGTGGGAGCTGATGTTTTTTTTGGGGGGTGTGCAGGAGTTATGAGAACTTAATCAGGGCTGCAGAGTGCAGGAGTCCCCCTCCTCCAGCCTCCCTCCTTGTTTTCCACAATTACCATGAAATTCTTAATGTCCACACAGCTCGCTCAGACTCGAGTCATCCAGAGGGCGAGAGGGCTCCCGGCTGTGCCCGCCCCACCACCGCCACTAACCTCCACCCACACAGCTCCGAGCCTCCTCCCTCCCTCCTGCTGCTCCAGAGTTTCAGGGTTCAGCTCTGCCCGTCGTGTCCCGGTTGACCTTCTGACCTCTGATGCTCCGAAAAGACTGAAGCAATTTCCAGAGCAATAAACCGTTTCTTTGGCAACGAGCGCTGACGCTTTCGCAATGTCACTGGCGTGGAAGCAAGGGTGATGAGGGATTCTCTAAGGGTCAGTAAAAACAATACTAAAATGCAAAAAAGTCCCCGTCAGCCATCATATCTGCACATAAACAAACATTTGCACGCCGCGTCCCGTGGGGAGCACCGCTCGCCTGCTCTCGTCCTGGTCGCCGACTGAATAATAAGCTTCTGTTTTTCCAGCCGTATAATAATAAAGCTTTCAGTGGGATTTCTCTTTTAGATCCTGGAGAAAAAAACATCAAAATTCACCATGAAGAAAAGTATAAATCAGACATTTAAGTCGGCCCTGGCTCGCCAGGCAGGGGCCACAATGGCGGCGAGGAGGGCGAGGACGAGGGGAGCGCCATAATGTAAAATAGTTAAAAGCTTATTAGAAGCGCTGAAAGGCAGAGTGATTTCCACTTTGTTTCGGAACACCCTGAGCTCATCCTTTCAAGTGATTGTGAAGGGGGCAATTCAAATCTCTTTGGGCCCATATGAATGAAGGCCCCTCTTAAAGCTCCTTTATAAGCCGGCAAATTCCCCACAGGCGTATGCCCTTTAGCTCCATTACTGATTTACCCGGAGCATTCATCTGCAGCCTTCTGCTGCCATTGTTCTGCTGCAGCCACCCCTGCACCTGACAACACCAGCTACAACCGCAGGGCCGACACACACTTGCACACTTTCTTCTTACGTGAGGGGAAAAAAGTTTTTGTGCAAAATGGAAAAAAAAGAAAAGAAAAAGGGAGGTGAAGCTGCACGATGATGCTCGGAGGAGGGTGGAAAAAAAGAGAAAAAAAATGAACTTATGTGATCTGTGACTGATTCCAGCGGGTGGAGGGGTTGCTGCTGTTAAACATGGAGGGGCTCAATGAGGCGGGTCTCTGGATAGAAAAGGTGGAGGCCTGATCCCCTCTCTCTCTTTTCTTTCTTTTCCTTTCTTTCTCTTTTTCTTTATTCCCCCCTCCCCCCGTCCTCTGCCCTCCCATTCAGATAAAGGGGGTAAAAAAAAATTCCAAGTGGGCCTATTGGTGCTGTACTTAGATTAATTAGGCTCTCCTTTAGAGCCCATTCAGCTCCTCTCTCAAACGGGGGTCCCTCTCTCTCTGTGGAAAGGTTTCACATCCATTTGCATTTGTTTGTGTGGTTTGGAGCTGCAGCGAGGCGGAGGAGAGGCCGCACAAAAGAAGAGAAGGGAAAATATTCTTTTAATGGCTTTTTCACTGCGTTACGCTGTTTTCTTTGCCCTCCTTTCACGGCTAACAGCTCTCCACGACGCGAGAGCAGAAAGAGAAAGAAATACAGAAAAAGTTGTCAAAAGGGAGACGAGGAGCGACGAGAGGCTGTGGGCTTGAAATCAGATCCGATGCTCACAAATACATGAGAGGCTGAGAGTGTGTTGTTGTGTCGATGGAGGAGGAGGATGGGTTTGGGGGAGGGGGGGGGGGAGTGAATGCCTGTGCATGTGCACTCATGCATTAACAGCATTTCTGATGCAGATCTGAGTGTTTGTCTCCACGTTAAATTTTCTTTCTCTGAAACAAAGGAACGCACACGTGAAGCATTAATGCTGCAGAAGTGCATTTGTGTCTCCGGCCCGAAGACACTTTAACCCTTTCGCTCCCATTTAAAGGAGGTGCAGAGACACAGAGGTCAACTCCCAAGCAGACAGAGACGAGATCTGTCAAACATGAAAAAGCGATAAACATGCAGTATGTGTGGTTGCAGAGGTCATCTGCTGGTTGGATCAACAGCGCATCCAGGCCACATGTTGACATTCATTCATACACGAGTCCTTCAGCTTCTTCACTTCAACTTCAAACCTCAACTTCAACATTTGATTCAATAGTCTCCAACAGCAAAAACATGGTGCAGATGTCCAATTTAGCTGAAGAGAAACCTAATAGACAGCTAGCAACTACAACTGCCTGCCTGCCCATCCAGCTGTTAGTCAAAGAGACCACGCCCCCAGTAACTTAAACAATTCAGCCATAAGCATAACTTACCGACCAAAACAGTGTCTCCGTAGCTGTAAACATGTTTAACATAATTAACTACTGGAGCCTCTAGTGGACGTTAGAGGAACTGCAGGTTTTTAATGTTTGATGATGATGTAGGCATTTGTTTTTTTCTGCACCTGAAATCCAAAGAACATTTAATCCACGAGCTGGAAACAAACCACTTTCACTGGAGCATCTCTGATGTTCTTTTACTCTCACGCTTCATCAGAGGATATTCCATAAAACCTCTCTGCAAAGGCAGTCCCTTCTTTATTTGTGTGTCCACTTTTTGAGTGACTACATGTGTCTGAAGCTCTCGTGCACGCTGCAGAAGTTCAACAACACGTGATTCGACAACATGTCAGATCGACAGGCTGCAGATACAAAGAGGAGGAGGAGGAGGGTGAATCTAATCCTCACATACACACAGGATTAGGAGTCAGGGCCCCTCATCCCTGAATCTGAAATCCAGGGACTCCTAGCTCAAGTTTCCTCCGGTGAATGCTGGTTTCTGATCACAAACATTCAACTGCTGCAGATATCCCATGATACTGATACTCAGAGTTGGTTATAAAAAAAAGTTTAGTCTGAAATAAAATAATTAATTTAAATTGTGATGCTTTGAGTGGATGTAAAAGTGATTTGTTTGCAGTTTTTCCGCTCTGAAAATTTCCGATGACGTGTGAACATTAGCCTGCAACTCTGTTTTTATAGTGTGAGGGTTAAAGTTTGCACCAAACAAACAAACAAACAAACAAATAAATAAATAAAAATCAAATGTTTTTGAGGGGGACAGATGATGACCTTTTTATCAAAATCTGATTGACTTCACATACAATGACCCATTTTATAAAAAGAACTGAGCAAATCTCTCTCAAGCAGATGCCTTTTCAGATTTCGGACTTTGCCAGCATCACCCTGAACAGCATGCACATCTGCCCACTATGGAAGATTTCAGTCATATTTATCTGTGTAATTAATTATTTAAAGGTGCCTGAACAGTGTAGCAGTTTGTTCACCACTTACATCACTTCTAATCGGTTCAGTAAGGTGTACAGGCTAGATGTGATTTAACACTTCCTGTCACGGTATATCCACCACAACATCAAGGTCTCACTGCTGTGCAGGAGGAAACTCACTATGTGAGCTCTGTGGACTCTGTGCTCCGCTGGCTGTTGGTTGATACCAGCTTTCTGATGCAATTAGAATGAATGGGATGCTTGATATGATGGACACAAGTCACGAGTGATGTCCAGTTTATAACTGGATATTCAGATCTGGAGACCTGGAGACAATGAAGCACAGGAGGATAGATTTATTGAGACAAAAACACAGGACACACATCAAACGGCGAGGGCATAAAAGTATTTTAAAAAATTAAAATATTATTTTAAGCAAAACCCCAGGTCCATGACAACCTGAGACATATTTCTTTAGAAATACCAAATGGATACAAAGTGTAATAATAATTTGTAGAGATCCCAAACCTCTGCAGGAGACAAGGGTGCTCTGATACAGCAACCACACACACACACACACACACACACACACACACACACACACACACACACACACACACACACACACTCAGGTTTGGACTGTCAGCGTGCTTTGAGTGATGCTGCAGGATTCAGCAGGTGCTGCAGACTTTTATCTCTCTGTGTAAATAAGATAAACTGACCTCAGAGCAGCTACATCAGGTAAAGGATGATGGATTTCCTGCTACACCTGCGTTTGACACACCTGTGTGTGTCACTGATCAATATGGAGGACAGGTGTATTTATACATACTGTGATTTTTTTGCAGTTGCTGTAACCATCAGGTACGAGGCAAAAGCTTCTGTTTGTTAGTTTCCTTCATGATTTTCCACCTCCTCTGTAATAGGAATCCATTCATGGGTTTATTAAATAAATTAATGTGTGGTGGACTCAATTAAAAGCAGTTTGGTGTAAGCGTTTTCACTGAGCGGCTCAACAATGGACAATAAAAGATACTTTTTCATTTTTCAGAGGCTTTGTGAGAATATTGGTCAGTTTAAAGTGCATGCTGGGAAGTTTGGGAACCAACCACAGACCTTTGACTGTCCTGCTGCAGATCAGTGTCCTACAGTGACTCTATTCTTCTTCTCTGCTCTAAAAGGGACCAGCTCACAGTGGCCTGCAGGTCAGGGTGATGGGGTGGAGGGAAGAATACAAACAGTGTTTTACGGAGGATGAAAAAGAGGAGGTCGCCTATGGACATCAAACTCTTCAAACAGAAAAAAAATAAAAATTGTCTCACTTCAGGGAGCGGCGGTCATGTCCGTTTGAACCCACACAGTCAATTCCTACTAAGTGCGACCTCCTGCAGGTCAGAGGTCAGAGTTTAGGGTACCTGAAGGCAGCGCACACTGACAGCCACCACACTGATGCACCTGATTCAGTAACCGGATTAACCATCAGTCCAGATTATTAAATCTGGACTTCTCTCCAGACATGAGGCAGGAGTAGAAAAACTCAGTTTATTTATGTTTATTTTTATTATACATCCTCTTCCACATTACTTATTAATTTATTGTTACTCCACTTTATTTATTTATTATGTTATTATTTATTTATTTATTTTATTTGTTGTTACTGTTTCACTTACTGATGTGCTTTTTAAAAAATAGTTTTTATTATTTTTGTGTGTATTTCTTTTCATCAATATTTTGCAATTTATTTATTTTCTTTTGTTATAATTAATTAATAATAATTACTTTTGCAGTCTGTTTAATATTTTAATTGTTTTATCATTATTCCTTTAATATAGCTTTAATTTATTTATGTTGTTAGTATTTGTTGTTGTTTGTTTTTCAGTATTTTGTTTATTTTTTTCAGTTATTACTCGCCCATTTAACTTTTTCTTTTTGCCATTCCTTTGTTATTTTATTTATAATTCTTGTTATATTTACTTTATTATGTCTTTATTTTTGTTTTATTGATTTATTCATTTTATTTATTTATATTGCTGGTTTTATTTACAGTTGTTACCTTAACACAGGATGTTCCAAAACCTTTAATGAATAAAACATTATATAATAAATTTCATTCTTGAATCAAGCAGATGATCGATATTTCAGAGAAGAACTTTGAGTTTTTTGATGTTTATTAATGATTAAATGATATTCTATAAAGTCATTTCCTCTTGAGCTGCTGCTGAAGTGCTTCTGAGCCCTTTATAGGCTATATTCATCCAGGCAGTAAAACTGTATGTGGTTCTGCAACAAAAGACTCTCCTCCTCCCCTCCCCTCCCTTCCCCACAGAGGTCGGAGGTCAACGCAACAACTGGCAGTGGTCGCGCTTCTCTGACCTGCAGCTACTGCTGTGAGTATCGCCTTTCGTTGAGAGTCTGACTGCAGCTGGGACAGCGCTGTGGGACATACTCTGTACATGCTGTGCTAAAGTAAAGGTACCACAGTACCTCAGAGTGCACTGCAATTGAAGGATTAACAGGAAAAATATTAAATATGCATCTTGAGGACAAATTGAAATACTTCCCATCCAACCATCTCAAATTGGCCATAAAAATATAAGGATGTTAGACTTTTGGCATCATTGTGAAGTGACAGCATGAGCTCAGTCTTTTAAATGCTTCAGGGTAAATATCCTGCACCACAGCGCCATGAACACGAAGCTCTCAGACTGACACAGAAGGATGGATGCTTGAAACCAGAGGTTGCACAGGCAAGGAACAGAAAATGGTTAGGTAGGAGGTCAGTGCCAATAAAAATCAGATGAAGTTTAATAAAGATTAGTGCGAATGGTTTTCTGTCTCTGTGTGTTAGCCTTGCGTCAGACTGGCGACCTGTCCAGGGTGCACCCTGCCTCTCGCCCTATGACAGCTGGGATAGGCTTCTTCCTGCAGAGCTCTGTGATTGTAACAGAAGAGAAACAGCCAACAGAAGCTGCCTAAAGCATCACTCAGACCTCTGAAACATGAGCTCAAATCACTACATTGATTCAGAGACACCTGACACCTGCTACTGCTGGTAAACTGAGGCTTTAATTGGTCCTCAGCGGGGAACTGTTCAGCTCCAGATCAACAAATAAAACCAGAAAAGGCGGCACTCTCCAGAGAATGCTTTACACGTTCACAGGACTGAGAAACTCAGCTCTGCAGCTCCCCTCCAACACTGTCTTTGATTCTTTTATGTACGCTGAAGGCCTCCTTCATCTTGCTGCCCCATGCGTGGTTCTCTTCACTTTTCTGCACATCTTCCTGGCATAAGAACTGTAAAAATTTTCAATTCTGTAGTTGTCACCAAAATATTTACCTTTAGCAGACAATACTGAGTTCTGGAGGAATTTGGAGGAACTGGAAGAACTATTCAATAAAAATAGTAATAAAATTCTAGAGAAACACCTCTCTACAAACAAACTGTGTTATTGGCACATTTTACTTAAAGTATGAAAAATAAAAGTTTTAATCTACAAACAATGCTCCCTATTAATATTATGACTTCATATATTATATCAGATATAAATGCATTACACACTAATGTGGCTGTTCAATAAGGGCCACAAATCTCTAGAAAATCAAGGCACAGGCTTATTGCAATTTAAAGATTATATGCAGAGCTTATAGATGAATTAAGAGAAGCCTATGGACGAGAACACTACCTTTATTTTATTTACTACCCACATCTCCCAGTTAACAAAATGAACTACATTTGCAGAGCCTACCTGTTTCAGAAGAAGAGACATGAGCCCAACACTGGGACAAAACGCTGCACAGTAAGTAAACAGCACAGAGAGGCAGCAAATGGATGTTTCTAAAGTCAGTGTGCTGAGTTTAAATTCAGAACACATACAGCTGGAGGCCCAGCACATTTCTGTTGTATTTCATTTAAATTTGCCATCTTGGTTGCATGCCAAGATGATGCACTGTAATGTCCCAAGATACAGAGACTGCAACATCTACAAAGACACATTCACCATTTTATGATGACATTTTTGTCACTCGGACCGAAGCGCACTCAGGAATCCTGACTCAAGGGATTTAGAGGCTGTTGTTCCAGTTACTACATTCAAGGTTTTTAGTTCAGCTGTAGCTGACAGTTAGCCCCACAGCTGTTTTATTCATTTTAAAATATTTTTTATTAAATATTTTATTTAATGAATGTTTTTTTTACAAGTTTTATTGTAAATAAATAATTCTTAAATTATTAATTAGATACCGCCTTACTTGCCAGCCTGCTTTCTTGCTGGTTTCTGCCTCAGAATTAAAGCTGACAGTTAATTGAAAGCTTTATTTAACCAGACTGATCTGCTCCTGTTTGCTGGTTAAAAAAAAGCAACAGTGAGCTGCACATCAGGTATAAGATGGAGTATTAGCGCCATTTTAAGAAAAAATATATAATATAAGTTGATCAAGCTGAAATTTTGAGATTAAAGCTGAAAATCTATTTTGAGAAAAAAGTCAAACTGAGAAGATTACAGTTGTTGTCAAGACAAACTGCCACAGTTACTGTACGCTCTACAAAATGCCTCGCGTAGGTGACTTTTTGTGAAACTCGTGTAACAGCATGCATCCTCTTTATTGCACGAGGATGTAATCATCAATAACCTCGCATCAGTCCGCCCATTTCATTTTGAACAAATCCACTCTTCCGAGTTTTTTTTTCAACATCCTTATGCTTGTCAACACAATATGTTTATGTGTGGGAAAAAAAACTATTTCCTTCCTTCTGAAGTACGATTTCACTCAGAAAGAACAGCAACGGTGGCAGTTTGTCTTGAAACAACAGCTGTAATCGCCACGTTTTTTCTCCAAATACAATTTCAACTTTTTTCTCGTAATAGAATTAGGATTTTAATCTCGAAATGTCAACTTCATTCTCAAAATTATCGATAATTTTTTTTTTCTTATTGTGGCCCTAATACTCCTTCGTACAGGTACAACAATCCTCTGTCAAAGGAAGGAAAAGTGAAGGATTAAGGAGCTAAACAGATCCCAGATCTCCTCAGGATCTCACCTCTGACACCTGGCTCATCTGCAGCCTGCAGTCCATCACACTGAGGGGATCTGAGGGGGTCATACAACTAAGTGATGGGTGGGTCTGGAGGGGGTGACACGAGGCCATCAGGGGGCTGAAGTGTGTCGCCTGGCAGCCAAAAGGCTGATTCTGAATGGGTAGGCAGGAGATCTGGCAAAGCTCCTTGGAAAATCCCATTAGGTCCCCCCAAAACCCAAAAAAGGCACTTGTTGCCTTGGCTGAGCCCCCCCCCCCTTACAAAACCCCCCCTTGTGCCCCCGGCTACATCTCTGTCTCTTTGTCCAGTGTGTCTTTTTCTGAGATTTTATCACATTAGTTCCACTGGGAGCTGGAAATCGCCTGTAATTGCAAGTTCTGTGATGCTGGCGGGCCAAAAGGAGGGAGGGTGGGGGCAAAAAGCCAAAGGAGAAGAAGGTGAGGGGCAGAAGAGGGGAGACAGAGGGGAGAGAGAAGAGGTTGTGTTTGGCAATGAACAAAATGGGATGTGTGATTTTAGACGACTTGTGCTTTTCTGCCTCTGAATGAAACTCCACATTCTGTGTCTGTATTCAGATTATTAATACATAATAAGCTACACGATTTTAAACATTAACTGTTCGACTGAACAGACCTGGCTGAGCTGAGGGGACCTATGATTTAAACAAGCCTTAAAGAAGAAAAATATCATGACTCCGATTTTAAAGCTGTTGAGTTAGTCAAATCAGCAAGCAAACTCCTGAGATTTAGAGAAACTTTTTAAAGTTTTCTCTAGTGAATTATCAGAAAACAAATCAAAAATCAAACAAGATTAAAAGTGATTCTGTTACTGTTTCTCTATTCATCAAATACACTGGTGCAGTTCACTGAAACTACGGAAATTCTACAGGGTCTGGTGGGACATAATATATTAAAACGAAAAAAGCCAATGATGAAGAGTGCTGTGCTGAAGACGCTCTGAGGTGCAGCAGCAGGGACGGCGTGAATATGAAAGAGGCGGCTGGAGATGATCGACGAGGCATCACTTTGCATCTTTAAACGCTCTTCTTTTCTTTCTCCTTCATCACTAACAGAATCATTTGAAAGTCAGTTGTTTTAAGGGCAGCATGGTGCTGCAGGGAGCTTCCTCCCACAGCTGGAGGACAAGCAGGGGATCTTTAAATGTGAGTCAACACTTTCACTGGTTTTAGATTGGTTTATTTAGAAATCCCAGTTAATATTGAACAAAACTAAGTAGAAAAAGATAAAGAAACTGCATCAGTACAAAAAAGACCTCATGCATGTTGACTAGAGCATGAAAAACGAATATTTCCTTTATTACTGTGGTTTTATCATTTTATAAAAGCAACAACATAATATTACAGTTCAGTAAAGTTAAAAGTACCAAATAATTCAAAGTAAACCTCTTCAGAGCACGTGCTGAAACACCTTTTGTAACGCTCGTTGTCTTATTCATACTTAGTAGATGGTGTCGCCTTTATTTTAAGTATATTCTCCTTCTCCAGTTTTTTTTTTGCTCAGGTAAAGGTGTGCTGTGTTAGATGTTTTAAACGTCTAATGAACTATGTCATCAGAACTGAGCAGCAGCTCAAAATGAAGGTGAAGCGAGCTGGATGCAGAATTTATGCCTGACAGGTGAGCCAAATTCTCCCGCTGGCTCCACCCCCACGACCCCGTGGGGAGCCGCCAATGAAACGAGCCTTTTTGTTTTTATAGATGGTGAGTTATTAGACTCCGGTGGTAATGATGACCTACAAGGACAACAACAACAACAAAAACTTTCCCTCCTTTCATGGTCATTGTGGGGCGGGCAGGAATATTTCTTCCACAGGCTGCTGCGACCTCCGACCTCTGACCTTTTCACTGTTGGTGGCCTAAGCAATGAGGCTCATTTTACTGTTTAAGGGCTTCAGTGAGAGGCCGTTTCAGAGTGTGTTGTCTTGATATTTGAGCAACAGAGGAGGCAAAAAATACTGAAGGACAGAGGGAAAGTGTGCCACTGATTAGCACTCATGGAAGAAAACAAGGATTCACAAAACTGAATTCATCAAAATAAATTAAATAAGCAGGAAAAATGTCTTTAACTGTTCTCAAGGATATGATCTGTCAGACAGTTTCTAAACGACTCAAGTTTTAAACAGCGGTTTTCACAAAATTACGTTTATATGTCCTAATTATCA
Source organism: Aulonocara stuartgranti (assembly GCF_965226115.1). Taxonomy (NCBI): domain Eukaryota; kingdom Metazoa; phylum Chordata; class Actinopteri; order Cichliformes; family Cichlidae; genus Aulonocara; species Aulonocara stuartgranti. The sequence continues at coordinate 10,609,003 of NC_138940.1, read as the reverse complement.
CAGTGTATGCATGTATTCATGTTACTCCTGCTCGACACATTTAAACTGCCTGGAATACCAGGATTATCAACAGTGGTGTGAAAAAGTGTTCACCCCCAATTTTCTTTCTTCTTTTTTTTTTTGTATGTTTGTCAAACATAAATGTTTTAGATCATTAAAAAATGTAAATATTAGACAGGTATACATTTCAGAGCATTTCAGATGTTTAGTCTGCTCAGGGTCTTTTATTTTGGAAATATACCAGATCCTGTCTGCGAAGGTTCTTACTCGTCCAGGTCATCCGAGAAGCTGCAAAACACAAATTCAGAATCAGCAGGTGACATCACATTAGCTAGTCGTTATGTCTATGCTGATGTCACCATAAGGGCGTTTGTTAGCTATGGTTAGTGTAGGGACTGTCGCGTTATTAGGTAACGCGTTACAGTAACTACATTATTATTGTGGTAACGAGCACGGTAACTAGTTATTATGCCAAAATCAGGAATGCGTTAATCGTTACTGGGATTTAGATAGGCTCGTTATTCGTTACTTCATGTGGTGGCTATCGCGGAGCTTCCACAGATTCAGTAACATTAGCAAGTGGTGGAAGCTTTCAGGTGGATGAGGGAAAAGGGAGGCAGGAGGAGGAGAGACCCGAGGCAGCTGCCGGTCCGAGAGTGTCAGGTGAACTGAACTTCAGGTAAGAAGTTATGACCTGCAGTCCATCTGGGTCAGATATAAACCAAGTTTAGGTGGAGTTTATTTTCGTTGTGCTGACTTTTTCGTACTGCGTACTAGCTAGCATGACAGAGTTTCTATACAGTTGGGTGGGTGCTATGATGTTACTGATAGTGAACTTTATTTTGGTCATACGGTTAGTTATTAGAGTTGCCAACCGTCCCGTAAAAAACGTAATCGTCTCGTATTCAGAGAAAATATTACACGTTTCGTATTGAGCTGAAAAGGAACAGTTTGTCCCGGACTTTAGCTAGAATGATAAAAGACACAAATCTGGATTTATTCTGTCTTTACGCTGTCAGCTGTCTCTTTTCCTCTCATTCTCTGCCCCTCCCTCTCCTGTTGCTACTTCAATCATGAAACTGATCAATGATCAGCTGATCGGCTTTTCTCTCTTGTTTTTTTATCGCCCACTTTGCGCCAGAAAGAAGAAACCAGTGGATGTAGCACTAAACAACAGCAGCACGTTTAAGCTTGATCGGCTGTTGTTAGAATTTATTTAACATTAATATCTAGTATCAGCTGATGTTTGCTGGAGCCACAGCTGTAAAGCTGCTGGTCATGATATGGTTTGGTTATCTGGTGAGAGGGAAACATGAAGATGAAACCAGGAGATGTCCTTACTGAATCATCAGAGCTGAACAGGTGATGGAGAAACAGGTTTACCTTTTAGGTGACATGAATGAGTTGAAGGGAAGTTATGAACTGTTTCTGAGAGACAAACAACACCAGGATCCTTTTTTTAGGTAGCTGACAGCTGGTAACTGTGCAGGGGCGGGTCTAGCAAAGTTTTGCCGGGGGGGGGGGGGGGGGGGGGGGGGGCAGGTAGGGCATTAACAGGGAAAGGGGGGCACAAAGATATACTTTTCTTTCTTATTCTCATTTAAAATGTCTAGCTTTTAAAAAATAATTATCTGAATCTTACAACAAACAATTGATAGACTGATGCATATATACCATCAAGACAGTGTACATCACTGTCACAACAGTGTTTGTTTTCATTCAAAGGCTTTATGATTTTTCCTATAATGGCGGCTGTTCTCTAGACAAAATGCCCGGGCTGACAAAACGCCCAGTCCAGCCCTGTATGCAGCTCATCTGCAGTCTGGTGTTACCTACATCTTCCTATTCAGAAGGCAGAATTTCCGAGCTCTGAGTACAATTGAAAGCACCACGACTGCAGTTTTCGTGTTGGATGTAAAAAGCGCACATGACGCTGTGACGTAGGCTAGAATCATGGCGGCGGTCAACGACGGTCCAGGCGTGGGATTTCTGTCATGGAAATATGCACATTATTTTTTCCTTTCTGTTGGTAGGTGGCACAGTGCACTTGTGGCAGGATAGTGCTAACATGTAAGCAAGCTAGAAGACTGGCACTCTTGCTGGGTATTCAGTTACGGAAGCAACACATTAACAAGAGAATTCTGAGTAAAACCAAAGTTACTTTCCTTAGTAACTAGTTACTTTGAAAGTTACGAGTAACTTGAAGTAACTGAGTTACTTTGGATAGAAGTAACTAGTAATGTAACTAAGTTACTAATTTAAAGTAACTTACCCAACACTGGCTATGGTAAAGCTAATTACACAAAATAATGACATAGAACCATTAAAAAAAAACACCTCATGTATAAACATGATTAATTAACAGCAAATGACCACCTAATAAAGTTTAACTATGACTTCAAAATGTATTGGTCATAAAGTGTTGCTACAAAAAGCATCATTAAGGTGGTCCCTCGTTTGTTGTGGGAGGTACGTTCTAAAAATCACCTGCGATAGGTGAAATCTGCAAAGGAGCCAACTTCATTTTTTACAAATTAAGGCCATAAAACCCCTCACTACACACTTTATACACTTTTTGCAGACAGGCATGCACATTTTCACACTTCTCTCTTTTGTTTAAACACCCTCAAAGTTCAGACCTTCGTAGAAAATAAATTCAGTCTTAAAGAATGAAACCAAAGATCAAATCCTTTTTTCAGTTCCAGAACATGGGACTAGAGCAGCTGCAAGAGAATTCAACATTAATGAATCAATGGTACGGAAGTGGAGGAAGCAAGAAGAATGAGTTGAGTAAAGTTTGACTTATCTGACTGTTTTGTTTCACTTAATGTGCCTTATAATCCGAAAAATACAGTAACTTCTACCTTCCTTAAGGATGTCAGGAAGTCCAATTTTTTGTGTGATGGTTAGAATCGTCCTCCGCCTTTTCGGTGCTACAGCATTTCGTCAACATTGCTATGTTTGTTGGGGAGCAAACTTACAAACATACAGTGCCGCACTTCAGAGTCACACTGCTAGCGATCGAAGATTTATGCAAATTTGACAAGCTGAACACATTCTGTACTGTACAGGACACGGCAGGAGAGTGATTGACAATGGTCTACAGCCAATCAGGACACAGAACACAATAAAAAAGGTTTAAAAAAAGCATGCAAGCATGCAGCGAGGCCGTGAAGGGTTAACTGCATTATAACGAGGGATAACTGTACAGATCAAACTCATTAAAATCAAATTATTTAAATGAGCTCTTACTTTTTAATGGTTTTTGATCTTCCTGAAGGAAAGCTTCTGGAATATCTCATTGATTTAAAAAGATCTGTAGAAAAAAAAGGCTCCATTACATGTCATCTGTGTGTCTTTGAGCCGTTATTAATTGTTTTAAAATAAAAACATGTGGCCAAAGAACAAGAGCATATGAATGATTCTGCTATCCGTGTGCATAAATCAAATGAAAGCCAACATGCTGAGGTGTAAATCTGATTCCCCCCCTCCGTCCTCAGTCCTCTCTAATTGGTCCTGTGAAAACAGACACAGAATAAAAAGCAGGTCTGAAATGTCCTGCGAGGCGACCCCCCATTCAGCCCAATATGTAACTCGAGCCCGCCGTATTATTATCGAACCTGGACAACTCAAACTGCTAGTTAGAGCCCAGCCTCTGAGGTGCCACCTTCACACCGGCTCCATTGTGTGGACGCTCCAAGGCTGAGATTATGTCGTCAGGTTAGAAAACAAGAGAAAGAGCCCCCCGCCCTCCAATCCTCCCACCCCCGCGCTTTAAATGGGCTCTATACAACGACGGGAGATGGTTTTACACATTAGGGAGCAGCTCAGTGAGCTGGTCAGGTTGCTGTGGTCACCTGGAGCTGGTGCCACCCAGCGGGACTCAGTTCTTTCATCCTTTGTGGCACTGAGCAGGAAGGGGAGGGGCTTTGATTTTGCCATGCAGCTGGCAGAGCCTCCCCCTCCTCCCCCAACAATTCAGGATTACACCCAGGACAAGAAGACCAGGACACGCCTTTAGGTCTTCATCCTCCTCTGAACTTCACCTCACTTCACATCATCATCATCATCATCATCAGTGCTGTGGGGATGAGAGTGGTTACTGGACTAACTTCAGTTCAGTTTTTTCTGTCTCGCTGGTTTACGTAACCTGCACTGGAGATTAACAGGCATGTCACTGCTGCCTGATTCGCTGGAAAACTCCTCCTCCTCTGTCCTCCTGGAAGAGCCTTCAGCCTCAGTGTGCAAATGGCATGAGGGCACAAGTTTTTAAAGACTCTGACATTCACTAAGGAGCTTAATTAAGAAACTTTATTCCCGCATTTGTTTCCTGTTTGCTTCCAACAACCCTTAAAATCTTATTTGTCTGTGTCATGGTTTGCTGTGCGGCAGGCAGGCAGGATGCAGTATCCAAACGCAGGAATCACACACAGGAAATTTAACTGAAAGCGGAAGCTTTATTGCTGGAAATATCTACTACGAATACAAAACAAAACTCAAAACTTAAACTAAGACACTAGAAGACAAACCACGAACTGGGAACTAGGAATTACATAGAAAAAGGAGGGAAGAAACATAGCAGAGTAAGGGTATGACACAACAACTAACAGAGAGAATCACAGGCCTTAAATACATTAGCAGGACATCGAGAGGATGGGGAACAGGTAGTAACACAGCTGGGACAAATCAGACCTAACGAGACAAGAGAAGCAAAACCAGACAGTCAATGGCGTGTCCAGCGGGGTGGCCTGGGGGGGCACAGGCCACCCCCCCAACCAGACTGGCCACCCCAGGTGCCACCCCAAAGGTAAAACAATAAAATTCAATCAAATGTACGATTATGTTTTCACGGTGAAGCTCAGATATCCGAGTGTAAGTGAATGCAGCATCGGCTTCTGCGCTATGCGCATCACGTTAGCAAAGGTAGGAGAGCCAAGCGCGAAAGACGGCACTGCAGGAAACAATTTTTCGGTGAAAGAAAATGAGGACAGAATAAATGTCCCGGTAAGTAATATCAAGTTTGTTGAGTTTAGTAAACTTCGGTGAAATTAGAATCCCAAGGAAAAAATAACACTTAAAGAATTATTGCAGCCGTCGTATATTTCAGACAGTATGCTACTGAGGGCAGCTAACATAAGAGTTATGAGTTATAAGATATAATCTAAGTCGTAACATTGCTGTATGGAGCTGCAGATTTGGTTGCAGGTTAACATTGCTGGACTGGCCATCGGGCATACCGGGCATATGCCCGGTGGCTTATTTTTTTTTAATTTTTTTTGTAATGGCATGAACAATGACAGGTGGTGGGCTGGCCAGATGCTGGCAGATGTGTAAAAATAACTCAGTTGTTTGGTGGTGTCTATGGCGGGGCTTCCACAGAGGCCAGCAGGTGGATGAGGGAAGGGGAGGCAGGAGGAGAGCCCCGAAGCAGCCGCCAGTCCGAGTGTCAGGTGAACTGAACTTCAGGTAAGAAGTTATGACCTGCAGTCTCTCTGGGTCAGATATAAACCAAGTTTAGGTGGAGTTTATTTTCATGTTGCTGACTTTTTACTGTCAGTTGCAATAACTCGTACTGCGTTCTAGCCAGCTTGATGGAGTTTTTAGGTGGGTGATGTTACTGATAGTGAACTTTATTTTATTCATAAGGTTAGTAGAGTTGCCAACGGCTCCTTAAAAAAATGGGATGGTCCCTCATTCAGAGAAAATATTACACGTTTCGTATTGAGCTGAGAAGAGACGCAGTTTGTCCCGGACTTTAGCTATAATGGAAAAAAGACACAAAGCTGGATTTATTCTGTCTTTATGCTGCACAGCTGCCTCTTCTCTCATTCTCTCCCCCTCCCTCTCCTGTTTCTACTTCAATCATAAAACTGATCAATGATCAGCTGATCGGCTTTTCTCTCTTGTTTGTTTATCACTCACTTTGCGCCAGAAAGAGGAAACCTGCAGATGTCGCGCTAAACAACAGCAGCACGTTTAAGCTTGATCAGCTGTTGTTAGAATGTATTTAATATTAATTTCTAGTATCAGCTGATGTTTGCTGGAGCCACAGCTGTAAAGCTGCTGGTCATGATGTCTGTTTAGATATGTGGTGAGAGGGAAACATGAAGATGAAACCAGGAGATGTCCTTACTGAACCATCAGAGCTGAACAGGTGATGGAGAAACAGGTTTACCTTTTAGGTGACATGAATGAGTTGAAGTTATGAACTGTTTCTGAGAGACAAATAACACCAGGATCCTTTTTTATGTAGCTGACAGCTGGTAACTGTGCAGGGGCGGGTCTAGGAAAGTTTTGCCAGGGGGCCAGGTAGGGCATTAACAGGGAAAGGTGGGCACAAAGAAATACTTTTCTTTCTTATTCTCATTTAAAATATCTCGCTTTTATTAAATAATTATCTAAATCTTACAACCAAAGTTTTTATCTGACGTAAAATGTATAGAAATCATACATATACCAAAAAGACTGTACATCACTGTCACAACAGCATTTGTTTTCATTCAAAGTCTTTATGGCTTTAATACCTGGTGGGTCGGTCTGTAGTCAAAATGCCAGATTTTCTGTCCCAGTCCAGCCCTGCAGGTTAATACTGGCAGTGTCACCATGCCAGCTGACTGTATTTCATCATCAGCCAGTGTTTTTCTTCATACATCAATATTACCAAAGTTTACGATAAGGCAGCATAGAAAGTATTTACTTGCTTTCAGGTTTTATTCAAATGTTAGTCTTTTCAGTTGTTTCTCCACTTTTTTCCTGTTTCAAAATCAAACACCAGTTTGTGAGAAGATTATCTTCTTTTTTTAACAGGCAGATAAAGTTTTGCATTGGCATTGGCTAATTTGTCAATTGTTTGTTACAAATGTTCGTATTTTAATTTTCAAAAATGTTTTTGCCCAAAACATATGTGCACTATATGTCAGTAAAAATACTATGCAAATATTGATGTCCTTGACTGCTGAGTAAACACTGACAAAGCACTGATTGTATCTCTTGTACTTTATCAACGCAGTATCTAAAAACTTTGCACCGTAGTGGTTAAAATCTCATTCTAATAAGAGTTAAAAGTGCATTTGGTTATTAGGTTTACAGGGTTATTGAATTATGGTTAAGGGTTGGTAGAATTTTTTTTTTAAACATTATCTGCCAATTACATCTGCCACCCTTCTCCAAATCTGTGCCCCTACCTGGCCCCCCCAACAAAAATTTTCTAGACACGCCACTGCAGACAGTGCACACAGGACATGGATTATCAAAGTAAAACAGGAAACACAGACGGAAACTCAGGACACACAAGCTTAACACAGTAACTGGGAAGACGTAGGAACATAGGTGACTAGACATGAAACTTGTTGAAGATTTCCACGTCCCTGTTATGAGGCTGTGAGACCGAAAGCTTTAATGTTTAAATGGGTCCAGTTTAAAGTTTGAGAGCACTGAAGTGCAACCATCATGTTAGAAAGGTAGAGAGTGAACTCAGGGATTAATTAACTGGAGTTAAAATGTTTATTTTGCAGCTGTTTGTGCAAAATCGACAAATTATTAATTTTTTTATGCTTAATGCATTTTTATTATCATCTTATTTGCAACAGTGCTGCAGTTTAGTCACAATTTTATCATTATCATCTGACTGTGTCTCTGATTGGAGTAGGTGGCACTCATAGGGATCGTGAAACACTCTCTTTTATGTGAGTGTGCACCGAGCCTGAAGCAGAGAACCTGAGTTAACAGAAAGTTAATAACCACCATTGTGATACCGTTATCTCTGACTGGGGCTTCAGGTTTTGTTGAGCCAGGTAATACAAAGAAAGCCCTGTTGTTTTAAACTTCATTTGTTCCACACAACTCGGGCCAAATTAACTCTGTATGTTTCTTAGGACTGTCAGCATGTGATCGTTCATCGTTTTATGTTTCCTATAATTTCCTATAATTTCTAAACTTACAGGTTAGCATGGAAAAATATTTTTCTGACTTTTTAACTTGTTGATGATACATTTTCTTTCTCTTTTCTCTAAATTATTTTATGCGAATAGTTAAATACTCTACTGATTTTCCCTACGTGGTTAAAAACTTCCAGAAATTTTTCCCACAGGCTGTGAGAAAAATAGAAGAAGACACAGCAGCATAATTTGAACATTTATTGTGAAAACTTTGATTTAAAACAGAAACATTATTTTAAATATAACGTGTTTGTGTGTAATAGCAGCGGTGTAAATGTGGGTGTGTTAGCATTGTGAAGGTTGTTTGGGAGGATAAACTTAAGTAAACTCAACAAAGGGATGTAGCATCTTGGGTGTAGTTGAATGTGGCCATCGTGCCTTAAATACCAGTTAGTCTGATCATCCCACACCAGCAGGTGTAGCTCTAAGGCCTCAATTATACACTAAAAACAGGCAGGCACATGGACATCCGCAGACTTGCAGATGCTGGAAAGTATAATCCTGGCCTGAGCTGAAGGTGTTGGGGATACTGTGTTGAGAGCTCAGAGTCTATTGGAGATGAGCGTCCTTCTGTTCATCCCTGCTTTTATAACATTGCTGCTCAAATTCGTGACAATCCAAAATTACCCTCAAGCCACCAGGAAATGTCCTGATTGGCCAGCCTGCCACTGAAGATGACTTACCTGTTTGAATTTTTCATGTTCCCAACGGTTACTTGGCTTGCCAGCTCTTGAAGTCGCTAAACTTCACTGACGTGTCACAGTCTCTGGTTGCATCACTGCCGATCGTTTCTTCCTGACCACAGAAGGTCTCGTTTTTTGAAAGTCTCTTTTCCTGTCACAAATCCATCCACTGAAAGCATCACAGCTACAATCCAAAAGTGTTTTTTAATTTTAAGTGTTTAAGCTCTCTGGATTTTTGTTTCCTTTGTAAAGCTTCGACCCATCCACATTGATCAACTTTCATATTAATGCACTTGTAGCTAGATTTAGAAATAAAGACTTGAGTTATAGAGAGGATAACATCCTTCATGCAACTGCCTGACTGACGAGGAAAAACTGTCCTGGTAGTGCAGGACCCAGGTGGGAAGACAGGTGAACAGGTGGATGGATTTCTGGTTTCTGTGCAGTGAATTGTAGGATTTTCTTTGGATTGGATTCTTTGCATAATTAGCAGGTGTTTTTAACTTTGCACTCCATCTTGTTGTGGACATGGTCACTTCTGCCTTAAAAAAGAAAGCAGTTCAGAGGTGGCCAACGTCACAATTCAAGCTTCACAAACCAATGGATGGCTTCATCCATCTTTTATATACAGTCTGTGCTCATGACCCCTTCTTTCCCTCTTGTGATTCCTTGTCCTTTTAATGCTTCCCTAAAGTTCTTCTTCCTCTCACAGGGACAGTAACGATGCCATTAAGATGCATTTTAATGGTGGGAGTGATTGTTAAATTGAGGATTTAAATGAGCTAACATGTTAGTTACATGGGTGCGTATCCTCCTCCTCCTCCTCGGTCTGTAAACCGCTCTGACTCTGCTTCTCGTCCTCTAACAGCCAGTTAAAAAGCTTCGACACACTTGAAGCTTCTCAGTATCCTCAGTGAGGAGTTAACAAGCTGACCCCCCACCCTCCTCGGCCTGAAAGGAGGAGAGTCTGTCGGTTCGAGTGCTCCCTCTTTATCCTCCGTCCTTCCACTGATCACTGGAGTGTGATGTCAGCAGGACGTCGCCTGCGCTCATTGTGTGGGACACTTTTTTTTATTGGATAAGTGGAGCGGCTTCCTTTGTGCCTTGGAGCCTGAGGTGGCCTGTTGGGCTCTTAATCACCGGCCCTCTGAGGTGCGCTGCGTTCAGGGGGCAGCAGATAAAGGAGTGCCGCCTCATTCAGGCCGAGCTGTTGATCTACCAGCTCATTGTCCTCTCCTCCACACCTCGGCCGGCCAAAGGTAAACAAATGGCAAACAAAAGGCGGAGCTTCAGAGCCCAGCCGCCACTGAGGGAGCCCCCCATGGCTACGAGTTCCCTTGAGTCTACTTTCAGAAGTTCTGTTTCTCTCCTTTGTTCATTTTGAATCCTTTTAAAGGTAGAAAACACAAAGCTCAACGGCCGTCTTTGGATTCCTGCTTATCGAGTCTTTGTTGTGAAGCCGAGCAGCGCTCTGATGTCAGCACAACCTCCACTTAGCACGTTCTGCTAAAACAGTCCTGTTTGCAGGAAAGACTTAAGCCTTCAAACTGCCTCTGCATCACCTCTTCTGGACTTTGACTATCAGAGTCACACATGTTTAACTGATATCACTTTGAAATGAGGTGAGGAGGTCTCAGTTGGTTAAAATGCCTGTTGCCTCATCTCCTCTCTTCTCGTGGCTCGTCCTCCTTTCAGATCTTTAGGAGGAACAAACGTGAAGAGAGGAGGCAAGGACACAAATGGAGGATGTATGAACTGAGAAATGAGAGAAACTAGCTACAGTTACAGAGAGGGAGAGAAGAGGCAGACCAGCTCTGCGGGAAAGCACCTGATGCCCACCTGATGAATCTCCTTAGTGACACCTCTCTGTCTTTACCCCCCAAACCTTCTCCTCCATCTGTCTGCCTTACTCTTCCTGGCAACAATAACACACTCAGAGCTTAACTTCATTATAAATCAATGTTTCGTTCATACATTGTTACTACAAACCAGTTTGTTGTAGACACTTTAGATTCAAAGTTCACAAAATAGTTTCTAATTCAATGAAAACATTTAGACTTAAATTTAATTTTTAATTACCAGGCATTCAGCTTCTCACAGTGTTTCAACCAAAGGGTTACGACCCAACTTGGGGTCAGCTGATAAACAAAAAGGGTCCTGCCTGCTTTCTAGTATGTTGATAGCTGCTTTAAAAACTTGAACCTGTCACTTTGGTTTGGGCTTTTTCTCGTTTTTAATCATCATTTGACCCCTGGGATTATTGTGGGACCTTCAGGGGGGTCCTGACCCCAAAGCTGGGATCCATGGATCTAAAGAGTTTGAGAGGATTAACTCAAATCCTGGCAAGACTTTATCTCCTTTTTCTCTCTCCTTCTGTCTTTTTTGTTGTTTTCCTGCTTTTCTTTGTTTACTTCTTCACCTGCTCATTAAAAAAATATTTAACATGTTGAACTAACCAGTCTCTCTGTGGACTTTGCTTCACCTGAGCACATTTTACAGCATCTTTAGTTTAGTTTTTACATTTTTTTCTCATTCGTTGCATCTTTTTTTCCCTGTTGAATCTTTCCAAACTTTCCCAGACATCTAATTTCTTTCTCATTCTGTGTATTTAAAACCAGATTCGCCCCCCTCACCCTCTCTTCTCACCCCTACATGCCTTTAATCCCCTCTCTATAGTCTCCCCACACTCCCTCTCTTTAACTCTATTCTTTCTCAGCCTCGCTTACTCTTTGGGGATCGGATCAGATTAGCGGTGTGATGATGAGCCATCGCTGCCGTCGTGTGACCAAACTGCAGCTTTGCTGTCGGATCGTGTGTTTAATTCAACAAGTCACATTTCTATGTTTGAAAGGTTAAAGACATTTAAAGTATCCTGATTCGACACCTTCACCTTCTGTAGCCAACAGAATACATTTTCTTTCATTGAGTAATTGCTGACTTTTGGGTCTTGCTGCTGGGAACTATTTATTGTAACTCTGATTAATTTGGAAGAGGAAAGTTTCATTTATGTGTGCTGGGATTAATAACATTTTCATCAAACGTGACTTCACTTTCAAAGAATGTAAAGTAGCAGAAATATTGATGAAAATTATCTGGCAATTCAAATATTAGTTGTTGTGTTGTTTGTAACTGGAGGAAACTATTTGTCTCAAATGTATGTGCTTGTCTTGTGTGATTGTTTTTCTTCACAGCTGTGACGCTGACTTTTGTAACACAAACTAGTATTTCCTTCCCCCCCCCCCGTCTCACTTCTGTACAGATGTGATATTTGATGTTTATTATTGTTGGTTTGTGTCACAGTATGCAGAAGCAGACTGTATGAATTGTGAATAGTAGACCCAAATGCAGACACAAAAGAATGAGGCAGCATGAGGTAATGAGGCAGATTTTTAAAAAGTGCAAACAAAAGGCAAGCAAACTGATGCAAAACTAAACATTAACCTAAACTGGGAGAACTAAAAAAACAATATGAAGAACCTGGACGAACCTGGACATGAAACTTGGAAACATGGCAAGAAACAACAGACAACCTGACAAGGAATGAATGAAAACAGACTAAATACAGTGGGGCAAAAAAGTATTTAGTCAGCCACCGATTGTGCAAGTTCCCCCACTTAAAATGATGACAGAGGTCAGTAATTTGCACCTGTGGTACACTTCAACTGTGAGAGACAGAATGTGAAAAAAAAATCCATGAATTCACATGGTAGGATTTGTAAAGAATTTATTCGTAAATTAGGGTGGAAAATAAGTATTTGGTCACCTCAAACAAGGAAAATCTCTGGCTCTCACAGACCTGTAACGTCTTCTGTAAGAAGCTTTTCTGTCCCCCACTCGTTACCTGTATGAATGGCACCTGTTTGAACTCATCATCTGTATAAAAGACACCTGTCCACAGCCTCAAACAGTCAGACTCCAAACTCCGCCATGGCCAAGACCAAAGAGCTTTCGAAGGACACCAGGAAAAGTATTGTAGACCTGCACCAGACTGGGAAGAGTGAATCTACAATAGGCAAGCAGCTTGGTGTGAAAAAATCAACTGTGGGAGCAATCATCAGAAAATGGAAGACATACAAGACCACTGATAATCTCCCTCGATCTGGGGCTCCACGCAAGATCTCATCCCGTGGGGTCAAAATGATCATGAGAACGGTGAGCAAAGATCCCAGAACCACACGGGGGGACCTGGTGAATGACCTGCAGAGAGCTGGGACCAAAGTAACAAAGGTCACCATCAGTAACACACTACAACGGCAGGGAATCAAATCCTGCAGTGCCAGACGTGTTCCGCTGCTGAAGCCAGTGCATGTCCAGGCCCGTCTGAAGTTTGCCAGAGAGCACATGGATGATACAGCAGAGGATTGGGAGAATGTCATGTGGTCAGATGAAACCAAAGTAGAACTTTTTGGTATAAACTCAACTCGTCGTGTTTGGAGGAAGAAGAATACTGAGTTGCATCCCAAGAACACCATACCTACTGTGAAGCATGGGGGTGGAAACATCATGCTATGGGGCTGTTTTTCTGCCAAGGGGACAGGACGACTGATCCGTGTTAAGGACAGAATGAATGGGGCCATGTATCGTGAGATTTTGAGCCAAAACCTCCTTCCATCAGTGAGAACTTTGAAGATGAAACGAGGCTGGGTCTTCCAACATGACAATGATCCAAAACACACCGCCCGGGCAACAAAGGAGTGGCTCCGTAAGAAGCATTTGAAAGTCCTGGAGTGGCCTAGCCAGTCTCCAGACCTCAACCCCATAGAAAATCTGTGGCGGGAGTTGAAAGTCCGTGTTGCTCGGCGACAGCCCCAAAGCATCACTGCTCTCAAGAAGATCTGCATGGAGGAATGGGCCAAAATACCAGCTACTGTGTGTGCAAACCTGGTAAAGACCTATAGTAAACGTTTGACCTCTGTTATTGCCAACAAAGGTTATGTTACAAAGTATTGAGTTGTATTTTTGTTATTGACCAAATACTTATTTTCCACCCTGATTTACGAATAAATTCTTTACAAATCCTACCATGTGGATTCATGGATTTTTTTTTTCCACATTCTGTCTCTCACAGTTGAAGTGTACCTCTGGTGCAAATTACTGACCTCTGTCATCATTTTAAGTGGGGGAACTTGCACAATCGGTGGCTGACTAAATACTTTTTTGCCCCACTGTACACACAGGAGGTGATCAGCGGAAGTAGAAACACATGGTGAAACAGCTGACACAAATGAACATGAAAACGTCACCGGGGAAGAGTAAAACTAAACACAGAAACACAAGACTTTCAAAATATAACAGGAAACATGGAGCGATGAAGACACGACAAACAAGTTTGATAACATGAAACACGCAGACAAGAAACACGACATATTGACACTGAGAAGACAAGAGAAAGACTTATAAATCAGGAGTTATAAAAGTAGTAAAATTAGAATGAAACTAACAGTGGCAACACAAGAACTCAACATATTTCCAACAATATCAGGAAACAGAAATACAAAACAAACTGAAACTGCTGTGTCCCAGCCCCTGACAGATTTGTGTCTGCTGAATAAAATTAACTGCAGATAAACATGTTTGGAAAAAAGACAAAGAAATATATTTTAAAAAAAAAACTGATTTAAAGACATTCACATGAGGCACGTCAGGCAGCTGGTGAGTGCTGAGACTCTTTCAGAGTCATCGGGTAGAACAGCAATGGAAATAACTATTTCACATTTCACTGCATGTATCTCTTGGGTATTAATGTCTCAGTTTTAGATGGGAGTTGTTTCAAAACCAGGTGTATTCCAAACTAATAGTATGTGGCACCTATGATGAATTAAAACAAAGATAATAATGACCAAAAATGATTCCCACACTCATGATTATGTAAGCTATTGTATGTGGAATATACATAATGTGCCTAAATCAAAGACAGGTAAACAAATATAAGCTTGTGACACGAACATTTCAGTGGTTTGTGTCCAAAGGATGAGTTTCTGATCTCTTAATTCATCACAGAGTACATACTAGAGATGGACCGATCCGATATTACGTATCGGTATCGGTCCGATACTGACCTAAATTACTGGATCGGATATCGGAGAAAAATAAAAAAATCCGATCCATTAAATATCACGAAAGCACCTCACAAAACTTGCAACACGCCGTAACTCGCCTCAGAACGTTAGCACGTCGGAGCAGTATGCATCACGTGATAGAGCGGCTGTGGTATGCGGGACCTGTCGGTGGTCTGGATAGCATTTGGAGCTTCGCTAGCAGCCCGGCATTTCATCTCCGACAAAGTTATCCCGAGAGAAGTAAAGCAAGTGTGTAAGTCCATCTCTGAATGTTTGTAAAGCATTCCTGCGTTAAGCTTAACAAACGATATATGGAGCGACTGCCTCTTCTTGCAGCTACTTCATTCATGAAACTGATCAATGATCAGCTGATCGGCTTTTCTGTCTTGTTTGTTTTTGGCCCACTTTGCACCAGAAAGAGGAAACCAGTGGATAAACAACAGCAGCACGTTTAAGCTTGATAAGCTGTTATTAGCATTTATTTAATATTAATTTCTACACCAGGATCTTTTTCTACGTAGCTGACGCTGGTAACTGTGCAGGGGCGGATCTAGCAAAGTTTAGCCAGGGGGGCTGATAGGGCATTAACAGGGAAAAGGGGGCACAAAGACAGACTTTTCTTTCTTATTCTCATTTAAAATGTCTAGCTTTTAATAAATAATTATCTGACACCCAAAGTTTTAATTTGATGTAAAATATATAGAAGTCCATTACTGTATATAGTAACTATTAAGTCTAATATATATACCTAACTAATATATAAGCTATAGTACTAATATGTAAGCTATAGTACTTTTTCCTTTGGGATGGTACCATCTGTGCTGTCTGCAATTTTGTTGAAGAAAGATGTTGAATCTATTTAATATTTTAATATATTGAAAAATAATTGATTTCTGTGCATTTTTTTTCACACTGCATCAAATTAAGGTTGATTACGTCGATTAAGCATCATGAGGTGGAGCGTGAGGGGTGGTTCCCTATTTTTTATTTATTTATTTTTGTTGCTGGGAGTTGGAACCCTATTAGTTAGGTTGCTTAATATTTACACTAAGTACTCTTTAAAATACCAGAATAGGGAGGATGGTGTAGGTTTGAGTTTATTAGATTGATCAGTATTGCTGAACTATGAAATATTTTTTTTGCATACAGGTATAACAGAATAGCTTTAGTGTAGTTGTTGTTTTAAACTTGAGTATGAACTTATACAAAATGCAGCAAGATATTTAAAAAACAGTTTTGTTGATTAAAAAAACACTATATCGGATTCATATCGGTATCGGCAGATATCCAAATTTATGATATCGGTATCGGACATAAAAAAGTGGTATCGTGCCATCTCTAATACATACTATTGAAAGTTAACTGGTACATTTATATTATTTGGCTAATAACAACAACAAAACTGCATTAATACTGTGTAAAAAATGTTTTATGAGCACCTTTGTCCTGCAGCTGTTATTCTGTTACACTAAGTGAACTTTAGACAACATTCATTCATCTTCAGGCTCAGAACATTCAGTCAAAACAAAACAGAGATTACACCAAAGAACTGTTTCAATTCAGCACATGCATGAATGCAGAAGAGTACAATAATATTGAATGGGTTGCATTGTTGTATTTTGTCATGTTTCTCAGGTCTTTGTCTGAATTTCTACGAACATTATTGCTAAGTATTGTCTTATTGCATTGGAGTCACACTGGGTTAAATATGTACACTTGGGTTTTAAGGGGTATTTATTATTTTCTTCTTTTTTTGGGGTTGTATGGAAGCCCCAAACGCAATTTCATTGTTCTTGACAATGACAATAAATAAATAAATACTAATACTATCATGCGGCGGCTGTGTGAAGGCAAGAGAGGACCCAAATGCACGGCTCTAGACACACGGGGATGAACTCAAAGGCCGGTCTTTATTAACAGGAACATAAGAAGTCATACAAAACTATACTGGGAGCAACTAAAAGCTGAGGCGCTGGGAAGACACGGAAAATGCACACAACCTAGAGGGACGACGCAACACAGAACAAAGGGACACTCTGACATAAATACACAGAAGGTAACGAGGGAAGTGGGAACACACGGGGAACACAGCTGAAGACAATTACTCATGGCCGAGCAGGGAGGACACGAAACTGACGATACTGACACCAAGATGTGGACCTTAAACACAACACAGTACACAGAGATGAGCACGGAGAGAGAGAGGCAGAGAAGAAGGATGAATACGAGGGGATGAGGAGAACACAGAACACATAGGATGGGAACACGGTACCAGAGCAAACACCACAATAAAAACATGGACACAGGGGGAATCCAAATACCAAATCAAACAATCCAATGGACATAAGAAACAAAATACAAAACTACAGAAAAACTAAGAACACTGGGTCAAAATGACCCAGGACCATGACAAATACTAAATACTAAGAGTCATGTACGGACAAGAAAGTGTCATCTCCAAAAAAGGCCACTCTCATATTTAATCGGAAATTGAAGACCTGCCATTAAAAATAACATCAATATATGTTATAATCAGCTGAGTTTATTTTTTGCATACTGCAGCTTGGTGTTGCTTTCAGCGGACAGTATGGAGATATTTCATAATGATGCATTCATGGTTCAGGTGTAAATAAAGTTTTTTAAGTTTACTGTGATCCACTATGTTGGACTGGTGCAGAGCAGACATGGTGTCCATGGTCAGTGTTAGGTTACACCAGGGGTAACACACATCAGTTTACAATGAAGCTCATGATGCTGATTAGCTTTACTCACCAAAGTCTTCCTTTTATCCTTTTTTTAAGCCAGCCGTGACAGTTTTTGTGACTATTTCTTGGCGATTCTTTTCTCCACAATGCACCGTAACACTTGATCCTATGGGTTCCCTCATCTCCCACTTTAACCCCTGTAATTAATCTACAGAAGCCATCATGTTGAGCTGCGCCGAGTCGATGTTTCACTTCTGCAGGATGTTCTGATTAAGACATGGAATAAGTGCTTTAAGTTGAAGAAGTTTGTGTTGATGTGAGGATATTATAATTACAGACCGACTTCAGGACTCTTCATGTTATCAAAGGCGTATGAAACTGAAATGCAAATGTGCATGTGACACAAAAATTAAAGATTCAAACCACAATTAATGTATTTTTATTTTTAAAACATTGATGTAATTAACTCTAATTATCAAATGGGCTCTGTGATTTTGTTGTTTTTTAATAATCCTTGAGTGCTGTACTTTTTTTCTTTATCCTTCGTTTTCATTCAAGAGAACATTTCCTATGATTAAAATCATGTGACCTGCTGGGGTTCACCCCCTCCCATTTGCACATGTTGCACATTCATTTAACTGTGTCTGCTTTAATCCATAATGGGGCATTTATACGTCTAGATGAGGTGTGAATGACAGTTTAAGTGATGCTCTGTCTGATGTGTTGTTTCTCTGCAGCGGAGTTGAGTCAATGCTGCAGAGTAATGAGCAGTGAGCATGTTTTGTTCAATAGATTTAACCAGAGAATTATCACAACAAATGAATGGTTACACACACACACACACACACACACACACACACACACACACACACACACACACACATTTGACCTGAAAAACACCATGATGACAAACTGCACACACTGAGCCATCTGCCGCTCAGATACATCAGCACTGTTTCCAAATGTGGTCGGAGGGCCACACGAGGCCCCGCTGAGGGCTGCCTGGGGTCCTTCACACAACAAAACACACAACGGTGATGCTGAAATACAAAACCGCATGAGAGAATCATTCGAAGAAGAATTAATAGCCTTGTTGGAAAGAGACTTCCTTTGTTTTGGCTGAGTGAATTTAAGAAAGAACCAAAAACACAAAAAGACTCATTTTCAGTCATGAGCAGATTAGAAATGTCATCATCATAACAAAAACTGATATAAAAAACAGTAACAATAACAAACACACAAAAGGTTTAAAACTGCCTCCACACCAAGCCCTGGACCAGAAGGACATGTGGACCCAGATTAGTTTGTAATATTTTCAGTTTTTCTCATAAAATTGTTTTGTACTTATGAAGATGTGATGCAAATTTTGCCTGGTCTTAAAACAGTAAACAGACATTCTTCCTGACATTCCTGGACCCAGATCTGGACTGACTTCCAAGGTTGTGCCAAGCCCCACCCCTGGGAGCATTTTCATGCAAATCTGTCCTTATGTTGTAGATAAATGTTAACAAACAGGCAACCAACAGAACAAATCACAAAACTTAAAGTTAAATATAAGTTTCAGCTCGATACATCACAATTAAATATGAAACAAAACCATAGACACCACCCAGTAGTTTCTCTCCTCTGCATTTTTAAGCCTATGCCTTAGTGTTTTGATACAAACACGACTAAATTCACAGCCCAAGAAAACGGCTTTATTTATCTCTAACTAGCATAAGCTTTTCTGAGATTTCTGATCAGCAACTCAACACAATGGAAAACTGAATGCACTGAATGCCTTGTTGATACCAGCTCCAAGTTTGTATATAATAAAGTTTCAATTGACACTTTGCGCCAGCGCCTCTGTTCCTGACTGTCTGCATGGCTTCTCAATGAGATTTAGATATCGAGGAAGTTTTAAAAAGCTAGTTAAGTGCTATTCAGCTGCCCTCAAAGGGAAAGCATTGAAAAAGCCAAAACGAGAGTGTAAAGACCGTCGCGGCGGGGGTTTGTGGAGAAGCGAAACATCGGCATTATGGCACGGATGCCATCTCCTGAGCCGCACAGAAAGCCCTCCCCAGCTGGCAGCGCAGAGTCCGTCGGCTGAAGGCTTTCACTCTGGGACAAAAGCTATCTAATTGAGAACAAACTGTCAGTGAAAGAGACGAGACCGTGACCGGAGAGGGGGCCGCTCCGGGCCGCAGGCCAGCTCCGGAGGCCCCGGGCTCAGTCTATCGCCGGGCCTCGGCCCCTTCGGGCTCCTCGGACCTCTTGTGACTGACACAAGAGGCCACGGAGGATAACACGCGCAGCGGCCCGACACAAAGGCCTTTCAGAGCAGACACAGTCCAAACTCAGCCGACTGTCAAGCGTGAAGAGGAGGAGGAGGAGGAGAGGCTGAAAGGACGTGGATACAGATAAGTGTGAGGTCTTAGGAAAAGGAGGGAGCACGCATCTCTGCAGGGTCCTGAAATCAGAGCGACTCTGCACATCTGCAGCTCATCCTCATTAAAGGAAGTAGTTTCAAGTCGATAGTGAAGGTCATACATGAAAAACCCTCAGTGATTTTTAGAGCCTGCCATAGTTTTTGTTTGAACGTTGTCCAAGAACAAAATAACTCTGGATTTTAAAAAACAAAAACACAAGGTGGTTTTATTTTGATGATTTTTTCCTCGACTGGGAGTGTGCTGAAAATAAAACAGTTTTCTGGAATGTGTGTCCAGAATAATTTGGGTTCCTGAAATTAAATATGACTCTTTTTGAACCTTAACAACACATTTGTAATTGTATAGAGAATATTTGTAGCTCTGAAAATAACAATATTGAATTTAATGCCTGAATCGGAATCATGATAAATTGTTGTTTTAGCTCTTTTACAAACTAGACTCAACATCAAGGGTATCTGGCTAATTCTTCTTACTGTTCATTTGGGGAAAAGGGTAAATTTAACCTGTGTTTGGACACTTGTGTGACTGCAGGATTGTATTATTCAACAGGTGAATGTTCCACAGGTTTGATTCCCTGCAGTCTTGCGGTGACCCTTCTGCATTTTTACCCGTTCCTCTCCAGCTCCTTGCTGTCCTTTTACCCATGTTTTTGTGGAGGATCTTCTCTCTAGCCTCATGCTCCACTGCTGCAATGTTTGGCGTGTGAGATGAAAAGCCGCTCCACCACCAACAGAGCTGAATGGTCATTGTGAGGTTCACAAAGGCGGCTGCAGGGGAACACAAGACTCACTCGTCTCAATGGTTCACTTTGGGAGCTCAGACAAAGGCGTAAAAAACACAGATAGAGGCTCCAAAAGAGAAGCACCACTCGAATCTGAGGGACTCATCTGGGATTGTGCTCTCTGTTAAAGACGCCATCAATCACCCCATCAGTCGTGCTCCGGCTGACTTGATTTACATGTTCACACAGAAGCATCAATCATCCCAAACCTGCAGAAGTGTTCCCAAAAAGCTGAGAGGGAAAGTTTACCTCACCTGACCTGCCACCTTCACTTAGCATCATGAGGTTGTGGTGCGTTTAGGCGCTAAAATGTTGTCAGGAGCGAAGCGGACATGTCGTTCAGGATGAAAACAAATCCCACACTTTGAGTCTTGGTCAGTGTTTGCAGGAGACGGCTTGGTTAGACCTGTTGTGCATGAAAATTACAAATCTGACAGGATAAATGACAGTATTTTAAAAAAAATACAATCACAATAGATAAGGGTGGTATTTCTTATCTCCTTATGTTTTCCAGCAGAGCCCTGATGACTTCATAAGCACAGGAGACATGCACATGGAAATTTCAGGGCTGAAGAACACATTTAAGCTCCGTTTGAAACTCAAACCAAATCAATTTTACACCCACTCCAAGTCGTCTTCTTCTTCTGTTGGCTACTCTCTTTAGAGGTCGCTACAGTGGGTCATCCAGCTCACCATATCCCAGCATCCTCCTCTGTCACTCAGGCTTTCAAGCTTTTTTTAAACAATCAGCTCTGAGTGTCAGTATTACAGGATCTATCATAGCTTCAGTTAAATGCTCCAGTTTAATGTCTGTGGTGTCGTTGAACAGAAACAAACATTGATATCCTGCAAGTTTGATCTGTTTCTGATCGTTCTCTGAAGAAAACTTTAAAAAGTGCATTTTGGGTAAATTTTCAAGGCTCGTATTATCATGTTGCATAAGTAGTTGCCCACAAGAGGTTAGAGCATATGAAAGGCCTCCCTTTCACCTACATTTAGACACCAAGATCATCTAAATCCTTCTAGCTCAAAGCAATTTTCTAATAGAGTCGTTTTATGGATCATTCAGTGTCTGAGTTTGACCTATGAAAGTTGACCAAAAAGTTACATGTTTCTGCATGTGTTTGAACCCAGACTGAGATGAGATATCCCTGCTTTGGGTAGATCTCTAATGCAGTGGCTTTCGTTTTATTTCCGGAGCAGTCCCACTCAAAAAGCTGACATGATGAGTGGAGAGCGAGCAGGCAGAGGAGGGGCTGGGTGGAAACCTGCAGACAGACAAACGAGGAGCACGAGTAGAGCCAGGAGGAAAGAAAAGTGTTGCCTGTGTTCAGTGAGCACATGTGCCGATCTTCAAATACTGCAGGTAAAAGACACGCCTCACAAACACAGAGGAAGCTAACCTGTGACACACTGGCCGACAGTCAAAGAAAAGTGGTTCAGGAATAAACTTTTAAAAGAAAATGTCCAGTTAAACTAAAGAAGAATCTTAAAATTTTAAATTCAGCTAAATTTTGGCTAAGTTACATGAAATTTGTGAATTAATTGGTGACACTTAAATCCCACATGCTTTGGTCTGTTAGTTTTGTTAGTTTGCTACTGGAGCTGTGTCTGTTAAGTGATGTGAAGCCAAGCGCACTTTAACCGAGCGCATGGTTCACTATTGAAGTTCAAACATTTGACCGGTGTGCTGTGGTGAGACCAACTCGACCATGTTGTGCTGAAGTTAGTGTGAAAATGGTGCAAAACGTTTTTCCAGGTTTTACTACGTTTCATGTGGCATGCAACAACCCGTGAGCTACACTTTTCTCTTCTTCTGTGGTGTATGTAAACTTACATTAATTAGGCGTTGTATGTATGACATCCTATCCACAATTATAATATATTTGAAAACAGAAAAGAATTTAAAGTTTTTATTTATTTATTTTGCTTTAGTTGTGAAGGCACCATGTGACTATCCTCCTCACTGCTGCTGATATAATGATGCTTTGCAGTGAGACTTACTGAACACATCCATGTGGTTTCAGTCCTGAACAGGTGAATCAGGTTTTGAATATTAATCAGACACTGATAATTATAATAATAAAAAATGTGAACATTTCTGAGTAGCCTTGTGACAAACCCGTCATACCGAAGACTGGAATGAATATAAAGTAAAACTAATAAACTAAGACATATTAGTAAAAACACACTGAGGAGTAAATTGAGGACAGAGGACTAAATAGAAATTATAAACAGAGACACAGGCGCACATCGATCCAACAGACAGGAAGTAAAAACTGAAAGAAGATGCACAAGAGAAAACCAACTTTGAGAGTATAACAAGTAATAGAAGCACAGAGACAGAGGGACACTGGGTAGAGGAGAGAATAAGATCCCAAAACTCAAAGCCAGGAAAAAAAAGAGTAAAATCAAAACCAGGACCACATTTTAAATTTTTAACAAAAACCCAGAAACTCATTCGTAAAGAGGTCAGACCATGAGTCGGCATGAGGGAATGAGAGTGTGTGATAAACCTGCAAACACAGGCACAGCAAAACGCATGGATAAGACCTGAGAGATCATTTTAGTTCAGCACAAAACGTTTTGTGTGTAATTATCTGAAAGAACGCGAATCTGAGGGACTCTTGGAGATTGCTCTGCTCCAGCCTGAAGTATGTTGATGTCCACCGCTTGCAGAAGCAGCGGTCGTTTGTTTTGGAAACAAACAGCACATTTTTCTTGTGCGTCCTGTCAGCAAGGACGGACGGACGGAGGAGAAGGACGAAGCAGTGATTATTCCTCCCTCAGAGTCCTCCCATCTGTCCCCGTTTCTGCTGGCCTCAGCCTCTTTCACTGCGACTGACAGGAGGGGGGTCCACCTCACCTCTCTTCCACCCCCCCCTCCCCCCCATACACACACAAACACACACACACACGCATATACACACCTCATCCCACCAAACCCCACCCCGCAGACCCCCGATTGTGTTCCTGTGCACCAAAGCACTCTTCTATAGCTTTTTGATTGGCTTTCAATCCCCACACCACTGACAAGGTTCTGTATGGGAGGAGTGTGTGTGTGTGTGTGTGTGTGTGTGTGTGTGTGTGTGTGTGTGTGTGTGTGTGGTGGGCTTACTAAGGAGATTTAGTGAAGGGCAAGGGGGGCACAGAGGTGATTTTTCAGGGGGAGGAGGAGGACGAAAGTAAAAACTGGGACAGATGGGGCTGATTGTTGCTCTTTACGCAAATTAAGGAGCGAGACATCTGCAGAGAGACGGAGTGGCCGACCAAGGCAATTAAGACAGAGGAGAGAGAGTCCGTTCCACAAGTGAGAATACGTTCAGTTCACAGTCAAACCCTGAAACAAGAAAACAGCAAATTTATGCAAAAATTTAAAAAACAGCCCTGACAATTCTGAAAATGCCTTATTTGAGAGTGACTCTGAGCTTAGCTGCCTTTGACCCTTCGCAGTTTTCCTCGCTGTCCAAATAACTCATTTAGCAAAGTCTGAAATGGAATTCATTAGTGTGTGTGCAGCTTTCTTCTTCAAAGAGTCCAGAATAAAAAGAGTTTAGAGTAAAAAGTCCAACTAATGGGAAAACTTCAGAGATCACCTTAAACGACTTCCTTCAGATCACACACTTTTTTATGTGGCATCGTCCTTTTCATCACATCTAACAATCTTTTAATCATTTGTGTATCATTTTTAAAAGTTTCTTGTATAATTTTTCACTTTTAATTGCATTAAATTTAATAACCATGAAACTTGAAACTCAGATTTTAAAGGTGCTTTATGATTAAATGTATTATTATAATAACTCGATCATTTTGATATTAGATGCAATGCTTTTCTGCCCCTTTGTGTTCTTGGTGCGTGCGCACACACACACACTCCTCCATTGTAATGTGAGCCTGATTGAATCTCTGCATCTCTCACACTTGTTGACGTTGTTCTTGCGTAATGTCTGCATGTCCTTTTTTTAAACCACAGCAACAGAAAATCCTGCTCTGTGATTGGCCGGGAGCAACAGCATCTCCTCCAGCTCAATCCAGTGAAAGGATTCAGATTCATTCATTTCATTTCAGTTTTCACAAACACACAAGCTTTGCTTCCAAGAAGAAAGCATCACAAGCTGAAATCTTGAGTTACATTTTATAAATCTTGAATGTATAAACGTGTGAAACCATGGCACCTTTTGAGCAGATTTGATAAATTAAAAACCTGCAGGAGGTTTAAGCTCAGCGTAAATCCGCAACCAAGTCGGTCTCTAAAAAGAAATTCTCAGAGCGTACAGCAGGAAATTTGTGAAAACTTTCCTTTTAACTTTTTCTGAAGCTCTGATCTCAAATTTGGGGTAAAGCTGGTGAAAACAGGATGTCCACTGAGAGATACAAAGTTGCAGCTGGCCTCAGAGCCTTCTGGAGGTGCATCTAAAGATGACCTTGATGAGGTATGATTATAATTCATAATTTTAAAGGACCTTAAAATAACTTTCAAGTTAACTCTATCACCCAGAAAATAAATGGAGTAAAATAAGTGGTCAAAAAAAACAAGCTGGAAGTGGTGGAGAGCGGAACTCCAGAAGACAATGGGAGACGAGAAAAAGGGAAGCAAGGAAAGTGATACACCAAAGCACCTGGCAAAAATGAAACACAAGACAACACAAGAAAAGAATTACTAAAAATAAAAATACCAATCAAATCTCAACGACAAGACCTTGAGATCACAGTGACTACAGAAGTTTGTCTGCTGTGTGTCAGGTGTGAGACAGGAAAACCGCCACAATGCTGTCCAGCAACAGAGTTAACATTTTTAACCGTGCTAAGTAGCATCCCAATAAAATCCCAGAATTTCAACCACAAAAACTGGAGCTCAGACTTTTTGAATGATTTGTCAATACAATTAACCTCCCAGCAGCCGTATTACTGGTCAGATAAAAGGCTCCAACAGCACAAAGGGGTCCAGAGGTCCAGTTCAGGGACTGCAATTAGCTGAGGTGAAGCCAGCAGACAGCTAGCAGCTACAGCTGGCTGTCAGTCAAAGAGGCCACGCCCCTAATATTGCAACCATTAATTGGACTCTTCCAGCTACAGTAAGTGCAGCAGAGCTGAAGCAGGAAGTTAGTGATGGTTTAATTTCCCTTTAAAGTCATGTGGTTAGACCTGCTGGTTTGTTCCTGACCTTCTTGTGAGTTCTTGTGACTCTTTCCTGTTGAACTTCCTGTTTTGTGTCAGAAAAGATGACCAAACTACTAAAAAAAGAGCTGCAAAGCTAAATGAATCAACCTGCATGTCTTGTGAAAAGAAAAGCAGAAGAGGCAGGAGGAGAGTGATGGAAGAGAGGAGCAGCTCAGCTCTCTGCAGCGATCAGTCGCAGCATAGGCGAGCAGTGTGCTGGATTTAATGTGAGCTTTCTTCCCTTTTTGTCTCTGCTTGTTTTGTTTGTTCCACTGGCGCACACACTTGGAGACCTTGTGTGACAAAGCAAGGTCATCGGCAGGATTACAGCCGTCGGACGCTGCTCTTATTGGACCGTTTGGAGCTGCAGCAGCAGCGGAAGAAGAAGAAAACCTTAGCCATAGGGTAATCTTCAAAATAAAGTTTAAGCCATCAGTTATTCTGCGTGTTTTGTAATGACACTGTTTTTGTTGTAAAGTGGGTCCGACAGTCTGAACTCATGAATTCTCCTTTGTTTCATATGTAGGTTTGCAGAGTGACACACGAGCGTGAACAAAGACTGAATCTCTGCTGCTGAATCGTTAATCCCAAACAAGGCCTGAGCCTCTTCATTCACTGTCAGCAGAGCAACAATACAACAGCCCCCTCCACCCCCAGAATGTCTAAACACGCACACACACTCACTTCTAAAAACACTGTAAATCATCAACTACAGCATGCCCCAGCTTTATTAGGTGCTGAGTTTTCACAATGTTGCTCTCCTAATGGGATTTTTACCATCAATCTGAACATGTAATCTAGTTACACTGGCTGTAAGGGTCACATTTTGAATGACTCTTTGACTTTTCATTTTTAACATGGCCTGTAAGTGTGATATAGACTCTCTGCTGCAGGAAGCATGCTATATTTGCAACCTGTTGCCCTTCATTTTATTAAAACAACCAAATGAAGCCCAGCTGTGAAGTTACGGCATCTCAAAATGCCTCATTCTGTTGAGGAAATCTGAACGCATTCAGATGGTGATGCACAAAAATCGGGTTATAATCGGCTGCTAACTCATATGTAGTCAGTAAATGTTTTTTCTTTTTAATCCAGTAACAAATTGAAGCAATTTCCCCGTCTCCTTCATTAGATCATCAAACAGTGACAGAGCTGAATGTAACGAGAGTCACAAACTGCAGTGTGTTTGGATTGTGAGATAAGAAAGAGACAAAGTGCAGGACGGACAGTTTCCAAAAAAGAAGAGCCAGACATAAATCTGATAAGCAAAGATTCAAAGACACGAGGAAGCCAGAAACACTACCGTATCCCTGTAGTGTACCCCAATGATAGGTGACAATCCATAAGTAAAAACCATGTTTTTTACATTATTTTTAAATATTTTAAACCATTAAACCCCTCCCACATTCTTGTAAACCCTCTCTGCACTCTTAAACACTTTTGAGACACATCCTTATGAAAAGTTATCATCCAAGTCAAGAGCCTCGACCAGGTTTCTGCTCATCACTGATTCAGATGAACCGTGGCTTTAGTTTTTGTTCGCGCTCCTGCCACCCATGCACATACCCAACGGCCCCATCTTTGCCACAATACCCTCCCGGGGAGCTCTGCTTTACCCTCAAACTCTGTTATCTGTAACTGTCACATACAGAGTAGCCCAAAGCTTTCAGTTGTTGATCAGACACAAGTGAAATGTGAAAATGGTGCATGATACTCTGCCATTCGTACTTCCTGAAAAGGCTGCAGCTGGAAAGTGATGAATGTTTGCAGATATCCAGAACTTCCTTCGCATGATCTGGATCACGATACCAAGCGCCCCCCTTCTCTCTTCCAATCTGGTGGCTTGAGCACCTCGTCTGACACATCTTTTCCCAGCAGGTCAGTCACCTCCGAGCGTGGGGACACAAAACACAAACCCTGGAGTCAAAAGGGTGTCGAGAGAGACAGAAAGAAAGGAGAGAATTCCTCCTCAGTCCAGAGATAAGAGCCCTTTGTTATCTCCGTGTTGCCTCACAGGAAGCTTTTGTGAACGGACTCAGAGGTGATATTAACTCTCCGAGCTAGGATCACTTCTCTCTCCAGACACTGTGCCATTAATCCAGAATCACAGAGAAAGATCTGGAATAAGAGCGAGCCGAGTGCAACCAAATCCGGTGGTTCACTTCTGAGTTCAGGAAACACATGAGCCCCGAATGCCTTTAACCTTTTTATTAGTTACACCTGTGAGTTTGATAGTGCAGCAGGTAATGAAAAATCATCTGCTAACACAAATTAAAAGGCTTCATTCCTGTTTACGATTAAATCTCATTGCTAAATATTTCAGTCCAGCACCGGATGCACTCAGTAATTAGCTTACTTCATGGTGATTGATAATCTATCCACTAAATAAATAATTTCAACAGATTAAACTACAAAATGTTTGTATTCTGCTGTAGATTTCTCAGTGCTTAAATAGTTTGCTAGATTTCTTAATACATTTTTTAATGCTAGACTTATTGATTAATAAAAAATACAAAATTCTTGATAGATTCAATTGACTGATTTATTAAAAAACTTCATAGACTCCTTGATCAATACACTTAAATAGATTTCTTCATAGGTGATTTTACAACAGGTTTTTTAACTAGCTTGATTTGACAATAGATCCCTTCATGCATCTTGATAGACATCTCGATCTTGATAGATTTCTTCATCGCCTTCTCGGTCGATTTCTTGATAATTAAACTTTTTGATGAACTAATTGATCAACTGGTTTCTTTGTGTGTTTATTCTTTATTTGATATTTGATAAATCAGTCTACCTATATATAAATGGATGCTTTTATATGTTAACTCTCTGAAGGTCAGTTTTTTATACTGATCCCTAAGTTTCAGTTTTTTTAAACTTTACACCTCATTCTTCTACCTGTATTGAGAACAAACCTTTTCCATTTTCAATTCTCAAAGCATTTTTTCGTCATATGAACAAAGCTTTTGCCCCAAATTAACTGTAAATTACCAGTTTGACATGTTAAAGCCCGGGAGAGGAAAACTGATAAACCAAGCAGGTGTTTTACCACCAACGAGGTCTCTGCAGAAATGTGCTGTGGTTTAAAGAGATGAGGGGACTTTCTGGAAGCTAAATCAGCTTCACTCTGCTCAGCAGCAGCTTTAATGAATCCTTCTGGGATCCTTTCACACTTGTAAAGGAGCCGGTGGGAGCGAGGAGGTTTTAACAAGCTCTGTTTGTTCATGAAGGAGGCTCCGGCGTGATGATCTGCTCTCAGCTCGGAGATAATACCGAGGGCAAACGGCACACAGAAAGGACCAGCCTGATTGGGAGTGAAGAGCTGTTAATGAGATGGAGGCTGCTGGTGGAGAGTCGGCGTATTGTGCTGAAGGGTGGTCCGAGGACACGGAGCCGGGTTCAAGAGGCCAAGACCGTCTCACTGAGAAACCATTTTTTTTATGACCAGGAAAAACTGAACAGGTTCTACAGCAGAGACAAAGAGTAGCATCACGTCGAAGCAAAACTCTGATGGCTTAAAGAACATTTTCAAAGTCATGCTCCTCAGACGGCAAACAGCTGAGGTCACTGACGAGCTTCAGGTGCTTGGACAACTGATGGAATCAAAGAAAGAAAGACATTTACCAGAAAACCAAATAACATTAAGATAAGAAATGATTCAGGTTTACGTATATTTGATCTTCATTTAGCTCATTCTTGGAGGATTTTTGAAATCACAGAAATCTGGTGTGTAGCAGACGAGAACATGAAGAAAAATAAAGACAAATAAACCTCAAATCCATCAGAAAGCAAAGACACTGCTGATGAACTTTAAGCACTCGCACTGATCCTACTTTTAAAGACAGTGAATACATTATAATTACATTCTAAATATGTTGTTATATAACGGAGGAGTGGCCTCTTTGGCTGACAGCTGGATGGTCACGCAAGCGGCTGTAGCTGCTTGGCTTCAACTAAGCCAATTGGAGTCCCTGAACTGGACCTCTGAACCGTGTTTGTGCTGTTGGAGCCTTTTGATGCGATTATCTGACCAATAATGTGCCTGCTGGGCAGTTAATTGTACAAATAAACGTTTAAGAAGTCTGGGCTCCAGTTTTGGTGAAATTCCAGGATTTTACTTGGAGGTTACTCAGCACTTAGCATGGTGTAAAATGGTAACGCTAAGGCTAAAAATATAGAAAAATAGTGGATGGTGTTATGGTGGCTACATAGGTATTCAAATGACTACTTTTGGGATATTTTCACAGTTTTCCTTTCTCACATGTGACACACAGCACAGAAAGTCTGTAGCTGTCACAGTTTTGGGTTCTTTGGTAGAGTTTATAGAGAAATTTATTTAGATTTTAGATTTTAATTAATATTCTTTCTCGTGTTTCCTTGTTCATTTTTTCCTGGTACCTCTGGTATTTCCCTGTTTGCCTCCCACTATTTTCCATATTTCTGCCTTTTACCCCTCCACCACCTCCAGCTTGATTTTCTCACCACTTGCTTTGGTGAGTGAAATTCTAGGATTTTATTTGGATGTTACTGACGCTTAGTAACAGCATCACTCCACCCTTGCATCACTTCTGACAACAAAAATCTTACATGGTGATGTCACAAGCTCCATAGTCAAGGGTTCTGAATGTGAAGTGTCCATCTTTGATATACAGTCTGTGGGAACAGTGCACCTACTTTTTCTGGTTCTGGTTGAAATTTTGAGTTATGGATGGCAAAAACATGTTTTTTTTTTCAGAGGTGGAAACAAGTTTCCATACTTTTCTCCCATATAAGAGTAGAGCAGAAGGTCCGGTAGCGCTTCTCCATCTTCAGTGAACCTGCTGCAAACTCTGCTGAACCTGTGAACGCAGCCGGGTGTGGACGTGAAGACGAAGCAGATTCAGTTTCAGTTTTGGCTGCAGTCTGACGCCTCAGGATGTTTCAGGGTTCACTGGACTGGATCTCTCTCTCTCTCTCACACACACACACACACACACACACACACACACACACACACACACACACACACACACGAGTGCAGGATCTCCATCCTTATGAGGTCTTTCCATTGACTGGGCTCAGTCCTGAGGCCCCCCCACGTATGTGTGTGTTTGAATTAATGTGCGCGTGAGCGAAGTGTGTTTGTGCAGATGCTTTTTCATTCAGGCTGGCAGTGAGAATGAACTTAATCCTCTAAGCTCTTGTCGGGGCTTGTCCTCGTTCTCTTCAATAAAGCAAGAAGAGAAAAAAAAACTAAAGCAGTGAAACTTTAAAAACAAAATCCCCAAAACATTTCCACAACTTTCTGAGTTACAGGCTGTTTACTGAAGGCGTGAAAGAAGACTCGAAAAGGAAATGTTGCACCTTCAGTAGCACTGAACTTAAAGTTATGGATGTCCACAAAGTCCTGTTTGGCAGCCATCTTGGAACAAATCCAGGAGGTTATTTTGAAGCCTCAGTTTAAATGCAAGCAAGTTAAGTGCAAAGTGGTTCATACTTATAGTAATAACACTCTAACACCTTGTAAAGGCTGTAACCCTGTTACTGCTGGTTTGGTTAGAAAGAGATCAGCTTTTGCTTTAATGCAAATGTAATTTCATCTCTTTGGACTCTTCTGGAGAAAAATAAACCACTACCATCCTCCCTGAACCCAAACAAGACCTGCTGGAGTCTGAGCAGAGCCAGGAAAACTGGTCCAGAGAGGTGCAGAAGTGGCGGTTCCTCTGCAACCCCCATCATAGGGGCAGACCGTGTTTGTCCAGTACTGATCGTCTGGTAACTTCAGCATACACTAAAATCTAAAGATCAAATTAATGTTTTACCTGTTTTATTTTTGTATTTGCCCAAATACACAATGTCTTCCGATCCTACAACTTTAAATCTAGGAGAAACAGTGCAGATTTTAACTCTTTTGGTCCTCAAAAACAAAGGCATTATCACTTTTAGGTTCTTAGGAGGTACATTTAACTAACTACCTGCGGGGATAGAAATGTGTAGCACATGTGTGCCTGTGTTTCTGAGACCTGTTAGCTGATTTCCAGGATCTGATTAGAAGGGAAAACTAATGAAGCACACTGTCAGTAAAAATTTCACACATTCATTCATTAAATATGTTCTTCCTCACTTTTGGAGAAAAGACACAAAGCTTTGAATTTTTACCTACATTTATAAACCAGGATCATCTTCAAGAGCTAAAATGTCAGTCCTGAAAATGACACGCATACATCTCAAGGCTAAAAAAATGATGGAAAAATGATTTGAGTTAAAAAACTCTAAATTAACGTTGTTACTGTTGAAATTACTGAAAGTGTGGTGGAAACATTTATTGTATGGTTTCATTAAATTTACTACTCAGCTGACTGTGAGGGGGTCTGGTGGGTGGCACTGAGTTCTGATGGACCACCATTGGTTTCCCAACATGTCCTTACTCTGTTTTAGTCTCGTAAAAGCTGAAACTCAGTCTGTCTGTGTTTGACATTTGAAATGAAAAGCCTGTAAACGTGCGTTCCAGCCTCCTGACTTTGCTGACACTCGGTCATCATACTTGCTCTTGGACTTGTGTTGAACTCGACTGAGGTGGTCTGATCAGACACAGCGCTGCTCTTCGCTGCAGCTGTCCACACATCACAGACAAAGTCAGGAGTGTTTCTACCTCATCCAGCTGCCTCACAGTGTGTGTGTGTGTCACCTCAGGGCATTTTGTCACTTAAGAGTGGGACATTTGGCTGATCGGTTTTCCTCCCCCTGAAGTGCACGCTTCAAAGGCCGGATGAGCAGATTAGAGGTCAGGATGGGCTCAGGACTAACTGATTTAGGAAGGTTTAGGCTTCAGTCCGAAATCCATCCTCTTTGTTTGGCCTCATCGCCCCGCCGGCTCTGTTCCTGTTGGCAGCTTCTTCTCGCCTCTTTAATTCGTTTTTCTCTGCTTCAGTAAGCTACAGGGGCCTACACGGGACAATAATTGATCCTCATGTTCGCATGAGATCAGTAAATACATGCAGCGAAGCCCAGAGGACACAGGTAACCAATACAGGAGACTTTTCCTGCCCTGCAGAGAGAAAGTTGATTTCTTCAGTTTTACTTCTTGTTGGGGTTTTTGTTTTTACTGTGAAGATTTTAGATGTTTGACTTTTAATTCTCATACTCCTGTTTAAAGTACTGAGGTTGTTATTCTTGCACCTGTGGACAGGATCGTCTGTTGTTCTGGAGAAGCAAACCTAAAGACGCTCTGCAGAGAAACGTAAAAGTCTGCTGCCACCTGTTGTTCACTCAGAGCATCGCATCCTGTAATATCTCTTACAGGGAGATGTCATGGTTTCACAACATATAAATAACCGTTAATACAAAACAGTTATCACTAAATGGTTGTATGTTTAGTTTAGTTTCCAGAATGAGTTTTAGTTCAGTTTTTATTTGTTTCTTTATTTGTTTTATTTGTTTGTTACGAGTTTAAGTGTTCTGTAAAAACATTTGAGACAACGTAAAATCCCATTCTTAAAAATCCTTACATTTTCTTTTTTCTATTTTATTTAAGTTAATTGAAGATTTTCACACTGTTTTATAATAATGGGTTGTATTTATATAGCACTTTTCAGGACCCTCAAAGCGCTTTACAATTCCACTATTCATTCACTCTCACATTGGTGGAGGCTACAGTTGTAGCCACAGCTGCCCAGGGGCAGACTGACAGAAGTGAGGCTGCCATATCACGCCATCAGCCAACACCAGTAGGCTGTAGGTGAAGTGTCTTGCCCAAGGACACAATGACCAAGACAGACAGAGTTGGGGATCAAACCGGCAACCTTCCGGTTACAAGATGAGCATCCCAAGCCCCTGAACCATGGTCGCCCTTAGTGCAATTTTAAATTACTTTTCATCCATTCATCCATTCGCTACCGCTTATCCTTTTCAGGGTCGCGGGGGGTGCTGGAGCCAATCCCAGCTGTCATGGGGCGAGAGGCGGGGTACACCCTGGACAGGTCGCCAGTCTGTCGCAGGGCTAACACACAAGGACAGACAACCATTCATACTCACATTCACTCGCACATTCACACCTTTGGATTATCCAATTAACCTATCCCCACAAGCTGCATGTCTTTGGATGGTGGGAGGAAGCCGGAGTACCCGGAGGGAACCCACGCAAACACGGGGAGAACATGCAAACTCCACACAGAAAGACCCCGGCCTGATGGTGGAATTGAACTCAGGACCTTCTTGCTGTGCGGCAACAGTGCTAACCACCGTGCCACCGTGCTGCCGAAATACTTTTCATTTGTTAGAAAATCAGGTAATTCCATCATAACTACAAAAGCACAGGAGATAGCTCTATTAAAAACTACAGCCAAACTTATTTGAAGCAAATCCAAATGATCCATGCCCTTCAAGTAGTTGGAAAACATTCTTGCATGCAAAGGTTGTTTGATCAATATGATCTGTCCAGAATATTATACAGAACATGTGAATATCTCTGGTGTTTCTCTGTTTCACAATAATAATAAGATTTGCATGTATCTAGAAAAGGGTGGAGTGCCCCAAGTGGAGAAGTTTAAGAATCTCAGGGTCTTGTTCACAAGTGACGGGAGAAGGGAGCGGGAGATCAACAGACAGATTGGTGCAGCGGCTGCAGTGAGGCAGACGCTGTACCGGTCTGTTATGGTGAAGAGAGAGCAGAGTGTAAAAGCAAAGCTCTCAATTTACCAGTTGATCTACGTCCCTACCCTCACCTATGGTCACGAGCTGTGGGTAGTGACCAAAAGAATGAGATCACGGATACAAGAGGCAGAAATGGCTTCCTCCAAAGGATGGCTAGCCTCTCCCTTAGAGATAGGGTGAGTTCAGCCATCCGGGAGGGGCTCAGAGTAGAGCCGCTGCTCCTTCACATCGAAAGGAGCCAGTTGAGGTGGTTCAGGCATCTGACAAGGATGACTCCTGGGTGAAGTGTTCCGGGCATGTCCCACAGGACACGGTGGAGAGCATCTCTCGGCTGGCCTGGGAACGCCTTGGTGTTCCCCCAGACAAACTGAAGGAGGTGGCCGGGAAGAAGGAGGTCTGCGCTTCTCTGCTTAGGCTGCTGCCCCCACGACCTGGCCCCGCATAAGCAGACGAAGATGGATGGATGAAAATATGACTCAGAGCTAAAAGATAATCCTCGTGTAAAAAGGAGACCCATCATATGCTCTGACTTGTTTTGAGCTGCCATATATCTCACATGTTGATATGAGCATAGAACATTTACCTGAAAATGCACTTTCTGAAGTTTTCTTCAGTAAATCATCAGAAAATAGATCAAACATCTGGAGTACAGAGTACAGAAAAAGTGAGCATTTTGTCTTGGAATGAATGCAAAATTTACTTTCTTGCTGATTTTTAATAAAAAATAATTGTGTTTTCATGTAAAATGAAGATAAAGGTAAAATTTTGTATGTCTTCATTAAATTTCTAATGCTACTGAAACAAAATTGTAGTTTGTTACTCTTGATTTTCCTGATGTAGGTGTGTTAATGTGGCGCTGTTCAGACTGAAATCAGAATCCTGTCTCAGAGTGATGCTGCAAAACCAGCTCATGCATCACTTGGACTACAGTAATTAGTTTTATGACAAAGGCAGTAAAATGCATGAGGGAGGACGTGACAAAGAACAGAGCGAGACACAGACGGAGACTAGAGCAGAATGGACGCACCTGGGAGCACAGCTGAACACAACTAACTGATGAGATAGGGGAGGCAGAGCTGAACATCACACACACGAGCCGAGGGATTGTAAAAAGTAGCACACACACACTGAGGCGTGTGAACTTGACACAGGGACCGACAACAAACAGACATGACAGACAAAGGTATGACACACAGAGAAATGATCCCGGGAACACAACTGACTTCCAAAAGAGATGCTGATGACAAGACAGAGACGAGACAAGAACTAGAAATGTGAATAACCAAATTATTCTTCCCACTGATTCTTCATGGCCACACTGGTGCTGGTGCTTTAATTCCAGGTCCAGCAGACTGAAAAGTGTGCCACCGCTTTTATTCTTCAACACAACAAACTTTGGCTGTGAATGATGAAGGTGGAGTGATCTGAATGTGGGGCTCGGACATGGACAGAAGTCATGGATAGTTAGTCATGGACTCCCTCCTCTGTGCCCTCTGTAGAACAGAATGAGCTGCTCATGCATCCTTCATCCATCATCATCAAAACCAAATAGAAACAAATCATCTAACAGCTTCCATGCAGAGGAGAAGAGCTGTTTATGCTTAAGGCTCATATCTAAGAAAACACACTTACAATGAAGAACAAAATAAATTCATGCAGCTTTGGTGCAGATGAGATCACTTCTCACTTTGTCACAGGTCTTTATACAGACAAACTAAAAACATCTCCTGATTCAGTAGCTTGTAGGACCTCCTTTAAAACCAGCAGATTGAAAGGAGATCACAGGTGTCTCAGTTACTGCCAGAACTGGATCCTGATTCCAGACTATTTTATTTTATCATTCACATGTTTGTTTCTTAAGTTTTCTTGTGTTCCATAAAATTATGCCTGGCTCCCCATCCTCTACTGGGAAAATGGGATCTAGATAAGACTGCTTTGTGGATGCGATCCCCCACACTGTTGTTTTTCCTGCTGCCAGCAGATGGAGACAAACTTTAACTTCATGTTCTCTGTTTTTAGTCAGGCTTAGTTTCTGTAGTGGAAATAATAAGTGTGATTATATGCTATGACTATGACATGTATGCACATATGATTCGTTCGGTAAAATAAATTAAACAGTGTTCATGTTGTACCTCTCTCCTAACCCACTCCATACTTACTGGTGATTTGAACAAAATTTTTTAAAATTGGATTCATTGCTCCATCAGACCCGTTGCCACTGATCTTCAGATGAGTTTGTTGTGGAATTTGACATACTGCAGCCCCTTCTCCCTTTTCCCTTTCATTAAGAATGACTTCCTGACAGCCTGATGAGACTTCAGTGATCAGTAGATGGATTACCTGAAGGTCAAGATGCTTCTCTCAAGTCCTGTGTCAATCTTTTTAAAGACACACTGCACACCATGCTGAGATATGCCAGTGTAACAGGGCGGCCCTTAGCGGCTGGAAACACAGTGAGATGGACCAATAAATATAGTAAGGGTGTCCTCTTCCTTACAGCCAGCTAATAGTTTTTTAGGATTCGCCTTGTCGTTTCAAAAATACAATTTTATGCTGTCAAACTGTCTAATCTTTGATATTTTTCATAGATGTAACCAAAGGAATGGAACAAATGATATATTTTATGACAGGCTGCCTAAAGACACAGTTTAAAATTAGCTCTTTGCTAAGTTGTGTGTAGACACAACACTGATTCATCTCGTTATCTGCCTTTTTTATGTTTGAATGACTCATAGGTGAGCATTGAAGTTGCTTATAAACAAACCAAAAACATTGCTCTAAAATGGTCTAGTACAGGAGGTGTACTGAAAATGAATGAAAGAGGAGCCAATGTCCAAAGAAAAGCATTGACAGTTCTTCAGAAAGTATGAAGAAATACTGCTCAAGAAGGTCTGGACGCTTGGAAGCAAAAAATAAAAAAAATGATGGGCGGCTTAAAACTTTTTAAACAGTTCTGTAATTAGTGAAGTTAAAAAAGTGAAATAAAATATTTCAAGTGCAAGTGTTCCTAAAAAGTTCCTCGTCTAGCTATTAAGTAGCGTGAATTCTTTTGATGTTACAAAAGTACACATTATTTTGAAGATCACAGGAACTTTTCCAAAACTGGTCTTATTTTGAAATGTCTTACCGGAAGTTACGTCTTCGCTCCGTGTTGTTGGGCCGTGGCGCTGAAAGGAGCGCTCCCAGCCGCAGGGGTGGATGGCAAGGAGCCGGAAGAAAGAGAAGTCAGAATAAAAGGACGTAAAGCAGAAAAGAAGAAGAAGACTAGGAGGAGGAGAGGAACGAGGAGAGGGAGAAGTCCAGAAGAGGAGAAGAAGTGAGGAGCTGGTGGAGTGACTCAGTGTGATTTCTTTAACAGCTGCAGCGGCTGTCAGTCAAACACGAACAGACCCGCCAGGTGGGCTCAGGCCCCGCCCCTTCAGGTAAACCCTCAACTGTTTCTGCTGTTACAGAAGTCCTTAAATATCAAAGTAATAATAAGTAATCAAAGTAACAGTGGAGTTCCGCTGAGTGGAAAAATTACTTTAATGTGTGTGTAAGTATGAGCGGGAGTAGACACGTGTAGAGACTTTGTACTGAGAGGAAGGACGATTTAAAAGTATTTTTTACAGTTTTGTATGAAGTACTGCAGTAATTACCAGTGTGTGTGTGTGTGTGTGTGTTTGTGTGTGAGAGAGAGAGAGAGAGAGAGCGAGAGAGAATGGGATCAGTGAGCATAAGCAGCTTTCCTAAAAGCATGAAGTATTTGCTCACTTCCTATCAGGCTGCCGGTGTTGTGCTGCATTCTGTGACCGGATCAACTGCGTTCCTGCCTGCTGCTCATGTTTCCATCACTTCATGCTCAAAAAGCAAAGTCAGTGATGCTCTTCATCAGTCAGAGATCCACCTCCAAAACGAACAAGAAAAACACATCTGATTTCAGTTATGACGAGCTGTTTGTACTAACGTCATAAAACAAAAAGTCTTTCTAGAAGACAAATGAAACAAATGTCCCGAAGTCAGAGCCAGTGTTGTGTCAAAAAGTGATTGTCTG
This sequence comes from Aulonocara stuartgranti, assembly GCF_965226115.1. Lineage (NCBI taxonomy): Eukaryota > Metazoa > Chordata > Actinopteri > Cichliformes > Cichlidae > Aulonocara > Aulonocara stuartgranti. Next base: position 10,570,579 of record NC_138940.1, on the reverse strand, counting down.
CCAAAAACTGATTGTTTGTATTTAAACTGCTATAAATAACTTGTTGGTCTATAATATGTGAAACATATGTCAAATGTATCCCTCATGAATGATATCAAGTCATCTTAAGCAACAAACAACATTCCTGTAACAAGGTAGAAGCCGCAATCAGTTTTTGGCAGTGACTTTTTTGTATCCTTTATTTATGCAGTTAAAAAAATTCTTGTTGACTTTAAAAAGATCTCTTTCAAGAGTAATCGGGCCAAGGGGACAGCTGAAATTGCAACAAATGCAAAAATAGTTCTGTAAACATATTTTAAGTGGACAAAAGGGAGCTGATTGATTATAATGTAAGTACAATAACACAGGTATTTTTTTTATTTTATATACACCCCTTTGTAATACCTGTTCACCAAAGTCTATTTAGCAACATATATAATGATATTACACATTAAAAAAAAAACACACGGAAACATTGGAAATCAGTTTTTGGCACAACACCTGTCTGCAGAGCATCTCAGTTGAGCATGGCTAAAAACCAGTAAACAGGCAGAATTATATTAATAAATCAACCAGCAGAGGGTGCTCTATAGGTTGGCTAAGTTTGTAGTTTTACATTAAATTAGACAAGAGCCACTAGCACTTCTTCCTGGTGCCTTACAGTGGTTGCTAGAGGTTGCTGGCCGTTTTGGGGTGATATTGGTTGCAAACAGGGTGCTGCACCAGAAAAACTCCTTTTAATTGCTGTGGTTACTAGGAAGTTGCCATAGTCACCCATATTTTGCGTGCAAGGTTGCCACTTGTCTGCAAACACTCACTAACTAACCACTAGCAGTAGTGCAAACCAAACAGGAAACAGATAACTTTCAAAGTAAAGGTTGGGCCTCATTGCCAGACTCATTCCACAAGACATGAATGACTTTTACTTTGAAGGCACAGTCTTTGTTTTAACTAACTTAGCTAGCAGCTGTCAAATGTTTGCAAACAAGATGGCATCTTCCACCCAAACTACAGGCAACTGCAGCAATCTGTCAGCAACCAAAGCAGTTTCACCTTGCAACAGCAACTTTCTGCAACCACTTGTAAATCAATCAGAGAATATTGATTTTTCCTTTGCAGCCTGGGATTGCCATGGCGTAACTGTTCACGCTGATGGATAAACATCATATACATGACTTCCACACAGAGAGGTGACAGTGTCTGTTGTTTCTGTTAGATGAAATAACATGGAGTCACTCATAAATATCTCACAGTTGTAAGTCATTACCAAAGGATAGAGCAACAGGAGTAAAATAAGCTTAATGAGTAGTAGGCTCAAACTGTCATAAACCTCTGACGTGCTTGAGGGTTTGGCTTTGGGTTGGGCCTTCGGGGGCAGTGCAGTGAGCTGTGAGAATGCCAAAACTTTTCCAAGTCAAACAAACATTTAGATAACAAGACATATTGGTGAACTCTAAAAGCGGTCACACCTGCAGCGGAGCAGCCCCAACTGAAACAAGTCACGTGCAGACCATCGCTTGTTTTTTCTTCAGCACTTAAAATGCTTGCATTACGTTCCTGGAAGCAGCGCTTAGGCTTTTAAATCAGCACTGTCTCAGCTTTTCCAGTTAGCACGCTCTGAACACACACCAATACTTAAATAGCATGAGAGGAAATACAGGCATGAGACACACCACTGCTGAAAGGAATTTGTCCTAGGTGAAGAATTTCCCATGAACGTCTTCTTTAGCATTGCTTGGATCCTTTCCCCCCCTGTTGAACACTTAATTTGATTTCAAGCAATTTTCTTTTCTCACCCTTTAGTGTCATGCAGATCTAACCTTTTCAGCTTTCTTACTCTTCCTGCCAGTCTAATATTAGCCTGGTAGTTTCATCTGGAACTGGATCCAAAACCTGACATGTACAAAACAGCATTGAGGGAAAAGCTCCCCCCAGAAGCTAAATGTCTTTTAAAATGGCCACAGAGCACTCTTGCTTTAAATCTGTGGTTTTTAAGGGTTTCCAACCCATCTCACACTTTAGTGTTAGCCATTGTCCCATGATGACGATTGCATCAAGCACACTCTGAATCAGCGCAGTTAGATCAGTTTCCGTACAATGACCCACAAAATCCCAAGCAGGTGTTCATAAACAGCTGACACTAAGTGTGACAACACAATAGAATTTGTTTTAAAAAAAGATCTTCAGTCTGTCACAGTGATTCTCAGAAAGTTATGATAAAAAACAAACACACTATTCTGAAGCATTTTAAAAATATTACACATTAAACAAAGTGAAGTAACTTAAATGAATGGTAAGTCAACAAAAGTGAAAGTTGGGAGAATCAGGATTGTGAGAGGTGCAAGGAAGAAAAACAAAGAACTAACTCAGAGCAAGTACTAGCAACAGCTTTATAGACTGGAAAACCCAGTCAGCCCTGCCCTCCAGGTAGCTGAAACACCTACAGAGGAAAGGGAAGGCATTAAATGATGGGATCGGTCAGACTAAATTAAAGGAAAGGAAAATCTCCGAACTTAGTGCTTCTTTGAATGAATTCAAGTCTCTGGAGTGTGAATCAGCGCTGACACCAAATGCCGCACCCCTGCTTACACAAACTAAATGTCAAATACCTCGAACTGGAAGCACATGCTCTACAAACACTGTCAGACAAAGGCAGAATGTGGGGAACCTTTACCATCTTCCCCTTTCAGCTGTTTGAATAAAATGAGTCTAGTAGTCAATAGAAAATTAAAGGGCAGCTGGTTTTCCTATCTGAAACCCGTTTAACTGAAAGCCAACAGTCCATACAGGACGCGGCCTCCTTCCAAACTCATTGAAGGCTGTCTGGAAAAATCCATGAATATAACAGCAGTCAGTAACATGCATGATCTGCACAGCACAGGTCTGCAGTTAAGCTGAACTGGATATTCCACAAATACGTGTGGGCTGACCTGCCACATGAGAAGGTCATGCCACGCTTACCAGTCAAGAGCCGCTACTCTAGTTTGGCTTTCCCCCTTCATATCTGTGTGTATAGAGATGCAGAGATATGGATTGTCATTTAGATGTTTTGCTTCCCTGGACCTGAACCACTTCCTGTAATTAGGTCCCATTACTTTAGAACTCATCAGATTTGTGCTTATTTTGGTGCTTTTCTTCAGTAGAAGAAGGATTCAGGTCCTCCACTGCGGGAAAAAAACACTAAAACGTGTTTTTAGAGCTTCACGCATCATGGTGCTCTGCTCCTGGACCACCAACGGGTGAATAAAGAGTCGAACACACATTTTAGACTATATACAAACACGTGACTTCAGTAAAAGAAGAAAGAATGGAAAAATAATTATTTACAGGTTTGGTCCTATTTGATTTTTATTTCTCAGTAGAGAAAAAACTTTTAGCATTCTCAGCTGAATTTTAAAATGATGATCCACAGACTGTATACCTTCATATACATATACAGTAGGCACTATACTGTACATTAAGACACTGACTACGCTTGCCATTGCACGCACAACAAAATCCACACCCAAAGCAAAGCTGATGTTTCTCTAAACAGGAAAATGTTCAACTGTCAGCCCAGCACTTAGAAATAACAATACAACTCTCTTTTTTTCTGTCCGCTTGCAGCACGCTCTTACTATTTATGGATTCTTTTCTCTTTAAATGGTTTTTAGTTTTACAAATTAAAGCATGAACTTCGAAATAGAACCAATAGAATTTCATCACCAACCCCAGGGCTTTAAAAAAAGACAGAAAAAAAATGCAGTTCTTCTAATGTCCACTAGAGGCTACAGCATAGACTCCCATGTTATTCTTGATTACAGCGTGCTTCAAAAGGGGTGTGGCCTCTTTGGCTGACCTGCAGAAAGGCTGTATCCCAATTCAGGGTCTGCAGCCTTAAAGGCCGCATTTTAAGGCCAATTACGTCACCGCGACGCGATGAAGGCTGTCCCAATTCGAAGGCTGCTCGAAATGCGTCCCTTAAATGAGATACAGCCATAGTTCACAGAAGTGGCTGCAGCTGCTAGCTGTCTGCTAGGCTTCACCTCAGCTAATTGGAGACCTCAGGGCCATGTTTGTGCTGTTAGAGCCTTTTGTTGTCATTTTAATAATTATTATTATTATCTAGCCAACAATATGGCTGCTGTGTGCGTAATCGTACTAACAGACCATTCAGTAAGTCCATTTCTAAACTTAAACTTTTATTTAGATGTTACTGTGCAGTAATTAGCAGGTATGTGTCTGTGTGATGCTGTTGTACTGTTTGTGAATGCAGCTTGACAGTCAAGCTAGCTAGCATAACATAACACTCCACCCTGTCATACAGATATGGTCTATATGCTATCTCTGAGGTTGAAGACAGATACTAAAACTAATGAGTGGCATTAAGGTGGGTATAGTCATCTTTTATTTACAGTCTATATAAGGTAAACACTCAGAAAGTAAGCAAATCAATTTTAAAAAATCATTTAATAAATAAATGAGTTTGAGGAACCTTGGCTGTCCACATGATTTTACTGCATACAGGTGATATTGCATATTTCAACACAAACTGATGTGTATCTGAATGTGTAACTGGTTTACTTTGAATTTGTGTCCCTGCATTTCTTCTCCTGCTGGCTATGTTTTCTTTTTTCCAAATGCAGCCTTTATTTATACTCCTTGTCTGGAAAAAGGCACTTAGTCTGGATTTGAAATTCTCAGAATCCAGTTTGATGGTTTACCGCCAAACGTCTCCTCACAAACATCATTAAACTCAATTTCCTTCCTCCGTCTTTCTTTTTGCAGGATGAATGGAAGCGGCTCAGCAGGAAATCCCAGCTCTGCCTCGTCTTGCTCACTTCCTGCCCACGCTAACGAGGGGACGCTGAAGACAGAGCCTCCGAAGAAGGACCACCAGAGCAGAGAGTCTGCCAGTGTGCCTGGGTCACAGAAGAACCAGAGGCCAGGAGGGAACAAACAGGCTAAAGAGAAAACAGACCGGCGGGATCCTCACACGGAGAAAACCTCAGAAAATACTCCAGAGACAAACAGGCTAAAGGCTAAAGATTCAACTTCTTCAAAAAATGAATCAAAACCAGATCGACCACAACCAGAAAACCTCTTTCCAGACCAAACCGAACTAGATCCTCTTCCTGAATCAACAGATTCTGGTTTGGGGGCAGATCAGAGGAACCTTGGAGATTCTGTCAGACCAAAACATGAACAAGAACCGGGTGACTCTCAGGACTGTCAAAACCACAAAGATCTTTTTTGTGCAGATCAGAAAACTAAAGATGAGAAAAGAAACTCATTTATAACTTTGCTAACAGATGAAAAGGATGTCCAGAATAAGCTCCATATTTCTGAGTCCATAGAGGAGAAAAAACCTGAGAGGCTTCAGCATTTCCAAGATCCTCCTCACCTAAACACCCACAAGTCTCCTCCCCCTTCTCCTGCAGACCAGAAAAGACACTTGGATCCTCCAGCTAAAAGATCCGCCCTGGCTCCACCAGCTCCACCTCTCACCATTGAGGCTTTCTGTGACCAGATGCAGCCCGGCCCTGCAGGTTTTCCTTCCGGGGAGCCCAAACTGTGCGGCTTCCTGATGAAGCAGGGTGGGCCTCTGAGGGCCTGGAAGCAGCGCTGGTTCACTTACGAGGAGAAGAAGAACCAGCTGTTCTACTACCGCACACCAAACGACGTGATGCCGCTCGGGTGGGTGGAGCTCAGCGGTGCCACCTTCACCTACCCACTGAAGTCAGAGCCGGGTACCTTCCAAATTAAGACACCTGAACGGACTTTCATACTGAAGGTAGGAGGCCAAATGTTGCTTAAAGCATTTTTGGATTTGAGTCGCAAGTGTTTGGAGTCTCTTAATCCACCTGCACCCTCTCCAGGCTGTGACCGAGGAGCTGATGCTCTATTGGCTGCAGCAACTACAGGTGAAGCGCTGGCAGCACCGAATGATGTCCATGTGCTCAGACCCAACAAACAACAACAACAACACTGCAGGTGAGAAACCAGCGCGAGCTGCTGCTCGAGCTTCTACATGGAACGCTGAGACATGAACTTAACTGTTTTAAAGTTTCTCCAGGATGTAGTTACAGCGAGCAACAATAAAAGTTTATTTAAAACAAAAGCCCTGAACACTGACAGAAGATCTGCTTCGTCTAATCTTATTTTGAAAATATCAGTAAATTACAGTTTGGTGAGCTTCAACCACCGTCCACTAGAGGCTCCAGCAGACCCCATAGTGCAGGGGTGGGCAACTCCAGGCCTTGAGGGCCGGTGTCCCTGCAGGTTTTAGATGTGTCCTTGAACCAACACAGCTGATTTAAATGGCTAAATTAGCTCCTGCAGTTCTCCAGAGGCCTGGTAATGAACTAATCATGTGATTCAGGTGTGTTGACCCAAGGTGAGATCTAAAACCTGCAGGACACCGGCCCTCGGGGCCTGGAATTGCCCACCCCTGCCATAGTGAGTCACTCCTGAAAGAAAAACATGTTTACAGCCTGATTTTTAAAAAGGGGGCGTATCCGTTTATGACTGCCAGGTGGCTGTAGCTAGTAGTATTCACCTCAGCTAATTGGAGTCCCTGAACTGGACCTGTGGACTGCGTTTGTGCTGTGGGAGCCTTTTTAATGCTAACAGATATTATTAATTTCGTTAACTCATAATTTGCATCATAACTTTCGTCAGGACGAATTTGGCAGCGATCCAATCTGAATCAACTTTTGATTTAGTCTCCTAGTCTGATGATGTTCAGTTGACTAAAACTAGTGATGGGCAGATGAAGCCTCATGAAGCATTGAAGCTTTTCATCCAATTGGTTCACCCCAGCGCAAAGCTTCTTGAAGCTTCATTTGCTCTAGTAGGACACCTACTGGACGTAAAAATATTAGTTGGCATGAATTTGAAGAGTGTGGCCTTTTGCACACAGCCTGTAAATGTCAACAACAAAAGGAGTGTGTAAAACATGTATATTGTATTGATGGCAGTATACTGTGTATATTTATACTGGCAGTATGGAAAATGATCATTTGGAAATGCTTAAAATGGAAATGATCATTTACTGTGAGGTGAGGTGTGGTTGGGGTGTGGACAGTGGTTGTGCTTTTGTAACGTTGAGGTATGGACAGCTACACACTGAGGCCTCAGTCCTGCCCATATTTTATTCAGTAAAAACTAAATTTTCACTGCTTTTATAACCTTTAGTGGGGAGAACATAGCTAGGATTTAATGATTTAACAAATCTTTTGAATCCTTTGTCCTCCACAATGCTAAATGGCTGGGAGTCCTCAATCACCATGCTAACCAGGTCTTCATCTATTTGAGATTGTTCTCCTGAGGAAAGACAATAAAGACAAAGCACAAATATAAATATCACACACGTAACTTATTACAGCTGTATAATATTGTTATATCATTTAGTAACATTACTGCATGCTATATTATCATGACATTTGATGGCTCACCTGGTCTTGCTCCACAATCGGTGTCCCCCTTATTCTCATGCAAAGCTCTGTTGTGCCTAAGCATGGATGAGGTGTTGTTGTTATATCCCAGCTCCCTGGCACAGAGCAAACACTTCACCTTGTACAAAAGTAAAGACAGCTTAACATATATTGATTGTATTGCACCATCAGTATTATGAAAATACATCTTCTGTAGAAATTTACATACCTTGTTGGGAGGAATAAGATCAAAATGTTCCCACACAGGGGAGGACATCCTCCTCTTCTTAGCTGGCTCCATTCTCTCCTGACTTTCTCTCCTCACTCTCATAAACCTCCAAACTGTCTCCAAACTCTCACTAACTGCAACTCTCCATCAAACACCCACATTTTGAATGAAGTCTGAGGGGTTTATATCGCTGTCATATCTCGCGGCAAAGTTCGAACCACTTCATGAACCAGTCACGTGGTACAGCCGGGCAGCGAGGCTTCGGACGTCATCATTTTCAGCTCCTCCCATAAATGAAGCAAGCCTCGATACGCGCATCGCGGAAACGCTCTCTCCATTACTCGACACAAGCTTCGAAGCCTCGATACAGAACGTCACATCACTAACTAAAACTAAACTTTCAGCATTTGCTGTCCAAATGAGTTGTGGTCCCAGAAGAAGTCTGATCTCTGTGTCTGTGTGATGCACCTGTACAGTGTATGCCTCTCATCCACACGTGGTCACTTCTAGCTCTATTAATGTTGAGGCTTCAGAATGCAGAAGCTACAAAGCTGTGCGTTTCCCATCTCATTTTTATACCCAGTCTGTGGTTGAAACAGACTTTCAGTCTCTAACTTGCTTTTCCCGTGACTCTCACCAGAAGCTTCTTCAGACCTTTTGTCTTTATCGGCCCTCTCATGTTCATGTTTGGTCTCTCATGTTCAGGAAGTGAGTGACTGCTGTGATTTATCTTCCTCTTCCTCCTTTGTGTCCCAGCAAGAATTGGGAAATCCTTCCATGAGGCATGGGAGGGGCTCAGACTGACTCACTGTTTCCTGAAAGTCTAAAATTGCGTCAGAATAAAGGATCGAGCGAGTCATTTAGCATGCACTGACTGGTTTTGTTCCTCTTTTCATAGAAATATTTCAGGTTATACTTTTGTCACAGAGAAGAAGCTGCTTTTCCTTTCATTGTGTCTTCATATATGTGGCTGTTTTTCTTTTGTTTAGGTCAGCATGAAGGAGTTTACAGGGTCTCTCTCTGTGCTTCTTACACCCTTATCATCCTAATTAGGACCTGAGTTTGGAGATGGAGATCATCAAAATCCCAGCAGGGCCATTAAAAATTAAGCAGAGGAGCAGGTGGGGAAATTCACCGCTCCCTCCCCACTGAAAGGCACTAAACATGAATCCAGTCTGGTTTTATTTCTCTGTGCATTATGTCGGGATTCACTGATCAGCTTTTAGTTGAACATCCTCTTGTACAGACAGCCTACGGTCAGTTATCCGTCAGTGTTAAGCAGGCAGAGACTAGCTGAAGCTAAGCACAGCATTCCTATGACAGCAGTGGTAAACACAGTCATGCTGTGTTTAGGTGCAATGCTGGACAGCCTCCAACTGACAGATGAGGTTAAAATTGGTGACAGTGTTCACTGACTCAAACTAATTGAAAATATTAAGCACTCTGATGAGCTCTTTCAGCCTTTTGAGTTTCTGTGTTTGATCAAATAAACCATTTTTAAATGGCCTGCATTTGTATAGCGCTTTACTTAGTCCCTAAGGATCCCAAAGCGCTTTACACTACATTCAGTCATTCACCCATTCACACACACATTCACAATGGCAAGCTACATTGTAGCCACAGCTGCCCTGGGGCGCACTGACAGAGGTGAGGCTGCCGGACACTGGCGCCACCAGGCCCTCTGAGATCACCAGTAGGCAACGGATGAAGTGTCTTGCCCAAGGACACAACGACCGAGACTGTCCAAGCCGGGGCTCGAACTGGCAATCTTCCGATTACAAAACGAACTCCCAACTCTTGAGCCACAATCGCCCATGGCTTAATCTTAAATTATACTTTTGCGGATGAAGTAAAAAGTGTGATTTTACTTCTGTTGTGTGCCTCTACTGTTGTCTATTAACAAGTAAGCGCATTAGAGGGTTAAAAAGGTTAAAAATTTAATCTTCACTTAGCAAAAATTATGCAAATGTCATTAAATGAAATCATGAATGAAGCTTGTACTAAAAAGTGTTATCAGTCCAAGTACTTCATGTAGCATGCAGTCAAATACTTCACCTCTGAAAATATTTGACTTTTAAGAGGCCATCACGGCTCATTTCACCAAATATTGGTGGTGCTCGATATGCTCTGTGATGTCGCCCTGTGGAGCTGAGGATCATTTCCTGTTATGGTTCAGTTACATCATCATCTGGACAGGAAGCGATTCTGACTGCAGATCAGCTGCATGCGACTGAATGAGAGGAAACCCCCACAGACTAAATATAAACTGGCGAGCAAACACCTGCTAGAAGGAAAAAAAAACAGAGTGGCACAGCTCAGAGCTTCATTCTTTCATTTTTTTATCGTGAGATAAAATTTGTATAAAACAAGCATTGAACCTCCTCTGTTTATCAGTCTGACTACTGGAGCAGCTCACCTGGCTCTCAGGTATTCAGTACATGTCCCAGCTTGTTCAGCACTTTTACGTCTCAGCTCAGCTCACAGAGACGGCTCCATTGTTTGTTTGTTTTTAATTATCCTTCATGTAGGTGTTCAGAGCCTAATCTGACAGCGTGGAGATCTTTCAGTGCCCCCTGCAGGGTCTTTATGACATGGCCTGGAGATCCTCCCAGACTCATCCCAATATATACAGTGAAAATCGCAAAATTTCTTAATTTCTTTCTTAAAAGAATCATTTTTTAAAATTGTTTTTATCTACGTTTGTGTTGTTTAGGCATCAGAATTACTCAACTACTCCAGTAAATCATTCCTATTATATTATAAAACACCTTTCAGGCACACACATTTCTGGATTATACCTTTTTGTAGCTGTTTCTTTTATTTATAGTCTAAACATTATTTATTACTACAATCTGCAACTCTTTCACAATTTTAGTCTTGCTTTCTACTTTTCTTTAACTTAAACGTATTTTTATTTTTTTGTTTTGTTTTATCACTGTTGTGCATATAATACCTATTTGTCGAGCTATCTTATCCATCTAACTAACTAGCTATCGTTTTATCTATCTAGCAATCTAGCTAACTATCTAGAATTCACATTAATCACATTATTGGACATCTAGTATGGAAAATTTTAAAAGAAAAAGATAATGGAGGTAGAAGTGCAAATAATTTTACATAAGGGGGACAAAAAATACACTGAACAAAAATATAAATGCAACACTTTTGTTTTTGCTCCAATTTTTCATGAGCTGAACTTAAAGATCTGAAATATTTTCTACATACACAAAGGACCCATTACTATCAAATATTGTTCACAAATCTGTCTAAACTGTGTTAGTGAGAACATCTCGTTTGCTCAGATAATCCATCCCACCTCACAGGTGTGGCATGTCAAGGTGCTGATTAGACAGCATGAATATTGCACAGGTGTGCCTTAGACTGCCCACAATAAAAAGCCACTCTGAAATATGCAGTTTAATCACACAGCACAATGATACAGAAGTCGCAAAACCCGTCAGTATCTGGTGTGGCCACCATTTGTCTCACACAGTGCAACATATAGATGTGTTGCACTGTGTGAGGCAAATGGTGCGCAATGGGCATAGAGTTGATCAGGTTGTTGATTGTGGGCTGTTGGTCCACTCTTCTTCAATACTTGTGTAAAGTTGCTGAACATTAGCAGGAACTGGAACACGCTTTCATGTGACAAACTGCTGTCATGTGACGACCTGCAGTCAGGTCCAGTCCCCGATAAGGACGACGGGCATGCAGATGAGCTTCCCTGAGATGGTTTCGGACAGTTTTCGCAAAAATTCTTTTTTATGCAAACTGATTGTTGCTGCAGCTGTCTGGGTGGCTGGTCTCCACCTGGTCGACCATCCTAGAGGTGAACGTGCTGGATGTGGAGGTTCTGGGCTGGTGTGGTTACATGTGGTCTGCGATTGTGAAGCCGGTTGGATGTACTGCCAAATTCTCTGAAACGCCTTTGAGGACGGCTTATGGCAGAGAAATTAACATTCATTTCACAGGCAAGAGTTCTGGTAGACATTCCTGCAGTCAGCATGCCAATTGCACGCTCCCTCAAAAGCTGCGACTTCTGTATCATTGTGCTGTGTGATCAAACTGCATATTTCAGAGTGTCCTTTTATTGTGGGCAATCTAAGGCACACATGTGCAATATTTATGCTGTCTAATCAGCACCTTGACATGCCACACCTGTGAGGTGGGATGGATTATCTCGGCAAACGAGAAGTTCTCACTAACACAGATTTAGGCTACGTCCACACGTACACGGATATTTTTGAAAACGGAGATTTTCCGTTTCCGTTTTAAAAAATAATCCCGTCCACACGTAAACGCAAAAGTGAAGGAAAACGCTGGTAGGAACATGCCAAAGCAACAGGTGGCGATATATTCCTAAACGTGTAGAAATGTTGGCCAATCAGAAGTCTAGAAGCCTCGGTGGGAAATAGTAAACAAAGATGGCACAAAGAAGCAGAACCTATGTGTGCAGGGATAGTAACTGTGTGTGTATGTGTAAGCATTTAAACACTGCAGAGAGTACAGTTAACAGTATTTTGTCCCCCACTGTAGAAATTAATTTCACCGAAACAATAACATGGCGCACACCTTTGACGCTGCGTTTTCTCAGTTTTCCTCATCCACAAGTAAATGCAAAAATGGAGCTTTCGAAAATATCCACCCTGGCAGGCGTTTTTAAAAAATCTCCGTTTTCAGTGACCGAAAACGCCGTTTACGTGTGGACGAAAGGTGCAAACGCACAGCAAAATCTGCGTTTTCAAAAATACCCGGGTACGTGTGGACGTAGCCTCAGACAGATTTGTGAACAATATTTGATAGTAATGGGTCCTTTGTGTATGTAGCAAATGTTTCGGATCTTTAAGTTCAGCTCATGAAAAATGGGAGCAACAAAAGTGTTGCGTTTATATTTTTGTTCAGTGTAATAATTAAACAATTTAAGACCCGTCAGTGAAGTGTGCTAAGGTTCAGACTCGTAAAACAATTAGCCTGAGCTTTTTTTCAACAGTTTTAAAAAGAGTGAACATCTTTATATTCCTGTCACCTTTCTTTTTTTGCCTGGACGCAAGAGTCATAGCTGAGCCAGTGTTGATGTGTTTTGATCTTTCCATACAACAGAACCCTTTACCAGAGATTTGGAAGTGTGCCTTTTTTTTTACTCCCCTACTGAAAACTGGTGATTCTTCAATGGTCAATAACTACAGTACAGACCAGTTTCCAAACTCTGGATCTTAGTCTGGTAAATAATCAACTTAGAGTTTCTTGGATTATAGTAGTTTTTCTTTATCTCCTTCTCTGTCTGGCTTTAGGAAATTGCAATGCTATGAAACTGCTTTCTTAAAAGTTCTTAATGATGTTTATTGAGCCTTGAAAGCCTTCAAAGAACTACTGCGCTGCTCTTTTTATTGGTTTTTCAAAAGCCTTTAGCATTATTGACCATGGCATTTTATGCCAGAGGCTACTGGTCGTAGGCCTTTCAGACCAAGCAGTTTGGTGTATTACTAATGACTTTTCTGACCATCAGCAGTGCATGTAGCTCAGTGGCCTCTCTTCCAGAGAGTGCCCCAGGGTTATGTAGTGGGGCCTGCACTATTTACTATTTATGTTAATGGCTGTGGACAAAATCTTAATGCTTCGGTTAATTTTTACACAGATGATACAATTATTTATTGTGTTTTGAATTTATACAGTCACAGCTGTGTCAGCTCAGACTGCTTTTGAATGCAGGAAAAAAAACTAGTTTATGTGAAAATTACTGAAACTGAGGCTGAAGTTGGGCTTCTTTTTCCAAAAATCAATCGTGTTTCTCTTTCACAGCAAGGAAAAGGCTCGTTGTTACCACCTGTTAACCCCTCCTGGATTACAGCGATAAAATTTAGATGAATGCCTCTGCTCTTTCTCTCCATTTCATGGACTGTTTATCACAGGGCACTAAGATTTACAAGCAGCTGTAAACCTTTGGCACGCCACTGTACTTATATTCTCTGGTTGACTGGCTCTCACTGGCCATATGCAGGATGGTTCATTGGTATAATTTTATCTGTAAATCTATGTATGGTTTACTCCCTTCTTATTTATCAGAGTACACATCATGCAAACAGTTTAGTCATAGTCTGCAGTCTCAGGATTTTATTACAGTCACCATCAGTTCATACAGAACTCAGAAAGAAGGCATTCCTCTTTTTCTGCCCCATCTTTGTGGGATACACGATATGACATCAGCTGATGTCACTTGTAGACTTTAAAAGACGTACAAATGACTTTGTGAAATCATCCCTGGGAACTTGTTCCTGTTTTTGACATGAATGTGTAAACGTTAGACAATTTTAGCTATTCTATTGTTTCTTCTATTGCTGCGATTTTAATGTTTGTCTGACACAGGTCACTCTTGTAAATGAGACACCGAGTCTTAATGAGACTATATAAGAGAGTGTATAAGTAAAGGTCAAATAAAAAGTATTTAAACATCAAACACACATTCATTGAAAATAAGCAGCTAGAAGAAAACACACAGGCTTTGTGTGTGTGTCTGAGGTGTTGAATGTCTGTGTGTGTTTGTGCAGATGACTTCCTGCCAGTGTTGAAGAGCCCCATCGGTCTGGTCGGGGAGGGGGCCGCCAGTGTGCCGATGACGCGAATTCCCCTCGCCAACGTGTCGCTCAAGCATCCGCTCATCGAGATCCAGTGAGTCTCCTCGGCCACAAATCTGAGACATTTAAACGGCTCAGACAGTCTGATGTCTTCCACTTGTTTTGTTGTTGGTCTTCATGTTTCTTCTTTCTGAGTACAGAAACTCAGTCCACTGTCTGCGTAAGAGGTCATCCCAGGACTGGAGTCAGAGCGTGTTTCATGTAGAAGCTCCTCCCTGGATTCCCCCGAACATTGCCGACACAGTCAACACCCCCAGTATGTATATACAGTACTACAGCAGTACTACAGTAACTAGCTAGAGCTTAGAGTACACCAGTAATACCATTTTTATTCATCTATGAAACCACATGACGCAAATCAGTTAAACTACAGTCATAACTTAAAGACTTGAATGATGTTAAATTTTCTCCTTTTAAATTCACACAAACTGAAGTTTTTTATTGTACGCGGCCCTAAAAACCTCAGAAACTTGGTGTCCAACCAGATCCTTATTCTGAATGGTGTTACCTTTGCCTCCAGCAGCCCTGTGAGGAGTCTCGGAGTCACTTATGTCCGTCAGTGCGCACATTAGACAAATATGTAGGCCTTTTTTGTTTCATATATGCAACATCAACAAAATTAAGAACATGGCCTCAAAGTGATGCTGAAATATTAGTTCACAGATTTCCTACTTCTAGGCTGGACTGTTGGAATTCATTGTCAGGTTGTTCTTAAAGCTCGTTGAAAAGCCTTCAGCTGTTTGAAATTCTGCAGAATATAACAGACGAGCTCCCCAGTTTGGATTAAGGAACACTCTCTACTTTTCCTATTAGATTTCTCTTTTTAATAAACCTTGTAGTTAGTGTTGTGTAGGTGACAGGTGACAGTGAACCAAACCATGTTATGAATGTTTCCACCCATATTTGGTCGAGACAGATTGCTGCCCCACTCTGATCCTGCTTCTGTTGAAGGCATCTTCTGTCATAAAGTGCTCCACATGGAGGATCATGTAATCACTGAAGTCTCTCTAATACTGTAAGGCCTTTACTTTGAGATAATAAGGCAGCATTTTTGTGATTTGGGGTTATATAGAAATAAAGTTGAGGCCTGCGGTGCCCATCAGATGTGGAAGGAAGAAGATGCATCTATAGTTACCTGTGACTTTAAATTGGACTTGAACTGGGACTTTTTCATTTTGACTTCAGACTAAACACATAAACATCAGCCTGAACTGTGACTCACCTGTACTGAGTATTTTGTACCTGATTTGGGCCATGGTCCGCTTCAGTCCTCGGGTTTTTATTAAGAGCTTGTTAGTCTGTGTTTGTCCTGTAAATTACCACCATCAGTTTCTTTACAATTCAATTTTATTTATATAGCGCCAAATCACAACAAAAGTCGCCTCAAGGCACTTCATAGATACAGAGAAAAACCCAACAATCATATGACCCCCTATGAGCAAGCACTTTGGCGACAGTGGGAAGGAAAAACTCCCTTCTAACAAGAAGAAACCTCCGGCAGAACCAGGCTCAGGGAGGGGCGGGGCCATCTGCTGCGACCAGTTGGGGTGAGAGAAGGAAGACTGAATAAAAGACATGCTGTGGAAGAGAGACAGAGGTTAATAACGGATGACTCAATGCAGAGAGGTCTGTTAATACATAGTGAGTGAGAAAGGTGACTGGAAAGGAAAAACTCAATGCATCATGGGAATCCCCGGCAGCCTACGTCTATTGCAGCATAACTAAGGGAGGATTCAGGGTCACCTGGTCCAGCCCTAACTATATGCTTTAGCAAAAAGGAAAGTTTTAAGCTTAATCTTAAAAGTAGAGATGGTGTCTGTCTCCCGAATCCAAACTGAAGGCTGGTTCCACAGAAGAGGGGCCTGAAAACTGAAGGCTCTCCCTCCCATTCTACTTTTAAATACTCTAGGAACAACAAGTAAGCCTGCAGAGCGAGAGCGAAGTCCTCTAATAGGGTGATATGGTACTACAAGGTCATTAAGATAAGATGGGGCCTGATTATTTAAGACCTTGTATGTGAGGAGCAGGATTTTGAATTCAATTCTGGATTTAACAGGAAGCCAATGAAGGGAAGCCAAAACAGGAGAAATATGCTCTCTCTTTCTAGTCCCTGTCAGGACTCTTGCTGCAGCATTTTGGATTAGCTGAAGGCTTTTCAGTGAGTTTTTTGGACATCCTGATAATAATGAATTGCAGTAGTCCAGCCTGGAAGTAATAACTAGTTTTTCAGCGTCACTCTGAGACAGGATATTTCTAATGTTAGAGATGTTGCGCAAATGGAAGAATGCAGTCTTACATATTTGTTTAATATGTGCGTTGAAGGACATGTCCTGGTCAAAAATCACACCAAGGTTCCTCACAGCGTTACTGGAGGCCAAGGTAATGCCATTCAGAGTAAGAATCTGGTTAGATACCATATTTCTAAGATTTTCAGGGCCGAGTACAATAACCTCAGTTTTATCTGAATTAAGAAGCAGAAAGTTAGCGGCCATCCAGGTCTTTATGTCTTTAAGACATTCCTGCAGTTTAACTAATTGGTGTGTGTTATCTGGCTTCATGGATAGATAGAGCTGGGTGTCATCTGCATAGCAGTGAAAATGTATGCTATGTCTTCTAATGATACTGCCTAAGGGAAGCATGTATAATGTAAACAGAATTGGTCCTAGCACTGAACCCTGTGGCACTAAGGTCTAGCAGGACAAGCACAGAGATGAGTTCACTGTCAGAGGCCATAAGAAGATCATTTGTAACCTTCACTAAAGCTGTTTCTGTGCTGTGATGAACTCTGAAACCTGACTGAAACTCTTCAAATAAACCATTCCTCTGCAGATGATCGGTTAGCTGTTTGACAACTACTCTTTCAAGGATGTTTGATATGAAAGGAAGGTTGGAGATTGCCCTATAATTAGCTAAGACTGCTGGGTCTAGAGATGGCTTTTTGAGTAAAGGTTTAACTACAGCCAGCTTGAAGGCCTGTGGTACATAGCCGATTATTAGAGATAGGTTGATCATATTTAAGACTGAATAATTAATAAATGGCAGGACTTCTTTGAGCAGTTTTGTAGGAATCGGGTCTAAAAGACACATTGATGGTTTGGAGGAAGTAATTATTGAAGTTAACTCAGAAAGATCAATTGGAGAAAAAGAGTCTAACTTAACATCAATGGTACTAAAAGTAGCTGTAGATAATATTACATCTGTAGGATGATTATTGGTAATTTTTTCTCTAATGATAAAAATTTTATTTGTGAAGAAGTTTACCCGCTTCAGCATCCAGGCGTGTGACTTCTTTTAATCCTTCTCTGTCACTTCTCAGCTTCTCCAACCCTCAGCACTCCCTCTGAATCCCCGAGCCTCTCCCCTCCCCTGCCATTGCTCAATGCCGCTGATCAGGCGCCCCCTACAGATGGCAGGGAGTCACCATCACTGTTTGAGAGTTGCAGCCGCAGGGTGAAGGCTCGCAGCGCGTCCACCTTGCCTGTCCGCCGCAGAGACATGGCGTCTCAGTCCTCAGACCGGATAGGCCGCTTGCAGCAGGAGAAAGAGATGCTGATGGAGGAGGTCAAAGCTCAGAAGGTGATCAGTCGTTCAGTAATCATAAAGTTTTATTGATCTCTGCTGCCACTGAAAAAAGTGACAAACACAGCGCCTCCTGCAGGAGCTGGTGTGGATCCTCCACAAAGCGCTGGAGGCTTCTCAGCTGGAGAAGCGAACCTGTGCCGAGTTTTTGGCAGAGGAGGATGAGCAGGAACGTCTGGAGCTGCTCCGACACCGCGAGCGGCAGGCGGCCGACCTCCGGGGGCGGCTCGACGAGGCCAAGATGGAGGTGGAGGTGGTGAAGAAGAGTCTGGCTGAGAAGGCCATGCAGGTCGCCGAGCTGCAGCACAACAACAGGATGCTGAAGGAGAAGAACAACGCCAAACAGGAGGTGAGGACAAACCAGAGGTTGCTGTCAGACTGACCTCTGGTTGGTCACGTTAAAATAAACTGTGCACGTTTGTTTCCATGACTGAAAGTTTCTCTGAGATCTGGAGCTGTTCCTGGAGCTGCTGCTGGCTCAGGAAAAAAAAAAAAAAAAAAAAAAAAAAGCACAAAACAAACCGAATGTGGGTGGATGTTGATTAGATCAGACAGAGGGCCTCTCCTGTGCATTCAACGCTTCACCTAAATGACCAGCCCAGATGATGGATGTGCCATGTGATTCGTTGGAAAACTGAGAATTGTAGCCAAAAGAACAAAAAAGGGGAACGTTTAAGGAAGATCACAGAGCAAAATGCTCATTGAGCGAGCTCCGTGTCTTCACTTTTAAAGAGCGGTTGGCAGGTTGGTGTTCTGTGATGTTACTTAGGTCTCTTCAGGAGGTGTTTTTTTTTTTTTTTTTTTTTAATATTTTCTGATTCTTCAAGTTTGTGCCTCCTTATTTGGACCGTCCGCCTACCTTTGACCTGGATTTGAATTGTTGTACGCCACACTGAAACATCTCAATTCCTAAAATTCATCAGGAGGAGAGAGGAGGCTGCAGGAGTTATGACTGACGATAAAAAAAATTAAAAAAAAACGTGCTGAGAGTAGGGTTCTTTAGGTAGCTCGTCCTTCATAATCATGAGTTGTTTCAGTTATTTAAAATGATCAGCTGTGTCAGTTTGAGTGCCACATACACTGCAGTTTGATCTCAAATTCGTGAAATTAGTTTACTGCAGATTTCTGAATCCAAGACAAATATTTAGAAAGAAATTATGTCTTTTTAAGTCCAAACACATTCTGAAAAGGTTCATGTTTAATATGCTGCGAGCTGCTTACGAAGTCTAAAACAGACAACTTCACTCAGTTTTCTGCTGTCGCAGGTTTAAATAGCATTTCGTTATCATTCAAGCACAGGAGCAGTCTTCTGCTCCTGTGCTGGCTTTCTCACACCGCGAGTAGGAGATGATTTTATTTTCCAGATATCTGAACTTTTAAATTTTCACTTCATTCAAAGCCACCCAAGACTGCACTGGGACCTTTGGTGGGCCTAATCCGGCCTCCGGGCTGCATATTTGACTCTGTCAGGGTTTCATTTTAATTCTGTTTTATGTGTGGCGTGCATTATGACCATATAGCTCAATCAACTGCTCCACCCAGTGGTCACGTATCGTATCTAGGCAGTAACTGGCTCTGTGACTCAGCTTCTTCTTCCTGCCTGAACCAAAACAGGACGCACCCACGCAACATGAGAACGGCTGAAATGAAGTTGAACGATTCTTTATTCTAGTTTTGTGTTGTTGAATCACCGCCTGCAGCTGGCAGACAAATAGAAAGTGCTTAGAGTTACAAGCACTTCTACTTGAGTAAATGTACTCATTTACTTTTTCTTGCTTCCTGTGAGCTTTGTGTGACAGTAAAACATGAAGTCTATCTGCAGCTGTACTCACTGTGCGACTGTTTCCTGTCAGGTGATCATAAAGCTGTCCGATCAGGTGACAGCGTGTCTGTCAGAACCGCGGCGCCCCGACTCGTCCTCTGCCGGCCGCATCAACTCTCAGACTCTCAGACAGCTTCGGCAGGAGAACAACAACCTCAAGGTGAAGCACAGTGATAACTTACAGCGAATTACAGTTTTACTTGAAGGTACAGAGTGTAAGTGATTGTGTTTTAAAGAAAGTTTAAAAACCTTCCAAAATGAGCTGAAGCTATCAACAGTAAAGAAACAGCCGATATTACGTTACTGAGTCTAAAACCTCTTAAACCTCCCAGGTTGTCTGTGTTTGTGTCTGCAGGATGACATCGAGGCATATAAGACTCAGAACAAGTTTCTGAACTCTGAGATCTACCAGCTGACCAAACTGTGGAGGAAAAGCTCAGAGCAGGAGAAAACCCTGATGGTGAAGGTCGGTCTGATGCCATTTCTGTTCATTTAAACACTCCACCACCACACAGAGCTGCTATGGGCCAGCTACAGCCCACAGCCTACAGCACAGTGATTAATGCCTTTTCCTGCCCTCTGATTGGCTGCAGTGTGCTTTCCTGGAGGCCACTAACTGTCAGGTGGAGAGCCGTTACCTGGGAGTCCTGCGGAGGCTGCAGGAGATCAAATCTCTGCATCCGGCCCAGCGGGAGGCCGTGCAGAAAATGATCGAGGACGCTCTGAAGGGAGAGCTGAAGAGAGTCACGAAGCTCAGTGTGCACAGGTACGAGCACCTGAACAGCAGGGTAGACAAAATAACAGACACAACCTGCTTCTTTCTCATTCAAGAGTCACTTGACATGACAATTAAAAACTCAGAAGAAGAAACTCTAAATAGATCAAATTTTTCACTGTTTACTCCAGACCTGATGAATGTGTTAAACATCTGCTGTGTCCTCAGGGATCATGATGAGTACGGCTTTAAGATCATCCCAGACTACGAGGTAGAGGACATGAAGCTGTTGGCAAAGATCCAGGCACTGGAGATTCGCTCCCACAACCTGCTGCACCAGGTCCGAGAAATCAAAGCTTACAGCCGCTCATCCGGGGGAGGTTAAATAAACTCAGTGCGACACCCCCCCAGCAGGCTAGCAGGGCCTGCTGTCACTAATCAGGGCTAAAAAATAAATAAATCAGCCCAAACCTTCTTTCAGCTGCTCCCTTTAAGGGGGTTGCCAGAGCCAATCATCTGTCTCCACCTGTCTGTAATGCGGTTAAAGGACCAGGGCGCCTGACTGCAGCCTCATAGACAATGAGCTATCAGAATAAGGTTCGACTGTGGAGCCTGAGGGGGTGTGAATAAAACACAGGAAATCAAAGTTGAGCTCAAAAAAAAAAAAAAAAAAAAAAAAATATATATATATATATATATATATATATATATATATATATATATATATATATATATATTTGTTATGAGAAATGTATAGACGGATGTACAAAAAAAAAAAAGAATATGCATATATATCACAACCAAAAATAATGTTGACAATACAAAACAGCTTATTAGGTTCCAAAAGGAGGTTGAATGAGGTGTAGTCCAGTATGTGATTTATTTTAGTTCCATGGACCTGTGATAGGTCATGTGTCAACAGTTTGATTCAGTGATTCAGTCCATAGGTTCACAATTCCTACCGCAACGTAGCGGTGGTCAGGTGGCTCGCCATCTTGCGCTGATCAGGGCTGATCGCGGGAGAAAAAAAAAAAAACCTGACCTAAACAAGGTCAAAAACATAAATTATCATTCACAGAAGAAAATGAAACAGCATTCTACTGCTGTGACAAAATAAATACATATATCCATAAATAACAAAGACAAGTAATTAATGCCATGTTCCACACAACAATCAACAAACCATCATCTCTTATAATGAATTTCATTCAAAATACTATTATAGAAAAACATTCTCATGGGTCCCATCAAAGTATATCAGCCATAAAGCTAATAAACATTATCCAAAGTTAATCAAATATATTTACAAAACTCATTTAATCACAGGTGTTGCGCAACAGATTCAATAATCTAAATGGAATTTACCTCAATGCAAAATCTCATAGGCCGCTTTGGCATTTCATCAGAAAAGTAACAAAAAACATCCAAAACGGACAAAACTACAAAAATCAAATCACTCGTTCAACTCTAGATACGTTAAGTCAACATTCGGCCATAATGGAATAAACAAAAACAACAATATTCAATAAATAAAACTAGTAATTGCACTTACTGTCGCTAGCCTAGCATTAGCTTACCGGCGTTTTAGGATGTGCGATCGCGGCTCCGCATTTTCATTAATTGTGACAAAACAAACAAATAACTCACCGTTGAGTCGATTGTGAGGTAGTGTAAAGATGAATGAATCGGCCGGGTTATTGCACGCTGTCAACTGGTCTGTAGTGTAAAATTTGTCGATATCTGACAAGTACGCCAACCACAGGGACAACAGCAGCCAGAGGAGCAGGGACATGCAGCTGATTGACCCGGAACTTATACAGGGTTCATTCCCGCCACAATTAAGGGACTGGCGGAAGTGGGGTCAGAAGTTACCGTGGTTACACTCTCCCCCCCAATCTCATGGACGTCCTCGTACATGGACTAGGCTGGCACCGAATGACTGGTTGGCTGAGGTGTGAAGGCATCGTCTCCTCTTCTTCATCGTCTTGAAGAGCGAAGGAGAAGACAGAACTTAACCCATGCAGAAAGGTCTGAACGCTCTTTAACAGAAGCTTACCAGGCTTGATGTATTGCAGCCGATCAGGAGGATTCCTGGCGCGGGTTGAATGCCTCAAGAGTGGTTCTGCCTCAGGACTGAGAGGCTCTGATTCAGTAGGTGAGTGTTGTGACAAGTTACCTCTGGATGCTTCCGAATCAGAAGACAGACTTTCTTCATCGTGAGAAGTTTCTGCAAGATCAACTGGCTCAAAGCCAGCTTCCAAGGTTCCGTTAGCAATAACTTGTTCCTCTTCAACAGGTACAGGTTCCTCTGGGAGAATAGCATTCTCTTACTCTGTAGCCAATACTACGGGGACATCTGGCTGGTTGATAAGTGGAACAGGTTGCGGAGTATTGGGTAAGTCAATGGTTGTTGTGAAGGTGACCGGTTCAGCAGAGAAAGGAACAGGTAGGTATGAGACGAGTTCCTCTTCGTCATTGTCATCAGCATCATCAGCACGTACAGGAGACACGGGTAAGACAAGCATTTTTCTCTTCTGCTTAGTAAGCCTTTCCTTTTCAGAAGGTGGTAAATACCCACAGGGCAATAGGAGGTCTCGATGTAAAGTTCTCAGGGGCTTGTCTTGGCCTTCGGGTCGAACTGTATACACAGGAAGAGTGCCGGCTTTCTTCACTACAATGTACACAGATGACTCCCATTTATCTGCAAGCTTGTGTTTGCCTCTTAGCCGCACGTTCCTCACAAGAACTCTGTCTCCAACATTCAGCTGTGATGCAGTGGCATTTTTATCAAATCTGTTTTTGTTACGTTTCATCACCTTTTCAGAGTTTTCGATGGCCAGCTTGTAACTTTCTTCTAGGTGGGACTTTAGTTTTTCCACATATTGTCTGTGGGATGTTGATCCTTCTTTGGCAAGGGGTAGTCCAAAGGCCAAGTCCACCGGTAAGCGAGGTTGGCGGCCAAACATAAGCTCATATGGTGAGAAACCTGTAACATCATTTCTTGTGCAATTGTATGCATGCACCAGGGGTTTTACGAAATCTTTCCAATGGGATTTCTGTTGAGCTGTGAGTGTTCCTAGCATATCCAGTAATGTTCGGTTAAACCGTTCAACAGGATTGCTTCTTGGATGGTATGGAGTGGTTCTTATTTTGTGGATCCCAGCCATTTCACAAAGCTCTCGGATGATTCTGGATTCAAAGTCAGGGCCTTGGTCACTGTGCAAGCGTTCTGGGATACCATAATGCACAAGAAAGTTGTCCCATAAACATTTGGCAACAGTCCTGGCTTTCTGGTTTGGTGTTGGCACAGCAATGGCATATTTTGTGAAATGGTCAGTTATGACAAGTATGTCTTTGACTCCACGATCTGGTTCCACAGAGAGAAAATCCACACACACCAGTTCCATGGGATGAGAGGTGCGGCTCGTTCAGATAGAGATTTGCATCTCACGCATCTTTCACAGTGTCTTATTTTATTGACCACATCACTCGTCATCTTAGGCCAATAAAACCGGGAACGGACCAAGTCCAGCGTTCTGTCAATTCCCATGTGACCCATTTGATCATGTAGGTGGTGTAGTACAACTGGTCGATATTCCTCGGGTAGCACTAGCTGGTATGTGAAGTCACTTCCCACTTGTCTCTTCCTGACGAGAAGGGTGTTATGGAGCTCCAGTTTATTTACTTCTCGCAGTAATAGAGGTAGATCGGGAAGTTCTTCCCTCAGGAATGGTGGTGGTGACTCTCCTTGCTCATCCTGAGCTATGACATGCCGGATGACAGGGTCAAGGCGTTGTTTGGCTGCAAGGTCAGCTGTTGAGATTTGGGGGAGTACCATGGAGGTGAACTGGATGTCGTCCGTGAAACTGTCAGGCAGACTGTTGACATTGACAGACATGGATAACACCAGAGCAAGATCAGGATCAGTGCTTGAACTGTACACCAGATGACAGTCACAAACTGCTTTGATGGTATGCTGGTCAATAGAGACATGATCTGGTTCATTGAGATGTCGCCATGCAGATCTCCAGATTCGCTCACGTTCTTTCTGTGACAGAGGATCATCAGACAGTTCACCATGAGGTCGGCGAGACAAACCATCAGCATCCGAGTTCTGCTTTCCTGCTCTGTAGATTAATTTGAAGGTGAAAGTGGACAAAGCTGAAAGCCATCTGTAACCGGTAGCATCAAGTTTTGCTGATGATAAGAGGTATGTTAATGGGTTGCTGTCTGTCACAACTGTAAACTGAGCACCATAAAGATAGTCGTGGAATTTTTCAGTCACCGCCCATTTCAAAGCAAGAAACTCCAATTTGTGGGCGGGATACTTTGACTCACTCCGGGAAAGACCTCTGCTGGCATATGCTACGACTCTGTTTTTTCCATCCTGCTCTTGATACAGCACCGCACCAAGACCTGTGGCACTGGCATCAGTGTGGAGTGTGTATGGTTTCCGGGGATCAGCAAATGCCAGAACTGGCGCAGACGTAAGTTTGTCAATAATGGACTCAAAAGCTTGTTGACACATTTGCGCCCATCGTCCTCCAAATGGCTCTTTGGGGTTGAGGTAATTCTCTGGCTTTGCAGTTCGTCTCAGTTTCCTCTGGGAAGGTGGATAACCAGCAGTGAGATCATGCAACGGCTTGACAATGGCCGAATATCCCTGGACAAAACGTCTGTAGTACCCAGCAAAACCAAGGAAAGATCTTAATTCCTTCAAGTTTTTTGGCACTGGCCAAGAAGTGAGTGTGGAACTCTTGTCCGGATCAGTTTCAACACCAGCCTGGGACACTACATGGCCCAGATACTTCACAGATGTCTGGAAGAACATGCATTTCTCAAGTGAAAGCTTCAAGCCAAACTCTTTGAGTCTGGTGAGAACTTTCAGCAGGCGAGCTTCATGTTCCTCAAGAGTTGGTGCAAAAACAATGAGATCGTCAATGAAAACCAGGACTTCTTTTAGATTTAATTCTCCCATGCATCAGCCGTTGGAATGTGCTTGGTGCATTGGTAATCCCTTGTGGCATCCGATTAAATTCCCAAAATCCTAATGGGCAGACAAAGGCAGTCTTTGTCTTATCCTTCTCCTCCATTTCAATTTGGTAGTAACCTGACTTGCGGTCTAGCACCGTGAACCACTTTGATCCTACAAGTGCGGAGAAGATGTCTTCCAGTTTAGGCAGAGCATAAGCATCTTTGATTGTTTGCAGATTGAGTTTGCGGTAGTCAATACAAAGACGTACACTCCCGTTCTTTTTGCGTGCAACCACAATTGGAGAGGCAAATGGTGAGTCGGATTCTCTGATAATGCCAGAGTCAAGAAGTTCTTGCAGGTGTTTCCTTACAGCATCAAGATCTTGAGGGTGAATTGGTCGGGGTCTTTGCTTGAAAGGAGTTGGATCGGACAATTTGATTTGGTGTTTAACTTTGTCGGTCCTGCCGAAATCCAGATCGTGTTTGGCAAATACTTCAGGAATACTGTTGAGTTTTTGAACAATGCGTTCTTTCCAGTCTGGAGTTAAAGGGGAATCTCCAAAGTTGTATTGTGGTTGAGATGGAGGTAACGACTCTATAGACTGGTCTGAATACTGGATATGTTGCTCTTTGGAAATGACTTCCTGGAAGGCACTGATTTCTGCAATAATAGCTCGAGCTGGAATGTGGATTTCATGGTCAGACTCATTACTCACTACAACAGGCAGAAAACATGGCTGATGTTTAGGTAAGTCCACAAGGCAGGTTTTTACTAGGAGTCCACCAGGCAGAGAACTGGAGGTGGGGTGTTCCAGAATAACTGCTTTCTCACCTTGGAATAGCCTTGTGACCAGGCATCCCTCAAGGACAGTGGTTTGGCCGGCAGTAATGGTATGTGGTTGGTCTGACTTCAAGGAGCATACTGGTCATTCGAATTCTGGACGTGGCGACACTGGAGGATTTTATAAACTGCAATGTAACCGGAACCAGTTGGCAGGAATGACTGCTCAGAGAGGGTATCACAGTGTTTGCTGTACGCAACGTCAAGAGTGTTGGTACCAACAAGTATCATTGGGGGTGATTGCTGGACGTCAGGCACGACAAGAGCAAGTGTATCAACATTAATGGATGAACCAAGAAAATCAGCTGGGAACGTCATGTTAATCTCAATGTATCCCGGGTAAGGTACGGCTTGTCCATTTGCTCCTTCTACTTCCAACAGATCATTCAGTGGTTTGATTGGATGGTCTGAAAGATAGGTGTTATAGAAGGAATAAGGAATGGTAGTAACCTGAGAGCCAGAATCAAGAAGACAGTTGAAATGGTTGCCCTTGATTTGAATTTGTCCTGTGCTTTTGGTCCCCACAAGCCCTTTTGGCAGCAATGGAAATTTTTTGTGGTTTCTGGGACTGTTAGTGCACGCAGCTCCTGTGTGTCCCACCGCAGAAGCTCCTTCTACTTTAAAGATGAAGTATTTCTAGCGTCCCACTCTTGCTGTTTTTTCCTTAATTGGTTCTTTTTCTGTTCAACAAGACTGGAGTTTGCTCTGTTGTTGCAGGTGGAAGAAACATGGCCATCTTCTCCACAGTTAAGACAGTACCATGGCTTGGGTTTGGTATTTGACTGAGGTGAAGAATGACTGGACTTGTTTTGTCATGGCTTAAACTTTGACTCGGTTGGACTTTTTCGGGACAAAAGTTGGGACATTTGCTGTTGGAGGGTTTGGAGTTGTTTTTTCATTTCTTTTAGCTCTTCATTGGCTGTAGAATGCCAACAAGAACAAGTGCTTTGGGATTGGATGTTGGCTTTTTGTTTTGATGAACCGATGTATTTTTTCATAAGTGACTCCTTAGCAATTTGTCTGTCTTCTTCTGTCCGTAACGACAACAATAAGTCAGAGAAAGGTGGTGGGTTGTCCTTTTGCCGTTCTAATTGTAACTTGGTTAGTATAGTGTTATCCCAACACCCACGACAAAACTGCTTCAGCAGATGTTTATTCATGTCAGCAGCTGCAAGTCCTCCTTGCTTTACAACAGTGCTGAGGGTTAGCTGCAATCTTTGGAGGTAAGCGGATGGTCGTTCACCTGGATTTTGAAGAATATTTAAGTATTGAGCATACAATTCTTCACCATCTTGAACTGTTCCAAAAGCGGAGTCAAGTACACTTAGTATGACTGAAGGCAATGTGTTGGGACTTAGACCTTTAACCAAATCAGCAGCAGGTGACAACAGGCTCTCTATAATACGTCTGGCGACGTATAGAGCTGACAAACTGGGGTCGGCAAGCAGTAGATCAATTTGGGAACGCCATGATTCAAAATCTGCTTCACTACTTGGCTTAGGAATCCTTCCTGAAAAAGCACGGAGACGTAGTGAAGTTGTGGTGCCTATGTCTGGGTTTCGGACCACATGCTCAACAACAACCCTTTGTATTTGTGGTGGGTTGAGATCATGGGCTGTGAGTTATACTCTTGGAGTTGGTCCAGTCTGGCTTTGACGCGGTCGTGCCCCTTGCTGGTCAGTGGAAACCTGTCCGGCAGGAGGTGAAGACTTCGTCGATTGTAAGGTAGTGTAAAGATGGATGAATCGGCCGGGTTATTGCACGCTGTCAACTGGTCTGTAGTGTAAAATTTGTCGATATCTGACAAGTACGCCAACCACAGGGACAACAGCAGCCAGAGGAGCAGGGACATGCAGCTGATTGACCCGGAACTTATACAGGGTTCATTCCCGCCACAATAAAGGGACTGGCGGAAGTGGGGTCAGAAGTTACCGTGGTTACATGTCCCCTATTAAAGATTTAGTCTTTATAGTCATAATCAACATTATTTTGTATGTTTAATGCTATTTATTAATTATGTTTTATATTATTTGCCCATCATGTCCTGTTCAGAGCCGACCGACAGTCCAAAACCGGAAAGCAGTTTCCTACAAAGAAACTTTTTCCAGTTTTGATCAAGAGCTACGATGTTCAGTAACTGGCGATCTCGTTTGTCCCTGTAGGAGTGTCTAGAGCACCCCCTGCTGAGCCGCTGGGCTCAGTACCTTGCAGGCAGGTCCAACGATGACTTCATCATCACACCTGAGCTCAAAATTCTGGTGCGTGAAGGCGTCCCTCGGGAGTATCGGCAGAGAGTGTGGCGCTGTTTGGTCCGAGCCAGAACTTTGACAAGCCAAGAGCGCCACCCGCAACGCTATCAGCAGGTACAGCTGTAGAGAGAGAGAGTGCTTTATCCGCACCTGAGCACAGGTGGCTCCTCCTTCTTCCTGTTGGGAATGCTGGCGAGCACTCAGTAATCCTGTTCTGTTTCCAGCTGTGTGAGAAGAGTCGGACAGCTCCTAATCCTGCCTCCAGGCAGGTCCAGCTGGACCTTCACCGAACCCTGACGACCAATCAGCACTTCTCTTCGCCGTCCAGCCCCGCCCTCCAGCAGCTCCGCCGCATCCTTCTGGCCTTCTCCTGGCATAACCCTGCCATTGGCTACTGCCAGGGACTAAACAGGTCAGAACAAAAGTATAAATTTTATATCTGAGTTCTTATGTGGACCCGCCTTCCAGGCAGAACCTCACCTTCCATCAATGTCCACAGGTTAGCGGCCCTCGCTCTGCTGGTCCTCCAAAGTGAAGAAGATGCCTTCTGGTGTCTGGTGGCAGTGGTGGAAGCCATCATGCCTCAGGACTACTACACCAAGAATCTGGTGGCCTCTCAGGTCAGCAGACACACTCACCTGCTTGCCTGCTGTGATCTGTTTTAGTGATCAGTGAGGCTGATCTCTGTGAGTCTTTGTGCTCAGGCGGACCAGCGCGTGCTGAAGGACTTCATGGCGGAGAAGCTTCCTCGCCTGGCATCTCACTTTGAGGATCACAACATTGACGTCTCTCTGGTCACCTTCAACTGGTTCCTGGTGGTTTTTGTGGAGAGTCTGCCCAGCGACATCCTGATGCCTCTGTGGGACGCCTTCCTGTATGAGGGTACCAAGGTACCATACACCCGAACACACCATGACAGAAATGCAGACAACACTTGAATGCACCACAGTAGTGTCCATGGAAACAAAAATGATTTTGTTTTCACCTTTAGATGTCTTTATTTACATTTTAGGAGTAATAAGACATTGTTTACTAAGCATGGGGAACTGTCATGTGACATGAAATAGGAGTGGGAAAGCAGATCATTCTAGTAACGACCTCACAGTCTACCACAAGCAGCGTAAATCCAGACGATGAGCGGGACAATGGCTTTGGGCTTGTTTCTGCAATGTGACAAATGCAGCACAGCTTTTACATCGTTTGTCTCAGGAAATAAAATCACAGTTCAGACACAGAAATATATACCACACAGGGATAAATGCTGACAACAGCTTCAGCCACGTAGATCCAACCCAAAAGTTTAATTTAAACTTAAAGCTCAACTACCAAGTAAGTTAATATTATCTGGCAACTGAGGAACCAAGTGGCTTATTGGAAATCGATCAGAGCTGTAATGAGTAAAGGGCCCAACTGCACCACAACTGAAAGAGTAATTTTATGACTCACCTCCTCAAAGTTTCCAATTAATTGTGTGGCGTGAGTGTCCTGTTATGAAATGCGTGTCTGTGCTGCAGGTGATCTTCAGATACACTCTGGCTCTGTTCAAATACAAAGAGGACGACATCCTGAAGATTCACGACAGCGTGGAGATCTACCAGTACCTACGCTTCTTCACAAAGACCGTCTCCAATGCCAGGTACGCACTCGCCTCCACCCGCCTTAATCTACGAGCTGTTACACTCTCAGAAGTGTAGCGGATGTAGCTGTTGAATCTTTGAGCTTCAAACCCTTTTTACTGAAATTTTGTGAGAAGTTTAAATTTCCCTGATCACAGTAACAACGATTTAAAGATTTTTAAGTATCTGCAGCTCTCGGATACATGTGGTCCAGTCAGTCCAGTATTTCCTGCTCAAACTGCAGTACCTGAAGTATCAAGCAGCATAAAACAGAAACACTCAAGCTGATCAGTTTCCAGTTCCTCTGTGTTGGTGATCGAGTCCTTTCCACCTGCGTGTGTCCATGCAGGAAGCTGACCAGCATCGCCTTCAACGACATGAACCCATTCCCCAGCCGGCTGCTGAGGAACCGGCGAGTGCTCCACCTGGAGCGCCTGCAGGCGGAGCTGCGTGAGCTGGAGGAGCAGCAGAAGGAGTTCATCACCGAGAGCGTCGTACGGAAAGACAAAGAGCTCGACATCGTGGTGAGCGAGGACGACGAGGACCTCTGATCACACGGGACGCTTCAGCTGCTCACTTCGAGACGACGATGAGTTTTCCATGAGTTCAAGAGAATTTTACTAAACCGGCTGTTAACTGGTTTCCTTCACACTAAACACAGGATTGTGTCAGGTTCACCATCTCTACTAACACTACAAGGAAACAGACGCATACAGATTTAACTGCATCACATCTCTGAAACAAGCTTGCAGTAAACAAATGTGTACTGTGTTCACGTGTGTAATAAGTCAGGCTGCAGAAATGTGCAGATGTATTTCAGTGAATTCATTTGGATTAATATGTGATAGCTTATTTATTTCATTGCATCTTTTGCTTTATACCTAAAAATGCGTGACATTTCTAAATGTAGTCACATCCCTATGAAACATGGTTGATTATCACCTGTAGTCACAGCTGGTGATAAAGTAATTAAAATGTCCAGCTATTCAAAAATAGGGCATTCTGCACAATGAGTACTTTTTGGTACTTGAAGTATATTTTGATGCTGATGCTTCAGGGCATTGTGCTGCATTGTCGACGCTCTCTGGGCTTCCGGTTAGAACGACCTCACAGTGTTTTATTTTGATCTGGTGTAAAGTGCATTGTGCAGAAATGACAGCATGATAGTCACATGATAAAACTGACTTTTCTTTTTTTTTTTAAATTTTACTGGGTGTGCATCTTGTTCAAATGTCTTTTTCAGCATTTGTACATAAATATTCTGTATATAAATATTTGATTTTCATTTATTTTACAGAGTCCTTTATTTTGTTTCACAAATATGACATTCATGTCAAATGACATCTGCAGACTTTATAATGACCAGCAGGGGGCAGTGTATTGCAGTCTATGAGAACATTTACTGAGACCTGTTTCATGCACTAGTTTCATGTCTCATTGAATCCAACATGATGTTGATTTTGTAAATTAAGGTCACATGTTCATCACATCTAATTTCAAAACACTGATCAATTTAAAAAAAAAATGAATTCCATACCAATTGCAGGAATAAAATAGGAATAAATAACAAACGAGAAATACATACAAAACAAGAGAAAGGCACACATGAGAGAACAGGTCACATGACAGCACAGCATTATCTACCCACAATTTGAACTAAATAACAGATAGCACAGGCAATGAAAACAAACGGAAATCAGAATAAATTTAAAAACTTTTATTGATGTTAACTTGAAGTGCTGAATTAGCCCTGTTGTCAGTTCAAATCACTTCAAGCTATAGCGCACTTTAAGGTCTTTAGACCTTAAAAAGGAATACACTGCAAGGTAAGCTTGCAGCATCTTACTTTAAGGTCAACTGTGAAACTTTGTGGAAAGCCTGAGACAAGTTGATGAGTCAGTGAAGCGCACTTCCTTCTGATGACGGCTATACTGAGGTGAGTTTTTAAGCATATCCTGAACTTTATTCATTATTAGACTTCTGACACCTGGCAAATAAACTCTCATGCGATATGAGAACATAACAGCAAAAAGCCAGTAGCTGGTACATGAATGGATAAAAATTGGATCCCTCAGGGAGGCACCACCACTTGATCTTCTCCACCGTCGTGGTTGGTGTTCTTCGTCGTCGTTGGCCAAGGTTGAGTCGGAGATCCATCACAAGTAGCCGATGTTGAGGGCCAATATTGGTTGATGGTATGACTTTTACGTTCGTGACTAGGCTGAGATGGGGTCTTCGGACTAGCCAGTAGTCGATTTGGGTGTCTCTGCCGCCGCTGGAGTACGTGATGAGGTGTGCCGGCTTCTTTTTGAAGAAGGTGTTGGTCACGGCAAGATCGTGGGCCTCTGCGTAGTCCAGTACCCGGCAACCGTCGTCGTTTCTGGTCCCAAATCCTTGGCCGCCATGGAATCGGTGATATCCGTCTCTCCCCTTGCCTACATGTCCATTTAGGTCGCCGCCTACCGCCACGTGTTCCTCAGGGCTAATCGTTTGCAGGTGGTCGTCGAGGGTGCGCCAGAATTCTGTTTTCTCCTCGTCGGGGCAGTTGGTCTGTGGTGCATAGCAGGAGATAATCCGTAGGACGGTCGGGTCGGCGTCGATCTTCACTGACATGATGCGATCCGATATGCGGGTAACTTCGACCACGTTGTGCCGGAGCTTTATTATTAGACTTCTGACACCTGGCAAATAAACTCTCACGCGATATGAGAACATAACAGCAAAAAGCCAGTAGCTGGTACATGAATGGATAAAAATTGGATCCCTCTTAGATTGAATTGGTTGCCCTCTTATATTACGTTGTTTTGAACCTAACCGCATCCACTGAATTAATGCAGTTTTCAGGACAGTAAAAACAGAGAACTCTGATATACACAATTTCTGATTGCTGATAGTGTTTCTTAATGCAAAATGGGCTTCCATTTAAAATGCAATTGCTTTATGTTCGATCTTTAGCGAAGAAGGGTCATTTTTGATTCTGTGGACAAGGGATGCAAATGGAATGTGAAGGCAACAGGTAGTAGGGTGAATTAGGGTTTCGTGTGGTCTTCAGTGCATGAATTTTATTGCCACTTTATTTCAACTTTTTATTAATGTACTCAAAAGAAAAACAAGAACCACAAAGGAGATTCTTGTGATTCTTGTTTGTGCTATCTGTTTGTGAAAGAAAGCACATTTTACCACATCATACTGTGTTTGCTGCCATTTATTTTACTCGTCCTGCCTGAGTGTCTGGGCTGCGTTTGTCTGTGCACCTTTGTTCTGGCCTTCTGCTGATGGGTTTCACATGCTGGGCTTTCCCTCTTGGTCCACACCCAGCAGCCTGCTGCTGACCACACACAGCCTACAAACTGATCCATCCATGCATCCATCCATGCATGCATGGCCTGGTTATTGTTGAGTTATCACCTCCAGCTCCTTGCTCATAACCAGGTAGATACTGGGCTGGGCCTGATCTCTGAGCTCAATAACAATGACAAAAATGCCAAACACTTTACTCTTCATGGTAAAAAATGTTTATAATACAGTAAAAACTGGATGTAGCCAAAATCAGTGTTTTATATACAGTGTAAGTGAACAACATTGCTACACTGCTGGTGTTTGATTGATAGAGGCTTTCTTTATAAGAACTATGATATCATTTCTTTTGCTGATTAACAGTTTTTATATAATTTTTATATCATATATAGCTTTCAAGAAGCCAAAGATCACTGGACGAAAAGACTACAGACCTGTGGCTCTGACATCTGGTCAGGAAGTCTTTTGAGCGCCTGGTTCTCTCCTATCTTAAGACCCTCACGGCCCCCCTCCTGGACCCCCTGCAGTTTGCATACAGAGCCAACAGGTCTGTAGACGATGCCATCAACATGGCCCTACACTTTGTCCTGCAGAATCTATGCTAGGATCCTGTTTGTGGACTTCAGCTCTACCTTCAACACCATCCTTTCAGACCTTCTTCAAGGATTGCTTTCCCAGATGAATGTGCCTGATCCCATCTGCCGGTGGATCACTGACTTCCTGACGGACAGGAAGCAACCAGTGAGGCTGGGGAAGAATGTCTTGGACTCCCGGACCATCAGCACGAGCTCCCCTCAGGGCTGTGTTCTTTCTTCTATGCCCTTCTCCCTGTACACCAACTGCCGCACCTCCAACCACCAGTCTGTCAAATTAATTAAGCTTGCAGATGACACCACCATTATTGGACTCCTCTCAGACGGGGATAAGTCTGCCTACAGGATGGAGGCTGAACATCTGGTGTCCTGATGCAGCCGCAACAACCAGGTGCTGAATAAGTGTTATTTTCATTTACCACTGGCCCAAGTACATTTTTATTGGCTTGTGAACAAAGCTGTAGTTTTTGTATTTTTAAATATTAACGCAATTTAATTGAGACATTATTTATATTATTTCACTTTCAATGTGAAAAATTCTGTAAAAACGTTGAAAATAATGGTCACCCCTGTTCGCTGCAATGTAAAATAGTACAACTGCTGTCAGCCTTCATTAAGTTGCATCATTTAAACATTTGCATATTTTTATTCAACTTCTGCAGGATGCTTTGATGAAAGACTCCCTTTTCCCAAGTAGAGGCTTTACTAGAGGTCACAGGAACAGCGCTGCTGTTTTGGATGCGGAAAAATGTTGTCTTTCACTCTACCTGAGCTCAGTGTTTCAGTAAGGGCTCCGCCTCATTGTAGCTGACGCTGAAATGTTTGTGTGGGTTGCCATGACAACACCAGAAGTGCATCTGAGATCGTGTCCAAATTCATGGGCTGCATCCTCCTGAGGACTCGGTGTTCTGACAAAACGTCTTACTTTGGCAAAACGTCCTACCGTAAGTAGTTCATGCGTTCTCGGCGGCTCTAGTGACCCTCGAACTCTCGGCTAGCTATCGAGGTGGTGGATAACATACGTCTCCCCCACAAGAGCACGAATCTACAACTTTTCTACTACTGGTTTTACAAGGCGTACACGGTAAAAACATTATGCTGTTATTTGTTAAGCACTTGTGCATCTTGTGAAAAGAAATAAGTGGCTGAGATGGATGTCATATGTGCTATTGATATTATTTTACTCGTTTCTAGTTTTCACGGTGCTCCATGATTGTGAGAGGAATAAAAAAGAATTGTGGACATCAGTACGAAGCATGGATTCTTTTGACCAGAGTAGATACACTGGTCCCTTGAATATACTAATCTTTTTGAGGTGGGTGACTGTTCCTGTGTATTTACAGAAACAATGGTTGTGATAACCTCAGCTGTTTCAGAGGGTGACTGTTCGTTGCTTTGCGCACTTTTAAATCTGTATACAATGGTTTGTTCCCTTTTTGTGTTCTGAGGTTTAAACAAAGATGTACTAGATGTATTATACCGGTCCCTCAAATCTACAAATCTTTTAGATGTGGATGACTGTTCATTTTCATCTGTGTTTACAGAAACACTGGGTGTTGGAACCTCAGTAGTTTCTTTTTGGCTGACAGACTCTGGAGCTGTACAAGAGGAATAAAGAGCTGCAATGCTTTTGTGAACCTGACCTGGGAAGGGAGAGAAATATATTTTTGTTTTGTTTTTGTTTGTCTTCTTGTTTTTTTTTTTTTGTTTTTTTTTATTCATATTTTGGATGGACAGAAACGTTAACAAATATACAACTGGAATAATCATACTGTCAGTTCTCTGTCCGTTTCTTAACAACAACCAACAAATAAGGACTAACAGTAACTAAGACAAACAGACAAACAAACAAACAAACAAATAAAACAAAACAAAACAAAACAATACAAAAAACCCAGGAGAAACAAAATGATATACCGCCTCCTGGGAAACATCAGCAAAAACAAAAGTAATGGGGGCAAAACACCCAGGTGCCTAAAAACAAAACATAACCTTGACCACTGATGACATTAAGACAATTTCTTCCCTCTACTGACTTTCAAAGTAAAAAAAAAAAAAAAAAAAAAAAGACAACAAAAATACCAATGACACATGAAACCCCCCCCCCCCCCCCCCCCCAAAAGAACATTTATCATAATATCTAGGAGACATTGTCGATGTACACCAAAAAAGGACCCCAGACCTGCTCAAAAATGTCTTCTCTCCCCTTAATTCTGTACATAACCCGTTCATATGATGCCATCTTAGACATTTGTTCAGTCCATTCCCTGAGAGAACAGGGGCTGGATGACTTCCAGTGCCTAAGTATTATCCTGCATCCAGTTATGAAAGCCAGACGCATCCACAATCTCTGTTTTTTTGAAAGGATAATTTGTCTTCTTGTTTTATTTGATTCCTTGTGGGATTTGGATCCAACAAGTAAAGTATGCATATTATGCACACACACAAACACACATGCAGCTATTACCATTTCTTGTATTCTTGAATAAAGACATTGATCTGACACATTTAAAATGCAGCCAATTGTTTTTATTGTTATATTATTAAGAAAAAAGAAAAGGTGGGGGTGGGGGGATGTAAAGAAGAGCTTAAAGGAAAGGGCTAGAGGAGAGAAAACCCCAACAATTAGCAGGGCATTTTTTACTTGGACAAATTGTTAATAAAGTTTCCATATCTGTAACAATGATGACAGTATAATTGTTTATAAACAATTATATTGACAATTATATGTGTCCAGTATGTTGGCTCATTTTCTTTTACTTTTTGCATTTGAAAATAAAAGTTGGGCTGATTTTGACACCATTACAAGAAGTGTTGTTAATGATTCTTTTTGAATTAAAATCAGGTTACCACAAATTGTTTTTTAATTTAATTTCATTTGAAATGTTTGTCAGTGGGTAAACAATTCGTAATGCAAAGTCAGAAACATCGAGTTATTCTTGTACTGCATGCTTGCAATAAATAAGTTGTCCTAACAGTCAGTCAAAGGAGCTTGGAAAGAAAAGCGTCTGGACTTCTTTGAGTTGAAGTGACTGATATATATATTTTTTGTCTGTTTGTTTTGTTGGTTTTTGTTTTTTGCCCTTTATCACCATTCCTCTTCCCTGCTGTTTTTCTTTCCCTCTTTCTTTCTCCCCTTTCTTTCCCCCAGTCATGTCTGTCCTATGTGTAGCAAGTGAAAATAAAATAAACAATAAAAACAAAGGTGAATCAAATAGACCAATACGGCAAGGCCGGGATGGTCCATTTGGTAAAGTAAATCCGTTAGTTATATTTAACATAATGTTAAATGGCAACATTCTGTTTACAATGTTACCATTTCACATTATGTTAAATGGTAACATTATGTTTACAATGTTACCATTTTACATTGTGTTAAATGGTAACATTCTGTTTACAATGTTACCATTTTACATTGTGTTAAATGGTAACATTCTGTTTACAATGTTACCATTTTACATTGTGTTAAATGGTAACATTCTTTTTACAATGTTACCATTTTACATTGTGTTAAATGGTAACATTCTGTTTACAATGTTACCATTTAACATTATGTTAAATGGTAACATTCTGTTTACAATGTTACCATTTCACATTGTGTTAAATGGTAATATTCTGTTTACAATGTTACCATTTCACATTGTGTTAAATGGTAACATTATGTTTACAATGTTACCATTTTACATTATGTTAAATTGTAACATTATGTTTACGATGTTACCATTTTACATTATGTTAAATTGTCAGTAGGCCTGGTACCGGAACCGGTACTGGACCCCCTTTTACTTTCAGCCATCAGAAGAGGGTACACTGTGGTCATAACAATACTCAGACTGTAGCATTTAAAGGTCCCAAAGTGTACCAGGAAAATATCCCCCGCACGATTACACCAGCAGCCTGAATTGTGAATGTGAGGGAGGATGGATCCATGCTTTCATGTTGTTCACTCCAGGCTGATATAAAAATGATATAACTAATACTACTTCTACTAATAATGACAATAACAACAAAATAATAATAATAGTTTCAAAAATACCAGTAATAATAATAACAATAACAACATAAACAACAACATTACTACTAATAATAATAAAGATAAACAAATGTATTAAAAAATTAATAATGATAATAATAATAATAAAACTGATCATAACATTAACAATATCAATCATAACAACAACAGTACTAACAACAATAATAACAATAACAATGTTGGGGGAAAACTCTGTAAAAAAACCCAGGAGAAATAAAGACACAATGAGACAAAGTTACTTTCTTTATCAAACGTGTACACGGGTGAGCTGCCAAGAACAACTCACACGTGTACAGAGGCTGGGCACTTTTTATAGGAAAGACAGTGAGAACAGGATAAGAAAATACAAAACAGATAAAATAAACAACTCCATATGTGGCGCTAGTCTCGTCAGCAGAGAGCTGGGAGAAAGCTGTGAGAGATAAAACAATCTAAAACAATATGTCCCAAAACAGTATGTCTTTGCTGAGAAAGTCTAAAAAGATAATTCTAAACTAATCTAACCATAGACAAAAGGGCATGCTTGCACATTTAAAAGAAGGTAAAGAAACATAGAATCATTTTTCCTGTAACATTCCCTCCTGTTTTAACTTATTTTAAATGTATACAACAATTGTCTGTGAAGGTTATTTATTAAGTATCTTAAGCAATTTTTTAATTTTCAAAATGTCAGCATAGCAGAAATGGAAATCATTTGGTCTAAAGAATAAAACAAAATAAAATAATAAAAAGAACAAAGAAAATCATAGTAAATGAAAATCATAGTAAATGAAAATCATAGTAAATGAAATAACAAGTGGAATAAACAAGAAAAAATAATAAAACTAAACTACAAAAAATAAAAGGATAAAAACCTTATATTTAAAACGAAAACTACAAAAAATAAAAGGATGAAAACCTTATGTTTAAAATGATGAAAACCTTATATTGTACCTGCATAAACTACTAATGTGTTAATCAGTGCATGATCACTTGACAAGTCATTTTTAATCACCACATCATTCATTAGCAGTTATTACAAGTTCTCCTCTAACAGAATTGCAACGGGATGCTGTTCTTCTTGAGGCACGGCAACATAAGCAGTCATTGTAGTTGTTATCATCTTTGAAATCATTACTCTTAGACATGGCGGTGTAGCTGCTCCAGATGTGTGGTCAGTGACATATTTCTGCAGAATGGTCAAATTCTGCAAAGCTTCATAAATGTCTCCGCTTACAAACTCCTCCTTGTGATGCTGTTAGCAGGTCTAGAGTCAGTCTGTTCTGCAGCACCATCGTTCTGATGGCCTTCTGTTCTCCTGCTAAAGCCGGTCCCAGGGTCTTAGTCAAGTTG
This sequence comes from Aulonocara stuartgranti, assembly GCF_965226115.1. Taxonomy (NCBI): domain Eukaryota; kingdom Metazoa; phylum Chordata; class Actinopteri; order Cichliformes; family Cichlidae; genus Aulonocara; species Aulonocara stuartgranti. The sequence goes on along the minus strand of NC_138940.1, from coordinate 10,531,273 downwards.
ATGTGTCGTAGCAGAGCATATCGGTTGATCTCCACATGATCCCGCACCTCGGCAGCTCCAATGCCGGGGATCAAGCTCTGTAAGAATTTCACTCCTCCTCAGATGCGAAACTCTGGTTCCTTTACTGCTTGGTGCCGTCCGTGCACATCCTGTCTGGTACTGAGTCTTTGTTTGTAGTATCATCCGGTAGATAGGTGAGTAGGCAGCTCCCCCACTGCCCGCGATCCATTGTTCATCACACATACTGGCAGTTGTGATGCGTTCAGTTTGTTCAGTAGAATTACATCAGGCAGTGGGTCTGAGACTTGGGGCCAGGTCAGTAGGTAGGTCTGTCCGGAACAGTTCACATTTGTGGGTGATGATGACCTCCAGGTTGCTTTTGCTGGGATGCTGTAGTTGGCCTTGGACCAAAGAGTACCGTACCCTGGATGTGTTGCCAGGCCCAACAGACACCAACTGCGATCTTCAGGTATGCTGTACGGCCACAGGCCAGACGTCTGCGAGGATAGGGGCATATGGGTACATGCATAGCAGTCAGTTTTATTATTCCAGTGAGCTGTAGTGTTCATAAACTGCCACCAGAAGTTAGTGGCGTAGCCATGGGGAAACTTGGTGTACTTTCCTTTGTCATTCAGTGTCTGCCTTTTCTTCATATTGCGTGACTTGTTGTCCCTCACGGAAGCAAAGATGAGGAGCCCGGCCATGGTCAGGGCCACTGCAGTTATTAAGAGCCACCACCTCATGACGACGGGACACACCCTCCTGTCGCGAGTAGACCCCCCGGCCAGGAAAGCTGACCCCTCCACCGGGCGAGATCACAACAAGTGGGCAAGCCTGCTGTCAGCTGTGTTTAGATGGCTTCACTGACTCGCCTGCAGTGACTCTGATGGATCCAGGATGGTCGTTCCGCAATTTTGCAAGCGGTCAGTGTAGTGAGGAGGACTTGGTATGGCCCCTCCCACCTGGGTGTGCTCCAGTTTTTCCTTTGGAGCACCTTGATCAGAACCCAGTCACCGGGCTTTAGTCTGCAAGACACTGGAGAAACATCATCAGGTTGTTGATTATGTACAATGATCTCTTTGTTTTCCAATAGCTTAGACATCCATTCTGCTAATGTGTTTTCTCTGATTGCTTTGTCTATTGGTTGACTGGTGATCGGTAGTGGGAACGGCCTGCCATGAATGATTTCAAATGGAGTTAGTTTATGGGAGCCTTGTGTTAAGCGCATCCACATTTTCACTAAACCCAAACATTCAGGCCACGGCCTTCCTGTTTCTGCCATGCATTTCCTGAGCCTTTGTTTTATAGTGCCGTTAGTTCTCTCTACAAGGCCTGCGCTCTGAGGGTGATAAGCACAGTGGTGTTTTATGCTGAAACCGAGTGCTTCAGAGACCTTAGTGATGACATCATTTACAAAATGAGTGCCGTTGTCTGATCGTATCAAAGCTGGGATGCCATATGTGGGTATGAAGTGATTGCACAGGCACTTTGCTACTGAAATTGCATCTGCCTTTTTCACTGGATAGATTTCCGGCCATTTTGAGAACACGTCTATTACCACTAGGGCGTATTTTTACCCTTGGCATTCGCTTAGCTCAATAAAATCCATATGAATTGTGTGAAAAGGATAAGGTGGAGTTGGAAAACGGCCTCTTTTTGGTCGCAGATTACCCTGAGCATTATATTTTTGACACGTCATGCACGTTCTGACAAATTGTTTTGCTGAAGATTCAAAATTTATAGTGTAGAAATGAGAGTTGACAATACAGGGCATTCCCCCCCGATGACAAATGCGTACAGCCATGAGTCACTAATGCCGCCATTTTGTGGAGGAATTTTTAGCAACACTGGCTTGCCATAACACATCATTAAGTCGTTTGTCAGAACTGCACCGTGTTTTAGCCATTTTGCCTGCTCTGCTGTGCTTGCTGCTTTTTGTTCATTTTTCAACACATCCAGTGGAATCTGATGTGTGTTTACTGCCATCAATGCGATGTTTGCCGTTTGTGCCGCCTGTTTTGCTGCTCTGTCAGCAAAATTGTTGCCTGTAGTAATGAAAGAGTCAGTAGGCGTTGTAAGAGGTTGGCATGGTGAACCGGTTTTCCAGTTGGTGTAATCATTCCTCTGTTATGCCAAATTTTTTGCAAAATGATGCACAGCAGAGAAAACATACTGGCTGTCTGTATGTATGTTTATTAGTTTGTCTTTGTGTATTTAGCTTTCGCGTATCACAGCTATCAGCTCAGCGCTCTGTGCAGAACATGAAGAAGAAAATGGTTTTGCTTCTATTATTTTACTATCTGTGGTTACTGCATAACCTACACAATTTCGGCCTGTGCTGTAAGGTCAAATGCTAATACCAGAAAAGAATGGCATGACTGCTATCTTAAGTTTTGTCAGAGCGTCTCTACCTAGCAAAGTTACTGGAAACGACGGGTCATATGCATTTAATAAAGCACCTGCGGCCACTTGCTGTATGTACTAGTTCTAAAGGGGCAGTTAATTGTTGTACAGTTGTGTGGCCTGCAGCTGACTTTACAACTAATTTGTCCTTTGAAAACTGTAAGTTTAAGTGGCTGCCTCAAAACTGTTTTGGATTATTTCTCTGTGGCCTACTCCTACAATCTCGTGGGAAGTGACCTTCCTCTCCACGGTTCTAGCAGGCGTTGTCTCTATGTTATCTGCTGTTTCTGTGTGGCTGTCTGCAGCCTTGGTGTTTGTGACTTTGCTCGCCTCTCTGTTCCTGATAGCCACCTGCGGATTAGTGTTTTAGTCTGTTGTCAACACATCAGCCTTATTTTTAAGTTACAGAATGCTTCTTCTCCTTTTTTTTTTTTTTTTTTTTTTTTTTTGTTTGGGAGAATAGATGCAACTCTACATTTTCACTTAAGGCATTTTTAGGTAATTTCTAGTTCTTCAAACAATTCATGGATCTCACACATTTCAAACTTTCAAGTTAGGGTTGTTTCCCATTTATACAAATATATATATATTTAACTTTGCATTCCTCACAGCTCATAGCTCACAGCTCTAAACCTAGGCATTTTTCAATCATATGCCTAATCACTATGTGTCATTGTGACTCTCAAGTATTGTCACAAGTTTGTTTAAATTCGTTTCCAAAACCAACAAAATAATCAAACAAAAACAAAAAACATAAACGTGTCAGGACACAAAAGAAAAAGAAAAAAAAAAATGCTGCCACCCGAACAAGGCAGAAGTCTGCATATGTTGGCTTTTAATAGCATGCAGCTTGTAACATGGTAGACTAATGTGCCTGTGTTAATTCAGCTCCATATTATTGTGTGAAGTTGCACTGGGTTGGGAGTGGTTTTGTGTGTGTCACATTTTTGGTGAGCCAATGGCTGGAATGAGGTTGGACTAATTAGAGGCAGGTGTACTTGATTGCACTGATACACTGGTCTACTTATAGCCCACACTACAACCACTGCTGTTTTGTTTTGTCTCTCTGTGCAGGTATGTAATGTGATGAAATCAGATATGATTGGGATGGATGGGTTTTGCGCTATGAATTTTATATTAAGTGTGTCGTTTTGTCTCTCTGTGCAGTCCAGGGCCTATTATATGCCACAGCCTAAAGGCAGCTGGGTTGCAGAGGCTTGAGTGACCACTGACTATATGCTTGCAGGGTGGTGGATCTCCAAGGACAACTTCTAACCCTGTTAAAGGCAACATGTGGGGTGCAACTTGGCCGTGTGGCATAGCTGGCTCTGGCCTTGGGACTGTGTGTTTTTATACAATACATAAGTGGGACACTGGACTGTTTTATCTTTTATCTCTTGATATATTTTTCGTCAATAAATTATCTTTTAGAATTTTATTGACTGACATCTTTTTGCCCATGACTGAGACGGTTGGTCAGACCTAGAGTCTTTCTTTTGGTGTGTTATAGCAGCTTCTGCTCTAAAAGAAACAAATAAATAAAAAGAAAAGAAAATGTGGAACATGCTCATCAGCTTAGCAGTGTCTACATATTTAATTCAGCTTCTCAATCCTGTAGTTGTAGCTGTTGTCTACAGGGTTTTGCTTATTGGTTGTTATTATAGGTGTGCTCTATATCTCAGCAATGTGTCATTCTAGAATGATAGGTTTCAAGCTGGTCAAGTGCCTCTATGCACTTCATTAGTTTAGTTATTCTCCGTATTGTCTTCATCTCACATGTCATTACACTGAGTTTCAGCAAACCTTAAGCTTGATGCAGACTACTGCTTAACAATTATCCACCTCACATCATAACCGATTAAGGTGCCTCTTCATATTAATATTATGTCATTGTTAATATTATCCTCTTTGTCTTATATAACAGCAATAGCATATTATAATATTTTATCCGTGTGTACCACTATACTACTCCTGAGCCAATTTGTTAGTTAGGATCATCTTATTCAGCAAACAGATAATTTAGAATTCATCCAATCTGCGGTCACATTTGTTCTCTCTGTTGCATGGCGGACCAGGCAGTTCTATTATAATATATTATTTATATTTTATTTTGTATCCATCAAGGGCTTCAGATGACCTGCAGAATCATCCTTTTCCCAGGGTGGAGACAGTTACCTTTTCACACACTGTCCTTGGCTGAACAATGACACAGCCTTAATATACCTTATTTATTTTATTAAAATATTTTCGTGTGAATTATTTGCTTTATATTCATTTTATACATGCTGGGCATGGTCATCATGCCAACTGTGTTTCATTGTTAATATCACTTTACAGGTTGTTATCCTTGCTATTATTAATTTCAAATACTCTAAAGATAATTTCTACTGTAACTTTCCCTTTGTTCATCTTTATTTTGTACTTTTTATATTTATATCTACTCAGTGGGGTCTGTTTTCAACCCTTTTAAACTACTACAAAACTACTGTGATCTCTAGTTTTCACTTAATAAGGGATTATTATGTTCTTCCTGATATGGGTGTTGCTGCAGATGCGGCTGCAGGAGTGAGTGATGGTTTACTAAAAGGATTGTGGGAACTGCACAGTGTCTCGTCTCCTGGTTTTACTAAACTGGCAGTTGAGTTCTGTTCTTCTGACTGTTTATATTTTGTTTTCTTAAATCCCTCTCTGTTTTTGTCCGGCGTCTGGACTTTTCTTTTCTCACCACTGCTCGTCAGCAGGAGTGAGTTTTAATTTCACTTGCTTGATTACCCATCTTATTTATGTATTTACTTATTTTTGTTTAAGTAATATATACACAATACAGCTGCTATCACCTTCGCTGGTATTAGAGACGAGAGTGGTTGCTCACACGCCCTTCTACTTTCGGACTATTTCCAAAAGCGGTGTGAACTTTACGAGACGGAACTCGACCGTTCTCTCAACTCACCAGCACGTCAGTGAACAGCAGTAAAAGAAAAACACAGTAGGAGCAGCTCAGTCTCTTATTGGACCGTGAAAATTCAGCTTGCTCCATTAATTAAAACAACACACACACACACACACACACGAGTGCAGGATCTCCATCCTTATGAGGTCTTTCCATTGACTGGGCTCAGTCCTGAGGCCCCCCCCCCCCCCACGTATGTGTGTGTTTGAATTAATGTGCGCGCGAGCGAAGTGTGTTTGTGCAGATGCTTTTTCATTCAGGCTGAGTACTGAGTACCTGAGTACTCACACTGTGCCTCCATAAAATGAAGGTTATAACAGAAAATCTGTCGCGCTCTCTCTCTGTCTTTCACTCACACAGACACACCACCACCATCAACTTTGCTAAATTGCTAATGAAAAACATTGATCAGGCAGCTGTGATTGAGCAGCAATGTAAATCCAACTATTTTCATGGTTGTTGTGGTCGTGATAATTTTGTGAGGCCACATGGAAAAGGCTCGGATGAGCTTTCCAAAGTTCTACAAGTTGTGCCTCCATCGCTTGTGTCCAGATCACACGCTGCACAGCCGTGCTGCACCGTCTTTTTCGCTGACATTTGTGTTTGCGCGTGCGCAGTGTGACAAACTGCGGTGACACCCTCACGACCAAGCGATTGATGATCGGGAGCTGGTCGTGAGGTGTTAATCGCGTCTCGTTACCCCACGTATACTACACGACGCACGATGAAGGCCAAAATCGGGCCGATCGCCAAATCGGTCGCACGACTCAAAAATCGGTTCAAAATGGGCCAAAAATCGCACAGTGTGAGCCCAGCATAACACTCACACAGACACACACACCACCACCATCAACTTTGCTAAATTGCTAATGAAAAACATTGATCGGGCAGCTGTGACTGAGCAGCAATGTAAATCCAACTATTTTCACGGTTGTTGTGGTCGTGATAATTTTGTGATGCCACATCGAAAAGGCTCGGATGAGCTTTGAAAAGTTCTACAAGTTGTGCCTCCATCGCTTGTGTCCAGATCATACGCTGCACAGCCGTGCTGCTCCATCTTTTACACCAACGTTTACGTGTTTGCGCGCGAGCAGTGTGAGCGGCTGTGATGAGACCCTCACGAGCGATTGATGATCGGGAGCTGGTCGTGAGGTGTTAATCGCTTCTCGTTACCCCACGTATACTACACGATGCACGATGAAGATCACTCAAAAATCGGCTCAAAATGGGCCTAAAACCGCACAGTGTAAGCCCAGCATTAGAGCAGCAATGTTTGTTCCCCTCAGAGAAAGGGAAGAATGGGAAAAGGAAAACACCTGGCTGGAAAAAGTTAATATGGGCATGTGCAGTGAATATCAGCGCTATGTGGCCAGAAGTGTGATAATATAATTTATTTTGTGTAATAAACAACTGTAAGGATAGATGATTACAACAAATAGATGACTAATACATAAAAGTAATACATAGATGAATAATGATGATGAGTTAAGATGCGTAATCATGGGAACAAGCGGGTTTACAAACAGGAGCAGCTGATTAGCATTAGAAAAGCTGAAATAATACCTCAACTGAAGCCAATTGTACTAAATGCACTAAATGTGCACTGTTACAAGAATGTTTTTCTTTCTATTGTTTTCTATTATTTTAAGTTAAGCAGGACAGAGTTCTTTTAAAGAAAGATTTACTTATATTCTCAAAAGTTAAGCATGACAGGCTTCTGTTTAAGAAGGAGACCTGTTTTATCGTGTTAATGTTGTCATTTTGAGCTAAAAATAAATGGCTAAATGATCATTTGTTTCACATGTGTTCATATCACAAAGAATAAACATCTACTTAAATCAAATTCAAGTCAAATGGTTAAAAAAATAATTTCACACACAAAAAAAGAGCTAGAAAATTCACCACACTGGGAAGGGTGAAGACAACTGGGTCGCCCGGCCCTGGCCACGAGGTGTCCCTTATTTATTTTTCAGGGAATTGGCAACCCTAGCCAGAATCGTTCAAACCGTTTGCTATCCATGTCACACAAAGTGAAGTTGAAGTGACTTTTGATGAATTTAAAACTAAACTGCGAAGCTTTGAAGACACAGAGAAAATGCGCGCCGCAGCGTCAGATGACAACATCATGAAAGCACGTGCACGACCGAGCGACAATCCCACGTTTGAAAAATCGAATGACCGTGGGGCCGGCAACGCAGACATAGTGTGTTTCAGATGCGGACTAAAGGGACACAAAGCCAGGACGTGTCAGCCCAAGCAGTGGTGTAGCGAGCACCACCCATCGGGACTCAACATGCAGACGGAAACGGCGGCAAGACAATGCACGGAAAGTTTCCGAGGAGTGGGGTAGCAAAGACTACGCATTCCGGGTAAGCAGCGAGGGTGCAGCGTTCCAGTCAGAGCATGGCATCAACAAAAAGGGTCTGATGGTGGACACAGGGGCAACTTCGCATATTGTTACAGATATAACGAAGTTCAGGAGATTCGACGACAGTTTCCAGCCCAAGTCACACTACGTAGAGTTGGCTGACGGCACCAAGTGCACTGGAGTTGCAGAGCAAAGAGGGGAGGCAGAGTTTTGCTTGATGGACAGCAGGGGGCAGTGCCACAAAACAACCTTGAAACAGGCACTGTACATCCCATCGTATCCACAAGACATCTTCTCTGTGAAAGCAGCTACCTCAAATGGAGCAACTATGATCTTCAAGCAAGGAAAAGACACCCTGCGACACAAAGACGGTACAAGGTTCCCAATATATGAGTACAACAGACTGTACTACCTACAAACAGTAAACACTGAAGGTAAAGACCAGTGTAAGGGTTGCTATGACATGCAAACATGGCATGAAATTCTTGGTCACTGTAATTATGATGACATTCAGAAATTACAGGGGGTTGTTGATGGTATGGCAATCAAAGGAAAAACAGACAAATCTGTCTTGCATTGTGAAGTGTGCACACAGGGAAAGTTTGTTCAAACTAGAAACAGGGACCCTGATGCACGAGCCAAAACCGCCTTAGAGCTGGTACACACAGATCTAGCTGGTCCAGTAGACTCAGAGTCCAGAGATGGATATAGATTTGCACTATCATTCACTGATGACTATTCCAGTGCAGTGTTTGTGTATTTTCTGAAAAATAAGAGTGACACAGCAAAAGCAACACAGACGTTTTTGGCTGATACAGCCCCGTATGGGCAAGTTAAATGTATCAGGTCTGACAATGGAACAGAGTTTATGGGAAATGAGTATCAGGCACTCCTTAGCAAAAATGGAATCAGGCATGAGACCTCAGCACCATACTCACCACACCAAAATGGTACTGCAGAACGCAATTGGCGTACTCTTTTTGATATGGCCAGGTGTATGTTAATAGAGAAACAGTTACCTAAAGAGTTGTGGACTTACGCAGTGCAAACAGCAGCTGTAGTGAGGAATAGATGTTTTAACAGACGCACAGAACAGACACCATATTTAATGCTGACAGGAAGAAGGCCAAACCTTTCCAGGATGCAGACATTTGGGTCAGTGTGTTATGCCTACAGGCAGAACAAGAGAAAACTAGACTCAAGGTGTGAGAAAGGAATTTTTGTTGGATATGACAAGAACAGTCCAGCTTATATGGTCTACTACCCGGGCAGTGGGAAAGTACAGAAGCATAGACTGGTGAAGTTTGAGACTAAAACAAGAGTAGAGAGACAAACACAGACTGACAAGGTGCCAGATGATGAGGGTGACTTTGAGACACCAAACAGGTTCACCAAGACCAGAGAACAGACTGATGTGAGTACAGAACACACAGATACTCAGGAACAGATCCCAGTAAGCATGTCTGAGATGAGCAGCCAGTCACAGGAGAATGAACTCGACTGCGAGGCTGCAAGGTATCCTTCCAGAGTGAGAAAGAGGCCTGGGTATTTAAGTGAATATGTTACTGATAAGGAGGATTGTGATCAAGTACTTACAAACATGGATTATTGTTACAGAGCAATGTGTAACATTCCCCAAACATTCAAGGAAGCAATAACTTCATCTAACTCAGAGAAATGGGTCAGTGCAATGGATGAAGAGATGCAATCACTAAGAGAAAATGACACATTTACCTTAACCACTTTGCCTGAGGGTAAGAAGACAGTGGGGGGTAGATGGGTGTACGCAGTCAAAAACAATGTTGATGGATCTGAGAAGTACAAGGCACGTTATGTTGCTAAAGGATATAGTCAGAGGATAGGTGTGGATTATGAAGAAACATTTTCCCCTACTGCTAACCTGACTAGTATCAGAGTGTTGATGCAAAAGGCAGCACAAGAAAACATGCTTTTACACCAGATGGATGTTAAAGCTGCCTATCTTCATGCACCAATAGATTGTGAGGTATTCATGGAACAACCTGAGGGTTATGAGGTAAAATCCGACACACATGAAAAACTGGTGTGCAAGTTGAAAAAGTCGCTATATGGGCTAAAACAATCAGGCCGGAATTGGAACAAGTTGTTGCATGAATATCTGAGTGAGAACGACTTTGTGCAAAACCCCGCTGACCATTGTGTTTACACAAAAATGACAGAAAATAAGAAGGTGATTCTGATTGTATGGGTAGATGACCTGATCATTGCTGCTAGTGATGAAAGTGAACTAACTGTTGTGAAGAAAATGCTTGCAGCAAAATTCAAAATGAAGGATTTGGGTAAACTGAGACATTTCATTGGTATAGATTTTGACCAGAGTGATAACTGTGTAAAAATGTCACAAAAACAATATGTGGAAAAAATACTTGAAAGATTCAACATGCAGGATTGTAAAGAAAGACAGACACCTTGTGAGCAAAAACTGAACTATGCTGATGATGCAGAAAAGATGAGTGATGTCAAAAGGTACAGAGAGGCAGTTGGTAGTCTGATCTATTTGGCTACATGCACAAGACCGGACTTGAGTTTTATAGTCAGTAAACTTTCACAGTACTTTACTGAGCCAACTGAAGACAAATGGACTACAGTAAAACATGTACTGAGTAGGGCTGGGCCATATTATACCGTTCACGGTAATACCGGTATAATGTTAGGCAACAATAGGAAAATGAAATATCGCGATAGAATATGAGTAAAACGCGCATGCGCAGTGCCTTTGTTTTCATACACATGGCCGATTGTTGAGTGAAACAGATGAACCAGAATTGGTTTGTAAAAATGGTGCAACTTCAGTGATGTGGAACTGGTTTGGTGTTTGTCCGTCAGATACACGACAAAGCACATTTTTTTGCAGAACATGCAAGCGGCCGTCGTTATTGTCGTATTTGTCGGACTAAGATGCTCTTAAATCTGGGAGTAATCTGGGTCCTAAACTCCTTAATTCTTCAGTTCAAACGAACACTGCAGCATCACTGAGCGTTAAAAACTGTCTAAATTCTTTCATCTTTAATAAAACGATCAGCATTGCTGCTTTACCAGGTGTAACTATGAAGTTTAACTTCCAGGCATCCATTAAAACAAAATTTATTACATTTAACAGAGTTAGAAGTTAGCGGGAAGCTAGCGGAAGTTAGCTCGCTAGTTACCTAAGCATGATATTGCATGTTCTGACTGAGAGATTTCTGAAAAAAATCAAACGTACAGCTCTGTTATCACTTCCAACATAAATGAAGACAGGAAACTAAACAGCAGTGACGTTTGTAGGGTTACTGAAGTTGGGCTAGCTGGTATATAATGATGTGCTACGTAATCGCTAGCGACACAGCTATGTTAGCATAACATAAACAGGGAAGCTGGAGGACGAACACTAACACTTTTCCACTTATAAAAGTTAACGTTAAGGTTCCTCATGGTTAGAGACAAATGCAATCGCATGGCAGGGTGCTGTAAACAGACCAAACTTCAGTCAGGAGAACAACTGAGATAATCCATCCACAATACGAGGTTAGTCATTAATATACTGCAACAACATGGGAATAGAGCAGCTGCCAGAGAATTCAACATTAATGAATCAATGGTACAGAAGTGGAGGAAGCAAGAAGAATGAGTTTAATAAAGTTTGATTTATCTGACTGCTTTGTTTCGCTTGATGTGCCTTATAATCCCGTGCACCTTATGGTCCGAAAAATACGTATTGCATACTGCAGTTTAATTTTGCAAAGCACCTCTTTTTAACTTCAGTGGATATTATATATGGTTATGCTCAGGATATGTCAGCCCATTTCTACTGGAAATGCCTTTTGGTTAAACTTTCAGCAAGGAATTTGTATTTGCACTGTTACATTTTTATAAAGCTTTAATGTACATAAAAACCAGCTTCTTATTTAAGTGAAAATAAATGGAAGGTTTTCTTTTTGCGCTAGTAATGTTGTGGAGTTGTATTTTGTCTCGCATCAATTATATCGTCAGTTATATCGTTATCGCAAATTTTCAAATATATATCGTGATAAATATTTTTGGCCATATCGCCCTGCTCTAGTACTGAGGTATCTGAAAGGGACAACCGAGAAAGAACTGTGTTACAGGAAATGTGACAACAAAGAACTGAGGTTGTGGGCATACAGCGATGCTGATTGGGCAGCTGATGTAACAGACAGACGGAGTACAACTGGTTATTGCATAAGCTTGTCTGTAGATGGTCCTTTAATCTCATGGAAAACCAAAAGACAACCTACTGTTGCATTATCTACCTGTGAAGCGGAGTACATGGCTTTAGCTGCGACCCTACAAGAAGTTTTGTACCTAATGCAACTGTTACAAGGTATTGATGGACAAAAATATGCACCGCCAAAAGTTCATGAAGATAATCAGGGTGCAATTGCGTTGGCGAAGAATCCTGTGACGAGACAGAGATGTAAACATGTTGACATAAAGTACAACTTTGTGAGATCAACTGTGAGTGCAGGAAAAATAACTCTGGATTATTGTTCAACAGAAGAGATGGTTGCAGATGTAATGACAAAGCCTGCAACAAAAGTTAAGCTGTTCAAGTTTGAGAAGTTTATGTTTGGGCATTAACATGGTATACGAACATGTATACAGTACTGAGGAAGAAACCTTTTGTTTGTTGTTTTTTTTGTTTACTTAAGAGCATCATAATATGAGAGCAAGTGGGGGTGTTGAAATAAGAAGAGAAAATGCTCTCAATTATGGAGACAGTCAAATGGTTTATTTATGTTTGATGTGTGCTTTACATTTGTGTGGCTGTTAATAAAGTTAGCGCGCTCTAGGGGGCGTATGCGTTCATCAAAAAATGGCCGAAGGCTGATGTGTGATTATTCCTCCCAAAATGTCGTTGATGAAGTTAGCTATGCACGTTAGATTTTACTGCGCATTTTCATACCTCTGCCAACAGAGTGCTTTATCCGCACCTGAGCACAGGTGGCTCCTCCTCCTTCCTGTTGGGAATGCTGGCGAGCACTCAGTAATCCTGTTCTGTTTCCAGCTGTGTGAGAAGAGTCGGACAGCTCCTAATCCTGCCTCCAGGCAGGTCCAGCTGGACCTTCACCGAACCCTGACGACCAATCAGCACTTCTCCTCGCCGTCCAGCCCAGCCCTCCAGCAGCTCCGCCGCATCCTTCTGGCCTTCTCCGGGCATAACCCTGCCATTGGCTACTGCCAGGTACTCAACAGGTCAGAACAAAAGTATAAATTTTATATCTGAGTTCTTATGTGGACCCGCCTTCCAGGCAGAACCTCACCTTCCATCAATGTCCACAGGTTAGCGGCCCTCGCTCTGCTGGTCCTCCAAAGTGACGAAGACGCCTTCTGGTGTCTGGTGGCAGTGGTGGAAGCCATCATGCCTCAGGACTACTACACCAAGAATCTGGTGGCCTCTCAGGTCAGCAGACACACTCACCTGCTTGCCTGCTGTGATCTGTTTTAGTGATCAGTGAGGCTGATCTCTGTGAGTCTTTGTGCTCAGGCGGACCAGCGCGTGCTGAAGGACTTCATGGCGGAGAAGCTTCCTCGCCTGGCATCTCACTTTGAGGATCACAACATTGACGTCTCTCTGGTCACCTTCAACTGGTTCCTGGTGGTTTTTGTGGAGAGTCTGCCCAGCGACATCCTGATGCCTCTGTGGGACGCCTTCCTGTATGAGGGTACCAAGGTACCATACACCCGAACACACCATGACAGAAATGCAGACAACACTTGAATGCACCACAGTAGTGTCCATGGAAACAAAAATGATTTTGTTTTCACCTTTAGATGTCTTTATTTACATTTTAGGAGTAATAAGACATTGTTTACTAAGCATGGGGAACTGTCATGTGACATGAAATAGGAGTGGGAAAGCAGATCATTCTAGTAACGACCTCACAGTCTACCACAAGCAGCGTAAATCCAGACGATGAGCGGGACAATGGCTTTGGGCTTGTTTCTGCAATGTGACAAATGCAGCACAGCTTTTACATCGTTTGTCTCAGGAAATAAAATCACAGTTCAGACACAGAAATATATACCACACAGGGATAAATGCTGACAACAGCTTCAGCCACGTAGATCCAACCCAAAAGTTTAATTTAAACTTAAAGCTCAACTACCAAGTAAGTTAATATTATCTGGCAACTGAGGAACCAAGTGGCTTATTGGAAATCGATCAGAGCTGTAATGAGTAAAGGGCCCAACTGCACCACAACTGAAAGAGTAATTTTATGACTCACCTCCTCAAAGTTTCCAATTAATTGTGTGGCGTGAGTGTCCTGTTATGAAATGCGTGTCTGTGCTGCAGGTGATCTTCAGATACACTCTGGCTCTGTTCAAATACAAAGAGGACGACATCCTGAAGATTCACGACAGCGTGGAGATCTACCAGTACCTACGCTTCTTCACAAAGACCGTCTCCAATGCCAGGTACGCACTCGCCTCCACCCGCCTTAATCTACGAGCTGTTACACTCTCAGAAGTGTAGCGGATGTAGCTGTTGAATCTTTGAGCTTCAAACCCTTTTTACTGAAATTTTGTGAGAAGTTTAAATTTCCCTGATCACAGTAACAACGATTTAAAGATTTTTAAGTATCTGCAGCTCTCGGATACATGTGGTCCAGTCAGTCCAGTATTTCCTGCTCAAACTGCAGTACCTGAAGTATCAAGCAGCATAAAACAGAAACACTCAAGCTGATCAGTTTCCAGTTCCTCTGTGTTGGTGATCGAGTCCTTTCCACCTGCGTGTGTCCATGCAGGAAGCTGACCAGCATCGCCTTCAACGACATGAACCCATTCCCCAGCCGGCTGCTGAGGAACCGGCGAGTGCTCCACCTGGAGCGCCTGCAGGCGGAGCTGCGTGAGCTGGAGGAGCAGCACAAGGAGTTCATCACCGAGAGCGTCGTACGGAAAGACAAAGAGCTCGACGTCATGGTGAGCGAGGACGACGAGGACCTCTGATCACACGGGACGCTTCAGCTGCTCACTTCGAGACGACGATGAGTTTTCCATGAGTTCAAGAGAATTTCACTAAACCGGCTGTTAACTGGTTTCCTTCACACTAAACACAGGATTGTGTCAGGTTCACCATCTCTACTAACACTAAAAGGAAACAGACGCATACAGATTTAACTGCATCACATCTCTGAAACAAGCTTGCAGTAAACAAATGTGTACTGTGTTCACGTGTGTAATAAGTCAGGCTGCAGAAATGTGCAGATGTATTTCAGTGAATTCATTTGGATTAATATGTGATAGCTTATTTATTTCATTGCATCTTTTGCTTTATACCTAAAAATGCGTGACATTTCTAAATGTAGTCACATCCCTATGAAACATGGTTGATTATCAGCTGTAGTCACAGCTGGTGATAAAGTAATTAAATGTCCAGCTATTCAAAAATAGGGCATTCTGCACAATGAGTACTTTTTGGTACTTGAAGTATATTTTGATGCTGATGCTTCAGGGCATTGTGCTGCATTGTCGAAGCTCTCTGGGCTTCCGGTTAGAACGACCTCACAGTGTTTTATTTTGATCTGGTGTAAAGTGCATTGTGCAGAAATGACAGCATGATAGTCACATGATAAAACTGACTTTTCTTTTTTTTTAAATTTTACTGGGTGTGCATCTTGTTCAAATGTCTTTTTCAGCATTTGTACATAAATATTCTGTATATAAATATTTGATTTTCATTTATTTTACAGAGTCCTTTATTTTGTTTCACAAATATGACATTCATGTCAAATGACATCTGCAGACTTTATAATGACCAGCAGGGGGCAGTGTATTGCAGTCTATGAGAACATTTACTGAGACCTGTTTCATGCACTAGTTTCATGTCTCATTGAATCCAACATGATGTTGATTTTGTAAATTAAGGTCACATCTTCATCACATCTAATTTCAAAACACTGATCAATTTTTAAAAAAAAATGAATTCCATACCAATTGCAGGAATAAAATAGGAATAAATAACAAACGAGAAATACATACAAAACAAGAGAAAGGCACACATGAGAGAACAGGTCACATGACAGCACAGCATTATCTACCCACAATTTGAACTAAATAACAGATAGCACAGGCAATGAAAACAAACGGAAATCAGAATAAATTTAAAAACTTTTATTGATGTTAACTTGAAGTGCTGAATTAGCCCTGTTGTCAGTTCAAATCACTTCAATCTATAGCGCACTTTAAGGTCTTTAGACCTTGAAAAGTAATACACTGCAAGGTAAGCTTGCAGCATCTTACTTTAAGGTCAACTGTGAAACTTTGTGGAAAGCCTGAGACAAGTTGATGAGTCAGTGAAGCGCACTTCCTTCTGATGACGGCTATATTGAGGTGAGTTTTTAAGCATATCCTGAACTTTATTCATTATTAGACTTCTGACACCTGGCAAATAAACTCTCACGCGATATGAGAACATAACAGCAAAAAGCCAGTAGCTGGTACATGAATGGATAAAAATTGGATCCCTCTTAGATTGAATTGGTTGCCCTCTTATATTACGTTGTTTTGAACCTAACCGCATCCACTGAATTAATGCAGTTTTCAGGACAGTAAAAACAGAGAACTCTGATATACACAATTTCTGATTGCTGATAGTGTTTCTTAATGCAAAATGGGCTTCCATTTAAAATGCAATTGCTTTATGTTCGATCTTTAGTGAAGAAGGGTCATTTTTGATTCTGTGGACAAGGGATGCAAATGGAATGTGAAGGCAACAGGTAGTAGGGTGAATTAGGGTTTCGTGTGGTCTTCAGTGCATGAATTTTATTGCCACTTTATTTCAACTTTTTATTAATGTACTCAAAAGAAAAACAAGAACCACAAAGGAGATTCTTGTGATTCTTGTTTGTGCTATCTGTTTGTGAAAGAAAGCACATTTTACCACATCATACTGTGTTTGCTGCCATTTATTTTACTCGTCCTGCCTGAGTGTCTGGGCTGCGTTTGTCTGTGCACCTTTGTTCTGGCCTTCTGCTGATGGGTTTCACATGCTGGGCTTTCCCTCTTGGTCCACACCCAGCAGCCTGCTGCTGACCACACACAGCCTACAAACTGATCCATCCATGCATCCATCCATGCATGCATGGCCTGGTTATTGTTGAGTTATCACCTCCAGCTCCTTGCTCATAACCAGGTAGATACTGGGCTGGGCCTGATCTCTGAGCTCAATAACAATGACAAAAATGCCAAACACTTTACTCTTCATGGTAAAAAATGTTTATAATACAGTAAAAACTGGATGTAGCCAAAATCAGTGTTTTATATACAGTGTAAGTGAACAACATTGCTACACTGCTGGTGTTTGATTGATAGAGGCTTTCTTTATAAGAACTATGATATCATTTCTTTTGCTGATTAACAGTTTTTATATAATTTTTATATCATTTATAGCTTTCAAGAAGCCAAAGATCACTGGACGAAAAGACTACAGACCTGTGGCTCTGACATCTGGTCAGGAAGTCTTTTGAGCGCCTGGTTCTCTCCTATCTTAAGACCCTCACGGCCCCCCTCCTGGACCCCCTGCAGTTTGCATACAGAGCCAACAGGTCTGTAGACGATGCCATCAACATGGCCCTACACTTTGTCCTGCAGAATCTATGCTAGGATCCTGTTTGTGGACTTCAGCTCTACCTTCAACACCATCCTTTCAGACCTTCTTCAAGGATTGCTTTCCCAGATGAATGTGCCTGATCCCATCTGCCGGTGGATCACTGACTTCCTGACGGACAGGAAGCAACCAGTGAGGCTGGGGAAGAATGTCTTGGACTCCCGGACCATCAGCACGAGCTCCCCTCAGGGCTGTGTTCTTTCTTCTATGCCCTTCTCCCTGTACACCAACTGCCGCACCTCCAACCACCAGTCTGTCAAATTAATTAAGCTTGCAGATGACACCACCATTATTGGACTCCTCTCAGACGGGGATAAGTCTGCCTACAGGATGGAGGCTGAACATCTGGTGTCCTGATGCAACCGCAACAACCAGGTGCTGAATAAGTGTTATTTTCATTTACCACTGGCCCAAGTACATTTTTATTGGCTTGTGAACAAAGCTGTAGTTTTTGTATTTTTAAATATTAACGCAATTTAATTGAGACATTATTTATATTATTTCACTTTCAATGTGAAAAATGCTGGAAAAACGTTGAAAATAATGGTCACCCCTGTTCGCTGCAATGTAAAATAGTACAACTGCTGTCAGCCTTCATTAAGTTGCATCATTTAAACATTTGCATATTTTTATTCAACTTCTGCAGGATGCTTTGATGAAAGACTCCCTTTTCCCAAGTAGAGGCTTTACTAGAGGTCACAGGAACAGCACTGCTGTTTTGGATGCGGAAAAATGTTGTCTTTCACTCTACCTGAGCTCAGTGTCCCAGTAAGGGCTCCGCCTCATTGTAGCTGACGCTGAAATGTTTGTGTGGGTTGCCATGACAACACCAGAAGTGCATCTGAGATCGTGTCCAAATTCATGGGCTGCATCCTCCTGAGGACTCGGTGTTCTGACAAAACGTCTTACTTTGGCAAAACGTCCTACCGTAAGTAGTTCATGCGTTCTCGGCGGCTCTAGTGACCCTCGAACTCTCGGCTAGCTATCGAGGTGGTGGATAACATACGTCTCCCCCACAAGAGCACGAACCTACAACTTTTCTACTACTGGTTTTACAAGGCGTACACGGTAAAAACATTATGCTGTTATTTGTTAAGCACTTGTGCACCTTGTGAAAAGAAATAAGTGGCTGAGATGGATGTCATATGTGCTATTGATATTATTTTACTCGTTTCTAGTTTTCACGGTGCTCCATGATTGTGAGAGGAATAAAAAAGAATTGTGGACATCAGTACGAAGCATGGATTCTTTTGACCAGAGTAGATACACTGGTCCCTTGAATATACTAATCTTTTTGAGGTGGGTGACTGTTCCTGTGTATTTACAGAAACAATGGTTGTGATAACCTCAGCTGTTTCAGAGGGTGACTGTTCGTTGCTTTGCGCACTTTTAAATCTGTATACAATGGTTTGTTCCCTTTTTGTGTTCTGAGGTTTAAACAAAGATGTACTAGATGTATTATACCGGTCCCTCGAATCTACAAATCTTTTAGATGTGGATGACTGTTCATTTTCATCTGTGTTTACAGAAACACTGGGTGTTGGAACCTCAGTAGTTTCTTTTTGGCTGACAGACTCTGGAGCTGTACAAGAGGAATAAAGAGCTGCAATGCTTTTGTGAACCTGACCTGGGAAGGGAGAGAAATATATTTTTGTTTTGTTTTTGTTTGTCTTCTTGTTTTTTTTTTTGTTTTTTTTTTATTCATATTTTGGATGGACAGAAACGTTAACAAATATACAACTGGAATAATCATACTGTCAGTTCTCTGTCCGTTTCTTAACAACAACCAACAAATAAGGACTAACAGTAACTAAGACAAACAGACAAACAAACAAACAAACAAAAAAAAACAAACAAACAAAAAAAAAACAAAAAAACCCCAAAAAAAAAACCCAGGAGAAACAAAATGATATACCGCCTCCTGGGAAACATCAGCAAAAACAAAAGTAATGGGGGCAAAACACCCAGGTGCCTAAAAACAAAACATAACCTTGACCACTGATGACATTAAGACAATTTCTTCCCTCTACTGACTTTCAAAGTAAAAAAAAAAAGAAAAAAAAAAAAAGACAACAACAAAAATACCAATGACACATGAACCCCCCCCCCCCCCCCCCCCCCCAAAAAGAACATTTATCATAATATCTAGGAGACATTGTCGATGTACACCAAAAAAGGACCCCAGACCTGCTCAAAAATGTCTTCTCTCCCCTTAATTCTGTACATAACCCGTTCATATGATGCCATCTTAGACATTTGTTCAGTCCATTCCCTGAGAGAACAGGGGCTGGATGACTTCCAGTGCCTAAGTATTATCCTGCATCCAGTTATGAAAGCCAGACGCATCCACAATCTCTGTTTTTTTGAAAGGATAATTTGTCTTCTTGTTTTATTTTATTCCTTGTGGGATTTGGATCCAACAAGTAAAGTATGCATATTATGCACACACACAAACACACATGCAGCTATTACCATTTCTTGTATTCTTGAATAAAGACATTGATCTGACACATTTAAAATGCAGCCAATTGTTTTTATTGTTATATTATTAAGAAAAAAGAAAAGGTGGGGGTGGGGGGATGTAAAGAAGAGCTTAAAGGAAAGGGCTAGAGGAGAGAAAACCCCAACAATTAGCAGGGCATTTTTTTACTTGGACAAATTGTTAATAAAGTTTCCATATCTGTAACAATGATGACAGTATAATTGTTTATAAACAATTATATTGACAATTATATGTGTCCAGTATGTTGGCTCATTTTCTTTTACTTTTTGCATTTGAAAGTAAAAGTTGGGCTGATTTTGACACCATTACAAGAAGTGTTGTTAATGATTCTTTTTGAATTAAAATCAGGTTACCACAAATTGTTTTTTAATTTAATTTCATTTGAAATGTTTGTCAGTGGGTAAACAATTCGTAATGCAAAGTCAGAAACATCGAGTTATTCTTGTACTGCATGCTTGCAATAAATAAGTTGTCCTAACAGTCAGTCAAAGGAGCTTGGAAAGAAAAGCGTCTGGACTTCTTTGAGTTGAAGTGACTGATATATATATTTTTTGTCTGTTTGTTTTGTTGGTTTTTGTTTTTTGCCCTTTATCACCATTCCTCTTCCCTGCTGTTTTTCTTTCCCTCTTTCTTTCTCCCCTTTCTTTCCCCCAGTCATGTCTGTCCTATGTGTAGCAAGTGAAAATAAAATAAACAATAAAAACAAAGGTGAATCAAATAGACCAATACGGCAAGGCCGGGATGGTCCATTTGGTAAAGTAAATCCGTTAGTTATATTTAACATAATGTTAAATGGCAACATTCTGTTTACAATGTTACCATTTTACATTATGTTAAATGGTAGCATTCTGTTTACAATGTTACCATTTTACATTATGTTAAATGGTAACATTCTGTTTACAATGTTACCATTTCACATTGTGTTAAATGGTAACATTCTGTTTACAATGTTACCATTTTACATTATGTTAAATGGTAACATTCTGTTTACAATGTTACCATTTTACATTGTGTTAAATGGCAACATTCTGTTTACAATGTTACCATTTCACATTATGTTAAATGGTAACATTCTGTTTACAATGTTACCATTTTACATTGTGTTAAATGGCAACATTCTGTTTACAATGTTACCATTTCACATTATGTTAAATGGTAACATTCTGTTTACAATGTTACCATTTTACATTATGTTAAATGGTAACATTCTGTTTACAATGTTACCATTTCACATTGTGTTAAATGGTAACATTCTGTTTACAATGTTACCATTTTACATTATGTTAAATGGTAACATTCTGTTTACAATGTTACCATTTTACATTATGTTAAATGGTAACATTCTGTTTACAATGTTACCATTTCACATTGTGTTAAATGGTAACATTCTGTTTACAATGTTACCATTTTACATTGTGTTAAATGGTAACATTCTGTTTACAATGTTACCATTTACATTATGTTAAATGGTAACATTATGTTTACAATGTTACCATTTTACATTATGTTAAATTGTCAGTAGGCCTGGTACCGGAACCGGTACTGGACCCCCTTTTAGTTTCAGCCATCAGAAGAGGGTACACTGTGGTCATAACAATACTCAGACTGTAGCATTTAAAGGTCCCAAAGTGTACCAGGAAAATATCCCCCGCACGATTACACCAGCAGCCTGAATTGTGAATGTGAGGGAGGATGGATCCATGCTTTCATGTTGTTCACTCCAGGCTGATATAAAAATGATATAACTAATACTACTTCTACTAATAATGACAATAACAACAAAATAATAATAATAATGTCAAAAATACCAGTAATAATAATAACAACAATAACAACATAAACAACAACATTACTACTAATAATAATAAAGATAAACAAATGTATTAAAAAATTAATAATGATAATAATAATAATAAAACTGATCATAACAGTAACAATATCAATCATAACAACAACAGTACTAACAACAATAATAACAATAACAATGAAGGTGTTGCTGCAGATCTGAGTCCCGACTCTGCTGCCTTTCTAGTGCGGCAAAGAAAGTAAGAAATAGAAAAAGAAAAACACAAATAAACTGAGTGTGAGGGTTTTTCTACAAGTTACACTGAATATTTGCACAGACATGCTGACTGTTTGCTGGGAGACGTCACCTGTCTTTTATAGAATAGCAGGTAAGCTGTTCTCTGCCGCTGCTCACACACAGACTCACACGTGGTCTGGCAGACCAACTCGTCATCGTACGTGAGCCGGCTGTCTGTGACGTCGTCTCTTCCGCTCATCTGGTGAACGCCGTCACAGACGTAATGTCCTGAGAGGAGAAGGCGCACTTATTAACGTCTCATAAACTTTCAAAGCTGACCTGCATTCAGCACATGTGTCTGAAAGCACCCACTCACCGCTGTAAGCTGAGGAGCCCAAACGACTGATCACGCTGACCAACAAATAGCGAGCAGTTTACTGGGAGAGGGCAGCGGCACCACCCGTTAGCTTAGAAATGGGCTCCATCCATACTTGAAATGAACGGTGTGCCTTTTCCCTTACCTCTTCAGTAAAGGCTGTGTCCTGGCTGATCACCAGCTGCTGTGTCAGAACAATGGGGCTGTTCTTCTTCTCCACGGTGAACGATGGAGTGAACGTAAACCACTTCAGCTGGAGGATCAGCACACTGAAAGAGATGAGACAAAGAGGAGAGGCTCAAAGGAAGACGCAAGGAGGACATGACATGAACAAAACTGACACCGACTGAACTGTGGTGGTTTGAGGCCTTTGGGGACCGATTTGAGGTTACTCACTTTGGCAGGTTCAAGAACAACAGCTCCTCTTTGATCTTCTTAGCTCCGCACTGGCATTCGTAGTCCAACAGGCCGCCCTGCAGCAGGGAGCAGGAGGAACAGGTGCATTAGAGTTAAACTCTTTTACAGATGAATTCACATATTCGTGGGAGCAAGCCTGTTCACAGAATAGAGTCTAAACGAGCTCTTACTTTCAGACTCCAGCCCCGCCCTTCAGCAGCTCCGCAGCATCCTGCTGGCTGGCACAACCTTGCCATTGGCTGCTGCCAGGGACTCAACAGGTTAGAACAAAAATATAAATATTATATCTGAGTTCTTATGTGGACCCGCCTTCCAGACACAACGTCACCTTCCATGAATGTCCACAGGTTAGCGGCCCTCGCTCTGCTGGTCCTCCAAAGTAAGAAAAAATGAGAAAAAATAAGGAGCAGAACAAGCAAAAGAGGGTATTTAAAGAGACAGTGCTCTTAAGGTGCATTTTTGGCGAGTTTTATTATCTAAATGTCATTGTGTCACTTTCTTATGAGGCTTCAGTGAACTGAAAAAGCTTCTGGGATGAGAAGCGAAACGTCTTCAAAAAAGTTAAAGAAGTCCGGTTGCTTTTTTCCCCCAAGCTCCTTAGAGTTCTCTGAAAATGGTCAGGTAGAAGGACTGGACTGAAAATGAGTAAAAAAGCAGCCAAAGCCCAAGGAAGTTGAAAGACTGGAAACTATTGCTGAGGTCATGTCAGTGTAAAAAGTTACCTACAAGTCTGGCACCTTGGAAGCAAAACATAAAGAAATAAGGTGTAAGGCCAAATGTTTGGTCCTGCAGCCAACCGGACCATGAAATATAGAGCACAGGTGAACAAAGTGAGGCAGCAGTTTGCTGATTTCCACCTTGTGCCTTTCATGTTGATCAGCTTAGTAGTTTGCCAGCTTTCTAGCTGTTAAAGACTTTTGGCGAGAGGTTATTCATATTTGAACTCTAATTGAACCCCTCTTTTTTACTGTTTTTTTGTTTGTTTGTTTTTGGGGTTTTTTGTTGTCTTAGATGGCCTGACTCAGCAGGTGGGGGCAGTTTCTGAGTTCACCTTCGTTCAAACAGTGCAGAAATGGTTTCGCTATGCTCCAGACCGGATGGGTGGTGCAGGACGCCCGATATCCAGCCCCGTCATGGAGTAAACTAAAAACAGTAAATAATACATTTAACAAACAAGCAAGCTCTAAATTTAAGCGGAGAGACTGCAGACGTAGCCGCACCATTCCAGGGATTTTTGGTTAGCATGAGGGGTCTAGCCAGGACCCTTACTGGATACTGGGTGGGAATCGAACGTGCGACTCCAAAGATATGTAGTATTACCACTACACTATCCAGCTGCGCTACACTATCCAACAAAAAAAGTTTTTAGAAAATTTGATAAAGTCTGATGCTTAATATTGTAGGGATATTAATCTCCCTATGATATTAATACGGATTAAAATTGTAACATTATGTTTACAATGTTACAATTTTACATTATGTTAAATTGTAACATAATGCTTAACAGATAATGGTTATCCTCTTTTTATATCATACATCATTGTCTCTGTAGGAGGGTCTGGAGCACCCCCTGCAGAGCCGCTGGGCTCAGTACCTTGCAGGCAGGTCCGACGATGACTTCATCATCTCACCTGAGCTCAAAATTCTGGTGCGTGAAGGCGTCCCTCGGGAGTATCGGCAGAGTGTGGCGCTGTTTGGTCCGAGCCAGAACTTTGACAAGCCAAGAGTGCCACACGCAACGCTATCAGCAGGTACAGCTGTAGAGAGAGAGAGTGTGTTGAAATAAGAAGAGAAAATTCTCTCAATTATGGAGACAGTCAAATGGTTTATTTATGTTTGATGTGTGCTTTACATTTGTGTGGCTGTTAATAAAGTTAGCGCGCTCTAGGGGGCGTATGCGTTCATCAAAAAATGGCCGAAGGCTGATGTGTGATTATTCCTCCCAAAATGTCGTTGATGAAGTTAGCTATGCACGTTAGATTTTACTGCGCATTTTCATACCTCTGCCAACAGGTTATGGGCCCAGGAAGCTAAGAAGTTTTCCAAAAGAGTCCATGTCGTTTTGCCACCGAGAGAAACGCCGCGACGTACTGCGCACTCGGTGAGGATTAGCATACCATGCTAGCGCCATGAGCCGACGAGCCGCTGAGTCAAATAGCCGTTGGGCTCGGCTAGTTTTTGATGGGGATGAAAAGAATTACGAACTATGGGAGACGAAATTTTTGGGCCACCTTCGTCTGCAAGGTTTAAGAGACATTATTTTGAAGCAGCCTACCGACGCGGAGGGAGAAGAAGAGAGAGCAAAGAATGCAGAGGCCTACGCGGAGCTGATCCAGTTTCTGGATGACAAAAGTTTGTCTCTTGTTATGCGAGAAGCAGCGGATGATGGACGGAAGGCGCTGGGGATTCTAAGAAACTATTATGCAGGTAAAGGAAAGCCTCGTATAATTAGCCTGTACACAGAACTCACTTCGCTCCAAAAGTGAGAGTGTGACTGAGTATGTGATACGAGCAGAGACAATAATCACAGCCCTGAGGAATGCTGGTGAAACTTTGAGTGATGGGCTATTGGTAGCAATGGTTTTGAAGGGACTGCCAGAATCGTTCAAACCGTTTGCTATCCATGTCACACAAAGTGAAGTTGAAGTGACTTTTGCTGAATTTAAAACTAAACTGCGAAGCTTTGAAGACACAGAGAAAATGCGCGCCGCAGCGTCAGATGACAACATCATGAAAGCACGTGCACGACCGAGCGACAATCCCACGTTTGAAAAATCGAATGACCGTTTTTTAGTCACACACGCAGACATAGTGTGTTTCAGATGCGGACTAAAGGGACACAAAGCCAGGACGTGTCAGCGCAAGCAGTGGTGTAGCGAGCACCACCCATCGGGACTCAACATGCAGACGGAAAGGGCGGCAAGACAATGCACGGAAAGTTTCCGAGGAGTGGGGTAGCAAAGACTACGCATTCCGGGTAAGCAGCGAGGGTGCAGCGTTCCAGTCAGAGCATGGCATCAACAAAAAGGGTCTGATGGTGGACACAGGGGCAACTTCGCATATTGTTACAGATATAACGACGTTCAGGAGATTCGACGACAGTTTCCAGCCCAAGTCACACTACGTAGAGTTGGCTGACGGCACCAAGTGCACTGGAGTTGCAGAGCAAAGAGGGGAGGCAGAGTTTTGCTTGATGGACAGCAGGGGGCAGTGCCACAAAACAACCTTGAAACAGGCACTGTACATCCCATCGTATCCACAAGACATCTTCTCTGTGAAAGCAGCTACCTCAAATGGAGCAACTATGATCTTCAAGCAAGGAAAAGACACCCTGCGACACAAAGACGGTACAAGGTTCCCAATATATGAGTACAACAGACTGTACTACCTACAAACAGTAAACACTGAAGGTAAAGACCAGTGTAAGGGTTGCTATGACATGCAAACATGGCATGAAATTCTTGGTCACTGTAATTATGATGACATTCAGAAATTACAGGGGGTTGTTGATGGTATGGCAATCAAAGGAAAAACAGACAAATCTGTCTTGCATTGTGAAGTGTGCACACAGGGAAAGTTTGTTCAAACTAGAAACAGGGACCCTGATGCACGAGCCAAAACCGCCTTAGAGCTGGTACACACAGATCTAGCTGGTCCAGTAGACTCAGAGTCCAGAGATGGATATAGATTTGCACTATCATTCACTGAGCAGATTCTCCACACGGAGCGGACATTCCCGGACTCTCTCATCATTGCTCTTGGGGACTTTAACAAAGCCAATCTGAGCAATGAGCTTCCAAAATATAAGCAGCATATTAAATGCCCGACCAGAGAGGAGAGAACATTAGACCACTGTTACAGTACGATCAGCGGGGCCTATCGCGCGGTGCCCCGCGCTTCACTCGGACTTTCTGACCACGTCATGATCCACCTAATCCCCGCGTACAGACAGAGGCTGAAGCTCTCCAAACCTGTCGTGAGGACTAAAAAACTGTGGAGCAACGAGGCTGTGGAGGAGCTTCGCACGTGTTTGGAGTCTACAGACTGGGACACAATGAAGGCTGCTTCTAACAGCTTGGACGAGTTTACGGACACTGTCACCTCCTATATCCACTTCTGTGAGGACAGCATTGTGCCATCACGCACCAGGGTGAGTTATAACAATGACAAACCCTGGTTTACTCCTAAACTCAAAAAGCTGTGGCTGGAAAAGAGTAAGGCGTTCAGAAGCGGAGACAGGGACTGCTACAGAGAGGCCAAGTACAGGTTCACTAAAGAAGTGGACATTGCCAAACATCAGCACTCTGAGAAGATGCAGCAGCAGATCTCAGAGAATGACTCGGCCTCTGTGTGGAAAGGTTTTAGGAATATAACAAACTACAAGCCTAAAACCCCCCACTCCACTGATGACTTGCTCTTAGCCAACACCCTTAACGACTTTTACTGCCGTTTTGACGAGCCATCAGGCAGCCTTCACACCTTCAACGACCCCAACAATAGAGGCACTTTGGACACTCATTCCCCCACCTCTCCCCCCTCCATAGAGCCATCACCACCTTCAAACTGTTCACCTGCAACACCCGCCCCCTCACCCCACACAAAAGAGGATTTCACACCACCTCCTCCGACCACAACTCTTCATATTCATGAAGCAGATGTGAGGAAGCAGTTTAGGAGTCTGAATGCTCGGAAAGCTCCCGGCCCAGACGGTGTGTCTCCTGCCACCCTCAGACACTGTGCAAACGAGCTGGCCCCAGTGTTTTCTGGCATCTTCAACTCCTCACTGCAGGCATGTCATGTGCCTGCCTGCTTCAAGTCCTCTACCATAATCCCTGTCCCCAAGAAACCTAGGATCACTGGACTAAATGACTACAGACCCGTGGCTCTGACATCTGTGGTCATGAAGTCATTTGAGCGCCTAGTTCTCTCCCATCTCAAGACCCTCACGGCCCCCCTCCTGGACCCCCTGCAGTTTGCATATAGAGCCAACAGGTCTGTAGACGACGCCATCAACATGGCCCTACACTTCATCCTGCAGCATCTGGACTCCCCAGGAACCTACGCCAGGATCCTGTTTGTGGACTTCAGCTCTGCCTTCAACACCATCCTTCCAGACCATCTCCGAGGCAAGCTTTCCCAGATGAATGTGCCTGATCCCATCTGCCGGTGGATCACTGACTTCCTGACGGACAGGAAGCAGCACGTGAGGCTGGGAAAGAATGTCTCGGACTCCCGGACCATCAGCACCGGCTCCCCTCAGGGCTGTGTTCTTTCTCCTCTGCTCTTCTCCCTGTACACCAACTGCTGCACCTCCACCCACCAGTCTGTCAAGCTAATCAAGTTCGCAGACGACACCACCGTCATTGGGCTCATCTCGGACGGGGACGAGTCTGCCTACAGGAGGGAGGTTGAACGTCTGGTGTCTTGGTGCAGCCACAACAACCTGGTGCTGAATGCCCAGAAGACAGTGGAGATTATTGTGGACTTCAGGAAGCACACAGCCCCACTCCCCCCCATCATCCTGACTGACACCCCCATCACCTCTGTGGACTCATTCCGCTTCCTGGGTACCACCATCACCCAGGACCTGAAGTGGGAGCCCACCATCACCTCCGTCATCAAGAAAGCCCAGCAGAGGATGTACTTCCTGAGGCAGCTGAAGAAATTCAACCTGCCAACACGGACGATGATGCAATTCTACACTGCAATCATCGAGTCCATCCTCACCTCCTCCATCACCGTGTGGTACGCTGGAGCCACTATCAGGGACAAACAGAGACTGCAGCGTGTTGTGCGCTCTGCTGAGAAGGTGATTGGCTGCAGACTCCCATCTCTGCAGGACCTGTACACCTCCAGGACACTGCGGCGTGCAGCCCGGATCTCAGCTGACCCTTCTCACCCTGGACACAGTCTGTTTGACCTGCTCCCCATCAGGCAGGAGGCTCCGGTCCATTCGCACCAGAACCTCTCGCCATAAGAACAGTTTCTTCCCCTCTGCTGTTGGACACATGAACAATTACCACATGATTGTCCCCGCCACTAACACATGACCCTACGCTGTGTCACTGCATCATTTCATGTTTGGCACTGATCACCACCTGCACTCATGTATATATCTTTCTACGTAGCACTCATAATTCTTATTCTCATGTATATATCTCATGTATATCTCATGCACATATCTTTCTTTCTACATAGCACTTTAATTCTTATTGTCTGCACTGAAGCACCGCAGCAATTTCCTAATGTTGTAAACCTCAACATCTGGCAATAAACCCATTCTGATTCTGATTCTGATTCTGATGACTATTCCAGTGCAGTGTTTGTGTATTTTCTGAAAAATAAGAGTGACACAGCAAAAGCAACACAGAAGTTTTTGGCTGATACAGCCCCGTATGGGCAAGTTAAATGTATCAGGTCTGACAATGGAACAGAGTTTATGGGAAATGAGTATCAGGCACTCCTTAGCAAAAATGGAATCAGGCATGAGACCTCAGCACCATACTCACCACACCAAAATGGTACTGCAGAACGCAATTGGCGTACTCTTTTTGATATGGCCAGGTGTATGTTAATAGAGAAACAGTTACCTAAAGAGTTGTGGACTTACGCAGTGCAAACAGCAGCTGTAGTGAGGAATAGATGTTTTAACAGACGCACAGAACAGACACCATATTTAATGCTGACAGGAAGAAGGCCAAACCTTTCCAGGATGCAGACATTTGGGTCAGTGTGTTATGCCTACAGGCAGAACAAGAGAAAACTAGACTCAAGGTGTGAGAAAGGAATTTTTGTTGGATATGACAAGAACAGTCCAGCTTATATGGTCTACTACCCGGGCAGTGGGAAAGTACAGAAGCATAGACTGGTGAAGTTTGAGACTAAAACAAGAGTAGAGAGACAAACACAGACTGACAAGGTGCCAGATGATGAGGGTGACTTTGAGACACCAAACAGGTTCACCAAGACCAGAGAACAGACTGATGTGAGTACAGAACACACAGATACTCAGGAACAGATCCCAGTAAGCATGTCTGAGATGAGCAGCCAGTCACAGGAGAATGAACTCGACTGCGAGGCTGCAAGGTATCCTTCCAGAGTGAGAAAGAGGCCTGGGTATTTAAGTGAATATGTTACTGATAAGGAGGATTGTGATCAAGTACTTACAAACATGGATTATTGTTACAGAGCAATGTGTAACATTCCCCAAACATTCAAGGAAGCAATAACTTCATCTAACTCAGAGAAATGGGTCAGTGCAATGGATGAAGAGATGCAATCACTAAGAGAAAATGACACATTTACCTTAACCACTTTGCCTGAGGGTAAGAAGACAGTGGGGGGTAGATGGGTGTACGCAGTCAAAAACAATGTTGATGGATCTGAGAAGTACAAGGCACGTTATGTTGCTAAAGGATATAGTCAGAGGATAGGTGTGGATTATGAAGAAACATTTTCCCCTACTGCTAACCTGACTAGTATCAGAGTGTTGATGCAAAAGGCAGCACAAGAAAACATGCTTTTACACCAGATGGATGTTAAAGCTGCCTATCTTCATGCACCAATAGATTGTGAGGTATTCATGGAACAACCTGAGGGTTATGAGGTAAAATCCGACACAAATGAAAAACTGGTGTGCAAGTTGAAAAAGTCGCTATATGGGCTAAAACAATCAGGCCGGAATTGGAACAAGTTGTTGCATGAATATCTGAGTGAGAACAACTTTGTGCAAAACCCCGCTGACCATTGTGTTTACACAAAAATGACAGAAAATAAGAAGGTGATTCTGATTGTATGGGTAGATGACCTGATCATTGCTGCTAGTGACGAAACTGAACTAACTGTTGTGAAGAAAATGCTTGCAGCAAAATTCAAAATGAAGGATTTGGGTAAACTGAGACATTTCATTGGTATAGATTTTGACCAGAGTGATAACTGTGTAAAAATGTCACAAAAACAATATGTGGAAAAAATACTTGAAAGATTCAACATGCAGGATTGTAAAGAAAGACAGACACCTTGTGAGCAAAAACTGAACTATGCTGATGATGCAGAAAAGATGAGTGATGTCAAAAGGTACAGAGAGGCAGTTGGTAGTCTGATCTATTTGGCTACATGCACAAGACCGGACTTGAGTTTTATAGTCAGTAAACTTTCACAGTACTTTACTGAGCCAACTGAAGACAAATGGACTACAGTAAAACATGTACTGAGTAGGGCTGGGCCATATTATACCGTTCACGGTAATACCGGTATAATGTTAGGCAACAATAGGAAAATGAAATATCGCGATAGAATATGAGTAAAACGCGCATGCGCAGTGCCTTTGTTTTCATACGCACATGGCCGATTGTTGAGTGAAACAGATGAACCAGAATTGGTTTGTAAAAATGGTGCAACTTCAGTGATGTGGAACTGGTTTGGTGTTTGTCCGTCAGATACACGACAAAGCACATTTTTTTGCAGAACATGCAAGCGGCCGTCGTTATTGTCGTATTTGTCGGACTAAGATGCTCTTAAATCTGGGAGTAATCTGGGTCCTAAACTCTGTATGCTTCAGTTCAAACGAACACTGCAGCATCACTGAGCGTTAAAAACTGTCTAAATTCTTTCATCTTTAATAAAACGATCAGCATTGCTGCTTTACCAGGTGTAACTATGAAGTTTAACTTCCAGGCATCCATTAAAACAAAATTTATTACATTTAACAGAGTTAGAAGTTAGCGGGAAGCTAGCGGAAGTTAGCTCGCTAGTTACCTAAGCATGATATAGCATGTTCTGACTGAGAGATTTCTGAAAAAAATCAAACGTACAGCTCTGCTATCACTTCCAACATAAATGAAGACAGGAAACTAAACAGCAGTGACGTTTGTAGGGTTACTGAAGTTGGGCTAGCTGGTATATAATGATGTGCTACGTAATCGCTAGCGACACAGCTATGTTAGCATAACATAAACAGGGAAGCTGGAGGACGAACACTAACACTTTTCCACTTATAAAAGTTAACGTTAAGGTTCCTCATGGTTAGAGACAAATGCAATCGCATGGCAGGATGCTGTAAACAGACCAAACTTCAGTCAGGAGAACAACTGAGATAATCCATCCACAATACGAGGTTAGTCATTAATATACTGCAACAACATGGGAATAGAGCAGCTGCCAGAGAATTCAACATTAATGAATCAATGGTACAGAAGTGGAGGAAGCAAGAAGAATGAGTTTAATAAAGTTTGATTTATCTGACTGCTTTGTTTCGCTTGATGTGCGTTATAATCCCGTGCACCTTATGGTCCGAAAAATACGTATTGCATACTGCAGTTTAATTTTGCAAAGCACCTCTTTTTAACTTCAGTGGATATTATATATGGTTATGCTCAGGATATGTCAGCCCATTTCTACTGGAAATGCCTTTTGATTAAACTTTCAGCAAGGAATTTGTATTTGCACTGTTACATTTTTATAAAGCTTTAATGTACATAAAAACCAGCTTCTTATTTAAGTGAAAATAAATGGAAGGTTTTCTTTTTGCGCTAGTAATGTTGTGGAGTTGTATTTTGTCTCGCATCAATTATATCGTCAGTTATATCGTTATCGCAAATTTTCAAATATATATCGTGATAAATATTTTTGGCCATATCGCCCTGCTCTAGTACTGAGGTATCTGAAAGGGACAACCGAGAAAGAACTGTGTTACAGGAAATGTGACAACAAAGAACTGAGGTTGTGATGGTCCTTTAATCTCATGGAAAACCAAAAGACAACCTACTGTTGCATTATCTACCTGTGAAGCGGAGTACATGGCTTTAGCTGCGACCCTACAAGAAGTTTTGTACCTAATGCAACTGTTACAAGGTATTGATGGACAAAAATATGCACCGCCAAAAGTTCATGAAGATAATCAGGGTGCAATTGCGTTGGCGAGGAATCCTGTGACGAGACAGAGATGTAAACATGTTGACATAAAGTACAACTTTGTGAGATCAACTGTGAGTGCAGGAAAAATAACTCTGGATTATTGTTCAACAGAAGAGATGGTTGCAGATGTAATGACAAAGCCTGCAACAAAAGTTAAGCTGTTCAAGTTTGAGAAGTTTATGTTTGGGCATTAACATGGTATACGAACATGTATACAGTACTGAGGAAGAAACCTTTTGTTTGTTGTTTTTTTTGTTTACTTAAGAGCATCATAATATGAGAGCAAGTGGGGGTGTTGAAATAAGAAGAGAAAATTCTCTCAATTATGGGGACAGTCAAATGGTTTATTTATGTTTGATGTGTGCTTTACATTTGTGTGGCTGTTAATAAAGTTAGCGCGCTCTAGGGGGCGTATGCGTTCATCAAAAAATGGCCGAAGGCTGATGTGTGATTATTCCTCCCAAAATGTCGTTGATGAAGTTAGCTATGCACGTTAGATTTTACTGCGCATTTTCATACCTCTGCCAACAGAGTGCTTTATCCGCACCTGAGCACAGGTGGCTCCTCCTCCTTCCTGTTGGGAATGCTGGCGAGCACTCAGTAATCCTGTTCTGTTTCCAGCTGTGTGAGAAGAGTCGGACAGCTCCTAATCCTGCCTCCAGGCAGGTCCAGCTGGACCTTCACCGAACCCTGACGACCAATCAGCACTTCTCCTCGCTGTCCAGCCCCGCCCTCCAGCAGCTCCGCCGCATCCTTCTGGCCTTCTCCGGGCATAACCCTGCCATTGGCTACTGCCAGGTACTCAACAGGTCAGAACAAAAGTATAAATTTTATATCTGAGTTCTTATGTGGACCCGCCTTCCAGGCAGAACCTCACCTTCCATCAATGTCCACAGGTTAGCGGCCCTCGCTCTGCTGGTCCTCCAAAGTGACGAAGACGCCTTCTGGTGTCTGGTGGCAGTGGTGGAAGCCATCATGCCTCAGGACTACTACACCAAGAATCTGGTGGCCTCTCAGGTCAGCAGACACACTCACCTGCTTGCCTGCTGTGATCTGTTTTAGTGATCAGTGAGGCTGATCTCTGTGAGTCTTTGTGCTCAGGCGGACCAGCGCGTGCTGAAGGACTTCATGGCGGAGAAGCTTCCTCGCCTGGCATCTCACTTTGAGGATCACAACATTGACGTCTCTCTGGTCACCTTCAACTGGTTCCTGGTGGTTTTTGTGGAGAGTCTGCCCAGCGACATCCTGATGCCTCTGTGGGACGCCTTCCTGTATGAGGGTACCAAGGTACCATACACCCGAACACACCATGACAGAAATGCAGACAACACTTGAATGCACCACAGTAGTGTCCATGGAAACAAAAATGATTTTGTTTTCACCTTTAGATGTCTTTATTTACATTTTAGGAGTAATAAGACATTGTTTACTAAGCATGGGGAACTGTCATGTGACATGAAATAGGAGTGGGAAAGCAGATCATTCTAGTAACGACCTCACAGTCTACCACAAGCAGCGTAAATCCAGACGATGAGCGGGACAATGGCTTTGGGCTTGTTTCTGCAATGTGACAAATGCAGCACAGCTTTTACATCGTTTGTCTCAGGAAATAAAATCACAGTTCAGACACAGAAATATATACCACACAGGGATAAATGCTGACAACAGCTTCAGCCACGTAGATCCAACCCAAAAGTTTAATTTAAACTTAAAGCTCAACTACCAAGTAAGTTAATATTATCTGGCAACTGAGGAACCAAGTGGCTTATTGGAAATCGATCAGAGCTGTAATGAGTAAAGGGCCCAACTGCACCACAACTGAAAGAGTAATTTTATGACTCACCTCCTCAAAGTTTCCAATTAATTGTGTGGCGTGAGTGTCCTGTTATGAAATGCGTGTCTGTGCTGCAGGTGATCTTCAGATACACTCTGGCTCTGTTCAAATACAAAGAGGACGACATCCTGAAGATTCACGACAGCGTGGAGATCTACCAGTACCTACGCTTCTTCACAAAGACCGTCTCCAATGCCAGGTGCGCACTCGCCTCCACCCGCCTTAATCTACGAGCTGTTACACTCTCAGAAGTGTAGCGGATGTAGCTGTTGAATCTTTGAGCTTCAAACCCTTTTTACTGAAATTTTGTGAGAAGTTTAAATTTCCCTGATCACAGTAACAACGATTTAAAGATTTTTAAGTATCTGCAGCTCTCGGATACATGTGGTCCAGTCAGTCCAGTATTTCCTGCTCAAACTGCAGTACCTGAAGTATCAAGCAGCATAAAACAGAAACACTCAAGCTGATCAGTTTCCAGTTCCTCTGTGTTGGTGATCGAGTCCTTTCCACCTGCGTGTGTCCATGCAGGAAGCTGACCAGCATCGCCTTCAACGACATGAACCCATTCCCCAGCCGGCTGCTGAGGAACCGGCGAGTGCTCCACCTGGAGCGCCTGCAGGCGGAGCTGCGTGAGCTGGAGGAGCAGCACAAGGAGTTCATCACCGAGAGCGTCGTACGGAAAGACAAAGAGCTCGACGTCATGGTGAGCGAGGACGACGAGGACCTCTGATCACACGGGACGCTTCAGCTGCTCACTTCGAGACGACGATGAGTTTTCCATGAGTTCAAGAGAATTTCACTAAACCGGCTGTTAACTGGTTTCCTTCACACTAAACACAGGATTGTATCAGGTTCACCATCTCTACTAACACTACAAGGAAACAGACGCATACAGATTTAACTGCATCACATCTCTGAAACAAGCTTGCAGTAAACAAATGTGTACTGTGTTCACGTGTGTAATAAGTCAGGCTGCAGAAATGTGCAGATGTATTTCAGTGAATTCATTTGGATTAATATGTGATAGCTTATTTATTTCATTGCATCTTTTGCTTTATACCTAAAAATGCGTGACATTTCTAAATGTAGTCACATCCCTATGAAACATGGTTGATTATCAGCTGTAGTCACAGCTGGTGATAAAGTAATTAAATGTCCAGCTATTCAAAAATAGGGCATTCTGCACAATGAGTACTTTTTGGTACTTGAAGTATATTTTGATGCTGATGCTTCAGGGCATTGTGCTGCATTGTCGAAGCTCTCTGGGCTTCCGGTTAGAACGACCTCACAGTGTTTTATTTTGATCTGGTGTAAAGTGCATTGTGCGGAAATGACAGCATGATAGTCACATGATAAAACTGACTTTTCTTTTTTTTTTTTAAATTTTACTGGGTGTGCATCTTGTTCAAATGTCTTTTTCAGCATTTGTACATAAATATTCTGTATATAAATATTTGATTTTCATTTATTTTACAGAGTCCTTTATTTTGTTTCACAAATATGACATTCATGTCAAATGACATCTGCAGACTTTATAATGACCAGCAGGGGGCAGTGTATTGCAGTCTATGAGAACATTTACTGAGACCTGTTTCATGCACTAGTTTCATGTCTCATTGAATCCAACATGATGTTGATTTTGTAAATTAAGGTCACATGTTCATCACATCTAATTTCAAAACACTGATCAATTTTTAAAAAAAATGAATTCCATACCAATTGCAGGAATAAAATAGGAATAAATAACAAACGAGAAATACATACAAAACAAGAGAAAGGCACACATGAGAGAACAGGTCACATGACAGCACAGCATTATCTACCCACAATTTGAACTAAATAACAGATAGCACAGGCAATGAAAACAAACGGAAATCAGAATAAATTTAAAAACTTTTATTGATGTTAACTTGAAGTGCTGAATTAGCCCTGTTGTCAGTTCAAATCACTTCAATCTATAGCGCACTTTAAGGTCTTTAGACCTTAAAAAGTAATACACTGCAAGGTAAGCTTGCAGCATCTTACTTTAAGGTCAACTGTGAAACTTTGTGGAAAGCCTGAGACAAGTTGATGAGTCAGTGAAGCGCACTTCCTTCTGATGACGGCTATACTGAGGTGAGTTTTTAAGCATATCCTAAACTTTATTCATTATTAGACTTCTGACACCTGGCAAATAAACTCTCACGCGATATGAGAACATAACAGCAAAAAGCCAGTAGCTGGTACATGAATGGATAAAAATTGGATCCCTCTTAGATTGAATTGGTTGCCCTCTTATATTACGTTGTTTTGAACCTAACCGCATCCACTGAATTAATGCAGTTTTCAGGACAGTAAAAACAGAGAACTCTGATATACACAATTTCTGATTGCTGATAGTGTTTCTTAATGCAAAATGGGCTTCCATTTAAAATGCAATTGCTTCTGTTGAAGAAGTATTAAAAGCTATTACAGCTATGCAGTCTAATAAAGCCCCGGGCCCGGATGGGTTTCCAATTGAATTCTATAAAACATTTATTGGTAAATTGGCACCATTGCTTTTGTCTGTGTTTAACGAATCCTTGGAAACCGGTTCATTACCACCTACTTTCACACAAGCAACCATAGCGCTCCTTCTCAAAAATGACAAGGACCCAACCTCCTGTGGTTCCTACAGGCCATTATCTCTGCTTAATGCCGATGCAAAGGTATTGGCTAAAGTAATTTCATCTCGCCTTGAGGATGTGCTTCCTCGAATTATATCTGAAGAGCAGAATGGCTTTATAAACGGACGGCAATTGTTTTTTAATACCCGTACACTCTTTAATGTTATTTACTCGAAGCGTCTATCTGAACTTCCTGAACTTGTGATTTCTTTAGATGCTGAAAAGGCTTTCGATAGGGTGGAGTGGGAGTACTTGTTTGCAGTTTTAGAGAAATTTGGTTTTGGTGATAAATTTATTTCCTGGATTCGGCTTCTTTATTCGTCCCCTAAAGCCAGTGTTCATACTAATGATGTTTACTCTGATTATTTTGCGCTGGGTCGTGGTTGTCGTCAAGGTTGCCCTTTGTCTCCCTTACTCTTTGCCATTGCCATCGAGCCTCTGTCTATTACATTGCGATCTTCTTCTGTATTCAGGGGAATCATCCGTAATGGAATTACACATAAAGTATCATTGTATGCGGATGACTTGTTATTATATATGACTGACCCCGCATGCTCCATCCCTGCTGTTTTAAGTATTCTGGAGAACTTCAGTTCGTTTTCAGGTTATAAATTGAATTTGGGGAAAAGTGAGTGTTTTCCTGTTAATACGGCAGCACGTCAACTTCAACAGTCCGATCTACCCTTTCGTCTCAGTCCGTCTGGGTTTAAGTACTTAGGGATTAACGTGACTCGCTCTCTAGCTGGCCTTAAATCAGCAAATTTGTCTCCTCTTATATCTAGGGTCACATCTGATATTCAAAGATGGGGTAATCTCCCCCTTTCTTTAATCGGTAAGATTAACGTTGTTAAAATGAACATCTTACCAAAATTTTTATTTTTATTTCAGTCAATTCCCTTATTTTTGCCGAAACATTTTTTTGTTTCACTGGACAAGATTATTGGTTCTTTCATTTGGGGAGGGAAGCCACCTAGGGTCTCTAAAACTTTGCTGCAGCGATGCAGATTTAGTGGAGGACTTGCATTACCTAATTTTTTAGTCTATTACTGGGCCGCTCACATCCATAAACTTTGCTACTGGCTAAAATCTTCTGGTTCCTCGTGGTGTAAATTGGAGCTATCATCATGTAAGGGCTCTTCTTTACCGGCTTTGCTCTATTCCTCTTTACCCGTGAGACCCTCTCTGTACACTGATAATCAGGTGGTTCTTAACACACTCAAAATCTGGTTTCAGTTTAGACGTCACTTTAATTTTGTAATGCCGTCTTCCTCGGGTCCTCTAAGCGAAAACCATTTGTTTCCCCCTTCACTTTTGGACTCGACATTTTCAGTGTGGTGTGACAAGGGTATAAAACAGTTCAAACATTTATATGTGGATGGTGTTTTCGATAGTTTTCCCAACTTGTCTTCTCGTTACAATCTCCCTGTTACCCATTTGTTTCGCTATTTTCAAATTCGAAATTTTGTTGCCAAGTGTTTCCCAAATTTCCCCTCTTTACCTCCAGAACAGCAGTGGGAAACTACGTTATCATTTGTTCCTCATCACAGAGGAACCATTTCGAAACTCTATGATGCTATTCTGTCTTTTAGTAACCACTCTAATGTTAAGCTTAAGCGTACATGGGAAGAAGAACTGGGATTTCGAATACATGAGGAGTCTTGGGAACGGGCTATAACGAGGATACGATCTTCCACCTCCTGTGCTCGTCTTGGACTTATTCAATTTAAGGTCATACACAGGGTGCATTTCTCTAAGTCTAGACTTTCTGAATTTTATCCAGAAGTGGAAAATAAATGTGATAAATGCCATGGTTCTCCTTGTCACCTTAGCCACATGTTTTTTCTGTGCCCTGAGCTACAAGGTTTCTGGACAAGGTATTTTGCTATTATGTAAACTGTTCTTGGGGTAACTCTTCATCCTTGTCCTCTGATTGCTGTGTTTGGGATTCCTGCTCGCTCACTTACACTTGATTCCACACAAAGGGATATTATAGCCTTCACATCCCTATTAGCGAGACGTCTAATATTGTTGCATTGGAAGTCTGCTAAGTATCCTACTATTTCCCGGTGGCTTAAAGATGTCATGTTTTTTTTAAAACTTGAAAAAATTAAATATACGTTGAGAGGCTGCACAGCCAAATTTTTTCACAAGTGGCAACCCTTTATCTCTTATTTTGCTAGTCTAGAGGTATTGCCTGTTTAAATCTACTTTTGTTACTGTTATATTCCTCTAATATGTTTGATGGTTGTGTTGATCTGTGTGGGACTGGGGGGGGGGGGGGGGGGGGGGGGGCGTTGTGTTTTGTTTTTTGTTGTTTTTGTTTTTTTTTTCATATATATATATATATATATATATATGTTAATTTACTTAGGAAAATAATTGTATTTCGGTAACTGCAAGTACTGTTTTCTTTTTTCAATAAAAATATTTTCAAAAAAAAAAAAAAATGCAATTGCTTTATGTTCGATCTTTAGTGAAGAAGGGTCATTTTTGATTCTGTGGACAAGGGATGCAAATGGAATGTGAAGGCAACAGGTAGTAGGGTGAATTAGGGTTTCGTGTGGTCTTCAGTGCATGAATTTTATTGCCACTTTATTTCAACTTTTTATTAATGTACTCAAAAGAAAAACAAGAACCACAAAGGAGATTCTTGTGATTCTTGTTTGTGCTATCTGTTTGTGAAAGAAAGCACATTTTACCACATCATACTGTGTTTGCTGCCATTTATTTTACTCGTCCTGCCTGAGTGTCTGGGCTGCGTTTGTCTGTGCACCTTTGTTCTGGCCTTCTGCTGATGGGTTTCACATGCTGGGCTTTCCCTCTTGGTCCACACCCAGCAGCCTGCTGCTGACCACACACAGCCTACAAACTGATCCATCCATGCATCCATCCATGCATGCATGGCCTGGTTATTGTTGAGTTATCACCTCCAGCTCCTTGCTCATAACCAGGTAGATACTGGGCTGGGCCTGATCTCTGAGCTCAATAACAATGACAAAAATGCCAAACACTTTACTCTTCATGGTAAAAAATGTTTATAATACAGTAAAAACTGGATGTAGCCATAATCAGTGTTTTATATACAGTGTAAGTGAACAACATTGCTACACTGCTGGTGTTTGATTGATAGAGGCTTTCTTTATAAGAACTATGATATCATTTCTTTTGCTGATTAACAGTTTTTATATAATTTTTATATCATATATAGCTTTCAAGAAGCCAAAGATCACTGGACGAAAAGACTACAGACCTGTGGCTCTGACATCTGGTCAGGAAGTCTTTTGAGCGCCTGGTTCTCTCCTATCTTAAGACCCTCACGGCCCCCCTCCTGGACCCCCTGCAGTTTGCATACAGAGCCAACAGGTCTGTAGACGATGCCATCAACATGGCCCTACACTTTGTCCTGCAGAATCTATGCTAGGATCCTGTTTGTGGACTTCAGCTCTACCTTCAACACCATCCTTTCAGACCTTCTTCAAGGATTGCTTTCCCAGATGAATGTGCCTGATCCCATCTGCCGGTGGATCACTGACTTCCTGACGGACAGGAAGCAATCAGTGAGGCTGGGGAAGAATGTCTTGGACTCCCGGACCATGACCTGAGAGGCCACCAGATTCTTGGTGTAGTAGTCCTGAGGCATGATGGCTTCCACCACTGCCACCAGACACCAGAAGGCGTCTTCGTCACTTTGGAGGACCAGCAGAGCGAGGGCCGCTAACCTGTGGACATTGATGGAAGGTGAGGTTCTGCCTGGAAGGCGGGTCCACATAAGAACTCAGATATAATATTTATATTTTTGTTCTAACCTGTTGAGTCCCTGGCAGCAGCCAATGGCAAGGTTGTGCCAGCCAGCAGGATGCTGCGGAGCTGCTGAAGGGCGGGGCTGGAGTCTGAAAGTAAGAGCTCGTTTAGACTCTATTCTGTGAATAGGCTTGCTCCCACGAATATGTGAATTCATCTGTAAAAGAGTTTAATTCTAATGCACCTGCTCCTCCTGCTCCCTGCTGCAGGGCGGCCTGTTGGACTACGAATGCCAGTGCGGAGCTAAGAAGATCAAAGAGGAGCTGTTGTTCTTGAACCTGCCAAAGTGAGTAACCTCAAATCGGTCCCCAAAGGCCTCAAACCACCACAGTTCAGTCGGTGTCAGTTTTGTTCATGTCATGTCCTCCTTGCGTCTTCCTTTGAGCCTCTCCTCTTTGTCTCATCTCTTTCAGTGTGCTGATCCTCCAGCTGAAGTGGTTTACGTTCACTCCATCGTTCACCGTGGAGAAGAAGAACAGCCCCATTGTTCTGACACAGCAGCTGGTGATCAGCCAGGACACAGCCTTTACTGAAGAGGTAAGGGAAAAGGCACACCGTTCATTTCAAGTATGGATGGAGCCCATTTCTAAGCTAACGGGTGGTGCCGCTGCCCTCTCCCAGTAAACTGCTCGCTATTTGTTGGTCAGCGTGATCAGTCGTTTGGGCTCCTCAGCTTACAGCGGTGAGTGGGTGCTTTCAGACACATGTGCTGAATGCAGGTCAGCTTTGAAAGTTTATGAGACGTTAATAAGTGCGCCTTCTCCTCTCAGGACATTACGTCTGTGACGGCGTTCACCAGATGAGCGGAAGAGACGACGTCACAGACAGCCGGCTCACGTACGATGACGAGTTGGTCTGCCAGACCACGTGTGAGTCTGTGTGTGAGCAGCGGCAGAGAACAGCTTACCTGCTATTCTATAAAAGACAGGTGACGTCTCCCAGCAAACAGTCAGCATGTCTGTGCAAATATTCAGTGTAACTTGTAGAAAAACCCTCACACTCAGTTTATTTGTGTTTTTCTTTTTCTATTTCTTACTTTCTTTGCCGCACTAGAAAGGCAGCAGAGTCGGGACTCAGATCTGCAGCAACACCTTCATTGTTATTGTTATTATTGTTGTTAGTACTGTTGTTGTTATGATTGATATTGTTACTGTTATGATCAGTTTTATTATTATTATTATCATTATTAATTTTTTAATACATTTGTTTATCTTTATTATTATTAGTAGTAATGTTGTTGTTTATGTTGTTATTGTTATTATTATTACTGGTATTTTTGACATTATTATTATTATTTTGTTGTTATTGTCATTATTAGTAGAAGTAGTATTAGTTATATCATTTTTATATCAGCCTGGAGTGAACAACATGAAAGCATGGATCCATCCTCCCTCACATTCACAATTCAGGCTGCTGGTGTAATCGTGCGGGGGATATTTTCCTGGTACACTTTGGGACCTTTAAATGCTACAGTCTGAGTATTGTTATGACCACAGTGTACCCTCTTCTGATGGCTGAAAGTAAAAGGGGGTCCAGTACCGGTTCCGGTACCAGGCCTACTGACAATTTAACATAATGTAAAATGGTAACATCGTAAACATAATGTTACAATTTAACATAATGTAAATGGTAACATTGTAAACAGAATGTTACCATTTAACACAATGTAAAATGGTAACATCATAAACATAATGTTACCATTTAACATAATGTAAAATGGTAACATCATAAACAGAATGTTACCATTTAACATAATGTGAAATGGTAACATTGTAAACAGAATGTTGCCATTTAACATAATGTAAATGGTAACATTTTAAACAGAATGTTACCATTTAACACAATGTAAAATGGTAACATTGTAAACAGAATGTTACCATTTAACACAATGTAAAATGGTAACATTGTAAACAGAATGTTGCCATTTAACACAATGTAAAATGGTAACATTGTAAACAGAATGTTACCATTTAACATAATGTGAAATGGTAACATTGTAAACAGAATGTTGCCATTTAACACAATGTAAAATGGTACCATTGTAAACAGAATGTTGCCATTTAACATTATGTTAAATATAACTAACGGATTTACTTTACCAAATGGACCATCCCGGCCTTGCCGTATTGGTCTATTTGATTCACCTTTGTTTTTATTGTTTATTTTATTTTCACTTGCTACACATAGGACAGACATGACTGGGGGAAAGAAAGGGGAGAAAGAAAGAGGGAAAGAAAAACAGCAGGGAAGAGGAATGGTGATAAAGGGCAAAAAACAAAAACCAACAAAACAAACAGACAAAAAATATATATATCAGTCACTTCAACTCTAAGAAGTCCAGACGCTTTTCTTTCCAAGCTCCTTTGACTGACTGTTAGGACAACTTATTTATTGCAAGCATGCAGTACAAGAATAACTCGATGTTTCTGACTTTGCATTACGAATTGTTTACCCACTGACAAACATTTCAAATGAAATTAAATTAAAAAACAATTTGTGCTAACCTGATTTTAATTCAAAAAGAATCATTAACAACACTTCTTGTAATGGTGTCAAAATCAGCCCAACTTTTATTTTCAAATGCAAAAAGTAAAAGAAAATGAGCCAACATACTGGACACATATAATTGTCAATATAATTGTTTATAAACAATTATACTGTCATCATTGTTACAGATATGGAAACTTTATTAACAATTTGTCCAAGTAAAAAAATGCCCTGCTAATTGTTGGGGTTTTCTCTCCTCTAGCCCTTTCCTTTAAGCTCTTCTTTACATCCCCCCACCCCCACCTTTTCTTTTTTCTTAATAATATAACAATAAAAACAATTGGCTGCATTTTAAATGTGTCAGATCAATGTCTTTATTCAAGAATACAAGAAATGGTAATAGCTGCATGTGTGTTTGTGTGTGTGCATAATATGCATACTTTACTTGTTGGATCCAAATCCCACAAGGAATCAAATAAAACAAGAAGACAAACAAAAACAAAACAAAAATATATTTCTCTCCCTTCCCAGGTCAGGTTCACAAAAGCATTGCAGCTCTTTATTCCTCTTGTACAGCTCCAGAGTCTGTCAGCCAAAAAGAAACTACTGAGGTTCCAACACCCAGTGTTTCTGTAAACACAGATGAAAATGAACAGTCATCCACATCTAAAAGATTTGTAGATTCGAGGGACCGGTATAATACATCTAGTACATCTTTGTTTAAACCTCAGAACACAAAAAGGGAACAAACCATTGTATACAGATTTAAAAGTGCGCAAAGCAACGAACAGTCACCCTCTGAAACAGCTGAGGTTATCACAACCATTGTTTCTGTAAATACACAGGAACAGTCACCCACCTCAAAAAGATTAGTATATTCAAGGGACCAGTGTATCTACTCTGGTCAAAAGAATCCATGCTTCGTACTGATGTCCACAATTCTTTTTTATTCCTCTCACAATCATGGAGCACCGTGAAAACTAGAAACGAGTAAAATAATATCAATAGCACATATGACATCCATCTCAGCCACTTATTTCTTTTCACAAGGTGCACAAGTGCTTAACAAATAACAGCATAATGTTTTTACCGTGTACACCTTGTAAAACCAGTAGTAGAAAAGTTGTAGATTCGTGCTCTTG
The DNA here is from genome assembly GCF_965226115.1 of Aulonocara stuartgranti. Classification (NCBI taxonomy): domain Eukaryota; kingdom Metazoa; phylum Chordata; class Actinopteri; order Cichliformes; family Cichlidae; genus Aulonocara; species Aulonocara stuartgranti. The sequence goes on along the minus strand of NC_138940.1, from coordinate 10,486,763 downwards.
TGGGGGAGACGTATGTTATCCACCACCTCGATAGCTAGCCGAGAGTTCGAGGGTCACTAGAGCCGCCGAGAACGCATGAACTACTTACGGTAGGACGTTTTGCCAAAGTAAGACGTTTTGTCAGAACACCGAGTCCTCAGGAGGATGCAGCCCATGAATTTGGACACGATCTCAGATGCACTTCTGGTGTTGTCATGGCAACCCACACAAACATTTCAGCGTCAGCTACAATGAGGCGGAGCCCTTACTGAAACACTGAGCTCAGGTAGAGTGAAAGACAACATTTTTCCGCATCCAAAACAGCAGCGCTGTTCCTGTGACCTCTAGTAAAGCCTCTACTTGGGAAAAGGGAGTCTTTCATCAAAGCATCCTGCAGAAGTTGAATAAAAATATGCAAATGTTCAAATGATGCAACTTAATGAAGGCTGACAGCAGTTGTACTATTTTACATTGCAGCGAACAGGGGTGACCATTATTTTCAACGTTTTTACAGCATTTTTCACATTGAAAGTGAAATAATATAAATAATGTCTCAATTAAATTGCGTTAATATTTAAAAATACAAAAACTACAGCTTTGTTCACAAGCCAATAAAAATGTACTTGGGCCAGTGGTAAATGAAAATAACACTTATTCAGCACCTGGTTGTTGCGGCTGCATCAGGACACCAGATGTTCAGCCTCCATCCTGTAGGCAGACTTATCCCCGTCTGAGAGGAGTCCAATAATGGTGGTGTCATCTGCAAGCTTAATTAATTTGACAGACTGGTGGTTGGAGGTGCGGCAGTTGGTGTACAGGGAGAAGGGCATAGAAGAAAGAACACAGCCCTGAGGGGAACTCGCGTTGATGGTCCGGGAGTCCAAGACATTCTTCCCCAGCCTCACTGATTGCTTCCTGTCCGTCAGGAAGTCAGTGATCCACCGGCAGATGGGATCAGGCACATTCATCTGGGAAAGCAATCCTTGAAGAAGGTCTGAAAGGATGGTGTTGAAGGTAGAGCTGAAGTCCACAAACAGGATCCTAGCATAGATTCTGCAGGACAAAGTGTAGGGCCATGTTGATGGCATCGTCTACAGACCTGTTGGCTCTGTATGCAAACTGCAGGGGGTCCAGGAGGGGGGCCGTGAGGGTCTTAAGATAGGAGAGAACCAGGCGCTCAAAAGACTTCCTGACCAGATGTCAGAGCCACAGGTCTGTAGTCTTTTCGTCCAGTGATCTTTGGCTTCTTGAAAGCTATATATGATATAAAAATTATATAAAAACTGTTAATCAGCAAAAGAAATGATATCATAGTTCTTATAAAGAAAGCCTCTATCAATCAAACACCAGCAGTGTAGCAATGTTGTTCACTTACACTGTATATAAAACACTGATTTTGGCTACATCCAGTTTTTACTGTATTATAAACATTTTTTACCATGAAGAGTAAAGTGTTTGGCATTTTTGTCATTGTTATTGAGCTCAGAGATCAGGCCCAGCCCAGTATCTACCTGGTTATGAGCAAGGAGCTGGAGGTGATAACTCAACAATAACCAGGCCATGCATGCATGGATGGATGCATGGATGGATCAGTTTGTAGGCTGTGTGTGGTCAGCAGCAGGCTGCTGGGTGTGGACCAAGAGGGAAAGCCCAGCATGTGAAACCCATCAGCAGAAGGCCAGAACAAAGGTGCACAGACAAACGCAGCCCAGACACTCAGGCAGGACGAGTAAAATAAATGGCAGCAAACACAGTATGATGTGGTAAAATGTGCTTTCTTTCACAAACAGATAGCACAAACAAGAATCACAAGAATCTCCTTTGTGGTTCTTGTTTTTCTTTTGAGTACATTAATAAAAAGTTGAAATAAAGTGGCAATAAAATTCATGCACTGAAGACCACACGAAACCCTAATTCACCCTACTACCTGTTGCCTTCACATTCCATTTGCATCCCTTGTCCACAGAATCAAAAATGACCCTTCTTCACTAAAGATCGAACATAAAGCAATTGCATTTTAAATGGAAGCCCATTTTGCATTAAGAAACACTATCAGCAATCAGAAATTGTGTATATCAGAGTTCTCTGTTTTTACTGTCCTGAAAACTGCATTAATTCAGTGGATGCGGTTAGGTTCAAAACAACGTAATATAAGAGGGCAACCAATTCAATCTAAGAGGGATCCAATTTTTATCCATTCATGTACCAGCTACTGGCTTTTTGCTGTTATATTTCTCATATCGCGTGAGAGTTTATTTGCCAGGTGTCAGAAGTCTAATAATAAAGCTCCGGCACAACGTGGTCGAAGTTACCCGCATATCGGATCGCATCATGTCAGTGAAGATCGACGCCGACCCGACCGTCCTACGGATTATCTCCTGCTATGCACCACAGACCAACTGCCCCGACGAGGAGAAGACAGAATTCTGGCGCGCCCTCGACGACCACCTGCAAACGATTAGCCCTGAGGAACACGTGGCGGTAGGCGGCGACCTAAATGGACATGTAGGCAAGGGGAGAGACGGATATCACCGATTCCATGGCGGCCAAGGATTTGGGACCAGAAACGACGAGGGTTGCCGGGTACTGGACTACGCAGAGGCCCACGATCTTGCCGTGACCAACACCTTCTTCAAAAAGAAGCCGGCACACCTCATCACGTACTCCAGCGGCGGCAGAGACACCCAAATCGACTACTGGCTAGTCCGAAGACCCCATCTCAGCCTAGTCACGAACGTAAAAGTCATACCATCAACCAATATTGGCCCTCAACATCGGCTACTTGTGATGGATCTCCGACTCAACCTTGGCCAACGACGACGAAGAACACCAACCACGACGGTGGAGAAGATCAAGTGGTGGCGCCTCCCTGAGGGATCCAATTTTTATCCATTCATGTACCAGCTACTGGCTTTTTGCTGTTATGTTCTCATATCGCGTGAGAGTTTATTTGCCAGGTGTCAGAAGTCTAATAATGAATAAAGTTCAGGATATGCTTAAAAACTCACCTCAGTATAGCCGTCATCAGAAGGAAGTGCGCTTCACTGACTCATCAACTTGTCTCAGGCTTTCCACAAAGTTTCACAGTTGACCTTAAAGTAAGATGCTGCAAGCTTACCTTGCAGTGTATTACTTTTTAAGGTCTAAAGACCTTAAAGTGCGCTATAGATTGAAGTGATTTGAACTGACAACAGGGCTAATTCAGCACTTCAAGTTAACATCAATAAAAGTTTTTAAATTTATTCTGATTTCCGTTTGTTTTCATTGCCTGTGCTATCTGTTATTTAGTTCAAATTGTGGGTAGATAATGCTGTGCTGTCATGTGACCTGTTCTCTCATGTGTGCCTTTCTCTTGTTTTGTATGTATTTCTCGTTTGTTATTTATTCCTATTTTATTCCTGCAATTGGTATGGAATTCATTTTTTTAAAAATTGATCAGTGTTTTGAAATTAGATGTGATGAAGATGTGACCTTAATTTACAAAATCAACATCATGTTGGATTCAATGAGACATGAAACTAGTGCATGAAACAGGTCTCAGTAAATGTTCTCATAGACTGCAATACACTGCCCCCTGCTGGTCATTATAAAGTCTGCAGATGTCATTTGACATGAATGTCATATTTGTGAAACAAAATAAAGGACTCTGTAAAATAAATGAAAATCAAATATTTATATACAGAATATTTATGTACAAATGCTGAAAAAGACATTTGAACAAGATGCACACCCAGTAAAATTTAAAAAAAAAAGAAAAGTCAGTTTTATCATGTGACTATCATGCTGTCATTTCCGCACAATGCACTTTACACCAGATCAAAATAAAACACTGTGAGGTCGTTCTAACCGGAAGCCCAGAGAGCTTCGACAATGCAGCACAATGCCCTGAAGCATCAGCATCAAAATATACTTCAAGTACCAAAAAGAACTCATTGCGCAGAATGCCCTATTTTTGAATAGCTGGACATTTTAATTACTTTATCACCAGCTGTGACTACAGCTGATAATCAACCATGTTTCATAGGGATGTGACTACATTTAGAAATGTCACGCATTTTTAGGTATAAAGCAAAAGATGCAATGAAATAAATAAGCTATCACATATTAATCCAAATGAATTCACTGAAATACATCTGCACATTTCTGCAGCCTGACTTATTACACACGTGAACACAGTACACATTTGTTTACTGCAAGCTTGTTTCAGAGATGTGATGCAGTTAAATCTGTATGCGTCTGTTTCCTTGTAGTGTTAGTAGAGATGGTGAACCTGACACAATCCTGTGTTTGGTGTGAAGGAAACCAGTTAACAGCCGGTTTAGTAAAATTCTCTTGAACTCATGGAAAACTCATCGTCGTCTCGAAGTGAGCAGCTGAAGCGTCCCGTGTGATCAGAGGTCCTCGTCGTCCTCGCTCACCATGACGTCGAGCTCTTTGTCTTTCTGTACGACGCTCTCGGTGATGAACTCCTTGTGCTGCTCCTCCAGCTCACGCAGCTCCGCCTGCAGGCGCTCCAGGTGGAGCACTCGCCGGTTCCTCAGCAGCCGGCTGGGGAATGGGTTCATGTCGTTGAAGGCGATGCTGGTCAGCTTCCTGCATGGACACACGCAGGTGGAAAGGACTCGATCACCAACACAGAGGAACTGGAAACTGATCAGCTTGAGTGTTTCTGTTTTATGCTGCTTGATACTTCAGGTACTGCAGTTTGAGCAGGAAATACTGGACTGACTGGACCACATGTATCCGAGAGCTGCAGATACTTAAAAATCTTTAAATCGTTGTTACTGTGATCAGGGAAATTTAAACTTCTCACAAAATTTCAGTAAAAAGGGTTTGAAGCTCAAAGATTCAACAGCTACATCCACTACACTTCTGAGAGTGTAACAGCTCGTAGATTAAGGCGGGTGGAGGCGAGTGCGTACCTGGCATTGGAGACGGTCTTTGTGAAGAAGCGTAGGTACTGGTAGATCTCCACGCTGTCGTGAATCTTCAGGATGTCGTCCTCTTTGTATTTGAACAGAGCCAGAGTGTATCTGAAGATCACCTGCAGCACAGACACGCATTTCATAACAGGACACTCACGCCACACAATTAATTGGAAACTTTGAGGAGGTGAGTCATAAAATTACTCTTTCAGTTGTGGTGCAGTTGGGCCCTTTACTCATTACAGCTCTGATCGATTTCCAATAAGCCACTTGGTTCCTCAGTTGCCAGATAATATTAACTTACTTGGTAGTTGAGCTTTAAGTTTAAATTAAACTTTTGGGTTGGATCTACGTGGCTGAAGCTGTTGTCAGCATTTATCCCTGTGTGGTATATATTTCTGTGTCTGAACTGTGATTTTATTTCCTGAGACAAACGATGTAAAAGCTGTGCTGCATTTGTCACATTGCAGAAACAAGCCCAAAGCCATTGTCCCGCTCATCGTCTGGATTTACGCTGCTTGTGGTAGACTGTGAGGTCGTTACTAGAATGATCTGCTTTCCCACTCCTATTTCATGTCACATGACAGTTCCCCATGCTTAGTAAACAATGTCTTATTACTCCTAAAATGTAAATAAAGACATCTAAAGGTGAAAACAAAATCATTTTTGTTTCCATGGACACTACTGTGGTGCATTCAAGTGTTGTCTGCATTTCTGTCATGGTGTGTTCGGGTGTATGGTACCTTGGTACCCTCATACAGGAAGGCGTCCCACAGAGGCATCAGGATGTCGCTGGGCAGACTCTCCACAAAAACCACCAGGAACCAGTTGAAGGTGACCAGAGAGACGTCAATGTTGTGATCCTCAAAGTGAGATGCCAGGCGAGGAAGCTTCTCCGCCATGAAGTCCTTCAGCACGCGCTGGTCCGCCTGAGCACAAAGACTCACAGAGATCAGCCTCACTGATCACTAAAACAGATCACAGCAGGCAAGCAGGTGAGTGTGTCTGCTGACCTGAGAGGCCACCAGATTCTTGGTGTAGTAGTCCTGAGGCATGATGGCTTCCACCACTGCCACCAGACACCAGAAGGCGTCTTCGTCACTTTGGAGGACCAGCAGAGCGAGGGCCGCTAACCTGTGGACATTCATGGAAGGTGAGGTTCTGCCTGGAAGGCGGGTCCACATAAGAACTCAGATATAAAATTTATACTTTTGTTCTGACCTGTTGAGTACCTGGCAGTAGCCAATGGCAGGGTTATGCCCGGAGAAGGCCAGAAGGATGCGGCGGAGCTGCTGGAGGGCAGGGCTGAAGGGTGGGGCTGGAGGGCGGGGCTGGACGGCGAGGAGAAGTGCTGATTGGTCGTCAGGGTTCGGTGAAGGTCCAGCTGGACCTGCCTGGAGGCAGGATTAGGAGCTGTCCGACTCTTCTCACACAGCTGGAAACAGAACAGGATTACTGAGTGCTCGCCAGCATTCCCAACAGGAAGGAGGAGGAGCCACCTGTGCTCAGGTGCGGATAAAGCACTCTGTTGGCAGAGGTATGAAAATGCGCAGTAAAATCTAACGTGCATAGCTAACTTCATCAACGACATTTTGGGAGGAATAATCACACATCAGCCTTCGGCCATTTTTTGATGAACGCATACGCCCCCTAGAGCGCGCTAACTTTATTAACAGCCACACAAATGTAAAGCACACATCAAACATAAATAAACCATTTGACTGTCTCCATAATTGAGCATTTTCTCTTCTTATTTCAACACCCCCACTTGCTCTCATATTATGATGCTCTTAAGTAAACAAAAAAAAACAACAAACAAAAGGTTTCTTCCTCAGTACTGTATACATGTTCGTATACCATGTTAATGCCCAAACATAAACTTCTCAAACTTGAACAGCTTAACTTTTGTTGCAGGCTTTGTCATTACATCTGCAACCATCTCTTCTGTTGAACAATAATCCAGAGTTATTTTTCCTGCACTCACAGTTGATCTCACAAAGTTGTACTTTATGTCAACATGTTTACATCTCTGTCTCGTCACAGGATTCTTCGCCAACGCAATTGCACCCTGATTATCTTCATGAACTTTTGGCGGTGCATATTTTTGTCCATCAATACCTTGTAACAGTTGCATTAGGTACAAAACTTCTTGTAGGGTCGCAGCTAAAGCCATGTACTCCGCTTCACAGGTAGATAATGCAACAGTAGGTTGTCTTTTGGTTTTCCATGAGATTAAAGGACCATCTACAGACAAGCTTATGCAATAACCAGTTGTACTCCGTCTGTCTGTTACATCAGCTGCCCAATCAGCATCGCTGTATGCCCACAACCTCAGTTCTTTGTTGTCACATTTCCTGTAACACAGTTCTTTCTCGGTTGTCCCTTTCAGATACCTCAGTACTAGAGCAGGGCGATATGGCCAAAAATATTTATCACGATATATATTTGAAAATTTGCGATAACGATATAACTGACGATATAATTGATGCGAGACAAAATACAACTCCACAACATTACTAGCGCAAAAAGAAAACCTTCCATTTATTTTCACTTAAATAAGAAGCTGGTTTTTATGTACATTAAAGCTTTATAAAAATGTAACAGTGCAAATACAAATTCCTTGCTGAAAGTTTAACCAAAAGGCATTTCCAGTAGAAATGGGCTGACATATCCTGAGCATAACCATATATAATATCCACTGAAGTTAAAAAGAGGTGCTTTGCAAAATTAAACTGCAGTATGCAATACGTATTTTTCGGACCATAAGGTGCACGGGATTATAACGCACATCAAGCGAAACAAAGCAGTCAGATAAATCAAACTTTATTAAACTCATTCTTCTTGCTTCTTCCACTTCTGTACCATTGATTCATTAATGTTGAATTCTCTGGCAGCTGCTCTATTCCCATGTTGTTGCAGTATATTAATGACTAACCTCGTATTGTGGATGGATTATCTCAGTTGTTCTCCTGACTGAAGTTTGGTCCGTTTACAGCACCCTGCCATGCGATTGCATTTGTCTCTAACCATGAGGAACCTTAACGTTAACTTTTATAAGTGGAAAAGTGTTAGTGTTCGTCCTCCAGCTTCCCTGTTTATGTTATGCTAACATAGCTGTGTCGCTAGCGATTACGTAGCACATCATTATATACCAGCTAGCCCAACTTCAGTAACCCTACAAACGTCACTGCTTTTAGTTTCCTGTCTTCATTTATGTTGGAAGTGATAGCAGAGCTGTACGTTTGATTTTTTTCAGAAATCTCTCAGTCAGAACATGCAATATCATGCTTAGGTAACTAGCGAGCTAACTTCCGCTAGCTTCCCGCTAACTTCTAACTCTGTTAAATGTAATAAATTTTGTTTTAATGGATGCCTGGAAGTTAAACTTCATAGTTACACCTGGTAAAGCAGCAATGCTGATCGTTTTATTAAAGATGAAAGAATTTAGACAGTTTTTAACGCTCAGTGATGCTGCAGTGTTCGTTTGAACTGAAGAATTAAGGAGTTTAGGACCCAGATTACTCCCAGATTTAAGAGCATCTTAGTCCGACAAATACGACAATAACGACGGCCGCTTGCATGTTCTGCAAAAAAATGTGCTTTGTCGTGTATCTGACGGACAAACACCAAACCAGTTCCACATCACTGAAGTTGCACCATTTTTACAAACCAATTCTGGTTCATCTGTTTCACTCAACAATCGGCCATGTGCGTATGAAAACAAAGGCACTGCGCATGCGCGTTTTACTCATATTCTATCGCGATATTTCATTTTCCTATTGTTGCCTAACATTATACCGGTATTACCGTGAACGGTATAATATGGCCCAGCCCTACTCAGTACATGTTTTACTGTAGTCCATTTGTCTTCAGTTGGCTCAGTAAAGTACTGTGAAAGTTTACTGACTATAAAACTCAAGTCCGGTCTTGTGCATGTAGCCAAATAGATCAGACTACCAACTGCCTCTCTGTACCTTTTGACATCACTCATCTTTTCTGCATCATCAGCATAGTTCAGTTTTTGCTCACAAGGTGTCTGTCTTTCTTTACAATCCTGCATGTTGAATCTTTCAAGTATTTTTTCCACATATTGTTTTTGTGACATTTTTACACAGTTATCACTCTGGTCAAAATCTATACCAATGAAATGTCTCAGTTTACCCAAATCCTTCATTTTGAATTTTGCTGCAAGCATTTTCTTCACAACAGTTAGTTCACTTTCATCACTAGCAGCAATGATCAGGTCATCTACCCATACAATCAGAATCACCTTCTTATTTTCTGTCATTTTTGTGTAAACACAATGGTCAGCGGGGTTTTGCACAAAGTCGTTCTCACTCAGATATTCATGCAACAACTTGTTCCAATTCCGGCCTGATTGTTTTAGCCCATATAGCGACTTTTTCAACTTGCACACCAGTTTTTCATTTGTGTCGGATTTTACCTCATAACCCTCAGGTTGTTCCATGAATACCTCACAATCTATTGGTGCATGAAGATAGGCAGCTTTAACATCCATCTGGTGTAAAAGCATGTTTTCTTGTGCTGCCTTTTGCATCAACACTCTGATACTAGTCAGGTTAGCAGTAGGGGAAAATGTTTCTTCATAATCCACACCTATCCTCTGACTATATCCTTTAGCAACATAACGTGCCTTGTACTTCTCAGATCCATCAACATTGTCTTCTTACCCTCAGGCAAAGTGGTTAAGGTAAATGTGTCATTTTCTCTTAGTGATTGCATCTCTTCATCCATTGCACTGACCCATTTCTCTGAGTTAGATGAAGTTATTGCTTCCTTGAATGTTTGGGGAATGTTACACATTGCTCTGTAACAATAATCCATGTTTGTAAGTACTTGATCACAATCCTCCTTATCAGTAACATATTCACTTAAATACCCAGGCCTCTTTCTCACTCTGGAAGGATACCTTGCAGCCTCGCAGTCGAGTTGATTCTCCTGTGACTGGCTGCTCATCTCAGACATGCTTACTGGGATCTGTTCCTGAGTATCTGTGTGTTCTGTACTCACATCAGTCTGTTCTCTGGTCTTGGTGAACCTGTTTGGTGTCTCAAAGTCACCCTCATCATCTGGCACCTTGTCAGTCTGTGTTTGTCTCTCTACTCTTGTTTTAGTCTCAAACTTCACCAGTCTATGCTTCTGTACTTTCCCACTGCCCGGGTAGTAGACCATATAAGCTGGACTGTTCTTGTCATATCCAACAAAAATTCCTTTCTCACACCTTGAGTCTAGTTTTCTCTTGTTCTGCCTGTAGGCATAACACACTGACCCAAATGTCTGCATCCTGGAAAGGTTTGGCCTTCTTCCTGTCAGCATTAAATATGGTGTCTGTTCTGTGCGTCTGTTAAAACATCTATTCCTCACTACAGCTGCTGTTTGCGCTGCGTAAGTCCACAACTCTTTAGGTAACTGTTTCTCTATTAACATACACCTGGCCATATCAAAAAGAGTACGCCAATTGCGTTCTGCAGTACCATTTTGGTGTGGTGAGTATGGTGCTGAGGTCTCATGCCTGATTCCATTTTTGCTAAGGAGTGCCTGATACTCATTTCCCATAAACTCTGTTCCATTGTCAGACCTGATACATTTAACTTGCCCATACGGGGCTGTATCAGCCAAAAACTTCTGTGTTGCTTTTGCTGTGTCACTCTTATTTTTCAGAAAATACACAAACACTGCACTGGAATAGTCATCAGTGAATGATAGTGCAAATCTATATCCATCTCTGGACTCTGAGTCTACTGGACCAGCTAGATCTGTGTGTACCAGCTCTAAGGCGGTTTTGGCTCGTGCATCAGGGTCCCTGTTTCTAGTTTGAACAAACTTTCCCTGTGTGCACACTTCACAATGCAAGACAGATTTGTCTGTTTTTCCTTTGATTGCCATACCATCAACAACCCCCTGTAATTTCTGAATGTCATCATAATTACAGTGACCAAGAATTTCATGCCATGTTTGCATGTCATAGCAACCCTTACACTGGTCTTTACCTTCAGTGTTTACTGTTTGTAGGTAGTACAGTCTGTTGTACTCATATATTGGGAACCTTGTACCGTCTTTGTGTCGCAGGGTGTCTTTTCCTTGCTTGAAGATCATAGTTGCTCCATTTGAGGTAGCTGCTTTCACAGAGAAGATGTCTTGTGGATACGATGGGATGTACAGTGCCTGTTTCAAGGTTGTTTTGTGGCACTGCCCCCTGCTGTCCATCAAGCAAAACTCTGCCTCCCCTCTTTGCTCTGCAACTCCAGTGCACTTGGTGCCGTCAGCCAACTCTACGTAGTGTGACTTGGGCTGGAAACTGTCGTCGAATCTCCTGAACGTCGTTATATCTGTAACAATATGCGAAGTTGCCCCTGTGTCCACCATCAGACCCTTTTTGTTGATGCCATGCTCTGACTGGAACGCTGCACCCTCGCTGCTTACCCGGAATGCGTAGTCTTTGCTACCCCACTCCTCGGAAACTTTCCGTGCATTGTCTTGCCGCCCTTTCCGTCTGCATGTTGAGTCCCGATGGGTGGTGCTCGCTACACCACTGCTTGCGCTGACACGTCCTGGCTTTGTGTCCCTTTAGTCCGCATCTGAAACACACTATGTCTGCGTGTGTGACTAAAAAACGGTCATTCGATTTTTCAAACGTGGGATTGTCGCTCGGTCGTGCACGTGCTTTCATGATGTTGTCATCTGACGCTGCGGCGCGCATTTTCTCTGTGTCTTCAAAGCTTCGCAGTTTAGTTTTAAATTCAGCAAAAGTCACTTCAACTTCACTTTGTGTGACATGGATAGCAAACGGTTTGAACGATTCTGGCAGTCCCTTCAAAACCATTGCTACCAATAGCCCATCACTCAAAGTTTCACCAGCATTCCTCAGGGCTGTGATTATTGTCTCTGCTCGTATCACATACTCAGTCACACTCTCACTTTTGGAGCGAAGTGAGTTCTGTGTACAGGCTAATTATACGAGGCTTTCCTTTACCTGCATAATAGTTTCTTAGAATCCCCAGCGCCTTCCGTCCATCATCCGCTGCTTCTCGCATAACAAGAGACAAACTTTTGTCATCCAGAAACTGGATCAGCTCCGCGTAGGCCTCTGCATTCTTTGCTCTCTCTTCTTCTCCCTCCGCGTCGGTAGGCTGCTTCAAAATAATGTCTCTTAAACCTTGCAGACGAAGGTGGCCCAAAAATTTCGTCTCCCATAGTTCGTAATTCTTTTCATCCCCATCAAAAACTAGCCGAGCCCAACGGCTATTTGACTCAGCGGCTCGTCGGCTCATGGCGCTAGCATGGTATGCTAATCCTCACCGAGTGCGCAGTACGTCGCGGCGTTTCTCTCGGTGGCAAAACGACATGGACTCTTTTGGAAAACTTCTTAGCTTCCTGGGCCCATAACCTGTTGGCAGAGGTATGAAAATGCGCAGTAAAATCTAACGTGCATAGCTAACTTCATCAACGACATTTTGGGAGGAATAATCACACATCAGCCTTCGGCCATTTTTTGATGAACGCATACGCCCCCTAGAGCGCGCTAACTTTATTAACAGCCACACAAATGTAAAGCACACATCAAACATAAATAAACCATTTGACTGTCTCCATAATTGAGAGAATTTTCTCTTCTTATTTCAACACACTCTCTCTCTCTACAGCTGTACCTGCTGATAGCGTTGCGTGTGGCACTCTTGGCTTGTCAAAGTTCTGGCTCGGACCAAACAGCGCCACACTCTGCCGATACTCCCGAGGGACGCCTTCACGCACCAGAATTTTGAGCTCAGGTGAGATGATGAAGTCATCGTCGGACCTGCCTGCAAGGTACTGAGCCCAGCGGCTCAGCAGGGGGTGCTCCAGACCCTCCTACAGAGACAATGATGTATGATATAAAAAGAGGATAACCATTATCTGTTAAGCATTATGTTACAATTTAACATAATGTAAAATTGTAACATTGTAAACATAATGTTACAATTTTACATTATGTTACAGTTTAACATAAAGTAAAATTGTAACATGATCAAATGTGTGAACAGATGACACAACTGCAAGGAGTGTGTGTACAAATATCTTTTATTTTAATCAAGCACTTTACGCCATGTAAACAGAATGTTACCATTTAACATTATGTTAAATGGTAACATTGTAAACAGAATGTTACCATTTAACACAATGTAAAATGGTAACATTGTAAACAGAATGTTACCATTTAACATAATGTTAAATGGTAACATTGTAAACAGAATGTTACCATTTAACACAATGTAAAATGGTAACATTGTAAACAGAATGTTACCATTTAACACAATGTAAAATGGTAACATTGTAAACAGAATGTTACCATTTAACACAAGGTAAAATGGTAACATTGTAAACAGAATGTTACCATTTAACACAATGTAAAATGGTAACATTGTAAACAGAATGTTACCATTTAACATAATGTGAAATGGTAACATTGTAAACAGAATGTTGCCATTTAACATTATGTTAAATATAACTAACGGATTTACTTTACCAAATGGACCATCCCGGCCTTGCCGTATTGGTCTATTTGATTCACCTTTGTTTTTATTGTTTATTTTATTTTCACTTGCTACACATAGGACAGACATGACTGGGGGAAAGAAAGGGGAGAAAGAAAGAGGGAAAGAAAAACAGCAGGGAAGAGGAATGGTGATAAAGGGCAAAAAACAAAAACCAACAAAACAAACAGACAAAAAATATATATATCAGTCACTTCAACTCAAAGAAGTCCAGACGCTTTTCTTTCCAAGCTCCTTTGACTGACTGTTAGGACAACTTATTTATTGCAAGCATGCAGTACAAGAATAACTCGATGTTTCTGACTTTGCATTACGAATTGTTTACCCACTGACAAACATTTCAAATGAAATTAAATTAAAAAACAATTTGTGGTAACCTGATTTTAATTCAAAAAGAATCATTAACAACACTTCTTGTAATGGTGTCAAAATCAGCCCAACTTTTATTTTCAAATGCAAAAAGTAAAAGAAAATGAGCCAACATACTGGACACATATAATTGTCAATATAATTGTTTATAAACAATTATACTGTCATCATTGTTACAGATATGGAAACTTTATTAACAATTTGTCCAAGTAAAAAAATGCCCTGCTAATTGTTGGGGTTTTCTCTCCTCTAGCCCTTTCCTTTAAGCTCTTCTTTACATCCCCCCACCTTTTCTTTTTTCTTAATAATATAACAATAAAAACAATTGGCTGCATTTTAAATGTGTCAGATCAATGTCTTTATTCAAGAATACAAGAAATGGTAATAGCTGCATGTGTGTTTGTGTGTGTGCATAATATGCATACTTTACTTGTTGGATCCAAATCCCACAAGGAATCAAATAAAACAAGAAGACAAACAAAAACAAAACAAAAATATATTTCTCTCCCTTCCCAGGTCAGGTTCACAAAAGCATTGCAGCTCTTTATTCCTCTTGTACAGCTCCAGAGTCTGTCAGCCAAAAAGAAACTACTGAGGTTCCAACACCCAGTGTTTCTGTAAACACAGATGAAAATGAACAGTCATCCACATCTAAAAGATTTGTAGATTCGAGGGACCGGTATAATACATCTAGTACATCTTTGTTTAAACCTCAGAACACAAAAAGGGAACAAACCATTGTATACAGATTTAAAAGTGCGCAAAGCAACGAACAGTCACCCTCTGAAACAGCTGAGGTTATCACAACCATTGTTTCTGTAAATACACAGGAACAGTCACCCACCTCAAAAAGATTAGTATATTCAAGGGACCAGTGTATCTACTCTGGTCAAAAGAATCCATGCTTCGTACTGATGTCCACAATTCTTTTTTATTCCTCTCACAATCATGGAGCACCGTGAAAACTAGAAACGAGTAAAATAATATCAATAGCACATATGACATCCATCTCAGCCACTTATTTCTTTTCACAAGGTGCACAAGTGCTTAACAAATAACAGCATAATGTTTTTACCGTGTACGCCTTGTAAAAACAGTAGTAGAAAAGTTGTAGATTCGTGCTCTTGTGGGGGAGACGTATGTTATCCACCACCTCGATAGCTAGCCGAGAGTTCGAGGGTCACTAGAGCCGCCGAGAACGCATGAACTACTTACGATAGGACGTTTTGCCAAAGTAAGACGTTTTGTCAGAACACCGAGTCCTCAGGAGGATGCAGCCCATGAATTTGGACACGATCTCAGATGCACTTCTGGTGTTGTCATGGCAACCCACACAAACATTTCAGCGTCAGCTACAATGAGGCGGAGCCCTTACTGAGACACTGAGCTCAGGTAGAGTGAAAGACAACATTTTTCCGCATCCAAAACAGCAGCGCTGTTCCTGTGACCTCTAGTAAAGCCTCTACTTGGGAAAAGGGAGTCTTTCATCAAAGCATCCTGCAGAAGTTGAATAAAAATATGCAAATGTTCAAATGATGCAACTTAATGAAGGCTGACAGCAGTTGTACTATTTTACATTGCAGCGAACAGGGGTGACCATTATTTTCAACGTTTTTACAGCATTTTTCACATTGAAAGTGAAATAATATAAATAATGTCTCAATTAAATTGCGTTAATATTTAAAAATACAAAAACTACAGCTTTGTTCACAAGCCAATAAAAATGTACTTGGGCCAGTGGTAAATGAAAATAACACTTATTCAGCACCTGGTTGTTGCGGCTGCATCAGGACACCAGATGTTCAGCCTCCATCCTGTAGGCAGACTTATCCCCGTCTGAGAGGAGTCCAATAATGGTGGTGTCATCTGCAAGCTTAATTAATTTGACAGACTGGTGGTTGGAGGTGCGGCAGTTGGTGTACAGGGAGAAGGGCATAGAAGAAAGAACACAGCCCTGAGGGGAGCTCGCGTTGATGGTCCGGGAGTCCAAGACATTCTTCCCCAGCCTCACTGGTTGCTTCCTGTCCGTCAGGAAGTCAGTGATCCACCGGCAGATGGGATCAGGCACATTCATCTGGGAAAGCAATCCTTGAAGAAGGTCTGAAAGGATGGTGTTGAAGGTAGAGCTGAAGTCCACAAACAGGATCCTAGCATAGATTCTGCAGGACAAAGTGTAGGGCCATGTTGATGGCATCGTCTACAGACCTGTTGGCTCTGTATGCAAACTGCAGGGGGTCCAGGAGGGGGGCCGTGAGGGTCTTAAGATAGGAGAGAACCAGGCGCTCAAAAGACTTCCTGACCAGATGTCAGAGCCACAGGTCTGTAGTCTTTTCGTCCAGTGATCTTTGGCTTCTTGAAAGCTATATATGATATAAAAATTATATAAAAACTGTTAATCAGCAAAAGAAATGATATCATAGTTCTTATAAAGAAAGCCTCTATCAATCAAACACCAGCAGTGTAGCAATGTTGTTCACTTACACTGTATATAAAACACTGATTTTGGCTACATCCAGTTTTTACTGTATTATAAACATTTTTTACCATGAAGAGTAAAGTGTTTGGCATTTTTGTCATTGTTATTGAGCTCAGAGATCAGGCCCAGCCCAGTATCTACCTGGTTATGAGCAAGGAGCTGGAGGTGATAACTCAACAATAACCAGGCCATGCATGCATGGATGGATGCATGGATGGATCAGTTTGTAGGCTGTGTGTGGTCAGCAGCAGGCTGCTGGGTGTGGACCAAGAGGGAAAGCCCAGCATGTGAAACCCATCAGCAGAAGGCCAGAACAAAGGTGCACAGACAAACGCAGCCCAGACACTCAGGCAGGACGAGTAAAATAAATGGCAGCAAACACAGTATGATGTGGTAAAATGTGCTTTCTTTCACAAACAGATAGCACAAACAAGAATCACAAGAATCTCCTTTGTGGTTCTTGTTTTTCTTTTGAGTACATTAATAAAAAGTTGAAATAAAGTGGCAATAAAATTCATGCACTGAAGACCACACGAAACCCTAATTCACCCTACTACCTGTTGCCTTCACATTCCATTTGCATCCCTTGTCCACACAATCAAAAATGACCCTTCTTCACTAAAGATCGAACATAAAGCAATTGCATTTTAAATGGAAGCCCATTTTGCATTAAGAAACACTATCAGCAATCAGAAATTGTGTATATCAGAGTTCTCTGTTTTTACTGTCCTGAAAACTGCATTAATTCAGTGGATGCGGTTAGGTTCAAAACAACGTAATATAAGAGGGCAACCAATTCAATCTAAGAGGGATCCAATTTTTATCCATTCATGTACCAGCTACTGGCTTTTTGCTGTTATGTTCTCATATCGCGTGAGAGTTTATTTGCCAGGTGTCAGAAGTCTAATAATGAATAAAGTTCAGGATATGCTTAAAAACTCACCTCAGTATAGCCGTCATCAGAAGGAAGTGCGCTTCACTGACTCATCAACTTGTCTCAGGCTTTCCACAAAGTTTCACAGTTGACCTTAAAGTAAGATGCTGCAAGCTTACCTTGCAGTGTATTACTTTTTAAGGTCTAAAGACCTTAAAGTGCGCTATAGATTGAAGTGATTTGAACTGACAACAGGGCTAATTCAGCACTTCAAGTTAACATCAATAAAAGTTTTTAAATTTATTCTGATTTCCGTTTGTTTTCATTGCCTGTGCTATCTGTTATTTAGTTCAAATTGTGGGTAGATAATGCTGTGCTGTCATGTGACCTGTTCTCTCATGTGTGCCTTTCTCTTGTTTTGTATGTATTTCTCGTTTGTTATTTATTCCTATTTTATTCCTGCAATTGGTATGGAATTCATTTTTTTTAAAAATTGATCAGTGTTTTGAAATTAGATGTGATGAACATGTGACCTTAATTTACAAAATCAACATCATGTTGGATTCAATGAGACATGAAACTAGTGCATGAAACAGGTCTCAGTAAATGTTCTGATAGACTGCAATACACTGCCCCCTGCTGGTCATTATAAAGTCTGCAGATGTCATTTGACATGAATGTCATATTTGTGAAACAAAATAAAGGACTCTGTAAAATAAATGAAAATCAAATATTTATATACAGAATATTTATGTACAAATGCTGAAAAAGACATTTGAACAAGATGCACACCCAGTAAAATTAAAAAAAAAAAGAAAAGTCAGTTTTATCATGTGACTATCATGCTGTCATTTCTGCACAATGCACTTTACACCAGATCAAAATAAAACACTGTGAGGTCGTTCTAACCGGAAGCCCAGAGAGCTTCGACAATGCAGCACAATGCCCTGAAGCATCAGCATCAAAATATACTTCAAGTACCAAAAAGTACTCATTGTGCAGAATGCCCTATTTTTGAATAGCTGGACATTTTAATTACTTTATCACCAGCTGTGACTACAGCTGATAATCAACCATGTTTCATAGGGATGTGACTACATTTAGAAATGTCACGCATTTTTAGGTATAAAGCAAAAGATGCAATGAAATAAATAAGCTATCACATATTAATCCAAATGAATTCACTGAAATACATCTGCACATTTCTGCAGCCTGACTTATTACACACGTGAACACAGTACACATTTGTTTACTGCAAGCTTGTTTCAGAGATGTGATGCAGTTAAATCTGTATGCGTCTGTTTCCTTGTAGTGTTAGTAGAGATGGTGAACCTGACACAATCCTGTGTTTGGTGTGAAGGAAACCAGTTAACAGCCGGTTTAGTGAAATTCTCTTGAACTCATGGAAAACTCATCGTCGTCTCGAAGTGAGCAGCTGAAGCGTCCCGTGTGATCAGAGGTCCTCGTCGTCCTCGCTCACCATGACGTCGAGCTCTTTGTCTTTCCGTACGACGCTCTCGGTGATGAACTCCTTGTGCTGCTCCTCCAGCTCACGCAGCTCCGCCTGCAGGCGCTCCAGGTGGAGCACTCGCCGGTTCCTCAGCAGCCGGCTGGGGAATGGGTTCATGTCGTTGAAGGCGATGCTGGTCAGCTTCCTGCATGGACACACGCAGGTGGAAAGGACTCGATCACCAACACAGAGGAACTGGAAACTGATCAGCTTGAGTGTTTCTGTTTTATGCTGCTTGATACTTCAGGTACTGCAGTTTGAGCAGGAAATACTGGACTGACTGGACCACATGTATCCGAGAGCTGCAGATACTTAAAAATCTTTAAATCGTTGTTACTGTGATCAGGGAAATTTAAACTTCTCACAAAATTTCAGTAAAAAGGGTTTGAAGCTCAAAGATTCAACAGCTACATCCGCTACACTTCTGAGAGTGTAACAGCTCGTAGATTAAGGCGGGTGGAGGCGAGTGCGTACCTGGCATTGGAGACGGTCTTTGTGAAGAAGCGTAGGTACTGGTAGATCTCCACGCTGTCGTGAATCTTCAGGATGTCGTCCTCTTTGTATTTGAACAGAGCCAGAGTGTATCTGAAGATCACCTGCAGCACAGACACGCATTTCATAACAGGACACTCACGCCACACAATTAATTGGAAACTTTGAGGAGGTGAGTCATAAAATTACTCTTTCAGTTGTGGTGCAGTTGGGCCCTTTACTCATTACAGCTCTGATCGATTTCCAATAAGCCACTTGGTTCCTCAGTTGCCAGATAATATTAACTTACTTGGTAGTTGAGCTTTAAGTTTAAATTAAACTTTTGGGTTGGATCTACGTGGCTGAAGCTGTTGTCAGCATTTATCCCTGTGTGGTATATATTTCT
Source organism: Aulonocara stuartgranti (assembly GCF_965226115.1). Classification (NCBI taxonomy): domain Eukaryota; kingdom Metazoa; phylum Chordata; class Actinopteri; order Cichliformes; family Cichlidae; genus Aulonocara; species Aulonocara stuartgranti. The sequence goes on along the minus strand of NC_138940.1, from coordinate 10,467,201 downwards.
GTGTCTGAACTGTGATTTTATTTCCTGAGACAAACGATGTAAAAGCTGTGCTGCATTTGTCACATTGCAGAAACAAGCCCAAAGCCATTGTCCCGCTCATCGTCTGGATTTACGCTGCTTGTGGTAGACTGTGAGGTCGTTACTAGAATGATCTGCTTTCCCACTCCTATTTCATGTCACATGACAGTTCCCCATGCTTAGTAAACAATGTCTTATTACTCCTAAAATGTAAATAAAGACATCTAAAGGTGAAAACAAAATCATTTTTGTTTCCATGGACACTACTGTGGTGCATTCAAGTGTTGTCTGCATTTCTGTCATGGTGTGTTCGGGTGTATGGTACCTTGGTACCCTCATACAGGAAGGCGTCCCACAGAGGCATCAGGATGTCGCTGGGCAGACTCTCCACAAAAACCACCAGGAACCAGTTGAAGGTGACCAGAGAGACGTCAATGTTGTGATCCTCAAAGTGAGATGCCAGGCGAGGAAGCTTCTCCGCCATGAAGTCCTTCAGCACGCGCTGGTCCGCCTGAGCACAAAGACTCACAGAGATCAGCCTCACTGATCACTAAAACAGATCACAGCAGGCAAGCAGGTGAGTGTGTCTGCTGACCTGAGAGGCCACCAGATTCTTGGTGTAGTAGTCCTGAGGCATGATGGCTTCCACCACTGCCACCAGACACCAGAAGGCGTCTTCGTCACTTTGGAGGACCAACAGAGCGAGGGCCGCTAACCTGTGGACATTGATGGAAGGTGACGTTGTGTCTGGAAGGCGGGTCCACATAAGAACTCAGATATAATATTTATATTTTTGTTCTAACCTGTTGAGTCCCTGGCAGCAGCCAATGGCAAGGTTGTGCCAGCCAGCAGGATGCTGCGGAGCTGCTGAAGGGCGGGGCTGGAGTCTGAAAGTAAGAGCTCGTTTAGACTCTATTCTGTGAACAGGCTTGCTCCCACGAATATGTGAATTCATCTGTAAAAGAGTTTAACTCTAATGCACCTGTTCCTCCTGCTCCCTGCTGCAGGGCGGCCTGTTGGACTACGAATTCCAGTGCGGAGCTAAGAAGATCAAAGAGTTGTTCTTGAACCTGCCAAAGTGAGTAACCTCAAATCGGTCCCCAAAGGCCTCAAACCACCACAGTTCAGTCGGTGTCAGTTTTGTTCATGTCATGTCCTCCTTGCGTCTTCCTTTGAGCCTCTCCTCTTTGTCTCATCTCTTTCAGTGTGCTGATCCTCCAGCTGAAGTGGTTTACGTTCACTCCATCGTTCACCGTGGAGAAGAAGAACAGCCCCATTGTTCTGACACAGCAGCTGGTGATCAGCCAGGACACAGCCTTTACTGAAGAGGTAAGGGAAAAGGCACACCGTTCATTTCAAGTATGGATGGAGCCCATTTCTAAGCTAACGGGTGGTGCCGCTGCCCTCTCCCAGTAAACTGCTCGCTATTTGTTGGTCAGCGTGATCAGTCGTTTGGGCTCCTCAGCTTACAGCGGTGAGTGGGTGCTTTCAGACACATGTGCTGAATGCAGGTCAGCTTTGAAAGTTTATGAGACGTTAATAAGTGCGCCTTCTCCTCTCAGGACATTACGTCTGTGACGGCGTTCACCAGATGAGCGGAAGAGACGACGTCACAGACAGCCGGCTCACGTACGATGACGAGTTGGTCTGCCAGACCACGTGTGAGTCTGTGTGTGAGCAGCGGCAGAGAACAGCTTACCTGCTATTCTATAAAAGACAGGTGACATCTCCCAGCAAACAGTCAGCATGTCTGTGCAAATATTCAGTGTAACTTGTAGAAAAACCCTCACACTCAGTTTATTTGTGTTTTTCTTTTTCTATTTCTTACTTTCTTTGCCGCACTAGAAAGGCAGCAGAGTCGGGACTCAGATCTGCAGCAACACCTTCATTGTTATTGTTATTATTGTTGTTAGTACTCTTGTTGTTATGATTGATATTGTTACTGTTATGATCAGTTTTATTATTATTATTATCATTATTAATTTTTTAATACATTTGTTTATCTTTATTATTATTAGTAGTAATGTTGTTGTTTATGTTGTTATTGTTATTATTATTACTGGTATTTTTGACATTATTATTATTATTTTGTTGTTATTGTCATTATTAGTAGAAGTAGTATTAGTTATATCATTTTTATATCAGCCTGGAGTGAACAACATGAAAGCATGGATCCATCCTCCCTCACATTCACAATTCAGGCTGCTGGTGTAATCGTGCGGGGGATATTTTCCTGGTACACTTTGGGACCTTTAAATGCTACAGTCTGAGTATTGTTATGACCACAGTGTACCCTCTTCTGATGGCTGAAAGTAAAAGGGGGTCCAGTACCGGTTCCGGTACCAGGCCTACTGACAATTTAACATAATGTAAAATGGTAACATCGTAAACAGAATGTTACAATTTAACATAATGTAAAATGGTAACATAGTAAACAGAATGTTACAATTTAACATAATGTAAAATGGTAACATAGTAAACAGAATGTTACCATTTAACACAATGTAAAATGGTAACATTGTAAACAGAATGTTACCATTTAACACAATGTAAAATGGTAACATTGTAAACAGAATGTTACCATTTAACACAATGTAAAATGGTAACATTGTAAACAGAATGTTACCATTTAACACAATGTAAAATGGTAACATTGTAAACATAATGTTTCCATTTAACACAATGTGAAATGGTAACATTGTAAACAGAATGTTGCCATTTAACATTATGTTAAATATAACTAACGGATTTACTTTACCAAATGGACCATCCCGGCCTTGCCGTATTGGTCTATTTGATTCACCTTTGTTTTTACTGTTTATTTTATTTTCACTTGCTACACATAGGACAGACATGACTGGGGGAAAGAAAGGGGAGAAAGAAAGAGGGAAAGAAAAACAGCAGGGAAGAGGAATGGTGATAAAGGGCAAAAAACAAAAACCAACAAAACAAACAGACAAAAAATATATATATCAGTCACTTCAACTCAAAGAAGTCCAGACGCTTTTCTTTCCAAGCTCCTTTGACTGACTGTTAGGACAACTTATTTATTGCAAGCATGCAGTACAAGAATAACTCGATGTTTCTGACTTTGCATTACGAATTGTTTACCCACTGACAAACATTTCAAATGAAATTAAATTAAAAAACAATTTGTGGTAACCTGATTTTAATTCAAAAAGAATCATTAACAACACTTCTTGTAATGGTGTCAAAATCAGCCCAACTTTTATTTTCAAATGCAAAAAGTAAAAGAAAATGAGCCAACATACTGGACACATATAATTGTCAATATAATTGTTTATAAACAATTATACTGTCATCATTGTTACAGATATGGAAACTTTATTAACAATTTGTCCAAGTAAAAAAATGCCCTGCTAATTGTTGGGGTTTTCTCTCCTCTAGCCCTTTCCTTTAAGCTCTTCTTTACATCCCCCCACCTTTTCTTTTTTCTTAATAATATAACAATAAAAACAATTGGCTGCATTTTAAATGTGTCAGATCAATGTCTTTATTCAAGAATACAAGAAATGGTAATAGCTGCATGTGTGTTTGTGTGTGTGCATAATATGCATACTTTACTTGTTGGATCCAAATCCCACAAGGAATCAAATAAAACAAGAAGACAAACAAAAACAAAACAAAAATATATTTCTCTCCCTTCCCAGGTCAGGTTCACAAAAGCATTGCAGCTCTTTATTCCTCTTGTACAGCTCCAGAGTCTGTCAGCCAAAAAGAAACTACTGAGGTTCCAACACCCAGTGTTTCTGTAAACACAGATGAAAATGAACAGTCATCCACATCTAAAAGATTTGTAGATTCGAGGGACCGGTATAATACATCTAGTACATCTTTGTTTAAACCTCAGAACACAAAAAGGGAACAAACCATTGTATACAGATTTAAAAGTGCGCAAAGCAACGAACAGTCACCCTCTGAAACAGCTGAGGTTATCACAACCATTGTTTCTGTAAATACACAGGAACAGTCACCCACCTCAAAAAGATTAGTATATTCAAGGGACCAGTGTATCTACTCTGGTCAAAAGAATCCATGCTTCGTACTGATGTCCACAATTCTTTTTTATTCCTCTCACAATCATGGAGCACCGTGAAAACTAGAAACGAGTAAAATAATATCAATAGCACATATGACATCCATCTCAGCCACTTATTTCTTTTCACAAGGTGCACAAGTGCTTAACAAATAACAGCATAATGTTTTTACCGTGTACGCCTTGTAAAAACAGTAGTAGAAAAGTTGTAGGTTCGTGCTCTTGTGGGGGAGACGTATGTTATCCACCACCTCGATAGCTAGCCGAGAGTTCGAGGGTCACTAGAGCCGCCGAGAACGCATGAACTACTTACGGTAGGACGTTTTGCCAAAGTAAGACGTTTTGTCAGAACACCGAGTCCTCAGGAGGATGCAGCCCATGAATTTGGACACGATCTCAGATGCACTTCTGGTGTTGTCATGGCAACCCACACAAACATTTCAGCGTCAGCTACAATGAGGCGGAGCATTTACTGAAACACTGAGCTCAGGTAGAGTGAAAGACAACATTTTTCCGCATCCAAAACAGCAGCGCTGTTCCTGTGACCTCTAGTAAAGCCTCTACTTGGGAAAAGGGAGTCTTTCATCAAAGCATCCTGCAGAAGTTGAATAAAAATATGCAAATGTTCAAATGATGCAACTTAATGAAGGCTGACAGCAGTTGTACTATTTTACATTGCAGCGAACAGGGGTGACCATTATTTTCAACGTTTTTACAGCATTTTTCACATTGAAAGTGAAATAATATAAATAATGTCTCAATTAAATTGCGTTAATATTTAAAAATACAAAAACTACAGCTTTGTTCACAAGCCAATAAAAATATACTTGGGCCAGTGGTAAATGAAAATAACACTTATTCAGCACCTGGTTGTTGCGGCTGCATCAGGACACCAGATGTTCAGCCTCCATCCTGTAGGCAGACTTATCCCCGTCTGAGAGGAGTCCAATAATGGTGGTGTCATCTGCAAGCTTAATTAATTTGACAGACTGGTGGTTGGAGGTGCGGCAGTTGGTGTACAGGGAGAAGGGCATAGAAGAAAGAACACAGCCCTGAGGGGAGCTCGCGTTGATGGTCCGGGAGTCCAAGACATTCTTCCCCAGCCTCACTGATTGCTTCCTGTCCGTCAGGAAGTCAGTGATCCACCGGCAGATGGGATCAGGCACATTCATCTGGGAAAGCAATCCTTGAAGAAGGTCTGAAAGGATGGTGTTGAAGGTAGAGCTGAAGTCCACAAACAGGATCCTAGCATAGATTCTGCAGGACAAAGTGTAGGGCCATGTTGATGGCATCGTCTACAGACCTGTTGGCTCTGTATGCAAACTGCAGGGGGTCCAGGAGGGGGGCCGTGAGGGTCTTAAGATAGGAGAGAACCAGGCGCTCAAAAGACTTCCTGACCAGATGTCAGAGCCACAGGTCTGTAGTCTTTTCGTCCAGTGATCTTTGGCTTCTTGAAAGCTATAAATGATATAAAAATTATATAAAAACTGTTAATCAGCAAAAGAAATGATATCATAGTTCTTATAAAGAAAGCCTCTATCAATCAAACACCAGCAGTGTAGCAATGTTGTTCACTTACACTGTATATAAAACACTGATTTTGGCTACATCCAGTTTTTACTGTATTATAAACATTTTTTACCATGAAGAGTAAAGTGTTTGGCATTTTTGTCATTGTTATTGAGCTCAGAGATCAGGCCCAGCCCAGTATCTACCTGGTTATGAGCAAGGAGCTGGAGGTGATAACTCAACAATAACCAGGCCATGCATGCATGGATGGATGCATGGATGGATCAGTTTGTAGGCTGTGTGTGGTCAGCAGCAGGCTGCTGGGTGTGGACCAAGAGGGAAAGCCCAGCATGTGAAACCCATCAGCAGAAGGCCAGAACAAAGGTGCACAGACAAACGCAGCCCAGACACTCAGGCAGGACGAGTAAAATAAATGGCAGCAAACACAGTATGATGTGGTAAAATGTGCTTTCTTTCACAAACAGATAGCACAAACAAGAATCACAAGAATCTCCTTTGTGGTTCTTGTTTTTCTTTTGAGTACATTAATAAAAAGTTGAAATAAAGTGGCAATAAAATTCATGCACTGAAGACCACACGAAACCCTAATTCACCCTACTACCTGTTGCCTTCACATTCCATTTGCATCCCTTGTCCACACAATCAAAAATGACCCTTCTTCACTAAAGATCGAACATAAAGCAATTGCATTTTAAATGGAAGCCCATTTTGCATTAAGAAACACTATCAGCAATCAGAAATTGTGTATATCAGAGTTCTCTGTTTTTACTGTCCTGAAAACTGCATTAATTCAGTGGATGCGGTTAGGTTCAAAACAACGTAATATAAGAGGGCAACCAATTCAATCTAAGAGGGATCCAATTTTTATCCATTCATGTACCAGCTACTGGCTTTTTGCTGTTATGTTCTCATATCGCGTGAGAGTTTATTTGCCAGGTGTCAGAAGTCTAATAATAAAGCTCCGGCACAACGTGGTCGAAGTTACCCGCATATCGGATCGCATCATGTCAGTGAAGATCGACGCCGACCCGACCGTCCTACGGATTATCTCCTGCTATGCACCACAGACCAACTGCCCCGACGAGGAGAAGACAGAATTCTGGCGCGCCCTCGACGACCACCTGCAAACGATTAGCCCTGAGGAACACGTGGCGGTAGGCGGCGACCTAAATGGACATGTAGGCAAGGGGAGAGACGGATATCACCGATTCCATGGCGGCCAAGGATTTGGGACCAGAAACGACGAGGGTTGCCGGGTACTGGACTACGCAGAGGCCCACGATCTTGCCGTGACCAACACCTTCTTCAAAAAGAAGCCGGCACACCTCATCACGTACTCCAGCGGCGGCAGAGACACCCAAATCGACTACTGGCTAGTCCGAAGACCCCATCTCAGCCTAGTCACGAACGTAAAAGTCATACCATCAACCAATATTGGCCCTCAACATCGGCTACTTGTGATGGATCTCCGACTCAACCTTGGCCAACGACGACGAAGAACACCAACCACGACGGTGGAGAAGATCAAGTGGTGGCGCCTCCCTGAGGGATCCAATTTTTATCCATTCATGTACCAGCTACTGGCTTTTTGCTGTTATGTTCTCATATCGCATGAGAGTTTATTTGCCAGGTGTCAGAAGTCTAATAATGAATAAAGTTCAGGATATGCTTAAAAACTCACCTCAGTATAGCCGTCATCAGAAGGAAGTGCGCTTCACTGACTCATCAACTTGTCTCAGGCTTTCCACAAAGTTTCACAGTTGACCTTAAAGTAAGATGCTGCAAGCTTACCTTGCAGTGTATTACTTTTTAAGGTCTAAAGACCTTAAAGTGCGCTATAGATTGAAGTGATTTGAACTGACAATAGGGCTAATTCAGCACTTCAAGTTAACATCAATAAAAGTTTTTAAATTTATTCTGATTTCCGTTTGTTTTCATTGCCTGTGCTATCTGTTATTTAGTTCAAATTGTGGGTAGATAATGCTGTGCTGTCATGTGACCTGTTCTCTCATGTGTGCCTTTCTCTTGTTTTGTATGTATTTCTCGTTTGTTATTTATTCCTATTTTATTCCTGCAATTGGTATGGAATTCATTTTTTAAAAAAATTGATCAGTGTTTTGAAATTAGATGTGATGAAGATGTGACCTTAATTTACAAAATCAACATCATGTTGGATTCAATGAGACATGAAACTAGTGCATGAAACAGGTCTCAGTAAATGTTCTGATAGACTGCAATACACTGCCCCCTGCTGGTCATTATAAAGTCTGCAGATGTCATTTGACATGAATGTCATATTCGTGAAACAAAATAAAGGACTCTGTAAAATAAATGAAAATCAAATATTTATATACAGAATATTTATGTACAAATGCTGAAAAAGACATTTGAACAAGATGCACACCCAGTAAAATAAAAAAAAAAGAAAAGTCAGTTTTATCATGTGACTATCATGCTGTCATTTCCGCACAATGCACTTTACACCAGATCAAAATAAAACACTGTGAGGTCGTTCTAACCGGAAGCCCAGAGAGCGTCGACAATGCAGCACAATGCCCTGAAGCATCAGCATCAAAATATACTTCAAGTACCAAAAAGTACTCATTGCGCAGAATGCCCTATTTTTGAATAGCTGGACATTTAATTACTTTATCACCAGCTGTGACTACAGGTGATAATCAACCATGTTTCATAGGGATGTGACTACATTTAGAAATGTCACGCATTTTTAGGTATAAAGCAAAAGATGCAATGAAATAAATAAGCTATCACATATTAATCCAAATGAATTCACTGAAATACATCTGCACATTTCTGCAGCCTGACTTATTACACACGTGAACACAGTACACATTTGTTTACTGCAAGCTTGTTTCAGAGATGTGATGCAGTTAAATCTGTATACGTCTGTTTCCTTGTAGTGTTAGTAGAGATGGTGAACCTGACACAATCCTGTGTTTAGTGTGAAGGAAACCAGTTAACAGCCGGTTTAGTAAAATTCTCTTGAACTCATGGAAAACTCATCGTCGTCTCGAAGTGAGAAGCTGAAGCGTCCCGTGTGATCAGAGGTCCTCGTCGTCCTCGCTCACCATGACGTCGAGCTCTTTGTCTTTCCGTACGACGCTCTCGGTGATGACCTCCTTGTGCTGCTCCTCCAGCTCACGCAGCTCCGCCTGCAGGCGCTCCAGGTGGAGCACTCGCCGGTTCCTCAGCAGCCGGCTGGGGAATGGGTTCATGTCGTTGAAGGCGATGCTGGTCAGCTTCCTGCATGGACACACGCAGGTGGAAAGGACTCGATCACCAACACAGAGGAACTGGAAACTGATCAGCTTGAGTGTTTCTGTTTTATGCTGCTTGATACTTCAGGTACTGCAGTTTGAGCAGGAAATACTGGACTGACTGGACCACATGTATCCGAGAGCTGCAGATACTTAAAAATCTTTAAATCGTTGTTACTGTGATCAGGGAAATTTAAACTTCTCACAAAATTTCAGTAAAAAGGGTTTGAAGCTCAAAGATTCAACAGCTACATCCGCTACACTTCTGAGAGTGTAACAGCTCGTAGATTAAGGCGGGTGGAGGCGAGTGCGTACCTGGCATTGGAGACGGTCTTTGTGAAGAAGCGTAGGTACTGGTAGATCTCCACGCTGTCGTGAATCTTCAGGATGTCGTCCTCTTTGTATTTGAACAGAGCCAGAGTGTATCTGAAGATCACCTGCAGCACAGACACGCATTTCATAACAGGACACTCACGCCACACAATTAATTGGAAACTTTGAGGAGGTGAGTCATAAAATTACTCTTTCAGTTGTGGTGCAGTTGGGCCCTTTACTCATTACAGCTCTGATCGATTTCCAATAAGCCACTTGGTTCCTCAGTTGCCAGATAATATTAACTTACTTGGTAGTTGAGCTTTAAGTTTAAATTAAACTTTTGGGTTGGATCTACGTGGCTGAAGCTGTTGTCAGCATTTATCCCTGTGTGGTATATATTTCTGTGTCTGAACTGTGATTTTATTTCCTGAGACAAACGATGTAAAAGCTGTGCTGCATTTGTCACATTGCAGAAACAAGCCCAAAGCCATTGTCCCGCTCATCGTCTGGATTTACGCTGCTTGTGGTAGACTGTGAGGTCGTTACTAGAATGATCTGCTTTCCCACTCCTATTTCATGTCACATGACAGTTCCCCATGCTTAGTAAACAATGTCTTATTACTCCTAAAATGTAAATAAAGACATCTAAAGGTGAAAACAAAATCATTTTTGTTTCCATGGACACTACTGTGGTGCATTCAAGTGTTGTCTGCATTTCTGTCATGGTGTGTTCGGGTGTATGGTACCTTGGTACCCTCATACAGGAAGGCGTCCCACAGAGGCATCAGGATGTCGCTGGGCAGACTCTCCACAAAAACCACCAGGAACCAGTTGAAGGTGACCAGAGAGACGTCAATGTTGTGATCCTCAAAGTGAGATGCCAGGCGAGGAAGCTTCTCCGCCATGAAGTCCTTCAGCACGCGCTGGTCCGCCTGAGCACAAAGACTCACAGAGATCAGCCTCACTGATCACTAAAACAGATCACAGCAGGCAAGCAGGTGAGTGTGTCTGCTGACCTGAGAGGCCACCAGATTCTTGGTGTAGTAGTCCTGAGGCATGATGGCTTCCACCACTGCCACCAGACACCAGAAGGCGTCTTCGTCACTTTGGAGGACCAGCAGAGCGAGGGCCGCTAACCTGTGGACATTCATGGAAGGTGAGGTTCTGCCTGGAAGGCGGGTCCACATAAGAACTCAGATATAAAATTTATACTTTTGTTCTGACCTGTTGAGTACCTGGCAGTAGCCAATGGCAGGGTTATGCCCGGAGAAGGCCAGAAGGATGCGGCGGAGCTGCTGGAGGGCGGGGCTGGAGGGCGGGGCTGGACGGCGAGGAGAAGTGCTGATTGGTCGTCAGGGTTCGGTGAAGGTCCAGCTGGACCTGCCTGGAGGCAGGATTAGGAGCTGTCCGACTCTTCTCACACAGCTGGAAACAGAACAGGATTACTGAGTGCTCGCCAGCATTCCCAACAGGAAGAAGGAGGAGCCACCTGTGCTCAGGTGCGGATAAAGCACTCTCTCTCTCTACAGCTGTACCTGCTGATAGCGTTGCATGTGGCACTCTTGGCTTGTCAAAGTTCTGGCTCGGACCAAACAGCGCCACACTCTCTGCCGATACTCCCGAGGGACGCCTTCACGCACCAGAATTTTGAGCTCAGGTGAGATGATGAAGTCATCGTCGGACCTGCCTGCAAGGTACTGAACCCAGCGGCTCAGCAGGGAGTGCTCCAGACCCTCCTACAGAGACAATGATGTATGATATAAAAAGAGGATAACCATTATCTGTTAAGCATTATGTTACAATTTAACATAATGTAAAATTGTAACATTGTAAACATAATGTTACAATTTTACATTATGTTACAGTTTAACATCATATAAAATTGTAACATTATGTTTACAATGTTACAATTTACAAATTGTAACATTGTAAACATGATGTTACAATTTTACATGATGTTAAATTGTAGCTGTTAAGGGTGGTGAGTTAGCGAACCTAGACGCGGACCTCTCGTTTAAGTTGAACAGTGTCTTTATTTACAGTGAAGCCAAAATCAATCCACAGTTATCCACAGTGCAAGTCCCTTCAGTGCTCCTCTCCCCGTCTCCCCTCGTGTGTCCACAAAACTCCCTAGAATCAGTGAAGTGTCCCCTTCCGTCTCTCCGTCTCGATCGCGTCCAGGCTTATTAGGCAGCTCAGAGTGGCAGCACTTACGGGTCGGAGGTAACAATCGCAGCGGAGAAAAAGCGGAGCGAGAGAGGAGAACAAAAAAACACACACACACAGGTCGACCGGTCGGGGCACCGTCCGACTCTGACAGTAACATAATGTAAAATTGTATTATGTTTACAATGTTACAATCCCTACCCTCACCTATGGCCACGAGCTGTGGGTAGTGACCGAAAGAACGAGATCGCGTATACAAGCGGCAGAAATGAGCTTCCTCCGAAGGGTGGCTGGCCTCTCCCTTAGAGATAGGGTGAGAAGTTCGGCCGTCCGGGAGGGGCTCAGAGTAGAGCAGCTGCTGCTCCACATCGAAAGGAGCCAGCTGAGGTGGTTCGGGCATCTGACAAGGATGCCCCCTGGGCGCCTCCTGGGTGAGGTGTTCCAGGCATGTCCCACCGGGAGCAGGCCCCGGGGCAGACCCAGGACACGCTGGAGAGATTATATCTCTCGGCTGGCCTGGGAACGCCTTGGGACGCTTGAGCGGTCAGCAAAAGTCGACTTCCCCCATCACCCACTCATTCACAAAATTTCCCTCGGGCCGTGAACAGGTGATATAGCAATCACTATTACTGACACCACGTGACCCAAAGCTACGCCTATCCACAACATTCCGGCCCCTAATTATTACATTTTTACAGTAATAATTACACATCCAACACCATAACTCACAACACACACTTCATCATATCACAGACACCCAGTGAGACAACATAACATACTCAAAAGTCCACCAAAGTTATTTTCTCATGTCTTCTCTTCTTTTCTTCTGTCTGCACATGGTCAGTCAGTCATAGGCCAGAGGTTACCAGCACTTAGCCTAAATATAGTCAGTCTGATGTACATCTCATAACATTAAAGTCAATTCAAAGTTAGTTATGTCACACTGTGTCAAAAATGTCATAGTCATGGGTCAGAGGCCTCCTGAAGAAGGCATATCTTTATGATGGGTCTGCACACATGGCTGGTTGGGGTCTTAATCCAGACCTGACGCACAAGCCCCCTTTCATCTGGTGCAGCTCCGGTGACTCTCCCAATGAGCCAAGAACCACGAGGTGCAGAATCATCCACTATAAGGACCACATCTCCAGGAACAAAGTTACGTTTAATCCTTCCCCATTTCTGGCGCTCTAATTCTGTGACTGGGACTCTCTTTGCATATCCTCTAGATATAAGATCTGTCATGAAGGCAGTGTAGTCTTTATGAAAGTCTTTATCTCTGATGAACCTTTTCTTCAAACCTAAGGCTCGTTGCTCAATTGCACAGTTGTCAGGCATTCTTATGTCTCGGTCTTTTAGTGGCAGGGCAATGCTGTAGTGCCAATCCCCCAAAGTCACCATCTTGCTGGCCAATTCCAGGAACTTCAAGTCTTCCTTTGACAGCCCCATCTGTTCATCATTGCTGCTCTCAGGAAAATCCATCTTGAACTGCTGTTTCCATAGCTTGTCCAGTGTGACAGCAGAAACTCTGTTGGCGGTAACTGTTGCCAAACATCCTGGCCTTCCACAGCATTCTCGATTAAGTGGCCCATTCACAGTCCAGCCGAGCACAGTCCTAATGGCAAAGGGTCCATCACCTACACTCCGGATGACCTCCAAAGGTTCTAGAGCTCTGGGCATATTCATGCCAATCAAAAGCTCAACATTGGCCTTAATTTCTGGCAAATGAACATGCTTCAAATGTGGCCAGTCAACCAGGTCCTGTTGATTTGGGATGTTACCAATATCTACAGGCATTTTATGCTGAGTGAAGAGGTTAGGCATATCACAGTACATGTCACTGTCCAATCCAGCAACTTCAAGTTCAGGTACAATGAAACTGTCCACCACTTTCTCCTGTCCCATGGTGCGCAGGAGAATCTTTGTCCTCCTCCCAGCAATATTCAGCTTGTCCATAAGACCCGCTGTACAAAAGGATGCTGAACTCCCTTGGTCCAGAAAGGCATACGTTTCCACTATTCTTTGACCTCTCTTTGATTTTACTTTAACTGGCACAATGGCAAGCTTACAGTCCTGTTCACCGGCCCCAGTAAGACCACTAGTCTGGATCGTAACAGGAATGTTATCTGCCTCATTATTAGGTTTGATTTCATGTACAGTGTAGTGTAAGCATTAAAAGATCATAAAAGGAAACACTAACATTTATGTGAAACTAATTGTAATAAAAAAAATGAACAGGTGCTTTATAGATTTAAAAGAAAGAATCTGAAAACAACACTTTTTTGGTCTGAGTGATCAAAGTAGAAAACAGAACTGATGTTCAAGAACAAACCATAGCTGCACTAATATTACACATCTCCATTGTTGTGGTGAACAGACATGTTGCTTTTAAAACCACATGCAGTGTGTGACCGTGACTGTTCACTGAGACCATGAACGCCACTTCGCTGAAGCCTTCGCCTGCTTCTTCTTCTTCTTCTAAATTGGAAGCAGAAGGAGCACGAGCTGCTTTGATCTACTGAAAGGAAAAAGCAGAGTATCTGAGTTGAAACCAGTCAGCTGAAACCAGTAAGACAGGAACAAATTCAATGCAGTGTCTCAGGTGGCTTAGCCTGTTACAACTGTTGATACAAGCTAAATACAGTTAACACACAGTGTCAGGGAGCTCCAGTGTGGGAACTAGTGGCTTTAGGTTTGTAGTCATTTAACTTTCATCCCTTCATTCATTTAATTCAGGAGGAAGAAATGTCAGGTGGGTGCAGGCTGGTTACATGCATTTGGTCCCATGCTGTCTTTAACTTGGTTCACTTTATGGCTGGGCTGTATGTGGGCTTATATCATGTTACTTGGGCAGGAGTTCCTGTCCCCTGTTAGACTTAGAAAGTTTCTCCATAAGTAGAGCTTCTAACTCTTCTAGCACATCTGTGGCTGACAGTTTTTTGGTGGCTCTTTTTACCCCACACTGGTTGTGAGTGTGTAAATAGCCCCACTAGTTCTTTTGGGTTGCAGTTAACTTGGGAGGAAGAGGTAGGTCTGCCATGACTAGATGAATAACAATTATCTGGGATACATAAATTTCATAATGCATGCATGTATCTCTATAAACCTGCCTGAGGGCTGCCATTTTTTACATTCAGTTATTTCTTTGTTGAATCTAAATAATGAATGTGTTACAGTTAAACTGACACTGATCAGTGTAAATGGCTCATTGGGACACAGAAACCTTTAAATTAAACCCTATCACCTGATATCGAGTGTCAAACAATATCAAAGCTGTAAAAGCTGTTTACAGTCAGAATTTATAAAACTATGATTGTAAATAAATTCAAACAAGTGAGCTTTTCTCTTTGTGCTGAATATCAACACTGTGATTTCTTAGACTGTAAGCTTTACTTTAGCACAACCAGTTGTAGAAGCTGCCACTCCAAATGTCTTTTGATAACAAGAAAAAAATACCTTTTCAGTCCACGGCCTGAAGTTCTTCTCTGACATCTTCTGCCATCGGCTTTGTCTGCTGGTTTGAAGACAATAAACCACAAAAAGATGATTTAGTCACTTTGTCTGCGTCATGCAGCTCGAATGTGTCGTGTAACGATGTTGAATAGCTGTCGTTATCCCTCTGCTGTGTCAGTAGGATTGTACTGTACAGCATCTCATTGATATGTGAGGAATGCTAATGTAACACGATAACAGACTTACATCATTAAAACATAAAGGGCAGGAGATATTTAGATATTTTTATATTTATATTACATTTTATAGCTGACGGATATTACTAAATAGATAGAATTTACTAAATAGCTGGATGAACATGAAAAATATGACTATAATAACAAATGACCATGAGAGCCAGTAGAATTAATTCAACTGGACACTCAAAAGACGTCCTTAAATGCTCTTTAAGTGGCGGAACAGATGAACAAACAGTTAATCGCTTACTTGAGATGAAATCTGCTCAGCTACTTTGAAAACAGCTTCTAACTGGTTCATCCTTTAACAGGATGACTGCTCAGGGGTAAGGCCATCATGCAGTCCAGCAACCTTTATGGTTCTGCTTTGATTCACCAGGAACTATTAGGGAAACCTTCCAGCGCCTCCTGTGAAAGACACAGGCATAAACACACAAACATTTATTAACATGTTCCACAGTGTTCCAGTTTGATTTTCTCATCCTGTGGACAACAACGTACATGGATGCAGGTTTATTGTTAACTTTTGTAAGGTTTATTTAGTGAACATATCCAGCTGCAGCTCCACTGTGATCCTGAACTGGATAAGCACTTAAGAAAATGTGTCAATAAATGGACATACATCAACTTACTATATTTATCCAAACAGACGGGACCAATAATGCTTCACTGAGTTAGAGACTTTAATGTCTCTTCTATGTAAGAATGTCTCGTGCTGATATACCTGCAAACTTGACAACAAAGGTTTTTCAGACTGCATGTAGCTCTATGTCAGCTCACACATTTACATTTATGTCACACTTATTTCTGCTTTCCCATTTTATAATTATTACTTACATTTTGATTAGATACCTTGAGTTTGTAAATGATCAGATTACATAATTGGAATAAAATGTATCCAATTCAAGGTTGCGGGAGGATGAAGCCTATCCCAGCTGATACAGGACAAAGACAGGCTGCCAGTTTATCGCAGGGCTAACACAATATGTGTAACAGAAAATCCACTTAAATGTTTGATATTTCTTATAATAATCATAATTATGACTATTATTTAAAGGTTTCTTTATAAATACATTTTGATTTTTTATAACCTCTAAAATATAAACCTGAGCTGTTTCAGATTCTGACCTCTGACCTCACTGCAGCTCCCTCTTGGAAGTATGTCTGCTTCTTGTCCCCAGTGTTGACCACCTGCCCTTGATATCACGTACTGTACCTGAGGAACAAAAAAGGACAAACACTTGCCTTCATTTAAGAAGTACATTCATACAGAGGTAATCTATGGAAACACACTAGTTCAACCTTTGGGAGAAATCAGTTCCTGTGAAACATTTCTGTAAATTAACATCATATGGAGAATGAATGAAATGAGTTCTTCCGGTGACTCAGCAGTCAAACACTGACAAATGAAATCTAGTTAAACTATTAAGCATATTTGCTCTTCTGAAATCTGTGTTAAACAACAACAAACATAAATTAGTAACAAAAATACAGCTGAGTAGATATTACAAACCACCAGCAGCCATAATGCTAAATTTTAATCTTCAAATGTTTCTGAGCCGTCTTCAACCTGCTTTTAACACATTAAAGTCCCACAGTCAATGCAGCCTGACTCAATCCTAGATGTTCAGCACACAGAGGTACCGTTTGAAGTTTAGTGTTAACCTGAGTCACTGATCATTTGCAGTATTACAGAGTCTGGCAGTCTTTGCATGATGTCCACGTCACTATAAGTTTCTAGCTGACTCTCAGGTGTGCCAGCAGGAAAGAGTAATAATAACCTGCATCCTGAGGTTTGTCATGCAGGATTAAATTTACAGTGGCTTTGTTCACACAGCTAGGATTGTATTTTACACTGACCCTGGGTCAGTATAAGTATCATACAGTTTAAACGAAGCACTGAAACTTGCACATATTTATTACAGATGCACTGAAGCTAATCGAGATATTTGCTGTCAACCTGTGGCTGCGATTAATCACTTTACTGAAAACTTTATTAACTAGTAACTTCATCAGTCATGACAGAAGCTAATATTTCTGTGCTAACATCGTTTAACCAGTAACAGCTTTCCTCCAATATAAGCTAACGTTTACACCGTAACTTTAAGCTAGCACCATAAAGACGGTAAAACACGTAATAATATCTACAAATGCATCTTAAAGCTCTTATATTAGCACTCGGTGTATTACTAACATAACCACATTAACATTACTGACACTCGCTGACTTTTAATAGTCATTCTATAAATGCTGTCCGTTTAAATGGTCCTGTACCTGTACACACTGCATATCCACCGGATTCCAGCCAGAGTGGATTCTGGAGTCTTCCACGCTCCTGTTAGTGATCCTCCATCTGGATGGATGAGAACAACCTTCTGAACAATCTAGCAGGTCTCCTTGGGGGGCACGTCTCCCCACCCCCCAAGCGAGGGCCGTGGCACTGAAACTGCCGGCTGAGAGAAGGCTTGAAAAAAAAAGGACATTTATCATTTCTTCTTCAGCCAGCTTTTTTTCTCATCGTTTTTCCAAAGTACATGTTGTATGTTCACCAGTATGATAATGATGAAGCAGTAATCTCAGTTAACGTGGTTTTATTAACCAGCACAGCAGCAAAGAACTTACATGCTTGGATTCAATAACGGAATGGCGCCTATACCACTCAAAACATACACACACCTACATGGAGGTACGGCAAGCGGATTAGGACAAAATACCAAACTAACAGCAGGTTATCTACATCCCCCTTCTTTAGTACATCCCCAACCGGACATAAAGTTTAATGCATACTGAATAATAATAATCACAGCATAAAAGGTGACATACGCTGACCCTTAGGAACATTTAAATTTGCAACCTGATGGAAGAAATAAACATGACAAGAATATCATTTTGCTGTATAAAGTTAAATATGATTACTACTGAAAATCACCTCAAACAGAATTTAACTTGAAGCATTGACATCAGTTACTGATGGCTCAAACATCAAACCTGAAAATGTTCTGTGTTTTAACTAGTACCCAATTAATCCTTATATCTTGGATTTGGTTTGCACACACGACCAAAGCGTGTCCTGTAAACACCATCACTCTTGGAAGGTCTTGGAGAATGCAAAACATCAGAAGAGCTCTCAACATGAGTGCTGTCTTTAAACTGTTCTACATCATTGTTTTCACCCACAACCTGCAGTCCATCATAATGATGATGATCAGTGTCTTTCTGAACAGTAACAGGCTCAGACACAGGCAATATGTGTCTGCGATTTCTCCTGTAAGTGTTTCCATCTGACTGTACCAGGTAGGATCTAGGTTCTTTACAAAGTTCCTTTACCACACCTGTGCGGTCATAACCCTGTGGGGTCTGTAACCTCACTACTTGTCCTTCGTTGAGAGGTGGAAGTGGTCGGCTGGATCTGTCATAACAGACCTTCTGAGTCAGTCTCTTGTTGAGTAGTTGGGCTTTCACTCTCTCAGATTCAAGGTGTTGTGGTTCGAGCAGTTTCGTTGTGATTGGGAGCGTAGTTCGAGTCTGTCTGGATAGAAGTCGTTCTGCAGAGGAACCCAGGTTCACATCACGTGGAACATTCCTGAGGTTCAGCAGGTTGAGAAATACATCAGTGCCATCTCTGTGTGATTTCTCCATCAGCTGTTTAGCACTGCGCACTGCTCTCTCAGCAAGCCCATTGGATTGAGGATACTCTGGACTGCTGGTGACATGTTGAAAGTCCCACTGTGAAGCGAAGTCTTTGAAACGCTGGCTTGTAAACTGCCTGCCATTGTCTGAGATCAGAGTGTGTGGAGCACCATGAACTGAGAAGTGTCTTTTCAGCTTTTTGATGACTGTCGCTGATGTCAAATCCTTTAGCAGGTCAATCTCAAACCAGCCTGAGTATGAGTCGACTACTACTAAATAGTGCTGACAGTGCCACTCAAAGATATCTGTAGCCACAGTTGACCAAGGAAGCTCTGGAACTTCATGCAGATGAAGGGGCTCTTTTTGTTGATGAGGTTTAGTGCTGTTACACACCGAGCAGGAAGTAACTGTTTGTTCAATATCTCTTGACATGAACGGCCAGAAGACGATCCCCCGTGCTCTCCGCTTGGTAGCTTCTACGCCGGGATGTCCTCTGTGCATGATGGTGATGTAGTCTCCTTGCAGTGATTTTGGGATCACAGCTTTGGAACCTTTAAGAATGATGCCATCATCCACAATCAGCTCATCCCTGAAAGGAAAATATGGATGAACTGCTGTGGGAAGGTTGTGGAGTCGTTGTGGCCAACCATGTTTGATGAACGAGCTGAGCGCTTGCAGTGTCTCATCCTCAGCTGTGTGTCCTTTAAGTTCCTCCAGGCGTGAAGAAGAGATGCAGCTCACCGTCATGACATCAAAGTTGTCCTCTTCTTCAGGCTGCTGGAAAGTGGAGCTGTTGGGAGCACGAGACAGTGTGTCAGCCAGATACATGTGTTTTCCACATTTATATGTGAGGGTGATGTTGTATTTTTGGAGCCTTAACAACATCCTCTGTAATCTGGCTGGTGCAGCGTGAATAGGTTTCTTTAGTATGGTGACCAGTGGCTGATGGTCTGTTTCTACGACCACAGGCTTGCCATATATGTAGTCATGAAACTTTGTACATGCGAAAACAACAGCCAGCAGCTCCTTTTCTATCTGAGCATATCTGGTTTCAGTGTCTGTCAGAGTACGTGAAGCATATGCCACAGGTCGCCCTTCCTGTAAGCAAGCTGCACCAAGACCATACTGTGATGCATCGCACGTTAGTGTCACAGGTTTGCTGACATCATAATATGACAGAACAGGTGGATTAGACATGTGCTCTTTAAGTGCTTTGAACGCAGTCTGATGCTGTGTGTCCCACATCCACTCGCTGTCCTTGTGTGTGAGCTGTCGCAGAGGAGCTGACAGATGGCTGAAGTTTGGAATGAATTTTCCAAGATAATTGACCATCCCCAGGAACCTCTGCAGGGCTTGGACATCTGTTGGAACTGGCATCTCTCTGATTGCGGCTGTTTTGGAAGGGTCTGCTTTAAGCCCCTCGCTTGTGAAAATGTGTCCGACATAACTGACCTGATTCAGCTGGAATTTGCACTTTAATGGGTTTAGTCGCAGGTTTACTTCTCTGGCACGATCAAGGACTTTTCTCAGGTTGTCGTCATGTTCTTTCATCATCAACAATGATGGCACATGGATACCCAGCGAATATCTGCTCCATGGCTCTCTGAAACACCTCGCTGGCAGCGTTAAGACCAAAAGGCATTCTGAGGAACCTGAAACGACCAAAACAAGTGCTGAAGGTGGTTAGCATGGATGATTTTTGATCCAATGACACCTGCCAAAAAGAGTTCTTAGCATCCAAAACAGAGAACACAGTAGCGTTTGACATTATTGCAGCCACTTCTTCTACTGTGCGCATGGGATGGTGTGGTCTTTTCAGAGCAGTGTTTAAATCTCGAGGATTTATGCATATCCTGATTTCATCTTTGCCCTTCTTGTTGGTGGCTACCATGGAAGACACCCAGTCCGTCGGCTCTGAGACGGGAGTAATGACGCCTAATTTCTCCATCCTGACCAGCTCTGCCTTGACCCTGTCTTTCATGGCCAAAGGGATGCGATGTGCTGGGCGAACAACTGGTTTCACATCTGGGTTCAGTGTCATGCGATAGGTGACTGGCAACCTCCCAAGCTCATCAGAAAATAAGTCGCTGTATTCTGTGATAAGCTGTTGTGACAGGTCATCTGCAGACATGCTCAATTGGTGGACGTCATTGCTGAATGATACAAGTCCCATTTCTCTGCATGCACATAGTCCAAGTATTGGCTGAACATCTTCATTAATAACAAAGAATGATAGCACATGTGGCTGCCCATGCAGAAAACACTGCAGCTTAATTACACCTGAGGTTTGAATCTTGCTGCCTCCAAATGCTACTAGGTTAACGGACTTGGGGTGTGCTTTCATTTGTTTATCTGCTCTTATAATGTTAACCGTTTTCTTGGGAAGCACATTACATTTAGCACCTGTGTCCACCTTCATTTCAACAGGAATCCCATTAATCTGCACGGTGACAAAAACTTCCTCTTTGTGTTCCACATCCACATCAGTCGCATGGATTGCATATTGCAGATTTACACCATCAACGTAGAATGTGTCGTCTCCGCTGTCATCAGCTTGGTCTGGTTCCACATGATGAACTGACTTTCTGTGTCTTGCTACGTTTTGGGTAGGCTGAACAGCTCTGCACCGTTTCTTAAAGTGATTCCACTTTTTGCATGCATGACACTGCTGCCCAAAAGCTGGACATTTGCTCTTTTTTGCAGCATGAGCACCCCCACAGTTAGTACAGTTAGTGACATGCTGTGTTTCAGACCTGTCTCCTTGTATTTTCTTTTTATCTCCTCTGTGCTTTCTCGTAAATGTGGGCTGGAGCACATCAACATTTGATGCAGATTGTTGAGGAAAAGCAAGTGTTTTATTATGCTCTTCAGTCATTTCATGAATCTGGCAGACAGATATGGCTTTTGCTAGCGTTAAATCACTATCACGCAGTAGCACTTTCCTTAAATTGTCATTGTTGATGCCACAAACTAGTCTGTCTCTTATTAGTTCTTCACTCAGATCACCAAATCTGCAGCTTTTTGCTTTAATCCGTAAATCACTTACATAGGATTCAACAGTCTCGCCAGTCCTCTGATTCCGCGTGTTGAACTTGTGTCTTTCCATCGTGACATTGGTTTGAGGGCTGCACGTTTCTCTGAATTTCCTTTTGAGGCACTCAGGATCCTCCTTCGATTCTGCAGGAATGAGGACTCGTCCTCCCTCGCCGGGCTCTCTCACTTCTGGCGCGTAAACAAAAGACCGCTGCCGTTCTATAGCTTCGGGACCTGCTAAGTTGAGCAATATGTAGGCTTGTGTGCGCGCTGGCTTGTCAGAGTGTGCCGCCGCTATAAAAATGTCATACTCTTGCTCAAAAATGCGCCAATTTTCAGCAACATTACCATCGAAAACAAGCGGGTCGGGCCTCCTGAATCCTTCCGCCATGTTGTCTGCAGTCCGGATACAAAAAAACGCACCCACAAAATAGACTTGAGACGGGGAAAAAAAAAACACCGTCAACTACGAAGTACGTGTTCCGTCGCTTCTGACACCATGTTGTATGTTCACCAGTATGATAATGATGAAGCAGTAATCTCAGTTAACGTGGTTTTATTAACCAGCACAGCAGCAGAGAACTTACATGCTTGGATTCAATAACGGAATGGCGCCTATACCACTCAAAACATACACACACCTACACGGAGGTACGGCAAGCGGATTAGGACCAAATACCAAACTAACAGCAGGTTATCTACACACGCTGACCAACAAATAGCGAGCAGTTTACTGGGAGAGGGCAGCGGCACCACCCGTTAGCTTAGAAATGGGCTCCATCCATACTTGAAATGAATGGTGTGCCTTTTCCCTTACCTCTTCAGTAAAGGCTGTGTCCTGGCTGATCACCAGCTGCTGTGTCAGAACAATGGGGCTGTTCTTCTTCTCCACGGTGAACGATGGAGTGAACGTAAACCACTTCAGATGGAGGATCAGCACACTGAAAGAGATGAGACAAAGAGGAGAGGCTCAAAGGAAGACGCAAGGAGGACATGACATGAACAAAACTGACACCGACTGAACTGTGGTGGTTTGAGGCCTTTGGGGACCGATTTGAGGTTACTCACTTTGGCAGGTTCAAGAACAACAGCTCCTCTTTGATCTTCTTAGCTCCGCACTGGCATTCTTAGTCCAACAGGCCGCCCTGCAGCAGGGAGCAGGAGGAACAGGTGCATTAGAGTTAAACTCTTTTACAGATGAATTCACATATTCGTGGGAGCAAGCCTGTTCACAGAATAGAGTCTAAACGAGCTCTTACTTTCAGACTCCAGCCCCGCCCTTCAGCAGCATCCTGCTGGCTGGCACAACCTTGCCATTGGCTGCTGCCAGGGACTCAACAGGTTAGAACAAAAATATAAATATTATATCTGAGTTCTTATGTGGACCCGCCTTCCAGACACAACGTCACCTTCCATGAATGTCCACAGGTTAGCGGCCCTCGCTCTGCTGGTCCTCCAAAGTAAGAAAAAATGAGAAAAAATAAGGAGCAGACCAAGCAAAAGAGGGTATTTAAAGAGACAGTGTTCTTAAGGTGCATTTTTGGCGAGTTTTATTATCTAAATGTCATTGTGTCACTTTCTTATGAGGCTTCAGTGAACTGAAAAAGCTTCTGGGATGAGAAGCGAAACGTCTTCAAAAAAGTTAAAGAAGTCCGGTTGCTTTTTTCCCCCAAGCTCCTTAGAGTTCTCTGAAAATGGTCAGGTAGAAGGACTGGACTGAAAATGAGCAAAAAAGCAGCCAAAGCCCAAGGAAGTTGAAAGACTGGAAACTATTGCTGAGGTCATGTCAGTGTAAAAAGTTACCTACAAGTCTGGCACCTTGGAAGCAAAACATAAAGAAATAAGGTGTAAGGCCAAATGTTTGGTCCTGCAGCCAACCGGACCATGAAATATAGAGCACAGGTGAACAAAGTGAGGCAGCAGTTTGCTGATTTCCACCTTGTGCCTTTCATGTTGATCAGCTTAGTAGTTTGCCAGCTTTCTAGCTGTTAAAGACTTTTGGCGAGAGGTTATTCATATTTGAACTCTAATTGAACCCCTCTTTTTTACTGTTTTTTTGTTTGTTTGTTTTTGGGGTTTTTTGTTGTCTTAGATGGCCTGACTCAGCAGGTGGGGGCAGTTTCTGAGTTCACCTTCGTTCAAACAGTGCAGAAATGGTTTCGCTATGCTCCAGACCGGATGGGTGGTGCAGGACGCCCGATATCCAGCCCCGTCATGGAGTAAACTAAAAACAGTAAATAATACATTTAACAAACAAGCAAGCTCTAAATTCAAGCGGAGAGACTGCAGACGTAGCCGCACCATTCCAGGGATTTTTGGTTAGCATGAGGGGTCTAGCCAGGACCCTTACTGGATACTTGGTGGGAATCGAACGTGCGACTCCAAAGATGTGTAGTATTAACACTACACTATCCAGCTGCGCTACACTATCCAACAAAAAAAGTTTTTAGAAAATTTGATAAAGTCTGATGCTTAATATTGTAGGGATATTAATATCCCTACAATATTAATACGGATTAATAACACAGAGAAGTCATACTTCTGTTATGACAGAATTAATTGGGTAAATTATATTTACAATTGTAACATTGTAAACTTAATGTTATGATTTTACATTATATTAAATTGTAACATGATGTAAAATCGTAACATTGTAAACTTAACGTTACAATTTTACATTATGTTGCAATTTAACATAATGTGAAATTGTAACATTGTAAACATAATGTTACAATTGGAACATCAGTCCATCTATCCATGCATCTTCATCCGCTTTATCCGAGGCCGGGTCGCGGGGGCAGCAGCCTAAGCAAAGAGGCCCAGACCCAACACGCTGTGTACTCACCTTTGCTAAGTACATGTGAACAGATCTTGAATAAAAAAACAAAACAAAACACACTTTTCTTTTCTGTTTTATTGAAAGCACTTTACAGAAAGTGTAATTGTTTGTAATGAAGAAAGAAGTAGGTAGGTTTGCATGTGTAATTAGTGTGTTATTGCAGAAGAAGCTTAATGTGTAGTTTGCAAAAACAATGGGAAAAAAAGGTGGCCGAAGAAGAAAAGATAAATGTCCTTTTTTTTAAGTATTCCCTTGGCCGGTCATTTGGCTTATGACATGTGGCGGGGACTCTGCTACAGAACTCCGCCACTTCGAACCCCCCCACGAGCTCACTGCCACGGCCCTGCGCGGGGGGCGGGGAAACGCGCTCGCATTTCCTTTTTGCTTTTTCCTGCTCGAGCCAAGTCCTCCGCCCGCTCTTCATCTCTCTCATTACCCCTTATTACCATACACTCATGCCTTTGCCTTTCACCACTTCAAAACGAAGCCTACTTCAATATTACCTTCATACGCTCTCTTTGCTTTTGGCTTTCCTCATGCTGTGTACTCACCTTTGCTAAGTACATGTGAACAGATCTTGAATAAAAAACAAAAAACAAAACACACTTTTCTTTTCTGTTTTATTGAAAGCACTTTACAGAAAGTGTAATTGTTTGTAATGAAGAAAGAAGTAGGTAGGTTTCCATGTGTAATTAGTGTGTGATAATGCTGCAGAAGAAGCTTAATGTGTACTTTGGAAAACCGATGGGGGAAAAAGCTGGCTGAAGAAGAAAAGATAAATGTCCTTTTTTTTCAAGCCTTCTCTGGCCAGCCGTTTCAGTGCCACGGCCCTTGCTTGGTGGGCGGGGAGACGTGCACTGGCGTTTCCTTTTTGCTTTTTCCTGCTCTCGCCAAGTCCTCCGCCCGCTCTACATCTCTCTTATTAGCTTTTATTACCCGAAAATCACAATCAAGAGATGTTGAATAAAAAAAAAGAAAAGAAAAGAAAAGCTACTTTTGTTTTGTGTTTTATTGAAAGCACTTTACAGAAAGTGTAATTGTTTGTAATGAAGAAAGAAGTAGGTAGGTTTGCATGTGTAATTAGTGTGTTATTGCAGAAGAAGCTTAATGTGTAGTTTGCAAAAACAATGGGAAAAAAAGGTGGCCGAAGAAGAAAAGATAAATGTCCTTTTTTTTAAGTATTCCCTCGGCCGGTCGTTTGGCTTATGACATGTGGCGGGGACTCTGCTACAGAACTCCGCCAGTTCGAACCCCCCCACGAGCTCACTGCCACGGCCCTGCGCGGGGGGCGGGGAAACGCACTCGCATTTCCTTTTTTGCTTTTTCCTGCTTGAGCCAAGTCCTCCGCCCGCTCTTCATCTCTCTCATTACCCCTTATTACCTTACACTCATGCCTTTGCCTTTCACCACTTCAAAACGAAGCCTACTTCAATATTACCTTCATACGCTCTCTTTGCTTTTGGCTTTCCTCATGCTGTGTACTCACCTTTGCTAAGTACATGTGAACAGATCTTGAATAAAAAAAACAAAACAAAACACACTTTTCTTTTCTGTTTTATTGAAAGCACTTTACAGAAAGTGTAATTGTTTATGATGAAGAAAGAAGTAGGTAGGTTTCCATGTGTAATTAGTGTGTTATTGCAGAAGAAGCTTAATGTGTACTTTGGAAAACCGATGAGAAAAAAAGGTGGCCGAAGAAGAAATGATAAATGTCCTTTTTTTTCAAGCCTTCTCTCAGCTGGCAGTTTCAGTGCCACGGCCCTCGCTTGGGGGGTGGGGAGACGTGCCCCCCAAGGAGACCTGCTAGATTGTTCAGAAGGTTGTTCTCATCCATCCAGATGGAGGATCACTAACAGGAGCGTGGAAGACTCCAGAATCCACTCTGGCTGGAATCCGGTGGATATGCAGTGTGTACAGGTACAGGACCATTTAAACGGACAGCATTTATAGAATGACTATTAAAAGTCAGCGAGTGTCAGTAATGTTAATGTGGTTATGTTAGTAATACACCGAGTGCTAATATAAGAGCTTTAAGATGCATTTGTAGATATTATTACGTGTTTTACCGTCTTTATGGTGCTAGCTTAAAGTTACGGTGTAAACGTTAGCTTATATTGGAGGAAAGCTGTTACTGGTTAAACGATGTTAGCACAGAAATATTAGCTTCTGTCATGACTGATGAAGTTACTAGTTAATAAAGTTTTCAGTAAAGTGATTAATCGCAGCCACAGGTTGACAGCAAATATCTCGATTAGCTTCAGTGCATCTGTAATAAATATGTGCAAGTTTCAGTGCTTCGTTTAAACTGTATGATACTTATACTGACCCAGGGTCAGTGTAAAATACAATCCTAGCTGTGTGAACAAAGCCACTGTAAATTTAATCCTGCATGACAAACCTCAGGATGCAGATTATTATTACTCTTTCCTGCTGGCACACCTGAGAGTCAGCTAGAAACTTATAGTGACGTGGACATCATGCAAAGACTGCCAGACTCTGTAATACTGCAAATGATCAGTGACTCAGGTTAACACTAAACTTCAAACGGTACCTCTGTGTGCTGAACATCTAGGATTGAGTCAGGCTGCATTGACTGTGGGACTTTAATGTGTTAAAAGCAGGTTGAAGACGGCTCAGAAACATTTGAAGATTAAAATTTAGCATTATGGCTGCTGGTGGTTTGTAATATCTACTCAGCTGTATTTTTGTTACTAATTTATGTTTGTTGTTGTTTAACACAGATTTCAGAAGAGCAAATATGCTTAATAGTTTAACTAGATTTCATTTGTCAGTGTTTGACTGCTGAGTCACCGGAAGAACTCATTTCATTCATTCTCCATATGATGTTAATTTACAGAAATGTTTCACAGGAACTGATTTCTCCCAAAGGTTGAACTAGTGTGTTTCCATAGATTACCTCTGTATGAATGTACTTCTTAAATGAAGGCAAGTGTTTGTCCTTTTTTGTTCCTCAGGTACAGTACGTGATATCAAGGGCAGGTGGTCAACACTGGGGACAAGAAGCAGACATACTTCCAAGAGGGAGCTGCAGTGAGGTCAGAGGTCAGAATCTGAAACAGCTCAGGTTTATATTTTAGAGGTTATAAAAAATCAAAATGTATTTATAAAGAAACCTTTAAATAATAGTCATAATTATGATTATTATAAGAAATATCAAACATTTAAGTGGATTTTCTGTTACACATATTGTGTTAGCCCTGCGATAAACTGGCAGCCTGTCTTTGTCCTGTATCAGCTGGGATAGGCTTCATCCTCCCGCAACCTTGAATTGGATACATTTTATTCCAATTATGTAATCTGATCATTTACAAACTCAAGGTATCTAATCAAAATGTAAGTAATAATTATAAAATGGGAAAGCAGAAATAAGTGTGACATAAATGTAAATGTGTGAGCTGACATAGAGCTACATGCAGTCTGAAAAACCTTTGTTGTCAAGTTTGCAGGTATATCAGCACGAGACATTCTTACATAGAAGAGACATTAAAGTCTCTAACTCAGTGAAGCATTATTGGTCCCGTCTGTTTGGATAAATATAGTAAGTTGATGTATGTCCATTTATTGACACATTTTCTTAAGTGCTTATCCAGTTCAGGATCACAGTGGAGCTGCAGCTGGATATGTTCACTAAATAAACCTTACAAAAGTTAACAATAAACCTGCATCCATGTACGTTGTTGTCCACAGGATGAGAAAATCAAACTGGAACACTGTGGAACATGTTAATAAATGTTTGTGTGTTTATGCCTGTGTCTTTCACAGGAGGCGCTGGAAGGTTTCCCTAATAGTTCCTGGTGAATCAAAGCAGAACCATAAAGGTTGCTGGACTGCATGATGGCCTTACCCCTGAGCAGTCATCCTGTTAAAGGATGAACCAGTTAGAAGCTGTTTTCAAAGTAGCTGAGCAGATTTCATCTCAAGTAAGCGATTAACTGTTTGTTCATCTGTTCCGCCACTTAAAGAGCATTTAAGGACGTCTTTTGAGTGTCCAGTTGAATTAATTCTACTGGCTCTCATGGTCATTTGTTATTATAGTCATATTTTTCATGTTCATCCAGCTATTTAGTAAATTCTATCTATTTAGTAATATCCGTCAGCTATAAAATGTAATATAAATATAAAAATATCTAAATATCTCCTGCCCTTTATGTTTTAATGATGTAAGTCTGTTATCGTGTTACATTAGCATTCCTCACATATCAATGAGATGCTGTACAGTACAATCCTACTGACACAGCAGAGGGATAACGACAGCTATTCAACATCGTTACACGACACATTCGAGCTGCATGACGCAGACAAAGTGACTAAATCATCTTTTTGTGGTTTATTGTCTTCAAACCAGCAGACAAAGCCGATGGCAGAAGATGTCAGAGAAGAACTTCAGGCCGTGGACTGAAAAGGTATTTTTTTCTTGTTATCAAAAGACATTTGGAGTGGCAGCTTCTACAACTGGTTGTGCTAAAGTAAAGCTTACAGTCTAAGAAATCACAGTGTTGATATTCAGCACAAAGAGAAAAGCTCACTTGTTTGAATTTATTTACAATCATAGTTTTATAAATTCTGACTGTAAACAGCTTTTACAGCTTTGATATTGTTTGACACTCGATATCAGGTGATAGGGTTTAATTTAAAGGTTTCTGTGTCCCAATGAGCCATTTACACTGATCAGTGTCAGTTTAACTGTAACACATTCATTATTTAGATTCAACAAAGAAATAACTGAATGTAAAAAATGGCAGCCCTCAGGCAGGTTTATAGAGATACATGCATGCATTATGAAATTTATGTATCCCAGATAATTGTTATTCATCTAGTCATGGCAGACCTACCTCTTCCTCCCAAGTTAACTGCAACCCAAAATAACTAGTGGGGCTATTTACACACTCACAACCAGTGTGGGGTAAAAAGAGCCACCAAAAAACTGTCAGCCACAGATGTGCTAGAAGAGTTAGAAGCTCTACTTATGGAGAAACTTTCTAAGTCTAACAGGGGACAGGAACTCCTGCCCAAGTAACATGATATAAGCCCACATACAGCCCAGCCATAAAGTGAACCAAGTTAAAGACAGCATGGGACCAAATGCATGTAACCAGCCTGCACCCACCTGACATTTCTTCCTCCTGAATTAAATGAATGAATGGATGAAAGTTAAATGACTACAAACCTAAAGCCACTAGTTCCCACACTGGAGCTCCCTGACACTGTGTGTTAACTGTATTTAGCTTGTATCAACAGTTGTAACAGGCTAAGCCACCTGAGACACTGCATTGAATTTGTTCCTGTCTTACTGGTTTCAGCTGACTGGTTTCAACTCAGATATTCTGCTTTTTCCTTTCAGTAGATCAAAGCAGCTCGTGCTCCTTCTGCTTCCAATTTAGAAGAAGAAGAAGAAGGCGAAGGCTTCAGCGAAGTGGCGTTCATGGTCTCAGTGAACAGTCACGGTCACACACTGCATGTGGTTTTAAAAGCAACATGTCTGTTCACCACAACAATGGAGATGTGTAATATTAGTGCAGCTATGGTTTGTTCTTGAACATCAGTTCTGTTTTCTACTTTGATCACTCAGACCAAAAAAGTGTTGTTTTCAGATTCTTTCTTTTAAATCTATAAAGCACCTGTTCATTTTTTTTATTACAATTAGTTTCACATAAATGTTAGTGTTTCCTTTTATGATCTTTTAATGCTTACACTACACTGTACATGAAATCAAACCTAATAATGAGGCAGATAACATTCCTGTTACGATCCAGACTAGTGGTCTTACTGGGGCCGGTGAACAGGACTGTAAGCTTGCCATTGTGCCAGTTAAAGTAAAATCAAAGAGAGGTCAAAGAATAGTGGAAACGTATGCCTTTCTGGACCAAGGGAGTTCAGCATCCTTTTGTACAGCGGGTCTTATGGACAAGCTGAATATTGCTGGGAGGAGGACAAAGATTCTCCTGCGCACCATGGGACAGGAGAAAGTGGTGGACAGTTTCATTGTACCTGAACTTGAAGTTGCTGGATTGGACAGTGACATGTACTGTGATATGCCTAACCTCTTCACTCAGCATAAAATGCCTGTAGATATTGGTAACATCCCAAATCAACAGGACCTGGTTGACTGGCCACATTTGAAGCATGTTCATTTGCCAGAAATTAAGGCCAATGTTGAGCTTTTGATTGGCATGAATATGCCCAGAGCTCTAGAACCTTTGGAGGTCATCCGGAGTGTAGGTGATGGACCCTTTGCCATTAGGACTGTGCTCGGCTGGACTGTGAATGGGCCACTTAATCGAGAATGCTGTGGAAGGCCAGGATGTTTGGCAACAGTTACCGCCAACAGAGTTTCTGCTGTCACACTGGACAAGCTATGGAAACAGCAGTTCAAGATGGATTTTCCTGAGAGCAGCAATGATGAACAGATGGGGCTGTCAAAGGAAGACTTGAAGTTCCTGGAATTGGCCAGCAAGATGGTGACTTTGGGGGATTGGCACTACAGCATTGCCCTGCCACTAAAAGACCGAGACATAAGAATGCCTGACAACTGTGCAATTGAGCAACGAGCCTTAGGTTTGAAGAAAAGGTTCATCAGAGATAAAGACTTTCATAAAGACTACACTGCCTTCATGACAGATCTTATATCTAGAGGATATGCAAAGAGAGTCCCAGTCACAGAATTAGAGCGCCAGAAATGGGGAAGGATTAAACGTAACTTTGTTCCTGGAGATGTGGTCCTTATAGTGGATGATTCTGCACCTCGTGGTTCTTGGCTCATTGGGAGAGTCACCGGAGCTGCACCAGATGAAAGGGGGCTTGTGCGTCAGGTCTGGATTAAGACCCCAACCAGCCATGTGTGCAGACCCATCACAAAGATATGCCTTCTTCAGGAGGCCTCTGACCCATGACTATGACATTTTTGACACAGTGTGACATAACTAACTTTGAATTGACTTTAATGTTATGAGATGTACATCAGACTGACTATATTTAGGCTAAGTGCTGGTAACCTCTGGCCTATGACTGACTGACCATGTGCAGACAGAAGAAAAGAAGAGAAGACATGAGAAAATAACTTTGGTGGACTTTTGAGTATGTTATGTTGTCTCACTGGGTGTCTGTGATATGATGAAGTGTGTGTTGTGAGTTATGGTGTTGGATGTGTAATTATTACTGTAAAAATGTAATAATTAGGGGCCGTAATGTTGTGGATAGGCGTAGCTTTGGGTCACGTGGTGTCAGTAATAGTGATTGCTATATCACCTGTTCACGGCCCGAGGGAAATTTTGTGAATGAGTGGGTGATGGGGGAAGTCGACTTTTGCTGACCGCTCACGCGTCCCAAGGCGTTCCCAGGCCAGCCGAGAGATATAATCTCTCCAGCGTGTCCTGGGTCTGCCCCGGGGCCTGCTCCCGGTGGGACATGCCTGGAACACCTCACCCAGGAGGCGCCCAGGGGGCATCCTTGTCAGATGCCCGAACCACCTCAGCTGGCTCCTTTCGATGTGGAGCAGCAGCTGCTCTACTCTGAGCCCCTCCCGGACGGCCGAACTTCTCACCCTATCTCTAAGGGAGAGGCCAGCCACCCTTCGGAGGAAGCTCATTTCTGCCGCTTGTATACGCGATCTCGTTCTTTCGGTCACTACCCACAGCTCGTGGCCATAGGTGAGGGTAGGGATTGTAACATTGTAAACATAATACAATTTTACATTATGTTACTGTCAGAGTCGGACGGTGCCCCGACCGGTCGACCTGTGTGTGTGTGTTTTTTTGTTCTCCTCTCTCGCTCCGCTTTTTCTCCGCTGCGATTGTTACCTCCGACCCGTAAGTGCTGCCACTCTGAGCTGCCTAATAAGCCTGGACGCGATCGAGACGGAGAGACGGAAGGGGACACTTCACTGATTCTAGGGAGTTTTGTGGACACACGAGGGGAGACGGGGAGAGGAGCACTGAAGGGACTTGCACTGTGGATAACTGTGGATTGATTTTGGCTTCACTGTAAATAAAGACACTGTTCAACTTAAACGAGAAGTCCGCGTCTAGGTTCGCTAACTCACCACCCTTAACAGCTACAATTTAACATCATGTAAAATTGTAACATCATGTTTACAATGTTACAATTTGTAAATTGTAACATTGTAAACATAATGTTACAATTTTATATGATGTTAAACTGTAACATAATGTAAAATTGTAACATTATGTTTACAATGTTACAATTTTACATTATGTTAAATTGTTACATAATGTAAAATTGTAACATTATGTTTACAATGTTACAATTTGTAAATTGTAACATTGTAAACATAATGTTACAATTTTATATGATGTTAAACTGTAACATAATGTAAAATTGTAACATTATGTTTACAATGTTACAATTTTACATTATGTTAAATTGTTACATAATGTAAAATTGTAACATTATGTTTACAATGTTACAATTTTACATTATGTTAAATTGTAACATAATGCTTAACAGATAATGGTTATCCTCTTTTTATATCATACATCATTGTCTCTGTAGGAGGGTCTGGAGCACCCCCTGCTGAGCCGCTGGGCTCAGTACCTTGC
Organism: Aulonocara stuartgranti; assembly: GCF_965226115.1. Classification (NCBI taxonomy): domain Eukaryota; kingdom Metazoa; phylum Chordata; class Actinopteri; order Cichliformes; family Cichlidae; genus Aulonocara; species Aulonocara stuartgranti. The sequence goes on along the minus strand of NC_138940.1, from coordinate 10,434,073 downwards.
AGGCAGGTCCGACGATGACTTCATCATCTCACCTGAGCTCAAAATTCTGGTGCGTGAAGGCGTCCCTCGGGAGTATCGGCAGAGAGTGTGGCGCTGTTTGGTCCGAGCCAGAACTTTGACAAGCCAAGAGTGCCACATGCAACGCTATCAGCAGGTACAGCTGTAGAGAGAGAGAGTGCTTTATCCGCACCTGAGCACAGGTGGCTCCTCCTTCTTCCTGTTGGGAATGCTGGCGAGCACTCAGTAATCCTGTTCTGTTTCCAGCTGTGTGAGAAGAGTCGGACAGCTCCTAATCCTGCCTCCAGGCAGGTCCAGCTGGACCTTCACCGAACCCTGACGACCAATCAGCACTTCTCCTCGCCGTCCAGCCCCGCCCTCCAGCCCTGCCCTCCAGCAGCTCCGCCGCATCCTTCTGGCCTTCTCCGGGCATAACCCTGCCATTGGCTACTGCCAGGTACTCAACAGGTCAGAACAAAAGTATAAATTTTATATCTGAGTTCTTATGTGGACCCGCCTTCCAGGCAGAACCTCACCTTCCATCAATGTCCACAGGTTAGCGGCCCTCGCTCTGCTGGTCCTCCAAAGTGACGAAGACGCCTTCTGGTGTCTGGTGGCAGTGGTGGAAGCCATCATGCCTCAGGACTACTACACCAAGAATCTGGTGGCCTCTCAGGTCAGCAGACACACTCACCTGCTTGCCTGCTGTGATCTGTTTTAGTGATCAGTGAGGCTGATCTCTGTGAGTCTTTGTGCTCAGGCGGACCAGCGCGTGCTGAAGGACTTCATGGCGGAGAAGCTTCCTCGCCTGGCATCTCACTTTGAGGATCACAACATTGACGTCTCTCTGGTCACCTTCAACTGGTTCCTGGTGGTTTTTGTGGAGAGTCTGCCCAGCGACATCCTGATGCCTCTGTGGGACGCCTTCCTGTATGAGGGTACCAAGGTACCATACACCCGAACACACCATGACAGAAATGCAGACAACACTTGAATGCACCACAGTAGTGTCCATGGAAACAAAAATGATTTTGTTTTCACCTTTAGATGTCTTTATTTACATTTTAGGAGTAATAAGACATTGTTTACTAAGCATGGGGAACTGTCATGTGACATGAAATAGGAGTGGGAAAGCAGATCATTCTAGTAACGACCTCACAGTCTACCACAAGCAGCGTAAATCCAGACGATGAGCGGGACAATGGCTTTGGGCTTGTTTCTGCAATGTGACAAATGCAGCACAGCTTTTACATCGTTTGTCTCAGGAAATAAAATCACAGTTCAGACACAGAAATATATACCACACAGGGATAAATGCTGACAACAGCTTCAGCCACGTAGATCCAACCCAAAAGTTTAATTTAAACTTAAAGCTCAACTACCAAGTAAGTTAATATTATCTGGCAACTGAGGAACCAAGTGGCTTATTGGAAATCGATCAGAGCTGTAATGAGTAAAGGGCCCAACTGCACCACAACTGAAAGAGTAATTTTATGACTCACCTCCTCAAAGTTTCCAATTAATTGTGTGGCGTGAGTGTCCTGTTATGAAATGCGTGTCTGTGCTGCAGGTGATCTTCAGATACACTCTGGCTCTGTTCAAATACAAAGAGGACGACATCCTGAAGATTCACGACAGCGTGGAGATCTACCAGTACCTACGCTTCTTCACAAAGACCGTCTCCAATGCCAGGTACGCACTCGCCTCCACCCGCCTTAATCTACGAGCTGTTACACTCTCAGAAGTGTAGCGGATGTAGCTGTTGAATCTTTGAGCTTCAAACCCTTTTTACTGAAATTTTGTGAGAAGTTTAAATTTCCCTGATCACAGTAACAACGATTTAAAGATTTTTAAGTATCTGCAGCTCTCGGATACATGTGGTCCAGTCAGTCCAGTATTTCCTGCTCAAACTGCAGTACCTGAAGTATCAAGCAGCATAAAACAGAAACACTCAAGCTGATCAGTTTCCAGTTCCTCTGTGTTGGTGATCGAGTCCTTTCCACCTGCGTGTGTCCATGCAGGAAGCTGACCAGCATCGCCTTCAACGACATGAACCCATTCCCCAGCCGGCTGCTGAGGAACCGGCGAGTGCTCCACCTGGAGCGCCTGCAGGCGGAGCTGCGTGAGCTGGAGGAGCAGCACAAGGAGTTCATCACCGAGAGCGTCGTACGGAAAGACAAAGAGCTCGACGTCATGGTGAGCGAGGACGACGAGGACCTCTGATCACACGGGACGCTTCAGCTGCTCACTTCGAGACGACGATGAGTTTTCCATGAGTTCAAGAGAATTTTACTAAACCGGCTGTTAACTGGTTTCCTTCACACCAAACACAGGATTGTGTCAGGTTCACCATCTCTACTAACACTACAAGGAAACAGACGCATACAGATTTAACTGCATCACATCTCTGAAACAAGCTTGCAGTAAACAAATGTGTACTGTGTTCACGTGTGTAATAAGTCAGGCTGCAGAAATGTGCAGATGTATTTCAGTGAATTCATTTGGATTAATATGTGATAGCTTATTTATTTCATTGCATCTTTTGCTTTATACCTAAAAATGCGTGACATTTCTAAATGTAGTCACATCCCTATGAAACATGGTTGATTATCAGCTGTAGTCACAGCTGGTGATAAAGTAATTAAATGTCCAGCTATTCAAAAATAGGGCATTCTGCACAATGAGTACTTTTTGGTACTTGAAGTATATTTTGATGCTGATGCTTCAGGGCATTGTGCTGCATTGTCGAAGCTCTCTGGGCTTCCGGTTAGAACGACCTCACAGTGTTTTATTTTGATCTGGTGTAAAGTGCATTGTGCAGAAATGACAGCATGATAGTCACATGATAAAACTGACTTTTCTTTTTTTTAAATTTTACTGGGTGTGCATCTTGTTCAAATGTCTTTTTCAGCATTTGTACATAAATATTCTGTATATAAATATTTGATTTTCATTTATTTTACAGAGTCCTTTATTTTGTTTCGCAAATATGACATTCATGTCAAATGACATCTGCAGACTTTATAATGACCAGCAGGGGGCAGTGTATTGCAGTCTATGAGAACATTTACTGAGACCTGTTTCATGCACTAGTTTCATGTCTCATTGAATCCAACATGATGTTGATTTTGTAAATTAAGGTCACATCTTCATCACATCTAATTTCAAAACACTGATCAATTTAAAAAAAAATGAATTCCATACCAATTGCAGGAATAAAATAGGAATAAATAACAAACGAGAAATACATACAAAACAAGAGAAAGGCACACATGAGAGAACAGGTCACATGACAGCACAGCATTATCTACCCACAATTTGAACTAAATAACAGATAGCACAGGCAATGAAAACAAACGGAAATCAGAATAAATTTAAAAACTTTTATTGATGTTAACTTGAAGTGCTGAATTAGCCCTGTTGTCAGTTCAAATCACTTCAATCTATAGCGCACTTTAAGGTCTTTAGACCTTAAAAAGTAATACACTGCAAGGTAAGCTTGCAGCATCTTACTTTAAGGTCAACTGTGAAACTTTGTGGAAAGCCTGAGACAAGTTGATGAGTCAGTGAAGCGCACTTCCTTCTGATGACGGCTATACTGAGGTGAGTTTTTAAGCATATCCTGAACTTTATTCATTATTAGACTTCTGACACCTGGCAAATAAACTCTCATGCGATATGAGAACATAACAGCAAAAAGCCAGTAGCTGGTACATGAATGGATAAAAATTGGATCCCTCAGGGAGGCGCCACCACTTGATCTTCTCCACCGTCGTGGTTGGTGTTCTTCGTCGTCGTTGGCCAAGGTTGAGTCGGAGATCCATCACAAGTAGCCGATGTTGAGGGCCAATATTGGTTGATGGTATGACTTTTACGTTCGTGACTAGGCTGAGATGGGGTCTTCGGACTAGCCAGTAGTCGATTTGGGTGTCTCTGCCGCCGCTGGAGTACGTGATGAGGTGTGCCGGCTTCTTTTTGAAGAAGGTGTTGGTCACGGCAAGATCGTGGGCCTCTGCGTAGTCCAGTACCCGGCAACCCTCGTCGTTTCTGGTCCCAAATCCTTGGCCGCCATGGAATGGGTGATATCCGTTTCTCCCCTTGCCTACATGTCCATTTAGGTCGCCGCCTACCGCCACGTGTTCCTCAGGGCTAATCGTTTGCAGGTGGTCGTCGAGGGCGCGCCAGAATTCTGTCTTCTCCTCGTCGGGGCAGTTGGTCTGTGGTGCATAGCAGGAGATAATCCGTAGGACGGTCGGGTCGGCGTCGATCTTCACTGACATGATGCGATCCGATATGCGGGTAACTTCGACCACGTTGTGCCGGAGCTTTATTATTAGACTTCTGACACCTGGCAAATAAACTCTCACGCGATATGAGAACATAACAGCAAAAAGCCAGTAGCTGGTACATGAATGGATAAAAATTGGATCCCTCTTAGATTGAATTGGTTGCCCTCTTATATTACGTTGTTTTGAACCTAACCGCATCCACTGAATTAATGCAGTTTTCAGGACAGTAAAAACAGAGAACTCTGATATACACAATTTCTGATTGCTGATAGTGTTTCTTAATGCAAAATGGGCTTCCATTTAAAATGCAATTGCTTTATGTTCGATCTTTAGTGAAGAAGGGTCATTTTTGATTCTGTGGACAAGGGATGCAAATGGAATGTGAAGGCAACAGGTAGTAGGGTGAATTAGGGTTTCGTGTGGTCTTCAGTGCATGAATTTTATTGCCACTTTATTTCAACTTTTTATTAATGTACTCAAAAGAAAAACAAGAACCACAAAGGAGATTCTTGTGATTCTTGTTTGTGCTATCTGTTTGTGAAAGAAAGCACATTTTACCACATCATACTGTGTTTGCTGCCATTTATTTTACTCGTCCTGCCTGAGTGTCTGGGCTGCGTTTGTCTGTGCACCTTTGTTCTGGCCTTCTGCTGATGGGTTTCACATGCTGGGCTTTCCCTCTTGGTCCACACCCAGCAGCCTGCTGCTGACCACACACAGCCTACAAACTGATCCATCCATGCATCCATCCATGCATGCATGGCCTGGTTATTGTTGAGTTATCACCTCCAGCTCCTTGCTCATAACCAGGTAGATACTGGGCTGGGCCTGATCTCTGAGCTCAATAACAATGACAAAAATGCCAAACACTTTACTCTTCATGGTAAAAAATGTTTATAATACAGTAAAAACTGGATGTAGCCAAAATCAGTGTTTTATATACAGTGTAAGTGAACAACATTGCTACACTGCTGGTGTTTGATTGATAGAGGCTTTCTTTATAAGAACTATGATATCATTTCTTTTGCTGATTAACAGTTTTTATATAATTTTTATATCATATATAGCTTTCAAGAAGCCAAAGATCACTGGACGAAAAGACTACAGACCTGTGGCTCTGACATCTGGTCAGGAAGTCTTTTGAGCGCCTGGTTCTCTCCTATCTTAAGACCCTCACGGCCCCCCTCCTGGACCCCCTGCAGTTTGCATACAGAGCCAACAGGTCTGTAGACGATGCCATCAACATGGCCCTACACTTTGTCCTGCAGAATCTATGCTAGGATCCTGTTTGTGGACTTCAGCTCTACCTTCAACACCATCCTTTCAGACCTTCTTCAAGGATTGCTTTCCCAGATGAATGTGCCTGATCCCATCTGCCGGTGGATCACTGACTTCCTGACGGACAGGAAGCAACCAGTGAGGCTGGGGAAGAATGTCTTGGACTCCCGGACCATCAGCACGAGCTCCCCTCAGGGCTGTGTTCTTTCTTCTATGCCCTTCTCCCTGTACACCAACTGCCGCACCTCCAACCACCAGTCTGTCAAATTAATTAAGCTTGCAGATGACACCACCATTATTGGACTCCTCTCAGACGGGGATAAGTCTGCCTACAGGATGGAGGCTGAACATCTGGTGTCCTGATGCAGCCGCAACAACCAGGTGCTGAATAAGTGTTATTTTCATTTACCACTGGCCCAAGTACATTTTTATTGGCTTGTGAACAAAGCTGTAGTTTTTGTATTTTTAAATATTAACGCAATTTAATTGAGACATTATTTATATTATTTCACTTTCAATGTGAAAAATGCTGGAAAAACGTTGAAAATAATGGTCACCCCTGTTCGCTGCAATGTAAAATAGTACAACTGCTGTCAGCCTTCATTAAGTTGCATCATTTAAACATTTGCATATTTTTATTCAACTTCTGCAGGATGCTTTGATGAAAGACTCCCTTTTCCCAAGTAGAGGCTTTACTAGAGGTCACAGGAACAGCGCTGCTGTTTTGGATGCGGAAAAATGTTGTCTTTCACTCTACCTGAGCTCAGTGTCCCAGTAAGGGCTCCGCCTCATTGTAGCTGACGCTGAAATGTTTGTGTGGGTTGCCATGACAACACCAGAAGTGCATCTGAGATCGTGTCCAAATTCATGGGCTGCATCCTCCTGAGGACTCGGTGTTCTGACAAAACGTCTTACTTTGGCAAAACGTCCTACCGTAAGTAGTTCATGCGTTCTCGGCGGCTCTAGTGACCCTCGAACTCTCGGCTAGCTATCGAGGTGGTGGATAACATACGTCTCCCCCACAAGAGCACGAACTTACAACTTTTCTACTACTGGTTTTACAAGGCGTACACGGTAAAAACATTATGCTGTTATTTGTTAAGCACTTGTGCACCTTGTGAAAAGAAATAAGTGGCTGAGATGGATGTCATATGTGCTATTGATATTATTTTACTCGTTTCTAGTTTTCACGGTGCTCCATGATTGTGAGAGGAATAAAAAAGAATTGTGGACATCAGTACGAAGCATGGATTCTTTTGACCAGAGTAGATACACTGGTCCCTTGAATATACTAATCTTTTTGAGGTGGGTGACTGTTCCTGTGTATTTACAGAAACAATGGTTGTGATAACCTCAGCTGTTTCAGAGGGTGACTGTTCGTTGCTTTGCGCACTTTTAAATCTGTATACAATGGTTTGTTCCCTTTTTGTGTTCTGAGGTTTAAACAAAGATGTACTAGATGTATTATACCGGTCCCTCGAATCTACAAATCTTTTAGATGTGGATGACTGTTCATTTTCATCTGTGTTTACAGAAACACTGGGTGTTGGAACGTCAGTAGTTTCTTTTTGGCTGACAGACTCTGGAGCTGTACAAGAGGAATAAAGAGCTGCAATGCTTTTGTGAACCTGACCTGGGAAGGGAGAGAAATATATTTTTGTTTTGTTTTTGTTTGTCTTCTTGTTTTTTTTTTTTGGTTTTTTTTATTCATATTTTGGATGGACAGAAACGTTAACAAATATACAACTGGAATAATCATACTGTCAGTTCTCTGTCCGTTTCTTAACAACAACCAACAAATAAGGACTAACAGTAACTAAGACAAACAGACAAACAAACAAACAAACAAACAAACAAAAAAAAAAAAAAAAAAAAAAACCCCAGGAGAAACAAAATGATATACCGCCTCCTGGGAAACATCAGCAAAAACAAAAGTAATGGGGGCAAAACACCCAGGGCCCTGTTTCAGGAAGCCGGTTTAGTGGAAAAACTGAGTAAGTATACCCTGAGTTAACGAAAACTCTGGGTTTTCGGTTTCACAAAGCGAGTTCAGATGAAGCCTGAGTGAGTCACTATGACGACACACTCCGTGAAGCTAACCTGCCCCCTAGTAGGTTTACTTCAACTAACCCTGACTGTCTCCGCCCCTTTGTCGGAAACCTGACAGTAGGAAGTGTCAGACATGGCGTGTCCCTTCCTTGAAGAGCCAGTAGATGTTGAAGCCCAAATTCTCCGCAGAGCTCTCCGCCGGGAGAGAGTGATTAGAGCGCGTTTGGACATTTTATCATTTCCTGATGATTTTCTGTGCGAACGTTACCGTTTCTCAGCACAATCTATAATTTATTTGAATAACATCCTCAGGCCATATATTACGCATGTGACACATCGCGGACATGCTCTCAGTTCTGTACATATTATTTGTATTGCACTTCGGTTTTTTGCAAACGGGAGCTTTCTGTATAATATTGGTGACGCTGAGCACGTTTCCAGGGCTACCGTCTGTCGGGCAGTCAGGAATGTTACAGTTGCACTGAAACGTCTCCTGCACTCGTTTGTGGTGTTCCCCGGTCATAGACCCACAAGATTTATCAAAGAGGGATGCCACAAAATTGCAGGTATCAGGATGACCAAAACTTAATTTATGATGTGGTGATACTTGAACTACTACTTAAATTTTACATTTATTTTCACGGTTCCCAGGCGTGATTGGCTGTATAGATGGCACTCACATTCCAATCATTGCTCCTTCAGTAAATGAAGGAGACTATGTGAACAGGAAGTCTTTCCACAGCATCAATGTACAGGTACATAGTTCCCTGTAGCATGTCAAACTAACAAATTATTTCATCATAGTAATGGATGCTAATTTGTGTTCTCTGCACTGTGAAGATCATATGTGATGCTGCCAACATTATCACAAATGTGGAAGCCAAGTGGCCAGGCTCTGTCCATGACACACAAATATTCCGTGAATGTACACTGAGCACAAAATTTGGACATGGTGAGTTGAGAATACTGTAAAATATATAAAGACCAATTGCTTCAGGGACATTTGAACTGAAGTGTATCCTTCTGTCTTAGGAGAGTTCACTGGCTACTTGCTTGGTGATAGGGGGTATCCATGTTTACCCTATTTGCTTACCCCTTACCCTGACCCTGAACCGGGCCCACAGCAGCGATATAATCTGGCTAATTGCAGGACAAGAGCCAGAATTGAAATGACTATCGGAATGCTTAAGGCCCGGTTCCAGTGCCTGCAAAGACTCAGGGTCACCCCAGAAAGGGCATGTGACATTATTGTGGCATGTGTGATTCTTCACAACATTGCCACAATTAGAGGAGAACACTGTCCTTCTGAACCAAACATCAGCAGTGATCCAAACCATGAACATCCTGACCCTCCCACGGACATACAAGATGGAAGCGCAGTCAGAGACACCATATGTCACAATCATTTCTTTTGACCCATCACCTCAACATGTTGAAAGAAGAATAAACTGATTTTTTGTTCAACTGGCTTTATTGGTCGCCTGTGTTTCCTGTACACAAAGTATTAAAAGATGTAAACCTCATAAAGTGTCTCTGTTGCTTCCTCCTCTGTAACAGCTGTCAATGTTTCTTCATTATTTTCCTGTAGTAAAGAAATAAACAACATTGCTGTTCTACTGTAAACTCATATAATCTGTGGAGTATTACTCACAACTGCATGTTGGTCTGGCTCAACAGGAGGCTGCACCAGATGCAGTACACCACCACCATCAACTGATAGAATATGAGGTTTATACAGGTCACTTATAACTTACAAGGGACCAAATGGCAATTAACAAACATACCAATCACCTTACACTTCATTGTCATTATGCTCTCAAAGACAACCAAGGCTGAGGGAAGGCAAAATCAGTAGGAAAATAACTTCACTACAAAATAATTCATTATGGTAAAGAGTTTATCAAATGAATGAGTAGCACTGCAAAGGTGACTGTGAAGAAAGGATGTATGCACATCATGTATTATTTTGAATTTACCTCTTATGTGGGCACTTGTGTCTTGCGGGGTTATTGACTCAGAGGATGTCCCCGCAGAGATGCCTTCGGCCACAGGGCGCCCACTGTTTTGGCTGAGGGCAACTGCTCAGCCTCTGTGAGTGGTGGAGGACCCCCACCTGTTTTTCGGGCCTCCGCTTTTTTTCTGTTGGCTATAACGGGTCACATTTGAGCATACAGAGTAAGCAAATATGTACTTGTAATGTGCTCAGATAATTTCAATAAGTGCTTACAGAAAGAAAATTAATGTAGCCTCTAACTGCAATTGATTTACATGGGACAAACAGACCAAGCACTATGGCTCAGAATACAATTACACCTTACCTGTTTGGTCTATATTTTTATATTTCATTTTTACTTGCTGCCAGGAACGTTTGGGGCCTGTTGGGTTGCACCTACGCTCACATCACATCACAAAATAAAATGTATAAAATAACAAATAAAATAACATATGATAAAATAACGTGTTAAATGGGTGGAAATCCCTAGATCAATGTTTAGATTAACACTCACGCATTGACTCTGTCGGCTATGTTTTGCCATGCATGCTCCCTTTCTTTTGCAGCTGTGGCTGTGTTACTTTTTTCCGCGGAATTTGCATGTTATCGGCATATGCTGCCATCAGAATTTCGGCCTCAAGCGCTGTGAAATACATTGACCGCGCCTTCTTTCCCTCCATCTCCATGGTGACTCGCTTAATCTGTGCTCCGCTTATCAGGACTTTATGTATCCTCGTCCGCGCGCTTCACTTGGGGTTAAAGCAACTCCGCGTTGATTGAACTAATTGTTATCAGCCTTTCTGAAACCGAATATTCCGAGTTGGACAGTTCGGGGTTACTCAACCCTGCGTATCGTTTTTCACTCTGAGTTTTCTAAACCGGTTTCCTGAAACAGGGCCCAGGTGCCTAAAAACAAAACATAACCTTGACCACTGATGACATTAAGACAATTTCTTCCCTCTACTGACTTTCAAAGTAAAAAAAAAAAAAAAAAAAAAAGACAACAACAAAAATACCAATGACACATGAAACCCCCCCCAAAAGAACATTTATCATAATATCTAGGAGACATTGTCGATGTACACCACAAAAGGACCCCAGACCTGCTCAAAAATGTCTTCTCTCCCCTTAATTCTGTACATAACCCGTTCATATGATGCCATCTTAGACATTTGTTCAGTCCATTCCCTGAGAGAACAGGGGCTGGATGACTTCCAGTGCCTAAGTATTATCCTGCATCCAGTTATGAAAGCCAGACGCATCCACAATCTCTGTTTTTTTGAAAGGATAATTTGTCTTCTTGTTTTATTTTATTCTTTGTGGGATTTGGATCCAACAAGTAAAGTATGCATATTATGCACACACACAAACACACATGCAGCTATTACCATTTCTTGTATTCTTGAATAAAGACATTGATCTGACACATTTAAAATGCAGCCAATTGTTTTTATTGTTATATTATTAAGAAAAAAGAAAAGGTGGGGGTGGGGGGATGTAAAGAAGAGCTTAAAGGAAAGGGCTAGAGGAGAGAAAACCCCAACAATTAGCAGGGCATTTTTTTACTTGGACAAATTGTTAATAAAGTTTCCATATCTGTAACAATGATGACAGTATAATTGTTTATAAACAATTATATTGACAATTATATGTGTCCAGTATGTTGGCTCATTTTCTTTTACTTTTTGCATTTGAAAATAAAAGTTGGGCTGATTTTGACACCATTACAAGAAGTGTTGTTAATGATTCTTTTTGAATTAAAATCAGGTTACCACAAATTGTTTTTTAATTTAATTTCATTTGAAATGTTTGTCAGTGGGTAAACAATTCGTAATGCAAAGTCAGAAACATCGAGTTATTCTTGTACTGCATGCTTGCAATAAATAAGTTGTCCTAACAGTCAGTCAAAGGAGCTTGGAAAGAAAAGCGTCTGGACTTCTTTGAGTTGAAGTGACTGATATATATATTTTTTGTCTGTTTGTTTTGTTGGTTTTTGTTTTTTGCCCTTTATCACCATTCCTCTTCCCTGCTGTTTTTCTTTCCCTCTTTCTTTCTCCCCTTTCTTTCCCCCAGTCATGTCTGTCCTATGTGTAGCAAGTGAAAATAAAATAAACAATAAAAACAAAGGTGAATCAAATAGACCAATACGGCAAGGCCGGGATGGTCCATTTGGTAAAGTAAATCCGTTAGTTATATTTAACATAATGTTAAATGGCAACATTCTGTTTACAAAGTTACCATTTCACATTATGTTAAATGGTAACATTCTGTTTACAATGTTACCATTTTACATTGTGTTAAATGGTAACATTCTGTTTACAATGTTACCATTTCACATTATGTTAAATGGTAACATTCTGTTTACAATGTTACCATTTTACATTGTGTTAAATGGTAACATTCTGTTTACAATGTTACCATTTAACATAATGTTAAATGGTAACATTCTGTTTACAATGTTACCATTTTACATTGTGTTAAATGGTAACATTCTGTTTACAATGTTACCATTTTACATTATGTTAAATGGTAACATTTTGTTTACAATGTTACCATTTCACATTATGTTAAATGGTAACATTCTGTTTACAATGTTACCATTTTACATTATGTTAAATGGTAACATTTTGTTTACAATGTTACCATTTCACATTATGTTAAATGGTAACATTCTGTTTACAATGTTACCATTTTACATTATGTTAAATGGTAACATTCTGTTTACAATGTTACCATTTCACATTATGTTAAATGGTAACATTCTGTTTACAATGTTACCATTTTACATTGTGTTAAATGGTAACATTCTGTTTACAATGTTACCATTTAACATAATGTTAAATGGTAACATTATGTTTACAATGTTACCATTTTACATTGTGTTAAATGGTAACATTCTGTTTACAATGTTACCATTTCACATTGTGTTAAATGGTAACATTCTGTTTACAATGTTACCATTTTACATTATGTTAAATGGTAACATTCTGTTTACAATGTTACCATTTTACCTTGTGTTAAATGGTAACATTCTGTTTACAATGTTACCATTTTACATTATGTTAAATTGTCAGTAGGCCTGGTACCGGAACCGGTACTGGACCCCCTTTTAGTTTCAGCCATCAGAAGAGGGTACACTGTGGTCATAACAATACTCAGACTGTAGCATTTAAAGGTCCCAAAGTGTACCAGGAAAATATCCCCCGCACGATTACACCAGCAGCCTGAATTGTGAATGTGAGGGAGGATGGATCCATGCTTTCATGTTGTTCTAGTGTAAGGGTTGCTATGACATGCAAACATGGCATGAAATTCTTGGTCACTGTAATTATGATGACATTCAGAAATTACAGGGGGTTGTTGATGGTATGGCAATCAAAGGAAAAACAGACAAATCTGTCTTGCATTGTGAAGTGTGCACACAGGGAAAGTTTGTTCAAACTAGAAACAGGGACCCTGATGCACGAGCCAAAACCGCCTTAGAGCTGGTACACACAGATCTAGCTGGTCCAGTAGACTCAGAGTCCAGAGATGGATATAGATTTGCACTATCATTCACTGAGCAGATTCTCCACACGGAGCGGACATTCCCGGACTCTCTCATCATTGCTCTTGGGGACTTTAACAAAGCCAATCTGAGCCATGAGCTTCCAAAATATAAGCAGCATATTAAATGCCCGACCAGAGAGGAGAGAACATTAGACCACTGTTACAGTACGATCAGCGGGGCCTATCGCGCGGTGCCCCGCGCTTCACTCGGACTTTCTGACCACGTCATGATCCACCTAATCCCCGCGTACAGACAGAGGCTGAAGCTCTCCAAACCTGTCGTGAGGACTAAAAAACTGTGGAGCAACGAGGCTGTGGAGGAGCTTCGCACGTGTTTGGAGTCTACAGACTGGGACACAATGAAGGCTGCTTCTAACAGCTTGGACGAGTTTACGGACACTGTCACCTCCTATATCCACTTCTGTGAGGACAGCATTGTGCCATCACGCACCAGGGTGAGTTATAACAATGACAAACCCTGGTTTACTCCTAAACTCAAAAAGCTGTGGCTGGAAAAGAGTAAGGCGTTCAGAAGCGGAGACAGGGACTGCTACAGAGAGGCCAAGTACAGGTTCACTAAAGAAGTGGACATTGCCAAACATCAGCACTCTGAGAAGATGCAGCAGCAGATCTCAGAGAATGACTCGGCCTCTGTGTGGAAAGGTTTTAGGAATATAACAAACTACAAGCCTAAAACCCCCCACTCCACTGATGACTTGCTCTTAGCCAACACCCTTAACGACTTTTACTGCCGTTTTGACGAGCCATCAGGCAGCCTTCACACCTTCAACGACCCCAACAATAGAGGCACTTTGGACACTCATTCCCCCACCTCTCCCCCCTCCATAGAGCCATCACCACCTTCAAACTGTTCACCTGCAACACCCGCCCCCTCACCCCACACAAAAGAGGATTTCACACCACCTCCTCCGACCACAACTCTTCATATTCATGAAGCAGATGTGAGGAAGCAGTTTAGGAGTCTGAATGCTCGGAAAGCTCCCGGCCCAGACGGTGTGTCTCCTGCCACCCTCAGACACTGTGCAAACGAGCTGGCCCCAGTGTTTTCTGGCATCTTCAACTCCTCACTGCAGGCATGTCATGTGCCTGCCTGCTTCAAGTCCTCTACCATAATCCCTGTCCCCAAGAAACCTAGGATCACTGGACTAAATGACTACAGACCCGTGGCTCTGACATCTGTGGTCATGAAGTCATTTGAGCGCCTAGTTCTCTCCCATCTCAAGACCCTCACGGCCCCCCTCCTGGACCCCCTGCAGTTTGCATATAGAGCCAACAGGTCTGTAGACAACGCCATCAACATGGCCCTACACTTCATCCTGCAGCATCTGGACTCCCCAGGAACCTACGCCAGGATCCTGTTTGTGGACTTCAGCTCTGCCTTCAACACCATCCTTCCAGACCATCTCCGAGGCAAGCTTTCCCAGATGAATGTGCCTGATCCCATCTGCCGGTGGATCACTGACTTCCTGACGGACAGGAAGCAGCACGTGAGGCTGGGAAAGAATGTCTCGGACTCCCGGACCATCAGCACCGGCTCCCCTCAGGGCTGTGTTCTTTCTCCTCTGCTCTTCTCCCTGTACACCAACTGCTGCACCTCCACCCACCAGTCTGTCAAGCTAATCAAGTTCGCAGACGACACCACCGTCATTGGGCTCATCTCGGACGGGGACGAGTCTGCCTACAGGAGGGAGGTTGAACGTCTGGTGTCTTGGTGCAGCCACAACAACCTGGTGCTGAATGCCCAGAAGACAGTGGAGATTATTGTGGACTTCAGGAAGCACACAGCCCCACTCCCCCCCATCATCCTGACTGACACCCCCATCACCTCTGTGGACTCATTCCGCTTCCTGGGTACCACCATCACCCAGGACCTGAAGTGGGAGCCCACCATCACTTCCGTCATCAAGAAAGCCCAGCAGAGGATGTACTTCCTGAGGCAGCTGAAGAAATTCAACCTGCCAACACGGACGATGATGCAATTCTACACTGCAATCATCGAGTCCATCCTCACCTCCTCCATCACCGTGTGGTACGCTGGAGCCACTATCAGGGACAAACAGAGACTGCAGCGTGTTGTGCGCTCTGCTGAGAAGGTGATTGGCTGCAGACTCCCATCTCTGCAGGACCTGTACACCTCCAGGACACTGCGGCGTGCAGCCCGGATCTCAGCTGACCCTTCTCACCCTGGACACAGTCTGTTTGACCTGCTCCCCATCAGGCAGGAGGCTCCGGTCCATTCGCACCAGAACCTCTCGCCATAAGAACAGTTTCTTCCCCTCTGCTGTTGGACACATGAACAATTACCACATGATTGTCCCCGCCACTAACACATGACCCTACGCTGTGTCACTGCATCATTTCATTTTTGGCACTGATCACCACCTGCACTCATGTATATATCTTTCTACGTAGCACTCATAATTCTTATTCTCATGTATATATCTCATGTATATCTCATGCACATATCTTTCTTTCTACATAGCACTTTAATTCTTATTGTCTGCACTGAAGCACCGCAGCAATTTCCTAATGTTGTAAACCTCAACATCTGGCAATAAACCCATTCTGATTCTGATTCTGATTCTGATGACTATTCCAGTGCAGTGTTTGTGTATTTTCTGAAAAATAAGAGTGACACAGCAAAAGCAACACAGAAGTTTTTGGCTGATACAGCCCCGTATGGGCAAGTTAAATGTATCAGGTCTGACAATGGAACAGAGTTTATGGGAAATGAGTATCAGGCACTCCTTAGCAAAAATGGAATCAGGCATGAGACCTCAGCACCATACTCACCACACCAAAATGGTACTGCAGAACGCAATTGGCGTACTCTTTTTGATATGGCCAGGTGTATGTTAATAGAGAAACAGTTACCTAAAGAGTTGTGGACTTACGCAGTGCAAACAGCAGCTGTAGTGAGGAATAGATGTTTTAACAGACGCACAGAACAGACACCATATTTAATGCTGACAGGAAGAAGGCCAAACCTTTCCAGGATGCAGACATTTGGGTCAGTGTGTTATGCCTACAGGCAGAACAAGAGAAAACTAGACTCAAGGTGTGAGAAAGGAATTTTTGTTGGATATGACAAGAACAGTCCAGCTTATATGGTCTACTACCCGGGCAGTGGGAAAGTACAGAAGCATAGACTGGTGAAGTTTGAGACTAAAACAAGAGTAGAGAGACAAACACAGACTGACAAGGTGCCAGATGATGAGGGTGACTTTGAGACACCAAACAGGTTCACCAAGACCAGAGAACAGACTGATGTGAGTAAAGAACACACAGATACTCAGGAACAGATCCCAGTAAGCATGTCTGAGATGAGCAGCCAGTCACAGGAGAATGAACTCGACTGCGAGGCTGCAAGGTATCCTTCCAGAGTGAGAAAGAGGCCTGGGTATTTAAGTGAATATGTTACTGATAAGGAGGATTGTGATCAAGTACTTACAAACATGGATTATTGTTACAGAGCAATGTGTAACATTCCCCAAACATTCAAGGAAGCAATAACTTCATCTAACTCAGAGAAATGGGTCAGTGCAATGGATGAAGAGATGCAATCACTAAGAGAAAATGACACATTTACCTTAACCACTTTGCCTGAGGGTAAGAAGACAGTGGGGGGTAGATGGGTGTACGCAGTCAAAAACAATGTTGATGGATCTGAGAAGTACAAGGCACGTTATGTTGCTAAAGGATATAGTCAGAGGATAGGTGTGGATTATGAAGAAACATTTTCCCCTACTGCTAACCTGACTAGTATCAGAATGTTGATGCAAAAGGCAGCACAAGAAAACATGCTTTTACACCAGATGGATGTTAAAGCTGCCTATCTTCATGCACCAATAGATTGTGAGGTATTCATGGAACAACCTGAGGGTTATGAGGTAAAATCCGACACAAATGAAAAACTGGTGTGCAAGTAGAAAAAGTCGCTATATGGGCTAAAACAATCAGGCCGGAATTGGAACAAGTTGTTGCATGAATATCTGAGTGAGAACAACTTTGTGCAAAACCCCGCTGACCATTGTGTTTACACAAAAATGACAGAAAATAAGAAGGTGATTCTGATTGTATGGGTAGATGACCTGATCATTGCTGCTAGTGATGAAAGTGAACTAACTGTTGTGAAGAAAATGCTTGCAGCAAAATTCAAAATGAAGGATTTGGGTAAACTGAGACATTTCATTGGTATAGATTTTGACCAGAGTGATAACTGTGTAAAAATGTCACAAAAACAATATGTGGAAAAAATACTTGAAAGATTCAACATGCAGGATTGTAAAGAAAGACAGACACCTTGTGAGCAAAAACTGAACTATGCTGATGATGCAGAAAAGATGAGTGATGTCAAAAGGTACAGAGAGGCAGTTGGTAGTCTGATCTATTTGGCTACATGCACAAGACCGGACTTGAGTTTTATAGTCAGTAAACTTTCACAGTACTTTACTGAGCCAACTGAAGACAAATGGACTACAGTAAAACATGTACTGAGTAGGGCTGGGCCATATTATACCGTTCACGGTAATACCGGTATAATGTTAGGCAACAATAGGAAAATGAAATATCGCGATAGAATATGAGTAAAACGCGCATGCGCAGTGCCTTTGTTTTCATACGCACATGGCCGATTGTTGAGTGAAACAGATGAACCAGAATTGGTTTGTAAAAATGGTGCAACTTCAGTGATGTGGAACTGGTTTGGTGTTTGTCCGTCAGATACACGACAAAGCACATTTTTTTGCAGAACATGCAAGCGGCCGTCGTTATTGTCGTATTTGTCGGACTAAGATGCTCTTAAATCTGGGAGTAATCTGGGTCCTAAACTCCTTATACTTCAGTTCAAACAAACACTGCAGCATCACTGAGCGTTAAAAACTGTCTAAATTCTTTCATCTTTAATAAAACGATCAGCATTGCTGCTTTACCAGGTGTAACTATGAAGTTTAACTTCCAGGCATCCATTAAAACAAAATTTATTACATTTAACAGAGTTAGAAGTTAGCGGGAAGCTAGCGGAAGTTAGCTCGCTAGTTACCTAAGCATGATATTGCATGTTCTGACTGAGAGATTTCTGAAAAAAATCAAACGTACAGCTCTGCTATCACTTCCAACATAAATGAAGACAGGAAACTAAACAGCAGTGACGTTTGTAGGGTTACTGAAGTTGGGCTAGCTGGTATATAATGATGTGCTACGTGATCGCTAGCGACACAGCTATGTTAGCATAACATAAACAGGGAAGCTGGAGGACGAACACTAACACTTTTCCACTTATAAAAGTTAACGTTAAGGTTCCTCATGGTTAGAGACAAATGCAGTCGCATGGCAGGGTGCTGTAAACAGACCAAACTTCAGTCAGGAGAACAACTGAGATAATCCATCCACAATACGAGGTTAGTCATTAATATACTGCAACAACATGGGAATAGAGCAGCTGCCAGAGAATTCAACATTAATGAATCAATGGTACAGAAGTGGAGGAAGCAAGAAGAATGAGTTTAATAAAGTTTGATTTATCTGACTGCTTTGTTTCGCTTGATGTGCGTTATAATCCCGTGCACCTTATGGTCCGAAAAATACGTATTGCATACTGCAGTTTAATTTTGCAAAGCACCTCTTTTTAACTTCAGTGGATATTATATATGGTTATGCTCAGGATATGTCAGCCCATTTCTACTGGAAATGCCTTTTGATTAAACTTTCAGCAAGGAATTTGTATTTGCACTGTTACATTTTTATAAAGCTTTAATGTACATAAAAACCAGCTTCTTATTTAAGTGAAAATAAATGGAAGGTTTTCTTTTTGCGCTAGTAATGTTGTGGAGTTGTATTTTGTCTCGCATCAATTATATCGTCAGTTATATCGTTATCGCAAATTTTCAAATATATATCGTGATAAATATTTTTGGCCATATCGCCCTGCTCTAGTACTGAGGTATCTGAAAGGGACAACCGAGAAAGAACTGTGTTACAGGAAATGTGACAACAAAGAACTGAGGTTGTGGGCATACAGCGATGCTGATTGGGCAGCTGATGTAACAGACAGACGGAGTACAACTGGTTATTGCATAAGCTTGTCTGTAGATGGTCCTTTAATCTCATGGAAAACCAAAAGACAACCTACTGTTGCATTATCTACCTGTGAAGCGGAGTACATGGCTTTAGCTGCGACCCTACAAGAAGTTTTGTACCTAATGCAACTATTACAAGGTATTGATGGACAAAAATATGCACCGCCAAAAGTTCATGAAGATAATCAGGGTGCAATTGCGTTGGCGAAGAATCCTGTGACGAGACAGAGATGTAAACATGTTGACATAAAGTACAACTTTGTGAGATCAACTGTGAGTGCAGGAAAAATAACTCTGGATTATTGTTCAACAGAAGAGATGGTTGCAGATGTAATGACAAAGCCTGCAACAAAAGTTAAGCTGTTCAAGTTTGAGAAGTTTATGTTTGGGCATTAACATGGTATACGAACATGTATACAGTACTGAGGAAGAAACCTTTTGTTTGTTGTTTTTTTTGTTTACTTAAGAGCATCATAATATGAGAGCAAGTGGGGGTGTTGAAATAAGAAGAGAAAATGCTCTCAATTATGGAGACAGTCAAATGGTTTATTTATGTTTGATGTGTGCTTTACATTTGTGTGGCTGTTAATAAAGTTAGCGCGCTCTAGGGGGCGTATGCGTTCATCAAAAAATGGCCGAAGGCTGATGTGTGATTATTCCTCCCAAAATGTCGTTGATGAAGTTAGCTATGCACGTTAGATTTTACTGCGCATTTTCATACCTCTGCCAACAGAGTGCTTTATCCGCACCTGAGCACAGGTGGCTCCTCCTCCTTCCTGTTGGGAATGCTGGCGAGCACTCAGTAATCCTGTTCTGTTTCCAGCTGTGTGAGAAGAGTCGGACAGCTCCTAATCCTGCCTCCAGGCAGGTCCAGCTGGACCTTCACCGAACCCTGACGACCAATCAGCACTTCTCCTCGCCGTCCAGCCCCGCCCTCCAGCCCCACCCTTCAGCCCTGCCCTCCAGCAGCTCCGCCGCATCCTTCTGGCCTTCTCCGGGCATAACCCTGCCATTGGCTACTGCCAGGTACTCAACAGGTCAGAACAAAAGTATAAATTTTATATCTGAGTTCTTATGTGGACCCGCCTTCCAGGCAGAACCTCACCTTCCATGAATGTCCACAGGTTAGCGGCCCTCGCTCTGCTGGTCCTCCAAAGTGACGAAGACGCCTTCTGGTGTCTGGTGGCAGTGGTGGAAGCCATCATGCCTCAGGACTACTACACCAAGAATCTGGTGGCCTCTCAGGTCAGCAGACACACTCACCTGCTTGCCTGCTGTGATCTGTTTTAGTGATCAGTGAGGCTGATCTCTGTGAGTCTTTGTGCTCAGGCGGACCAGCGCGTGCTGAAGGACTTCATGGCGGAGAAGCTTCCTCGCCTGGCATCTCACTTTGAGGATCACAACATTGACGTCTCTCTGGTCACCTTCAACTGGTTCCTGGTGGTTTTTGTGGAGAGTCTGCCCAGCGACATCCTGATGCCTCTGTGGGACGCCTTCCTGTATGAGGGTACCAAGGTACCATACACCCGAACACACCATGACAGAAATGCAGACAACACTTGAATGCACCACAGTAGTGTCCATGGAATAGGGCTGAACGATTATGGAAAATAATCTAATTGCGATTTTTTTGCCCCAATATTGCGATTGCGATGCGATATGCGATTATTTTTTAAGGTCTTTGTCTTCTGTATTATTAAACAAAGACAAGCAATACATCATATAGTATGGCCAATACTATATTACATTAATTTTAAACTGTTCTTTCCTGGAAGACAGACCTCTGTTATGATGACATGAGGTGATGCATGAATTGATGACTGACATTTTTATTTAACTTCTTCAATCACAACAGTATATTTGAACATACACAATAGTTTATTTTTAGCTTACAAACATCTGAGCATAAAGTGGTGACAAGGAACCCTGGTGTAAACATTAAAATGAAAGTCAGTACAATGTGCAGATTGCAGAAATATACATAAAAAAATCAGTGGCTTTACCACACTCAGTTTTTCGACATCTGTGAACTACTAGACAGTCATTCAATTAAAAAATAATATTAAATAAATAAAACTAATAAATAAAAAATACACACATCTTACTGATCTCTGCAGTCAGTAACATTACACATAAAGTGCAAACATAATAGCAATTGTATAAACACACACACAAACACGCCTTTAAAGTTTAAAGGCGTGAAATTGGACGGTCTAGTTCTGATTAGCGTCACCGCTGTCTCGGTGGAGTTTAATAAACTCGGCCGTCTGCTTCTTGCTATCTAAAATATAACCAGACACTGGTGTAAATTCTCGACTGTCTCATACTTCTGTTTAATAAGTTTTCTGTTTGACGTTTAGTCAGCTGTGTGAAAACCAAGGAGGAACCCACCCGGGGGATTAATAAAGTTTTATTTTATCTAATCTAATAACTTTAATCTCAGCCAAACCGATTTACTCACGAACAAACAAAACACTGAAAAAAGCCCAACAATAACATTTTTAGGTTGTCTAAGTGACTTATATATTACGTTTAACCCGAGCAGCGAAACTCCGCGGTGATCTGAAAATGATGTGCCGGGAGTTGTGCCGTTCTCGGCCGCATCAGTAACCCTCGAGCTCCCGGCTAGCTGTCGAGCTGGTGGGTAGCAGACGCCTCTGAAAACGTCGAAGCACTTTTGCAAATATGGGATATCTTGATAAACCGAGCAGATATTTGATGTTTACACAACTACTTTCTCGCCTGAAAATATGTTAAAAGTTTATTTTGTGACCCAGAAAGATTAGTATGAGTAATTTTAAAACTTAGTAGCGGCCGCCATTGCTGGAAACTGGAGTTTGGCTGGGCCGCGCTATGAATTCTGGGATATAGTAGTAATTTGGACAGCCTTCGGCGCGTCGCTGTGACGTAATCGGTCTACAAATGCAGCCTCAGGAGGATGCAGCCCATGAATTTGGACATGTCCAGAGTATAATCGCAGCCTTTGCGGTTAGAAAATTGCACTTGAACATGTCGCGATATTATCGCAAATGCGATATATCGTTCAGCCCTACCATGGAAACAAAAATGATTTTGTTTTCACCTTTAGATGTCTTTATTTACATTTTAGGAGTAATAAGACATTGTTTACTAAGCATGGGGAACTGTCATGTGACATGAAATAGGAGTGGGAAAGCAGATCATTCTAGTAACGACCTCACAGTCTACCACAAGCAGCGTAAATCCAGACGATGAGCGGGACAATGGCTTTGGGCTTGTTTCTGCAATGTGACAAATGCAGCACAGCTTTTACATCGTTTGTCTCAGGAAATAAAATCACAGTTCAGACACAGAAATATATACCACACAGGGATAAATGCTGACAACAGCTTCAGCCACGTAGATCCAACCCAAAAGTTTAATTTAAACTTAAAGCTCAACTACCAAGTAAGTTAATATTATCTGGCAACTGAGGAACCAAGTGGCTTATTGGAAATCGATCAGAGCTGTAATGAGTAAAGGGCCCAACTGCACCACAACTGAAAGAGTAATTTTATGACTCACCTCCTCAAAGTTTCCAATTAATTGTGTGGCGTGAGTGTCCTGTTATGAAATGCGTGTCTGTGCTGCAGGTGATCTTCAGATACACTCTGGCTCTGTTCAAATACAAAGAGGACGACATCCTGAAGATTCACGACAGCGTGGAGATCTACCAGTACCTACGCTTCTTCACAAAGACCGTCTCCAATGCCAGGTACGCACTCGCCTCCACCCGCCTTAATCTACGAGCTGTTACACTCTCAGAAGTGTAGCGGATGTAGCTGTTGAATCTTTGAGCTTCAAACCCTTTTTACTGAAATTTTGTGAGAAGTTTAAATTTCCCTGATCACAGTAACAACGATTTAAAGATTTTTAAGTATCTGCAGCTCTCGGATACATGTGGTCCAGTCAGTCCAGTATTTCCTGCTCAAACTGCAGTACCTGAAGTATCAAGCAGCATAAAACAGAAACACTCAAGCTGATCAGTTTCCAGTTCCTCTGTGTTGGTGATCGAGTCCTTTCCACCTGCGTGTGTCCATGCAGGAAGCTGACCAGCATCGCCTTCAACGACATGAACCCATTCCCCAGCCGGCTGCTGAGGAACCGGCGAGTGCTCCACCTGGAGCGCCTGCAGGCGGAGCTGCGTGAGCTGGAGGAGCAGCACAAGGAGTTCATCACCGAGAGCGTCGTACGGAAAGACAAAGAGCTCGACGTCATGGTGAGCGAGGACGACGAGGACCTCTGATCACACGGGACGCTTCAGCTGCTCACTTCGAGACGACGATGAGTTTTCCATGAGTTCAAGAGAATTTCACTAAACCGGCTGTTAACTGGTTTCCTTCACACTAAACACAGGATTGTGTCAGGTTCACCATCTCTACTAACACTACAAGGAAACAGACGCATACAGATTTAACTGCATCACATCTCTGAAACAAGCTTGCAGTAAACAAATGTGTACTGTGTTCACGTGTGTAATAAGTCAGGCTGCAGAAATGTGCAGATGTATTTCAGTGAATTCATTTGGATTAATATGTGATAGCTTATTTATTTCATTGCATCTTTTGCTTTATACCTAAAAATGCGTGACATTTCTAAATGTAGTCACATCCCTATGAAACATGGTTGATTATCAGCTGTAGTCACAGCTGGTGATAAAGTAATTAAAATGTCCAGCTATTCAAAAATAGGGCATTCTGCACAATGAGTACTTTTTGGTACTTGAAGTATATTTTGATGCTGATGCTTCAGGGCATTGTGCTGCATTGTCGACGCTCTCTGGGCTTCCGGTTAGAACGACCTCACAGTGTTTTATTTTGATCTGGTGTAAAGTGCATTGTGCAGAAATGACAGCATGATAGTCACATGATAAAACTGACTTTTCTTTTTTTTTTAATTTTACTGGGTGTGCATCTTGTTCAAATGTCTTTTTCAGCATTTGTACATAAATATTCTGTATATAAATATTTGATTTTCATTTATTTTACAGAGTCCTTTATTTTGTTTCACAAATATGACATTCATGTCAAATGACATCTGCAGACTTTATAATGACCAGCAGGGGGCAGTGTATTGCAGTCTATGAGAACATTTACTGAGACCTGTTTCATGCACTAGTTTCATGTCTCATTGAATCCAACATGATGTTGATTTTGTAAATTAAGGTCACATCTTCATCACATCTAATTTCAAAACACTGATCAATTTTTAAAAAAAATGAATTCCATACCAATTGCAGGAATAAAATAGGAATAAATAACAAACGAGAAATACATACAAAACAAGAGAAAGGCACACATGAGAGAACAGGTCACATGACAGCACAGCATTATCTACCCACAATTTGAACTAAATAACAGATAGCACAGGCAATGAAAACAAACGGAAATCAGAATAAATTTAAAAACTTTTATTGATGTTAACTTGAAGTGCTGAATTAGCCCTGTTGTCAGTTCAAATCACTTCAATCTATAGCGCACTTTAAGGTCTTTAGACCTTAAAAAGTAATACACTGCAAGGTAAGCTTGCAGCATCTTACTTTAAGGTCAACTGTGAAACTTTGTGGAAAGCCTGAGACAAGTTGATGAGTCAGTGAAGCGCACTTCCTTCTGATGACGGCTATACTGAGGTGAGTTTTTAAGCATATCCTGAACTTTATTCATTATTAGACTTCTGACACCTGGCAAATAAACTCTCACGCGATATGAGAACATAACAGCAAAAAGCCAGTAGCTGGTACATGAATGGATAAAAATTGGATCCCTCAGGGAGGCGCCACCACTTGATCTTCTCCACCGTCGTGGTTGGTGTTCTTCGTCGTCGTTGGCCAAGGTTGAGTCGGAGATCCATCACAAGTAGCCGATGTTGAGGGCCAATATTGGTTGATGGTATGACTTTTACGTTCGTGACTAGGCTGAGATGGGGTCTTCGGACTAGCCAGTAGTCGATTTGGGTGTCTCTGCCGCCGCTGGAGTACGTGATGAGGTGTGCCGGCTTCTTTTTGAAGAAGGTGTTGGTCACGGCAAGATCGTGGGCCTCTGCGTAGTCCAGTACCCGGCAACCCTCGTCGTTTCTGGTCCCAAATCCTTGGCCGCCATGGAATCGGTGATATCCGTCTCTCCCCTTGCCTACATGTCCGTTTAGGTCGCCGCCTACCGCCACGTGTTCCTCAGGGCTAATCGTTTGCAGGTGGTCGTCGAGGGCGCGCCAGAATTCTGTCTTCTCCTCGTCGGGGCAGTTGGTCTGTGGTGCATAGCAGGAGATAATCCGTAGGACGGTCGGGTCGGCGTCGATCTTCACTGACATGATGCGATCCGATATGCGGGTAACTTCGACCACGTTGTGCCGGAGCTTTATTATTAGACTTCTGACACCTGGCAAATAAACTCTCACGCGATATGAGAACATAACAGCAAAAAGCCAGTAGCTGGTACATGAATGGATAAAAATTGGATCCCTCTTAGATTGAATTGGTTGCCCTCTTATATTACGTTGTTTTGAACCTAACCGCATCCACTGAATTAATGCAGTTTTCAGGACAGTAAAAACAGAGAACTCTGATATACACAATTTCTGATTGCTGATAGTGTTTCTTAATGCAAAATGGGCTTCCATTTAAAATGCAATTGCTTTATGTTCGATCTTTAGCGAAGAAGGGTCATTTTTGATTCTGTGGACAAGGGATGCAAATGGAATGTGAAGGCAACAGGTAGTAGGGTGAATTAGGGTTTCGTGTGGTCTTCAGTGCATGCATTTTATTGCCACTTTATTTCAACTTTTTATTAATGTACTCAAAAGAAAAACAAGAACCACAAAGGAGATTCTTGTGATTCTTGTTTGTGCTATCTGTTTGTGAAAGAAAGCACATTTTACCACATCATACTGTGTTTGCTGCCATTTATTTTACTCGTCCTGCCTGAGTGTCTGGGCTGCGTTTGTCTGTGCACCTTTGTTCTGGCCTTCTGCTGATGGGTTTCACATGCTGGGCTTTCCCTCTTGGTCCACACCCAGCAGCCTGCTGCTGACCACACACAGCCTACAAACTGATCCATCCATGCATCCATCCATGCATGCATGGCCTGGTTATTGTTGAGTTATCACCTCCAGCTCCTTGCTCATAACCAGGTAGATACTGGGCTGGGCCTGATCTCTGAGCTCAATAACAATGACAAAAATGCCAAACACTTTACTCTTCATGGTAAAAAATGTTTATAATACAGTAAAAACTGGATGTAGCCAAAATCAGTGTTTTATATACAGTGTAAGTGAACAACATTGCTACACTGCTGGTGTTTGATTGATAGAGGCTTTCTTTATAAGAACTATGATATCATTTCTTTTGCTGATTAACAGTTTTTATATAATTTTTATATCATATATAGCTTTCAAGAAGCCAAAGATCACTGGACGAAAAGACTACAGACCTGTGGCTCTGACATCTGGTCAGGAAGTCTTTTGAGCGCCTGGTTCTCTCCTATCTTAAGACCCTCACGGCCCCCCTCCTGGACCCCCTGCAGTTTGCATACAGAGCCAACAGGTCTGTAGACGATGCCATCAACATGGCCCTACACTTTGTCCTGCAGAATCTATGCTAGGATCCTGTTTGTGGACTTCAGCTCTACCTTCAACACCATCCTTTCAGACCTTCTTCAAGGATTGCTTTCCCAGATGAATGTGCCTGATCCCATCTGCCGGTGGATCACTGACTTCCTGACGGACAGGAAGCAACCAGTGAGGCTGGGGAAGAATGTCTTGGACTCCCGGACCATCAGCACGAGCTCCCCTCAGGGCTGTGTTCTTTCTTCTATGCCCTTCTCCCTGTACACCAACTGCCGCACCTCCAACCACCAGTCTGTCAAATTAATTAAGCTTGCAGATGACACCACCATTATTGGACTCCTCTCAGACGGGGATAAGTCTGCCTACAGGATGGAGGCTGAACATCTGGTGTCCTGATGCAGCCGCAACAACCAGGTGCTGAATAAGTGTTATTTTCATTTACCACTGGCCCAAGTACATTTTTATTGGCTTGTGAACAAAGCTGTAGTTTTTGTATTTTTAAATATTAACGCAATTTAATTGAGACATTATTTATATTATTTCACTTTCAATGTGAAAAATGCTGTAAAAACGTTGAAAATAATGGTCACCCCTGTTCGCTGCAATGTAAAATAGTACAACTGCTGTCAGCCTTCATTAAGTTGCATCATTTGAACATTTGCATATTTTTATTCAACTTCTGCAGGATGCTTTGATGAAAGACTCCCTTTTCCCAAGTAGAGGCTTTACTAGAGGTCACAGGAACAGCGCTGCTGTTTTGGATGCGGAAAAATGTTGTCTTTCACTCTACCTGAGCTCAGTGTTTCAGTAAGGGCTCCGCCTCATTGTAGCTGACGCTGAAATGTTTGTGTGGGTTGCCATGACAACACCAGAAGTGCATCTGAGATCGTGTCCAAATTCATGGGCTGCATCCTCCTGAGGACTCGGTGTTCTGACAAAACGTCTTACTTTGGCAAAACGTCCTACCGTAAGTAGTTCATGCGTTCTCGGCGGCTCTAGTGACCCTCGAACTCTCGGCTAGCTATCGAGGTGGTGGATAACATACGTCTCCCCCACAAGAGCACGAACCTACAACTTTTCTACTACTGTTTTTACAAGGCGTACACGGTAAAAACATTATGCTGTTATTTGTTAAGCACTTGTGCATCTTGTGAAAAGAAATAAGTGGCTGAGATGGATGTCATATGTGCTATTGATATTATTTTACTCGTTTCTAGTTTTCACGGTGCTCCATGATTGTGAGAGGAATAAAAAAGAATTGTGGACATCAGTACGAAGCATGGATTCTTTTGACCAGAGTAGATACACTGGTCCCTTGAATATACTAATCTTTTTGAGGTGGGTGACTGTTCCTGTGTATTTACAGAAACAATGGTTGTGATAACCTCAGCTGTTTCAGAGGGTGACTGTTCGTTGCTTTGCGCACTTTTAAATCTGTATACAATGGTTTGTTCCCTTTTTGTGTTCTGAGGTTTAAACAAAGATGTACTAGATGTATTATACCGGTCCCTCGAATCTACAAATCTTTTAGATGTGGATGACTGTTAATTTTCATCTGTGTTTACAGAAATACTGGGTGTTGGAACCTCAGTAGTTTCTTTTTGGCTGACAGACTCTGGAGCTGTACAAGAGGAATAAAGAGCTGCAATGCTTTTGTGAACCTGACCTGGGAAGGGAGAGAAATATATTTTTGTTTTGTTTTTGTTTGTCTTCTTGTTTTATTTGATTCCTTGTGGGATTTGGATCCAACAAGTAAAGTATGCATATTATGCACACACACAAACACACATGCAGCTATTACCATTTCTTGTATTCTTGAATAAAGACATTGATCTGACACATTTAAAATGCAGCCAATTGTTTTTATTGTTATATTATTAAGAAAAAAGAAAAGGTGGGGTTGGGGGGATGTAAAGAAGAGCTTAAAGGAAAGGGCTAGAGGAGAGAAAACCCCAACAATTAGCAGGGCATTTTTTTACTTGGACAAATTGTTAATAAAGTTTCCATATCTGTAACAATGATGACAGTATAATTGTTTATAAACAATTATATTGACAATTATATGTGTCCAGTATGTTGGCTCATTTTCTTTTACTTTTTGCATTTGAAAATAAAAGTTGGGCTGATTTTGACACCATTACAAGAAGTGTTGTTAATGATTCTTTTTGAATTAAAATCAGGTTACCACAAATTGTTTTTTAATTTAATTTCATTTGAAATGTTTGTCAGTGGGTAAACAATTCGTAATGCAAAGTCAGAAACATCGAGTTATTCTTGTACTGCATGCTTGCAATAAATAAGTTGTCCTAACAGTCAGTCAAAGGAGCTTGGAAAGAAAAGCGTCTGGACTTCTTTGAGTTGAAGTGACTGATATATATATTTTTTATCTGTTTGTTTTGTTGGTTTTTGTTTTTTGCCCTTTATCACCATTCCTCTTCCCTGCTGTTTTTCTTTCCCTCTTTCTTTCTCCCCTTTCTTTCCCCCAGTCATGTCTGTCCTATGTGTAGCAAGTGAAAATAAAATAAACAATAAAAACAAAGGTGAATCAAATAGACCAATACGGCAAGGCCGGGATGGTCCATTTGGTAAAGTAAATCCGTTAGTTATATTTAACATAATGTTAAATGGCAACATTCTGTTTACAATGTTACCATTTCACATTATGTTAAATGGTAACATTCTGTTTACAATGTTACCATTTTACATTATGTTAAATGGTAACATTCTGTTTACAATGTTACCATTTTACATTATGTTAAATGGTAACATTCTGTTTACAATGTTACCATTTTACATTGTGTTAAATGGTAACATTCTGTTTACAATGTTACCATTTTACATTGTGTTAAATGGTAACATTCTGTTTACAATGTTACCATTTTACATTATGTTAAATGGTAACATTATGTTTACAATGTTACCATTTACATTATGTTAAATTGTAACATTATGTTTACAATGTTACCATTTACATTATGTTAAATTGTAACATTATGTTTACGATGTTACCATTTTACATTATGTTAAATTGTCAGTAGGCCTGGTACCGGAACCGGTACTGGACCCCCTTTTACTTTCAGCCATCAGAAGAGGGTACACTGTGGTCATAACAATACTCAGACTGTAGCATTTAAAGGTCCCAAAGTGTACCAGGAAAATATCCCCCGCACGATTACACCAGCAGCCTGAATTGTGAATGTGAGGGAGGATGGATCCATGCTTTCATGTTGTTCTAGTGTAAGGGTTGCTATGACATGCAAACATGGCATGAAATTCTTGGTCACTGTAATTATGATGACATTCAGAAATTACAGGGGGTTGTTGATGGTATGGCAATCAAAGGAAAAACAGACAAATCTGTCTTGCATTGTGAAGTGTGCACACAGGGAAAGTTTGTTCAAACTAGAAACAGGGACCCTGATGCACGAGCCAAAACCGCCTTAGAGCTGGTACACACAGATCTAGCTGGTCCAGTAGACTCAGAGTCCAGAGATGGATATAGATTTGCACTATCATTCACTGATGACTATTCCAGTGCAGTGTTTGTGTATTTTCTGAAAAATAAGAGTGACACAGCAAAAGCAACACAGAAGTTTTTGGCTGATACAGCCCCGTATGGGCAAGTTAAATGTATCAGGTCTGACAATGGAACAGAGTTTATGGGAAATGAGTATCAGGCACTCCTTAGCAAAAATGGAATCAGGCATGAGACCTCAGCACCATACTCACCACACCAAAATGGTACTGCAGAACGCAATTGGCGTACTCTTTTTGATATGGCCAGGTGTATGTTAATAGAGAAACAGTTACCTAAAGAGTTGTGGACTTACGCAGTGCAAACAGCAGCTGTAGTGAGGAATAGATGTTTTAACAGACGCACAGAACAGACACCATATTTAATGCTGACAGGAAGAAGGCCAAACCTTTCCAGGATGCAGACATTTGGGTCAGTGTGTTATGCCTACAGGCAGAACAAGAGAAAACTAGACTCAAGGTGTGAGAAAGGAATTTTTGTTGGATATGACAAGAACAGTCCAGCTTATATGGTCTACTACCCGGGCAGTGGGAAAGTACAGAAGCATAGACTGGTGAAGTTTGAGACTAAAACAAGAGTAGAGAGACAAACACAGACTGACAAGGTGCCAGATGATGAGGGTGACTTTGAGACACCAAACAGGTTCACCAAGACCAGAGAACAGACTGATGTGAGTACAGAACACACAGATACTCAGGAACAGATCCCAGTAAGCATGTCTGAGATGAGCAGCCAGTCACAGGAGAATGAACTCGACTGCGAGGCTGCAAGGTATCCTTCCAGAGTGAGAAAGAGGCCTGGGTATTTAAGTGAATATGTTACTGATAAGGAGGATTGTGATCAAGTACTTACAAACATGGATTATTGTTACAGAGCAATGTGTAACATTCCCCAAACATTCAAGGAAGCAATAACTTCATCTAACTCAGAGAAATGGGTCAGTGCAATGGATGAAGAGATGCAATCACTAAGAGAAAATGACACATTTACCTTAACCACTTTGCCTGAGGGTAAGAAGACAATGTTGATGGATCTGAGAAGTACAAGGCACGTTATGTTGCTAAAGGATATAGTCAGAGGATAGGTGTGGATTATGAAGAAACATTTTCCCCTACTGCTAACCTGACTAGTATCAGAGTGTTGATGCAAAAGGCAGCACAAGAAAACATGCTTTTACACCAGATGGATGTTAAAGCTGCCTATCTTCATGCACCAATAGATTGTGAGGTATTCATGGAACAACCTGAGGGTTATGAGGTAAAATCCGACACAAATGAAAAACTGGTGTGCAAGTTGAAAAAGTCGCTATATGGGCTAAAACAATCAGGCCGGAATTGGAACAAGTTGTTGCATGAATATCTGAGTGAGAACAACTTTGTGCAAAACCCCGCTGACCATTGTGTTTACACAAAAATGACAGAAAATAAGAAGGTGATTCTGATTGTATGGGTAGATGACCTGATCATTGCTGCTAGTGATGAAAGTGAACTAACTGTTGTGAAGAAAATGCTTGCAGCAAAATTCAAAATGAAGGATTTGGGTAAACTGAGACATTTCATTGGTATAGATTTTGACCAGAGTGATAACTGTGTAAAAATGTCACAAAAACAATATGTGGAAAAAATACTTGAAAGATTCAACATGCAGGATTGTAAAGAAAGACAGACACCTTGTGAGCAAAAACTGAACTATGCTGATGATGCAGAAAAGATGAGTGATGTCAAAAGGTACAGAGAGGCAGTTGGTAGTCTGATCTATTTGGCTACATGCACAAGACCGGACTTGAGTTTTATAGTCAGTAAACTTTCACAGTACTTTACTGAGCCAACTGAAGACAAATGGACTACAGTAAAACATGTACTGAGTAGGGCTGGGCCATATTATACCGTTCACGGTAATACTGGTATAATGTTAGGCAACAATAGGAAAATGAAATATCGCGATAGAATATGAGTAAAACGCGCATGCGCAGTGCCTTTGTTTTCATACGCACATGGCCGATTGTTGAGTGAAACAGATGAACCAGAATTGGTTTGTAAAAATGGTGCAACTTCAGTGATGTGGAACTGGTTTGGTGTTTGTCCGTCAGATACACGACAAAGCACATTTTTTTGCAGAACATGCAAGCGGCCGTCGTTATTGTCGTATTTGTCGGACTAAGATGCTCTTAAATCTGGGAGTAATCTGGGTCCTAAACTCCTTAATTCTTCAGTTCAAACGAACACTGCAGCATCACTGAGCGTTAAAAACTGTCTAAATTCTTTCATCTTTAATAAAACGATCAGCATTGCTGCTTTACCAGGTGTAACTATGAAGTTTAACTTCCAGGCATCCATTAAAACAAAATTTATTACATTTAACAGAGTTAGAAGTTAGCGGGAAGCTAGCGGAAGTTAGCTCGCTAGTTACCTAAGCATGATATTGCATGTTCTGACTGAGAGATTTCTGAAAAAAATCAAACGTACAGCTCTGCTATCACTTCCAACATAAATGAAGACAGGAAACTAAAAGCAGTGACGTTTGTAGGGTTACTGAAGTTGGGCTAGCTGGTATATAATGATGTGCTACGTAATCGCTAGCGACACAGCTATGTTAGCATAACATAAACAGGGAAGCTGGAGGACGAACACTAACACTTTTCTACTTATAAAAGTTAACGTTAAGGTTCCTCATGGTTAGAGACAAATGCAATCGCATGGCAGGGTGCTGTAAACAGACCAAACTTCAGTCAGGAGAACAACTGAGATAATCCATCCACAATACGAGGTTAGTCATTAATATACTGCAACAACATGGGAATAGAGCAGCTGCCAGAGAATTCAACATTAATGAATCAATGGTACAGAAGTGGAGGAAGCAAGAAGAATGAGTTTAATAAAGTTTGATTTATCTGACTGCTTTGTTTCGCTTGATGTGCGTTATAATCCCGTGCACCTTATGGTCCGAAAAATACGTATTGCATACTGCAGTTTAATTTTGCAAAGCACCTCTTTTTAACTTCAGTGGATATTATATATGGTTATGCTCAGGATATGTCAGCCCATTTCTACTGGAAATGCCTTTTGGTTAAACTTTCAGCAAGGAATTTGTATTTGCACTGTTACATTTTTATAAAGCTTTAATGTACATAAAAACCAGCTTCTTATTTAAGTGAAAATAAATGGAAGGTTTTCTTTTTGCGCTAGTAATGTTGTGGAGTTGTATTTTGTCTCGCATCAATTATATCGTCAGTTATATCGTTATCGCAAATTTTCAAATATATATCGTGATAAATATTTTTGGCCATATCGCCCTGCTCTAGTACTGAGGTATCTGAAAGGGACAACCGAGAAAGAACTGTGTTACAGGAAATGTGACAACAAAGAACTGAGGTTGTGGGCATACAGCGATGCTGATTGGGCAGCTGATGTAACAGACAGACGGAGTACAACTGGTTATTGCATAAGCTTGTCTGTAGATGGTCCTTTAATCTCATGGAAAACCAAAAGACAACCTACTGTTGCATTATCTACCTGTGAAGCGGAGTACATGGCTTTAGCTGCGACCCTACAAGAAGTTTTGTACCTAATGCAACTGTTACAAGGTATTGATGGACAAAAATATGCACCGCCAAAAGTTCATGAAGATAATCAGGGTGCAATTGCGTTGGCGAAGAATCCTGTGACGAGACAGAGATGTAAACATGTTGACATAAAGTACAACTTTGTGAGATCAACTGTGAGTGCAGGAAAAATAACTCTGGATTATTGTTCAACAGAAGAGATGGTTGCAGATGTAATGACAAAGCCTGCAACAAAAGTTAAGCTGTTCAAGTTTGAGAAGTTTATGTTTGGGCATTAACATGGTATACGAACATGTATACAGTACTGAGGAAGAAACCTTTTGTTTGTTGTTTTTTTTGTTTACTTAAGAGCATCATAATATGAGAGCAAGTGGGGGTGTTGAAATAAGAAGAGAAAATGCTCTCAATTATGGAGACAGTCAAATGGTTTATTTATGTTTGATGTGTGCTTTACATTTGTGTGGCTGTTAATAAAGTTAGCGCGCTCTAGGGGGCGTATGTGTTCATCAAAAAATGGCCGAAGGCTGATGTGTGATTATTCCTCCCAAAATGTCGTTGATGAAGTTAGCTATGCACGTTAGATTTTACTGCGCATTTTCATACCTCTGCCAACAGAGTGCTTTATCCGCACCTGAGCACAGGTGGCTCCTCCTCCTTCCTGTTGGGAATGCTGGCGAGCACTCAGTAATCCTGTTCTGTTTCCAGCTGTGTGAGAAGAGTCGGACAGCTCCTAATCCTGCCTCCAGGCAGGTCCAGCTGGACCTTCACCGAACCCTGACGACCAATCAGCACTTCTCCTCGCCGTCCAGCCCCGCCCTCCAGCCCCACCCTTCAGCCCTGCCCTCCAGCAGCTCCGCCGCATCCTTCTGGCCTTCTCCGGGCATAACCCTGCCATTGGCTACTGCCAGGTACTCAACAGGTCAGAACAAAAGTATAAATTTTATATCTGAGTTCTTATGTGGACCCGCCTTCCAGGCAGAACCTCACCTTCCATGAATGTCCACAGGTTAGCGGCCCTCGCTCTGCTGGTCCTCCAAAGTGACGAAGACGCCTTCTGGTGTCTGGTGGCAGTGGTGGAAGCCATCATGCCTCAGGACTACTACACCAAGAATCTGGTGGCCTCTCAGGTCAGCAGACACACTCACCTGCTTGCCTGCTGTGATCTGTTTTAGTGATCAGTGAGGCTGATCTCTGTGAGTCTTTGTGCTCAGGCGGACCAGCGCGTGCTGAAGGACTTCATGGCGGAGAAGCTTCCTCGCCTGGCATCTCACTTTGAGGATCACAACATTGACGTCTCTCTGGTCACCTTCAACTGGTTCCTGGTGGTTTTTGTGGAGAGTCTGCCCAGCGACATCCTGATGCCTCTGTGGGACGCCTTCCTGTATGAGGGTACCAAGGTACCATACACCCGAACACACCATGACAGAAATGCAGACAACACTTGAATGCACCACAGTAGTGTCCATGGAAACAAAAATGATTTTGTTTTCACCTTTAGATGTCTTTATTTACATTTTAGGAGTAATAAGACATTGTTTACTAAGCATGGGGAACTGTCATGTGACATGAAATAGGAGTGGGAAAGCAGATCATTCTAGTAACGACCTCACAGTCTACCACAAGCAGCGTAAATCCAGACGATGAGCGGGACAATGGCTTTGGGCTTGTTTCTGCAATGTGACAAATGCAGCACAGCTTTTACATCGTTTGTCTCAGGAAATAAAATCACAGTTCAGACACAGAAATATATACCACACAGGGATAAATGCTGACAACAGCTTCAGCCACGTAGATCTAACCCAAAAGTTTAATTTAAACTTAAAGCTCAACTACCAAGTAAGTTAATATTATCTGGCAACTGAGGAACCAAGTGGCTTATTGGAAATCGATCAGAGCTGTAATGAGTAAAGGGCCCAACTGCACCACAACTGAAAGAGTAATTTTATGACTCACCTCCTCAAAGTTTCCAATTAATTGTGTGGCGTGAGTGTCCTGTTATGAAATGCGTGTCTGTGCTGCAGGTGATCTTCAGATACACTCTGGCTCTGTTCAAATACAAAGAGGACGACATCCTGAAGATTCACGACAGCGTGGAGATCTACCAGTACCTACGCTTCTTCACAAAGACCGTCTCCAATGCCAGGTACGCACTCGCCTCCACCCGCCTTAATCTACGAGCTGTTACACTCTCAGAAGTGTAGCGGATGTAGCTGTTGAATCTTTGAGCTTCAAACCCTTTTTACTGAAATTTTGTGAGAAGTTTAAATTTCCCTGATCACAGTAACAACGATTTAAAGATTTTTAAGTATCTGCAGCTCTCGGATACATGTGGTCCAGTCAGTCCAGTATTTCCTGCTCAAACTGCAGTACCTGAAGTATCAAGCAGCATAAAACAGAAACACTCAAGCTGATCAGTTTCCAGTTCCTCTGTGTTGGTGATCGAGTCCTTTCCACCTGCGTGTGTCCATGCAGGAAGCTGACCAGCATCGCCTTCAACGACATGAACCCATTCCCCAGCCGGCTGCTGAGGAACCGGCGAGTGCTCCACCTGGAGCGCCTGCAGGTGGAGCTGCATGAGCTGGAGGAGCAGCACAAGGAGGTCATCACCGAGAGCGTCGTACGGAAAGACAAAGAGCTCGACGTCATGGTGAGCGAGGACGACGAGGACCTCTGATCACACGGGACGCTTCAGCTGCTCACTTCGAGACGACGATGAGTTTTCCATGAGTTCAAGAGAATTTTACTAAACCGGCTGTTAACTGGTTTCCTTCACACTAAACACAGGATTGTGTCAGGTTCACCATCTCTACTAACACTACAAGGAAACAGACGCATACAGATTTAACTGCATCACATCTCTGAAACAAGCTTGCAGTAAACAAATGTGTACTGTGTTCACGTGTGTAATAAGTCAGGCTGCAGAAATGTGCAGATGTATTTCAGTGAATTCATTTGGATTAATATGTGATAGCTTATTTATTTCATTGCATCTTTTGCTTTATACCTAAAAATGCGTGACATTTCTAAATGTAGTCACATCCCTATGAAACATGGTTGATTATCAGCTGTAGTCACAGCTGGTGATAAAGTAATTAAAATGTCCAGCTATTCAAAAATAGGGCATTCTGCACAATGAGTACTTTTTGGTACTTGAAGTATATTTTGATGCTGATGCTTCAGGGCATTGTGCTGCATTGTCGAAGCTCTCTGGGCTTCCGGTTAGAACGACCTCACAGTGTTTTATTTTGATCTGGTGTAAAGTGCATTGTGCAGAAATGACAGCATGATAGTCACATGATAAAACTGACTTTTCTTTTTTTTTAATTTTACTGGGTGTGCATCTTGTTCAAATGTCTTTTTCAGCATTTGTACATAAATATTCTGTATATAAATATTTGATTTTCATTTATTTTACAGAGTCCTTTATTTTGTTTCACAAATATGACATTCATGTCAAATGACATCTGCAGACTTTATAATGACCAGCAGGGGGCAGTGTATTGCAGTCTATCAGAACATTTACTGAGACCTGTTTCATGCACTAGTTTCATGTCTCATTGAATCCAACATGATGTTGATTTTGTAAATTAAGGTCACATCTTCATCACATCTAATTTCAAAACACTGATCAATTTTTAAAAAAAATGAATTCCATACCAATTGCAGGAATAAAATAGGAATAAATAACAAACGAGAAATACATACAAAACAAGAGAAAGGCACACATGAGAGAACAGGTCACATGACAGCACAGCATTATCTACCCACAATTTGAACTAAATAACAGATAGCACAGGGAATGAAAACAAACGGAAATCAGAATAAATTTAAAAACTTTTATTGATGTTAACTTGAAGTGCTGA
Source organism: Aulonocara stuartgranti (assembly GCF_965226115.1). Taxonomy (NCBI): domain Eukaryota; kingdom Metazoa; phylum Chordata; class Actinopteri; order Cichliformes; family Cichlidae; genus Aulonocara; species Aulonocara stuartgranti. Next base: position 10,396,282 of record NC_138940.1, on the reverse strand, counting down.
ATTAGCCCTGTTGTCAGTTCAAATCACTTCAATCTATAGCGCACTTTAAGGTCTTTAGACCTTAAAAAGTAATACACTGCAAGGTAAGCTTGCAGCATCTTACTTTAAGGTCAACTGTGAAACTTTGTGGAAAGCCTGAGACAAGTTGATGAGTCAGTGAAGCGCACTTCCTTCTGATGACGGCTATACTGAGGTGAGTTTTTAAGCATATCCTGAACTTTATTCATTATTAGACTTCTGACACCTGGCAAATAAACTCTCATGCGATATGAGAACATAACAGCAAAAAGCCAGTAGCTGGTACATGAATGGATAAAAATTGGATCCCTCAGGGAGGCGCCACCACTTGATCTTCTCCACCGTCGTGGTTGGTGTTCTTCGTCGTCGTTGGCCAAGGTTGAGTCGGAGATCCATCACAAGTAGCCGATGTTGAGGGCCAATATTGGTTGATGGTATGACTTTTACGTTCGTGACTAGGCTGAGATGGGGTCTTCGGACTAGCCAGTAGTCGATTTGGGTGTCTCTGCCGCCGCTGGAGTACGTGATGAGGTGTGCCGGCTTCTTTTTGAAGAAGGTGTTGGTCACGGCAAGATCGTGGGCCTCTGCGTAGTCCAGTACCCGGCAACCCTCGTCGTTTCTGGTCCCAAATCCTTGGCCGCCATGGAATCGGTGATATCCGTCTCTCCCCTTGCCTACATGTCCGTTTAGGTCGCCGCCTACCGCCACGTGTTCCTCAGGGCTAATCGTTTGCAGGTGGTCGTCGAGGGCGCGCCAGAATTCTGTCTTCTCCTCGTCGGGGCAGTTGGTCTGTGGTGCATAGCAGGAGATAATCCGTAGGACGGTCGGGTCGGCGTCGATCTTCACTGACATGATGCGATCCGATATGCGGGTAACTTCGACCACGTTGTGCCGGAGCTTTATTATTAGACTTCTGACACCTGGCAAATAAACTCTCACGCGATATGAGAACATAACAGCAAAAAGCCAGTAGCTGGTACATGAATGGATAAAAATTGGATCCCTCTTAGATTGAATTGGTTGCCCTCTTATATTACGTTGTTTTGAACCTAACCGCATCCACTGAATTAATGCAGTTTTCAGGACAGTAAAAACAGAGAACTCTGATATACACAATTTCTGATTGCTGATAGTGTTTCTTAATGCAAAATGGGCTTCCATTTAAAATGCAATTGCTTTATGTTCGATCTTTAGTGAAGAAGGGTCATTTTTGATTCTGTGGACAAGGGATGCAAATGGAATGTGAAGGCAACAGGTAGTAGGGTGAATTAGGGTTTCGTGTGGTCTTCAGTGCATGAATTTTATTGCCACTTTATTTCAACTTTTTATTAATGTACTCAAAAGAAAAACAAGAACCACAAAGGAGATTCTTGTGATTCTTGTTTGTGCTATCTGTTTGTGAAAGAAAGCACATTTTACCACATCATACTGTGTTTGCTGCCATTTATTTTACTCGTCCTGCCTGAGTGTCTGGGCTGCGTTTGTCTGTGCACCTTTGTTCTGGCCTTCTGCTGATGGGTTTCACATGCTGGGCTTTCCCTCTTGGTCCACACCCAGCAGCCTGCTGCTGACCACACACAGCCTACAAACTGATCTATCCATGCATCCATCCATGCATGCATGGCCTGGTTATTGTTGAGTTATCACCTCCAGCTCCTTGCTCATAACCAGGTAGATACTGGGCTGGGCCTGATCTCTGAGCTCAATAACAATGACAAAAATGCCAAACACTTTACTCTTCATGGTAAAAAATGTTTATAATACAGTAAAAACTGGATGTAGCCAAAATCAGTGTTTTATATACAGTGTAAGTGAACAACATTGCTACACTGCTGGTGTTTGATTGATAGAGGCTTTCTTTATAAGAACTATGATATCATTTCTTTTGCTGATTAACAGTTTTTATATCATTTTTATATCATATATAGCTTTCAAGAAGCCAAAGATCACTGGACGAAAAGACTACAGACCTGTGGCTCTGACATCTGGTCAGGAAGTCTTTTGAGCGCCTGGTTCTCTCCTATCTTAAGACCCTCACGGCCCCCCTCCTGGACCCCCTGCAGTTTGCATACAGAGCCAACAGGTCTGTAGACGATGCCATCAACATGGCCCTACACTTTGTCCTGCAGAATCTATGCTAGGATCCTGTTTGTGGACTTCAGCTCTACCTTCAACACCATCCTTTCAGACCTTCTTCAAGGATTGCTTTCCCAGATGAATGTGCCTGATCCCATCTGCCGGTGGATCACTGACTTCCTGATGGACAGGAAGCAACCAGTGAGGCTGGGGAAGAATGTCTTGGACTCCCGGACCATCAACGCGAGCTCCCCTCAGGGCTGTGTTCTTTCTTCTATGCCCTTCTCCCTGTACACCAACTGCCGCACCTCCAACCACCAGTCTGTCAAATTAATTAAGCTTGCAGATGACACCACCATTATTGGACTCCTCTCAGACGGGGATAAGTCTGCCTACAGGATGGAGGCTGAACATCTGGTGTCCTGATGCAGCCGCAACAACCAGGTGCTGAATAAGTGTTATTTTCATTTACCACTGGCCCAAGTACATTTTTATTGGCTTGTGAACAAAGCTGTAGTTTTTGTATTTTTAAATATTAACGCAATTTAATTGAGACATTATTTATATTATTTCACTTTCAATGTGAAAAATGCTGTAAAAACGTTGAAAATAATGGTCACCCCTGTTCGCTGCAATGTAAAATAGTACAACTGCTGTCAGCCTTCATTAAGTTGCATCATTTGAACATTTGCATATTTTTATTCAACTTCTGCAGGATGCTTTGATGAAAGACTCCCTTTTCCCAAGTAGAGGCTTTACTAGAGGTCACAGGAACAGCGCTGCTGTTTTGGATGCGGAAAAATGTTGTCTTTCACTCTACCTGAGCTCAGTGTTTCAGTAAGGGCTCCGCCTCATTGTAGCTGACGCTGAAATGTTTGTGTGGGTTGCCATGACAACACCAGAAGTGCATCTGAGATCGTGTCCAAATTCATGGGCTGCATCCTCCTGAGGACTCGGTGTTCTGACAAAACGTCTTACTTTGGCAAAACGTCCTACCGTAAGTAGTTCATGCGTTCTCGGCGGCTCTAGTGACCCTCGAACTCTCGGCTAGCTATCGAGGTGGTGGATAACATACGTCTCCCCCACAAGAGCACGAACCTACAACTTTTCTACTACTGTTTTTACAAGGCGTACACGGTAAAAACATTATGCTGTTATTTGTTAAGCACTTGTGCATCTTGTGAAAAGAAATAAGTGGCTGAGATGGATGTCATATGTGCTATTGATATTATTTTACTCGTTTCTAGTTTTCACGGTGCTCCATGATTGTGAGAGGAATAAAAAAGAATTGTGGACATCAGTACGAAGCATGGATTCTTTTGACCAGAGTAGATACACTGGTCCCTTGAATATACTAATCTTTTTGAGGTGGGTGACTGTTCCTGTGTATTTACAGAAACAATGGTTGTGATAACCTCAGCTGTTTCAGAGGGTGACTGTTCGTTGCTTTGCGCACTTTTAAATCTGTATACAATGGTTTGTTCCCTTTTTGTGTTCTGAGGTTTAAACAAAGATGTACTAGATGTATTATACCGGTCCCTCGAATCTACAAATCTTTTAGATGTGGATGACTGTTAATTTTCATCTGTGTTTACAGAAATACTGGGTGTTGGAACCTCAGTAGTTTCTTTTTGGCTGACAGACTCTGGAGCTGTACAAGAGGAATAAAGAGCTGCAATGCTTTTGTGAACCTGACCTGGGAAGGGAGAGAAATATATTTTTGTTTTGTTTTTGTTTGTCTTCTTGTTTTATTTGATTCCTTGTGGGATTTGGATCCAACAAGTAAAGTATGCATATTATGCACACACACAAACACACATGCAGCTATTACCATTTCTTGTATTCTTGAATAAAGACATTGATCTGACACATTTAAAATGCAGCCAATTGTTTTTATTGTTATATTATTAAGAAAAAAGAAAAGGTGGGGTTGGGGGGATGTAAAGAAGAGCTTAAAGGAAAGGGCTAGAGGAGAGAAAACCCCAACAATTAGCAGGGCATTTTTTTACTTGGACAAATTGTTAATAAAGTTTCCATATCTGTAACAATGATGACAGTATAATTGTTTATAAACAATTATATTGACAATTATATGTGTCCAGTATGTTGGCTCATTTTCTTTTACTTTTTGCATTTGAAAATAAAAGTTGGGCTGATTTTGACACCATTACAAGAAGTGTTGTTAATGATTCTTTTTGAATTAAAATCAGGTTACCACAAATTGTTTTTTAATTTAATTTCATTTGAAATGTTTGTCAGTGGGTAAACAATTCGTAATGCAAAGTCAGAAACATCGAGTTATTCTTGTACTGCATGCTTGCAATAAATAAGTTGTCCTAACAGTCAGTCAAAGGAGCTTGAAAAGAAAAGCGTCTGGACTTCTTTGAGTTGAAGTGACTGATATATATATTTTTTATCTGTTTGTTTTGTTGGTTTTTGTTTTTTGCCCTTTATCACCATTCCTCTTCCCTGCTGTTTTTCTTTCCCTCTTTCTTTCTCCCCTTTCTTTCCCCCAGTCATGTCTGTCCTATGTGTAGCAAGTGAAAATAAAATAAACAATAAAAACAAAGGTGAATCAAATAGACCAATACGGCAAGGCCGGGATGGTCCATTTGGTAAAGTAAATCCGTTAGTTATATTTAACATAATGTTAAATGGCAACATTCTGTTTACAATGTTACCATTTCACATTATGTTAAATGGTAACATTCTGTTTACAATGTTACCATTTTACATTGTGTTAAATGGTAACATTCTGTTTACAATGTTACCATTTTACATTATGTTAAATGGTAACATTCTGTTTACAATGTTACCATTTTACATTATGTTAAATGGTAACATTCTGTTTACAATGTTACCATTTCACATTGTGTTAAATGGTAACATTCTGTTTACAATGTTACCATTTCACATTGTGTTAAATGGTAACATTATGTTTACAATGTTACCATTTACATTATGTTAAATTGTAACATTATGTTTACGATGTTACCATTTTACATTATGTTAAATTGTCAGTAGGCCTGGTACCGGAACCAGTACTGGACCCCCTTTTACTTTCAGCCATCAGAAGAGGGTACACTGTGGTCATAACAATACTCAGACTGTAGCATTTAAAGGTCCCAAAGTGTACCAGGAAAATATCCCCCGCACGATTACACCAGCAGCCTGAATTGTGAATGTGAGGGAGGATGGATCCATGCTTTCATGTTGTTCACTCCAGGCTGATATAAAAATGATATAACTAATACTACTTCTACTAATAATGACAATAACAACAAAATAATAATAATAATAATGTCAAAAATACCAGTAATAATAATAACAATAACAACATAAACAACAACATTACTACTAATAATAATAAAGATAAACAAATGTATTAAAAAATTAATAATGATAATAATAATAATAAAACTGATCATAACAGTAACAATATCAATCATAACAACAACAGTACTAACAACAATAATAACAATAACAATGAAGGTGTTGCTGCAGATCTGAGTCCCGACTCTGCTGCCTTTCTAGTGCGGCAAAGAAAGTAAGAAATAGAAAAAGAAAAACACAAATAAACTGAGCGTGAGGGTTTTTCTACAAGTTACACTGAATATTTGCACAGACATGCTGACTGTTTGCTGGGAGACGTCACCTGTCTTTTATAGAATAGCAGGTAAGCTGTTCTCTGCCGCTGCTCACACACAGACTCACACGTGGTCTGGCAGACCAACTCGTCATCGTACGTGAGCCGGCTGTCTGTGACGTCGTCTCTTCCGCTCATCTGGTGAACGCCGTCACAGACGTAATGTCCTGAGAGGAGAAGGCGCACTTATTAACGTCTCATAAACTTTCAAAGCTGACCTGCATTCAGCACATGTGTCTGAAAGCACCCACTCACCGCTGTAAGCTGAGGAGCCTAAACGACTGATCACGCTGACCAACAAATAGCGAGCAGTTTACTGGGAGAGGGCAGCGGCACCACCCGTTAGCTTAGAAATGGGCTCCATCCATACTTGAAATGAACGGTGTGCCTTTTCCCTTACCTCTTCAGTAAAGGCTGTGTCCTGGCTGATCACCAGCTGCTGTGTCAGAACAATGGGGCTGTTCTTCTTCTCCACGGTGAACGATGGAGTGAACGTAAACCACTTCAGCTGGAAGATCAGCACACTGAAAGAGATGAGACAAAGAGGAGAGGCTCAAAGGAAGACGCAAGGAGGACATGACATGAACAAAACTGACACCGACTGAACTGTGGTGGTTTGAGGCCTTTGGGGACCGATTTGAGGTTACTCACTTTGGCAGGTTCAAGAACAACAGCTCCTCTTTGATCTTCTTAGCTCCGCACTGGCATTCTTAGTCCAACAGGCCGCCCTGCAGCAGGGAGCAGGAGGAACAGGTGCATTAGAGTTAAACTCTTTTACAGATGAATTCACATATTCGTGGGAGCAAGCCTGTTCACAGAATAGAGTATAAACAAGCTCTTACTTTCAGACTCCAGCCCCGCCCTTCAGCAGCATCCTGCTGGCTGGCACAACCTTGCCATTGGCTGCTGCCAGGGACTCAACAGGTTAGAACAAAAATATAAATATTATATCTGAGTTCTTATGTGGACCCGCCTTCCAGACACAACGTCACCTTCCATGAATGTCCACAGGTTAGCGGCCCTCGCTCTGCTGGTCCTCCAAAGTAAGAAAAAATGAGAAAAAATAAGGAGCAGACCAAGCAAAAGAGGGTATTTAAAGAGACAGTGCTCTTAAGGTTCATTTTTGGCGAGTTTTATTATCTAAATGTCATTGTGTCACTTTCTTATGAGGCTTCAGTGAACTGAAAAAGCTTCTGGGATGAGAAGCGAAACGTCTTCAAAAAAGTTAAAGAAGTCCGGTTGCTTTTTTCCCCCAAGCTCCTTAGAGTTCTCTGAAAATGGTCAGGTAGAAGGACTGGACTGAAAATGAGTAAAAAAGCAGCCAAAGCCCAAGGAAGTTGAAAGATTGGAAACTATTGCTGAGGTCATGTCAGTGTAAAAAGTTACCTACAAGTCTGGCACCTTGGAAGCAAAACATAAAGAAATAAGGTGTAAGGCCAAATGTTTGGTCCTGCAGCCAACCGGACCATGAAATATAGAGCACAGGTGAACAAAGTGAGGCAGCAGTTTGCTGATTTCCACCTTGTGCCTTTCATGTTGATCAGCTTAGTAGTTTGCCAGCTTTCTAGCTGTTAAAGACTTTTGGCGAGAGGTTATTCATATTTGAACTCTAATTGAACCCCTCTTTTTTACTGTTTTTTTGTTTGTTTGTTTTTGGGGTTTTTTGTTGTCTTAGATGGCCTGACTCAGCAGGTGGGGGCAGTTTCTGAGTTCACCTTCGTTCAAACAGTGCAGAAATGGTTTCGCTATGCTCCAGACCGGATGGGTGGTGCAGGACGCCCGATATCCAGCCCCGTCATGGAGTAAACTAAAAACAGTAAATAATACATTTAACAAACAAGCAAGCTCTAAATTCAAGCGGAGAGACTGCAGACATAGCCGCACCATTCCAGGGATTTTTGGTTAGCATGAGGGGTCTAGCCAGGACCCTTACTGGATACTTGGTGGGAATCGAACGTGCGACTCCAAAGATGTGTAGTATTACCACTACACTATCCAGCTGCGCTACACTATCCAACAAAAAAAGTTTTTAGAAAATTTGATAAAGTCTGATGCTTAATATTGTAGGGATATTAATATCCCTATGATATTAATAGGGATTAATAACACAGAGAAGTCATACTTCTGTTATGACAGAATTAATTGGGTAAATTATATTTACAATTGTAACATTGTAAACTTAATGTTATGATTTTACATTATATTAAATTGTAACATGATGTAAAATCGTAACATTGTAAACTTAACGTTACAATTTTACATTATGTTGCAATTTAACATAATGTGAAATTGTAACATTGTAAACATAATGTTACAATTGGAACATCAGTCCATCTATCCATGCATCTTCATCCGCTTTATCCGAGGCCGGGTCGCGGGGGCAGCAGCCTAAGCAAAGAGGCCCAGACCCAACACGCTGTGTACTCACCTTTGCTAAGTACATGTGAACAGATCTTGAATAAAAAAAACAAAACAAAACACACTTTTGTTTTGTGTTTTATTGAAAGCACTTTACAGAAAGTGTAATTGTTTGTAATGAAGAAAGAAGTAGGTAGGTTTGCATGTGTAATTAGTGTGTTATTGCAGAAGAAGCTTAATGTGTACTTTGGAAAAACGATGAGAAAAAAAGCTGGCTGAAGAAGAAATGATAAATGTCCTTTTTTTTCAAGCCTTCTCTCAGCCGGCAGTTTCAGTGCCACGGCCCTCGCTTGGGGGGTGGGGAGACGTGCCCCCCAAGGAGACCTGCTAGATTGTTCAGAAGGTTGTTCTCATCCATCCAGATGGAGGATCACTAACAGGAGCTTGGAAGACTCCAGAATCCACTCTGGCTGGAATCCGGTGGATATGCAGTGTGTACAGGTACAGGACCATTTAAACGGACAGCATTTATAGAATGACTATTAAAAGTCAGCGAGTGTCAGTAATGTTAATGTGGTTATGTTAGTAATACACCGAGTGCTAATATAAGAGCTTTAAGATGCATTTGTAGATATTATTACGTGTTTTACCGTCTTTATGGTGCTAGCTTAAAGTTACGGTGTAAACGTTAGCTTATATTGGAGGAAAGCTGTTACTGGTTAAACGATGTTAGCACAGAAATATTAGCTTCTGTCATGACTGATGAAGTTACTAGTTAATAAAGTTTTCAGTAAAGTGATTAATCGCAGCCACAGGTTGACAGCAAATATCTCGATTAGCTTCAGTGCATCTGTAATAAATATGTGCAAGTTTCAGTGCTTCGTTTAAACTGTATGATACTTATACTGACCCAGGGTCAGTGTAAAATACAATCCTAGCTGTGTGAACAAAGCCACTGTAAATTTAATCCTGCATGACAAACCTCAGGATGCAGGTTATTATTACTCTTTCCTGCTGGCACACCTGAGAGTCAGCTAGAAACTTATAGTGACGTGGACATCATGCAAAGACTGCCAGACTCTGTAATACTGCAAATGATCAGTGACTCAGGTTAACACTAAACTTCAAACGGTACCTCTGTGTGCTGAACATCTAGGATTGAGTCAGGCTGCATTGACTGTGGGACTTTAATGTGTTAAAAGCAGGTTGAAGACGGCTCAGAAACATTTGAAGATTAAAATTGAGCATTATGGCTGCTGGTGGTTTGTAATATCTACTCAGCTGTATTTTTGTTACTAATTTATGTTTGTTGTTGTTTAACACAGATTTCAGAAGAGCAAATATGCTTAATAGTTTAACTAGATTTCATTTGTCAGTGTTTGACTGCTGAGTCACCGGAAGAACTAATTTCATTCATTCTCCATATGATGTTAATTTACAGAAATGTTTCACAGGAACTGATTTCTCCCAAAGGTTGAACTAGTGTGTTTCCATAGATTACCTCTGTATGAATGTACTTCTTAAATGAAGGCAAGTGTTTGTCCTTTTTTGTTCCTCAGGTACAGTACGTGATATCAAGGGCAGGTGGTCAACACTGGGGACAAGAAGCAGACATACTTCCAAGAGGGAGCTGCAGTGAGGTCAGAGGTCAGAATCTGAAACAGCTCAGGTTTATATTTTAGAGGTTATAAAAAATCAAAATGTATTTATAAAGAAACCTTTAAATAATAGTCATAATTATGATTATTATAAGAAATATCAAACATTTAAGTGGATTTTCTGTTACACATATTGTGTTAGCCCTGCGATAAACTGGCAGCCTGTCTTTGTCCTGTATCAGCTGGGATAGGCTTCATCCTCCCGCAACCTTGAATTGGATACATTTTATTCCAATTATGTAATCTGATCATTTACAAACTCAAGGTATCTAATCAAAATGTAAGTAATAATTATAAAATGGGAAAGCAGAAATAAGTGTGACATAAATGTAAATGTGTGAGCTGACATAGAGCTACATGCAGTCTGAAAAACCTTTGTTGTCAAGTTTGCAGGTATATCAGCACGAGACATTCTTACATAGAAGAGACATTAAAGTCTCTAACTCAGTGAAGCATTATTGGTCCCGTCTGTTTGGATAAATATAGTAAGTTGATGTATGTCCATTTATTGACACATTTTCTTAAGTGCTTATCCAGTTCAGGATCACAGTGGAGCTGCAGCTGGATATGTTCACTAAATAAACCTTACAAAAGTTAACAATAAACCTGCATCCATGTACGTTGTTGTCCACAGGATGAGAAAATCAAACTGGAACACTGTGGAACATGTTAATAAATGTTTGTGTGTTTATGCCTGTGTCTTTCACAGGAGGCGCTGGAAGGTTTCCCTAATAGTTCCTGGTGAATCAAAGCAGAACCATAAAGGTTGCTGGACTGCATGATGGCCTTACCCCTGAGCAGTCATCCTGTTAAAGGATGAACCAGTTAGAAGCTGTTTTCAAAGTAGCTGAGCAGATTTCATCTCAAGTAAGCGATTAACTGTTTGTTCATCTGTTCCGCCACTTAAAGAGCATTTAAGGACGTCTTTTGAGTGTCCAGTTGAATTAATTCTACTGGCTCTCATGGTCATTTGTTATTATAGTCATATTTTTCATGTTCATCCAGCTATTTAGTAAATTCTATCTATTTAGTAATATCCGTCAGCTATAAAATGTAATATAAATATAAAAATATCTAAATATCTCCTGTCCTTTATGTTTTAATGATGTAAGTCTGTTATCGTGTTACATTAGCATTCCTCACATATCAATGAGATGCTGTACAGTACAATCCTACTGACACAGCAGAGGGATAACGACAGCTATTCAACATCGTTACACGACACATTCGAGCTGCATGATGCAGACAAAGTGACTAAATCATCTTTTTGTGGTTTATTGTCTTCAAACCAGCAGACAAAGCCGATGGCAGAAGATGTCAGAGAAGAACTTCAGGCCGTGGACTGAAAAGGTATTTTTTTCTTGTTATCAAAAGACATTTGGAGTGGCAGCTTCTACAACTGGTTGTGCTAAAGTAAAGCTTACAGTCTAAGAAATCACAGTGTTGATATTCAGCACAAAGAGAAAAGCTCACTTGTTTGAATTTATTTACAATCATAGTTTTATAAATTCTGACTGTAAACAGCTTTTACAGCTTTGATATTGTTTGACACTCGATATCAGGTGATAGGGTTTAATTTAAAGGTTTCTGTGTCCCAATGAGCCATTTACACTGATCAGTGTCAGTTTAACTGTAACACATTCATTATTTAGATTCAACAAAGAAATAACTGAATGTAAAAAATGGCAGCCCTCAGGCAGGTTTATAGAGATACATGCATGCATTATGAAATTTATGTATCCCAGATAATTGTTATTCATCTAGTCATGGCAGACCTACCTCTTCCTCCCAAGTTAACTGCAACCCAAAATAACTAGTGGGGCTATTTACACACTCACAACCAGTGTGGGGTAAAAAGAGCCACCAAAAAACTGTCAGCCACAGATGTGCTAGAAGAGTTAGAAGCTCTACTTATGGAGAAACTTTCTAAGTCTAACAGGGGACAGGAACTCCTGCCCAAGTAACATGATATAAGCCCACATACAGCCCAGCCATAAAGTGAACCAAGTTAAAGACAGCATGGGACCAAATGCATGTAACCAGCCTGCACCCACCTGACATTTCTTCCTCCTGAATTAAATGAATGAAGGGATGAAAGTTAAATGACTACAAACCTAAAGCCACTAGTTCCCACACTGGAGCTCCCTGACACTGTGTGTTAACTGTATTTAGCTTGTATCAACAGTTGTAACAGGCTAAGCCACCTGAGACACTGCATTGAATTTGTTCCTGTCTTACTGGTTTCAGCTGACTGGTTTCAACTCAGATATTCTGCTTTTTCCTTTCAGTAGATCAAAGCAGCTCGTGCTCCTTCTGCTTCCAATTTAGAAGAAGAAGAAGAAGGCGAAGGCTTCAGCGAAGTGGCGTTCATGGTCTCAGTGAACAGTCACGGTCACACACTGCATGTGGTTTTAAAAGCAACATGTCTGTTCACCACAACAATGGAGATGTGTAATATTAGTGCAGCTATGGTTTGTTCTTGAACATCAGTTCTGTTTTCTACTTTGATCACTCAGACCAAAAAAGTGTTGTTTTCAGATTCTTTCTTTTAAATCTATAAAGCACCTGTTCATTTTTTTTATTACAATTAGTTTCACATAAATGTTAGTGTTTCCTTTTATGATCTTTTAATGCTTACACTACACTGTACATGAAATCAAACCTAATAATGAGGCAGATAACATTCCTGTTACGATCCAGACTAGTGGTCTTACTGGGGCCGGTGAACAGGACTGTAAGCTTGCCATTGTGCCAGTTAAAGTAAAATCAAAGAGAGGTCAAAGAATAGTGGAAACGTATGCCTTTCTGGACCAAGGGAGTTCAGCATCCTTTTGTACAGCGGGTCTTATGGACAAGCTGAATATTGCTGGGAGGAGGACAAAGATTCTGCTGCGCACCATGGGACAGGAGAAAGTGGTGGACAGTTTCATTGTACCTGAACTTGAAGTTGCTGGATTGGACAGTGACATGTACTGTGATATGCCTAACCTCTTCACTCAGCATAAAATGCCTGTAGATATTGGTAACATCCCAAATCAACAGGACCTGGTTGACTGGCCACATTTGAAGCATGTTCATTTGCCAGAAATTAAGGCCAATGTTGAGCTTTTGATTGGCATGAATATGCCCAGAGCTCTAGAACCTTTGGAGGTCATCCGGAGTGTAGGTGATGGACCCTTTGCCATTAGGACTGTGCTCGGCTGGACTGTGAATGGGCCACTTAATCGAGAATGCTGTGGAAGGCCAGGATGTTTGGCAACAGTTACCGCCAACAGAGTTTCTGCTGTCACACTGGACAAGCTATGGAAACAGCAGTTCAAGATGGATTTTCCTGAGAGCAGCAATGATGAACAGATGGGGCTGTCAAAGGAAGACTTGAAGTTCCTGGAATTGGCCAGCAAGATGGTGACTTTGGGGGATTGGCACTACAGCATTGCCCTGCCACTAAAAGACCGAGACATAAGAATGCCTGACAACTGTGCAATTGAGCAACGAGCCTTAGGTTTGAAGAAAAGGTTCATCAGAGATAAAGACTTTCATAAAGACTACACTGCCTTCATGACAGATCTTATATCTAGAGGATATGCAAAGAGAGTCCCAGTCACAGAATTAGAGCGCCAGAAATGGGGAAGGATTAAACGTAACTTTGTTCCTGGAGATGTGGTCCTTATAGTGGATGATTCTGCACCTCGTGGTTCTTGGCTCATTGGGAGAGTCACCGGAGCTGCACCAGATGAAAGGGGGTTTGTGCGTCAGGTCTGGATTAAGACCCCAACCAGCCATGTGTGCAGACCCATCACAAAGATATGCCTTCTTCAGGAGGCCTCTGACCCATGACTATGACATTTTTGACACAGTGTGACATAACTAACTTTGAATTGACTTTAATGTTATGAGATGTACATCAGACTGACTATATTTAGGCTAAGTGCTGGTAACCTCTGGCCTATGACTGACTGACCATGTGCAGACAGAAGAAAAGAAGAGAAGACATGAGAAAATAACTTTGGTGGACTTTTGAGTATGTTATGTTGTCTCACTGGGTGTCTGTGATATGATGAAGTGTGTGTTGTGAGTTATGGTGTTGGATGTGTAATTATTACTGTAAAAATGTAATAATTAGGGGCCGGAATGTTGTGGATAGGCGTAGCTTTGGGTCACGTGGTGTCAGTAATAGTGATTGCTATATCACCTGTTCACGGCCCGAGGGAAATTTTGTGAATGAGTGGGTGATGGGGGAAGTCGACTTTTGCTGACCGCTCAAGCGTCCCAAGGCGTTCCCAGGCCAGCCGAGAGATATAATCTCTCCAGCGTGTCCTGGGTCTGCCCCGGGGCCTCCTCCCGGTGGGACATGCCTGCAACACCTCACCCAGGAGGCGCCCAGGGGGCATCCTTGTCAGATGCCCGAACCACCTCAGCTGGCTCCTTTCGATGTGGAGCAGCAGCTGCTCTACTCTGAGCCCCTCCCGGACGGCCGAACTTCTCACCCTATCTCTAAGGGAGAGGCCAGCCACCCTTCAGAGGAAGCTCATTTCTGCCGCTTGTATACGCGATCTCGTTCTTTCGGTCACTACCCACAGCTCGTGGCCATAGGTGAGGGTAGGGATTGTAACATTGTAAACATAATACAATTTTACATTATGTTACTGTCAGAGTCGGACGGTGCCCCGACCGGTCGACCTGTGTGTGTGTGTTTTTTTGTTCTCCTCTCTCGCTCCGCTTTTTCTCCGCTGCGATTGTTACCTCCGACCCGTAAGTGCTGCCACTCTGAGCTGCCTAATAAGCCTGGACGCGATCGAGACGGAGAGACGGAAGGGGACACTTCACTGATTCTAGGGAGTTTTGTGGACACACGAGGGGAGACGGGGAGAGGAGCACTGAAGGGACTTGCACTGTGGATAACTGTGGATTGATTTTGGCTTCACTGTAAATAAAGACACTGTTCAACTTAAACGAGAGGTCCGCGTCTAGGTTCGCTAACTCACCACCCTTAACAGCTACAATTTAACATCATGTAAAATTGTAACATCATGTTTACAATGTTACAATTTGTAAATTGTAACATTGTAAACATAATGTTACAATTTTATATGATGTTAAACTGTAACATAATGTAAAATTGTAACATTATGTTTACAATGTTACAATTTTACATTATGTTAAATTGTAACATAATGCTTAACAGATAATGGTTATCCTCTTTTTATATCATACATCATTGTCTCTGTAGGAGGGTCTGGAGCACCCCCTGCTGAGCCGCTGGGCTCAGTACCTTGCAGGCAGGTCCGACGATGACTTCATCATCTCACCTGAGCTCAAAATTCTGGTGCGTGAAGGCGTCCCTCGGGAGTATCGGCAGAGAGTGTGGCGCTGTTTGGTCCGAGCCAGAACTTTGACAAGCCAAGAGTGCCACATGCAACGCTATCAGCAGGTACAGCTGTAGAGAGAGAGAGTGCTTTATCCGCACCTGAGCACAGGTGGCTCCTCCTTCTTCCTGTTGGGAATGCTGGCGAGCACTCAGTAATCCTGTTCTGTTTCCAGCTGTGTGAGAAGAGTCAGACAGCTCCTAATCCTGCCTCCAGGCAGGTCCAGCTGGACCTTCACCGAACCCTGACGACCAATCAGCACTTCTCCTCGCCGTCCAGCCCCGCCCTCCAGCCCCACCCTCCAGCAGCTCCGCCGCATCCTTCTGGCCTTCTCCGGGCATAACCCTGTCATTGGCTACTGCCAGGTACTCAACAGGTCAGAACAAAAGTATAAATTTTATATCTGAGTTCTTATGTGGACCCGCCTTCCAGGCAGAACCTCACCTTCCATGAATGTCCACAGGTTAGCGGCCCTCGCTCTGCTGGTCCTCCAAAGTGACGAAGACGCCTTCTGGTGTCTGGTGGCAGTGGTGGAAGCCATCATGCCTCAGGACTACTACACCAAGAATCTGGTGGCCTCTCAGGTCAGCAGACACACTCACCTGCTTGCCTGCTGTGATCTGTTTTAGTGATCAGTGAGGCTGATCTCTGTGAGTCTTTGTGCTCAGGCGGACCAGCGCGTGCTGAAGGACTTCATGGCGGAGAAGCTTCCTCGCCTGGCATCTCACTTTGAGGATCACAACATTGACGTCTCTCTGGTCACCTTCAACTGGTTCCTGGTGGTTTTTGTGGAGAGTCTGCCCAGCGACATCCTGATGCCTCTGTGGGACGCCTTCCTGTATGAGGGTACCAAGGTACCATACACCCGAACACACCATGACAGAAATGCAGACAACACTTGAATGCACCACAGTAGTGTCCATGGAATAGGGCTGAACGATTATGGAAAATAATCTAATTGCGATTTTTTGCCCCAATATTGTGATTGCGATGCGATATGCGATTATTTTTTAAGGTCTTTGTCTTCTGTATTATTAAACAAAGACAAGCAATACATCATATAGTATGGCCAATACTATATTACATTAATTTTAAACTGTTCTTTCCTGGAAGACAGACCTCTGTTATGATGACATGAGGTGATGCATGAATTGATGACTGACATTTTTATTTAACTTCTTCAATCACAACAGTATATTTGAACATACACAATAGTTTATTTTTAGCTTACAAACATCTGAGCATAAAGTGCTGACAAGGAACCCTGGTGTAAACATTAAAATGAAAGTCAGTACAATGTGCAGATTGCAGAAATATACATAAAAAAAATCAGTGGCTTTACCACACTCAGTTTTTCTGTGAACTACTAGACAGTCATTCAATTAAAAAATAATATTAAATAAATAAAACTAATAAATAAAAAATACACACATCTTACTGATCTCTGCAGTCAGTAACATTACACATAAAGTGCAAACATAATAGCAATTGTATAAACACACACACAAACACGCCTTTAAAGTTTAAAGGCGTGAAATTGGACGGTCGTTCTGATTAGCGTCACCGCTGTCTCGGTGGAGTTTAATAAACTCGGCCGTCTGCTTCTTGCTATCTAAAATATAACCAGACACTGGTGTAAATTCTCGACTGTCTCATACTTCTGTTTAATAAGTTTTCTGTTTGACGTTTAGTCAGCTGTGTGAAAACCAAGGAGGAACCCACCCGGGGGATTAATAAAGTTTTATTTTATCTAATCTAATAACTTTAATCTCAGCCAAACCGATTTACTCACGAACAAACAAAACACTGAAAAAAGCCCAACAATAACATTTTTAGGTTGTCTAAGTGACTTATATATTACGTTTAACCCGAGCAGCGAAACTCCGCGGTGATCTGAAAATGATGTGCCGGGAGTTGTGCCGCTCTCGGCCGCATCAGTAACCCTCGAGCTCCCGGCTAGCTGTCGAGCTGGTGGGTAGCAGACGCCTCTGAAAACGTCGAAGCACTTTTGCAAATATGGGATATCTTGATAAACCGAGCAGATATTTGATGTTTACACAACTACTTTCTCGCCTGAAAATATGTTAAAAGTTTATTTTGTGACCCAGAAAGATTAGTATGAGTAATTTTAAAACTTAGTAGCGGCCGCCATTGCTGGAAACTGGAGTTTGGCTGGGCCGCGCTATGAATTCTGGGATATGGTAGTAATTTGGACAGCCTTCGGCGCGTCGCTGTGACGTAATCGGTCTACAAATGCGGCCTCAGGAGGATGCAGCCCATGAATTTGGACATGTCCAGAGTATAATCGCAGCCTTTGCGGTTAGAAAATTGCACTTGATCATGTCGCGATATTATCGCAAATGCGATATATCGTTCAGCCCTACCATGGAAACAAAAATGATTTTGTTTTCACCTTTAGATGTCTTTATTTACATTTTAGGAGTAATAAGACATTGTTTACTAAGCATGGGGAACTGTCATGTGACATGAAATAGGAGTGGGAAAGCAGATCATTCTAGTAACGACCTCACAGTCTACCACAAGCAGCGTAAATCCAGACGATGAGCGGGACAATGCCTTTGGGCTTGTTTCTGCAATGTGACAAATGCAGCACAGCTTTTACATCGTTTGTCTCAGGAAATAAAATCACAGTTCAGACACAGAAATATATACCACACAGGGATAAATGCTGACAACAGCTTCAGCCACGTAGATCCAACCCAAAAGTTTAATTTAAACTTAAAGCTCAACTACCAAGTAAGTTAATATTATCTGGCAACTGAGGAACCAAGTGGCTTATTGGAAATCGATCAGAGCTGTAATGAGTAAAGGGCCCAACTGCACCACAACTGAAAGAGTAATTTTATGACTCACCTCCTCAAAGTTTCCAATTAATTGTGTGGCGTGAGTGTCCTGTTATGAAATGCGTGTCTGTGCTGCAGGTGATCTTCAGATACACTCTGGCTCTGTTCAAATACAAAGAGGACGACATCCTGAAGATTCACGACAGCGTGGAGATCTACCAGTACCTACGCTTCTTCACAAAGACCGTCTCCAATGCCAGGTACGCACTCGCCTCCACCCGCCTTAATCTACGAGCTGTTACACTCTCAGAAGTGTAGCGGATGTAGCTGTTGAATCTTTGAGCTTCAAACCCTTTTTACTGAAATTTTGTGAGAAGTTTAAATTTCCCTGATCACAGTAACAACGATTTAAAGATTTTTAAGTATCTGCAGCTCTCGGATACATGTGGTCCAGTCAGTCCAGTATTTCCTGCTCAAACTGCAGTACCTGAAGTATCAAGCAGCATAAAACAGAAACACTCAAGCTGATCAGTTTCCAGTTCCTCTGTGTTGGTGATCGAGTCCTTTCCACCTGCGTGTGTCCATGCAGGAAGCTGACCAGCATCGCCTTCAACGACATGAACCCATTCCCCAGCCGGCTGCTGAGGAACCGGCGAGCGCTCCACCTGGAGCGCCTGCAGGCGGAGCTGCGTGAGCTGGAGGAGCAGCACAAGGAGTTCATCACCGAGAGCGTCGTACGGAAAGACAAAGAGCTCGACGTCATGGTGAGCGAGGACGACGAGGACCTCTGATCACACGGGACGCTTCAGCTGCTCACTTCGAGACGACGATGAGTTTTCCATGAGTTCAAGAGAATTTCACTAAACCGGCTGTTAACTGGTTTCCTTCACACCAAACACAGGATTGTGTCAGGTTCACCATCTCTACTAACACTATGTAACCCACATAAAAATAAAAAGAACTGCGTCTATAACTAAATTGGAATCTTAAATTCCAACCGGAGCGTGTCCGTGAAGGCATCGTGCGTCATGACGCACGCCACGCCGCGAGGCTGCACATGCCTGTTGTGACCAATCACATTCGCGAGGCACCGATATATGCCTTCCGGGTTGTCGCCTCGAAACGACGCGGGGGAGAGGCGTTAGCGGATGGAAGCAACAGTATTTTGATACCGCCGTGGGTAGATGCGTGGGGCTCGTATGTGACATCGCACGTAGTGAATGTGCAGGCTAGTGGTGCCCTGGAGAGACCACAGCGACACCACTACTTTGGATGGCGAGCTAGGCCCAACGAGCCAGAACCCCAGCTACAACTTCCTGCGGTCTGGTAGGAGGCTGCTGCGGCCTACACTCTCCCCTCTTGGTTTAGTCCCCTAAATCTCACTTCTGAGATTTCAGCTTTGGAATCTTAGTGCTGATCATCCTACTTCAAATTTCAACCTGTCTAGACTGTCATACGCGTTGGACTTATATCACTCATGAAATAAACTTTATGGACATTGTTGCCAGAGGTTGGACGAGGTTCCTGCACTGCCGTGCAGCGGATATTTTACAAGCTTGAATTGTTTTATTTTTTCCTTGTCTGCAGATTTTGTAAATATTGGTGTTTGGTAATTGCACTTTATTTTCACTATAAATAACAATTGTAATCACAATATCTGTGGTTGTACGTTTATTGTACTTCACTCACCTCCTAGAGCCGAATCTGATATCTTCTGAATTAGCCCAACTATTCATAACCAACTTAAATTATTTTAGCTTATGTACTTGCTACATAAGACAAATTAGTGGCGAGCCAGCCAGGAGGTTGTGTCAAGTATAATATTGTTGTGTACATTCAGTCTCACTATCTCACCATATTACTATGAACATGGACTTGTTGGAGTCATTAGGTGTTAAAATACCAAACGCGGTGTTGGTCAGTGGCGTCCCCGCATATGTGGTTGAGGAGGTTGAAGATTTTCTTCTCCAGTATGGTGCTATTGAACGCTCCGTGCCAATAAACTCACCCGGCTCTGAGTTTAATAATATGCTCGTTGTTGAGTTTAAAACGGGGTCTGCTTTTGATTTATTGGGTCCGATTCTGCCGTATACATTTAAGCCCTTAAATAATGAATATCATATAAAAAGCTTGTCTAAAATCTATGCGGCTACTGTCGGGTGCACAAAGACTAAGACTTATTTAGCTGACTTAAAACAAGTAGCAAAACTGTCTGGTCAGGATTTTGCTGAAGTTCTCCAAGAACTAATGACCCAAATAAATGGAGCTGTTTCAGAACTGCGCCCAGGAAAACCAGAAGGGCTCAAGCAGGAATGCACTGCCGCATCTGAACACAAAATGGCTGCCACTCCGGCTCAACAAACCCACAACACGGCTATTCCTGTCACTTCTTCAGCTACCCTACATCCTACAACAACAGAAGGACATTCTATCAGTATGTCTGCAGCTGAGTTGAATCCACCTGAAGTACAGAGGTATGTTGTGGAGCATATAGTAAAGAGCGAAGATGTAAACATACGCTCACCCCATAAGCTGCGCATGTTTTCTGGGAGACTACCACACCCACAGCATGAGGTGGACTATGATACATGGCGCTCTGGAGTGGATCTCATCTTAAAGGATCCAGCCATTTCAGAACTGCGAAGATCCAGACACATCCTTGATAGTCTTTTACCACCTGCAGCGGACATAATCAAGCACCTTAACCCCGACCTACCAGCAGAGACTTATATTCAACATCTTGATTCTGCTTATGGAATTGTACAGGACGGGGAAGAACTTTATGCGAAGTTCATGGACACGCTGCAGAACTCGGGTGAGAAGCCATCCGGCTACTTACAGCGACTTCAGGTGGCCCTGAGTTTAGCTGTTAAGCGGGGAGGGGTCAAGCAGGGTGAAGTGAACAGGCACCTGCTCAGCCAATTCTGTAGGGGATGTTGGGATAGTAACCTTATCTCTGAGCTCCAGCTGAAGCAGAGAAAATCCAACCCACCCTCTTTTGCAGAACTGTTACTCCTATTAAGAACTGAAGAAGACAGAGAAGCTAGCAAAACTCTGAGGATGAAGCAACATTTGGGAACACCAAGACACAGAGTTGCAGCTCAAGCTCAGTTCGCAGTAGAAGAAGAAAAGGGGGTCTGTGCTGCGTTGTCCACTCTCACCCAGCAGATGGCGGAGATACAAAAGCAACTTGCCGCCTTAACTGCCTCCCAGTCTCACCAGTCCTGTACTCCTGTTCCAAAGCAGCACCCGAAGCAAAGGACGGATACACAGGGGAATATATCACCTAACCCCAAGCCTGGTTTCTGTTTCAGGTGTGGGGAAGATGGACACATTAGACCACAGTGTGAGAACAGACCCAATCCTGCATTGGTCAATACAAAACGCAAACAGTTCAGTGAAAGGAAACCAAAATGGCAGAAGCGGAATTCATCAACTGGACATTTAAACTAGATACAGTTCCTGTAATGGGACGTACAGGAACTGTGCAGGACCCACATTGTCCCGCAAAGGAGGAAAGGAACAAGGAGGAAATTGTTCACTGTGTAGACCTACACACTTGTCCGAAGGCAACTACAATGTTACCTCATGGGTTAGTTGGGTCAAGATGCACAACAGAGGTGACCCTAGCAGGCCATCCACAGAAATGCCTGCTTGATACAGGATCACAGGTTACTACAATACCTGTATCCTTTTACAACAATCATCTTCATGACCAACAAATTCAACCACTCCATGATCTTCTCCAGGTGGAAGGTGCTGCGGGTCAAACCATTCCATATCTTGGATACATTGAGGTTTCCGTCAAGTTCCCCAGAGATTTTGTTGGTGAAGAATATGAAGTAACAACATTGGCTCTAGTTGTTCCGGACGTACACCCTGACGTCCCCGCTACTGTGCTAATTGGGATGAACACCCTGGAACCCCTGTATGAACAGCATCTTAACCAGCATCCGAGCTATCAGCCTAGCACTCATGGGTACAGAGCGGTGTTGAAAACACTACAGCTGTCACACAAGCAGAAGGAGAATGGCAGCATTGGGAATGTGAGGCTACTAAGCAAAGCTCCAGTGCGTGTTCCGGCCGGCCGCACTATTGTCATCCAGGGCTCTGCCAAAGTTTCCACCCCGTTGTTTAGCCAGAGTGTTCTCCTACAGCATCCTGCTTCCACCTTACCTGGGGGGTTGTGTGTCAGCAGTTGTCTCATCAACTTTCCAGCTCTTTCTCCATACAAGGTTCCTGTGGTTATTACAAATGAGTCGGAGCAAGATACCTTCATTCCACCTCACAGTGTCATTGCAGATTTGGAAACCTACCACTGCATCTTGTCTGAACATCGCGTGACCCATCTTCCAGTCAGGAACACTACCACCAGCCTGAACTTTGATTTTGGTGATTCTCCACTGTCACCTGAATGGAGGACGCGAGTCATAGGCACGCTGAATGACATCTCGGAGGTCTTTTCGCATCATGACTTGGATTTTGGATGTACATCAGCTGTCAAACATCATATTCCACTCCATGACAATACACCATTCAAGCAACGTGCCCGGCCAATCCATCCACAAGATTTCGAAGCTGTCCGCCGTCACCTGCGTGAGCTCCTGGAAGCCGGCATTATAAGGGAATCATCGTCTCCTTTTGCTTCGCCTATCGTGGTGGTCAGGAAGAAGAACGGTGAGGTCCGGCTGTGCATAGACTACCGGAAACTAAACCTTCAAACCATCAAGGATGCATACCCCTTACCTAATTTGGAGGAATCCTTTTCAGCACTCACTGGTTCTAAGTGGTTTTCAGTGCTCGACCTGAAGTCTGGTTACTACCAGATCCAGATGGAGGAGGAAGACAAGGCAAAGACTGCTTTTGTGACTCCTCTTGGGTTCTGGGAGTTTAACCAAATGCCTCAAGGTGTTACCAACGCCCCAAGCACCTTTCAGCGCTTGATGGAGCGATGCATGGGGGACCTTCACCTAAAGGAAGTGCTCGTTTTCCTGGATGACTTAATCATCTATTCGGACACTCTTGAGGAACACGAACGAAGGCTGCTGAGAGTCCTGAACCGGTTGAAGGAATATGGGCTGAAACTGGCACCGGAGAAATGTCGATTCTTCCAAAAGTCTGTAAAGTACTTGGGTCATATTGTCTCTGAGGAAGGAGTTCAAACAGATCCTGAGAAGATAGAGACCATCAAGACATGGCCGGTTCCCCAGACTCTGAAACAATTAAGATCTTTTCTGGGTTTCGCTGGTTATTACCGCCGGTTTATAAAAGACTATTCCGTCATTGCCAAACCTCTCAATGACCTGACTCGTGGATATTCTCCAGTTCAAAGATCAAAGACCCTGAAAGCTCACAAGATACCCACCTACAGGCCAAACCAACCCTTCGGGGAGAGGTGGGATACCAAATGTCAAGTTGCATTTGAAACCTTGATTGAGAAGCTTACAACTGCTCCGGTTCAAGGAAACAGACGCATACAGATTTAACTGCATCACATCTCTGAAACAAGCTTGCAGTAAACAAATGTGTACTGTGTTCACGTGTGTAATAAGTCAGGCTGCAGAAATGTGCAGATGTATTTCAGTGAATTCATTTGGATTAATATGTGATAGCTTATTTATTTCATTGCATCTTTTGCTTTATACCTAAAAATGCGTGACATTTCTAAATGTAGTCACATCCCTATGAAACATGGTTGATTATCAGCTGTAGTCACAGCTGGTGATAAAGTAATTAAATGTCCAGCTATTCAAAAATAGGGCATTCTGCACAATGAGTACTTTTTGGTACTTGAAGTATATTTTGATGCTGATGCTTCAGGGCATTGTGCTGCATTGTCGACGCTCTCTGGGCTTCCGGTTAGAACGACCTCACAGTGTTTTATTTTGATCTGGTGTAAAGTGCATTGTGCAGAAATGACAGCATGATAGTCACATGATAAAACTGACTTTTCTTTTTTTTTTTTAAATTTTACTGGGTGTGCATCTTGTTCAAATGTCTTTTTCAGCATTTGTACATAAATATTCTGTATATAAATATTTGATTTTCATTTATTTTACAGAGTCCTTTATTTTGTTTCACAAATATGACATTCATGTCAAATGACATCTGCAGACTTTATAATGACCAGCAGGGGGCAGTGTATTGCAGTCTATGAGAACATTTACTGAGACCTGTTTCATGCACTAGTTTCATGTCTCATTGAATCCAACATGATGTTGATTTTGTAAATTAAGGTCACATGTTCATCACATCTAATTTCAAAACACTGATCAATTTTTTAAAAAAAAGAATTCCATACCAATTGCAGGAATAAAATAGGAATAAATAACAAACGAGAAATACATACAAAACAAGAGAAAGGCACACATGAGAGAACAGGTCACATGACAGCACAGCATTATCTACCCACAATTTGAACTAAATAACAGATAGCACAGGCAATGAAAACAAACGGAAATCAGAATAAATTTAAAAACTTTTATTGATGTTAACTTGAAGTGCTGAATTAGCCCTGTTGTCAGTTCAAATCACTTCAATCTATAGCGCACTTTAAGGTCTTTAGACCTTAAAAAGTAATACACTGCAAGGTAAGCTTGCAGCATCTTACTTTAAGGTCAACTGTGAAACTTTGTGGAAAGCCTGAGACAAGTTGATGAGTCAGTGAAGCGCACTTCCTTCTGATGACGGCTATACTGAGGTGAGTTTTTAAGCATATCCTGAACTTTATTCATTATTAGACTTCTGACACCTGGCAAATAAACTCTCATGCGATATGAGAACATAACAGCAAAAAGCCAGTAGCTGGTACATGAATGGATAAAAATTGGATCCCTCAGGGAGGCGCCACCACTTGATCTTCTCCACCGTCGTGGTTGGTGTTCTTCGTCGTCGTTGGCCAAGGTTGAGTCGGAGATCCATCACAAGTAGCCGATGTTGAGGGCCAATATTGGTTGATGGTATGACTTTTACGTTCGTGACTAGGCTGAGATGGGGTCTTCGGACTAGCCAGTAGTCGATTTGGGTGTCTCTGCCGCCGCTGGAGTACGTGATGAGGTGTGCCGGCTTCTTTTTGAAGAAGGTGTTGGTCACGGCAAGATCGTGGGCCTCTGCGTAGTCCAGTACCCGGCAACCGTCGTCGTTTCTGGTCCCAAATCCTTGGCCGCCATGGAATCGGTGATATCCGTCTCTCCCCTTGCCTACATGTCCGTTTAGGTCGCCGCCTACCGCCACGTGTTCCTCAGGGCTAATCGTTTGCAGGTGGTCGTCGAGGGCGCGCCAGAATTCTGTCTTCTCCTCGTCGGGGCAGTTGGTCTGTGGTGCATAGCAGGAGATAATCCGTAGGACGGTCGGGTCGGCGTCGATCTTCACTGACATGATGCGATCCGATATGCGGGTAACTTCGACCACGTTGTGCCGGAGCTTTATTATTAGACTTCTGACACCTGGCAAATAAACTCTCACGCGATATGAGAACATAACAGCAAAAAGCCAGTAGCTGGTACATGAATGGATAAAAATTGGATCCCTCTTAGATTGAATTGGTTGCCCTCTTATATTACGTTGTTTTGAACCTAACCGCATCCACTGAATTAATGCAGTTTTCAGGACAGTAAAAACAGAGAACTCTGATATACACAATTTCTGATTGCTGATAGTGTTTCTTAATGCAAAATGGGCTTCCATTTAAAATGCAATTGCTTTATGTTCGATCTTTAGTGAAGAAGGGTCATTTTTGATTCTGTGGACAAGGGATGCAAATGGAATGTGAAGGCAACAGGTAGTAGGGTGAATTAGGGTTTCGTGTGGTCTTCAGTGCATGAATTTTATTGCCACTTTATTTCAACTTTTTATTAATGTACTCAAAAGAAAAACAAGAACCACAAAGGAGATTCTTGTGATTCTTGTTTGTGCTATCTGTTTGTGAAAGAAAGCACATTTTACCACATCATACTGTGTTTGCTGCCATTTATTTTACTCGTCCTGCCTGAGTGTCTGGGCTGCGTTTGTCTGTGCACCTTTGTTCTGGCCTTCTGCTGATGGGTTTCACATGCTGGGCTTTCCCTCTTGGTCCACACCCAGCAGCCTGCTGCTGACCACACACAGCCTACAAACTGATCCATCCATGCATCCATCCATGCATGCATGGCCTGGTTATTGTTGAGTTATCACCTGCAGCTCCTTGCTCATAACCAGGTAGATACTGGGCTGGGCCTGATCTCTGAGCTCAATAACAATGACAAAAATGCCAAACACTTTACTCTTCATGGTAAAAAATGTTTATAATACAGTAAAAACTGGATGTAGCCAAAATCAGTGTTTTATATACAGTGTAAGTGAACAACATTGCTACACTGCTGGTGTTTGATTGATAGAGGCTTTCTTTATAAGAACTATGATATCATTTCTTTTGCTGATTAACAGTTTTTATATAATTTTTATATCATATATAGCTTTCAAGAAGCCAAAGATCACTGGACGAAAAGACTACAGACCTGTGGCTCTGACATCTGGTCAGGAAGTCTTTTGAGCGCCTGGTTCTCTCCTATCTTAAGACCCTCACGGCCCCCCTCCTGGACCCCCTGCAGTTTGCATACAGAGCCAACAGGTCTGTAGACGATGCCATCAACATGGCCCTACACTTTGTCCTGCAGAATCTATGCTAGGATCCTGTTTGTGGACTTCAGCTCTACCTTCAACACCATCCTTTCAGACCTTTGTTAAGGTTCAAAATTGAGGAAGGAGAGTACAAACCAGCCTTGGTCCAGAAGGTCTTTGGTCAAACAATGATTTTAATGAACACACGTGTGGGAAGACACTCTGTACGCAGACAGCCAGTAGTCCTCGACTCAATCAAAGCATGAACAGATATTTATACCGTCAGGGCTTAAATTTAATGACGCCCCTTCAACGTCACAGATACATTTTATACATAGATCAAATCAAAACCACAACGACTTTTGACACCGTTTAAAAGAACAATTGTCTCCTATCTTCACAACAGGTGCTTCCTGTCACTGCCGGATGCTCGCTTGTCATCCTGACACCTCAGGAGCAGTTCTGCGACAAACTGCTCTTTGCAACATCAGCAAAACATAATTAAACTTTCTCCCATAAATGAATCTAACTAAAAGTGTGTGTGTGTCTGCGTCTGTGTGCTAACCACAATTGCACCCTGTTTCACCTCGCGACTAGCTCCTGACCCCTCACCAGACAGAGAGACAGAAACCACTCTCGTATATGTAATAATCGAACTGAAACTATGGATATGACTTTTACTAAATAAATGTTTTAATCAAGAACCTCTACTAAACATAATAACTGTGTGCATGAGCATCTTAAGGCCTTCTTAAAGCTATCTGTTACATTGTTAAAGCAATGATCATACTGCTGCTCAAAATAACTTCCTGGTTCTGCAAACTCTCTGCAAGCCTGTTTCCTGTCAGCCTGTGACTTTTAGCCTTTCTGAAAGACACACACTGTTCAACCCCTGAATGCAATATAAACTCCAGATTATATTATTAATGCAATGGTACTGATGACAATTATTTAACAATAGCAGTAAAATAATTTCCCTGCTCCACACCTTCTTCAAGGATTGCTTTCCCAGATGAATGTGCCTGATCCCATCTGCCGGTGGATCACTGACTTCCTGACGGACAGGAAGCAACCAGTGAGGCTGGGGAAGAATGTCTTGGACTCCCGGAC
Source organism: Aulonocara stuartgranti (assembly GCF_965226115.1). NCBI lineage: Eukaryota > Metazoa > Chordata > Actinopteri > Cichliformes > Cichlidae > Aulonocara > Aulonocara stuartgranti. The sequence continues at coordinate 10,368,648 of NC_138940.1, read as the reverse complement.
CATCAGCACGAGCTCCCCTCAGGGCTGTGTTCTTTCTTCTATGCCCTTCTCCCTGTACACCAACTGCCGCACCTCCAACCACCAGTCTGTCAAATTAATTAAGCTTGCAGATGACACCACCATTATTGGACTCCTCTCAGACGGGGATAAGTCTGCCTACAGGATGGAGGCTGAACATCTGGTGTCCTGATGCAGCCGCAACAACCAGGTGCTGAATAAGTGTTATTTTCATTTACCACTGGCCCAAGTACATTTTTATTGGCTTGTGAACAAAGCTGTAGTTTTTGTATTTTTAAATATTAACGCAATTTAATTGAGACATTATTTATATTATTTCACTTTCAATGTGAAAAATGCTGTAAAAACGTTGAAAATAATGGTCACCCCTGTTCGCTGCAATGTAAAATAGTACAACTGCTGTCAGCCTTCATTAAGTTGCATCATTTAAACATTTTCATATTTTTATTCAACTTCTGCAGGATGCTTTGATGAAAGACTCCCTTTTCCCAAGTAGAGGCTTTACTAGAGGTCACAGGAACAGCGCTGCTGTTTTGGATGCGGAAAAATGTTGTCTTTCACTCTACCTGAGCTCAGTGTCCCAGTAAGGGCTCCGCCTCATTGTAGCTGACGCTGAAATGTTTGTGTGGGTTGCCATGACAACACCAGAAGTGCATCTGAGATCGTGTCCAAATTCATGGGCTGCATCCTCCTGAGGACTCGGTGTTCTGACAAAACGTCTTACTTTGGCAAAACGTCCTACCGTAAGTAGTTCATGCGTTCTCGGCGGCTCTAGTGACCCTCGAACTCTCGGCTAGCTATCGAGGTGGTGGATAACATACGTCTCCCCCACAAGAGCACGAATCTACAACTTTTCTACTACTGGTTTTACAAGGCGTACACGGTAAAAACATTATGCTGTTATTTGTTAAGCACTTGTGCACCTTGTGAAAAGAAATAAGTGGCTGAGATGGATGTCATATGTGCTATTGATATTATTTTACTCGTTTCTAGTTTTCATGGTGCTCCATGATTGTGAGAGGAATAAAAAAGAATTGTGGACATCAGTACGAAGCATGGATTCTTTTGACCAGAGTAGATACACTGGTCCCTTGAATATACTAATCTTTTTGAGGTGGGTGACTGTTCCTGTGTATTTACAGAAACAATGGTTGTGATAACCTCAGCTGTTTCAGAGGGTGACTGTTCGTTGCTTTGCGCACTTTTAAATCTGTATACAATGGTTTGTTCCCTTTTTGTGTTCTGAGGTTTAAACAAAGATGTACTAGATGTATTATACCGGTCCCTCGAATCTACAAATCTTTTAGATGTGGATGACTGTTCATTTTCATCTGTGTTTACAGAAACACTGGGTGTTGGAACCTCAGTAGTTTCTTTTTGGCTGACAGACTCTGGAGCTGTACAAGAGGAATAAAGAGCTGCAATGCTTTTGTGAACCTGACCTGGGAAGGGAGAGAAATATATTTTTGTTTTGTTTTTGTTTGTCTTCTTGTTTTATTTGATTCCTTGTGGGATTTGGATCCAACAAGTAAAGTATGCATATTATGCACACACACAAACACACATGCAGCTATTACCATTTCTTGTATTCTTGAATAAAGACATTGATCTGACACATTTAAAATGCAGCCAATTGTTTTTATTGTTATATTATTAAGAAAAAAGAAAAGGTGGGGGTGGGGGGATGTAAAGAAGAGCTTAAAGGAAAGGGCTAGAGGAGAGAAAACCCCAACAATTAGCAGGGCATTTTTTTACTTGGACAAATTGTTAATAAAGTTTCCATATCTGTAACAATGATGACAGTATAATTGTTTATAAACAATTATATTGACAATTATATGTGTCCAGTATGTTGGCTCATTTTCTTTTACTTTTTGCATTTGAAAATAAAAGTTGGGCTGATTTTGACACCATTACAAGAAGTGTTGTTAATGATTCTTTTTGAATTAAAATCAGGTTACCACAAATTGTTTTTTAATTTAATTTCATTTGAAATGTTTGTCAGTGGGTAAACAATTCGTAATGCAAAGTCAGAAACATCGAGTTATTCTTGTACTGCATGCTTGCAATAAATAAGTTGTCCTAACAGTCAGTCAAAGGAGCTTGGAAAGAAAAGCGTCTGGACTTCTTTGAGTTGAAGTGACTGATATATATATTTTTTGTCTGTTTGTTTTGTTGGTTTTTGTTTTTTGCCCTTTATCACCATTCCTCTTCCCTGCTGTTTTTCTTTCCCTCTTTCTTTCTCCCCTTTCTTTCCCCCAGTCATGTCTGTCCTATGTGTAGCAAGTGAAAATAAAATAAACAATAAAAACAAAGGTGAATCAAATAGACCAATACGGCAAGGCCGGGATGGTCCATTTGGTAAAGTAAATCCGTTAGTTATATTTAACATAATGTTAAATGGTAACATTCTGTTTACAATGTTACCATTTCACATTGTGTTAAATGGTAACATTCTGTTTACAATGTTACCATTTTACATTATGTTAAATGGTAACATTCTGTTTACAATGTTACCATTTTACATTGTGTTAAATGGTAACATTCTGTTTACAATGTTACCATTTTACATTGTGTTAAATGGTAACATTCTGTTTACAATGTTACCATTTTACATTGTGTTAAATGGTAACATTCTGTTTACAATGTTACCATTTTACATTGTGTTAAATGGTAACATTCTGTTTACAATGTTACCATTTTACATTGTGTTAAATGGTAACATTCTGTTTACAATGTTACCATTTTACCTTGTGTTAAATGGTAACATTCTGTTTACAATGTTACCATTTTACCTTGTGTTAAATGGTAACATTCTGTTTACAATGTTACCATTTTACATTATGTTAAATGGTAACATTCTGTTTACAATGTTACCATTTCACATTATGTTAAATGGTAACATTCTGTTTACAATGTTACCATTTTACATTGTGTTAAATGGTAACATTCTGTTTACAATGTTACCATTTCACATTATGTTAAATGGTAACATTCTGTTTACAATGTTACCATTTCACATTATGTTAAATGGTAACATTCTGTTTACAATGTTACCATTTCACATTATGTTAAATGGTAACATTATGTTTACAATGTTACCATTTACATTATGTTAAATTGTAACATTCTGTTTACAATGTTACCATTTCACATTGTGTTAAATGGTAACATTCTGTTTACAATGTTACGATTTTACATTATGTTAAATGGTAACATTCTGTTTACAATGTTACCATTTCACATTATGTTAAATGGTAACATTATGTTTACAATGTTACCATTTACATTATGTTAAATTGTAACATTCTGTTTACAATGTTACCATTTCACATTATGTTAAATGGTAACATTCTGTTTACAATGTTACCATTTCACATTATGTTAAATGGTAACATTATGTTTACAATGTTACCATTTACATTATGTTAAATTGTAACATTCTGTTTACAATGTTACCATTTCACATTGTGTTAAATGGTAACATTCTGTTTACAATGTTACGATTTTACATTATGTTAAATGGTAACATTCTGTTTACAATGTTACCATTTCACATTATGTTAAATGGTAACATTCTGTTTACAATGTTACCATTTCACATTGTGTTAAATTGTAACATTATGTTTACGATGTTACCATTTTACATTATGTTAAATTGTCAGTAGGCCTGGTACCGGAACCGGTACTGGACCCCCTTTTACTTTCAGCCATCAGAAGAGGGTACACTGTGGTCATAACAATACTCAGACTGTAGCATTTAAAGGTCCCAAAGTGTACCAGGAAAATATCCCCCGCACGATTACACCAGCAGCCTGAATTGTGAATGTGAGGGAGGATGGATCCATGCTTTCATGTTGTTCACTCCAGGCTGATATAAAAATGATATAACTAATACTACTTCTACTAATAATGACAATAACAACAAAATAATAATAATAATGTCAAAAATACTAGTAATAATAATAACAATAACAACATAAACAACAACATTACTACTAATAATAATAAAGATAAACAAATGTATTAAAAAATTAATAATGATAATAATAATAAAACTGATCATAACAGTAACAATATCAATCATAACAACAACAGTACTAACAACAATAATAACAATAACAATGAAGGTGTTGCTGCAGATCTGAGTCCCGACTCTGCTGCCTTTCTAGTGCGGCAAAGAAAGTAAGAAATAGAAAAAGAAAAACACAAATAAACTGAGTGTGAGGGTTTTTCTACAAGTTACACTGAATATTTGCACAGACATGCTGACTGTTTGCTGGGAGACGTCACCTGTCTTTTATAGAATAGCAGGTAAGCTGTTCTCTGCCGCTGCTCACACACAGACTCACACGTGGTCTGGCAGACCAACTCGTCATCGTACGTGAGCCGGCTGTCTGTGACATCGTCTCTTCCGCTCATCTGGTGAACGCCGTCACAGACGTAATGTCCTGAGAGGAGAAGGCGCACTTATTAACGTCTCATAAACTTTCAAAGCTGACCTGCATTCAGCACATGTGTCTGAAAGCACCCACTCACCGCTGTAAGCTGAGGAGCCCAAACGACTGATCACGCTGACCAACAAATAGCAAGCAGTTTACTGGGAGAGGGCAGCGGCACCACCCGTTAGCTTAGAAATGGGCTCCATCCATACTTGAAATGAACGGTGTGCCTTTTCCCTTACCTCTTCAGTAAAGGCTGTGTCCTGGCTGATCACCAGCTGCTGTGTCAGAACAATGGGGCTGTTCTTCTTCTCCACGGTGAACGATGGAGTGAACGTAAACCACTTCAGCTGGAGGATCAGCACACTGAAAGAGATGAGACAAAGAGGAGAGGCTCAAAGGAAGACGCAAGGAGGACATGACATGAACAAAACTGACACCGACTGAACTGTGGTGGTTTGAGGCCTTTGGGGACCGATTTGAGGTTACTCACTTTGGCAGGTTCAAGAACAACAGCACCTCTTTGATCTTCTTAGCTCCGCACTGGCATTCTTAGTCCAACAGGCCGCCCTGCAGCAGGGAGCAGGAGGAACAGGTGCATTAGAGTTAAACTCTTTTACAGATGAATTCACATATTCGTGGGAGCAAGCCTGTTCACAGAATAGAGTCTAAACGAGCTCTTACTTTCAGACTCCAGCCCCGCCCTTCAGCAGCATCCTGCTGGCTGGCACAACCTTGCCATTGGCTGCTGCCAGGGACTCAACAGGTTAGAACAAAAATATAAATATTATATCTGAGTTCTTATGTGGACCCGCCTTCCAGACACAACGTCACCTTCCATGAATGTCCACAGGTTAGCGGCCCTCGCTCTGCTGGTCCTCCAAAGTAAGAAAAAATGAGAAAAAATAAGGAGCAGACCAAGCAAAAGAGGGTATTTAAAGAGACAGTGCTCTTAAGGTTCATTTTTGGCGAGTTTTATTATCTAAATGTCATTGTGTCACTTTCTTATGAGGCTTCAGTGAACTGAAAAAGCTTCTGGGATGAGAAGCGCAACGTCTTCAAAAAAGTTAAAGAAGTCCGGTTGCTTTTTTCCCCCAAGCTCCTTAGAGTTCTCTGAAAATGGTCAGGTAGAAGGACTGGACTGAAAATGAGTAAAAAAGCAGCCAAAGCCCAAGGAAGTTGAAAGATTGGAAACTATTGCTGAGGTCATGTCAGTGTAAAAAGTTACCTACAAGTCTGGCACCTTGGAAGCAAAACATAAAGAAATAAGGTGTAAGGCCAAATGTTTGGTCCTGCAGCCAACCGGACCATGAAATATAGAGCACAGGTGAACAAAGTGAGGCAGCAGTTTGCTGATTTCCACCTTGTGCCTTTCATGTTGATCAGCTTAGTAGTTTGCCAGCTTTCTAGCTGTTAAAGACTTTTGGCGAGAGGTTATTCATATTTGAACTCTAATTGAACCCCTCTTTTTTACTGTTTTTTTGTTTGTTTGTTTTTGGGTTTTTTTTGTTGTCTTAGATGGCCTGACTCAGCAGGTGGGGGCAGTTTCTGAGTTCACCTTCGTTCAAACAGTGCAGAAATGGTTTCGCTATGCTCCAGACCGGATGGGTGGTGCAGGACGCCCGATATCCAGCCCCGTCATGGAGTAAACTAAAAACAGTAAATAATACATTTAACAAACAAGCAAGCTCTAAATTCAAGCGGAGAGACTGCAGACGTAGCCGCACCATTCCAGGGATTTTTGGTTAGCATGAGGGGTCTAGCCAGGACCCTTACTGGATACTTGGTGGGAATCGAACGTGCGACTCCAAAGATGTGTAGTATTACCACTACACTATCCAGCTGCGCTACACTATCCAACAACAAAAGCTTTTAGAAAATTTGATAAAGTCTGATGCTTAATATTGTAGGGATATTAATATCCCTACAATATTAATACGGATTAATAACACAGAGAAGTCATACTTCTGTTATGACAGAATTAATTGGGTAAATTATATTTACAATTGTAACATTGTAAACTTAATGTTATGATTTTACATTATATTAAATTGTAACATGATGTAAAATCGTAACATTGTAAACTTAACGTTGCAATTTAACATAATGTGAAATTGTAACATTGTAAACATAATGTTACAATTGGAACATCAGTCCATCTATCCATGCATCTTCATCCGCTTTATCCGAGGCCGGGTCGCGGGGGCAGCAGCCTAAGCAAAGAGGCCCAGACCCAACACGCTGTGTACTCACCTTTGCTAAGTACATGTGAACAGATCTTGAATAAAAAAAACAAAACAAAACACACTTTTCTTTTCTGTTTTATTGAAAGCACTTTACAGAAAGTGTAATTGTTTGTAATGAAGAAAGAAGTAGGTAGGTTTGCATGTGTAATTAGTGTGTTATTGCAGAAGAAGCTTAATGTGTAGTTTGCAAAAACAATGGGAAAAAAAGGTGGCCGAAGAAGAAAAGATAAATGTCCTTTTTTTTAAGTATTCCCTTGGCCGGTCGTTTGGCTTATGACATGTGGCGGGGACTCTGCTACAGAACTCCGCCAGTTCGAACCCCCCACGAACTCAGTGCCACGGCCCTGCGCGGGGGCGGGGAAACGCACTCGCATTTCCTTTTTGCTTTTTCCTGCTCGAGCCAAGTCCTCCGCCCGCTCTTCATCTCTCTCATTACCCCTTATTACCTTACACTCATGCCTTTGCCTTTCACCACTTCAAAACGAAGCCTACTTCAATATTACCTTCATACGCTCTCTTTGCTTTTGGCTTTCCTCATGCTGTGTACTCACCTTTGCTAAGTACATGTGAACAGATCTTGAATAAAAAAAACAAAACAAAACACACTTTTCTTTTCTGTTTTATTGAAAGCACTTTACAGAAAGTGTAATTGTTTGTAATGAAGAAAGAAGTAGGTAGGTTTCCATGTGTAATTAGTGTGTTATTGCAGAAGAAGCTTAATGTGTACTTTGGAAAAACGATGAGAAAAAAAGCTGGCTGAAGAAGAAATGATAAATGTCCTTTTTTTTCAAGCCTTCTCTCAGCCGGCAGTTTCAGTGCCACGGCCCTCGCTTGGGGGGTGGGGAGACGTGCCCCCCAAGGAGACCTGCTAGATTGTTCAGAAGGTTGTTCTCATCCATCCAGATGGAGGATCACTAACAGGAGCGTGGAAGACTCCAGAATCCACTCTGGCTGGAATCCGGTGGATATGCAGTGTGTACAGGTACAGGACCATTTAAACGGACAGCATTTATAGAATGACTATTAAAAGTCAGCGAGTGTCAGTAATGTTAATGTGGTTATGTTAGTAATACACCGAGTGCTAATATAAGAGCTTTAAGATGCATTTGTAGATATTATTACGTGTTTTACCGTCTTTATGGTGCTAGCTTAAAGTTACGGTGTAAACGTTAGCTTATATTGGAGGAAAGCTGTTACTGGTTAAACGATGTTAGCACAGAAATATTAGCTTCTGTCATGACTGATGAAGTTACTAGTTAATAAAGTTTTCAGTAAAGTGATTAATCGCAGCCACAGGTTGACAGCAAATATCTCGATTAGCTTCAGTGCATCTGTAATAAATATGTGCAAGTTTCAGTGCTTCGTTTAAACTGTATGATACTTATACTGACCCAGGGTCAGTGTAAAATACAATCCTAGCTGTGTGAACAAAGCCACTGTAAATTTAATCCTGCATGACAAACCTCAGGATGCAGATTATTATTACTCTTTCCTGCTGGCACACCTGAGAGTCAGCTAGAAACTTATAGTGACGTGGACATCATGCAAAGACTGCCAGACTCTGTAATACTGCAAATGATCAGTGACTCAGGTTAACACTAAACTTCAAACGGTACCTCTGTGTGCTGAACATCTAGGATTGAGTCAGGCTGCATTGACTGTGGGACTTTAATGTGTTAAAAGCAGGTTGAAGACGGCTCAGAAACATTTGAAGATTAAAATTTAGCATTATGGCTGCTGGTGGTTTGTAATATCTACTCAGCTGTATTTTTGTTACTAATTTATGTTTGTTGTTGTTTAACACAGATTTCAGAAGAGCAAATATGCTTAATAGTTTAACTAGATTTCATTTGTCAGTGTTTGACTGCTGAGTCACCGGAAGAACTCATTTCATTCATTCTCCATATGATGTTAATTTACAGAAATGTTTCACAGGAACTGATTTCTCCCAAAGGTTGAACTAGTGTGTTTCCATAGATTACCTCTGTATGAATGTACTTCTTAAATGAAGGCAAGTGTTTGTCCTTTTTTGTTCCTCAGGTACAGTACGTGATATCAAGGGCAGGTGGTCAACACTGGGGACAAGAAGCAGACATACTTCCAAGAGGGAGCTGCAGTGAGGTCAGAGGTCAGAATCTGAAACAGCTCAGGTTTATATTTTAGAGGTTATAAAAAATCAAAATGTATTTATAAAGAAACCTTTAAATAATAGTCATAATTATGATTATTATAAGAAATATCAAACATTTAAGTGGATTTTCTGTTACACATATTGTGTTAGCCCTGCGATAAACTGGCAGCCTGTCTTTGTCCTGTATCAGCTGGGATAGGCTTCATCCTCCCGCAACCTTGAATTGGATACATTTTATTCCAATTATGTAATCTGATCATTTACAAACTCAAGGTATCTAATCAAAATGTAAGTAATAATTATAAAATGGGAAAGCAGAAATAAGTGTGACATAAATGTAAATGTGTGAGCTGACATAGAGCTACATGCAGTCTGAAAACCCTTTGTTGTCAAGTTTGCAGGTATATCAGCACGAGACATTCTTACATAGAAGAGACATTAAAGTCTCTAACTCAGTGAAGCATTATTGGTCCCGTCTGTTTGGATAAATATAGTAAGTTGATGTATGTCCATTTATTGACACATTTTCTTAAGTGCTTATCCAGTTCAGGATCACAGTGGAGCTGCAGCTGGATATGTTCACTAAATAAACCTTACAAAAGTTAACAATAAACCTGCATCCATGTACGTTGTTGTCCACAGGATGAGAAAATCAAACTGGAACACTGTGGAACATGTTAATAAATGTTTGTGTGTTTATGCCTGTGTCTTTCACAGGAGGCGCTGGAAGGTTTCCCTAATAGTTCCTGGTGAATCAAAGCAGAACCATAAAGGTTGCTGGACTGCATGATGGCCTTACCCCTGAGCAGTCATCCTGTTAAAGGATGAACCAGTTAGAAGCTGTTTTCAAAGTAGCTGAGCAGATTTCATCTCAAGTAAGCGATTAACTGTTTGTTCATCTGTTCCGCCACTTAAAGAGCATTTAAGGACGTCTTTTGAGTGTCCAGTTGAATTAATTCTACTGGCTCTCATGGTCATTTGTTATTATAGTCATATTTTTCATGTTCATCCAGCTATTTAGTAAATTCTATCTATTTAGTAATATCCGTCAGCTATAAAATGTAATATAAATATAAAAATATCTAAATATCTCCTGCCCTTTATGTTTTAATGATGTAAGTCTGTTATCGTGTTACATTAGCATTCCTCACATATCAATGAGATGCTGTACAGTACAATCCTACTGACACAGCAGAGGGATAACGACAGCTATTCAACATCGTTACACGACACATTCGAGCTGCATGACGCAGACAAAGTGACTAAATCATCTTTTTGTGGTTTATTGTCTTCAAACCAGCAGACAAAGCCGATGGCAGAAGATGTCGGAGAAGAACTTCAGGCCGTGGACTGAAAAGGTATTTTTTTCTTGTTATCAAAAGACATTTGGAGTGGCAGCTTCTACAACTGGTTGTGCTAAAGTAAAGCTTACAGTCTAAGAAATCACAGTGTTGATATTCAGCACAAAGAGAAAAGCTCACTTGTTTGAATTTATTTACAATCATAGTTTTATAAATTCTGACTGTAAACAGCTTTTACAGCTTTGATATTGTTTGACACTCGATATCAGGTGATAGGGTTTAATTTAAAGGTTTCTGTGTCCCAATGAGCCATTTACACTGATCAGTGTCAGTTTAACTGTAACACATTCATTATTTAGATTCAACAAAGAAATAACTGAATGTAAAAAATGGCAGCCCTCAGGCAGGTTTATAGAGATACATGCATGCATTATGAAATTTATGTATCCCAGATAATTGTTATTCATCTAGTCATGGCAGACCTACCTCTTCCTCCCAAGTTAACTGCAACCCAAAATAACTAGTGGGGCTATTTACACACTCACAACCAGTGTGGGGTAAAAAGAGCCACCAAAAAACTGTCAGCCACAGATGTGCTAGAAGAGTTAGAAGCTCTACTTATGGAGAAACTTTCTAAGTCTAACAGGGGACAGGAACTCCTGCCCAAGTAACATGATATAAGCCCACATACAGCCCAGCCATAAAGTGAACCAAGTTAAAGACAGCATGGGACCAAATGCATGTAACCAGCCTGCACCCACCTGACATTTCTTCCTCCTGAATTAAATGAATGAAGGGATGAAAGTTAAATGACTACAAACCTAAAGCCACTAGTTCCCACACTGGAGCTCCCTGACACTGTGTGTTAACTGTATTTAGCTTGTATCAACAGTTGTAACAGGCTAAGCCACCTGAGACACTGCATTGAATTTGTTCCTGTCTTACTGGTTTCAGCTGACTGGTTTCAACTCAGATATTCTGCTTTTTCCTTTCAGTAGATCAAAGCAGCTCGTGCTCCTTCTGCTTCCAATTTAGAAGAAGAAGAAGAAGGCGAAGGCTTCAGCGAAGTGGCGTTCATGGTCTCAGTGAACAGTCACGGTCACACACTGCATGTGGTTTTAAAAGCAACATGTCTGTTCACCACAACAATGGAGATGTGTAATATTAGTGCAGCTATGGTTTGTTCTTGAACATCAGTTCTGTTTTCTACTTTGATCACTCAGACCAAAAAAGTGTTGTTTTCAGATTCTTTCTTTTAAATCTATAAAGCACCTGTTCATTTTTTTTATTACAATTAGTTTCACATAAATGTTAGTGTTTCCTTTTATGATCTTTTAATGCTTACACTACACTGTACATGAAATCAAACCTAATAATGAGGCAGATAACATTCCTGTTACGATCCAGACTAGTGGTCTTACTGGGGCCGGTGAACAGGACTGTAAGCTTGCCATTGTGCCAGTTAAAGTAAAATCAAAGAGAGGTCAAAGAATAGTGGAAACGTATGCCTTTCTGGACCAAGGGAGTTCAGCATCCTTTTGTACAGCGGGTCTTATGGACAAGCTGAATATTGCTGGGAGGAGGACAAAGATTCTCCTGCGCACCATGGGACAGGAGAAAGTGGTGGACAGTTTCATTGTACCTGAACTTGAAGTTGCTGGATTGGACAGTGACATGTACTGTGATATGCCTAACCTCTTCACTCAGCATAAAATGCCTGTAGATATTGGTAACATCCCAAATCAACAGGACCTGGTTGACTGGCCACATTTGAAGCATGTTCATTTGCCAGAAATTAAGGCCAATGTTGAGCTTTTGATTGGCATGAATATGCCCAGAGCTCTAGAACCTTTGGAGGTCATCCGGAGTGTAGGTGATGGACCCTTTGCCATTAGGACTGTGCTCGGCTGGACTGTGAATGGGCCACTTAATCGAGAATGCTGTGGAAGGCCAGGATGTTTGGCAACAGTTACCGCCAACAGAGTTTCTGCTGTCACACTGGACAAGCTATGGAAACAGCAGTTCAAGATGGATTTTCCTGAGAGCAGCAATGATGAACAGATGGGGCTGTCAAAGGAAGACTTGAAGTTCCTGGAATTGGCCAGCAAGATGGTGACTTTGGGGGATTGGCACTACAGCATTGCCCTGCCACTAAAAGACCGAGACATAAGAATGCCTGACAACTGTGCAATTGAGCAACGAGCCTTAGGTTTGAAGAAAAGGTTCATCAGAGATAAAGACTTTCATAAAGACTACACTGCCTTCATGACAGATCTTATATCTAGAGGATATGCAAAGAGAGTCCCAGTCACAGAATTAGAGCGCCAGAAATGGGGAAGGATTAAACGTAACTTTGTTCCTGGAGATGTGGTCCTTATAGTGGATGATTCTGCACCTCGTGGTTCTTGGCTCATTGGGAGAGTCACCGGAGCTGCACCAGATGAAAGGGGGCTTGTGCGTCAGGTCTGGATTAAGACCCCAACCAGCCATGTGTGCAGACCCATCACAAAGATATGCCTTCTTCAGGAGGCCTCTGACCCATGACTATGACATTTTTGACACAGTGTGACATAACTAACTTTGAATTGACTTTAATGTTATGAGATGTACATCAGACTGACTATATTTAGGCTAAGTGCTGGTAACCTCTGGCCTATGACTGACTGACCATGTGCAGACAGAAGAAAAGAAGAGAAGACATGAGAAAATAACTTTGATGGACTTTTGAGTATGTTATGTTGTCTCACTGGGTGTCTGTGATATGATGAAGTGTGTGTTGTGAGTTATGGTGTTGGATGTGTAATTATTACTGTAAAAATGTAATAATTAGGGGCCGGAATGTTGTGGATAGGCGTAGCTTTGGGTCACGTGGTGTCAGTAATAGTGATTGCTATATCACCTGTTCACGGCCCGAGGGAAATTTTGTGAATGAGTGGGTGATGGGGGAAGTCGACTTTTGCTGACCGCTCAAGCGTCCCAAGGCGTTCCCAGGCCAGCCGAGAGATATAATCTCTCCAGCGTGTCCTGGGTCTGCCCCGGGGCCTCCTCCCGGTGGGACATGCCTGGAACACCTCACCCAGGAGGCGCCCAGGGGGCATCCTTGTCAGATGCCCGAACCACCTCAGCTGGCTCCTTTCGATGTGGAGCAGCAGCTGCTCTACTCTGAGCCCCTCCCGGACGGCCGAACTTCTCACCCTATCTCTAAGGGAGAGGCCAGCCACCCTTCGGAGGAAGCTCATTTCTGCCGCTTGTATACGCGATCTCGTTCTTTGGGTCACTACCCACAGCTCGTGGCCATAGGTGAGGGTAGGGATTGTAACATTGTAAACATAATACAATTTTACATTATGTTACTGTCAGAGTCGGACGGTGCCCCGACCGGTCGACCTGTGTGTGTGTGTTTTTTTGTTCTCCTCTCTCGCTCCGCTTTTTCTCCGCTGCGATTGTTACCTCCGACCCGTAAGTGCTGCCACTCTGAGCTGCCTAATAAGCCTGGACGCGATCGAGACGGAGAGACGGAAGGGGACACTTCACTGATTCTAGGGAGTTTTGTGGACACACGAGGGGAGACGGGGAGAGGAGCACTGAAGGGACTTGCACTGTGGATAACTGTGGATTGATTTTGGCTTCACTGTAAATAAAGACACTGTTCAACTTAAACGAGAGGTCCGCGTCTAGGTTCGCTAACTCACCACCCTTAACAGCTACAATTTAACATCATGTAAAATTGTAACATCATGTTTACAATGTTACAATTTGTAAATTGTAACATTGTAAACATAATGTTACAATTTTATATGATGTTAAACTGTAACATAATGTAAAATTGTAACATTATGTTAAACTGTAACATAATGTAAAATTGTAACATTATGTTTACAATGTTACAATTTTACATTATGTTAAATTGTTACATAATGTAAAATTGTAACATTATGTTTACAATGTTACAATTTGTAAATTGTAACATTGTAAACATAATGTTACAATTTTATATGATGTTAAACTGTAACATAATGTAAAATTGTAACATTATGTTTACAATGTTACAATTTGTAAATTGTAACATTGTAAACATAATGTTACAATTTTATATGATGTTAAACTGTAACATAATGTAAAATTGTAACATTATGTTTACAATGTTACAATTTTACATTATGTTAAATTGTAACATAATGCTTAACAGATAATGGTTATCCTCTTTTTATATCATACATCATTGTCTCTGTAGGAGGGTCTGGAGCACCCCCTGCTGAGCCGCTGGGCTCAGTACCTTGCAGGCAGGTCCGACGATGACTTCATCATCTCACCTGAGCTCAAAATTCTGGTGCGTGAAGGCGTCCCTCGGGAGTATCGGCAGAGAGTGGCGCTGTTTGGTCCGAGCCAGAACTTTGACAAGCCAAGAGTGCCACATGCAACGCTATCAGCAGGTACAGCTGTAGAGAGAGAGAGTGCTTTATCCGCACCTGAGCACAGGTGGCTCCTCCTTCTTCCTGTTGGGAATGCTGGCGAGCACTCAGTAATCCTGTTCTGTTTCCAGCTGTGTGAGAAGAGTCGGACAGCTCCTAATCCTGCCTCCAGGCAGGTCCAGCTGGACCTTCACCGAACCCTGACGACCAATCAGCACTTCTCCTCGCCGTCCAGCCCCGCCCTCCAGCCCTGCCCTCCAGCAGCTCCGCCGCATCCTTCTGGCCTTCTCCGGGCATAACCCTGCCATTGGCTACTGCCAGGTACTCAACAGGTCAGAACAAAAGTATAAATTTTATATCTGAGTTCTTATGTGGACCCGCCTTCCAGGCAGAACCTCACCTTCCATGAATGTCCACAGGTTAGCGGCCCTCGCTCTGCTGGTCCTCCAAAGTGACGAAGACGCCTTCTGGTGTCTGGTGGCAGTGGTGGAAGCCATCATGCCTCAGGACTACTACACCAAGAATCTGGTGGCCTCTCAGGTCAGCAGACACACTCACCTGCTTGCCTGCTGTGATCTGTTTTAGTGATCAGTGAGGCTGATCTCTGTGAGTCTTTGTGCTCAGGCGGACCAGCGCGTGCTGAAGGACTTCATGGCGGAGAAGCTTCCTCGCCTGGCATCTCACTTTGAGGATCACAACATTGACGTCTCTCTGGTCACCTTCAACTGGTTCCTGGTGGTTTTTGTGGAGAGTCTGCCCAGCGACATCCTGATGCCTCTGTGGGACGCCTTCCTGTATGAGGGTACCAAGGTACCATACACCCGAACACACCATGACAGAAATGCAGACAACACTTGAATGCACCACAGTAGTGTCCATGGAAACAAAAATGATTTTGTTTTCACCTTTAGATGTCTTTATTTACATTTTAGGAGTAATAAGACATTGTTTACTAAGCATGGGGAACTGTCATGTGACATGAAATAGGAGTGGGAAAGCAGATCATTCTAGTAACGACCTCACAGTCTACCACAAGCAGCGTAAATCCAGACGATGAGCGGGACAATGGCTTTGGGCTTGTTTCTGCAATGTGACAAATGCAGCACAGCTTTTACATCGTTTGTCTCAGGAAATAAAATCACAGTTCAGACACAGAAATATATACCACACAGGGATAAATGCTGACAACAGCTTCAGCCACGTAGATCCAACCCAAAAGTTTAATTTAAACTTAAAGCTCAACTACCAAGTAAGTTAATATTATCTGGCAACTGAGGAACCAAGTGGCTTATTGGAAATCGATCAGAGCTGTAATGAGTAAAGGGCCCAACTGCACCACAACTGAAAGAGTAATTTTATGACTCACCTCCTCAAAGTTTCCAATTAATTGTGTGGCGTGAGTGTCCTGTTATGAAATGCGTGTCTGTGCTGCAGGTGATCTTCAGATACACTCTGGCTCTGTTCAAATACAAAGAGGACGACATCCTGAAGATTCACGACAGCGTGGAGATCTACCAGTACCTACGCTTCTTCACAAAGACCGTCTCCAATGCCAGGTACGCACTCGCCTCCACCCGCCTTAATCTACGAGCTGTTACACTCTCAGAAGTGTAGCGGATGTAGCTGTTGAATCTTTGAGCTTCAAACCCTTTTTACTGAAATTTTGTGAGAAGTTTAAATTTCCCTGATCACAGTAACAACGATTTAAAGATTTTTAAGTATCTGCAGCTCTCGGATACATGTGGTCCAGTCAGTCCAGTATTTCCTGCTCAAACTGCAGTACCTGAAGTATCAAGCAGCATAAAACAGAAACACTCAAGCTGATCAGTTTCCAGTTCCTCTGTGTTGGTGATCGAGTCCTTTCCACCTGCGTGTGTCCATGCAGGAAGCTGACCAGCATCGCCTTCAACGACATGAACCCATTCCCCAGCCGGCTGCTGAGGAACCGGCGAGTGCTCCACCTGGAGCGCCTGCAGGCGGAGCTGCGTGAGCTGGAGGAGCAGCACAAGGAGGTCATCACCGAGAGCGTCGTACGGAAAGACAAAGAGCTCGACGTCATGGTGAGCGAGGACGACGAGGACCTCTGATCACACGGGACGCTTCAGCTGCTCACTTCGAGACGACGATGAGTTTTCCATGAGTTCAAGAGAATTTCACTAAACCGGCTGTTAACTGGTTTCCTTCACACCAAACACAGGATTGTGTCAGGTTCACCATCTCTACTAACACTACAAGGAAACAGACGCATACAGATTTAACTGCATCACATCTCTGAAACAAGCTTGCAGTAAACAAATGTGTACTGTGTTCACGTGTGTAATAAGTCAGGCTGCAGAAATGTGCAGATGTATTTCAGTGAATTCATTTGGATTAATATGTGATAGCTTATTTATTTCATTGCATCTTTTGCTTTATACCTAAAAATGCGTGACATTTCTAAATGTAGTCACATCCCTATGAAACATGGTTGATTATCAGCTGTAGTCACAGCTGGTGATAAAGTAATTAAATGTCCAGCTATTCAAAAATAGGGCATTCTGCACAATGAGTACTTTTTGGTACTTGAAGTATATTTTGATGCTGATGCTTCAGGGCATTGTGCTGCATTGTCGAAGCTCTCTGGGCTTCCGGTTAGAACGACCTCACAGTGTTTTATTTTGATCTGGTGTAAAGTGCATTGTGCGGAAATGACAGCATGATAGTCACATGATAAAACTGACTTTTCTTTTGTTTTTAAATTTTACTGGGTGTGCATCTTGTTCAAATGTCTTTTTCAGCATTTGTACATAAATATTCTGTATATAAATATTTGATTTTCATTTATTTTACAGAGTCCTTTATTTTGTTTCACAAATATGACATTCATGTCAAATGACATCTGCAGACTTTATAATGACCAGCAGGGGGCAGTGTATTGCAGTCTATCAGAACATTTACTGAGACCTGTTTCATGCACTAGTTTCATGTCTCATTGAATCCAACATGATGTTGATTTTGTAAATTAAGGTCACATCTTCATCACATCTAATTTCAAAACACTGATCAATTTAAAAAAAAATGAATTCCATACCAATTGCAGGAATAAAATAGGAATAAATAACAAACGAGAAATACATACAAAACAAGAGAAAGGCACACATGAGAGAACAGGTCACATGACAGCACAGCATTATCTACCCACAATTTGAACTAAATAACAGATAGCACAGGCAATGAAAACAAACGGAAATCAGAATAAATTTAAAAACTTTTATTGATGTTAACTTGAAGTGCTGAATTAGCCCTGTTGTCAGTTCAAATCACTTCAATCTATAGCGCACTTTAAGGTCTTTAGACCTTAAAAAGGAATACACTGCAAGGTAAGCTTGCAGCATCTTACTTTAAGGTCAACTGTGAAACTTTGTGGAAAGCCTGAGACAAGTTGATGAGTCAGTGAAGCGCACTTCCTTCTGATGACGGCTATACTGAGGTGAGTTTTTAAGCATATCCTGAACTTTATTCATTATTAGACTTCTGACACCTGGCAAATAAACTCTCATGCGATATGAGAACATAACAGCAAAAAGCCAGTAGCTGGTACATGAATGGATAAAAATTGGATCCCTCAGGGAGGCGCCACCACTTGATCTTCTCCACCGTCGTGGTTGGTGTTCTTCGTCGTCGTTGGCCAAGGTTGAGTCGGAGATCCATCACAAGTAGCCGATGTTGAGGGCCAATATTGGTTGATGGTATGACTTTTACGTTCGTGACTAGGCTGAGATGGGGTCTTCGGACTAGCCAGTAGTCGATTTGGGTGTCTCTGCCACCGCTGGAGTACGTGATGAGGTGTGCCGGCTTCTTTTTGAAGAAGGTGTTGGTCACGGCAAGATCGTGGGCCTCTGCGTAGTCCAGTACCCGGCAACCGTCGTCGTTTCTGGTCCCAAATCCTTGGCCGCCATGGAATCGGTGATATCCGTCTCTCCCCTTGCCTACATGTCCGTTTAGGTCGCCGCCTACCGCCACGTGTTCCTCAGGGCTAATCGTTTGCAGGTGGTCGTCGAGGGCGCGCCAGAATTCTGTCTTCTCCTCGTCGGGGCAGTTGGTCTGTGGTGCATAGCAGGAGATAATCCGTAGGACGGTCGGGTCGGCGTCGATCTTCACTGACATGATGCGATCCGATATGCGGGTAACTTCGACCACGTTGTGCCGGAGCTTTATTATTAGACTTCTGACACCTGGCAAATAAACTCTCACGCGATATGAGAACATAACAGCAAAAAGCCAGTAGCTGGTACATGAATGGATAAAAATTGGATCCCTCTTAGATTGAATTGGTTGCCCTCTTATATTACGTTGTTTTGAACCTAACCGCATCCACTGAATTAATGCAGTTTTCAGGACAGTAAAAACAGAGAACTCTGATATACACAATTTCTGATTGCTGATAGTGTTTCTTAATGCAAAATGGGCTTCCATTTAAAATGCAATTGCTTTATGTTCGATCTTTAGTGAAGAAGGGTCATTTTTGATTCTGTGGACAAGGGATGCAAATGGAATGTGAAGGCAACAGGTAGTAGGGTGAATTAGGGTTTCGTGTGGTCTTCAGTGCATGAATTTTATTGCCACTTTATTTCAACTTTTTATTAATGTACTCAAAAGAAAAACAAGAACCACAAAGGAGATTCTTGTGATTCTTGTTTGTGCTATCTGTTTGTGAAAGAAAGCACATTTTACCACATCATACTGTGTTTGCTGCCATTTATTTTACTCGTCCTGCCTGAGTGTCTGGGCTGCGTTTGTCTGTGCACCTTTGTTCTGGCCTTCTGCTGATGGGTTTCACATGCTGGGCTTTCCCTCTTGGTCCACACCCAGCAGCCTGCTGCTGACCACACACAGCCTACAAACTGATCCATCCATGCATCCATCCATGCATGCATGGCCTGGTTATTGTTGAGTTATCACCTCCAGCTCCTTGCTCATAACCAGGTAGATACTGGGCTGGGCCTGATCTCTGAGCTCAATAACAATGACAAAAATGCCAAACACTTTACTCTTCATGGTAAAAAATGTTTATAATACAGTAAAAACTGGATGTAGCCAAAATCAGTGTTTTATATACAGTGTAAGTGAACAACATTGCTACACTGCTGGTGTTTGATTGATAGAGGCTTTCTTTATAAGAACTATGATATCATTTCTTTTGCTGATTAACAGTTTTTATATAATTTTTATATCATTTATAGCTTTCAAGAAGCCAAAGATCACTGGACGAAAAGACTACAGACCTGTGGCTCTGACATCTGGTCAGGAAGTCTTTTGAGCGCCTGGTTCTCTCCTATCTTAAGACCCTCACGGCCCCCCTCCTGGACCCCCTGCAGTTTGCATACAGAGCCAACAGGTCTGTAGACGATGCCATCAACATGGCCCTACACTTTGTCCTGCAGAATCTATGCTAGGATCCTGTTTGTGGACTTCAGCTCTACCTTCAACACCATCCTTTCAGACCTTCTTCAAGGATTGCTTTCCCAGATGAATGTGCCTGATCCCATCTGCCGGTGGATCACTGACTTCCTGACGGACAGGAAGCAACCAGTGAGGCTGGGGAAGAATGTCTTGGACTCCCGGACCATCAGCACGAGCTCCCCTCAGGGCTGTGTTCTTTCTTCTATGCCCTTCTCCCTGTACACCAACTGCCGCACCTCCAACCACCAGTCTGTCAAATTAATTAAGCTTGCAGATGACACCACCATTATTGGACTCCTCTCAGACGGGGATAAGTCTGCCTACAGGATGGAGGCTGAACATCTGGTGTCCTGATGCAGCCGCAACAACCAGGTGCTGAATAAGTGTTATTTTCATTTACCACTGGCCCAAGTACATTTTTATTGGCTTGTGAACAAAGCTGTAGTTTTTGTATTTTTAAATATTAACGCAATTTAATTGAGACATTATTTATATTATTTCACTTTCAATGTGAAAAATGCTGGAAAAACGTTGAAACTAATGGTCACCCCTGTTCGCTGCAATGTAAAATAGTACAACTGCTGTCAGCCTTCATTAAGTTGCATCATTTAAACATTTGCATATTTTTATTCAACTTCTGCAGGATGCTTTGATGAAAGACTCCCTTTTCCCAAGTAGAGGCTTTACTAGAGGTCACAGGAACAGCGCTGCTGTTTTGGATACGGAAAAATGTTGTCTTTCACTCTACCTGAGCTCAGTGTCCCAGTAAGGGCTCCGCCTCATTGTAGCTGACGCTGAAATGTTTGTGTGGGTTGCCATGACAACACCAGAAGTGCATCTGAGATCGTGTCCAAATTCATGGGCTGCATCCTCCTGAGGACTCGGTGTTCTGACAAAACGTCTTACTTTGGCAAAACGTCCTACCGTAAGTAGTTCATGCGTTCTCGGCGGCTCTAGTGACCCTCGAACTCTCGGCTAGCTATCGAGGTGGTGGATAACATACGTCTCCCCCACAAGAGCACGAACCTACAACTTTTCTACTACTGGTTTTACAAGGCGTACACGGTAAAAACATTATGCTGTTATTTGTTAAGCACTTGTGCATCTTGTGAAAAGAAATAAGTGGCTGAGATGGATGTCATATGTGCTATTGATATTATTTTACTCGTTTCTAGTTTTCACGGTGCTCCATGATTGTGAGAGGAATAAAAAAGAATTGTGGACATCAGTACGAAGCATGGATTCTTTTGACCAGAGTAGATACACTGGTCCCTTGAATATACTAATCTTTTTGAGGTGGGTGACTGTTCCTGTGTATTTACAGAAACAATGGTTGTGATAACCTCAGCTGTTTCAGAAGTTGACTGTTCGTTGCTTTGCGCACTTTTAAATCTGTATACAATGGTTTGTTCCCTTTTTGTGTTCTGAGGTTTAAACAAAGATGTACTAGATGTATTATACCGGTCCCTCGAATCTACAAATCTTTTAGATGTGGATGACTGTTCATTTTCATCTGTGTTTACAGAAACACTGGGTGTTGGAACCTCAGTAGTTTCTTTTTGGCTGACAGACTCTGGAGCTGTACAAGAGGAATAAAGAGCTGCAATGCTTTTGTGAACCTGACCTGGGAAGGGAGAGAAATATATTTTTGTTTTGTTTTTGTTTGTCTTCTTGTTTTATTTGATTCCTTGTGGGATTTGGATCCAACAAGTAAAGTATGCATATTATGCACACACACAAACACACATGCAGCTATTACCATTTCTTGTATTCTTGAATAAAGACATTGATCTGACACATTTAAAATGCAGCCAATTGTTTTTATTGTTATATTATTAAGAAAAAAGAAAAGGTGGGGGGATGTAAAGAAGAGCTTAAAGGGCTAGAGGAGAGAAAACCCCAACAATTAGCAGGGCATTTTTTTACTTGGACAAATTGTTAATAAAGTTTCCATATCTGTAACAATGATGACAATATAATTGTTTATAAACAATTATATTGACAATTATATGTGTCCAGTATGTTGGCTCATTTTCTTTTACTTTTTGCATTTGAAAATAAAAGTTGGGCTGATTTTGACACCATTACAAGAAGTGTTGTTAATGATTCTTTTTGAATTAAAATCAGGTTACCACAAATTGTTTTTTAATTTAATTTAATTTGAAATGTTTGTCAGTGGGTAAACAATTCGTAATGCAAAGTCAGAAACATCGAGTTATTCTTGTACTGCATGCTTGCAATAAATAAGTTGTCCTAACAGTCAGTCAAAGGAGCTTGGAAAGAAAAGCGTCTGGACTTCTTTGAGTTGAAGTGACTGATATATATATTTTTTGTCTGTTTGTTTTGTTGGTTTTTGTTTTTTGCCCTTTATCACCATTCCTCTTCCCTGCTGTTTTTCTTTCCCTCTTTCTTTCTCCCCTTTCTTTCCCCCAGTCATGTCTGTCCTATGTGTAGCAAGTGAAAATAAAATAAACAATAAAAACAAAGGTGAATCAAATAGACCAATACGGCAAGGCCGGGATGGTCCATTTGGTAAAGTAAATCCGTTAGTTATATTTAACATAATGTTAAATGGCAACATTCTGTTTACAATGTTACCATTTCACATTATGTTAAATGGTAACATTCTGTTTACAATGTTACCATTTTACATTATGTTAAATGGTAACATTCTGTTTACAATGTTACCATTTTACATTGTGTTAAATGGTAACATTCTGTTTACAATGTTACCATTTTACATTGTGTTAAATGGTAACATTCTGTTTACAATGTTACCATTTTACATTATGTTAAATGGTAACATTCTGTTTACAATGTTACCATTTTACCTTGTGTTAAATGGTAACATTCTGTTTACAATGTTACCATTTTACATTGTGTTAAATGGTAACATTCTGTTTACAATGTTACCATTTTACATTGTGTTAAATGGTAACATTCTGTTTACAATGTTACCATTTTACATTGTGTTAAATGGTAACATTCTGTTTACAATGTTACCATTTCACATTATGTTAAATGGTAACATTCTGTTTACAATGTTACCATTTTACATTGTGTTAAATGGTAACATTCTGTTTACAATGTTACCATTTTACATTATGTTAAATGGTAACATTCTGTTTACAATGTTACCATTTTACATTGTGTTAAATGGTAACATTCTGTTTACAATGTTACCATTTCACATTATGTTAAATGGTAACATTCTGTTTACAATGTTACCATTTTACATTGTGTTAAATGGTAACATTCTGTTTACAATGTTACCATTTTACATTATGTTAAATGGTAACATTCTGTTTACAATGTTACCATTAACACCGTCGATCTTCACTGACATGATGCGATCCGATATGCGGGTAACTTCGACCACGTTGTGCCGGAGCTTTATTATTAGACTTCTGACACCTGGCAAATAAACTCTCATGCGATATGAGAACATAACAGCAAAAAGCCAGTAGCTGGTACATGAATGGATAAAAATGGGATGCAAATGGAATGTGAAGGCAACAGGTAGTAGGGTGAATTAGGGTTTCGTGTGGTCTTCAGTGCATGAATTTTATTGCCACTTTATTTCAACTTTTTATTAATATACTCAAAAGAAAAACAAGAACCACAAAGGAGATTCTTGTGATTCTTGTTTGTGCTATCTGTTTGTGAAAGAAAGCACATTTTACCACATCATACTGTGTTTGCTGCCATTTATTTTACTCGTCCTGCCTGAGTGTCTGGGCTGCGTTTGTCTGTGCACCTTTATTCTGGCCTTCTGCTGATGGGTTTCACATGCTGGGCTTTCCCTCTTGGTCCACACCCAGCAGCCTGCTGCTGACCACACACAGCCTACAAACTGATCCATCCATGCATCCATCCATGCATGGCCTGGTTATTGTTGAGTTATCACCTCCAGCTCCTTGCTCATAACCAGGTAGATACTGGGCTGGGCCTGATCTCTGAGCTCAATAACAATGACAAAAATGCCAAACACTTTACTCTTCATGGTAAAAAATGTTTATAATACAGTAAAAACTGGATGTAGCCAAAATCAGTGTTTTATATACAGTGTAAGTGAACAACATTGCTACACTGCTGGTGTTTGATTGATAGAGGCTTTCTTTATAAGAACTATGATATCATTTCTTTTGCTGATTAACAGTTTTTATATAATTTTTATATCATTTATAGCTTTCAAGAAGCCAAAGATCACTGGACGAAAAGACTACAGACCTGTGGCTCTGACATCTGGTCAGGAAGTCTTTTGAGCGCCTGGTTCTCTCCTATCTTAAGACCCTCACGGCCCCCCTCCTGGACCCCCTGCAGTTTGCATACAGAGCCAACAGGTCTGTAGACGATGCCATCAACATGGCCCTACACTTTGTCCTGCAGAATCTATGCTAGGATCCTGTTTGTGGACTTCAGCTCTACCTTCAACACCATCCTTTCAGACCTTCTTCAAGGATTGCTTTCCCAGATGAATGTGCCTGATCCCATCTGCCGGTGGATCACTGACTTCCTGACGGACAGGAAGCAACCAGTGAGGCTGGGGAAGAATGTCTTGGACTCCCGGACCATCAGCACGAGCTCCCCTCAGGGCTGTGTTCTTTCTTCTATGCCCTTCTCCCTGTACACCAACTGCCGCACCTCCAACCACCAGTCTGTCAAATTAATTAAGCTTGCAGATGACACCACCATTATTGGACTCCTCTCAGACGGGGATAAGTCTGCCTACAGGATGGAGGCTGAACATCTGGTGTCCTGATGCAGCCGCAACAACCAGGTGCTGAATAAGTGTTATTTTCATTTACCACTGGCCCAAGTACATTTTTATTGGCTTGTGAACAAAGCTGTAGTTTTTGTATTTTTAAATATTAACGCAATTTAATTGAGACATTATTTATATTATTTCACTTTCAATGTGAAAAATGCTGGAAAAACGTTGAAAATAATGGTCACCCCTGTTCGCTGCAATGTAAAATAGTACAACTGCTGTCAGCCTTCATTAAGTTGCATCATTTAAACATTTGCATATTTTTATTCAACTTCTGCAGGATGCTTTGATGAAAGACTCCCTTTTCCCAAGTAGAGGCTTTACTAGAGGTCACAGGAACAGCGCTGCTGTTTTGGATGCGGAAAAATGTTGTCTTTCACTCTACCTGAGCTCAGTGTCCCAGTAAGGGCTCCGCCTCATTGTAGCTGACGCTGAAATGTTTGTGTGGGTTGCCATGACAACACCAGAAGTGCATCTGAGATCGTGTCCAAATTCATGGGCTGCATCCTCCTGAGGACTCGGTGTTCTGACAAAACGTCTTACTTTGGCAAAACGTCCTACCGTAAGTAGTTCATGCGTTCTCGGCGGCTCTAGTGACCCTCGAACTCTCGGCTAGCTATCGAGGTGGTGGATAACATACGTCTCCCCCACAAGAGCACGAACCTACAACTTTTCTACTACTGGTTTTACAAGGCGTACACGGTAAAAACATTATGCTGTTATTTGTTAAGCACTTGTGCACCTTGTGAAAAGAAATAAGTGGCTGAGATGGATGTCATATGTGCTATTGATATTATTTTACTCGTTTCTAGTTTTCACGGTGCTCCATGATTGTGAGAGGAATAAAAAAGAATTGTGGACATCAGTACGAAGCATGGATTCTTTTGACCAGAGTAGATACACTGGTCCCTTGAATATACTAATCTTTTTGAGGTGGGTGACTGTTCCTGTGTATTTACAGAAACAATGGTTGTGATAACCTCAGCTGTTTCAGAGGGTGACTGTTCGTTGCTTTGCGCACTTTTAAATCTGTATACAATGGTTTGTTCCCTTTTTGTGTTCTGAGGTTTAAACAAAGATGTACTAGATGTATTATACCGGTCCCTCGAATCTACAAATCTTTTAGATGTGGATGACTGTTCATTTTCATCTGTGTTTACAGAAATACTGGGTGTTGGAACCTCAGTAGTTTCTTTTTGGCTGACAGACTCTGGAGCTGTACAAGAGGAATAAAGAGCTGCAATGCTTTTGTGAACCTGACCTGGGAAGGGAGAGAAATATATTTTTGTTTTGTTTTTGTTTGTCTTCTTGTTTTATTTGATTCCTTGTGGGATTTGGATCCAACAAGTAAAGTATGCATATTATGCACACACACAAACACACATGCAGCTATTACCATTTCTTGTATTCTTGAATAAAGACATTGATCTGACACATTTAAAATGCAGTCAATTGTTTTTATTGTTATATTATTAAGAAAAAAGAAAAGGTGGGGTTGGGGGGATGTAAAGAAGAGCTTAAAGGAAAGGGCTAGAGGAGAGAAAACCCCAACAATTAGCAGGGCATTTTTTTACTTGGACAAATTGTTAATAAAGTTTCCATATCTGTAACAATGATGACAATATAATTGTTTATAAACAATTATATTGACAATTATATGTGTCCAGTATGTTGGCTCATTTTCTTTTACTTTTTGCATTTGAAAATAAAAGTTGGGCTGATTTTGACACCATTACAAGAAGTGTTGTTAATGATTCTTTTTGAATTAAAATCAGGTTACCACAAATTGTTTTTTAATTTAATTTCATTTGAAATGTTTGTCAGTGGGTAAACAATTCGTAATGCAAAGTCAGAAACATCGAGTTATTCTTGTACTGCATGCTTGCAATAAATAAGTTGTCCTAACAGTCAGTCAAAGGAGCTTGGAAAGAAAAGCGTCTGGACTTCTTTGAGTTGAAGTGACTGATATATATATTTTTTGTCTGTTTGTTTTGTTGGTTTTTGTTTTTTGCCCTTTATCACCATTCCTCTTCCCTGCTGTTTTTCTTTCCCTCTTTCTTTCTCCCCTTTCTTTCCCCCAGTCATGTCTGTCCTATGTGTAGCAAGTGAAAATAAAATAAACAATAAAAACAAAGGTGAATCAAATAGACCAATACGGCAAGGCCGGGATGGTCCATTTGGTAAAGTAAATCCGTTAGTTATATTTAACATAATGTTAAATGGCAACATTCTGTTTACAATGTTACCATTTCACATTATGTTAAATGGTAACATTCTGTTTACAATGTTACCATTTTACATTGTGTTAAATGGTAACATTCTGTTTACAATGTTACCATTTTACATTGTGTTAAATGGTAACATTCTGTTTACAATGTTACCATTTAACATTATGTTAAATGGTAACATTCTGTTTACAATGTTACCATTAACACCGTCGATCTTCACTGACATGATGCGATCCGATATGCGGGTAACTTCGACCACGTTGTGCCGGAGCTTTATTATTAGACTTCTGACACCTGGCAAATAAACTCTCATGCGATATGAGAACATAACAGCAAAAAGCCAGTAGCTGGTACATGAATGGATAAAAATGGGATGCAAATGGAATGTGAAGGCAACAGGTAGTAGGGTGAATTAGGGTTTCGTGTGGTCTTCAGTGCATGAATTTTATTGCCACTTTATTTCAACTTTTTATTAATATACTCAAAAGAAAAACAAGAACCACAAAGGAGATTCTTGTGATTCTTGTTTGTGCTATCTGTTTGTGAAAGAAAGAACATTTTACCACATCATACTGTGTTTGCTGCCATTTATTTTACTCGTCCTGCCTGAGTGTCTGGGCTGCGTTTGTCTGTGCACCTTTATTCTGGCCTTCTGCTGATGGGTTTCACATGCTGGGCTTTCCCTCTTGGTCCACACCCAGCAGCCTGCTGCTGACCACACACAGCCTACAAACTGATCCATCCATGCATCCATCCATGCACGCATGGCCTGGTTATTGTTGAGTTATCACCTCCAGCTCCTTGCTCATAACCAGGTAGATACTGGGCTGGGCCTGATCTCTGAGCTCAATAACAATGACAAAAATGCCAAACACTTTACTCTTCATGGTAAAAAATGTTTATAATACAGTAAAAACTGGATGTAGCCAAAATCAGTGTTTTATATACAGTGTAAGTGAACAACATTGCTACACTGCTGGTGTTTGATTGATAGAGGCTTTCTTTATAAGAACTATGATATCATTTCTTTTGCTGATTAACAGTTTTTATATAATTTTTATATCATATATAGCTTTCAAGAAGCCAAAGATCACTGGACGAAAAGACTACAGACCTGTGGCTCTGACATCTGGTCAGGAAGTCTTTTGAGCGCCTGGTTCTCTCCTATCTTAAGACCCTCACGGCCCCCCTCCTGGACCCCCTGCAGTTTGCATACAGAGCCAACAGGTCTGTAGACGATGCCATCAACATGGCCCTACACTTTGTCCTGCAGAATCTATGCTAGGATCCTGTTTGTGGACTTCAGCTCTACCTTCAACACCATCCTTTCAGACCTTCTTCAAGGATTGCTTTCCCAGATGAATGTGCCTGATCCCATCTGCCGGTGGATCACTGACTTCCTGACGGACAGGAAGCAACCAGTGAGGCTGGGGAAGAATGTCTTGGACTCCCGGACCATCAGCACGAGCTCCCCTCAGGGCTGTGTTCTTTCTTCTATGCCCTTCTCCCTGTACACCAACTGCCGCACCTCCAACCACCAGTCTGTCAAATTAATTAAGCTTGCAGATGACACCACCATTATTGGACTCCTCTCAGACGGGGATAAGTCTGCCTACAGGATGGAGGCTGAACATCTGGTGTCCTGATGCAGCCGCAACAACCAGGTGCTGAATAAGTGTTATTTTCATTTACCACTGGCCCAAGTACATTTTTATTGGCTTGTGAACAAAGCTGTAGTTTTTGTATTTTTAAATATTAACGCAATTTAATTGAGACATTATTTATATTATTTCACTTTCAATGTGAAAAATGCTGGAAAAACGTTGAAAATAATGGTCACCCCTGTTCGCTGCAATGTAAAATAGTACAACTGCTGTCAGCCTTCATTAAGTTGCATCATTTAAACATTTGCATATTTTTATTCAACTTCTGCAGGATGCTTTGATGAAAGACTCCCTTTTCCCAAGTAGAGGCTTTACTAGAGGTCACAGGAACAGCGCTGCTGTTTTGGATGTGGAAAAATGTTGTCTTTCACTCTACCTGAGCTCAGTGTCCCAGTAAGGGCTCCGCCTCATTGTAGCTGACGCTGAAATGTTTGTGTGGGTTGCCATGACAACACCAGAAGTGCATCTGAGATCGTGTCCAAATTCATGGGCTGCATCCTCCTGAGGACTCGGTGTTCTGACAAAACGTCTTACTTTGGCAAAACGTCCTACCGTAAGTAGTTCATGCGTTCTCGGCGGCTCTAGTGACCCTCGAACTCTCGGCTAGCTATCAAGGTGGTGGATAACATACGTCTCCCCCACAAGAGCACGAACCTACAACTTTTCTACTACTGGTTTTACAAGGCGTACACGGTAAAAACATTATGCTGTTATTTGTTAAGCACTTGTGCACCTTGTGAAAAGAAATAAGTGGCTGAGATGGATGTCATATGTGCTATTGATATTATTTTACTCGTTTCTAGTTTTCACGGTGCTCCATGATTGTGAGAGGAATAAAAAAGAATTGTGGACATCAGTACGAAGCATGGATTCTTTTGACCAGAGTAGATACACTGGTCCCTTGAATATACTAATCTTTTTGAGGTGGGTGACTGTTCCTGTGTATTTACAGAAACAATGGTTGTGATAACCTCAGCTGTTTCAGAGGGTGACTGTTCGTTGCTTTGCGCACTTTTAAATCTGTATACAATGGTTTGTTCCCTTTTTGTGTTCTGAGGTTTAAACAAAGATGTACTAGATGTATTATACCGGTCCCTCGAATCTACAAATCTTTTAGATGTGGATGACTGTTCATTTTCATCTGTGTTTACAGAAATACTGGGTGTTGGAACCTCAGTAGTTTCTTTTTGGCTGACAGACTCTGGAGCTGTACAAGAGGAATAAAGAGCTGCAATGCTTTTGTGAACCTGACCTGGGAAGGGAGAGAAATATATTTTTGTTTTGTTTTTGTTTGTCTTCTTGTTTTATTTGATTCCTTGTGGGATTTGGATCCAACAAGTAAAGTATGCATATTATGCACACACACAAACACACATGCAGCTATTACCATTTCTTGTATTCTTGAATAAAGACATTGATCTGACACATTTAAAATGCAGCCAATTGTTTTTATTGTTATATTATTAAGAAAAAAGAAAAGGTGGGGGTGGGGGGATGTAAAGAAGAGCTTAAAGGAAAGGGCTAGAGGAGAGAAAACCCCAACAATTAGCAGGGCATTTTTTTACTTGGACAAATTGTTAATAAAGTTTCCATATCTGTAACAATGATGACAGTATAATTGTTTATAAACAATTATATTGACAATTATATGTGTCCAGTATGTTGGCTCATTTTCTTTTACTTTTTGCATTTGAAAATAAAAGTTGGGCTGATTTTGACACCATTACAAGAAGTGTTGTTAATGATTCTTTTTGAATTAAAATCAGGTTACCACAAATTGTTTTTTAATTTAATTTCATTTGAAATGTTTGTCAGTGGGTAAACAATTCGTAATGCAAAGTCAGAAACATCGAGTTATTCTTGTACTGCATGCTTGCAATAAATAAGTTGTCCTAACAGTCAGTCAAAGGAGCTTGGAAAGAAAAGCGTCTGGACTTCTTTGAGTTGAAGTGACTGATATATATATTTTTTGTCTGTTTGTTTTGTTGGTTTTTGTTTTTTGCCCTTTATCACCATTCCTCTTCCCTGCTGTTTTTCTTTCCCTCTTTCTTTCTCCCCTTTCTTTCCCCCAGTCATGTCTGTCCTATGTGTAGCAAGTGAAAATAAAATAAACAATAAAAACAAAGGTGAATCAAATAGACCAATACGGCAAGGCCGGGATGGTCCATTTGGTAAAGTAAATCCGTTAGTTATATTTAACATAATGTTAAATGGCAACATTCTGTTTACAATGTTACCATTTCACATTGTGTTAAATGGTAACATTCTGTTTACAATGTTACCATTTAACATTATGTTAAATGGTAACATTCTGTTTACAATGTTTCCATTTTACATTGTGTTAAATGGTAACATTCTGTTTACAATGTTACCATTTAACATTATGTTAAATGGTAACATTCTGTTTACAATGTTACCATTTTACATTGTGTTAAATGGTAACATTCTGTTTACAATGTTACCATTTCACATTGTGTTAAATGGTAACATTCTGTTTACAATGTTACCATTTCACATTGTGTTAAATGGTAACATTCTGTTTACAATGTTACCATTTTACATTATGTTAAATGGTAACATTCTGTTTACAATGTTACCATTTAACATTATGTTAAATGGTAACATTCTGTTTACAATGTTACCATTTTACATTATGTTAAATGGTAACATTCTGTTTACAATGTTACCATTAACACCGTCGATCTTCACTGACATGATGCGATCCGATATGCGGGTAACTTCGACCACGTTGTGCCGGAGCTTTATTATTAGACTTCTGACACCTGGCAAATAAACTCTCACGCGATATGAGAACATAACAGCAAAAAGCCAGTAGCTGGTACATGAATGGATAAAAATGGGATGCAAATGGAATGTGAAGGCAACAGGTAGTAGGGTGAATTAGGGTTTCGTGTGGTCTTCAGTGCATGAATTTTATTGCCACTTTATTTCAACTTTTTATTAATATACTCAAAAGAAAAACAAGAACCACAAAGGAGATTCTTGTGATTCTTGTTTGTGCTATCTGTTTGTGAAAGAAAGCACATTTTACCACATCATACTGTGTTTGCTGCCATTTATTTTACTCGTCCTGCCTGAGTGTCTGGGCTGCGTTTGTCTGTGCACCTTTGTTCTGGCCTTCTGCTGATGGGTTTCACATGCTGGGCTTTCCCTCTTGGTCCACACCCAGCAGCCTGCTGCTGACCACACACAGCCTACAAACTGATCCATCCATGCATCCATCCATGCATGCATGGCCTGGTTATTGTTGAGTTATCACCTCCAGCTCCTTGCTCATAACCAGGTAGATACTGGGCTGGGCCTGATCTCTGAGCTCAATAACAATGACAAAAATGCCAAACACTTTACTCTTCATGGTAAAAAATGTTTATAATACAGTAAAAACTGGATGTAGCCAAAATCAGTGTTTTATATACAGTGTAAGTGAACAACATTGCTACACTGCTGGTGTTTGATTGATAGAGGCTTTCTTTATAAGAACTATGATATCATTTCTTTTGCTGATTAACAGTTTTTATATAATTTTTATATCATATATAGCTTTCAAGAAGCCAAAGATCACTGGACGAAAAGACTACAAACCTGTGGCTCTGACATCTGGTCAGGAAGTCTTTTGAGCGCCTGGTTCTCTCCTATCTTAAGACCCTCACGGCCCCCCTCCTGGACCCCCTGCAGTTTGCATACAGAGCCAACAGGTCTGTAGACGATGCCATCAACATGGCCCTACACTTTGTCCTGCAGAATCTATGCTAGGATCCTGTTTGTGGACTTCAGCTCTACCTTCAACACCATCCTTTCAGACCTTCTTCAAGGATTGCTTTCCCAGATGAATGTGCCTGATCCCATCTGCCGGTGGATCACTGACTTCCTGACGGACAGGAAGCAACCAGTGAGGCTGGGGAAGAATGTCTTGGACTCCCGGACCATCAGCACGAGCTCCCCTCAGGGCTGTGTTCTTTCTTCTATGCCCTTCTCCCTGTACACCAACTGCCGCACCTCCAACCACCAGTCTGTCAAATTAATTAAGCTTGCAGATGACACCACCATTATTGGACTCCTCTCAGACGGGGATAAGTCTGCCTACAGGATGGAGGCTGAACATCTGGTGTCCTGATGCAGCCGCAACAACCAGGTGCTGAATAAGTGTTATTTTCATTTACCACTGGCCCAAGTACATTTTTATTGGCTTGTGAACAAAGCTGTAGTTTTTGTATTTTTAAATATTAACGCAATTTAATTGAGACATTATTTATATTATTTCACTTTCAATGTGAAAAATGCTGGAAAAACGTTGAAAATAATGGTCACCCCTGTTCGCTGCAATGTAAAATAGTACAACTGCTGTCAGCCTTCATTAAGTTGCATCATTTAAACATTTGCATATTTTTATTCAACTTCTGCAGGATGCTTTGATGAAAGACTCCCTTTTCCCAAGTAGAGGCTTTACTAGAGGTCACAGGAACAGCGCTGCTGTTTTGGATGCGGAAAAATGTTGTCTTTCACTCTACCTGAGCTCAGTGTCCCAGTAAGGGCTCCGCCTCATTGTAGCTGACACTGAAATGTTTGTGTGGGTTGCCATGACAACACCAGAAGTGCATCTGAGATCGTGTCCAAATTCATGGGCTGCATCCTCCTGAGGACTCGGTGTTCTGACAAAACGTCTTACTTTGGCAAAACGTCCTACCGTAAGTAGTTCATGCGTTCTCGGCGGCTCTAGTGACCCTCGAACTCTCGGCTAGCTATCGAGGTGGTGGATAACATACGTCTCCCCCACAAGAGCACGAACCTACAACTTTTCTACTACTGGTTTTACAAGGCGTACACGGTAAAAACATTATGCTGTTATTTGTTAAGCACTTGTGCACCTTGTGAAAAGAAATAAGTGGCTGAGATGGATGTCATATGTGCTATTGATATTATTTTACTCGTTTCTAGTTTTCACGGTGCTCCATGATTGTGAGAGGAATAAAAAAGAATTGTGGACATCAGTACGAAGCATGGATTCTTTTGACCAGAGTAGATACACTGGTCCCTTGAATATACTAATCTTTTTGAGGTGGGTGACTGTTCCTGTGTATTTACAGAAACAATGGTTGTGATAACCTCAGCTGTTTCAGAGGGTGACTGTTCGTTGCTTTGCGCACTTTTAAATCTGTATACAATGGTTTGTTCCCTTTTTGTGTTCTGAGGTTTAAACAAAGATGTACTAGATGTATTATACCGGTCCCTCGAATCTACAAATCTTTTAGATGTGGATGACTGTTCATTTTCATCTGTGTTTACAGAAATACTGGGTGTTGGAACCTCAGTAGTTTCTTTTTGGCTGACAGACTCTGGAGCTGTACCAGAGGAATAAAGAGCTGCAATGCTTTCGTGAACCTGACCTGGGAAGGGAGAGAAATATATTTTTGTTTTGTTTTTGTTTGTCTTCTTGTTTTATTTGATTCCTTGTGGGATTTGGATCCAACAAGTAAAGTATGCATATTATGCACACACACAAACACACATGCAGCTATTACCATTTCTTGTATTCTTGAATAAAGACATTGATCTGACACATTTAAAATGCAGCCAATTGTTTTTATTGTTATATTATTAAGAAAAAAGAAAAGGTGGGGGGATGTAAAGAAGAGCTTAAAGGGCTAGAGGAGAGAAAACCCCAACAATTAGCAGGGCATTTTTTTACTTGGACAAATTGTTAATAAAGTTTCCATATCTGTAACAATGATGACAGTATAATTGTTTATAAACAATTATATTGACAATTATATGTGTCCAGTATGTTGGCTCATTTTCTTTTACTTTTTGCATTTGAAAATAAAAGTTGGGCTGATTTTGACACCATTACAAGAAGTGTTGTTAATGATTCTTTTTGAATTAAAATCAGGTTACCACAAATTGTTTTTTAATTTAATTTCATTTGAAATGTTTGTCAGTGGGTAAACAATTTGTAATGCAAAGTCAGAAACATCGAGTTATTCTTGTACTGCATGCTTGCAATAAATAAGTTGTCCTAACAGTCAGTCAAAGGAGCTTGGAAAGAAAAGCGTCTGGACTTCTTTGAGTTGAAGTGACTGATATATATATTTTTTGTCTGTTTGTTTTGTTGGTTTTTGTTTTTTGCCCTTTATCACCATTCCTCTTCCCTGCTGTTTTTCTTTCCCTCTTTCTTTCTCCCCTTTCTTTCCCCCAGTCATGTCTGTCCTATGTGTAGCAAGTGAAAATAAAATAAACAATAAAAACAAAGGTGAATCAAATAGACCAATACGGCAAGGCCGGGATGGTCCATTTGGTAAAGTAAATCCGTTAGTTATATTTAACATAATGTTAAATGGCAACATTCTGTTTACAATGTTACCATTTTACATTGTGTTAAATGGTAACATTCTGTTTACAATGTTACCATTTAACATTATGTTAAATGGTAACATTCTGTTTACAATGTTACCATTAACACCGTCGATCTTCACTGACATGATGCGATCCGATATGCGGGTAACTTCGACCACGTTGTGCTGGAGCTTTATTATTAGACTTCTGACACCTGGCAAATAAACTCTCACGCGATATGAGAACATAACAGCAAAAAGCCAGTAGCTGGTACATGAATGGATAAAAATGGGATGCAAATGGAATGTGAAGGCAACAGGTAGTAGGGTGAATTAGGGTTTCGTGTGGTCTTCAGTGCATGAATTTTATTGCCACTTTATTTCAACTTTTTATTAATGTACTCAAAAGAAAAACAAGAACCACAAAGGAGATTCTTGTGATTCTTGTTTGTGCTATCTGTTTGTGAAAGAAAGCACATTTTACCACATCATACTGTGTTTGCTGCCATTTATTTTACTCGTCCTGCCTGAGTGTCTGGGCTGCGTTTGTCTGTGCACCTTTGTTCTGGCCTTCTGCTGATGGGTTTCACATGCTGGGCTTTCCCTCTTGGTCCACACCCAGCAGCCTGCTGCTGACCACACACAGCCTACAAACTGATCCATCCATGCATCCATCCATGCATGCATGGCCTGGTTATTGTTGAGTTATCACCTCCAGCTCCTTGCTCATAACCAGGTAGATACTGGGCTGGGCCTGATCTCTGAGCTCAATAACAATGACAAAAATGCCAAACACTTTACTCTTCATGGTAAAAAATGTTTATAATACAGTAAAAACTGGATGTAGCCAAAATCAGTGTTTTATATACAGTGTAAGTGAACAACATTGCTACACTGCTGGTGTTTGATTGATAGAGGCTTTCTTTATAAGAACTATGATATCATTTCTTTTGCTGATTAACAGTTTTTATATAATTTTTATATCATATATAGCTTTCAAGAAGCCAAAGATCACTGGACGAAAAGACTACAGACCTGTGGCTCTGACATCTGGTCAGGAAGTCTTTTGAGCACCTGGTTCTCTCCTATCTTAAGACCCTCACGGCCCCCCTCCTGGACCCCCTGCAGTTTGCATACAGAGCCAACAGGTCTGTAGACGATGCCATCAACATGGCCCTACACTTTGTCCTGCAGAATCTATGCTAGGATCCTGTTTGTGGACTTCAGCTCTACCTTCAACACCATCCTTTCAGACCTTCTTCAAGGATTGCTTTCCCAGATGAATGTGCCTGATCCCATCTGCCGGTGGATCACTGACTTCCTGATGGACAGGAAGCAACCAGTGAGGCTGGGGAAGAATGTCTTGGACTCCCGGACCATCAGCACGAGCTCCCCTCAGGGCTGTGTTCTTTCTTCTATGCCCTTCTCCCTGTACACCAACTGCCGCACCTCCAACCACCAGTCTGTCAAATTAATTAAGCTTGCAGATGACACCACCATTATTGGACTCCTCTCAGACGGGGATAAGTCTGCCTACAGGATGGAGGCTGAACATCTGGTGTCCTGATGCAGCCGCAACAACCAGGTGCTGAATAAGTGTTATTTTCATTTACCACTGGCCCAAGTACATTTTTATTGGCTTGTGAACAAAGCTGTAGTTTTTGTATTTTTAAATATTAACGCAATTTAATTGAGACATTATTTATATTATTTCACTTTCAATGTGAAAAATGCTGTAAAAACGTTGAAAATAATGGTCACCCCTGTTCGCTGCAATGTAAAATAGTACAACTGCTGTCAGCCTTCATTAAGTTGCATCATTTAAACATTTGCATATTTTTATTCAACTTCTGCAGGATGCTTTGATGAAAGACTCCCTTTTCCCAAGTAGAGGCTTTACTAGAGGTCACAGGAACAGCGCTGCTGTTTTGGATGCGGAAAAATGTTGTCTTTCACTCTACCTGAGCTCAGTGTTTCAGTAAGGGCTCCGCCTCATTGTAGCTGACGCTGAAATGTTTGTGTGGGTTGCCATGACAACACCAGAAGTGCATCTGAGATCGTGTCCAAATTCATGGGCTGCATCCTCCTGAGGACTCGGTGTTCTGACAAAACGTCTTACTTTGGCAAAACGTCCTACCGTAAGTAGTTCATGCGTTCTCGGCGGCTCTAGTGACCCTCGAACTCTCGGCTAGCTATCGAGGTGGTGGATAACATACGTCTCCCCCACAAGAGCACGAATCTACAACTTTTCTACTACTGTTTTTACAAGGCGTACACGGTAAAAACATTATGCTGTTATTTGTTAAGCACTTGTGCATCTTGTGAAAAGAAATAAGTGGCTGAGATGGATGTCATATGTGCTATTGATATTATTTTACTCGTTTCTAGTTTTCACGGTGCTCCATGATTGTGAGAGGAATAAAAAAGAATTGTGGACATCAGTACGAAGCATGGATTCTTTTGACCAGAGTAGATACACTGGTCCCTTGAATATACTAATCTTTTTGAGGTGGGTGAAAACCATTGTTTCTGTATTTACAGAAACAATGGTTGTGATAACCTCAGCTGTTTCAGAGGGTGACTGTTCGTTGCTTTGTGCACTTTTAAATCTGTATACAATGGTTTGTTCCCTTTTTGTGTTCTGAGGTTTAAACAAAGATGTACTAGATGTATTATACCGGTCCCTCGAATCTACAAATCTTTTAGATGTGGATGACTGTTCATTTTCATCTGTGTTTACAGAAACACTGGGTGTTGGAACCTCAGTAGTTTCTTTTTGGCTGACAGACTCTGGAGCTGTACAAGAGGAATAAAGAGCTGCAATGCTTTTGTGAACCTGACCTGGGAAGGGAGAGAAATATATTTTTGTTTTGTTTTTGTTTGTCTTCTTGTTTTATTTGATTCCTTGTGGGATTTGGATCCAACAAGTAAAGTATGCATATTATGCACACACACAAACACACATGCAGCTATTACCATTTCTTGTATTCTTGAATAAAGACATTGATCTGACACATTTAAAATGCAGCCAATTGTTTTTATTGTTATATTATTAAGAAAAAAGAAAAGGTGGGGGTGGGGGGATGTAAAGAAGAGCTTAAAGGAAAGGGCTAGAGGAGAGAAAACCCCAACAATTAGCAGGGCATTTTTTTACTTGGACAAATTGTTAATAAAGTTTCCATATCTGTAACAATGATGACAGTATAATTGTTTATAAACAATTATATTGACAATTATATGTGTCCAGTATGTTGGCTCATTTTCTTTTACTTTTTGCATTTGAAAATAAAAGTTGGGCTGATTTTGACACCATTACAAGAAGTGTTGTTAATGATTCTTTTTGAATTAAAATCAGGTTACCAC
This sequence comes from Aulonocara stuartgranti, assembly GCF_965226115.1. Lineage (NCBI taxonomy): Eukaryota > Metazoa > Chordata > Actinopteri > Cichliformes > Cichlidae > Aulonocara > Aulonocara stuartgranti. The sequence goes on along the minus strand of NC_138940.1, from coordinate 10,330,280 downwards.
AAATTGTTTTTTAATTTAATTTCATTTGAAATGTTTGTCAGTGGGTAAACAATTCGTAATGCAAAGTCAGAAACATCGAGTTATTCTTGTACTGCATGCTTGCAATAAATAAGTTGTCCTAACAGTCAGTCAAAGGAGCTTGGAAAGAAAAGCGTCTGGACTTCTTTGAGTTGAAGTGACTGATATATATATTTTTTGTCTGTTTGTTTTGTTGGTTTTTGTTTTTTGCCCTTTATCACCATTCCTCTTCCCTGCTGTTTTTCTTTCCCTCTTTCTTTCTCCCCTTTCTTTCCCCCAGTCATGTCTGTCCTATGTGTAGCAAGTGAAAATAAAATAAACAATAAAAACAAAGGTGAATCAAATAGACCAATACGGCAAGGCCGGGATGGTCCATTTGGTAAAGTAAATCCGTTAGTTATATTTAACATAATGTTAAATGGCAACATTCTGTTTACAGTGTTACCATTTTACATTATGTTAAATGGTAACATTCTGTTTACAATGTCACCATTTCACATTATGTTAAATGGTAACATTCTGTTTACAATGTTACCATTTTACATTATGTTAAATGGTAACATTCTGTTTACAATGTTACCATTTTACATTGTGTTAAATGGTAACATTCTGTTTACAATGTTACCATTTTACATTGTGTTAAATGGTAACATTCTTTTTACAATGTTACCATTTTACACTGTGTTAAATGGTAACATTCTGTTTACAATGTTACCATTTAACATTATGTTAAATGGTAACATTATGTTTACGATGTTACCATTTAACATTATGTTAAATGGTAACTTTCTGTTTACAATGTTACCATTTACATTATGTTAAATTGTAACATTATGTTTACGATGTTACCATTTTACATTATGTTAAATTGTCAGTAGGCCTGGTACCGGAACCGGTACTGGACCCCCTTTTACTTTCAGCCATCAGAAGAGGGTACACTGTGGTCATAACAATACTCAGACTGTAGCATTTAAAGGTCCCAAAGTGTACCAGGAAAATATCCCCCGCACGATTACACCAGCAGCCTGAATTGTGAATGTGAGGGAGGATGGATCCATGCTTTCATGTTGTTCACTCCAGGCTGATATAAAAATGATATAACTAATACTACTTCTACTAATAATGACAATAACAACAAAATAATAATAATAATGTCAAAAATACCAGTAATAATAATTTCAATAACAACATAAACAACAACATTACTACTACTACTAATAAAGATAAACAAATGTATTAAAAAATTAATAATGATAATAATAATAATAAAACTGATCATAACAGTAACAATATCAATCATAACAACAACAGTACTAACAACAATAATAACAATAACAATGAAGGTGTTGCTGCAGATCTGAGTCCCGACTCTGCTGCCTTTCTAGTGCGGCAAAGAAAGTAAGAAATAGAAAAAGAAAAACACAAATAAACTGAGTGTGAGGGTTTTTCTACAAGTTACACTGAATATTTGCACAGACATGCTGACTGTTTGCTGGGAGACGTCACCTGTCTTTTATAGAATAGCAGGTAAGCTGTTCTCTGCCGCTGCTCACACACAGACTCACACGTGGTCTGGCAGACCAACTCGTCATCGTACGTGAGCCGGCTGTCTGTGACGTCGTCTCTTCCGCTCATCTGGTGAACGCCGTCACAGACGTAATGTCCTGAGAGGAGAAGGCGCACTTATTAACGTCTCATAAACTTTCAAAGCTGACCTGCATTCAGCACATGTGTCTGAAAGCACCCACTCACCGCTGTAAGCTGAGGAGCCCAAACGACTGATCACGCTGACCAACAAATAGCGAGCAGTTTACTGGGAGAGGGCAGCGGCACCACCCGTTAGCTTAGAAATGGGCTCCATCCATACTTGAAATGAACGGTGTGCCTTTTCCCTTACCTCTTCAGTAAAGGCTGTGTCCTGGCTGATCACCAGCTGCTGTGTCAGAACAATGGGGCTGTTCTTCTTCTCCACGGTGAACGATGGAGTGAACGTAAACCACTTCAGCTGGAGGATCAGCACACTGAAAGAGATGAGACAAAGAGGAGAGGCTCAAAGGAAGACGCAAGGAGGACATGCCATGAACAAAACTGACACCGACTGAACTGTGGTGGTTTGAGGCCTTTGGGGACCGATTTGAGGTTACTCACTTTGGCAGGTTCAAGAACAACAGCTCCTCTTTGATCTTCTTAGCTCCGCACTGGCATTCTTAGTCCAACAGGCCGCCCTGCAGCAGGGAGCAGGAGGAACAGGTGCATTAGAGTTAAACTCTTTTACAGATGAATTCACATATTCGTGGGAGCAAGCCTGTTCACAGAATAGAGTCTAAACGAGCTCTTACTTTCAGACTCCAGCCCCGCCCTTCAGCAGCTCCGCAGCATCCTGCTGGCTGGCACAACCTTGCCATTGGCTACTGCCAGGGACTCAACAGGTTAGAACAAAAATATAAATATTATATCTGAGTTCTTATGTGGACCCGCCTTCCAGGCAGAACCTCACCTTCCATCAATGTCCACAGGTTAGCGGCCCTCGCTCTGCTGGTCCTCCAAAGTGACGAAGACACCTTCTGGTGTCTGGTGGAAGTGGTGGAAGCTATCATGCCTCAGGACTACTACACCAAGAATCTGGTTGGCCTCTCAGGTCAGCAGACACACTCACCTGCTTGCCTGCTGTGATCTGTTTTAGTGATCAGTGAGGCTGATCTCTGTGAGTCTTTGTGCTCAGGCGGACCAGCGCGTGCTGAAGGACTTCATGGCGGAGAAGCTTCCTCGCCTGGCATCTCACTTTGAGGATCACAACATTGACGTCTCTCTGGTCACCTTCAACTGGTTCCTGGTGGTTTTTGTGGAGAGTCTGCCCAGCGACATCCTGATGCCTCTGTGGGACGCCTTCCTGTATGAGGGTACCAAGGTACCATACACCCGAACACACCATGACAGAAATGCAGACAACACTTGAATGCACCACAGTAGTGTCCATGGAAACAAAAATGATTTTGTTTTCACCTTTAGATGTCTTTATTTACATTTTAGGAGTAATAAGACATTGTTTACTAAGCATGGGGAACTGTCATGTGACATGAAATAGGAGTGGGAAAGCAGATCATTCTAGTAACGACCTCACAGTCTACCACAAGCAGCGTAAATCCAGACGATGAGCGGGACAATGCCTTTGGGCTTATTTCTGCAATGTGACAAATGCAGCACAGCTTTTACATCGTTTGTCTCAGGAAATAAAATCACAGTTCAGACACAGAAATATATACCACACAGGGATAAATGCTGACAACAGCTTCAGCCACGTAGATCCAACCCAAAAGTTTAATTTAAACTTAAAGCTCAACTACCAAGTAAGTTAATATTATCTGGCAACTGAGGAACCAAGTGGCTTATTGGAAATCGATCAGAGCTGTAATGAGTAAAGGGCCCAACTGCACCACAACTGAAAGAGTAATTTTATGACTCACCTCCTCAAAGTTTCCAATTAATTGTGTGGCGTGAGTGTCCTGTTATGAAATGCGTGTCTGTGCTGCAGGTGATCTTCAGATACACTCTGGCTCTGTTCAAATACAAAGAGGACGACATCCTGAAGATTCACGACAGCGTGGAGATCTACCAGTACCTACGCTTCTTCACAAAGACCGTCTCCAATGCCAGGTACGCACTCGCCTCCACCCGCCTTAATCTACGAGCTGTTACACTCTCAGAAGTGTAGCGGATGTAGCTGTTGAATCTTTGAGCTTCAAACCCTTTTTACTGAAATTTTTTGAGAAGTTTAAATTTCCCTGATCACAGTAACAACGATTTAAAGATTTTTAAGTATCTGCAGCTCTCGGATACATGTGGTCCAGTCAGTCCAGTATTTCCTGCTCAAACTGCAGTACCTGAAGTATCAAGCAGCATAAAACAGAAACACTCAAGCTGATCAGTTTCCAGTTCCTCTGTGTTGGTGATCGAGTCCTTTCCACCTGCGTGTGTCCATGCAGGAAGCTGACCAGCATCGCCTTCAACGACATGAACCCATTCCCCAGCCGGCTGCTGAGGAACCGGCGAGTGCTCCACCTGGAGCGCCTGCAGGCGGAGCTGCGTGAGCTGGAGGAGCAGCACAAGGAGTTCATCACCGAGAGCGTCGTACGGAAAGACAAAGAGCTCGACGTCATGGTGAGCGAGGACGACGAGGACCTCTGATCACACGGGACGCTTCAGCTGCTCACTTCGAGACGACGATGAGTTTTCCATGAGTTCAAGAGAATTTTACTAAACCGGCTGTTAACTGGTTTCCTTCACACCAAACACAGGATTGTGTCAGGTTCACCATCTCTACTAACACTACAAGGAAACAGACGCATACAGATTTAACTGCATCACATCTCTGAAACAAGCTTGCAGTAAACAAATGTGTACTGTGTTCACGTGTGTAATAAGTCAGGCTGCAGAAATGTGCAGATGTATTTCAGTGAATTCATTTGGATTAATATGTGATAGCTTATTTATTTCATTGCATCTTTTGCTTTATACCTAAAAATGCGTGACATTTCTAAATGTAGTCACATCCCTATGAAACATGGTTGATTATCAGCTGTAGTCACAGCTGGTGATAAAGTAATTAAAATGTCCAGCTATTCAAAAATAGGGCATTCTGCACAATGAGTACTTTTTGGTACTTGAAGTATATTTTGATGCTGATGCTTCAGGGCATTGTGCTGCATTGTCGAAGCTCTCTGGGCTTCCGGTTAGAACGACCTCACAGTGTTTTATTTTGATCTGGTGTAAAGTGCATTGTGCAGAAATGACAGCATGATAGTCACATGATAAAACTGACTTTTCTTTTGTTTTTTTTTTAATTTTACTGGGTGTGCATCTTGTTCAAATGTCTTTTTCAGCATTTGTACATAAATATTCTGTATATAAATATTTGATTTTCATTTATTTTACAGAGTCCTTTATTTTGTTTCACAAATATGACATTCATGTCAAATGACATCTGCAGACTTTATAATGACCAGCAGGGGGCAGTGTATTGCAGTCTATCAGAACATTTACTGAGACCTGTTTCATGCACTAGTTTCATGTCTCATTGAATCCAACATGATGTTGATTTTGTAAATTAAGGTCACATGTTCATCACATCTAATTTCAAAACACTGATCAATTTAAAAAAAAAAATGAATTCCATACCAATTGCAGGAATAAAATAGGAATAAATAACAAACGAGAAATACATACAAAACAAGAGAAAGGCACACATGAGAGAACAGGTCACATGACAGCACAGCATTATCTACCCACAATTTGAACTAAATAACAGATAGCACAGGCAATGAAAACAAACGGAAATCAGAATAAATTTAAAAACTTTTATTGATGTTAACTTGAAGTGCTGAATTAGCCCTGTTGTCAGTTCAAATCACTTCAATCTATAGCGCACTTTAAGGTCTTTAGACCTTAAAAAGTAATACACTGCAAGGTAAGCTTGCAGCATCTTACTTTAAGGTCAACTGTGAAACTTTGTGGAAAGCCTGAGACAAGTTGATGAGTCAGTGAAGCGCACTTCCTTCTGATGACGGCTATACTGAGGTGAGTTTTTAAGCATATCCTGAACTTTATTCATTATTAGACTTCTGACACCTGGCAAATAAACTCTCACGCGATATGAGAACATAACAGCAAAAAGCCAGTAGCTGGTACATGAATGGATAAAAATTGGATCCCTCAGGGAGGCGCCACCACTTGATCTTCTCCACCGTCGTGGTTGGTGTTCTTCGTCGTCGTTGGCCAAGGTTGAGTCGGAGATCCATCACAAGTAGCCGATGTTGAGGGCCAATATTGGTTGATGGTATGACTTTTACGTTCGTGACTAGGCTGAGATGGGGTCTTCGGACTAGCCAGTAGTCGATTTGGGTGTCTCTGCCGCCGCTGGAGTACGTGATGAGGTGTGCCGGCTTCTTTTTGAAGAAGGTGTTGGTCACGGCAAGATCGTGGGCCTCTGCGTAGTCCAGTACCCGGCAACCCTCGTCGTTTCTGGTCCCAAATCCTTGGCCGCCATGGAATCGGTGATATCCGTCTCTCCCCTTGCCTACATGTCCGTTTAGGTCGCCGCCTACCGCCACGTGTTCCTCAGGGCTAATCGTTTGCAGGTGGTCGTCGAGGGCGCGCCAGAATTCTGTCTTCTCCTCGTCGGGGCAGTTGGTCTGTGGTGCATAGCAGGAGATAATCCGTAGGACGGTCGGGTCGGCGTCGATCTTCACTGACATGATGCGATCCGATATGCGGGTAACTTCGACCACGTTGTGCCGGAGCTTTATTATTAGACTTCTGACACCTGGCAAATAAACTCTCATGCGATATGAGAACATAACAGCAAAAAGCCAGTAGCTGGTACATGAATGGATAAAAATTGGATCCCTCTTAGATTGAATTGGTTGCCCTCTTATATTACGTTGTTTTGAACCTAACCGCATCCACTGAATTAATGCAGTTTTCAGGACAGTAAAAACAGAGAACTCTGATATACACAATTTCTGATTGCTGATAGTGTTTCTTAATGCAAAATGGGCTTCCATTTAAAATGCAATTGCTTTATGTTCGATCTTTAGCGAAGAAGGGTCATTTTTGATTCTGTGGACAAGGGATGCAAATGGAATGTGAAGGCAACAGGTAGTAGGGTGAATTAGGGTTTCGTGTGGTCTTCAGTGCATGAATTTTATTGCCACTTTATTTCAACTTTTTATTAATGTACTCAAAAGAAAAACAAGAACCACAAAGGAGATTCTTGTGATTCTTGTTTGTGCTATCTGTTTGTGAAAGAAAGCACATTTTACCACATCATACTGTGTTTGCTGCCATTTATTTTACTCGTCCTGCCTGAGTGTCTGGGCTGCGTTTGTCTGTGCACCTTTGTTCTGGCCTTCTGCTGATGGGTTTCACATGCTGGGCTTTCCCTCTTGGTCCACACCCAGCAGCCTGCTGCTGACCACACACAGCCTACAAACTGATCCATCCATGCATCCATCCATGCATGCATGGCCTGGTTATTGTTGAGTTATCACCTCCAGCTCCTTGCTCATAACCAGGTAGATACTGGGCTGGGCCTGATCTCTGAGCTCAATAACAATGACAAAAATGCCAAACACTTTACTCTTCATGGTAAAAAATGTTTATAATACAGTAAAAACTGGATGTAGCCAAAATCAGTGTTTTATATACAGTGTAAGTGAACAACATTGCTACACTGCTGGTGTTTGATTGATAGAGGCTTTCTTTATAAGAACTATGATATCATTTCTTTTGCTGATTAACAGTTTTTATATAATTTTTATATCATATATAGCTTTCAAGAAGCCAAAGATCACTGGACGAAAAGACTACAGACCTGTGGCTCTGACATCTGGTCAGGAAGTCTTTTGAGCGCCTGGTTCTCTCCTATCTTAAGACCCTCACGGCCCCCCTCCTGGACCCCCTGCAGTTTGCATACAGAGCCAACAGGTCTGTAGACGATGCCATCAACATGGCCCTACACTTTGTCCTGCAGAATCTATGCTAGGATCCTGTTTGTGGACTTCAGCTCTACCTTCAACACCATCCTTTCAGACCTTCTTCAAGGATTGCTTTCCCAGATGAATGTGCCTGATCCCATCTGCCGGTGGATCACTGACTTCCTGACGGACAGGAAGCAACCAGTGAGGCTGGGGAAGAATGTCTTGGACTCCCGGACCATCAGCACGAGCTCCCCTCAGGGCTGTGTTCTTTCTTCTATGCCCTTCTCCCTGTACACCAACTGCCGCACCTCCAACCACCAGTCTGTCAAATTAATTAAGCTTGCAGATGACACCACCATTATTGGACTCCTCTCAGACGGGGATAAGTCTGCCTACAGGATGGAGGCTGAACATCTGGTGTCCTGATGCAGCCGCAACAACCAGGTGCTGAATAAGTGTTATTTTCATTTACCACTGGCCCAAGTACATTTTTATTGGCTTGTGAACAAAGCTGTAGTTTTTGTATTTTTAAATATTAACGCAATTTAATTGAGACATTATTTATATTATTTCACTTTCAATGTGAAAAATGCTGTAAAAACGTTGAAACTAATGGTCACCCCTGTTCGCTGCAATGTAAAATAGTACAACTGCTGTCAGCCTTCATTAAGTTGCATCATTTAAACATTTGCATATTTTTATTCAACTTCTGCAGGATGCTTTGATGAAAGACTCCCTTTTCCCAAGTAGAGGCTTTACTAGAGGTCACAGGAACAGCGCTGCTGTTTTGGATGCGGAAAAATGTTGTCTTTCACTCTACCTGAGCTCAGTGTCCCAGTAAGGGCTCCGCCTCATTGTAGCTGACGCTGAAATGTTTGTGTGGGTTGCCATGACAACACCAGAAGTGCATCTGAGATCGTGTCCAAATTCATGGGCTGCATCCTCCTGAGGACTCGGTGTTCTGACAAAACGTCTTACTTTGGCAAAACGTCCTACCGTAAGTAGTTCATGCGTTCTCGGCGGCTCTAGTGACCCTCGAACTCTCGGCTAGCTATCGAGGTGGTGGATAACATACGTCTCCCCCACAAGAGCACGAATCTACAACTTTTCTACTACTGGTTTTACAAGGCGTACACGGTAAAAACATTATGCTGTTATTTGTTAAGCACTTGTGCACCTTGTGAAAAGAAATAAGTGGCTGAGATGGATGTCATATGTGCTATTGATATTATTTTACTCGTTTCTAGTTTTCACGGTGCTCCATGATTGTGAGAGGAATAAAAAAGAATTGTGGACATCAGTACGAAGCATGGATTCTTTTGACCAGAGTAGATACACTGGTCCCTTGAATATACTAATCTTTTTGAGGTGGGTGACTGTTCCTGTGTATTTACAGAAACAATGGTTGTGATAACCTCAGCTGTTTCAGAGGGTGACTGTTCGTTGCTTTGCGCACTTTTAAATCTGTATACAATGGTTTGTTCCCTTTTTGTGTTCTGAGGTTTAAACAAAGATGTACTAGATGTATTATACCGGTCCCTCGAATCTACAAATCTGTTCATTTTCATCTGTGTTTACAGAAACACTGGGTGTTGGAACCTCAGTAGTTTCTTTTTGGCTGACAGACTCTGGAGCTGTACAAGAGGAATAAAGAGCTGCAATGCTTTTGTGAACCTGACCTGGGAAGGGAGAGAAATATATTTTTGTTTTGTTTTTGTTTGTCTTCTTGGTTTTTTTTTTTGGTTTTTTTTTTATTCATATTTTGGATGGACAGAAACGTTAACAAATATACAACTGGAATAATCATACTGTCAGTTCTCTGTCCGTTTCTTAACAACAACCAACAAATAAGGACTAACAGTAACTAAGACAAACAAACAAACAAACAAACAAAAAAAACCCAAAAAAAACCCCCAGGAGAAACAAAATGATATACCGCCTCCTGGGAAACATCAGCAAAAACAAAAGTAATGGGGGCAAAACACCCAGGTGCCTAAAAACAAAACATAACCTTGACCACTGATGACATTAAGACAATTTGTTCCCTCTACTGACTTTCAAAGTAAAAAAAAAAAAAAAAAAAAAAAGACAACAACAAAAATACCAATGACACATGAACCCCCCCCCCCCCCCCCCAAAAAAAAAAGAACATTTATCATAATATCTAGGAGACATTGTCGATGTACACCAAAAAAGGACCCCAGACCTGCTCAAAAATGTCTTCTCTCCCCTTAATTCTGTACATAACCCGTTCATATGATGCCATCTTAGACATTTGTTCAGTCCATTCCCTGAGAGAACAGGGGCTGGATGACTTCCAGTGCCTAAGTATTATCCTGCATCCAGTTATGAAAGCCAGACGCATCCACAATCTCTGTTTTTTTGAAAGGATAATTTGTCTTCTTGTTTTATTTGATTCCTTGTGGGATTTGGATCCAACAAGTAAAGTATGCATATTATGCACACACACAAACACACATGCAGCTATTACCATTTCTTGTATTCTTGAATAAAGACATTGATCTGACACATTTAAAATGCAGCCAATTGTTTTTATTGTTATATTATTAAGAAAAAAGAAAAGGTGGGGGTGGGGGGATGTAAAGAAGAGCTTAAAGGAAAGGGCTAGAGGAGAGAAAACCCCAACAATTAGCAGGGCATTTTTTTACTTGGACAAATTGTTAATAAAGTTTCCATATCTGTAACAATGATGACAGTATAATTGTTTATAAACAATTATATTGACAATTATATGTGTCCAGTATGTTGGCTCATTTTCTTTTACTTTTTGCATTTGAAAATAAAAGTTGGGCTGATTTTGACACCATTACAAGAAGTGTTGTTAATGATTCTTTTTGAATTAAAATCAGGTTACCACAAATTGTTTTTTAATTTAATTTCATTTGAAATGTTTGTCAGTGGGTAAACAATTCGTAATGCAAAGTCAGAAACATCGAGTTATTCTTGTACTGCATGCTTGCAATAAATAAGTTGTCCTAACAGTCAGTCAAAGGAGCTTGGAAAGAAAAGCGTCTGGACTTCTTTGAGTTGAAGTGACTGATATATATATTTTTTGTCTGTTTGTTTTGTTGGTTTTTGTTTTTTGCCCTTTATCACCATTCCTCTTCCCTGCTGTTTTTCTTTCCCTCTTTCTTTCTCCCCTTTCTTTCCCCCAGTCATGTCTGTCCTATGTGTAGCAAGTGAAAATAAAATAAACAATAAAAACAAAGGTGAATCAAATAGACCAATACGGCAAGGCCGGGATGGTCCATTTGGTAAAGTAAATCCGTTAGTTATATTTAACATAATGTTAAATGGCAACATTCTGTTTACAATGTTACCATTTCACATTATGTTAAATGGTAACATTCTGTTTACAATGTTACCATTTTACATTGTGTTAAATGGTAACATTCTGTTTACAATGTTACCATTTTACATTGTGTTAAATGGTAACATTCTTTTTACAATGTTACCATTTTACATTGTGTTAAATGGTAACATTCTGTTTACAATGTTACCATTTTACATTGTGTTAAATGGTAATATTCTGTTTACAATGTTACCATTTTACATTGTGTTAAATGGTAACATTCTGTTTACAATGTTACCATTTCACATTGTGTTAAATGGTAACATTCTGTTTACAATGTTACCATTTCACATTATGTTAAATGGTAACATTCTGTTTACAATGTTACCATTTACATTATGTTAAATGGTAACATTATGTTTACGATGTTACCATTTTACATTATGTTAAATTGTCAGTAGGCCTGGTACCGGAACCGGTACTGGACCCCCTTTTACTTTCAGCCATCAGAAGAGGGTACACTGTGGTCATAACAATACTCAGACTGTAGCATTTAAAGGTCCCAAAGTGTACCAGGAAAATATCCCCCGCACGATTACACCAGCAGCCTGAATTGTGAATGTGAGGGAGGATGGATCCATGCTTTCATGTTGTTCACTCCAGGCTGATATAAAAATGATATAACTAATACTACTTCTACTAATAATGACAATAACAACAAAATAATAATAATAATGTCAAAAATACCAGTAATAATAATAACAATAACAACATAAACAACAACATTACTACTAATAATAATAAAGATAAACAAATGTATTAAAAAATTAATAATGATAATAATAATAAAACTGATCATAACAGTAACAATATCAATCATAACAACAACAGTACTAACAACAATAATAACAATAACAATGAAGGTGTTGCTGCAGATCTGAGTCCCGACTCTGCTGCCTTTCTAGTGCGGCAAAGAAAGTAAGAAATAGAAAAAGAAAAACACAAATAAACTGAGTGTGAGGGTTTTTCTACAAGTTACACTGAATATTTGCACAGACATGCAGACTGTTTGCTGGGAGACGTCACCTGTCTTTTATAGAATAGCAGGTAAGCTGTTCTCTGCCGCTGCTCACACACAGACTCACACGTGGTCTGGCAGACCAACTCGTCATCGTACGTGAGCCGGCTGTCTGTGACGTCGTCTCTTCCGCTCATCTGGTGAACGCCGTCACAGACGTAATGTCCTGAGAGGAGAAGGCGCACTTATTAACGTCTCATAAACTTTCAAAGCTGACCTGCATTCAGCACATGTGTCTGAAAGCACCCACTCACCGCTGTAAGCTGAGGAGCCCAAACGACTGATCACGCTGACCAACAAATAGCGAGCAGTTTACTGGGAGAGGGCAGCGGCACCACCCGTTAGCTTAGAAATGGGCTCCATCCATACTTGAAATGAACGGTGTGCCTTTTCCCTTACCTCTTCAGTAAAGGCTGTGTCCTGGCTGATCACCAGCTGCTGTGTCAGAACAATGGGGCTGTTCTTCTTCTCCACGGTGAACGATGGAGTGAACGTAAACCACTTCAGCTGGAGGATCAGCACACTGAAAGAGATGAGACAAAGAGGAGAGGCTCAAAGGAAGACGCAAGGAGGACATGACATGAACAAAACTGACACCGACTGAACTGTGGTGGTTTGAGGCCTTTGGGGACCGATTTGAGGTTACTCACTTTGGCAGGTTCAAGAACAACAGCTCCTCTTTGATCTTCTTAGCTCCGCACTGGCATTCGTAGTCCAACAGGCCGCCCTGCAGCAGGGAGCAGGAGGAACAGGTGCATTAGAGTTAAACTCTTTTACAGATGAATTCACATATTCGTGGGAGCAAGCCTGTTCACAGAATAGAGTCTAAACGAGCTCTTACTTTCAGACTCCAGCCCCGCCCTTCAGCAGCTCCGCAGCATCCTGCTGGCTGGCACAACCTTGCCATTGGCTGCTGCCAGGGACTCAACAGGTTAGAACAAAAATATAAATATTATATCTGAGTTCTTATGTGGACCCGCCTTCCAGACACAACGTCACCTTCCATGAATGTCCACAGGTTAGCGGCCCTCGCTCTGCTGGTCCTCCAAAGTAAGAAAAAATGAGAAAAAATAAGGAGCAGACCAAGCAAAAGAGGGTATTTAAAGAGACAGTGCTCTTAAGGTGCATTTTTGGCGAGTTTTATTATCTAAATGTCATTGTGTCACTTTCTTATGAGGCTTCAGTGAACTGAAAAAGCTTCTGGGATGAGAAGCGAAACGTCTTCAAAAAAGTTAAAGAAGTCCGGTTGCTTTTTTCCCCCAAGCTCCTTAGAGTTCTCTGAAAATGGTCAGGTAGAAGGACTGGACTGAAAATGAGTAAAAAAGCAGCCAAAGCCCAAGGAAGTTGAAAGATTGGAAACTATTGCTGAGGTCATGTCAGTGTAAAAAGTTACCTACAAGTCTGGCACCTTGGAAGCAAAACATAAAGAAATAAGGTGTAAGGCCAAATGTTTGGTCCTGCAGCCAACCGGACCATGAAATATAGAGCACAGGTGAACAAAGTGAGGCAGCAGTTTGCTGATTTCCACCTTGTGCCTTTCATGTTGATCAGCTTAGTAGTTTGCCAGCTTTCTAGCTGTTAAAGACTTTTGGCGAGAGGTTATTCATATTTGAACTCTAATTGAACCCCTCTTTTTGACTGTTTTTTTGTTTGTTTGTTTTTGGGTTTTTTTGTTGTCTTAGATGGCCTGACTCAGCAGGTGGGGGCAGTTTCCGAGTTCACCTTCGTTCAAACAGTGCAGAAATGGTTTCGCTATGCTCCAGACCGGATGGGTGGTGCAGGACGCCCGATATCCAGCCCCGTCATGGAGTAAACTAAAAACAGTAAATAATACATTTAACAAACAAGCAAGCTCTAAATTCAAGCGGAGAGACTGCAGACGTAGCCGCACCATTCCAGGGATTTTTGGTTAGCATGAGGGGTCTAGCCAGGACCCTTACTGGATACTTGGTGGGAATCGAACGTGCGACTCCAAAGATGTGTAGTATTACCACTACACTATCCAGCTGCGCTACACTATCCAACAAAAAAAGTTTTTAGAAAATTTGATAAAGTCTGATGCTTAATATTGTAGGGATATTAATCTCCCTATGATATTAATACGGATTAATAACACAGAGAAGTCATACTTCTGTTATGACAGAATTAATTGGGTAAATTATATTTACAATTGTAACATTGTAAACTTAATGTTATGATTTTACATTATATTAAATTGTAACATGATGTAAAATCGTAACATTGTAAACTTAACATTACAATTTTACATTATGTTGCAATTTAACATAATGTGAAATTGTAACATTGTAAACATAATGTTACAATTGGAACATCAGTCCATCTATCCATGCATCTTCATCCGCTTTATCCGAGGCCGGGTCGCGGGGGCAGCAGCCTAAGCAAAGAGGCCCAGACCCAACACGCTGTGTACTCACCTTTGCTAAGTACATGTGAGATCTTGAATAAAAAAAACAAAACAAAACACACTTTTCTTTTCTGTTTTATTGAAAGCACTTTACAGAAAGTGTAATTGTTTGTGATGAAGAAAGAAGTAGGTAGGTTTCCATGTGTAATTAGTGTGTTATTGCAGAAGAAGCTTAATGTGTACTTTGGAAAAACGATGAGAAAAAAAGCTGGCTGAAGAAGAAAAGATAAATGTCCTTTTTTTTCAAGCCTTCTCTCAGCCGGCAGTTTCAGTGCCACGGCCCTCGCTTGGGGGGTGGGGAGACGTGCCCCCCAAGGAGACCTGCTAGATTGTTCAGAAGGTTGTTCTCATCCATCCAGATGGAGGATCACTAACAGGAGCGTGGAAGACTCCAGAATCCACTCTGGCTGGAATCCGGTGGATATGCAGTGTGTACAGGTACAGGACCATTTAAACGGACAGCATTTATAGAATGACTATTAAAAGTCAGCGAGTGTCAGTAATGTTAATGTGGTTATGTTAGTAATACACCGAGTGCTAATATAAGAGCTTTAAGATGCATTTGTAGATATTATTACGTGTTTTACCGTCTTTATGGTGCTAGCTTAAAGTTACGGTGTAAACGTTAGCTTATATTGGAGGAAAGCTGTTACTGGTTAAACGATGTTAGCACAGAAATATTAGCTTCTGTCATGACTGATGAAGTTACTAGTTAATAAAGTTTTCAGTAAAGTGATTAATCGCAGCCACAGGTTGACAGCAAATATCTCGATTAGCTTCAGTGCATCTGTAATAAATATGTGCAAGTTTCAGTGCTTCGTTTAAACTGTATGATACTTATACTGACCCAGGGTCAGTGTAAAATACAATCCTAGCTGTGTGAACAAAGCCACTGTAAATTTAATCCTGCATGACAAACCTCAGGATGCAGGTTATTATTACTCTTTCCTGCTGGCACACCTGAGAGTCAGCTAGAAACTTATAGTGACGTGGACATCATGCAAAGACTGCCAGACTCTGTAATACTGCAAATGATCAGTGACTCAGGTTAACACTAAACTTCAAACGGTACCTCTGTGTGCTGAACATCTAGGATTGAGTCAGGCTGCATTGACTGTGGGACTTTAATGTGTTAAAAGCAGGTTGAAGACGGCTCAGAAACATTTGAAGATTAAAATTTAGCATTATGGCTGCTGGTGGTTTGTAATATCTACTCAGCTGTATTTTTGTTACTAATTTATGTTTGTTGTTGTTTAACACAGATTTCAGAAGAGCAAATATGCTTAATAGTTTAACTAGATTTCATTTGTCAGTGTTTGACTGCTGAGTCACCGGAAGAACTCATTTCATTCATTCTCCATATGATGTTAATTTACAGAAATGTTTCACAGGAACTGATTTCTCCCAAAGGTTGAACTAGTGTGTTTCCATAGATTACCTCTGTATGAATGTACTTCTTAAATGAAGGCAAGTGTTTGTCCTTTTTTGTTCCTCAGGTACAGTACGTGATATCAAGGGCAGGTGGTCAACACTGGGGACAAGAAGCAGACATACTTCCAAGAGGGAGCTGCAGTGAGGTCAGAGGTCAGAATCTGAAACAGCTCAGGTTTATATTTTAGAGGTTATAAAAAATCAAAATGTATTTATAAAGAAACCTTTAAATAATAGTCATAATTATGATTATTATAAGAAATATCAAACATTTAAGTGGATTTTCTGTTACACATATTGTGTTAGCCCTGCGATAAACTGGCAGCCTGTCTTTGTCCTGTATCAGCTGGGATAGGCTTCATCCTCCCGCAACCTTGAATTGGATACATTTTATTCCAATTATGTAATCTGATCATTTACAAACTCAAGGTATCTAATCAAAATGTAAGTAATAATTATAAAATGGGAAAGCAGAAATAAGTGTGACATAAATGTAAATGTGTGAGCTGACATAGAGCTACATGCAGTCTGAAAAACCTTTGTTGTCAAGTTTGCAGGTATATCAGCACGAGACATTCTTACATAGAAGAGACATTAAAGTCTCTAACTCAGTGAAGCATTATTGGTCCCGTCTGTTTGGATAAATATAGTAAGTTGATGTATGTCCATTTATTGACACATTTTCTTAAGTGCTTATCCAGTTCAGGATCACAGTGGAGCTGCAGCTGGATATGTTCACTAAATAAACCTTACAAAAGTTAACAATAAACCTGCATCCATGTACGTTGTTGTCCACAGGATGAGAAAATCAAACTGGAACACTGTGGAACATGTTAATAAATGTTTGTGTGTTTATGCCTGTGTCTTTCACAGGAGGCGCTGGAAGGTTTCCCTAATAGTTCCTGGTGAATCAAAGCAGAACCATAAAGGTTGCTGGACTGCATGATGGCCTTACCCCTGAGCAGTCATCCTGTTAAAGGATGAACCAGTTAGAAGCTGTTTTCAAAGTAGCTGAGCAGATTTCATCTCAAGTAAGCGATTAACTGTTTGTTCATCTGTTCCGCCACTTAAAGAGCATTTAAGGACGTCTTTTGAGTGTCCAGTTGAATTAATTCTACTGGCTCTCATGGTCATTTGTTATTATAGTCATATTTTTCATGTTCATCCAGCTATTTAGTAAATTCTATCTATTTAGTAATATCCGTCAGCTATAAAATGTAATATAAATATAAAAATATCTAAATATCTCCTGCCCTTTATGTTTTAATGATGTAAGTCTGTTATCGTGTTACATTAGCATTCCTCACATATCAATGAGATGCTGTACAGTACAATCCTACTGACACAGCAGAGGGATAACGACAGCTATTCAACATCGTTACACGACACATTCGAGCTGCATGACGCAGACAAAGTGACTAAATCATCTTTTTGTGGTTTATTGTCTTCAAACCAGCAGACAAAGCCGATGGCAGAAGATGTCGGAGAAGAACTTCAGGCCGTGGACTGAAAAGGTATTTTTTTCTTGTTATCAAAAGACATTTGGAGTGGCAGCTTCTACAACTGGTTGTGCTAAAGTAAAGCTTACAGTCTAAGAAATCACAGTGTTGATATTCAGCACAAAGAGAAAAGCTCACTTGTTTGAATTTATTTACAATCATAGTTTTATAAATTCTGACTGTAAACAGCTTTTACAGCTTTGATATTGTTTGACACTCGATATCAGGTGATAGGGTTTAATTTAAAGGTTTCTGTGTCCCAATGAGCCATTTACACTGATCAGTGTCAGTTTAACTGTAACACATTCATTATTTAGATTCAACAAAGAAATAACTGAATGTAAAAAATGGCAGCCCTCAGGCAGGTTTATAGAGATACATGCATGCATTATGAAATTTATGTATCCCAGATAATTGTTATTCATCTAGTCATGGCAGACCTACCTCTTCCTCCCAAGTTAACTGCAACCCAAAATAACTAGTGGGGCTATTTACACACTCACAACCAGTGTGGGGTAAAAAGAGCCACCAAAAAACTGTCAGCCACAGATGTGCTAGAAGAGTTAGAAGCTCTACTTATGGAGAAACTTTCTAAGTCTAACAGGGGACAGGAACTCCTGCCCAAGTAACATGATATAAGCCCACATACAGCCCAGCCATAAAGTGAACCAAGTTAAAGACAGCATGGGACCAAATGCATGTAACCAGCCTGCACCCACCTGACATTTCTTCCTCCTGAATTAAATGAATGAAGGGATGAAAGTTAAATGACTACAAACCTAAAGCCACTAGTTCCCACACTGGAGCTCCCTGACACTGTGTGTTAACTGTATTTAGCTTGTATCAACAGTTGTAACAGGCTAAGCCACCTGAGACACTGCATTGAATTTGTTCCTGTCTTACTGGTTTCAGCTGACTGGTTTCAACTCAGATATTCTGCTTTTTCCTTTCAGTAGATCAAAGCAGCTCGTGCTCCTTCTGCTTCCAATTTAGAAGAAGAAGAAGAAGGCGAAGGCTTCAGCGAAGTGGCGTTCATGGTCTCAGTGAACAGTCACGGTCACACACTGCATGTGGTTTTAAAAGCAACATGTCTGTTCACCACAACAATGGAGATGTGTAATATTAGTGCAGCTATGGTTTGTTCTTGAACATCAGTTCTGTTTTCTACTTTGATCACTCAGACCAAAAAAGTGTTGTTTTCAGATTCTTTCTTTTAAATCTATAAAGCACCTGTTCATTTTTTTTATTACAATTAGTTTCACATAAATGTTAGTGTTTCCTTTTATGATCTTTTAATGCTTACACTACACTGTACATGAAATCAAACCTAATAATGAGGCAGATAACATTCCTGTTACGATCCAGACTAGTGGTCTTACTGGGGCCGGTGAACAGGACTGTAAGCTTGCCATTGTGCCAGTTAAAGTAAAATCAAAGAGAGGTCAAAGAATAGTGGAAACGTATGCCTTTCTGGACCAAGGGAGTTCAGCATCCTTTTGTACAGCGGGTCTTATGGACAAGCTGAATATTGCTGGGAGGAGGACAAAGATTCTGCTGCGCACCATGGGACAGGAGAAAGTGGTGGACAGTTTCATTGTACCTGAACTTGAAGTTGCTGGATTGGACAGTGACATGTACTGTGATATGCCTAACCTCTTCACTCAGCATAAAATGCCTGTAGATATTGGTAACATCTCAAATCAACAGGACCTGGTTGACTGGCCACATTTGAAGCATGTTCATTTGCCAGAAATTAAGGCCAATGTTGAGCTTTTGATTGGCATGAATATGCCCAGAGCTCTAGAACCTTTGGAGGTCATCCGGAGTGTAGGTGATGGACCCTTTGCCATTAGGACTGTGCTCGGCTGGACTGTGAATGGGCCACTTAATCGAGAATGCTGTGGAAGGCCAGGATGTTTGGCAACAGTTACCGCCAACAGAGTTTCTGCTGTCACACTGGACAAGCTATGGAAACAGCAGTTCAAGATGGATTTTCCTGAGAGCAGCAATGATGAACAGATGGGGCTGTCAAAGGAAGACTTGAAGTTCCTGGAATTGGCCAGCAAGATGGTGACTTTGGGGGATTGGCACTACAGCATTGCCCTGCCACTAAAAGACCGAGACATAAGAATGCCTGACAACTGTGCAATTGAGCAACGAGCCTTAGGTTTGAAGAAAAGGTTCATCAGAGATAAAGACTTTCATAAAGACTACACTGCCTTCATGACAGATCTTATATCTAGAGGATATGCAAAGAGAGTCCCAGTCACAGAATTAGAGCGCCAGAAATGGGGAAGGATTAAACGTAACTTTGTTCCTGGAGATGTGGTCCTTATAGTGGATGATTCTGCACCTCGTGGTTCTTGGCTCATTGGGAGAGTCACCGGAGCTGCACCAGATGAAAGGGGGTTTGTGCGTCAGGTCTGGATTAAGACCCCAACCAGCCATGTGTGCAGACCCATCACAAAGATATGCCTTCTTCAGGAGGCCTCTGACCCATGACTATGACATTTTTGACACAGTGTGACATAACTAACTTTGAATTGACTTTAATGTTATGAGATGTACATCAGACTGACTATATTTAGGCTAAGTGCTGGTAACCTCTGGCCTATGACTGACTGACCATGTGCAGACAGAAGAAAAGAAGAGAAGACATGAGAAAATAACTTTGGTGGACTTTTGAGTATGTTATGTTGTCTCACTGGGTGTCTGTGATATGATGAAGTGTGTGTTGTGAGTTATGGTGTTGGATGTGTAATTATTACTGTAAAAATGTAATAATTAGGGGCCGGAATGTTGTGGATAGGCGTAGCTTTGGGTCACGTGGTGTCAGTAATAGTGATTGCTATATCACCTGTTCACGGCCCGAGGGAAATTTTGTGAATGAGTGGGTGATGGGGGAAGTCGACTTTTGCTGACCGCTCAAGCGTCCCAAGGCGTTCCCAGGCCAGCCGAGAGATATAATCTCTCCAGCGTGTCCTGGGTCTGCCCCGGGGCCTGCTCCCGGTGGGACATGCCTGCAACACCTCACCCAGGAGGCGCCCAGGGGGCATCCTTGTCAGATGCCCGAACCACCTCAGCTGGCTCCTTTCGATGTGGAGCAGCAGCTGCTCTACTCTGAGCCCCTCCCGGACGGCCGAACTTCTCACCCTATCTCTAAGGGAGAGGCCAGCCACCCTTCAGAGGAAGCTCATTTCTGCCGCTTGTATACGCGATCTCGTTCTTTCGGTCACTACCCACAGCTCGTGGCCATAGGTGAGGGTAGGGATTGTAACATTGTAAACATAATACAATTTTACATTATGTTACTGTCAGAGTCGGACGGTGCCCCGACCGGTCGACCTGTGTGTGTGTGTTTTTTTGTTCTCCTCTCTCGCTCCGCTTTTTCTCCGCTGCGATTGTTACCTCCGACCCGTAAGTGCTGCCACTCTGAGCTGCCTAATAAGCCTGGACGCGATCGAGACGGAGAGACGGAAGGGGACACTTCACTGATTCTAGGGAGTTTTGTGGACACACGAGGGGAGACGGGGAGAGGAGCACTGAAGGGACTTGCACTGTGGATAACTGTGGATTGATTTTGGCTTCACTGTAAATAAAGACACTGTTCAACTTAAACGAGAGGTCCGCGTCTAGGTTCGCTAACTCACCACCCTTAACAGCTACAATTTAACATCATGTAAAATTGTAACATCATGTTTACAATGTTACAATTTGTAAATTGTAACATTGTAAACATAATGTTACAATTTTATATGATGTTAAACTGTAACATAATGTAAAATTGTAACATTATGTTTACAATGTTACAATTTTACATTATGTTAAATTGTAACATAATGCTTAACAGATAATGGTTATCCTCTTTTTATATCATACATCATTGTCTCTGTAGGAGGGTCTGGAGCACCCCCTGCTGAGCCGCTGGGCTCAGTACCTTGCAGGCAGGTCCGACGATGACTTCATCATCTCACCTGAGCTCAAAATTCTGGTGCGTGAAGGCGTCCCTCGGGAGTATCGGCAGAGAGTGTGGCGCTGTTTGGTCCGAGCCAGAACTTTGACAAGCCAAGAGTGCCACATGCAACGCTATCAGCAGGTACAGCTGTAGAGAGAGAGAGTGCTTTATCCGCACCTGAGCACAGGTGGCTCCTCCTTCTTCCTGTTGGGAATGCTGGCGAGCACTCAGTAATCCTGTTCTGTTTCCAGCTGTGTGAGAAGAGTCAGACAGCTCCTAATCCTGCCTCCAGGCAGGTCCAGCTGGACCTTCACCGAACCCTGACGACCAATCAGCACTTCTCCTCGCCGTCCAGCCCCGCCCTCCAGCCCCACCCTCCAGCAGCTCCGCCGCATCCTTCTGGCCTTCTCCGGGCATAACCCTGCCATTGGCTACTGCCAGGTACTCAACAGGTCAGAACAAAAGTATAAATTTTATATCTGAGTTCTTATGTGGACCCGCCTTCCAGGCAGAACCTCACCTTCCATGAATGTCCACAGGTTAGCGGCCCTCGCTCTGCTGGTCCTCCAAAGTGACGAAGACGCCTTCTGGTGTCTGGTGGCAGTGGTGGAAGCCATCATGCCTCAGGACTACTACACCAAGAATCTGGTGGCCTCTCAGGTCAGCAGACACACTCACCTGCTTGCCTGCTGTGATCTGTTTTAGTGATCAGTGAGGCTGATCTCTGTGAGTCTTTGTGCTCAGGCGGACCAGCGCGTGCTGAAGGACTTCATGGCGGAGAAGCTTCCTCGCCTGGCATCTCACTTTGAGGATCACAACATTGACGTCTCTCTGGTCACCTTCAACTGGTTCCTGGTGGTTTTTGTGGAGAGTCTGCCCAGCGACATCCTGATGCCTCTGTGGGACGCCTTCCTGTATGAGGGTACCAAGGTACCATACACCCGAACACACCATGACAGAAATGCAGACAACACTTGAATGCACCACAGTAGTGTCCATGGAATAGGGCTGAACGATTATGGAAAATAATCTAATTGCGATTTTTTGCCCCAATATTGTGATTGCGATGCGATATGCGATTATTTTTTAAGGTCTTTGTCTTCTGTATTATTAAACAAAGACAAGCAATACATCATATAGTATGGCCAATACTATATTACATTAATTTTAAACTGTTCTTTCCTGGAAGACAGACCTCTGTTATGATGACATGAGGTGATGCATGAATTGATGACTGACATTTTTATTTAACTTCTTCAATCACAACAGTATATTTGAACATACACAATAGTTTATTTTTAGCTTACAAACATCTGAGCATAAAGTGCTGACAAGGAACCCTGGTGTAAACATTAAAATGAAAGTCAGTACAATGTGCAGATTGCAGAAATATACATAAAAAAAATCAGTGGCTTTACCACACTCAGTTTTTCGACATCTGTGAACTACTAGACAGTCATTCAATTAAAAAATAATATTAAATAAATAAAACTAATAAATAAAAAATACACACATCTTACTGATCTCTGCAGTCAGTAACATTACACATAAAGTGCAAACATAATAGCAATTGTATAAACACACACACAAACACGCCTTTAAAGTTTAAAGGCGTGAAATTGGACGGTCGTTCTGATTAGCGTCACCGCTGTCTCGGTGGAGTTTAATAAACTCGGCCGTCTGCTTCTTGCTATCTAAAATATAACCAGACACTGGTGTAAATTCTCGACTGTCTCATACTTCTGTTTAATAAGTTTTCTGTTTGACGTTTAGTCAGCTGTGTGAAAACCAAGGAGGAACCCACCCGGGGGATTAATAAAGTTTTATTTTATCTAATCTAATAACTTTAATCTCAGCCAAACCAATTTACTCACGAACAAACAAAACACTGAAAAAAGCCCAACAATAACATTTTTAGGTTGTCTAAGTGACTTATATATTACGTTTAACCCGAGCAGCGAAACTCCGCGGTGATCTGAAAATGATGTGCCGGGAGTTGTGCCGTTCTCGGCCGCATCAGTAATCCTCGAGCTCCCGGCTAGCTGTCGAGCTGGTGGGTAGCAGACGCCTCTGAAAACGTCGAAGCACTTTTGCAAATATGGGATATCTTGATAAACCGAGCAGATATTTGATGTTTACACAACTACTTTCTCGCCTGAAAATATGTTAAAAGTTTATTTTGTGACCCAGAAAGATTAGTATGAGTAATTTTAAAACTTAGTAGCGGCCGCCATTGCTGGAAACTGGAGTTTGGCTGGGCCGCGCTATGAATTCTGGGATATGGTAGTAATTTGGACAGCCTTCGGCGCGTCGCTGTGACGTAATCGGTCTACAAATGCGGCCTCAGGAGGATGCAGCCCATGAATTTGGACATGTCCAGAGTATAATCGCAGCCTTTGCGGTTAGAAAATTGCACTTGATCATGTCGCGATATTATCGCAAATGCGATATATCGTTCAGCCCTACCATGGAAACAAAAATGATTTTGTTTTCACCTTTAGATGTCTTTATTTACATTTTAGGAGTAATAAGACATTGTTTACTAAGCATGGGGAACTGTCATGTGACATGAAATAGGAGTGGGAAAGCAGATCATTCTAGTAACGACCTCACAGTCTACCACAAGCAGCGTAAATCCAGACGATGAGCGGGACAATGGCTTTGGGCTTGTTTCTGCAATGTGACAAATGCAGCACAGCTTTTACATCGTTTGTCTCAGGAAATAAAATCACAGTTCAGACACAGAAATATATACCACACAGGGATAAATGCTGACAACAGCTTCAGCCACGTAGATCCAACCCAAAAGTTTAATTTAAACTTAAAGCTCAACTACCAAGTAAGTTAATATTATCTGGCAACTGAGGAACCAAGTGGCTTATTGGAAATCGATCAGAGCTGTAATGAGTAAAGGGCCCAACTGCACCACAACTGAAAGAGTAATTTTATGACTCACCTCCTCAAAGTTTCCAATTAATTGTGTGGCGTGAGTGTCCTGTTATGAAATGCGTGTCTGTGCTGCAGGTGATCTTCAGATACACTCTGGCTCTGTTCAAATACAAAGAGGACGACATCCTGAAGATTCACGACAGCGTGGAGATCTACCAGTACCTACGCTTCTTCACAAAGACCGTCTCCAATGCCAGGTACGCACTCGCCTCCACCCGCCTTAATCTACGAGCTGTTACACTCTCAGAAGTGTAGCGGATGTAGCTGTTGAATCTTTGAGCTTCAAACCCTTTTTACTGAAATTTTGTGAGAAGTTTAAATTTCCCTGATCACAGTAACAACGATTTAAAGATTTTTAAGTATCTGCAGCTCTCGGATACATGTGGTCCAGTCAGTCCAGTATTTCCTGCTCAAACTGCAGTACCTGAAGTATCAAGCAGCATAAAACAGAAACACTCAAGCTGATCAGTTTCCAGTTCCTCTGTGTTGGTGATCGAGTCCTTTCCACCTGCGTGTGTCCATGCAGGAAGCTGACCAGCATCGCCTTCAACGACATGAACCCATTCCCCAGCCGGCTGCTGAGGAACCGGCGAGCGCTCCACCTGGAGCGCCTGCAGGCGGAGCTGCGTGAGCTGGAGGAGCAGCACAAGGAGTTCATCACCGAGAGCGTCGTACGGAAAGACAAAGAGCTCGACGTCATGGTGAGCGAGGACGACGAGGACCTCTGATCACACGGGACGCTTCAGCTGCTCACTTCGAGACGACGATGAGTTTTCCATGAGTTCAAGAGAATTTCACTAAACCGGCTGTTAACTGGTTTCCTTCACACCAAACACAGGATTGTGTCAGGTTCACCATCTCTACTAACACTATGTAACCCACATAAAAATAAAAAGAACTGCGTCTATAACTAAATTGGAATCTTAAATTCCAACCGGAGCGTGTCCGTGAAGGCATCGTGCGTCATGACGCACGCCACGCCGCGAGGCTGCACATGCCTGTTGTGACCAATCACATTCGCGAGGCACCGATATATGCCTTCCGGGTTGTCGCCTCGAAACGACGCGGGGGAGAGGCGTTAGCGGATGGAAGCAACAGTATTTTGATACCGCCGTGGGTAGATGCGTGGGGCTCGTATGTGACATCGCACGTAGTGAATGTGCAGGCTAGTGGTGCCCTGGAGAGACCACAGCGACACCACTACTTTGGATGGCGAGCTAGGCCCAACGAGCCAGAACCCCAGCTACAACTTCCTGCGGTCTGGTAGGAGGCTGCTGCGGCCTACACTCTCCCCTCTTGGTTTAGTCCCCTAAATCTCACTTCTGAGATTTCAGCTTTGGAATCTTAGTGCTGATCATCCTACTTCAAATTTCAACCTGTCTAGACTGTCATACGCGTTGGACTTATATCACTCATGAAATAAACTTTATGGACATTGTTGCCAGAGGTTGGACGAGGTTCCTGCACTGCCGTGCAGCGGATATTTTACAAGCTTGAATTGTTTTATTTTTTCCTTGTCTGCAGATTTTGTAAATATTGGTGTTTGGTAATTGCACTTTATTTTCACTATAAATAACAATTGTAATCACAATATCTGTGGTTGTACGTTTATTGTACTTCACTCACCTCCTAGAGCCGAATCTGATATCTTCTGAATTAGCCCAACTATTCATAACCAACTTAAATTATTTTAGCTTATGTACTTGCTACATAAGACAAATTAGTGGCGAGCCAGCCAGGAGGTTGTGTCAAGTATAATATTGTTGTGTACATTCAGTCTCACTATCTCACCATATTACTATGAACATGGACTTGTTGGAGTCATTAGGTGTTAAAATACCAAACGCGGTGTTGGTCAGTGGCGTCCCCGCATATGTGGTTGAGGAGGTTGAAGATTTTCTTCTCCAGTATGGTGCTATTGAACGCTCCGTGCCAATAAACTCACCCGGCTCTGAGTTTAATAATATGCTCGTTGTTGAGTTTAAAACGGGGTCTGCTTTTGATTTATTGGGTCCGATTCTGCCGTATACATTTAAGCCCTTAAATAATGAATATCATATAAAAAGCTTGTCTAAAATCTATGCGGCTACTGTCGGGTGCACAAAGACTAAGACTTATTTAGCTGACTTAAAACAAGTAGCAAAACTGTCTGGTCAGGATTTTGCTGAAGTTCTCCAAGAACTAATGACCCAAATAAATGGAGCTGTTTCAGAACTGCGCCCAGGAAAACCAGAAGGGCTCAAGCAGGAATGCACTGCCGCATCTGAACACAAAATGGCTGCCACTCCGGCTCAACAAACCCACAACACGGCTATTCCTGTCACTTCTTCAGCTACCCTACATCCTACAACAACAGAAGGACATTCTATCAGTATGTCTGCAGCTGAGTTGAATCCACCTGAAGTACAGAGGTATGTTGTGGAGCATATAGTAAAGAGCGAAGATGTAAACATACGCTCACCCCATAAGCTGCGCATGTTTTCTGGGAGACTACCACACCCACAGCATGAGGTGGACTATGATACATGGCGCTCTGGAGTGGATCTCATCTTAAAGGATCCAGCCATTTCAGAACTGCGAAGATCCAGACACATCCTTGATAGTCTTTTACCACCTGCAGCGGACATAATCAAGCACCTTAACCCCGACCTACCAGCAGAGACTTATATTCAACATCTTGATTCTGCTTATGGAATTGTACAGGACGGGGAAGAACTTTATGCGAAGTTCATGGACACGCTGCAGAACTCGGGTGAGAAGCCATCCGGCTACTTACAGCGACTTCAGGTGGCCCTGAGTTTAGCTGTTAAGCGGGGAGGGGTCAAGCAGGGTGAAGTGAACAGGCACCTGCTCAGCCAATTCTGTAGGGGATGTTGGGATAGTAACCTTATCTCTGAGCTCCAGCTGAAGCAGAGAAAATCCAACCCACCCTCTTTTGCAGAACTGTTACTCCTATTAAGAACTGAAGAAGACAGAGAAGCTAGCAAAACTCTGAGGATGAAGCAACATTTGGGAACACCAAGACACAGAGTTGCAGCTCAAGCTCAGTTCGCAGTAGAAGAAGAAAAGGGGGTCTGTGCTGCGTTGTCCACTCTCACCCAGCAGATGGCGGAGATACAAAAGCAACTTGCCGCCTTAACTGCCTCCCAGTCTCACCAGTCCTGTACTCCTGTTCCAAAGCAGCACCCGAAGCAAAGGACGGATACACAGGGGAATATATCACCTAACCCCAAGCCTGGTTTCTGTTTCAGGTGTGGGGAAGATGGACACATTAGACCACAGTGTGAGAACAGACCCAATCCTGCATTGGTCAATACAAAACGCAAACAGTTCAGTGAAAGGAAACCAAAATGGCAGAAGCGGAATTCATCAACTGGACATTTAAACTAGATACAGTTCCTGTAATGGGACGTACAGGAACTGTGCAGGACCCACATTGTCCCGCAAAGGAGGAAAGGAACAAGGAGGAAATTGTTCACTGTGTAGACCTACACACTTGTCCGAAGGCAACTACAATGTTACCTCATGGGTTAGTTGGGTCAAGATGCACAACAGAGGTGACCCTAGCAGGCCATCCACAGAAATGCCTGCTTGATACAGGATCACAGGTTACTACAATACCTGTATCCTTTTACAACAATCATCTTCATGACCAACAAATTCAACCACTCCATGATCTTCTCCAGGTGGAAGGTGCTGCGGGTCAAACCATTCCATATCTTGGATACATTGAGGTTTCCGTCAAGTTCCCCAGAGATTTTGTTGGTGAAGAATATGAAGTAACAACATTGGCTCTAGTTGTTCCGGACGTACACCCTGACGTCCCCGCTACTGTGCTAATTGGGATGAACACCCTGGAACCCCTGTATGAACAGCATCTTAACCAGCATCCGAGCTATCAGCCTAGCACTCATGGGTACAGAGCGGTGTTGAAAACACTACAGCTGTCACACAAGCAGAAGGAGAATGGCAGCATTGGGAATGTGAGGCTACTAAGCAAAGCTCCAGTGCGTGTTCCGGCCGGCCGCACTATTGTCATCCAGGGCTCTGCCAAAGTTTCCACCCCGTTGTTTAGCCAGAGTGTTCTCCTACAGCATCCTGCTTCCACCTTACCTGGGGGGTTGTGTGTCAGCAGTTGTCTCATCAACTTCCCAGCTCTTTCTCCATACAAGGTTCCTGTGGTTATTACAAATGAGTCGGAGCAAGATACCTTCATTCCACCTCACAGTGTCATTGCAGATTTGGAAACCTACCACTGCATCTTGTCTGAACATCGCGTGACCCATCTTCCAGTCAGGAACACTACCACCAGCCTGAACTTTGATTTTGGTGATTCTCCACTGTCACCTGAATGGAGGACGCGAGTCATAGGCACGCTGAATGACATCTCGGAGGTCTTTTCGCATCATGACTTGGATTTTGGATGTACATCAGCTGTCAAACATCATATTCCACTCCATGACAATACACCATTCAAGCAACGTGCCCGGCCAATCCATCCACAAGATTTCGAAGCTGTCCGCCGTCACCTGCGTGAGCTCCTGGAAGCCGGCATTATAAGGGAATCATCGTCTCCTTTTGCTTCGCCTATCGTGGTGGTCAGGAAGAAGAACGGTGAGGTCCGGCTGTGCATAGACTACCGGAAACTAAACCTTCAAACCATCAAGGATGCATACCCCTTACCTAATTTGGAGGAATCCTTTTCAGCACTCACTGGTTCTAAGTGGTTTTCAGTGCTCGACCTGAAGTCCGGTTACTACCAGATCCAGATGGAGGAGGAAGACAAGGCAAAGACTGCTTTTGTGACTCCTCTTGGGTTCTGGGAGTTTAACCAAATGCCTCAAGGTGTTACCAACGCCCCAAGCACCTTTCAGCGCTTGATGGAGCGATGCATGGGGGACCTTCACCTAAAGGAAGTGCTCGTTTTCCTGGATGACTTAATCATCTATTCGGACACTCTTGAGGAACACGAACGAAGGCTGCTGAGAGTCCTGAACCGGTTGAAGGAATATGGGCTGAAACTGGCACCGGAGAAATGTCGATTCTTCCAAAAGTCTGTAAAGTACTTGGGTCATATTGTCTCTGAGGAAGGAGTTCAAACAGATCCTGAGAAGATAGAGACCATCAAGACATGGCCGGTTCCCCAGACTCTGAAACAATTAAGATCTTTTCTGGGTTTCGCTGGTTATTACCGCCGGTTTATAAAAGACTATTCCGTCATTGCCAAACCTCTCAATGACCTGACTCGTGGATATTCTCCAGTTCAAAGATCAAAGACCCTGAAAGCTCACAAGATACCCACCTACAGGCCAAACCAACCCTTCGGGGAGAGGTGGGATACCAAATGTCAAGTTGCATTTGAAACCTTGATTGAGAAGCTTACAACTGCTCCGGTTCAAGGAAACAGACGCATACAGATTTAACTGCATCACATCTCTGAAACAAGCTTGCAGTAAACAAATGTGTACTGTGTTCACGTGTGTAATAAGTCAGGCTGCAGAAATGTGCAGATGTATTTCAGTGAATTCATTTGGATTAATATGTGATAGCTTATTTATTTCATTGCATCTTTTGCTTTATACCTAAAAATGCGTGACATTTCTAAATGTAGTCACATCCCTATGAAACATGGTTGATTATCAGCTGTAGTCACAGCTGGTGATAAAGTAATTAAATGTCCAGCTATTCAAAAATAGGGCATTCTGCACAATGAGTACTTTTTGGTACTTGAAGTATATTTTGATGCTGATGCTTCAGGGCATTGTGCTGCATTGTCGACGCTCTCTGGGCTTCCGGTTAGAACGACCTCACAGTGTTTTATTTTGATCTGGTGTAAAGTGCATTGTGCAGAAATGACAGCATGATAGTCACATGATAAAACTGACTTTTCTTTTTTTTTTTTAAATTTTACTGGGTGTGCATCTTGTTCAAATGTCTTTTTCAGCATTTGTACATAAATATTCTGTATATAAATATTTGATTTTCATTTATTTTACAGAGTCCTTTATTTTGTTTCACAAATATGACATTCATGTCAAATGACATCTGCAGACTTTATAATGACCAGCAGGGGGCAGTGTATTGCAGTCTATGAGAACATTTACTGAGACCTGTTTCATGCACTAGTTTCATGTCTCATTGAATCCAACATGATGTTGATTTTGTAAATTAAGGTCACATGTTCATCACATCTAATTTCAAAACACTGATCAATTTTTAAAAAAAAAGAATTCCATACCAATTGCAGGAATAAAATAGGAATAAATAACAAACGAGAAATACATACAAAACAAGAGAAAGGCACACATGAGAGAACAGGTCACATGACAGCACAGCATTATCTACCCACAATTTGAACTAAATAACAGATAGCACAGGCAATGAAAACAAACGGAAATCAGAATAAATTTAAAAACTTTTATTGATGTTAACTTGAAGTGCTGAATTAGCCCTGTTGTCAGTTCAAATCACTTCAATCTATAGCGCACTTTAAGGTCTTTAGACCTTAAAAAGTAATACACTGCAAGGTAAGCTTGCAGCATCTTACTTTAAGGTCAACTGTGAAACTTTGTGGAAAGCCTGAGACAAGTTGATGAGTCAGTGAAGCGCACTTCCTTCTGATGACGGCTATACTGAGGTGAGTTTTTAAGCATATCCTGAACTTTATTCATTATTAGACTTCTGACACCTGGCAAATAAACTCTCATGCGATATGAGAACATAACAGCAAAAAGCCAGTAGCTGGTACATGAATGGATAAAAATTGGATCCCTCAGGGAGGCGCCACCACTTGATCTTCTCCACCGTCGTGGTTGGTGTTCTTCGTCGTCGTTGGCCAAGGTTGAGTCGGAGATCCATCACAAGTAGCCGATGTTGAGGGCCAATATTGGTTGATGGTATGACTTTTACGTTCGTGACTAGGCTGAGATGGGGTCTTCGGACTAGCCAGTAGTCGATTTGGGTGTCTCTGCCGCCGCTGGAGTACGTGATGAGGTGTGCCGGCTTCTTTTTGAAGAAGGTGTTGGTCACGGCAAGATCGTGGGCCTCTGCGTAGTCCAGTACCCGGCAACCCTCGTCGTTTCTGGTCTCAAATCCTTGGCCGCCATGGAATCGGTGATATCCGTCTCTCCCCTTGCCTACATGTCCGTTTAGGTCGCCGCCTACCGCCACGTGTTCCTCAGGGCTAATGGTTTGCAGGTGGTCGTCGAGGGCGCGCCAGAATTCTGTCTTCTCCTCGTCGGGGCAGTTGGTCTGTGGTGCATAGCAGGAGATAATCCGTAGGACGGTCGGGTCGGCGTCGATCTTCACTGACATGATGCGATCCGATATGCGGGTAACTTCGACCACGTTGTGCCGGAGCTTTATTATTAGACTTCTGACACCTGGCAAATAAACTCTCACGCGATATGAGAACATAACAGCAAAAAACCAGTAGCTGGTACATGAATGGATAAAAATTGGATCCCTCTTAGATTGAATTGGTTGCCCTCTTATATTACGTTGTTTTGAACCTAACCGCATCCACTGAATTAATGCAGTTTTCAGGACAGTAAAAACAGAGAACTCTGATATACACAATTTCTGATTGCTGATAGTGTTTCTTAATGCAAAATGGGCTTCCATTTAAAATGCAATTGCTTTATGTTCGATCTTTAGTGAAGAAGGGTCATTTTTGATTCTGTGGACAAGGGATGCAAATGGAATGTGAAGGCAACAGGTAGTAGGGTGAATTAGGGTTTCGTGTGGTCTTCAGTGCATGAATTTTATTGCCACTTTATTTCAACTTTTTATTAATGTACTCAAAAGAAAAACAAGAACCACAAAGGAGATTCTTGTGATTCTTGTTTGTGCTATCTGTTTGTGAAAGAAAACACATTTTACCACATCATACTGTGTTTGCTGCCATTTATTTTACTCGTCCTGCCTGAGTGTCTGGGCTGCGTTTGTCTGTGCACCTTTGTTCTGGCCTTCTGCTGATGGGTTTCACATGCTGGGCTTTCCCTCTTGGTCCACACCCAGCAGCCTGCTGCTGACCACACACAGCCTACAAACTGATCCATCCATGCATCCATGCATGCATGCATGGCCTGGTTATTGTTGAGTTATCACCTCCAGCTCCTTGCTCATAACCAGGTAGATACTGGGCTGGGCCTGATCTCTGAGCTCAATAACAATGACAAAAATGCCAAACACTTTACTCTTCATGGTAAAAAATGTTTATAATACAGTAAAAACTGGATGTAGCCAAAATCAGTGTTTTATATACAGTGTAAGTGAACAACATTGCTACACTGCTGGTGTTTGATTGATAGAGGCTTTCTTTATAAGAACTATGATATCATTTCTTTTGCTGATTAACAGTTTTTATATAATTTTTATATCATATATAGCTTTCAAGAAGCCAAAGATCACTGGACGAAAAGACTACAGACCTGTGGCTCTGACATCTGGTCAGGAAGTCTTTTGAGCGCCTGGTTCTCTCCTATCTTAAGACCCTCACGGCCCCCCTCCTGGACCCCCTGCAGTTTGCATACAGAGCCAACAGGTCTGTAGACGATGCCATCAACATGGCCCTACACTTTGTCCTGCAGAATCTATGCTAGGATCCTGTTTGTGGACTTCAGCTCTACCTTCAACACCATCCTTTCAGACCTTCTTCAAGGATTGCTTTCCCAGATGAATGTGCCTGATCCCATCTGCCGGTGGATCACTGACTTCCTGATGGACAGGAAGCAACCAGTGAGGCTGGGGAAGAATGTCTTGGACTCCCGGACCATCAACGCGAGCTCCCCTCAGGGCTGTGTTCTTTCTTCTATGCCCTTCTCCCTGTACACCAACTGCCGCACCTCCAACCACCAGTCTGTCAAATTAATTAAGCTTGCAGATGACACCACCATTATTGGACTCCTCTCAGACGGGGATAAGTCTGCCTACAGGATGGAGGCTGAACATCTGGTGTCCTGATGCAGCCGCAACAACCAGGTGCTGAATAAGTGTTATTTTCATTTACCACTGGCCCAAGTACATTTTTATTGGCTTGTGAACAAAGCTGTAGTTTTTGTATTTTTAAATATTAACGCAATTTAATTGAGACATTATTTATATTATTTCACTTTCAATGTGAAAAATGCTGTAAAAACGTTGAAAATAATGGTCACCCCTGTTCGCTGCAATGTAAAATAGTACAACTGCTGTCAGCCTTCATTAAGTTGCATCATTTGAACATTTGCATATTTTTATTCAACTTCTGCAGGATGCTTTGATGAAAGACTCCCTTTTCCCAAGTAGAGGCTTTACTAGAGGTCACAGGAACAGCGCTGCTGTTTTGGATGCGGAAAAATGTTGTCTTTCACTCTACCTGAGCTCAGTGTTTCAGTAAGGGCTCCGCCTCATTGTAGCTGACGCTGAAATGTTTGTGTGGGTTGCCATGACAACACCAGAAGTGCATCTGAGATCGTGTCCAAATTCATGGGCTGCATCCTCCTGAGGACTCGGTGTTCTGACAAAACGTCTTACTTTGGCAAAGCGTCCTACCGTAAGTAGTTCATGCGTTCTCGGCGGCTCTAGTGATCCTCGAACTCTCGGCTAGCTATCGAGGTGGTGGATAACATACGTCTCCCCCACAAGAGCACGAATCTACAACTTTTCTACTACTGTTTTTACAAGGCGTACACGGTAAAAACATTATGCTGTTATTTGTTAAGCACTTGTGCATCTTGTGAAAAGAAATAAGTGGCTGAGATGGATGTCATATGTGCTATTGATATTATTTTACTCGTTTCTAGTTTTCACAGTGCTCCATGATTGTGAGAGGAATAAAAAAGAATTGTGGACATCAGTACGAAGCATGGATTCTTTTGACCAGAGTAGATACACTGGTCCCTTGAATATACTAATCTTTTTGAGGTGGGTGACTGTTCCTGTGTATTTACAGAAACAATGGTTGTGATAACCTCAGCTGTTTCAGAGGGTGACTGTTCGTTGCTTTGCGCACTTTTAAATCTGTATACAATGGTTTGTTCCCTTTTTGTGTTCTGAGGTTTAAACAAAGATGTACTAGATGTATTATACCGGTCCCTCGAATCTACAAATCTTTTAGATGTGGATGACTGTTCATTTTCATCTGTGTTTACAGAAACACTGGGTGTTGGAACCTCAGTAGTTTCTTTTTGGCTGACAGACTCTGGAGCTGTACAAGAGGAATAAAGAGCTGCAATGCTTTTGTGAACCTGACCTGGGAAGGGAGAGAAATATATTTTTGTTTTGTTTTTGTTTGTCTTCTTGTTTTATTTGATTCCTTGTGGGATTTGGATCCAACAAGTAAAGTATGCATATTATGCACACACACAAACACACATGCAGCTATTACCATTTCTTGTATTCTTGAATAAAGACATTGATCTGACACATTTAAAATGCAGCCAATTGTTTTTATTGTTATATTATTAAGAAAAAAGAAAAGGTGGGGGTGGGGGGATGTAAAGAAGAGCTTAAAGGAAAGGGCTAGAGGAGAGAAATCCCCAACAATTAGCAGGGCATTTTTTTACTTGGACAAATTGTTAATAAAGTTTCCATATCTGTAACAATGATGACAGTATAATTGTTTATAAACAATTATATTTACAATTATATGTGTCCAGTATGTTGGCTCATTTTCTTTTACTTTTTGCATTTGAAAGTAAAAGTTGGGCTGATTTTGACACCATTACAAGAAGTGTTGTTAATGATTCTTTTTGAATTAAAATCAGGTTACCACAAATTGTTTTTTAATTTAATTTAATTTGAAATGTTTGTCAGTGGGTAAACAATTCGTAATGCAAAGTCAGAAACATCGAGTTATTCTTGTACTGCATGCTTGCAATAAATAAGTTGTCCTAACAGTCAGTCAAAGGAGCTTGAAAAGAAAAGCGTCTGGACTTCTTTGAGTTGAAGTGACTGATATATATATTTTTTGTCTGTTTGTTTTGTTGGTTTTTGTTTTTTGCCCTTTATCACCATTCCTCTTCCCTGCTGTTTTTCTTTCCCTCTTTCTTTCCCCCAGTCATGTCTGTCCTATGTGTAGCAAGTGAAAATAAAATAAACAATAAAAACAAAGGTGAATCAAATAGACCAATACGGCAAGGCCGGGATGGTCCATTTGGTAAAGTAAATCCGTTAGTTATATTTAACATAATGTTAAATGGCAACATTCTGTTTACAATGTTACCATTTCACATTATGTTAAATGGTAACATTCTGTTTACAATGTTACCATTTTACATTATGTTAAATGGTAACATTCTGTTTACAATGTTACCATTTTACATTATGTTAAATGGTAACATTCTGTTTACAATGTTACCATTTTACATTGTGTTAAATGGTAACATTCTGTTTACAATGTTACCATTTTACATTATGTTAAATGGTAACATTCTGTTTACAATGTTACCATTTTACATTATGTTAAATGGTAACATTATGTTTACAATGTTACCATTTACATTATGTTAAATTGTAACATTATGTTTACGATGTTACCATTTTACATTATGTTAAATTGTCAGTAGGCCTGGTACCGGAACCGGTACTGGACCCCCTTTTACTTTCAGCCATCAGAAGAGGGTACACTGTGGTCATAACAATACTCAGACTGTAGCATTTAAAGGTCCCAAAGTGTACCAGGAAAATATCCCCCGCACGATTACACCAGCAGCCTGAATTGTGAATGTGAGGGAGGATGGATCCATGCTTTCATGTTGTTCACTCCAGGCTGATATAAAAATGATATAACTAATACTACTTCTACTAATAATGACAATAACAACAAAATAATAATAATAATGTCAAAAATACCAGTAATAATAATAACAATAACAACATAAACAACAACATTACTACTAATAATAATAAAGATAAACAAATGTATTAAAAAATTAATAATGATAATAATAATAAAACTGATCATAACAGTAACAATATCAATCATAACAACAAGAGTACTAACAACAATAATAACAATAACAATGAAGGTGTTGCTGCAGATCTGAGTCCCGACTCTGCTGCCTTTCTAGTGCGGCAAAGAAAGTAAGAAATAGAAAAAGAAAAACACAAATAAACTGAGTGTGAGGGTTTTTCTACAAGTTACACTGAATATTTGCACAGACATGCTGACTGTTTGCTGGGAGACGTCACCTGTCTTTTATAGAATAGCAGGTAAGCTGTTCTCTGCCGCTGCTCACACACAGACTCACACGTGGTCTGGCAGACCAACTCGTCATCGTACGTGAGCCGGCTGTCTGTGACGTCGTCTCTTCCGCTCATCTGGTGAACGCCGTCACAGACGTAATGTCCTGAGAGGAGAAGGCGCACTTATTAACGTCTCATAAACTTTCAAAGCTGACCTGCATTCAGCACATGTGTCTGAAAGCACCCACTCACCGCTGTAAGCTGAGGAGCCCAAACGACTGATCACGCTGACCAACAAATAGCGAGCAGTTTACTGGGAGAGGGCAGCGGCACCACCCGTTAGCTTAGAAATGGGCTCCATCCATACTTGAAATGAAAGGTGTGCCTTTTCCCTTACCTCTTCAGTAAAGGCTGTGTCCTGGCTGATCACCAGCTGCTGTGTCAGAACAATGGGGCTGTTCTTCTTCTCCACGGTGAACGATGGAGTGAACGTAAACCACTTCAGCTGGAGGATCAGCACACTGAAAGAGATGAGACAAAGAGGAGAGGCTCAAAGGAAGACGCAAGGAGGACATGACATGAACAAAACTGACACCGACTGAACTGTGGTGGTTTGAGGCCTTTGGGGACCGATTTGAGGTTACTCACTTTGGCAGGTTCAAGAACAACAGCTCCTCTTTGATCTTCTTAGCTCCGCACTGGCATTCTTAGTCCAACAGGCCGCCCTGCAGCAGGGAGCAGGAGGAACAGGTGCATTAGAGTTAAACTCTTTTACAGATGAATTCACATATTCGTGGGAGCAAGCCTGTTCACAGAATAGAGTCTAAACGAGCTCTTACTTTCAGACTCCAGCCCCGCCCTTCAGCAGCTCCGCAGCATCCTGCTGGCTGGCACAACCTTGCCATTGGCTGCTGCCAGGGACTCAACAGGTTAGAACAAAAATATAAATATTATATCTGAGTTCTTATGTGGACCCGCCTTCCAGACACAACGTCAACTTCCATCAATGTCCACAGGTTAGCGGCCCTCGCTCTGTTGGTCCTCCAAAGTGACGAAGACGCCTTCTGGTGTCTGGTGGCAGTCGTGGAAGCCATCATGCCTCAGGACTACTACACCAAGAATCTGGTGGCCTCTCAGGTCAGCAGACACACTCACCTGCTTGCCTGCTGTGATCTGTTTTAGTGATCAGTGAGGCTGATCTCTGTGAGTCTTTGTGCTCAGGCGGACCAGCGCGTGCTGAAGGACTTCATGGCGGAGAAGCTTCCTCGCCTGGCATCTCACTTTGAGGATCACAACATTGACGTCTCTCTGGTCACCTTCAACTGGTTCCTGGTGGTTTTTGTGGAGAGTCTGCCCAGCGACATCCTGATGCCTCTGTGGGACGCCTTCCTGTATGAGGGTACCAAGGTACCATACACCCGAACACACCATGACAGAAATGCAGACAACACTTGAATGCACCACAGTAGTGTCCATGGAAACAAAAATGATTTTGTTTTCACCTTTAGATGTCTTTATTTACATTTTAGGAGTAATAAGACATTGTTTACTAAGCATGGGGAACTGTCATGTGACATGAAATAGGAGTGGGAAAGCAGATCATTCTAGTAACGACCTCACAGTCTACCACAAGCAGCGTAAATCCAGACGATGAGCGGGACAATGGCTTTGGGCTTGTTTCTGCAATGTGACAAATGCAGCACAGCTTTTACATCGTTTGTCTCAGGAAATAAAATCACAGTTCAGACACAGAAATATATACCACACAGGGATAAATGCTGACAACAGCTTCAGCCACGTAGATCCAACCCAAAAGTTTAATTTAAACTTAAAGCTCAACTACCAAGTAAGTTAATATTATCTGGCAACTGAGGAACCAAGTGGCTTATTGGAAATCGATCAGAGCTGTAATGAGTAAAGGGCCCAACTGCACCACAACTGAAAGAGTAATTTTATGACTCACCTCCTCAAAGTTTCCAATTAATTGTGTGGCGTGAGTGTCCTGTTATGAAATGCGTGTCTGTGCTGCAGGTGATCTTCAGATACACTCTGGCTCTGTTCAAATACAAAGAGGACGACATCCTGAAGATTCACGACAGCGTGGAGATCTACCAGTACCTACGCTTCTTCACAAAGACCGTCTCCAATGCCAGGTACGCACTCGCCTCCACCCGCCTTAATCTACGAGCTGTTACACTCTCAGAAGTGTAGCGGATGTAGCTGTTGAATCTTTGAGCTTCAAACCCTTTTTACTGAAATTTTGTGAGAAGTTTAAATTTCCCTGATCACAGTAACAACGATTTAAAGATTTTTAAGTATCTGCAGCTCTCGGATACATGTGGTCCAGTCAGTCCAGTATTTCCTGCTCAAACTGCAGTACCTGAAGTATCAAGCAGCATAAAACAGAAACACTCAAGCTGATCAGTTTCCAGTTCCTCTGTGTTGGTGATCGAGTCCTTTCCACCTGCGTGTGTCCATGCAGGAAGCTGACCAGCATCGCCTTCAACGACATGAACCCATTCCCCAGCCGGCTGCTGAGGAACCGGCGAGTGCTCCACCTGGAGCGCCTGCAGGCGGAGCTGCGTGAGCTGGAGGAGCAGCACAAGGAGTTCATCACCGAGAGCGTCGTACGGAAAGACAAAGAGCTCGACGTCATGGTGAGCGAGGACGACGAGGACCTCTGATCACACGGGACGCTTCAGCTGCTCACTTCGAGACGACGATGAGTTTTCCATGAGTTCAAGAGAATTTTACTAAACCGGCTGTTAACTGGTTTCCTTCACACTAAACACAGGATTGTGTCAGGTTCACCATCTCTACTAACACTACAAGGAAACAGACGCATACAGATTTAACTGCATCACATCTCTGAAACAAGCTTGCAGTAAACAAATGTGTACTGTGTTCACGTGTGTAATAAGTCAGGCTGCAGAAATGTGCAGATGTATTTCAGTGAATTCATTTGGATTAATATGTGATAGCTTATTTATTTCATTGCATCTTTTGCTTTATACCTAAAAATGCGTGACATTTCTAAATGTAGTCACATCCCTATGAAACATGGTTGATTATCAGCTGTAGTCACAGCTGGTGATAAAGTAATTAAATGTCCAGCTATTCAAAAATAGGGCATTCTGCACAATGAGTACTTTTTGGTACTTGAAGTATATTTTGATGCTGATGCTTCAGGGCATTGTGCTGCATTGTCGAAGCTCTCTGGGCTTCCGGTTAGAACGACCTCACAGTGTTTTATTTTGATCTGGTGTAAAGTGCATTGTGCAGAAATGACAGCATGATAGTCACATGATAAAACTGACTTTTCTTTTTTTTTAAAATTTTACTGGGTGTGCATCTTGTTCAAATGTCTTTTTCAGCATTTGTACATAAATATTCTGTATATAAATATTTGATTGTGGTGACTGAGGTTATTGTACTCGGCCCTGAAAATCTTAGAAATATGGTATCTAATCAGATTCTTACTCTGGATGGCATTACCTTGGCCTCCAGTAACGCGGTGAGGAACCTTGGAGTCATTTTTGACCAGGACATGTCCTTCAACGCACATATTAAACAAATATGTAAGACTGCTTTCTTCCATTTGCGCAACATCTCTAAAATTAGAAATATCCTGTCTCAGAGTGACGCTGAAAAACTAGTTCATGCATTTATTACTTCCAGGCTGGACTACTGTAATTCATTATTATCAGGATGTCCAAAAAACTCACTGAAAAGCCTTCAGCTAATCCAAAATGCTGCAGCAAGAGTCCTGACAGGGACTAGAAAGAGAGAGCATATTTCTCCTGTTTTGGCTTCCCTTCATTGGCTTCCTGTTTAATCCAGAATTGAATTCAAAATCCTGCTCCTCACATACAAGGTCTTAAATAATCAGGCCCCATCTTATCTTAATGACCTTGTAGTACCATATCACCCTATTAGAGCGCTCCGCTCTCGCTCTGCAGGCCTACTTGTTGTTCCTAGAGTATTTAAAAGTAGAATGGGAGGGAGAGCCTTCAGTTTTCAGGCCCCTCTTCTGTGGAACCAGCTTCCAGTTTGGATTCGGGAGACAGACACTATCTCTACTTTTAAGATTAGGCTTAAAACTTTCCTTTTTTCTAAAGCATATAGTTAGGGCTGGACCAGGTGACCCTGAATCCTCCCTTTGTTATGCTGCAATAGATGTAGGCTGCCGGGGGATTCCCATGATGCATTGAGTTTTTCCTTTCCAGTCACCTTTCTCACTCACTATGTATTAATAGACCTCTCTGCATTGAATCATATCTGTTATTAACCTCTGTCTCTCTTCCACAGCATGTCTTTATCCTGTCTTCCTTCTCTCACCCCAACCGGTCGCAGCAGATGGCCGCCCCTCCCTGAGCCTGGTTCTGCCGGAGGTTTCTTCCTGTTAAAAGGGAGTTTTTCCTTCCCACTGTCGCCAAAGTGCTTGCTCATAGGGGGTCATATGATTGTTGGGTTTTTCTCTGTATCTATGAAGCGCCTTGAGGCGACTTTTGTTGTGATTTGGCGCTACATAAATAAAATTGAATTGAATTGAATTGATTTTCATTTATTTTACAGAGTCCTTTATTTTGTTTCACAAATATGACATTCATGTCAAATGACATCTGCAGACTTTATAATGACCAGCAGGGGGCAGTGTATTGCAGTCTATCAGAACATTTACTGAGACCTGTTTCATGCACTAGTTTCATGTCTCATTGAATCCAACATGATGTTGATTTTGTAAATTAAGGTCACATCTTCATCACATCTAATTTCAAAACACTGATCAATTTTTAAAAAAAATGAATTCCATACCAATTGCAGGAATAAAATAGGAATAAATAACAAACGAGAAATACATACAAAACAAGAGAAAGGCACACATGAGAGAACAGGTCACATGACAGCACAGCATTATCTACCCACAATTTGAACTAAATAACAGATAGCACAGGCAATGAAAACAAACGGAAATCAGAATAAATTTAAAAACTTTTATTGATGTTAACTTGAAGTGCTGAATTAGCCCTGTTGTCAGTTCAAATCACTTCAATCTATAGCGCACTTTAAGTCTTTAGACCTTGAAAAGGAATACACTGCAAGGTAAGCTTGCAGCATCTTACTTTAAGGTCAACTGTGAAACTTTGTGGAAAGCCTGAGACAAGTTGATGAGTCAGTGAAGCGCACTTCCTTCTGATGACGGCTATACTGAGGTGAGTTTTTAAGCATATCCTGAACTTTATTCATTATTAGACTTCTGACACCTGGCAAATAAACTCTCATGCGATATGAGAACATAACAGCAAAAAGCCAGTAGCTGGTACATGAATGGATAAAAATTGGATCCCTCAGGGAGGCGCCACCACTTGATCTTCTCCACCGTCGTGGTTGGTGTTCTTCGTCGTCGTTGGCCAAGGTTGAGTCGGAGATCCATCACAAGTAGCCGATGTTGAGGGCCAATATTGGTTGATGGTATGACTTTTACGTTCGTGACTAGGCTGAGATGGGGTCTTCGGACTAGCCAGTAGTCGATTTGGGTGTCTCTGCCGCCGCTGGAGTACGTGATGAGGTGTGCCGGCTTCTTTTTGAAGAAGGTGTTGGTCACGGCAAGATCGTGGGCCTCTGCGTAGTCCAGTACCCGGCAACCCTCGTCGTTTCTGGTCCCAAATCCTTGGCCGCCATGGAATCGGTGATATCCGTCTCTCCCCTTGCCTACATGTCCATTTAGGTCGCCGCCTACCGCCACGTGTTCCTCAGGGCTAATCGTTTGCAGGTGGTCGTCGAGGGCGCGCCAGAATTCTGTCTTCTCCTCGTCGGGGCAGTTGGTCTGTGGTGCATAGCAGGAGATCAGGGGGGGGCTAGAGGGGCTTGAGCACCCGCCCCTTTCCTGATGAGTGCCCAAAGTGCCCTTTTGTTGAGGCAACTTTTAAAATTTATTTATTTATTTATTTATTTATTTTATGTGTGTGTGCGTGCGGAGTCCTGTCTGTGCCCCTCAACAATAATATTTAACTATTAATCATAGTTTTGCTAAATAAAAGGATCTGGCTTGCATCAGTCACATGATCACATTTAACCAATGATCGCCCTCGACGGCAGAACGCGCTGGTTACGAGCCGGGAACGAGCTCACAAAGAGCACGCGCATTTGTTGCGGTCCGGAGCTGTAGGAGAAACACAAGTTAACTCAGAGACACAGACTGATGCGACAAACCCAGTAAGTAGGTGTACAGCGCACACTGTAGTGTGTAGCACACAGGAGTATTAGCTTATTACATACACGTTGGTAAGCTGTCTTGTTGCAACTGACGAACTGAAACAAACGAGCGTGCTGTGTGTGCAACAGCGTGACAAACATTACCTGTCCTTTTATTAACTGTACAAGTAGTGCTGGTCATAGCTGCTGGCTACCTGTGTAAGGCTGTCATGGGTCTGTAGCTCTGTCACCGTTTTAGGGAACATATTTAGTTTTAAAGTAAGTTTCTGGGCATTTCCTGCCTTTCTGGAGGGATTATATTTCACTAAAAAACCATCTAATATGCATGTCCACATAATAATTATTATAATTATAATATATTAAAAAACACACGCTGTATTTTAAAGAACATACATTAAGAAGCAGATTATATTAGATTTATATTTTAAATAAGACAAAAGTTGGATTTTACAGCAGTAAAATGATTGTATCTCTACAGTTTAAAAATGTAATAAGCTTTGCCCTGCACAGAGTGGATAGTGAAACAAATGGA
The DNA here is from genome assembly GCF_965226115.1 of Aulonocara stuartgranti. Lineage (NCBI taxonomy): Eukaryota > Metazoa > Chordata > Actinopteri > Cichliformes > Cichlidae > Aulonocara > Aulonocara stuartgranti. Next base: position 10,287,221 of record NC_138940.1, on the reverse strand, counting down.
ATCATCATAAATACATTATTTCATATTTATTACTTCCCCCTCCTCATTGCTTTATTATTGTAGCTCTAGTAATAAATAATAATGTAAGGATGCCCATAGTATATACAGTATTCTGAAGAAGGTCTAAAATGTCACTGTGTGTGCATGTGTGTGTTTTATTTAGCTGGATTTAAAAAAATATTACTCATGATATAACATTGTGTAGACATGGCTGGTAAGGACATGAGGAGGAAACAGTAGGAGCTGTATGAGGCTACTAAAGGCAGGGCTATAACATTTTGCTGTCATCATTTTATTATAGATTAAGTGCAAGAGTTGTTAGGTGTGGATAATTAGATTATAGTTTATTGCAATAGCAAGTTGTGCCTTGTTCTCAGATAGACAGCAAGTGGAGAGTGATATATGAAATGATGGGAAGGAAGGAAGAAGAGAAGCAAAGAGTGATTCACAGGCAGAGCCGAGTTTATGTCACAGTTTTTCGTTGCCTTATGGTTCCAAGCGCTGTCACCAATCTTTGCATTTTGTTATTATCTCATGAAACTTGTTTAATCAGCTACCATCTCTCCTGTGGACTTTTTAATGTCTACAGTCTCAGATCAACACAGCCCTGCCCTTCCCATATTAGATTCTTGATGAATGTGTGTTGTTGTTATTCAGCATGGTTCAATGTGCCCCTTTTTAACTTTGAGCACCCGCCCCTTTAAACCTCTCTGCACGTCCCTGATAGAGACAGGTTTTAAAGACTAGAAATGAAAACATGTGAGTCCTGTCTTTAAATAAAAATATATAATTCCCTATATTCCTATCTATTCTTGACATTGAAGCTTTACTCTTCTTGATATTGTGACAAAATACTCTTGGGTTAACCACGAGCTTTCTAAAAACTTGCATATAACAATTGTGCACCATTCATTCCTCATCTTTGCTGCCCATCATTACAACTTTGCTAATGATGGGCAGCAGGTTAGTGTCATGATGTCACCTCAGACATAGTTAAAAGCCCTGTTAACGTAGCTGCTTCTCGCCGGGTGCGGTGGCGCGTGCCTGTAATCCAAGCTACCGGGAGGCTGAGGTTGGAGGATCGTTTGAGCTCACGAGCTCTGAGCTGCAGCAGGCTATGTCGATTAACACAAAATAATTATCCTCATTCAAAAGTCATGTAAGAACCTCATTGGCTTACGGAATGTTGATGTTATTTAAAAAATTCATACAAAAACATGACCTCATTCTAGAATGTCATGTGACAACCTCATTGGCTTATGGAATTGTGATGTCACAGGCTTCTGAATCCATAAATAGGGGTGAGGAGGTACAACTTTCAGTCCGTTATTTGCAGCACTTATGTTAGCAGCATTCAAACGTTCACCAGTAAAGCATTTTCAAACATCTGGATACTTTTCGTACTCACGGTATACAGACTCCAACATGTCTCAGAAAGAGCAAGAAAGACAAGAAGCTGACCCCAGCTCTATTCCATGGTATGAGTCCCTAGACCCTTACATCAGCTCTCTTCCTTGGGATGAACAGGTGGAATTAGAGGAAAAGCGATTGGAAGAAATGGAGAAGGAAAATCTCATGAACAGAGAAAAGATTAAGATCCTGACAGAAGAAAATGAGAGAAAGAGCGCTGAATTAGAAAAATTATCCTACCAGCTTCAGGAAAGGGAAGGTATTATTGAGGAGAAACAATGGGCTCTCCAAGATAAGAAGAATCACGAGCTCCAAGAAAAGCTTGATGAAGCTCTAGAAAAAATTAAAGATCTGCTCCAAAATGAGAAAAAAGAGAGCATTAAAGGGGATAAAATGCTCAAGAAGAATCAGGAGCTCCAAGAGAAGCTTGACGAAGCTCTGGAAAAACTGAAGGAAATCCACCAAGAAGAGAAGCAACAGTCCACACAGCAGAGAGACATGCAGAGCAAACTCCAAGCCATGGAGGAAAAATACAAAGCGCTGCAGGTGAAACATGACAAAACTCTGCACAAAAGTCAACAGTTGCTTCAAGACAAGAAGCAAATGGAAATGAAACAGAAGGAAATTGACTCCAAGCTTGACGAGATGGAGGAAAAACACAGATCGCTCCAAATCAAGCTTGAGAAAACAGTGCACAGAAATAAAGAGTTCATTCAAGAGAGAGAGCAACAAGAAATGCTGGAGAAAGAAACAGACTCCCAGCTTGAAGTCTTGGAGGAAAAACTGAAAATGCTGCAACTAACTCTTGAGGAAACACTGCTCAAAAATAAAGAGCTGCTTCAAGAAAAAGACCAACAGAAAATACATCAGGAAGAAATGGATTGCAAGCTGAGGAACATCGAGAAACAAAATGAAGGCTTGCAAGTGATGCTTGATGAAGCTCTGGAGAGAAATAAAGAGTTTCTGCACGAGAAAGACCAACAGAAAATAAAAAAGGAAGAAATGGATTGCAAGCTGAGGCACATCAAGAAACAGAATGAAGGCTTGCAAGTCATGCTTGATGAAGCTCTGGAGAGAAATAAAGAGTTTCTTCACAAGATAGACCAACAGAAAATAAAAAAGGAAGAAATGGATTGCAAGCTGAGGAACATTGAGAAACAAAATGAAGGCTTGCGAGTAATGCTTGATGAAGCTCTGGAGAGAAATAAGGAGAACCTCCAAGAAAAGAAACGAGAGCCCGTAGAGCAGAGAGACCTGCAGAGCAAACTCCAAGCCATGGAGGAAAAATACAAAGCGCTGCAGGTGAAACATGACAAAACTCTGCACAAAAGTCAACAGTTGCTTCAAGACAAGAAGCAAATGGAAATGAAACAGAAGGAAATGGACTCCAAGCTTGACGAGATGGAGGAAAAACACAGATCGCTCCAAATCAGGCTTGATAAAAAAGTGCACGGAAATAAAGAGCTTCTTCAAGAAAAAGACCAACAGAAAATACAACAGGAAGAAGAAAAACTTCATCTCCAGAGGAAAAATCAAGCACTCCAAGAATTGTATAACGAAACAAAGTACAAATCAACTGTACTGGAAGAAGAAAAGAAAAAGCTGGAAAAACAATGCTCAGCGATGCAGAGTAGCATCAATGAGATGCTGAGAAAAAATACCGAACTTGAGGAACTTTCTAAGACCTTGAAGTACAAAAACACTGAAATCCAGGCGCAAAAGCAAGAACAACAGAAAACACATAAAGACCTGCAGTGTAGACTTCAAGAAATCCAGAAGAGAAACCAGCAGCTGGAAGACATGCACACAGATGTGCACAAGGCAAAGCGAATAGAGGAGGCAACAGTTAAAGAACTGAAAGACAAGCTTAAAGAAAAACAAGAACAATTAGAAGACATGGTGAAAAGATGCAACAAACTTGAGAAAGAAAACGCAGAAACAATCGATGAGCTGAAAACCCTCATCATTGAGAAAAAAGTGCTGGTGGAAGAGTATCTGAAAAAGAAGAAAAAACGCTTCCACTGGTTCTGGAGGAGGGGCACTGCTGCTTCTCACCTGATGTAACCTCGTCTTCCTCCACCTCTATTCCATCTTCATTTCCCCCCTTCCCCTCCCTCCTTTTTCTTTTTTCACCCTCACCCCCCGACCAGTCCCGGCAGTTGACTGCCCCCTCCTGAGCCTGGTTCTGCCATAGGTTTCTCCTTTAGGTGTCTTTCACTTTAAAAGGAGTTTTTCCTATCCACTGTCGCCTGCTGCTTGCTCAGAGGGGATTGTTGGGGTTTTCTCTCATCTCTCTCTTTCATTCTTTCTATCCTTTCCCCCCCTTCTGCCTTTTCCTTTACCCAATAAACACAATTGCCCACATTTTACATTTGTTTGAAAAATGTCTTCATTCAACAATAATTCATCTTAGGTATAAAAACAAGAAATAGGTAATAGCTGCATGTGTGTTTGTGTGTGTGCATAATATACATACTTGTTTCCCAGAAAGATTTAATACTAGATGGATAGAGACCAGGGACGTGCAGAGGGGGGGGCTAGAGGGGCTTGAGCACCCGCCCCTTTCCTGATGAGTGCCCAAAGTGCCCTTTTGTTGAGGCAACTTTTAAATTTTTTTTATTTATTTATTTATTTATTTTATGTGTGTGTGCGTGCGGAGTCCTGTCTGTGCCCCTCAACAATAATATTTAACTATTAATCATAGTTTTGCTAAATAAAAGGATCTGGCTTGCATCAGTCACATGATCACATTTAACCAATGATCGCCCTCGACGGCAGAACGCGCTGGTTACGAGCCGGGAACGAGCTCACAAAGAGCACGCGCATTTGTTGCGGTCCGGAGCTGTAGGAGAAACACAAGTTAACTCAGAGACACAGACTGATGCGACAAACCCAGTAAGTAGGTGTACAGCGCACACTGTAGTGTGTAGCACACAGGAGTATTAGCTTATTACATACACGTTGGTAAGCTGTCTTGTTGCAACTGACGAACTGAAACAAACGAGCGTGCTGTGTGTGCAACAGCGTGACAAACATTACCTGTCCTTTTATTAACTGCACAAGTAGTGCTGGTCATAGCTGCTGGCTACCTGTGTAAGGCTGTCATGGGTCTGTAGCTCTGTCACCGTTTTAGGGAACATATTTAGTTTTAAAGTAAGTTTCTGGGCATTTCCTGCCTTTCTGGAGGGATTATATTTCACTAAAAAACCATCTAATATGCATGTCCACATAATAATTATTATAATTATAATATATTAAAAAACACACTGTATTTTAAAGAACATACATTAAGAAGCAGATTATATTAGATTTATATTTTAAATAAGACAAAAGTTGGATTTTACAGCAGTAAAATGATTGTATCTCTACAGTTTAAAAATGTAATAAGCTTTGCCCTGCACAGAGTGGATAGTGAAACAAATGGAATCATCATAAATACATTATTTCATATTTATTACTTCCCCCTCCTCATTGCTTTATTATTGTAGCTCTAGTAATAAATAATAATGTAAGGATGCCCATAGTATATACAGTATTCTGAAGAAGGTCTAAAATGTCACTGTGTGTGCATGTGTGTGTTTTATTTAGCTGGATTTAAAAAAATATTACTCATGATATAACATTGTGCAGACATGGCTGGTAAGGACATGAGGAGGAAACAGTAGGAGCTGTATGAGGCTACTAAAGGCAGGGCTATAACATTTTGCTGTCATCATTTTATTATAGATTAAGTGCAAGAGTTGTTAGGTGTGGATAATTAGATTATAGTTTATTGCAATAGCAAGTTGTGCCTTGTTCTCAGATAGACAGCAAGTGGAGAGTGATATATGAAATGATGGGAAGGAAGGAAGAAGAGAAGCAAAGAGTGATTCACAGGCAGAGCCGAGTTTATGTCACAGTTTTTCGTTGCCTTATGGTTCCAAGCGCTGTCACCAATCTTTGCATTTTGTTATTATCTCATGAAACTTGTTTAATCAGCTACCATCTCTCCTGTGGACTTTTTAATGTCTACAGTCTCAGATCAACACAGCCCTGCCCTTCCCATATTAGATTCTTGATGAATGTGTGTTGTTGTTATTCAGCATGGTTCAATGTGCCCCTTTTTAACTTTGAGCACCCGCCCCTTTAAACCTCTCTGCACGTCCCTGCAGGAGATAATCCGTAGGACGGTCGGGTCGGCGTCGATCTTCACTGACATGATGCGATCCGATATGCGGGTAACTTCGACCACGTTGTGCCGGAGCTTTATTATTAGACTTCTGACACCTGGCAAATAAACTCTCATGCGATATGAGAACATAACAGCAAAAAGCCAGTAGCTGGTACATGAATGGATAAAAATTGGATCCCTCTTAGATTGAATTGGTTGCCCTCTTATATTACGTTGTTTTGAACCTAACCGCATCCACTGAATTAATGCAGTTTTCAGGACAGTAAAAACAGAGAACTCTGATATACACAATTTCTGATTGCTGATAGTGTTTCTTAATGCAAAATGGGCTTCCATTTAAAATGCAATTGCTTTATGTTCGATCTTTAGCGAAGAAGGGTCATTTTTGATTCTGTGGACAAGGGATGCAAATGGAATGTGAAGGCAACAGGTAGTAGGGTGAATTAGGGTTTCGTGTGGTCTTCAGTGCATGAATTTTATTGCCACTTTATTTCAACTTTTTATTAATGTACTCAAAAGAAAAACAAGAACCACAAAGGAGATTCTTGTGATTCTTGTTTGTGCTATCTGTTTGTGAAAGAAAGCACATTTTACCACATCATACTGTGTTTGCTGCCATTTATTTTACTCGTCCTGCCTGAGTGTCTGGGCTGCGTTTGTCTGTGCACCTTTATTCTGGCCTTCTGCTGATGGGTTTCACATGCTGGGCTTTCCCTCTTGGTCCACACCCAGCAGCCTGCTGCTGACCACACACAGCCTACAAACTGATCCATCCATGCATCCATCCATGCATGCATGGCCTGGTTATTGTTGAGTTATCACCTCCAGCTCCTTGCTCATAACCAGGTAGATACTGGGCTGGGCCTGATCTCTGAGCTCAATAACAATGACAAAAATGCCAAACACTTTACTCTTCATGGTAAAAAATGTTTATAATACAGTAAAAACTGGATGTAGCCAAAATCAGTGTTTTATATACAGTGTAAGTGAACAACATTGCTACACTGCTGGTGTTTGATTGATAGAGGCTTTCTTTATAAGAACTATGATATCATTTCTTTTGCTGATTAACAGTTTTTATATAATTTTTATATCATATATAGCTTTCAAGAAGCCAAAGATCACTGGACGAAAAGACTACAGACCTGTGGCTCTGACATCTGGTCAGGAAGTCTTTTGAGCACCTGGTTCTCTCCTATCTTAAGACCCTCACGGCCCCCCTCCTGGACCCCCTGCAGTTTGCATACAGAGCCAACAGGTCTGTAGACGATGCCATCAACATGGCCCTACACTTTGTCCTGCAGAATCTATGCTAGGATCCTGTTTGTGGACTTCAGCTCTACCTTCAACACCATCCTTTCAGACCTTCTTCAAGGATTGCTTTCCCAGATGAATGTGCCTGATCCCATCTGCCGGTGGATCACTGACTTCCTGACGGACAGGAAGCAACCAGTGAGGCTGGGGAAGAATGTCTTGGACTCCCGGACCATCAGCACGAGCTCCCCTCAGGGCTGTGTTCTTTCTTCTATGCCCTTCTCCCTGTACACCAACTGCCGCACCTCCAACCACCAGTCTGTCAAATTAATTAAGCTTGCAGATGACACCACCATTATTGGACTCCTCTCAGACGGGGATAAGTCTGCCTACAGGATGGAGGCTGAACATCTGGTGTCCTGATGCAGCCGCAACAACCAGGTGCTGAATAAGTGTTATTTTCATTTATCACTGGCCCAAGTACATTTTTATTGGCTTGTGAACAAAGCTGTAGTTTTTGTATTTTTAAATATTAACGCAATTTAATTGAGACATTATTTATATTATTTCACTTTCAATGTGAAAAATGCTGTAAAAACGTTGAAAATAATGGTCACCCCTGTTCGCTGCAATGTAAAATAGTACAACTGCTGTCAGCCTTCATTAAGTTGCATCATTTAAACATTTGCATATTTTTATTCAACTTCTGCAGGATGCTTTGATGAAAGACTCCCTTTTCCCAAGTAGAGGCTGTGGAGCAGGGAAATTATTTTACTGCTATTGTTAAATAATTGTCATCATTACCATTGCATTAATAATATAATCTGGAGTTTATATTGCATTCAGGGGTTGAACAGTGTGTCTTTTAGAAAGGCTAAAAGTCACAGGCTGACAGGAAACAGGCTTGCAGAGAGTTTTGCAGAAGTGAAGTTATTTTGAGCAGCAGGCTAAGACGAGGCTTTAACAATGTAACAGATAGCTTTAAGAAGGCCTTAAGCAGTTATGACTATTTTATACACAATGCATATCTGTGCTTATTAAAGAGTTGGAGCTCGGTCAATTAATTGGGGGTCGGAAGCTTTGTTCGGCGCGATGTTCGGACAATCTATTGTGCAAGTGACTTGGAGCCATAGAAGGAATTGCAGTACATGCTTACAAAACACTTATATATCAGATCATTTTATATTAAGCTTTTAAGTAGAGGTTCTTGGTTAAAACATTTATTTAGTAGAAGACATACACATAGTCTCAGTGAGCCTCTGTCCTGGTAAAAGGTCAGAAGTGCAACAGGTGAATTGAGAAAGAGCATTTGAGGACGAGATACAGACAGTAGGTGAAGAGGTGACACAAAGAGCATGTGAGGTCAACACACACACACACCCATGAGTTAAATTTATTTAGAGGAGAGATTAGTCATGTCTGGTTGTAACTGCAAAAGTGTCTCGGTAAAAGAGGAACCGTCCTTGTTGTCTCGGCAAGAAAGAGGAACAATTTACTTTAAGACAAGAACGGAAAGTACTAGCCATGAAAATAGAAGATGATCTTCTGGGTGAAAAGTCATTCTGGTGTTGATCTGATCTATGTATAAAATGTATCTGTGACGCATGAAGGGGCGTCAGTAAATCAAACCCTGATGCTATAAAATATCTGTTCATGCTTTGATTAAGTTGAGGACTACTGGCTGTCTGCGTACAGAGTGTCTTCCCACACGTGTGTTCATTAAAATCATTGTTTGACCAAGACCTTCTGGACCATGGATGGTTTGTACTCTCCCTCCTCAATTTTGAACCTTAACAAGGCTTTACTAGAGGTCACAGGAACAGCGCTGCTGTTTTGGATGCGGAAAAATGTTGTCTTTCACTCTACCTGAGCTCAGTGTCCCAGTAAGGGCTCCGCCTCATTGTAGCTGACGCTGAAATGTTTGTGTGGGTTGCCATGACAACACCAGAAGTGCATCTGAGATCGTGTCCAAATTCATGGGCTGCATCCTCCTGAGGACTCGGTGTTCTGACAAAACGTCTTACTTTGGCAAAACGTCCTACCGTAAGTAGTTCATGCGTTCTCGGCGGCTCTAGTGACCCTCGAACTCTCGGCTAGCTATCGAGGTGGTGGATAACATACGTCTCCCCCACAAGAGCACGAATCTACAACTTTTCTACTACTGGTTTTACAAGGCGTACACGGTAAAAACATTATGCTGTTATTTGTTAAGCACTTGTGCACCTTGTGAAAAGAAATAAGTGGCTGAGATGGATGTCATATGTGCTATTGATATTATTTTACTCGTTTCTAGTTTTCACGGTGCTCTATGATTGTGAGAGGAATAAAAAAGAATTGTGGACATCAGTACGAAGCATGGATTCTTTTGACCAGAGTAGATACACTGGTCCCTTGAATATACTAATCTTTTTGAGGTGGGTGACTGTTCCTGTGTATTTACAGAAACAATGGTTGTGATAACCTCAGCTGTTTCAGAGGGTGACTGTTCGTTGCTTTGCGCACTTTTAAATCTGTATACAATGGTTTGTTCCCTTTTTGTGTTCTGAGGTTTAAACAAAGATGTACTAGATGTATTATACCGGTCCCTCGAATCTACAAATCTTTTAGATGTGGATGACTGTTCATTTTCATCTGTGTTTACAGAAACACTGGGTGTTGGAACCTCAGTAGTTTCTTTTTGGCTGACAGACTCTGGAGCTGTACAAGAGGAATAAAGAGCTGCAATGCTTTTGTGAACCTGACCTGGGAAGGGAGAGAAATATATTTTTGTTTTGTTTTTGTTTGTCTTCTTGTTTTTTTTTTTGTTTTTGTTTTTTTTTTTATTCATATTTTGGATGGACAGAAACGTTAACAAATATACAACTGGAATAATCATACTGTCAGTTCTCTGTCCGTTTCTTAACAATAACCAACAAATAAGGACTAACAGTAACTAAGACAAACAAACAAACAAACAAACAAAAAAAACCAAAAAAAACCCAAAAAAAAAAACCCAGGAGAAACAAAATGATATACCGCCTCCTGGGAAACATCAGCAAAAACAAAAGTAATGGGGGCAAAACACCCAGGTGCCTAAAAACAAAACATAACCTTGACCACTGATGACATTAAGACAATTTCTTCCCTCTACTGACTTTCAAAGTAAAAAAAAAAAAAAAAAAAAAGACAACAACAAAAATACCAATGACACATGAACCCCCCCCCCCCCCCCAAAAGAACATTTATCATAATATCTAGGAGACATTGTCGATGTACACCAAAAAAGGACCCCAGACCTGCTCAAAAATGTCTTCTCTCCCCTTAATTCTGTACATAACCCGTTCATATGATGCCATCTTAGACATTTGTTCAGTCCATTCCCTGAGAGAACAGGGGCTGGATGACTTCCAGTGCCTAAGTATTATCCTGCATCCAGTTATGAAAGCCAGACGCATCCACAATCTCTGTTTTTTTGAAAGGATAATTTGTCTTCTTGTTTTATTTGATTCCTTGTGGGATTTGGATCCAACAAGTAAAGTATGCATATTATGCACACACACAAACACACATGCAGCTATTACCATTTCTTGTATTCTTGAATAAAGACATTGATCTGACACATTTAAAATGCAGCCAATTGTTTTTATTGTTATATTATTAAGAAAAAAGAAAAGGTGGGGGTGGGGGGATGTAAAGAAGAGCTTAAAGGAAAGGGCTAGAGGAGAGAAAACCCCAACAATTAGCAGGGCATTTTTTTACTTGGACAAATTGTTAATAAAGTTTCCATATCTGTAACAATGATGACAGTATAATTGTTTATAAACAATTATATTGACAATTATATGTGTCCAGTATGTTGGCTCATTTTCTTTTACTTTTTGCATTTGAAAGTAAAAGTTGGGCTGATTTTGACACCATTACAAGAAGTGTTGTTAATGATTCTTTTTGAATTAAAATCAGGTTACCACAAATTGTTTTTTAATTTAATTTCATTTGAAATGATTGTCAGTGGGTAAACAATTCGTAATGCAAAGTCAGAAACATCGAGTTATTCTTGTACTGCATGCTTGCAATAAATAAGTTGTCATAACAGTCAGTCAAAGGAGCTTGAAAAGAAAAGCGTCTGGACTTCTTTGAGTTGAAGTGACTGATATATATTTTTTTTGTCTGTTTGTTTTGTTGGTTTTTGTTTTTTGCCCTTTATCACCATTCCTCTTCCCTGCTGTTTTTCTTTCCCTCTTTCTTTCTCCCCTTTCTTTCCCCCAGTCATGTCTGTCCTATGTGTAGCAAGTGAAAATAAAATAAACAATAAAAACAAAGGTGAATCAAATAGACCAATACGGCAAGGCCGGGATGGTCCATTTGGTAAAGTAAATCCGTTAGTTATATTTAACATAATGTTAAATGGCAACATTCTGCTTACAATGTTACCATTTCACATTATGTTAAATGGTAACATTCTGTTTACAATGTTACCATTTTACATTGTGTTAAATGGTAACATTCTGTTTACAATGTTACCATTTTACATTGTGTTAAATGGTAACATTCTGTTTACAATGTTACCATTTTACATTGTGTTAAATGGTAACATTCTGTTTACAATGTTACCATTTTACATTGTGTTAAATGGTAACATTCTGTTTACAATGTTACCATTTTACATTATGTTAAATGGTAACATTCTGTTTACAATGTTACCATTTCACATTGTGTTAAATGGTAACATTCTGTTTACAATGTTACCATTTTACCTTGTGTTAAATGGTAACATTCTGTTTACAATGTTACCATTTTACATTGTGTTAAATGGTAACATTCTGTTTACAATGTTACCATTTTACATTGTGTTAAATGGTAACATTCTGTTTACAATGTTACCATTAACACCGTCGATCTTCACTGACATGATGCGATCCGATATGCGGGTAACTTCGACCACGTTGTGCCGGAGCTTTATTATTAGACTTCTGACACCTGGCAAATAAACTCTCATGCGATATGAGAACATAACAGCAAAAAGCCAGTAGCTGGTACATGAATGGATAAAAATGGGATGCAAATGGAATGTGAAGGCAACAGGTAGTAGGGTGAATTAGGGTTTCGTGTGGTCTTCAGTGCATGAATTTTATTGCCACTTTATTTCAACTTTTTATTAATGTACTCAAAAGAAAAACAAGAACCACAAAGGAGATTCTTGTGATTCTTGTTTGTGCTATCTGTTTGTGAAAGAAAGCACATTTTACCACATCATACTGTGTTTGCTGCCATTTATTTTACTCGTCCTGCCTGAGTGTCTGGGCTGCGTTTGTCTGTGCACCTTTATTCTGGCCTTCTGCTGATGGGTTTCACATGCTGGGCTTTCCCTCTTGGTCCACACCCAGCAGCCTGCTGCTGACCACACACAGCCTACAAACTGATCCATCCATGCATCCATCCATGCATGCATGGCCTGGTTATTGTTGAGTTATCACCTCCAGCTCCTTGCTCATAACCAGGTAGATACTGGGCTGGGCCTGATCTCTGAGCTCAATAACAATGACAAAAATGCCAAACACTTTACTCTTCATGGTAAAAAATGTTTATAATACAGTAAAAACTGGATGTAGCCAAAATCAGTGTTTTATATACAGTGTAAGTGAACAACATTGCTACACTGCTGGTGTTTGATTGATAGAGGCTTTCTTTATAAGAACTATGATATCATTTCTTTTGCTGATTAACAGTTTTTATATAATTTTTATATCATATATAGCTTTCAAGAAGCCAAAGATCACTGGACGAAAAGACTACAGACCTGTGGCTCTGACATCTGGTCAGGAAGTCTTTTGAGCGCCTGGTTCTCTCCTATCTTAAGACCCTCACGGCCCCCCTCCTGGACCCCCTGCAGTTTGCATACAGAGCCAACAGGTCTGTAGACGATGCCATCAACATGGCCCTACACTTTGTCCTGCAGAATCTATGCTAGGATCCTGTTTGTGGACTTCAGCTCTACCTTCAACATCATCCTTTCAGACCTTCTTCAAGGATTGCTTTCCCAGATGAATGTGCCTGATCCCATCTGCCGGTGGATCACTGACTTCCTGACGGACAGGAAGCAACCAGTGAGGCTGGGGAAGAATGTCTTGGACTCCCGGACCATCAGCACGAGCTCCCCTCAGGGCTGTGTTCTTTCTTCTATGCCCTTCTCCCTGTACACCAACTGCCGCACCTCCAACCACCAGTCTGTCAAATTAATTAAGCTTGCAGATGACACCACCATTATTGGACTCCTCTCAGACGGGGATAAGTCTGCCTACAGGATGGAGGCTGAACATCTGGTGTCCTGATGCAGCCGCAACAACCAGGTGCTGAATAAGTGTTATTTTCATTTACCACTGGCCCAAGTACATTTTTATTGGCTTGTGAACAAAGCTGTAGTTTTTGTATTTTTAAATATTAACGCAATTTAATTGAGACATTATTTATATTATTTCACTTTCAATGTGAAAAATGCTGTAAAAACGTTGAAAATAATGGTCACCCCTGTTCGCTGCAATGTAAAATAGTACAACTGCTGTCAGCCTTCATTAAGTTGCATCATTTAAACATTTGCATATTTTTATTCAACTTCTGCAGGATGCTTTGATGAAAGACTCCCTTTTCCCAAGTAGAGGCTTTACTAGAGGTCACAGGAACAGCGCTGCTGTTTTGGATGCGGAAAAATGTTGTCTTTCACTCTACCTGAGCTCAGTGTCCCAGTAAGGGCTCCGCCTCATTGTAGCTGACGCTGAAATGTTTGTGTGGGTTGCCATGACAACACCAGAAGTGCATCTGAGATCGTGTCCAAATTCATGGGCTGCATCCTCCTGAGGACTCGGTGTTCTGACAAAACGTCTTACTTTGGCAAAACGTCCTACCGTAAGTAGTTCATGCGTTCTCGGCGGCTCTAGTGACCCTCGAACTCTCGGCTAGCTATCGAGGTGGTGGATAACATACGTCTCCCCCACAAGAGCACGAACCTACAACTTTTCTACTACTGGTTTTACAAGGCGTACACGGTAAAAACATTATGCTGTTATTTGTTAAGCACTTGTGCACCTTGTGAAAAGAAATAAGTGGCTGAGATGGATGTCATATGTGCTATTGATATTATTTTACTCGTTTCTAGTTTTCACGGTGCTCCATGATTGTGAGAGGAATAAAAAAGAATTGTGGACATCAGTACGAAGCATGGATTCTTTTGACCAGAGTAGATACACTGGTCCCTTGAATATACTAATCTTTTTGAGGTGGGTGACTGTTCCTGTGTATTTACAGAAACAATGGTTGTGATAACCTCAGCTGTTTCAGAGGGTGACTGTTCGTTGCTTTGCGCACTTTTAAATCTGTATACAATGGTTTGTTCCCTTTTTGTGTTCTGAGGTTTAAACAAAGATGTACTAGATGTATTATACCGGTCCCTCGAATCTACAAATCTTTTAGATGTGGATGACTGTTCATTTTCATCTGTGTTTACAGAAACACTGGGTGTTGGAACCTCAGTAGTTTCTTTTTGGCTGACAGACTCTGGAGCTGTACAAGAGGAATAAAGAGCTGCAATGCTTTTGTGAACCTGACCTGGGAAGGGAGAGAAATATATTTTTGTTTTGTTTTTGTTTGTCTTCTTGTTTTATTTGATTCCTTGTGGGATTTGGATCCAACAAGTAAAGTATGCATATTATGCACACACACAAACACACATGCAGCTATTACCATTTCTTGTATTCTTGAATAAAGACATTGATCTGACACATTTAAAATGCAGCCAATTGTTTTTATTGTTATATTACAGTTTTTCTCGATTGCTAAAACACATTTCTTGAAACTACGCCTCATATCCTCACAACAGTAAACACAAATCCATAACATGTCACTCAATTTCCCAAACATCCTATTTCCAGGTCAAAATGAAGCTCTACACCCAAAACTATTCACTCCTGCTGAAAAACCAAACTTTGCCCTCAGACATCAAACACAAGCCCGCAAAAACACACACACTACAACAGAGTTTTGCACACTGGTACAATTAATTCAAAACAATAGTTCCAAAACAAATAGGTTGCTTATGGTTCTCCCCTTCAAAACCCTTGTCACATGATAAACACAAAAGACGCAACCAATGTATGTACAGTGGCACATTGTCATTCATGTACTATACAGTACAACACACACCAGAAACATTATCCCACCTCAGCATCTTGTCTTTGGTCTGGGTCAGGCCAGAGAATCTCATCCACATCACAGGCTATATTGGCCCCAGCCAGGCAGTGGGGGTAAAATCCTCTTGCATGCCTGATCCACCCCTGGCATGCATCTACTGATATGTCTAGGCAGGCCTCTTCCATGGCCTGAAGGAGGTGAACACGGACATAAGGTTCTCGGTCATACACTTTCCACCGCCATGCCGAAAATAACTCCTCTATCGGGTTTAGAAAGGGAGAGTATGCAGGCAGAAAGATATTAGAAAACCTTGGGTTATTGGTAAACCAGTCACGAACCAGAGCAGCGCGATGGAAGCTGACGTTATCCCACACAACAACGTAGTGAGGCTGCTCTGGCTGTGCTGGTTCCCTGTAGTGCAGCTGGAACATATGTTGTCTTAAACCATCAAGAAAAGCAAGGAGAAGCATAGTGTTATAGGGTCCTAGTACGGCATGGCGGTGGAGTACCCCTCGTTGGCTGATGGCTGCGCACATAGTGACATTCCCCCCACGCTGACCAGGGACATTTACAATAGCCCGATGGCCAATTATGTTCCTCCCCCTTTTCCTTCTTTTGGTCAGGTTAAAACTTGCCTCATCCACAAAGATTATTTCATGGGGAACAGGCCGTCCTTCAATCTCAAAGATCCTCTGCAAAACACATAACACAGTAGAGTCAATCGGTACCCTGAACCACAGTTCAAGAGTGCTGAAATGGCAGCATAAACTGCCATGCTGTGATGGTACACAATACTTTATACAGTATCAAAACTCATACCTGAACATATTCCACACGTTGGTTTTTCACTCTGTCAGAGTTTCGTTCGAAAGGGACTCGGTATGCCTGTTTCATCCGGAATTGATTCTTTCGGAGGATGCGGTCAATTGTGGAGAGGCTGATGGCATTTATGCCTCGAAAAAGATGATCATCCTCAATCACTCTCCTTTGCATCTCTTTGGATCCATTGTTTCAAACCTGAATGAGCTGACTTTGGCCCTTTTATCTATCCATCGCAGGTTCTGATTGGTGTGTGCTAAATTTTGACTCCTAGTGTTTCCACCTGGTTAATTGTGTGCTAATTGAGCTCAAGCTATGCTGACTTAAGTTAACATTATTGCATGCTAGTGCTTTCTAAATGACTACATGGTGTACGCACTGTAAAATGTAGGGATTTGTGTGTAGAGTTTTGCAGTAACAGTTCACCAAATTTGAGTCATGTGTCAAAGCAGGGAATAGTGTTTATAGTTCAGGGAAATGGGTGAGCTTTTTGAACAGTAGCGTTACGGTTTTGAAATTTTAATTTAGAGGCCTGGTTATAGTGTTGAAGCAATCGAGAAAAACTGAATTAAGAAAAAAGAAAAGGTGGGGGTGGGGGGATGTAAAGAAGAGCTTAAAGGAAAGGGCTAGAGGAGAGAAAACCCCAACAATTAGCAGGGCATTTTTTTACTTGGACAAATTGTTAATAAAGTTTCCATATCTGTAACAATGATGACAGTATAATTGTTTATAAACAATTATATTGACAATTATATGTGTCCAGTATGTTGGCTCATTTTCTTTTACTTTTTGCATTTGAAAATAAAAGTTGGGCTGATTTTGACACCATTACAAGAAGTGTTGTTAATGATTCTTTTTGAATTAAAATCAGGTTACCACAAATTGTTTTTTAATTTAATTTCATTTGAAATGTTTGTCAGTGGGTAAACAATTCGTAATGCAAAGTCAGAAACATCGAGTTATTCTTGTACTGCATGCTTGCAATAAATAAGTTGTCCTAACAGTCAGTCAAAGGAGCTTGGAAAGAAAAGCGTCTGGACTTCTTTGAGTTGAAGTGACTGATATATATATTTTTTGTCTGTTTGTTTTGTTGGTTTTTGTTTTTTGCCCTTTATCACCATTCCTCTTCCCTGCTGTTTTTCTTTCCCTCTTTCTTTCTCCCCTTTCTTTCCCTCAGTCATGTCTGTCCTATGTGTAGCAAGTGAAAATAAAATAAACAATAAAAACAAAGGTGAATCAAATAGACCAATACGGCAAGGCCGGGATGGTCCATTTGGTAAAGTAAATCCGTTAGTTATATTTAACATAATGTTAAATGGCAACATTCTGTTTACAATGTTACCATTTCACATTATGTTAAATGGTAACATTCTGTTTACAATGTTACCATTTTACATTGTGTTAAATGGTAACATTCTGTTTACAATGTTACCATTTTACATTATGTTAAATGGTAACATTCTGTTTACAATGTTACCATTTTACCTTGTGTTAAATGGTAACATTATGTTTACAATGTTACCATTTTACCTTGTGTTAAATGGTAACATTCTGTTTACAATGTTACCATTTTACATTGTGTTAAATGGTAACATTCTGTTTACAATGTTACCATTTAACATTATGTTAAATGGTAACATTCTGTTTACAATGTTACCATTTAACATTATGTTAAATGGTAACATTCTGTTTACAATGTTACCATTTAACATTATGTTAAATGGTAACATTCTGTTTACAATGTTACCATTAACACCGTCGATCTTCACTGACATGATGCGATCCGATATGCGGGTAACTTCGACCACGTTGTGCCGGAGCTTTATTATTAGACTTCTGACACCTGGCAAATAAACTCTCATGCGATATGAGAACATAACAGCAAAAAGCCAGTAGCTGGTACATGAATGGATAAAAATGGGATGCAAATGGAATGTGAAGGCAACAGGTAGTAGGGTGAATTAGGGTTTCGTGTGGTCTTCAGTGCATGAATTTTATTGCCACTTTATTTCAACTTTTTATTAATATACTCAAAAGAAAAACAAGAACCACAAAGGAGATTCTTGTGATTCTTGTTTGTGCTATCTGTTTGTGAAAGAAAGCACATTTTACCACATCATACTGTGTTTGCTGCCATTTATTTTACTCGTCCTGCCTGAGTGTCTGGGCTGCGTTTGTCTGTGCACCTTTGTTCTGGCCTTCTGCTGATGGGTTTCACATGCTGGGCTTTCCCTCTTGGTCCACACCCAGCAGCCTGCTGCTGACCACACACAGCCTACAAACTGATCCATCCATGCATCCATCCATGCATGCATGGCCTGGTTATTGTTGAGTTATCACCTCCAGCTCCTTGCTCATAACCAGGTAGATACTGGGCTGGGCCTGATCTCTGAGCTCAATAACAATGACAAAAATGCCAAACACTTTACTCTTCATGGTAAAAAATGTTTATAATACAGTAAAAACTGGATGTAGCCAAAATCAGTGTTTTATATACAGTGTAAGTGAACAACATTGCTACACTGCTGGTGTTTGATTGATAGAGGCTTTCTTTATAAGAACTATGATATCATTTCTTTTGCTGATTAACAGTTTTTATATAATTTTTATATCATTTATAGCTTTCAAGAAGCCAAAGATCACTGGACGAAAAGACTACAGACCTGTGGCTCTGACATCTGGTCAGGAAGTCTTTTGAGCGCCTGGTTCTCTCCTATCTTAAGACCCTCACGGCCCCCCTCCTGGACCCCCTGCAGTTTGCATACAGAGCCAACAGGTCTGTAGACGATGCCATCAACATGGCCCTACACTTTGTCCTGCAGAATCTATGCTAGGATCCTGTTTGTGGACTTCAGCTCTACCTTCAACATCATCCTTTCAGACCTTCTTCAAGGATTGCTTTCCCAGATGAATGTGCCTGATCCCATCTGCCGGTGGATCACTGACTTCCTGACGGACAGGAAGCAACCAGTGAGGCTGGGGAAGAATGTCTTGGACTCCCGGACCATCAACGCGAGCTCCCCTCAGGGCTGTGTTCTTTCTTCTATGCCCTTCTCCCTGTACACCAACTGCCGCACCTCCAACCACCAGTCTGTCAAATTAATTAAGCTTGCAGATGACACCACCATTATTGGACTCCTCTCAGACGGGGATAAGTCTGCCTACAGGATGGAGGCTGAACATCTGGTGTCCTGATGCAGCCGCAACAACCAGGTGCTGAATAAGTGTTATTTTCATTTACCACTGGCCCAAGTACATTTTTATTGGCTTGTGAACAAAGCTGTAGTTTTTGTATTTTTAAATATTAACGCAATTTAATTGAGACATTATTTATATTATTTCACTTTCAATGTGAAAAATGCTGTAAAAACGTTGAAAATAATGGTCACCCCTGTTCGCTGCAATGTAAAATAGTACAACTGCTGTCAGCCTTCATTAAGTTGCATCATTTAAACATTTGCATATTTTTATTCAACTTCTGCAGGATGCTTTGATGAAAGACTCCCTTTTCCCAAGTAGAGGCTTTACTAGAGGTCACAGGAACAGCGCTGCTGTTTTGGATGCGGAAAAATGTTGTCTTTCACTCTACCTGAGCTCAGTGTCCCAGTAAGGGCTCCGCCTCATTGTAGCTGACGCTGAAATGTTTGTGTGGGTTGCCATGACAACACCAGAAGTGCATCTGAGATCGTGTCCAAATTCATGGGCTGCATCCTCCTGAGGACTCGGTGTTCTGACAAAACGTCTTACTTTGGCAAAACGTCCTACCGTAAGTAGTTCATGCGTTCTCGGCGGCTCTAGTGACCCTCGAACTCTCGGCTAGCTATCGAGGTGGTGGATAACATACGTCTCCCCCACAAGAGCACGAACCTACAACTTTTCTACTACTGGTTTTACAAGGCGTACACGGTAAAAACATTATGCTGTTATTTGTTAAGCACTTGTGCACCTTGTGAAAAGAAATAAGTGGCTGAGATGGATGTCATATGTGCTATTGATATTATTTTACTCGTTTCTAGTTTTCACGGTGCTCCATGATTGTGAGAGGAATAAAAAAGAATTGTGGACATCAGTACGAAGCATGGATTCTTTTGACCAGAGTAGATACACTGGTCCCTTGAATATACTAATCTTTTTGAGGTGGGTGACTGTTCCTGTGTATTTACAGAAACAATGGTTGTGATAACCTCAGCTGTTTCAGAGGGTGACTGTTCGTTGCTTTGCGCACTTTTAAATCTGTATACAATGGTTTGTTCCCTTTTTGTGTTCTGAGGTTTAAACAAAGATGTACTAGATGTATTATACCGGTCCCTCGAATCTACAAATCTTTTAGATGTGGATGACTGTTCATTTTCATCTGTGTTTACAGAAACACTGGGTGTTGGAACCTCAGTAGTTTCTTTTTGGCTGACAGACTCTGGAGCTGTACAAGAGGAATAAAGAGCTGCAATGCTTTTGTGAACCTGACCTGGGAAGGGAGAGAAATATATTTTTGTTTTGTTTTTGTTTGTCTTCTTGTTTTATTTGATTCCTTGTGGGATTTGGATCCAACAAGTAAAGTATGCATATTATGCACACACACAAACACACATGCAGCTATTACCATTTCTTGTATTCTTGAATAAAGACATTGATCTGACACATTTAAAATGCAGCCAATTGTTTTTATTGTTATATTATTAAGAAAAAAGAAAAGGTGGGGGTGGGGGGATGTAAAGAAGAGCTTAAAGGAAAGGGCTAGAGGAGAGAAAACCCCAACAATTAGCAGGGCATTTTTTTACTTGGACAAATTGTTAATAAAGTTTCCATATCTGTAACAATGATGACAGTATAATTGTTTATAAACAATTATATTGACAATTATATGTGTCCAGTATGTTGGCTCATTTTCTTTTACTTTTTGCATTTGAAAATAAAAGTTGGGCTGATTTTGACACCATTACAAGAAGTGTTGTTAATGATTCTTTTTGAATTAAAATCAGGTTACCACAAATTGTTTTTTAATTTAATTTCATTTGAAATGTTTGTCAGTGGGTAAACAATTCGTAATGCAAAGTCAGAAACATCGAGTTATTCTTGTACTGCATGCTTGCAATAAATAAGTTGTCCTAACAGTCAGTCAAAGGAGCTTGGAAAGAAAAGCGTCTGGACTTCTTTGAGTTGAAGTGACTGATATATATATTTTTTGTCTGTTTGTTTTGTTGGTTTTTGTTTTTTGCCCTTTATCACCATTCCTCTTCCCTGCTGTTTTTCTTTCCCTCTTTCTTTCTCCCCTTTCTTTCCCCCAGTCATGTCTGTCCTATGTGTAGCAAGTGAAAATAAAATAAACAATAAAAACAAAGGTGAATCAAATAGACCAATACGGCAAGGCCGGGATGGTCCATTTGGTAAAGTAAATCCGTTAGTTATATTTAACATAATGTTAAATGGCAACATTCTGTTTACAATGTTACAATTTCACATTATGTTAAATGGTAACATTCTGTTTACAATGTTACCATTTTACATTGTGTTAAATGGTAACATTCTGTTTACAATGTTACCATTTTACCTTGTGTTAAATGGTAACATTCTGTTTACAATGTTACCATTTTACATTATGTTAAATGGTAACATTCTGTTTACAATGTTACCATTTTACATTGTGTTAAATGGTAACATTCTGTTTACAATGTTACCATTTAACATTATGTTAAATGGTAACATTCTGTTTACAATGTTACCATTAACACCGTCGATCTTCACTGACATGATGCGATCCGATATGCGGGTAACTTCGACCACGTTGTGCCGGAGCTTTATTATTAGACTTCTGACACCTGGCAAATAAACTCTCATGCGATATGAGAACATAACAGCAAAAAGCCAGTAGCTGGTACATGAATGGATAAAAATGGGATGCAAATGGAATGTGAAGGCAACAGGTAGTAGGGTGAATTAGGGTTTCGTGTGGTCTTCAGTGCATGAATTTTATTGCCACTTTATTTCAACTTTTTATTAATGTACTCAAAAGAAAAACAAGAACCACAAAGGAGATTCTTGTGATTCTTGTTTGTGCTATCTGTTTGTGAAAGAAAGCACATTTTACCACATCATACTGTGTTTGCTGCCATTTATTTTACTCGTCCTGCCTGAGTGTCTGGGCTGCGTTTGTCTGTGCACCTTTATTCTGGCCTTCTGCTGATGGGTTTCACATGCTGGGCTTTCCCTCTTGGTCCACACCCAGCAGCCTGCTGCTGACCACACACAGCCTACAAACTGATCCATCCATGCATCCATCCATGCATGCATGGCCTGGTTATTGTTGAGTTATCACCTCCAGCTCCTTGCTCATAACCAGGTAGATACTGGGCTGGGCCTGATCTCTGAGCTCAATAACAATGACAAAAATGCCAAACACTTTACTCTTCATGGTAAAAAATGTTTATAATACAGTAAAAACTGGATGTAGCCAAAATCAGTGTTTTATATACAGTGTAAGTGAACAACATTGCTACACTGCTGGTGTTTGATTGATAGAGGCTTTCTTTATAAGAACTATGATATCATTTCTTTTGCTGATTAACAGTTTTTATATAATTTTTATATCATATATAGCTTTCAAGAAGCCAAAGATCACTGGACGAAAAGACTACAGACCTGTGGCTCTGACATCTGGTCAGGAAGTCTTTTGAGCGCCTGGTTCTCTCCTATCTTAAGACCCTCACGGCCCCCCTCCTGGACCCCCTGCAGTTTGCATACAGAGCCAACAGGTCTGTAGACGATGCCATCAACATGGCCCTACACTTTGTCCTGCAGAATCTATGCTAGGATCCTGTTTGTGGACTTCAGCTCTACCTTCAACACCATCCTTTCAGACCTTCTTCAAGGATTGCTTTCCCAGATGAATGTGCCTGATCCCATCTGCCGGTGGATCACTGACTTCCTGACGGACAGGAAGCAACCAGTGAGGCTGGGGAAGAATGTCTTGGACTCCCGGACCATCAGCACGAGCTCCCCTCAGGGCTGTGTTCTTTCTTCTATGCCCTTCTCCCTGTACACCAACTGCCGCACCTCCAACCACCAGTCTGTCAAATTAATTAAGCTTGCAGATGACACCACCATTATTGGACTCCTCTCAGACGGGGATAAGTCTGCCTACAGGATGGAGGCTGAACATCTGGTGTCCTGATGCAGCCGCAACAACCAGGTGCTGAATAAGTGTTATTTTCATTTACCACTGGCCCAAGTACATTTTTATTGGCTTGTGAACAAAGCTGTAGTTTTTGTATTTTTAAATATTAACGCAATTTAATTGAGACATTATTTATATTATTTCACTTTCAATGTGAAAAATGCTGTAAAAACGTTGAAAATAATGGTCACCCCTGTTCGCTGCAATGTAAAATAGTACAACTGCTGTCAGCCTTCATTAAGTTGCATCATTTAAACATTTGCATATTTTTATTCAACTTCTGCAGGATGCTTTGATGAAAGACTCCCTTTTCCCAAGTAGAGGCTTTACTAGAGGTCACAGGAACAGCGCTGCTGTTTTGGATGCGGAAAAATGTTGTCTTTCACTCTACCTGAGCTCAGTGTCCCAGTAAGGGCTCCGCCTCATTGTAGCTGACGCTGAAATGTTTGTGTGGGTTGCCATGACAACACCAGAAGTGCATCTGAGATCGTGTCCAAATTCATGGGCTGCATCCTCCTGAGGACTCGGTGTTCTGACAAAACGTCTTACTTTGGCAAAACGTCCTACCGTAAGTAGTTCATGCGTTCTCGGCGGCTCTAGTGACCCTCGAACTCTCGGCTAGCTATCGAGGTGGTGGATAACATACGTCTCCCCCACAAGAGCACGAACCTACAACTTTTCTACTACTGGTTTTACAAGGCGTACACGGTAAAAACATTATGCTGTTATTTGTTAAGCACTTGTGCACCTTGTGAAAAGAAATAAGTGGCTGAGATGGATGTCATATGTGCTATTGATATTATTTTACTCGTTTCTAGTTTTCACGGTGCTCCATGATTGTGAGAGGAATAAAAAAGAATTGTGGACATCAGTACGAAGCATGGATTCTTTTGACCAGAGTAGATACACTGGTCCCTTGAATATACTAATCTTTTTGAGGTGGGTGACTGTTCCTGTGTATTTACAGAAACAATGGTTGTGATAACCTCAGCTGTTTCAGAGGGTGACTGTTCGTTGCTTTGCGCACTTTTAAATCTGTATACAATGGTTTGTTCCCTTTTTGTGTTCTGAGGTTTAAACAAAGATGTACTAGATGTATTATACCGGTCCCTCGAATCTACAAATCTTTTAGATGTGGATGACTGTTCATTTTCATCTGTGTTTACAGAAACACTGGGTGTTGGAACCTCAGTAGTTTCTTTTTGGCTGACAGACTCTGGAGCTGTACAAGAGGAATAAAGAGCTGCAATGCTTTTGTGAACCTGACCTGGGAAGGGAGAGAAATATATTTTTGTTTTGTTTTTGTTTGTCTTCTTGTTTTATTTGATTCCTTGTGGGATTTGGATCCAACAAGTAAAGTATGCATATTATGCACACACACAAACACACATGCAGCTATTACCATTTCTTGTATTCTTGAATAAAGACATTGATCTGACACATTTAAAATGCAGCCAATTGTTTTTATTGTTATATTACAGTTTTTCTCGATTGCTAAAACACATTTCTTGAAACTACGCCTCATATCCTCACAACAGTAAACACAAATCCATAACATGTCACTCAATTTCCCAAACATCCTATTTCCAGGTCAAAATGAAGCTCTACACCCAAAACTATTCACTCCTGCTGAAAAACCAAACTTTGCCCTCAGACATCAAACACAAGCCCGCAAAAACACACACACTACAACAGAGTTTTGCACACTGGTACAATTAATTCAAAACAATAGTTCCAAAACAAATAGGTTGCTTATGGTTCTCCCCTTCAAAACCCTTGTCACATGATAAACACAAAAGACGCAACCAATGTATGTACAGTGGCACATTGTCATTCATGTACTATACAGTACAACACACACCAGAAACATTATCCCACCTCAGCATCTTGTCTTTGGTCTGGGTCAGGCCAGAGAATCTCATCCACATCACAGGCTATATTGGCCCCAGCCAGGCAGTGGGGGTAAAATCCTCTTGCATGCCTGATCCACCCCTGGCATGCATCTACTGATATGTCTAGGCAGGCCTCTTCCATGGCCTGAAGGAGGTGAACACGGACATAAGGTTCTCGGTCATACACTTTCCACCGCCATGCCGAAAATAACTCCTCTATCGGGTTTAGAAAGGGAGAGTATGCAGGCAGAAAGATATTAGAAAACCTTGGGTTATTGGTAAACCAGTCACGAACCAGAGCAGCGCGATGGAAGCTGACGTTATCCCACACAACAACGTAGTGAGGCTGCTCTGGCTGTGCTGGTTCCCTGTAGTGCAGCTGGAACATATGTTGTCTTAAACCATCAAGAAAAGCAAGGAGAAGCATAGTGTTATAGGGTCCTAGTACGGCATGGCGGTGGAGTACCCCTCGTTGGCTGATGGCTGCGCACATAGTGACATTCCCCCCACGCTGACCAGGGACATTTACAATAGCCCGATGGCCAATTATGTTCCTCCCCCTTTTCCTTCTTTTGGTCAGGTTAAAACTTGCCTCATCCACAAAGATTATTTCATGGGGAACAGGCCGTCCTTCAATCTCAAAGATCCTCTGCAAAACACATAACACAGTAGAGTCAATCGGTACCCTGAACCACAGTTCAAGAGTGCTGAAATGGCAGCATAAACTGCCATGCTGTGATGGTACACAATACTTTATACAGTATCAAAACTCATACCTGAACATATTCCACACGTTGGTTTTTCACTCTGTCAGAGTTTCGTTCGAAAGGGACTCGGTATGCCTGTTTCATCCGGAATTGATTCTTTCGGAGGATGCGGTCAATTGTGGAGAGGCTGATGGCATTTATGCCTCGAAAAAGATGATCATCCTCAATCACTCTCCTTTGCATCTCTTTGGATCCATTGTTTCAAACCTGAATGAGCTGACTTTGGCCCTTTTATCTATCCATCGCAGGTTCTGATTGGTGTGTGCTAAATTTTGACTCCTAGTGTTTCCACCTGGTTAATTGTGTGCTAATTGAGCTCAAGCTATGCTGACTTAAGTTAACATTATTGCATGCTAGTGCTTTCTAAATGACTACATGGTGTAGGCACTGTAAAATGTAGGGATTTGTGTGTAGAGTTTTGCAGTAACAGTTCACCAAATTTGAGTCATGTGTCAAAGCAGGGAATAGTGTTTATAGTTCAGGGAAATGGGTGAGCTTTTTGAACAGTAGCGTTACGGTTTTGAAATTTTAATTTAGAGGCCTGGTTATAGTGTTGAAGCAATCGAGAAAAACTGTATTAAGAAAAAAGAAAAGGTGGGGGGATGTAAAGAAGAGCTTAAAGGAAAGGGCTAGAGGAGAGAAAACCCCAACAATTAGCAGGGCATTTTTTTACTTGGACAAATTGTTAATAAAGTTTCCATATCTGTAACAATGATGACAGTATAATTGTTTATAAACAATTATATTGACAATTATATGTGTCCAGTATGTTGGCTCATTTTCTTTTACTTTTTGCATTTGAAAATAAAAGTTGGGCTGATTTTGACACCATTACAAGAAGTGTTGTTAATGATTCTTTTTGAATTAAAATCAGGTTACCACAAATTGTTTTTTAATTTAATTTCATTTGAAATGTTTGTCAGTGGGTAAACAATTCGTAATGCAAAGTCAGAAACATCGAGTTATTCTTGTACTGCATGCTTGCAATAAATAAGTTGTCCTAACAGTCAGTCAAAGGAGCTTGGAAAGAAAAGCGTCTGGACTTCTTTGAGTTGAAGTGACTGATATATATATTTTTTTGTCTGTTTGTTTTGTTGGTTTTTGTTTTTTGCCCTTTATCACCATTCCTCTTCCCTGCTGTTTTTCTTTCCCTCTTTCTTTCTCCCCTTTCTTTCCCTCAGTCATGTCTGTCCTATGTGTAGCAAGTGAAAATAAAATAAACAATAAAAACAAAGGTGAATCAAATAGACCAATACGGCAAGGCCGGGATGGTCCATTTGGTAAAGTAAATCCGTTAGTTATATTTAACATAATGTTAAATGGCAACATTCTGTTTACAATGTTACCATTTCACATTATGTTAAATGGTAACATTCTGTTTACAATGTTACCATTTTACATTATGTTAAATGGTAACATTCTGTTTACAATGTTACCATTTTACATTGTGTTAAATGGTAACATTCTGTTTACAATGTTACCATTAACACCGTCGATCTTCACTGACATGATGCGATCCGATATGCGGGTAACTTCGACCACGTTGTGCCGGAGCTTTATTATTAGACTTCTGACACCTGGCAAATAAACTCTCATGCGATATGAGAACATAACAGCAAAAAGCCAGTAGCTGGTACATGAATGGATAAAAATGGGATGCAAATGGAATGTGAAGGCAACAGGTAGTAGGGTGAATTAGGGTTTCGTGTGGTCTTCAGTGCATGAATTTTATTGCCACTTTATTTCAACTTTTTATTAATGTACTCAAAAGAAAAACAAGAACCACAAAGGAGATTCTTGTGATTCTTGTTTGTGCTATCTGTTTGTGAAAGAAAGCACATTTTACCACATCATACTGTGTTTGCTGCCATTTATTTTACTCGTCCTGCCTGAGTGTCTGGGCTGCGTTTGTCTGTGCACCTTTGTTCTGGCCTTCTGCTGATGGGTTTCACATGCTGGGCTTTCCCTCTTGGTCCACACCCAGCAGCCTGCTGCTGACCACACACAGCCTACAAACTGATCCATCCATGCATCCATCCATGCATGCATGGCCTGGTTATTGTTGAGTTATCACCTCCAGCTCCTTGCTCATAACCAGGTAGATACTGGGCTGGGCCTGATCTCTGAGCTCAATAACAATGACAAAAATGCCAAACACTTTACTCTTCATGGTAAAAAATGTTTATAATACAGTAAAAACTGGATGTAGCCAAAATCAGTGTTTTATATACAGTGTAAGTGAACAACATTGCTACACTGCTGGTGTTTGATTGATAGAGGCTTTCTTTATAAGAACTATGATATCATTTCTTTTGCTGATTAACAGTTTTTATATAATTTTTATATCATATATAGCTTTCAAGAAGCCAAAGATCACTGGATGAAAAGACTACAGACCTGTGGCTCTGACATCTGGTCAGGAAGTCTTTTGAGCGCCTGGTTCTCTCCTATCTTAAGACCCTCACGGCCCCCCTCCTGGACCCCCTGCAGTTTGCATACAGAGCCAACAGGTCTGTAGACGATGCCATCAACATGGCCCTACACTTTGTCCTGCAGAATCTATGCTAGGATCCTGTTTGTGGACTTCAGCTCTACCTTCAACACCATCCTTTCAGACCTTCTTCAAGGATTGCTTTCCCAGATGAATGTGCCTGATCCCATCTGCCGGTGGATCACTGACTTCCTGACGGACAGGAAGCAACCAGTGAGGCTGGGGAAGAATGTCTTGGACTCCCGGACCATCAGCACGAGCTCCCCTCAGGGCTGTGTTCTTTCTTCTATGCCCTTCTCCCTGTACACCAACTGCCGCACCTCCAACCACCAGTCTGTCAAATTAATTAAGCTTGCAGATGACACCACCATTATTGGACTCCTCTCAGACGGGGATAAGTCTGCCTACAGGATGGAGGCTGAACATCTGGTGTCCTGATGCAGCCGCAACAACCAGGTGCTGAATAAGTGTTATTTTCATTTACCACTGGCCCAAGTACATTTTTATTGGCTTGTGAACAAAGCTGTAGTTTTTGTATTTTTAAATATTAACGCAATTTAATTGAGACATTATTTATATTATTTCACTTTCAATGTGAAAAATGCTGTAAAAACGTTGAAAATAATGGTCACCCCTGTTCGCTGCAATGTAAAATAGTACAACTGCTGTCAGCCTTCATTAAGTTGCATCATTTAAACATTTGCATATTTTTATTCAACTTCTGCAGGATGCTTTGATGAAAGACTCCCTTTTCCCAAGTAGAGGCTTTACTAGAGGTCACAGGAACAGCGCTGCTGTTTTGGATGCGGAAAAATGTTGTCTTTCACTCTACCTGAGCTCAGTGTTTCAGTAAGGGCTCCGCCTCATTGTAGCTGACGCTGAAATGTTTGTGTGGGTTGCCATGACAACACCAGAAGTGCATCTGAGATCGTGTCCAAATTCATGGGCTGCATCCTCCTGAGGACTCGGTGTTCTGACAAAACGTCTTACTTTGGCAAAACGTCCTACCGTAAGTAGTTCATGCGTTCTCGGCGGCTCTAGTGACCCTCGAACTCTCGGCTAGCTATCGAGGTGGTGGATAACATACGTCTCCCCCACAAGAGCACGAATCTACAACTTTTCTACTACTGGTTTTACAAGGCGTACACGGTAAAAACATTATGCTGTTATTTGTTAAGCACTTGTGCACCTTGTGAAAAGAAATAAGTGGCTGAGATGGATGTCATATGTGCTATTGATATTATTTTACTCGTTTCTAGTTTTCACGGTGCTCCATGATTGTGAGAGGAATAAAAAAGAATTGTGGACATCAGTACGAAGCATGGATTCTTTTGACCAGAGTAGGTACACTGGTCCCTTGAATATACTAATCTTTTTGAGGTGGGTGACTGTTCCTGTGTATTTACAGAAACAATGGTTGTGATAACCTCAGCTGTTTCAGAGGGTGACTGTTCGTTGCTTTGCGCACTTTTAAATCTGTATACAATGGTTTGTTCCCTTTTTGTGTTCTGAGGTTTAAACAAAGATGTACTAGATGTATTATACTGGTCCCTCGAATCTACAAATCTTTTAGATGTGGATGACTGTTCATTTTCATCTGTGTTTACAGAAACACTGGGTGTTGGAACCTCAGTAGTTTCTTTTTGGCTGACAGACTCTGGAGCTGTACAAGAGGAATAAAGAGCTGCAATGCTTTTGTGAACCTGACCTGGGAAGGGAGAGAAATATATTTTTGTTTTGTTTTTGTTTGTCTTCTTGTTTTATTTGATTCCTTGTGGGATTTGGATCCAACAAGTAAAGTATGCATATTATGCACACACACAAACACACATGCAGCTATTACCATTTCTTGTATTCTTGAATAAAGACATTGATCTGACACATTTAAAATGCAGCCAATTGTTTTTATTGTTATATTATTAAGAAAAAAGAAAAGGTGGGGGTGGGGGGATGTAAAGAAGAGCTTAAAGGAAAGGGCTAGAGGAGAGAAAACCCCAACAATTAGCAGGGCATTTTTTTACTTGGACAAATTGTTAATAAAGTTTCCATATCTGTAACAATGATGACAGTATAATTGTTTATAAACAATTATATTGACAATTATATGTGTCCAGTATGTTGGCTCATTTTCTTTTACTTTTTGCATTTGAAAATAAAAGTTGGGCTGATTTTGACACCATTACAAGAAGTGTTGTTAATGATTCTTTTTGAATTAAAATCAGGTTACCACGAATTGATTTTTAATTTAATTTAATTTGAAATGTTTGTCAGTGGGTAAACAATTCGTAATGCAAAGTCAGAAACATCGAGTTATTCTTGTACTGCATGCTTGCAATAAATAAGTTGTCCTAACAGTCAGTCAAAGGAGCTTGGAAAGAAAAGCGTCTGGACTTCTTTGAGTTGAAGTGACTGATATATATATTTTTTGTCTGTTTGTTTTGTTGGTTTTTGTTTTTTGCCCTTTATCACCATTCCTCTTCCCTGCTGTTTTTCTTTCCCTCTTTCTTTCTCCCCTTTCTTTCCCCCAGTCATGTCTGTCCTATGTGTAGCAAGTGAAAATAAAATAAACAATAAAAACAAAGGTGAATCAAATAGACCAATACGGCAAGGCCGGGATGGTCCATTTGGTAAAGTAAATCCGTTAGTTATATTTAACATAATGTTAAATGGCAACATTCTGTTTACAATGTTACCATTTTACATTATGTTAAATGGTAACATTCTGTTTACAATGTTACCATTTCACATTATGTTAAATGGTAACATTCTGTTTACAATGTTACCATTTCACATTGTGTTAAATGGTAACATTCTGTTTACAATGTTACCATTTAACATTGTGTTAAATGGTAACATTCTGTTTACAATGTTACCATTTCACATTGTGTTAAATGGTAACATTCTGTTTACAATGTTACCATTTCACATTGTGTTAAATGGTAACATTCTGTTTACAATGTTACCATTTTACATTATGTTAAATGGTAACATTCTGTTTACAATGTTACCATTTTACATTATGTTAAATGGTAACATTATGTTTACAATGTTACCATTTCACATTGTGTTAAATGGTAACATTCTGTTTACAATGTTACCATTTTACATTGTGTTAAATGGTAACATTATGTTTACAATGTTACCATTTACATTATGTTAAATTGTAACATTATGTTTACGATGTTACCATTTTACATTATGTTAAATTGTCAGTAGGCCTGGTACCGGAACCGGTACTGGACCCCCTTTTACTTTCAGCCATCAGAAGAGGGTACACTGTGGTCATAACAATACTCAGACTGTAGCATTTAAAGGTCCCAAAGTGTACCAGGAAAATATCCCCCGCACGATTACACCAGCAGCCTGAATTGTGAATGTGAGGGAGGATGGATCCATGCTTTCATGTTGTTCACTCCAGGCTGATATAAAAATGATATAACTAATACTACTTCTACTAATAATGACAATAACAACAAAATAATAATAATAATAATGTCAAAAATACCAGTAATAATAATAACAATAACAACATAAACAACAACATTACTACTAATAATAATAAAGATAAACAAATGTATTAAAAAATTAATAATGATAATAATAATAATAAAACTGATCATAACAGTAACAATATCAATCATAACAACAACAGTACTAACAACAATAATAACAATAACAATGAAGGTGTTGCTGCAGATCTGAGTCCCGACTCTGCTGCCTTTCTAGTGCGGCAAAGAAAGTAAGAAATAGAAAAAGAAAAACACAAATAAACTGAGTGTGAGGGTTTTTCTACAAGTTACACTGAATATTTGCACAGACATGCAGACTGTTTGCTGGGAGACGTCACCTGTCTTTTATAGAATAGCAGGTAAGCTGTTCTCTGCCGCTGCTCACACACAGACTCACACGTGGTCTGGCAGACCAACTCGTCATCGTACGTGAGCCGGCTGTCTGTGACGTCGTCTCTTCCGCTCATCTGGTGAACGCCGTCACAGACGTAATGTCCTGAGAGGAGAAGGCGCACTTATTAACGTCTCATAAACTTTCAAAGCTGACCTGCATTCAGCACATGTGTCTGAAAGCACCCACTCACCGCTGTAAGCTGAGGAGCCCAAACGACTGATCACGCTGACCAACAAATAGCGAGCAGTTTACTGGGAGAGGGCAGCGGCACCACCCGTTAGCTTAGAAATGGGCTCCATCCATACTTGAAATGAACGGTGTGCCTTTTCCCTTACCTCTTCAGTAAAGGCTGTGTCCTGGCTGATCACCAGCTGCTGTGTCAGAACAATGGGGCTGTTCTTCTTCTCCACGGTGAACGATGGAGTGAACGTAAACCACTTCAGCTGGAGGATCAGCACACTGAAAGAGATGAGACAAAGAGGAGAGGCTCAAAGGAAGACGCAAGGAGGACATGACATGAACAAAACTGACACCGACTGAACTGTGGTGGTTTGAGGCCTTTGGGGACCGATTTGAGGTTACTCACTTTGGCAGGTTCAAGAACAACAGCTCCTCTTTGATCTTCTTAGCTCCGCACTGGCATTCGTAGTCCAACAGGCCGCCCTGCAGCAGGGAGCAGGAGGAACAGGTGCATTAGAGTTAAACTCTTTTACAGATGAATTCACATATTCGTGGGAGCAAGCCTGTTCACAGAATAGAGTCTAAACGAGCTCTTACTTTCAGACTCCAGCCCCGCCCTTCAGCAGCTCCGCAGCATCCTGCTGGCTGGCACAACCTTGCCATTGGCTGCTGCCAGGGACTCAACAGGTTAGAACAAAAATATAAATATTATATCTGAGTTCTTATGTGGACCCGCCTTCCAGACACAACGTCACCTTCCATGAATGTCCACAGGTTAGCGGCCCTCGCTCTGCTGGTCCTCCAAAGTAAGAAAAAATGAGAAAAAATAAGGAGCAGACCAAGCAAAAGAGGGTATTTAAAGAGACAGTGCTCTTAAGGTTCATTTTTGGCGAGTTTTATTATCTAAATGTCATTGTGTCACTTTCTTATGAGGCTTCAGTGAACTGAAAAAGCTTCTGGGATGAGAAGCGAAACGTCTTCAAAAAAGTTAAAGAAGTCCGGTTGCTTTTTTCCCCCAAGCTCCTTAGAGTTCTCTGAAAATGGTCAGGTAGAAGGACTGGACTGAAAATGAGTAAAAAAGCAGCCAAAGCCCAAGGAAGTTGAAAGACTGGAAACTATTGCTGAGGTCATGTCAGTGTAAAAAGTTACCTGGCACCTTGGAAGCAAAACATAAAGAAATAAGGTGTAAGGCCAAATGTTTGGTCCTGCAGCCAACCGGACCATGAAATATAGAGCACAGGTGAACAAAGTGAGGCAGCAGTTTGCTGATTTCCACCTTGTGCCTTTCATGTTGATCAGCTTAGTAGTTTGCCAGCTTTCTAGCTGTTAAAGACTTTTGGCGAGAGGTTATTCATATTTGAACTCTAATTGAACCCCTCTTTTTTACTGTTTTTTTGTTTGTTTGTTTTTGGGGTTTTTTGTTGTCTTAGATGGCCTGACTCAGCAGGTGGGGGCAGTTTCTGAGTTTACCTTCGTTCAAACAGTGCAGAAATGGTTTCGCTATGCTCCAGACCGGATGGGTGGTGCAGGACGCCCGATATCCAGCCCCGTCATGGAGTAAACTAAAAACAGTAAATAATACATTTAACAAACAAGCAAGCTCTAAATTTAAGCGGAGAGACTGCAGACATAGCCGCACCATTCCAGGGATTTTTGGTTAGCATGAGGGGTCTAGCCAGGACCCTTACTGGATACTGGGTGGGAATCGAACGTGCGACTCCAAATATGTGTAGTATTACCACTACACTATCCAGCTGCGCTACACTATCCAACAAAAAAAGTTTTTAGAAAATTTGATAAAGTCTGATGCTTAATATTGTAGGGATATTAATCTCCCTATGATATTAATACGGATTAAAATTGTAACATTATGTTTACAATGTTACAATTTTACATTATGTTAAATTGTAACATAATGCTTAACAGATAATGGTTATCCTCTTTTTATATCATACATCATTGTCTCTGTAGGAGGGTCTGGAGCACCCCCTGCTGAGCCGCTGGGCTCAGTACCTTGCAGGCAGGTCCGACGATGACTTCATCATCTCACCTGAGCTCAAAATTCTGGTGCGTGAAGGCGTCCCTCGGGAGTATCGGCAGAGTGTGGCGCTGTTTGGTCCGAGCCAGAACTTTGACAAGCCAAGAGTGCCACACGCAACGCTATCAGCAGGTACAGCTGTAGAGAGAGAGAGTGTGTTGAAATAAGAAGAGAAAATTCTCTCAATTATGGAGACAGTCAAATGGTTTATTTATGTTTGATGTGTGCTTTACATTTGTGTGGCTGTTAATAAAGTTAGCGCGCTCTAGGGGGCGTATGCGTTCATCAAAAAATGGCCGAAGGCTGATGTGTGATTATTCCTCCCAAAATGTCGTTGATGAAGTTAGCTATGCACGTTAGATTTTACTGCACATTTTCATACCTCTGCCAACAGGTTATGGGCCCAGGAAGCTAAGAAGTTTTCCAAAAGAGTCCATGTCGTTTTGCCACCGAGAGAAACGCCGCGACGTACTGCGCACTCGGTGAGGATTAGCATACCATGCTAGCGCCATGAGCCGACGAGCCGCTGAGTCAAATAGCCGTTGGGCTCGGCTAGTTTTTGATGGGGATGAAAAGAATTACGAACTATGGGAGACGAAATTTTTGGGCCACCTTCGTCTGCAAGGTTTAAGAGACATTATTTTGAAGCAGCCTACCGACGCGGAGGGAGAAGAAGAGAGAGCAAAGAATGCAGAGGCCTACGCGGAGCTGATCCAGTTTCTGGATGACAAAAGTTTGTCTCTTGTTATGCGAGAAGCAGCGGATGATGGACGGAAGGCGCTGGGGATTCTAAGAAACTATTATGCAGGTAAAGGAAAGCCTCGTATAATTAGCCTGTACACAGAACTCACTTCGCTCCAAAAGTGAGAGTGTGACTGAGTATGTGATACGAGCAGAGACAATAATCACAGCCCTGAGGAATGCTGGTGAAACTTTGAGTGATGGGCTATTGGTAGCAATGGTTTTGAAGGGACTGCCAGAATCGTTCAAACCGTTTGCTATCCATGTCACACAAAGTGAAGTTGAAGTGACTTTTGCTGAATTTAAAACTAAACTGCGAAGCTTTGAAGACACAGAGAAAATGCGCGCCGCAGCGTCAGATGACAACATCATGAAAGCACGTGCACGACCGAGCGACAATCCCACGTTTGAAAAATCGAATGACCGTGGGGCCGGCAACGCAGACATAGTGTGTTTCAGATGCGGACTAAAGGGACACAAAGCCAGGACGTGTCAGCGCAAGCAGTGGTGTAGCGAGCACCACCCATCGGGACTCAACATGCAGACGGAAACGGCGGCAAGACAATGCACGGAAAGTTTCCGAGGAGTGGGGTAGCAAAGACTACGCATTCCGGGTAAGCAGCGAGGGTGCAGCGTTCCAGTCAGAGCATGGCATCAACAAAAAGGGTCTGATGGTGGACACAGGGGCAACTTCGCATATTGTTACAGATATAACGAAGTTCAGGAGATTCGACGACAGTTTCCAGCCCAAGTCACACTACGTAGAGTTGGCTGACGGCACCAAGTGCACTGGAGTTGCAGAGCAAAGAGGGGAGGCAGAGTTTTGCTTGATGGACAGCAGGGGGCAGTGCCACAAAACAACCTTGAAACAGGCACTGTACATCCCATCGTATCCACAAGACATCTTCTCTGTGAAAGCAGCTACCTCAAATGGAGCAACGATGATCTTCAAGCAAGGAAAAGACACCCTGCGACACAAAGACGGTACAAGGTTCCCAATATATGAGTACAACAGACTGTACTACCTACAAACAGTAAACACTGAAGGTAAAGACCAGTGTAAGGGTTGCTATGACATGCAAACATGGCATGAAATTCTTGGTCACTGTAATTATGATGACATTCAGAAATTACAGGGGGTTGTTGATGGTATGGCAATCAAAGGAAAAACAGACAAATCTGTCTTGCATTGTGAAGTGTGCACACAGGGAAAGTTTGTTCAAACTAGAAACAGGGACCCTGATGCACGAGCCAAAACCGCCTTAGAGCTGGTACACACAGATCTAGCTGGTCCAGTAGACTCAGAGTCCAGAGATGGATATAGATTTGCACTATCATTCACTGATGACTATTCCAGTGCAGTGTTTGTGTATTTTCTGAAAAATAAGAGTGACACAGCAAAAGCAACACAGAGGTTTTTGGCTGATACAGCCCCGTATGGGCAAGTTAAATGTATCAGGTCTGACAATGGAACAGAGTTTATGGGAAATGAGTATCAGGCACTCCTTAGCAAAAATGGAATCAGGCATGAGACCTCAGCACCATACTCACCACACCAAAATGGTACTGCAGAACGCAATTGGCGTACTCTTTTTGATATGGCCAGGTGTATGTTAATAGAGAAACAGTTACCTAAAGAGTTGTGGACTTACGCAGTGCAAACAGCAGCTGTAGTGAGGAATAGATGTTTTAACAGACGCACAGAACAGACACCATATTTAATGCTGACAGGAAGAAGGCCAAACCTTTCCAGGATGCAGACATTTGGGTCAGTGTGTTATGCCTACAGGCAGAACAAGAGAAAACTAGACTCAAGGTGTGAGAAAGGAATTTTTGTTGGATATGACAAGAACAGTCCAGCTTATATGGTCTACTACCCGGGCAGTGGGAAAGTACAGAAGCATAGACTGGTGAAGTTTGAGACTAAAACAAGAGTAGAGAGACAAACACAGACTGACAAGGTGCCAGATGATGAGGGTGACTTTGAGACACCAAACAGGTTCACCAAGACCAGGGCCCTGTTTCAGGAAGCCGGTTTAGAAAACTCAGAGTTAAAAATGATACGCAGGGTTGAGTAACCCCGAACTGTCCAACTCGGAATATTCGGTTTCAGAAAGGCTGATAACAATTAGTTCAATCAACGCGGAGTTGCTTTAACCCCAAGTGAAGCGCGCGGACGAGGATACATAAAGCCCTGATAAGCGGAGCACAGATTAAGCGAGTCACCATGGAGACGGAGGGAAAGAAGGCGCGGTCAATGTATTTCACAGCGCTTGAGGCCGAAATTCTGATGGCAGCATATGCCGATAACATGCAGATTTCTCAGAAAAAAAGTAACACAGCCACAGCTGCAAAACAAAGGGAGCATGCATGGCAAAACATAGCCGACAGAGTCAATGCGTGAGTGTTAATATAAACATTGATCTAGGGATTTCCACCCATTTAACACGTTATTTTATCATATGTTATTTTATTTGTTATTTTATACATTTTATTTTGTGATGTGATGTGAGCGCAGGTGCAACCCAACAGGCCCCAAACGTGCCTGGCAGCAAGTAAAAATGAAATATAAAAATATAGTCCAAACAGGTGAGGTGTAATTGTATTATGAGCCACAGTGCTTGGTCTGTTTGTCCGATGTAAATCAATTGCAGTTAGAGGCTACATTAATTTTCTTTCTGTAAGCACTTATTGAAATTATCTGAGCACATTACAAGTACATATTTGCTTACTCTGTATGCTCAAATGTGGCCCGTTATAGCCAACAGAAAAAAAGCGGAGGCCCGAAAAACAGGTGGGGGTCCTCCACCACCACCACTCACAGAGGCTGAGCAGTTGGCCCTCAGCCAAAACAGTGGGCGCCCTGTGGCCGAAGGCATCTCTGCGGGGACATCCTCTGAGTCAATAACCCCGCAAGACACAAGTGCCTACATAGGGGGTAAATTCAAAATAATACATGATGTGCATACATCCTTTCTTCACAGTCACCTTTGCAGTGCTACTCATTCATTTGATAAACTCTTTACCATAATGGATTATTTTGTAGTGAAGTTATTTTCCGACTGATTTTGCCTTCCCTCAGTCTTGGTTGTCTTTGAGAGCATAATGACAATGAAGTGTAAGGTGATTGGTATGTTTGTTAATTGCCATTTGGTCCCTTGTTATAAGTGACCTGTATAAACCTCATATTCTATCAGTTGATGGTGGTGGTGTACTGCATCTGGTGCAGCCTCCTGTTGAGCCAGACCAACATGCAGTTGTGAGTAATACTCCACAGATTATATGAGTTTACAGTAGAACAGCAATGTTGTTAACTTCTTTACTACAGGAAAATAATGAAGAAACATTGACAGCTGTTACAGAGGAGGAAGCAACAGAGACACTTTATGAGGTGTACATCTTTTAATACTTTGTGTACAGGAAACACAGGCGACCAATAAAGCCAGTTGAACAAAAAATCTGTTTATTCTTCTTTCAACATGTTGAGGTGATGGGTCAAAGGAAATGATTGTGACATATGGTGTCTCTGACTGCTCTTCCATCTTGTATGTCCGTGGGAGGGTCAGGATGTTCATGGTTTGGATCACTGCTGATGTTTGGTTCAGAAGGACAGTGTTCTCCTCTAATTGTGGCAATGTTGTGAAGAATCACACATGCCACAATAATGTCACATGCCCTTTCTGGGGTGACCCTGAGTCTTTGCAGGCACTGGAACCGGGCCTTAAGCATTCCGATAGTCATTTCAATTCTGGCTCTTGTCCTGCAATTAGCCAGATTATATCGCTGCTGTGGGCCCGGTTCAGGGTCAGGGTAAGGGGTAAGCAAATAGGGTAAACATGGATACCCCCTATCACCAAGCAAGTAGCCAGTGAACTCTCCTAAGACAGAAGGATACACTTCAGTTCAAATGTCCCTGAAGCAATTGGTCTTTATATATTTTAAAGTATTCTCAACTCACCATGTCCAAATTTTGTGCTCAGTGTACATTCACGGAATATTTGTGAGTCATGGACAGAGCCTGGCCACTTGGCTTCCACATTTGTGATAATGTTGGCAGCATCACATATGATCTTCACAGTGCAGAGAACACAAATTAGCATCCATTACTATAATGAAATAATTTGTTAGTTTGAAATGCTACAGGGAACTATGTACCTGCACATTAATGCTGTGGAAAGACTTCCTGTTCACATAGTCTCCTTCATTTACTAAAGGAGCAATGACTGGAATGTGAGTGCCATCTGTACAGCCAATCACGCCTGGGAACCCTGAAAATAAATGTACAATTTAAGTAGTAGTCCAAGTATCACCACATCATAAATTAAGTTTTGGTCATCCTGATACCTGCAATTTTGTGGCATCCCTCTTTGATAAATCTTGTGGGTCTATGACCGGGGAACACCACAAACGAGTGCAGGAGACGTTTCAGTGCAACTGTAACATTCCTGACTGCCCGACAGACGGTAGCCTTGGAAACGTGCTCAGCGTCACCAATATTATACAGAAAGCTCCCGTTTGCAAAAAACCGAAGTGCAATACAAATAATATGTACAGAACTGAGAGGATGTCCACGATGTGTCACATGCGTAATATATGGCCTGAGGATGTTATCCAAATAACTTATAGATTGTGCTGAGAAACGGTAACGTTCACACAGAAAATCATCAGGAAATGATAAAATGTCCAAACGCGCTCTGATCACTCTCTCCCGGCGGAGAGCTCTGCGGAGAATTTGGGCTTCACGATCTACTGGCTCTTCAAGGAAGGGGCACGCCATGTCTGACACTTCCTACTGTCAGCTTTCCGACAAAGGGGCGGAGACAGTCAGGGTTAGTTGTAGTAAACCTGCTAGGGGGCAGATTAGCTTCACGGAGTGTGTCGTCATAGTGACTCACTGAGGCTTCATCTGAACTCGCTTTGTGAAACCGAAAACCCAGAGTTTTCGTTAACTCAGGGTATACTTACTCAGTTTTTCCACTAAACCGGCTTCCTGAAACAGGGCCCAGAGAACAGACTGATGTGAGTACAGAACACACAGATACTCAGGAACAGATCCCAGTAAGCATGTCTGAGATGAGCAGCCAGTCACAGGAGAATGAACTCGACTGCGAGGCTGCAAGGTATCCTTCCAGAGTGAGAAAGAGGCCTGGGTATTTAAGTGAATATGTTACTGATAAGGAGGATTGTGA
The DNA here is from genome assembly GCF_965226115.1 of Aulonocara stuartgranti. Classification (NCBI taxonomy): domain Eukaryota; kingdom Metazoa; phylum Chordata; class Actinopteri; order Cichliformes; family Cichlidae; genus Aulonocara; species Aulonocara stuartgranti. Next base: position 10,247,035 of record NC_138940.1, on the reverse strand, counting down.
TCAAGTACTTACAAACATGGATTATTGTTACAGAGCAATGTGTAACATTCCCCAAACATTCAAGGAAGCAATAACTTCATCTAACTCAGAGAAATGGGTCAGTGCAATGGATGAAGAGATGCAATCACTAAGAGAAAATGACACATTTACCTTAACCACTTTGCCTGAGGGTAAGAAGACAGTGGGGGGTAGATGGGTGTACGCAGTCAAAAACAATGTTGATGGATCTGAGAAGTACAAGGCACGTTATGTTGCTAAAGGATATAGTCAGAGGATAGGTGTGGATTATGAAGAAACATTTTCCCCTACTGCTAACCTGACTAGTATCAGAGTGTTGATGCAAAAGGCAGCACAAGAAAACATGCTTTTACACCAGATGGATGTTAAAGCTGCCTATCTTCATGCACCAATAGATTGTGAGGTATTCATGGAACAACCTGAGGGTTATGAGGTAAAATCCGACACAAATGAAAAACTGGTGTGCAAGTTGAAAAAGTCGCTATATGGGCTAAAACAATCAGGCCGGAATTGGAACAAGTTGTTGCATGAATATCTGAGTGAGAACGACTTTGTGCAAAACCCCGCTGACCATTGTGTTTACACAAAAATGACAGAAAATAAGAAGGTGATTCTGATTGTATGGGTAGATGACCTGATCATTGCTGCTAGTGATGAAAGTGAACTAACTGTTGTGAAGAAAATGCTTGCAGCAAAATTCAAAATGAAGGATTTGGGTAAACTGAGACATTTCATTGGTATAGATTTTGACCAGAGTGATAACTGTGTAAAAATGTCACAAAAACAATATGTGGAAAAAATACTTGAAAGATTCAACATGCAGGATTGTAAAGAAAGACAGACACCTTGTGAGCAAAAACTGAACTATGCTGATGATGCAGAAAAGATGAGTGATGTCAAAAGGTACAGAGAGGCAGTTGGTAGTCTGATCTATTTGGCTACATGCACAAGACCGGACTTGAGTTTTATAGTCAGTAAACTTTCACAGTACTTTACTGAGCCAACTGAAGACAAATGGACTACAGTAAAACATGTACTGAGTAGGGCTGGGCCATATTATACCGTTCACGGTAATACCGGTATAATGTTAGGCAACAATAGGAAAATGAAATATCGCGATAGAATATGAGTAAAACGCGCATGCGCAGTGCCTTTGTTTTCATACGCACATGGCCGATTGTTGAGTGAAACAGATGAACCAGAATTGGTTTGTAAAAATGGTGCAACTTCAGTGATGTGGAACTGGTTTGGTGTTTGTCCGTCAGATACACGACAAAGCACATTTTTTTGCAGAACATGCAAGCGGCCGTCGTTATTGTCGTATTTGTCGGACTAAGATGCTCTTAAATCTGGGAGTAATCTGGGTCCTAAACTCCTTATACTTCAGTTCAAACGAACACTGCAGCATCACTGAGCGTTAAAAACTGTCTAAATTCTTTCATCTTTAATAAAACGATCAGCATTGCTGCTTTACCAGGTGTAACTATGAAGTTTAACTTCCAGGCATCCATTAAAACAAAATGTATTACATTTAACAGAGTTAGAAGTTAGCGGGAAGCTAGCGGAAGTTAGCTCGCTAGTTACCTAAGCATGATATTGCATGTTCTGACTGAGAGATTTCTGAAAAAAATCAAACGTACAGCTCTGCTATCACTTCCAACATAAATGAAGACAGGAAACTAAACAGCAGTGACGTTTGTAGGGTTACTGAAGTTGGGCTAGCTGGTATATAATGATGTGCTATGTAATCGCTAGCGACACAGCTATGTTAGCATAACATAAACAGGGAAGCTGGAGGACGAACACTAACACTTTTCCACTTATAAAAGTTAACGTTAAGGTTCCTCATGGTTAGAGACAAATGCAATCGCATGGCAGGGTGCTGTAAACAGACCAAACTTCAGTCAGGAGAACAACTGAGATAATCCATCCACAATACGAGGTTAGTCATTAATATACTGCAACAACATGGGAATAGAGCAGCTGCCAGAGAATTCAACATTAATGAATCAATGGTACAGAAGTGGAGGAAGCAAGAAGAATGAGTTTAATAAAGTTTGATTTATCTGACTGCTTTGTTTCGCTTGATGTGCCTCATAATCCCGTGCACCTTATGGTCCGAAAAATACGTATTGCATACTGCAGTTTAATTTTGCAAAGCACCTCTTTTTAACTTCAGTGGATATTATATATGGTTATGCTCAGGATATGTCAGCCCATTTCTACTGGAAATGCCTTTTGGTTAAACTTTCAGCAAGGAATTTGTATTTGCACTGTTACATTTTTATAAAGCTTTAATGTACATAAAAACCAGCTTCTTATTTAAGTGAAAATAAATGGAAGGTTTTCTTTTTGCGCTAGTAATGTTGTGGAGTTGTATTTTGTCTCGCATCAATTATATCGTCAGTTATATCGTTATCGCAAATTTTCAAATATATATCGTGATAAATATTTTTGGCCATATCGCCCTGCTCTAGTACTGAGGTATCTGAAAGGGACAACCGAGAAAGAACTGTGTTACAGGAAATGTGACAACAAAGAACTGAGGTTGTGGGCATACAGCGATGCTGATTGGGCAGCTGATGTAACAGACAGACGGAGTACAACTGGTTATTGCATAAGCTTGTCTGTAGATGGTCCTTTAATCTCATGGAAAACCAAAAGACAACCTACTGTTGCATTATCTACCTGTGAAGCGGAGTACATGGCTTTAGCTGCGACCCTACAAGAAGTTTTGTACCTAATGCAACTGTTACAAGGTATTGATGGACAAAAATATGCACCGCCAAAAGTTCATGAAGATAATCAGGGTGCAATTGCGTTGGCGAAGAATCCTGTGACGAGACAGAGATGTAAACATGTTGACATAAAGTACAACTTTGTGAGATCAACTGTGAGTGCAGGAAAAATAACTCTGGATTATTGTTCAACAGAAGAGATGGTTGCAGATGTAATGACAAAGCCTGCAACAAAAGTTAAGCTGTTCAAGTTTGAGAAGTTTATGTTTGGGCATTAACATGGTATACGAACATGTATACAGTACTGAGGAAGAAACCTTTTGTTTGTTGTTTTTTTTGTTTACTTAAGAGCATCATAATATGAGAGCAAGTGGGGGTGTTGAAATAAGAAGAGAAAATGCTCTCAATTATGGAGACAGTCAAATGGTTTATTTATGTTTGATGTGTGCTTTACATTTGTGTGGCTGTTAATAAAGTTAGCGCGCTCTAGGGGGCGTATGCGTTCATCAAAAAATGGCCGAAGGCTGATGTGTGATTATTCCTCCCAAAATGTCGTTGATGAAGTTAGCTATGCATGTTAGATTTTACTGCGCATTTTCATACCTCTGCCAACAGAGTGCTTTATCCGCACCTGAGCACAGGTGGCTCCTCCTCCTTCCTGTTGGGAATGCTGGCGAGCACTCAGTAATCCTGTTCTGTTTCCAGCTGTGTGAGAAGAGTCGGACAGCTCCTAATCCTGCCTCCAGGCAGGTCCAGCTGGACCTTCACCGAACCCTGACGACCAATCAGCACTTCTCCTCGCTGTCCAGCCCTGCCCTCCAGCAGCTCCGCCGCATCCTTCTGGCCTTCTCCGGGCATAACCCTGCCATTGGCTACTGCCAGGTACTCAACAGGTCAGAACAAAAGTATAAATTTTATATCTGAGTTCTTATGTGGACCCGCCTTCCAGGCAGAACCTCACCTTCCATCAATGTCCACAGGTTAGCGGCCCTCGCTCTGCTGGTCCTCCAAAGTGACGAAGACGCCTTCTGGTGTCTGGTGGCAGTGGTGGAAGCCATCATGCCTCAGGACTACTACACCAAGAATCTGGTGGCCTCTCAGGTCAGCAGACACACTCACCTGCTTGCCTGCTGTGATCTGTTTTAGTGATCAGTGAGGCTGATCTCTGTGAGTCTTTGTGCTCAGGCGGACCAGCGCGTGCTGAAGGACTTCATGGCGGAGAAGCTTCCTCGCCTGGCATCTCACTTTGAGGATCACAACATTGACGTCTCTCTGGTCACCTTCAACTGGTTCCTGGTGGTTTTTGTGGAGAGTCTGCCCAGCGACATCCTGATGCCTCTGTGGGACGCCTTCCTGTATGAGGGTACCAAGGTACCATACACCCGAACACACCATGACAGAAATGCAGACAACACTTGAATGCACCACAGTAGTGTCCATGGAAACAAAAATGATTTTGTTTTCACCTTTAGATGTCTTTATTTACATTTTAGGAGTAATAAGACATTGTTTACTAAGCATGGGGAACTGTCATGTGACATGAAATAGGAGTGGGAAAGCAGATCATTCTAGTAACGACCTCACAGTCTACCACAAGCAGCGTAAATCCAGACGATGAGCGGGACAATGGCTTTGGGCTTGTTTCTGCAATGTGACAAATGCAGCACAGCTTTTACATCGTTTGTCTCAGGAAATAAAATCACAGTTCAGACACAGAAATATATACCACACAGGGATAAATGCTGACAACAGCTTCAGCCACGTAGATCCAACCCAAAAGTTTAATTTAAACTTAAAGCTCAACTACCAAGTAAGTTAATATTATCTGGCAACTGAGGAACCAAGTGGCTTATTGGAAATCGATCAGAGCTGTAATGAGTAAAGGGCCCAACTGCACCACAACTGAAAGAGTAATTTTATGACTCACCTCCTCAAAGTTTCCAATTAATTGTGTGGCGTGAGTGTCCTGTTATGAAATGCGTGTCTGTGCTGCAGGTGATCTTCAGATACACTCTGGCTCTGTTCAAATACAAAGAGGACGACATCCTGAAGATTCACGACAGCGTGGAGATCTACCAGTACCTACGCTTCTTCACAAAGACCGTCTCCAATGCCAGGTACGCACTCGCCTCCACCCGCCTTAATCTACGAGCTGTTACACTCTCAGAAGTGTAGCGGATGTAGCTGTTGAATCTTTGAGCTTCAAACCCTTTTTACTGAAATTTTGTGAGAAGTTTAAATTTCCCTGATCACAGTAACAACGATTTAAAGATTTTTAAGTATCTGCAGCTCTCGGATACATGTGGTCCAGTCAGTCCAGTATTTCCTGCTCAAACTGCAGTACCTGAAGTATCAAGCAGCATAAAACAGAAACACTCAAGCTGATCAGTTTCCAGTTCCTCTGTGTTGGTGATCGAGTCCTTTCCACCTGCGTGTGTCCATGCAGGAAGCTGACCAGCATCGCCTTCAACGACATGAACCCATTCCCCAGCCGGCTGCTGAGGAACCGGCGAGTGCTCCACCTGGAGCGCCTGCAGGCGGAGCTGCGTGAGCTGGAGGAGCAGCACAAGGAGTTCATCACCGAGAGCGTCGTACGGAAAGACAAAGAGCTCGACGTCATGGTGAGCGAGGACGACGAGGACCTCTGATCACACGGGACGCTTCAGCTGCTCACTTCGAGACGACGATGAGTTTTCCATGAGTTCAAGAGAATTTCACTAAACCGGCTGTTAACTGGTTTCCTTCACACCAAACACAGGATTGTGTCAGGTTCACCATCTCTACTAACACTACAAGGAAACAGACGCATACAGATTTAACTGCATCACATCTCTGAAACAAGCTTGCAGTAAACAAATGTGTACTGTGTTCACGTGTGTAATAAGTCAGGCTGCAGAAATGTGCAGATGTATTTCAGTGAATTCATTTGGATTAATATGTGATAGCTTATTTATTTCATTGCATCTTTTGCTTTATACCTAAAAATGCGTGACATTTCTAAATGTAGTCACATCCCTATGAAACATGGTTGATTATCAGCTGTAGTCACAGCTGGTGATAAAGTAATTAAAATGTCCAGCTATTCAAAAATAGGGCATTCTGCACAATGAGTACTTTTTGGTACTTGAAGTATATTTTGATGCTGATGCTTCAGGGCATTGTGCTGCATTGTCGAAGCTCTCTGGGCTTCCGGTTAGAACGACCTCACAGTGTTTTATTTTGATCTGGTGTAAAGTGCATTGTGCAGAAATGACAGCATGATAGTCACATGATAAAACTGACTTTTCTTTTGTTTTTAAATTTTACTGGGTGTGCATCTTGTTCAAATGTCTTTTTCAGCATTTGTACATAAATATTCTGTATATAAATATTTGATTTTCATTTATTTTACAGAGTCCTTTATTTTGTTTCACAAATATGACATTCATGTCAAATGACATCTGCAGACTTTATAATGACCAGCAGGGGGCAGTGTATTGCAGTCTATGAGAACATTTACTGAGACCTGTTTCATGCACTAGTTTCATGTCTCATTGAATCCAACATGATGTTGATTTTGTAAATTAAGGTCACATGTTCATCACATCTAATTTCAAAACACTGATCAATTTAAAAAAAAAATGAATTCCATACCAATTGCAGGAATAAAATAGGAATAAATAACAAACGAGAAATACATACAAAACAAGAGAAAGGCACACATGAGAGAACAGGTCACATGACAGCACAGCATTATCTACCCACAATTTGAACTAAATAACAGATAGCACAGGCAATGAAAACAAACGGAAATCAGAATAAATTTAAAAACTTTTATTGATGTTAACTTGAAGTGCTGAATTAGCCCTGTTGTCAGTTCAAATCACTTCAATCTATAGCGCACTTTAAGGTCTTTAGACCTTAAAAAGTAATACACTGCAAGGTAAGCTTGCAGCATCTTACTTTAAGGTCAACTGTGAAACTTTGTGGAAAGCCTGAGACAAGTTGATGAGTCAGTGAAGCGCACTTCCTTCTGATGACGGCTATACTGAGGTGAGTTTTTAAGCATATCCTGAACTTTATTCATTATTAGACTTCTGACACCTGGCAAATAAACTCTCATGCGATATGAGAACATAACAGCAAAAAGCCAGTAGCTGGTACATGAATGGATAAAAATTGGATCCCTCAGGGAGGCACCACCACTTGATCTTCTCCACCGTCGTGGTTGGTGTTCTTCGTCGTCGTTGGCCAAGGTTGAGTCGGAGATCCATCACAAGTAGCCGATGTTGAGGGCCAATATTGGTTGATGGTATGACTTTTACGTTCGTGACTAGGCTGAGATGGGGTCTTCGGACTAGCCAGTAGTCGATTTGGGTGTCTCTGCCGCCGCTGGAGTACGTGATGAGGTGTGCCGGCTTCTTTTTGAAGAAGGTGTTGGTCACGGCAAGATCGTGGGCCTCTGCGTAGTCCAGTACCCGGCAACCGTCGTCGTTTCTGGTCCCAAATCCTTGGCCGCCATGGAATCGGTGATATCCGCCTCTCCCCTTGCCTACATGTCCATTTAGGTCGCCGCCTACCGCCACGTGTTCCTCAGGGCTAATCGTTTGCAGGTGGTCGTCGAGGGCGCGCCAGAATTCTGTCTTCTCCTCGTCGGGGCAGTTGGTCTGTGGTGCATAGCAGGAGATCAGGGGGGGGCTAGAGGGGCTTGAGCACCCGCCCCTTTCCTGATGAGTGCCCAAAGTGCCCTTTTGTTGAGGCAACTTTTAAATTTTTTTTATTTATTTATTTATTTATTTTATGTGTGTGTGCGTGCGGAGTCCTGTCTGTGCCCCTCAACAATAATATTTAACTATTAATCATAGTTTTGCTAAATTCAGTTCAGCATTCAATACAATCCACCCCTCACAACTCATCAGGAAACTGACAGACCTGGGTATCAGTTCCCTCATCTGCAAATGGTTACTGGACTTCCTGACCAACCGCCCCCAACATGTCCGGCTGGATAACCGCTGCTCATCTACCATCACAATGAACACCGGTGTACCACAAGGCTGTGTGATGAGCCCTTTCCTCTACTCCCTCTTCACCCACGACTGCAGACCTGCTGATGGTTCCAACACCATCATTAAGTTTGCAGATGACACCACGGTGATTGGCCTCATCAGTGACAACGATGAGGCCGCCTACAGGGAGGAGGTGGATCGTCTGGCTGAGTGGTGCGACAGAAACAACCTGCTGCTTAACACCGAGAAGACCAAGGAGCTCATCGTGGACTACAGGAGGAATGCTGACCCACATCCACCCATCCACATTAAGGGGACGGCTGTGGAGCGTGTGAGCAGCTTCAAGTTCCTGGGAGTCCACATCTCCGAGGATCTCACCTGGACGACCAACTGCTCCAAGCTGGTCAAGAAGGCTTACCAGCGCCTCTTCTTCTTGAGGACTCTGAGGAAGAACCACCTGTCCTCAGACATCCTGGTGAACTTCTATCGCTGCACCATCGAGAGCATCCTGACCAACTGTATAACAGTCTGGTACGGGAACTGCTCTGCCTCGGACCGGAAGGCGTTGCAGAGGGTCGTGAAAACTGCCCAGCGCATCGCCGGAGCACCACTTCCTGCCATAAAAGACATCTACAGGAAGCGGTGTCTGAAAAGGGCTGGGAAAATCATCAAAGACCCCAGTCACCCATCACATGGACTCTTCACCCTCCTGCCCTCTGGGAGGCGCCACAGGAGCCTCCGGACTAAGACCACCAGGTACCGGAACAGCTTCTTCCCCACAGCTGTCAGACTCCTGAACTCTGCCTCCTGACATCTGACCCACGTTAAAACATGGACTGAACATACACACACCCACAATGGACAACTGTACCCTCAAACACAATAATAACATGGACTGAACCACCACTCACAACCACTAGCACTTTATATAGCCTCTGTAGAAACTATCTACACCCTCACTTATCTTAACTGCACTACTGTATAGCTCTGTGTAAATAATCATTCTGTACATTCGATAATTTTTAATCCTACAACTGTTTACAACTTGCATAGTTCCCATTTCTATATAGCTGTATATCCCAGATTCTGTAAAGTTATTTATTTCATATTCTGTATAGTTTTTCATATTTATATCCTGTTCATATCCTGTACATAGCTTGTACTCACTACAGCCTGTATATACTTATAGTTATAGAATATTCACAACATACTTCATACCGTGTACATTATAACATACCATAATAGACCCATTTCTGTAATATACTCACATATCTATATTATTGCTAATATATATTGTAATATATCTATATCACTAAAGCACTTCTGGATGGATGCAAACTGCATTTCGTTGCCCTGTACCTGTGCATGTGCAATGACAATAAAGTTGAATTCTATTCTATTCTATTCTATTCTAAAAGGATCTGGCTTGCATCAGTCACATGATCACATTTAACCAATGATCGCCCTCGACGGCAGAACGCCCTGGTTACGAGCCGGGAACGAGCTCACAAAGAGCACGCGCATTTGTTGCGGTCCGGAGCTGTAGGAGAAACACAAGTTAACTCAGAGACACAGACTGATGCGACAAACCCAGTAAGTAGGTGTACAGCGCACACTGTAGTGTGTAGCACACAGGAGTATTAGCTTATTACGTACACGTTGGTAAGCTGTCTTGCTGCAACTGACGAACTGAAACAAACGAGCGTGCTGTGTGTGCAACAGCGTGACAAACATTACCTGTCCTTTTATTAACTGCACAAGTAGTGCTGGTCATAGCTGCTGGCTACCTGTGTAAGGCTGTCATGGGTCTGTAGCTCTGTCACCGTTTTAGGGAACATATTTAGTTTTAAAGTAAGTTTCTGGGCATTTCCTGCCTTTCTGGAGGGATTATATTTCACTAAAAAACGATCTAATATGCATGTCCACATAATAATTATTATAATTATAATATATTAAAAAACACACGCTGTATTTTAAAGAACATACATTAAGAAGCAGATTATATTAGATTTATATTTTAAATAAGACAAAAGTTGGATTTTACAGCAGTAAAATGATTGTATCTCTACAGTTTAAAAATGTAATAAGCTTTGCCCTGCACAGAGTGGATAGTGAAACAAATGGAATCATCATAAATACATTATTTCATATTTATTACTTCCCCCTCCTCATTGCTTTATTATTGTAGCTCTAGTAATAAATAATAATGTAAGGATGCCCATAGTATATACAGTATTCTGAAGAAGGTCTAAAATGTCACTGTGTGTGCATGTGTGTGTTTTATTTAGCTGGATTTAAAAAAATATTACTCATGATATAACATTGTGCAGACATGGCTGGTAAGGACATGAGGAGGAAACAGTAGGAGCTGTATGAGGCTACTAAAGGCAGGGCTATAACATTTTGCTGTCATCATTTTATTATAGATTAAGTGCAAGAGTTGTTAGGTGTGGATAATTAGATTATAGTTTATTGCAATAGCAAGTTGTGCCTTGTTCTCAGATAGACAGCAAGTGGAGAGTGATATATGAAATGATGGGAAGGAAGGAAGAAGAGAAGCAAAGAGTGATTCACAGGCAGAGCCGAGTTTATGTCACAGTTTTTCGTTGCCTTATGGTTCCAAGCACTGTCACCAATCTTTGCATTTTGTTATTATCTCATGAAACTTGTTTAATCAGCTACCATCTCTCCTGTGGACTTTTTAATGTCTACAGTCTCAGATCAACACAGCCCTGCCCTTCCCATATTAGATTCTTGATGAATGTGTGTTGTTGTTATTCAGCATGGTTCAATGTGCCCCTTTTTAACTTTGAGCACCCGCCCCTTTAAACCTCTCTGCACGTCCCTGATAGAGACAGGTTTTAAAGACTAGAAATGAAAACATGTGAGTCCTGTCTTTAAATAAAAATATATAATTCCCTATATTCCTATCTATTCTTGACATTGAAGCTTTACTCTTCTTGATATTGTGACAAAATACTCTTGGGTTAACCACGAGCTTTCTAAAAACTTGCATATAACAATTGTGCACCATTCATTCCTCATCTTTGCTGCCCATCATTACAACTTTGCTAATGATGGGCAGCAGGTTAGTGTCATGATGTCACCTCAGACATAGTTAAAAGCCCTGTTAACGTAGCTGCTTCTCGCCGGGTGCGGTGGCGCGTGCCTGTAATCCAAGCTACCGGGAGGCTGAGGTTGGAGGATCGTTTGAGCTCACGAGCTCTGAGCTGCAGCAGGCTATGTCGATTAACACAAAATAATTATCCTCATTCAAAAGTCATGTAAGAACCTCATTGGCTTACGGAATGTTGATGTTATTTAAAAAATTCATACAAAAACATGACCTCATTCTAGAATGTCATGTGACAACCTCATTGGCTTATGGAATTGTGATGTCACAGGCTTCTGAATCCATAAATAGGGGTGAGGAGGTACAACTTTCAGTCCGTTATTTGCAGCACTTATGTTAGCAGCATTCAAACGTTCACCAGTAAAGCATTTTCAAACATCTGGATACTTTTCGTACTCACGGTATACAGACTCCAACATGTCTCAGAAAGAGCAAGAAAGACAAGAAGCTGACCCCAGCTCTATTCCATGGTATGAGTCCCTAGACCCTTACATCAGCTCTCTTCCTTGGGATGAACAGGTGGAATTAGAGGAAAAGCGATTGGAAGAAATGGAGAAGGAAAATCTCATGAACAGAGAAAAGATTAAGATCCTGACAGAAGAAAATGAGAGAAAGAGCGCTGAATTAGAAAAATTATCCTACCAGCTTCAGGAAAGGGAAGGTATTATTGAGGAGAAACAATGGGCTCTCCAAGATAAGAAGAATCACGAGCTCCAAGAAAAGCTTGATGAAGCTCTAGAAAAAATTAAAGATCTGCTCCAAAATGAGAAAAAAGAGAGCATTAAAGGGGATAAAATGCTCAAGAAGAATCAGGAGCTCCAAGAAAAGCTTGATGGAGCTCTGGAAAAAAATAAAGATCTGCTCCAAAAGGAGAAAAAAGAGAGCATAAAACAGGAAAACATGGTCAAGAAGAATCAGGAGCTCCAAGAGAAGCTTGACGAAGCTCTGGAAAAACTGAAGGAAATCCACCAAGAAGAGAAGCAACAGTCCACACAGCAGAGAGACATGCAGAGCAAACTCCAAGCCATGGAGGAAAAATACAAAGCGCTGCAGGTGAAACATGACAAAACTCTGCACAAAAGTCAACAGTTGCTTCAAGACAAGAAGCAAATGGAAATGAAACAGAAGGAAATTGACTCCAAGCTTGACGAGATGGAGGAAAAACACAGATCGCTCCAAATCAAGCTTGAGAAAACAGTGCACAGAAATAAAGAGTTCATTCAAGAGAGAGAGCAACAAGAAATGCTGGAGAAAGAAACAGACTCCCAGCTTGAAGTCTTGGAGGAAAAACTGAAAATGCTGCAACTAACTCTTGAGGAAACACTGCTCAAAAATAAAGAGCTGCTTCAAGAAAAAGACCAACAGAAAATACATCAGGAAGAAATGGACTGCAAGCTGAGGAACATCGAGAAACAAAATGAAGGCTTGCAAGTGATGCTTGATGAAGCTCTGGAGAGAAATAAAGAGTTTCTGCACGAGAAAGACCAACAGAAAATAAAAAAGGAAGAAATGGATTGCAAGCTGAGGCACATCAAGAAACAGAATGAAGGCTTGCAAGTGATGCTTGATGAAGCTCTGGAGAGAAATAAAGAGTTTCTTCACAAGATAGACCAACAGAAAATAAAAAAGGAAGAAATGGATTGCAAGCTGAGGAACATTGAGAAACAAAATGAAGGCTTGCGAGTAATGCTTGATGAAGCTCTGGAGAGAAATAAGGAGAACCTCCAAGAAAAGAAACAAGAGCCCGTAGAGCAGAGAGACCTGCAGAGCAAACTCCAAGCCATGGAGGAAAAATACAAAGCGCTGCAGGTGAAACATGACAAAACTCTGCACAAAAGTCAACAGTTGCTTCAAGACAAGAAGCAAATGGAAATGAAACAGAAGGAAATGGACTCCAAGCTTGACGAGATGGAGGAAAAACACAGATCGCTCCAAATCAGGCTTGATAAAAAAGTGCACGGAAATAAAGAGCTTCTTCAAGAAAAAGACCAACAGAAAATACAACAGGAAGAAGAAAAACTTCATCTCCAGAGGAAAAATCAAGCACTCCAAGAATTGTATAACGAAACAAAGTACAAATCAACTGTACTGGAAGAAGAAAAGAAAAAGCTGGAAAAACAATGCTCAGCGATGCAGAGTAGCATCAATGAGATGCTGAGAAAAAATACCGAACTTGAGGAACTTTCTAAGACCTTGAAGTACAAAAACACTGAAATCCAGGCGCAAAAGCAAGAACAACAGAAAACACATAAAGACCTGCAGTGTAGACTTCAAGAAATCCAGAAGAGAAACCAGCAGCTGGAAGACATGCACACAGATGTGCACAAGGCAAAGCGAATAGAGGAGGCAACAGTTAAAGAACTGAAAGACAAGCTTAAAGAAAAACAAGAACAATTAGAAGACATGGTGAAAAGATGCAACAAACTTGAGAAAGAAAACGCAGAAACAATCGATGAGCTGAAAACCCTCATCATTGAGAAAAAAGTGCTGGTGGAAGAGTATCTGAAAAAGAAGAGAAAACGCTTCCACTGGTTCTGGAGGAGGGGCACTGCTGCTTCTCACCTGATGTAACCTCGTCTTCCTCCACCTCTATTCCATCTTCATTTCCCCCCTTCCCCTCCCTCCTTTTTCTTTTTTCACCCTCACCCCCCGACCAGTCCCGGCAGTTGACTGCCCCCTCCTGAGCCTGGTTCTGCCATAGGTTTCTCCTTTAGGTGTCTTTCACTTTAAAAGGAGTTTTTCCTATCCACTGTCGCCTGCTGCTTGCTCAGAGGGGATTGTTGGGGTTTTCTCTCATCTCTCTCTTTCATTCTTTCTATCCTTTCCCCCCCTTCTGCCTTTTCCTTTACCCAATAAACACAATTGCCCACATTTTACATTTGTTTGAAAAATGTCTTCATTCAACAATAATTCATCTTAGGTATAAAAACAAGAAATAGGTAATAGCTGCATGTGTGTTTGTGTGTGTGCATAATATACATACTTGTTTCCCAGAAAGATTTAATACTAGATGGATAGAGACCAGGGACGTGCAGAGGGGGGGGCTAGAGGGGCTTGAGCACCCGCCCCTTTCCTGATGAGTGCCCAAAGTGCCCTTTTGTTGAGGCAACTTTTAAATTTTTTTTATTTATTTATTTATTTATTTTATGTGTGTGTGCGTGCGGAGTCCTGTCTGTGCCCCTCAACAATAATATTTAACTATTAATCATAGTTTTGCTAAATAAAAGGATCTGGCTTGCATCAGTCACATGATCACATTTAACCAATGATCGCCCTCGACGGCAGAACGCGCTGGTTACGAGCCGGGAACGAGCTCACAAAGAGCACGCGCATTTGTTGCGGTCCGGAGCTGTAGGAGAAACACAAGTTAACTCAGAGACACAGACTGATGCGACAAACCCAGTAAGTAGGTGTACAGCGTACACTGTAGTGTGTAGCACACAGGAGTATCAGCTTATTACATACACGTTGGTAAGCTGTCTTGTTGCAACTGACGAACTGAAACAAACGAGCGTGCTGTGTGTGCAACAGCGTGACAAACATTACCTGTCCTTTTATTAACTGCACAAGTAGTGCTGGTCATAGCTGCTGGCTACCTGTGTAAGGCTGTCATGGGTCTGTAGCTCTGTCACCGTTTTAGGGAACATATTTAGTTTTAAAGTAAGTTTCTGGGCATTTCCTGCCTTTCTGGAGGGATTATATTTCACTAAAAAACGATCTAATATGCATGTCCACATAATAATTATTATAATTATAATATATTAAAAAACACACGCTGTATTTTAAAGAACATACATTAAGAAGCAGATTATATTAGATTTATATTTTAAATAAGACAAAAGTTGGATTTTACAGCAGTAAAATGATTGTATCTCTACAGTTTAAAAATGTAATAAGCTTTGCCCTGCACAGAGTGGATAGTGAAACAAATGGAATCATCATAAATACATTATTTCATATTTATTACTTCCCCCTCCTCATTGCTTTATTATTGTAGCTCTAGTAATAAATAATAATGTAAGGATGCCCATAGTATATACAGTATTCTGAAGAAGGTCTAAAATGTCACTGTGTGTGCATGTGTGTGTTTTATTTAGCTGGATTTAAAAAAATATTACTCATGATATAACATTGTGCAGACATGGCTGGTAAGGACATGAGGAGGAAACAGTAGGAGCTGTATGAGGCTACTAAAGGCAGGGCTATAACATTTTGCTGTCATCATTTTATTATAGATTAAGTGCAAGAGTTGTTAGGTGTGGATAATTAGATTATAGTTTATTGCAATAGCAAGTTGTGCCTTGTTCTCAGATAGACAGCAAGTGGAGAGTGATATATGAAATGATGGGAAGGAAGGAAGAAGAGAAGCAAAGAGTGATTCACAGGCAGAGCCGAGTTTATGTCACAGTTTTTCGTTGCCTTATGGTTCCAAGTGCTGTCACCAATCTTTGCATTTTGTTATTATCTCATGAAACTTGTTTAATCAGCTACCATCTCTCCTGTGGACTTTTTAATGTCTACAGTCTCAGATCAACACAGCCCTGCCCTTCCCATATTAGATTCTTGATGAATGTGTGTTGTTGTTATTCAGCATGGTTCAATGTGCCCCTTTTTAACTTTGAGCACCCGCCCCTTTAAACCTCTCTGCACGTCCCTGCAGGAGATAATCCGTAGGACGGTCGGGTCGGCGTCGATCTTCACTGACATGATGCGATCCGATATGCGGGTAACTTCGACCACGTTGTGCCGGAGCTTTATTATTAGACTTCTGACACCTGGCAAATAAACTCTCACGCGATATGAGAACATAACAGCAAAAAGCCAGTAGCTGGTACATGAATGGATAAAAATTGGATCCCTCTTAGATTGAATTGGTTGCCCTCTTATATTACGTTGTTTTGAACCTAACCGCATCCACTGAATTAATGCAGTTTTCAGGACAGTAAAAACAGAGAACTCTGATATACACAATTTCTGATTGCTGATAGTGTTTCTTAATGCAAAATGGGCTTCCATTTAAAATGCAATTGCTTTATGTTCGATCTTTAGCGAAGAAGGGTCATTTTTGATTCTGTGGACAAGGGATGCAAATGGAATGTGAAGGCAACAGGTAGTAGGGTGAATTAGGGTTTCGTGTGGTCTTCAGTGCATGAATTTTATTGCCACTTTATTTCAACTTTTTATTAATGTACTCAAAAGAAAAACAAGAACCACAAAGGAGATTCTTGTGATTCTTGTTTGTGCTATCTGTTTGTGAAAGAAAGCACATTTTACCACATCATACTGTGTTTGCTGCCATTTATTTTACTCGTCCTGCCTGAGTGTCTGGGCTGCGTTTGTCTGTGCACCTTTGTTCTGGCCTTCTGCTGATGGGTTTCACATGCTGGGCTTTCCCTCTTGGTCCACACCCAGCAGCCTGCTGCTGACCACACACAGCCTACAAACTGATCCATCCATGCATCCATGCATGCATGCATGGCCTGGTTATTGTTGAGTTATCACCTCCAGCTCCTTGCTCATAACCAGGTAGATACTGGGCTGGGCCTGATCTCTGAGCTCAATAACAATGACAAAAATGCCAAACACTTTACTCTTCATGGTAAAAAATGTTTATAATACAGTAAAAACTGGATGTAGCCAAAATCAGTGTTTTATATACAGTGTAAGTGAACAACATTGCTACACTGCTGGTGTTTGATTGATAGAGGCTTTCTTTATAAGAACTATGATATCATTTCTTTTGCTGATTAACAGTTTTTATATAATTTTTATATCATATATAGCTTTCAAGAAGCCAAAGATCACTGGACGAAAAGACTACAGACCTGTGGCTCTGACATCTGGTCAGGAAGTCTTTTGAGCGCCTGGTTCTCTCCTATCTTAAGACCCTCACGGCCCCCCTCCTGGACCCCCTGCAGTTTGCATACAGAGCCAACAGGTCTGTAGACGATGCCATCAACATGGCCCTACACTTTGTCCTGCAGAATCTATGCTAGGATCCTGTTTGTGGACTTCAGCTCTACCTTCAACACCATCCTTTCAGACCTTCTTCAAGGATTGCTTTCCCAGATGAATGTGCCTGATCCCATCTGCCGGTGGATCACTGACTTCCTGATGGACAGGAAGCAACCAGTGAGGCTGGGGAAGAATGTCTTGGACTCCCGGACCATCAATGCGAGCTCCCCTCAGGGCTGTGTTCTTTCTTCTATGCCCTTCTCCCTGTACACCAACTGCCGCACCTCCAACCACCAGTCTGTCAAATTAATTAAGCTTGCAGATGACACCACCATTATTGGACTCCTCTCAGACGGGGATAAGTCTGCCTACAGGATGGAGGCTGAACATCTGGTGTCCTGATGCAGCCGCAACAACCAGGTGCTGAATAAGTGTTATTTTCATTTATCACTGGCCCAAGTACATTTTTATTGGCTTGTGAACAAAGCTGTAGTTTTTGTATTTTTAAATATTAACGCAATTTAATTGAGACATTATTTATATTATTTCACTTTCAATGTGAAAAATTCTGTAAAAACGTTGAAAATAATGGTCACCCCTGTTCGCTGCAATGTAAAATAGTACAACTGCTGTCAGCCTTCATTAAGTTGCATCATTTAAACATTTGCATATTTTTATTCAACTTCTGCAGGATGCTTTGATGAAAGACTCCCTTTTCCCAAGTAGAGGCTTTACTAGAGGTCACAGGAACAGCGCTGCTGTTTTGGATGCGGAAAAATGTTGTCTTTCACTCTACCTGAGCTCAGTGTTTCAGTAAGGGCTCCGCCTCATTGTAGCTGACGCTGAAATGTTTGTGTGGGTTGCCATGACAACACCAGAAGTGCATCTGAGATCGTGTCCAAATTCATGGGCTGCATCCTCCTGAGGACTCGGTGTTCTGACAAAACGTCTTACTTTGGCAAAACGTCCTACCGTAAGTAGTTCATGCGTTCTCGGCGGCTCTAGTGACCCTCGAACTCTCGGCTAGCTATCGAGGTGGTGGATAACATACGTCTCCCCCACAAGAGCACGAATCTACAACTTTTCTACTACTGGTTTTACAAGGCGTACACGGTAAAAACATTATGCTGTTATTTGTTAAGCACTTGTGCATCTTGTGAAAAGAAATAAGTGGCTGAGATGGATGTCATATGTGCTATTGATATTATTTTACTCGTTTCTAGTTTTCACGGTGCTCCATGATTGTGAGAGGAATAAAAAAGAATTGTGGACATCAGTACGAAGCATGGATTCTTTTGACCAGAGTAGATACACTGGTCCCTTGAATATACTAATCTTTTTGAGGTGGGTGACTGTTCCTGTGTATTTACAGAAACAATGGTTGTGATAACCTCAGCTGTTTCAGAGGGTGACTGTTCGTTGCTTTGCGCACTTTTAAATCTGTATACAATGGTTTGTTCCCTTTTTGTGTTCTGAGGTTTAAACAAAGATGTACTAGATGTATTATACCGGTCCCTCGAATCTACAAATCTTTTAGATGTGGATGACTGTTCATTTTCATCTGTGTTTACAGAAACACTGGGTGTTGGAACCTCAGTAGTTTCTTTTTGGCTGACAGACTCTGGAGCTGTACAAGAGGAATAAAGAGCTGCAATGCTTTTGTGAACCTGACCTGGGAAGGGAGAGAAATATATTTTTGTTTTGTTTTTGTTTGTCTTCTTGTTTTATTTGATTCCTTGTGGGATTTGGATCCAACAAGTAAAGTATGCATATTATGCACACACACAAACACACATGCAGCTATTACCATTTCTTGTATTCTTGAATAAAGACATTGATCTGACACATTTAAAATGCAGCCAATTGTTTTTATTGTTATATTATTAAGAAAAAAGAAAAGGTGGGGGTGGGGGGATGTAAAGAAGAGCTTAAAGGAAAGGGCTAGAGGAGAGAAAACCCCAACAATTAGCAGGGCATTTTTTTACTTGGACAAATTGTTAATAAAGTTTCCATATCTGTAACAATGATGACAGTATAATTGTTTATAAACAATTATATTGACAATTATATGTGTCCAGTATGTTGGCTCATTTTCTTTTACTTTTTGCATTTGAAAATAAAAGTTGGGCTGATTTTGACACCATTACAAGAAGTGTTGTTAATGATTCTTTTTGAATTAAAATCAGGTTACCACAAATTGTTTTTTAATTTAATTTCATTTGAAATGTTTGTCAGTGGGTAAACAATTCGTAATGCAAAGTCAGAAACATCGAGTTATTCTTGTACTGCATGCTTGCAATAAATAAGTTGTCCTAACAGTCAGTCAAAGGAGCTTGGAAAGAAAAGCGTCTGGACTTCTTTGAGTTGAAGTGACTGATATATATATTTTTTGTCTGTTTGTTTTGTTGGTTTTTGTTTTTTGCCCTTTATCACCATTCCTCTTCCCTGCTGTTTTTCTTTCCCTCTTTCTTTCTCCCCTTTCTTTCCCCCAGTCATGTCTGTCCTATGTGTAGCAAGTGAAAATAAAATAAACAATAAAAACAAAGGTGAATCAAATAGACCAATACGGCAAGGCCGGGATGGTCCATTTGGTAAAGTAAATCCGTTAGTTATATTTAACATAATGTTAAATGGCAACATTCTGTTTACAATGTTACCATTTCACATTATGTTAAATGGTAACATTCTGTTTACAATGTTACCATTTCACATTGTGCTTAAATGGTAACATTCTGTTTACAATGTTACCATTTCACATTGTGTTAAATGGTAACATTCTGTTTACAATGTTACCATTTCACATTGTGTTAAATGGTAACATTCTGTTTACAATGTTACCATTTTACATTATGTTAAATTGTAACATTATGTTTACGATGTTACCATTTTACATTATGTTAAATTGTCAGTAGGCCTGGTACCGGAACCGGTACTGGACCCCCTTTTACTTTCAGCCATCAGAAGAGGGTACACTGTGGTCATAACAATACTCAGACTGTAGCATTTAAAGGTCCCAAAGTGTACCAGGAAAATATCCCCCGCACGATTACACCAGCAGCCTGAATTGTGAATGTGAGGGAGGATGGATCCATGCTTTCATGTTGTTCACTCCAGGCTGATATAAAAATGATATAACTAATACTACTTCTACTAATAATGACAATAACAACAAAATAATAATAATAATGTCAAAAATACCAGTAATTATAATAACAATAACAACATAAACAACAACATTACTACTAATAATAATAAAGATAAACAAATGTATTAAAAAATTAATAATGATAATAATAATAATAAAACTGATCATAACAGTAACAATATCAATCATAACAACAAGAGTACTAACAACAATAATAACAATAACAATGAAGGTGTTGCTGCAGATCTGAGTCCCGACTCTGCTGCCTTTCTAGTGCGGCAAAGAAAGTAAGAAATAGAAAAAGAAAAACACAAATAAACTGAGTGTGAGGGTTTTTCTACAAGTTACACTGAATATTTGCACAGACATGCTGACTGTTTGCTGGGAGACGTCACCTGTCTTTTATAGAATAGCAGGTAAGCTGTTCTCTGCCGCTGCTCACACACAGACTCACACGTGGTCTGGCAGACCAACTCGTCATCGTACGTGAGCCGGCTGTCTGTGACGTCGTCTCTTCCGCTCATCTGGTGAACGCCGTCACAGACGTAATGTCCTGAGAGGAGAAGGCGCACTTATTAACGTCTCATAAACTTTCAAAGCTGACCTGCATTCAGCACATGTGTCTGAAAGCACCCACTCACCGCTGTAAGCTGAGGAGCCCAAACGACTGATCACGCTGACCAACAAATAGCGAGCAGTTTCCTGGGAGAGGGCAGCGGCACCACCCGTTAGCTTAGAAATGGGCTCCATCCATACTTGAAATGAACGGTGTGCCTTTTCCCTTACCTCTTCAGTAAAGGCTGTGTCCTGGCTGATCACCAGCTGCTGTGTCAGAACAATGGGGCTGTTCTTCTTCTCCACGGTGAACGATGGAGTGAACGTAAACCACTTCAGCTGGAGGATCAGCACACTGAAAGAGATGAGACAAAGAGGAGAGGCTCAAAGGAAGACGCAAGGAGGACATGACATGAACAAAACTGACACCGACTGAACTGTGGTGGTTTGAGGCCTTTGGGGACCGATTTGAGGTTACTCACTTTGGCAGGTTCAAGAACAACAGCTCCTCTTTGATCTTCTTAGCTCCGCACTGGCATTCGTAGTCCAACAGGCCGGCCTGCAGCAGGGAGCAGGAGGAACAGGTGCATTAGAGTTAAACTCTTTTACAGATGAATTCACATATTCGTGGGAGCAAGCCTGTTCACAGAATAGAGTCTAAACGAGCTCTTACTTTCAGACTCCAGCCCCGCCCTTCAGCAGCTCCGCAGCATCCTGCTGGCTGGCACAACCTTGCCATTGGCTGCTGCCAGGGACTCAACAGGTTAGAACAAAAATATAAATATTATATCTGAGTTCTTATGTGGACCCGCCTTCCAGGCAGAACCTCACCTTCCATCAATGTCCACAGGTTAGCGGCCCTCGCTCTGTTGGTCCTCCAAAGTGACGAAGACGCCTTCTGGTGTCTGGTGGCAGTCGTGGAAGCCATCATGCCTCAGGACTACTACACCAAGAATCTGGTTGGCCTCTCAGGTCAGCAGACACACTCACCTGCTTGCCTGCTGTGATCTGTTTTAGTGATCAGTGAGGCTGATCTCTGTGAGTCTTTGTGCTCAGGCGGACCAGGGAGCAGGGAGCCAAGGTCGTAGCTTAGGCGCTGTGTGAGAGAAGGCATGTAAATGTTTAGGCTTTTTATGATAAGGTGGAGGCACCAGGGGCTATAAAAGTTTGAGCAATGCTCCACCATTTTGAGATCTGAGACTGTCTGCATACAGTGTCCATCTCCCACGTGTGTGATCATTAAATCATCGTTTGACTCAACCCGACCGGACCAGTGTTGTTATTGTGGTGTTTCTCTTGTTTCCATCCCCAATTTTGAACTCGTAACAGTTTGGGGGCTCGTCCTGTGGTATTGGGGTGGAATTTAAAAGTTTGGACGGTCCGAGGTTGTCGAACGGACAGGCACGAGCCAGTGGTCTGATGTGGGTGGACAAAAGCCGGCTTATCTAAAGGTAAGGCACTACCTGTTGAATTATTTCCAAATAGTGCCAAATTGGATATGACTAAATTAAAGTCTACTCACTGAAATTACTGGTAGAGTGCCTGTTTTGATTTTGATGAGAATCACCGTGTGTTATGCAGTTAAAGTTGCTTAAGAGTATTTAATGAAGTTGAAGAAATATGAACGTAATAATGTTGGGTTTGAGTCCCTGGATATTGAGTTAAAGGCTCAGGTAGTTTGGTAGGGAATTGGTCATGTTGTTGGTTAAAGTCCAAATTGGTTATAAGTGTGGTCCTGTGTGATTATAAGTGAGGGTTGGCTCCATTGACCTCTAGGTGGCACTTGCCTTAGTCAGACTCTTGTTTTAGGGTGTTGACTGTTGTTTCAAATTGTTACAAATTATTATAGGACGGCACCAGAAGTTGCTAAGAAGCGCATAGCCCGGAGGTTACGCTCCCTCCTGGCCGTGGACGCGCGGTCTTGACCTGTCGGCGAACAGGGTCAGTTCAGTTTGGCTTAACTGTGGGGTACAGGGCATCCCGGAATCAAGCTAGGAGTTAGAGTCTCCTCACCGTTTTAAACGGTGTCATGTGCTTTTTTGGGCAAAGTTAAATTGAGTTAGGGACTTTAGAAATTAGGTCAGAAACTGTTCCCAGAAGTGACAGATACTGTTTGATTGATTACAAAAAAGTGAGACTTTCTTCGGTGAGACCCGTTAACTTAAATTTGTCGAAATTGTATAGGCGCTCTTTAGAAGTTAGGTCAGAAACTGTTCCAGAAGTAACAGATACTGTTTGATTGAGTGCTGCAGGAAAACGATCTCATGCAGCAGAGACGGAGAGAGCTAAATCCAAGGCCCGTTTCACTACACGGGGAGATTTCCGTCAGCGTCTTTTCTTTCTGAGAAGACTGAGAAAGGCCCGGCTCCCACCACCGATTCTGACCACCTTATATAAAGGAACTATTGAGAGCATCCTGAGCAGCTATATCACTGTCTGGTTCGGGAACAGCACCATGCCGGACAGACAAGCTCTACAGAGGGTTGTGCAATCAGCTGAGCGCACCATCCGCTCGAGCACCCTGACCTGCACGCAATCTACAGCAGGCGGTGCTGGACCAAGGCCAGGAAGATCGTGAAGGACCTCAGCCATCCCAACAACAGACTGTTCTCTCTGTTGCTGTGTACGTGACAAATAAACATCTGGATTTGGAAAACGAGGCACTCGCAAAGCCACCAGCATTGTGCCTGATTGGACACACCCCTCTCACACACTCTTTACATTCTTGCCATATGGAAAAAGACAGCTTCAGCTGACAGAGCTGTGACGAGACGCCCATTAAGCCCAGATGAAAAGAGAGGCCGAGCAAAACCATGCTGACCTTAACCACTCTGCATTAAAACTGTGCAGGACAGTGACGGACCAACAATGACCATCGGGCAGCAAGAAGGGCGTGCCAGAGACAGGAGGAGTAACTGAGGTCAGGAGGCACCTCAGAATGGACAAAACACCAGGAGAAAATAAGCTGAAGGCACAGGTGTCGGGGCTCGGCCAGGAGCTGACCTCTGAGAAGAGCCGAACAGCAGAGCCGTGGAGCAAAGCAAGGAAAACATCGATGGACTTCAATCTGAAGTGGACGGAAAAGATTGTGAGGTTTCTGCCCCTCAGTAAGAGCTCAAGGCATCAGAGCAGAAAACTGAGCATGGCTCAAGAGGAGCTGGCTGATTATCGAACCCATCAGACTTGGAGTCCCAGACACACGACTTGACATCAGGCTCAGGGCCTCAGCAAGGAGATGAGAACAAAGCAGAACGAGCAGCAGTGACAGCAGCTGAACGTTGACCTGAACAAAATCTTGATTTGGCTGGGAGAAACAGAGGAAGAGCTGGAGCAGCAGCGTAGACTGGAGCTTGACACTGACATCCAGATGATTGAGCTGCGTATCAAAACCCTGAAGGAGCTACAGAAGCAAAAGGGTCAAGCTAAAGAGGAGTGGAATAAGGAGAAGATGCAGGATACTGGAGAAAAGCACTGCCTCAATTGGGGCCAGAACCAGTATGGACAGAACTTTGAGCAGCAGCACCAACGGATGCAAACGGACTGAAAAGGAGGAGGGCAGGACCCCGGGGCACGCTTCAGGCCGTGGTTTACCCAGAACACCAGAACAGGAAAGTGATGAACACAAACACCCACACAAACACACACATCTACATGCATTGACTCAGAATGAAGAGAAACACACATATGAACATATGCACTCGTTGATTGAGTGAGAAATGACACACATACCTGCAAAAAAATCAAAATGCTGATTCAATTCACTGAGAAGTGATCCACACACACACATCTACAAGCTTGTGCAATAAAGAGTGACACACACACACGCTGATGCAATGAAGAATGCTTTACTAACAAATGCTGCACACAAACATCCGAATATGGAGTCGGTTACAACAATAAGAAACCATTGATTGTTTATTGGTTAAATGCATTTCATGCCACACAGAGGGTATCTGTGTAGATTTAGGGGACAAGGTCTAAAGTAGTTTGGTTGTGAAAACAATGTCTGTGCGTGATGTCTGTTGATGGCTTAAGGCCTCCACTGAATTGTGTACTGTGCTTCACACAGCCTGATAAGGAGCAGTGGTACAGGGTGAAAATGATGAGTGAATGATGTGAGTTTTATTTCGGAGAGAATATGAAAAGGTTGTGTTGATTTGACTCAGTTGTTTAAGTTTCTGCCAAAGCAAAACATTTGTGTGTAACCAGTGTCTACTATTGAATCAAGTCAATCCAACATGTCTTTGTCAGTGAAAAAAAAAAAGCAGTTACGGTGCCTGTATGCCTACACAATATAGTGTGAAGTTTTGGTTGATTTTTGGGTTTTGTTTGACACTAGGTTGATTCTATCAGTGAGGTTTGGATTGTTTTCTTTCTCTGAGAGAGAGAGAGATGGTTTGAACTTTGGACATGTTTGCAATGGGCCCCAGTATCTGTTATTATATGAGTGTTTTATTGTTTACGTTTGTTTTTTCCTTTTGTTACAGTGCACTGAGATAAGAACATCAGAGAGGTGTGATCCACCGGTGGTGATATTTTGGTATTTTGTGAGTTCCTGATTTAACAAATCAGCTCTTTAATCCAGGCCTGAGAGAGTGAATTTTAAAGCGCTATAAAATATTCTTATTGAAAACAGTCGCAAAGTATTTTTTCTCCATGATTACAATGAGCTTGGGAGAAAATTCACTTATATGGGACACTAATCGAATGAGAATTCCGGATCCTAAAAGGATTGCAGCGAGTCAATCCAGTCCAAAGAAGGAAAAACAAACAAGGAACTGTTTCCTTTAAAATGATGACGTCATCTTGCTGGTGATGGAGCCTCGAATAGGCTGCGCGTGAGACTCCATTATCAGCAACTTTTGGTATGAATGTGTGTGGATGGATGCATGTGACTGGACTGTGATGGACTGACGACTAAAAGTTTTAACTGACTTGATATGGAGACAAAAACGGTGCCGACTTTAGGATTATTGAATGTCTACAGACAATTCACCCAGCCTGTAAAAGAAGGGTGGATGTTTTGTCTTGCTTTGTTTTGTTTGCAAGAACAGAAGGATGACAGAGACTAAAGGGGGAGGCTGTAGCTTTACAGGAGTGTGAACTGCAGACTGAACCCTTTGGTTGCTAATTTTGAGTTACTGATGTTTGCATTAAGAAAATTGTGTTTTAGTAGCTGTGTTTTAATTAAGGTATCACATTATATTGTTGGGAATGTTAAATGCTAAAGTGAAGAAAAGGTTTGATTCCACTCATGACTGAACATGTTATTATTAACCATAGCAGGCCACTGTAAAGAGTCAATTAATTGTATAAAGAAAAAACAAACAAAAAACCCTCCACCGAGGTCTATGAATAAAAGGGGAATGATAGACAGCCACACTCAAAATGGAGATATGTAATGATAAACACTGGTCCCCGTCTTTTGGGTGCTTTCTTGAAGTACTCAAAACTTTAAAAGTAAGATGAAATAACAGGGGCATGTGCTGAGGGGTGGTGCTGCACAAGAACAAGAGTAAAATAAAGAAAATATTGTTTTTACTTTCGAGAAGTGCAAATTAAAATGTACCATTACACTCAGAGGATCAATATGAAGCTTGATATTTGTTAATTTTGAATGAAGTACATGACTGGTGACTGTTCTGTCCTGAGCTTTTGTTTTTACAGCACCCGCTTGATCACACCAACAGTTTCTCGCCACCGAGGAGGGGTACTTGCAAAAAAAAATAAATAAATAAAGAACGGGGAGGAATATCATCAAAACTGGAAAAGGTAAGCCCCAAAGGGGGTGATAACGCCATAACTTTCATTTATGGTCAAATTCTCAAAATTTGACCCCGACCTCGAAGAATTCTTCAAACATTTAGAGACAAAGTGGAGATTTAGATAAATATAATGTCGTAAACCACATAAGGATGAAGTATTTGGTTCAATAAGATGGTGAAATAACAAGCAGCAAAAGGTTGATCATGGTGATTATGTTTATTCAAGGGTGCAGAGAAGATTATTATTATTAAAGACAACAAATGAAATAACGAAAACTAGAAGTGGAAAAAATTTGCGTTAACGGTAATAAAATCAAAACAAAAAGGAATACTAACTAAAACTGTACTGACTGTTCACAAAACTAACTAAAATTAACTAGATTTATAGCAAAATGTGTTTGGTTGCATTGATGTGTGCGTGCCCTGCAATAGTAAAGTTAAGGCAGTACGTTAGTCGAGTCGTCTGTGTTGCTGCTCCGTCCACGCGCAGAATCAGGTCAGGAAAAGTCGGGAGACAGCGCCAGAATAGAATTGAGGATGATTTTAATATGACTGTTTTGTAGACATAACAAGAGTCTTGTAGTGGAGAGGCACATGATGTCCTCCTGAGACCCAGAGAATAAGAAAAAACAGGGAGAAAATATTTTCGTTTTTTTCTTTTTTCTTTTTTTTTCTTTTTTCTTTTGAATAAATCAAGTGTTATTAAAATAACAATCTCAAACGATGAAGATCAGGGACCAACCCAGAAGTCACTGACATTTCACTGGCTGTAAACTATTGGTTCAGGAATAAGTGATGGCACTGAACTTTCTATTTCAAAAAAGTCAATTTATTTAGGATATCTGAGGAAGTACTGATTTTATTTGGAGACACAAAGGAACATTTGGCACTCCCCTCATCTCACATCTGTTTCATTGTTACACCCAACCATTCTATAACTGAAATGCCTTGGACTGTTAACCATTTCAGGCAAGTGAAACCATAGTGAACCATATTTTGCTAGACTCTCATCGGATGGGGGCTTCCTTTTATTGATCGTTGGAGAGAAGTCTTCATTACTGGTACTATTCAGGTCTTGTTCACAGGTTTGTCCCAGGGTTCTCAGCCAAGAGGAGCTTAAACTCCAGGTACTGTGAGTTCTTTTCACACATTGAGATCACTGATAACTTTTAGCAACGACGGGATCTTGTAGAAACAATTAGGTGTTATGGATTCAACTATAATTGCGACTCTTATTTTTTACTTTACTGGAAAAGATTTCTGCATTTTACCCATATTTTATTTTTAACTCAAAATCAAAATTTCAGATTCTACTACATGTTGGTTTAGCACCAGATAGGACGACAGATGGCCCTGTGTCTTTCTCTATTACATCTGCCATTGCATCTCGATAATCTTTGTGTGGCTTCTAGTGGGTCCTGACCCTCTCATATTTTGAAAAATCTATGTTTGAATCTCCCTTAATAATTGTGTTAAGAATTCTCTCCGCCTTTGTCAAAAGTTGTGTATTAGGAAAAAGTGAAATAAATATAAATATAAAGTCCCAAGGTGTAGAGCACACATTAATAAATTAGTCATGTTCCCTGTGAAAGTAAATGAGCCTAATTTTGAAAGACCCCTCAAATTATTTAAAATCTCAGTTTAACAAAACATTTTAATTGTAAATATCAAGCTTACCTTTCTTTCTTCCATAAAATGTGCTTGTGGGCACGCCAGCCATTTTGAAAAGGGGGGAAAAACAATTGGCAAGGCCACACCCCCACACATGTGATATAATTTTAAAGGTACTGTTGTCCTCTCTAAGAAACATCAGGACTTGGAGGAGTGGCAAGTAGAGTATGAGGGACATTTATAAAACTAAAAATCCCACTAACCTTAAAGTGCTCTTGAAAAGCTCACACAAGAAGGTTAACCTAGCTTACCTAGAAGACCTCATCAGGGGGAGCACACTCCCCCTCCTTGAAGAGCTCACCCACTCAACCCGCATCCCCAGAAAACAGCTAACCCCAGATAAGGCAGCGTGATGTATCCCGAGACAACAGGACTGGGACATCTAAATAAAGGTGTGAAACAATCGCCTTCAAAAGGTTATCAATTGACTTCAACCAAAATTAGGACCACTCGGTGCGGCAAGAGTTAATAGTTATTAGTCTCAACACCCAAGGATAACCAGAAGAGCATGATTGATATGATGGAACTGGGATTTTGTTACACTTAATTTTGCAAAACACAGATAAAACTAAATTGAAACTAAGGATTTTCAGAAAATAAAAACTAGACTAAACTAGCAAAGAATTGGTAAAAACTAATTACAACTGGTAAAAATTGAAAATCTGGAGTCGAAACTAAATAAAAATAACAACTAATGGAAATGGCGAAAAGTTTAAAACCCTGGTGCAGAGATTGGCAAATCTGACCAGGAAATGTTATATAATGGATTGTCAGAACAGTCAGCGTTAAAGCCACTTTCAGTCCATACTAAGATGGCATTGGACATCTTCGGGGCGGAAAAGGGTTGGTGTGACCAAGGTGTGGTTTGGCTTGTTGTATGTATGTTTGAGATCATATGGCTCTGGATGGACCAGTTACCAGGGCATGGAAGGAGGACAGACTCATTAAAGGAGGAGAAGGAACTTCCTGGGATTGGCGATCCTCTGGGTGAGTGGTTGATTAAAAGCATGCATAAAATAGAAGTTATCTGTTGTTATTGATTGGTAATAGATTGATAATTGGCCACATTTACAGCTGTATTGACTTGTTGTGGACGTAGTCGACTTCAGGTTTAAACACTCTAATTAACAGGTTGAAAATAGTGACATTAAAGGAAGAGTATGCAGCACCACCCTGTCAGACGCCAGTGATGGTGGAGCTCACTGATGAATCAGGTGAGCTGGATTCATGGCTGATTCAAAACTAAGATCCCCCTGCTGTGGTCAAAAAGGGGAGAAAAAGGGGAAATAAAATTAAGAATAAAAGAGGCATTTATAAACGTTTAGGTGTCAAGTGAAACGGGACAAAAGGGGGTGTTTTACTGTTATTTTCAATGTCAGCATTATTATTGTATGAGAATCATGCAACAAGCATTGCATCGATGATCATTTATTGAAGCTTTTGACCTTATACTAACATCTGTGTTCCTGTGATTGTTATAACCTCTGATGAATCTTCTATTTACAGGTGTTAGGATAATGATATAATTTTTCATTGCAGGTGTAACCATGATCATTTTCATACATATTGCAATTTGTTGCTCATTGTAGGGTTGTGCTCAAGTTAATAAGGGTTAAAAGCTACAGTCAGCGCGAATGTCTGACTGATCTATTGAGGGAAAAGGCTTCGAGCATAGAAGGCCGCACGCGCTTACAAAACACTGATATCATGTTATTCTTTGTGATCTTTTCTTCCATTATGTCTTTAAGGTTAGTTTAAATAGCGGCAGTTAATTAAACGACATTTATTAAAATATTAAATACCTGAGTCAGAACATTACACGCAGATCACCTTAAGGGTCTGGGAAACTTTGTAGCTGCCTAACTTTTTTTTTTTAATGTTCTAGCTCCGTTGATTTGACACATTGGAATGTGTCAAAAAAAGGGGGGGGGGGGGGGGGAAGTTGAGCTTTAACATCAAACAAGGATTATTTGAACATTTTATAAACTTCATTTGTGTCTTTAATACCTTAGGTATGGTAAAGCTTAAGCTAATAGCGGTCCGAGAAGACGGACCTTTTAGAGAATCAGTGAAAAAAGCATAAACTATCACTTTCATGTTTAATCATTACTCATTGAAATGAACTGAATAGCATTTAGAAGATTTGTTAATTTCTTTGTCTTTTGTTAAAAGAGGGGTTTCAATAATTTTCAGACACACCTTGCAAAATGTGCACTAGCATCCCCAGGCTTCTACCTTTCTACCTATAAAACCCGGAGAGCAGCCAAATGGCTTTTAGCTAAGCTTTAGCTTCAGCCAAGTGGAAGCTAAATTGGCTAGTCATTCATATGTATATTGGGTCATTATCTGGGAATTCTGGAGGGAGGGGAGTGGGGGTGTGTGATTGAGGGCGTGGGGGAGCTGCTAAAAGCTGTGCACTTCCTTTTGTGTTTCATCTTGATGCATTCTCAATCATCCAGGGAAATAAATCTCCAAAAGTCACCAACTTGGAGTGTTTCAGTTTGCCATCTTAGGGAGAAATCAACACACATGGGTGTATGTCCTTTGTTGCTGAGATTTATTGATAAAAACAGTACAAAAAACCAACCATTTGTACACATATTTACAAATAATAATAAAAAGTGAGTGAGTACAAACAATTCAACATTTTCAGCAATCACTCACAATCCTGGCACTGCCATGGTATCTGTAGTCTGCATGAATGGACTATTCAACATGCACAGCAAACGGAGCATGTTCATTGGTTCATGGACCTCCCTGAACTAATGGCATTTATTGCAATTGTGATCTTGCGGGGGGTTTACAGGGTTCCATCTGTAAATGACTGCTGGTCAGCAAACCTGGGAAACCCACAGATAATTGGAACTATGGCACGAAACCGCTTCCAAAACATCATGCAACACCTACGCTTTGATGACAAGTCCACCCGCTGTGATCGAGCAAAGACTGACAAGTTTGCTGCAATTTCCAGTGTGTGGGGATCATTTGTCACCAACTGCATCACGTGCTACAACCCTGGTCTACATATCACCGTTGATGAACAGCTTTTCCCATCAAAGACTCGGTGCTGTTTCCTGCAGTATATTGCAAGTAAACCTGACAAGTTTGGGATCAAGTTTTGGGTGGCCTGCGACCTAAAATCCAAGTACATTTGCAATGTCTTCCCATATCTTGGCAAGGACCCCAATCGTCCCACTGGGGAGAGACTTTCTGAAAATGTAGTAATGAGGCTGATGGAACCATTCCTAGACAAGGGCAGAAATGTTACCCCGGACAATTTCTTCACATCGCTTTCACTTGCACAAAAACTTCTTAGACGGAAAACCACCATCCTCGGCACAGTCAACAGGATTCGCAGGGAAATTCCTCAATCCACTAGACAGACAGATCGCAATGAATTCACCACTCAGGTATGTTACAGGTCTTTTGTGGTTCTATGTTTATGTGTTTCATTGTGTGTAAAAGGGCTATGGAAATAACAATTTATCTTATTTCTTAGGTGTTTTCAACCTCTGCTGCCACGCTGACGGCGTATGCGGCCAAACGGAAGAAGACAGTCTATATTCTTAGCAGCATGCACAGCGTGGTTCAGACTGATAACACCACCAAAAGGAAGCCAAACACTGTCTCCCTTTACAACAAAACAAAGTGTGGCATGGATGTGATGGACCAGATGGTTCGGGAGTACACTGTCCGCAAAGGAACACGGCGCTGGCCAGTCGCCGTGTTTTATAACATGATTGACATGGCAGCACTGAATGCACATGTGCTGTATCAAGCATGCACCGGGACGAAGGAAAGACGGGTGGACTTCCTGGTGGCGCTTGCAACAGAGTTGGCTCGCTCTCATGTAGCTGGGAAGAAGGCAAGAAAAGAACAGTTGCTTCGGACACAACCCTCCACACCTAGCCCTGGAAAAAGAACCACGTGTCAGGTCAAACACAACTGCAAGAACAATCATGCCACTGTGCGATGTGTTCACTGCAAAAGATACACATGTGGTAAATGCAGACTACAGATACCATGGCAGTGCCAGGATTGTGAGTGATTGCTGAAAATGTTGAATTGTTTGTACTCACTCACTTTTTATTATTATTTGTAAATATGTGTACAAATGGTTGGTTTTTTGTACTGTTTTTATCAATAAATCTCAGCAACAAAGGACATACACCCATGTGTGTTGATTTCTCCCTAAGATGGCAAACTGAAACACTCCAAGTTGGTGACTTTTGGAGATTTATTTCCCTGGATGATTGAGAATGCATCAAGATGAAACACAAAAGGAAGTGCACAGCTTTTAGCAGCTCCCCCACGCCCTCAATCACACACCCCCACTCCCCTCCCTCCAGAATTCCCAGATAACGACCCAATATACATATGAATGACTAGCCAATTTAGCTTCCACTTGGCTGAAGCTAAAGCCTAGCTAAAAGCCATTTGGCTGCTCTCCGGGTTTTAAAGGTAGAAAACGCCAAATGGCGATCCGTGGGGGTTTAAGTGTTATAACGAGTTGGCA
This sequence comes from Aulonocara stuartgranti, assembly GCF_965226115.1. Classification (NCBI taxonomy): domain Eukaryota; kingdom Metazoa; phylum Chordata; class Actinopteri; order Cichliformes; family Cichlidae; genus Aulonocara; species Aulonocara stuartgranti. Next base: position 10,214,554 of record NC_138940.1, on the reverse strand, counting down.
CTTGGTCTTTTGAAGGTCATAAGCTTCGTTCGGCGTGACTGTCCGGACTGATATATTGTAGGTATTGACTTTGAGTGCAGAGGGCTAAATGCAAAACACGCTTACACACACATAAGATATGATTAGAGTAAGTCCCTGGGACATTCTGAATGTTTAGACCAATTCTGAATCACTAGAAGGTCAGTAGATAACAACATTAGATTATTAGGGGTAGGAAGAGAGGTGTTTTGGTTTTCTGTCTCTTACAGAGAAAGGAACAGACACCAGACGAGGTCACAGATATGCGAGGATCCTCCGTAGCAGAGACAGACACAGTGACTGCCGAGACATCAACTGGGTCCAAGGGTCATGGCGTTTGGGCTCCAGCTAGTCACCACGAAAGGATGGATCCCATAAACACAGCAATAACCATGAAGGGGTTGGCGGAAATCCGGGAACACCAGACCAACGAAGCTTGAGAGGCTTTTGGGCAAAAAAGGGGGACACCTTCCTGTTCCTTTTTCTGGAGGATACACAGATCATTGTTTGAAATCGGGGCAGAATAATCCCCTGATCTGTGCCACGACTGAAGGGTTGTCTAACCCCTAAGGTTGAAGAATGAAGAGCAGAGGATTACCCAACTGGACGACACTGGTAGCTGCAGCAATAAAATAAAGGCTAAAAGCTCTTTGGACAGAGGTTCTAGTCTGAGTACGTCTGAAGGGTATGAGGTAGCACCAAAATAAAGCTGTGGGAGACCTGGGGAGTGTCATCTGGACCTGCTACTGTTGGAATCATAGTTTTTCTTGCATCTGAATTGCGCAAACACAGAGGTCATCCCACATATGGTTCGCCCCTCAGGGGGACAAAGGACCTCAGGAGTGAGAAGAGATGAACCCGGCCACACTGCATTGAAGGGCGTTTGTGAGGTCATTATTTTAATGACCTCATCAGGGGGAATTGTTGGATTGTAGTGTTATTTTATGCCATGTTATACCCCGAATTAAAGATTGTGAATTATTATGTAGATTAGTTTGCATTATTCTCCTGAATTAGAAGAAGCTGATAACTATTGCATTAGTTAAACTGATTTGCATTACATTAAACTGCTGGCTTGTTGTGAATGAAGGATATTGCTGTATGATGCATTATACTGCTGAGTTATAAGAAATACTGTACACAGAGAGTTATTGTCTTATTTGTCTGATTAGAAGAGAACAGAATATGCTGGAGTTTTCTGCCCCATCGCAGCAGGAGCAGATAAGCAGGGAGCCAAGGTCGTAGCTTAGGCGCTGTGTGAGAGAAGGCATGTAAATGTTTAGGCTTTTTATGATAAGGTGGAGGCACCAGGGGCTATAAAAGTTTGAGCAATGCTCCACCATTTTGAGATCTGAGACTGTCTGCATACAGTGTCCATCTCCCACGTGTGTGATCATTAAATCATCGTTTGACTCAACCCGACCGGACCAGTGTTGTTATTGTGGTGTTTCTCTTGTTTCCATCCCCAATTTTGAACTCGTAACATTCACAAAGACCGTCTCCAATGCCAGGTACGCACTCGCCATGCATCCATCCATGCATGCATGGCCTGGTTATTGTTGAGTTATCACCTGCAGCTCCTTGCTCATAACCAGGTAGATACTGGGCTGGGCCTGATCTCTGAGCTCAATAACAATGACAAAAATGCCAAACACTTTACTCTTCATGGTAAAAAATGTTTATAATACAGTAAAGCCAAAGATCACTGGACGAAAAGACTACAGACCTGTGGCTCTGACATGTGGTCAGGAAGTCTTTTGAGCGCCTGGTTCTCTCCTATCTTAAGACCCTCACGGCCCCCCTCCTGGACCCCCTGCAGTTTGCATACAGAGCCAACAGGTCTGTAGACGATGCCATCAACATGGCCCTACACTTTGTCCTGCAGAATCTATGCTAGGATCCTGTTTGTGGACTTCAGCTCTACCTTCAACACCATCCTTTCAGACCTTCTTCAAGGATTGCTTTCCCAGATGAATGTGCCTGATCCCATCTGCCGGTGGATCACTGACTTCCTGACGGACAGGAAGCAACCAGTGAGGCTGGGGAAGAATGTCTTGGACTCCCGGACCATCAGCACGAGCTCCCCTCAGGGCTGTGTTCTTTCTTCTATGCCCTTCTCCCTGTACACCAACTGCCGCACCTCCAACCACCAGTCTGTCAAATTAATTAAGCTTTCAGATGACACCACCATTATTGGACTCCTCTCAGACGGGGATAAGTCTGCCTACAGGATGGAGGCTGAACATCTGGTGTCCTGATGCAGCCGCAACAACCAGGTGCTGAATAAGTGTTATTTTCATTTACCACTGGCCCAAGTACATTTTTATTGGCTTGTGAACAAAGCTGTAGTTTTTGTATTTTTAAATATTAACGCAATTTAATTGAGACATTATTTATATTATTTCACTTTCAATGTGAAAAATGCTGTAAAAACGTTGAAAATAATGGTCACCCCTGTTCGCTGCAATGTAAAATAGTACAACTGCTGTCAGCCTTCATTAAGTTGCATCATTTGAACATTTGCATATTTTTATTCAACTTCTGCAGGATGCTTTGATGAAAGACTCCCTTTTCCCAAGTAGAGGCTTTACTAGAGGTCACAGGAACAGCGCTGCTGTTTTGGATGCGGAAAAATGTTGTCTTTCACTCTACCTGAGCTCAGTGTTTCAGTAAGGGCTCCGCCTCATTGTAGCTGACGCTGAAATGTTTGTGTGGGTTGCCATGACAACACCAGAAGTGCATCTGAGATCGTGTCCAAATTCATGGGCTGCATCCTCCTGAGGACTCGGTGTTCTGACAAAACGTCTTACTTTGGCAAAACGTCCTACCGTAAGTAGTTCATGCGTTCTCGGCGGCTCTAGTGACCCTCGAACTCTCGGCTAGCTATCGAGGTGGTGGATAACATACGTCTCCCCCACAAGAGCACGAATCTACAACTTTTCTACTACTGGTTTTACAAGGCGTACAAGGTAAAAACATTATGCTGTTATTTGTTAAGCACTTGTGCACCTTGTGAAAAGAAATAAGTGGCTGAGATGGATGTCATATGTGCTATTGATATTATTTTACTCGTTTCTAGTTTTCACGGTGCTCCATGATTGTGAGAGGAATAAAAAAGAATTGTGGACATCAGTACGAAGCATGGATTCTTTTGACCAGAGTAGATACACTGGTCCCTTGAATATACTAATCTTTTTGAGGTGGGTGACTGTTCCTGTGTATTTACAGAAACAATGGTTGTGATAACCTCAGCTGTTTCAGAGGGTGACTGTTCGTTGCTTTGCGCACTTTTAAATCTGTATACAATGGTTTGTTCCCTTTTTGTGTTCTGAGGTTTAAACAAAGATGTACTAGATGTATTATACCGGTCCCTCGAATCTACAAATCTTTTAGATGTGGATGACTGTTCATTTTCATCTGTGTTTACAGAAACACTGGGTGTTGGAACCTCAGTAGTTTCTTTTTGGCTGACAGACTCTGGAGCTGTACAAGAGGAATAAAGAGCTGCAATGCTTTTGTGAACCTGACCTGGGAAGGGAGAGAAATATATTTTTGTTTTGTTTTTGTTTGTCTTCTTGTTTTATTTGATTCCTTGTGGGATTTGGATCCAACAAGTAAAGTATGCATATTATGCACACACACAAACACACATGCAGCTATTACCATTTCTTGTATTCTTGAATAAAGACATTGATCTGACACATTTAAAATGCAGCCAATTGTTTTTATTGTTATATTATTAAGAAAAAAGAAAAGGTGGGGGTGGGGGGATGTAAAGAAGAGCTTAAAGGAAAGGGCTAGAGGAGAGAAAACCCCAACAATTAGCAGGGCATTTTTTTACTTGGACAAATTGTTAATAAAGTTTCCATATCTGTAACAATGATGACAGTATAATTGTTTATAAACAATTATATTGACAATTATATGTGTCCAGTATGTTGGCTCATTTTCTTTTACTTTTTGCATTTGAAAATAAAAGTTGGGCTGATTTTGACACCATTACAAGAAGTGTTGTTAATGATTCTTTTTGAATTAAAATCAGGTTACCACAAATTGTTTTTTAATTTAATTTCATTTGAAATGTTTGTCAGTGGGTAAACAATTCGTAATGCAAAGTCAGAAACATCGAGTTATTCTTGTACTGCATGCTTGCAATAAATAAGTTGTCCTAACAGTCAGTCAAAGGAGCTTGGAAAGAAAAGCGTCTGGACTTCTTTGAGTTGAAGTGACTGATATATATATTTTCTGTCTGGTTGTTTTGTTGGTTTTTGTTTTTTGCCCTTTATCACCATTCCTCTTCCCTGCTGTTTTTCTTTCCCTCTTTCTTTCTCCCCTTTCTTTCCCCCAGTCATGTCTGTCCTATGTGTAGCAAGTGAAAATAAAATAAACAATAAAAACAAAGGTGAATCAAATAGACCAATACGGCAAGGCCGGGATGGTCCATTTGGTAAAGTAAATCCGTTAGTTATATTTAACATAATGTTAAATGGCAACATTCTGTTTACAATGTTACCATTTCACATTATGTTAAATGGTAACATTCTGTTTACAATGTTACCATTTTACATTGTGTTAAATGGTAACATTCTGTTTACAATGTTACCATTTTACATTGTGTTAAATGGTAACATTCTGTTTACAATGTTACCATTTTACATTATGTTAAATGGTAACATTATGTTTACAATGTTACCATTTTACATTATGTTAAATGGTAACATTCTGTTTACAATGTTACCATTTTACATTATGTTAAATGGTAACATTATGTTTACAATGTTACCATTTACATTATGTTAAATTGTAACATTATGTTTACGATGTTACCATTTTACATTATGTTAAATTGTCAGTAGGCCTGGTACCGGAACCGGTACTGGACCCCCTTTTACTTTCAGCCATCAGAAGAGGGTACACTGTGGTCATAACAATACTCAGACTGTAGCATTTAAAGGTCCCAAAGTGTACCAGGAAAATATCCCCCGCACAATTACACCAGCAGCCTGAATTATGAATGTGAGGGAGGATGGATCCATGCTTTCATGTTGTTCACTCCAGGCTGATATAAAAATGATATAACTAATACTACTTCTACTAATAATGACAATAACAACAAAATAATAATAATAATGTCAAAAATACCAGTAATAATAATAACAATAACAACATAAACAACAACATTACTACTACTACTAATAAAGATAAACAAATGTATTAAAAAATTAATAATGATAATAATAATAATAAAACTGATCATAACAGTAACAATATCAATCATAACAACAAGAGTACTAACAACAATAATAACAATAACAATGAAGGTGTTGCTGCAGATCTGAGTCCCGACTCTGCTGCCTTTCTAGTGCGGCAAAGAAAGTAAGAAATAGAAAAAGAAAAACACAAATAAACTGAGTGTGAGGGTTTTTCTACAAGTTACACTGAATATTTGCACAGACATGCTGACTGTTTGCTGGGAGACGTCACCTGTCTTTTATAGAATAGCAGGTAAGCTGTTCTCTGCCGCTGCTCACACACAGACTCACACGTGGTCTGGCAGACCAACTCGTCATCGTACGTGAGCCGGCTGTCTGTGACGTCGTCTCTTCCGCTCATCTGGTGAACGCCGTCACAGACGTAATGTCCTGAGAGGAGAAGGCGCACTTATTAACGTCTCATAAACTTTCAAAGCTGACCTGCATTCAGCACATGTGTCTGAAAGCACCCACTCACCGCTGTAAGCTGAGGAGCCCAAACGACTGATCACGCTGACCAACAAATAGCGAGCAGTTTACTGGGAGAGGGCAGCGGCACCACCCGTTAGCTTAGAAATGGGCTCCATCCATACTTGAAATAAACGGTGTGCCTTTTCCCTTACCTCTTCAGTAAAGGCTGTGTCCTGGCTGATCACCAGCTGCTGTGTCAGAACAATGGGGCTGTTCTTCTTCTCCACGGTGAACGATGGAGTGAACGTAAACCACTTCAGCTGGAGGATCAGCACACTGAAAGAGATGAGACAAAGAGGAGAGGCTCAAAGGAAGACGCAAGGAGGACATGACATGAACAAAACTGACACCGACTGAACTGTGGTGGTTTGAGGCCTTTGGGGACCGATTTGAGGTTACTCACTTTGGCAGGTTCAAGAACAACAGCTCCTCTTTGATCTTCTTAGCTCCGCACTGGCATTCGTAGTCCAACAGGCCGCCCTGCAGCAGGGAGCAGGAGGAACAGGTGCATTAGAGTTAAACTCTTTTACAGATGAATTCACATATTTGTGGGAGCAAGCCTGTTCACAGAATAGAGTCTAAACGAGCTCTTACTTTCAGACTCCAGCCCCGCCCTTCAGCAGCTCCGCAGCATCCTGCTGGCTGGCACAACCTTGCCATTGGCTACTGCCAGGGACTCAACAGGTCAGAACAAAAGTATAAATTTTATATCTGAGTTCTTATGTGGACCCGCCTTCCAGGCAGAACCTCACCTTCCATCAATGTCCACAGGTTAGCGGCCCTCGCTCTGCTGGTCCTCCAAAGTGACGAAGACGCCTTCTGGTGTCTGGTGGAAGTGGTGGAAGCCATCATGCCTCAGGACTACTACACCAAGAATCTGGTGGCCTCTCAGGTCAGCAGACACACTCACCTGCTTGCCTGCTGTGATCTGTTTTAGTGATCAGTGAGGCTGATCTCTGTGAGTCTTTGTGCTCAGGCGGACCAGCGCGTGCTGAAGGACTTCATGGCGGAGAAGCTTCCTCGCCTGGCATCTCACTTTGAGGATCACAACATTGACATCGCTCTGGTCACCTTCAACTGGTTCCTGGTGGTTTTTGTGGAGAGTCTGCCCAGCGACATCCTGATGCCTCTGTGGGACGCCTTCCTGTATGAGGGTACCAAGGTACCATACACCCAAACACACCATGACAGAAATGCAGACAACACTTGAATGCACCACAGTAGTGTCCATGGAAACAAAAATGATTTTGTTTTCACCTTTAGATGTCTTTATTTACATTTTAGGAGTAATAAGACATTGTTTACTAAGCATGGGGAACTGTCATGTGACATGAAATAGGAGTGGGAAAGCAGATCATTCTAGTAACGACCTCACAGTCTACCACAAGCAGCGTAAATCCAGACGATGAGCGGGACAATGGCTTTGGGCTTGTTTCTGCAATGTGACAAATGCAGCACAGCTTTTACATCGTTTGTCTCAGGAAATAAAATCACAGTTCAGACACAGAAATATATACCACACAGGGATAAATGCTGACAACAGCTTCAGCCACGTAGATCCAACCCAAAAGTTTAATTTAAACTTAAAGCTCAACTACCAAGTAAGTTAATATTATCTGGCAACTGAGGAACCAAGTGGCTTATTGGAAATCGATCAGAGCTGTAATGAGTAAAGGGCCCAACTGCACCACAACTGAAAGAGTAATTTTATGACTCACCTCCTCAAAGTTTCCAATTAATTGTGTGGCGTGAGTGTCCTGTTATGAAATGCGTGTCTGTGCTGCAGGTGATCTTCAGATACACTCTGGCTCTGTTCAAATACAAAGAGGACGACATCCTGAAGATTCACGACAGCGTGGAGATCTACCAGTACCTACGCTTCTTCACAAAGAGCGTCTCCAATGCCAGGTACGCACTCGCCTCCACCCGCCTTAATCTACGAGCTGTTACACTCTCAGAAGTGTAGCGGATGTAGCTGTTGAATCTTTGAGCTTCAAACCCTTTTTACTGAAATTTTGTGAGAAGTTTAAATTTCCCTGATCACAGTAACAACGATTTAAAGATTTTTAAGTATCTGCAGCTCTCGGATACATGTGGTCCAGTCAGTCCAGTATTTCCTGCTCAAACTGCAGTACCTGAAGTATCAAGCAGCATAAAACAGAAACACTCAAGCTGATCAGTTTCCAGTTCCTCTGTGTTGGTGATCGAGTCCTTTCCACCTGCGTGTGTCCATGCAGGAAGCTGACCAGCATCGCCTTCAACGACATGAACCCATTCCCCAGCCGGCTGCTGAGGAACCGGCGAGTGCTCCACCTGGAGCGCCTGCAGGCGGAGCTGCGTGAGCTGGAGGAGCAGCACAAGGAGTTCATCACCGAGAGCGTCGTACAGAAAGACAAAGAGCTCGACGTCATGGTGAGCGAGGACGACGAGGACCTCTGATCACACGGGACGCTTCAGCTGCTCACTTCGAGACGACGATGAGTTTTCCATGAGTTCAAGAGAATTTTACTAAACCGGCTGTTAACTGGTTTCCTTCACACCAAACACAGGATTGTGTCAGGTTCACCATCTCTACTAACACTACAAGGAAACAGACGCATACAGATTTAACTGCATCACATCTCTGAAACAAGCTTGCAGTAAACAAATGTGTACTGTGTTCACGTGTGTAATAAGTCAGGCTGCAGAAATGTGCAGATGTATTTCAGTGAATTCATTTGGATTAATATGTGATAGCTTATTTATTTCATTGCATCTTTTGCTTTATACCTAAAAATGCGTGACATTTCTAAATGTAGTCACATCCCTATGAAACATGGTTGATTATCAGCTGTAGTCACAGCTGGTGATAAAGTAATTAAAATGTCCAGCTATTCAAAAATAGGGCATTCTGCACAATGAGTACTTTTTGGTACTTGAAGTATATTTTGATGCTGATGCTTCAGGGCATTGTGCTGCATTGTCGAAGCTCTCTGGGCTTCCGGTTAGAACGACCTCACAGTGTTTTATTTTGATCTGGTGTAAAGTGCATTGTGCAGAAATGACAGCATGATAGTCACATGATAAAACTGACTTTTCTTTTTTTTTTAAATTTTACTGGGTGTGCATCTTGTTCAAATGTCTTTTTCATCATTTTTACATAAATATTCTGTATATAAATATTTGATTTTCATTTATTTTACAGAGTCCTTTATTTTGTTTCACAAATATGACATTCATGTCAAATGACATCTGCAGACTTTATAATGACCAGCAGGGGGCAGTGTATTGCAGTCTATCAGAACATTTACTGAGACCTGTTTCATGCACTAGTTTCATGTCTCATTGAATCCAACATGATGTTGATTTTGTAAATTAAGGTCACATGTTCATCACATCTAATTTCAAAACACTGATCAATTTTTAAAAAAAATGAATTCCATACCAATTGCAGGAATAAAATAGGAATAAATAACAAACGAGAAATACATACAAAACAAGAGAAAGGCACACATGAGAGAACAGGTCACATGACAGCACAGCATTATCTACCCACAATTTGAACTAAATAACAGATAGCACAGGCAATGAAAACAAACGGAAATCAGAATAAATTTAAAAACTTTTATTGATGTTAACTTGAAGTGCTGAATTAGCCCTGTTGTCAGTTCAAATCACTTCAATCTATAGCGCACTTTAAGGTCTTTAGACCTTAAAAAGTAATACACTGCAAGGTAAGCTTGCAGCATCTTACTTTAAGGTCAACTGTGAAACTTTGTGGAAAGCCTGAGACAAGTTGATGAGTCAGTGAAGCGCACTTCCTTCTGATGACGGCTATACTGAGGTGAGTTTTTAAGCATATCCTGAACTTTATTCATTATTAGACTTCTGACACCTGGCAAATAAACTCTCATGCGATATGAGAACATAACAGCAAAAAGCCAGTAGCTGGTACATGAATGGATAAAAATTGGATCCCTCAGGGAGGCGCCACCACTTGATCTTCTCCACCGTCGTGGTTGGTGTTCTTCGTCGTCGTTGGCCAAGGTTGAGTCGGAGATCCATCACAAGTAGCCGATGTTGAGGGCCAATATTGGTTGATGGTATGACTTTTACGTTCGTGACTAGGCTGAGATGGGGTCTTCGGACTAGCCAGTAGTCGATTTGGGTGTCTCTGCCGCCGCTGGAGTACGTGATGAGGTGTGCCGGCTTCTTTTTGAAGAAGGTGTTGGTCACGGCAAGATCGTGGGCCTCTGCGTAGTCCAGTACCCGGCAACCGTCGTCGTTTCTGGTCCCAAATCCTTGGCCGCCATGGAATCGGTGATATCCGTCTCTCCCCTTGCCTACATGTCCATTTAGGTCGCCGCCTACCGCCACGTGTTCCTCAGGGCTAATGGTTTGCAGGTGGTCGTCGAGGGCGCGCCAGAATTCTGTCTTCTCCTCGTCGGGGCAGTTGGTCTGTGGTGCATAGCAGGAGATAATCCGTAGGACGGTCGGGTCGGCGTCGATCTTCACTGACATGATGCGATCCGATATGCAGGTAACTTCGACCACGTTGTGCCGGAGCTTTATTATTAGACTTCTGACACCTGGCAAATAAACTCTCACGCGATATGAGAACATAACAGCAAAAAGCCAGTAGCTGGTACATGAATGGATAAAAATTGGATCCCTCAGGGAGGCGCCACCACTTGATCTTCTCCACCGTCGTGGTTGGTGTTCTTCGTCGTCGTTGGCCAAGGTTGAGTCGGAGATCCATCACAAGTAGCCGATGTTGAGGGCCAATATTGGTTGATGGTATGACTTTTACGTTCGTGACTAGGCTGAGATGGGGTCTTCGGACTAGCCAGTAGTCGATTTGGGTGTCTCTGCCGCCGCTGGAGTACGTGATGAGGTGTGCCGGCTTCTTTTTGAAGAAGGTGTTGGTCACGGCAAGATCGTGGGCCTCTGCGTAGTCCAGTACCCGGCAACCCTCGTCGTTTCTGGTCCCAAATCCTTGGCCGCCATGGAATCGGTGATATCCGTCTCTCCCCTTGCCTACATGTCCGTTTAGGTCGCCGCCTACCGCCACGTGTTCCTCAGGGCTAATCGTTTGCAGGTGGTCGTCGAGGGCGCGCCAGAATTCTGTCTTCTCCTCGTCGGGGCAGTTGGTCTGTGGTGCATAGCAGGAGATAATCCGTAGGACGGTCGGGTCGGCGTCGATCTTCACTGACATGATGCGATCCGATATGCGGGTAACTTCGACCACGTTGTGCCGGAGCTTTATTATTAGACTTCTGACACCTGGCAAATAAACTCTCACGCGATATGAGAACATAACAGCAAAAAGCCAGTAGCTGGTACATGAATGGATAAAAATTGGATCCCTCTTAGATTGAATTGGTTGCCCTCTTATATTACGTTGTTTTGAACCTAACCGCATCCACTGAATTAATGCAGTTTTCAGGACAGTAAAAACAGAGAACTCTGATATACACAATTTCTGATTGCTGATAGTGTTTCTTAATGCAAAATGGGCTTCCATTTAAAATGCAATTGCTTTATGTTCGATCTTTAGTGAAGAAGGGTCATTTTTGATTCTGTGGACAAGGGATGCAAATGGAATGTGAAGGCAACAGGTAGTAGGGTGAATTAGGGTTTCGTGTGGTCTTCAGTGCATGAATTTTATTGCCACTTTATTTCAACTTTTTATTAATGTACTCAAAAGAAAAACAAGAACCACAAAGGAGATTCTTGTGATTCTTGTTTGTGCTATCTGTTTGTGAAAGAAAGCACATTTTACCACATCATACTGTGTTTGCTGCCATTTATTTTACTCGTCCTGCCTGAGTGTCTGGGCTGCGTTTGTCTGTGCACCTTTGTTCTGGCCTTCTGCTGATGGGTTTCACATGCTGGGCTTTCCCTCTTGGTCCACACCCAGCAGCCTGCTGCTGACCACACACAGCCTACAAACTGATCCATCCATGCATCCATCCATGCATGCATGGCCTGGTTATTGTTGAGTTATCACCTCCAGCTCCTTGCTCATAACCAGGTAGATACTGGGCTGGGCCTGATCTCTGAGCTCAATAACAATGACAAAAATGCCAAACACTTTACTCTTCATGGTAAAAAATGTTTATAATACAGTAAAAACTGGATGTAGCCAAAATCAGTGTTTTATATACAGTGTAAGTGAACAACATTGCTACACTGCTGGTGTTTGATTGATAGAGGCTTTCTTTATAAGAACTATGATATCATTTCTTTTGCTGATTAACAGTTTTTATATAATTTTTATATCATATATAGCTTTCAAGAAGCCAAAGATCACTGGACGAAAAGACTACAGACCTGTGGCTCTGACATCTGGTCAGGAAGTCTTTTGAGCGCCTGGTTCTCTCCTATCTTAAGACCCTCACGGCCCCCCTCCTGGACCCCCTGCAGTTTGCATACAGAGCCAACAGGTCTGTAGACGATGCCATCAACATGGCCCTACACTTTGTCCTGCAGAATCTATGCTAGGATCCTGTTTGTGGACTTCAGCTCTACCTTCAACACCATCCTTTCAGACCTTCTTCAAGGATTGCTTTCCCAGATGAATGTGCCTGATCCCATCTGCCGGTGGATCACTGACTTCCTGACGGACAGGAAGCAACCAGTGAGGCTGGGGAAGAATGTCTTGGACTCCCGGACCATCAGCACGAGCTCCCCTCAGGGCTGTGTTCTTTCTTCTATGCCCTTCTCCCTGTACACCAACTGCCGCACCTCCAACCACCAGTCTGTCAAATTAATTAAGCTTGCAGATGAACAAAGCTGTAGTTTTTGTATTTTTAAATATTAACGCAATTTAATTGAGACATTATTTATATTATTTCACTTTCAATGTGAAAAATGCTGTAAAAACGTTGAAAATAATGGTCACCCCTGTTCGCTGCAATGTAAAATAGTACAACTGCTGTCAGCCTTCATTAAGTTGCATCATTTGAACATTTGCATATTTTTATTCAACTTCTGCAGGATGCTTTGATGAAAGACTCCCTTTTCCCAAGTAGAGGCTTTACTAGAGGTCACAGGAACAGCGCTGCTGTTTTGGATGCGGAAAAATGTTGTCTTTCACTCTACCTGAGCTCAGTGTTTCAGTAAGGGCTCCGCCTCATTGTAGCTGACGCTGAAATGTTTGTGTGGGTTGCCATGACAACACCAGAAGTGCATCTGAGATCGTGTCCAAATTCATGGGCTGCATCCTCCTGAGGACTCGGTGTTCTGACAAAACGTCTTACTTTGGCAAAACGTCCTACCGTAAGTAGTTCATGCGTTCTCGGCGGCTCTAGTGACCCTCGAACTCTGGGCTAGCTATCGAGGTGGTGGATAACATACGTCTCCCCCACAAGAGCACGAACCTACAACTTTTCTACTACTGGTTTTACAAGGCGTACACGGTAAAAACATTATGCTGTTATTTGTTAAGCACTTGTGCACCTTGTGAAAAGAAATAAGTGGCTGAGATGGATGTCATATGTGCTATTGATATTATTTTACTCGTTTCTAGTTTTCACGGTGCTCCATGATTGTGAGAGGAATAAAAAAGAATTGTGGACATCAGTACGAAGCATGGATTCTTTTGACCAGAGTAGATACACTGGTCCCTTGAATATACTAATCTTTTTGAGGTGGGTGACTGTTCCTGTGTATTTACAGAAACAATGGTTGTGATAACCTCAGCTGTTTCAGAGGGTGACTGTTCGTTGCTTTGCGCACTTTTAAATCTGTATACAATGGTTTGTTCCCTTTTTGTGTTCTGAGGTTTAAACAAAGATGTACTAGATGTATTATACCGGTCCCTCGAATCTACAAATCTTTTAGATGTGGATGACTGTTCATTTTCATCTGTGTTTACAGAAACACTGGGTGTTGGAACCTCAGTAGTTTCTTTTTGGCTGACAGACTCTGGAGCTGTACAAGAGGAATAAAGAGCTGCAATGCTTTTGTGAACCTGACCTGGGAAGGGAGAGAAATATATTTTTGTTTTGTTTTTGTTTGTCTTCTTGTTTTATTTGATTCCTTGTGGGATTTGGATCCAACAAGTAAAGTATGCATATTATGCACACACACAAACACACATGCAGCTATTACCATTTCTTGTATTCTTGAATAAAGACATTGATCTGACACATTTAAAATGCAGCCAATTGTTTTTATTGTTAAATTATTAAGAAAAAAGAAAAGGTGGGGGTGGGGGGATGTAAAGAAGAGCTTAAAGGAAAGGGCTAGAGGAGAGAAAACCCCAACAATTAGCAGGGCATTTTTTTACTTGGACAAATTGTTAATAAAGTTTCCATATCTGTAACAATGATGACAGTATAATTGTTTATAAACAATTATATTGACAATTATATGTGTCCAGTATGTTGGCTCATTTTCTTTTACTTTTTGCATTTGAAAATAAAAGTTGGGCTGATTTTGACACCATTACAAGAAGTGTTGTTAATGATTCTTTTTGAATTAAAATCAGGTTACCACAAATTGTTTTTTAATTTAATTTTATTTGAAATGTTTGTCAGTGGGTAAACAATTCGTAATGCAAAGTCAGAAACATCGAGTTATTCTTGTACTGCATGCTTGCAATAAATAAGTTGTCCTAACAGTCAGTCAAAGGAGCTTGGAAAGAAAAGCGTCTGGACTTCTTTGAGTTGAAGTGACTGATATATATATTTTTTGTCTGTTTGTTTTGTTGGTTTTTGTTTTTTGCCCTTTATCACCATTCCTCTTCCCTGCTGTTTTTCTTTCCCTCTTTCTTTCTCCCCTTTCTTTCCCCCAGTCATGTCTGTCCTATGTGTAGCAAGTGAAAATAAAATAAACAATAAAAACAAAGGTGAATCAAATAGACCAATACGGCAAGGCCGGGATGGTCCATTTGGTAAAGTAAATCCGTTAGTTATATTTAACATAATGTTAAATGGTAACATTCTGTTTACAATGTTACCATTTCACATTGTGTTAAATGGTAACATTCTGTTTACAATGTTACAATTTCACATTGTGTTAAATGGTAACATTCTGTTTACAATGTTACCATTTCACATTGTGTTAAATGGTAACATTCTGTTTACAATGTTACCATTTTACATTATGTTAAATTGTAACATTATGTTTACGATGTTACCATTTTACATTATGTTAAATTGTCAGTAGGCCTGGTACCGGAACCGGTACTGGACCCCCTTTTACTTTCAGCCATCAGAAGAGGGTACACTGTGGTCATAACAATACTCAGACTGTAGCATTTAAAGGTCCCAAAGTGTACCAGGAAAATATCCCCCGTACGATTACACCAGCAGCCTGAATTGTGAATGTGAGGGAGGATGGATCCATGCTTTCATGTTGTTCACTCCAGGCTGATATAAAAATGATATAACTAATACTACTTCTACTAATAATGACAATAACAACAAAATAATAATAATAATGTCAAAAATACCAGTAATAATAATAACAACAATAACAACATAAACAACAACATTACTACTAATAATAATAAAGATAAACAAATGTATTAAAAAATTAATAATGATAATAATAATAAAACTGATCATAACAGTAACAATATCAATCATAACAACAACAGTACTAACAACAATAATAACAATAACAATGAAGGTGTTGCTGCAGATCTGAGTCCCGACTCTGCTGCCTTTCTAGTGCGGCAAAGAAAGTAAGAAATAGAAAAAGAAAAACACAAATAAACTGAGTGTGAGGGTTTTTCTACAAGTTACACTGAATATTTGCACAGACATGCTGACTGTTTGCTGGGAGACGTCACCTGTCTTTTATAGAATAGCAGGTAAGCTGTTCTCTGCCGCTGCTCACACACAGACTCACACGTGGTCTGGCAGACCAACTCGTCATCGTACGTGAGCCGGCTGTCTGTGACGTCGTCTCTTCCGCTCATCTGGTGAACGCCGTCACAGACGTAATGTCCTGAGAGGAGAAGGCGCACTTATTAACGTCTCATAAACTTTCAAAGCTGACCTGCATTCAGCACATGTGTCTGAAAGCACCCACTCACCGCTGTAAGCTGAGGAGCCCAAACGACTGATCACGCTGACCAACAAATAGCGAGCAGTTTACTGGGAGAGGGCAGCGGCACCACCCGTTAGCTTAGAAATGGGCTCCATCCATACTTGAAATGAACGGTGTGCCTTTTCCCTTACCTCTTCAGTAAAGGCTGTGTCCTGGCTGATCACCAGCTGCTGTGTCAGAACAATGGGGCTGTTCTTCTTCTCCACGGTGAACGATGGAGTGAACGTAAACCACTTCAGCTGGAGGATCAGCACACTGAAAGAGATGAGACAAAGAGGAGAGGCTCAAAGGAAGACGCAAGGAGGACATGACATGAACAAAACTGACACCGACTGAACTGTGGTGGTTTGAGGCCTTTGGGGACCGATTTGAGGTTACTCACTTTGGCAGGTTCAAGAACAACAGCTCCTCTTTGATCTTCTTAGCTCCGCACTGACATTCGTAGTCCAACAGGCCGCCCTGCAGCAGGGAGCAGGAGGAACAGGTGCATTAGAGTTAAACTCTTTTACAGATGAATTCACATATTCGTGGGAGCAAGCCTGTTCACAGAATAGAGTCTAAACGAGCTCTTACTTTCAGACTCCAGCCCCGCCCTTCAGCAGCTCCGCAGCATCCTGCTGGCTGGCACAACCTTGCCATTGGCTGCTGCCAGGGACTCAACAGGTTAGAACAAAAATATAAATATTATATCTGAGTTCTTATGTGGACCCGCCTTCCAGGCAGAACCTCACCTTCCATCAATGTCCACAGGTTAGCGGCCCTCGCTCTGCTGGTCCTCCAAAGTGACGAAGACGCCTTCTGGTGTCTGGTGGCAGTGGTGGAAGCCATCATGCCTCAGGACTACTACACCAAGAATCTGGTGGCCTCTCAGGTCAGCAGACACACTCACCTGCTTGCCTGCTGTGATCTGTTTTAGTGATCAGTGAGGCTGATCTCTGTGAGTCTTTGTGCTCAGGCGGACCAGCGCGTGCTGAAGGACTTCATGGCGGAGAAGCTTCCTCGCCTGGCATCTCACTTTGAGGATCACAACATTGACGTCTCTCTGGTCACCTTCAACTGGTTCCTGGTGGTTTTTGTGGAGAGTCTGCCCAGCGACATCCTGATGCCTCTGTGGGACGCCTTCCTGTATGAGGGTACCAAGGTACCATACACCCGAACACACCATGACAGAAATGCAGACAACACTTGAATGCACCACAGTAGTGTCCATGGAAACAAAAATGATTTTGTTTTCACCTTTAGATGTCTTTATTTACATTTTAGGAGTAATAAGACATTGTTTACTAAGCATGGGGAACTGTCATGTGACATGAAATAGGAGTGGGAAAGCAGATCATTCTAGTAACGACCTCACAGTCTACCACAAGCAGCGTAAATCCAGACGATGAGCGGGACAATGGCTTTGGGCTTGTTTCTGAAATGTGACAAATGCAGCACAGCTTTTACATCGTTTGTCTCAGGAAATAAAATCACAGTTCAGACACAGAAATATATACCACACAGGGATAAATGCTGACAACAGCTTCAGCCACGTAGATCCAACCCAAAAGTTTAATTTAAACTTAAAGCTCAACTACCAAGTAAGTTAATATTATCTGGCAACTGAGGAACCAAGTGGCTTATTTCAATTTCAATTTCAATTTCAATTTTATTTCTATAGCACATTTAAAAGTCACAAGTACAACAAAGTGCTTCACAAACGAACCATACTTGCAATTTACAACAGGAGAAAACAGTTAACAAAGAATAAAATTATAAAATAATAATATAAGAACAGGCATGAATCAGGGAAAATTAAGCTAAGTAGTTTGAAAAGCGAGCTTAAATAGATGGGTTTTTAACCGAGATTTAAAAGATTGGATAGTTTCCGACACACGGACATCAACCGGTAGGCTGTTCCAGAGTTTTGGTGCAGCGAAAGCAAAGGCCCGATCCCCCTTCGTCTTTAATCGAGACATTGGTTGCATTAGAAGCCCCTGATTAGAGGATCTGAGTGCCCTTGTAGGGATATATAGATTAAGAAGGTCAATCAAATAACTGGGTGCCAAGTTATTTAAGATTTTAAAAGTATATAAAAGAATTTTAAAAACAATACGGTATTTGACAGGAAGCCAGTGGAGGTCAGCTAGAATGGGAGTAATATGATCCTGTCTTCTAGCGCCGCTTAAAAGGCGTGCTGCGGCATTCTGGACTAATTGTAGGCGTTGAATAAGAGAGAGTTGGAGGCCTAAGTAAAGAGAATTACAGTAGTCCAGTCTAGAGGTTATAAAAGCATGAATGAGCCTTTCAAGGTCTTTATGTCGTAGGTAAGGCATTGCCTTCGAAATTTGGCGTAGTTGGTAGAAGCTGGTTTTTACCACTGCAGCCACTTGCTTATCTAATTTGAGGGAGCTGTCCAGCATTACTCCGAGATTTCTGACAGTGGGCGATAAGTGGCTGGCATAGGAACCTAAAGTCTCCGAAAGCTGTTTCAACGGCATGTGGCTACCAAAGACGATAATTTCTGTTTTGTTTTCATTGAGGGTGAGCGAATTATGCAGTAGCCAGTCTCTGACGTCACACAGACAATTAAGCAACGGCAATAGCGGGGATTGAAGATCCAAATCCAAAGGGAAATAGATTTGGATATCATCCGCATAGCAGTGAAAAGAGATATTGTGATTTCTAAAGATTTTTCCCAGGGGTAACAGATAGAGAGAGAACAACGTGGGACTTAACACAGACCCCTGGGGAACACCGCAACGAAGGGGTGCGGGGGAAGAGGAGTGATTTCCCATAGAGACAGAGAAAAACCGCTCGGATAGGTATGATTTAAACCATGAGAGTACTTTGCCTTTTAGGCCAACTACATGTTCAAGTCTTGAAAGGAGAATATCATGGTCGACCGTATCAAAAGCAGAGGACAAGTCTAAAAGAACTAAAACCATAGGGCGCCCTGTATCAACAGTTACGAGGAGATCGTTAAAAACTCTCAGTAAAGCTGTCTCGGTACTGTGGTGAGGTTTAAAACCAGATTGGAATTTTTCATTGATTCCATTTGCCTCTAAGAAAGATTGCAATTGCTTGAGAACAATTTTCTCTAAGACTTTAGCCATAAAAGGGAGTTTCGATACCGGCCTATAGTTTGAGAGGACATTAGGATCAAGATTACTTTTCTTGATTACAGGTTGGATAACTGCATGTTTGAACACAGCAGGGACGCAGCCTGATAGTAGTGATGAATTCATTATAAGTAAAATCCAGGGTCCTACAATATTCAGGGCGTTTTTGATAATGCGAGAAGGGAGCACATCATGACGGGAATTGGAATTTTTCGTTTGAGCTATTATTTCCTTAAGGGTCGGAAAGGAAACAAATTCAAACTGTTCTAGTACCGACGAGGGTTCGGATGTTAAAGATGTGTCCTCAATGGGTAGATATGTGGATCTTAGTGCTATAGTTTTATCTGAAAAATAGTTTAGGAATTTTTCACATAAAGCTTGGGAGGTCTCGGTCTGAGTGGAGAGTGGATTTATTAACGAATTAAAAATGCCAAAAAGGACCTGCGGCTTATGACTATTAGTCGCAATGATCTCCGAAAGGAAGGAGGCTTTTGCAGTTTTAACAGCCTTCTGATATTTCTTCAGACAATTGTGGAGAATGTCAAAGGAGATCTGGAGTTTGTCTTTCTTCCATCTCCTCTCCGCTTGGCGGCATTCACGTCGGAGGGTACGAGTATAGTCATTCATCCACGGTTGACGGAATGGTTTAAGGCGTTTGGTCTTTAAGGGAGCTACAGTGTCTAAAATAGAAGTACAGGTGGCGATGAAGGAGTTAGCGAGATCATTAACCGGTGTAGCTGTATCCCAGTTAATTTCGCAGAAGGCAGTGTTGGTCAGAGCCATAGAAAACTGAGCAATAGTCTCTGAGTTAATCATGCGTATATTTTGCACAGGACCCTCACGTTTCAGCTCCATATTGCACACATTGACATTAAACAAAACCGGGAAATCGATCAGAGCTGTAATGAGTAAAGGGCCCAACTGCACCACAACTGAAAGAGTAATTTATGACTCACCTCCTCAAAGTTTCCAATTAATTGTGTGGCGTGAGTGTCCTGTTATGAAATGCGTGTCTGTGCTGCAGGTGATCTTCAGATACACTCTGGCTCTGTTCAAATACAAAGAGGACGACATCCTGAAGATTCACGACAGCGTGGAGATCTACCAGTACCTACGCTTCTTCACAAAGACCGTCTCCAATGCCAGGTACGCACTCGCCTCCACCCGCTTTAATCTACGAGCTGTTACACTCTCAGAAGTGTAGCGGATGTAGCTGTTGAATCTTTGAGCTTCAAACCCTTTTTACTGAAATTTTGTGAGAAGTTTAAATTTCCCTGATCACAGTAACAACGATTTAAAGATTTTTAAGTATCTGCAGCTCTCGGATACATGTGGTCCAGTCAGTCCAGTATTTCCTGCTCAAACTGCAGTACCTGAAGTATCAAGCAGCATAAAACAGAAACACTCAAGCTGATCAGTTTCCAGTTCCTCTGTGTTGGTGATCGAGTCCTTTCCACCTGCGTGTGTCCATGCAGGAAGCTGACCAGCATCGCCTTCAACGACATGAACCCATTCCCCAGCCGGCTGCTGAGGAACCGGCGAGTGCTCCACCTGGAGCGCCTGCAGGCGGAGCTGCGTGAGCTGGAGGAGCAGCACAAGGAGTTCATCACCGAGAGCGTCGTACGGAAAGACAAAGAGCTCGACGTCATGGTGAGCGAGGACGACGAGGACCTCTGATCACACGGGACGCTTCAGCTGCTCACTTCGAGACGACGATGAGTTTTCCATGAGTTCAAGAGAATTTTACTAAACCGGCTGTTAACTGGTTTCCTTCACACCAAACACAGGATTGTGTCAGGTTCACCATCTCTACTAACACTACAAGGAAACAGACGCATACAGATTTAACTGCATCACATCTCTGAAACAAACTTGCAGTAAACAAATGTGTACTGTGTTCACATGTGTAATAAGTCAGGCTGCAGAAATGTGCAGATGTATTTCAGTGAATTCATTTGGATTAATATGTGATAGCTTATTTATTTCATTGCATCTTTTGCTTTATACCTAAAAATGCGTGACATTTCTAAATGTAGTCACATCCCTATGAAACATGGTTGATTATCAGCTGTAGTCACAGCTGGTGATAAAGTAATTAAAATGTCCAGCTATTCAAAAATAGGGCATTCTGCACAATGAGTACTTTTTGGTACTTGAAGTATATTTTGATGCTGATGCTTCAGGGCATTGTGCTGCATTGTCGAAGCTCTCTGGGCTTCCGGTTAGAACGACCTCACAGTGTTTTATTTTGATCTGGTGTAAAGTGCATTGTGCAGAAATGACAGCATGATAGTCACATGATAAAACTGACTTTTCTTTTTTTTTAAATTTTACTGGGTGTGCATCTTGTTCAAATGTCTTTTTCAGCATTTGTACATAAATATTCTGTATATAAATATTTGATTTTCATTTATTTTACAGAGTCCTTTATTTTGTTTCACAAATATGACATTCATGTCAAATGACATCTGCAGACTTTATAATGACCAGCAGGGGGCAGTGTATTGCAGTCTATGAGAACATTTACTGAGACCTGTTTCATGCACTAGTTTCATGTCTCATTGAATCCAACATGATGTTGATTTTGTAAATTAAGGTCACATCTTCATCACATCTAATTTCAAAACACTGATCAATTTTTTTAAAAAATGAATTCCATACCAATTGCAGGAATAAAATAGGAATAAATAACAAACGAGAAATACATACAAAACAAGAGAAAGGCACACATGAGAGAACAGGTCACATGACAGCACAGCATTATCTACCCACAATTTGAACTAAATAACAGATAGCACAGGCAATGAAAACAAACGGAAATCAGAATAAATTTAAAAACTTTTATTGATGTTAACTTGAAGTGCTGAATTAGCCCTGTTGTCAGTTCAAATCACTTCAATCTATAGCGCACTTTAAGGTCTTTAGACTTTAAAAAGTAATACACTGCAAGGTAAGCTTGCAGCATCTTACTTTAAGGTCAACTGTGAAACTTTGTGGAAAGCCTGAGACAAGTTGATGAGTCAGTGAAGCGCACTTCCTTCTGATGATGGCTATACTGAGGTGAGTTTTTAAGCATATCCTAAACTTTATTCATTATTAGACTTCTGACACCTGGCAAATAAACTCTCATGCGATATGAGAACATAACAGCAAAAAGCCAGTAGCTGGTACATGAATGGATAAAAATTGGATCCCTCTTAGATTGAATTGGTTGCCCTCTTATATTACGTTGTTTTGAACCTAACCGCATCCACTGAATTAATGCAGTTTTCAGGACAGTAAAAACAGAGAACTCTGATATACACAATTGCTGATTGCTGATAGTGTTTCTTAATGCAAAATGGGCTTCCATTTAAAATGCAATTGCTTTATGTTCGATCTTTAGCGAAGAAGGGTCATTTTTGATTCTGTGGACAAGGGATGCAAATGGAATGTGAAGGCAACAGGTAGTAGGGTGAATTAGGGTTTCGTGTGGTCTTCAGTGCATGAATTTTATTGCCACTTTATTTCAACTTTTTATTAATGTACTCAAAAGAAAAACAAGAACCACAAAGGAGATTCTTGTGATTCTTTTTTGTGCCATCTGTTTGTGAAAGAAAGCACATTTTACCACATCATACTGTGTTTGCTGCCATTTATTTTACTCGTCCTGCCTGAGTGTCTGGGCTGCGTTTGTCTGTGCACCTTTGTTCTGGCCTTCTGCTGATGGGTTTCACATGCTGGGCTTTCCCTCTTGGTCCACACCCAGCAGCCTGCTGCTGACCACACACAGCCTACAAACTGATCCATCCATGCATCCATCCATGCATGCATGGCCTGGTTATTGTTGAGTTATCACCTCCAGCTCCTTGCTCATAACCAGGTAGATACTGGGCTGGGCCTGATCTCTGAGCTCAATAACAATGACAAAAATGCCAAACACTTTACTCTTCATGGTAAAAAATGTTTATAATACAGTAAAAACTGGATGTAGCCAAAATCAGTGTTTTATATACAGTGTAAGTGAACAACATTGCTACACTGCTGGTGTTTGATTGATAGAGGCTTTCTTTATAAGAACTATGATATCATTTCTTTTGCTGATTAACAGTTTTTATATAATTTTTATATCATATATAGCTTTCAAGAAGCCAAAGATCACTGGACGAAAAGACTACAGACCTGTGGCTCTGACATCTGGTCAGGAAGTCTTTTGAGCGCCTGGTTCTCTCCTATCTTAAGACCCTCACGGCCCCCCTCCTGGACCCCCTGCAGTTTGCATACAGAGCCAACAGGTCTGTAGACGATGCCATCAACATGGCCCTACACTTTGTCCTGCAGAATCTATGCTAGGATCCTGTTTGTGGACTTCAGCTCTACCTTCAACACCATCCTTTCAGACCTTCTTCAAGGATTGCTTTCCCAGATGAATGTGCCTGATCCCATCTGCCGGTGGATCACTGACTTCCTGACGGACAGGAAGCAACCAGTGAGGCTGGGGAAGAATGTCTTGGACTCCCGGACCATCAGCACGAGCTCCCCTCAGGGCTGTGTTCTTTCTTCTATGCCCTTCTCCCTGTACACCAACTGCCGCACCTCCAACCACCAGTCTGTCAAATTAATTAAGCTTGCAGATGACACCACCATTATTGGACTCCTCTCAGACGGGGATAAGTCTGCCTACAGGATGGAGGCTGAACATCTGGTGTCCTGATGCAGCCGCAACAACCAGGTGCTGAATAAGTGTTATTTTCATTTACCACTGGCCCAAGTACATTTTTATTGGCTTGTGAACAAAGCTGTAGTTTTTGTATTTTTAAATATTAACGCAATTTAATTGAGACATTATTTATATTATTTCACTTTCAATGTGAAAAATGCTGTAAAAACGTTGAAAATAATGGTCACCCCTGTTCGCTGCAATGTAAAATAGTACAACTGCTGTCAGCCTTCATTAAGTTGCATCATTTAAACATTTGCATATTTTTATTCAACTTCTGCAGGATGCTTTGATGAAAGACTCCCTTTTCCCAAGTAGAGGCTTTACTAGAGGTCACAGGAACAGCGCTGCTGTTTTGGATGCAGAAAAATGTTGTCTTTCACTCTACCTGAGCTCAGTGTCCCAGTAAGGGCTCCGCCTCATTGTAGCTGACGCTGAAATGTTTGTGTGGGTTGCCATGACAACACCAGAAGTGCATCTGAGATCGTGTCCAAATTCATGGGCTGCATCCTCCTGAGGACTCGGTGTTCTGACAAAACGTCTTACTTTGGCAAAACGTCCTACCGTAAGTAGTTCATGCGTTCTCGGCGGCTCTAGTGACCCTCGAACTCTCGGCTAGCTATCGAGGTGGTGGATAACATACGTCTCCCCCACAAGAGCACGAACCTACAACTTTTCTACTACTGGTTTTACAAGGCGTACACGGTAAAAACATTATGCTGTTATTTGTTAAGCACTTGTGCATCTTGTGAAAAGAAATAAGTGGCTGAGATGGATGTCATATGTGCTATTGATATTATTTTACTCGTTTCTAGTTTTCACGGTGCTCCATGATTGTGAGAGGAATAAAAAAGAATTGTGGACATCAGTACGAAGCATGGATTCTTTTGACCAGAGTAGATACACTGGTCCCTTGAATATACTAATCTTTTTGAGGTGG
The DNA here is from genome assembly GCF_965226115.1 of Aulonocara stuartgranti. NCBI lineage: Eukaryota > Metazoa > Chordata > Actinopteri > Cichliformes > Cichlidae > Aulonocara > Aulonocara stuartgranti. The sequence goes on along the minus strand of NC_138940.1, from coordinate 10,190,032 downwards.
GTGACTGTTCCTGTGTATTTACAGAAACAATGGTTGTGATAACCTCAGCTGTTTCAGAGGGTGACTGTTCGTTGCTTTGCGCACTTTTAAATCTGTATACAATGGTTTGTTCCCTTTTTGTGTTCTGAGGTTTAAACAAAGATGTACTAGATGTATTATACCGGTCCCTCGAATCTACAAATCTTTTAGATGTGGATGACTGTTCATTTTCATCTGTGTTTACAGAAACACTGGGTGTTGGAACCTCAGTAGTTTCTTTTTGGCTGACAGACTCTGGAGCTGTACAAGAGGAATAAAGAGCTGCAATGCTTTTGTGAACCTGACCTGGGAAGGGAGAGAAATATATTTTTGTTTTGTTTTTGTTTGTCTTCTTGTTTTTTTTTTTGGTTTTTTTTTTATTCATATTTTGGATGGACAGAAACGTTAACAAATATACAACTGGAATAATCATACTGTCAGTTCTCTGTCCGTTTCTTAACAACAACCAACAAATAAGGACTAACAGTAACTAAGACAAACAGACAAACAAACAAACAAAAAAACAACAAAAAACAAAACAAAACAAAAAATCCCAGGAGAAACAAAATGATATACCGCCTCCTGGGAAACATCAGCAAAAACAAAAGTAATGGGGGCAAAACACCCAGGTGCCTAAAAACAAAACATAACCTTGACCACTGATGACATTAAGACAATTTCTTCCCTCTACTGACTTTCAAAGTAAAAAAAAAAAAAAAAAAAAAGACAACAACAAAAATACCAATGACACATGAACCCCCCCCCCCCCCCCCCCCCCCAAAAAAGAACATTTATCATAATATCTAGGAGACATTGTCGATGTACACCAAAAAAGGACCCCAGACCTGCTCAAAAATGTCTTCTCTCCCCTTAATTCTGTACATAACCCATTCATATGATGCCATCTTAGACATTTGTTCAGTCCATTCCCTGAGAGAACAGGGGCTGGATGACTTCCAGTGCCTAAGTATTATCCTGCATCCAGTTATGAAAGCCAGACGCATCCACAATCTCTGTTTTTTTGAAAGGATAATTTGTCTTCTTGTTTTATTTGATTCCTTGTGGGATTTGGATCCAACAAGTAAAGTATGCATATTATGCACACACACAAACACACATGCAGCTATTACCATTTCTTGTATTCTTGAATAAAGACATTGATCTGACACATTTAAAATGCAGCCAATTGTTTTTATTGTTATATTATTAAGAAAAAAGAAAAGGTGGGGGTGGGGGGATGTAAAGAAGAGCTTAAAGGAAAGGGCTAGAGGAGAGAAAACCCCAACAATTAGCAGGGCATTTTTTTACTTGGACAAATTGTTAATAAAGTTTCCATATCTGTAACAATGATGACAGTATAATTGTTTATAAACAATTATATTGACAATTATATGTGTCCAGTATGTTGGCTCATTTTCTTTTACTTTTTGCATTTGAAAATAAAAGTTGGGCTGATTTTGACAACATTACAAGAAGTGTTGTTAATGATTCTTTTTGAATTAAAATCAGGTTACCACAAATTGTTTTTTAATTTAATTTCATTTGAAATGTTTGTCAGTGGGTAAACAATTCGTAATGCAAAGTCAGAAACATCGAGTTATTCTTGTACTGCATGCTTGCAATAAATAAGTTGTCCTAACAGTCAGTCAAAGGAGCTTGGAAAGAAAAGCGTCTGGACTTCTTTGAGTTGAAGTGACTGATATATATATTTTTTGTCTGTTTGTTTTGTTGGTTTTTGTTTTTTGCCCTTTATCACCATTCCTCTTCCCTGCTGTTTTTCTTTCCCTCTTTCTTTCTCCCCTTTCTTTCCCCCAGTCATGTCTGTCCTATGTGTAGCAAGTGAAAATAAAATAAACAATAAAAACAAAGGTGAATCAAATAGACCAAAACGGCAAGGCCGGGATGGTCCATTTGGTAAAGTAAATCCGTTAGTTATATTTAACATAATGTTAAATGGTAACATTCTGTTTACAATGTTACCATTTCACATTATGTTAAATGGTAACATTCTGTTTACAATGTTACCATTTCACATTATGTTAAATGGCAACATTCTGTTTACAATGTTACCATTTCACATTATGTTAAATGGTAACATTCTGTTTACAATGTTACCATTTCACATTATGTTAAATGGTAACATTCTGTTTACAATGTTACCATTTCACATTATGTTAAAAGGTAACATTCTGTTTACAATGTTACCATTTTACATTATGTTAAATGGTAACATTCTGTTTACAATGTTACCATTTCACATTATGTTAAATGGTAACATTCTGTTTACAATATTACCATTTCACATTATGTTAAATGGTAACATTCTGTTTACAATGTTACCATTTTACATTGTGTTAAATGGTAACATTCTGTTTACAATGTTACCATTTTACATTATGTAAAATGGTAACATTCTGTTTACAATGTTACCATTTCACATTATGTTAAATGGTAACATTCTGTTTACAATATTACCATTTCACATTATGTTAAATGGTAACATTCTGTTTACAATGTTACCATTTCACATTGTGTTAAATGGTAACATTCTGTTTACAATGTTACCATTTTACATTGTGTTAAATGGTAACATTCTGTTTACAATGTTACCATTTTACCTTGTGTTAAATGGTAACATTCTGTTTACAATGTTACCATTTTACATTATGTTAAATGGTAACATTCTGTTTACAATGTTACCATTTACATTATGTTAAATGGTAACATTATGTTTACAATGTTACCATTTTACATTATGTTAAATATTCAGTAGGCCTGGTACCGGAACCGGTACTGGACCCCCTTTTAGTTTCAGCCATCAGAAGAGGGTACACTGTGGTCATAACAATACTCAGACTGTAGCATTTAAAGGTCCCAAAGTGTACCAGGAAAATATCCCCCGTACGATTACACCAGCAGCCTGAATTGTGAATGTGAGGGAGGATGGATCCATGCTTTCATGTTGTTCACTCCAGGCTGATATAAAAATGATATAACTAATACTACTTCTACTAATAATGACAATAACAACAAAATAATAATAATAATGTCAAAAATACCAGTAATAATAATAACAACAATAACAACATAAACAACAACATTACTACTAATAATAATAAAGATAAACAAATGTATTAAAAAATTAATAATGATAATAATAATAAAACTGATCATAACAGTAACAATATCAATCATAACAACAACAGTACTAACAACAATAATAACAATAACAATGAAGGTGTTGCTGCAGATCTGAGTCCCGACTCTGCTGCCTTTCTAGTGCGGCAAAGAAAGTAAGAAATAGAAAAAGAAAAACACAAATAAACTGAGTGTGAGGGTTTTTCTACAAGTTACACTGAATATTTGCACAGACATGCTGACTGTTTGCTGGGAGACGTCACCTGTCTTTTATAGAATAGCAGGTAAGCTGTTCTCTGCCGCTGCTCACACACAGACTCACACGTGGTCTGGCAGACCAACTCGTCATCGTACGTGAGCCGGCTGTCTGTGACGTCGTCTCTTCCGCTCATCTGGTGAACGCCGTCACAGACGTAATGTCCTGAGAGGAGAAGGCGCACTTATTAACGTCTCATAAACTTTCAAAGCTGACCTGCATTCAGCACATGTGTCTGAAAGCACCCACTCACCGCTGTAAGCTGAGGAGCCCAAACGACTGATCACGCTGACCAACAAATAGCGAGCAGTTTACTGGGAGAGGGCAGCGGCACCACCCGTTAGCTTAGAAATGGGCTCCATCCATACTTGAAATGAACGGTGTGCCTTTTCCCTTACCTCTTCAGTAAAGGCTGTGTCCTGGCTGATCACCAGCTGCTGTGTCAGAACAATGGGGCTGTTCTTCTTCTCCACGGTGAACGATGGAGTGAACGTAAACCACTTCAGCTGGAGGATCAGCACACTGAAAGAGATGAGACAAAGAGGAGAGGCTCAAAGGAAGACGCAAGGAGGACATGACATGAACAAAACTGACACCGACTGAACTGTGGTGGTTTGAGGCCTTTGGGGACCGATTTGAGGTTACTCACTTTGGCAGGTTCAAGAACAACAGCTCCTCTTTGATCTTCTTAGCTCCGCACTGGCATTCGTAGTCCAACAGGCCGCCCTGCAGCAGGGAGCAGGAGGAACAGGTGCATTAGAGTTAAACTCTTTTACAGATGAATTCACATATTCGTGGGAGCAAGCCTGTTCACAGAATAGAGTCTAAACGAGCTCTTACTTTCAGACTCCAGCCCCGCCCTTCAGCAGCATCCTGCTGGCTGGCACAACCTTGCCATTGGCTGCTGCCAGGGACTCAACAGGTTAGAACAAAAATATAAATATTATATCTGAGTTCTTATGTGGACCCGCCTTCCAGACACAACGTCACCTTCCATGAATGTCCACAGGTTAGCGGCCCTCGCTCTGCTGGTCCTCCAAAGTAAGAAAAAATGAGAAAAAATAAGGAGCAGACCAAGCAAAAGAGGGTATTTAAAGAGACAGTGCTCTTAAGGTGCATTTTTGGCGAGTTTTATTATCTAAATGTCATTGTGTCACTTTCTTATGAGGCTTCAGTGAACTTAAAAAGCTTCTGGGATGAGAAGCGAAACGTCTTCAAAAAAGTTAAAGAAGTCCGGTTGCTTTTTTCCCCCAAGCTCCTTAGAGTTCTCTGAAAATGGTCAGGTAGAAGGACTGGACTGAAAATGAGTAAAAAAGCAGCCAAAGCCCAAGGAAGTTGAAAGACTGGAAACTATTGCTGAGGTCATGTCAGTGTAAAAAGTTACCTACAAGTCTGGCACCTTGGAAGCAAAACATAAAGAAATAAGGTGTAAGGCCAAATGTTTGGTCCTGCAGCCAACCGGACCATGAAATATAGAGCACAGGTGAACAAAGTGAGGCAGCAGTTTGCTGATTTCCACCTTGTGCCTTTCATGTTGATCAGCTTAGTAGTTTGCCAGCTTTCTAGCTGTTAAAGACTTTTGGCGAGAGGTTATTCATATTTGAACTCTAATTGAACCCCTCTTTTTTACTGTTTTTTTGTTTGTTTGTTTTTGGGGTTTTTTGTTGTCTTAGATGGCCTGACTCAGCAGGTGGGGGCAGTTTCTGAGTTTACCTTCGTTCAAACAGTGCAGAAATGGTTTCGCTATGCTCCAGACCGGATGGGTGGTGCAGGACGCCCGATATCCAGCCCCGTCATGGAGTAAACTAAAAACAGTAAATAATACATTTAACAAACAAGCAAGCTCTAAATTCAAGCGGAGAGACTGCAGACGTAGCCGCACCATTCCAGGGATTTTTGGTTAGCATGAGGGGTCTAGCCAGGACCCTTACTGGATACTGGGTGGGAATCGAACGTGCGACTCCAAAGATATGAAGTATTACCACTACACTATCCAGCTGCGCTACACTATCCAACAAAAGAAGTTTTTAGAAAATTTGATAAAGTCTGATGCTTAATATTGTAGGGATATTAATCTCCCTATGATATTAATACGGATTAAAATTGTAACATTATGTTTACAATGTTACAATTTTACATTATGTTAAATTGTAACATAATGCTTAACAGATAATGGTTATCCTCTTTTTATATCATACATCATTGTCTCTGTAGGAGGGTCTGGAGCACCCCCTGCTGAGCCGCTGGGCTCAGTACCTTGCAGGCAGGTCCGACGATGACTTCATCATCTCACCTGAGCTCAAAATTCTGGTGCGTGAAGGCGTCCCTCGGGAGTATCGGCAGAGTGTGGCGCTGTTTGGTCCGAGCCAGAACTTTGACAAGCCAAGAGTGCCACACGCAACGCTATCAGCAGGTACAGCTGTAGAGAGAGAGAGTGTGTTGAAATAAGAAGAGAAAATTCTCTCAATTATGGAGACAGTCAAATGGTTTATTTATGTTTGATGTGTGCTTTACATTTGTGTGGCTGTTAATAAAGTTAGCGCGCTCTAGGGGGCGTATGCGTTCATCAAAAAATGGCCGAAGGCTGATGTGTGATTATTCCTCCCAAAATGTCGTTGATGAAGTTAGCTATGCACGTTAGATTTTACTGCGCATTTTCATACCTCTGCCAACAGGTTATGGGCCCAGGAAGCTAAGAAGTTTTCCAAAAGAGTCCATGTCGTTTTGCCACCGAGAGAAACGCCGCGACGTACTGCGCACTCGGTGAGGATTAGCATACCATGCTAGCGCCATGAGCCGACGAGCCGCTGAGTCAAATAGCCGTTGGGCTCGGCTAGTTTTTGATGGGGATGAAAAGAATTACGAACTATGGGAGACGAAATTTTTGGGCCACCTTCGTCTGCAAGGTTTAAGAGACATTATTTTGAAGCAGCCTACCGACGCGGAGGGAGAAGAAGAGAGAGCAAAGAATGCAGAGGCCTACGCGGAGCTGATCCAGTTTCTGGATGACAAAAGTTTGTCTCTTGTTATGCGAGAAGCAGCGGATGATGGACGGAAGGCGCTGGGGATTCTAAGAAACTATTATGCAGGTAAAGGAAAGCCTCGTATAATTAGCCTGTACACAGAACTCACTTCGCTCCAAAAGTGAGAGTGTGACTGAGTATGTGATACGAGCAGAGACAATAATCACAGCCCTGAGGAATGCTGGTGAAACTTTGAGTGATGGGCTATTGGTAGCAATGGTTTTGAAGGGACTGCCAGAATCGTTCAAACCGTTTGCTATCCATGTCACACAAAGTGAAGTTGAAGTGACTTTTGCTGAATTTAAAACTAAACTGAGAAGCTTTGAAGACACAGAGAAAATGCGCGCCGCAGCGTCAGATGACAACATCATGAAAGCACGTGCACGACCGAGCGACAATCCCACGTTTGAAAAATCGAATGACCGTGGTGTTGTATTGCTGATAATGTTTGCACTCCGTGCTTACTGTCCCTTGTGGTCCACCGTAGTGGCAACGGGGAGTGTTTGCTGTCACGAAAGTGGGTGTGTTTTATGTTGAAATGGACGAGCGGCAATAAAGATAATGGTGGCTCACGAAGCAGATTATGAACACGTTATTCATAAGTTTGAGACAGAATATTACATGGTGTCAGAGTAAATCGAACTAAACGCCCACCGACAGAGCGAAATGGATTCGTCGGGAGTTCCTGCACCACGGATGGACTGGGATTCAGCCAATCTTCCCGATGCCTGGCGGAGGTTCGTGCAACATGTGAAGCTAATGTTTAGCGGCCCGCTAAGCGGCAAGCCCGAGGAGACCCAGTGCAGCTATCTTCTTCTGTGGGTAGGAGAAAGAGGCAGGGACATTTATAACACATGGCAGCTGTCTGATGAAGAAGCTAAAAAGCTGACCACATATCTCGACAGGTTTGAACAGTACCTCATGCCGAAAACGAACACCATTTTCGCCAGATACAAGATTAATGAAAGACTCCAAGGTGAAGGGGAGTCATTTGAACACTTTGTGACCGAGTTAAAGTTACTCGTCAAGCAGTGTGGCTACGTTAACAGTGATGAAATGGTCCGAGACAGGATTGTCTTTGCAACCAGTTTACCACAAGTCAGAGAAAAGCTGCTGAGCCAAGGGTCAGATTTGACTCTAGAAAAAGCCATAGACATTGCACGCTCCTATGAGATCGCACGAGAGCAATTGAAAGCCATGGTTGACCCACACACGAGCCTGCAGGGAGCAGCGCCCGCGCATGCAGTATCCGCTAAGCGCCAGAGTACGCAGCAAAAAGATAGGAGGGCACCTCATTATAATAAGATGGGAAAAGTGTGTGGAAGATGTGCACGAGCACACAGCCAGAAGGAGGAGTGTCCTGCAAAAGGGAAGAGGTGCAAAAAGTGCAATAAAATGAACCACTTTGCCAAAGCATGCCGTTCACAAGCACCACACCAACCCAACCCAGTGTACTCTATTAACCCTGACACTCCAAGCGATGAAGCGGAGCTATTCATAGATTCCATAACAAAGTGCAACGAAGGGGAGGCCGATGAACAGGCTTACGCCGACGTAGAAGTAGGCTCACTGCATCACACCGTGAGTTTTAAGCTTGACACAGGAGCCACTGCTAACGTCATCCCTGCCCGATTGTTTAAGAAGTGTTTTAAGCAGGTTAGCTTGGCACCGCCCACACGCACACTATCTGGCTATGGAGGAGAAAAACTCAACATCAAGGGCACATGCCAGTTGAAGTGCAGGTGGAAAGGCATTCACAAGATGCTGACATTTGACATAGTAGACACTGCAGCACCCCCCATCCTAGGGTTGAGAGCATGCCTGGATCTAAACCTAGTCAAGCTGGTCATGTCAGTACAGATCACAAATGTCATGGAGGAGTTTGCCGATGTGTTCGAGGGCATAGGGAAATTCCCAGGAGAATGCGACTTACACATTGACCCAGACGCCATGCCCGTTGTGTGCCCCCCCCGGAGGATCCCTTTCACACTGCGGGAACGACTGAAACGGGAGTTGGATGACATGGAGAAAAACGGCATAATCATCAAAGTAAAAGAACCCACAGAATGGGTAAACGGACTGGTGGTCGCAGAGAAGCGTACTGGGAAGCTCAGAGTATGCCTCGATCCTCGCGAATTAAACAAAGCCATCAAAAGACCTCATTACCCGCTTCCAACATTGGATGACATCACACCAAAGCTGGCAGGAGCACAGTACTTCAGTGTCATGGATGCTCGCTCAGGCTATTGGGCCATCCAACTAACCACCAAGTCATCGCTCCTCACCACCTTCAACACGACCTTTGGCAGGTACCGTTTTCTGCGCCTTCCTTTTGGGATAATATCAGCACAGGACATTTTCCAAAGGAAAATCGATGAGACGTATGAAGGGCTCAATGGAGTGGCAGCCATCGTGGATGACATCCTCGTGTTTGGCAGGACAAAGGAGGAACACGACGAGAACCTCCGTGCCATGCTTGAGCGCACACGGGAGCGAGGAGTACGTCTCAATCCAGAGAAATGTGTCATAGGCGCCACAGAAGTGAGCTACTTTGGACACAAACTCACCCGGGAGGGCATCCAGCCAGACCCAAAGAAACTGCAGGCCATAAAGGACATGCCACCTCCTGAGAATAAGAATGAGCTTGAGACAATCCTTGGAATGGCGAACTACCTGTCCAGATTCGCACCACGACTATCAGAGGTGAACGCACCGCTGCGTCAGCTGCTCAAACAAGACTCAGAGTTCATCTGGGATCAGACCCACGACAGAGTCTTCCAGCAAATGAAAGATCTCATAACCAGAGAACCAGGCCCCATACTGGCATACTACGACACGACCAAGGAGCTACGGCTACAGGTAGATGCATCAAAGTATGGTTTGGGAGCTGTGTTAATGCAGGACGGACATCCAATAGCATATGCTTCAAAGACACTGACCCTAACAGAAGTCAACTATGCACAGATCGAAAAAGAGCTCTTTGCAGTGCTGTTTGGATGCAAGCGTTTCCACACGTACATATACGGCAGGAGAGTCATCGTAGAGTCGGACCACAAGCCGTTGGAGCACATACTGAAGAAACCAATCTCTGTAGCCCCTGCTCGTCTGCAGCGCATGCTGTTACAGCTGCAGAGATACGACATAGAGATCGTGCACCGGCCCGGAAAAGACATACCTGTGGCCGACACACTGTCCAGGAAACCATTGCCCGACCAAGACAGCACGCTGAGTGAAGGCATGGAGGACCAGATCCACTCGGTGATAAACAGCCTCCCAGTAAGTGACAAAAAACTCTCAGAGATACAGGCTGCAACAGGATGCGACCCGCAGCTCACCCTGCTGAAGCAAACTGTGCAGGATGGCTGGCCTGAGGACAGAAAAAAATGCCCCAAAACCCTTTTGGACTTCTGGACTTTCAGAGATGAAATTTCACACTCCCATGGCATCATCTTCAAAGGTGACAAAATTATAGTGCCAACAGCCCTAAGAAACAACATGCTGGAGAGAATCCACACTGGGCACATGGGGATTGAGAGGAGTAAGCAGAGAGCAAGGGACGCCCTCTTCTGGCCAGGCATGGGCAAGGACATAGCTGCCACGGTGGAAAACTGTTCCATATGTCAGGAGAGGCGCGCGGCGAATCCCAAAGAACCTCTCATCCCACACCAGATCCCTGAGAGGCCATGGCAGGCAGTGGCCTCAGATCTCTTCACATGGCGTGGACGGGACTACTTGGTAGTTGTGGACTACTACAGCCGCTACTTTGAGGTCGAAAGGCTATTCTCTACCACTGCAGGGTCCGTCATCAAAAAGCTCAAGGCCATATTCGCCAGACATGGTATACCAGAGACGCTTATCTCAGATAACGGCCCACAATACAGCTCTCGAGAGTTCAAGGATTTTGCAGTCACATGGGACTTTGTCCACACGACCTCAAGTCCTTTGTACCCGCAAAGCAACGGCCTTGCCGAAAGAACAGTCAAGACGGCCAAATCAGTTCTGGATAAAGCTCATGCTCAGGGAGTAGATCCCTACCTGTCCCTATTGGAGCAAAGGAACACGCCAGTCGACAGCTTCAGGTCACCCGCGCAGCTCCTCATGAGTCGACGTCTACGCTCAGTGCTTCCTGTTACCGGATGCCACCTGGTACCTCGCATCATAAGCCCGACGGTTGTGCAAAAAACACGGATGGAAAGACAAGAGCATCAGAGGCGTTACTACAATCGCAGCGCCACACCACTACCGAGGCTGCAGCAGGGGGACCACATTCGCTTTCAGCACGAGTCCAGAGCCTGGAAACCGGCTGTCATCATCCGACCTGCAGAGACTGCCCGCTCTTTCGTGATCCGCACTGGCGAGGGACAGACTATACGGCGTAACCGACGGCACCTGAGAGGCGCCAAGGCGTCACCGGCACCTTCAGCACCAACATCCGATCTGGTAACCCAGCCAGATAGTGCGGCTCAACAACAAGCAGAGCCCCTGTCACTATCTAGAGACACTACAACACCAACCATGGACACTAGCCCTGCACTGACCACCAGATCAGGACGAGTGGTCAAACCGAGGGTTATTCTTGACCTGTGATGTAAAGGGTGTAGGCGGATCGCTGCCCTAACAAAAAACAAAAAGGAAACATGTCAAATGTCCATGTACTAATGAGTGCATATCCCACATCGCATTGTTGTTGTTAGTTTAGGCCGCAGTAATTTTACACATGGCAATGTTGAAAAACTGTTCCTTATCCTCAGGTTCGGGATGTTCTATTTTGAAATGTATACCAGCTGTGTCACTGGTGGGCATCTAAAAAAAAAAGGGAGATGTTGTATTGCTGATAATGTTTGCACTCCGTGCTTACTGTCCCTTGTGGTCCACCGTAGTGGCAACGGGGAGTGTTTGCTGTCACGAAAGTGGGTGTGTTTTATGTTGAAATGGACGAGCGGCAATAAAGATAATGGTGGCTCACGAAGCAGATTATGAACACGTTATTCATAAGTTTGAGACAGAATATTACAGTGGGGCCGGCAACGCAGACATAGTGTGTTTCAGATGCGGACTAAAGGGACACAAAGCCAGGACGTGTCAGCGCAAGCAGTGGTGTAGCGAGCACCACCCATCGGGACTCAACATGCAGACGGAAACGGCGGCAAGACAATGCACGGAAAGTTTCCGAGGAGTGGGGTAGCAAAGACTACGCATTCCGGGTAAGCAGCGAGGGTGCAGCGTTCCAGTCAGAGCATGGCATCAACAAAAAGGGTCTGATGGTGGACACAGGGGCAACTTCGCATATTGTTACAGATATAACGAAGTTCAGGAGATTCGACGACAGTTTCCAGCCCAAGTCACACTACGTAGAGTTGGCTGACGGCACCAAGTGCACTGGAGTTGCAGAGCAAAGAGGGGAGGCAGAGTTTTGCTTGATGGACAGCAGGGGGCAGTGCCACAAAACAACCTTGAAACAGGCACTGTACATCCCATCGTATCCACAAGACATCTTCTCTGTGAAAGCAGCTACCTCAAATGGAGCAACTATGATCTTCAAGCAAGGAAAAGACACCCTGCGACACAAAGACGGTACAAGGTTCCCAATATATGAGTACAACAGACTGTACTACCTACAAACAGTAAACACTGAAGGTAAAGACCAGTGTAAGGGTTGCTATGACATGCAAACATGGCATGAAATTCTTGGTCACTGTAATTATGATGACATTCAGAAATTACAGGGGGTTGTTGATGGTATGGCAATCAAAGGAAAAACAGACAAATCTGTCTTGCATTGTGAAGTGTGCACACAGGGAAAGTTTGTTCAAACTAGAAACAGGGACCCTGATGCACGAGCCAAAACCGCCTTAGAGCTGGTACACACAGATCTAGCTGGTCCAGTAGACTCAGAGTCCAGAGATGGATATAGATTTGCACTATCATTCACTGATGACTATTCCAGTGCAGTGTTTGTGTATTTTCTGAAAAATAAGAGTGACACAGCAAAAGCAACACAGAAGTTTTTGGCTGATACAGCCCCGTATGGGCAAGTTAAATGTATCAGGTCTGACAATGGAACAGAGTTTATGGGAAATGAGTATCAGGCACTCCTTAGCAAAAATGGAATCAGGCATGAGACCTCAGCACCATACTCACCACACCAAAATGGTACTGCAGAACGCAATTGGCGTACTCTTTTTGATATGGCCAGGTGTATGTTAATAGAGAAACAGTTACCTAAAGAGTTGTGGACTTACGCAGTGCAAACAGCAGCTGTAGTGAGGAATAGATGTTTTAACAGACGCACAGAACAGACACCATATTTAATGCTGACAGGAAGAAGGCCAAACCTTTCCAGGATGCAGACATTTGGGTCAGTGTGTTATGCCTACAGGCAGAACAAGAGAAAACTAGACTCAAGGTGTGAGAAAGGAATTTTTGTTGGATATGACAAGAACAGTCCAGCTTATATGGTCTACTACCCGGGCAGTGGGAAAGTACAGAAGCATAGACTGGTGAAGTTTGAGACTAAAACAAGAGTAGAGAGACAAACACAGACTGACAAGGTGCCAGATGATGAGGGTGACTTTGAGACACCAAACAGGTTCACCAAGACCAGAGAACAGACTGATGTGAGTACAGAACACACAGATACTCAGGAACAGATCCCAGTAAGCATGTCTGAGATGAGCAGCCAGTCACAGGAGAATGAACTCGACTGCGAGGCTGCAAGGTATCCTTCCAGAGTGAGAAAGAGGCCTGGGTATTTAAGTGAATATGTTACTGATAAGGAGGATTGTGATCAAGTACTTACAAACATGGATTATTGTTACAGAGCAATGTGTAACATTCCCCAAACATTCAAGGAAGCAATAACTTCATCTAACTCAGAGAAATGGGTCAGTGCAATGGATGAAGAGATGCAATCACTAAGAGAAAATGACACATTTACCTTAACCACTTTGCCTGAGGGTAAGAAGACAGTGGGGGGTAGATGGGTGTACGCAGTCAAAAACAATGTTGATGGATCTGAGAAGTACAAGGCACGTTATGTTGCTAAAGGATATAGTCAGAGGATAGGTGTGGATTATGAAGAAACATTTTCCCCTACTGCTAACCTGACTAGTATCAGAGTGTTGATGCAAAAGGCAGCACAAGAAAACATGCTTTTACACCAGATGGATGTTAAAGCTGCCTATCTTCATGCACCAATAGATTGTGAGGTATTCATGGAACAACCTGAGGGTTATGAGGTAAAATCCGACACAAATGAAAAACTGGTGTGCAAGTTGAAAAAGTCGCTATATGGGCTAAAACAATCAGGCCGGAATTGGAACAAGTTGTTGCATGAATATCTGAGTGAGAACAACTTTGTGCAAAACCCCGCTGACCATTGTGTTTACACAAAAATGACAGAAAATAAGAAGGTGATTCTGATTGTATGGGTAGATGACCTGATCATTGCTGCTAGTGATGAAAGTGAACTAACTGTTGTGAAGAAAATGCTTGCAGCAAAATTCAAAATGAAGGATTTGGGTAAACTGAGACATTTCATTGGTATAGATTTTAGGGCTGAACGATATATCGCATTTGCGATAATATCGCGACATGATCAAGTGCAATTTTCTAACCGCAAAGGCTGCGATTATACTCTGGACATGTCCAAATTCATGGGCTGCATCCTCCTGAGGCCGCATTTGTAGACCGATTACGTCACAGCGACGCGCCGAAGGCTGTCCAAATTACTACCATATCCCAGAATTCATAGCGCGGCCCAGCCAAACTCCAGTTTCCAACAATGGCGGCCGTTACTAAGTTTTAAAATTACTCATACTAATCTTTCTGGGTCACAAAATAAACTTTTAACATATTTTCAGGCGAGAAAGTAGTTGTGTAAACATCAAATATCTGCTCGGTTTATCAAGATATCCCATATTTGCAAAAGTGCTTCGACGTTTTCAGAGGCGTCTGCTACCCACCAGCTCGACAGCTAGCCGGGAGCTCGAGGGTTACTGATGCGGCCGAGAACGGCACAACTCCCGGCACATCATTTTCAGATCACCGCGGAGTTTCGCTGCTCGGGTTAAACGTAATATATAAGTCACTTAGACAACCTAAAAATGTTATTGTTGGGCTTTTTTCAGTGTTTTGTTTGTTCGTGAGTAAATCGGTTTGGCTGAGATTAAAGTTATTAGATTAGATAAAATAAAACTTTATTAATCCCCCGGGTGGGTTCCTCCTTGGTTTTCACACAGCTGACTAAACGTCAAACAGAAAACTTATTAAACAGAAGTATGAGACAGTCGAGAATTTACACCAGTGTCCTGTTATATTTTAGATAGCAAGAAGCAGACGGCCGAGTTTATTAAACTCCACCGAGACAGCGGTGACGCTAATCAGAACTAGACCGTCCAATTTCACGCCTTTAAACTTTAAAGGCGTGTTTGTGTGTGTGTTTATACAATTGCTATTATGTTTGCACTTTATGTGTAATGTTACTGACTGCAGAGATCAGTAAGATGTGTGTATTTTTTATTTATTAGTTTTATTTATTTAATATTATTTTTTAATTGAATGACTGTCTAGTAGTTCACAGATGTCGAAAAACTGAGTGTGGTAAAGCCACTGATTTTGTTTATGTATATTTCTGCAATCTGCACATTGTACTGACTTTCATTTTAATGTTTACACCAGGGTTCCTTGTCAGCACTTTATGCTCAGATGTTTGTAAGCTAAAAATAAACTATTGTGTATGTTCAAATATACTGTTGTGATTGAAGAAGTTAAATAAAAATGTCAGTCATCAATTCATGCATCACCTCATGTCATCATAACAGAGGTCTGTCTTCCAGGAAAGAACAGTTTAAAATTAATGTAATATAGTATTGGCCATACTATATGATGTATTGCTTGTCTTTGTTTAATAATACAGAAGACAAAGACCTTAAAAAATAATCGCATATCGCATCACAATCGCAATATTGGGGCAAAAAATCGCAATTAGATTATTTTCCATAATCGTTCAGCCCTAATAGATTTTGACCAGAGTGATAACTGTGTAAAAATGTCACAAAAACAATATGTGGAAAAAATACTTGAAAGATTCAACATGCAGGATTGTAAAGAAAGACAGACACCTTGTGAGCAAAAACTGAACTATGCTGATGATGCAGAAAAGATGAGTGATGTCAAAAGGTACAGAGAGGCAGTTGGTAGTCTGATCTATTTGGCTACATGCACAAGACCGGACTTGAGTTTTATAGTCAGTAAACTTTCACAGTACTTTACTGAGCCAACTGAAGACAAATGGACTACAGTAAAACATGTACTGAGTAGGGCTGGGCCATATTATACCGTTCACGGTAATACCGGTATAATGTTAGGCAACAATAGGAAAATGAAATATCGCGATAGAATATGAGTAAAACGCGCATGCGCAGTGCCTTTGTTTTCATACGCACATGGCCGATTGTTGAGTGAACCAGATGAACCAGAATTGGTTTGTAAAAATGGTGCAACTTCAGTGATGTGGAACTGGTTTGGTGTTTGTCCGTCAGATACACGACAAAGCACATTTTTTTGCAGAACATGCAAGCGGCCGTCGTTATTGTCGTATTTGTCGGACTAAGATGCTCTTAAATCTGGGAGTAATCTGGGTCCTAAACTCCTTATACTTCAGTTCAAACGAACACTGCAACTTTAATAAAACGATCAGCATTGCTGCTTTACCAGGTGTAACTATGAAGTTTAACTTCCAGGCATCCATTAAAACAAAATTTATTACATTTAACAGAGTTAGAAGTTAGCGGGAAGCTAGCGGAAGTTAGCTCGCTAGTTACCTAAGCATGATATTGCATGTTCTGACTGAGAGATTTCTGAAAAAAATCAAACGTACAGCTCTGCTATCACTT
The DNA here is from genome assembly GCF_965226115.1 of Aulonocara stuartgranti. NCBI lineage: Eukaryota > Metazoa > Chordata > Actinopteri > Cichliformes > Cichlidae > Aulonocara > Aulonocara stuartgranti. The sequence goes on along the minus strand of NC_138940.1, from coordinate 10,173,701 downwards.
CCAACATAAATGAAGACAGGAAACTAAACAGCAGTGACGTTTGTAGGGTTACTGAAGTTGGGCTAGCTGGTATATAATGATGTGCTACGTAATCGCTAGCGACACAGCTATGTTAGCATAACATAAACAGGGAAGCTGGAGGACGAACACTAACACTTTTCCACTTATAAAAGTTAACGTTAAGGTTCCTCATGGTTAGAGACAAATGCAATCGCATGGCAGGGTGCTGTAAACAGACCAAACTTCAGTCAGGAGAACAACTGAGATAATCCATCCACAATACGAGGTTAGTCATTAATATACTGCAACAACATGGGAATAGAGCAGCTGCCAGAGAATTCAACATTAATGAATCAATGGTACAGAAGTGGAGGAAGCAAGAAGAATGAGTTTAATAAAGTTTGATTTATCTGACTGCTTTGTTTCGCTTGATGTGCGTTATAATCCCGTGCACCTTATGATCCGAAAAATACGTATTGCATACTGCAGTTTAATTTTGCAAAGCACCTCTTTTTAACTTCAGTGGATATTATATATGGTTATTAGTGATGGGTCGTTCGCGAACGAAATGGCTCTTAGAGCCGGATCTTTGACGTGAACGACGCGAGCCGGCTCCTTATCGCGAGCCGTCACGTGGTTTTTTTTTTTTTTCTTTCTCTCACCCTCTCTCTCGCACTTTTTTTCCGCTTCACTCTGCACGCGAGCCTTGTGCTTTACGCTGGGCAGAGGGGGGAGGGGCGGTAGTTACACTCAGTAGCACAGGAACAGAGCCAGAGAGAGAGAAAGAGAGGCAGGGACAACAACATTAGAAAGGTATAGTAATCATCCACAACTATTTTCGGTTGCAGATGATAAAGGATTGAGAAAGTTTATTCATGCAGGTCCATATGACAGAGAATATGCATGTTCTTTTAGTTTTCATATTATAATTTATATTTAATTGTGTTGTGGTTTGCAGTGTTTTGTGTTCTTTTCACTTTAAATTTGTGAAAGGAAAAAGCTGAAAATTTAAATAGTTAAAACTTGAAATGTGAATAGTTGATTTTTGTATTATATGATTTATTTATTACATTTTATGTGGAGTGAATAAATAAAAGTATATTTACGGTGGCCCCTAGAGACAAAGCACATACAAACTTCAAATCACGTACGAACTCTGAAGCATGTACAAACTCCAAAACACGTAAAAACACGTACAAACTCCAAAACACGTAAAAACTCCAAAACACGTAAAAACTCCAAAACACGTAAAAACACGTACAAACTCCGAAGCACGTAAAAACTCAGAAGCATATAAAAACTCAGAAGCACATAAAAACTCAAAACACGTACAAAAGACAACAGAAGTGCTCCAGGATGCTGGGCGCAGTGTTGAGCCTTTGTTATCTTGTGGCTACACAAGCCAGCAAGTACCAACGACCGGATTTGGTGTGTGGTAATAACAGATAAATGAACTTTTTTTTAAATTATTTGAATATATATATGAGTGCCTGTGTATAAATACACAAACAATACACACATGCTTTCAATTGTGTAATTTAAGTGATCTAGTAGCTCTGCTTTGGAAGTTCAGTTCATGCTAGAAATGTGTTTTGGAGTTTGTACGTGTTTTGTCTCTAGGGGCCACCGCATATATTTATATATAAACATATATAAATAAAACCACTTGTTTTTACGTTAGTAATTCCTTTTGTGCATAATTTTATATTATTGTTAATAATAAATTAATTAAAGCAACAAAACAACCTGAAGAGCCGGTTCGGAGCCGAAAGAGCCGGCTCTTTTTAGTGAGCCGAACCGAAAGAGCCGGTTCTCTAAAAAGAGCCGGAAATCCCATCACTAATGGTTATGCTCAGGATATGTCAGCCCATTTCTACTGGAAATGCCTTTTGATTAAACTTTCAGCAAGGAATTTGTATTTGCACTGTTACATTTTTATAAAGCTTTAATGTACATAAAAACCAGCTTCTTATTTAAGTGAAAATAAATGGAAGGTTTTCTTTTTGCGCTAGTAATGTTGTGGAGTTGTATTTTGTCTCGCATCAATTATATCGTCAGTGATATCGTTATCGCAAATTTTCAAATATATATCGTGATAAATATTTTTGGCCATATCGCCCTGCTCTAGTACTGAGGTATCTGAAAGGGACAACCGAGAAAGAACTGTGTTACAGGAAATGTGACAACAAAGAACTGAGGTTGTGGGCATACAGCGATGCTGATTGGGCAGCTGATGTAACAGACAGACGGAGTACAACTGGTTATTGCATAAGCTTGTCTGTAGATGGTCCTTTAATCTCATGGAAAACCAAAAGACAACCTACTGTTGCATTATCTACCTGTGAAGCGGAGTACATGGCTTTAGCTGCGACCCTACAAGAAGTTTTGTACCTAATGCAACTGTTACAAGGTATTGATGGACAAAAATATGCACCGCCAAAAGTTCATGAAGATAATCAGGGTGCAATTGCGTTGGCGAAGAATCCTGTGACGAGACAGAGATGTAAACATGTTGACATAAAGTACAACTTTGTGAGATCAACTGTGAGTGCAGGAAAAATAACTCTGGATTATTGTTCAACAGAAGAGATGGTTGCAGATGTAATGACAAAGCCTGCAACAAAAGTTAAGCTGTTCAAGTTTGAGAAGTTTATGTTTGGGCATTAACATGGTATACGAACATGTATACAGTACTGAGGAAGAAACCTTTTGTTTGTTGTTTTTTTTGTTTACTTAAGAGCATCATAATATGAGAGCAAGTGGGGGTGTTGAAATAAGAAGAGAAAATGCTCTCAATTATGGAGACAGTCAAATGGTTTATTTATGTTTGATGTGTGCTTTACATTTGTGTGGCTGTTAATAAAGTTAGCGCGCTCTAGGGGGCGTATGCGTTCATCAAAAAATGGCCGAAGGCTGATGTGTGATTATTCCTCCCAAAATGTCGTTGATGAAGTTAGCTATGCACGTTAGATTTTACTGCGCATTTTCATACCTCTGCCAACAGAGTGCTTTATCCGCACCTGAGCACAGGTGGCTCCTCCTCCTTCCTGTTGGGAATGCTGGCGAGCACTCAGTAATCCTGTTCTGTTTCCAGCTGTGTGAGAAGAGTCGGACAGCTCCTAATCCTGCCTCCAGGCAGGTCCAGCTGGACCTTCACCGAACCCTGACGACCAATCAGCACTTCTCCTCGCCGTCCAGCCCCGCCCTCCAGCCCCACCCTTCAGCCCTGCCCTCCAGCAGCTCCGCCGCATCCTTCTGGCCTTCTCCGGGCATAACCCTGCCATTGGCTACTGCCAGGTACTCAACAGGTCAGAACAAAAGTATAAATTTTATATCTGAGTTCCTATGTGGACCCGCCTTCCAGGCAGAACCTCACCTTCCATGAATGTCCACAGGTTAGCGGCCCTCGCTCTGCTGGTCCTCCAAAGTGACAAAGACGCCTTCTGGTGTCTGGTGGCAGTGGTGGAAGCCATCATGCCTCAGGACTACTACACCAAGAATCTGGTGGCCTCTCAGGTCAGCAGACACACTCACCTGCTTGCCTGCTGTGATCTGTTTTAGTGATCAGTGAGGCTGATCTCTGTGAGTCTTTGTGCTCAGGCGGACCAGCGCGTGCTGAAGGACTTCATGGCGGAGAAGCTTCCTCGCCTGGCATCTCACTTTGAGGATCACAACATTGACGTCTCTCTGGTCACCTTCAACTGGTTCCTGGTGGTTTTTGTGGAGAGTCTGCCCAGCGACATCCTGATGCCTCTGTGGGACGCCTTCCTGTATGAGGGTACCAAGGTACCATACACCCGAACACACCATGACAGAAATGCAGACAACACTTGAATGCACCACAGTAGTGTCCATGGAAACAAAAATGATTTTGTTTTCACCTTTAGATGTCTTTATTTACATTTTAGGAGTAATAAGACATTGTTTACTAAGCATGGGGAACTGTCATGTGACATGAAATAGGAGTGGGAAAGCAGATCATTCTAGTAACGACCTCACAGTCTACCACAAGCAGCGTAAATCCAGACGATGAGCGGGACAATGGCTTTGGGCTTGTTTCTGCAATGTGACAAATGCAGCACAGCTTTTACATCGTTTGTCTCAGGAAATAAAATCACAGTTCAGACACAGAAATATATACCACACAGGGATAAATGCTGACAACAGCTTCAGCCACGTAGATCCAACCCAAAAGTTTAATTTAAACTTAAAGCTCAACTACCAAGTAAGTTAATATTATCTGGCAACTGAGGAACCAAGTGGCTTATTGGAAATCGATCAGAGCTGTAATGAGTAAAGGGCCCAACTGCACCACAACTGAAAGAGTAATTTTATGACTCACCTCCTCAAAGTTTCCAATTAATTGTGTGGCGTGAGTGTCCTGTTATGAAATGCGTGTCTGTGCTGCAGGTGATCTTCAGATACACTCTGGCTCTGTTCAAATACAAAGAGGACGACATCCTGAAGATTCACGACAGCGTGGAGATCTACCAGTACCTACGCTTCTTCACAAAGACCGTCTCCAATGCCAGGTACGCACTCGCCTCCACCCGCCTTAATCTACGAGCTGTTACACTCTCAGAAGTGTAGCGGATGTAGCTGTTGAATCTTTGAGCTTCAAACCCTTTTTACTGAAATTTTGTGAGAAGTTTAAATTTCCCTGATCACAGTAACAACGATTTAAAGATTTTTAAGTATCTGCAGCTCTCGGATACATGTGGTCCAGTCAGTCCAGTATTTCCTGCTCAAACTGCAGTACCTGAAGTATCAAGCAGCATAAAACAGAAACACTCAAGCTGATCAGTTTCCAGTTCCTCTGTGTTGGTGATCGAGTCCTTTCCACCTGCGTGTGTCCATGCAGGAAGCTGACCAGCATCGCCTTCAACGACATGAACCCATTCCCCAGCCGGCTGCTGAGGAACAGGCGAGTGCTCCACCTGGAGCGCCTGCAGGCGGAGCTGCGTGAGCTGGAGGAGCAGCACAAGGAGTTCATCACCGAGAGCGTCGTACGGAAAGACAAAGAGCTCGACGTCATGGTGAGCGAGGACGACGAGGACCTCTGATCACACGGGACGCTTCAGCTGCTCACTTCGAGACGACGATGAGTTTTCCATGAGTTCAAGAGAATTTTACTAAACCGGCTGTTAACTGGTTTCCTTCACACCAAACACAGGATTGTGTCAGGTTCACCATCTCTACTAACACTACAAGGAAACAGACGCATACAGATTTAACTGCATCACATCTCTGAAACAAGCTTGCAGTAAACAAATGTGTACTGTGTTCACGTGTGTAATAAGTCAGGCTGCAGAAATGTGCAGATGTATTTCAGTGAATTCATTTGGATTAATATGTGATAGCTTATTTATTTCATTGCATCTTTTGCTTTATACCTAAAAATGCGTGACATTTCTAAATGTAGTCACATCCCTATGAAACATGGTTGATTATCAGCTGTAGTCACAGCTGGTGATAAAGTAATTAAAATGTCCAGCTATTCAAAAATAGGGCATTCTGCACAATGAGTACTTTTTGGTACTTGAAGTATATTTTGATGCTGATGCTTCAGGGCATTGTGCTGCATTGTCGAAGCTCTCTGGGCTTCCGGTTAGAACGACCTCACAGTGTTTTATTTTGATCTGGTGTAAAGTGCATTGTGCGGAAATGACAGCATGATAGTCACATGATAAAACTGACTTTTCTTTTTTTTTTTTTTTACTGGGTGTGCATCTTGTTCAAATGTCTTTTTCAGCATTTGTACATAAATATTCTGTATATAAATATTTGATTTTCATTTATTTTACAGAGTCCTTTATTTTGTTTCACAAATATGACATTCATGTCAAATGACATCTGCAGACTTTATAATGACCAGCAGGGGGCAGTGTATTGCAGTCTATCAGAACATTTACTGAGACCTGTTTCATGCACTAGTTTCATGTCTCATTGAATCCAACATGATGTTGATTTTGTAAATTAAGGTCACATCTTCATCACATCTAATTTCAAAACACTGATCAATTTAAAAAAAAAATGAATTCCATACCAATTGCAGGAATAAAATAGGAATAAATAACAAACGAGAAATACATACAAAACAAGAGAAAGGCACACATGAGAGAACAGGTCACATGACAGCACAGCATTATCTACCCACAATTTGAACTAAATAACAGATAGCACAGGCAATGAAAACAAACGGAAATCAGAATAAATTTAAAAACTTTTATTGATGTTAACTTGAAGTGCTGAATTAGCCCTGTTGTCAGTTCAAATCACTTCAATCTATAGCGCACTTTAAGGTCTTTAGACCTTAAAAAGTAATACACTGCAAGGTAAGCTTGCAGCATCTTACTTTAAGGTCAACTGTGAAACTTTGTGGAAAGCCTGAGACAAGTTGATGAGTCAGTGAAGCGCACTTCCTTCTGATGACGGCTATACTGAGGTGAGTTTTTAAGCATATCCTGAACTTTATTCATTATTAGACTTCTGACACCTGGCAAATAAACTCTCACGCGATATGAGAACATAACAGCAAAAAGCCAGTAGCTGGTACATGAATGGATAAAAATTGGATCCCTCTTAGATTGAATTGGTTGCCCTCTTATATTACGTTGTTTTGAACCTAACCGCATCCACTGAATTAATGCAGTTTTCAGGACAGTAAAAACAGAGAACTCTGATATACACAATTTCTGATTGCTGATAGTGTTTCTTAATGCAAAATGGGCTTCCATTTAAAATGCAATTGCTTTATGTTCGATCTTTAGTGAAGAAGGGTCATTTTTGATTCTGTGGACAAGGGATGCAAATGGAATGTGAAGGCAACAGGTAGTAGGGTGAATTAGGGTTTCGTGTGGTCTTCAGTGCATGAATTTTATTGCCACTTTATTTCAACTTTTTATTAATGTACTCAAAAGAAAAACAAGAACCACAAAGGAGATTCTTGTGATTCTTGTTTGTGCTATCTGTTTGTGAAAGAAAGCACATTTTACCACATCATACTGTGTTTGCTGCCATTTATTTTACTCGTCCTGCCTGAGTGTCTGGGCTGCGTTTGTCTGTGCACCTTTGTTCTGGCCTTCTGCTGATGGGTTTCACATGCTGGGCTTTCCCTCTTGGTCCACACCCAGCAGCCTGCTGCTGACCACACACAGCCTACAAACTGATCCATCCATGCATCCATCCATGCATGCATGGCCTGGTTATTGTTGAGTTATCACCTCCAGCTCCTTGCTCATAACCAGGTAGATACTGGGCTGGGCCTGATCTCTGAGCTCAATAACAATGACAAAAATGCCAAACACTTTACTCTTCATGGTAAAAAATGTTTATAATACAGTAAAAACTGGATGTAGCCAAAATCAGTGTTTTATATACAGTGTAAGTGAACAACATTGCTACACTGCTGGTGTTTGATTGATAGAGGCTTTCTTTATAAGAACTATGATATCATTTCTTTTGCTGATTAACAGTTTTTATATAATTTTTATATCATATATAGCTTTCAAGAAGCCAAAGATCACTGGACGAAAAGACTACAGACCTGTGGCTCTGACATCTGGTCAGGAAGTCTTTTGAGCGCCTGGTTCTCTCCTATCTTAAGACCCTCACGGCCCCCCTCCTGGACCCCCTGCAGTTTGCATACAGAGCCAACAGGTCTGTAGACGATGCCATCAACATGGCCCTACACTTTGTCCTGCAGAATCTATGCTAGGATCCTGTTTGTGGACTTCAGCTCTACCTTCAACACCATCCTTTCAGACCTTCTTCAAGGATTGCTTTCCCAGATGAATGTGCCTGATCCCATCTGCCGGTGGATCACTGACTTCCTGATGGACAGGAAGCAACCAGTGAGGCTGGGGAAGAATGTCTTGGACTCCCGGACCATCAACGCGAGCTCCCCTCAGGGCTGTGTTCTTTCTTCTATGCCCTTCTCCCTGTACACCAACTGCCGCACCTCCAACCACCAGTCTGTCAAATTAATTAAGCTTGCAGATGACACCACCATTATTGGACTCCTCTCAGACGGGGATAAGTCTGCCTACAGGATGGAGGCTGAACATCTGGTGTCCTGATGCAGCCGCAACAACCAGGTGCTGAATAAGTGTTATTTTCATTTACCACTGGCCCAAGTACATTTTTATTGGCTTGTGAACAAAGCTGTAGTTTTTGTATTTTTAAATATTAACGCAATTTAATTGAGACATTATTTATATTATTTCACTTTCAATGTGAAAAATGCTGTAAAAACGTTGAAAATAATGGTCACCCCTGTTCGCTGCAATGTAAAATAGTACAACTGCTGTCAGCCTTCATTAAGTTGCATCATTTGAACATTTGCATATTTTTATTCAACTTCTGCAGGATGCTTTGATGAAAGACTCCCTTTTCCCAAGTAGAGGCTTTACTAGAGGTCACAGGAACAGCGCTGCTGTTTTGGATGCGGAAAAATGTTGTCTTTCACTCTACCTGAGCTCAGTGTTTCAGTAAGGGCTCCGCCTCATTGTAGCTGACGCTGAAATGTTTGTGTGGGTTGCCATGACAACACCAGAAGTGCATCTGAGATCGTGTCCAAATTCATGGGCTGCATCCTCCTGAGGACTCGGTGTTCTGACAAAACGTCTTACTTTGGCAAAACGTCCTACCGTAAGTAGTTCATGCGTTCTCGGCGGCTCTAGTGACCCTCGAACTCTCGGCTAGCTATCGAGGTGGTGGATAACATACGTCTCCCCCACAAGAGCACGAACCTACAACTTTTCTACTACTGGTTTTACAAGGCGTACACGGTAAAAACATTATGCTGTTATTTGTTAAGCACTTGTGCATCTTGTGAAAAGAAATAAGTGGCTGAGATGGATGTCATATGTGCTATTGATATTATTTTACTCGTTTCTAGTTTTCACGGTGCTCCATGATTGTGAGAGGAATAAAAAAGAATTGTGGACATCAGTACGAAGCATGGATTCTTTTGACCAGAGTAGATACACTGGTCCCTTGAATATACTAATCTTTTTGAGGTGGGTGACTGTTCCTGTGTATTTACAGAAACAATGGTTGTGATAACCTCAGCTGTTTCAGAGGGTGACTGTTCGTTGCTTTGCGCACTTTTAAATCTGTATACAATGGTTTGTTCCCTTTTTGTGTTCTGAGGTTTAAACAAAGATGTACTAGATGTATTATACCGGTCCCTCGAATCTACAAATCTTTTAGATGTGGATGACTGTTCATTTTCATCTGTGTTTACAGAAACACTGGGTGTTGGAACCTCAGTAGTTTCTTTTTGGCTGACAGACTCTGGAGCTGTACAAGAGGAATAAAGAGCTGCAATGCTTTTGTGAACCTGACCTAGGAAGGGAGAGAAATATATTTTTGTTTTGTTTTTGTTTGTCTTCTTGTTTTATTTGATTCCTTGTGGGATTTGGATCCAACAAGTAAAGTATGCATATTATGCACACACACAAACACACATGCAGCTATTACCATTTCTTGTATTCTTGAATAAAGACATTGATCTGACACATTTAAAATGCAGCCAATTGCTTTTATTGTTATATTATTAAGAAAAAAGAAAAGGTGGGGGTGGGGGGATGTAAAGAAGAGCTTAAAGGAAAGGGCTAGAGGAGAGAAAACCCCAACAATTAGCAGGGCATTTTTTTACTTGGACAAATTGTTAATAAAGTTTCCATATCTGTAACAATGATGACAGTATAATTGTTTATAAACAATTATATTGACAATTATATGTGTCCAGTATGTTGGCTCATTTTCTTTTACTTTTTGCATTTGAAAATAAAAGTTGGGCTGATTTTGACACCATTACAAGAAGTGTTGTTAATGATTCTTTTTGAATTAAAATCAGGTTACCACAAATTGTTTTTTAATTTAATTTAATTTGAAATGTTTGTCAGTGGGTAAACAATTCGTAATGCAAAGTCAGAAACATCGAGTTATTCTTGTACTGCATGCTTGCAATAAATAAGTTGTCCTAACAGTCAGTCAAAGGAGCTTGAAAAGAAAAGCGTCTGGACTTCTTTGAGTTGAAGTGACTGATATATATATTTTTTATCTGTTTGTTTTGTTGGTTTTTGTTTTTTGCCCTTTATCACCATTCCTCTTCCCTGCTGTTTTTCTTTCCCTCTTTCTTTCTCCCCTTTCTTTCCCCCAGTCATGTCTGTCCTATGTGTAGCAAGTGAAAATAAAATAAACAATAAAAACAAAGGTGAATCAAATAGACCAATACGGCAAGGCCGGGATGGTCCATTTGGTAAAGTAAATCCGTTAGTTATATTTAACATAATGTTAAATGGCAACATTCTGTTTACAATGTTACCATTTTACATTATGTTAAATGGTAACATTCTGTTTACAATGTTACCATTTTACATTATGTTAAATGGTAACATTCTGTTTACAATGTTACCATTTTACATTGTGTTAAATGGTAACATTCTGTTTACAATGTTACCATTTCACATTATGTTAAATGGTAACATTCTGTTTACAATGTTACCATTTTACATTATGTTAAATGGTAACATTCTGTTTACAATGTTACCATTTTACATTATGTTAAATTGTCAGTAGGCCTGGTACCGGAACCGGTACTGGACCCCCTTTTATTTTCAGCCATCAGAAGAGGGTACACTGTGGTCATAACAATACTCAGACTGTAGCATTTAAAGGTCCCAAAGTGTACCAGGAAAATATCCCCCGCACGATTACACCAGCAGCCTGAATTGTGAATGTGAGGGAGGATGGATCCATGCTTTCATGTTGTTCTAGTGTAAGGGTTGCTATGACATGCAAACATGGCATGAAATTCTTGGTCACTGTAATTATGATGACATTCAGAAATTACAGGGGGTTGTTGATGGTATGGCAATTGTTGGGGGAAAACTCTGTAAAAAACCCAGGAGAAATAAAGACACAATGAGACAAAGTTACTTTCTTTATCAAACGTGTACACGGGTGAGCTGCTAAGAACAACTCACACCATGCACAGTGGCTTGGTAATTTTTATAGGAAAGACAGTGAGAACAGGATAAGAAAATACAAAACAAATAAAATAAACAACTCCATATGTGGCGCTAGTCTCGTCAGCAGAGAGCTGGGAGAAGGCTGTGAGAGATAAAACAATCTAAAACAATATGTCCCAGAAACAAGATGTCTTTGCTGGGAAAGTCTAAAAAGATCATTCTAAACTAATCTAACCATAGGCAAAGGGCAGACAAAAGGCATCTTTGTACATTTAAAAGAAGGTAAAGAAACATAGAATCATTTTTCCTGTAACATTCCCTCCTGTTTTAACTTATTTTAAATGTATACAACAATTGTCTATGAAGGTTATTTATTAAGTATCTTAGGCAATTTTTTAACTTCCAAAATCTTCAAAATGTCAGCATAGCAGAAATGGCAGTCATTTGGTCTAAAGAATAAAACAAAAGAAAATAATAAAAAGAAAAACATAGTAAATGAAAATCATAGTAAATGAAATAACAAGTGGAATAAACAAGAAAAAATAATAAAACTACAAAAAATAAAGGATAAAAACCTTATATTTTAAAACGAAAACTTACAAAAAATAAAAGGATGAAAAGTAAAATGAAAACTTTATATTTAAAAATGATGAAAACCTAATATGTAAAATGAAAACTTCAAAAAATACAAGGATGAAAACCTTATATTTTAAAATGATGCAAACCTTAAATTGAAAACTTTATATGTAAAATAATGAAAACTTCATATTTAAAATGAAAACTTTATGTTTAAAACTGAAGACTTCAAAAAATAAGAGTATGAAAACGTTATAAAAATGAAAAACTTTATGTTTAAAAGTCAAGACTTCAAAAAAAAATAAAAGCATGAAAACTTGCATAACCTACTAATGTTTTAATCAGTGCATGATCACTTGACAAGTCATTTTTAATCACCACGTCATTTATTAGCAGCTAGTACAAGTTCTCCTCTAACAGAATTGCAACGGGATGTTGTTCTTCTTCAGGCACGGCAACATAAGCAGTCATTGTAGTTGTTATCATCTGTGAAATCATTACTCTTAGGCATGGCAACACACACAACACTAATATGAGCAGTGCTATCATGATGAGACCTAGAAGGAAAAATGGCTTTGCTACAGCAGCCAGCCATGAACCGCTGAACAGCCAGTCCAGCCAGCTTTGTGCTGTAGCTGCTCCAGGTGTGTGTTCAGTGACATGTTTTTGCAGAGCGGTCAAATTCTGCAAAGCTTCATAAATGTCTCCTCCAGTTTCGTATCCATCAGGGATAAAAGTGCAACATGTTTCCCCGATCAGCTTGCAAACTCCTCCTTGTGATGCTGTTAGCAGGTCTAGTGTCAGTCTGTTCTGCAGCACCATCGTTCTGATGGCCTGCTGTTCTCCTGCTAAGGCAGTTCCCAGGGTCTTAGTCAAGTTGATGTGTCGTAGCAGAGCATATCGGTTGATCTCCACGTGATCCCGCACCTCGGCAACTCCAATGCCGGGGATCAAGCTCTGTAAGAATTTCACTCCTCCTCCCCAGATGCGAAACTATCCCGGCACTCCAGTGTCCACTGTAATGCCGAAAGAATTGGGGGAGGCGATGTCCACTTCACGTCTCTGCCGGCTGCTTGGGTGATGTGCAACACTTTGCATGAAGAAAACGTGATCTGATAATTCCACCAGGGCGCACAGACCTCCCCAACCTTCAGGGAGTGACAGATAAGCCTTGTTGCCACATAAGAAGTACCAGTCAGCCAAAACTCTGGTTCCTCTGCTGCTGGGTGCCGTCCGTGCACATCCTGTCTGGTACTGAGTCTTTGTTTGTAGTGGCATTCGGTAGCTGTAGTCGGAGCGACAGTTTAGGCCCATCAGCGTCGTGTTACTGGCACAGGTGGCGTTGATTGAACAGGCCATACACTTCCTCTCGTTCCTTGGTGGGCAGAAAGTGTATATGTGCTTACATAGGTGAGTAGGCAGCTCCCCCACTGCCCGCGATCCATTGTTCATCACACATACTGGCAGTTGTGATGCGTTCAGTTTGTTCAGTAGAATTACATCAGGCAGTGGGTCTGAGACTTGGGGCCAGGTCAGTAGGTATGTCTGTCCGGAACAGTTCACATTTGTGAGTGATGATGACCTCCAGGTTGCTTTTGCTGGGATGCTGTAGTTGGCCTTGGACCAAAGAGTACCGTAGCCTGGATGTGTTGCCAGGCCCAACAGGCACCAACTGCGATCTTCAGGTATGCTGTACGGCCACAGGCCAGACGTCTGTGAGGATAGGGGCATATGGGTACATGCATAGCAGTCAGTTTTGTTATTCAAGTGAGCTGTAGTGTTCATAAACTGCCACCAGAAGTTAGTGGCGTATCCATGGGGAAACTTGGTGTACTTTCCTTTGTCATACAGTGTCTGCCTTTTCTCCATGTAGCGTGACTTGTTGTCCCTCACGGAAGCAAAGGTGAGGAGCCCGGCCATGGTCAGGGCCGCTGCAGTTGATAAGAGCCACCACGTCATGACGACGGAACACACCCTCCTGTCGCGAGTAGACCCCCCGGCCAGGAAAGCTGACCCCTCCACCGGGCGAGATCACAACAAGCGGGCAAGCCTGCTGTCAGCTGTGTTTAGATGGCTTCACTGACTCGCCTGCAGTGACTCTGATGAATCCAGGATGGTCGTTCCGCAATTTTGCAAGCGGTCGGTGTAGTGAGGAGGACTTGGTATGGCCCCTCCCACCTGGGTGTGCTCCAGTTTTTCCTTTGGAGCACCTTGATCAGAACCCAGTCACCGGGCTTTAGCCTGCAAGACACTGGAGAAACATCATCAGGTTGTTGATTATGTACAACGATCTCTTTGTTTTCTAACAGCTTAGACATCCACTCTGCTAATGTGTTTTCTCTGATTGCTTTGTCTATTGGTTGACTGGTAATAGGCAGTGGAAACGGCCTGCCATGAATGATTTCAAATGGAGTTAGTTTATGGGAGCCTTGTGTTAAGCGCATCCACATTTTCACTAAACCCAAACATTCAGGCCACGGCCTTCCTGTTTCTGCCATGCATTTCCTGAGCCTTTGTTTTATAGTGGCGTTAGTTCTCTCTACAAGGCCTGCGCTCTGAGGGTGATAAGCACAGTGGTGTTTTATGCTGAAACCGAGTGCTTCAGAGACCTTAGTGATGACATCATTTACAAAATGAGTGCCGTTGTCTGACCGTATCAAAGCTGGGATGCCATATGTGGGTATGAAGTGATTGCACAGGCACTTTGCTACTGAAATTGCATCTGCCTTTTTCACTGGATAGATTTCCGGCCACTTTGAGAACACGTCTATAACCACTAGGGCGTATTTTGACCCTTGACATTCGCTTAGTTCAATAAAATCCATATGAATTGTGTGAAAAGGATGAGGCGGAGTTGGAAAACGGCCTCTTTGGGGGCGCAGGTTACCCTGAGCATTATATTTTTGACACGTCATGCACGTTCTGACAAATTGTTTTGCTGAAGTTTCAAAATTTACAGTGTAAAAATGAGAGTTGACAATACAGGTCATTCCCCCCGATGACAAATGCGTACAGCCATGAGTCACTAATGCCGCCATTTTGTGGAGCGATTTTGGCAACACTGGCTTGCCATAACACATCATTAAATCGTTTGTCAGAACTGCACCGTGTTTTAGCCATTTTGCCTGCTCTGCTGTGCTTGCTGCTTTTTGTTCATTTTTCAACACATCCAGTGGAATCTGATGTGTGTTTACTGCCATCAATGTCATGTTTGCCTGTTGTGCCGCCTATTTTGCTGCTCTGTCAGCAAAATTGTTGCCTGTAGTAATGAAAGAGTCAGTAGGCGTTGTAAGAGGTTGGCATGCTGGTTTGCCAATTGGTGTAATCATTCCTCTGGTTTTCCAGATTTTTTGCAAAATGATGCACAGCAGAGAAAACATACTGGCTGTCTATATAAATGGTTATTTGTTTATCTTTGTGTATTTCACATGCGCAACAATCTCGTGTGAAGTGACCTTCCTCTCCACGGTTCTAGCAGGCGTTGTCTCTATGTTATCTGCTGTTTCTGCGTGGCTGTCTGCAGCCTTGGTGTTTGTGACTTTTCTCGCCTCTCTGTTCCTGATAGCCACCTGCGAATTAGTGTTTTAGTCTGTTGTCAACAGTCAGCCTCATTTTTAAGTTACAGAATGCTTCTCCCTTTTTTTGTTTTTTGTTTTTTTTTTTTGTTTGGGAGAATAGATGCAACTCTACATTTTCACTTAAGGCAGTTTTAGATAATTTCTAGTTCTTCAAACAATTCATGGATCTCACACATTTCAAACTTTCAAGTTAGGGTTGTTTCCCATTTATACAAATATATATATTTAACTTTGCATTGCTCACAGCTCATAGCTCACAGCTCTAAACCTAGGCATTTTTCAATCATATGCCTAATCACTATGTGTCACTGTGATTCTCAAGTATGGTCACAAGTTCGTTTAAATTCGTTTCCAAAACCAACAAAATAATCAAACAAAACCAAAAAACATAAACGTGTCAGGACACAAAAGAAAAAGAAAAAAAAAATGCTGCCACCCGAACAAGGCAGAAGTCTACATATGTTGGCTTTTAATAGCATGCAGCTTGTAACATGGTAGACTAATGTGCCTGTGTTAATTCAGCTCCATATTATTGTGTGAAGTTGCACTGGGTTGGGAGTGGTTTTGTGTGTGTCACATTTTTGGTGAGCCAATGGCTGGAATGAGGTTGGACTAATTAGAGGCAGGTGTACTTGATTGCACTGATACACTGGTCTACTTATAGCCCACACTACAACCACTGCTGTTTTGTTTTGTCTCTCTGTGCAGGTATGTAGTGTGATGAAATCAGATATGATTGGGATGGATTGGTTTTGCGCTATGAATTTTATATTAAGTGTGTGGTTTTGTCTCTCTGTGCAGGCCAGGGCCTATTATATGCCACAGCCTAAAGGCAGCAGAGTTCCAGAGGCTTGAGTGACCACTGACTATATGCTTGCAGGGTGGTGGGTCTCCAAGGACAACTTCTAACCCTGTTAAAGGCAACATGTGGGGTGCAACTTGGCTGTGTGGCATAGCTGGCTCTGGCCTTGGGACTGTGTGTTTTTATACAATTCTTAAGTGGGACACTGGACTGTTTTATCTTTTATCTCTTGATATATTTTTCGTCAATAAATTATCTTTTAGAATTTTATTGACTGTCATCTTTTTGCCCACGACTGAGACGGTTGGTCAGACCTAGAGTCTTTCTTTGGGTGTGTTACAGCAGCTTCTGCTCTAAAAGAAACAAATAAATAAAAAGAAAAGAAAATGTGTAACATGCTCATCAGCTTAGCAGTGTCTACATATTTAATTCAGCTTCTCAATCCTGTAGTTGTAGCTGTTGTCTACAGGGTTATGCTTATTGGTTGTTATTATAGGTGTGCTCTATATCTCAGCAATGTGTCATTCTAGGATGATAGGTTTCAAGCTGGTCAAGTGCCTCTATGCACTTCATTAGTTTAGTTATTCTCTGTATCGTCTTCATCTCACATGTCATTACACTGAGTTTCAGCAAACCTTAAGCTTGATGCAGACTACTGCTTAACAGTTATCCACCTCACATCATAACCGATTAAGGTGCCTCTTCATATTAATATTATGTCATTGTTAATATTATCCTCTTTGTCTTATATAACAGCAATAGCATATTATAATATTTTATCAGTGTGTACCATTATACTACTACTGAGCCAATTTGTTAGTTAGATCATCTTATTCGGCAAACAGATAATTTAGAATTCATCCAATCTGCGGTCACATTTGTTCTCTCTGTTGCATGGCGGACCAGGCAGGTCTATTGTAATATATTATTTATATTTTATTTTGTATCCATCAAGGGCTTCAGATGACCTGCAGAATCATCCTTTTCCCAGGGTGGAGACAGTTACCTTTTCACACACTGTCCTTGGCTGAACAGTGACACAGCCTTAATATACTTTATTTATGTTATTAAAATATTTTCGTGTGAATTATTTGCTTTATATTCATTTTATACATGCTGGGCATGGTCATCATGCCAACTGTGTTTCATTGTTAATATCACTTTACAGGTTGTTATCCTTGCTATTATTAATTTCAAATACTCTAAAGATAATTTCTACTGTAACTTTCCCTTCATCTTTATTTCGTACTTCTTATATTTATATCTACTCAGTGGGGTCTGTTTTCAACCCTTTTAAACTACTACAAAACTACTGTGATCTCTAGTTTTCACTTAATAAGGGATTATTAAGTTCTTCCTGATATGGGTGGTGCTGCAGATGCGGCTGCAGGAGTGAGTGATGGTTTACTAAAAGGATTGTGGGAACTGCACAGTGTCTCGTCTTCTGGTTTTACTAAACTGGCAGTTGAGTTCTGTTCTTCTGACTGTTTATATTTTGTTTTCTTAAATCTCTCAGTTTACAGACACTGTTTTTGTCCGGCGTCTGGACTTTTCTTTTCTCACCACTGCTCGTCAGCAGGAGTGAGTTTTAATTTCACTTGCTTGATTACCCATCTTATTTATGTATTTACTTATTTTTGTTTAAGTAATATATACACAATACAGCTGCTATCACCTTCGCTGGTATTAGAGACGAGAGTGGTTGCTCACACGCCCTTCTACTTTCGGACTATTTCCAAAAGCGGTGTGAACTTTACGAGACGGAACTCGACCGTTCTCTCAACTCACCAGCACGTCAGTGAATAGCAGTAAAAGAAAAACACAGTAGGAGCAGCTCAGTCTCTTATTGGACCGTGAAAATTCAGCTTGCTCCATTAATTAAAACAATACACACACACACATTCACAGCTTCGACGCGCGCGACCGGAACCCTTATAATAAGGGGAGCTCCCAGAGCTACTTACTCCCTAGACCCAGTCTAGACCCAGCTGGGGGAGCTACCCAGAGCTCCAAAGCTACCAGTCGACGAGCTTCCAAAGCTTCCAGTCGATGAGCTACGCTACCAGTCGACGAGCTCCCAGAGCTACCAGTCGACGAGCTACTTCCGCTATTTTAAATTCCCTGAATTCAAAATGCGCTTTTACGCAAGATTGTGTCAGTGTGTCTGTATCTACCTGGTCGGTGTCGCCGGGTCTGGTCCACCTCGATCGGGTCCCACCACCGTGGGTCGCTTTCTAAGACGTTGGCCAAGACCCGAATTTAACGCTCCTGGTCTTTTTCCACACACCTGGTGTGTGGGCTGTCGACAGGCGAACAACGTGGACTGGTCACGGAGATGGGACACGATGGAGGTGATCCGGCTGTCGAAGGACCAAGAAATGTTGGGGGAAAACTCTGTAAAAAACCCAGGAGAAATAAAGACACAATGAGACAAAGTTACTTTCTTTATCAAACGTGTACACGGGTGAGCTGCTAAGAACAACTCACACCATGCACAGTGGCTTGGTAATTTTTATAGGAAAGACAGTGAGAACAGGATAAGAAAATACAAAACAAATAAAATAAACAACTCCATATGTGGCGCTAGTCTCGTCAGCAGAGAGCTGGGAGAAGGCTGTGAGAGATAAAACAATCTAAAACAATATGTCCCAGAAACAAGATGTCTTTGCTGGGAAAGTCTAAAAAGATCATTCTAAACTAATCTAACCATAGGCAAAGGGCAGACAAAAGGCATCTTTGTACATTTAAAAGAAGGTAAAGAAACATAGAATCATTTTTCCTGTAACAGCAATCAAAGGAAAAACAGACAAATCTGTCTTGCATTGTGAAGTGTGCACACAGGGAAAGTTTGTTCAAACTAGAAACAGGGACCCTGATGCACGAGCCAAAACCGCCTTAGAGCTGGTACACACAGATCTAGCTGGTCCAGTAGACTCAGAGTCCAGAGATGGATATAGATTTGCACTATCATTCACTGATGACTATTCCAGTGCAGTGTTTGTGTATTTTCTGAAAAATAAGAGTGACACAGCAAAAGCAACACAGAAGTTTTTGGCTGATACAGCCCCGTATGGGCAAGTTAAATGTATCAGGTCTGACAATGGAACAGAGTTTATGGGAAATGAGTATCAGGCACTCCTTAGCAAAAATGGAATCAGGCATGAGACCTCAGCACCATACTCACCACACCAAAATGGTACTGCAGAACACAATTGGCGTACTCTTTTTGATATGGCCAGGTGTATGTTAATAGAGAAACAGTTACCTAAAGAGTTGTGGACTTACGCAGTGCAAACAGCAGCTGTAGTGAGGAATAGATGTTTTAACAGACGCACAGAACAGACACCATATTTAATGCTGACAGGAAGAAGGCCAAACCTTTCCAGGATGCAGACATTTGGGTCAGTGTGTTATGCCTACAGGCAGAACAAGAGAAAACTAGACTCAAGGTGTGAGAAAGGAATTTTTGTTGGATATGACAAGAACAGTCCAGCTTATATGGTCTACTACCCGGGCAGTGGGAAAGTACAGAAGCATAGACTGGTGAAGTTTGAGACTAAAACAAGAGTAGAGAGACAAACACAGACTGACAAGGTGCCAGATGATGAGGGTGACTTTGAGACACCAAACAGGTTCACCAAGACCAGAGAACAGACTGATGTGAGTACAGAACACACAGATACTCAGGAACAGATCCCAGTAAGCATGTCTGAGATGAGCAGCCAGTCACAGGAGAATGAACTCGACTGCGAGGCTGCAAGGTATCCTTCCAGAGTGAGAAAGAGGCCTGGGTATTTAAGTGAATATGTTACTGATAAGGAGGATTGTGATCAAGTACTTACAAACATGGATTATTGTTACAGAGCAATGTGTAACATTCCCCAAACATTCAAGGAAGCAATAACTTCATCTAACTCAGAGAAATGGGTCAGTGCAATGGATGAAGAGATGCAATCACTAAGAGAAAATGACACATTTACCTTAACCACTTTGCCTGAGGGTAAGAAGACAATGTTGATGGATCTGAGAAGTACAAGGCACGTTATGTTGCTAAAGGATATAGTCAGAGGATAGGTGTGGATTATGAAGAAACATTTTCCCCTACTGCTAACCTGACTAGTATCAGAGTGTTGATGCAAAAGGCAGCACAAGAAAACATGCTTTTACACCAGATGGATGTTAAAGCTGCCTATCTTCATGCACCAATAGATTGTGAGGTATTCATGGAACAACCTGAGGGTTATGAGGTAAAATCCGACACAAATGAAAAACTGGTGTGCAAGTTGAAAAAGTCGCTATATGGGCTAAAACAATCAGGCCGGAATTGGAACAAGTTGTTGCATGAATATCTGAGTGAGAACGACTTTGTGCAAAACCCCGCTGACCATTGTGTTTACACAAAAATGACAGAAAATAAGAAGGTGATTCTGATTGTATGGGTAGATGACCTGATCATTGCTGCTAGTGATGAAAGTGAACTAACTGTTGTGAAGAAAATGCTTGCAGCAAAATTCAAAATGAAGGATTTGGGTAAACTGAGACATTTCATTGGTATAGATTTTGACCAGAGTGATAACTGTGTAAAAATGTCACAAAAACAATATGTGGAAAAAATACTTGAAAGATTCAACATGCAGGATTGTAAAGAAAGACAGACACCTTGTGAGCAAAAACTGAACTATGCTGATGATGCAGAAAAGATGAGTGATGTCAAAAGGTACAGAGAGGCAGTTGGTAGTCTGATCTATTTGGCTACATGCACAAGACCGGACTTGAGTTTTATAGTCAGTAAACTTTCACAGTACTTTACTGAGCCAACTGAAGACAAATGGACTACAGTAAAACATGTACTGAGTAGGGCTGGGCCATATTATACCGTTCACGGTAATACCGGTATAATGTTAGGCAACAATAGGAAAATGAAATATCGCGATAGAATATGAGTAAAACGCGCATGCGCAGTGCCTTTGTTTTCATACGCACATGGCCGATTGTTGAGTGAAACAGATGAACCAGAATTGGTTTGTAAAAATGGTGCAACTTCAGTGATGTGGAACTGGTTTGGTGTTTGTCCATCAGATACACGACAAAGCACATTTTTTTGCAGAACATGCAAGCGGCCGTCGTTATTGTCATATTTGTCGGACTAAGATGCTCTTAAATCTGGGAGTAATCTGGGTCCTAAACTCCTTAATTCTTCAGTTCAAACGAACACTGCAGCATCACTGAGCGTTAAAAACTGTCTAAATTCTTTCATCTTTAATAAAACGATCAGCATTGCTGCTTTACCAGGTGTAACTATGAAGTTTAACTTCCAGGCATCCATTAAAACAAAATTTATTACATTTAACAGAGTTAGAAGTTAGCGGGAAGCTAGCGGAAGTTAGCTCGCTAGTTACCTAAGCATGATATTGCATGTTCTGACTGAGAGATTTCTGAAAAAAATCAAACGTACAGCTCTGCTATCACTTCCAACATAAATGAAGACAGGAAACTAAACAGCAGTGACGTTTGTAGGGTTACTGAAGTTGGGCTAGCTGGTATATAATGATGTGCTACGTAATCGCTAGCGACACAGCTATGTTAGCATAACATAAACAGGGAAGCTGGAGGACGAACACTAACACTTTTCCACTTATAAAAGTTAACGTTAAGGTTCCTCATGGTTAGAGACAAATGCAATCGCATGGCAGGATGCTGTAAACGGACCAAACTTCAGTCAGGAGAACAACTGAGATAATCCATCCACAATACGAGGTTAGTCATTAATATACTGCAACAACATGGGAATAGAGCAGCTGCCAGAGAATTCAACATTAATGAATCAATGGTACAGAAGTGGAGGAAGCAAGAAGAATGAGTTTAATAAAGTTTGATTTATCTGACTGCTTTGTTTCGCTTGATGTGCGTTATAATCCCGTGCACCTTATGGTCCGAAAAATACGTATTGCATACTGCAGTTTAATTTTGCAAAGCACCTCTTTTTAACTTCAGTGGATATTATATATGGTTATGCTCAGGATATGTCAGCCCATTTCTACTGGAAATGCCTTTTGATTAAACTTTCAGCAAGGAATTTGTATTTGCACTGTTACATTTTTATAAAGCTTTAATGTACATAAAAACCAGCTTCTTATTTAAGTGAAAATAAATGGAAGGTTTTCTTTTTGCGCTAGTAATGTTGTGGAGTTGTATTTTGTCTCGCATCAATTATATCGTCAGTTATATCGTTATCGCAAATTTTCAAATATATATCGTGATAAATATTTTTGGCCATATCGCCCTGCTCTAGTACTGAGGTATCTGAAAGGGACAACCGAGAAAGAACTGTGTTACAGGAAATGTGACAACAAAGAACTGAGGTTGTGGGCATACAGCGATGCTGATTGGGCAGCTGATGTAACAGACAGACGGAGTACAACTGGTTATTGCATAAGCTTGTCTGTAGATGGTCCTTTAATCTCATGGAAAACCAAAAGACAACCTACTGTTGCATTATCTACCTGTGAAGCGGAGTACATGGCTTTAGCTGCGACCCTACAAGAAGTTTTGTACCTAATGCAACTGTTACAAGGTATTGATGGACAAAAATATGCACCGCCAAAAGTTCATGAAGATAATCAGGGTGCAATTGCGTTGGCGAAGAATCCTGTGACGAGACAGAGATGTAAACATGTTGACATAAAGTACAACTTTGTGAGATCAACTGTGAGTGCAGGAAAAATAACTCTGGATTATTGTTCAACAGAAGAGATGGTTGCAGATGTAATGACAAAGCCTGCAACAAAAGTTAAGCTGTTCAAGTTTGAGAAGTTTATGTTTGGGCATTAACATGGTATACGAACATGTATACAGTACTGAGGAAGAAACCTTTTGTTTGTTGTTTTTTTTGTTTACTTAAGAGCATCATAATATGAGAGCAAGTGGGGGTGTTGAAATAAGAAGAGAAAATGCTCTCAATTATGGAGACAGTCAAATGGTTTATTTATGTTTGATGTGTGCTTTACATTTGTGTGGCTGTTAATAAAGTTAGCGCGCTCTAGGGGGCGTATGCGTTCATCAAAAAATGGCCGAAGGCTGATGTGTGATTATTCCTCCCAAAATGTCGTTGATGAAGTTAGCTATGCACGTTAGATTTTACTGCGCATTTTCATACCTCTGCCAACAGAGTGCTTTATCCGCACCTGAGCACAGGTGGCTCCTCCTCCTTCCTGTTGGGAATGCTGGCGAGCACTCAGTAATCCTGTTCTGTTTCCAGCTGTGTGAGAAGAGTCGGACAGCTCCTAATCCTGCCTCCAGGCAGGTCCAGCTGGACCTTCACCGAACCCTGACGACCAATCAGCACTTCTCCTCGCCGTCCAGCCCCGCCCTCCAGCCCCACCCTTCAGCCCTGCCCTCCAGCAGCTCCGCCGCATCCTTCTGGCCTTCTCCGGGCATAACCCTGCCATTGGCTACTGCCAGGTACTCAACAGGTCAGAACAAAAGTATAAATTTTATATCTGAGTTCTTATGTGGACCCGCCTTCCAGGCAGAACCTCACCTTCCATGAATGTCCACAGGTTAGCGGCCCTCGCTCTGCTGGTCCTCCAAAGTGACGAAGACGCCTTCTGGTGTCTGGTGGCAGTGGTGGAAGCCATCATGCCTCAGGACTACTACACCAAGAATCTGGTGGCCTCTCAGGTCAGCAGACACACTCACCTGCTTGCCTGCTGTGATCTGTTTTAGTGATCAGTGAGGCTGATCTCTGTGAGTCTTTGTGCTCAGGCGGACCAGCGCGTGCTGAAGGACTTCATGGCGGAGAAGCTTCCTCGCCTGGCATCTCACTTTGAGGATCACAACATTGACGTCTCTCTGGTCACCTTCAACTGGTTCCTGGTGGTTTTTGTGGAGAGTCTGCCCAGCGACATCCTGATGCCTCTGTGGGACGCCTTCCTGTATGAGGGTACCAAGGTACCATACACCCGAACACACCATGACAGAAATGCAGACAACACTTGAATGCACCACAGTAGTGTCCATGGAAACAAAAATGATTTTGTTTTCACCTTTAGATGTCTTTATTTACATTTTAGGAGTAATAAGACATTGTTTACTAAGCATGGGGAACTGTCATGTGACATGAAATAGGAGTGGGAAAGCAGATCATTCTAGTAACGACCTCACAGTCTACCACAAGCAGCGTAAATCCAGACGATGAGCGGGACAATGGCTTTGGGCTTGTTTCTGCAATGTGACAAATGCAGCACAGCTTTTACATCGTTTGTCTCAGGAAATAAAATCACAGTTCAGACACAGAAATATATACCACACAGGGATAAATGCTGACAACAGCTTCAGCCACGTAGATCCAACCCAAAAGTTTAATTTAAACTTAAAGCTCAACTACCAAGTAAGTTAATATTATCTGGCAACTGAGGAACCAAGTGGCTTATTGGAAATCGATCAGAGCTGTAATGAGTAAAGGGCCCAACTGCACCACAACTGAAAGAGTAATTTTATGACTCACCTCCTCAAAGTTTCCAATTAATTGTGTGGCGTGAGTGTCCTGTTATGAAATGCGTGTCTGTGCTGCAGGTGATCTTCAGATACACTCTGGCTCTGTTCAAATACAAAGAGGACGACATCCTGAAGATTCACGACAGCGTGGAGATCTACCAGTACCTACGCTTCTTCACAAAGACCGTCTCCAATGCCAGGTACGCACTCGCCTCCACCCGCCTTAATCTACGAGCTGTTACACTCTCAGAAGTGTAGTGGATGTAGCTGTTGAATCTTTGAGCTTCAAACCCTTTTTACTGAAATTTTGTGAGAAGTTTAAATTTCCCTGATCACAGTAACAACAATTTAAA
Source organism: Aulonocara stuartgranti (assembly GCF_965226115.1). Classification (NCBI taxonomy): domain Eukaryota; kingdom Metazoa; phylum Chordata; class Actinopteri; order Cichliformes; family Cichlidae; genus Aulonocara; species Aulonocara stuartgranti. The sequence continues at coordinate 10,148,917 of NC_138940.1, read as the reverse complement.
GATTTTTAAGTATCTGCAGCTCTCGGATACATGTGGTCCAGTCAGTCCAGTATTTCCTGCTCAAACTGCAGTACCTGAAGTATCAAGCAGCATAAAACAGAAACACTCAAGCTGATCAGTTTCCAGTTCCTCTGTGTTGGTGATCGAGTCCTTTCCACCTGCGTGTGTCCATGCAGGAAGCTGACCAGCATCGCCTTCAACGACATGAACCCATTCCCCAGCCGGCTGCTGAGGAACCGGCGAGTGCTCCACCTGGAGCGCCTGCAGGCGGAGCTGCGTGAGCTGGAGGAGCAGCACAAGGAGTTCATCACCGAGAGCGTCGTACGGAAAGACAAAGAGCTCGACGTCATGGTGAGCGAGGACGACGAGGACCTCTGATCACACGGGACGCTTCAGCTGCTCACTTCGAGACGACGATGAGTTTTCCATGAGTTCAAGAGAATTTTACTAAACCGGCTGTTAACTGGTTTCCTTCACACCAAACACAGGATTGTGTCAGGTTCACCATCTCTACTAACACTACAAGGAAACAGACGCATACAGATTTAACTGCATCACATCTCTGAAACAAGCTTGCAGTAAACAAATGTGTACTGTGTTCACGTGTGTAATAAGTCAGGCTGCAGAAATGTGCAGATGTATTTCAGTGAATTCATTTGGATTAATATGTGATAGCTTATTTATTTCATTGCATCTTTTGCTTTATACCTAAAAATGCGTGACATTTCTAAATGTAGTCACATCCCTATGAAACATGGTTGATTATCAGCTGTAGTCACAGCTGGTGATAAAGTAATTAAAATGTCCAGCTATTCAAAAATAGGGCATTCTGCACAATGAGTACTTTTTGGTACTTGAAGTATATTTTGATGCTGATGCTTCAGGGCATTGTGCTGCATTGTCGAAGCTCTCTGGGCTTCCGGTTAGAACGACCTCACAGTGTTTTATTTTGATCTGGTGTAAAGTGCATTGTGCAGAAATGACAGCATGATAGTCACATGATAAAACTGACTTTTCTTTTTTTTTTAAATTTTACTGGGTGTGCATCTTGTTCAAATGTCTTTTTCAGCATTTGTACATAAATATTCTGTATATAAATATTTGATTTTCATTTATTTTACAGAGTCCTTTATTTTGTTTCATAAATATGACATTCATGTCAAATGACATCTGCAGACTTTATAATGACCAGCAGGGGGCAGTGTATTGCAGTCTATGAGAACATTTACTGAGACCTGTTTCATGCACTAGTTTCATGTCTCATTGAATCCAACATGATGTTGATTTTGTAAATTAAGGTCACATCTTCATCACATCTAATTTCAAAACACTGATCAATTTTTAAAAAAAATGAATTCCATACCAATTGCAGGAATAAAATAGGAATAAATAACAAACGAGAAATACATACAAAACAAGAGAAAGGCACACATGAGAGAACAGGTCACATGACAGCACAGCATTATCTACCCACAATTTGAACTAAATAACAGATAGCACAGGCAATGAAAACAAACGGAAATCAGAATAAATTTAAAAACTTTTATTGATGTTAACTTGAAGTGCTGAATTAGCCCTGTTGTCAGTTCAAATCACTTCAATCTATAGCGCACTTTAAGGTCTTTAGACCTTAAAAAGTAATACACTGCAAGGTAAGCTTGCAGCATCTTACTTTAAGGTCAACTGTGAAACTTTGTGGAAAGCCTGAGACAAGTTGATGAGTCAGTGAAGCGCACTTCCTTCTGATGACGGCTATACTGAGGTGAGTTTTTAAGCATATCCTGAACTTTATTCATTATTAGACTTCTGACACCTGGCAAATAAACTCTCATGCGATATGAGAACATAACAGCAAAAAGCCAGTAGCTGGTACATGAATGGATAAAAATTGGATCCCTCAGGGAGGCGCCACCACTTGATCTTCTCCACCGTCGTGGTTGGTGTTCTTCGTCGTCGTTGGCCAAGGTTGAGTCGGAGATCCATCACAAGTAGCCGATGTTGAGGGCCAATATTGGTTGATGGTATGACTTTTACGTTCGTGACTAGGCTGAGATGGGGTCTTCGGACTAGCCAGTAGTCGATTTGGGTGTCTCTGCCGCCGCTGGAGTACGTGATGAGGTGTGCCGGCTTCTTTTTGAAGAAGGTGTTGGTCACGGCAAGATCGTGGGCCTCTGCGTAGTCCAGTACCCGGCAACCCTCGTCGTTTCTGGTCCCAAATCCTTGGCCGCCATGGAATCGGTGATATCCGTCTCTCCCCTTGCCTACATGTCCGTTTAGGTCGCCGCCTACCGCCACGTGTTCCTCAGGGCTAATCGTTTGCAGGTGGTCGTCGAGGGCGCGCCAGAATTCTGTCTTCTCCTCGTCGGGGCAGTTGGTCTGTGGTGCATAGCAGGAGATAATCCGTAGGACGGTCGGGTCGGCGTCGATCTTCACTGACATGATGCGATCCGATATGCGGGTAACTTCGACCACGTTGTGCCGGAGCTTTATTATTAGACTTCTGACACCTGGCAAATAAACTCTCACGCGATATGAGAACATAACAGCAAAAAGCCAGTAGCTGGTACATGAATGGATAAAAATTGGATCCCTCTTAGATTGAATTGGTTGCCCTCTTATATTACGTTGTTTTGAACCTAACCGCATCCACTGAATTAATGCAGTTTTCAGGACAGTAAAAACAGAGAACTCTGATATACACAATTTCTGATTGCTGATAGTGTTTCTTAATGCAAAATGGGCTTCCATTTAAAATGCAATTGCTTTATGTTCGATCTTTAGTGAAGAAGGGTCATTTTTGATTCTGTGGACAAGGGATGCAAATGGAATGTGAAGGCAACAGGTAGTAGGGTGAATTAGGGTTTCGTGTGGTCTTCAGTGCATGAATTTTATTGCCACTTTATTTCAACTTTTTATTAATGTACTCAAAAGAAAAACAAGAACCACAAAGGAGATTCTTGTGATTCTTGTTTGTGCTATCTGTTTGTGAAAGAAAGCACATTTTACCACATCATACTGTGTTTGCTGCCATTTATTTTACTCGTCCTGCCTGAGTGTCTGGGCTGCGTTTGTCTGTGCACCTTTGTTCTGGCCTTCTGCTGATGGGTTTCACATGCTGGGCTTTCCCTCTTGGTCCACACCCAGCAGCCTGCTGCTGACCACACACAGCCTACAAACTGATCCATCCATGCATCCATGCATGCATGCATGGCCTGGTTATTGTTGAGTTATCACCTCCAGCTCCTTGCTCATAACCAGGTAGATACTGGGCTGGGCCTGATCTCTGAGCTCAATAACAATGACAAAAATGCCAAACACTTTACTCTTCATGGTAAAAAATGTTTATAATACAGTAAAAACTGGATGTAGCCAAAATCAGTGTTTTATATACAGTGTAAGTGAACAACATTGCTACACTGCTGGTGTTTGATTGATAGAGGCTTTCTTTATAAGAACTATGATATCATTTCTTTTGCTGATTAACAGTTTTTATATCATTTTTATATCATATATAGCTTTCAAGAAGCCAAAGATCACTGGACGAAAAGACTACAGACCTGTGGCTCTGACATCTGGTCAGGAAGTCTTTTGAGCGCCTGGTTCTCTCCTATCTTAAGACCCTCACGGCCCCCCTCCTGGACCCCCTGCAGTTTGCATACAGAGCCAACAGGTCTGTAGACGATGCCATCAACATGGCCCTACACTTTGTCCTGCAGAATCTATGCTAGGATCCTGTTTGTGGACTTCAGCTCTACCTTCAACACCATCCTTTCAGACCTTCTTCAAGGATTGCTTTCCCAGATGAATGTGCCTGATCCCATCTGCCGGTGGATCACTGACTTCCTGATGGACAGGAAGCAACCAGTGAGGCTGGGGAAGAATGTCTTGGACTCCCGGACCATCAGCACGAGCTCCCCTCAGGGCTGTGTTCTTTCTTCTATGCCCTTCTCCCTGTACACCAACTGCCGCACCTCCAACCACCAGTCTGTCAAATTAATTAAGCTTGCAGATGACACCACCATTATTGGACTCCTCTCAGACGGGGATAAGTCTGCCTACAGGATGGAGGCTGAACATCTGGTGTCCTGATGCAGCCGCAACAACCAGGTGCTGAATAAGTGTTATTTTCATTTACCACTGGCCCAAGTACATTTTTATTGGCTTGTGAACAAAGCTGTAGTTTTTGTATTTTTAAATATTAACGCAATTTAATTGAGACATTATTTATATTATTTCACTTTCAATGTGAAAAATGCTGTAAAAACGTTGAAAATAATGGTCACCCCTGTTCGCTGCAATGTAAAATAGTACAACTGCTGTCAGCCTTCATTAAGTTGCATCATTTAAACATTTGCATATTTTTATTCAACTTCTGCAGGATGCTTTGATGAAAGACTCCCTTTTCCCAAGTAGAGGCTTTACTAGAGGTCACAGGAACAGCGCTGCTGTTTTGGATGTGGAAAAATGTTGTCTTTCACTCTACCTGAGCTCAGTGTTTCAGTAAGGGCTCCGCCTCATTGTAGCTGACGCTGAAATGTTTGTGTGGGTTGCCATGACAACACCAGAAGTGCATCTGAGATCGTGTCCAAATTCATGGGCTGCATCCTCCTGAGGACTCGGTGTTCTGACAAAACGTCTTACTTTGGCAAAACGTCCTACCGTAAGTAGTTCATGCGTTCTCAGCGGCTCTAGTGACCCTCGAACTCTCGGCTAGCTATCGAGGTGGTGGATAACATACGTCTCCCCCACAAGAGCACGAACCTACAACTTTTCTACTACTGTTTTTACAAGGCGTACACGGTAAAAACATTATGCTGTTATTTGTTAAGCACTTGTGCATCTTGTGAAAAGAAATAAGTGGCTGAGATGGATGTCATATGTGCTATTGATATTATTTTACTCGTTTCTAGTTTTCACGGTGCTCCATGATTGTGAGAGGAATAAAAAAGAATTGTGGACATCAGTACGAAGCATGGATTCTTTTGACCAGAGTAGATACACTGGTCCCTTGAATATACTAATCTTTTTGAGGTGGGTGACTGTTCCTGTGTATTTACAGAAACAATGGTTGTGATAACCTCAGCTGTTTCAGAGGGTGACTGTTCGTTGCTTTGCGCACTTTTAAATCTGTATACAATGGTTTGTTCCCTTTTTGTGTTCTGAGGTTTAAACAAAGATGTACTAGATGTATTATACCGGTCCCTCGAATCTACAAATCTTTTAGATGTGGATGACGGTTCATTTTCATCTGTGTTTACAGAAACACTGGGTGTTGGAACCTCAGTAGTTTCTTTTTGGCTGACAGACTCTGGAGCTGTACAAGAGGAATAAAGAGCTGCAATGCTTTTGTGAACCTGACCTGGGAAGGGAGAGAAATATATTTTTGTTTTGTTTTTGTTTGTCTTCTTGTTTTATTTGATTCCTTGTGGGATTTGGATCCAACAAGTAAAGTATGCATATTATGCACACACACAAACACACATGCAGCTATTACCATTTCTTGTATTCTTGAATAAAGACATTGATCTGACACATTTAAAATGCAGCCAATTGTTTTTATTGTTATATTATTAAGAAAAAAGAAAAGGTGGGGTTGGGGGGATGTAAAGAAGAGCTTAAAGGAAAGGGCTAGAGGAGAGAAAATCCCAACAATTAGCAGGGCATTTTTTTACTTGGACAAATTGTTAATAAAGTTTCCATATCTGTAACAATGATGACAGTATAATTGTTTATAAACAATTATATTGACAATTATATGTGTCCAGTATGTTGGCTCATTTTCTTTTACTTTTTGCATTTGAAAATAAAAGTTGGGCTGATTTTGACACCATTACAAGAAGTGTTGTTAATGATTCTTTTTGAATTAAAATCAGGTTACCACAAATTGTTTTTTAATTTAATTTAATTTGAAATGTTTGTCAGTGGGTAAACAATTCGTAATGCAAAGTCAGAAACATTGAGTTATTCTTGTACTGCATGCTTGCAATAAATAAGTTGTCCTAACAGTCAGTCAAAGGAGCTTGAAAAGAAAAGCGTCTGGACTTCTTTGAGTTGAAGTGACTGATATATATATTTTTTATCTGTTTGTTTTGTTGGTTTTTGTTTTTTGCCCTTTATCACCATTCCTCTTCCCTGCTGTTTTTCTTTCCCTCTTTCTTTCTCCCCTTTCTTTCCCCCAGTCATGTCTGTCCTATGTGTAGCAAGTGAAAATAAAATAAACAATAAAAACAAAGGTGAATCAAATAGACCAATACGGCAAGGCCGGGATGGTCCATTTGGTAAAGTAAATCCGTTAGTTATATTTAACATAATGTTAAATGGCAACATTCTGTTTACAATGTTACCATTTCACATTATGTTAAATGGTAACATTCTGTTTACAATGTTACCATTTTACATTATGTTAAATGGTAACATTCTGTTTACAATGTTACCATTTTACATTATGTTAAATGGTAACATTCTGTTTACAATGTTACCATTTTACATTGTGTTAAATGGTAACATTCTGTTTACAATGTTACCATTTTACATTGTGTTAAATGGTAACATTCTGTTTACAATGTTACCATTTACATTGTGTTAAATGGTAACATTCTGTTTACAATGTTACCATTTTACATTATGTTAAATGGTAACATTCTGTTTACAATGTTACCATTTTACATTATGTTAAATGGTAACATTATGTTTACAATGTTACCATTTACATTATGTTAAATTGTAACATTATGTTTACGATGTTACCATTTTACATTATGTTAAATTGTCAGTAGGCCTGGTACCGGAACCGGTACTGGACCCCCTTTTACTTTCAGCCATCAGAAGAGGGTACACTGTGGTCATAACAATACTCAGACTGTAGCATTTAAAGGTCCCAAAGTGTACCAGGAAAATATCCCCCGCACGATTACACCAGCAGCCTGAATTGTGAATGTGAGGGAGGATGGATCCATGCTTTCATGTTGTTCTAGTGTAAGGGTTGCTATGACATGCAAACATGGCATGAAATTCTTGGTCACTGTAATTATGATGACATTCAGAAATTACAGGGGGTTGTTGATGGTATGGCAATCAAAGGAAAAACAGACAAATCTGTCTTGCATTGTGAAGTGTGCACACAGGGAAAGTTTGTTCAAACTAGAAACAGGGACCCTGATGCACGAGCCAAAACCGCCTTAGAGCTGGTACACACAGATCTAGCTGGTCCAGTAGACTCAGAGTCCAGAGATGGATATAGATTTGCACTATCATTCACTGATGACTATTCCAGTGCAGTGTTTGTGTATTTTCTGAAAAATAAGAGTGACACAGCAAAAGCAACACAGAAGTTTTTGGCTGATACAGCCCCGTATGGGCAAGTTAAATGTATCAGGTCTGACAATGGAACAGAGTTTATGGGAAATGAGTATCAGGCACTCCTTAGCAAAAATGGAATCAGGCATGAGACCTCAGCACCATACTCACCACACCAAAATGGTACTGCAGAACGCAATTGGCGTACTCTTTTTGATATGGCCAGGTGTATGTTAATAGAGAAACAGTTACCTAAAGAGTTGTGGACTTACGCAGTGCAAACAGCAGCTGTAGTGAGGAATAGATGTTTTAACAGACGCACAGAACAGACACCATATTTAATGCTGACAGGAAGAAGGCCAAACCTTTCCAGGATGCAGACATTTGGGTCAGTGTGTTATGCCTACAGGCAGAACAAGAGAAAACTAGACTCAAGGTGTGAGAAAGGAATTTTTGTTGGATATGACAAGAACAGTCCAGCTTATATGGTCTACTACCCGGGCAGTGGGAAAGTACAGAAGCATAGACTGGTGAAGTTTGAGACTAAAACAAGAGTAGAGAGACAAACACAGACTGACAAGGTGCCAGATGATGAGGGTGACTTTGAGACACCAAACAGGTTCACCAAGACCAGAGAACAGACTGATGTGAGTACAGAACACACAGATACTCAGGAACAGATCCCAGTAAGCATGTCTGAGATGAGCAGCCAGTCACAGGAGAATGAACTCGACTGCGAGGCTGCAAGGTATCCTTCCAGAGTGAGAAAGAGGCCTGGGTATTTAAGTGAATATGTTACTGATAAGGAGGATTGTGATCAAGTACTTACAAACATGGATTATTGTTACAGAGCAATGTGTAACATTCCCCAAACATTCAAGGAAGCAATAACTTCATCTAACTCAGAGAAATGGGTCAGTGCAATGGATGAAGAGATGCAATCACTAAGAGAAAATGACACATTTACCTTAACCACTTTGCCTGAGGGTAAGAAGACAATGTTGATGGATCTGAGAAGTACAAGGCACGTTATGTTGCTAAAGGATATAGTCAGAGGATAGGTGTGGATTATGAAGAAACATTTTCCCCTACTGCTAACCTGACTAGTATCAGAGTGTTGATGCAAAAGGCAGCACAAGAAAACATGCTTTTACACCAGATGGATGTTAAAGCTGCCTATCTTCATGCACCAATAGATTGTGAGGTATTCATGGAACAACCTGAGGGTTATGAGGTAAAATCCGACACAAATGAAAAACTGGTGTGCAAGTTGAAAAAGTCGCTATATGGGCTAAAACAATCAGGCCGGAATTGGAACAAGTTGTTGCATGAATATCTGAGTGAGAACGACTTTGTGCAAAACCCCGCTGACCATTGTGTTTACACAAAAATGACAGAAAATAAGAAGGTGATTCTGATTGTATGGGTAGATGACCTGATCATTGCTGCTAGTGATGAAAGTGAACTAACTGTTGTGAAGAAAATGCTTGCAGCAAAATTCAAAATGAAGGATTTGGGTAAACTGAGACATTTCATTGGTATAGATTTTGACCAGAGTGATAACTGTGTAAAAATGTCACAAAAACAATATGTGGAAAAAATACTTGAAAGATTCAACATGCAGGATTGTAAAGAAAGACAGACACCTTGTGAGCAAAAACTGAACTATGCTGATGATGCAGAAAAGATGAGTGATGTCAAAAGGTACAGAGAGGCAGTTGGTAGTCTGATCTATTTGGCTACATGCACAAGACCGGACTTGAGTTTTATAGTCAGTAAACTTTCACAGTACTTTACTGAGCCAACTGAAGACAAATGGACTGAGTAGGGCTGGGCCATATTATACCGTTCACGGTAATACTGGTATAATGTTAGGCAACAATAGGAAAATGAAATATCGCGATAGAATATGAGTAAAACGCGCATGCGCAGTGCCTTTGTTTTCATACGCACATGGCCGATTGTTGAGTGAAACAGATGAACCAGAATTGGTTTGTAAAAATGGTGCAACTTCAGTGATGTGGAACTGGTTTGGTGTTTGTCCGTCAGATACACGACAAAGCACATTTTTTTGCAGAACATGCAAGCGGCCGTCGTTATTGTCGTATTTGTCGGACTAAGATGCTCTTAAATCTGGGAGTAATCTGGGTCCTAAACTCCTTAATTCTTCAGTTCAAACGAACACTGCAGCATCACTGAGCGTTAAAAACTGTCTAAATTCTTTCATCTTTAATAAAACGATCAGCATTGCTGCTTTACCAGGTGTAACTATGAAGTTTAACTTCCAGGCATCCATTAAAACAAAATTTATTACATTTAACAGAGTTAGAAGTTAGCGGGAAGCTAGCGGAAGTTAGCTCGCTAGTTACCTAAGCATGATATTGCATGTTCTGACTGAGAGATTTCTGAAAAAAATCAAACGTACAGCTCTGCTATCACTTCCAACATAAATGAAGACAGGAAACTAAAAGCAGTGACGTTTGTAGGGTTACTGAAGTTGGGCTAGCTGGTATATAATGATGTGCTACGTAATCGCTAGCGACACAGCTATGTTAGCATAACATAAACAGGGAAGCTGGAGGACGAACACTAACACTTTTCTACTTATAAAAGTTAACGTTAAGGTTCCTCATGGTTAGAGACAAATGCAATCGCATGGTGGGGTGCTGTAAACAGACCAAACTTCAGTCAGGAGAACAACTGAGATAATCCATCCACAATACGAGGTTAGTCATTAATATACTGCAACAACATGGGAATAGAGCAGCTGCCAGAGAATTCAACATTAATGAATCAATGGTACAGAAGTGGAGGAAGCAAGAAGAATGAGTTTAATAAAGTTTGATTTATCTGACTGCTTTGTTTCGCTTGATGTGCGTTATAATCCCGTGCACCTTATGGTCCGAAAAATACGTATTGCATACTGCAGTTTAATTTTGCAAAGCACCTCTTTTTAACTTCAGTGGATATTATATATGGTTATGCTCAGGATATGTCAGCCCATTTCTACTGGAAATGCCTTTTGGTTAAACTTTCAGCAAGGAATTTGTATTTGCACTGTTACATTTTTATAAAGCTTTAATGTACATAAAAACCAGCTTCTTATTTAAGTGAAAATAAATGGAAGGTTTTCTTTTTGCGCTAGTAATGTTGTGGAGTTGTATTTTGTCTCGCATCAATTATATCGTCAGTTATATCGTTATCGCAAATTTTCAAATATATATCGTGATAAATATTTTTGGCCATATCGCCCTGCTCTAGTACTGAGGTATCTGAAAGGGACAACCGAGAAAGAACTGTGTTACAGGAAATGTGACAACAAAGAACTGAGGTTGTGGGCATACAGCGATGCTGATTGGGCAGCTGATGTAACAGACAGACGGAGTACAACTGGTTATTGCATAAGCTTGTCTGTAGCTGGTCCTTTAATCTCATGGAAAACCAAAAGACAACCTACTGTTGCATTATCTACCTGTGAAGCGGAGTACATGGCTTTAGCTGCGACCCTACAAGAAGTTTTGTACCTAATGCAACTGTTACAAGGTATTGATGGACAAAAATATGCACCGCCAAAAGTTCATGAAGATAATCAGGGTGCAATTGCGTTGGCGAAGAATCCTGTGACGAGACAGAGATGTAAACATGTTGACATAAAGTACAACTTTGTGAGATCAACTGTGAGTGCAGGAAAAATAACTCTGGATTATTGATCAACAGAAGAGATGGTTGCAGATGTAATGACAAAGCCTGCAACAAAAGTTAAGCTGTTCAAGTTTGAGAAGTTTATGTTTGGGCATTAACATGGTATACGAACATGTATACAGTACTGAGGAAGAAACCTTTTGTTTGTTGTTTTTTTTGTTTACTTAAGAGCATCATAATATGAGAGCAAGTGGGGGTGTTGAAATAAGAAGAGAAAATGCTCAATTATGGAGACAGTCAAATGGTTTATTTATGTTTGATGTGTGCTTTACATTTGTGTGGCTGTTAATAAAGTTAGCGCGCTCTAGGGGGCGTATGCGTTCATCAAAAAATGGCCGAAGGCTGATGTGTGATTATTCCTCCCAAAATGTCGTTGATGAAGTTAGCTATGCACGTTAGATTTTACTGCGCATTTTCATACCTCTGCCAACAGAGTGCTTTATCCGCACCTGAGCACAGGTGGCTCCTCCTCCTTCCTGTTGGGAATGCTGGCGAGCACTCAGTAATCCTGTTCTGTTTCCAGCTGTGTGAGAAGAGTCGGACAGCTCCTAATCCTGCCTCCAGGCAGGTCCAGCTGGACCTTCACCGAACCCTGACGACCAATCAGCACTTCTCCTCGCCGTCCAGCCCCGCCCTCCAGCCCCACCCTTCAGCCCTGCCCTCCAGCAGCTCCGCCGCATCCTTCTGGCCTTCTCCGGGCATAACCCTGCCATTGGCTACTGCCAGGTACTCAACAGGTCAGAACAAAAGTATAAATTTTATATCTGAGTTCTTATGTGGACCCGCCTTCCAGGCAGAACCTCACCTTCCATGAATGTCCACAGGTTAGCGGCCCTCGCTCTGCTGGTCCTCCAAAGTGACGAAGACGCCTTCTGGTGTCTGGTGGCAGTGGTGGAAGCCATCATGCCTCAGGACTACTACACCAAGAATCTGGTGGCCTCTCAGGTCAGCAGACACACTCACCTGCTTGCCTGCTGTGATCTGTTTTAGTGATCAGTGAGGCTGATCTCTGTGAGTCTTTGTGCTCAGGCGGACCAGCGCGTGCTGAAGGACTTCATGGCGGAGAAGCTTCCTCGCCTGGCATCTCACTTTGAGGATCACAACATTGACGTCTCTCTGGTCACCTTCAACTGGTTCCTGGTGGTTTTTGTGGAGAGTCTGCCCAGCGACATCCTGATGCCTCTGTGGGACGCCTTCCTGTATGAGGGTACCAAGGTACCATACACCCGAACACACCATGACAGAAATGCAGACAACACTTGAATGCACCACAGTAGTGTCCATGGAAACAAAAATGATTTTGTTTTCACCTTTAGATGTCTTTATTTACATTTTAGGAGTAATAAGACATTGTTTACTAAGCATGGGGAACTGTCATGTGACATGAAATAGGAGTGGGAAAGCAGATCATTCTAGTAACGACCTCACAGTCTACCACAAGCAGCGTAAATCCAGACGATGAGCGGGACAATGGCTTTGGGCTTGTTTCTGCAATGTGACAAATGCAGCACAGCTTTTACATCGTTTGTCTCAGGAAATAAAATCACAGTTCAGACACAGAAATATATACCACACAGGGATAAATGCTGACAACAGCTTCAGCCACGTAGATCCAACCCAAAAGTTTAATTTAAACTTAAAGCTCAACTACCAAGTAAGTTAATATTATCTGGCAACTGAGGAACCAAGTGGCTTATTGGAAATCGATCAGAGCTGTAATGAGTAAAGGGCCCAACTGCACCACAACTGAAAGAGTAATTTTATGACTCACCTCCTCAAAGTTTCCAATTAATTGTGTGGCGTGAGTGTCCTGTTATGAAATGCGTGTCTGTGCTGCAGGTGATCTTCAGATACACTCTGGCTCTGTTCAAATACAAAGAGGACGACATCCTGAAGATTCACGACAGCGTGGAGATCTACCAGTACCTACGCTTCTTCACAAAGACCGTCTCCAATGCCAGGTACGCACTCGCCTCCACCCGCCTTAATCTACGAGCTGTTACACTCTCAGAAGTGTAGCGGATGTAGCTGTTGAATCTTTGAGCTTCAAACCCTTTTTACTGAAATTTTGTGAGAAGTTTAAATTTCCCTGATCACAGTAACAACGATTTAAAGATTTTTAAGTATCTGCAGCTCTCGGATACATGTGGTCCAGTCAGTCCAGTATTTCCTGCTCAAACTGCAGTACCTGAAGTATCAAGCAGCATAAAACAGAAACACTCAAGCTGATCAGTTTCCAGTTCCTCTGTGTTGGTGATCGAGTCCTTTCCACCTGCGTGTGTCCATGCAGGAAGCTGACCAGCATCGCCTTCAACGACATGAACCCATTCCCCAGCCGGCTGCTGAGGAACCGGCGAGTGCTCCACCTGGAGCGCCTGCAGGTGGAGCTGCATGAGCTGGAGGAGCAGCACAAGGAGGTCATCACCGAGAGCGTCGTACGGAAAGACAAAGAGCTCGACGTCATGGTGAGCGAGGACGACGAGGACCTCTGATCACACGGGACGCTTCAGCTGCTCACTTCGAGACGACGATGAGTTTTCCATGAGTTCAAGAGAATTTTACTAAACCGGCTGTTAACTGGTTTCCTTCACACTAAACACAGGATTGTGTCAGGTTCACCATCTCTACTAACACTACAAGGAAACAGACGCATACAGATTTAACTGCATCACATCTCTGAAACAAGCTTGCAGTAAACAAATGTGTACTGTGTTCACGTGTGTAATAAGTCAGGCTGCAGAAATGTGCAGATGTATTTCAGTGAATTCATTTGGATTAATATGTGATAGCTTATTTATTTCATTGCATCTTTTGCTTTATACCTAAAAATGCGTGACATTTCTAAATGTAGTCACATCCCTATGAAACATGGTTGATTATCAGCTGTAGTCACAGCTGGTGATAAAGTAATTAAAATGTCCAGCTATTCAAAAATAGGGCATTCTGCACAATGAGTACTTTTTGGTACTTGAAGTATATTTTGATGCTGATGCTTCAGGGCATTGTGCTGCATTGTCGAAGCTCTCTGGGCTTCCGGTTAGAACGACCTCACAGTGTTTTATTTTGATCTGGTGTAAAGTGCATTGTGCAGAAATGACAGCATGATAGTCACATGATAAAACTGACTTTTCTTTTTTTTTTAAATTTTACTGGGTGTGCATCTTGTTCAAATGTCTTTTTCAGCATTTGTACATAAATATTCTGTATATAAATATTTGATTTTCATTTATTTTACAGAGTCCTTTATTTTGTTTCATAAATATGACATTCATGTCAAATGACATCTGCAGACTTTATAATGACCAGCAGGGGGCAGTGTATTGCAGTCTATCAGAACATTTACTGAGACCTGTTTCATGCACTAGTTTCATGTCTCATTGAATCCAACATGATGTTGATTTTGTAAATTAAGGTCACATGTTCATCACATCTAATTTCAAAACACTGATCAATTTTTAAAAAAAAAGAATTCCATACCAATTGCAGGAATAAAATAGGAATAAATAACAAACGAGAAATACATACAAAACAAGAGAAAGGCACACATGAGAGAACAGGTCACATGACAGCACAGCATTATCTACCCACAATTTGAACTAAATAACAGATAGCACAGGCAATGAAAACAAACGGAAATCAGAATAAATTTAAAAACTTTTATTGATGTTAACTTGAAGTGCTGAATTAGCCCTGTTGTCAGTTCAAATCACTTCAATCTATAGCGCACTTTAAGGTCTTTAGACCTTAAAAAGTAATACACTGCAAGGTAAGCTTGCAGCATCTTACTTTAAGGTCAACTGTGAAACTTTGTGGAAAGCCTGAGACAAGTTGATGAGTCAGTGAAGCGCACTTCCTTCTGATGACGGCTATACTGAGGTGAGTTTTTAAGCATATCCTGAACTTTATTCATTATTAGACTTCTGACACCTGGCAAATAAACTCTCACGCGATATGAGAACATAACAGCAAAAAGCCAGTAGCTGGTACATGAATGGATAAAAATTGGATCCCTCTTAGATTGAATTGGTTGCCCTCTTATATTACGTTGTTTTGAACCTAACCGCATCCACTGAATTAATGCAGTTTTCAGGACAGTAAAAACAGAGAACTCTGATATACACAATTTCTGATTGCTGATAGTGTTTCTTAATGCAAAATGGACTTCCATTTAAAATGCAATTGCTTTATGTTCGATCTTTAGTGAAGAAGGGTCATTTTTGATTCTGTGGACAAGGGATGCAAATGGAATGTGAAGGCAACAGGTAGTAGGGTGAATTAGGGTTTCGTGTGGTCTTCAGTGCATGAATTTTATTGCCACTTTATTTCAACTTTTTATTAATGTACTCAAAAGAAAAACAAGAACCACAAAGGAGATTCTTGTGATTCTTGTTTGTGCTATCTGTTTGTGAAAGAAAGCACATTTTACCACATCATACTGTGTTTGCTGCCATTTATTTTACTCGTCCTGCCTGAGTGTCTGGGCTGCGTTTGTCTGTGCACCTTTGTTCTGGCCTTCTGCTGATGGGTTTCACATGCTGGGCTTTCCCTCTTGGTCCACACCCAGCAGCCTGCTGCTGACCACACACAGCCTACAAACTGATCCATCCATGCATCCATCCATGCATGCATGGCCTGGTTATTGTTGAGTTATCACCTCCAGCTCCTTGCTCATAACCAGGTAGATACTGGGCTGGGCCTGATCTCTGAGCTCAATAACAATGACAAAAATGCCAAACACTTTACTCTTCATGGTAAAAAATGTTTATAATACAGTAAAAACTGGATGTAGCCAAAATCAGTGTTTTATATACAGTGTAAGTGAACAACATTGCTACACTGCTGGTGTTTGATTGATAGAGGCTTTCTTTATAAGAACTATGATATCATTTCTTTTGCTGATTAACAGTTTTTATATCATTTTTATATCATATATAGCTTTCAAGAAGCCAAAGATCACTGGACGAAAAGACTACAGACCTGTGGCTCTGACATCTGGTCAGGAAGTCTTTTGAGCGCCTGGTTCTCTCCTATCTTAAGACCCTCACGGCCCCCCTCCTGGACCCCCTGCAGTTTGCATACAGAGCCAACAGGTCTGTAGACGATGCCATCAACATGGCCCTACACTTTGTCCTGCAGAATCTATGCTAGGATCCTGTTTGTGGACTTCAGCTCTACCTTCAACACCATCCTTTCAGACCTTCTTCAAGGATTGCTTTCCCAGATGAATGTGCCTGATCCCATCTGCCGGTGGATCACTGACTTCCTGACGGACAGGAAGCAACCAGTGAGGCTGGGGAAGAATGTCTTGGACTCCCGGACCATCAGCACGAGCTCCCCTCAGGGCTGTGTTCTTTCTTCTATGCCCTTCTCCCTGTACACCAACTGCCGCACCTCCAACCACCAGTCTGTCAAATTAATTAAGCTTGCAGATGACACCACCATTATTGGACTCCTCTCAGACGGGGATAAGTCTGCCTACAGGATGGAGGCTGAACATCTGGTGTCCTGATGCAGCCGCAACAACCAGGTGCTGAATAAGTGTTATTTTCATTTACCACTGGCCCAAGTACATTTTTATTGGCTTGTGAACAAAGCTGTAGTTTTTGTATTTTTAAATATTAACGCAATTTAATTGAGACATTATTTATATTATTTCACTTTCAATGTGAAAAATTCTGTAAAAACGTTGAAAATAATGGTCACCCCTGTTTGCTGCAATGTAAAATAGTACAACTGCTGTCAGCCTTCATTAAGTTGCATCATTTGAACATTTGCATATTTTTATTCAACTTCTGCAGGATGCTTTGATGAAAGACTCCCTTTTCCCAAGTAGAGGCTTTACTAGAGGTCACAGGAACAGCGCTGCTGTTTTGGATGCGGAAAAATGTTGTCTTTCACTCTACCTGAGCTCAGTGTCCCAGTAAGGGCTCCGCCTCATTGTAGCTGACGCTGAAATGTTTGTGTGGGTTGCCATGACAACACCAGAAGTGCATCTGAGATCGTGTCCAAATTCATGGGCTGCATCCTCCTGAGGACTCGGTGTTCTGACAAAACGTCTTACTTTGGCAAAACGTCCTACCGTAAGTAGTTCATGCGTTCTCGGCGGCTCTAGTGACCCTCGAACTCTCGGCTAGCTATCGAGGTGGTGGATAACATACGTCTCCCCCACAAGAGCACGAATCTACAACTTTTCTACTACTGGTTTTACAAGGCGTACACGGTAAAAACATTATGCTGTTATTTGTTAAGCACTTGTGCACCTTGTGAAAAGAAATAAGTGGCTGAGATGGATGTCATATGTGCTATTGATATTATTTTACTCGTTTCTAGTTTTCACGGTGCTCCATGATTGTGAGAGGAATAAAAAAGAATTGTGGACATCAGTACGAAGCATGGATTCTTTTGACCAGAGTAGATACACTGGTCCCTTGAATATACTAATCTTTTTGAGGTGGGTGACTGTTCCTGTGTATTTACAGAAACAATGGTTGTGATAACCTCAGCTGTTTCAGAGGGTGACTGTTCGTTGCTTTGCGCACTTTTAAATCTGTATACAATGGTTTGTTCCCTTTTTGTGTTCTGAGGTTTAAACAAAGATGTACTAGATGTATTATACCGGTCCCTCGAATCTACAAATCTTTTAGATGTGGATGACTGTTCATTTTCATCTGTGTTTACAGAAACACTGGGTGTTGGAACCTCAGTAGTTTCTTTTTGGCTGACAGACTCTGGAGCTGTACAAGAGGAATAAAGAGCTGCAATGCTTTTGTGAACCTGACCTGGGAAGGGAGAGAAATATATTTTTGTTTTGTTTTTGTTTGTCTTCTTGTTTTTTTTTTTTGTTTTTTTTTATTCATATTTTGGATGGACAGAAACGTTAACAAATATACAACTGGAATAATCATACTGTCAGTTCTCTGTCCGTTTCTTAACAACAACCAACAAATAAGGACTAACAGTAACTAAGACAAACAGACAAACAAACAAACAAAAAAAAAAAAAAAAAAAGAAAACCCAGGAGAAACAAAATGATATACCGCCTCCTGGGAAACATCAGCAAAAACAAAAGTAATGGGGGCAAAACACCCAGGTGCCTAAAAAGAAAACATAACCTTGACCACTGATGACATTAAGACAATTTCTTCCCTCTACTGACTTTCAAAGTAAAAAAAAAAAAAAGAAAAAAAAAAGACAACAACAAAAATACCAATGACACATGAACCCCCCCCCCCCCCCCCCAAAAGAACATTTATCATAATATCTAGGAGACATTGTCGATGTACACCAAAAAAGGACCCCAGACCTGCTCAAAAATGTCTTCTCTCCCCTTAATTCTGTACATAACCCGTTCATATGATGCCATCTTAGACATTTGTTCAGTCCATTCCCTGAGAGAACAGGAGCTGGATGACTTCCAGTGCCTAAGTATTATCCTGCATCCAGTTATGAAAGCCAGACGCATCCACAATCTCTGTTTTTTTGAAAGGATAATTTGTCTTCTTGTTTTATTTTATTCCTTGTGGGATTTGGATCCAACAAGTAAAGTATGCATATTATGCACACACACAAACACACATGCAGCTATTACCATTTCTTGTATTCTTGAATAAAGACATTGATCTGACACATTTAAAATGCAGCCAATTGTTTTTATTGTTATATTATTAAGAAAAAAGAAAAGGTGGGGGTGGGGGGATGTAAAGAAGAGCTTAAAGGAAAGGGCTAGAGGAGAGAAAACCCCAACAATTAGCAGGGCATTTTTTTACTTGGACAAATTGTTAATAAAGTTTCCATATCTGTAACAATGATGACAGTATAATTGTTTATAAACAATTATATTGACAATTATATGTGTCCAGTATGTTGGCTCATTTTCTTTTACTTTTTGCATTTGAAAATAAAAGTTGGGCTGATTTTGACACCATTACAAGAAGTGTTGTTAATGATTCTTTTTGAATTAAAATCAGGTTACCACAAATTGTTTTTTAATTTAATTTCATTTGAAATGTTTGTCAGTGGGTAAACAATTCGTAATGCAAAGTCAGAAACATCGAGTTATTCTTGTACTGCATGCTTGCAATAAATAAGTTGTCCTAACAGTCAGTCAAAGGAGCTTGGAAAGAAAAGCGTCTGGACTTCTTTGAGTTGAAGTGACTGATATATATATATTTTTTGTCTGTTTGTTTTGTTGGTTTTTGTTTTTTGCCCTTTATCACCATTCCTCTTCCCTGCTGTTTTTCTTTCCCTCTTTCTTTCTCCCCTTTCTTTCCCCCAGTCATGTCTGTCCTATGTGTAGCAAGTGAAAATAAAATAAACAATAAAAACAAAGGTGAATCAAATAGACCAATACGGCAAGGCCGGGATGGTCCATTTGGTAAAGTAAATCCGTTAGTTATATTTAACATAATGTTAAATGGCAACATTCTGTTTACAATGTTACCATTTCACATTATGTTAAATGGTAACATTCTGTTTACAATGTTACCATTTTACATTGTGTTAAATGGTAACATTCTGTTTACAATGTTACCATTTTACATTGTGTTAAATGGTAACATTCTGTTTACAATGTTACCATTTTACATTGTGTTAAATGGTAACATTCTGTTTACAATGTTACCATTTAACATTGTGTTAAATGGTAACATTCTGTTTACAATGTTACCATTTTACATTGTGTTAAATGGTAACATTCTGTTAACAATGTTACCATTTCACATTGTGTTAAATGGTAACATTCTGTTTACAATGTTACCATTTTACATTATGTTAAATGATAACATTCTGTTTACAATGTTACCATTTCACATTATGTTAAATGGTAACATTCTGTTTACAATGTTACCATTTACATTATGTTAAATGGTAACATTCTGTTTACAATGTTACCATTTTACATTATGTTAAATGATAACATTATGTTTACAATGTTACCATTTACATTATGTTAAATGGTAACATTCTGTTTACAATGTTACCATTTTACATTGTGTTAAATGGTAACATTCTGTTTACAATGTTACCATTTTACATTATGTTAAATGGTAACATTCTGTTTACAATGTTACCATTTTACATTATGTTAAATGATAACATTATGTTTACAATGTTACCATTTACATTATGTTAAATTGTAACATTATGTTTACGATGTTACCATTTTACATTATGTTAGATTGTCAGTAGGCCTGGTACCGGAACCGGTACTGGACCCCCTTTTACTTTCAGCCATCAGAAGAGGGTACACTGTGGTCATAACAATACTCAGACTGTAGCATTTAAAGGTCCCAAAGTGTACCAGGAAAATATCCCCCGCACAATTACACCAGCAGCCTGAATTGTGAATGTGAGGGAGGATGGATCCATGCTTTCATGTTGTTCACTCCAGGCTGATATAAAAATGATATAACTAATACTACTTCTACTAATAATGACAATAACAACAAAATAATAATAATAATGTCAAAAATACCAGTAATAATAATAACAATAACAACATAAACAACAACATTACTACTAATAATAATAAAGATAAATAAATGTATTAAAAAATTAATAATGATAATAATAATAATAAAACTGATCATAACAGTAACAATATCAATCATAACAACAACAGTACTAACAACAATAATAACAATAACAATGAAGGTGTTGCTGCAGATCTGAGTCCCGACTCTGCTGCCTTTCTAGTGCGGCAAAGAAAGTAAGAAATAGAAAAAGAAAAACACAAATAAACTGAGTGTGAGGGTTTTTCTACAAGTTACACTGAATATTTGCACAGACATGCTTACTGTTTGCTGGGAGACGTCACCTGTCTTTTATAGAATAGCAGGTAAGCTGTTCTCTGCCGCTGCTCACACACAGACTCACACGTGGTCTGGCAGACCAACTCGTCATCGTACGTGAGCCGGCTGTCTGTGACGTCGTCTCTTCCGCTCATCTGGTGAACGCCGTCACAGACGTAATGTCCTGAGAGGAGAAGGCACACTTATTAACGTCTCATAAACTTTCAAAGCTGACCTGCATTCAGCACATGTGTCTGAAAGCACCCACTCACCGCTGTAAGCTGAGGAGCCCAAACGACTGATCACGCTGACCAACAAATAGCGAGCAGTTTACTGGGAGAGGGCAGCGGCACCACCCGTTAGCTTAGAAATGGGCTCCATCCATACTTGAAATGAATGGTGTGCCTTTTCCCTTACCTCTTCAGTAAAGGCTGTGTCCTGGCTGATCACCAGCTGCTGTGTCAGAACAATGGGGCTGTTCTTCTTCTCCACGGTGAACGATGGAGTGAACGTAAACCACTTCAGATGGAGGATCAGCACACTGAAAGAGATGAGACAAAGAGGAGAGGCTCAAAGGAAGACGCAAGGAGGACATGACATGAACAAAACTGACACCGACTGAACTGTGGTGGTTTGAGGCCTTTGGGGACCGATTTGAGGTTACTCACTTTGGCAGGTTCAAGAACAACAGCTCCTCTTTGATCTTCTTAGCTCCGCACTGGCATTCGTAGTCCAACAGGCCGCCCTGCAGCAGGGAGCAGGAGGAACAGGTGCATTAGAGTTAAACTCTTTTACAGATGAATTCACATATTCGTGGGAGCAAGCCTGTTCACAGAATAGAGTCTAAACGAGCTCTTACTTTCAGACTCCAGCCCCGCCCTTCAGCAGCATCCTGCTGGCTGGCACAACCTTGCCATTGGCTGCTGCCAGGGACTCAACAGGTTAGAACAAAAATATAAATATTATATCTGAGTTCTTATGTGGACCCGCCTTCCAGACACAACGTCACCTTCCATGAATGTCCACAGGTTAGCGGCCCTCGCTCTGCTGGTCCTCCAAAGTAAGAAAAAATGAGAAAAAAATAAGGAGCAGACCAAGCAAAAGAGGGTATTTAAAGAGACAGTGCTCTTAAGGTTCATTTTTGGCGAGTTTTATTATCTAAATGTCATTGTGTCACTTTCTTATGAGGCTTCAGTGAACTGAAAAAGCTTCTGGGATGAGAAGCGAAACGTCTTCAAAAAAGTTAAAGAAGTCCGGTTGCTTTTTTCCCCCAAGCTCCTTAGAGTTCTCTGAAAATGGTCAGGTAGAAGGACTGGACTGAAAATGAGTAAAAAAGCAGCCAAAGCCCAAGGAAGTTGAAAGACTGGAAACTATTGCTGAGGTCATGTCAGTGTAAAAAGTTACCTACAAGTCTGGCACCTTGGAAGCAAAACATAAAGAAATAAGGTGTAAGGCCAAATGTTTGGTCCTGCAGCCAACCGGACCATGAAATATAGAGCACAGGTGAACAAAGTGAGGCAGCAGTTTGCTGATTTCCACCTTGTGCCTTTCATGTTGATCAGCTTAGTAGTTTGCCAGCTTTCTAGCTGTTAAAGACTTTTGGCGAGAGGTTATTCATATTTGAACTCTAATTGAACCCCTCTTTTTTACTGTTTTTTTGTTTGTTTGTTTTTGGGGTTTTTTGTTGTCTTAGATGGCCTGACTCAGCAGGTGGGGGCAGTTTCTGAGTTCACCTTCGTTCAAACAGTGCAGAAATGGTTTCGCTATGCTCCAGACCGGATGGGTGGTGCAGGACGCCCGATATCCAGCCCCGTCATGGAGTAAACTAAAAACAGTAAATAATACATTTAACAAACAAGCAAGCTCTAAATTCAAGCGGAGAGACTGCAGACGTAGCCGCACCATTCCAGGGATTTTTGGTTAGCATGAGGGGTCTAGCCAGGACCCTTACTGGATACTTGGTGGGAATCGAACGTGCGACTCCAAAGATATGTAGTATTACCACTACACTATCCAGCTGCGCTACACTATCCAACAAAAAAAGTTTTTAGAAAATTTGATAAAGTCTGATGCTTAATATTGTAGGGATATTAATCTCCCTATGATATTAATACGGATTAATAACACAGAGAAGTCATACTTCTGTTATGACAGAATTAATTGGGTAAATTATATTTACAATTGTAACATTGTAAACTTAATGTTATGATTTTACATTATATTAAATTGTAACATGATGTAAAATCGTAACATTGTAAACTTAACGTTACAATTTTACATTATGTTGCAATTTAACATAATGTGAAATTGTAACATTGTAAACATAATGTTACAATTGGAACATCAGTCCATCTATCCATGCATCTTCATCCGCTTTATCCGAGGCCGGGTCGCGGGGGCAGCAGCCTAAGCAAAGAGGCCCAGACCCAACACGCTGTGTACTCACCTTTGCTAAGTACATGTGAACAGATCTTGAATAAAAAAAACAAAACAAAACACACTTTTATTTTCTGTTTTATTGAAAGCACTTTACAGAAAGTGTAATTGTTTGTAATGAAGAAAGAAGTAGGTAGGTTTGCATGTGTAATTAGTGTGTTATTGCAGAAGAAGCTTAATGTGTAGTTTGCAAAAACAATGGGAAAAAAAGGTGGCCGAAGAAGAAAAGATAAATGTCCTTTTTTTTAAGTATTCCCTCGGCCGGTCGTTTGGCTTATGACATGTGGCGGGGACTCTGCTACAGAACTCCGCCAGTTCGAACCCCCCACGAATTCACTGCCACGGCCCTGCGTGGGGGGCGGGGAAACGCGCTCGCATTTCCTTTTTGCTTTTTCCTGCTCGAGCCAAGTCCTCCGCCCGCTCTTCATCTCTCTCATTACCCCTTATTACCTTACACTCATGCCTTTGCCTTTCACCACTTCAAAACGAAGCCTACTTCAATATTACCTTCATATGCTCTCTTTGCTTTTGGCTTTCCTCATGCTGTGTACTCACCTTTGCTAAGTACATGTGAACAGATCTTGAATAAAAAAACAAAACAAAACACACTTTTCTTTTCTGTTTTATTGAAAGCACTTTACAGAAAGTGTAATTGTTTGTGATGAAGAAAGAAGTAGGTAGGTTTCCATGTGTAATTAGTGTGTGATAATGCTGCAGAAGAAGCTTAATGTGTACTTTGGAAAAACGATGAGAAAAAAAGGTGGCCGAAGAAGAAATGATAAATGTCCTTTTTTTTCAAGCCTTCTCTCAGCCGGCAGTTTCAGTGCCACGGCCCTCGCTTGGGGGGTGGGGAGACGTGCCCCCCAAGGAGACCTGCTAGATTGTTCAGAAGGTTGTTCTCATCCATCCAGATGGAGGATCACTAACAGGAGCGTGGAAGACTCCAGAATCCACTCTGGCTGGAATCCGGTGGATATGCAGTGTGTACAGGTACAGTACCATTTAAACGGACAGCATTTATAGAATGACTATTAAAAGTCAGCGAGTGTCAGTAATGTTAATGTGGTTATGTTAGTAATACACCGAGTGCTAATATAAGAGCTTTAAGATGCATTTGTAGATATTATTACGTGTTTTACCGTCTTTATGGTGCTAGCTTAAAGTTACGGTGTAAACGTTAGCTTATATTGGAGGAAAGCTGTTACTGGTTAAACGATGTTAGCACAGAAATATTAGCTTCTGTCATGACTGATGAAGTTACTAGTTAATAAAGTTTTCAGTAAAGTGATTAATCGCAGCCACAGGTTGACAGCAAATATCTCGATTAGCTTCAGTGCATCTGTAATAAATATGTGCAAGTTTCAGTGCTTCGTTTAAACTGTATGATACTTATACTGACCCAGGGTCAGTGTAAAATACAATCCTAGCTGTGTGAACAAAGCCACTGTAAATTTAATCCTGCATGACAAACCTCAGGATGCAGATTATTATTACTCTTTCCTGCTGGCACACCTGAGAGTCAGCTAGAAACTTATAGTGACGTGGACATCATGCAAAGACTGCCAGACTCTGTAATACTGCAAATGATCAGTGACTCAGGTTAACACTAAACTTCAAACGGTACCTCTGTGTGCTGAACATCTAGGATTGAGTCAGGCTGCATTGACTGTGGGACTTTAATGTGTTAAAAGCAGGTTGAAGACGGCTCAGAAACATTTGAAGATTAAAATTGAGCATTATGGCTGCTGGTGGTTTGTAATATCTACTCAGCTGTATTTTTGTTACTAATTTATGTTTGTTGTTGTTTAACACAGATTTCAGAAGAGCAAATATGCTTAATAGTTTAACTAGATTTCATTTGTCAGTGTTTGACTGCTGAGTCACCGGAAGAACTAATTTCATTCATTCTCCATATGATGTTAATTTACAGAAATGTTTCACAGGAACTGATTTCTCCCAAAGGTTGAACTAGTGTGTTTCCATAGATTACCTCTGTATGAATGTACTTCTTAAATGAAGGCAAGTGTTTGTCCTTTTTTGTTCCTCAGGTACAGTACGTGATATCAAGGGCAGGTGGTCAACACTGGGGACAAGAAGCAGACATACTTCCAAGAGGGAGCTGCAGTGAGGTCAGAGGTCAGAATCTGAAACAGCTCAGGTTTATATTTTAGAGGTTATAAAAAATCAAAATGTATTTATAAAGAAACCTTTAAATAATAGTCATAATTATGATTATTATAAGAAATATCAAACATTTAAGTGGATTTTCTGTTACACATATTGTGTTAGCCCTGCGATAAACTGGCAGCCTGTCTTTGTCCTGTATCAGCTGGGATAGGCTTCATCCTCCCGCAACCTTGAATTGGATACATTTTATTCCAATTATGTAATCTGATCATTTACAAACTCAAGGTATCTAATCAAAATGTAAGTAATAATTATAAAATGGGAAAGCAGAAATAAGTGTGACATAAATGTAAATGTGTGAGCTGACATAGAGCTACATGCAGTCTGAAAAACCTTTGTTGTCAAGTTTGCAGGTATATCAGCACGAGACTCAAAGCAGAACCATAAAGGTTGCTGGACTGCATGATGGCCTTACCCCTGAGCAGTCATCCTGTTAAAGGATGAACCAGTTAGAAGCTGTTTTCAAAGTAGCTGAGCAGATTTCATCTCAAGTAAGCGATTAACTGTTTGTTCATCTGTTCCGCCACTTAAAGAGCATTTAAGGACGTCTTTCGAGTGTCCAGTTGAATTAATTCTACTGGCTCTCATGGTCATTTGTTATTATAGTCATATTTTTCATGTTCATCCAGCTATTTAGTAAATTCTATCTATTTAGTAATATCCGTCAGCTATAAAATGTAATATAAATATAAAAATATCTAAATATCTCCTGCCCTTTATGTTTTAATGATGTAAGTCTGTTATCGTGTTACATTAGCATTCCTCACATATCAATGAGATGCTGTACAGTACAATCCTACTGACACAGCAGAGGGATAACGACAGCTATTCAACATCGTTACACGACACATTCGAGCTGCATGACGCAGACAAAGTGACTAAATCATCTTTTTGTGGTTTATTGTCTTCAAACCAGCAGACAAAGCCGATGGCAGAAGATGTCAGAGAAGAACTTCAGGCCGTGGACTGAAAAGGTATTTTTTTCTTGTTATCAAAAGACATTTGGAGTGGCAGCTTCTACAACTGGTTGTGCTAAAGTAAAGCTTACAGTCTAAGAAATCACAGTGTTGATATTCAGCACAAAGAGAAAAGCTCACTTGTTTGAATTTATTTACAATCATAGTTTTATAAATTCTGACTGTAAACAGCTTTTACAGCTTTGATATTGTTTGACACTCGATATCAGGTGATAGGGTTTAATTTAAAGGTTTCTGTGTCCCAATGAGCCATTTACACTGATCAGTGTCAGTTTAACTGTAACACATTCATTATTTAGATTCAACAAAGAAATAACTGAATGTAAAAAATGGCAGCCCTCAGGCAGGTTTATAGAGATACATGCATGCATTATGAAATTTATGTATCCCAGATAATTGTTATTCATCTAGTCATGGCAGACCTACCTCTTCCTCCCAAGTTAACTGCAACCCAAAATAACTAGTGGGGCTATTTACACACTCACAACCAGTGTGGGGTAAAAAGAGCCACCAAAAAACTGTCAGCCACAGATGTGCTAGAAGAGTTAGAAGCTCTACTTATGGAGAAACTTTCTAAGTCTAACAGGGGACAGGAACTCCTGCCCAAGTAACATGATATAAGCCCACATACAGCCCAGCCATAAAGTGAACCAAGTTAAAGACAGCATGGGACCAAATGCATGTAACCAGCCTGCACCCACCTGACATTTCTTCCTCCTGAATTAAATGAATGAAGGGATGAAAGTTAAATGACTACAAACCTAAAGCCACTAGTTCCCACACTGGAGCTCCCTGACACTGTGTGTTAACTGTATTTAGCTTGTATCAACAGTTGTAACAGGCTAAGCCACCTGAGACACTGCATTGAATTTGTTCCTGTCTTACTGGTTTCAGCTGACTGGTTTCAACTCAGATATTCTGCTTTTTCCTTTCAGTAGATCAAAGCAGCTCGTGCTCCTTCTGCTTCCAATTTAGAAGAAGAAGAAGAAGGCGAAGGCTTCAGCGAAGTGGCGTTCATGGTCTCAGTGAACAGTCACGGTCACACACTGCATGTGGTTTTAAAAGCAACATGTCTGTTCACCACAACAATGGAGATGTGTAATATTAGTGCAGCTATGGTTTGTTCTTGAACATCAGTTCTGTTTTCTACTTTGATCACTCAGACCAAAAAAGTGTTGTTTTCAGATTCTTTCTTTTAAATCTATAAAGCACCTGTTCATTTTTTTTATTACAATTAGTTTCACATAAATTTTAGTGTTTCCTTTTATGATCTTTTAATGCTTACACTACACTGTACATGAAATCAAACCTAATAATGAGGCAGATAACATTCCTGTTACGATCCAGACTAGTGGTCTTACTGGGGCCGGTGAACAGGACTGTAAGCTTGCCATTGTGCCAGTTAAAGTAAAATCAAAGAGAGGTCAAAGAATAGTGGAAACGTATGCCTTTCTGGACCAAGGGAGTTCAGCATCCTTTTGTACAGCGGGTCTTATGGACAAGCTGAATATTGCTGGGAGGAGGACAAAGATTCTCCTGCGCACCATGGGACAGGAGAAAGTGGTGGACAGTTTCATTGTACCTGAACTTGAAGTTGCTGGATTGGACAGTGACATGTACTGTGATATGCCTAACCTCTTCACTCAGCATAAAATGCCTGTAGATATTGGTAACATCTCAAATCAACAGGACCTGGTTGACTGGCCACATTTGAAGCATGTTCATTTGCCAGAAATTAAGGCCAATGTTGAGCTTTTGATTGGCATGAATATGCCCAGAGCTCTAGAACCTTTGGAGGTCATCCGGAGTGTAGGTGATGGACCCTTTGCCATTAGGACTGTGCTCGGCTGGACTGTGAATGGGCCACTTAATCGAGAATGCTGTGGAAGGCCAGGATGTTTGGCAACAGTTACCGCCAACAGAGTTTCTGCTGTCACACTGGACAAGCTATGGAAACAGCAGTTCAAGATGGATTTTCCTGAGAGCAGCAATGATGAACAGATGGGGCTGTCAAAGGAAGACTTGAAGTTCCTGGAATTGGCCAGCAAGATGGTGACTTTGGGGGATTGGCACTACAGCATTGCCCTGCCACTAAAAGACCGAGACATAAGAATGCCTGACAACTGTGCAATTGAGCAACGAGCCTTAGGTTTGAAGAAAAGGTTCATCAGAGATAAAGACTTTCATAAAGACTACACTGCCTTCATGACAGATCTTATATCTAGAGGATATGCAAAGAGAGTCCCAGTCACAGAATTAGAGCGCCAGAAATGGGGAAGGATTAAACGTAACTTTGTTCCTGGAGATGTGGTCCTTATAGTGGATGATTCTGCACCTCGTGGTTCTTGGCTCATTGGGAGAGTCACCGGAGCTGCACCAGATGAAAGGGGGCTTGTGCGTCAGGTCTGGATTAAGACCCCAACCAGCCATGTGTGCAGA
This sequence comes from Aulonocara stuartgranti, assembly GCF_965226115.1. Taxonomy (NCBI): domain Eukaryota; kingdom Metazoa; phylum Chordata; class Actinopteri; order Cichliformes; family Cichlidae; genus Aulonocara; species Aulonocara stuartgranti. Next base: position 10,120,092 of record NC_138940.1, on the reverse strand, counting down.
CCCATCACAAAGATATGCCTTCTTCAGGAGGCCTCTGACCCATGACTATGACATTTTTGACACAGTGTGACATAACTAACTTTGAATTGACTTTAATGTTATGAGATGTACATCAGACTGACTATATTTAGGCTAAGTGCTGGTAACCTCTGGCCTATGACTGACTGACCATGTGCAGACAGAAGAAAAGAAGAGAAGACATGAGAAAATAACTTTGGTGGACTTTTGAGTATGTTATGTTGTCTCACTGGGTGTCTGTGATATGATGAAGTGTGTGTTGTGAGTTATGGTGTTGGATGTGTAATTATTACTGTAAAAATGTAATAATTAGGGGCCGGAATGTTGTGGATAGGCGTAGCTTTGGGTCACGTGGTGTCAGTAATAGTGATTGCTATATCACCTGTTCACGGCCCGAGGGAAATTTTGTGAATGAGTGGGTGATGGGGGAAGTCGACTTTTGCTGACCGCTCAAGCGTCCCAAGGCGTTCCCAGGCCAGCCGAGAGATATAATCTCTCCAGCGTGTCCTGGGTCTGCCCCGGGGCCTGCTCCCGGTGGGACATGCCTGGAACACCTCACCCAGGAGGCGCCCAGGGGGCATCCTTGTCAGATGCCCGAACCACCTCAGCTGGCTCCTTTCGATGTGGAGCAGCAGCTGCTCTACTCTGAGCCCCTCCCGGACGGCCGAACTTCTCACCCTATCTCTAAGGGAGAGGCCAGCCACCCTTCGGAGGAAGCTCATTTCTGCCGCTTGTATACGCGATCTCGTTCTTTCGGTCACTACCCACAGCTCGTGGCCATAGGTGAGGGTAGGGATTGTAACAATTTAAACATAATACAATTTTACATTATGTTACTGTCAGAGTCAGACGGTGCCCCGACCGGTCGACCTGTGTGTGTGTGTTTTTTTGTTCTCCTCTCTCGCTCCGCTTTTTCTCCGCTGCGATTGTTACCTCCGACCCGTAAGTGCTGCCACTCTGAGCTGCCTAATAAGCCTGGACGCGATCGAGACGGAGAGACGGAAGGGGACACTTCACTGATTCTAGGGAGTTTTGTGGACACACGAGGGGAGACGGGGAGAGGAGCACTGAAGGGACTTGCACTGTGGATAACTGTGGATTGATTTTGGCTTCACTGTAAATAAAGACACTGTTCAACTTAAACGAGAGGTCCGCGTCTAGGTTCGCTAACTCACCACCCTTAACAGCTACAATTTAACATCATGTAAAATTGTAACATCATGTTTACAATGTTACAATTTGTAAATTGTAACATTGTAAACATAATGTTACAATTTTATATGATGTTAAACTGTAACATAATGTAAAATTGTAACATTATGTTAAACTGTAACATAATGTAAAATTGTAACATTATGTTTACAATGTTACAATTTTACATTATGTTAAATTGTTACATAATGTAAAATTGTAACATTATGTTTACAATGTTACAATTTGTAAATTGTAACATTGTAAACATAATGTTACAATTTTATATGATGTTAAACTGTAACATAATGTAAAATTGTAACATTATGTTTACAATGTTACAATTTGTAAATTGTAACATTGTAAACATAATGTTACAATTTTATATGATGTTAAACTGTAACATAATGTAAAATTGTAACATTATGTTTACAATGTTACAATTTTACATTATGTTAAATTGTAACATAATGCTTAACAGATAATGGTTATCCTCTTTTTATATCATACATCATTGTCTCTGTAGGAGGGTCTGGAGCACCCCCTGCTGAGCCGCTGGGCTCAGTACCTTGCAGGCAGGTCCGACGATGACTTCATCATCTCACCTGAGCTCAAAATTCTGGTGCGTGAAGGCGTCCCTCGGGAGTATCGGCAGAGAGTGGCGCTGTTTGGTCCGAGCCAGAACTTTGACAAGCCAAGAGTGCCACATGCAACGCTATCAGCAGGTACAGCTGTAGAGAGAGAGAGTGCTTTATCCGCACCTGAGCACAGGTGGCTCCTCCTTCTTCCTGTTGGGAATGCTGGCGAGCACTCAGTAATCCTGTTCTGTTTCCAGCTGTGTGAGAAGAGTCGGACAGCTCCTAATCCTGCCTCCAGGCAGGTCCAGCTGGACCTTCACCGAACCCTGACGACCAATCAGCACTTCTCCTCGCCGTCCAGCCCCGCCCTCCAGCCCTGCCCTCCAGCAGCTCCGCCGCATCCTTCTGGCCTTCTCCGGGCATAACCCTGCCATTGGCTACTGCCAGGTACTCAACAGGTCAGAACAAAAGTATAAATTTTATATCTGAGTTCTTATGTGGACCCGCCTTCCAGGCAGAACCTCACCTTCCATGAATGTCCACAGGTTAGCGGCCCTCGCTCTGCTGGTCCTCCAAAGTGACGAAGACGCCTTCTGGTGTCTGGTGGCAGTGGTGGAAGCCATCATGCCTCAGGACTACTACACCAAGAATCTGGTGGCCTCTCAGGTCAGCAGACACACTCACCTGCTTGCCTGCTGTGATCTGTTTTAGTGATCAGTGAGGCTGATCTCTGTGAGTCTTTGTGCTCAGGCGGACCAGCGCGTGCTGAAGGACTTCATGGCGGAGAAGCTTCCTCGCCTGGCATCTCACTTTGAGGATCACAACATTGACGTCTCTCTGGTCACCTTCAACTGGTTCCTGGTGGTTTTTGTGGAGAGTCTGCCCAGCGACATCCTGATGCCTCTGTGGGACGCCTTCCTGTATGAGGGTACCAAGGTACCATACACCCGAACACACCATGACAGAAATGCAGACAACACTTGAATGCACCACAGTAGTGTCCATGGAAACAAAAATGATTTTGTTTTCACCTTTAGATGTCTTTATTTACATTTTAGGAGTAATAAGACATTGTTTACTAAGCATGGGGAACTGTCATGTGACATGAAATAGGAGTGGGAAAGCAGATCATTCTAGTAACGACCTCACAGTCTACCACAAGCAGCGTAAATCCAGACGATGAGCGGGACAATGGCTTTGGGCTTGTTTCTGCAATGTGACAAATGCAGCACAGCTTTTACATCGTTTGTCTCAGGAAATAAAATCACAGTTCAGACACAGAAATATATACCACACAGGGATAAATGCTGACAACAGCTTCAGCCACGTAGATCCAACCCAAAAGTTTAATTTAAACTTAAAGCTCAACTACCAAGTAAGTTAATATTATCTGGCAACTGAGGAACCAAGTGGCTTATTGGAAATCGATCAGAGCTGTAATGAGTAAAGGGCCCAACTGCACCACAACTGAAAGAGTAATTTTATGACTCACCTCCTCAAAGTTTCCAATTAATTGTGTGGCGTGAGTGTCCTGTTATGAAATGCGTGTCTGTGCTGCAGGTGATCTTCAGATACACTCTGGCTCTGTTCAAATACAAAGAGGACGACATCCTGAAGATTCACGACAGCGTGGAGATCTACCAGTACCTACGCTTCTTCACAAAGACCGTCTCCAATGCCAGGTACGCACTCGCCTCCACCCGCCTTAATCTACGAGCTGTTACACTCTCAGAAGTGTAGCGGATGTAGCTGTTGAATCTTTGAGCTTCAAACCCTTTTTACTGAAATTTTGTGAGAAGTTTAAATTTCCCTGATCACAGTAACAACGATTTAAAGATTTTTAAGTATCTGCAGCTCTCGGATACATGTGGTCCAGTCAGTCCAGTATTTCCTGCTCAAACTGCAGTACCTGAAGTATCAAGCAGCATAAAACAGAAACACTCAAGCTGATCAGTTTCCAGTTCCTCTGTGTTGGTGATCGAGTCCTTTCCACCTGCGTGTGTCCATGCAGGAAGCTGACCAGCATCGCCTTCAACGACATGAACCCATTCCCCAGCCGGCTGCTGAGGAACCGGCGAGTGCTCCACCTGGAGCGCCTGCAGGTGGAGCTGCATGAGCTGGAGGAGCAGCACAAGGAGGTCATCACCGAGAGCGTCGTACGGAAAGACAAAGAGCTCGACGTCATGGTGAGCGAGGACGACGAGGACCTCTGATCACACGGGACGCTTCAGCTGCTCACTTCGAGACGACGATGAGTTTTCCATGAGTTCAAGAGAATTTTACTAAACCGGCTGTTAACTGGTTTCCTTCACACCAAACACAGGATTGTGTCAGGTTCACCATCTCTACTAACACTACAAGGAAACAGACGCATACAGATTTAACTGCATCACATCTCTGAAACAAGCTTGCAGTAAACAAATGTGTACTGTGTTCACGTGTGTAATAAGTCAGGCTGCAGAAATGTGCAGATGTATTTCAGTGAATTCATTTGGATTAATATGTGATAGCTTATTTATTTCATTGCATCTTTTGCTTTATACCTAAAAATGCGTGACATTTCTAAATGTAGTCACATCCCTATGAAACATGGTTGATTATCAGCTGTAGTCACAGCTGGTGATAAAGTAATTAAATGTCCAGCTATTCAAAAATAGGGCATTCTGCACAATGAGTACTTTTTGGTACTTGAAGTATATTTTGATGCTGATGCTTCAGGGCATTGTGCTGCATTGTCGAAGCTCTCTGGGCTTCCGGTTAGAACGTCCTCACAGTATTTTATTTTGATCTGGTGTAAAGTGCATTGTGCAGAAATGACAGCATGATAGTCACATGATAAAACTGACTTTTCTTTTTTTTTTAAATTTTACTGGGTGTGCATCTTGTTCAAATGTCTTTTTCAGCATTTGTACATAAATATTCTGTATATAAATATTTGATTTTCATTTATTTTACAGAGTCCTTTATTTTGTTTCACAAATATGACATTCATGTCAAATGACATCTGCAGACTTTATAATGACCAGCAGGGGGCAGTGTATTGCAGTCTATGAGAACATTTACTGAGACCTGTTTCATGCACTAGTTTCATGTCTCATTGAATCCAACATGATGTTGATTTTGTAAATTAAGGTCACATGTTCATCACATCTAATTTCAAAACACTGATCAATTTTTTTAAAAAATGAATTCCATACCAATTGCAGGAATAAAATAGGAATAAATAACAAACGAGAAATACATACAAAACAAGAGAAAGGCACACATGAGAGAACAGGTCACATGACAGCACAGCATTATCTACCCACAATTTGAACTAAATAACAGATAGCACAGGCAATGAAAACAAACGGAAATCAGAATAAATTTAAAAACTTTTATTGATGTTAACTTGAAGTGCTGAATTAGCCCTGTTGTCAGTTCAAATCACTTCAATCTATAGCGCACTTTAAGGTCTTTAGACCTTAAAAAGTAATACACTGCAAGGTAAGCTTGCAGCATCTTACTTTAAGGTCAACTGTGAAACTTTGTGGAAAGCCTGAGACAAGTTGATGAGTCAGTGAAGCGCACTTCCTTCTGATGACGGCTATACTGAGGTGAGTTTTTAAGCATATCCTGAACTTTATTCATTATTAGACTTCTGACACCTGGCAAATAAACTCTCATGCGATATGAGAACATAACAGCAAAAAGCCAGTAGCTGGTACATGAATGGATAAAAATTGGATCCCTCAGGGAGGCGCCACCACTTGATCTTCTCCACCGTCGTGGTTGGTGTTCTTCGTCGTCGTTGGCCAAGGTTGAGTCGGAGATCCATCACAAGTAGCCGATGTTGAGGGCCAATATTGGTTGATGGTATGACTTTTACGTTCGTGACTAGGCTGAGATGGGGTCTTCGGACTAGCCAGTAGTCGATTTGGGTGTCTCTGCCGCCGCTGGAGTACGTGATGAGGTGTGCCGGCTTCTTTTTGAAGAAGGTGTTGGTCACGGCAAGATCGTGGGCCTCTGCGTAGTCCAGTACCCGGCAACCCTCGTCGTTTCTGGTCCCAAATCCTTGGCCGCCATGGAATCGGTGATATCCGTCTCTCCCCTTGCCTACATGTCCGTTTAGGTCGCCGCCTACCGCCACGTGTTCCTCAGGGCTAATCGTTTGCAGGTGGTCGTCGAGGGCGCGCCAGAATTCTGTCTTCTCCTCGTCGGGGCAGTTGGTCTGTGGTGCATAGCAGGAGATAATCCGTAGGACGGTCGGGTCGGCGTCGATCTTCACTGACATGATGCGATCCGATATGCGGGTAACTTCGACCACGTTGTGCCGGAGCTTTATTATTAGACTTCTGACACCTGGCAAATAAACTCTCACGCGATATGAGAACATAACAGCAAAAAGCCAGTAGCTGGTACATGAATGGATAAAAATTGGATCCCTCTTAGATTGAATTGGTTGCCCTCTTATATTACGTTGTTTTGAACCTAACCGCATCCACTGAATTAATGCAGTTTTCAGGACAGTAAAAACAGAGAACTCTGATATACACAATTTCTGATTGCTGATAGTGTTTCTTAATGCAAAATGGGCTTCCATTTAAAATGCAATTGCTTTATGTTCGATCTTTAGTGAAGAAGGGTCATTTTTGATTCTGTGGACAAGGGATGCAAATGGAATGTGAAGGCAACAGGTAGTAGGGTGAATTAGGGTTTCGTGTGGTCTTCAGTGCATGCATTTTATTGCCACTTTATTTCAACTTTTTATTAATGTACTCAAAAGAAAAACAAGAACCACAAAGGAGATTCTTGTGATTCTTGTTTGTGCTATCTGTTTGTGAAAGAAAGCACATTTTACCACATCATACTGTGTTTGCTGCCATTTATTTTACTCGTCCTGCCTGAGTGTCTGGGCTGCGTTTGTCTGTGCACCTTTGTTCTGGCCTTCTGCTGATGGGTTTCACATGCTGGGCTTTCCCTCTTGGTCCACACCCAGCAGCCTGCTGCTGACCACACACAGCCTACAAACTGATCCATCCATGCATCCATGCATGCATGCATGGCCTGGTTATTGTTGAGTTATCACCTCCAGCTCCTTGCTCATAACCAGGTAGATACTGGGCTGGGCCTGATCTCTGAGCTCAATAACAATGACAAAAATGCCAAACACTTTACTCTTCATGGTAAAAAATGTTTATAATACAGTAAAAACTGGATGTAGCCAAAATCAGTGTTTTATATACAGTGTAAGTGAACAACATTGCTACACTGCTGGTGTTTGATTGATAGAGGCTTTCTTTATAAGAACTATGATATCATTTCTTTTGCTGATTAACAGTTTTTATATAATTTTTATATCATATATAGCTTTCAAGAAGCCAAAGATCACTGGACGAAAAGACTACAGACCTGTGGCTCTGACATCTGGTCAGGAAGTCTTTTGAGCGCCTGGTTCTCTCCTATCTTAAGACCCTCACGGCCCCCCTCCTGGACCCCCTGCAGTTTGCATACAGAGCCAACAGGTCTGTAGACGATGCCATCAACATGGCCCTACACTTTGTCCTGCAGAATCTATGCTAGGATCCTGTTTGTGGACTTCAGCTCTACCTTCAACACCATCCTTTCAGACCTTCTTCAAGGATTGCTTTCCCAGATGAATGTGCCTGATCCCATCTGCCGGTGGATCACTGACTTCCTGACGGACAGGAAGCAACCAGTGAGGCTGGGGAAGAATGTCTTGGACTCCCGGACCATCAGCACGAGCTCCCCTCAGGGCTGTGTTCTTTCTTCTATGCCCTTCTCCCTGTACACCAACTGCCGCACCTCCAACCACCAGTCTGTCAAATTAATTAAGCTTGCAGATGACACCACCATTATTGGACTCCTCTCAGACGGGGATAAGTCTGCCTACAGGATGGAGGCTGAACATCTGGTGTCCTGATGCAGCCGCAACAACCAGGTGCTGAATAAGTATTATTTTCATTTACCACTGGCCCAAGTACATTTTTATTGGCTTGTGAACAAAGCTGTAGTTTTTGTATTTTTAAATATTAACGCAATTTAATTGAGACATTATTTATATTATTTCACTTTCAATGTGAAAAATGCTGTAAAAACGTTGAAAATAATGGTCACCCCTGTTCGCTGCAATGTAAAATAGTACAACTGCTGTCAGCCTTCATTAAGTTGCATCATTTAAACATTTGCATATTTTTATTCAACTTCTGCAGGATGCTTTGATGAAAGACTCCCTTTTCCCAAGTAGAGGCTTTACTAGAGGTCACAGGAACAGCGCTGCTGTTTTGGATGCGGAAAAATGTTGTCTTTCACTCTACCTGAGCTCAGTGTCTCAGTAAGGGCTCCGCCTCATTGTAGCTGACGCTGAAATGTTTGTGTGGGTTGCCATGACAACACCAGAAGTGCATCTGAGATCGTGTCCAAATTCATGGGCTGCATCCTCCTGAGGCGGCTCTAGTGACCCTCGAACTCTCGGCTAGCTATCGAGGTGGTGGATAACATACGTCTCCCCCACAAGAGCACGAACCTACAACTTTTCTACTACTGTTTTTACAAGGCGTACACGGTAAAAACATTATGCTGTTATTTGTTAAGCACTTGTGCATCTTGTGAAAAGAAATAAGTGGCTGAGATGGATGTCATATGTGCTATTGATATTATTTTACTCGTTTCTAGTTTTCACGGTGCTCCATGATTGTGAGAGGAATAAAAAAGAATTGTGGACATCAGTACGAAGCATGGATTCTTTTGACCAGAGTAGATACACTGGTCCCTTGAATATACTAATCTTTTTGAGGTGGGTGACTGTTCCTGTGTATTTACAGAAACAATGGTTGTGATAACCTCAGCTGTTTCAGAGGGTGACTGTTCGTTGCTTTGCGCACTTTTAAATCTGTATACAATGGTTTGTTCCCTTTTTGTGTTCTGAGGTTTAAACAAAGATGTACTAGATGTATTATACCGGTCCCTCGAATCTACAAATCTTTTAGATGTGGATGACTGTTAATTTTCATCTGTGTTTACAGAAATACTGGGTGTTGGAACCTCAGTAGTTTCTTTTTGGCTGACAGACTCTGGAGCTGTACAAGAGGAATAAAGAGCTGCAATGCTTTTGTGAACCTGACCTGGGAAGGGAGAGAAATATATTTTTGTTTTGTTTTTGTTTGTCTTCTTGTTTTATTTGATTCCTTGTGGGATTTGGATCCAACAAGTAAAGTATGCATATTATGCACACACACAAACACACATGCAGCTATTACCATTTCTTGTATTCTTGAATAAAGACATTGATCTGACACATTTAAAATGCAGCCAATTGTTTTTATTGTTATATTATTAAGAAAAAAGAAAAGGTGGGGGTGGGGGGATGTAAAGAAGAGCTTAAAGGAAAGGGCTAGAGGAGAGAAAACCCCAACAATTAGCAGGGCATTTTTTTACTTGGACAAATTGTTAATAAAGTTTCCATATCTGTAACAATGATGACAGTATAATTGTTTATAAACAATTATATTGACAATTATATGTGTCCAGTATGTTGGCTCATTTTCTTTTACTTTTTGCATTTGAAAATAAAAGTTGGGCTGATTTTGACACCATTACAAGAAGTGTTGTTAATGATTCTTTTTGAATTAAAATCAGGTTACCACAAATTGTTTTTTAATTTAATTTCATTTGAAATGTTTGTCAGTGGGTAAACAATTCGTAATGCAAAGTCAGAAACATCGAGTTATTCTTGTACTGCATGCTTGCAATAAATAAGTTGTCCTAACAGTCAGTCAAAGGAGCTTGGAAAGAAAAGCGTCTGGACTTCTTTGAGTTGAAGTGACTGATATATATATTTTTTGTCTGTTTGTTTTGTTGGTTTTTGTTTTTTGCCCTTTATCACAATTCCTCTTCCCTGCTGTTTTTCTTTCCCTCTTTCTTTCTCCCCTTTCTTTCCCCCAGTCATGTCTGTCCTATGTGTAGCAAGTGAAAATAAAATAAACAATAAAAACAAAGGTGAATCAAATAGACCAATACGGCAAGGCCGGGATGGTCCATTTGGTAAAGTAAATCCGTTAGTTATATTTAACATAATGTTAAATGGCAACATTCTGTTTACAATGTTACCATTTCACATTATGTTAAATGGTAACATTCTGTTTACAATGTTACCATTTTACATTATGTTAAATGGTAACATTCTGTTTACAAAGTTACCATTTTACATTGTGTTAAATGGTAACATTCTGTTTACAATGTTACCATTTCACATTATGTTAAATTGTAACATTCTGTTTACAATGTTACCATTTACATTATGTTAAATGGTAACATTCTGTTTACAATGTTACCATTTCACATTATGTTAAATTGTAACATTCTGTTTACAATGTTACCATTTACATTGTGTTAAATGGCAACATTCTGTTTACAATGTTACCATTTTACATTATGTTAAATGGTAACATTCTGTTTACAATGTTACCATTTTACATTATGTTAAATGGTAACATTCTGTTTACAATGTTACCATTTTACATTGTGTTAAATGGTAACATTCTGTTTACAATGTTACCATTTTACATTGTGTTAAATGGTAACATTCTGTTTACAATGTTACCATTTTACATTGTGTTAAATGGTAACATTCTGTTTACAATGTTACCATTTTACATTGTGTTAAATGGTAACATTATGTTTACAATGTTACCATTTTACATTGTGTTAAATGGTAACATTCTGTTTACAATGTTACCATTTCACATTGTGTTAAATGGTAACATTCTGTTTACAATGTTACCATTTCACATTATGTTAAATGGTAACATTCTGTTTACAATGTTACCATTTCACATTATGTTAAATTGTAACATTATGTTTACGATGTTACCATTTTACATTATGTTAAATTGTCAGTAGGCCTGGTACCGGAACCGGTACTGGACCCCCTTTTACTTTCAGCCATCAGAAGAGGGTACACTGTGGTCATAACAATACTCAGACTGTAGCATTTAAAGGTCCCAAAGTGTACCAGGAAAATATCCCCCGCACGATTACACCAGCAGCCTGAATTGTGAATGTGAGGGAGGATGGATCCATGCTTTCATGTTGTTCACTCCAGGCTGATATAAAAATGATATAACTAATACTACTTCTACTAATAATGACAATAACAACAAAATAATAATAATAATGTCAAAAATACCAGTAATTATAATAACAATAACAACATAAACAACAACATTACTACTACTAATAATAAAGATAAACAAATGTATTAAAAAATTAATAATGATAATAATAATAATAAAACTGATCATAACAGTAACAATATCAATCATAACAACAACAGTACTAACAACAATAATAACAATAACAATGAAGGTGTTGCTGCAGATCTGAGTCCCGACTCTGCTGCCTTTCTAGTGCGGCAAAGAAAGTAAGAAATAGAAAAAGAAAAACACAAATAAACTGAGTGTGAGGGTTTTTCTACAAGTTACACTGAATATTTGCACAGACATGCTGACTGTTTGCTGGGAGACGTCACCTGTCTTTTATAGAATAGCAGGTAAGCTGTTCTCTGCCGCTGCTCACACACAGACTCACACGTGGTCTGGCAGACCAACTCGTCATCGTACGTGAGCCGGCTGTCTGTGACGTCGTCTCTTCCCCTCATCTGGTGAACGCCGTCACAGACGTAATGTCCTGAGAGGAGAAGGCGCACTTATTAACGTCTCATAAACTTTCAAAGCTGACCTGCATTCAGCACATGTGTCTGAAAGCACCCACTCACCGCTGTAAGCTGAGGAGCCCAAACGACTGATCACGCTGACCAACAAATAGCGAGCAGTTTACTGGGAGAGGGCAGCGGCACCACCCGTTAGCTTAGAAATGGGCTCCATCCATACTTGAAATGAACGGTGTGCCTTTTCCCTTACCTCTTCAGTAAAGGCTGTGTCCTGGCTGATCACCAGCTGCTGTGTCAGAACAATGGGGCTGTTCTTCTTCTCCACGGTGAACGATGGAGTGAACGTAAACTGTCATGGTCCGGGTGTGTGCCAGTGTGTCTCCCTCCGAGCCGGCGTCTCCACCCCTGGGAGGGGCCTCAGTGTTTTTGCTGATCGCTGACATCTGTGGGTAATTAGCCGGGGGACTCATAAGGCCAGCGTTCTCAATCTCTCTTCGCCAGATTCTCTGCTAAACATCAGTCAGTGCAGGCCACCACCATAATTTCCTTACGTGTTTTTTTGTGAATCACCTTTGCTTCACTGTATGTTTGTTTTTTGTGCGCCTCCCTTTTTCAGCTACACCTAACTGTTAAACCCCTGGCGAAGAGCTTCTACTTGGATGCTGGACCTTCTTGCAGTCCCTCAGGCTACCACCAAAACTACCTACCTGCCTCTCTGCCTCCACGCCAGGAGTTTTTGGATTTACACACCCGGATTACTCCCCCTCTATGTCATCTCCGACCTCCGTTGGCAAGTACGCAGTACGAAGGAGGATTTTGAGCCAAACAACATATTCATATGCCTCCTTATCTATGTTTGAACATTTGCATTCTGTTACAGTGACCCCGACCTTTTCCTGGACCTTTTGTGACTTGCTTTCCAGTCCAATCCCCGGAATAGCTGTCCTTTCTGACCCGGACCAGATCATTATTTAGTTAACGTCTACGCTCACCTTTTGTTTATGAATATTTTGTGTGCACATTAAACATTATTCTTAAAATATATTTACGAGCTGTTCGGCGTCTTGCGTTTGAGTCCTGTCACTCGTCTGAAACGGTCCCGGCCATAACAGTAGAATCTGGCCAGCAGTTATGGACTCAGCAGACGCGGAACGGTCAGCCATTCAGAGGCAGGGGGCGATATTAGGAAGTCATGAACAATCTATTCAGTTCCTGTTAGCCCAGCAGCAGACTCTTAGAGATGGTCAAAGTAAAATACTGGAGACCCTCCAGGCTCTACAAACTGATATTTCTACTGCTGCTGGTTCCGCCTCGGGCCCCGCGGGCCAAGACTCCGGTACACCAACTCCTCTGCCTCAACCTGTTGCCGTTGCATCTCCACCTACATCAGCTTTCCGTGATGCTACGTCCCTGGAGCCCGAACCATTCTCAGGGGATCCAGGGAGTTGTAGCGGGTTTTTGCTTCAGGTTGACCTTGTTTTCGGTCGTTCTCCGCGCACATTTGTTGCGGATTCTAATAAGATATCTTATTTGGTGGGTAAACTGCGTAATCGTGCACTTAAATGGGCGGAGGCGTATCTATCGAAGAATCCTTTGTTAACCTGTTCTTATGAGGTGTTTTTGGGGGAATTTCAGAAAACGTTTGCGCACCCCATTTCTGAGGGTAGTTCTGCGCAGAGGCTGCTGGATCTTCGCCAGGGCCGTCAGAGGGTTGCTGATTTTTTGATTGATTTTCGTACTGCTGCCGCCGAAACCGGTTGGCCTGACGACGCTCTGCGTGGGGTGTTTTTCCGGGCATTGAACGAGGGTATGAAAGACCAGCTTGCCTCCCGTGATGAGCCAAAATCTTTTGAGGAACTGGCGTCCCTCTCCCTTCGCATTGACAACAGGTTGCGTGACAGGGAGAGGGACAGGAACTACAAATCCCAGCGCCGTTTACCGCGCTCGTTTCCGGGTACGTCACCGTCGCCGCCTCCGACTGTGGACTCGCATGAGTTTGTCGCCTCGGCTTACGTCACTGATCCCGAGCCGGAGCCTATGCAGATTGGCCGGTCACGGTTGACACCGGAGGAGAGGGAGCGGCGGCGTCGGGCTCATGCCTGTTTTTACTGTGGCTCGCTGGAACACTTGATTGCTGCATGCCCGAAGGAGGGAAAAGGTGTCGCCCGCCGGTAGAATCGGGGATACGGGTGGGCGGTTCGAATTCTGGTCAGAAACCCCGTTTACAACTCCCTGTCACCTTGGAGATGCTACAGAGTACTCATTCGTGCACAGCCTTATTAGATTCTGGTTCTGAACAGAATTTAATCAGTCTCGATCTCGCTGAACGATTAGGCGTTCCGCTCGTGCGCCTTGAGCCGCCCATTCCAGTTAGAGCGATTAATAACCAGGTTTTCACTAGAATTTCTTTTCGCACTGGTCCAGTGTCACTGTGCACTTCGGGGAATCATAGGGAAAAACTCACCTTTTTTGTCCTCGATTCACCTGATACTCCGCTCACTTTGGGTTATCCCTGGCTGTGCTTACACAATCCGCACTTGGATTGGGAGGGGCAAAGGGTTGTCAGCTGGAGCCCTTTTTGCCACTCCAATTGTCTGACTTCCGCCCGTTTTCCCGGCCCGGGGGAGGCTACGGGGACTGACGAATATGTCCCCGATCTCTCAGGGGTGCCGCCTGAGTATCATGATTTGCGGGAGGTATTCAGTAAGATCAAAGCGCAGTCCCTACCGCCCCATCGCCCTTACGACTGTGCGATTGATTTGCTCCCCGGAGCGTCCCTGCCCAAGAGCCGGTTATATAGTATCTCTAGGCCTGAACGTGCTGCGATGGAGGAGTATATTAGGGATTCACTAGCGGCTGGGTTAATCCGTCCGTCTTCGTCCCCCGTGGCGGCGGGGTTTTTTTTTGTAGACAAGAAGGATGGGTCTCTTCGGCCGTGTATTGATTTCAGGGGCTTGAATGACGTCACTGTTAAAAATAAGTATCCCTTGCCACTCATTAGCTCCGCTGTTGAATCGCTACAGGGTGCCACGGTGTTCACTAAGTTAGATCTTCGCAATGCTTATCATTTGGTGCGAATCCGTCAGGGAGACGAGTGGAAGACCGCGTTTAACACCCCCCTGGGTCATTTTGAGTATCTCGTTATGCCTTTCGGTTTAACGAACGCTCCAGCGGTGTTTCAGGCCCTAATAAATGACGTCCTGCGGGATTTCCTCGACCGTTTTGTGTTCGTCTATTTAGATGACATTCTTATTTTTTCTAAGTCTTTGGCTGAGCATCATTCACATGTCCGTGCTGTCCTTCAACGCCTCTTGGAAAACAGACTGTATGCCAAGGCTGAGAAATGTGAGTTTCATTTGACTTCGGTCTCTTTCCTGGGATACATCTTGGCAGGGGGGCAGGTGAAGACGGATCCGGCTAAGGTGAAGGCGGTCACTGACTGGCCTGTGCCTTCTACTCGCAAGCAACTCCAGGGGTTTTTGGGATTTGCGAATTTCTATCGTCGGTTTATAAGGAACTACAGTCTAGTGGCGGCTCCGCTTACACGCCTTACCTCTACGAAGCTTCCGTTCGGCTGGTCCGCCGAAGCTGACAGCGCTTTCACGGAGCTGAAACATCTGTTTTCTACTGCGCCCATCCTCGCTCAACCCGATCCGTCTAAGGCTTTTATTGTGGAGGTGGATGCTTCTGATGTGGGGGTGGGGGCTGTGCTTTCACAACGTGCCGGCCCCTCCTCTAAGCTGCGGCCGTGCGCCTTTTTCTCTCGGCGGCTTTCACCAGCGGAACGGAACTATGATGTGGGGGACCGGGAGCTGCTTGCCGTTAAGTTGGCGTTGGAGGAGTGGCGTCATCATCTGGAAGGCGCGGCGCTACCGTTCCTGGTGTGGACGGATCATAAGAACTTGACGTACCTACGCGGTGCGAAGAGGTTGAATGCACGTCAAGCTCGTTGGTCGCTGTTTTTCGCACGTTTTAACTTTTCCATTTCCTATCGCCCGGGTTCCAGAAACACCAAACCGGATGCCCTCTCTCGGCAGTTTGACTCTGACACGGGTCCGGCGGAGTTTTCCACCATTCTTCCGGCCGGCTGTACGGTGGGAGCTATTACCTGGGAGGTGGAGGACGCCATCGACCGGGGCCTCCGGACGGAACCGGATCCGGGCACGGGACCGCCTAACCGGCGTTTTGTTCCCGCGGCTGCTCGCTCCAAGGTACTGGAATGGGTGCACGCTTCGAGGTTTGCGTGTCACCCGGGCAGGGGCAGGACGACTTCTATGGTTAAGAGACATTTTTGGTGGGCCACTCTGGATAAAGATGTTCGGGAGTATGTGGCTGCGTGCCCTGTGTGTGCCAGGTGTAAGTCGCGTACTCACCGTCCTGCTGGGCTGTTGCAGCCGTTGTCTACGCCTCATCGCCCTTGGTCCCACATCGCCCTGGATTTTGTTACGGGACTCCCGGTTTCGGCTGGGAAGACCACTATTCTCTCGGTCGTGGATCGGTTTTCTAAGGCTGCTCATTTCGTCGCTTTGGAGAAGTTGCCCACTGCGGCTGAGACGTCTACGTTGTTGTTGGACCATGTTTTTCGGCTTCATGGCATTCCTGTGGAAATAGTTTCGGACAGGGGTCCGCAGTTCTCGTCCCAGGTTTGGGGTTCTTTTTGCGCTGCCTTGGGGGCCAGGCCTTGTCTGAGCTCTGGTTACCATCCTCAGACGAACGGCCAGACGGAACGTTTAAATCAGGAGCTGGAGGCCGCGCTCCGCTGTGTGACCTGTCATAACCCTGCGACTTGGGCCTCGTATCTGCCGTGGGTGGAATATGCCCACAACTCCTTGGTTTCGTCTGCTACTGGGTTGTCACCGTTTGAGGCCTCTTTGGGTTATCAGCCGCCCCTGTTTCCGGTGGAGGAGGCTGATCTTGCTGTCCCCTCGGTCCAGCATCATTTACAGCGCTGCCGTCGGGTCTGGTCTCGTACGCGGGAGGCGCTGTTGCGAGCTGTGGCTCGCCAACGTCGCTGTGCCGACCGTCGCCGGTCTCCTGCGCCTGTTTACTCACCGGGACAGAAGGTGTGGCTCGCCGCGAAGGACATCCCTCTCAGGGCATCCTCCCGCAAGTTGTCTCCTCGTTACATCGGCCCCTATTCTGTGGACAGGGTCCTCAGCCCTTCGGCTGTCAAGCTCCGTTTGCCTGCTGCCTTGCGGGTTCACCCGGTCTTTCACGTTTCTCAGGTGAAGCCGGTGGTGTCTAGTCGTCTGTGCCCGCCTCCGGTGCCCCCGCCTCCCGCCCGGCTCATTGACGGGCACCCTGCGTTTTCTGTCCGGCGCATTCTGGATGTGCGGCGGCGGGGTAGGGGGCTGGAGTTTTTGGTGGACTGGGAGGGTTATGGGCCGGAGGAGCGTTCTTGGGTTCCTCGTTCTTTGATGCTTGACTCTGTGATGGTTTCTGATTTTCTTAGGTCACGTCGTGGGGCGGGTGCTGGTCGGCCGCCGGGTGGCGTCCCTTGAGGGGGGGGTACTGTCATGGTCCGGGTGTGTGCCAGTGTGTCTCCCTCCGAGCCGGCGTCTCCACCCCTGGGAGGGGCCTCAGTGTTTTTGCTGATCGCTGACATCTGTGGGTAATTAGCCGGGGGACTCATAAGGCCAGCGTTCTCAATCTCTCTTCGCCAGATTCTCTGCTAAACATCAGTCAGTGCAGGCCACCACCATAATTTCCTTACGTGTTTTTTTGTGAATCACCTTTGCTTCACTGTATGTTTGTTTTTTGTGCGCCTCCCTTTTTCAGCTACACCTAACTGTTAAACCCCTGGCGAAGAGCTTCTACTTGGATGCTGGACCTTCTTGCAGTCCCTCAGGCTACCACCAAAACTACCTACCTGCCTCTCTGCCTCCACGCCAGGAGTTTTTGGATTTACACACCCGGATTACTCCCCCTCTATGTCATCTCCGACCTCCGTTGGCAAGTACGCAGTACGAAGGAGGATTTTGAGCCAAACAACATATTCATATGCCTCCTTATCTATGTTTGAACATTTGCATTCTGTTACAGTGACCCCGACCTTTTCCTGGACCTTTTGTGACTTGCTTTCCAGTCCAATCCCCGGAATAGCTGTCCTTTCTGACCCGGACCAGATCATTATTTAGTTAACGTCTACGCTCACCTTTTGTTTATGAATATTTTGTGTGCACATTAAACATTATTCTTAAAATATATTTACGAGCTGTTCGGCGTCTTGCGTTTGAGTCCTGTCACTCGTCTGAAACGGTCCCGGCCATAACAGTAAACCACTTCAGCTGGAGGATCAGCACACTGAAAGAGATGAGACAAAGAGGAGAGGCTCAAAGGAAGACGCAAGGAGGACATGACATGAACAAAACTGACACCGACTGAACTGTGGTGGTTTGAGGCCTTTGGGGACCGATTTGAGGTTACTCACTTTGGCAGGTTCAAGAACAACAGCTCCTCTTTGATCTTCTTAGCTCCGCACTGGCATTCGTAGTCCAACAGGCCGCCCTGCAGCAGGGAGCAGGAGGAACAGGTGCATTAGAGTTAAACTCTTTTACAGATGAATTCACATATTCGTGGGAGCAAGCCTGTTCACAGAATAGAGTCTAAACGAGCTCTTACTTTCAGACTCCAGCCCCGCCCTTCAGCAGCATCCTGCTGGCTGGCACAACCTTGCCATTGGCTGCTGCCAGGGACTCAACAGGTTAGAACAAAAATATAAATATTATATCTGAGTTCTTATGTGGACCCGCCTTCCAGACACAACGTCACCTTCCATGAATGTCCACAGGTTAGCGGCCCTCGCTCTTCTGGTCCTCCAAAGTAAGAAAAAATGAGAAAAAACAAGGAGCAGACCAAGCAAAAGAGGGTATTTAAAGAGACAGTGCTCTTAAGGTGCATTTTTGGCGAGTTTTATTATCTAAATGTCATTGTGTCACTTTCTTATGAGGCTTCAGTGAACTGAAAAAGCTTCTGGGATGAGAAGCGAAACGTCTTCAAAAAAGTTAAAGAAGTCCGGTTGCTTTTTTCCCCCAAGCTCCTTAGAGTTCTCTGAAAATGGTCAGGTAGAAGGACTGGACTGAAAATGAGTAAAAAAGCAGCCAAAGCCCAAGGAAGTTGAAAGACTGGAAACTATTGCTGAGGTCATGTCAGTGTAAAAAGTTACCTACAAGTCTGGCACCTTGGAAGCAAAACATAAAGAAATAAGGTGTAAGGCCAAATGTTTGGTCCTGCAGCCAACCGGACCATGAAATATAGAGCACAGGTGAACAAAGTGAGGCAGCAGTTTGCTGATTTCCACCTTGTGCCTTTCATGTTGATCAGCTTAGTAGTTTGCCAGCTTTCTAGCTGTTAAAGACTTTTGGCGAGAGGTTATTCATATTTGAACTCTAATTGAACCCCTCTTTTTTACTGTTTTTTTGTTTGTTTGTTTTTGGGGTTTTTTGTTGTCTTAGATGGCCTGACTCAGCAGGTGGGGGCAGTTTCTGAGTTCACCTTCGTTCAAACAGTGCAGAAATGGTTTCGCTATGCTCCAGACCGGATGGGTGGTGCAGGACGCCCGATATCCAGCCCCGTCATGGAGTAAACTAAAAACAGTAAATAATACATTTAACAAACAAGCAAGCTCTAAATTCAAGCGGAGAGACTGCAGACATAGCCGCACCATTCCAGGGATTTTTGGTTAGCATGAGGGGTCTAGCCAGGACCCTTACTGGATACTTGGTGGGAATCGAACGTGCGACTCCAAAGATGTGTAGTATTACCACTACACTATCCAGCTGCGCTACACTATCCAACAAAAAAAGTTTTTAGAAAATTTGATAAAGTCTGATGCTTAATATTGTAGGGATATTAATCTCCCTATGATATTAATACGGATTAAAATTGTAACATTATGTTTACAATGTTACAATTTTACATCATGTTAAATTGTAACATAATGCTTAACAGATAATGGTTATCCTCTTTTTATATCATACATCATTGTCTCTGTAGGAGGGTCTGGAGCACCCCCTGCTGAGCCGCTGGGCTCAGTACCTTGCAGGCAGGTCCGACGATGACTTCATCATCTCACCTGAGCTCAAAATTCTGGTGCGTGAAGGCGTCCCTCGGGAGTATCGGCAGAGTGTGGCGCTGTTTGGTCCGAGCCAGAACTTTGACAAGCCAAGAGTGCCACACGCAATGCTATCAGCAGGTACAGCTGTAGAGAGAGAGAGTGTGTTGAAATAAGAAGAGAAAATTCTCTCAATTATGGAGACAGTCAAATGGTTTATTTATGTTTGATGTGTGCTTTACATTTGTGTGGCTGTTAATAAAGTTAGCGCGCTCTAGGGGGCGTATGCGTTCATCAAAAAATGGCCGAAGGCTGATGTGTGATTATTCCTCCCAAAATGTCGTTGATGAAGTTAGCTATGCACGTTAGATTTTACTGCGCATTTTCATACCTCTGCCAACAGGTTATGGGCCCAGGAAGCTAAGAAGTTTTCCAAAAGAGTCCATGTCGTTTTGCCACCGAGAGAAACGCCGCGACGTACTGCGCACTCGGTGAGGATTAGCATACCATGCTAGCGCCATGAGCCGACGAGCCGCTGAGTCAAATAGCCGTTGGGCTCGGCTAGTTTTTGATGGGGATGAAAAGAATTACGAACTATGGGAGACGAAATTTTTGGGCCACCTTCGTCTGCAAGGTTTAAGAGACATTATTTTGAAGCAGCCTACCGACGCGGAGGGAGAAGAAGAGAGAGCAAAGAATGCAGAGGCCTACGCGGAGCTGATCCAGTTTCTGGATGACAAAAGTTTGTCTCTTGTTATGCGAGAAGCAGCGGATGATGGACGGAAGGCGCTGGGGATTCTAAGAAACTATTATGCAGGTAAAGGAAAGCCTCGTATAATTAGCCTGTACACAGAACTCACTTCGCTCCAAAAGTGAGAGTGTGACTGAGTATGTGATACGAGCAGAGACAATAATCACAGCCCTGAGGAATGCTGGTGAAACTTTGAGTGATGGGCTATTGGTAGCAATGGTTTTGAAGGGACTGCCAGAATCGTTCAAACCGTTTGCTATCCATGTCACACAAAGTGAAGTTGAAGTGACTTTTGCTGAATTTAAAACTAAACTGCGAAGTTTTGAAGACGCAGAGAAAATGCGCGCCGCAGCGTCAGATGACAACATCATGAAAGCACGTGCACGACCGAGCGACAATCCCACGTTTGAAAAATCGAATGACCGTGGGGCCGGCAACGCAGACATAGTGTGTTTCAGATGCGGACTAAAGGGACACAAAGCCAGGACGTGTCAGCGCAAGCAGTGGTGTAGCGAGCACCACCCATCGGGACTCAACATGCAGACGGAAACGGCGGCAAGACAATGCACGGAAAGTTTCCGAGGAGTGGGGTAGCAAAGACTACGCATTCCGGGTAAGCAGCGAGGGTGCAGCGTTCCAGTCAGAGCATGGCATCAACAAAAAGGGTCTGATGGTGGACACAGGGGCAACTTCGCATATTGTTACAGATATAACGAAGTTCAGCAGATTCGACGACAGTTTCCAGCCCAAGTCACACTACGTAGAGTTGGCTGACGGCACCAAGTGCACTGGAGTTGCAGAGCAAAGAGGGGAGGCAGAGTTTTGCTTGATGGACAGCAGGGGGCAGTGCCACAAAACAACCTTGAAACAGGCACTGTACATCCCATCGTATCCACAAGACATCTTCTCTGTGAAAGCAGCTACCTCAAATGGAGCAACTATGATCTTCAAGCAAGGAAAAGACACCCTGCGACACAAAGACGGTACAAGGTTCCCAATATATGAGTACAACAGACTGTACTACCTACAAACAGTAAACACTGAAGGTAAAGACCAGTGTAAGGGTTGCTATGACATGCAAACATGTCGATCGCACTCCTGCATACAAACATCAATAATAAACAGAGCACTTACCCTGACGCTGTACATATCGTAGCAGGGGACTTCAATCACGCAGACTTAAAAAAAGCAATCCCCAAATTCCACCAGCACGTCAAGTGTGCCACTAGGGGTGACAAGATTCTGGACAAAGTTTATTCCAACATCAAAATGGGCTACAGGGCCAGACCTTTGCCACATCTGGGTCAGTCTGACCACTTGTCACTGTTTCTAATCCCTGCATATGCCCCCCTCAAGAAAACTGCTCTTACCATCACAAAGAATATTACCATATGGCCAGAGGGTGCCTCTCAGCAGCTGCAGGACTGTTTTGACAGGACTAACTGGGATATCTTTGAACATCAGGACTTGGAAATGTTCACAGACGTTGTCCTCTGCTATATAAAACACTGCATAGACACTGTTACAGCAGTCAAACGGATCTGGGCTTATCCCAACCAAAAGCCCTGGATGACCCGGGAGGTCAGGCAGCTGCTGAAGGAGAGGAACATTGCGTTCAGGTCTGGCAACAGGGATTACTACACCACAGCCCGATCCATCCTGAAGAGAGGCATCAGAGAGGCAAAGGGGGACTATAGGAGGAGGATCGAGGACCATTTGAAGAGTAATACCAGCCGGCAGGTGTGGCAAGGCATCCAGCACCTAACCAACTATAAGATCAATCTCGGAGCTGCGGACGGTGACCTGGAGCTGGCAGAGGAGCTGAATATCTTCTTTGCCCGCTTTGAGACCAGGGTACCGGAGGTATTGGAGCCACAGCAGCAACACGCCACCCATAGCAGCACCACCCTCACCCTGGAAGAGCACGAGGTGAGGCGCATGCTGCAGGCTGTTAACCCGAGGAAGGCGGCGGGTCCTGATGGTGTGCCAGGTCGAATATTGAGGGATTGTGCAGGACAGCTGGCTGGGATCTTCACCAGGATCTTCAACAAATCCCTCGCACAGGCGACTGTCCCACTCTGCCTGAAGTCCTCCACCATAGTCCCCTTGCCTAAGAAGCCCCACATCACCGGCCTGAATGACTACAGACCGGTGGCACTCACCCCAGTGGTAATGAAATGCTTTGAGAAGCTGGTCCGCAGACACATCACAGCAGCCCTGCCCCGCAGCCTGGATCCACACCAGTTTGCCTACAGAGCAAACCGATCCACGGAAGACGCTGTAGCCACAGCACTCCATGCTGCATTAACTCACCTGGAAGAGCATGGTAGCTATGTGCGGATGCTCTTCGTGGATTACTGCTCAGCTTTTAACACCATCCTTCCACACAAACTGGTGGCCAAGCTACAAGACCTGGGGCTTCCATACAGCACCTGCATGTGGATCAATAGCTTCCTCTCGGGCCGTAGACAGAGAGTCAGAGTTGGCCATCACACATCCTCAGCCCTGAGTCTCAGCACTGGCTCACCCCAGGGCTGTGTGCTCAGTCCACTGCTCTACTCTCTCTACACACACGACTGCACTCCTCGCCACCACAGCAACATCTTTGTGAAATTTGCAGATGACACCACAGTGGTGGGGCTCATTTCCAAGGGAGACGAGTCTACGTACAGAGACGAGGTGGAGCAGCTGACGTCATGGTGTAAGGCCAATAACCTCCTCCTCAACACTTCAAAAACCAAAGAACTCATAATAGACTTCAGAAGGAAAAAGGCAGAGATCCAACCACTATTCATAAATGGGGACTGTGTAGAAAGGGTGGCAAGCTTCCGCTTCCTGGGAGTCAATATAGAGGAGAACCTTTCCTGGAGTGTGAACACCTCCGAGCTGCTGAAAAAGGCCCAACAGAGACTGTACTTCCTGAGAATTCTCAGGAGGAATAACATCACACAGAGACTGCTGGTGTCCTTCTACAGAGCCACCATTGAGAGTGTTCTAACTTACTGCATATGCATCTGGTACACTAGCTGCACAGGGGCTCAGAGGAAAGCACTCCAAGGGATCATTAACACTGCCCAAAAGATCACTGGCTGCCCTCTCCCCACACTGGAAGTTCTACACAACGCCCACTGTTTTAAAAAGGCCCAAAACATCATAAAAGACACCTCACATCCTGGCCACTCCCTGTTCGAACTGTTGCCCTCAGGCAGACGGTACAGGGCAATCAGAGCAAGGACTAATAGACTCAAACACAGCTGTTATCCAACTGCAATAACACATCTGAATACTACAAAAAAATGTCATTCACGCCACTCTTGTGTTAATCTATGCACGGTCTGAAGCATGTGTGTGGGAATGTATGTGAATGTTTTACTGTTATATCTTGTTAGTATTTTAAGTATTCTATCTATTTTATTTATTGAATTTTATTGTTTTATTTATATTTTGATATTGCTAGGGATGATGCAATGATCGGGGACCATTCTTAATTTCGTTGTTCTCATGACAATGACAATAAAGTTTCTGATTCTGATTCTGATGAAATTCTTGGTCACTGTAATTATGATGACATTCAGAAATTACAGGGGGTTGTTGATGGTATGGCAATCAAAGGAAAAACAGACAAATCTGTCTTGCATTGTGAAGTGTGCACACAGGGAAAGTTTGTTCAAACTAGAAACAGGGACCCTGATGCACGAGCCAAAACCGCCTTAGAGCTGGTACACACAGATCTAGCTG
This sequence comes from Aulonocara stuartgranti, assembly GCF_965226115.1. Lineage (NCBI taxonomy): Eukaryota > Metazoa > Chordata > Actinopteri > Cichliformes > Cichlidae > Aulonocara > Aulonocara stuartgranti. The sequence continues at coordinate 10,096,093 of NC_138940.1, read as the reverse complement.
GTCCAGTAGACTCAGAGTCCAGAGATGGATATAGATTTGCACTATCATTCACTGATGACTATTCCAGTGCAGTGTTTGTGTATTTTCTGAAAAATAAGAGTGACACAGCAAAAGCAACACAGAAGTTTTTGGCTGATACAGCCCCGTATGGGCAAGTTAAATGTATCAGGTCTGACAATGGAACAGAGTTTATGGGAAATGAGTATCAGGCACTCCTTAGCAAAAATGGAATCAGGCATGAGACCTCAGCACCATACTCACCACACCAAAATGGTACTGCAGAACGCAATTGGCGTACTCTTTTTGATATGGCCAGGTGTATGTTAATAGAGAAACAGTTACCTAAAGAGTTGTGGACTTACGCAGTGCAAACAGCAGCTGTAGTGAGGAATAGATGTTTTAACAGACGCACAGAACAGACACCATATTTAATGCTGACAGGAAGAAGGCCAAACCTTTCCAGGATGCAGACATTTGGGTCAGTGTGTTATGCCTACAGGCAGAACAAGAGAAAACTAGACTCAAGGTGTGAGAAAGGAATTTTTGTTGGATATGACAAGAACAGTCCAGCTTATATGGTCTACTACCCGGGCAGTGGGAAAGTACAGAAGCATAGACTGGTGAAGTTTGAGACTAAAACAAGAGTAGAGAGACAAACACAGACTGACAAGGTGCCAGATGATGAGGGTGACTTTGAGACACCAAACAGGTTCACCAAGACCAGAGAACAGACTGATGTGAGTACAGAACACACAGATACTCAGGAACAGATCCCAGTAAGCATGTCTGAGATGAGCAGCCAGTCACAGGAGAATGAACTCGACTGCGAGGCTGCAAGGTATCCTTCCAGAGTGAGAAAGAGGCCTGGGTATTTAAGTGAATATGTTACTGATAAGGAGGATTGTGATCAAGTACTTACAAACATGGATTATTGTTACAGAGCAATGTGTAACATTCCCCAAACATTCAAGGAAGCAATAACTTCATCTAACTCAGAGAAATGGGTCAGTGCAATGGATGAAGAGATGCAATCACTAAGAGAAAATGACACATTTACCTTAACCACTTTGCCTGAGGGTAAGAAGACAATGTTGATGGATCTGAGAAGTACAAGGCACGTTATGTTGCTAAAGGATATAGTCAGAGGATAGGTGTGGATTATGAAGAAACATTTTCCCCTACTGCTAACCTGACTAGTATCAGAGTGTTGATGCAAAAGGCAGCACAAGAAAACATGCTTTTACACCAGATGGATGTTAAAGCTGCCTATCTTCATGCACCAATAGATTGTGAGGTATTCATGGAACAACCTGAGGGTTATGAGGTAAAATCCGACACAAATGAAAAACTGGTGTGCAAGTTGAAAAAGTCGCTATATGGGCTAAAACAATCAGGCCGGAATTGGAACAAGTTGTTGCATGAATATCTGAGTGAGAACGACTTTGTGCAAAACCCCGCTGACCATTGTGTTTACACAAAAATGACAGAAAATAAGAAGGTGATTCTGATTGTATGGGTAGATGACCTGATCATTGCTGCTAGTGATGAAAGTGAACTAACTGTTGTGAAGAAAATGCTTGCAGCAAAATTCAAAATGAAGGATTTGGGTAAACTGAGACATTTCATTGGTATAGATTTTGACCAGAGTGATAACTGTGTAAAAATGTCACAAAAACAATATGTGGAAAAAATACTTGAAAGATTCAACATGCAGGATTGTAAAGAAAGACAGACACCTTGTGAGCAAAAACTGAACTATGCTGATGATGCAGAAAAGATGAGTGATGTCAAAAGGTACAGAGAGGCAGTTGGTAGTCTGATCTATTTGGCTACATGCACAAGACCGGACTTGAGTTTTATAGTCAGTAAACTTTCACAGTACTTTACTGAGCCAACTGAAGACAAATGGACTACAGTAAAACATGTACTGAGGTATCTGAAAGGGACAACCGAGAAAGAACTGTGTTACAGGAAATGTGACAACAAAGAACTGAGGTTGTGGGCATACAGCGATGCTGATTGGGCAGCTGATGTAACAGACAGACGGAGTACAACTGGTTATTGCATAAGCTTGTCTGTAGATGGTCCTTTAATCTCATGGAAAACCAAAAGACAACCTACTGTTGCATTATCTACCTGTGAAGCGGAGTACATGGCTTTAGCTGCGACCCTACAAGAAGTTTTGTACCTAATGCAACTGTTACAAGGTATTGATGGACAAAAATATGCACCGCCAAAAGTTCATGAAGATAATCAGGGTGCAATTGCGTTGGCGAAGAATCCTGTGACGAGACAGAGATGTAAACATGTTGACATAAAGTACAACTTTGTGAGATCAACTGTGAGTGCAGGAAAAATAACTCTGGATTATTGTTCAACAGAAGAGATGGTTGCAGATGTAATGACAAAGCCTGCAACAAAAGTTAAGCTGTTCAAGTTTGAGAAGTTTATGTTTGGGCATTAACATGGTATACGAACATGTATACAGTACTGAGGAAGAAACCTTTTGTTTGTTGTTTTTTTTGTTTACTTAAGAGCATCATAATATGAGAGCAAGTGGGGGTGTTGAAATAAGAAGAGAAAATGCTCTCAATTATGGAGACAGTCAAATGGTTTATTTATGTTTGATGTGTGCTTTACATTTGTGTGGCTGTTAATAAAGTTAGCGCGCTCTAGGGGGCGTATGCGTTCATCAAAAAATGGCCGAAGGCTGATGTGTGATTATTCCTCCCAAAATGTCGTTGATGAAGTTAGCTATGCACGTTAGATTTTACTGCGCATTTTCATACCTCTGCCAACAGAGTGCTTTATCCGCACCTGAGCACAGGTGGCTCCTCCTCCTTCCTGTTGGGAATGCTGGCGAGCACTCAGTAATCCTGTTCTGTTTCCAGCTGTGTGAGAAGAGTCGGACAGCTCCTAATCCTGCCTCCAGGCAGGTCCAGCTGGACCTTCACCGAACCCTGACGACCAATCAGCACTTCTCCTCGCCGTCCAGCCCCGCCCTCCAGCCCCACCCTTCAGCCCTGCCCTCCAGCAGCTCCGCCGCATCCTTCTGGCCTTCTCCGGGCATAACCCTGCCATTGGCTACTGCCAGGTACTCAGCAGGTCAGAACAAAAGTATAAATTTTATATCTGAGTTCTTATGTGGACCCGCCTTCCAGGCAGAACCTCACCTTCCATGAATGTCCACAGGTTAGCGGCCCTCGCTCTGCTGGTCCTCCAAAGTGACGAAGACGCCTTCTGGTGTCTGGTGGCAGTGGTGGAAGCCATCATGCCTCAGGACTACTACACCAAGAATCTGGTGGCCTCTCAGGTCAGCAGACACACTCACCTGCTTGCCTGCTGTGATCTGTTTTAGTGATCAGTGAGGCTGATCTCTGTGAGTCTTTGTGCTCAGGCGGACCAGCGCGTGCTGAAGGACTTCATGGCGGAGAAGCTTCCTCGCCTGGCATCTCACTTTGAGGATCACAACATTGACGTCTCTCTGGTCACCTTCAACTGGTTCCTGGTGGTTTTTGTGGAGAGTCTGCCCAGCGACATCCTGATGCCTCTGTGGGACGCCTTCCTGTATGAGGGTACCAAGGTACCATACACCCGAACACACCATGACAGAAATGCAGACAACACTTGAATGCACCACAGTAGTGTCCATGGAATAGGGCTGAACGATTATGGAAAATAATCTAATTGCGATTTTTTTGCCCCAATATTGCGATTGCGATGCGATATGCGATTATTTTTTAAGGTCTTTGTCTTCTGTATTATTAAACAAAGACAAGCAATACATCATATAGTATGGCCAATACTATATTACATTAATTTTAAACTGTTCTTTCCTGGAAGACAGACCTCTGTTATGATGACATGAGGTGATGCATGAATTGATGACTGACATTTTTATTTAACTTCTTCAATCACAACAGTATATTTGAACATACACAATAGTTTATTTTTAGCTTACAAACATCTGAGCATAAAGTGCTGACAAGGAACCCTGGTGTAAACATTAAAATGAAAGTCAGTACAATGTGCAGATTGCAGAAATATACATAAAAAAAATCAGTGGCTTTACCACACTCAGTTTTTCGACATCTGTGAACTACTAGACAGTCATTCAATTAAAAAATAATATTAAATAAATAAAACTAATAAATAAAAAATACACACATCTTACTGATCTCTGCAGTCAGTAACATTACACATAAAGTGCAAACATAATAGCAATTGTATAAACACACACACAAACACGCCTTTAAAGTTTAAAGGCGTGAAATTGGACGGTCTAGTTCTGATTAGCGTCACCGCTGTCTCGGTGGAGTTTAATAAACTCGGCCGTCTGCTTCTTGCTATCTAAAATATAACCAGACACTGGTGTAAATTCTCGACTGTCTCATACTTCTGTTTAATCAGTTTTCTGTTTGACGTTTAGTCAGCTGTGTGAAAACCAAGGAGGAACCCACCCGGGGGATTAATAAAGTTTTATTTTATCTAATCTAATAACTTTAATCTCAGCCAAACCGATTTACTCACGAACAAACAAAACACTGAAAAAAGCCCAACAATAACATTTTTAGGTTGTCTAAGTGACTTATATATTACGTTTAACCCGAGCAGCGAAACTCCGCGGTGATCTGAAAATGATGTGCCGGGAGTTGTGCCGTTCTCGGCCGCATCAGTAACCCTCGAGCTCCCGGCTAGCTGTCGAGCTGGTGGGTAGCAGACGCCTCTGAAAATGTCGAAGCACTTTTGCAAATATGGGATATCTTGATAAACCGAGCAGATATTTGATGTTTACACAACTACTTTCTCGCCTGAAAATATGTTAAAAGTTTATTTTGTGACCCAGAAAGATTAGTATGAGTAATTTTAAAACTTAGTAGCGGCCGCCATTGCTGGAAACTGGAGTTTGGCTGGGCCGCGCTATGAATTCTGGGATATGGTAGTAATTTGGACAGCCTTCGGCGCGTCGCTGTGACGTAATCGGTCTACAAATGCGGCCTCAGGAGGATGCAGCCCATGAATTTGGACATGTCCAGAGTATAATCGCAGCCTTTGCGGTTAGAAAATTGCACTTGATCATGTAGCGATATTATCGCAAATGCGATATATCGTTCAGCCCTACCATGGAAACAAAAATGATTTTGTTTTCACCTTTAGATGTCTTTATTTACATTTTAGGAGTAATAAGACATTGTTTACTAAGCATGGGGAACTGTCATGTGACATGAAATAGGAGTGGGAAAGCAGATCATTCTAGTAACGACCTCACAGTCTACCACAAGCAGCGTAAATCCAGACGATGAGCGGGACAATGGCTTTGGGCTTGTTTCTGCAATGTGACAAATGCAGCACAGCTTTTACATCGTTTGTCTCAGGAAATAAAATCACAGTTCAGACACAGAAATATATACCACACAGGGATAAATGCTGACAACAGCTTCAGCCACGTAGATCCAACCCAAAAGTTTAATTTAAACTTAAAGCTCAACTACCAAGTAAGTTAATATTATCTGGCAACTGAGGAACCAAGTGGCTTATTGGAAATCGATCAGAGCTGTAATGAGTAAAGGGCCCAACTGCACCACAACTGAAAGAGTAATTTTATGACTCACCTCCTCAAAGTTTCCAATTAATTGTGTGGCGTGAGTGTCCTGTTATGAAATGCGTGTCTGTGCTGCAGGTGATCTTCAGATACACTCTGGCTCTGTTCAAATACAAAGAGGACGACATCCTGAAGATTCACGACAGCGTGGAGATCTACCAGTACCTACGCTTCTTCACAAAGACCGTCTCCAATGCCAGGTACGCACTCGCCTCCACCCGCCTTAATCTACGAGCTGTTACACTCTCAGAAGTGTAGCGGATGTAGCTGTTGAATCTTTGAGCTTCAAACCCTTTTTACTGAAATTTTGTGAGAAGTTTAAATTTCCCTGATCACAGTAACAACGATTTAAAGATTTTTAAGTATCTGCAGCTCTCGGATACATGTGGTCCAGTCAGTCCAGTATTTCCTGCTCAAACTGCAGTACCTGAAGTATCAAGCAGCATAAAACAGAAACACTCAAGCTGATCAGTTTCCAGTTCCTCTGTGTTGGTGATCGAGTCCTTTCCACCTGCGTGTGTCCATGCAGGAAGCTGACCAGCATCGCCTTCAACGACATGAACCCATTCCCCAGCCGGCTGCTGAGGAACCGGCGAGTGCTCCACCTGGAGCGCCTGCAGGCGGAGCTGCGTGAGCTGGAGGAGCAGCACAAGGAGTTCATCACCGAGAGCGTCGTACGGAAAGACAAAGAGCTCGACGTCATGGTGAGCGAGGACGACGAGGACCTCTGATCACACGGGACGCTTCAGCTGCTCACTTCGAGACGACGATGAGTTTTCCATGAGTTCAAGAGAATTTTACTAAACCGGCTGTTAACTGGTTTCCTTCACACCAAACACAGGATTGTGTCAGGTTCACCATCTCTACTAACACTACAAGGAAACAGACGCATACAGATTTAACTGCATCACATCTCTGAAACAAGCTTGCAGTAAACAAATGTGTACTGTGTTCACGTGTGTAATAAGTCAGGCTGCAGAAATGTGCAGATGTATTTCAGTGAATTCATTTGGATTAATATGTGATAGCTTATTTATTTCATTGCATCTTTTGCTTTATACCTAAAAATGCGTGACATTTCTAAATGTAGTCACATCCCTATGAAACATGGTTGATTATCAGCTGTAGTCACAGCTGGTGATAAAGTAATTAAAATGTCCAGCTATTCAAAAATAGGGCATTCTGCACAATGAGTACTTTTTGGTACTTGAAGTATATTTTGATGCTGATGCTTCAGGGCATTGTGCTGCATTGTCGAAGCTCTCTGGGCTTCCGGTTAGAACGTCCTCACAGTATTTTATTTTGATCTGGTGTAAAGTGCATTGTGCAGAAATGACAGCATGATAGTCACATGATAAAACTGACTTTTCTTTTTTTTTTAAATTTTACTGGGTGTGCATCTTGTTCAAATGTCTTTTTCAGCATTTGTACATAAATATTCTGTATATAAATATTTGATTTTCATTTATTTTACAGAGTCCTTTATTTTGTTTCACAAATATGACATTCATGTCAAATGACATCTGCAGACTTTATAATGACCAGCAGGGGGCAGTGTATTGCAGTCTATGAGAACATTTACTGAGACCTGTTTCATGCACTAGTTTCATGTCTCATTGAATCCAACATGATGTTGATTTTGTAAATTAAGGTCACATGTTCATCACATCTAATTTCAAAACACTGATCAATTTTTTTAAAAAATGAATTCCATACCAATTGCAGGAATAAAATAGGAATAAATAACAAACGAGAAATACATACAAAACAAGAGAAAGGCACACATGAGAGAACAGGTCACATGACAGCACAGCATTATCTACCCACAATTTGAACTAAATAACAGATAGCACAGGCAATGAAAACAAACGGAAATCAGAATAAATTTAAAAACTTTTATTGATGTTAACTTGAAGTGCTGAATTAGCCCTGTTGTCAGTTCAAATCACTTCAATCTATAGCGCACTTTAAGGTCTTTAGACCTTAAAAAGTAATACACTGCAAGGTAAGCTTGCAGCATCTTACTTTAAGGTCAACTGTGAAACTTTGTGGAAAGCCTGAGACAAGTTGATGAGTCAGTGAAGCGCACTTCCTTCTGATGACGGCTATACTGAGGTGAGTTTTTAAGCATATCCTGAACTTTATTCATTATTAGACTTCTGACACCTGGCAAATAAACTCTCATGCGATATGAGAACATAACAGCAAAAAGCCAGTAGCTGGTACATGAATGGATAAAAATTGGATCCCTCAGGGAGGCGCCACCACTTGATCTTCTCCACCGTCGTGGTTGGTGTTCTTCGTCGTCGTTGGCCAAGGTTGAGTCGGAGATCCATCACAAGTAGCCGATGTTGAGGGCCAATATTGGTTGATGGTATGACTTTTACGTTCGTGACTAGGCTGAGATGGGGTCTTCGGACTAGCCAGTAGTCGATTTGGGTGTCTCTGCCGCCGCTGGAGTACGTGATGAGGTGTGCCGGCTTCTTTTTGAAGAAGGTGTTGGTCACGGCAAGATCGTGGGCCTCTGCGTAGTCCAGTACCCGGCAACCCTCGTCGTTTCTGGTCCCAAATCCTTGGCCGCCATGGAATCGGTGATATCCGTCTCTCCCCTTGCCTACATGTCCGTTTAGGTCGCCGCCTACCGCCACGTGTTCCTCAGGGCTAATCGTTTGCAGGTGGTCGTCGAGGGCGCGCCAGAATTCTGTCTTCTCCTCGTCGGGGCAGTTGGTCTGTGGTGCATAGCAGGAGATAATCCGTAGGACGGTCGGGTCGGCGTCGATCTTCACTGACATGATGCGATCCGATATGCGGGTAACTTCGACCACGTTGTGCCGGAGCTTTATTATTAGACTTCTGACACCTGGCAAATAAACTCTCACGCGATATGAGAACATAACAGCAAAAAGCCAGTAGCTGGTACATGAATGGATAAAAATTGGATCCCTCTTAGATTGAATTGGTTGCCCTCTTATATTACGTTGTTTTGAACCTAACCGCATCCACTGAATTAATGCAGTTTTCAGGACAGTAAAAACAGAGAACTCTGATATACACAATTTCTGATTGCTGATAGTGTTTCTTAATGCAAAATGGGCTTCCATTTAAAATGCAATTGCTTTATGTTCGATCTTTAGTGAAGAAGGGTCATTTTTGATTCTGTGGACAAGGGATGCAAATGGAATGTGAAGGCAACAGGTAGTAGGGTGAATTAGGGTTTCGTGTGGTCTTCAGTGCATGCATTTTATTGCCACTTTATTTCAACTTTTTATTAATGTACTCAAAAGAAAAACAAGAACCACAAAGGAGATTCTTGTGATTCTTGTTTGTGCTATCTGTTTGTGAAAGAAAGCACATTTTACCACATCATACTGTGTTTGCTGCCATTTATTTTACTCGTCCTGCCTGAGTGTCTGGGCTGCGTTTGTCTGTGCACCTTTGTTCTGGCCTTCTGCTGATGGGTTTCACATGCTGGGCTTTCCCTCTTGGTCCACACCCAGCAGCCTGCTGCTGACCACACACAGCCTACAAACTGATCCATCCATGCATCCATGCATGCATGCATGGCCTGGTTATTGTTGAGTTATCACCTCCAGCTCCTTGCTCATAACCAGGTAGATACTGGGCTGGGCCTGATCTCTGAGCTCAATAACAATGACAAAAATGCCAAACACTTTACTCTTCATGGTAAAAAATGTTTATAATACAGTAAAAACTGGATGTAGCCAAAATCAGTGTTTTATATACAGTGTAAGTGAACAACATTGCTACACTGCTGGTGTTTGATTGATAGAGGCTTTCTTTATAAGAACTATGATATCATTTCTTTTGCTGATTAACAGTTTTTATATAATTTTTATATCATATATAGCTTTCAAGAAGCCAAAGATCACTGGACGAAAAGACTACAGACCTGTGGCTCTGACATCTGGTCAGGAAGTCTTTTGAGCGCCTGGTTCTCTCCTATCTTAAGACCCTCACGGCCCCCCTCCTGGACCCCCTGCAGTTTGCATACAGAGCCAACAGGTCTGTAGACGATGCCATCAACATGGCCCTACACTTTGTCCTGCAGAATCTATGCTAGGATCCTGTTTGTGGACTTCAGCTCTACCTTCAACACCATCCTTTCAGACCTTCTTCAAGGATTGCTTTCCCAGATGAATGTGCCTGATCCCATCTGCCGGTGGATCACTGACTTCCTGACGGACAGGAAGCAACCAGTGAGGCTGGGGAAGAATGTCTTGGACTCCCGGACCATCAGCACGAGCTCCCCTCAGGGCTGTGTTCTTTCTTCTATGCCCTTCTCCCTGTACACCAACTGCCGCACCTCCAACCACCAGTCTGTCAAATTAATTAAGCTTGCAGATGACACCACCATTATTGGACTCCTCTCAGACGGGGATAAGTCTGCCTACAGGATGGAGGCTGAACATCTGGTGTCCTGATGCAGCCGCAACAACCAGGTGCTGAATAAGTATTATTTTCATTTACCACTGGCCCAAGTACATTTTTATTGGCTTGTGAACAAAGCTGTAGTTTTTGTATTTTTAAATATTAACGCAATTTAATTGAGACATTATTTATATTATTTCACTTTCAATGTGAAAAATGCTGTAAAAACGTTGAAAATAATGGTCACCCCTGTTCGCTGCAATGTAAAATAGTACAACTGCTGTCAGCCTTCATTAAGTTGCATCATTTAAACATTTGCATATTTTTATTCAACTTCTGCAGGATGCTTTGATGAAAGACTCCCTTTTCCCAAGTAGAGGCTTTACTAGAGGTCACAGGAACAGCGCTGCTGTTTTGGATGCGGAAAAATGTTGTCTTTCACTCTACCTGAGCTCAGTGTCTCAGTAAGGGCTCCGCCTCATTGTAGCTGACGCTGAAATGTTTGTGTGGGTTGCCATGACAACACCAGAAGTGCATCTGAGATCGTGTCCAAATTCATGGGCTGCATCCTCCTGAGGCGGCTCTAGTGACCCTCGAACTCTCGGCTAGCTATCGAGGTGGTGGATAACATACGTCTCCCCCACAAGAGCACGAACCTACAACTTTTCTACTACTGTTTTTACAAGGCGTACACGGTAAAAACATTATGCTGTTATTTGTTAAGCACTTGTGCATCTTGTGAAAAGAAATAAGTGGCTGAGATGGATGTCATATGTGCTATTGATATTATTTTACTCGTTTCTAGTTTTCACGGTGCTCCATGATTGTGAGAGGAATAAAAAAGAATTGTGGACATCAGTACGAAGCATGGATTCTTTTGACCAGAGTAGATACACTGGTCCCTTGAATATACTAATCTTTTTGAGGTGGGTGACTGTTCCTGTGTATTTACAGAAACAATGGTTGTGATAACCTCAGCTGTTTCAGAGGGTGACTGTTCGTTGCTTTGCGCACTTTTAAATCTGTATACAATGGTTTGTTCCCTTTTTGTGTTCTGAGGTTTAAACAAAGATGTACTAGATGTATTATACCGGTCCCTCGAATCTACAAATCTTTTAGATGTGGATGACTGTTAATTTTCATCTGTGTTTACAGAAATACTGGGTGTTGGAACCTCAGTAGTTTCTTTTTGGCTGACAGACTCTGGAGCTGTACAAGAGGAATAAAGAGCTGCAATGCTTTTGTGAACCTGACCTGGGAAGGGAGAGAAATATATTTTTGTTTTGTTTTTGTTTGTCTTCTTGTTTTATTTGATTCCTTGTGGGATTTGGATCCAACAAGTAAAGTATGCATATTATGCACACACACAAACACACATGCAGCTATTACCATTTCTTGTATTCTTGAATAAAGACATTGATCTGACACATTTAAAATGCAGCCAATTGTTTTTATTGTTATATTATTAAGAAAAAAGAAAAGGTGGGGGTGGGGGGATGTAAAGAAGAGCTTAAAGGAAAGGGCTAGAGGAGAGAAAACCCCAACAATTAGCAGGGCATTTTTTTACTTGGACAAATTGTTAATAAAGTTTCCATATCTGTAACAATGATGACAGTATAATTGTTTATAAACAATTATATTGACAATTATATGTGTCCAGTATGTTGGCTCATTTTCTTTTACTTTTTGCATTTGAAAATAAAAGTTGGGCTGATTTTGACACCATTACAAGAAGTGTTGTTAATGATTCTTTTTGAATTAAAATCAGGTTACCACAAATTGTTTTTTAATTTAATTTCATTTGAAATGTTTGTCAGTGGGTAAACAATTCGTAATGCAAAGTCAGAAACATCGAGTTATTCTTGTACTGCATGCTTGCAATAAATAAGTTGTCCTAACAGTCAGTCAAAGGAGCTTGGAAAGAAAAGCGTCTGGACTTCTTTGAGTTGAAGTGACTGATATATATATTTTTTGTCTGTTTGTTTTGTTGGTTTTTGTTTTTTGCCCTTTATCACAATTCCTCTTCCCTGCTGTTTTTCTTTCCCTCTTTCTTTCTCCCCTTTCTTTCCCCCAGTCATGTCTGTCCTATGTGTAGCAAGTGAAAATAAAATAAACAATAAAAACAAAGGTGAATCAAATAGACCAATACGGCAAGGCCGGGATGGTCCATTTGGTAAAGTAAATCCGTTAGTTATATTTAACATAATGTTAAATGGCAACATTCTGTTTACAATGTTACCATTTCACATTATGTTAAATGGTAACATTCTGTTTACAATGTTACCATTTTACATTATGTTAAATGGTAACATTCTGTTTACAATGTTACCATTTTACATTGTGTTAAATGGTAACATTCTGTTTACAATGTTACCATTTCACATTATGTTAAATTGTAACATTCTGTTTACAATGTTACCATTTACATTATGTTAAATGGTAACATTCTGTTTACAATGTTACCATTTCACATTATGTTAAATTGTAACATTCTGTTTACAATGTTACCATTTACATTGTGTTAAATGGTAACATTCTGTTTACAATGTTACCATTTCACATTATGTTAAATTGTAACATTCTGTTTACAATGTTACCATTTACATTATGTTAAATGGCAACATTCTGTTTACAATGTTACCATTTTACATTATGTTAAATGGTAACATTCTGTTTACAATGTTACCATTTTACATTATGTTAAATGGTAACATTCTGTTTACAATGTTACCATTTTACATTATGTTAAATGGTAACATTCTGTTTACAATGTTACCATTTTACATTGTGTTAAATGGTAACATTCTGTTTACAATGTTACCATTTTACATTGTGTTAAATGGTAACATTCTGTTTACAATGTTACCATTTTACATTGTGTTAAATGGTAACATTCTGTTTACAATGTTACCATTTTACATTGTGTTAAATGGTAACATTATGTTTACAATGTTACCATTTTACATTGTGTTAAATGGTAACATTCTGTTTACAATGTTACCATTTCACATTGTGTTAAATGGTAACATTCTGTTTACAATGTTACCATTTCACATTATGTTAAATGGTAACATTCTGTTTACAATGTTACCATTTCACATTATGTTAAATTGTAACATTATGTTTACGATGTTACCATTTTACATTATGTTAAATTGTCAGTAGGCCTGGTACCGGAACCGGTACTGGACCCCCTTTTACTTTCAGCCATCAGAAGAGGGTACACTGTGGTCATAACAATACTCAGACTGTAGCATTTAAAGGTCCCAAAGTGTACCAGGAAAATATCCCCCGCACGATTACACCAGCAGCCTGAATTGTGAATGTGAGGGAGGATGGATCCATGCTTTCATGTTGTTCACTCCAGGCTGATATAAAAATGATATAACTAATACTACTTCTACTAATAATGACAATAACAACAAAATAATAATAATAATGTCAAAAATACCAGTAATTATAATAACAATAACAACATAAACAACAACATTACTACTACTAATAATAAAGATAAACAAATGTATTAAAAAATTAATAATGATAATAATAATAATAAAACTGATCATAACAGTAACAATATCAATCATAACAACAACAGTACTAACAACAATAATAACAATAACAATGAAGGTGTTGCTGCAGATCTGAGTCCCGACTCTGCTGCCTTTCTAGTGCGGCAAAGAAAGTAAGAAATAGAAAAAGAAAAACACAAATAAACTGAGTGTGAGGGTTTTTCTACAAGTTACACTGAATATTTGCACAGACATGCTGACTGTTTGCTGGGAGACGTCACCTGTCTTTTATAGAATAGCAGGTAAGCTGTTCTCTGCCGCTGCTCACACACAGACTCACACGTGGTCTGGCAGACCAACTCGTCATCGTACGTGAGCCGGCTGTCTGTGACGTCGTCTCTTCCCCTCATCTGGTGAACGCCGTCACAGACGTAATGTCCTGAGAGGAGAAGGCGCACTTATTAACGTCTCATAAACTTTCAAAGCTGACCTGCATTCAGCACATGTGTCTGAAAGCACCCACTCACCGCTGTAAGCTGAGGAGCCCAAACGACTGATCACGCTGACCAACAAATAGCGAGCAGTTTACTGGGAGAGGGCAGCGGCACCACCCGTTAGCTTAGAAATGGGCTCCATCCATACTTGAAATGAACGGTGTGCCTTTTCCCTTACCTCTTCAGTAAAGGCTGTGTCCTGGCTGATCACCAGCTGCTGTGTCAGAACAATGGGGCTGTTCTTCTTCTCCACGGTGAACGATGGAGTGAACGTAAACTGTCATGGTCCGGGTGTGTGCCAGTGTGTCTCCCTCCGAGCCGGCGTCTCCACCCCTGGGAGGGGCCTCAGTGTTTTTGCTGATCGCTGACATCTGTGGGTAATTAGCCGGGGGACTCATAAGGCCAGCGTTCTCAATCTCTCTTCGCCAGATTCTCTGCTAAACATCAGTCAGTGCAGGCCACCACCATAATTTCCTTACGTGTTTTTTTGTGAATCACCTTTGCTTCACTGTATGTTTGTTTTTTGTGCGCCTCCCTTTTTCAGCTACACCTAACTGTTAAACCCCTGGCGAAGAGCTTCTACTTGGATGCTGGACCTTCTTGCAGTCCCTCAGGCTACCACCAAAACTACCTACCTGCCTCTCTGCCTCCACGCCAGGAGTTTTTGGATTTACACACCCGGATTACTCCCCCTCTATGTCATCTCCGACCTCCGTTGGCAAGTACGCAGTACGAAGGAGGATTTTGAGCCAAACAACATATTCATATGCCTCCTTATCTATGTTTGAACATTTGCATTCTGTTACAGTGACCCCGACCTTTTCCTGGACCTTTTGTGACTTGCTTTCCAGTCCAATCCCCGGAATAGCTGTCCTTTCTGACCCGGACCAGATCATTATTTAGTTAACGTCTACGCTCACCTTTTGTTTATGAATATTTTGTGTGCACATTAAACATTATTCTTAAAATATATTTACGAGCTGTTCGGCGTCTTGCGTTTGAGTCCTGTCACTCGTCTGAAACGGTCCCGGCCATAACAGTAGAATCTGGCCAGCAGTTATGGACTCAGCAGACGCGGAACGGTCAGCCATTCAGAGGCAGGGGGCGATATTAGGAAGTCATGAACAATCTATTCAGTTCCTGTTAGCCCAGCAGCAGACTCTTAGAGATGGTCAAAGTAAAATACTGGAGACCCTCCAGGCTCTACAAACTGATATTTCTACTGCTGCTGGTTCCGCCTCGGGCCCCGCGGGCCAAGACTCCGGTACACCAACTCCTCTGCCTCAACCTGTTGCCGTTGCATCTCCACCTACATCAGCTTTCCGTGATGCTACGTCCCTGGAGCCCGAACCATTCTCAGGGGATCCAGGGAGTTGTAGCGGGTTTTTGCTTCAGGTTGACCTTGTTTTCGGTCGTTCTCCGCGCACATTTGTTGCGGATTCTAATAAGATATCTTATTTGGTGGGTAAACTGCGTAATCGTGCACTTAAATGGGCGGAGGCGTATCTATCGAAGAATCCTTTGTTAACCTGTTCTTATGAGGTGTTTTTGGGGGAATTTCAGAAAACGTTTGCGCACCCCATTTCTGAGGGTAGTTCTGCGCAGAGGCTGCTGGATCTTCGCCAGGGCCGTCAGAGGGTTGCTGATTTTTTGATTGATTTTCGTACTGCTGCCGCCGAAACCGGTTGGCCTGACGACGCTCTGCGTGGGGTGTTTTTCCGGGCATTGAACGAGGGTATGAAAGACCAGCTTGCCTCCCGTGATGAGCCAAAATCTTTTGAGGAACTGGCGTCCCTCTCCCTTCGCATTGACAACAGGTTGCGTGACAGGGAGAGGGACAGGAACTACAAATCCCAGCGCCGTTTACCGCGCTCGTTTCCGGGTACGTCACCGTCGCCGCCTCCGACTGTGGACTCGCATGAGTTTGTCGCCTCGGCTTACGTCACTGATCCCGAGCCGGAGCCTATGCAGATTGGCCGGTCACGGTTGACACCGGAGGAGAGGGAGCGGCGGCGTCGGGCTCATGCCTGTTTTTACTGTGGCTCGCTGGAACACTTGATTGCTGCATGCCCGAAGGAGGGAAAAGGTGTCGCCCGCCGGTAGAATCGGGGATACGGGTGGGCGGTTCGAATTCTGGTCAGAAACCCCGTTTACAACTCCCTGTCACCTTGGAGATGCTACAGAGTACTCATTCGTGCACAGCCTTATTAGATTCTGGTTCTGAACAGAATTTAATCAGTCTCGATCTCGCTGAACGATTAGGCGTTCCGCTCGTGCGCCTTGAGCCGCCCATTCCAGTTAGAGCGATTAATAACCAGGTTTTCACTAGAATTTCTTTTCGCACTGGTCCAGTGTCACTGTGCACTTCGGGGAATCATAGGGAAAAACTCACCTTTTTTGTCCTCGATTCACCTGATACTCCGCTCACTTTGGGTTATCCCTGGCTGTGCTTACACAATCCGCACTTGGATTGGGAGGGGCAAAGGGTTGTCAGCTGGAGCCCTTTTTGCCACTCCAATTGTCTGACTTCCGCCCGTTTTCCCGGCCCGGGGGAGGCTACGGGGACTGACGAATATGTCCCCGATCTCTCAGGGGTGCCGCCTGAGTATCATGATTTGCGGGAGGTATTCAGTAAGATCAAAGCGCAGTCCCTACCGCCCCATCGCCCTTACGACTGTGCGATTGATTTGCTCCCCGGAGCGTCCCTGCCCAAGAGCCGGTTATATAGTATCTCTAGGCCTGAACGTGCTGCGATGGAGGAGTATATTAGGGATTCACTAGCGGCTGGGTTAATCCGTCCGTCTTCGTCCCCCGTGGCGGCGGGGTTTTTTTTTGTAGACAAGAAGGATGGGTCTCTTCGGCCGTGTATTGATTTCAGGGGCTTGAATGACGTCACTGTTAAAAATAAGTATCCCTTGCCACTCATTAGCTCCGCTGTTGAATCGCTACAGGGTGCCACGGTGTTCACTAAGTTAGATCTTCGCAATGCTTATCATTTGGTGCGAATCCGTCAGGGAGACGAGTGGAAGACCGCGTTTAACACCCCCCTGGGTCATTTTGAGTATCTCGTTATGCCTTTCGGTTTAACGAACGCTCCAGCGGTGTTTCAGGCCCTAATAAATGACGTCCTGCGGGATTTCCTCGACCGTTTTGTGTTCGTCTATTTAGATGACATTCTTATTTTTTCTAAGTCTTTGGCTGAGCATCATTCACATGTCCGTGCTGTCCTTCAACGCCTCTTGGAAAACAGACTGTATGCCAAGGCTGAGAAATGTGAGTTTCATTTGACTTCGGTCTCTTTCCTGGGATACATCTTGGCAGGGGGGCAGGTGAAGACGGATCCGGCTAAGGTGAAGGCGGTCACTGACTGGCCTGTGCCTTCTACTCGCAAGCAACTCCAGGGGTTTTTGGGATTTGCGAATTTCTATCGTCGGTTTATAAGGAACTACAGTCTAGTGGCGGCTCCGCTTACACGCCTTACCTCTACGAAGCTTCCGTTCGGCTGGTCCGCCGAAGCTGACAGCGCTTTCACGGAGCTGAAACATCTGTTTTCTACTGCGCCCATCCTCGCTCAACCCGATCCGTCTAAGGCTTTTATTGTGGAGGTGGATGCTTCTGATGTGGGGGTGGGGGCTGTGCTTTCACAACGTGCCGGCCCCTCCTCTAAGCTGCGGCCGTGCGCCTTTTTCTCTCGGCGGCTTTCACCAGCGGAACGGAACTATGATGTGGGGGACCGGGAGCTGCTTGCCGTTAAGTTGGCGTTGGAGGAGTGGCGTCATCATCTGGAAGGCGCGGCGCTACCGTTCCTGGTGTGGACGGATCATAAGAACTTGACGTACCTACGCGGTGCGAAGAGGTTGAATGCACGTCAAGCTCGTTGGTCGCTGTTTTTCGCACGTTTTAACTTTTCCATTTCCTATCGCCCGGGTTCCAGAAACACCAAACCGGATGCCCTCTCTCGGCAGTTTGACTCTGACACGGGTCCGGCGGAGTTTTCCACCATTCTTCCGGCCGGCTGTACGGTGGGAGCTATTACCTGGGAGGTGGAGGACGCCATCGACCGGGGCCTCCGGACGGAACCGGATCCGGGCACGGGACCGCCTAACCGGCGTTTTGTTCCCGCGGCTGCTCGCTCCAAGGTACTGGAATGGGTGCACGCTTCGAGGTTTGCGTGTCACCCGGGCAGGGGCAGGACGACTTCTATGGTTAAGAGACATTTTTGGTGGGCCACTCTGGATAAAGATGTTCGGGAGTATGTGGCTGCGTGCCCTGTGTGTGCCAGGTGTAAGTCGCGTACTCACCGTCCTGCTGGGCTGTTGCAGCCGTTGTCTACGCCTCATCGCCCTTGGTCCCACATCGCCCTGGATTTTGTTACGGGACTCCCGGTTTCGGCTGGGAAGACCACTATTCTCTCGGTCGTGGATCGGTTTTCTAAGGCTGCTCATTTCGTCGCTTTGGAGAAGTTGCCCACTGCGGCTGAGACGTCTACGTTGTTGTTGGACCATGTTTTTCGGCTTCATGGCATTCCTGTGGAAATAGTTTCGGACAGGGGTCCGCAGTTCTCGTCCCAGGTTTGGGGTTCTTTTTGCGCTGCCTTGGGGGCCAGGCCTTGTCTGAGCTCTGGTTACCATCCTCAGACGAACGGCCAGACGGAACGTTTAAATCAGGAGCTGGAGGCCGCGCTCCGCTGTGTGACCTGTCATAACCCTGCGACTTGGGCCTCGTATCTGCCGTGGGTGGAATATGCCCACAACTCCTTGGTTTCGTCTGCTACTGGGTTGTCACCGTTTGAGGCCTCTTTGGGTTATCAGCCGCCCCTGTTTCCGGTGGAGGAGGCTGATCTTGCTGTCCCCTCGGTCCAGCATCATTTACAGCGCTGCCGTCGGGTCTGGTCTCGTACGCGGGAGGCGCTGTTGCGAGCTGTGGCTCGCCAACGTCGCTGTGCCGACCGTCGCCGGTCTCCTGCGCCTGTTTACTCACCGGGACAGAAGGTGTGGCTCGCCGCGAAGGACATCCCTCTCAGGGCATCCTCCCGCAAGTTGTCTCCTCGTTACATCGGCCCCTATTCTGTGGACAGGGTCCTCAGCCCTTCGGCTGTCAAGCTCCGTTTGCCTGCTGCCTTGCGGGTTCACCCGGTCTTTCACGTTTCTCAGGTGAAGCCGGTGGTGTCTAGTCGTCTGTGCCCGCCTCCGGTGCCCCCGCCTCCCGCCCGGCTCATTGACGGGCACCCTGCGTTTTCTGTCCGGCGCATTCTGGATGTGCGGCGGCGGGGTAGGGGGCTGGAGTTTTTGGTGGACTGGGAGGGTTATGGGCCGGAGGAGCGTTCTTGGGTTCCTCGTTCTTTGATGCTTGACTCTGTGATGGTTTCTGATTTTCTTAGGTCACGTCGTGGGGCGGGTGCTGGTCGGCCGCCGGGTGGCGTCCCTTGAGGGGGGGGTACTGTCATGGTCCGGGTGTGTGCCAGTGTGTCTCCCTCCGAGCCGGCGTCTCCACCCCTGGGAGGGGCCTCAGTGTTTTTGCTGATCGCTGACATCTGTGGGTAATTAGCCGGGGGACTCATAAGGCCAGCGTTCTCAATCTCTCTTCGCCAGATTCTCTGCTAAACATCAGTCAGTGCAGGCCACCACCATAATTTCCTTACGTGTTTTTTTGTGAATCACCTTTGCTTCACTGTATGTTTGTTTTTTGTGCGCCTCCCTTTTTCAGCTACACCTAACTGTTAAACCCCTGGCGAAGAGCTTCTACTTGGATGCTGGACCTTCTTGCAGTCCCTCAGGCTACCACCAAAACTACCTACCTGCCTCTCTGCCTCCACGCCAGGAGTTTTTGGATTTACACACCCGGATTACTCCCCCTCTATGTCATCTCCGACCTCCGTTGGCAAGTACGCAGTACGAAGGAGGATTTTGAGCCAAACAACATATTCATATGCCTCCTTATCTATGTTTGAACATTTGCATTCTGTTACAGTGACCCCGACCTTTTCCTGGACCTTTTGTGACTTGCTTTCCAGTCCAATCCCCGGAATAGCTGTCCTTTCTGACCCGGACCAGATCATTATTTAGTTAACGTCTACGCTCACCTTTTGTTTATGAATATTTTGTGTGCACATTAAACATTATTCTTAAAATATATTTACGAGCTGTTCGGCGTCTTGCGTTTGAGTCCTGTCACTCGTCTGAAACGGTCCCGGCCATAACAGTAAACCACTTCAGCTGGAGGATCAGCACACTGAAAGAGATGAGACAAAGAGGAGAGGCTCAAAGGAAGACGCAAGGAGGACATGACATGAACAAAACTGACACCGACTGAACTGTGGTGGTTTGAGGCCTTTGGGGACCGATTTGAGGTTACTCACTTTGGCAGGTTCAAGAACAACAGCTCCTCTTTGATCTTCTTAGCTCCGCACTGGCATTCTTAGTCCAACAGGCCGCCCTGCAGCAGGGAGCAGGAGGAACAGGTGCATTAGAGTTAAACTCTTTTACAGATGAATTCACATATTCGTGGGAGCAAGCCTGTTCACAGAATAGAGTCTAAACGAGCTCTTACTTTCAGACTCCAGCCCCGCCCTTCAGCAGCATCCTGCTGGCTGGCACAACCTTGCCATTGGCTGCTGCCAGGGACTCAACAGGTTAGAACAAAAATATAAATATTATATCTGAGTTCTTATGTGGACCCGCCTTCCAGACACAACGTCACCTTCCATGAATGTCCACAGGTTAGCGGCCCTCGCTCTTCTGGTCCTCCAAAGTAAGAAAAAATGAGAAAAAACAAGGAGCAGACCAAGCAAAAGAGGGTATTTAAAGAGACAGTGCTCTTAAGGTGCATTTTTGGCGAGTTTTATTATCTAAATGTCATTGTGTCACTTTCTTATGAGGCTTCAGTGAACTGAAAAAGCTTCTGGGATGAGAAGCGAAACGTCTTCAAAAAAGTTAAAGAAGTCCGGTTGCTTTTTTCCCCCAAGCTCCTTAGAGTTCTCTGAAAATGGTCAGGTAGAAGGACTGGACTGAAAATGAGTAAAAAAGCAGCCAAAGCCCAAGGAAGTTGAAAGACTGGAAACTATTGCTGAGGTCATGTCAGTGTAAAAAGTTACCTACAAGTCTGGCACCTTGGAAGCAAAACATAAAGAAATAAGGTGTAAGGCCAAATGTTTGGTCCTGCAGCCAACCGGACCATGAAATATAGAGCACAGGTGAACAAAGTGAGGCAGCAGTTTGCTGATTTCCACCTTGTGCCTTTCATGTTGATCAGCTTAGTAGTTTGCCAGCTTTCTAGCTGTTAAAGACTTTTGGCGAGAGGTTATTCATATTTGAACTCTAATTGAACCCCTCTTTTTTACTGTTTTTTTGTTTGTTTGTTTTTGGGGTTTTTTGTTGTCTTAGATGGCCTGACTCAGCAGGTGGGGGCAGTTTCTGAGTTCACCTTCGTTCAAACAGTGCAGAAATGGTTTCGCTATGCTCCAGACCGGATGGGTGGTGCAGGACGCCCGATATCCAGCCCCGTCATGGAGTAAACTAAAAACAGTAAATAATACATTTAACAAACAAGCAAGCTCTAAATTCAAGCGGAGAGACTGCAGACATAGCCGCACCATTCCAGGGATTTTTGGTTAGCATGAGGGGTCTAGCCAGGACCCTTACTGGATACTTGGTGGGAATCGAACGTGCGACTCCAAAGATGTGTAGTATTACCACTACACTATCCAGCTGCGCTACACTATCCAACAAAAAAAGTTTTTAGAAAATTTGATAAAGTCTGATGCTTAATATTGTAGGGATATTAATCTCCCTATGATATTAATACGGATTAAAATTGTAACATTATGTTTACAATGTTACAATTTTACATCATGTTAAATTGTAACATAATGCTTAACAGATAATGGTTATCCTCTTTTTATATCATACATCATTGTCTCTGTAGGAGGGTCTGGAGCACCCCCTGCTGAGCCGCTGGGCTCAGTACCTTGCAGGCAGGTCCGACGATGACTTCATCATCTCACCTGAGCTCAAAATTCTGGTGCGTGAAGGCGTCCCTCGGGAGTATCGGCAGAGTGTGGCGCTGTTTGGTCCGAGCCAGAACTTTGACAAGCCAAGAGTGCCACACGCAATGCTATCAGCAGGTACAGCTGTAGAGAGAGAGAGTGTGTTGAAATAAGAAGAGAAAATTCTCTCAATTATGGAGACAGTCAAATGGTTTATTTATGTTTGATGTGTGCTTTACATTTGTGTGGCTGTTAATAAAGTTAGCGCGCTCTAGGGGGCGTATGCGTTCATCAAAAAATGGCCGAAGGCTGATGTGTGATTATTCCTCCCAAAATGTCGTTGATGAAGTTAGCTATGCACGTTAGATTTTACTGCGCATTTTCATACCTCTGCCAACAGGTTATGGGCCCAGGAAGCTAAGAAGTTTTCCAAAAGAGTCCATGTCGTTTTGCCACCGAGAGAAACGCCGCGACGTACTGCGCACTCGGTGAGGATTAGCATACCATGCTAGCGCCATGAGCCGACGAGCCGCTGAGTCAAATAGCCGTTGGGCTCGGCTAGTTTTTGATGGGGATGAAAAGAATTACGAACTATGGGAGACGAAATTTTTGGGCCACCTTCGTCTGCAAGGTTTAAGAGACATTATTTTGAAGCAGCCTACCGACGCGGAGGGAGAAGAAGAGAGAGCAAAGAATGCAGAGGCCTACGCGGAGCTGATCCAGTTTCTGGATGACAAAAGTTTGTCTCTTGTTATGCGAGAAGCAGCGGATGATGGACGGAAGGCGCTGGGGATTCTAAGAAACTATTATGCAGGTAAAGGAAAGCCTCGTATAATTAGCCTGTACACAGAACTCACTTCGCTCCAAAAGTGAGAGTGTGACTGAGTATGTGATACGAGCAGAGACAATAATCACAGCCCTGAGGAATGCTGGTGAAACTTTGAGTGATGGGCTATTGGTAGCAATGGTTTTGAAGGGACTGCCAGAATCGTTCAAACCGTTTGCTATCCATGTCACACAAAGTGAAGTTGAAGTGACTTTTGCTGAATTTAAAACTAAACTGCGAAGTTTTGAAGACGCAGAGAAAATGCGCGCCGCAGCGTCAGATGACAACATCATGAAAGCACGTGCACGACCGAGCGACAATCCCACGTTTGAAAAATCGAATGACCGTGGGGCCGGCAACGCAGACATAGTGTGTTTCAGATGCGGACTAAAGGGACACAAAGCCAGGACGTGTCAGCGCAAGCAGTGGTGTAGCGAGCACCACCCATCGGGACTCAACATGCAGACGGAAACGGCGGCAAGACAATGCACGGAAAGTTTCCGAGGAGTGGGGTAGCAAAGACTACGCATTCCGGGTAAGCAGCGAGGGTGCAGCGTTCCAGTCAGAGCATGGCATCAACAAAAAGGGTCTGATGGTGGACACAGGGGCAACTTCGCATATTGTTACAGATATAACGAAGTTCAGCAGATTCGACGACAGTTTCCAGCCCAAGTCACACTACGTAGAGTTGGCTGACGGCACCAAGTGCACTGGAGTTGCAGAGCAAAGAGGGGAGGCAGAGTTTTGCTTGATGGACAGCAGGGGGCAGTGCCACAAAACAACCTTGAAACAGGCACTGTACATCCCATCGTATCCACAAGACATCTTCTCTGTGAAAGCAGCTACCTCAAATGGAGCAACTATGATCTTCAAGCAAGGAAAAGACACCCTGCGACACAAAGACGGTACAAGGTTCCCAATATATGAGTACAACAGACTGTACTACCTACAAACAGTAAACACTGAAGGTAAAGACCAGTGTAAGGGTTGCTATGACATGCAAACATGTCGATCGCACTCCTGCATACAAACATCAATAATAAACAGAGCACTTACCCTGACGCTGTACATATCGTAGCAGGGGACTTCAATCACGCAGACTTAAAAAAAGCAATCCCCAAATTCCACCAGCACGTCAAGTGTGCCACTAGGGGTGACAAGATTCTGGACAAAGTTTATTCCAACATCAAAATGGGCTACAGGGCCAGACCTTTGCCACATCTGGGTCAGTCTGACCACTTGTCACTGTTTCTAATCCCTGCATATGCCCCCCTCAAGAAAACTGCTCTTACCATCACAAAGAATATTACCATATGGCCAGAGGGTGCCTCTCAGCAGCTGCAGGACTGTTTTGACAGGACTAACTGGGATATCTTTGAACATCAGGACTTGGAAATGTTCACAGACGTTGTCCTCTGCTATATAAAACACTGCATAGACACTGTTACAGCAGTCAAACGGATCTGGGCTTATCCCAACCAAAAGCCCTGGATGACCCGGGAGGTCAGGCAGCTGCTGAAGGAGAGGAACATTGCGTTCAGGTCTGGCAACAGGGATTACTACACCACAGCCCGATCCATCCTGAAGAGAGGCATCAGAGAGGCAAAGGGGGACTATAGGAGGAGGATCGAGGACCATTTGAAGAGTAATACCAGCCGGCAGGTGTGGCAAGGCATCCAGCACCTAACCAACTATAAGATCAATCTCGGAGCTGCGGACGGTGACCTGGAGCTGGCAGAGGAGCTGAATATCTTCTTTGCCCGCTTTGAGACCAGGGTACCGGAGGTATTGGAGCCACAGCAGCAACACGCCACCCATAGCAGCACCACCCTCACCCTGGAAGAGCACGAGGTGAGGCGCATGCTGCAGGCTGTTAACCCGAGGAAGGCGGCGGGTCCTGATGGTGTGCCAGGTCGAATATTGAGGGATTGTGCAGGACAGCTGGCTGGGATCTTCACCAGGATCTTCAACAAATCCCTCGCACAGGCGACTGTCCCACTCTGCCTGAAGTCCTCCACCATAGTCCCCTTGCCTAAGAAGCCCCACATCACCGGCCTGAATGACTACAGACCGGTGGCACTCACCCCAGTGGTAATGAAATGCTTTGAGAAGCTGGTCCGCAGACACATCACAGCAGCCCTGCCCCGCAGCCTGGATCCACACCAGTTTGCCTACAGAGCAAACCGATCCACGGAAGACGCTGTAGCCACAGCACTCCATGCTGCATTAACTCACCTGGAAGAGCATGGTAGCTATGTGCGGATGCTCTTCGTGGATTACTGCTCAGCTTTTAACACCATCCTTCCACACAAACTGGTGGCCAAGCTACAAGACCTGGGGCTTCCATACAGCACCTGCATGTGGATCAATAGCTTCCTCTCGGGCCGTAGACAGAGAGTCAGAGTTGGCCATCACACATCCTCAGCCCTGAGTCTCAGCACTGGCTCACCCCAGGGCTGTGTGCTCAGTCCACTGCTCTACTCTCTCTACACACACGACTGCACTCCTCGCCACCACAGCAACATCTTTGTGAAATTTGCAGATGACACCACAGTGGTGGGGCTCATTTCCAAGGGAGACGAGTCTACGTACAGAGACGAGGTGGAGCAGCTGACGTCATGGTGTAAGGCCAATAACCTCCTCCTCAACACTTCAAAAACCAAAGAACTCATAATAGACTTCAGAAGGAAAAAGGCAGAGATCCAACCACTATTCATAAATGGGGACTGTGTAGAAAGGGTGGCAAGCTTCCGCTTCCTGGGAGTCAATATAGAGGAGAACCTTTCCTGGAGTGTGAACACCTCCGAGCTGCTGAAAAAGGCCCAACAGAGACTGTACTTCCTGAGAATTCTCAGGAGGAATAACATCACACAGAGACTGCTGGTGTCCTTCTACAGAGCCACCATTGAGAGTGTTCTAACTTACTGCATATGCATCTGGTACACTAGCTGCACAGGGGCTCAGAGGAAAGCACTCCAAGGGATCATTAACACTGCCCAAAAGATCACTGGCTGCCCTCTCCCCACACTGGAAGTTCTACACAACGCCCACTGTTTTAAAAAGGCCCAAAACATCATAAAAGACACCTCACATCCTGGCCACTCCCTGTTCGAACTGTTGCCCTCAGGCAGACGGTACAGGGCAATCAGAGCAAGGACTAATAGACTCAAACACAGCTGTTATCCAACTGCAATAACACATCTGAATACTACAAAAAAATGTCATTCACGCCACTCTTGTGTTAATCTATGCACGGTCTGAAGCATGTGTGTGGGAATGTATGTGAATGTTTTACTGTTATATCTTGTTAGTATTTTAAGTATTCTATCTATTTTATTTATTGAATTTTATTGTTTTATTTATATTTTGATATTGCTAGGGATGATGCAATGATCGGGGACCATTCTTAATTTCGTTGTTCTCATGACAATGACAATAAAGTTTCTGATTCTGATTCTGATGAAATTCTTGGTCACTGTAATTATGATGACATTCAGAAATTACAGGGGGTTGTTGATGGTATGGCAATCAAAGGAAAAACAGACAAATCTGTCTTGCATTGTGAAGTGTGCACACAGGGAAAGTTTGTTCAAACTAGAAACAGGGACCCTGATGCACGAGCCAAAACCGCCTTAGAGCTGGTACACACAGATCTAGCTGGTCCAGTAGACTCAGAGTCCAGAGATGGATATAGATTTGCACTATCATTCACTGATGACTATTCCAGTGCAGTGTTTGTGTATTTTCTGAAAAATAAGAGTGACACAGCAAAAGCAACACAGAAGTTTTTGGCTGATACAGCCCCGTATGGGCAAGTTAAATGTATCAGGTCTGACAATGGAACAGAGTTTATGGGAAATGAGTATCAGGCACTCCTTAGCAAAAATGGAATCAGGCATGAGACCTCAGCACCATACTCACCACACCAAAATGGTACTGCAGAACGCAATTGGCGTACTCTTTTTGATATGGCCAGGTGTATGTTAATAGAGAAACAGTTACCTAAAGAGTTGTGGACTTACGCAGTGCAAACAGCAGCTGTAGTGAGGAATAGATGTTTTAACAGACGCACAGAACAGACACCATATTTAATGCTGACAGGAAGAAGGCCAAACCTTTCCAGGATGCAGACATTTGGGTCAGTGTGTTATGCCTACAGGCAGAACAAGAGAAAACTAGACTCAAGGTGTGAGAAAGGAATTTTTGTTGGATATGACAAGAACAGTCCAGCTTATATGGTCTACTACCCGGGCAGTGGGAAAGTACAGAAGCATAGACTGGTGAAGTTTGAGACTAAAACAAGAGTAGAGAGACAAACACAGACTGACAAGGTGCCAGATGATGAGGGTGACTTTGAGACACCAAACAGGTTCACCAAGACCAGAGAACAGACTGATGTGAGTACAGAACACACAGATACTCAGGAACAGATCCCAGTAAGCATGTCTGAGATGAGCAGCCAGTCACAGGAGAATGAACTCGACTGCGAGGCTGCAAGGTATCCTTCCAGAGTGAGAAAGAGGCCTGGGTATTTAAGTGAATATGTTACTGATAAGGAGGATTGTGATCAAGTACTTACAAACATGGATTATTGTTACAGAGCAATGTGTAACATTCCCCAAACATTCAAGGAAGCAATAACTTCATCTAACTCAGAGAAATGGGTCAGTGCAATGGATGAAGAGATGCAATCACTAAGAGAAAATGACACATTTACCTTAACCACTTTGCCTGAGGGTAAGAAGACAATGTTGATGGATCTGAGAAGTACAAGGCACGTTATGTTGCTAAAGGATATAGTCAGAGGATAGGTGTGGATTATGAAGAAACATTTTCCCCTACTGCTAACCTGACTAGTATCAGAGTGTTGATGCAAAAGGCAGCACAAGAAAACATGCTTTTACACCAGATGGATGTTAAAGCTGCCTATCTTCATGCACCAATAGATTGTGAGGTATTCATGGAACAACCTGAGGGTTATGAGGTAAAATCCGACACAAATGAAAAACTGGTGTGCAAGTTGAAAAAGTCGCTATATGGGCTAAAACAATCAGGCCGGAATTGGAACAAGTTGTTGCATGAATATCTGAGTGAGAACGACTTTGTGCAAAACCCCGCTGACCATTGTGTTTACACAAAAATGACAGAAAATAAGAAGGTGATTCTGATTGTATGGGTAGATGACCTGATCATTGCTGCTAGTGATGAAAGTGAACTAACTGTTGTGAAGAAAATGCTTGCAGCAAAATTCAAAATGAAGGATTTGGGTAAACTGAGACATTTCATTGGTATAGATTTTGACCAGAGTGATAACTGTGTAAAAATGTCACAAAAACAATATGTGGAAAAAATACTTGAAAGATTCAACATGCAGGATTGTAAAGAAAGACAGACACCTTGTGAGCAAAAACTGAACTATGCTGATGATGCAGAAAAGATGAGTGATGTCAAAAGGTACAGAGAGGCAGTTGGTAGTCTGATCTATTTGGCTACATGCACAAGACCGGACTTGAGTTTTATAGTCAGTAAACTTTCACAGTACTTTACTGAGCCAACTGAAGACAAATGGACTACAGTAAAACATGTACTGAGGTATCTGAAAGGGACAACCGAGAAAGAACTGTGTTACAGGAAATGTGACAACAAAGAACTGAGGTTGTGGGCATACAGCGATGCTGATTGGGCAGCTGATGTAACAGACAGACGGAGTACAACTGGTTATTGCATAAGCTTGTCTGTAGATGGTCCTTTAATCTCATGGAAAACCAAAAGACAACCTACTGTTGCATTATCTACCTGTGAAGCGGAGTACATGGCTTTAGCTGCGACCCTACAAGAAGTTTTGTACCTAATGCAACTGTTACAAGGTATTGATGGACAAAAATATGCACCGCCAAAAGTTCATGAAGATAATCAGGGTGCAATTGCGTTGGCGAAGAATCCTGTGACGAGACAGAGATGTAAACATGTTGACATAAAGTACAACTTTGTGAGATCAACTGTGAGTGCAGGAAAAATAACTCTGGATTATTGTTCAACAGAAGAGATGGTTGCAGATGTAATGACAAAGCCTGCAACAAAAGTTAAGCTGTTCAAGTTTGAGAAGTTTATGTTTGGGCATTAACATGGTATACGAACATGTATACAGTACTGAGGAAGAAACCTTTTGTTTGTTGTTTTTTTTGTTTACTTAAGAGCATCATAATATGAGAGCAAGTGGGGGTGTTGAAATAAGAAGAGAAAATGCTCTCAATTATGGAGACAGTCAAATGGTTTATTTATGTTTGATGTGTGCTTTACATTTGTGTGGCTGTTAATAAAGTTAGCGCGCTCTAGGGGGCGTATGCGTTCATCAAAAAATGGCCGAAGGCTGATGTGTGATTATTCCTCCCAAAATGTCGTTGATGAAGTTAGCTATGCACGTTAGATTTTACTGCGCATTTTCATACCTCTGCCAACAGAGTGCTTTATCCGCACCTGAGCACAGGTGGCTCCTCCTCCTTCCTGTTGGGAATGCTGGCGAGCACTCAGTAATCCTGTTCTGTTTCCAGCTGTGTGAGAAGAGTCGGACAGCTCCTAATCCTGCCTCCAGGCAGGTCCAGCTGGACCTTCACCGAACCCTGACGACCAATCAGCACTTCTCCTCGCCGTCCAGCCCCGCCCTCCAGCCCCACCCTTCAGCCCTGCCCTCCAGCAGCTCCGCCGCATCCTTCTGGCCTTCTCCGGGCATAACCCTGCCATTGGCTACTGCCAGGTACTCAGCAGGTCAGAACAAAAGTATAAATTTTATATCTGAGTTCTTATGTGGACCCGCCTTCCAGGCAGAACCTCACCTTCCATGAATGTCCACAGGTTAGCGGCCCTCGCTCTGCTGGTCCTCCAAAGTGACGAAGACGCCTTCTGGTGTCTGGTGGCAGTGGTGGAAGCCATCATGCCTCAGGACTACTACACCAAGAATCTGGTGGCCTCTCAGGTCAGCAGACACACTCACCTGCTTGCCTGCTGTGATCTGTTTTAGTGATCAGTGAGGCTGATCTCTGTGAGTCTTTGTGCTCAGGCGGACCAGCGCGTGCTGAAGGACTTCATGGCGGAGAAGCTTCCTCGCCTGGCATCTCACTTTGAGGATCACAACATTGACGTCTCTCTGGTCACCTTCAACTGGTTCCTGGTGGTTTTTGTGGAGAGTCTGCCCAGCGACATCCTGATGCCTCTGTGGGACGCCTTCCTGTATGAGGGTACCAAGGTACCATACACCCGAACACACCATGACAGAAATGCAGACAACACTTGAATGCACCACAGTAGTGTCCATGGAATAGGGCTGAACGATTATGGAAAATAATCTAATTGCGATTTTTTTGCCCCAATATTGCGATTGCGATGCGATATGCGATTATTTTTTAAGGTCTTTGTCTTCTGTATTATTAAACAAAGACAAGCAATACATCATATAGTATGGCCAATACTATATTACATTAATTTTAAACTGTTCTTTCCTGGAAGACAGACCTCTGTTATGATGACATGAGGTGATGCATGAATTGATGACTGACATTTTTATTTAACTTCTTCAATCACAACAGTATATTTGAACATACACAATAGTTTATTTTTAGCTTACAAACATCTGAGCATAAAGTGCTGACAAGGAACCCTGGTGTAAACATTAAAATGAAAGTCAGTACAATGTGCAGATTGCAGAAATATACATAAAAAAAATCAGTGGCTTTACCACACTCAGTTTTTCGACATCTGTGAACTACTAGACAGTCATTCAATTAAAAAATAATATTAAATAAATAAAACTAATAAATAAAAAATACACACATCTTACTGATCTCTGCAGTCAGTAACATTACACATAAAGTGCAAACATAATAGCAATTGTATAAACACACACACAAACACGCCTTTAAAGTTTAAAGGCGTGAAATTGGACGGTCTAGTTCTGATTAGCGTCACCGCTGTCTCGGTGGAGTTTAATAAACTCGGCCGTCTGCTTCTTGCTATCTAAAATATAACCAGACACTGGTGTAAATTCTCGACTGTCTCATACTTCTGTTTAATCAGTTTTCTGTTTGACGTTTAGTCAGCTGTGTGAAAACCAAGGAGGAACCCACCCGGGGGATTAATAAAGTTTTATTTTATCTAATCTAATAACTTTAATCTCAGCCAAACCGATTTACTCACGAACAAACAAAACACTGAAAAAAGCCCAACAATAACATTTTTAGGTTGTCTAAGTGACTTATATATTACGTTTAACCCGAGCAGCGAAACTCCGCGGTGATCTGAAAATGATGTGCCGGGAGTTGTGCCGTTCTCGGCCGCATCAGTAACCCTCGAGCTCCCGGCTAGCTGTCGAGCTGGTGGGTAGCAGACGCCTCTGAAAACGTCGAAGCACTTTTGCAAATATGGGATATCTTGATAAACCGAGCAGATATTTGATGTTTACACAACTACTTTCTCGCCTGAAAATATGTTAAAAGTTTATTTTGTGACCCAGAAAGATTAGTATGAGTAATTTTAAAACTTAGTAGCGGCCGCCATTGCTGGAAACTGGAGTTTGGCTGGGCCGCGCTATGAATTCTGGGATATGGTAGTAATTTGGACAGCCTTCGGCGCGTCGCTGTGACGTAATCGGTCTACAAATGCGGCCTCAGGAGGATGCAGCCCATGAATTTGGACATGTCCAGAGTATAATCGCAGCCTTTGCGGTTAGAAAATTGCACTTGATCATGTAGCGATATTATCGCAAATGCGATATATCGTTCAGCCCTACCATGGAAACAAAAATGATTTTGTTTTCACCTTTAGATGTCTTTATTTACATTTTAGGAGTAATAAGACATTGTTTACTAAGCATGGGGAACTGTCATGTGACATGAAATAGGAGTGGGAAAGCAGATCATTCTAGTAACGACCTCACAGTCTACCACAAGCAGCGTAAATCCAGACGATGAGCGGGACAATGGCTTTGGGCTTGTTTCTGCAATGTGACAAATGCAGCACAGCTTTTACATCGTTTGTCTCAGGAAATAAAATCACAGTTCAGACACAGAAATATATACCACACAGGGATAAATGCTGACAACAGCTTCAGCCACGTAGATCCAACCCAAAAGTTTAATTTAAACTTAAAGCTCAACTACCAAGTAAGTTAATATTATCTGGCAACTGAGGAACCAAGTGGCTTATTGGAAATCGATCAGAGCTGTAATGAGTAAAGGGCCCAACTGCACCACAACTGAAAGAGTAATTTTATGACTCACCTCCTCAAAGTTTCCAATTAATTGTGTGGCGTGAGTGTCCTGTTATGAAATGCGTGTCTGTGCTGCAGGTGATCTTCAGATACACTCTGGCTCTGTTCAAATACAAAGAGGACGACATCCTGAAGATTCACGACAGCGTGGAGATCTACCAGTACCTACGCTTCTTCACAAAGACCGTCTCCAATGCCAGGTACGCACTCGCCTCCACCCGCCTTAATCTACGAGCTGTTACACTCTCAGAAGTGTAGCGGATGTAGCTGTTGAATCTTTGAGCTTCAAACCCTTTTTACTGAAATTTTGTGAGAAGTTTAAATTTCCCTGATCACAGTAACAACGATTTAAAGATTTTTAAGTATCTGCAGCTCTCGGATACATGTGGTCCAGTCAGTCCAGTATTTCCTGCTCAAACTGCAGTACCTGAAGTATCAAGCAGCATAAAACAGAAACACTCAAGCTGATCAGTTTCCAGTTCCTCTGTGTTGGTGATCGAGTCCTTTCCACCTGCGTGTGTCCATGCAGGAAGCTGACCAGCATCGCCTTCAACGACATGAACCCATTCCCCAGCCGGCTGCTGAGGAACCGGCGAGTGCTCCACCTGGAGCGCCTGCAGGCGGAGCTGCGTGAGCTGGAGGAGCAGCACAAGGAGTTCATCACCGAGAGCGTCGTACGGAAAGACAAAGAGCTCGACGTCATGGTGAGCGAGGACGACGAGGACCTCTGATCACACGGGACGCTTCAGCTGCTCACTTCGAGACGACGATGAGTTTTCCATGAGTTCAAGAGAATTTTACTAAACCGGCTGTTAACTGGTTTCCTTCACACCAAACACAGGATTGTGTCAGGTTCACCATCTCTACTAACACTACAAGGAAACAGACGCATACAGATTTAACTGCATCACATCTCTGAAACAAGCTTGCAGTAAACAAATGTGTACTGTGTTCACGTGTGTAATAAGTCAGGCTGCAGAAATGTGCAGATGTATTTCAGTGAATTCATTTGGATTAATATGTGATAGCTTATTTATTTCATTGCATCTTTTGCTTTATACCTAAAAATGCGTGACATTTCTAAATGTAGTCACATCCCTATGAAACATGGTTGATTATCAGCTGTAGTCACAGCTGGTGATAAAGTAATTAAAATGTCCAGCTATTCAAAAATAGGGCATTCTGCACAATGAGTACTTTTTGGTACTTGAAGTATATTTTGATGCTGATGCTTCAGGGCATTGTGCTGCATTGTCGAAGCTCTCTGGGCTTCCGGTTAGAACGACCTCACAGTGTTTTATTTTGATCTGGTGTAAAGTGCATTGTGCAGAAATGACAGCATGATAGTCACATGATAAAACTGACTTTTCTTTTTTTTTTTAATTTTACTGGGTGTGCATCTTGTTCAAATGTCTTTTTCAGCATTTGTACATAAATATTCTGTATATAAATATTTGATTTTCATTTATTTTACAGAGTCCTTTATTTTGTTTCACAAATATGACATTCATGTCAAATGACATCTGCAGACTTTATAATGACCAGCAGGGGGCAGTGTATTGCAGTCTATCAGAACATTTACTGAGACCTGTTTCATGCACTAGTTTCATGTCTCATTGAATCCAACATGATGTTGATTTTGTAAATTAAGGTCACATCTTCATCACATCTAATTTCAAAACACTGATCAATTTAAAAAAAAAATGAATTCCATACCAATTGCAGGAATAAAATAGGAATAAATAACAAACGAGAAATACATACAAAACAAGAGAAAGGCACACATGAGAGAACAGGTCACATGACAGCACAGCATTATCTACCCACAATTTGAACTAAATAACAGATAGCACAGGCAATGAAAACAAACGGAAATCAGAATAAATTTAAAAACTTTTATTGATGTTAACTTGAAGTGCTGAATTAGCCCTGTTGTCAGTTCAAATCACTTCAATCTATAGCGCACTTTAAGGTCTTTAGACCTTAAAAAGTAATACACTGCAAGGTAAGCTTGCAGCATCTTACTTTAAGGTCAACTGTGAAACTTTGTGGAAAGCCTGAGACAAGTTGATGAGTCAGTGAAGCGCACTTCCTTCTGATGACGGCTATACTGAGGTGAGTTTTTAAGCATATCCTGAACTTTATTCATTATTAGACTTCTGACACCTGGCAAATAAACTCTCATGCGATATGAGAACATAACAGCAAAAAGCCAGTAGCTGGTACATGAATGGATAAAAATTGGATCCCTCAGGGAGGCGCCACCACTTGATCTTCTCCACCGTCGTGGTTGGTGTTCTTCGTCGTCGTTGGCCAAGGTTGAGTCGGAGATCCATCACAAGTAGCCGATGTTGAGGGCCAATATTGGTTGATGGTATGACTTTTACGTTCGTGACTAGGCTGAGATGGGGTCTTCGGACTAGCCAGTAGTCGATTTGGGTGTCTCTGCCGCCGCTGGAGTACGTGATGAGGTGTGCCGGCTTCTTTTTGAAGAAGGTGTTGGTCACGGCAAGATCGTGGGCCTCTGCGTAGTCCAGTACCCGGCAACCCTCGTCGTTTCTGGTCCCAAATCCTTGGCCGCCATGGAATCGGTGATATCCGTCTCTCCCCTTGCCTACATGTCCGTTTAGGTCGCCGCCTACCGCCACGTGTTCCTCAGGGCTAATCGTTTGCAGGTGGTCGTCGAGGGCGCGCCAGAATTCTGTCTTCTCCTCGTCGGGGCAGTTGGTCTGTGGTGCATAGCAGGAGATAATCCGTAGGACGGTCGGGTCGGCGTCGATCTTCACTGACATGATGCGATCCGATATGCGGGTAACTTCGACCACGTTGTGCCGGAGCTTTATTATTAGACTTCTGACACCTGGCAAATAAACTCTCACGCGATATGAGAACATAACAGCAAAAAGCCAGTAGCTGGTACATGAATGGATAAAAATTGGATCCCTCTTAGATTGAATTGGTTGCCCTCTTATATTACGTTGTTTTGAACCTAACCGCATCCACTGAATTAATGCAGTTTTCAGGACAGTAAAAACAGAGAACTCTGATATACACAATTTCTGATTGCTGATAGTGTTTCTTAATGCAAAATGGGCTTCCATTTAAAATGCAATTGCTTTATGTTCGATCTTTAGCGAAGAAGGGTCATTTTTGATTCTGTGGACAAGGGATGCAAATGGAATGTGAAGGCAACAGGTAGTAGGGTGAATTAGGGTTTCGTGTGGTCTTCAGTGCATGCATTTTATTGCCACTTTATTTCAACTTTTTATTAATGTACTCAAAAGAAAAACAAGAACCACAAAGGAGATTCTTGTGATTCTTGTTTGTGCTATCTGTTTGTGAAAGAAAGCACATTTTACCACATCATACTGTGTTTGCTGCCATTTATTTTACTCGTCCTGCCTGAGTGTCTGGGCTGCGTTTGTCTGTGCACCTTTGTTCTGGCCTTCTGCTGATGGGTTTCACATGCTGGGCTTTCCCTCTTGGTCCACACCCAGCAGCCTGCTGCTGACCACACACAGCCTACAAACTGATCCATCCATGCATCCATCCATGCATGCATGGCCTGGTTATTGTTGAGTTATCACCTCCAGCTCCTTGCTCATAACCAGGTAGATACTGGGCTGGGCCTGATCTCTGAGCTCAATAACAATGACAAAAATGCCAAACACTTTACTCTTCATGGTAAAAAATGTTTATAATACAGTAAAAACTGGATGTAGCCAAAATCAGTGTTTTATATACAGTGTAAGTGAACAACATTGCTACACTGCTGGTGTTTGATTGATAGAGGCTTTCTTTATAAGAACTATGATATCATTTCTTTTGCTGATTAACAGTTTTTATATAATTTTTATATCATATATAGCTTTCAAGAAGCCAAAGATCACTGGACGAAAAGACTACAGACCTGTGGCTCTGACATCTGGTCAGGAAGTCTTTTGAGCGCCTGGTTCTCTCCTATCTTAAGACCCTCACGGCCCCCCTCCTGGACCCCCTGCAGTTTGCATACAGAGCCAACAGGTCTGTAGACGATGCCATCAACATGGCCCTACACTTTGTCCTGCAGAATCTATGCTAGGATCCTGTTTGTGGACTTCAGCTCTACCTTCAACACCATCCTTTCAGACCTTCTTCAAGGATTGCTTTCCCAGATGAATGTGCCTGATCCCATCTGCCGGTGGATCACTGACTTCCTGACGGACAGGAAGCAACCAGTGAGGCTGGGGAAGAATGTCTTGGACTCCCGGACCATCAGCACGAGCTCCCCTCAGGGCTGTGTTCTTTCTTCTATGCCCTTCTCCCTGTACACCAACTGCCGCACCTCCAACCACCAGTCTGTCAAATTAATTAAGCTTGCAGATGACACCACCATTATTGGACTCCTCTCAGACGGGGATAAGTCTGCCTACAGGATGGAGGCTGAACATCTGGTGTCCTGATGCAGCCGCAACAACCAGGTGCTGAATAAGTGTTATTTTCATTTACCACTGGCCCAAGTACATTTTTATTGGCTTGTGAACAAAGCTGTAGTTTTTGTATTTTTAAATATTAACGCAATTTAATTGAGACATTATTTATATTATTTCACTTTCAATGTGAAAAATGCTGTAAAAACGTTGAAAATAATGGTCACCCCTGTTCGCTGCAATGTAAAATAGTACAACTGCTGTCAGCCTTCATTAAGTTGCATCATTTGAACATTTGCATATTTTTATTCAACTTCTGCAGGATGCTTTGATGAAAGACTCCCTTTTCCCAAGTAGAGGCTTTACTAGAGGTCACAGGAACAGCGCTGCTGTTTTGGATGCGGAAAAATGTTGTCTTTCACTCTACCTGAGCTCAGTGTTTCAGTAAGGGCTCCGCCTCATTGTAGCTGACGCTGAAATGTTTGTGTGGGTTGCCATGACAACACCAGAAGTGCATCTGAGATCGTGTCCAAATTCATGGGCTGCATCCTCCTGAGGACTCGGTGTTCTGACAAAACGTCTTACTTTGGCAAAACGTCCTACCGTAAGTAGTTCATGCGTTCTCGGCGGCTCTAGTGACCCTCGAACTCTCGGCTAGCTATCGAGGTGGTGGATAACATACGTCTCCCCCACAAGAGCACGAACCTACAACTTTTCTACTACTGTTTTTACAAGGCGTACACGGTAAAAACATTATGCTGTTATTTGTTAAGCACTTGTGCATCTTGTGAAAAGAAATAAGTGGCTGAGATGGATGTCATATGTGCTATTGATATTATTTTACTCGTTTCTAGTTTTCACGGTGCTCCATGATTGTGAGAGGAATAAAAAAGAATTGTGGACATCAGTACGAAGCATGGATTCTTTTGACCAGAGTAGATACACTGGTCCCTTGAATATACTAATCTTTTTGAGGTGGGTGACTGTTCCTGTGTATTTACAGAAACAATGGTTGTGATAACCTCAGCTGTTTCAGAGGGTGACTGTTCGTTGCTTTGCGCACTTTTAAATCTGTATACAATGGTTTGTTCCCTTTTTGTGTTCTGAGGTTTAAACAAAGATGTACTAGATGTATTATACCGGTCCCTCGAATCTACAAATCTTTTAGATGTGGATGACTGTTAATTTTCATCTGTGTTTACAGAAATACTGGGTGTTGGAACCTCAGTAGTTTCTTTTTGGCTGACAGACTCTGGAGCTGTACAAGAGGAATAAAGAGCTGCAATGCTTTTGTGAACCTGACCTGGGAAGGGAGAGAAATATATTTTTGTTTTGTTTTTGTTTGTCTTCTTGTTTTATTTGATTCCTTGTGGGATTTGGATCCAACAAGTAAAGTATGCATATTATGCACACACACAAACACACATGCAGCTATTACCATTTCTTGTATTCTTGAATAAAGACATTGATCTGACACATTTAAAATGCAGCCAATTGTTTTTATTGTTATATTATTAAGAAAAAAGAAAAGGTGGGGTTGGGGGGATGTAAAGAAGAGCTTAAAGGAAAGGGCTAGAGGAGAGAAAACCCCAACAATTAGCAGGGCATTTTTTTACTTGGACAAATTGTTAATAAAGTTTCCATATCTGTAACAATGATGACAGTATAATTGTTTATAAACAATTATATTGACAATTATATGTGTCCAGTATGTTGGCTCATTTTCTTTTACTTTTTGCATTTGAAAATAAAAGTTGGGCTGATTTTGACACCATTACAAGAAGTGTTGTTAATGATTCTTTTTGAATTAAAATCAGGTTACCACAAATTGTTTTTTAATTTAATTTCATTTGAAATGTTTGTCAGTGGGTAAACAATTCGTAATGCAAAGTCAGAAACATCGAGTTATTCTTGTACTGCATGCTTGCAATAAATAAGTTGTCCTAACAGTCAGTCAAAGGAGCTTGGAAAGAAAAGCGTCTGGACTTCTTTGAGTTGAAGTGACTGATATATATATTTTTTATCTGTTTGTTTTGTTGGTTTTTGTTTTTTGCCCTTTATCACCATTCCTCTTCCCTGCTGTTTTTCTTTCCCTCTTTCTTTCTCCCCTTTCTTTCCCCCAGTCATGTCTGTCCTATGTGTAGCAAGTGAAAATAAAATAAACAATAAAAACAAAGGTGAATCAAATAGACCAATACGGCAAGGCCGGGATGGTCCATTTGGTAAAGTAAATCCGTTAGTTATATTTAACATAATGTTAAATGGCAACATTCTGTTTACAATGTTACCATTTCACATTATGTTAAATGGTAACATTCTGTTTACAATGTTACCATTTTACATTATGTTAAATGGTAACATTCTGTTTACAATGTTACCATTTTACATTATGTTAAATGGTAACATTCTGTTTACAATGTTACCATTTTACATTGTGTTAAATGGTAACATTCTGTTTACAATGTTACCATTTTACATTGTGTTAAATGGTAACATTCTGTTTACAATGTTACCATTTTACATTATGTTAAATGGTAACATTCTGTTTACAATGTTACCATTTACATTATGTTAAATTGTAACATTATGTTTACAATGTTACCATTTACATTATGTTAAATTGTAACATTATGTTTACGATGTTACCATTTTACATTATGTTAAATTGTCAGTAGGCCTGGTACCGGAACCGGTACTGGACCCCCTTTTACTTTCAGCCATCAGAAGAGGGTACACTGTGGTCATAACAATACTCAGACTGTAGCATTTAAAGGTCCCAAAGTGTACCAGGAAAATATCCCCCGCACGATTACACCAGCAGCCTGAATTGTGAATGTGAGGGAGGATGGATCCATGCTTTCATGTTGTTCTAGTGTAAGGGTTGCTATGACATGCAAACATGGCATGAAATTCTTGGTCACTGTAATTATGATGACATTCAGAAATTACAGGGGGTTGTTGATGGTATGGCAATCAAAGGAAAAACAGACAAATCTGTCTTGCATTGTGAAGTGTGCACACAGGGAAAGTTTGTTCAAACTAGAAACAGGGACCCTGATGCACAAGCCAAAACCGCCTTAGAGCTGGTACACACAGATCTAGCTGGTCCAGTAGACTCAGAGTCCAGAGATGGATATAGATTTGCACTATCATTCACTGATGACTATTCCAGTGCAGTGTTTGTGTATTTTCTGAAAAATAAGAGTGACACAGCAAAAGCAACACAGAAGTTTTTGGCTGATACAGCCCCGTATGGGCAAGTTAAATGTATCAGGTCTGACAATGGAACAGAGTTTATGGGAAATGAGTATCAGGCACTCCTTAGCAAAAATGGAATCAGGCATGAGACCTCAGCACCATACTCACCACACCAAAATGGTACTGCAGAACGCAATTGGCGTACTCTTTTTGATATGGCCAGGTGTATGTTAATAGAGAAACAGTTACCTAAAGAGTTGTGGACTTACGCAGTGCAAACAGCAGCTGTAGTGAGGAATAGATGTTTTAACAGACGCACAGAACAGACACCATATTTAATGCTGACAGGAAGAAGGCCAAACCTTTCCAGGATGCAGACATTTGGGTCAGTGTGTTATGCCTACAGGCAGAACAAGAGAAAACTAGACTCAAGGTGTGAGAAAGGAATTTTTGTTGGATATGACAAGAACAGTCCAGCTTATATGGTCTACTACCCGGGCAGTGGGAAAGTACAGAAGCATAGACTGGTGAAGTTTGAGACTAAAACAAGAGTAGAGAGACAAACACAGACTGACAAGGTGCCAGATGATGAGGGTGACTTTGAGACACCAAACAGGTTCACCAAGACCAGAGAACAGACTGATGTGAGTACAGAACACACAGATACTCAGGAACAGATCCCAGTAAGCATGTCTGAGATGAGCAGCCAGTCACAGGAGAATGAACTCGACTGCGAGGCTGCAAGGTATCCTTCCAGAGTGAGAAAGAGGCCTGGGTATTTAAGTGAATATGTTACTGATAAGGAGGATTGTGATCAAGTACTTACAAACATGGATTATTGTTACAGAGCAATGTGTAACATTCCCCAAACATTCAAGGAAGCAATAACTTCATCTAACTCAGAGAAATGGGTCAGTGCAATGGATGAAGAGATGCAATCACTAAGAGAAAATGACACATTTACCTTAACCACTTTGCCTGAGGGTAAGAAGACAATGTTGATGGATCTGAGAAGTACAAGGCACGTTATGTTGCTAAAGGATATAGTCAGAGGATAGGTGTGGATTATGAAGAAACATTTTCCCCTACTGCTAACCTGACTAGTATCAGAGTGTTGATGCAAAAGGCAGCACAAGAAAACATGCTTTTACACCAGATGGATGTTAAAGCTGCCTATCTTCATGCACCAATAGATTGTGAGGTATTCATGGAACAACCTGAGGGTTATGAGGTAAAATCCGACACAAATGAAAAACTGGTGTGCAAGTTGAAAAAGTCGCTATATGGGCTAAAACAATCAGGCCGGAATTGGAACAAGTTGTTGCATGAATATCTGAGTGAGAACAACTTTGTGCAAAACCCCGCTGACCATTGTGTTTACACAAAAATGACAGAAAATAAGAAGGTGATTCTGATTGTATGGGTAGATGACCTGATCATTGCTGCTAGTGATGAAAGTGAACTAACTGTTGTGAAGAAAATGCTTGCAGCAAAATTCAAAATGAAGGATTTGGGTAAACTGAGACATTTCATTGGTATAGATTTTGACCAGAGTGATAACTGTGTAAAAATGTCACAAAAACAATATGTGGAAAAAATACTTGAAAGATTCAACATGCAGGATTGTAAAGAAAGACAGACACCTTGTGAGCAAAAACTGAACTATGCTGATGATGCAGAAAAGATGAGTGATGTCAAAAGGTACAGAGAGGCAGTTGGTAGTCTGATCTATTTGGCTACATGCACAAGACCGGACTTGAGTTTTATAGTCAGTAAACTTTCACAGTACTTTACTGAGCCAACTGAAGACAAATGGACTACAGTAAAACATGTACTGAGTAGGGCTGGGCCATATTATACCGTTCACGGTAATACTGGTATAATGTTAGGCAACAATAGGAAAATGAAATATCGCGATAGAATATGAGTAAAACGCGCATGCGCAGTGCCTTTGTTTTCATACGCACATGGCCGATTGTTGAGTGAAACAGATGAACCAGAATTGGTTTGTAAAAATGGTGCAACTTCAGTGATGTGGAACTGGTTTGGTGTTTGTCCGTCAGATACACGACAAAGCACATTTTTTTGCAGAACATGCAA
The DNA here is from genome assembly GCF_965226115.1 of Aulonocara stuartgranti. Taxonomy (NCBI): domain Eukaryota; kingdom Metazoa; phylum Chordata; class Actinopteri; order Cichliformes; family Cichlidae; genus Aulonocara; species Aulonocara stuartgranti. Next base: position 10,054,317 of record NC_138940.1, on the reverse strand, counting down.
GCGGCCGTCGTTATTGTCGTATTTGTCGGACTAAGATGCTCTTAAATCTGGGAGTAATCTGGGTCCTAAACTCCTTAATTCTTCAGTTCAAACGAACACTGCAGCATCACTGAGCGTTAAAAACTGTCTAAATTCTTTCATCTTTAATAAAACGATCAGCATTGCTGCTTTACCAGGTGTAACTATGAAGTTTAACTTCCAGGCATCCATTAAAACAAAATTTATTACATTTAACAGAGTTAGAAGTTAGCGGGAAGCTAGCGGAAGTTAGCTCGCTAGTTACCTAAGCATGATATTGCATGTTCTGACTGAGAGATTTCTGAAAAAAATCAAACGTACAGCTCTGCTATCACTTCCAACATAAATGAAGACAGGAAACTAAACAGCAGTGACGTTTGTAGGGTTACTGAAGTTGGGCTAGCTGGTATATAATGATGTGCTACGTAATCGCTAGCGACACAGCTATGTTAGCATAACATAAACAGGGAAGCTGGAGGACGAACACTAACACTTTTCCACTTATAAAAGTTAACGTTAAGGTTCCTCATGGTTAGAGACAAATGCAATCGCATGGCAGGGTGCTGTAAACAGACCAAACTTCAGTCAGGAGAACAACTGAGATAATCCATCCACAATACGAGGTTAGTCATTAATATACTGCAACAACATGGGAATAGAGCAGCTGCCAGAGAATTCAACATTAATGAATCAATGGTACAGAAGTGGAGGAAGCAAGAAGAATGAGTTTAATAAAGTTTGATTTATCTGACTGCTTTGTTTCGCTTGATGTGCGTTATAATCCCGTGCACCTTATGGTCCGAAAAATACGTATTGCATACTGCAGTTTAATTTTGCAAAGCACCTCTTTTTAACTTCAGTGGATATTATATATGGTTATGCTCAGGATATGTCAGCCCATTTCTACTGGAAATGCCTTTTGGTTAAACTTTCAGCAAGGAATTTGTATTTGCACTGTTACATTTTTATAAAGCTTTAATGTACATAAAAACCAGCTTCTTATTTAAGTGAAAATAAATGGAAGGTTTTCTTTTTGCGCTAGTAATGTTGTGGAGTTGTATTTTGTCTCGCATCAATTATATCGTCAGTTATATCGTTATCGCAAATTTTCAAATATATATCGTGATAAATATTTTTGGCCATATCGCCCTGCTCTAGTACTGAGGTATCTGAAAGGGACAACCGAGAAAGAACTGTGTTACAGGAAATGTGACAACAAAGAACTGAGGTTGTGGGCATACAGCGATGCTGATTGGGCAGCTGATGTAACAGACAGACGGAGTACAACTGGTTATTGCATAAGCTTGTCTGTAGATGGTCCTTTAATCTCATGGAAAACCAAAAGACAACCTACTGTTGCATTATCTACCTGTGAAGCGGAGTACATGGCTTTAGCTGCGACCCTACAAGAAGTTTTGTACCTAATGCAACTGTTACAAGGTATTGATGGACAAAAATATGCACCGCCAAAAGTTCATGAAGATAATCAGGGTGCAATTGCGTTGGCGAAGAATCCTGTGACGAGACAGAGATGTAAACATGTTGACATAAAGTACAACTTTGTGAGATCAACTGTGAGTGCAGGAAAAATAACTCTGGATTATTGTTCAACAGAAGAGATGGTTGCAGATGTAATGACAAAGCCTGCAACAAAAGTTAAGCTGTTCAAGTTTGAGAAGTTTATGTTTGGGCATTAACATGGTATACGAACATGTATACAGTACTGAGGAAGAAACCTTTTGTTTGTTGTTTTTTTTGTTTACTTAAGAGCATCATAATATGAGAGCAAGTGGGGGTGTTGAAATAAGAAGAGAAAATGCTCAATTATGGAGACAGTCAAATGGTTTATTTATGTTTGATGTGTGCTTTACATTTGTGTGGCTGTTAATAAAGTTAGCGCGCTCTAGGGGGCGTATGTGTTCATCAAAAAATGGCCGAAGGCTGATGTGTGATTATTCCTCCCAAAATGTCGTTGATGAAGTTAGCTATGCACGTTAGATTTTACTGCGCATTTTCATACCTCTGCCAACAGAGTGCTTTATCCGCACCTGAGCACAGGTGGCTCCTCCTCCTTCCTGTTGGGAATGCTGGCGAGCACTCAGTAATCCTGTTCTGTTTCCAGCTGTGTGAGAAGAGTCGGACAGCTCCTAATCCTGCCTCCAGGCAGGTCCAGCTGGACCTTCACCGAACCCTGACGACCAATCAGCACTTCTCCTCGCCGTCCAGCCCCGCCCTCCAGCCCCACCCTTCAGCCCTGCCCTCCAGCAGCTCCGCCGCATCCTTCTGGCCTTCTCCGGGCATAACCCTGCCATTGGCTACTGCCAGGTACTCAACAGGTCAGAACAAAAGTATAAATTTTATATCTGAGTTCTTATGTGGACCCGCCTTCCAGGCAGAACCTCACCTTCCATGAATGTCCACAGGTTAGCGGCCCTCGCTCTGCTGGTCCTCCAAAGTGACGAAGACGCCTTCTGGTGTCTGGTGGCAGTGGTGGAAGCCATCATGCCTCAGGACTACTACACCAAGAATCTGGTGGCCTCTCAGGTCAGCAGACACACTCACCTGCTTGCCTGCTGTGATCTGTTTTAGTGATCAGTGAGGCTGATCTCTGTGAGTCTTTGTGCTCAGGCGGACCAGCGCGTGCTGAAGGACTTCATGGCGGAGAAGCTTCCTCGCCTGGCATCTCACTTTGAGGATCACAACATTGACGTCTCTCTGGTCACCTTCAACTGGTTCCTGGTGGTTTTTGTGGAGAGTCTGCCCAGCGACATCCTGATGCCTCTGTGGGACGCCTTCCTGTATGAGGGTACCAAGGTACCATACACCCGAACACACCATGACAGAAATGCAGACAACACTTGAATGCACCACAGTAGTGTCCATGGAAACAAAAATGATTTTGTTTTCACCTTTAGATGTCTTTATTTACATTTTAGGAGTAATAAGACATTGTTTACTAAGCATGGGGAACTGTCATGTGACATGAAATAGGAGTGGGAAAGCAGATCATTCTAGTAACGACCTCACAGTCTACCACAAGCAGCGTAAATCCAGACGATGAGCGGGACAATGGCTTTGGGCTTGTTTCTGCAATGTGACAAATGCAGCACAGCTTTTACATCGTTTGTCTCAGGAAATAAAATCACAGTTCAGACACAGAAATATATACCACACAGGGATAAATGCTGACAACAGCTTCAGCCACGTAGATCCAACCCAAAAGTTTAATTTAAACTTAAAGCTCAACTACCAAGTAAGTTAATATTATCTGGCAACTGAGGAACCAAGTGGCTTATTGGAAATCGATCAGAGCTGTAATGAGTAAAGGGCCCAACTGCACCACAACTGAAAGAGTAATTTTATGACTCACCTCCTCAAAGTTTCCAATTAATTGTGTGGCGTGAGTGTCCTGTTATGAAATGCGTGTCTGTGCTGCAGGTGATCTTCAGATACACTCTGGCTCTGTTCAAATACAAAGAGGACGACATCCTGAAGATTCACGACAGCGTGGAGATCTACCAGTACCTACGCTTCTTCACAAAGACCGTCTCCAATGCCAGGTACGCACTCGCCTCCACCCGCCTTAATCTACGAGCTGTTACACTCTCAGAAGTGTAGCGGATGTAGCTGTTGAATCTTTGAGCTTCAAACCCTTTTTACTGAAATTTTGTGAGAAGTTTAAATTTCCCTGATCACAGTAACAACGATTTAAAGATTTTTAAGTATCTGCAGCTCTCGGATACATGTGGTCCAGTCAGTCCAGTATTTCCTGCTCAAACTGCAGTACCTGAAGTATCAAGCAGCATAAAACAGAAACACTCAAGCTGATCAGTTTCCAGTTCCTCTGTGTTGGTGATCGAGTCCTTTCCACCTGCGTGTGTCCATGCAGGAAGCTGACCAGCATCGCCTTCAACGACACGAACCCATTCCCCAGCCGGCTGCTGAGGAACCGGCGAGTGCTCCACCTGGAGCGCCTGCAGGTGGAGCTGCATGAGCTGGAGGAGCAGCACAAGGAGGTCATCACCGAGAGCGTCGTACGGAAAGACAAAGAGCTCGACGTCATGGTGAGCGAGGACGACGAGGACCTCTGATCACACGGGACGCTTCAGCTGCTCACTTCGAGACGACGATGAGTTTTCCATGAGTTCAAGAGAATTTTACTAAACCGGCTGTTAACTGGTTTCCTTCACACTAAACACAGGATTGTGTCAGGTTCACCATCTCTACTAACACTACAAGGAAACAGACGCATACAGATTTAACTGCATCACATCTCTGAAACAAGCTTGCAGTAAACAAATGTGTACTGTGTTCACGTGTGTAATAAGTCAGGCTGCAGAAATGTGCAGATGTATTTCAGTGAATTCATTTGGATTAATATGTGATAGCTTATTTATTTCATTGCATCTTTTGCTTTATACCTAAAAATGCGTGACATTTCTAAATGTAGTCACATCCCTATGAAACATGGTTGATTATCAGCTGTAGTCACAGCTGGTGATAAAGTAATTAAAATGTCCAGCTATTCAAAAATAGGGCATTCTGCACAATGAGTACTTTTTGGTACTTGAAGTATATTTTGATGCTGATGCTTCAGGGCATTGTGCTGCATTGTCGAAGCTCTCTGGGCTTCCGGTTAGAACGACCTCACAGTGTTTTATTTTGATCTGGTGTAAAGTGCATTGTGCAGAAATGACAGCATGATAGTCACATGATAAAACTGACTTTTCTTTTTTTTTAATTTTACTGGGTGTGCATCTTGTTCAAATGTCTTTTTCAGCATTTGTACATAAATATTCTGTATATAAATATTTGATTTTCATTTATTTTACAGAGTCCTTTATTTTGTTTCACAAATATGACATTCATGTCAAATGACATCTGCAGACTTTATAATGACCAGCAGGGGGCAGTGTATTGCAGTCTATCAGAACATTTACTGAGACCTGTTTCATGCACTAGTTTCATGTCTCATTGAATCCAACATGATGTTGATTTTGTAAATTAAGGTCACATCTTCATCACATCTAATTTCAAAACACTGATCAATTTTTAAAAAAAATGAATTCCATACCAATTGCAGGAATAAAATAGGAATAAATAACAAACGAGAAATACATACAAAACAAGAGAAAGGCACACATGAGAGAACAGGTCACATGACAGCACAGCATTATCTACCCACAATTTGAACTAAATAACAGATAGCACAGGCAATGAAAACAAACGGAAATCAGAATAAATTTAAAAACTTTTATTGATGTTAACTTGAAGTGCTGAATTAGCCCTGTTGTCAGTTCAAATCACTTCAATCTATAGCGCACTTTAAGGTCTTTAGACCTTAAAAAGTAATACACTGCAAGGTAAGCTTGCAGCATCTTACTTTAAGGTCAACTGTGAAACTTTGTGGAAAGCCTGAGACAAGTTGATGAGTCAGTGAAGCGCACTTCCTTCTGATGACGGCTATACTGAGGTGAGTTTTTAAGCATATCCTGAACTTTATTCATTATTAGACTTCTGACACCTGGCAAATAAACTCTCATGCGATATGAGAACATAACAGCAAAAAGCCAGTAGCTGGTACATGAATGGATAAAAATTGGATCCCTCAGGGAGGCGCCACCACTTGATCTTCTCCACCGTCGTGGTTGGTGTTCTTCGTCGTCGTTGGCCAAGGTTGAGTCGGAGATCCATCACAAGTAGCCGATGTTGAGGGCCAATATTGGTTGATGGTATGACTTTTACGTTCGTGACTAGGCTGAGATGGGGTCTTCGGACTAGCCAGTAGTCGATTTGGGTGTCTCTGCCGCCGCTGGAGTACGTGATGAGGTGTGCCGGCTTCTTTTTGAAGAAGGTGTTGGTCACGGCAAGATCGTGGGCCTCTGCGTAGTCCAGTACCCGGCAACCCTCGTCGTTTCTGGTCCCAAATCCTTGGCCGCCATGGAATCGGTGATATCCGTCTCTCCCCTTGCCTACATGTCCGTTTAGGTCGCCGCCTACCGCCACGTGTTCCTCAGGGCTAATCGTTTGCAGGTGGTCGTCGAGGGCGCGCCAGAATTCTGTCTTCTCCTCGTCGGGGCAGTTGGTCTGTGGTGCATAGCAGGAGATAATCCGTAGGACGGTCGGGTCGGCGTCGATCTTCACTGACATGATGCGATCCGATATGCGGGTAACTTCGACCACGTTGTGCCGGAGCTTTATTATTAGACTTCTGACACCTGGCAAATAAACTCTCACGCGATATGAGAACATAACAGCAAAAAGCCAGTAGCTGGTACATGAATGGATAAAAATTGGATCCCTCTTAGATTGAATTGGTTGCCCTCTTATATTACGTTGTTTTGAACCTAACCGCATCCACTGAATTAATGCAGTTTTCAGGACAGTAAAAACAGAGAACTCTGATATACACAATTTCTGATTGCTGATAGTGTTTCTTAATGCAAAATGGGCTTCCATTTAAAATGCAATTGCTTTATGTTCGATCTTTAGTGAAGAAGGGTCATTTTTGATTCTGTGGACAAGGGATGCAAATGGAATGTGAAGGCAACAGGTAGTAGGGTGAATTAGGGTTTCGTGTGGTCTTCAGTGCATGAATTTTATTGCCACTTTATTTCAACTTTTTATTAATGTACTCAAAAGAAAAACAAGAACCACAAAGGAGATTCTTGTGATTCTTGTTTGTGCTATCTGTTTGTGAAAGAAAGCACATTTTACCACATCATACTGTGTTTGCTGCCATTTATTTTACTCGTCCTGCCTGAGTGTCTGGGCTGCGTTTGTCTGTGCACCTTTGTTCTGGCCTTCTGCTGATGGGTTTCACATGCTGGGCTTTCCCTCTTGGTCCACACCCAGCAGCCTGCTGCTGACCACACACAGCCTACAAACTGATCTATCCATGCATCCATCCATGCATGCATGGCCTGGTTATTGTTGAGTTATCACCTCCAGCTCCTTGCTCATAACCAGGTAGATACTGGGCTGGGCCTGATCTCTGAGCTCAATAACAATGACAAAAATGCCAAACACTTTACTCTTCATGGTAAAAAATGTTTATAATACAGTAAAAACTGGATGTAGCCAAAATCAGTGTTTTATATACAGTGTAAGTGAACAACATTGCTACACTGCTGGTGTTTGATTGATAGAGGCTTTCTTTATAAGAACTATGATATCATTTCTTTTGCTGATTAACAGTTTTTATATCATTTTTATATCATATATAGCTTTCAAGAAGCCAAAGATCACTGGACGAAAAGACTACAGACCTGTGGCTCTGACATCTGGTCAGGAAGTCTTTTGAGCGCCTGGTTCTCTCCTATCTTAAGACCCTCACGGCCCCCCTCCTGGACCCCCTGCAGTTTGCATACAGAGCCAACAGGTCTGTAGACGATGCCATCAACATGGCCCTACACTTTGTCCTGCAGAATCTATGCTAGGATCCTGTTTGTGGACTTCAGCTCTACCTTCAACACCATCCTTTCAGACCTTCTTCAAGGATTGCTTTCCCAGATGAATGTGCCTGATCCCATCTGCCGGTGGATCACTGACTTCCTGATGGACAGGAAGCAACCAGTGAGGCTGGGGAAGAATGTCTTGGACTCCCGGACCATCAACGCGAGCTCCCCTCAGGGCTGTGTTCTTTCTTCTATGCCCTTCTCCCTGTACACCAACTGCCGCACCTCCAACCACCAGTCTGTCAAATTAATTAAGCTTGCAGATGACACCACCATTATTGGACTCCTCTCAGACGGGGATAAGTCTGCCTACAGGATGGAGGCTGAACATCTGGTGTCCTGATGCAGCCGCAACAACCAGGTGCTGAATAAGTGTTATTTTCATTTACCACTGGCCCAAGTACATTTTTATTGGCTTGTGAACAAAGCTGTAGTTTTTGTATTTTTAAATATTAACGCAATTTAATTGAGACATTATTTATATTATTTCACTTTCAATGTGAAAAATGCTGTAAAAACGTTGAAAATAATGGTCACCCCTGTTCGCTGCAATGTAAAATAGTACAACTGCTGTCAGCCTTCATTAAGTTGCATCATTTGAACATTTGCATATTTTTATTCAACTTCTGCAGGATGCTTTGATGAAAGACTCCCTTTTCCCAAGTAGAGGCTTTACTAGAGGTCACAGGAACAGCGCTGCTGTTTTGGATGCGGAAAAATGTTGTCTTTCACTCTACCTGAGCTCAGTGTTTCAGTAAGGGCTCCGCCTCATTGTAGCTGACGCTGAAATGTTTGTGTGGGTTGCCATGACAACACCAGAAGTGCATCTGAGATCGTGTCCAAATTCATGGGCTGCATCCTCCTGAGGACTCGGTGTTCTGACAAAACGTCTTACTTTGGCAAAACGTCCTACCGTAAGTAGTTCATGCGTTCTCGGCGGCTCTAGTGACCCTCGAACTCTCGGCTAGCTATCGAGGTGGTGGATAACATACGTCTCCCCCACAAGAGCACGAACCTACAACTTTTCTACTACTGTTTTTACAAGGCGTACACGGTAAAAACATTATGCTGTTATTTGTTAAGCACTTGTGCACCTTGTGAAAAGAAATAAGTGGCTGAGATGGATGTCATATGTGCTATTGATATTATTTTACTCGTTTCTAGTTTTCACGGTGCTCCATGATTGTGAGAGGAATAAAAAAGAATTGTGGACATCAGTACGAAGCATGGATTCTTTTGACCAGAGTAGATACACTGGTCCCTTGAATATACTAATCTTTTTGAGGTGGGTGACTGTTCCTGTGTATTTACAGAAACAATGGTTGTGATAACCTCAGCTGTTTCAGAGGGTGACTGTTCGTTGCTTTGCGCACTTTTAAATCTGTATACAATGGTTTGTTCCCTTTTTGTGTTCTGAGGTTTAAACAAAGATGTACTAGATGTATTATACCGGTCCCTCGAATCTACAAATCTTTTAGATGTGGATGACTGTTCATTTTCATCTGTGTTTACAGAAACACTGGGTGTTGGAACCTCAGTAGTTTCTTTTTGGCTGACAGACTCTGGAGCTGTACAAGAGGAATAAAGAGCTGCAATGCTTTTGTGAACCTGACCTGGGAAGGGAGAGAAATATATTTTTGTTTTGTTTTTGTTTGTCTTCTTGTTTTATTTGATTCCTTGTGGGATTTGGATCCAACAAGTAAAGTATGCATATTATGCACACACACAAACACACATGCAGCTATTACCATTTCTTGTATTCTTGAATAAAGACATTGATCTGACACATTTAAAATGCAGCCAATTGTTTTTATTGTTATATTATTAAGAAAAAAGAAAAGGTGGGGTTGGGGGGATGTAAAGAAGAGCTTAAAGGAAAGGGCTAGAGGAGAGAAAACCCCAACAATTAGCAGGGCATTTTTTTACTTGGACAAATTGTTAATAAAGTTTCCATATCTGTAACAATGATGACAGTATAATTGTTTATAAACAATTATATTGACAATTATATGTGTCCAGTATGTTGGCTCATTTTCTTTTACTTTTTGCATTTGAAAATAAAAGTTGGGCTGATTTTGACACCATTACAAGAAGTGTTGTTAATGATTCTTTTTGAATTAAAATCAGGTTACCACAAATTGTTTTTTAATTTAATTTCATTTGAAATGTTTGTCAGTGGGTAAACAATTCGTAATGCAAAGTCAGAAACATCGAGTTATTCTTGTACTGCATGCTTGCAATAAATAAGTTGTCCTAACAGTCAGTCAAAGGAGCTTGAAAAGAAAAGCGTCTGGACTTCTTTGAGTTGAAGTGACTGATATATATATTTTTTATCTGTTTGTTTTGTTGGTTTTTGTTTTTTGCCCTTTATCACCATTCCTCTTCCCTGCTGTTTTTCTTTCCCTCTTTCTTTCTCCCCTTTCTTTCCCCCAGTCATGTCTGTCCTATGTGTAGCAAGTGAAAATAAAATAAACAATAAAAACAAAGGTGAATCAAATAGACCAATACGGCAAGGCCGGGATGGTCCATTTGGTAAAGTAAATCCGTTAGTTATATTTAACATAATGTTAAATGGCAACATTCTGTTTACAATGTTACCATTTCACATTATGTTAAATGGTAACATTCTGTTTACAATGTTACCATTTCACATTGTGTTAAATGGTAACATTCTGTTTACAATGTTACCATTTTACATTGTGTTAAATGGTAACATTCTGTTTACAATGTTACCATTTTACATTATGTTAAATGGTAACATTCTGTTTACAATGTTACCATTTTACATTATGTTAAATGGTAACATTCTGTTTACAATGTTACCATTTTACATTATGTTAAATGGTAACATTCTGTTTACAATGTTACCATTTTACCTTGTGTTAAATGGTAACATTCTGTTTACAATGTTACCATTTCACATTGTGTTAAATGGTAACATTCTGTTTACAATGTTACCATTTCACATTGTGTTAAATGGTAACATTATGTTTACAATGTTACCATTTACATTATGTTAAATGGTAACATTCTGTTTACAATGTTACCATTTCACATTGTGTTAAATGGTAACATTATGTTTACAATGTTACCATTTTACATTATGTTAAATGGTAACATTCTGTTTACAATGTTACCATTTCACATTGTGTTAAATGGTAACATTATGTTTACGATGTTACCATTTTACATTATGTTAAATTGTCAGTAGGCCTGGTACCGGAACCGGTACTGGACCCCCTTTTACTTTCAGCCATCAGAAGAGGGTACACTGTGGTCATAACAATACTCAGACTGTAGCATTTAAAGGTCCCAAAGTGTACCAGGAAAATATCCCCCGCACGATTACACCAGCAGCCTGAATTGTGAATGTGAGGGAGGATGGATCCATGCTTTCATGTTGTTCACTCCAGGCTGATATAAAAATGATATAACTAATACTACTTCTACTAATAATGACAATAACAACAAAATAATAATAATAATAATGTCAAAAATACCAGTAATAATAATAACAATAACAACATAAACAACAACATTACTACTAATAATAATAAAGATAAACAAATGTATTAAAAAATTAATAATGATAATAATAATAATAAAACTGATCATAACAGTAACAATATCAATCATAACAACAACAGTACTAACAACAATAATAACAATAACAATGAAGGTGTTGCTGCAGATCTGAGTCCCGACTCTGCTGCCTTTCTAGTGCGGCAAAGAAAGTAAGAAATAGAAAAAGAAAAACACAAATAAACTGAGCGTGAGGGTTTTTCTACAAGTTACACTGAATATTTGCACAGACATGCTGACTGTTTGCTGGGAGACGTCACCTGTCTTTTATAGAATAGCAGGTAAGCTGTTCTCTGCCGCTGCTCACACACAGACTCACACGTGGTCTGGCAGACCAACTCGTCATCGTACGTGAGCCGGCTGTCTGTGACGTCGTCTCTTCCGCTCATCTGGTGAACGCCGTCACAGACGTAATGTCCTGAGAGGAGAAGGCGCACTTATTAACGTCTCATAAACTTTCAAAGCTGACCTGCATTCAGCACATGTGTCTGAAAGCACCCACTCACCGCTGTAAGCTGAGGAGCCCAAACGACTGATCACGCTGACCAACAAATAGCGAGCAGTTTACTGGGAGAGGGCAGCGGCACCACCCGTTAGCTTAGAAATGGGCTCCATCCATACTTGAAATGAACGGTGTGCCTTTTCCCTTACCTCTTCAGTAAAGGCTGTGTCCTGGCTGATCACCAGCTGCTGTGTCAGAACAATGGGGCTGTTCTTCTTCTCCACGGTGAACGATGGAGTGAACGTAAACCACTTCAGCTGGAGGATCAGCACACTGAAAGAGATGAGACAAAGAGGAGAGGCTCAAAGGAAGACGCAAGGAGGACATGACATGAACAAAACTGACACCGACTGAACTGTGGTGGTTTGAGGCCTTTGGGGACCGATTTGAGGTTACTCACTTTGGCAGGTTCAAGAACAACAGCTCCTCTTTGATCTTCTTAGCTCCGCACTGGCATTCTTAGTCCAACAGGCCGCCCTGCAGCAGGGAGCAGGAGGAACAGGTGCATTAGAGTTAAACTCTTTTACAGATGAATTCACATATTCGTGGGAGCAAGCCTGTTCACAGAATAGAGTATAAACAAGCTCTTACTTTCAGACTCCAGCCCCGCCCTTCAGCAGCATCCTGCTGGCTGGCACAACCTTGCCATTGGCTGCTGCCAGGGACTCAACAGGTTAGAACAAAAATATAAATATTATATCTGAGTTCTTATGTGGACCCGCCTTCCAGACACAACGTCACCTTCCATGAATGTCCACAGGTTAGCGGCCCTCGCTCTGCTGGTCCTCCAAAGTAAGAAAAAATGAGAAAAAATAAGGAGCAGACCAAGCAAAAGAGGGTATTTAAAGAGACAGTGCTCTTAAGGTTCATTTTTGGCGAGTTTTATTATCTAAATGTCATTGTGTCACTTTCTTATGAGGCTTCAGTGAACTGAAAAAGCTTCTGGGATGAGAAGCGAAACGTCTTCAAAAAAGTTAAAGAAGTCCGGTTGCTTTTTTCCCCCAAGCTCCTTAGAGTTCTCTGAAAATGGTCAGGTAGAAGGACTGGACTGAAAATGAGTAAAAAAGCAGCCAAAGCCCAAGGAAGTTGAAAGATTGGAAACTATTGCTGAGGTCATGTCAGTGTAAAAAGTTACCTACAAGTCTGGCACCTTGGAAGCAAAACATAAAGAAATAAGGTGTAAGGCCAAATGTTTGGTCCTGCAGCCAACCGGACCATGAAATATAGAGCACAGGTGAACAAAGTGAGGCAGCAGTTTGCTGATTTCCACCTTGTGCCTTTCATGTTGATCAGCTTAGTAGTTTGCCAGCTTTCTAGCTGTTAAAGACTTTTGGCGAGAGGTTATTCATATTTGAACTCTAATTGAACCCCTCTTTTTTACTGTTTTTTTGTTTGTTTGTTTTTGGGGGTTTTTGTTGTCTTAGATGGCCTGACTCAGCAGGTGGGGGCAGTTTCTGAGTTCACCTTCGTTCAAACAGTGCAGAAATGGTTTCGCTATGCTCCAGACCGGATGGGTGGTGCAGGACGCCCGATATCCAGCCCCGTCATGGAGTAAACTAAAAACAGTAAATAATACATTTAACAAACAAGCAAGCTCTAAATTCAAGCGGAGAGACTGCAGACATAGCCGCACCATTCCAGGGATTTTTGGTTAGCATGAGGGGTCTAGCCAGGACCCTTACTGGATACTTGGTGGGAATCGAACGTGCGACTCCAAAGATGTGTAGTATTACCACTACACTATCCAGCTGCGCTACACTATCCAACAAAAAAAGTTTTTAGAAAATTTGATAAAGTCTGATGCTTAATATTGTAGGGATATTAATATCCCTATGATATTAATAGGGATTAATAACACAGAGAAGTCATACTTCTGTTATGACAGAATTAATTGGGTAAATTATATTTACAATTGTAACATTGTAAACTTAATGTTATGATTTTACATTATATTAAATTGTAACATGATGTAAAATCGTAACATTGTAAACTTAACGTTACAATTTTACATTATGTTGCAATTTAACATAATGTGAAATTGTAACATTGTAAACATAATGTTACAATTGGAACATCAGTCCATCTATCCATGCATCTTCATCCGCTTTATCCGAGGCCGGGTCGCGGGGGCAGCAGCCTAAGCAAAGAGGCCCAGACCCAACACGCTGTGTACTCACCTTTGCTAAGTACATGTGAACAGATCTTGAATAAAAAAAACAAAACAAAACACACTTTTGTTTTGTGTTTTATTGAAAGCACTTTACAGAAAGTGTAATTGTTTGTAATGAAGAAAGAAGTAGGTAGGTTTGCATGTGTAATTAGTGTGTTATTGCAGAAGAAGCTTAATGTGTACTTTGGAAAAACGATGAGAAAAAAAGCTGGCTGAAGAAGAAATGATAAATGTCCTTTTTTTTCAAGCCTTCTCTCAGCCGGCAGTTTCAGTGCCACGGCCCTCGCTTGGGGGGTGGGGAGACGTGCCCCCCAAGGAGACCTGCTAGATTGTTCAGAAGGTTGTTCTCATCCATCCAGATGGAGGATCACTAACAGGAGCTTGGAAGACTCCAGAATCCACTCTGGCTGGAATCCGGTGGATATGCAGTGTGTACAGGTACAGGACCATTTAAACGGACAGCATTTATAGAATGACTATTAAAAGTCAGCGAGTGTCAGTAATGTTAATGTGGTTATGTTAGTAATACACCGAGTGCTAATATAAGAGCTTTAAGATGCATTTGTAGATATTATTACGTGTTTTACCGTCTTTATGGTGCTAGCTTAAAGTTACGGTGTAAACGTTAGCTTATATTGGAGGAAAGCTGTTACTGGTTAAACGATGTTAGCACAGAAATATTAGCTTCTGTCATGACTGATGAAGTTACTAGTTAATAAAGTTTTCAGTAAAGTGATTAATCGCAGCCACAGGTTGACAGCAAATATCTCGATTAGCTTCAGTGCATCTGTAATAAATATGTGCAAGTTTCAGTGCTTCGTTTAAACTGTATGATACTTATACTGACCCAGGGTCAGTGTAAAATACAATCCTAGCTGTGTGAACAAAGCCACTGTAAATTTAATCCTGCATGACAAACCTCAGGATGCAGGTTATTATTACTCTTTCCTGCTGGCACACCTGAGAGTCAGCTAGAAACTTATAGTGACGTGGACATCATGCAAAGACTGCCAGACTCTGTAATACTGCAAATGATCAGTGACTCAGGTTAACACTAAACTTCAAACGGTACCTCTGTGTGCTGAACATCTAGGATTGAGTCAGGCTGCATTGACTGTGGGACTTTAATGTGTTAAAAGCAGGTTGAAGACGGCTCAGAAACATTTGAAGATTAAAATTGAGCATTATGGCTGCTGGTGGTTTGTAATATCTACTCAGCTGTATTTTTGTTACTAATTTATGTTTGTTGTTGTTTAACACAGATTTCAGAAGAGCAAATATGCTTAATAGTTTAACTAGATTTCATTTGTCAGTGTTTGACTGCTGAGTCACCGGAAGAACTCATTTCATTCATTCTCCATATGATGTTAATTTACAGAAATGTTTCACAGGAACTGATTTCTCCCAAAGGTTGAACTAGTGTGTTTCCATAGATTACCTCTGTATGAATGTACTTCTTAAATGAAGGCAAGTGTTTGTCCTTTTTTGTTCCTCAGGTACAGTACGTGATATCAAGGGCAGGTGGTCAACACTGGGGACAAGAAGCAGACATACTTCCAAGAGGGAGCTGCAGTGAGGTCAGAGGTCAGAATCTGAAACAGCTCAGGTTTATATTTTAGAGGTTATAAAAAATCAAAATGTATTTATAAAGAAACCTTTAAATAATAGTCATAATTATGATTATTATAAGAAATATCAAACATTTAAGTGGATTTTCTGTTACACATATTGTGTTAGCCCTGCGATAAACTGGCAGCCTGTCTTTGTCCTGTATCAGCTGGGATAGGCTTCATCCTCCCGCAACCTTGAATTGGATACATTTTATTCCAATTATGTAATCTGATCATTTACAAACTCAAGGTATCTAATCAAAATGTAAGTAATAATTATAAAATGGGAAAGCAGAAATAAGTGTGACATAAATGTAAATGTGTGAGCTGACATAGAGCTACATGCAGTCTGAAAAACCTTTGTTGTCAAGTTTGCAGGTATATCAGCACGAGACATTCTTACATAGAAGAGACATTAAAGTCTCTAACTCAGTGAAGCATTATTGGTCCCGTCTGTTTGGATAAATATAGTAAGTTGATGTATGTCCATTTATTGACACATTTTCTTAAGTGCTTATCCAGTTCAGGATCACAGTGGAGCTGCAGCTGGATATGTTCACTAAATAAACCTTACAAAAGTTAACAATAAACCTGCATCCATGTACGTTGTTGTCCACAGGATGAGAAAATCAAACTGGAACACTGTGGAACATGTTAATAAATGTTTGTGTGTTTATGCCTGTGTCTTTCACAGGAGGCGCTGGAAGGTTTCCCTAATAGTTCCTGGTGAATCAAAGCAGAACCATAAAGGTTGCTGGACTGCATGATGGCCTTACCCCTGAGCAGTCATCCTGTTAAAGGATGAACCAGTTAGAAGCTGTTTTCAAAGTAGCTGAGCAGATTTCATCTCAAGTAAGCGATTAACTGTTTGTTCATCTGTTCCGCCACTTAAAGAGCATTTAAGGACGTCTTTTGAGTGTCCAGTTGAATTAATTCTACTGGCTCTCATGGTCATTTGTTATTATAGTCATATTTTTCATGTTCATCCAGCTATTTAGTAAATTCTATCTATTTAGTAATATCCGTCAGCTATAAAATGTAATATAAATATAAAAATATCTAAATATCTCCTGTCCTTTATGTTTTAATGATGTAAGTCTGTTATCGTGTTACATTAGCATTCCTCACATATCAATGAGATGCTGTACAGTACAATCCTACTGACACAGCAGAGGGATAACGACAGCTATTCAACATCGTTACACGACACATTCGAGCTGCATGATGCAGACAAAGTGACTAAATCATCTTTTTGTGGTTTATTGTCTTCAAACCAGCAGACAAAGCCGATGGCAGAAGATGTCAGAGAAGAACTTCAGGCCGTGGACTGAAAAGGTATTTTTTTCTTGTTATCAAAAGACATTTGGAGTGGCAGCTTCTACAACTGGTTGTGCTAAAGTAAAGCTTACAGTCTAAGAAATCACAGTGTTGATATTCAGCACAAAGAGAAAAGCTCACTTGTTTGAATTTATTTACAATCATAGTTTTATAAATTCTGACTGTAAACAGCTTTTACAGCTTTGATATTGTTTGACACTCGATATCAGGTGATAGGGTTTAATTTAAAGGTTTCTGTGTCCCAATGAGCCATTTACACTGATCAGTGTCAGTTTAACTGTAACACATTCATTATTTAGATTCAACAAAGAAATAACTGAATGTAAAAAATGGCAGCCCTCAGGCAGGTTTATAGAGATACATGCATGCATTATGAAATTTATGTATCCCAGATAATTGTTATTCATCTAGTCATGGCAGACCTACCTCTTCCTCCCAAGTTAACTGCAACCCAAAATAACTAGTGGGGCTATTTACACACTCACAACCAGTGTGGGGTAAAAAGAGCCACCAAAAAACTGTCAGCCACAGATGTGCTAGAAGAGTTAGAAGCTCTACTTATGGAGAAACTTTCTAAGTCTAACAGGGGACAGGAACTCCTGCCCAAGTAACATGATATAAGCCCACATACAGCCCAGCCATAAAGTGAACCAAGTTAAAGACAGCATGGGACCAAATGCATGTAACCAGCCTGCACCCACCTGACATTTCTTCCTCCTGAATTAAATGAATGAAGGGATGAAAGTTAAATGACTACAAACCTAAAGCCACTAGTTCCCACACTGGAGCTCCCTGACACTGTGTGTTAACTGTATTTAGCTTGTATCAACAGTTGTAACAGGCTAAGCCACCTGAGACACTGCATTGAATTTGTTCCTGTCTTACTGGTTTCAGCTGACTGGTTTCAACTCAGATATTCTGCTTTTTCCTTTCAGTAGATCAAAGCAGCTCGTGCTCCTTCTGCTTCCAATTTAGAAGAAGAAGAAGAAGGCGAAGGCTTCAGCGAAGTGGCGTTCATGGTCTCAGTGAACAGTCACGGTCACACACTGCATGTGGTTTTAAAAGCAACATGTCTGTTCACCACAACAATGGAGATGTGTAATATTAGTGCAGCTATGGTTTGTTCTTGAACATCAGTTCTGTTTTCTACTTTGATCACTCAGACCAAAAAAGTGTTGTTTTCAGATTCTTTCTTTTAAATCTATAAAGCACCTGTTCATTTTTTTTATTACAATTAGTTTCACATAAATGTTAGTGTTTCCTTTTATGATCTTTTAATGCTTACACTACACTGTACATGAAATCAAACCTAATAATGAGGCAGATAACATTCCTGTTACGATCCAGACTAGTGGTCTTACTGGGGCCGGTGAACAGGACTGTAAGCTTGCCATTGTGCCAGTTAAAGTAAAATCAAAGAGAGGTCAAAGAATAGTGGAAACGTATGCCTTTCTGGACCAAGGGAGTTCAGCATCCTTTTGTACAGCGGGTCTTATGGACAAGCTGAATATTGCTGGGAGGAGGACAAAGATTCTGCTGCGCACCATGGGACAGGAGAAAGTGGTGGACAGTTTCATTGTACCTGAACTTGAAGTTGCTGGATTGGACAGTGACATGTACTGTGATATGCCTAACCTCTTCACTCAGCATAAAATGCCTGTAGATATTGGTAACATCCCAAATCAACAGGACCTGGTTGACTGGCCACATTTGAAGCATGTTCATTTGCCAGAAATTAAGGCCAATGTTGAGCTTTTGATTGGCATGAATATGCCCAGAGCTCTAGAACCTTTGGAGGTCATCCGGAGTGTAGGTGATGGACCCTTTGCCATTAGGACTGTGCTCGGCTGGACTGTGAATGGGCCACTTAATCGAGAATGCTGTGGAAGGCCAGGATGTTTGGCAACAGTTACCGCCAACAGAGTTTCTGCTGTCACACTGGACAAGCTATGGAAACAGCAGTTCAAGATGGATTTTCCTGAGAGCAGCAATGATGAACAGATGGGGCTGTCAAAGGAAGACTTGAAGTTCCTGGAATTGGCCAGCAAGATGGTGACTTTGGGGGATTGGCACTACAGCATTGCCCTGCCACTAAAAGACCGAGACATAAGAATGCCTGACAACTGTGCAATTGAGCAACGAGCCTTAGGTTTGAAGAAAAGGTTCATCAGAGATAAAGACTTTCATAAAGACTACACTGCCTTCATGACAGATCTTATATCTAGAGGATATGCAAAGAGAGTCCCAGTCACAGAATTAGAGCGCCAGAAATGGGGAAGGATTAAACGTAACTTTGTTCCTGGAGATGTGGTCCTTATAGTGGATGATTCTGCACCTCGTGGTTCTTGGCTCATTGGGAGAGTCACCGGAGCTGCACCAGATGAAAGGGGGTTTGTGCGTCAGGTCTGGATTAAGACCCCAACCAGCCATGTGTGCAGACCCATCACAAAGATATGCCTTCTTCAGGAGGCCTCTGACCCATGACTATGACATTTTTGACACAGTGTGACATAACTAACTTTGAATTGACTTTAATGTTATGAGATGTACATCAGACTGACTATATTTAGGCTAAGTGCTGGTAACCTCTGGCCTATGACTGACTGACCATGTGCAGACAGAAGAAAAGAAGAGAAGACATGAGAAAATAACTTTGGTGGACTTTTGAGTATGTTATGTTGTCTCACTGGGTGTCTGTGATATGATGAAGTGTGTGTTGTGAGTTATGGTGTTGGATGTGTAATTATTACTGTAAAAATGTAATAATTAGGGGCCGGAATGTTGTGGATAGGCGTAGCTTTGGGTCACGTGGTGTCAGTAATAGTGATTGCTATATCACCTGTTCACGGCCCGAGGGAAATTTTGTGAATGAGTGGGTGATGGGGGAAGTCGACTTTTGCTGACCGCTCAAGCGTCCCAAGGCGTTCCCAGGCCAGCCGAGAGATATAATCTCTCCAGCGTGTCCTGGGTCTGCCCCGGGGCCTGCTCCCGGTGGGACATGCCTGCAACACCTCACCCAGGAGGCGCCCAGGGGGCATCCTTGTCAGATGCCCGAACCACCTCAGCTGGCTCCTTTCGATGTGGAGCAGCAGCTGCTCTACTCTGAGCCCCTCCCGGACGGCCGAACTTCTCACCCTATCTCTAAGGGAGAGGCCAGCCACCCTTCAGAGGAAGCTCATTTCTGCCGCTTGTATACGCGATCTCGTTCTTTCGGTCACTACCCACAGCTCGTGGCCATAGGTGAGGGTAGGGATTGTAACATTGTAAACATAATACAATTTTACATTATGTTACTGTCAGAGTCGGACGGTGCCCCGACCGGTCGACCTGTGTGTGTGTGTTTTTTTGTTCTCCTCTCTCGCTCCGCTTTTTCTCCGCTGCGATTGTTACCTCCGACCCGTAAGTGCTGCCACTCTGAGCTGCCTAATAAGCCTGGACGCGATCGAGACGGAGAGACGGAAGGGGACACTTCACTGATTCTAGGGAGTTTTGTGGACACACGAGGGGAGACGGGGAGAGGAGCACTGAAGGGACTTGCACTGTGGATAACTGTGGATTGATTTTGGCTTCACTGTAAATAAAGACACTGTTCAACTTAAACGAGAGGTCCGCGTCTAGGTTCGCTAACTCACCACCCTTAACAGCTACAATTTAACATCATGTAAAATTGTAACATCATGTTTACAATGTTACAATTTGTAAATTGTAACATTGTAAACATAATGTTACAATTTTATATGATGTTAAACTGTAACATAATGTAAAATTGTAACATTATGTTTACAATGTTACAATTTTACATTATGTTAAATTGTAACATAATGCTTAACAGATAATGGTTATCCTCTTTTTATATCATACATCATTGTCTCTGTAGGAGGGTCTGGAGCACCCCCTGCTGAGCCGCTGGGCTCAGTACCTTGCAGGCAGGTCCGACGATGACTTCATCATCTCACCTGAGCTCAAAATTCTGGTGCGTGAAGGCGTCCCTCGGGAGTATCGGCAGAGAGTGTGGCGCTGTTTGGTCCGAGCCAGAACTTTGACAAGCCAAGAGTGCCACATGCAACGCTATCAGCAGGTACAGCTGTAGAGAGAGAGAGTGCTTTATCCGCACCTGAGCACAGGTGGCTCCTCCTTCTTCCTGTTGGGAATGCTGGCGAGCACTCAGTAATCCTGTTCTGTTTCCAGCTGTGTGAGAAGAGTCAGACAGCTCCTAATCCTGCCTCCAGGCAGGTCCAGCTGGACCTTCACCGAACCCTGACGACCAATCAGCACTTCTCCTCGCCGTCCAGCCCCGCCCTCCAGCCCCACCCTCCAGCAGCTCCGCCGCATCCTTCTGGCCTTCTCCGGGCATAACCCTGCCATTGGCTACTGCCAGGTACTCAACAGGTCAGAACAAAAGTATAAATTTTATATCTGAGTTCTTATGTGGACCCGCCTTCCAGGCAGAACCTCACCTTCCATGAATGTCCACAGGTTAGCGGCCCTCGCTCTGCTGGTCCTCCAAAGTGACGAAGACGCCTTCTGGTGTCTGGTGGCAGTGGTGGAAGCCATCATGCCTCAGGACTACTACACCAAGAATCTGGTGGCCTCTCAGGTCAGCAGACACACTCACCTGCTTGCCTGCTGTGATCTGTTTTAGTGATCAGTGAGGCTGATCTCTGTGAGTCTTTGTGCTCAGGCGGACCAGCGCGTGCTGAAGGACTTCATGGCGGAGAAGCTTCCTCGCCTGGCATCTCACTTTGAGGATCACAACATTGACGTCTCTCTGGTCACCTTCAACTGGTTCCTGGTGGTTTTTGTGGAGAGTCTGCCCAGCGACATCCTGATGCCTCTGTGGGACGCCTTCCTGTATGAGGGTACCAAGGTACCATACACCCGAACACACCATGACAGAAATGCAGACAACACTTGAATGCACCACAGTAGTGTCCATGGAATAGGGCTGAACGATTATGGAAAATAATCTAATTGCGATTTTTTGCCCCAATATTGTGATTGCGATGCGATATGCGATTATTTTTTAAGGTCTTTGTCTTCTGTATTATTAAACAAAGACAAGCAATACATCATATAGTATGGCCAATACTATATTACATTAATTTTAAACTGTTCTTTCCTGGAAGACAGACCTCTGTTATGATGACATGAGGTGATGCATGAATTGATGACTGACATTTTTATTTAACTTCTTCAATCACAACAGTATATTTGAACATACACAATAGTTTATTTTTAGCTTACAAACATCTGAGCATAAAGTGCTGACAAGGAACCCTGGTGTAAACATTAAAATGAAAGTCAGTACAATGTGCAGATTGCAGAAATATACATAAAAAAAATCAGTGGCTTTACCACACTCAGTTTTTCGACATCTGTGAACTACTAGACAGTCATTCAATTAAAAAATAATATTAAATAAATAAAACTAATAAATAAAAAATACACACATCTTACTGATCTCTGCAGTCAGTAACATTACACATAAAGTGCAAACATAATAGCAATTGTATAAACACACACACAAACACGCCTTTAAAGTTTAAAGGCGTGAAATTGGACGGTCTAGTTCTGATTAGCGTCACCGCTGTCTCGGTGGAGTTTAATAAACTCGGCCGTCTGCTTCTTGCTATCTAAAATATAACCAGACACTGGTGTAAATTCTCGACTGTCTCATACTTCTGTTTAATAAGTTTTCTGTTTGACGTTTAGTCAGCTGTGTGAAAACCAAGGAGGAACCCACCCGGGGGATTAATAAAGTTTTATTTTATCTAATCTAATAACTTTAATCTCAGCCAAACCGATTTACTCACGAACAAACAAAACACTGAAAAAAGCCCAACAATAACATTTTTAGGTTGTCTAAGTGACTTATATATTACGTTTAACCCGAGCAGCGAAACTCCGCGGTGATCTGAAAATGATGTGCCGGGAGTTGTGCCGCTCTCGGCCGCATCAGTAACCCTCGAGCTCCCGGCTAGCTGTCGAGCTGGTGGGTAGCAGACGCCTCTGAAAACGTCGAAGCACTTTTGCAAATATGGGATATCTTGATAAACCGAGCAGATATTTGATGTTTACACAACTACTTTCTCGCCTGAAAATATGTTAAAAGTTTATTTTGTGACCCAGAAAGATTAGTATGAGTAATTTTAAAACTTAGTAGCGGCCGCCATTGCTGGAAACTGGAGTTTGGCTGGGCCGCGCTATGAATTCTGGGATATGGTAGTAATTTGGACAGCCTTCGGCGCGTCGCTGTGACGTAATCGGTCTACAAATGCGGCCTCAGGAGGATGCAGCCCATGAATTTGGACATGTCCAGAGTATAATCGCAGCCTTTGCGGTTAGAAAATTGCACTTGATCATGTCGCGATATTATCGCAAATGCGATATATCGTTCAGCCCTACCATGGAAACAAAAATGATTTTGTTTTCACCTTTAGATGTCTTTATTTACATTTTAGGAGTAATAAGACATTGTTTACTAAGCATGGGGAACTGTCATGTGACATGAAATAGGAGTGGGAAAGCAGATCATTCTAGTAACGACCTCACAGTCTACCACAAGCAGCGTAAATCCAGACGATGAGCGGGACAATGCCTTTGGGCTTGTTTCTGCAATGTGACAAATGCAGCACAGCTTTTACATCGTTTGTCTCAGGAAATAAAATCACAGTTCAGACACAGAAATATATACCACACAGGGATAAATGCTGACAACAGCTTCAGCCACGTAGATCCAACCCAAAAGTTTAATTTAAACTTAAAGCTCAACTACCAAGTAAGTTAATATTATCTGGCAACTGAGGAACCAAGTGGCTTATTGGAAATCGATCAGAGCTGTAATGAGTAAAGGGCCCAACTGCACCACAACTGAAAGAGTAATTTTATGACTCACCTCCTCAAAGTTTCCAATTAATTGTGTGGCGTGAGTGTCCTGTTATGAAATGCGTGTCTGTGCTGCAGGTGATCTTCAGATACACTCTGGCTCTGTTCAAATACAAAGAGGACGACATCCTGAAGATTCACGACAGCGTGGAGATCTACCAGTACCTACGCTTCTTCACAAAGACCGTCTCCAATGCCAGGTACGCACTCGCCTCCACCCGCCTTAATCTACGAGCTGTTACACTCTCAGAAGTGTAGCGGATGTAGCTGTTGAATCTTTGAGCTTCAAACCCTTTTTACTGAAATTTTGTGAGAAGTTTAAATTTCCCTGATCACAGTAACAACGATTTAAAGATTTTTAAGTATCTGCAGCTCTCGGATACATGTGGTCCAGTCAGTCCAGTATTTCCTGCTCAAACTGCAGTACCTGAAGTATCAAGCAGCATAAAACAGAAACACTCAAGCTGATCAGTTTCCAGTTCCTCTGTGTTGGTGATCGAGTCCTTTCCACCTGCGTGTGTCCATGCAGGAAGCTGACCAGCATCGCCTTCAACGACATGAACCCATTCCCCAGCCGGCTGCTGAGGAACCGGCGAGCGCTCCACCTGGAGCGCCTGCAGGCGGAGCTGCGTGAGCTGGAGGAGCAGCACAAGGAGTTCATCACCGAGAGCGTCGTACGGAAAGACAAAGAGCTCGACGTCATGGTGAGCGAGGACGACGAGGACCTCTGATCACACGGGACGCTTCAGCTGCTCACTTCGAGACGACGATGAGTTTTCCATGAGTTCAAGAGAATTTCACTAAACCGGCTGTTAACTGGTTTCCTTCACACCAAACACAGGATTGTGTCAGGTTCACCATCTCTACTAACACTATGTAACCCACATAAAAATAAAAAGAACTGCGTCTATAACTAAATTGGAATCTTAAATTCCAACCGGAGCGTGTCCGTGAAGGCATCGTGCGTCATGACGCACGCCACGCCGCGAGGCTGCACATGCCTGTTGTGACCAATCACATTCGCGAGGCACCGATATATGCCTTCCGGGTTGTCGCCTCGAAACGACGCGGGGGAGAGGCGTTAGCGGATGGAAGCAACAGTATTTTGATACCGCCGTGGGTAGATGCGTGGGGCTCGTATGTGACATCGCACGTAGTGAATGTGCAGGCTAGTGGTGCCCTGGAGAGACCACAGCGACACCACTACTTTGGATGGCGAGCTAGGCCCAACGAGCCAGAACCCCAGCTACAACTTCCTGCGGTCTGGTAGGAGGCTGCTGCGGCCTACACTCTCCCCTCTTGGTTTAGTCCCCTAAATCTCACTTCTGAGATTTCAGCTTTGGAATCTTAGTGCTGATCATCCTACTTCAAATTTCAACCTGTCTAGACTGTCATACGCGTTGGACTTATATCACTCATGAAATAAACTTTATGGACATTGTTGCCAGAGGTTGGACGAGGTTCCTGCACTGCCGTGCAGCGGATATTTTACAAGCTTGAATTGTTTTATTTTTTCCTTGTCTGCAGATTTTGTAAATATTGGTGTTTGGTAATTGCACTTTATTTTCACTATAAATAACAATTGTAATCACAATATCTGTGGTTGTACGTTTATTGTACTTCACTCACCTCCTAGAGCCGAATCTGATATCTTCTGAATTAGCCCAACTATTCATAACCAACTTAAATTATTTTAGCTTATGTACTTGCTACATAAGACAAATTAGTGGCGAGCCAGCCAGGAGGTTGTGTCAAGTATAATATTGTTGTGTACATTCAGTCTCACTATCTCACCATATTACTATGAACATGGACTTGTTGGAGTCATTAGGTGTTAAAATACCAAACGCGGTGTTGGTCAGTGGCGTCCCCGCATATGTGGTTGAGGAGGTTGAAGATTTTCTTCTCCAGTATGGTGCTATTGAACGCTCCGTGCCAATAAACTCACCCGGCTCTGAGTTTAATAATATGCTCGTTGTTGAGTTTAAAACGGGGTCTGCTTTTGATTTATTGGGTCCGATTCTGCCGTATACATTTAAGCCCTTAAATAATGAATATCATATAAAAAGCTTGTCTAAAATCTATGCGGCTACTGTCGGGTGCACAAAGACTAAGACTTATTTAGCTGACTTAAAACAAGTAGCAAAACTGTCTGGTCAGGATTTTGCTGAAGTTCTCCAAGAACTAATGACCCAAATAAATGGAGCTGTTTCAGAACTGCGCCCAGGAAAACCAGAAGGGCTCAAGCAGGAATGCACTGCCGCATCTGAACACAAAATGGCTGCCACTCCGGCTCAACAAACCCACAACACGGCTATTCCTGTCACTTCTTCAGCTACCCTACATCCTACAACAACAGAAGGACATTCTATCAGTATGTCTGCAGCTGAGTTGAATCCACCTGAAGTACAGAGGTATGTTGTGGAGCATATAGTAAAGAGCGAAGATGTAAACATACGCTCACCCCATAAGCTGCGCATGTTTTCTGGGAGACTACCACACCCACAGCATGAGGTGGACTATGATACATGGCGCTCTGGAGTGGATCTCATCTTAAAGGATCCAGCCATTTCAGAACTGCGAAGATCCAGACACATCCTTGATAGTCTTTTACCACCTGCAGCGGACATAATCAAGCACCTTAACCCCGACCTACCAGCAGAGACTTATATTCAACATCTTGATTCTGCTTATGGAATTGTACAGGACGGGGAAGAACTTTATGCGAAGTTCATGGACACGCTGCAGAACTCGGGTGAGAAGCCATCCGGCTACTTACAGCGACTTCAGGTGGCCCTGAGTTTAGCTGTTAAGCGGGGAGGGGTCAAGCAGGGTGAAGTGAACAGGCACCTGCTCAGCCAATTCTGTAGGGGATGTTGGGATAGTAACCTTATCTCTGAGCTCCAGCTGAAGCAGAGAAAATCCAACCCACCCTCTTTTGCAGAACTGTTACTCCTATTAAGAACTGAAGAAGACAGAGAAGCTAGCAAAACTCTGAGGATGAAGCAACATTTGGGAACACCAAGACACAGAGTTGCAGCTCAAGCTCAGTTCGCAGTAGAAGAAGAAAAGGGGGTCTGTGCTGCGTTGTCCACTCTCACCCAGCAGATGGCGGAGATACAAAAGCAACTTGCCGCCTTAACTGCCTCCCAGTCTCACCAGTCCTGTACTCCTGTTCCAAAGCAGCACCCGAAGCAAAGGACGGATACACAGGGGAATATATCACCTAACCCCAAGCCTGGTTTCTGTTTCAGGTGTGGGGAAGATGGACACATTAGACCACAGTGTGAGAACAGACCCAATCCTGCATTGGTCAATACAAAACGCAAACAGTTCAGTGAAAGGAAACCAAAATGGCAGAAGCGGAATTCATCAACTGGACATTTAAACTAGATACAGTTCCTGTAATGGGACGTACAGGAACTGTGCAGGACCCACATTGTCCCGCAAAGGAGGAAAGGAACAAGGAGGAAATTGTTCACTGTGTAGACCTACACACTTGTCCGAAGGCAACTACAATGTTACCTCATGGGTTAGTTGGGTCAAGATGCACAACAGAGGTGACCCTAGCAGGCCATCCACAGAAATGCCTGCTTGATACAGGATCACAGGTTACTACAATACCTGTATCCTTTTACAACAATCATCTTCATGACCAACAAATTCAACCACTCCATGATCTTCTCCAGGTGGAAGGTGCTGCGGGTCAAACCATTCCATATCTTGGATACATTGAGGTTTCCGTCAAGTTCCCCAGAGATTTTGTTGGTGAAGAATATGAAGTAACAACATTGGCTCTAGTTGTTCCGGACGTACACCCTGACGTCCCCGCTACTGTGCTAATTGGGATGAACACCCTGGAACCCCTGTATGAACAGCATCTTAACCAGCATCCGAGCTATCAGCCTAGCACTCATGGGTACAGAGCGGTGTTGAAAACACTACAGCTGTCACACAAGCAGAAGGAGAATGGCAGCATTGGGAATGTGAGGCTACTAAGCAAAGCTCCAGTGCGTGTTCCGGCCGGCCGCACTATTGTCATCCAGGGCTCTGCCAAAGTTTCCACCCCGTTGTTTAGCCAGAGTGTTCTCCTACAGCATCCTGCTTCCACCTTACCTGGGGGGTTGTGTGTCAGCAGTTGTCTCATCAACTTCCCAGCTCTTTCTCCATACAAGGTTCCTGTGGTTATTACAAATGAGTCGGAGCAAGATACCTTCATTCCACCTCACAGTGTCATTGCAGATTTGGAAACCTACCACTGCATCTTGTCTGAACATCGCGTGACCCATCTTCCAGTCAGGAACACTACCACCAGCCTGAACTTTGATTTTGGTGATTCTCCACTGTCACCTGAATGGAGGACGCGAGTCATAGGCACGCTGAATGACATCTCGGAGGTCTTTTCGCATCATGACTTGGATTTTGGATGTACATCAGCTGTCAAACATCATATTCCACTCCATGACAATACACCATTCAAGCAACGTGCCCGGCCAATCCATCCACAAGATTTCGAAGCTGTCCGCCGTCACCTGCGTGAGCTCCTGGAAGCCGGCATTATAAGGGAATCATCGTCTCCTTTTGCTTCGCCTATCGTGGTGGTCAGGAAGAAGAACGGTGAGGTCCGGCTGTGCATAGACTACCGGAAACTAAACCTTCAAACCATCAAGGATGCATACCCCTTACCTAATTTGGAGGAATCCTTTTCAGCACTCACTGGTTCTAAGTGGTTTTCAGTGCTCGACCTGAAGTCCGGTTACTACCAGATCCAGATGGAGGAGGAAGACAAGGCAAAGACTGCTTTTGTGACTCCTCTTGGGTTCTGGGAGTTTAACCAAATGCCTCAAGGTGTTACCAACGCCCCAAGCACCTTTCAGCGCTTGATGGAGCGATGCATGGGGGACCTTCACCTAAAGGAAGTGCTCGTTTTCCTGGATGACTTAATCATCTATTCGGACACTCTTGAGGAACACGAACGAAGGCTGCTGAGAGTCCTGAACCGGTTGAAGGAATATGGGCTGAAACTGGCACCGGAGAAATGTCGATTCTTCCAAAAGTCTGTAAAGTACTTGGGTCATATTGTCTCTGAGGAAGGAGTTCAAACAGATCCTGAGAAGATAGAGACCATCAAGACATGGCCGGTTCCCCAGACTCTGAAACAATTAAGATCTTTTCTGGGTTTCGCTGGTTATTACCGCCGGTTTATAAAAGACTATTCCGTCATTGCCAAACCTCTCAATGACCTGACTCGTGGATATTCTCCAGTTCAAAGATCAAAGACCCTGAAAGCTCACAAGATACCCACCTACAGGCCAAACCAACCCTTCGGGGAGAGGTGGGATACCAAATGTCAAGTTGCATTTGAAACCTTGATTGAGAAGCTTACAACTGCTCCGGTTCAAGGAAACAGACGCATACAGATTTAACTGCATCACATCTCTGAAACAAGCTTGCAGTAAACAAATGTGTACTGTGTTCACGTGTGTAATAAGTCAGGCTGCAGAAATGTGCAGATGTATTTCAGTGAATTCATTTGGATTAATATGTGATAGCTTATTTATTTCATTGCATCTTTTGCTTTATACCTAAAAATGCGTGACATTTCTAAATGTAGTCACATCCCTATGAAACATGGTTGATTATCAGCTGTAGTCACAGCTGGTGATAAAGTAATTAAATGTCCAGCTATTCAAAAATAGGGCATTCTGCACAATGAGTACTTTTTGGTACTTGAAGTATATTTTGATGCTGATGCTTCAGGGCATTGTGCTGCATTGTCGAAGCTCTCTGGGCTTCCGGTTAGAACGACCTCACAGTGTTTTATTTTGATCTGGTGTAAAGTGCATTGTGCAGAAATGACAGCATGATAGTCACATGATAAAACTGACTTTTCTTTTTTTTTTTTAAATTTTACTGGGTGTGCATCTTGTTCAAATGTCTTTTTCAGCATTTGTACATAAATATTCTGTATATAAATATTTGATTTTCATTTATTTTACAGAGTCCTTTATTTTGTTTCACAAATATGACATTCATGTCAAATGACATCTGCAGACTTTATAATGACCAGCAGGGGGCAGTGTATTGCAGTCTATGAGAACATTTACTGAGACCTGTTTCATGCACTAGTTTCATGTCTCATTGAATCCAACATGATGTTGATTTTGTAAATTAAGGTCACATGTTCATCACATCTAATTTCAAAACACTGATCAATTTTTAAAAAAAAAGAATTCCATACCAATTGCAGGAATAAAATAGGAATAAATAACAAACGAGAAATACATACAAAACAAGAGAAAGGCACACATGAGAGAACAGGTCACATGACAGCACAGCATTATCTACCCACAATTTGAACTAAATAACAGATAGCACAGGCAATGAAAACAAACGGAAATCAGAATAAATTTAAAAACTTTTATTGATGTTAACTTGAAGTGCTGAATTAGCCCTGTTGTCAGTTCAAATCACTTCAATCTATAGCGCACTTTAAGGTCTTTAGACCTTAAAAAGTAATACACTGCAAGGTAAGCTTGCAGCATCTTACTTTAAGGTCAACTGTGAAACTTTGTGGAAAGCCTGAGACAAGTTGATGAGTCAGTGAAGCGCACTTCCTTCTGATGACGGCTATACTGAGGTGAGTTTTTAAGCATATCCTGAACTTTATTCATTATTAGACTTCTGACACCTGGCAAATAAACTCTCATGCGATATGAGAACATAACAGCAAAAAGCCAGTAGCTGGTACATGAATGGATAAAAATTGGATCCCTCAGGGAGGCGCCACCACTTGATCTTCTCCACCGTCGTGGTTGGTGTTCTTCGTCGTCGTTGGCCAAGGTTGAGTCGGAGATCCATCACAAGTAGCCGATGTTGAGGGCCAATATTGGTTGATGGTATGACTTTTACGTTCGTGACTAGGCTGAGATGGGGTCTTCGGACTAGCCAGTAGTCGATTTGGGTGTCTCTGCCACCGCTGGAGTACGTGATGAGGTGTGCCGGCTTCTTTTTGAAGAAGGTGTTGGTCACGGCAAGATCGTGGGCCTCTGCGTAGTCCAGTACCCGGCAACCGTCGTCGTTTCTGGTCCCAAATCCTTGGCCGCCATGGAATCGGTGATATCCGTCTCTCCCCTTGCCTACATGTCCGTTTAGGTCGCCGCCTACCGCCACGTGTTCCTCAGGGCTAATCGTTTGCAGGTGGTCGTCGAGGGCGCGCCAGAATTCTGTCTTCTCCTCGTCGGGGCAGTTGGTCTGTGGTGCATAGCAGGAGATAATCCGTAGGACGGTCGGGTCGGCGTCGATCTTCACTGACATGATGCGATCCGATATGCGGGTAACTTCGACCACGTTGTGCCGGAGCTTTATTATTAGACTTCTGACACCTG
Organism: Aulonocara stuartgranti; assembly: GCF_965226115.1. Taxonomy (NCBI): domain Eukaryota; kingdom Metazoa; phylum Chordata; class Actinopteri; order Cichliformes; family Cichlidae; genus Aulonocara; species Aulonocara stuartgranti. The sequence continues at coordinate 10,023,367 of NC_138940.1, read as the reverse complement.
GCAAATAAACTCTCACGCGATATGAGAACATAACAGCAAAAAGCCAGTAGCTGGTACATGAATGGATAAAAATTGGATCCCTCTTAGATTGAATTGGTTGCCCTCTTATATTACGTTGTTTTGAACCTAACCGCATCCACTGAATTAATGCAGTTTTCAGGACAGTAAAAACAGAGAACTCTGATATACACAATTTCTGATTGCTGATAGTGTTTCTTAATGCAAAATGGGCTTCCATTTAAAATGCAATTGCTTTATGTTCGATCTTTAGTGAAGAAGGGTCATTTTTGATTCTGTGGACAAGGGATGCAAATGGAATGTGAAGGCAACAGGTAGTAGGGTGAATTAGGGTTTCGTGTGGTCTTCAGTGCATGAATTTTATTGCCACTTTATTTCAACTTTTTATTAATGTACTCAAAAGAAAAACAAGAACCACAAAGGAGATTCTTGTGATTCTTGTTTGTGCTATCTGTTTGTGAAAGAAAGCACATTTTACCACATCATACTGTGTTTGCTGCCATTTATTTTACTCGTCCTGCCTGAGTGTCTGGGCTGCGTTTGTCTGTGCACCTTTGTTCTGGCCTTCTGCTGATGGGTTTCACATGCTGGGCTTTCCCTCTTGGTCCACACCCAGCAGCCTGCTGCTGACCACACACAGCCTACAAACTGATCCATCCATGCATCCATCCATGCATGCATGGCCTGGTTATTGTTGAGTTATCACCTGCAGCTCCTTGCTCATAACCAGGTAGATACTGGGCTGGGCCTGATCTCTGAGCTCAATAACAATGACAAAAATGCCAAACACTTTACTCTTCATGGTAAAAAATGTTTATAATACAGTAAAAACTGGATGTAGCCAAAATCAGTGTTTTATATACAGTGTAAGTGAACAACATTGCTACACTGCTGGTGTTTGATTGATAGAGGCTTTCTTTATAAGAACTATGATATCATTTCTTTTGCTGATTAACAGTTTTTATATAATTTTTATATCATATATAGCTTTCAAGAAGCCAAAGATCACTGGACGAAAAGACTACAGACCTGTGGCTCTGACATCTGGTCAGGAAGTCTTTTGAGCGCCTGGTTCTCTCCTATCTTAAGACCCTCACGGCCCCCCTCCTGGACCCCCTGCAGTTTGCATACAGAGCCAACAGGTCTGTAGACGATGCCATCAACATGGCCCTACACTTTGTCCTGCAGAATCTATGCTAGGATCCTGTTTGTGGACTTCAGCTCTACCTTCAACACCATCCTTTCAGACCTTTGTTAAGGTTCAAAATTGAGGAAGGAGAGTACAAACCAGCCTTGGTCCAGAAGGTCTTTGGTCAAACAATGATTTTAATGAACACACGTGTGGGAAGACACTCTGTACGCAGACAGCCAGTAGTCCTCGACTCAATCAAAGCATGAACAGATATTTATACCGTCAGGGCTTAAATTTAATGACGCCCCTTCAACGTCACAGATACATTTTATACATAGATCAAATCAAAACCACAACGACTTTTGACACCGTTTAAAAGAACAATTGTCTCCTATCTTCACAACAGGTGCTTCCTGTCACTGCCGGATGCTCGCTTGTCATCCTGACACCTCAGGAGCAGTTCTGCGACAAACTGCTCTTTGCAACATCAGCAAAACATAATTAAACTTTCTCCCATAAATGAATCTAACTAAAAGTGTGTGTGTGTCTGCGTCTGTGTGCTAACCACAATTGCACCCTGTTTCACCTCGCGACTAGCTCCTGACCCCTCACCAGACAGAGAGACAGAAACCACTCTCGTATATGTAATAATCGAACTGAAACTATGGATATGACTTTTACTAAATAAATGTTTTAATCAAGAACCTCTACTAAACATAATAACTGTGTGCATGAGCATCTTAAGGCCTTCTTAAAGCTATCTGTTACATTGTTAAAGCAATGATCATACTGCTGCTCAAAATAACTTCCTGGTTCTGCAAACTCTCTGCAAGCCTGTTTCCTGTCAGCCTGTGACTTTTAGCCTTTCTGAAAGACACACACTGTTCAACCCCTGAATGCAATATAAACTCCAGATTATATTATTAATGCAATGGTACTGATGACAATTATTTAACAATAGCAGTAAAATAATTTCCCTGCTCCACACCTTCTTCAAGGATTGCTTTCCCAGATGAATGTGCCTGATCCCATCTGCCGGTGGATCACTGACTTCCTGACGGACAGGAAGCAACCAGTGAGGCTGGGGAAGAATGTCTTGGACTCCCGGACCATCAGCACGAGCTCCCCTCAGGGCTGTGTTCTTTCTTCTATGCCCTTCTCCCTGTACACCAACTGCCGCACCTCCAACCACCAGTCTGTCAAATTAATTAAGCTTGCAGATGACACCACCATTATTGGACTCCTCTCAGACGGGGATAAGTCTGCCTACAGGATGGAGGCTGAACATCTGGTGTCCTGATGCAGCCGCAACAACCAGGTGCTGAATAAGTGTTATTTTCATTTACCACTGGCCCAAGTACATTTTTATTGGCTTGTGAACAAAGCTGTAGTTTTTGTATTTTTAAATATTAACGCAATTTAATTGAGACATTATTTATATTATTTCACTTTCAATGTGAAAAATGCTGTAAAAACGTTGAAAATAATGGTCACCCCTGTTCGCTGCAATGTAAAATAGTACAACTGCTGTCAGCCTTCATTAAGTTGCATCATTTAAACATTTTCATATTTTTATTCAACTTCTGCAGGATGCTTTGATGAAAGACTCCCTTTTCCCAAGTAGAGGCTTTACTAGAGGTCACAGGAACAGCGCTGCTGTTTTGGATGCGGAAAAATGTTGTCTTTCACTCTACCTGAGCTCAGTGTCCCAGTAAGGGCTCCGCCTCATTGTAGCTGACGCTGAAATGTTTGTGTGGGTTGCCATGACAACACCAGAAGTGCATCTGAGATCGTGTCCAAATTCATGGGCTGCATCCTCCTGAGGACTCGGTGTTCTGACAAAACGTCTTACTTTGGCAAAACGTCCTACCGTAAGTAGTTCATGCGTTCTCGGCGGCTCTAGTGACCCTCGAACTCTCGGCTAGCTATCGAGGTGGTGGATAACATACGTCTCCCCCACAAGAGCACGAATCTACAACTTTTCTACTACTGGTTTTACAAGGCGTACACGGTAAAAACATTATGCTGTTATTTGTTAAGCACTTGTGCACCTTGTGAAAAGAAATAAGTGGCTGAGATGGATGTCATATGTGCTATTGATATTATTTTACTCGTTTCTAGTTTTCATGGTGCTCCATGATTGTGAGAGGAATAAAAAAGAATTGTGGACATCAGTACGAAGCATGGATTCTTTTGACCAGAGTAGATACACTGGTCCCTTGAATATACTAATCTTTTTGAGGTGGGTGACTGTTCCTGTGTATTTACAGAAACAATGGTTGTGATAACCTCAGCTGTTTCAGAGGGTGACTGTTCGTTGCTTTGCGCACTTTTAAATCTGTATACAATGGTTTGTTCCCTTTTTGTGTTCTGAGGTTTAAACAAAGATGTACTAGATGTATTATACCGGTCCCTCGAATCTACAAATCTTTTAGATGTGGATGACTGTTCATTTTCATCTGTGTTTACAGAAACACTGGGTGTTGGAACCTCAGTAGTTTCTTTTTGGCTGACAGACTCTGGAGCTGTACAAGAGGAATAAAGAGCTGCAATGCTTTTGTGAACCTGACCTGGGAAGGGAGAGAAATATATTTTTGTTTTGTTTTTGTTTGTCTTCTTGTTTTATTTGATTCCTTGTGGGATTTGGATCCAACAAGTAAAGTATGCATATTATGCACACACACAAACACACATGCAGCTATTACCATTTCTTGTATTCTTGAATAAAGACATTGATCTGACACATTTAAAATGCAGCCAATTGTTTTTATTGTTATATTATTAAGAAAAAAGAAAAGGTGGGGGTGGGGGGATGTAAAGAAGAGCTTAAAGGAAAGGGCTAGAGGAGAGAAAACCCCAACAATTAGCAGGGCATTTTTTTACTTGGACAAATTGTTAATAAAGTTTCCATATCTGTAACAATGATGACAGTATAATTGTTTATAAACAATTATATTGACAATTATATGTGTCCAGTATGTTGGCTCATTTTCTTTTACTTTTTGCATTTGAAAATAAAAGTTGGGCTGATTTTGACACCATTACAAGAAGTGTTGTTAATGATTCTTTTTGAATTAAAATCAGGTTACCACAAATTGTTTTTTAATTTAATTTTATTTGAAATGTTTGTCAGTGGGTAAACAATTCGTAATGCAAAGTCAGAAACATCGAGTTATTCTTGTACTGCATGCTTGCAATAAATAAGTTGTCCTAACAGTCAGTCAAAGGAGCTTGGAAAGAAAAGCGTCTGGACTTCTTTGAGTTGAAGTGACTGATATATATATTTTTTGTCTGTTTGTTTTGTTGGTTTTTGTTTTTTGCCCTTTATCACCATTCCTCTTCCCTGCTGTTTTTCTTTCCCTCTTTCTTTCTCCCCTTTCTTTCCCCCAGTCATGTCTGTCCTATGTGTAGCAAGTGAAAATAAAATAAACAATAAAAACAAAGGTGAATCAAATAGACCAATACGGCAAGGCCGGGATGGTCCATTTGGTAAAGTAAATCCGTTAGTTATATTTAACATAATGTTAAATGGTAACATTCTGTTTACAATGTTACCATTTCACATTGTGTTAAATGGTAACATTCTGTTTACAATGTTACCATTTTACATTATGTTAAATGGTAACATTCTGTTTACAATGTTACCATTTTACATTGTGTTAAATGGTAACATTCTGTTTACAATGTTACCATTTTACATTGTGTTAAATGGTAACATTCTGTTTACAATGTTACCATTTTACATTGTGTTACATGGTAACATTCTGTTTACAATGTTACCATTTTACATTGTGTTAAATGGTAACATTCTGTTTACAATGTTACCATTTTACATTGTGTTAAATGGTAACATTCTGTTTACAATGTTACCATTTTACCTTGTGTTAAATGGTAACATTCTGTTTACAATGTTACCATTTTACCTTGTGTTAAATGGTAACATTCTGTTTACAATGTTACCATTTTACATTATGTTAAATGGTAACATTCTGTTTACAATGTTACCATTTCACATTATGTTAAATGGTAACATTCTGTTTACAATGTTACCATTTTACATTGTGTTAAATGGTAACATTCTGTTTACAATGTTACCATTTCACATTATGTTAAATGGTAACATTCTGTTTACAATGTTACCATTTCACATTATGTTAAATGGTAACATTCTGTTTACAATGTTACCATTTCACATTATGTTAAATGGTAACATTCTGTTTACAATGTTACCATTTTACATTATGTTAAATTGTCAGTAGGCCTGGTACCGGAACCGGTACTGGACCCCCTTTTACTTTCAGCCATCAGAAGAGGGTACACTGTGGTCATAACAATACTCAGACTGTAGCATTTAAAGGTCCCAAAGTGTACCAGGAAAATATCCCCCGCACGATTACACCAGCAGCCTGAATTGTGAATGTGAGGGAGGATGGATCCATGCTTTCATGTTGTTCACTCCAGGCTGATATAAAAATGATATAACTAATACTACTTCTACTAATAATGACAATAACAACAAAATAATAATAATAATGTCAAAAATACTAGTAATAATAATAACAATAACAACATAAACAACAACATTACTACTAATAATAATAAAGATAAACAAATGTATTAAAAAATTAATAATGATAATAATAATAAAACTGATCATAACAGTAACAATATCAATCATAACAACAACAGTACTAACAACAATAATAACAATAACAATGAAGGTGTTGCTGCAGATCTGAGTCCCGACTCTGCTGCCTTTCTAGTGCGGCAAAGAAAGTAAGAAATAGAAAAAGAAAAACACAAATAAACTGAGTGTGAGGGTTTTTCTACAAGTTACACTGAATATTTGCACAGACATGCTGACTGTTTGCTGGGAGACGTCACCTGTCTTTTATAGAATAGCAGGTAAGCTGTTCTCTGCCGCTGCTCACACACAGACTCACACGTGGTCTGGCAGACCAACTCGTCATCGTACGTGAGCCGGCTGTCTGTGACGTCGTCTCTTCCGCTCATCTGGTGAACGCCGTCACAGACGTAATGTCCTGAGAGGAGAAGGCGCACTTATTAACGTCTCATAAACTTTCAAAGCTGACCTGCATTCAGCACATGTGTCTGAAAGCACCCACTCACCGCTGTAAGCTGAGGAGCCCAAACGACTGATCACGCTGACCAACAAATAGCAAGCAGTTTACTGGGAGAGGGCAGCGGCACCACCCGTTAGCTTAGAAATGGGCTCCATCCATACTTGAAATGAACGGTGTGCCTTTTCCCTTACCTCTTCAGTAAAGGCTGTGTCCTGGCTGATCACCAGCTGCTGTGTCAGAACAATGGGGCTGTTCTTCTTCTCCACGGTGAACGATGGAGTGAACGTAAACCACTTCAGCTGGAGGATCAGCACACTGAAAGAGATGAGACAAAGAGGAGAGGCTCAAAGGAAGACGCAAGGAGGACATGACATGAACAAAACTGACACCGACTGAACTGTGGTGGTTTGAGGCCTTTGGGGACCGATTTGAGGTTACTCACTTTGGCAGGTTCAAGAACAACAGCTCCTCTTTGATCTTCTTAGCTCCGCACTGGCATTCTTAGTCCAACAGGCCGCCCTGCAGCAGGGAGCAGGAGGAACAGGTGCATTAGAGTTAAACTCTTTTACAGATGAATTCACATATTCGTGGGAGCAAGCCTGTTCACAGAATAGAGTCTAAACGAGCTCTTACTTTCAGACTCCAGCCCCGCCCTTCAGCAGCATCCTGCTGGCTGGCACAACCTTGCCATTGGCTGCTGCCAGGGACTCAACAGGTTAGAACAAAAATATAAATATTATATCTGAGTTCTTATGTGGACCCGCCTTCCAGACACAACGTCACCTTCCATGAATGTCCACAGGTTAGCGGCCCTCGCTCTGCTGGTCCTCCAAAGTAAGAAAAAATGAGAAAAAATAAGGAGCAGACCAAGCAAAAGAGGGTATTTAAAGAGACAGTGCTCTTAAGGTTCATTTTTGGCGAGTTTTATTATCTAAATGTCATTGTGTCACTTTCTTATGAGGCTTCAGTGAACTGAAAAAGCTTCTGGGATGAGAAGCGAAACGTCTTCAAAAAAGTTAAAGAAGTCCGGTTGCTTTTTTCCCCCAAGCTCCTTAGAGTTCTCTGAAAATGGTCAGGTAGAAGGACTGGACTGAAAATGAGTAAAAAAGCAGCCAAAGCCCAAGGAAGTTGAAAGATTGGAAACTATTGCTGAGGTCATGTCAGTGTAAAAAGTTACCTACAAGTCTGGCACCTTGGAAGCAAAACATAAAGAAATAAGGTGTAAGGCCAAATGTTTGGTCCTGCAGCCAACCGGACCATGAAATATAGAGCACAGGTGAACAAAGTGAGGCAGCAGTTTGCTGATTTCCACCTTGTGCCTTTCATGTTGATCAGCTTAGTAGTTTGCCAGCTTTCTAGCTGTTAAAGACTTTTGGCGAGAGGTTATTCATATTTGAACTCTAATTGAACCCCTCTTTTTTACTGTTTTTTTGTTTGTTTGTTTTTGGGGTTTTTTTGTTGTCTTAGATGGCCTGACTCAGCAGGTGGGGGCAGTTTCTGAGTTCACCTTCGTTCAAACAGTGCAGAAATGGTTTCGCTATGCTCCAGACCGGATGGGTGGTGCAGGACGCCCGATATCCAGCCCCGTCATGGAGTAAACTAAAAACAGTAAATAATACATTTAACAAACAAGCAAGCTCTAAATTCAAGCGGAGAGACTGCAGACGTAGCCGCACCATTCCAGGGATTTTTGGTTAGCATGAGGGGTCTAGCCAGGACCCTTACTGGATACTTGGTGGGAATCGAACGTGCGACTCCAAAGATGTGTAGTATTACCACTACACTATCCAGCTGCGCTACACTATCCAACAACAAAAGCTTTTAGAAAATTTGATAAAGTCTGATGCTTAATATTGTAGGGATATTAATATCCCTACAATATTAATACGGATTAATAACACAGAGAAGTCATACTTCTGTTATGACAGAATTAATTGGGTAAATTATATTTACAATTGTAACATTGTAAACTTAATGTTATGATTTTACATTATATTAAATTGTAACATGATGTAAAATCGTAACATTGTAAACTTAACGTTGCAATTTAACATAATGTGAAATTGTAACATTGTAAACATAATGTTACAATTGGAACATCAGTCCATCTATCCATGCATCTTCATCCGCTTTATCCGAGGCCGGGTCGCGGGGGCAGCAGCCTAAGCAAAGAGGCCCAGACCCAACACGCTGTGTACTCACCTTTGCTAAGTACATGTGAACAGATCTTGAATAAAAAAAACAAAACAAAACACACTTTTCTTTTCTGTTTTATTGAAAGCACTTTACAGAAAGTGTAATTGTTTGTAATGAAGAAAGAAGTAGGTAGGTTTGCATGTGTAATTAGTGTGTTATTGCAGAAGAAGCTTAATGTGTAGTTTGCAAAAACAATGGGAAAAAAAGGTGGCCGAAGAAGAAAAGATAAATGTCCTTTTTTTTAAGTATTCCCTTGGCCGGTCATTTGGCTTATGACATGTGGCGGGGACTCTGCTACAGAACTCCGCCAGTTCGAACCCCCCACGAACTCAGTGCCACGGCCCTGCGCGGGGGCGGGGAAACGCACTCGCATTTCCTTTTTGCTTTTTCCTGCTCGAGCCAAGTCCTCCGCCCGCTCTTCATCTCTCTCATTACCCCTTATTACCTTACACTCATGCCTTTGCCTTTCACCACTTCAAAACGAAGCCTACTTCAATATTACCTTCATACGCTCTCTTTGCTTTTGGCTTTCCTCATGCTGTGTACTCACCTTTGCTAAGTACATGTGAACAGATCTTGAATAAAAAAAACAAAACAAAACACACTTTTCTTTTCTGTTTTATTGAAAGCACTTTACAGAAAGTGTAATTGTTTGTAATGAAGAAAGAAGTAGGTAGGTTTCCATGTGTAATTAGTGTGTGATAATGCTGCAGAAGAAGCTTAATGTGTACTTTGGAAAAACGATGAGAAAAAAAGCTGGCCGAAGAAGAAATGATAAATGTCCTTTTTTTTCAAGCCTTCTCTCAGCCGGCAGTTTCAGTGCCACGGCCCTCGCTTGGGGGGTGGGGAGACGTGCCCCCCAAGGAGACCTGCTAGATTGTTCAGAAGGTTGTTCTCATCCATCCAGATGGAGGATCACTAACAGGAGCGTGGAAGACTCCAGAATCCACTCTGGCTGGAATCCGGTGGATATGCAGTGTGTACAGGTACAGGACCATTTAAACGGACAGCATTTATAGAATGACTATTAAAAGTCAGCGAGTGTCAGTAATGTTAATGTGGTTATGTTAGTAATACACCGAGTGCTAATATAAGAGCTTTAAGATGCATTTGTAGATATTATTACGTGTTTTACCGTCTTTATGGTGCTAGCTTAAAGTTACGGTGTAAACGTTAGCTTATATTGGAGGAAAGCTGTTACTGGTTAAACGATGTTAGCACAGAAATATTAGCTTCTGTCATGACTGATGAAGTTACTAGTTAATAAAGTTTTCAGTAAAGTGATTAATCGCAGCCACAGGTTGACAGCAAATATCTCGATTAGCTTCAGTGCATCTGTAATAAATATGTGCAAGTTTCAGTGCTTCGTTTAAACTGTATGATACTTATACTGACCCAGGGTCAGTGTAAAATACAATCCTAGCTGTGTGAACAAAGCCACTGTAAATTTAATCCTGCATGACAAACCTCAGGATGCAGATTATTATTACTCTTTCCTGCTGGCACACCTGAGAGTCAGCTAGAAACTTATAGTGACGTGGACATCATGCAAAGACTGCCAGACTCTGTAATACTGCAAATGATCAGTGACTCAGGTTAACACTAAACTTCAAACGGTACCTCTGTGTGCTGAACATCTAGGATTGAGTCAGGCTGCATTGACTGTGGGACTTTAATGTGTTAAAAGCAGGTTGAAGACGGCTCAGAAACATTTGAAGATTAAAATTTAGCATTATGGCTGCTGGTGGTTTGTAATATCTACTCAGCTGTATTTTTGTTACTAATTTATGTTTGTTGTTGTTTAACACAGATTTCAGAAGAGCAAATATGCTTAATAGTTTAACTAGATTTCATTTGTCAGTGTTTGACTGCTGAGTCACCGGAAGAACTCATTTCATTCATTCTCCATATGATGTTAATTTACAGAAATGTTTCACAGGAACTGATTTCTCCCAAAGGTTGAACTAGTGTGTTTCCATAGATTACCTCTGTATGAATGTACTTCTTAAATGAAGGCAAGTGTTTGTCCTTTTTTGTTCCTCAGGTACAGTACGTGATATCAAGGGCAGGTGGTCAACACTGGGGACAAGAAGCAGACATACTTCCAAGAGGGAGCTGCAGTGAGGTCAGAGGTCAGAATCTGAAACAGCTCAGGTTTATATTTTAGAGGTTATAAAAAATCAAAATGTATTTATAAAGAAACCTTTAAATAATAGTCATAATTATGATTATTATAAGAAATATCAAACATTTAAGTGGATTTTCTGTTACACATATTGTGTTAGCCCTGCGATAAACTGGCAGCCTGTCTTTGTCCTGTATCAGCTGGGATAGGCTTCATCCTCCCGCAACCTTGAATTGGATACATTTTATTCCAATTATGTAATCTGATCATTTACAAACTCAAGGTATCTAATCAAAATGTAAGTAATAATTATAAAATGGGAAAGCAGAAATAAGTGTGACATAAATGTAAATGTGTGAGCTGACATAGAGCTACATGCAGTCTGAAAACCCTTTGTTGTCAAGTTTGCAGGTATATCAGCACGAGACATTCTTACATAGAAGAGACATTAAAGTCTCTAACTCAGTGAAGCATTATTGGTCCCGTCTGTTTGGATAAATATAGTAAGTTGATGTATGTCCATTTATTGACACATTTTCTTAAGTGCTTATCCAGTTCAGGATCACAGTGGAGCTGCAGCTGGATATGTTCACTAAATAAACCTTACAAAAGTTAACAATAAACCTGCATCCATGTACGTTGTTGTCCACAGGATGAGAAAATCAAACTGGAACACTGTGGAACATGTTAATAAATGTTTGTGTGTTTATGCCTGTGTCTTTCACAGGAGGCGCTGGAAGGTTTCCCTAATAGTTCCTGGTGAATCAAAGCAGAACCATAAAGGTTGCTGGACTGCATGATGGCCTTACCCCTGAGCAGTCATCCTGTTAAAGGATGAACCAGTTAGAAGCTGTTTTCAAAGTAGCTGAGCAGATTTCATCTCAAGTAAGCGATTAACTGTTTGTTCATCTGTTCCGCCACTTAAAGAGCATTTAAGGACGTCTTTTGAGTGTCCAGTTGAATTAATTCTACTGGCTCTCATGGTCATTTGTTATTATAGTCATATTTTTCATGTTCATCCAGCTATTTAGTAAATTCTATCTATTTATTTATATCCGTCAGCTATAAAATGTAATATAAATATAAAAATATCTAAATATCTCCTGCCCTTTATGTTTTAATGATGTAAGTCTGTTATCGTGTTACATTAGCATTCCTCACATATCAATGAGATGCTGTACAGTACAATCCTACTGACACAGCAGAGGGATAACGACAGCTATTCAACATCGTTACACGACACATTCGAGCTGCATGACGCAGACAAAGTGACTAAATCATCTTTTTGTGGTTTATTGTCTTCAAACCAGCAGACAAAGCCGATGGCAGAAGATGTCGGAGAAGAACTTCAGGCCGTGGACTGAAAAGGTATTTTTTTCTTGTTATCAAAAGACATTTGGAGTGGCAGCTTCTACAACTGGTTGTGCTAAAGTAAAGCTTACAGTCTAAGAAATCACAGTGTTGATATTCAGCACAAAGAGAAAAGCTCACTTGTTTGAATTTATTTACAATCATAGTTTTATAAATTCTGACTGTAAACAGCTTTTACAGCTTTGATATTGTTTGACACTCGATATCAGGTGATAGGGTTTAATTTAAAGGTTTCTGTGTCCCAATGAGCCATTTACACTGATCAGTGTCAGTTTAACTGTAACACATTCATTATTTAGATTCAACAAAGAAATAACTGAATGTAAAAAATGGCAGCCCTCAGGCAGGTTTATAGAGATACATGCATGCATTATGAAATTTATGTATCCCAGATAATTGTTATTCATCTAGTCATGGCAGACCTACCTCTTCCTCCCAAGTTAACTGCAACCCAAAATAACTAGTGGGGCTATTTACACACTCACAACCAGTGTGGGGTAAAAAGAGCCACCAAAAAACTGTCAGCCACAGATGTGCTAGAAGAGTTAGAAGCTCTACTTATGGAGAAACTTTCTAAGTCTAACAGGGGACAGGAACTCCTGCCCAAGTAACATGATATAAGCCCACATACAGCCCAGCCATAAAGTGAACCAAGTTAAAGACAGCATGGGACCAAATGCATGTAACCAGCCTGCACCCACCTGACATTTCTTCCTCCTGAATTAAATGAATGAAGGGATGAAAGTTAAATGACTACAAACCTAAAGCCACTAGTTCCCACACTGGAGCTCCCTGACACTGTGTGTTAACTGTATTTAGCTTGTATCAACAGTTGTAACAGGCTAAGCCACCTGAGACACTGCATTGAATTTGTTCCTGTCTTACTGGTTTCAGCTGACTGGTTTCAACTCAGATATTCTGCTTTTTCCTTTCAGTAGATCAAAGCAGCTCGTGCTCCTTCTGCTTCCAATTTAGAAGAAGAAGAAGAAGGCGAAGGCTTCAGCGAAGTGGCGTTCATGGTCTCAGTGAACAGTCACGGTCACACACTGCATGTGGTTTTAAAAGCAACATGTCTGTTCACCACAACAATGGAGATGTGTAATATTAGTGCAGCTATGGTTTGTTCTTGAACATCAGTTCTGTTTTCTACTTTGATCACTCAGACCAAAAAAGTGTTGTTTTCAGATTCTTTCTTTTAAATCTATAAAGCACCTGTTCATTTTTTTTTATTACAATTAGTTTCACATAAATGTTAGTGTTTCCTTTTATGATCTTTTAATGCTTACACTACACTGTACATGAAATCAAACCTAATAATGAGGCAGATAACATTCCTGTTACGATCCAGACTAGTGGTCTTACTGGGGCCGGTGAACAGGACTGTAAGCTTGCCATTGTGCCAGTTAAAGTAAAATCAAAGAGAGGTCAAAGAATAGTGGAAACGTATGCCTTTCTGGACCAAGGGAGTTCAGCATCCTTTTGTACAGCGGGTCTTATGGACAAGCTGAATATTGCTGGGAGGAGGACAAAGATTCTCCTGCGCACCATGGGACAGGAGAAAGTGGTGGACAGTTTCATTGTACCTGAACTTGAAGTTGCTGGATTGGACAGTGACATGTACTGTGATATGCCTAACCTCTTCACTCAGCATAAAATGCCTGTAGATATTGGTAACATCCCAAATCAACAGGACCTGGTTGACTGGCCACATTTGAAGCATGTTCATTTGCCAGAAATTAAGGCCAATGTTGAGCTTTTGATTGGCATGAATATGCCCAGAGCTCTAGAACCTTTGGAGGTCATCCGGAGTGTAGGTGATGGACCCTTTGCCATTAGGACTGTGCTCGGCTGGACTGTGAATGGGCCACTTAATCGAGAATGCTGTGGAAGGCCAGGATGTTTGGCAACAGTTACCGCCAACAGAGTTTCTGCTGTCACACTGGACAAGCTATGGAAACAGCAGTTCAAGATGGATTTTCCTGAGAGCAGCAATGATGAACAGATGGGGCTGTCAAAGGAAGACTTGAAGTTCCTGGAATTGGCCAGCAAGATGGTGACTTTGGGGGATTGGCACTACAGCATTGCCCTGCCACTAAAAGACCGAGACATAAGAATGCCTGACAACTGTGCAATTGAGCAACGAGCCTTAGGTTTGAAGAAAAGGTTCATCAGAGATAAAGACTTTCATAAAGACTACACTGCCTTCATGACAGATCTTATATCTAGAGGATATGCAAAGAGAGTCCCAGTCACAGAATTAGAGCGCCAGAAATGGGGAAGGATTAAACGTAACTTTGTTCCTGGAGATGTGGTCCTTATAGTGGATGATTCTGCACCTCGTGGTTCTTGGCTCATTGGGAGAGTCACCGGAGCTGCACCAGATGAAAGGGGGCTTGTGCGTCAGGTCTGGATTAAGACCCCAACCAGCCATGTGTGCAGACCCATCACAAAGATATGCCTTCTTCAGGAGGCCTCTGACCCATGACTATGACATTTTTGACACAGTGTGACATAACTAACTTTGAATTGACTTTAATGTTATGAGATGTACATCAGACTGACTATATTTAGGCTAAGTGCTGGTAACCTCTGGCCTATGACTGACTGACCATGTGCAGACAGAAGAAAAGAAGAGAAGACATGAGAAAATAACTTTGGTGGACTTTTGAGTATGTTATGTTGTCTCACTGGGTGTCTGTGATATGATGAAGTGTGTGTTGTGAGTTATGGTGTTGGATGTGTAATTATTACTGTAAAAATGTAATAATTAGGGGCCGGAATGTTGTGGATAGGCGTAGCTTTGGGTCACGTGGTGTCAGTAATAGTGATTGCTATATCACCTGTTCACGGCCCGAGGGAAATTTTGTGAATGAGTGGGTGATGGGGGAAGTCGACTTTTGCTGACCGCTCAAGCGTCCCAAGGCGTTCCCAGGCCAGCCGAGAGATATAATCTCTCCAGCGTGTCCTGGGTCTGCCCCGGGGCCTGCTCCCGGTGGGACATGCCTGGAACACCTCACCCAGGAGGCGCCCAGGGGGCATCCTTGTCAGATGCCCGAACCACCTCAGCTGGCTCCTTTCGATGTGGAGCAGCAGCTGCTCTACTCTGAGCCCCTCCCGGACGGCCGAACTTCTCACCCTATCTCTAAGGGAGAGGCCAGCCACCCTTCGGAGGAAGCTCATTTCTGCCGCTTGTATACGCGATCTCGTTCTTTCGGTCACTACCCACAGCTCGTGGCCATAGGTGAGGGTAGGGATTGTAACATTGTAAACATAATACAATTTTACATTATGTTACTGTCAGAGTCGGACGGTGCCCCGACCGGTCGACCTGTGTGTGTGTGTTTTTTTGTTCTCCTCTCTCGCTCCGCTTTTTCTCCGCTGCGATTGTTACCTCCGACCCGTAAGTGCTGCCACTCTGAGCTGCCTAATAAGCCTGGACGCGATCGAGACGGAGAGACGGAAGGGGACACTTCACTGATTCTAGGGAGTTTTGTGGACACACGAGGGGAGACGGGGAGAGGAGCACTGAAGGGACTTGCACTGTGGATAACTGTGGATTGATTTTGGCTTCACTGTAAATAAAGACACTGTTCAACTTAAACGAGAGGTCCGCGTCTAGGTTCGCTAACTCACCACCCTTAACAGCTACAATTTAACATCATGTAAAATTGTAACATCATGTTTACAATGTTACAATTTGTAAATTGTAACATTGTAAACATAATGTTACAATTTTATATGATGTTAAACTGTAACATAAAGTAAAATTGTAACATTATGTTTACAATGTTACAATTTTACATTATGTTAAATTGTTACATAATGTAAAATTGTAACATTATGTTTACAATGTTACAATTTGTAAATTGTAACATTGTAAACATAATGTTACAATTTTATATGATGTTAAACGGTAACATAATGTAAAATTGTAACATTATGTTTACAATGTTACAATTTGTAAATTGTAACATTGTAAACATAATGTTACAATTTTATATGATGTTAAACTGTAACATAATGTAAAATTGTAACATTATGTTTACAATGTTACAATTTTACATTATGTTAAATTGTAACATAATGCTTAACAGATAATGGTTATCCTCTTTTTATATCATACATCATTGTCTCTGTAGGAGGGTCTGGAGCACCCCCTGCTGAGCCGCTGGGCTCAGTACCTTGCAGGCAGGTCCGACGATGACTTCATCATCTCACCTGAGCTCAAAATTCTGGTGCGTGAAGGCGTCCCTCGGGAGTATCGGCAGAGAGTGTGGCGCTGTTTGGTCCGAGCCAGAACTTTGACAAGCCAAGAGTGCCACATGCAACGCTATCAGCAGGTACAGCTGTAGAGAGAGAGAGTGCTTTATCCGCACCTGAGCACAGGTGGCTCCTCCTCCTTCCTGTTGGGAATGCTGGCGAGCACTCAGTAATCCTGTTCTGTTTCCAGCTGTGTGAGAAGAGTCGGACAGCTCCTAATCCTGCCTCCAGGCAGGTCCAGCTGGACCTTCACCGAACCCTGACGACCAATCAGCACTTCTCCTCGCCGTCCAGCCCCGCCCTCCAGCCCCGCCCTCCAGCAGCTCCGCCGCATCCTTCTGGCCTTCTCCGGGCATAACCCTGCCATTGGCTACTGCCAGGTACTCAACAGGTCAGAACAAAAGTATAAATTTTATATCTGAGTTCTTATGTGGACCCGCCTTCCAGGCAGAACCTCACCTTCCATGAATGTCCACAGGTTAGCGGCCCTCGCTCTGCTGGTCCTCCAAAGTGACGAAGACGCCTTCTGGTGTCTGGTGGCAGTGGTGGAAGCCATCATGCCTCAGGACTACTACACCAAGAATCTGGTGGCCTCTCAGGTCAGCAGACACACTCACCTGCTTGCCTGCTGTGATCTGTTTTAGTGATCAGTGAGGCTGATCTCTGTGAGTCTTTGTGCTCAGGCGGACCAGCGCGTGCTGAAGGACTTCATGGCGGAGAAGCTTCCTCGCCTGGCATCTCACTTTGAGGATCACAACATTGACGTCTCTCTGGTCACCTTCAACTGGTTCCTGGTGGTTTTTGTGGAGAGTCTGCCCAGCGACATCCTGATGCCTCTGTGGGACGCCTTCCTGTATGAGGGTACCAAGGTACCATACACCCGAACACACCATGACAGAAATGCAGACAACACTTGAATGCACCACAGTAGTGTCCATGGAAACAAAAATGATTTTGTTTTGACCTTTAGATGTCTTTATTTACATTTTAGGAGTAATAAGACATTGTTTACTAAGCATGGGGAACTGTCATGTGACATGAAATAGGAGTGGGAAAGCAGATCATTCTAGTAACGACCTCACAGTCTACCACAAGCAGCGTAAATCCAGACGATGAGCGGGACAATGGCTTTGGGCTTGTTTCTGCAATGTGACAAATGCAGCACAGCTTTTACATCGTTTGTCTCAGGAAATAAAATCACAGTTCAGACACAGAAATATATACCACACAGGGATAAATGCTGACAACAGCTTCAGCCACGTAGATCCAACCCAAAAGTTTAATTTAAACTTAAAGCTCAACTACCAAGTAAGTTAATATTATCTGGCAACTGAGGAACCAAGTGGCTTATTGGAAATCGATCAGAGCTGTAATGAGTAAAGGGCCCAACTGCACCACAACTGAAAGAGTAATTTTATGACTCACCTCCTCAAAGTTTCCAATTAATTGTGTGGCGTGAGTGTCCTGTTATGAAATGCGTGTCTGTGCTGCAGGTGATCTTCAGATACACTCTGGCTCTGTTCAAATACAAAGAGGACGACATCCTGAAGATTCACGACAGCGTGGAGATCTACCAGTACCTACGCTTCTTCACAAAGACCGTCTCCAATGCCAGGTACGCACTCGCCTCCACCCGCCTTAATCTACGAGCTGTTACACTCTCAGAAGTGTAGCGGATGTAGCTGTTGAATCTTTGAGCTTCAAACCCTTTTTACTGAAATTTTGTGAGAAGTTTAAATTTCCCTGATCACAGTAACAACGATTTAAAGATTTTTAAGTATCTGCAGCTCTCGGATACATGTGGTCCAGTCAGTCCAGTATTTCCTGCTCAAACTGCAGTACCTGAAGTATCAAGCAGCATAAAACAGAAACACTCAAGCTGATCAGTTTCCAGTTCCTCTGTGTTGGTGATCGAGTCCTTTCCACCTGCGTGTGTCCATGCAGGAAGCTGACCAGCATCGCCTTCAACGACATGAACCCATTCCCCAGCCGGCTGCTGAGGAACCGGCGAGTGCTCCACCTGGAGCGCCTGCAGGCGGAGCTGCGTGAGCTGGAGGAGCAGCACAAGGAGTTCATCACCGAGAGCGTCGTACGAAAAGACAAAGAGCTCGACGTCATGGTGAGCGAGGACGACGAGGACCTCTGATCACACGGGACGCTTCAGCTGCTCACTTCGAGACGACGATGAGTTTTCCATGAGTTCAAGAGAATTTCACTAAACCGGCTGTTAACTGGTTTCCTTCACACCAAACACAGGATTGTGTCAGGTTCACCATCTCTACTAACACTACAAGGAAACAGACGCATACAGATTTAACTGCATCACATCTCTGAAACAAGCTTGCAGTAAACAAATGTGTACTGTGTTCACGTGTGTAATAAGTCAGGCTGCAGAAATGTGCAGATGTATTTCAGTGAATTCATTTGGATTAATATGTGATAGCTTATTTATTTCATTGCATCTTTTGCTTTATACCTAAAAATGCATGACATTTCTAAATGTAGTCACATCCCTATGAAACATGGTTGATTATCAGCTGTAGTCACAGCTGGTGATAAAGTAATTAAAATGTCCAGCTATTCAAAAATAGGGCATTCTGCACAATGAGTACTTTTTGGTACTTGAAGTATATTTTGATGCTGATGCTTCAGGGCATTGTGCTGCATTGTCGAAGCTCTCTGGGCTTCCGGTTAGAACGACCTCACAGTGTTTTATTTTGATCTGGTGTAAAGTGCATTGTGCAGAAATGACAGCATGATAGTCACATGATAAAACTGACTTTTCTTTTTTTTTAATTTTACTGGGTGTGCATCTTGTTCAAATGTCTTTTTCAGCATCTGTACATAAATATTCTGTATATAAATATTTGATTTTCATTTATTTTACAGAGTCCTTTATTTTGTTTCACAAATATGACATTCATGTCAAATGACATCTGCAGACTTTATAATGACCAGCAGGGGGCAGTGTATTGCAGTCTATCAGAACATTTACTGAGACCTGTTTCATGCACTAGTTTCATGTCTCATTGAATCCAACATGATGTTGATTTTGTAAATTAAGGTCACATGTTCATCACATCTAATTTCAAAACACTGATCAATTTTTTTAAAAAATGAATTCCATACCAATTGCAGGAATAAAATAGGAATAAATAACAAACGAGAAATACATACAAAACAAGAGAAAGGCACACATGAGAGAACAGGTCACATGACAGCACAGCATTATCTACCCACAATTTGAACTAAATAACAGATAGCACAGGCAATGAAAACAAACGGAAATCAGAATAAATTTAAAAACTTTTATTGATGTTAACTTGAAGTGCTGAATTAGCCCTGTTGTCAGTTCAAATCACTTCAATCTATAGCGCACTTTAAGGTCTTTAGACCTTAAAAAGTAATACACTGCAAGGTAAGCTTGCAGCATCTTACTTTAAGGTCAACTGTGAAACTTTGTGGAAAGCCTGAGACAAGTTGATGAGTCAGTGAAGCGCACTTCCTTCTGATGACGGCTATACTGAGGTGAGTTTTTAAGCATATCCTGAACTTTATTCATTATTAGACTTCTGACACCTGGCAAATAAACTCTCACGCGATATGAGAACATAACAGCAAAAAGCCAGTAGCTGGTACATGAATGGATAAAAATGGGATGCAAATGGAATGTGAAGGCAACAGGTAGTAGGGTGAATTAGGGTTTCGTGTGGTCTTCAGTGCATGAATTTTATTGCCACTTTATTTCAACTTTTTATTAATGTACTCAAAAGAAAAACAAGAACCACAAAGGAGATTCTTGTGATTCTTGTTTGTGCTATCTGTTTGTGAAAGAAAGCACATTTTACCACATCATACTGTGTTTGCTGCCATTTATTTTACTCGTCCTGCCTGAGTGTCTGGGCTGCGTTTGTCTGTGCACCTTTGTTCTGGCCTTCTGCTGATGGGTTTCACATGCTGGGCTTTCCCTCTTGGTCCACACCCAGCAGCCTGCTGCTGACCACACACAGCCTACAAACTGATCCATCCATGCATCCATCCATGCATGCATGGCCTGGTTATTGTTGAGTTATCACCTCCAGCTCCTTGCTCATAACCAGGTAGATACTGGGCTGGGCCTGATCTCTGAGCTCAATAACAATGACAAAAATGCCAAACACTTTACTCTTCATGGTAAAAAATGTTTATAATACAGTAAAAACTGGATGTAGCCAAAATCAGTGTTTTATATACAGTGTAAGTGAACAACATTGCTACACTGCTGGTGTTTGATTGATAGAGGCTTTCTTTATAAGAACTATGATATCATTTCTTTTGCTGATTAACAGTTTTTATATAATTTTTATATCATATATAGCTTTCAAGAAGCCAAAGATCACTGGACGAAAAGACTACAGACCTGTGGCTCTGACATCTGGTCAGGAAGTCTTTTGAGCGCCTGGTTCTCTCCTATCTTAAGACCCTCACGGCCCCCCTCCTGGACCCCCTGCAGTTTGCATACAGAGCCAACAGGTCTGTAGACGATGCCATCAACATGGCCCTACACTTTGTCCTGCAGAATCTATGCTAGGATCCTGTTTGTGGACTTCAGCTCTACCTTCAACACCATCCTTTCAGACCTTCTTCAAGGATTGCTTTCCCAGATGAATGTGCCTGATCCCATCTGCCGGTGGATCACTGACTTCCTGACGGACAGGAAGCAACCAGTGAGGCTGGGGAAGAATGTCTTGGACTCCCGGACCATCAGCACGAGCTCCCCTCAGGGCTGTGTTCTTTCTTCTATGCCCTTCTCCCTGTACACCAACTGCCGCACCTCCAACCACCAGTCTGTCAAATTAATTAAGCTTGCAGATGACACCACCATTATTGGACTCCTCTCAGACGGGGATAAGTCTGCCTACAGGATGGAGGCTGAACATCTGGTGTCCTGATGCAGCCGCAACAACCAGGTGCTGAATAAGTGTTATTTTCATTTACCACTGGCCCAAGTACATTTTTATTGGCTTGTGAACAAAGCTGTAGTTTTTGTATTTTTAAATATTAACGCAATTTAATTGAGACATTATTTATATTATTTCACTTTCAATGTGAAAAATGCTGTAAAAACGTTGAAAATAATGGTCACCCCTGTTCGCTGCAATGTAAAATAGTACAACTGCTGTCAGCCTTCATTAAGTTGCATCATTTAAACATTTGCATATTTTTATTCAACTTCTGCAGGATGCTTTGATGAAAGACTCCCTTTTCCCAAGTAGAGGCTTTACTAGAGGTCACAGGAACAGCGCTGCTGTTTTGGATGCGGAAAAATGTTGTCTTTCACTCTACCTGAGCTCAGTGTCTCAGTAAGGGCTCCGCCTCATTGTAGCTGACGCTGAAATGTTTGTGTGGGTTGCCATGACAACACCAGAAGTACATCTGAGATCGTGTCCAAATTCATGGGCTGCATCCTCCTGAGGACTCGGTGTTCTGACAAAACGTCTTACTTTGGCAAAACGTCCTACCGTAAGTAGTTCATGCGTTCTCGGCGGCTCTAGTGACCCTCGAACTCTCGGCTAGCTATCGAGGTGGTGGATAACATACGTCTCCCCCACAAGAGCACGAACCTACAACTTTTCTACTACTGTTTTTACAAGGCGTACACGGTAAAAACATTATGCTGTTATTTGTTAAGCACTTGTGCATCTTGTGAAAAGAAATAAGTGGCTGAGATGGATGTCATATGTGCTATTGATATTATTTTACTCGTTTCTAGTTTTCACGGTGCTCCATGATTGTGAGAGGAATAAAAAAGAATTGTGGACATCAGTACGAAGCATGGATTCTTTTGACCAGAGTAGATACACTGGTCCCTTGAATATACTAATCTTTTTGAGGTGGGTGACTGTTCCTGTGTATTTACAGAAACAATGGTTGTGATAACCTCAGCTGTTTCAGAGGGTGACTGTTCGTTGCTTTGCGCACTTTTAAATCTGTATACAATGGTTTGTTCCCTTTTTGTGTTCTGAGGTTTAAACAAAGATGTACTAGATGTATTATACCGGTCCCTCGAATCTACAAATCTTTTAGATGTGGATGACTGTTCATTTTCATCTGGAATTGCCCACCCCTGTTCTACATGCTTCTGAGGGAAACCTCACACTGAAGATTGGCAAGATGGCGCCGGTGTGTGTGGCTGCTCGTCTGTCACTGCCAAGTTTGTTCCTGTTTATGTTATTTTTAATTTGTGTCATTCATGAAACAAAGTCTCTGCTGAGGTATGATCGCTAGACACTATTGGACCTCAAACCTGTGGTCCAAAATATTGTGTCCTTTGGAGCTGGTGGGCAGCAACCCCTGCCCCCATTTGCATCGGAAACCCCGGGTTACCTGTACCGGGTTCCCACGCTACCTTCCCGGCGAAAGCGTCCTCGTCGCCGGGGTAAACGAAGCGGTCGCCTGGTGAAGCTAAAGGTTTATCTAAAGAATTATTCTGCTGTTTTCCGACCAGTGCATGGATTCTTGCCAAGGCTGTTTGCGTCTCGGCGTTTTCTGGATCCTGTTGATACCTGTTTGGTGCCTGTGGTCGGCTTTGATGATGATGCTCCTCGGCCTCGCTGCCCATGCCCTCCCAGGCTAAACCTCCGCTGTCAACATTATCGGAATCTGAGATCGCTGCGGCGGGTTTCTGGACCTCCTGAACCCCGAGCGCCAACTCCAGCTCCAGCTAGGATTGGCCTGGTGAACGCCAGATCACTTTTAAACAAAACTTTTATTCTTCGGGACTTCTTCAGTTCCCGTGATCTGGATTTTCTGTGTGTGACTGAGACGTGGCTGAGTGTTGGTGAGTCCAGTGTTCTATCTGAACTTTTACCTGTGGATTGTTGCTATTTTAACTCGCCACGGACGTCAGGCAGAGGTGGAGGCACAGTGACTGTTTACAAAAAGGATTTTAAATGTAAGCAGTGTTTTCTACAGCCTTCGTTCTCCAGCTTTGAACTTACCTCATTTGAGGTGAGTCGTACAAACCCGATTTTCTGCTCTGTCATCTATCGCCCCCCGAAATACAATAAGAACTTCATAAACGACTTTTCTGATTTTTTAGCTGGGATTATGCCCAACTATGATAGTGTTCTTATTGTTGGAGATTTTAATATACATGTATGCTGTCCTGATAAGCCACTGGTAAAGGACTTTTTAAGCCTTATTGACTCTTTTAGCCTGGTACAGTCCGTACGTGGCCCTACACATGAGCACGGACACACACTGGACCTTGTTCTGTCATATGGTCTGCCTGTCACTGACTTGGAGATTTGTGACTGTGCACTCTCAGATCATATGCCTGTGTTATTCAACGTTGGTTTGACATATACCGCAGTTAAACCTGGCGCTGCTACTCGGTGCTGTCGGGTTATTAACCCCGCCACTGCTGCGCAGTTTTCTGCTGCTTTTAATCAGCTCGGCGGGCCTTCTGACTTTGTTTCCTCTGACACAGAAGACCTACATTCCTGGTTTAATTCTTGCTGTCAAAAAATCATGGACTCTGTGGCTCCTTTAAAAACCAGGCAGCTTAAGGCTAAACCTGAGCCTTGGTTTAATGAGAGCAGTCGTGCTGTTAAGAGGGAATGTCGTCGAGCAGAACGGAGGTGGAAAAAGGATAAACTGCATGTATCATTTCAAATTCTCAAAGACTGCTGGCATCGCTACCAGAACACTGTTAAAGAGGCAAAAAGGGAATATTTTGCAAATATTATTTCTTCCAACTGTCATAACCCACGTGTGTTATTTAGGACCATTGACACTGTTCTTAATACTCCTTTGAATGTCTGTTTGGAAGTTTCTCCTGAGATTTGCAATGATTTTCTGAACTTTTTTATTGAAAAGGTTGTCACCATCAGGGCTCTTATCACAGCTCCTGACTCTGACCCCTCTGTCTCTGTCCCTTGCGCTGCTGTTTTCACTCAGTTTGAGCTTGTGACGCTCTCCTCTTTAGAGGATGTGGTTCGCCATATTAAGCCCACAGGTTCCCCACGGGATCCTGTCCCTCCACAATTCTTTAAAGAAATTTTTCCTAGTATACAACAGTATGTCCTTGACATTATTAACAGCAGTCTGTCTTCTGGTGTGGTTCCTGCAAATTTCAAACATGCAGTAGTACAGCCACTGCTTAAGAAACCTGGCCTTGATCACACAGTTTTAGCGAACTATAGGCCTATTTCCAAGCTGCCTTTAGTCTCCAAGGTTTTAGAGAAAATTGTTTTTAGTCAACTGAAAGATTTTCTAGATGAAAATGGAATCTTTGAGGTTTTTCAGTCAGGTTTTAAAACCCTTCACAGCACAGAATCTGCATTACTAAGGGTTTTTAATGACATCCTTCTGGCATGTGATTCTGGTAACCATGTTGTTCTTGTCTTGCTTGACCTAACTGCTGCCTTTGACACAGTAGACCACAATATTTTAATTTCTCGATTACATGATGTAGTGGGTATTGGTGGCACTGCACTCAATTGGTTTAGGTCTTATTTGTCAGATAGAACTTTCTCTGTCAGCCTTCTCGGTTACGAATCGTCTTCTGCTCCTCTGTCATGTGGTGTCCCACAGGGCTCAATTTTAGGGCCACTGCTCTTTTCTCTGTATCTACTGCCTCTGGGTTCTATCCTTAGAAGGCATGGGATCTCATTTCACTGTTATGCCGATGACTGCCAAATTTATTTGACACTAAAACGCAAGGATGCCATCTCCATAAAACCTCTCTTGACATGTCTAGATGACATTAAAGCTTGGTTGGCTCGAAACTTTTTAAATTTTAATAAAAAGAAAACAGAAGTGTTGGTGTTTGGACCCAGTGGTCCCTGTGAGTCCTCCTCTGTTGTTTTAGGATCCCTGGAAGTCTATTTTAAATCTGTTGTTACTGACCTTGGTTTTAAGTTGGACAGTGATTTTAAATTGGACAACCAAATCAGAGCAGTGGTGAAGTCCAGTTTTTATCATTTAAGGCGACTGGCAAGACTAAAATCTTTTCTTTCGAGGCAGCACCTTGAAACAGTGATCCATGCTTTTATTTCTTCCCGCCTGGACTACTGTAACTCACTTTATGTGGGGGTCAGTCAGTTATTGCTCTCACGTCTGCAGCTGGTTCAAAATGCGGCTGCACGACTCCTAACAGGAACTCGAAAGAGAGAGCATATAACCCCCGTGCTGGCCTCTCTGCACTGGCTGCCTGGGTCTTTTAGAGTTAATTTTAAAATTCTTATGTTTGTTTTTAAATGTCTACACAGTCTTGCCCCGCCTTACCTCTCTGAGCTTCTTCATCCCCACATACCCTGTCGGTCTCTCAGGTCAGCTGACCAGCTGCTCCTGGAGGTACCGAGATCCAGGAGGAAGCTCAGAGGGGACAGGGCCTTCTCTATTGTGGCTCCAAAATTATGGAATAATTTGCCCATGCATGTTAGAGAGGCCCCTTCACTGTCCACTTTTAAATCACGTCTTAAAACCCACTTTTATTCCTTGGCTTTTAACCTCAGTGAGACTTAGTTTCTTTTTTAATGCAGTAGTTATTTAATTAATGATTTCACTCTTCTTTTATTTGTTTTTTATTTATATCTCATGTAATTTTATTTTACAGTTCCAATGTACAGCACTTTGTGTCAGCTGTGGTTGTTTTAAAGTGCTTTATAAATAAAGTTGATGATGATGATGATGATGTGTTTACAGAAACACTGGGTGTTGGAACCTCAGTAGTTTCTTTTTGGCTGACAGACTCTGGAGCTGTACAAGAGGAATAAAGAGCTGCAATGCTTTTGTGAACCTGACCTGGGAAGGGAGAGAAATATATTTTTGTTTTGTTTTTGTTTGTCTTCTTGTTTTATTTGATTCCTTGTGGGATTTGGATCCAACAAGTAAAGTATGCATATTATGCACACACACAAACACACATGCAGCTATTACCATTTCTTGTATTCTTGAATAAAGACATTGATCTGACACATTTAAAATGCAGCCAATTGTTTTTATTGTTATATTATTAAGAAAAAAGAAAAGGTGGGGGTGGGGGGATGTAAAGAAGAGCTTAAAGGAAAGGGCTAGAGGAGAGAAAACCCCAACAATTAGCAGGGCATTTTTTTACTTGGACAAATTGTTAATAAAGTTTCCATATCTGTAACAATGATGACAGTATAATTGTTTATAAACAATTATATTGACAATTATATGTGTCCAGTATGTTGGCTCATTTTCTTTTACTTTTTGCATTTGAAAATAAAAGTTGGGCTGATTTTGACACCATTACAAGAAGTGTTGTTAATGATTCTTTTTGAATTAAAATCAGGTTACCACAAATTGTTTTTGAATTTAATTTCATTTGAAATGTTTGTCAGTGGGTAAACAATTCGTAATGCAAAGTCAGAAACATCGAGTTATTCTTGTACTGCATGCTTGCAATAAATAAGTTGTCCTAACAGTCAGTCAAAGGAGCTTGGAAAGAAAAGCGTCTGGACTTCTTTGAGTTGAAGTGACTGATATATATATTTTTTGTCTGTTTGTTTTGTTGGTTTTTGTTTTTTGCCCTTTATCACCATTCCTCTTCCCTGCTGTTTTTCTTTCCCTCTTTCTTTCTCCCCTTTCTTTCCCCCAGTCATGTCTGTCCTATGTGTAGCAAGTGAAAATAAAATAAACAATAAAAACAAAGGTGAATCAAATAGACCAATACGGCAAGGCCGGGATGGTCCATTTGGTAAAGTAAATCCGTTAGTTATATTTAACATAATGTTAAATGGCAACATTCTGTTTACAATGTTACCATTTTACATTATGTTAAATGGTAACATTCTGTTTACAATGTTACCATTTCACATTATGTTAAATGGTAACATTCTGTTTACAATGTTACCATTTTACATTATGTTAAATGGTAACATTGTAAACAGAATGTTACCATTTCACATTGTGTTAAATGGTAACATTCTGTTTACAATGTTACCATTTTACATTGTGTTAAATGGTAACATTGTAAACAGAATGTTACCATTTCACATTGTGTTAAATGGTAACATTCTGTTTACAATGTTACCATTTTACATTATGTTAAATGGTAACATTCTGTTTACAATGTTACCATTTCACATTATGTTAAATGGTAACATTCTGTTTACAATGTTACCATTTTACATTGTGTTAAATGGTAACATTGTAAACAGAATGTTACCATTTCACATTGTGTTAAATGGTAACATTCTGTTTACAATGTTACCATTTAACATTGTGTTAAATGGTAACATTCTGTTTACAATGTTACCATTTACATTATGTTAAATTGTAACATTATGTTTACGATGTTACCATTTACATTATGTTAAATTGTAACATTATGTTTACAATGTTACCATTTTACCTTGTGTTAAATGGTAACATTCTGTTTACAATGTTACCATTTACATTATGTTAAATTGTAACATTATGTTTACGATGTTACCATTTACATTATGTTAAATGGTAACATTCTGTTTACAATGTTACCATTTCACATTATGTTAAATGGTAACATTCTGTTTACAATGTTACCATTTTACATTATGTTAAATGGTAACATTCTGTTTACAATGTTACCATTTTACATTGTGTTAAATGGTAACATTCTGTTTACAATGTTACCATTTTACATTATGTTAAATGGTAACATTCTGTTTACAATGTTACCATTTTACATTGTGTTAAATGGTAACATTCTGTTTACAATGTTACCATTTTACATTGTGTTAAATGGTAACATTCTGTTTACAATGTTACCATTTTACATTGTGTTAAATGGTAACATTCTGTTTACAATGTTACCATTTTACATTGTGTTAAATGGTAACATTCTGTTTACAATGTTACCATTTTACATTATGTTAAATGGTAACATTATGTTTACAATGTTACCATTTTACATTATGTTAAATGGTAACATTATGTTTACAATGTTACCATTTTACATTGTGTTAAATGGTAACATTCTGTTTACAATGTTACCATTTTACATTGTGTTAAATGGTAACATTCTGTTTACAATGTTACCATTTTACATTATGTTAAATGGTAACATTCTGTTTACAATGTTACCATTTTACATTATGTTAAATGGTAACATTCTGTTTACAATGTTACCATTTTACATTATGTTAAATGGTAACATTATGTTTACAATGCTACCATTTACATTATGCTAAATTGTAACATTATGTTTACGATGTTACCATTTTACATTATGTTAAATTGTCAGTAGGCCTGGTACCGGAACCGGTACTGGACCCCCTTTTACTTTCAGCCATCAGAAGAGGGTACACTGTGGTCATAACAATACTCAGACTGTAGCATTTAAAGGTCCCAAAGTGTACCAGGAAAATATCCCCCGCACGATTACACCAGCAGCCTGAATTGTGAATGTGAGGGAGGATGGATCCATGCTTTCATGTTGTTCACTCCAGGCTGATATAAAAATGATATAACTAATACTACTTCTACTAATAATGACAATAACAACAAAATAATAATAATAATGTCAAAAATACCAGTAATAATAATAACAATAACAACATAAACAACAACATTACTACTAATAATAATAAAGATAAACAAATGTATTAAAAAATTAATAATGATAATAATAATAATAAAACTGATCATAACAGTAACAATATCAATCATAACAACAACAGTACTAACAACAATAATAACAATAACAATGAAGGTGTTGCTGCAGATCTGAGTCCCGACTCTGCTGCCTTTCTAGTGCGGCAAAGAAAGTAAGAAATAGAAAAAGAAAAACACAAATAAACTGAGTGTGAGGGTTTTTCTACAAGTTACACTGAATATTTGCACAGACATGCTGACTGTTTGCTGGGAGACGTCACCTGTCTTTTATAGAATAGCAGGTAAGCTGTTCTCTGCCGCTGCTCACACACAGACTCACACGTGGTCTGGCAGACCAACTCGTCATCGTACGTGAGCCGGCTGTCTGTGACGTCGTCTCTTCCGCTCATCTGGTGAACGCCGTCACAGACGTAATGTCCTGAGAGGAGAAGGCGCACTTATTAACGTCTCATAAACTTTCAAAGCTGACCTGCATTCAGCACATGTGTCTGAAAGCACCCACTCACCGCTGTAAGCTGAGGAGCCCAAACGACTGATCACGCTGACCAACAAATAGCGAGCAGTTTACTGGGAGAGGGCAGCGGCACCACCCGTTAGCTTAGAAATGGGCTCCATCCATACTTGAAATGAACGGTGTGCCTTTTCCCTTACCTCTTCAGTAAAGGCTGTGTCCTGGCTGATCACCAGCTGCTGTGTCAGAACAATGGGGCTGTTCTTCTTCTCCACGGTGAACGATGGAGTGAACGTAAACCACTTCAGCTGGAGGATCAGCACACTGAAAGAGATGAGACAAAGAGGAGAGGCTCAAAGGAAGACGCAAGGAGGACATGACATGAACAAAACTGACACCGACTGAACTGTGGTGGTTTGAGGCCTTTGGGGACCGATTTGAGGTTACTCACTTTGGCAGGTTCAAGAACAACAGCTCCTCTTTGATCTTCTTAGCTCCGCACTGGCATTCTTAGTCCAACAGGCCGCCCTGCAGCAGGGAGCAGGAGGAACAGGTGCATTAGAGTTAAACTCTTTTACAGATGAATTCACATATTCGTGGGAGCAAGCCTGTTCACAGAATAGAGTCTAAACGAGCTCTTACTTTCAGACTCCAGCCCCGCCCTTCAGCAGCTCCGCAGCATCCTGCTGGCTGGCACAACCTTGCCATTGGCTGCTGCCAGGGACTCAACAGGTTAGAACAAAAATATAAATATTATATCTGAGTTCTTATGTGGACCCGCCTTCCAGACACAACGTCACCTTCCATGAATGTCCACAGGTTAGCGGCCATCGCTCTGCTGGTCCTCCAAAGTAAGAAAAAATGAGAAAAAACAAGGAGCAGACCAAGCAAAAGAGGGTATTTAAAGAGACAGTGTTCTTAAGGTGCATTTTTGGCGAGTTTTATTATCTAAATGTCATTGTGTCACTTTCTTATGAGGCTTCAGTGAACTGAAAAAGCTTCTGGGATGAGAAGCGAAACGTCTTCAAAAAAGTTAAAGAAGTCCGGTTGCTTTTTTCCCCCAAGCTCCTTAGAGTTCTCTGAAAATGGTCAGGTAGAAGGACTGGACTGAAAATGAGTAAAAAAGCAGCCAAAGCCCAAGGAAGTTGAAAGATTGGAAACTATTGCTGAGGTCATGTCAGTGTAAAAAGTTACCTACAAGTCTGGCACCTTGGAAGCAAAACATAAAGAAATAAGGTGTAAGGCCAAATGTTTGGTCCTGCAGCCAACCGGACCATGAAATATAGAGCACAGGTGAACAAAGTGAGGCAGCAGTTTGCTGATTTCCACCTTGTGCCTTTCATGTTGATCAGCTTAGTAGTTTGCCAGCTTTCTAGCTGTTAAAGACTTTTGGCGAGAGGTTATTCATATTTGAACTCTAATTGAACCAAGGCCTGGGTATTTAAGTGAATATGTTACTGATAAGGAGGATTGTGATCAAGTACTTACAAACATGGATTATTGTTACAGAGCAATGTGTAACATTCCCCAAACATTCAAGGAAGCAATAACTTCATCTAACTCAGAGAAATGGGTCAGTGCAATGGATGAAGAGATGCAATCACTAAGAGAAAATGACACATTTACCTTAACCACTTTGCCTGAGGGTAAGAAGACAGTGGGGGGTAGATGGGTGTACGCAGTCAAAAACAATGTTGATGGATCTGAGAAGTACAAGGCACGTTATGTTGCTAAAGGATATAGTCAGAGGATAGGTGTGGATTATGAAGAAACATTTTCCCCTACTGCTAACCTGACTAGTATCAGAGTGTTGATGCAAAAGGCAGCACAAGAAAACATGCTTTTACACCAGATGGATGTTAAAGCTGCCTATCTTCATGCACCAATAGATTGTGAGGTATTCATGGAACAACCTGAGGGTTATGAGGTAAAATCCGACACAAATGAAAAACTGGTGTGCAAGTTGAAAAAGTCGCTATATGGGCTAAATTTATTACATTTAACAGAGTTAGAAGTTAGCGGGAAGCTAGCGGAAGTTAGCTCGCTAGTTACCTAAGCATGATATTGCATGTTCTGACTGAGAGATTTCTGAAAAAAATCAAACGTACAGCTCTGCTATCACTTCCAACATAAATGAAGACAGGAAACTAAACAGCAGTGACGTTTGTAGGGTTACTGAAGTTGGGCTAGCTGGTATATAATGATGTGCTACGTAATCGCTAGCGACACAGCTATGTTAGCATAACATAAACAGGGAAGCTGGAGGACGAACACTAACACTTTTCCACTTATAAAAGTTAACGTTAAGGTTCCTCATGGTTAGAGACAAATGCAATCGCATGGCAGGGTGCTGTAAACAGACCAAACTTCAGTCAGGAGAACAACTGAGATAATCCATCCACAATACGAGGTTAGTCATTAATATACTGCAACAACATGGGAATAGAGCAGCTGCCAGAGAATTCAACATTAATGAATCAATGGTACAGAAGTGGAGGAAGCAAGAAGAATGAGTTTAATAAAGTTTGATTTATCTGACTGCTTTGTTTCGCTTGATGTGCGTTATAATCCCGTGCACCTTATGGTCCGAAAAATACGTATTGCATACTGCAGTTTAATTTTGCAAAGCACCTCTTTTTAACTTCAGTGGATATTATATATGGTTATGCTCAGGATATGTCAGCCCATTTCTACTGGAAATGCCTTTTGATTAAACTTTCAGCAAGGAATTTGTATTTGCACTGTTACATTTTTATAAAGCTTTAATGTACATAAAAACCAGCTTCTTATTTAAGTGAAAATAAATGGAAGGTTTTCTTTTTGCGCTAGTAATGTTGTGGAGTTGTATTTTGTCTCGCATCAATTATATCGTCAGTTATATCGTTATCGCAAATTTTCAAATATATATCGTGATAAATATTTTTGGCCATATCGCCCTGCTCTAGTACTGAGGTATCTGAAAGGGACAACCGAGAAAGAACTGTGTTACAGGAAATGTGACAACAAAGAACTGAGGTTGTGGGCATACAGCGATGCTGATTGGGCAGCTGATGTAACAGACAGACGGAGTACAACTGGTTATTGCATAAGCTTGTCTGTAGATGGTCCTTTAATCTCATGGAAAACCAAAAGACAACCTACTGTTGCATTATCTACCTGTGAAGCGGAGTACATGGCTTTAGCTGCGACCCTACAAGAAGTTTTGTACCTAATGCAACTGTTACAAGGTATTGATGGACAAAAATATGCACCGCCAAAAGTTCATGAAGATAATCAGGGTGCAATTGCGTTGGCGAAGAATCCTGTGACGAGACAGAGATGTAAACATGTTGACATAAAGTACAACTTTGTGAGATCAACTGTGAGTGCAGGAAAAATAACTCTGGATTATTGTTCAACAGAAGAGATGGTTGCAGATGTAATGACAAAGCCTGCAACAAAAGTTAAGCTGTTCAAGTTTGAGAAGTTTATGTTTGGGCATTAACATGGTATACGAACATGTATACAGTACTGAGGAAGAAACCTTTTGTTTGTTGTTTTTTTTGTTTACTTAAGAGCATCATAATATGAGAGCAAGTGGGGGTGTTGAAATAAGAAGAGAAAATGCTCTCAATTATGGAGACAGTCAAATGGTTTATTTATGTTTGATGTGTGCTTTACATTTGTGTGGCTGTTAATAAAGTTAGCGCGCTCTAGGGGGC
This sequence comes from Aulonocara stuartgranti, assembly GCF_965226115.1. Taxonomy (NCBI): domain Eukaryota; kingdom Metazoa; phylum Chordata; class Actinopteri; order Cichliformes; family Cichlidae; genus Aulonocara; species Aulonocara stuartgranti. Next base: position 9,990,423 of record NC_138940.1, on the reverse strand, counting down.
GTATGCGTTCATCAAAAAATGGCCGAAGGCTGATGTGTGATTATTCCTCCCAAAATGTCGTTGATGAAGTTAGCTATGCACGTTAGATTTTACTGCGCATTTTCATACCTCTGCCAACAGAGTGCTTTATCCGCACCTGAGCACAGGTGGCTCCTCCTCCTTCCTGTTGGGAATGCTGGCGAGCACTCAGTAATCCTGTTCTGTTTCCAGCTGTGTGAGAAGAGTCGGACAGCTCCTAATCCTGCCTCCAGGCAGGTCCAGCTGGACCTTCACCGAACCCTGACGACCAATCAGCACTTCTCCTCGCCGTCCAGCCCCGCCCTCCAGCCCCACCCTTCAGCCCTGCCCTCCAGCAGCTCCGCCGCATCCTTCTGGCCTTCTCCGGGCATAACCCTGCCATTGGCTACTGCCAGGTACTCAACAGGTCAGAACAAAAGTATAAATTTTATATCTGAGTTCTTATGTGGACCCGCCTTCCAGGCAGAACCTCACCTTCCATGAATGTCTACAGGTTAGCGGCCCTCGCTCTGCTGGTCCTCCAAAGTGACGAAGACGCCTTCTGGTGTCTGGTGGCAGTGGTGGAAGCCATCATGCCTCAGGACTACTACACCAAGAATCTGGTGGCCTCTCAGGTCAGCAGACACACTCACCTGCTTGCCTGCTGTGATCTGTTTTAGTGATCAGTGAGGCTGATCTCTGTGAGTCTTTGTGCTCAGGCGGACCAGCGCGTGCTGAAGGACTTCATGGCGGAGAAGCTTCCTCGCCTGGCATCTCACTTTGAGGATCACAACATTGACGTCTCTCTGGTCACCTTCAACTGGTTCCTGGTGGTTTTTGTGGAGAGTCTGCCCAGCGACATCCTGATGCCTCTGTGGGACGCCTTCCTGTATGAGGGTACCAAGGTACCATACACCCGAACACACCATGACAGAAATGCAGACAACACTTGAATGCACCACAGTAGTGTCCATGGAAACAAAAATGATTTTGTTTTCACCTTTAGATGTCTTTATTTACATTTTAGGAGTAATAAGACATTGTTTACTAAGCATGGGGAACTGTCATGTGACATGAAATAGGAGTGGGAAAGCAGATCATTCTAGTAACGACCTCACAGTCTACCACAAGCAGCGTAAATCCAGACGATGAGCGGGACAATGGCTTTGGGCTTGTTTCTGCAATGTGACAAATGCAGCACAGCTTTTACATCGTTTGTCTCAGGAAATAAAATCACAGTTCAGACACAGAAATATATACCACACAGGGATAAATGCTGACAACAGCTTCAGCCACGTAGATCTAACCCAAAAGTTTAATTTAAACTTAAAGCTCAACTACCAAGTAAGTTAATATTATCTGGCAACTGAGGAACCAAGTGGCTTATTGGAAATCGATCAGAGCTGTAATGAGTAAAGGGCCCAACTGCACCACAACTGAAAGAGTAATTTTATGACTCACCTCCTCAAAGTTTCCAATTAATTGTGTGGCGTGAGTGTCCTGTTATGAAATGCGTGTCTGTGCTGCAGGTGATCTTCAGATACACTCTGGCTCTGTTCAAATACAAAGAGGACGACATCCTGAAGATTCACGACAGCGTGGAGATCTACCAGTACCTACGCTTCTTCACAAAGACCGTCTCCAATGCCAGGTACGCACTCGCCTCCACCCGCCTTAATCTACGAGCTGTTACACTCTCAGAAGTGTAGCGGATGTAGCTGTTGAATCTTTGAGCTTCAAACCCTTTTTACTGAAATTTTGTGAGAAGTTTAAATTTCCCTGATCACAGTAACAACGATTTAAAGATTTTTAAGTATCTGCAGCTCTCGGATACATGTGGTCCAGTCAGTCCAGTATTTCCTGCTCAAACTGCAGTACCTGAAGTATCAAGCAGCATAAAACAGAAACACTCAAGCTGATCAGTTTCCAGTTCCTCTGTGTTGGTGATCGAGTCCTTTCCACCTGCGTGTGTCCATGCAGGAAGCTGACCAGCATCGCCTTCAACGACATGAACCCATTCCCCAGCCGGCTGCTGAGGAACCGGCGAGTGCTCCACCTGGAGCGCCTGCAGGCGGAGCTGCGTGAGCTGGAGGAGCAGCACAAGGAGTTCATCACCGAGAGCGTCGTACGGAAAGACAAAGAGCTCGACGTCATGGTGAGCGAGGACGACGAGGACCTCTGATCACACGGGACGCTTCAGCTGCTCACTTCGAGACGACGATGAGTTTTCCATGAGTTCAAGAGAATTTTACTAAACCGGCTGTTAACTGGTTTCCTTCACACCAAACACAGGATTGTGTCAGGTTCACCATCTCTACTAACACTACAAGGAAACAGACGCATACAGATTTAACTGCATCACATCTCTGAAACAAGCTTGCAGTAAACAAATGTGTACTGTGTTCACATGTGTAATAAGTCAGGCTGCAGAAATGTGCAGATGTATTTCAGTGAATTCATTTGGATTAATATGTGATAGCTTATTTATTTCATTGCATCTTTTGCTTTATACCTAAAAATGCGTGACATTTCTAAATGTAGTCACATCCCTATGAAACATGGTTGATTATCAGCTGTAGTCACAGCTGGTGATAAAGTAATTAAAATGTCCAGCTATTCAAAAATAGGGCATTCTGCACAATGAGTACTTTTTGGTACTTGAAGTATATTTTGATGCTGATGCTTCAGGGCATTGTGCTGCATTGTCGAAGCTCTCTGGGCTTCCGGTTAGAACGACCTCACAGTGTTTTATTTTGATCTGGTGTAAAGTGCATTGTGCAGAAATGACAGCATGATAGTCACATGATAAAACTGACTTTTCTTTTTTTTTTTTTAAATTTTACTGGGTGTGCATCTTGTTCAAATGTCTTTTTCAGCATTTGTACATAAATATTCTGTATATAAATATTTGATTTTCATTTATTTTACAGAGTCCTTTATTTTGTTTCACAAATATGACATTCATGTCAAATGACATCTGCAGACTTTATAATGACCAGCAGGGGGCAGTGTATTGCAGTCTATCAGAACATTTACTGAGACCTGTTTCATGCACTAGTTTCATGTCTCATTGAATCCAACATGATGTTGATTTTGTAAATTAAGGTCACATCTTCATCACATCTAATTTCAAAACACTGATCAATTTTTAAAAAAAATGAATTCCATACCAATTGCAGGAATAAAATAGGAATAAATAACAAACGAGAAATACATACAAAACAAGAGAAAGGCACACATGAGAGAACAGGTCACATGACAGCACAGCATTATCTACCCACAATTTGAACTAAATAACAGATAGCACAGGCAATGAAAACAAACGGAAATCAGAATAAATTTAAAAACTTTTATTGATGTTAACTTGAAGTGCTGAATTAGCCCTGTTGTCAGTTCAAATCACTTCAATCTATAGCGCACTTTAAGGTCTTTAGACCTTAAAAAGTAATACACTGCAAGGTAAGCTTGCAGCATCTTACTTTAAGGTCAACTGTGAAACTTTGTGGAAAGCCTGAGACAAGTTGATGAGTCAGTGAAGCGCACTTCCTTCTGATGACGGCTATACTGAGGTGAGTTTTTAAGCATATCCTGAACTTTATTCATTATTAGACTTCTGACACCTGGCAAATAAACTCTCACGCGATATGAGAACATAACAGCAAAAAGCCAGTAGCTGGTACATGAATGGATAAAAATTGGATCCCTCAGGGAGGCGCCACCACTTGATCTTCTCCACCGTCGTGGTTGGTGTTCTTCGTCGTCGTTGGCCAAGGTTGAGTCGGAGATCCATCACAAGTAGCCGATGTTGAGGGCCAATATTGGTTGATGGTATGACTTTTACGTTCGTGACTAGGCTGAGATGGGGTCTTCGGACTAGCCAGTAGTCGATTTGGGTGTCTCTGCCGCCGCTGGAGTACGTGATGAGGTGTGCCGGCTTCTTTTTGAAGAAGGTGTTGGTCACGGCAAGATCGTGGGCCTCTGCGTAGTCCAGTACCCGGCAACCCTCGTCGTTTCTGGTCCCAAATCCTTGGCCGCCATGGAATCGGTGATATCCGTCTCTCCCCTTGCCTACATGTCCGTTTAGGTCGCCGCCTACCGCCACGTGTTCCTCAGGGCTAATCGTTTGCAGGTGGTCGTCGAGGGCGCGCCAGAATTCTGTCTTCTCCTCGTCGGGGCAGTTGGTCTGTGGTGCATAGCAGGAGATAATCCGTAGGACGGTCGGGTCGGCGTCGATCTTCACTGACATGATGCGATCCGATATGCGGGTAACTTCGACCACGTTGTGCCGGAGCTTTATTATTAGACTTCTGACACCTGGCAAATAAACTCTCACGCGATATGAGAACATAACAGCAAAAAGCCAGTAGCTGGTACATGAATGGATAAAAATTGGATCCCTCTTAGATTGAATTGGTTGCCCTCTTATATTACGTTGTTTTGAACCTAACCGCATCCACTGAATTAATGCAGTTTTCAGGACAGTAAAAACAGAGAACTCTGATATACACAATTTCTGATTGCTGATAGTGTTTCTTAATGCAAAATGGGCTTCCATTTAAAATGCAATTGCTTTATGTTCGATCTTTAGTGAAGAAGGGTCATTTTTGATTCTGTGGACAAGGGATGCAAATGGAATGTGAAGGCAACAGGTAGTAGGGTGAATTAGGGTTTCGTGTGGTCTTCAGTGCATGAATTTTATTGCCACTTTATTTCAACTTTTTATTAATGTACTCAAAAGAAAAACAAGAACCACAAAGGAGATTCTTGTGATTCTTGTTTGTGCTATCTGTTTGTGAAAGAAAGCACATTTTACCACATCATACTGTGTTTGCTGCCATTTATTTTACTCGTCCTGCCTGAGTGTCTGGGCTGCGTTTGTCTGTGCACCTTTGTTCTGGCCTTCTGCTGATGAGTTTCACATGCTGGGCTTTCCCTCTTGGTCCACACCCAGCAGCCTGCTGCTGACCACACACAGCCTACAAACTGATCCATCCATGCATCCATGCATGCATGCATGGCCTGGTTATTGTTGAGTTATCACCTCCAGCTCCTTGCTCATAACCAGGTAGATACTGGGCTGGGCCTGATCTCTGAGCTCAATAACAATGACAAAAATGCCAAACACTTTACTCTTCATGGTAAAAAATGTTTATAATACAGTAAAAACTGGATGTAGCCAAAATCAGTGTTTTATATACAGTGTAAGTGAACAACATTGCTACACTGCTGGTGTTTGATTGATAGAGGCTTTCTTTATAAGAACTATGATATCATTTCTTTTGCTGATTAACAGTTTTTATATAATTTTTATATCATATATAGCTTTCAAGAAGCCAAAGATCACTGGACGAAAAGACTACAGACCTGTGGCTCTGACATCTGGTCAGGAAGTCTTTTGAGCGCCTGGTTCTCTCCTATCTTAAGACCCTCACGGCCCCCCTCCTGGACCCCCTGCAGTTTGCATACAGAGCCAACAGGTCTGTAGACGATGCCATCAACATGGCCCTACACTTTGTCCTGCAGAATCTATGCTAGGATCCTGTTTGTGGACTTCAGCTCTACCTTCAACACCATCCTTTCAGACCTTCTTCAAGGATTGCTTTCCCAGATGAATGTGCCTGATCCCATCTGCCGGTGGATCACTGACTTCCTGATGGACAGGAAGCAACCAGTGAGGCTGGGGAAGAATGTCTTGGACTCCCGGACCATCAACGCGAGCTCCCCTCAGGGCTGTGTTCTTTCTTCTATGCCCTTCTCCCTGTACACCAACTGCCGCACCTCCAACCACCAGTCTGTCAAATTAATTAAGCTTGCAGATGACACCACCATTATTGGACTCCTCTCAGACGGGGATAAGTCTGCCTACAGGATGGAGGCTGAACATCTGGTGTCCTGATGCAGCCGCAACAACCAGGTGCTGAATAAGTGTTATTTTCATTTACCACTGGCCCAAGTACATTTTTATTGGCTTGTGAACAAAGCTGTAGTTTTTGTATTTTTAAATATTAACGCAATTTAATTGAGACATTATTTATATTATTTCACTTTCAATGTGAAAAATGCTGTAAAAACGTTGAAAATAATGGTCACCCCTGTTCGCTGCAATGTAAAATAGTACAACTGCTGTCAGCCTTCATTAAGTTGCATCATTTGAACATTTGCATATTTTTATTCAACTTCTGCAGGATGCTTTGATGAAAGACTCCCTTTTCCCAAGTAGAGGCTTTACTAGAGGTCACAGGAACAGCGCTGCTGTTTTGGATGCGGAAAAATGTTGTCTTTCACTCTACCTGAGCTCAGTGTTTCAGTAAGGGCTCCGCCTCATTGTAGCTGACGCTGAAATGTTTGTGTGGGTTGCCATGACAACACCAGAAGTGCATCTGAGATCGTGTCCAAATTCATGGGCTGCATCCTCCTGAGGACTCGGTGTTCTGACAAAACGTCTTACTTTGGCAAAACGTCCTACCGTAAGTAGTTCATGCGTTCTCGGCGGCTCTAGTGACCCTCGAACTCTCGGCTAGCTATCGAGGTGGTGGATAACATACGTCTCCCCCACAAGAGCACGAACCTACAACTTTTCTACTACTGTTTTTACAAGGCGTACACGGTAAAAACATTATGCTGTTATTTGTTAAGCACTTGTGCATCTTGTGAAAAGAAATAAGTGGCTGAGATGGATGTCATATGTGCTATTGATATTATTTTACTCGTTTCTAGTTTTCACGGTGCTCCATGATTGTGAGAGGAATAAAAAAGAATTGTGGACATCAGTACGAAGCATGGATTCTTTTGACCAGAGTAGATACACTGGTCCCTTGAATATACTAATCTTTTTGAGGTGGGTGACTGTTCCTGTGTATTTACAGAAACAATGGTTGTGATAACCTCAGCTGTTTCAGAGGGTGACTGTTCGTTGCTTTGCGCACTTTTAAATCTGTATACAATGGTTTGTTCCCTTTTTGTGTTCTGAGGTTTAAACAAAGATGTACTAGATGTATTATACCGGTCCCTCGAATCTACAAATCTTTTAGATGTGGATGACTGTTCATTTTCATCTGTGTTTACAGAAATACTGGGTGTTGGAACCTCAGTAGTTTCTTTTTGGCTGACAGACTCTGGAGCTGTACAAGAGGAATAAAGAGCTGCAATGCTTTTGTGAACCTGACCTGGGAAGGGAGAGAAATATATTTTTGTTTTGTTTTTGTTTGTCTTCTTGTTTTATTTGATTCCTTGTGGGATTTGGATCCAACAAGTAAAGTATGCATATTATGCACACACACAAACACACATGCAGCTATTACCATTTCTTGTATTCTTGAATAAAGACATTGATCTGACACATTTAAAATGCAGCCAATTGTTTTTATTGTTATATTATTAAGAAAAAAGAAAAGGTGGGGTTGGGGGGATGTAAAGAAGAGCTTAAAGGAAAGGGCTAGAGGAGAGAAAACCCCAACAATTAGCAGGGCATTTTTTTACTTGGACAAATTGTTAATAAAGTTTCCATATCTGTAACAATGATGACAGTATAATTGTTTATAAACAATTATATTGTCAATTATATGTGTCCAGTATGTTGGCTCATTTTCTTTTACTTTTTGCATTTGAAAATAAAAGTTGGGCTGATTTTGACACCATTACAAGAAGTGTTGTTAATGATTCTTTTTGAATTAAAATCAGGTTACCACAAATTGTTTTTTAATTTAATTTCATTTGAAATGTTTGTCAGTGGGTAAACAATTCGTAATGCAAAGTCAGAAACATCGAGTTATTCTTGTACTGCATGCTTGCAATAAATAAGTTGTCCTAACAGTCAGTCAAAGGAGCTTGGAAAGAAAAGCGTCTGGACTTCTTTGAGTTGAAGTGACTGATATATATATTTTTTATCTGTTTGTTTTGTTGGTTTTTGTTTTTTGCCCTTTATCACCATTCCTCTTCCCTGCTGTTTTTCTTTCCCTCTTTCTTTCTCCCCTTTCTTTCCCCCAGTCATGTCTGTCCTATGTGTAGCAAGTGAAAATAAAATAAACAATAAAAACAAAGGTGAATCAAATAGACCAATACGGCAAGGCCGGGATGGTCCATTTGGTAAAGTAAATCCGTTAGTTATATTTAACATAATGTTAAATGGCAACATTCTGTTTACAATGTTACCATTTCACATTATGTTAAATGGTAACATTCTGTTTACAATGTTACCATTTTACATTATGTTAAATGGTAACATTCTGTTTACAATGTTACCATTTTACATTGTGTTAAATGGTAACATTCTGTTTACAATGTTACCATTTTACATTGTGTTAAATGGTAACATTCTGTTTACAATGTTACCATTTTACATTGTGTTAAATGGTAACATTCTGTTTACAATGTTACCATTTTACATTATGTTAAATGGTAACATTCTGTTTACAATGTTACCATTTTACATTGTGTTAAATGGTAACATTCTGTTTACAATGTTACCATTTTACATTGTGTTAAATGGTAACATTCTGTTTACAATGTTACCATTTACATTATGTTAAATGGTAACATTCTGTTTACAATGTTACCATTTTACATTATGTTAAATGGTAACATTATGTTTACAATGTTACCATTTACATTATGTTAAATTGTAACATTATGTTTACGATGTTACCATTTTACATTATGTTAAATTGTCAGTAGGCCTGGTACCGGAACCGGTACTGGACCCCCTTTTACTTTCAGCCATCAGAAGAGGGTACACTGTGGTCATAACAATACTCAGACTGTAGCATTTAAAGGTCCCAAAGTGTACCAGGAAAATATCCCCCGCACGATTACACCAGCAGCCTGAATTGTGAATGTGAGGGAGGATGGATCCATGCTTTCATGTTGTTCTAGTGTAAGGGTTGCTATGACATGCAAACATGGCATGAAATTCTTGGTCACTGTAATTATGATGACATTCAGAAATTACAGGGGGTTGTTGATGGTATGGCAATCAAAGGAAAAACAGACAAATCTGTCTTGCATTGTGAAGTGTGCACACAGGGAAAGTTTGTTCAAACTAGAAACAGGGACCCTGATGCACGAGCCAAAACCGCCTTAGAGCTGGTACACACAGATCTAGCTGGTCCAGTAGACTCAGAGTCCAGAGATGGATATAGATTTGCACTATCATTCACTGATGACTATTCCAGTGCAGTGTTTGTGTATTTTCTGAAAAATAAGAGTGACACAGCAAAAGCAACACAGAAGTTTTTGGCTGATACAGCCCCGTATGGGCAAGTTAAATGTATCAGGTCTGACAATGGAACAGAGTTTATGGGAAATGAGTATCAGGCACTCCTTAGCAAAAATGGAATCAGGCATGAGACCTCAGCACCATACTCACCACACCAAAATGGTACTGCAGAACGCAATTGGCGTACTCTTTTTGATATGGCCAGGTGTATGTTAATAGAGAAACAGTTACCTAAAGAGTTGTGGACTTACGCAGTGCAAACAGCAGCTGTAGTGAGGAATAGATGTTTTAACAGACGCACAGAACAGACACCATATTTAATGCTGACAGGAAGAAGGCCAAACCTTTCCAGGATGCAGACATTTGGGTCAGTGTGTTATGCCTACAGGCAGAACAAGAGAAAACTAGACTCAAGGTGTGAGAAAGGAATTTTTGTTGGATATGACAAGAACAGTCCAGCTTATATGGTCTACTACCCGGGCAGTGGGAAAGTACAGAAGCATAGACTGGTGAAGTTTGAGACTAAAACAAGAGTAGAGAGACAAACACAGACTGACAAGGTGCCAGATGATGAGGGTGACTTTGAGACACCAAACAGGTTCACCAAGACCAGAGAACAGACTGATGTGAGTACAGAACACACAGATACTCAGGAACAGATCCCAGTAAGCATGTCTGAGATGAGCAGCCAGTCACAGGAGAATCAACTCGACTGCGAGGCTGCAAGGTATCCTTCCAGAGTGAGAAAGAGGCCTGGGTATTTAAGTGAATATGTTACTGATAAGGAGGATTGTGATCAAGTACTTACAAACATGGATTATTGTTACAGAGCAATGTGTAACATTCCCCAAACATTCAAGGAAGCAATAACTTCATCTAACTCAGAGAAATGGGTCAGTGCAATGGATGAAGAGATGCAATCACTAAGAGAAAATGACACATTTACCTTAACCACTTTGCCTGAGGGTAAGAAGACAATGTTGATGGATCTGAGAAGTACAAGGCACGTTATGTTGCTAAAGGATATAGTCAGAGGATAGGTGTGGATTATGAAGAAACATTTTCCCCTACTGCTAACCTGACTAGTATCAGAGTGTTGATGCAAAAGGCAGCACAAGAAAACATGCTTTTACACCAGATGGATGTTAAAGCTGCCTATCTTCATGCACCAATAGATTGTGAGGTATTCATGGAACAACCTGAGGGTTATGAGGTAAAATCCGACACAAATGAAAAACTGGTGTGCAAGTTGAAAAAGTCGCTATATGGGCTAAAACAATCAGGCCGGAATTGGAACAAGTTGTTGCATGAATATCTGAGTGAGAACGACTTTGTGCAAAACCCCGCTGACCATTGTGTTTACACAAAAATGACAGAAAATAAGAAGGTGATTCTGATTGTATGGGTAGATGACCTGATCATTGCTGCTAGTGATGAAAGTGAACTAACTGTTGTGAAGAAAATGCTTGCAGCAAAATTCAAAATGAAGGATTTGGGTAAACTGAGACATTTCATTGGTATAGATTTTGACCAGAGTGATAACTGTGTAAAAATGTCACAAAAACAATATGTGGAAAAAATACTTGAAAGATTCAACATGCAGGATTGTAAAGAAAGACAGACACCTTGTGAGCAAAAACTGAACTATGCTGATGATGCAGAAAAGATGAGTGATGTCAAAAGGTACAGAGAGGCAGTTGGTAGTCTGATCTATTTGGCTACATGCACAAGACCGGACTTGAGTTTTATAGTCAGTAAACTTTCACAGTACTTTACTGAGCCAACTGAAGACAAATGGACTACAGTAAAACATGTACTGAGGTATCTGAAAGGGACAACCGAGAAAGAACTGTGTTACAGGAAATGTGACAACAAAGAACTGAGGTTGTGGGCATACAGCGATGCTGATTGGGCAGCTGATGTAACAGACAGACGGAGTACAACTGGTTATTGCATAAGCTTGTCTGTAGATGGTCCTTTAATCTCATGGAAAACCAAAAGACAACCTACTGTTGCATTATCTACCTGTGAAGCGGAGTACATGGCTTTAGCTGCGACCCTACAAGAAGTTTTGTACCTAATGCAACTGTTACAAGGTATTGATGGACAAAAATATGCACCGCCAAAAGTTCATGAAGATAATCAGGGTGCAATTGCGTTGGCGAAGAATCCTGTGACGAGACAGAGATGTAAACATGTTGACATAAAGTACAACTTTGTGAGATCAACTGTGAGTGCAGGAAAAATAACTCTGGATTATTGTTCAACAGAAGAGATGGTTGCAGATGTAATGACAAAGCCTGCAACAAAAGTTAAGCTGTTCAAGTTTGAGAAGTTTATGTTTGGGCATTAACATGGTATACGAACATGTATACAGTACTGAGGAAGAAACCTTTTGTTTGTTGTTTTTTTTGTTTACTTAAGAGCATCATAATATGAGAGCAAGTGGGGGTGTTGAAATAAGAAGAGAAAATGCTCTCAATTATGGAGACAGTCAAATGGTTTATTTATGTTTGATGTGTGCTTTACATTTGTGTGGCTGTTAATAAAGTTAGCGCGCTCTAGGGGGCGTATGCGTTCATCAAAAAATGGCCGAAGGCTGATGTGTGATTATTCCTCCCAAAATGTCGTTGATGAAGTTAGCTATGCACGTTAGATTTTACTGCGCATTTTCATACCTCTGCCAACAGAGTGCTTTATCCGCACCTGAGCACAGGTGGCTCCTCCTCCTTCCTGTTGGGAATGCTGGCGAGCACTCAGTAATCCTGTTCTGTTTCCAGCTGTGTGAGAAGAGTCGGACAGCTCCTAATCCTGCCTCCAGGCAGGTCCAGCTGGACCTTCACCGAACCCTGACGACCAATCAGCACTTCTCCTCGCCGTCCAGCCCCGCCCTCCAGCCCCACCCTTCAGCCCTGCCCTCCAGCAGCTCCGCCGCATCCTTCTGGCCTTCTCCGGGCATAACCCTGCCATTGGCTACTGCCAGGTACTCAACAGGTCAGAACAAAAGTATAAATTTTATATCTGAGTTCTTATGTGGACCCGCCTTCCAGGCAGAACCTCACCTTCCATGAATGTCCACAGGTTAGCGGCCCTCGCTCTGCTGGTCCTCCAAAGTGACGAAGACGCCTTCTGGTGTCTGGTGGCAGTGGTGGAAGCCATCATGCCTCAGGACTACTACACCAAGAATCTGGTGGCCTCTCAGGTCAGCAGACACACTCACCTGCTTGCCTGCTGTGATCTGTTTTAGTGATCAGTGAGGCTGATCTCTGTGAGTCTTTGTGCTCAGGCGGACCAGCGCGTGCTGAAGGACTTCATGGCGGAGAAGCTTCCTCGCCTGGCATCTCACTTTGAGGATCACAACATTGACGTCTCTCTGGTCACCTTCAACTGGTTCCTGGTGGTTTTTGTGGAGAGTCTGCCCAGCGACATCCTGATGCCTCTGTGGGACGCCTTCCTGTATGAGGGTACCAAGGTACCATACACCCGAACACACCATGACAGAAATGCAGACAACACTTGAATGCACCACAGTAGTGTCCATGGAATAGGGCTGAACGATTATGGAAAATAATCTAATTGCGATTTTTTTGCCCCAATATTGCGATTGCGATGCGATATGCGATTATTTTTTAAGGTCTTTGTCTTCTGTATTATTAAACAAAGACAAGCAATACATCATATAGTATGGCCAATACTATATTACATTAATTTTAAACTGTTCTTTCCTGGAAGACAGACCTCTGTTATGATGACATGAGGTGATGCATGAATTGATGACTGACATTTTTATTTAACTTCTTCAATCACAACAGTATATTTGAACATACACAATAGTTTATTTTTAGCTTACAAACATCTGAGCATAAAGTGCTGACAAGGAACCCTGGTGTAAACATTAAAATGAAAGTCAGTACAATGTGCAGATTGCAGAAATATACATAAAAAAAATCAGTGGCTTTACCACACTCAGTTTTTCGACATCTGTGAACTACTAGACAGTCATTCAATTAAAAAATAATATTAAATAAATAAAACTAATAAATAAAAAATACACACATCTTACTGATCTCTGCAGTCAGTAACATTACACATAAAGTGCAAACATAATAGCAATTGTATAAACACACACACAAACACGCCTTTAAAGTTTAAAGGCGTGAAATTGGACGGTCTAGTTCTGATTAGCGTCACCGCTGTCTCGGTGGAGTTTAATAAACTCGGCCGTCTGCTTCTTGCTATCTAAAATATAACCAGACACTGGTGTAAATTCTCGACTGTCTCATACTTCTGTTTAATCAGTTTTCTGTTTGACGTTTAGTCAGCTGTGTGAAAACCAAGGAGGAACCCACCCGGGGGATTAATAAAGTTTTATTTTATCTAATCTAATAACTTTAATCTCAGCCAAACCGATTTACTCACGAACAAACAAAACACTGAAAAAAGCCCAACAATAACATTTTTAGGTTGTCTAAGTGACTTATATATTACGTTTAACCCGAGCAGCGAAACTCCGCGGTGATCTGAAAATGATGTGCCGGGAGTTGTGCCGTTCTCGGCCGCATCAGTAACCCTCGAGCTCCCGGCTAGCTGTCGAGCTGGTGGGTAGCAGACGCCTCTGAAAACGTCGAAGCACTTTTGCAAATATGGGATATCTTGATAAACCGAGCAGATATTTGATGTTTACACAACTACTTTCTCGCCTGAAAATATGTTAAAAGTTTATTTTGTGACCCAGAAAGATTAGTATGAGTAATTTTAAAACTTAGTAGCGGCCGCCATTGCTGGAAACTGGAGTTTGGCTGGGCCGCGCTATGAATTCTGGGATATGGTAGTAATTTGGACAGCCTTCGGCGCGTCGCTGTGACGTAATCGGTCTACAAATGCGGCCTCAGGAGGATGCAGCCCATGAATTTGGACATGTCCAGAGTATAATCGCAGCCTTTGCGGTTAGAAAATTGCACTTGATCATGTAGCGATATTATCGCAAATGCGATATATCGTTCAGCCCTACCATGGAAACAAAAATGATTTTGTTTTCACCTTTAGATGTCTTTATTTACATTTTAGGAGTAATAAGACATTGTTTACTAAGCATGGGGAACTGTCATGTGACATGAAATAGGAGTGGGAAAGCAGATCATTCTAGTAACGACCTCACAGTCTACCACAAGCAGCGTAAATCCAGACGATGAGCGGGACAATGGCTTTGGGCTTGTTTCTGCAATGTGACAAATGCAGCACAGCTTTTACATCGTTTGTCTCAGGAAATAAAATCACAGTTCAGACACAGAAATATATACCACACAGGGATAAATGCTGACAACAGCTTCAGCCACGTAGATCCAACCCAAAAGTTTAATTTAAACTTAAAGCTCAACTACCAAGTAAGTTAATATTATCTGGCAACTGAGGAACCAAGTGGCTTATTGGAAATCGATCAGAGCTGTAATGAGTAAAGGGCCCAACTGCACCACAACTGAAAGAGTAATTTTATGACTCACCTCCTCAAAGTTTCCAATTAATTGTGTGGCGTGAGTGTCCTGTTATGAAATGCGTGTCTGTGCTGCAGGTGATCTTCAGATACACTCTGGCTCTGTTCAAATACAAAGAGGACGACATCCTGAAGATTCACGACAGCGTGGAGATCTACCAGTACCTACGCTTCTTCACAAAGACCGTCTCCAATGCCAGGTACGCACTCGCCTCCACCCGCCTTAATCTACGAGCTGTTACACTCTCAGAAGTGTAGCGGATGTAGCTGTTGAATCTTTGAGCTTCAAACCCTTTTTACTGAAATTTTGTGAGAAGTTTAAATTTCCCTGATCACAGTAACAACGATTTAAAGATTTTTAAGTATCTGCAGCTCTCGGATACATGTGGTCCAGTCAGTCCAGTATTTCCTGCTCAAACTGCAGTACCTGAAGTATCAAGCAGCATAAAACAGAAACACTCAAGCTGATCAGTTTCCAGTTCCTCTGTGTTGGTGATCGAGTCCTTTCCACCTGCGTGTGTCCATGCAGGAAGCTGACCAGCATCGCCTTCAACGACATGAACCCATTCCCCAGCCGGCTGCTGAGGAACCGGCGAGTGCTCCACCTGGAGCGCCTGCAGGCGGAGCTGCGTGAGCTGGAGGAGCAGCACAAGGAGTTCATCACCGAGAGCGTCGTACGGAAAGACAAAGAGCTCGACGTCATGGTGAGCGAGGACGACGAGGACCTCTGATCACACGGGACGCTTCAGCTGCTCACTTCGAGACGACGATGAGTTTTCCATGAGTTCAAGAGAATTTTACTAAACCGGCTGTTAACTGGTTTCCTTCACACCAAACACAGGATTGTGTCAGGTTCACCATCTCTACTAACACTACAAGGAAACAGACGCATACAGATTTAACTGCATCACATCTCTGAAACAAGCTTGCAGTAAACAAATGTGTACTGTGTTCACGTGTGTAATAAGTCAGGCTGCAGAAATGTGCAGATGTATTTCAGTGAATTCATTTGGATTAATATGTGATAGCTTATTTATTTCATTGCATCTTTTGCTTTATACCTAAAAATGCGTGACATTTCTAAATGTAGTCACATCCCTATGAAACATGGTTGATTATCAGCTGTAGTCACAGCTGGTGATAAAGTAATTAAAATGTCCAGCTATTCAAAAATAGGGCATTCTGCACAATGAGTACTTTTTGGTACTTGAAGTATATTTTGATGCTGATGCTTCAGGGCATTGTGCTGCATTGTCGAAGCTCTCTGGGCTTCCGGTTAGAACGACCTCACAGTGTTTTATTTTGATCTGGTGTAAAGTGCATTGTGCAGAAATGACAGCATGATAGTCACATGATAAAACTGACTTTTCTTTTTTTTTTTAATTTTACTGGGTGTGCATCTTGTTCAAATGTCTTTTTCAGCATTTGTACATAAATATTCTGTATATAAATATTTGATTTTCATTTATTTTACAGAGTCCTTTATTTTGTTTCACAAATATGACATTCATGTCAAATGACATCTGCAGACTTTATAATGACCAGCAGGGGGCAGTGTATTGCAGTCTATCAGAACATTTACTGAGACCTGTTTCATGCACTAGTTTCATGTCTCATTGAATCCAACATGATGTTGATTTTGTAAATTAAGGTCACATCTTCATCACATCTAATTTCAAAACACTGATCAATTTAAAAAAAAAATGAATTCCATACCAATTGCAGGAATAAAATAGGAATAAATAACAAACGAGAAATACATACAAAACAAGAGAAAGGCACACATGAGAGAACAGGTCACATGACAGCACAGCATTATCTACCCACAATTTGAACTAAATAACAGATAGCACAGGCAATGAAAACAAACGGAAATCAGAATAAATTTAAAAACTTTTATTGATGTTAACTTGAAGTGCTGAATTAGCCCTGTTGTCAGTTCAAATCACTTCAATCTATAGCGCACTTTAAGGTCTTTAGACCTTAAAAAGTAATACACTGCAAGGTAAGCTTGCAGCATCTTACTTTAAGGTCAACTGTGAAACTTTGTGGAAAGCCTGAGACAAGTTGATGAGTCAGTGAAGCGCACTTCCTTCTGATGACGGCTATACTGAGGTGAGTTTTTAAGCATATCCTGAACTTTATTCATTATTAGACTTCTGACACCTGGCAAATAAACTCTCATGCGATATGAGAACATAACAGCAAAAAGCCAGTAGCTGGTACATGAATGGATAAAAATTGGATCCCTCAGGGAGGCGCCACCACTTGATCTTCTCCACCGTCGTGGTTGGTGTTCTTCGTCGTCGTTGGCCAAGGTTGAGTCGGAGATCCATCACAAGTAGCCGATGTTGAGGGCCAATATTGGTTGATGGTATGACTTTTACGTTCGTGACTAGGCTGAGATGGGGTCTTCGGACTAGCCAGTAGTCGATTTGGGTGTCTCTGCCGCCGCTGGAGTACGTGATGAGGTGTGCCGGCTTCTTTTTGAAGAAGGTGTTGGTCACGGCAAGATCGTGGGCCTCTGCGTAGTCCAGTACCCGGCAACCCTCGTCGTTTCTGGTCCCAAATCCTTGGCCGCCATGGAATCGGTGATATCCGTCTCTCCCCTTGCCTACATGTCCGTTTAGGTCGCCGCCTACCGCCACGTGTTCCTCAGGGCTAATCGTTTGCAGGTGGTCGTCGAGGGCGCGCCAGAATTCTGTCTTCTCCTCGTCGGGGCAGTTGGTCTGTGGTGCATAGCAGGAGATAATCCGTAGGACGGTCGGGTCGGCGTCGATCTTCACTGACATGATGCGATCCGATATGCGGGTAACTTCGACCACGTTGTGCCGGAGCTTTATTATTAGACTTCTGACACCTGGCAAATAAACTCTCACGCGATATGAGAACATAACAGCAAAAAGCCAGTAGCTGGTACATGAATGGATAAAAATTGGATCCCTCTTAGATTGAATTGGTTGCCCTCTTATATTACGTTGTTTTGAACCTAACCGCATCCACTGAATTAATGCAGTTTTCAGGACAGTAAAAACAGAGAACTCTGATATACACAATTTCTGATTGCTGATAGTGTTTCTTAATGCAAAATGGGCTTCCATTTAAAATGCAATTGCTTTATGTTCGATCTTTAGCGAAGAAGGGTCATTTTTGATTCTGTGGACAAGGGATGCAAATGGAATGTGAAGGCAACAGGTAGTAGGGTGAATTAGGGTTTCGTGTGGTCTTCAGTGCATGCATTTTATTGCCACTTTATTTCAACTTTTTATTAATGTACTCAAAAGAAAAACAAGAACCACAAAGGAGATTCTTGTGATTCTTGTTTGTGCTATCTGTTTGTGAAAGAAAGCACATTTTACCACATCATACTGTGTTTGCTGCCATTTATTTTACTCGTCCTGCCTGAGTGTCTGGGCTGCGTTTGTCTGTGCACCTTTGTTCTGGCCTTCTGCTGATGGGTTTCACATGCTGGGCTTTCCCTCTTGGTCCACACCCAGCAGCCTGCTGCTGACCACACACAGCCTACAAACTGATCCATCCATGCATCCATCCATGCATGCATGGCCTGGTTATTGTTGAGTTATCACCTCCAGCTCCTTGCTCATAACCAGGTAGATACTGGGCTGGGCCTGATCTCTGAGCTCAATAACAATGACAAAAATGCCAAACACTTTACTCTTCATGGTAAAAAATGTTTATAATACAGTAAAAACTGGATGTAGCCAAAATCAGTGTTTTATATACAGTGTAAGTGAACAACATTGCTACACTGCTGGTGTTTGATTGATAGAGGCTTTCTTTATAAGAACTATGATATCATTTCTTTTGCTGATTAACAGTTTTTATATAATTTTTATATCATATATAGCTTTCAAGAAGCCAAAGATCACTGGACGAAAAGACTACAGACCTGTGGCTCTGACATCTGGTCAGGAAGTCTTTTGAGCGCCTGGTTCTCTCCTATCTTAAGACCCTCACGGCCCCCCTCCTGGACCCCCTGCAGTTTGCATACAGAGCCAACAGGTCTGTAGACGATGCCATCAACATGGCCCTACACTTTGTCCTGCAGAATCTATGCTAGGATCCTGTTTGTGGACTTCAGCTCTACCTTCAACACCATCCTTTCAGACCTTCTTCAAGGATTGCTTTCCCAGATGAATGTGCCTGATCCCATCTGCCGGTGGATCACTGACTTCCTGACGGACAGGAAGCAACCAGTGAGGCTGGGGAAGAATGTCTTGGACTCCCGGACCATCAGCACGAGCTCCCCTCAGGGCTGTGTTCTTTCTTCTATGCCCTTCTCCCTGTACACCAACTGCCGCACCTCCAACCACCAGTCTGTCAAATTAATTAAGCTTGCAGATGACACCACCATTATTGGACTCCTCTCAGACGGGGATAAGTCTGCCTACAGGATGGAGGCTGAACATCTGGTGTCCTGATGCAGCCGCAACAACCAGGTGCTGAATAAGTGTTATTTTCATTTACCACTGGCCCAAGTACATTTTTATTGGCTTGTGAACAAAGCTGTAGTTTTTGTATTTTTAAATATTAACGCAATTTAATTGAGACATTATTTATATTATTTCACTTTCAATGTGAAAAATGCTGTAAAAACGTTGAAAATAATGGTCACCCCTGTTCGCTGCAATGTAAAATAGTACAACTGCTGTCAGCCTTCATTAAGTTGCATCATTTGAACATTTGCATATTTTTATTCAACTTCTGCAGGATGCTTTGATGAAAGACTCCCTTTTCCCAAGTAGAGGCTTTACTAGAGGTCACAGGAACAGCGCTGCTGTTTTGGATGCGGAAAAATGTTGTCTTTCACTCTACCTGAGCTCAGTGTTTCAGTAAGGGCTCCGCCTCATTGTAGCTGACGCTGAAATGTTTGTGTGGGTTGCCATGACAACACCAGAAGTGCATCTGAGATCGTGTCCAAATTCATGGGCTGCATCCTCCTGAGGACTCGGTGTTCTGACAAAACGTCTTACTTTGGCAAAACGTCCTACCGTAAGTAGTTCATGCGTTCTCGGCGGCTCTAGTGACCCTCGAACTCTCGGCTAGCTATCGAGGTGGTGGATAACATACGTCTCCCCCACAAGAGCACGAACCTACAACTTTTCTACTACTGTTTTTACAAGGCGTACACGGTAAAAACATTATGCTGTTATTTGTTAAGCACTTGTGCATCTTGTGAAAAGAAATAAGTGGCTGAGATGGATGTCATATGTGCTATTGATATTATTTTACTCGTTTCTAGTTTTCACGGTGCTCCATGATTGTGAGAGGAATAAAAAAGAATTGTGGACATCAGTACGAAGCATGGATTCTTTTGACCAGAGTAGATACACTGGTCCCTTGAATATACTAATCTTTTTGAGGTGGGTGACTGTTCCTGTGTATTTACAGAAACAATGGTTGTGATAACCTCAGCTGTTTCAGAGGGTGACTGTTCGTTGCTTTGCGCACTTTTAAATCTGTATACAATGGTTTGTTCCCTTTTTGTGTTCTGAGGTTTAAACAAAGATGTACTAGATGTATTATACCGGTCCCTCGAATCTACAAATCTTTTAGATGTGGATGACTGTTCATTTTCATCTGTGTTTACAGAAACACTGGGTGTTGGAACCTCAGTAGTTTCTTTTTGGCTGACAGACTCTGGAGCTGTACAAGAGGAATAAAGAGCTGCAATGCTTTTGTGAACCTGACCTGGGAAGGGAGAGAAATATATTTTTGTTTTGTTTTTGTTTGTCTTCTTGTTTTTTTTTTTTGTTTTTTTTTTTTATTCATATTTTGGATGGACAGAAACGTTAACAAATATACAACTGGAATAATCATACTGTCAGTTCTCTGTCCGTTTCTTAACAACAACCAACAAATAAGGACTAACAGTAACTAAGACAAACAGACAAACAAACAAACAAAAAAAAAAAAAAAAAAAGAAAACCCAGGAGAAACAAAATGATATACCGCCTCCTGGGAAACATCAGCAAAAACAAAAGTAATGGGGGCAAAACACCCAGGTGCCTAAAAAGAAAACATAACCTTGACCACTGATGACATTAAGACAATTTCTTCCCTCTACTGACTTTCAAAGTAAAAAAAAAAAAAAGAAAAAAAAAAGACAACAACAAAAATACCAATGACACATGAACCCCCCCCCCCCCCCCCCCCCCCCAAAAGAACATTTATCATAATATCTAGGAGACATTGTCGATGTACACCAAAAAAGGACCCCAGACCTGCTCAAAAATGTCTTCTCTCCCCTTAATTCTGTACATAACCCGTTCATATGATGCCATCTTAGACATTTGTTCAGTCCATTCCCTGAGAGAACAGGAGCTGGATGACTTCCAGTGCCTAAGTATTATCCTGCATCCAGTTATGAAAGCCAGACGCATCCACAATCTCTGTTTTTTTGAAAGGATAATTTGTCTTCTTGTTTTATTTTATTCCTTGTGGGATTTGGATCCAACAAGTAAAGTATGCATATTATGCACACACACAAACACACATGCAGCTATTACCATTTCTTGTATTCTTGAATAAAGACATTGATCTGACACATTTAAAATGCAGCCAATTGTTTTTATTGTTATATTATTAAGAAAAAAGAAAAGGTGGGGGTGGGGGGATGTAAAGAAGAGCTTAAAGGAAAGGGCTAGAGGAGAGAAAACCCCAACAATTAGCAGGGCATTTTTTTACTTGGACAAATTGTTAATAAAGTTTCCATATCTGTAACAATGATGACAGTATAATTGTTTATAAACAATTATATTGACAATTATATGTGTCCAGTATGTTGGCTCATTTTCTTTTACTTTTTGCATTTGAAAATAAAAGTTGGGCTGATTTTGACACCATTACAAGAAGTGTTGTTAATGATTCTTTTTGAATTAAAATCAGGTTACCACAAATTGTTTTTTAATTTAATTTCATTTGAAATGTTTGTCAGTGGGTAAACAATTCGTAATGCAAAGTCAGAAACATTGAGTTATTCTTGTACTGCATGCTTGCAATAAATAAGTTGTCCTAACAGTCAGTCAAAGGAGCTTGGAAAGAAAAGCGTCTGGACTTCTTTGAGTTGAAGTGACTGATATATATATTTTTTGTCTGTTTGTTTTGTTGGTTTTTGTTTTTTGCCCTTTATCACCATTCCTCTTCCCTGCTGTTTTTCTTTCCCTCTTTCTTTCTCCCCTTTCTTTCCCCCAGTCATGTCTGTCCTATGTGTAGCAAGTGAAAATAAAATAAACAATAAAAACAAAGGTGAATCAAATAGACCAATACGGCAAGGCCGGGATGGTCCATTTGGTAAAGTAAATCCGTTAGTTATATTTAACATAATGTTAAATGGCAACATTCTGTTTACAATGTTACCATTTCACATTATGTTAAATGGTAACATTCTGTTTACAATGTTACCATTTTACATTGTGTTAAATGGTAACATTCTGTTTACAATGTTACCATTTTACATTGTGTTAAATGGTAACATTCTGTTTACAATGTTACCATTTTACATTGTGTTAAATGGTAACATTCTGTTTACAATGTTACCATTTAACATTGTGTTAAATGGTAACATTCTGTTTACAATGTTACCATTTTACATTGTGTTAAATGGTAACATTCTGTTAACAATGTTACCATTTCACATTGTGTTAAATGGTAACATTCTGTTTACAATGTTACCATTTTACATTATGTTAAATGATAACATTCTGTTTACAATGTTACCATTTCACATTATGTTAAATGGTAACATTCTGTTTACAATGTTACCATTTACATTATGTTAAATGGTAACATTCTGTTTACAATGTTACCATTTTACATTATGTTAAATGATAACATTATGTTTACAATGTTACCATTTACATTATGTTAAATGGTAACATTCTGTTTACAATGTTACCATTTTACATTGTGTTAAATGGTAACATTCTGTTTACAATGTTACCATTTTACATTATGTTAAATGGTAACATTCTGTTTACAATGTTACCATTTTACATTATGTTAAATGATAACATTATGTTTACAATGTTACCATTTACATTATGTTAAATTGTAACATTATGTTTACGATGTTACCATTTTACATTATGTTAGATTGTCAGTAGGCCTGGTACCGGAACCGGTACTGGACCCCCTTTTACTTTCAGCCATCAGAAGAGGGTACACTGTGGTCATAACAATACTCAGACTGTAGCATTTAAAGGTCCCAAAGTGTACCAGGAAAATATCCCCCGCACAATTACACCAGCAGCCTGAATTGTGAATGTGAGGGAGGATGGATCCATGCTTTCATGTTGTTCACTCCAGGCTGATATAAAAATGATATAACTAATACTACTTCTACTAATAATGACAATAACAACAAAATAATAATAATAATGTCAAAAATACCAGTAATAATAATAACAATAACAACATAAACAACAACATTACTACTAATAATAATAAAGATAAATAAATGTATTAAAAAATTAATAATGATAATAATAATAATAAAACTGATCATAACAGTAACAATATCAATCATAACAACAACAGTACTAACAACAATAATAACAATAACAATGAAGGTGTTGCTGCAGATCTGAGTCCCGACTCTGCTGCCTTTCTAGTGCGGCAAAGAAAGTAAGAAATAGAAAAAGAAAAACACAAATAAACTGAGTGTGAGGGTTTTTCTACAAGTTACACTGAATATTTGCACAGACATGCTGACTGTTTGCTGGGAGACGTCACCTGTCTTTTATAGAATAGCAGGTAAGCTGTTCTCTGCCGCTGCTCACACACAGACTCACACGTGGTCTGGCAGACCAACTCGTCATCGTACGTGAGCCGGCTGTCTGTGACGTCGTCTCTTCCGCTCATCTGGTGAACGCCGTCACAGACGTAATGTCCTGAGAGGAGAAGGCACACTTATTAACGTCTCATAAACTTTCAAAGCTGACCTGCATTCAGCACATGTGTCTGAAAGCACCCACTCACCGCTGTAAGCTGAGGAGCCCAAACGACTGATCACGCTGACCAACAAATAGCGAGCAGTTTACTGGGAGAGGGCAGCGGCACCACCCGTTAGCTTAGAAATGGGCTCCATCCATACTTGAAATGAATGGTGTGCCTTTTCCCTTACCTCTTCAGTAAAGGCTGTGTCCTGGCTGATCACCAGCTGCTGTGTCAGAACAATGGGGCTGTTCTTCTTCTCCACGGTGAACGATGGAGTGAACGTAAACCACTTCAGATGGAGGATCAGCACACTGAAAGAGATGAGACAAAGAGGAGAGGCTCAAAGGAAGACGCAAGGAGGACATGACATGAACAAAACTGACACCGACTGAACTGTGGTGGTTTGAGGCCTTTGGGGACCGATTTGAGGTTACTCACTTTGGCAGGTTCAAGAACAACAGCTCCTCTTTGATCTTCTTAGCTCCGCACTGGCATTCGTAGTCCAACAGGCCGCCCTGCAGCAGGGAGCAGGAGGAACAGGTGCATTAGAGTTAAACTCTTTTACAGATGAATTCACATATTCGTGGGAGCAAGCCTGTTCACAGAATAGAGTCTAAACGAGCTCTTACTTTCAGACTCCAGCCCCGCCCTTCAGCAGCATCCTGCTGGCTGGCACAACCTTGCCATTGGCTGCTGCCAGGGACTCAACAGGTTAGAACAAAAATATAAATATTATATCTGAGTTCTTATGTGGACCCGCCTTCCAGACACAACGTCACCTTCCATGAATGTCCACAGGTTAGCGGCCCTCGCTCTGCTGGTCCTCCAAAGTAAGAAAAAATGAGAAAAAAATAAGGAGCAGACCAAGCAAAAGAGGGTATTTAAAGAGACAGTGCTCTTAAGGTTCATTTTTGGCGAGTTTTATTATCTAAATGTCATTGTGTCACTTTCTTATGAGGCTTCAGTGAACTGAAAAAGCTTCTGGGATGAGAAGCGAAACGTCTTCAAAAAAGTTAAAGAAGTCCGGTTGCTTTTTTCCCCCAAGCTCCTTAGAGTTCTCTGAAAATGGTCAGGTAGAAGGACTGGACTGAAAATGAGTAAAAAAGCAGCCAAAGCCCAAGGAAGTTGAAAGACTGGAAACTATTGCTGAGGTCATGTCAGTGTAAAAAGTTACCTACAAGTCTGGCACCTTGGAAGCAAAACATAAAGAAATAAGGTGTAAGGCCAAATGTTTGGTCCTGCAGCCAACCGGACCATGAAATATAGAGCACAGGTGAACAAAGTGAGGCAGCAGTTTGCTGATTTCCACCTTGTGCCTTTCATGTTGATCAGCTTAGTAGTTTGCCAGCTTTCTAGCTGTTAAAGACTTTTGGCGAGAGGTTATTCATATTTGAACTCTAATTGAACCCCTCTTTTTTACTGTTTTTTTGTTTGTTTGTTTTTGGGGTTTTTTGTTGTCTTAGATGGCCTGACTCAGCAGGTGGGGGCAGTTTCTGAGTTCACCTTCGTTCAAACAGTGCAGAAATGGTTTCGCTATGCTCCAGACCGGATGGGTGGTGCAGGACGCCCGATATCCAGCCCCGTCATGGAGTAAACTAAAAACAGTAAATAATACATTTAACAAACAAGCAAGCTCTAAATTCAAGCGGAGAGACTGCAGACGTAGCCGCACCATTCCAGGGATTTTTGGTTAGCATGAGGGGTCTAGCCAGGACCCTTACTGGATACTTGGTGGGAATCGAACGTGCGACTCCAAAGATATGTAGTATTACCACTACACTATCCAGCTGCGCTACACTATCCAACAAAAAAAGTTTTTAGAAAATTTGATAAAGTCTGATGCTTAATATTGTAGGGATATTAATCTCCCTATGATATTAATACGGATTAATAACACAGAGAAGTCATACTTCTGTTATGACAGAATTAATTGGGTAAATTATATTTACAATTGTAACATTGTAAACTTAATGTTATGATTTTACATTATATTAAATTGTAACATGATGTAAAATCGTAACATTGTAAACTTAACGTTACAATTTTACATTATGTTGCAATTTAACATAATGTGAAATTGTAACATTGTAAACATAATGTTACAATTGGAACATCAGTCCATCTATCCATGCATCTTCATCCGCTTTATCCGAGGCCGGGTCGCGGGGGCAGCAGCCTAAGCAAAGAGGCCCAGACCCAACACGCTGTGTACTCACCTTTGCTAAGTACATGTGAACAGATCTTGAATAAAAAAAACAAAACAAAACACACTTTTATTTTCTGTTTTATTGAAAGCACTTTACAGAAAGTGTAATTGTTTGTAATGAAGAAAGAAGTAGGTAGGTTTCCATGTGTAATTAGTGTGTTATTGCAGAAGAAGCTTAATGTGTAGTTTGCAAAAACAATGGGAAAAAAAGGTGGCCGAAGAAGAAAAGATAAATGTCCTTTTTTTTAAGTATTCCCTCGGCCGGTCGTTTGGCTTATGACATGTGGCGGGGACTCTGCTACAGAACTCCGCCAGTTCGAACCCCCCACGAATTCACTGCCACGGCCCTGCGTGGGGGGCGGGGAAACGCGCTCGCATTTCCTTTTTGCTTTTTCCTGCTCGAGCCAAGTCCTCCGCCCGCTCTTCATCTCTCTCATTACCCCTTATTACCTTACACTCATGCCTTTGCCTTTCACCACTTCAAAACGAAGCCTACTTCAATATTACCTTCATATGCTCTCTTTGCTTTTGGCTTTCCTCATGCTGTGTACTCACCTTTGCTAAGTACATGTGAACAGATCTTGAATAAAAAAACAAAACAAAACACACTTTTCTTTTCTGTTTTATTGAAAGCACTTTACAGAAAGTGTAATTGTTTGTGATGAAGAAAGAAGTAGGTAGGTTTCCATGTGTAATTAGTGTGTGATAATGCTGCAGAAGAAGCTTAATGTGTACTTTGGAAAAACGATGAGAAAAAAAGGTGGCCGAAGAAGAAATGATAAATGTCCTTTTTTTTCAAGCCTTCTCTCAGCCGGCAGTTTCAGTGCCACGGCCCTCGCTTGGGGGGTGGGGAGACGTGCCCCCCAAGGAGACCTGCTAGATTGTTCAGAAGGTTGTTCTCATCCATCCAGATGGAGGATCACTAACAGGAGCGTGGAAGACTCCAGAATCCACTCTGGCTGGAATCCGGTGGATATGCAGTGTGTACAGGTACAGTACCATTTAAACGGACAGCATTTATAGAATGACTATTAAAAGTCAGCGAGTGTCAGTAATGTTAATGTGGTTATGTTAGTAATACACCGAGTGCTAATATAAGAGCTTTAAGATGCATTTGTAGATATTATTACGTGTTTTACCGTCTTTATGGTGCTAGCTTAAAGTTACGGTGTAAACGTTAGCTTATATTGGA
Source organism: Aulonocara stuartgranti (assembly GCF_965226115.1). NCBI lineage: Eukaryota > Metazoa > Chordata > Actinopteri > Cichliformes > Cichlidae > Aulonocara > Aulonocara stuartgranti. The sequence goes on along the minus strand of NC_138940.1, from coordinate 9,963,365 downwards.
GGAAAGCTGTTACTGGTTAAACGATGTTAGCACAGAAATATTAGCTTCTGTCATGACTGATGAAGTTACTAGTTAATAAAGTTTTCAGTAAAGTGATTAATCGCAGCCACAGGTTGACAGCAAATATCTCGATTAGCTTCAGTGCATCTGTAATAAATATGTGCAAGTTTCAGTGCTTCGTTTAAACTGTATGATACTTATACTGACCCAGGGTCAGTGTAAAATACAATCCTAGCTGTGTGAACAAAGCCACTGTAAATTTAATCCTGCATGACAAACCTCAGGATGCAGATTATTATTACTCTTTCCTGCTGGCACACCTGAGAGTCAGCTAGAAACTTATAGTGACGTGGACATCATGCAAAGACTGCCAGACTCTGTAATACTGCAAATGATCAGTGACTCAGGTTAACACTAAACTTCAAACGGTACCTCTGTGTGCTGAACATCTAGGATTGAGTCAGGCTGCATTGACTGTGGGACTTTAATGTGTTAAAAGCAGGTTGAAGACGGCTCAGAAACATTTGAAGATTAAAATTGAGCATTATGGCTGCTGGTGGTTTGTAATATCTACTCAGCTGTATTTTTGTTACTAATTTATGTTTGTTGTTGTTTAACACAGATTTCAGAAGAGCAAATATGCTTAATAGTTTAACTAGATTTCATTTGTCAGTGTTTGACTGCTGAGTCACCGGAAGAACTAATTTCATTCATTCTCCATATGATGTTAATTTACAGAAATGTTTCACAGGAACTGATTTCTCCCAAAGGTTGAACTAGTGTGTTTCCATAGATTACCTCTGTATGAATGTACTTCTTAAATGAAGGCAAGTGTTTGTCCTTTTTTGTTCCTCAGGTACAGTACGTGATATCAAGGGCAGGTGGTCAACACTGGGGACAAGAAGCAGACATACTTCCAAGAGGGAGCTGCAGTGAGGTCAGAGGTCAGAATCTGAAACAGCTCAGGTTTATATTTTAGAGGTTATAAAAAATCAAAATGTATTTATAAAGAAACCTTTAAATAATAGTCATAATTATGATTATTATAAGAAATATCAAACATTTAAGTGGATTTTCTGTTACACATATTGTGTTAGCCCTGCGATAAACTGGCAGCCTGTCTTTGTCCTGTATCAGCTGGGATAGGCTTCATCCTCCCGCAACCTTGAATTGGATACATTTTATTCCAATTATGTAATCTGATCATTTACAAACTCAAGGTATCTAATCAAAATGTAAGTAATAATTATAAAATGGGAAAGCAGAAATAAGTGTGACATAAATGTAAATGTGTGAGCTGACATAGAGCTACATGCAGTCTGAAAAACCTTTGTTGTCAAGTTTGCAGGTATATCAGCACGAGACTCAAAGCAGAACCATAAAGGTTGCTGGACTGCATGATGGCCTTACCCCTGAGCAGTCATCCTGTTAAAGGATGAACCAGTTAGAAGCTGTTTTCAAAGTAGCTGAGCAGATTTCATCTCAAGTAAGCGATTAACTGTTTGTTCATCTGTTCCGCCACTTAAAGAGCATTTAAGGACGTCTTTCGAGTGTCCAGTTGAATTAATTCTACTGGCTCTCATGGTCATTTGTTATTATAGTCATATTTTTCATGTTCATCCAGCTATTTAGTAAATTCTATCTATTTAGTAATATCCGTCAGCTATAAAATGTAATATAAATATAAAAATATCTAAATATCTCCTGCCCTTTATGTTTTAATGATGTAAGTCTGTTATCGTGTTACATTAGCATTCCTCACATATCAATGAGATGCTGTACAGTACAATCCTACTGACACAGCAGAGGGATAACGACAGCTATTCAACATCGTTACACGACACATTCGAGCTGCATGACGCAGACAAAGTGACTAAATCATCTTTTTGTGGTTTATTGTCTTCAAACCAGCAGACAAAGCCGATGGCAGAAGATGTCAGAGAAGAACTTCAGGCCGTGGACTGAAAAGGTATTTTTTTCTTGTTATCAAAAGACATTTGGAGTGGCAGCTTCTACAACTGGTTGTGCTAAAGTAAAGCTTACAGTCTAAGAAATCACAGTGTTGATATTCAGCACAAAGAGAAAAGCTCACTTGTTTGAATTTATTTACAATCATAGTTTTATAAATTCTGACTGTAAACAGCTTTTACAGCTTTGATATTGTTTGACACTCGATATCAGGTGATAGGGTTTAATTTAAAGGTTTCTGTGTCCCAATGAGCCATTTACACTGATCAGTGTCAGTTTAACTGTAACACATTCATTATTTAGATTCAACAAAGAAATAACTGAATGTAAAAAATGGCAGCCCTCAGGCAGGTTTATAGAGATACATGCATGCATTATGAAATTTATGTATCCCAGATAATTGTTATTCATCTAGTCATGGCAGACCTACCTCTTCCTCCCAAGTTAACTGCAACCCAAAATAACTAGTGGGGCTATTTACACACTCACAACCAGTGTGGGGTAAAAAGAGCCACCAAAAAACTGTCAGCCACAGATGTGCTAGAAGAGTTAGAAGCTCTACTTATGGAGAAACTTTCTAAGTCTAACAGGGGACAGGAACTCCTGCCCAAGTAACATGATATAAGCCCACATACAGCCCAGCCATAAAGTGAACCAAGTTAAAGACAGCATGGGACCAAATGCATGTAACCAGCCTGCACCCACCTGACATTTCTTCCTCCTGAATTAAATGAATGAAGGGATGAAAGTTAAATGACTACAAACCTAAAGCCACTAGTTCCCACACTGGAGCTCCCTGACACTGTGTGTTAACTGTATTTAGCTTGTATCAACAGTTGTAACAGGCTAAGCCACCTGAGACACTGCATTGAATTTGTTCCTGTCTTACTGGTTTCAGCTGACTGGTTTCAACTCAGATATTCTGCTTTTTCCTTTCAGTAGATCAAAGCAGCTCGTGCTCCTTCTGCTTCCAATTTAGAAGAAGAAGAAGAAGGCGAAGGCTTCAGCGAAGTGGCGTTCATGGTCTCAGTGAACAGTCACGGTCACACACTGCATGTGGTTTTAAAAGCAACATGTCTGTTCACCACAACAATGGAGATGTGTAATATTAGTGCAGCTATGGTTTGTTCTTGAACATCAGTTCTGTTTTCTACTTTGATCACTCAGACCAAAAAAGTGTTGTTTTCAGATTCTTTCTTTTAAATCTATAAAGCACCTGTTCATTTTTTTTATTACAATTAGTTTCACATAAATTTTAGTGTTTCCTTTTATGATCTTTTAATGCTTACACTACACTGTACATGAAATCAAACCTAATAATGAGGCAGATAACATTCCTGTTACGATCCAGACTAGTGGTCTTACTGGGGCCGGTGAACAGGACTGTAAGCTTGCCATTGTGCCAGTTAAAGTAAAATCAAAGAGAGGTCAAAGAATAGTGGAAACGTATGCCTTTCTGGACCAAGGGAGTTCAGCATCCTTTTGTACAGCGGGTCTTATGGACAAGCTGAATATTGCTGGGAGGAGGACAAAGATTCTCCTGCGCACCATGGGACAGGAGAAAGTGGTGGACAGTTTCATTGTACCTGAACTTGAAGTTGCTGGATTGGACAGTGACATGTACTGTGATATGCCTAACCTCTTCACTCAGCATAAAATGCCTGTAGATATTGGTAACATCTCAAATCAACAGGACCTGGTTGACTGGCCACATTTGAAGCATGTTCATTTGCCAGAAATTAAGGCCAATGTTGAGCTTTTGATTGGCATGAATATGCCCAGAGCTCTAGAACCTTTGGAGGTCATCCGGAGTGTAGGTGATGGACCCTTTGCCATTAGGACTGTGCTCGGCTGGACTGTGAATGGGCCACTTAATCGAGAATGCTGTGGAAGGCCAGGATGTTTGGCAACAGTTACCGCCAACAGAGTTTCTGCTGTCACACTGGACAAGCTATGGAAACAGCAGTTCAAGATGGATTTTCCTGAGAGCAGCAATGATGAACAGATGGGGCTGTCAAAGGAAGACTTGAAGTTCCTGGAATTGGCCAGCAAGATGGTGACTTTGGGGGATTGGCACTACAGCATTGCCCTGCCACTAAAAGACCGAGACATAAGAATGCCTGACAACTGTGCAATTGAGCAACGAGCCTTAGGTTTGAAGAAAAGGTTCATCAGAGATAAAGACTTTCATAAAGACTACACTGCCTTCATGACAGATCTTATATCTAGAGGATATGCAAAGAGAGTCCCAGTCACAGAATTAGAGCGCCAGAAATGGGGAAGGATTAAACGTAACTTTGTTCCTGGAGATGTGGTCCTTATAGTGGATGATTCTGCACCTCGTGGTTCTTGGCTCATTGGGAGAGTCACCGGAGCTGCACCAGATGAAAGGGGGCTTGTGCGTCAGGTCTGGATTAAGACCCCAACCAGCCATGTGTGCAGACCCATCACAAAGATATGCCTTCTTCAGGAGGCCTCTGACCCATGACTATGACATTTTTGACACAGTGTGACATAACTAACTTTGAATTGACTTTAATGTTATGAGATGTACATCAGACTGACTATATTTAGGCTAAGTGCTGGTAACCTCTGGCCTATGACTGACTGACCATGTGCAGACAGAAGAAAAGAAGAGAAGACATGAGAAAATAACTTTGGTGGACTTTTGAGTATGTTATGTTGTCTCACTGGGTGTCTGTGATATGATGAAGTGTGTGTTGTGAGTTATGGTGTTGGATGTGTAATTATTACTGTAAAAATGTAATAATTAGGGGCCGGAATGTTGTGGATAGGCGTAGCTTTGGGTCACGTGGTGTCAGTAATAGTGATTGCTATATCACCTGTTCACGGCCCGAGGGAAATTTTGTGAATGAGTGGGTGATGGGGGAAGTCGACTTTTGCTGACCGCTCAAGCGTCCCAAGGCGTTCCCAGGCCAGCCGAGAGATATAATCTCTCCAGCGTGTCCTGGGTCTGCCCCGGGGCCTGCTCCCGGTGGGACATGCCTGGAACACCTCACCCAGGAGGCGCCCAGGGGGCATCCTTGTCAGATGCCCGAACCACCTCAGCTGGCTCCTTTCGATGTGGAGCAGCAGCTGCTCTACTCTGAGCCCCTCCCGGACGGCCGAACTTCTCACCCTATCTCTAAGGGAGAGGCCAGCCACCCTTCGGAGGAAGCTCATTTCTGCCGCTTGTATACGCGATCTCGTTCTTTCGGTCACTACCCACAGCTCGTGGCCATAGGTGAGGGTAGGGATTGTAACAATTTAAACATAATACAATTTTACATTATGTTACTGTCAGAGTCAGACGGTGCCCCGACCGGTCGACCTGTGTGTGTGTGTTTTTTTGTTCTCCTCTCTCGCTCCGCTTTTTCTCCGCTGCGATTGTTACCTCCGACCCGTAAGTGCTGCCACTCTGAGCTGCCTAATAAGCCTGGACGCGATCGAGACGGAGAGACGGAAGGGGACACTTCACTGATTCTAGGGAGTTTTGTGGACACACGAGGGGAGACGGGGAGAGGAGCACTGAAGGGACTTGCACTGTGGATAACTGTGGATTGATTTTGGCTTCACTGTAAATAAAGACACTGTTCAACTTAAACGAGAGGTCCGCGTCTAGGTTCGCTAACTCACCACCCTTAACAGCTACAATTTAACATCATGTAAAATTGTAACATCATGTTTACAATGTTACAATTTGTAAATTGTAACATTGTAAACATAATGTTACAATTTTATATGATGTTAAACTGTAACATAATGTAAAATTGTAACATTATGTTAAACTGTAACATAATGTAAAATTGTAACATTATGTTTACAATGTTACAATTTTACATTATGTTAAATTGTTACATAATGTAAAATTGTAACATTATGTTTACAATGTTACAATTTGTAAATTGTAACATTGTAAACATAATGTTACAATTTTATATGATGTTAAACTGTAACATAATGTAAAATTGTAACATTATGTTTACAATGTTACAATTTGTAAATTGTAACATTGTAAACATAATGTTACAATTTTATATGATGTTAAACTGTAACATAATGTAAAATTGTAACATTATGTTTACAATGTTACAATTTTACATTATGTTAAATTGTAACATAATGCTTAACAGATAATGGTTATCCTCTTTTTATATCATACATCATTGTCTCTGTAGGAGGGTCTGGAGCACCCCCTGCTGAGCCGCTGGGCTCAGTACCTTGCAGGCAGGTCCGACGATGACTTCATCATCTCACCTGAGCTCAAAATTCTGGTGCGTGAAGGCGTCCCTCGGGAGTATCGGCAGAGAGTGGCGCTGTTTGGTCCGAGCCAGAACTTTGACAAGCCAAGAGTGCCACATGCAACGCTATCAGCAGGTACAGCTGTAGAGAGAGAGAGTGCTTTATCCGCACCTGAGCACAGGTGGCTCCTCCTTCTTCCTGTTGGGAATGCTGGCGAGCACTCAGTAATCCTGTTCTGTTTCCAGCTGTGTGAGAAGAGTCGGACAGCTCCTAATCCTGCCTCCAGGCAGGTCCAGCTGGACCTTCACCGAACCCTGACGACCAATCAGCACTTCTCCTCGCCGTCCAGCCCCGCCCTCCAGCCCTGCCCTCCAGCAGCTCCGCCGCATCCTTCTGGCCTTCTCCGGGCATAACCCTGCCATTGGCTACTGCCAGGTACTCAACAGGTCAGAACAAAAGTATAAATTTTATATCTGAGTTCTTATGTGGACCCGCCTTCCAGGCAGAACCTCACCTTCCATGAATGTCCACAGGTTAGCGGCCCTCGCTCTGCTGGTCCTCCAAAGTGACGAAGACGCCTTCTGGTGTCTGGTGGCAGTGGTGGAAGCCATCATGCCTCAGGACTACTACACCAAGAATCTGGTGGCCTCTCAGGTCAGCAGACACACTCACCTGCTTGCCTGCTGTGATCTGTTTTAGTGATCAGTGAGGCTGATCTCTGTGAGTCTTTGTGCTCAGGCGGACCAGCGCGTGCTGAAGGACTTCATGGCGGAGAAGCTTCCTCGCCTGGCATCTCACTTTGAGGATCACAACATTGACGTCTCTCTGGTCACCTTCAACTGGTTCCTGGTGGTTTTTGTGGAGAGTCTGCCCAGCGACATCCTGATGCCTCTGTGGGACGCCTTCCTGTATGAGGGTACCAAGGTACCATACACCCGAACACACCATGACAGAAATGCAGACAACACTTGAATGCACCACAGTAGTGTCCATGGAAACAAAAATGATTTTGTTTTCACCTTTAGATGTCTTTATTTACATTTTAGGAGTAATAAGACATTGTTTACTAAGCATGGGGAACTGTCATGTGACATGAAATAGGAGTGGGAAAGCAGATCATTCTAGTAACGACCTCACAGTCTACCACAAGCAGCGTAAATCCAGACGATGAGCGGGACAATGGCTTTGGGCTTGTTTCTGCAATGTGACAAATGCAGCACAGCTTTTACATCGTTTGTCTCAGGAAATAAAATCACAGTTCAGACACAGAAATATATACCACACAGGGATAAATGCTGACAACAGCTTCAGCCACGTAGATCCAACCCAAAAGTTTAATTTAAACTTAAAGCTCAACTACCAAGTAAGTTAATATTATCTGGCAACTGAGGAACCAAGTGGCTTATTGGAAATCGATCAGAGCTGTAATGAGTAAAGGGCCCAACTGCACCACAACTGAAAGAGTAATTTTATGACTCACCTCCTCAAAGTTTCCAATTAATTGTGTGGCGTGAGTGTCCTGTTATGAAATGCGTGTCTGTGCTGCAGGTGATCTTCAGATACACTCTGGCTCTGTTCAAATACAAAGAGGACGACATCCTGAAGATTCACGACAGCGTGGAGATCTACCAGTACCTACGCTTCTTCACAAAGACCGTCTCCAATGCCAGGTACGCACTCGCCTCCACCCGCCTTAATCTACGAGCTGTTACACTCTCAGAAGTGTAGCGGATGTAGCTGTTGAATCTTTGAGCTTCAAACCCTTTTTACTGAAATTTTGTGAGAAGTTTAAATTTCCCTGATCACAGTAACAACGATTTAAAGATTTTTAAGTATCTGCAGCTCTCGGATACATGTGGTCCAGTCAGTCCAGTATTTCCTGCTCAAACTGCAGTACCTGAAGTATCAAGCAGCATAAAACAGAAACACTCAAGCTGATCAGTTTCCAGTTCCTCTGTGTTGGTGATCGAGTCCTTTCCACCTGCGTGTGTCCATGCAGGAAGCTGACCAGCATCGCCTTCAACGACATGAACCCATTCCCCAGCCGGCTGCTGAGGAACCGGCGAGTGCTCCACCTGGAGCGCCTGCAGGTGGAGCTGCGTGAGCTGGAGGAGCAGCACAAGGAGGTCATCACCGAGAGCGTCGTACGGAAAGACAAAGAGCTCGACGTCATGGTGAGCGAGGACGACGAGGACCTCTGATCACACGGGACGCTTCAGCTGCTCACTTCGAGACGACGATGAGTTTTCCATGAGTTCAAGAGAATTTTACTAAACCGGCTGTTAACTGGTTTCCTTCACACCAAACACAGGATTGTGTCAGGTTCACCATCTCTACTAACACTACAAGGAAACAGACGCATACAGATTTAACTGCATCACATCTCTGAAACAAGCTTGCAGTAAACAAATGTGTACTGTGTTCACGTGTGTAATAAGTCAGGCTGCAGAAATGTGCAGATGTATTTCAGTGAATTCATTTGGATTAATATGTGATAGCTTATTTATTTCATTGCATCTTTTGCTTTATACCTAAAAATGCGTGACATTTCTAAATGTAGTCACATCCCTATGAAACATGGTTGATTATCAGCTGTAGTCACAGCTGGTGATAAAGTAATTAAAATGTCCAGCTATTCAAAAATAGGGCATTCTGCACAATGAGTACTTTTTGGTACTTGAAGTATATTTTGATGCTGATGCTTCAGGGCATTGTGCTGCATTGTCGAAGCTCTCTGGGCTTCCGGTTAGAACGTCCTCACAGTATTTTATTTTGATCTGGTGTAAAGTGCATTGTGCAGAAATGACAGCATGATAGTCACATGATAAAACTGACTTTTCTTTTTTTTTTAAATTTTACTGGGTGTGCATCTTGTTCAAATGTCTTTTTCAGCATTTGTACATAAATATTCTGTATATAAATATTTGATTTTCATTTATTTTACAGAGTCCTTTATTTTGTTTCACAAATATGACATTCATGTCAAATGACATCTGCAGACTTTATAATGACCAGCAGGGGGCAGTGTATTGCAGTCTATGAGAACATTTACTGAGACCTGTTTCATGCACTAGTTTCATGTCTCATTGAATCCAACATGATGTTGATTTTGTAAATTAAGGTCACATGTTCATCACATCTAATTTCAAAACACTGATCAATTTTTTTAAAAAATGAATTCCATACCAATTGCAGGAATAAAATAGGAATAAATAACAAACGAGAAATACATACAAAACAAGAGAAAGGCACACATGAGAGAACAGGTCACATGACAGCACAGCATTATCTACCCACAATTTGAACTAAATAACAGATAGCACAGGCAATGAAAACAAACGGAAATCAGAATAAATTTAAAAACTTTTATTGATGTTAACTTGAAGTGCTGAATTAGCCCTGTTGTCAGTTCAAATCACTTCAATCTATAGCGCACTTTAAGGTCTTTAGACCTTAAAAAGTAATACACTGCAAGGTAAGCTTGCAGCATCTTACTTTAAGGTCAACTGTGAAACTTTGTGGAAAGCCTGAGACAAGTTGATGAGTCAGTGAAGCGCACTTCCTTCTGATGACGGCTATACTGAGGTGAGTTTTTAAGCATATCCTGAACTTTATTCATTATTAGACTTCTGACACCTGGCAAATAAACTCTCATGCGATATGAGAACATAACAGCAAAAAGCCAGTAGCTGGTACATGAATGGATAAAAATTGGATCCCTCAGGGAGGCGCCACCACTTGATCTTCTCCACCGTCGTGGTTGGTGTTCTTCGTCGTCGTTGGCCAAGGTTGAGTCGGAGATCCATCACAAGTAGCCGATGTTGAGGGCCAATATTGGTTGATGGTATGACTTTTACGTTCGTGACTAGGCTGAGATGGGGTCTTCGGACTAGCCAGTAGTCGATTTGGGTGTCTCTGCCGCCGCTGGAGTACGTGATGAGGTGTGCCGGCTTCTTTTTGAAGAAGGTGTTGGTCACGGCAAGATCGTGGGCCTCTGCGTAGTCCAGTACCCGGCAACCCTCGTCGTTTCTGGTCCCAAATCCTTGGCCGCCATGGAATCGGTGATATCCGTCTCTCCCCTTGCCTACATGTCCGTTTAGGTCGCCGCCTACCGCCACGTGTTCCTCAGGGCTAATCGTTTGCAGGTGGTCGTCGAGGGCGCGCCAGAATTCTGTCTTCTCCTCGTCGGGGCAGTTGGTCTGTGGTGCATAGCAGGAGATAATCCGTAGGACGGTCGGGTCGGCGTCGATCTTCACTGACATGATGCGATCCGATATGCGGGTAACTTCGACCACGTTGTGCCGGAGCTTTATTATTAGACTTCTGACACCTGGCAAATAAACTCTCACGCGATATGAGAACATAACAGCAAAAAGCCAGTAGCTGGTACATGAATGGATAAAAATTGGATCCCTCTTAGATTGAATTGGTTGCCCTCTTATATTACGTTGTTTTGAACCTAACCGCATCCACTGAATTAATGCAGTTTTCAGGACAGTAAAAACAGAGAACTCTGATATACACAATTTCTGATTGCTGATAGTGTTTCTTAATGCAAAATGGGCTTCCATTTAAAATGCAATTGCTTTATGTTCGATCTTTAGTGAAGAAGGGTCATTTTTGATTCTGTGGACAAGGGATGCAAATGGAATGTGAAGGCAACAGGTAGTAGGGTGAATTAGGGTTTCGTGTGGTCTTCAGTGCATGAATTTTATTGCCACTTTATTTCAACTTTTTATTAATGTACTCAAAAGAAAAACAAGAACCACAAAGGAGATTCTTGTGATTCTTGTTTGTGCTATCTGTTTGTGAAAGAAAGCACATTTTACCACATCATACTGTGTTTGCTGCCATTTATTTTACTCGTCCTGCCTGAGTGTCTGGGCTGCGTTTGTCTGTGCACCTTTGTTCTGGCCTTCTGCTGATGGGTTTCACATGCTGGGCTTTCCCTCTTGGTCCACACCCAGCAGCCTGCTGCTGACCACACACAGCCTACAAACTGATCCATCCATGCATCCATCCATGCATGCATGGCCTGGTTATTGTTGAGTTATCACCTCCAGCTCCTTGCTCATAACCAGGTAGATACTGGGCTGGGCCTGATCTCTGAGCTCAATAACAATGACAAAAATGCCAAACACTTTACTCTTCATGGTAAAAAATGTTTATAATACAGTAAAAACTGGATGTAGCCAAAATCAGTGTTTTATATACAGTGTAAGTGAACAACATTGCTACACTGCTGGTGTTTGATTGATAGAGGCTTTCTTTATAAGAACTATGATATCATTTCTTTTGCTGATTAACAGTTTTTATATAATTTTTATATCATATATAGCTTTCAAGAAGCCAAAGATCACTGGACGAAAAGACTACAGACCTGTGGCTCTGACATCTGGTCAGGAAGTCTTTTGAGCACCTGGTTCTCTCCTATCTTAAGACCCTCACGGCCCCCCTCCTGGACCCCCTGCAGTTTGCATACAGAGCCAACAGGTCTGTAGACGATGCCATCAACATGGCCCTACACTTTGTCCTGCAGAATCTATGCCAGGATCCTGTTTGTGGACTTCAGCTCTACCTTCAACACCATCCTTTCAGACCTTCTTCAAGGATTGCTTTCCCAGATGAATGTGCCTGATCCCATCTGCCGGTGGATCACTGACTTCCTGACGGACAGGAAGCAACCAGTGAGGCTGGGGAAGAATGTCTTGGACTCCCGGACCATCAGCACGAGCTCCCCTCAGGGCTGTGTTCTTTCTTCTATGCCCTTCTCCCTGTACACCAACTGCCGCACCTCCAACCACCAGTCTGTCAAATTAATTAAGCTTGCAGATGACACCACCATTATTGGACTCCTCTCAGACGGGGATAAGTCTGCCTACAGGATGGAGGCTGAACATCTGGTGTCCTGATGCAGCCGCAACAACCAGGTGCTGAATAAGTGTTATTTTCATTTACCACTGGCCCAAGTACATTTTTATTGGCTTGTGAACAAAGCTGTAGTTTTTGTATTTTTTAAATATTAACGCAATTTAATTGAGACATTATTTATATTATTTCACTTTCAATGTGAAAAATGCTGGAAAAACGTTGAAAATAATGGTCACCCCTGTTCGCTGCAATGTAAAATAGTACAACTGCTGTCAGCCTTCATTAAGTTGCATCATTTAAACATTTGCATATTTTTATTCAACTTCTGCAGGATGCTTTGATGAAAGACTCCCTTTTCCCAAGTAGAGGCTTTACTAGAGGTCACAGGAACAGCGCTGCTGTTTTGGATGTGGAAAAATGTTGTCTTTCACTCTACCTGAGCTCAGTGTCCCAGTAAGGGCTCCGCCTCATTGTAGCTGACGCTGAAATGTTTGTGTGGGTTGCCATGACAACACCAGAAGTGCATCTGAGATCGTGTCCAAATTCATGGGCTGCATCCTCCTGAGGACTCGGTGTTCTGACAAAACGTCTTACTTTGGCAAAACGTCCTACCGTAAGTAGTTCATGCGTTCTCGGCGGCTCTAGTGACCCTCGAACTCTCGGCTAGCTATCGAGGTGGTGGATAACATACGTCTCCCCCACAAGAGCACGAACCTACAACTTTTCTACTACTGGTTTTACAAGGCGTACACGGTAAAAACATTATGCTGTTATTTGTTAAGCACTTGTGCACCTTGTGAAAAGAAATAAGTGGCTGAGATGGATGTCATATGTGCTATTGATATTATTTTACTCGTTTCTAGTTTTCACGGTGCTCCATGATTGTGAGAGGAATAAAAAAGAATTGTGGACATCAGTACGAAGCATGGATTCTTTTGACCAGAGTAGATACACTGGTCCCTTGAATATACTAATCTTTTTGAGGTGGGTGACTGTTCCTGTGTATTTACAGAAACAATGGTTGTGATAACCTCAGCTGTTTCAGAGGGTGACTGTTCGTTGCTTTGCGCACTTTTAAATCTGTATACAATGGTTTGTTCCCTTTTTGTGTTCTGAGGTTTAAACAAAGATGTACTAGATGTATTATACCGGTCCCTCGAATCTACAAATCTTTTAGATGTGGATGACTGTTCATTTTCATCTGTGTTTACAGAAACACTGGGTGTTGGAACCTCAGTAGTTTCTTTTTGGCTGACAGACTCTGGAGCTGTACAAGAGGAATAAAGAGCTGCAATGCTTTTGTGAATCTGACCTGGGAAGGGAGAGAAATATATTTTTGTTTTGTTTTTGTTTGTCTTCTTGTTTTATTTGATTCCTTGTGGGATTTGGATCCAACAAGTAAAGTATGCATATTATGCACACACACAAACACACATGCAGCTATTACCATTTCTTGTATTCTTGAATAAAGACATTGATCTGACACATTTAAAATGCAGCCAATTGTTTTTATTGTTATATTATTAAGAAAAAAGAAAAGGTGGGGTTGGGGGGATGTAAAGAAGAGCTTAAAGGAAAGGGCTAGAGGAGAGAAAACCCCAACAGTTAGCAGGGCATTTTTTTACTTGGACAAATTGTTAATAAAGTTTCCATATCTGTAACAATGATGACAGTATAATTGTTTATAAACAATTATATTGACAATTATATGTGTCCAGTATGTTGGCTCATTTTCTTTTACTTTTTGCATTTGAAAATAAAAGTTGGGCTGATTTTGACACCATTACAAGAAGTGTTGTTAATGATTCTTTTTGAATTAAAATCAAGTTACCACAAATTGTTTTTTAATTTAATTTAATTTGAAATGTTTGTCAGTGGGTAAACAACTCGTAATGCAAAGTCAGAAACATCGAGTTATTCTTGTACTGCATGCTTGCAATAAATAAGTTGTCCTAACAGTCAGTCAAAGGAGCTTGGAAAGAAAAGCGTCTGGACTTCTTTGAGTTGAAGTGACTGATATATATATTTTTTGTCTGTTTGTTTTGTTGGTTTTTGTTTTTTGCCCTTTATCACCATTCCTCTTCCCTGCTGTTTTTCTTTCCCTCTTTCTTTCTCCCCTTTCTTTCCCCCAGTCATGTCTGTCCTATGTGTAGCAAGTGAAAATAAAATAAACAATAAAAACAAAGGTGAATCAAATAGACCAATACGGCAAGGCCGGGATGGTCCATTTGGTAAAGTAAATCCGTTAGTTATATTTAACATAATGTTAAATGGCAACATTCTGTTTACAATGTTACCATTTCACATTATGTTAAATGGTAACATTCTGTTTACAATGTTACCATTTTACATTGTGTTAAATGGTAACATTCTGTTTACAATGTTACCATTTTACATTGTGTTAAATGGTAACATTCTGTTTACAATGTTACCATTTTACATTATGTTAAATGGTAACATTCTGTTTACAATGTTACCATTTTACATTGTGTTAAATGGTAACATTCTGTTTACAATGTTGTCATTTTACATTGTGTTAAATGGTAACATTCTGTTTACAATGTTACCATTTTACATTGTGTTAAATGGTAACATTCTGTTTACAATGTTACCATTTTACATTATGTTAAATGGTAACATTCTGTTTACAATGTTACCATTTTACATTATGTTAAATGGTAACATTCTGTTTACAATGTTACCATTTTACATTATGTTAAATGGCAACATTCTGTTTACAATGTTACCATTTCACATTATGTTAAATGGTAACATTCTGTTTACAATGTTACCATTTTACATTGTGTTAAATGGTAACATTCTGTTTACAATGTTACCATTTTACATTATGTTAAATGGTAACATTCTGTTTACAATGTTACCATTTTACATTGTGTTAAATGGTAACATTCTGTTTACAATGTTGTCATTTTACATTGTGTTAAATGGTAACATTCTGTTTACAATGTTACCATTTTACATTATGTTAAATGGTAACATTCTGTTTACAATGTTACCATTTTACATTATGTTAAATGGTAACATTCTGTTTACAATGTTACGATTTTACATTGTGTTAACCCTTGTATGGTGTTCGGGTCTGTGAGACCCGTGTTCAGTTTTTTTCAAAAGAAAAATTAAACAATTAATTATTTTTTCACGTGTAAATGTGTTGTGTCTTTCCACTCACTCCACTTGATTATAACTGATTTATTTATAACATTTTATATAAAAGAAAAACGAGAAGCACATTAATTCATAAATGTGATCTAACAAAGGTAAAGGGAAAAAATTAACCATGTTTGCTGTTCATATGTCTTGTAATTGGGATGAAGTAAACATCTGTTGAGTAATTTAACATAAAATTGTTTGATAGTGTTAATTTGGAAAGCCAAAACTCTAGCGGGTCCACCAGACCCATGAACACTGGCTGAGTAACAAAAATACGAACACCACACAAGGGTTAAATGGTAACATTATGTTTACAATGTTACCATTTACATTATGTTAAATTGTAACATTATGTTTACGATGTTACCATTTTACATTATGTTAAATTGTCAGTAGGCCTGGTACCGGAACCGGTACTGGACCCCCTTTTACTTTCAGCCATCAGAAGAGGGTACACTGTGGTCATAACAATACTCAGACTGTAGCATTTAAAGGTCCCAAAGTGTACCAGGAAAATATCCCCCGCACGATTACACCAGCAGCCTGAATTGTGAATGTGAGGGAGGATGGATCCATGCTTTCATGTTGTTCACTCCAGGCTGATATAAAAATGATATAACTAATACTACTTCTACTAATAATGACAATAACAACAAAATAATAATAATAATGTCAAAAATACCAGTAATAATAATAACAATAACAACATAAACAACAACATTACTACTACTAATAATAAAGATAAACAAATGTATTAAAAAATTAATAATGATAATAATAATAATAAAACTGATCATAACAGTAACAATATCAATCATAACAACAAGAGTACTAACAACAATAATAACAATAACAATGAAGGTGTTGCTGCAGATCTGAGTCCCGACTCTGCTGCCTTTCTAGTGCGGCAAAGAAAGTAAGAAATAGAAAAAGAAAAACACAAATAAACTGAGTGTGAGGGTTTTTCTACAAGTTACACTGAATATTTGCACAGACATGCTGACTGTTTGCTGGGAGACGTCACCTGTCTTTTATAGAATAGCAGGTAAGCTGTTCTCTGCCGCTGCTCACACACAGACTCACACGTGGTCTGGCAGACCAACTCGTCATCGTACGTGAGCCGGCTGTCTGTGACGTCGTCTCTTCCGCTCATCTGGTGAACGCCGTCACAGACGTAATGTCCTGAGAGGAGAAGGCGCACTTATTAACGTCTCATAAACTTTCAAAGCTGACCTGCATTCAGCACATGTGTCTGAAAGCACCCACTCACCGCTGTAAGCTGAGGAGCCCAAACGACTGATCACGCTGACCAACAAATAGCGAGCAGTTTACTGGGAGAGGGCAGCGGCACCACCCGTTAGCTTAGAAATGGGCTCCATCCATACTTGAAATGAACGGTGTGCCTTTTCCCTTACCTCTTCAGTAAAGGCTGTGTCCTGGCTGATCACCAGCTGCTGTGTCAGAACAATGGGGCTGTTCTTCTTCTCCACGGTGAACGATGGAGTGAACGTAAACCACTTCAGCTGGAGGATCAGCACACTGAAAGAGATGAGACAAAGAGGAGAGGCTCAAAGGAAGACGCAAGGAGGACATGACATGAACAAAACTGACACCGACTGAACTGTGGTGGTTTGAGGCCTTTGGGGACCGATTTGAGGTTACTCACTTTGGCAGGTTCAAGAACAACAGCTCCTCTTTGATCTTCTTAGCTCCGCCCTGCAGCAGGGAGCAGGAGGAGCAGGTGCATTAGAGTTAAACTCTTTTACAGATGAATTCACATATTCGTGGGAGCAAGCCTGTTCACAGAATAGAGTCTAAACGAGCTCTTACTTTCAGACTCCAGCCCCGCCCTTCAGCAGCTCCGCAGCATCCTGCTGGCTGGCACAACCTTGCCATTGGCTGCTGCCAGGGACTCAACAGGTTAGAACAAAAATATAAATATTATATCTGAGTTCTTATGTGGACCCGCCTTCCAGGCAGAACCTCACCTTCCATGAATGTCCACAGGTTAGCGGCCCTCGCTCTGCTGGTCCTCCAAAGTAAGAAAAAATGAGAAAAAATAAGGAGCAGACCAAGCAAAAGAGGGTATTTAAAGAGACAGTGCTCTTAAGGTTCATTTTTGGCGAGTTTTATTATCTAAATGTCATTGTGTCACTTTCTTATGAGGCTTCAGTGAACTGAAAAAGCTTCTGGGATGAGAAGCGAAACGTCTTCAAAAAAGTTAAAGAAGTCCGGTTGCTTTTTTCCCCCAAGCTCCTTAGAGTTCTCTGAAAATGGTCAGGTAGAAGGACTGGACTGAAAATGAGTAAAAAAGCAGCCAAAGCCCAAGGAAGTTGAAAGATTGGAAACTATTGCTGAGGTCATGTCAGTGTAAAAAGTTACCTACAAGTCTGGCACCTTGGAAGCAAAACATAAAGAAATAAGGTGTAAGGCCAAATGTTTGGTCCTGCAGCCAACCGGACCATGAAATATAGAGCACAGGTGAACAAAGTGAGGCAGCAGTTTGCTGATTTCCACCTTGTGCCTTTCATGTTGATCAGCTTAGTAGTTTGCCAGCTTTCTAGCTGTTAAAGACTTTTGGCGAGAGGTTATTCATATTTGAACTCTAATTGAACCCCTCTTTTTTACTGTTTTTTTGTTTGTTTGTTTTTGGGGTTTTTTGTTGTCTTAGATGGCCTGACTCAGCAGGTGGGGGCAGTTTCTGAGTTTACCTTCGTTCAAACAGTGCAGAAATGGTTTCGCTATGCTCCAGACCGGATGGGTGGTGCAGGACGCCCGATATCCAGCCCCGTCATGGAGTAAACTAAAAACAGTAAATAATACATTTAACAAACAAGCAAGCTCTAAATTCAAGCGGAGAGACTGCAGACGTAGCCGCACCATTCCAGGGATTTTTGGTTAGCATGAGGGGTCTAGCCAGGACCCTTACTGGATACTGGGTGGGAATCGAACGTGCGACTCCAAAGATGTGTAGTATTACCACTACACTATCCAGCTGCGCTACACTATCCAACAAAAAAAGTTTTTAGAAAATTTGATAAAGTCTGATGCTTAATATTGTAGGGATATTAATATCCCTACAATATTAATACGGATTAATAACACAGAGAAGTCATACTTCTGTTATGACAGAATTAATTGGGTAAATTATATTTACAATTGTAACATTGTAAACTTAATGTTATGATTTTACATTATATTAAATTGTAACATGATGTAAAATCGTAACATTGTAAACTTAACGTTACAATTTTACATTATGTTGCAATTTAACATAATGTGAAATTGTAACATTGTAAACATAATGTTACAATTGGAACATCAGTCCATCTATCCATGCATCTTCATCCGCTTTATCCGAGGCCGGGTCGCGGGGGCAGCAGCCTAAGCAAAGAGGCCCAGACCCAACACGCTGTGTACTCACCTTTGCTAAGTACATGTGAACAGATCTTGAATAAAAAAAACAAAACAAAACACACTTTTCTTTTCTGTTTTATTGAAAGCACTTTACAGAAAGTGTAATTGTTTGTAATGAAGAAAGAAGTAGGTAGGTTTGCATGTGTAATTAGTGTGTTATTGCAGAAGAAGCTTAATGTGTAGTTTGCAAAAACAATGGGAAAAACAGGTGGCCGAAGAAGAAAAGATAAATGTCCTTTTTTTTAAGTATTCCCTCGGCCGGTCGTTTGGCTTATGACATGTGGCGAGGACTCTGCTACAGAACTCCGCCAGTTCGAACCCCCCACGAACTCACTGCCACGGCCCTGCGCGGGGGGCGGGGAAACGCACTCGCATTTCCTTTTTGCTTTTTCCTGCTTGAGCCAAGTCCTCCGCCCGCTCTTCATCTCTCTCATTACCCCTTATTACCTTACACTCATGCCTTTGCCTTTCACCACTTCAAAACGAAGCCTACTTCAATATTACCTTCATACGCTCTCTTTGCTTTTGGCTTTCCTCATGCTGTGTACTCACCTTTGCTAAGTACATGTGAACAGATCTTGAATAAAAAAACAAAACAAAACACACTTTTCTTTTCTGTTTTATTGAAAGCACTTTACAGAAAGTGTAATTGTTTATGATGAAGAAAGAAGTAGGTAGGTTTCCATGTGTAATTAGTGTGTTATTGCAGAAGAAGCTTAATGTGTACTTTGGAAAAACGATGAGAAAAAAAGGTGGCCGAAGAAGAAATGATAAATGTCCTTTTTTTTCAAGCCTTCTCTCAGCCGGCAGTTTCAGTGCCACGGCCCTCGCTTGGGGGGTGGGGAGACGTGCCCCCCAAGGAGACCTGCTAGATTGTTCAGAAGGTTGTTCTCATCCATCCAGATGGAGGATCACTAACAGGAGCGTGGAAGACTCCAGAATCCACTCTGGCTGGAATCCGGTGGATATGCAGTGTGTACAGGTACAGGACCATTTAAACGGACAGCATTTATAGAATGACTATTAAAAGTCAGCGAGTGTCAGTAATGTTAATGTGGTTATGTTAGTAATACACCGAGTGCTAATATAAGAGCTTTAAGATGCATTTGTAGATATTATTACGTGTTTTACCGTCTTTATGGTGCTAGCTTAAAGTTACGGTGTAAACGTTAGCTTATATTGGAGGAAAGCTGTTACTGGTTAAACGATGTTAGCACAGAAATATTAGCTTCTGTCATGACTGATGAAGTTACTAGTTAATAAAGTTTTCAGTAAAGTGATTAATCGCAGCCACAGGTTGACAGCAAATATCTCGATTAGCTTCAGTGCATCTGTAATAAATATGTGCAAGTTTCAGTGCTTCGTTTAAACTGTATGATACTTATACTGACCCAGGGTCAGTGTAAAATACAATCCTAGCTGTGTGAACAAAGCCACTGTAAATTTAATCCTGCATGACAAACCTCAGGATGCAGATTATTATTACTCTTTCCTGCTGGCACACCTGAGAGTCAGCTAGAAACTTATAGTGACGTGGACATCATGCAAAGACTGCCAGACTCTGTAATACTGCAAATGATCAGTGACTCAGGTTAACACTAAACTTCAAACGGTACCTCTGTGTGCTGAACATCTAGGATTGAGTCAGGCTGCATTGACTGTGGGACTTTAATGTGTTAAAAGCAGGTTGAAGACGGCTCAGAAACATTTGAAGATTAAAATTTAGCATTATGGCTGCTGGTGGTTTGTAATATCTACTCAGCTGTATTTTTGTTACTAATTTATGTTTGTTGTTGTTTAACACAGATTTCAGAAGAGCAAATATGCTTAATAGTTTAACTAGATTTCATTTGTCAGTGTTTGACTGCTGAGTCACCGGAAGAACTCATTTCATTCATTCTCCATATGATGTTAATTTACAGAAATGTTTCACAGGAACTGATTTCTCCCAAAGGTTGAACTAGTGTGTTTCCATAGATTACCTCTGTATGAATGTACTTCTTAAATGAAGGCAAGTGTTTGTCCTTTTTTGTTCCTCAGGTACAGTACGTGATATCAAGGGCAGGTGGTCAACACTGGGGACAAGAAGCAGACATACTTCCAAGAGGGAGCTGCAGTGAGGTCAGAGGTCAGAATCTGAAACAGCTCAGGTTTATATTTTAGAGGTTATAAAAAATCAAAATGTATTTATAAAGAAACCTTTAAATAATAGTCATAATTATGATTATTATAAGAAATATCAAACATTTAAGTGGATTTTCTGTTACACATATTGTGTTAGCCCTGCGATAAACTGGCAGCCTGTCTTTGTCCTGTATCAGCTGGGATAGGCTTCATCCTCCCGCAACCTTGAATTGGATACATTTTATTCCAATTATGTAATCTGATCATTTACAAACTCAAGGTATCTAATCAAAATGTAAGTAATAATTATAAAATGGGAAAGCAGAAATAAGTGTGACATAAATGTAAATGTGTGAGCTGACATAGAGCTACATGCAGTCTGAAAACCCTTTGTTGTCAAGTTTGCAGGTATATCAGCACGAGACATTCTTACATAGAAGAGACATTAAAGTCTCTAACTCAGTGAAGCATTATTGGTCCCGTCTGTTTGGATAAATATAGTAAGTTGATGTATGTCCATTTATTGACACATTTTCTTAAGTGCTTATCCAGTTCAGGATCACAGTGGAGCTGCAGCTGGATATGTTCACTAAATAAACCTTACAAAAGTTAACAATAAACCTGCATCCATGTACGTTGTTGTCCACAGGATGAGAAAATCAAACTGGAACACTGTGGAACATGTTAATAAATGTTTGTGTGTTTATGCCTGTGTCTTTCACAGGAGGCGCTGGAAGGTTTCCCTAATAGTTCCTGGTGAATCAAAGCAGAACCATAAAGGTTGCTGGACTGCATGATGGCCTTACCCCTGAGCAGTCATCCTGTTAAAGGATGAACCAGTTAGAAGCTGTTTTCAAAGTAGCTGAGCAGATTTCATCTCAAGTAAGCGATTAACTGTTTGTTCATCTGTTCCGCCACTTAAAGAGCATTTAAGGACGTCTTTTGAGTGTCCAGTTGAATTAATTCTACTGGCTCTCATGGTCATTTGTTATTATAGTCATATTTTTCATGTTCATCCAGCTATTTAGTAAATTCTATCTATTTAGTAATATCCGTCAGCTATAAAATGTAATATAAATATAAAAATATCTAAATATCTCCTGCCCTTTATGTTTTAATGATGTAAGTCTGTTATCGTGTTACATTAGCATTCCTCACATATCAATGAGATGCTGTACAGTACAATCCTACTGACACAGCAGAGGGATAACGACAGCTATTCAACATCGTTACACGACACATTCGAGCTGCATGACGCAGACAAAGTGACTAAATCATCTTTTTGTGGTTTATTGTCTTCAAACCAGCAGACAAAGCCGATGGCAGAAGATGTCGGAGAAGAACTTCAGGCCGTGGACTGAAAAGGTATTTTTTTCTTGTTATCAAAAGACATTTGGAGTGGCAGCTTCTACAACTGGTTGTGCTAAAGTAAAGCTTACAGTCTAAGAAATCACAGTGTTGATATTCAGCACAAAGAGAAAAGCTCACTTGTTTGAATTTATTTACAATCATAGTTTTATAAATTCTGACTGTAAACAGCTTTTACAGCTTTGATATTGTTTGACACTCGATATCAGGTGATAGGGTTTAATTTAAAGGTTTCTGTGTCCCAATGAGCCATTTACACTGATCAGTGTCAGTTTAACTGTAACACATTCATTATTTAGATTCAACAAAGAAATAACTGAATGTAAAAAATGGCAGCCCTCAGGCAGGTTTATAGAGATACATGCATGCATTATGAAATTTATGTATCCCAGATAATTGTTATTCATCTAGTCATGGCAGACCTACCTCTTCCTCCCAAGTTAACTGCAACCCAAAATAACTAGTGGGGCTATTTACACACTCACAACCAGTGTGGGGTAAAAAGAGCCACCAAAAAACTGTCAGCCACAGATGTGCTAGAAGAGTTAGAAGCTCTACTTATGGAGAAACTTTCTAAGTCTAACAGGGGACAGGAACTCCTGCCCAAATAACATGATATAAGCCCACATACAGCCCAGCCATAAAGTGAACCAAGTTAAAGACAGCATGGGACCAAATGCATGTAACCAGCCTGCACCCACCTGACATTTCTTCCTCCTGAATTAAATGAATGAAGGGATGAAAGTTAAATGACTACAAACCTAAAGCCACTAGTTCCCACACTGGAGCTCCCTGACACTGTGTGTTAACTGTATTTAGCTTGTATCAACAGTTGTAACAGGCTAAGCCACCTGAGACACTGCATTGAATTTGTTCCTGTCTTACTGGTTTCAGCTGACTGGTTTCAACTCAGATATTCTGCTTTTTCCTTTCAGTAGATCAAAGCAGCTCGTGCTCCTTCTGCTTCCAATTTAGAAGAAGAAGAAGAAGGCGAAGGCTTCAGCGAAGTGGCGTTCATGGTCTCAGTGAACAGTCACGGTCACACACTGCATGTGGTTTTAAAAGCAACATGTCTGTTCACCACAACAATGGAGATGTGTAATATTAGTGCAGCTATGGTTTGTTCTTGAACATCAGTTCTGTTTTCTACTTTGATCACTCAGACCAAAAAAGTGTTGTTTTCAGATTCTTTCTTTTAAATCTATAAAGCACCTGTTCATTTTTTTTATTACAATTAGTTTCACATAAATGTTAGTGTTTCCTTTTATGATCTTTTAATGCTTACACTACACTGTACATGAAATCAAACCTAATAATGAGGCAGATAACATTCCTGTTACGATCCAGACTAGTGGTCTTACTGGGGCCGGTGAACAGGACTGTAAGCTTGCCATTGTGCCAGTTAAAGTAAAATCAAAGAGAGGTCAAAGAATAGTGGAAACGTATGCCTTTCTGGACCAAGGGAGTTCAGCATCCTTTTGTACAGCGGGTCTTATGGACAAGCTGAATATTGCTGGGAGGAGGACAAAGATTCTCCTGCGCACCATGGGACAGGAGAAAGTGGTGGACAGTTTCATTGTACCTGAACTTGAAGTTGCTGGATTGGACAGTGACATGTACTGTGATATGCCTAACCTCTTCACTCAGCATAAAATGCCTGTAGATATTGGTAACATCTCAAATCAACAGGACCTGGTTGACTGGCCACATTTGAAGCATGTTCATTTGCCAGAAATTAAGGCCAATGTTGAGCTTTTGATTGGCATGAATATGCCCAGAGCTCTAGAACCTTTGGAGGTCATCCGGAGTGTAGGTGATGGACCCTTTGCCATTAGGACTGTGCTCGGCTGGACTGTGAATGGGCCACTTAATCGAGAATGCTGTGGAAGGCCAGGATGTTTGGCAACAGTTACCGCCAACAGAGTTTCTGCTGTCACACTGGACAAGCTATGGAAACAGCAGTTCAAGATGGATTTTCCTGAGAGCAGCAATGATGAACAGATGGGGCTGTCAAAGGAAGACTTGAAGTTCCTGGAATTGGCCAGCAAGATGGTGACTTTGGGGGATTGGCACTACAGCATTGCCCTGCCACTAAAAGACCGAGACATAAGAATGCCTGACAACTGTGCAATTGAGCAACGAGCCTTAGGTTTGAAGAAAAGGTTCATCAGAGATAAAGACTTTCATAAAGACTACACTGCCTTCATGACAGATCTTATATCTAGAGGATATGCAAAGAGAGTCCCAGTCACAGAATTAGAGCGCCAGAAATGGGGAAGGATTAAACGTAACTTTGTTCCTGGAGATGTGGTCCTTATAGTGGATGATTCTGCACCTCGTGGTTCTTGGCTCATTGGGAGAGTCACCGGAGCTGCACCAGATGAAAGGGGGCTTGTGCGTCAGGTCTGGATTAAGACCCCAACCAGCCATGTGTGCAGACCCATCACAAAGATATGCCTTCTTCAGGAGGCCTCTGACCCATGACTATGACATTTTTGACACAGTGTGACATAACTAACTTTGAATTGACTTTAATGTTATGAGATGTACATCAGACTGACTATATTTAGGCTAAGTGCTGGTAACCTCTGGCCTATGACTGACTGACCATGTGCAGACAGAAGAAAAGAAGAGAAGACATGAGAAAATAACTTTGGTGGACTTTTGAGTATGTTATGTTGTCTCACTGGGTGTCTGTGATATGATGAAGTGTGTGTTGTGAGTTATGGTGTTGGATGTGTAATTATTACTGTAAAAATGTAATAATTAGGGGCCGGAATGTTGTGGATAGGCGTAGCTTTGGGTCACGTGGTGTCAGTAATAGTGATTGCTATATCACCTGTTCACGGCCCGAGGGAAATTTTGTGAATGAGTGGGTGATGGGGGAAGTCGACTTTTGCTGACCGCTCAAGCGTCCCAAGGCGTTCCCAGGCCAGCCGAGAGATATAATCTCTCCAGCGTGTCCTGGGTCTGCCCCGGGGCCTGCTCCCGGTGGGACATGCCTGGAACACCTCACCCAGGAGGCGCCCAGGGGGCATCCTTGTCAGATGCCCGAACCACCTCAGCTGGCTCCTTTCGATGTGGAGCAGCAGCTGCTCTACTCTGAGCCCCTCCCGGACGGCCGAACTTCTCACCCTATCTCTAAGGGAGAGGCCAGCCACCCTTCGGAGGAAGCTCATTTCTGCCGCTTGTATACGCGATCTCGTTCTTTCGGTCACTACCCACAGCTCGTGGCCATAGGTGAGGGTAGGGATTGTAACAATTTAAACATAATACAATTTTACATTATGTTACTGTCAGAGTCAGACGGTGCCCCGACCGGTCGACCTGTGTGTGTGTGTTTTTTTGTTCTCCTCTCTCGCTCCGCTTTTTCTCCGCTGCGATTGTTACCTCCGACCCGTAAGTGCTGCCACTCTGAGCTGCCTAATAAGCCTGGACGCGATCGAGACGGAGAGACGGAAGGGGACACTTCACTGATTCTAGGGAGTTTTGTGGACACACGAGGGGAGACGGGGAGAGGAGCACTGAAGGGACTTGCACTGTGGATAACTGTGGATTGATTTTGGCTTCACTGTAAATAAAGACACTGTTCAACTTAAACGAGAGGTCCGCGTCTAGGTTCGCTAACTCACCACCCTTAACAGCTACAATTTAACATCATGTAAAATTGTAACATCATGTTTACAATGTTACAATTTGTAAATTGTAACATTGTAAACATAATGTTACAATTTTATATGATGTTAAACTGTAACATAATGTAAAATTGTAACATTATGTTAAACTGTAACATAATGTAAAATTGTAACATTATGTTTACAATGTTACAATTTTACATTATGTTAAATTGTTACATAATGTAAAATTGTAACATTATGTTTACAATGTTACAATTTGTAAATTGTAACATTGTAAACATAATGTTACAATTTTATATGATGTTAAACTGTAACATAATGTAAAATTGTAACATTATGTTTACAATGTTACAATTTGTAAATTGTAACATTGTAAACATAATGTTACAATTTTATATGATGTTAAACTGTAACATAATGTAAAATTGTAACATTATGTTTACAATGTTACAATTTTACATTATGTTAAATTGTAACATAATGCTTAACAGATAATGGTTATCCTCTTTTTATATCATACATCATTGTCTCTGTAGGAGGGTCTGGAGCACCCCCTGCTGAGCCGCTGGGCTCAGTACCTTGCAGGCAGGTCCGACGATGACTTCATCATCTCACCTGAGCTCAAAATTCTGGTGCGTGAAGGCGTCCCTCGGGAGTATCGGCAGAGAGTGGCGCTGTTTGGTCCGAGCCAGAACTTTGACAAGCCAAGAGTGCCACATGCAACGCTATCAGCAGGTACAGCTGTAGAGAGAGAGAGTGCTTTATCCGCACCTGAGCACAGGTGGCTCCTCCTTCTTCCTGTTGGGAATGCTGGCGAGC
This sequence comes from Aulonocara stuartgranti, assembly GCF_965226115.1. Classification (NCBI taxonomy): domain Eukaryota; kingdom Metazoa; phylum Chordata; class Actinopteri; order Cichliformes; family Cichlidae; genus Aulonocara; species Aulonocara stuartgranti. The sequence goes on along the minus strand of NC_138940.1, from coordinate 9,936,747 downwards.
ACTCAGTAATCCTGTTCTGTTTCCAGCTGTGTGAGAAGAGTCGGACAGCTCCTAATCCTGCCTCCAGGCAGGTCCAGCTGGACCTTCACCGAACCCTGACGACCAATCAGCACTTCTCCTCGCCGTCCAGCCCCGCCCTCCAGCCCTGCCCTCCAGCAGCTCCGCCGCATCCTTCTGGCCTTCTCCGGGCATAACCCTGCCATTGGCTACTGCCAGGTACTCAACAGGTCAGAACAAAAGTATAAATTTTATATCTGAGTTCTTATGTGGACCCGCCTTCCAGGCAGAACCTCACCTTCCATGAATGTCCACAGGTTAGCGGCCCTCGCTCTGCTGGTCCTCCAAAGTGACGAAGACGCCTTCTGGTGTCTGGTGGCAGTGGTGGAAGCCATCATGCCTCAGGACTACTACACCAAGAATCTGGTGGCCTCTCAGGTCAGCAGACACACTCACCTGCTTGCCTGCTGTGATCTGTTTTAGTGATCAGTGAGGCTGATCTCTGTGAGTCTTTGTGCTCAGGCGGACCAGCGCGTGCTGAAGGACTTCATGGCGGAGAAGCTTCCTCGCCTGGCATCTCACTTTGAGGATCACAACATTGACGTCTCTCTGGTCACCTTCAACTGGTTCCTGGTGGTTTTTGTGGAGAGTCTGCCCAGCGACATCCTGATGCCTCTGTGGGACGCCTTCCTGTATGAGGGTACCAAGGTACCATACACCCGAACACACCATGACAGAAATGCAGACAACACTTGAATGCACCACAGTAGTGTCCATGGAAACAAAAATGATTTTGTTTTCACCTTTAGATGTCTTTATTTACATTTTAGGAGTAATAAGACATTGTTTACTAAGCATGGGGAACTGTCATGTGACATGAAATAGGAGTGGGAAAGCAGATCATTCTAGTAACGACCTCACAGTCTACCACAAGCAGCGTAAATCCAGACGATGAGCGGGACAATGGCTTTGGGCTTGTTTCTGCAATGTGACAAATGCAGCACAGCTTTTACATCGTTTGTCTCAGGAAATAAAATCACAGTTCAGACACAGAAATATATACCACACAGGGATAAATGCTGACAACAGCTTCAGCCACGTAGATCCAACCCAAAAGTTTAATTTAAACTTAAAGCTCAACTACCAAGTAAGTTAATATTATCTGGCAACTGAGGAACCAAGTGGCTTATTGGAAATCGATCAGAGCTGTAATGAGTAAAGGGCCCAACTGCACCACAACTGAAAGAGTAATTTTATGACTCACCTCCTCAAAGTTTCCAATTAATTGTGTGGCGTGAGTGTCCTGTTATGAAATGCGTGTCTGTGCTGCAGGTGATCTTCAGATACACTCTGGCTCTGTTCAAATACAAAGAGGACGACATCCTGAAGATTCACGACAGCGTGGAGATCTACCAGTACCTACGCTTCTTCACAAAGACCGTCTCCAATGCCAGGTACGCACTCGCCTCCACCCGCCTTAATCTACGAGCTGTTACACTCTCAGAAGTGTAGCGGATGTAGCTGTTGAATCTTTGAGCTTCAAACCCTTTTTACTGAAATTTTGTGAGAAGTTTAAATTTCCCTGATCACAGTAACAACGATTTAAAGATTTTTAAGTATCTGCAGCTCTCGGATACATGTGGTCCAGTCAGTCCAGTATTTCCTGCTCAAACTGCAGTACCTGAAGTATCAAGCAGCATAAAACAGAAACACTCAAGCTGATCAGTTTCCAGTTCCTCTGTGTTGGTGATCGAGTCCTTTCCACCTGCGTGTGTCCATGCAGGAAGCTGACCAGCATCGCCTTCAACGACATGAACCCATTCCCCAGCCGGCTGCTGAGGAACCGGCGAGTGCTCCACCTGGAGCGCCTGCAGGTGGAGCTGCGTGAGCTGGAGGAGCAGCACAAGGAGGTCATCACCGAGAGCGTCGTACGGAAAGACAAAGAGCTCGACGTCATGGTGAGCGAGGACGACGAGGACCTCTGATCACACGGGACGCTTCAGCTGCTCACTTCGAGACGACGATGAGTTTTCCATGAGTTCAAGAGAATTTTACTAAACCGGCTGTTAACTGGTTTCCTTCACACCAAACACAGGATTGTGTCAGGTTCACCATCTCTACTAACACTACAAGGAAACAGACGCATACAGATTTAACTGCATCACATCTCTGAAACAAGCTTGCAGTAAACAAATGTGTACTGTGTTCACGTGTGTAATAAGTCAGGCTGCAGAAATGTGCAGATGTATTTCAGTGAATTCATTTGGATTAATATGTGATAGCTTATTTATTTCATTGCATCTTTTGCTTTATACCTAAAAATGCGTGACATTTCTAAATGTAGTCACATCCCTATGAAACATGGTTGATTATCAGCTGTAGTCACAGCTGGTGATAAAGTAATTAAAATGTCCAGCTATTCAAAAATAGGGCATTCTGCACAATGAGTACTTTTTGGTACTTGAAGTATATTTTGATGCTGATGCTTCAGGGCATTGTGCTGCATTGTCGAAGCTCTCTGGGCTTCCGGTTAGAACGTCCTCACAGTATTTTATTTTGATCTGGTGTAAAGTGCATTGTGCAGAAATGACAGCATGATAGTCACATGATAAAACTGACTTTTCTTTTTTTTTTAAATTTTACTGGGTGTGCATCTTGTTCAAATGTCTTTTTCAGCATTTGTACATAAATATTCTGTATATAAATATTTGATTTTCATTTATTTTACAGAGTCCTTTATTTTGTTTCACAAATATGACATTCATGTCAAATGACATCTGCAGACTTTATAATGACCAGCAGGGGGCAGTGTATTGCAGTCTATGAGAACATTTACTGAGACCTGTTTCATGCACTAGTTTCATGTCTCATTGAATCCAACATGATGTTGATTTTGTAAATTAAGGTCACATGTTCATCACATCTAATTTCAAAACACTGATCAATTTTTTTAAAAAATGAATTCCATACCAATTGCAGGAATAAAATAGGAATAAATAACAAACGAGAAATACATACAAAACAAGAGAAAGGCACACATGAGAGAACAGGTCACATGACAGCACAGCATTATCTACCCACAATTTGAACTAAATAACAGATAGCACAGGCAATGAAAACAAACGGAAATCAGAATAAATTTAAAAACTTTTATTGATGTTAACTTGAAGTGCTGAATTAGCCCTGTTGTCAGTTCAAATCACTTCAATCTATAGCGCACTTTAAGGTCTTTAGACCTTAAAAAGTAATACACTGCAAGGTAAGCTTGCAGCATCTTACTTTAAGGTCAACTGTGAAACTTTGTGGAAAGCCTGAGACAAGTTGATGAGTCAGTGAAGCGCACTTCCTTCTGATGACGGCTATACTGAGGTGAGTTTTTAAGCATATCCTGAACTTTATTCATTATTAGACTTCTGACACCTGGCAAATAAACTCTCATGCGATATGAGAACATAACAGCAAAAAGCCAGTAGCTGGTACATGAATGGATAAAAATTGGATCCCTCAGGGAGGCGCCACCACTTGATCTTCTCCACCGTCGTGGTTGGTGTTCTTCGTCGTCGTTGGCCAAGGTTGAGTCGGAGATCCATCACAAGTAGCCGATGTTGAGGGCCAATATTGGTTGATGGTATGACTTTTACGTTCGTGACTAGGCTGAGATGGGGTCTTCGGACTAGCCAGTAGTCGATTTGGGTGTCTCTGCCGCCGCTGGAGTACGTGATGAGGTGTGCCGGCTTCTTTTTGAAGAAGGTGTTGGTCACGGCAAGATCGTGGGCCTCTGCGTAGTCCAGTACCCGGCAACCCTCGTCGTTTCTGGTCCCAAATCCTTGGCCGCCATGGAATCGGTGATATCCGTCTCTCCCCTTGCCTACATGTCCGTTTAGGTCGCCGCCTACCGCCACGTGTTCCTCAGGGCTAATCGTTTGCAGGTGGTCGTCGAGGGCGCGCCAGAATTCTGTCTTCTCCTCGTCGGGGCAGTTGGTCTGTGGTGCATAGCAGGAGATAATCCGTAGGACGGTCGGGTCGGCGTCGATCTTCACTGACATGATGCGATCCGATATGCGGGTAACTTCGACCACGTTGTGCCGGAGCTTTATTATTAGACTTCTGACACCTGGCAAATAAACTCTCACGCGATATGAGAACATAACAGCAAAAAGCCAGTAGCTGGTACATGAATGGATAAAAATTGGATCCCTCTTAGATTGAATTGGTTGCCCTCTTATATTACGTTGTTTTGAACCTAACCGCATCCACTGAATTAATGCAGTTTTCAGGACAGTAAAAACAGAGAACTCTGATATACACAATTTCTGATTGCTGATAGTGTTTCTTAATGCAAAATGGGCTTCCATTTAAAATGCAATTGCTTTATGTTCGATCTTTAGTGAAGAAGGGTCATTTTTGATTCTGTGGACAAGGGATGCAAATGGAATGTGAAGGCAACAGGTAGTAGGGTGAATTAGGGTTTCGTGTGGTCTTCAGTGCATGAATTTTATTGCCACTTTATTTCAACTTTTTATTAATGTACTCAAAAGAAAAACAAGAACCACAAAGGAGATTCTTGTGATTCTTGTTTGTGCTATCTGTTTGTGAAAGAAAGCACATTTTACCACATCATACTGTGTTTGCTGCCATTTATTTTACTCGTCCTGCCTGAGTGTCTGGGCTGCGTTTGTCTGTGCACCTTTGTTCTGGCCTTCTGCTGATGGGTTTCACATGCTGGGCTTTCCCTCTTGGTCCACACCCAGCAGCCTGCTGCTGACCACACACAGCCTACAAACTGATCCATCCATGCATCCATCCATGCATGCATGGCCTGGTTATTGTTGAGTTATCACCTCCAGCTCCTTGCTCATAACCAGGTAGATACTGGGCTGGGCCTGATCTCTGAGCTCAATAACAATGACAAAAATGCCAAACACTTTACTCTTCATGGTAAAAAATGTTTATAATACAGTAAAAACTGGATGTAGCCAAAATCAGTGTTTTATATACAGTGTAAGTGAACAACATTGCTACACTGCTGGTGTTTGATTGATAGAGGCTTTCTTTATAAGAACTATGATATCATTTCTTTTGCTGATTAACAGTTTTTATATAATTTTTATATCATATATAGCTTTCAAGAAGCCAAAGATCACTGGACGAAAAGACTACAGACCTGTGGCTCTGACATCTGGTCAGGAAGTCTTTTGAGCACCTGGTTCTCTCCTATCTTAAGACCCTCACGGCCCCCCTCCTGGACCCCCTGCAGTTTGCATACAGAGCCAACAGGTCTGTAGACGATGCCATCAACATGGCCCTACACTTTGTCCTGCAGAATCTATGCCAGGATCCTGTTTGTGGACTTCAGCTCTACCTTCAACACCATCCTTTCAGACCTTCTTCAAGGATTGCTTTCCCAGATGAATGTGCCTGATCCCATCTGCCGGTGGATCACTGACTTCCTGACGGACAGGAAGCAACCAGTGAGGCTGGGGAAGAATGTCTTGGACTCCCGGACCATCAGCACGAGCTCCCCTCAGGGCTGTGTTCTTTCTTCTATGCCCTTCTCCCTGTACACCAACTGCCGCACCTCCAACCACCAGTCTGTCAAATTAATTAAGCTTGCAGATGACACCACCATTATTGGACTCCTCTCAGACGGGGATAAGTCTGCCTACAGGATGGAGGCTGAACATCTGGTGTCCTGATGCAGCCGCAACAACCAGGTGCTGAATAAGTGTTATTTTCATTTACCACTGGCCCAAGTACATTTTTATTGGCTTGTGAACAAAGCTGTAGTTTTTGTATTTTTTAAATATTAACGCAATTTAATTGAGACATTATTTATATTATTTCACTTTCAATGTGAAAAATGCTGGAAAAACGTTGAAAATAATGGTCACCCCTGTTCGCTGCAATGTAAAATAGTACAACTGCTGTCAGCCTTCATTAAGTTGCATCATTTAAACATTTGCATATTTTTATTCAACTTCTGCAGGATGCTTTGATGAAAGACTCCCTTTTCCCAAGTAGAGGCTTTACTAGAGGTCACAGGAACAGCGCTGCTGTTTTGGATGTGGAAAAATGTTGTCTTTCACTCTACCTGAGCTCAGTGTCCCAGTAAGGGCTCCGCCTCATTGTAGCTGACGCTGAAATGTTTGTGTGGGTTGCCATGACAACACCAGAAGTGCATCTGAGATCGTGTCCAAATTCATGGGCTGCATCCTCCTGAGGACTCGGTGTTCTGACAAAACGTCTTACTTTGGCAAAACGTCCTACCGTAAGTAGTTCATGCGTTCTCGGCGGCTCTAGTGACCCTCGAACTCTCGGCTAGCTATCGAGGTGGTGGATAACATACGTCTCCCCCACAAGAGCACGAACCTACAACTTTTCTACTACTGGTTTTACAAGGCGTACACGGTAAAAACATTATGCTGTTATTTGTTAAGCACTTGTGCACCTTGTGAAAAGAAATAAGTGGCTGAGATGGATGTCATATGTGCTATTGATATTATTTTACTCGTTTCTAGTTTTCACGGTGCTCCATGATTGTGAGAGGAATAAAAAAGAATTGTGGACATCAGTACGAAGCATGGATTCTTTTGACCAGAGTAGATACACTGGTCCCTTGAATATACTAATCTTTTTGAGGTGGGTGACTGTTCCTGTGTATTTACAGAAACAATGGTTGTGATAACCTCAGCTGTTTCAGAGGGTGACTGTTCGTTGCTTTGCGCACTTTTAAATCTGTATACAATGGTTTGTTCCCTTTTTGTGTTCTGAGGTTTAAACAAAGATGTACTAGATGTATTATACCGGTCCCTCGAATCTACAAATCTTTTAGATGTGGATGACTGTTCATTTTCATCTGTGTTTACAGAAACACTGGGTGTTGGAACCTCAGTAGTTTCTTTTTGGCTGACAGACTCTGGAGCTGTACAAGAGGAATAAAGAGCTGCAATGCTTTTGTGAATCTGACCTGGGAAGGGAGAGAAATATATTTTTGTTTTGTTTTTGTTTGTCTTCTTGTTTTATTTGATTCCTTGTGGGATTTGGATCCAACAAGTAAAGTATGCATATTATGCACACACACAAACACACATGCAGCTATTACCATTTCTTGTATTCTTGAATAAAGACATTGATCTGACACATTTAAAATGCAGCCAATTGTTTTTATTGTTATATTATTAAGAAAAAAGAAAAGGTGGGGTTGGGGGGATGTAAAGAAGAGCTTAAAGGAAAGGGCTAGAGGAGAGAAAACCCCAACAGTTAGCAGGGCATTTTTTTACTTGGACAAATTGTTAATAAAGTTTCCATATCTGTAACAATGATGACAGTATAATTGTTTATAAACAATTATATTGACAATTATATGTGTCCAGTATGTTGGCTCATTTTCTTTTACTTTTTGCATTTGAAAATAAAAGTTGGGCTGATTTTGACACCATTACAAGAAGTGTTGTTAATGATTCTTTTTGAATTAAAATCAAGTTACCACAAATTGTTTTTTAATTTAATTTAATTTGAAATGTTTGTCAGTGGGTAAACAACTCGTAATGCAAAGTCAGAAACATCGAGTTATTCTTGTACTGCATGCTTGCAATAAATAAGTTGTCCTAACAGTCAGTCAAAGGAGCTTGGAAAGAAAAGCGTCTGGACTTCTTTGAGTTGAAGTGACTGATATATATATTTTTTGTCTGTTTGTTTTGTTGGTTTTTGTTTTTTGCCCTTTATCACCATTCCTCTTCCCTGCTGTTTTTCTTTCCCTCTTTCTTTCTCCCCTTTCTTTCCCCCAGTCATGTCTGTCCTATGTGTAGCAAGTGAAAATAAAATAAACAATAAAAACAAAGGTGAATCAAATAGACCAATACGGCAAGGCCGGGATGGTCCATTTGGTAAAGTAAATCCGTTAGTTATATTTAACATAATGTTAAATGGCAACATTCTGTTTACAATGTTACCATTTCACATTATGTTAAATGGTAACATTCTGTTTACAATGTTACCATTTTACATTGTGTTAAATGGTAACATTCTGTTTACAATGTTACCATTTTACATTGTGTTAAATGGTAACATTCTGTTTACAATGTTACCATTTTACATTATGTTAAATGGTAACATTCTGTTTACAATGTTACCATTTTACATTGTGTTAAATGGTAACATTCTGTTTACAATGTTGTCATTTTACATTGTGTTAAATGGTAACATTCTGTTTACAATGTTACCATTTTACATTGTGTTAAATGGTAACATTCTGTTTACAATGTTACCATTTTACATTATGTTAAATGGTAACATTCTGTTTACAATGTTACCATTTTACATTATGTTAAATGGTAACATTCTGTTTACAATGTTACCATTTTACATTATGTTAAATGGCAACATTCTGTTTACAATGTTACCATTTCACATTATGTTAAATGGTAACATTCTGTTTACAATGTTACCATTTTACATTGTGTTAAATGGTAACATTCTGTTTACAATGTTACCATTTTACATTATGTTAAATGGTAACATTCTGTTTACAATGTTACCATTTTACATTGTGTTAAATGGTAACATTCTGTTTACAATGTTGTCATTTTACATTGTGTTAAATGGTAACATTCTGTTTACAATGTTACCATTTTACATTATGTTAAATGGTAACATTCTGTTTACAATGTTACCATTTTACATTATGTTAAATGGTAACATTCTGTTTACAATGTTACGATTTTACATTGTGTTAACCCTTGTATGGTGTTCGGGTCTGTGAGACCCGTGTTCAGTTTTTTTCAAAAGAAAAATTAAACAATTAATTATTTTTTCACGTGTAAATGTGTTGTGTCTTTCCACTCACTCCACTTGATTATAACTGATTTATTTATAACATTTTATATAAAAGAAAAACGAGAAGCACATTAATTCATAAATGTGATCTAACAAAGGTAAAGGGAAAAAATTAACCATGTTTGCTGTTCATATGTCTTGTAATTGGGATGAAGTAAACATCTGTTGAGTAATTTAACATAAAATTGTTTGATAGTGTTAATTTGGAAAGCCAAAACTCTAGCGGGTCCACCAGACCCATGAACACTGGCTGAGTAACAAAAATACGAACACCACACAAGGGTTAAATGGTAACATTATGTTTACAATGTTACCATTTACATTATGTTAAATTGTAACATTATGTTTACGATGTTACCATTTTACATTATGTTAAATTGTCAGTAGGCCTGGTACCGGAACCGGTACTGGACCCCCTTTTACTTTCAGCCATCAGAAGAGGGTACACTGTGGTCATAACAATACTCAGACTGTAGCATTTAAAGGTCCCAAAGTGTACCAGGAAAATATCCCCCGCACGATTACACCAGCAGCCTGAATTGTGAATGTGAGGGAGGATGGATCCATGCTTTCATGTTGTTCACTCCAGGCTGATATAAAAATGATATAACTAATACTACTTCTACTAATAATGACAATAACAACAAAATAATAATAATAATGTCAAAAATACCAGTAATAATAATAACAATAACAACATAAACAACAACATTACTACTACTAATAATAAAGATAAACAAATGTATTAAAAAATTAATAATGATAATAATAATAATAAAACTGATCATAACAGTAACAATATCAATCATAACAACAAGAGTACTAACAACAATAATAACAATAACAATGAAGGTGTTGCTGCAGATCTGAGTCCCGACTCTGCTGCCTTTCTAGTGCGGCAAAGAAAGTAAGAAATAGAAAAAGAAAAACACAAATAAACTGAGTGTGAGGGTTTTTCTACAAGTTACACTGAATATTTGCACAGACATGCTGACTGTTTGCTGGGAGACGTCACCTGTCTTTTATAGAATAGCAGGTAAGCTGTTCTCTGCCGCTGCTCACACACAGACTCACACGTGGTCTGGCAGACCAACTCGTCATCGTACGTGAGCCGGCTGTCTGTGACGTCGTCTCTTCCGCTCATCTGGTGAACGCCGTCACAGACGTAATGTCCTGAGAGGAGAAGGCGCACTTATTAACGTCTCATAAACTTTCAAAGCTGACCTGCATTCAGCACATGTGTCTGAAAGCACCCACTCACCGCTGTAAGCTGAGGAGCCCAAACGACTGATCACGCTGACCAACAAATAGCGAGCAGTTTACTGGGAGAGGGCAGCGGCACCACCCGTTAGCTTAGAAATGGGCTCCATCCATACTTGAAATGAACGGTGTGCCTTTTCCCTTACCTCTTCAGTAAAGGCTGTGTCCTGGCTGATCACCAGCTGCTGTGTCAGAACAATGGGGCTGTTCTTCTTCTCCACGGTGAACGATGGAGTGAACGTAAACCACTTCAGCTGGAGGATCAGCACACTGAAAGAGATGAGACAAAGAGGAGAGGCTCAAAGGAAGACGCAAGGAGGACATGACATGAACAAAACTGACACCGACTGAACTGTGGTGGTTTGAGGCCTTTGGGGACCGATTTGAGGTTACTCACTTTGGCAGGTTCAAGAACAACAGCTCCTCTTTGATCTTCTTAGCTCCGCCCTGCAGCAGGGAGCAGGAGGAGCAGGTGCATTAGAGTTAAACTCTTTTACAGATGAATTCACATATTCGTGGGAGCAAGCCTGTTCACAGAATAGAGTCTAAACGAGCTCTTACTTTCAGACTCCAGCCCCGCCCTTCAGCAGCTCCGCAGCATCCTGCTGGCTGGCACAACCTTGCCATTGGCTGCTGCCAGGGACTCAACAGGTTAGAACAAAAATATAAATATTATATCTGAGTTCTTATGTGGACCCGCCTTCCAGGCAGAACCTCACCTTCCATGAATGTCCACAGGTTAGCGGCCCTCGCTCTGCTGGTCCTCCAAAGTAAGAAAAAATGAGAAAAAATAAGGAGCAGACCAAGCAAAAGAGGGTATTTAAAGAGACAGTGCTCTTAAGGTTCATTTTTGGCGAGTTTTATTATCTAAATGTCATTGTGTCACTTTCTTATGAGGCTTCAGTGAACTGAAAAAGCTTCTGGGATGAGAAGCGAAACGTCTTCAAAAAAGTTAAAGAAGTCCGGTTGCTTTTTTCCCCCAAGCTCCTTAGAGTTCTCTGAAAATGGTCAGGTAGAAGGACTGGACTGAAAATGAGTAAAAAAGCAGCCAAAGCCCAAGGAAGTTGAAAGATTGGAAACTATTGCTGAGGTCATGTCAGTGTAAAAAGTTACCTACAAGTCTGGCACCTTGGAAGCAAAACATAAAGAAATAAGGTGTAAGGCCAAATGTTTGGTCCTGCAGCCAACCGGACCATGAAATATAGAGCACAGGTGAACAAAGTGAGGCAGCAGTTTGCTGATTTCCACCTTGTGCCTTTCATGTTGATCAGCTTAGTAGTTTGCCAGCTTTCTAGCTGTTAAAGACTTTTGGCGAGAGGTTATTCATATTTGAACTCTAATTGAACCCCTCTTTTTTACTGTTTTTTTGTTTGTTTGTTTTTGGGGTTTTTTGTTGTCTTAGATGGCCTGACTCAGCAGGTGGGGGCAGTTTCTGAGTTTACCTTCGTTCAAACAGTGCAGAAATGGTTTCGCTATGCTCCAGACCGGATGGGTGGTGCAGGACGCCCGATATCCAGCCCCGTCATGGAGTAAACTAAAAACAGTAAATAATACATTTAACAAACAAGCAAGCTCTAAATTCAAGCGGAGAGACTGCAGACGTAGCCGCACCATTCCAGGGATTTTTGGTTAGCATGAGGGGTCTAGCCAGGACCCTTACTGGATACTGGGTGGGAATCGAACGTGCGACTCCAAAGATGTGTAGTATTACCACTACACTATCCAGCTGCGCTACACTATCCAACAAAAAAAGTTTTTAGAAAATTTGATAAAGTCTGATGCTTAATATTGTAGGGATATTAATATCCCTACAATATTAATACGGATTAATAACACAGAGAAGTCATACTTCTGTTATGACAGAATTAATTGGGTAAATTATATTTACAATTGTAACATTGTAAACTTAATGTTATGATTTTACATTATATTAAATTGTAACATGATGTAAAATCGTAACATTGTAAACTTAACGTTACAATTTTACATTATGTTGCAATTTAACATAATGTGAAATTGTAACATTGTAAACATAATGTTACAATTGGAACATCAGTCCATCTATCCATGCATCTTCATCCGCTTTATCCGAGGCCGGGTCGCGGGGGCAGCAGCCTAAGCAAAGAGGCCCAGACCCAACACGCTGTGTACTCACCTTTGCTAAGTACATGTGAACAGATCTTGAATAAAAAAAACAAAACAAAACACACTTTTCTTTTCTGTTTTATTGAAAGCACTTTACAGAAAGTGTAATTGTTTGTAATGAAGAAAGAAGTAGGTAGGTTTGCATGTGTAATTAGTGTGTTATTGCAGAAGAAGCTTAATGTGTAGTTTGCAAAAACAATGGGAAAAACAGGTGGCCGAAGAAGAAAAGATAAATGTCCTTTTTTTTAAGTATTCCCTCGGCCGGTCGTTTGGCTTATGACATGTGGCGAGGACTCTGCTACAGAACTCCGCCAGTTCGAACCCCCCACGAACTCACTGCCACGGCCCTGCGCGGGGGGCGGGGAAACGCACTCGCATTTCCTTTTTGCTTTTTCCTGCTTGAGCCAAGTCCTCCGCCCGCTCTTCATCTCTCTCATTACCCCTTATTACCTTACACTCATGCCTTTGCCTTTCACCACTTCAAAACGAAGCCTACTTCAATATTACCTTCATACGCTCTCTTTGCTTTTGGCTTTCCTCATGCTGTGTACTCACCTTTGCTAAGTACATGTGAACAGATCTTGAATAAAAAAACAAAACAAAACACACTTTTCTTTTCTGTTTTATTGAAAGCACTTTACAGAAAGTGTAATTGTTTATGATGAAGAAAGAAGTAGGTAGGTTTCCATGTGTAATTAGTGTGTTATTGCAGAAGAAGCTTAATGTGTACTTTGGAAAAACGATGAGAAAAAAAGGTGGCCGAAGAAGAAATGATAAATGTCCTTTTTTTTCAAGCCTTCTCTCAGCCGGCAGTTTCAGTGCCACGGCCCTCGCTTGGGGGGTGGGGAGACGTGCCCCCCAAGGAGACCTGCTAGATTGTTCAGAAGGTTGTTCTCATCCATCCAGATGGAGGATCACTAACAGGAGCGTGGAAGACTCCAGAATCCACTCTGGCTGGAATCCGGTGGATATGCAGTGTGTACAGGTACAGGACCATTTAAACGGACAGCATTTATAGAATGACTATTAAAAGTCAGCGAGTGTCAGTAATGTTAATGTGGTTATGTTAGTAATACACCGAGTGCTAATATAAGAGCTTTAAGATGCATTTGTAGATATTATTACGTGTTTTACCGTCTTTATGGTGCTAGCTTAAAGTTACGGTGTAAACGTTAGCTTATATTGGAGGAAAGCTGTTACTGGTTAAACGATGTTAGCACAGAAATATTAGCTTCTGTCATGACTGATGAAGTTACTAGTTAATAAAGTTTTCAGTAAAGTGATTAATCGCAGCCACAGGTTGACAGCAAATATCTCGATTAGCTTCAGTGCATCTGTAATAAATATGTGCAAGTTTCAGTGCTTCGTTTAAACTGTATGATACTTATACTGACCCAGGGTCAGTGTAAAATACAATCCTAGCTGTGTGAACAAAGCCACTGTAAATTTAATCCTGCATGACAAACCTCAGGATGCAGATTATTATTACTCTTTCCTGCTGGCACACCTGAGAGTCAGCTAGAAACTTATAGTGACGTGGACATCATGCAAAGACTGCCAGACTCTGTAATACTGCAAATGATCAGTGACTCAGGTTAACACTAAACTTCAAACGGTACCTCTGTGTGCTGAACATCTAGGATTGAGTCAGGCTGCATTGACTGTGGGACTTTAATGTGTTAAAAGCAGGTTGAAGACGGCTCAGAAACATTTGAAGATTAAAATTTAGCATTATGGCTGCTGGTGGTTTGTAATATCTACTCAGCTGTATTTTTGTTACTAATTTATGTTTGTTGTTGTTTAACACAGATTTCAGAAGAGCAAATATGCTTAATAGTTTAACTAGATTTCATTTGTCAGTGTTTGACTGCTGAGTCACCGGAAGAACTCATTTCATTCATTCTCCATATGATGTTAATTTACAGAAATGTTTCACAGGAACTGATTTCTCCCAAAGGTTGAACTAGTGTGTTTCCATAGATTACCTCTGTATGAATGTACTTCTTAAATGAAGGCAAGTGTTTGTCCTTTTTTGTTCCTCAGGTACAGTACGTGATATCAAGGGCAGGTGGTCAACACTGGGGACAAGAAGCAGACATACTTCCAAGAGGGAGCTGCAGTGAGGTCAGAGGTCAGAATCTGAAACAGCTCAGGTTTATATTTTAGAGGTTATAAAAAATCAAAATGTATTTATAAAGAAACCTTTAAATAATAGTCATAATTATGATTATTATAAGAAATATCAAACATTTAAGTGGATTTTCTGTTACACATATTGTGTTAGCCCTGCGATAAACTGGCAGCCTGTCTTTGTCCTGTATCAGCTGGGATAGGCTTCATCCTCCCGCAACCTTGAATTGGATACATTTTATTCCAATTATGTAATCTGATCATTTACAAACTCAAGGTATCTAATCAAAATGTAAGTAATAATTATAAAATGGGAAAGCAGAAATAAGTGTGACATAAATGTAAATGTGTGAGCTGACATAGAGCTACATGCAGTCTGAAAACCCTTTGTTGTCAAGTTTGCAGGTATATCAGCACGAGACATTCTTACATAGAAGAGACATTAAAGTCTCTAACTCAGTGAAGCATTATTGGTCCCGTCTGTTTGGATAAATATAGTAAGTTGATGTATGTCCATTTATTGACACATTTTCTTAAGTGCTTATCCAGTTCAGGATCACAGTGGAGCTGCAGCTGGATATGTTCACTAAATAAACCTTACAAAAGTTAACAATAAACCTGCATCCATGTACGTTGTTGTCCACAGGATGAGAAAATCAAACTGGAACACTGTGGAACATGTTAATAAATGTTTGTGTGTTTATGCCTGTGTCTTTCACAGGAGGCGCTGGAAGGTTTCCCTAATAGTTCCTGGTGAATCAAAGCAGAACCATAAAGGTTGCTGGACTGCATGATGGCCTTACCCCTGAGCAGTCATCCTGTTAAAGGATGAACCAGTTAGAAGCTGTTTTCAAAGTAGCTGAGCAGATTTCATCTCAAGTAAGCGATTAACTGTTTGTTCATCTGTTCCGCCACTTAAAGAGCATTTAAGGACGTCTTTTGAGTGTCCAGTTGAATTAATTCTACTGGCTCTCATGGTCATTTGTTATTATAGTCATATTTTTCATGTTCATCCAGCTATTTAGTAAATTCTATCTATTTAGTAATATCCGTCAGCTATAAAATGTAATATAAATATAAAAATATCTAAATATCTCCTGCCCTTTATGTTTTAATGATGTAAGTCTGTTATCGTGTTACATTAGCATTCCTCACATATCAATGAGATGCTGTACAGTACAATCCTACTGACACAGCAGAGGGATAACGACAGCTATTCAACATCGTTACACGACACATTCGAGCTGCATGACGCAGACAAAGTGACTAAATCATCTTTTTGTGGTTTATTGTCTTCAAACCAGCAGACAAAGCCGATGGCAGAAGATGTCGGAGAAGAACTTCAGGCCGTGGACTGAAAAGGTATTTTTTTCTTGTTATCAAAAGACATTTGGAGTGGCAGCTTCTACAACTGGTTGTGCTAAAGTAAAGCTTACAGTCTAAGAAATCACAGTGTTGATATTCAGCACAAAGAGAAAAGCTCACTTGTTTGAATTTATTTACAATCATAGTTTTATAAATTCTGACTGTAAACAGCTTTTACAGCTTTGATATTGTTTGACACTCGATATCAGGTGATAGGGTTTAATTTAAAGGTTTCTGTGTCCCAATGAGCCATTTACACTGATCAGTGTCAGTTTAACTGTAACACATTCATTATTTAGATTCAACAAAGAAATAACTGAATGTAAAAAATGGCAGCCCTCAGGCAGGTTTATAGAGATACATGCATGCATTATGAAATTTATGTATCCCAGATAATTGTTATTCATCTAGTCATGGCAGACCTACCTCTTCCTCCCAAGTTAACTGCAACCCAAAATAACTAGTGGGGCTATTTACACACTCACAACCAGTGTGGGGTAAAAAGAGCCACCAAAAAACTGTCAGCCACAGATGTGCTAGAAGAGTTAGAAGCTCTACTTATGGAGAAACTTTCTAAGTCTAACAGGGGACAGGAACTCCTGCCCAAATAACATGATATAAGCCCACATACAGCCCAGCCATAAAGTGAACCAAGTTAAAGACAGCATGGGACCAAATGCATGTAACCAGCCTGCACCCACCTGACATTTCTTCCTCCTGAATTAAATGAATGAAGGGATGAAAGTTAAATGACTACAAACCTAAAGCCACTAGTTCCCACACTGGAGCTCCCTGACACTGTGTGTTAACTGTATTTAGCTTGTATCAACAGTTGTAACAGGCTAAGCCACCTGAGACACTGCATTGAATTTGTTCCTGTCTTACTGGTTTCAGCTGACTGGTTTCAACTCAGATATTCTGCTTTTTCCTTTCAGTAGATCAAAGCAGCTCGTGCTCCTTCTGCTTCCAATTTAGAAGAAGAAGAAGAAGGCGAAGGCTTCAGCGAAGTGGCGTTCATGGTCTCAGTGAACAGTCACGGTCACACACTGCATGTGGTTTTAAAAGCAACATGTCTGTTCACCACAACAATGGAGATGTGTAATATTAGTGCAGCTATGGTTTGTTCTTGAACATCAGTTCTGTTTTCTACTTTGATCACTCAGACCAAAAAAGTGTTGTTTTCAGATTCTTTCTTTTAAATCTATAAAGCACCTGTTCATTTTTTTTATTACAATTAGTTTCACATAAATGTTAGTGTTTCCTTTTATGATCTTTTAATGCTTACACTACACTGTACATGAAATCAAACCTAATAATGAGGCAGATAACATTCCTGTTACGATCCAGACTAGTGGTCTTACTGGGGCCGGTGAACAGGACTGTAAGCTTGCCATTGTGCCAGTTAAAGTAAAATCAAAGAGAGGTCAAAGAATAGTGGAAACGTATGCCTTTCTGGACCAAGGGAGTTCAGCATCCTTTTGTACAGCGGGTCTTATGGACAAGCTGAATATTGCTGGGAGGAGGACAAAGATTCTCCTGCGCACCATGGGACAGGAGAAAGTGGTGGACAGTTTCATTGTACCTGAACTTGAAGTTGCTGGATTGGACAGTGACATGTACTGTGATATGCCTAACCTCTTCACTCAGCATAAAATGCCTGTAGATATTGGTAACATCCCAAATCAACAGGACCTGGTTGACTGGCCACATTTGAAGCATGTTCATTTGCCAGAAATTAAGGCCAATGTTGAGCTTTTGATTGGCATGAATATGCCCAGAGCTCTAGAACCTTTGGAGGTCATCCGGAGTGTAGGTGATGGACCCTTTGCCATTAGGACTGTGCTCGGCTGGACTGTGAATGGGCCACTTAATCGAGAATGCTGTGGAAGGCCAGGATGTTTGGCAACAGTTACCGCCAACAGAGTTTCTGCTGTCACACTGGACAAGCTATGGAAACAGCAGTTCAAGATGGATTTTCCTGAGAGCAGCAATGATGAACAGATGGGGCTGTCAAAGGAAGACTTGAAGTTCCTGGAATTGGCCAGCAAGATGGTGACTTTGGGGGATTGGCACTACAGCATTGCCCTGCCACTAAAAGACCGAGACATAAGAATGCCTGACAACTGTGCAATTGAGCAACGAGCCTTAGGTTTGAAGAAAAGGTTCATCAGAGATAAAGACTTTCATAAAGACTACACTGCCTTCATGACAGATCTTATATCTAGAGGATATGCAAAGAGAGTCCCAGTCACAGAATTAGAGCGCCAGAAATGGGGAAGGATTAAACGTAACTTTGTTCCTGGAGATGTGGTCCTTATAGTGGATGATTCTGCACCTCGTGGTTCTTGGCTCATTGGGAGAGTCACCGGAGCTGCACCAGATGAAAGGGGGCTTGTGCGTCAGGTCTGGATTAAGACCCCAACCAGCCATGTGTGCAGACCCATCACAAAGATATGCCTTCTTCAGGAGGCCTCTGACCCATGACTATGACATTTTTGACACAGTGTGACATAACTAACTTTGAATTGACTTTAATGTTATGAGATGTACATCAGACTGACTATATTTAGGCTAAGTGCTGGTAACCTCTGGCCTATGACTGACTGACCATGTGCAGACAGAAGAAAAGAAGAGAAGACATGAGAAAATAACTTTGATGGACTTTTGAGTATGTTATGTTGTCTCACTGGGTGTCTGTGATATGATGAAGTGTGTGTTGTGAGTTATGGTGTTGGATGTGTAATTATTACTGTAAAAATGTAATAATTAGGGGCCGGAATGTTGTGGATAGGCGTAGCTTTGGGTCACGTGGTGTCAGTAATAGTGATTGCTATATCACCTGTTCACGGCCCGAGGGAAATTTTGTGAATGAGTGGGTGATGGGGGAAGTCGACTTTTGCTGACCGCTCAAGCGTCCCAAGGCGTTCCCAGGCCAGCCGAGAGATATAATCTCTCCAGCGTGTCCTGGGTCTGCCCCGGGGCCTCCTCCCGGTGGGACATGCCTGGAACACCTCACCCAGGAGGCGCCCAGGGGGCATCCTTGTCAGATGCCCGAACCACCTCAGCTGGCTCCTTTCGATGTGGAGCAGCAGCTGCTCTACTCTGAGCCCCTCCCGGACGGCCGAACTTCTCACCCTATCTCTAAGGGAGAGGCCAGCCACCCTTCGGAGGAAGCTCATTTCTGCCGCTTGTATACGCGATCTCGTTCTTTGGGTCACTACCCACAGCTCGTGGCCATAGGTGAGGGTAGGGATTGTAACATTGTAAACATAATACAATTTTACATTATGTTACTGTCAGAGTCGGACGGTGCCCCGACCGGTCGACCTGTGTGTGTGTGTTTTTTTGTTCTCCTCTCTCGCTCCGCTTTTTCTCCGCTGCGATTGTTACCTCCGACCCGTAAGTGCTGCCACTCTGAGCTGCCTAATAAGCCTGGACGCGATCGAGACGGAGAGACGGAAGGGGACACTTCACTGATTCTAGGGAGTTTTGTGGACACACGAGGGGAGACGGGGAGAGGAGCACTGAAGGGACTTGCACTGTGGATAACTGTGGATTGATTTTGGCTTCACTGTAAATAAAGACACTGTTCAACTTAAACGAGAGGTCCGCGTCTAGGTTCGCTAACTCACCACCCTTAACAGCTACAATTTAACATCATGTAAAATTGTAACATCATGTTTACAATGTTACAATTTGTAAATTGTAACATTGTAAACATAATGTTACAATTTTATATGATGTTAAACTGTAACATAATGTAAAATTGTAACATTATGTTAAACTGTAACATAATGTAAAATTGTAACATTATGTTTACAATGTTACAATTTTACATTATGTTAAATTGTTACATAATGTAAAATTGTAACATTATGTTTACAATGTTACAATTTGTAAATTGTAACATTGTAAACATAATGTTACAATTTTATATGATGTTAAACTGTAACATAATGTAAAATTGTAACATTATGTTTACAATGTTACAATTTGTAAATTGTAACATTGTAAACATAATGTTACAATTTTATATGATGTTAAACTGTAACATAATGTAAAATTGTAACATTATGTTTACAATGTTACAATTTTACATTATGTTAAATTGTAACATAATGCTTAACAGATAATGGTTATCCTCTTTTTATATCATACATCATTGTCTCTGTAGGAGGGTCTGGAGCACCCCCTGCTGAGCCGCTGGGCTCAGTACCTTGCAGGCAGGTCCGACGATGACTTCATCATCTCACCTGAGCTCAAAATTCTGGTGCGTGAAGGCGTCCCTCGGGAGTATCGGCAGAGAGTGGCGCTGTTTGGTCCGAGCCAGAACTTTGACAAGCCAAGAGTGCCACATGCAACGCTATCAGCAGGTACAGCTGTAGAGAGAGAGAGTGCTTTATCCGCACCTGAGCACAGGTGGCTCCTCCTTCTTCCTGTTGGGAATGCTGGCGAGCACTCAGTAATCCTGTTCTGTTTCCAGCTGTGTGAGAAGAGTCGGACAGCTCCTAATCCTGCCTCCAGGCAGGTCCAGCTGGACCTTCACCGAACCCTGACGACCAATCAGCACTTCTCCTCGCCGTCCAGCCCCGCCCTCCAGCCCTGCCCTCCAGCAGCTCCGCCGCATCCTTCTGGCCTTCTCCGGGCATAACCCTGCCATTGGCTACTGCCAGGTACTCAACAGGTCAGAACAAAAGTATAAATTTTATATCTGAGTTCTTATGTGGACCCGCCTTCCAGGCAGAACCTCACCTTCCATGAATGTCCACAGGTTAGCGGCCCTCGCTCTGCTGGTCCTCCAAAGTGACGAAGACGCCTTCTGGTGTCTGGTGGCAGTGGTGGAAGCCATCATGCCTCAGGACTACTACACCAAGAATCTGGTGGCCTCTCAGGTCAGCAGACACACTCACCTGCTTGCCTGCTGTGATCTGTTTTAGTGATCAGTGAGGCTGATCTCTGTGAGTCTTTGTGCTCAGGCGGACCAGCGCGTGCTGAAGGACTTCATGGCGGAGAAGCTTCCTCGCCTGGCATCTCACTTTGAGGATCACAACATTGACGTCTCTCTGGTCACCTTCAACTGGTTCCTGGTGGTTTTTGTGGAGAGTCTGCCCAGCGACATCCTGATGCCTCTGTGGGACGCCTTCCTGTATGAGGGTACCAAGGTACCATACACCCGAACACACCATGACAGAAATGCAGACAACACTTGAATGCACCACAGTAGTGTCCATGGAAACAAAAATGATTTTGTTTTCACCTTTAGATGTCTTTATTTACATTTTAGGAGTAATAAGACATTGTTTACTAAGCATGGGGAACTGTCATGTGACATGAAATAGGAGTGGGAAAGCAGATCATTCTAGTAACGACCTCACAGTCTACCACAAGCAGCGTAAATCCAGACGATGAGCGGGACAATGGCTTTGGGCTTGTTTCTGCAATGTGACAAATGCAGCACAGCTTTTACATCGTTTGTCTCAGGAAATAAAATCACAGTTCAGACACAGAAATATATACCACACAGGGATAAATGCTGACAACAGCTTCAGCCACGTAGATCCAACCCAAAAGTTTAATTTAAACTTAAAGCTCAACTACCAAGTAAGTTAATATTATCTGGCAACTGAGGAACCAAGTGGCTTATTGGAAATCGATCAGAGCTGTAATGAGTAAAGGGCCCAACTGCACCACAACTGAAAGAGTAATTTTATGACTCACCTCCTCAAAGTTTCCAATTAATTGTGTGGCGTGAGTGTCCTGTTATGAAATGCGTGTCTGTGCTGCAGGTGATCTTCAGATACACTCTGGCTCTGTTCAAATACAAAGAGGACGACATCCTGAAGATTCACGACAGCGTGGAGATCTACCAGTACCTACGCTTCTTCACAAAGACCGTCTCCAATGCCAGGTACGCACTCGCCTCCACCCGCCTTAATCTACGAGCTGTTACACTCTCAGAAGTGTAGCGGATGTAGCTGTTGAATCTTTGAGCTTCAAACCCTTTTTACTGAAATTTTGTGAGAAGTTTAAATTTCCCTGATCACAGTAACAACGATTTAAAGATTTTTAAGTATCTGCAGCTCTCGGATACATGTGGTCCAGTCAGTCCAGTATTTCCTGCTCAAACTGCAGTACCTGAAGTATCAAGCAGCATAAAACAGAAACACTCAAGCTGATCAGTTTCCAGTTCCTCTGTGTTGGTGATCGAGTCCTTTCCACCTGCGTGTGTCCATGCAGGAAGCTGACCAGCATCGCCTTCAACGACATGAACCCATTCCCCAGCCGGCTGCTGAGGAACCGGCGAGTGCTCCACCTGGAGCGCCTGCAGGCGGAGCTGCGTGAGCTGGAGGAGCAGCACAAGGAGGTCATCACCGAGAGCGTCGTACGGAAAGACAAAGAGCTCGACGTCATGGTGAGCGAGGACGACGAGGACCTCTGATCACACGGGACGCTTCAGCTGCTCACTTCGAGACGACGATGAGTTTTCCATGAGTTCAAGAGAATTTCACTAAACCGGCTGTTAACTGGTTTCCTTCACACCAAACACAGGATTGTGTCAGGTTCACCATCTCTACTAACACTACAAGGAAACAGACGCATACAGATTTAACTGCATCACATCTCTGAAACAAGCTTGCAGTAAACAAATGTGTACTGTGTTCACGTGTGTAATAAGTCAGGCTGCAGAAATGTGCAGATGTATTTCAGTGAATTCATTTGGATTAATATGTGATAGCTTATTTATTTCATTGCATCTTTTGCTTTATACCTAAAAATGCGTGACATTTCTAAATGTAGTCACATCCCTATGAAACATGGTTGATTATCAGCTGTAGTCACAGCTGGTGATAAAGTAATTAAATGTCCAGCTATTCAAAAATAGGGCATTCTGCACAATGAGTACTTTTTGGTACTTGAAGTATATTTTGATGCTGATGCTTCAGGGCATTGTGCTGCATTGTCGAAGCTCTCTGGGCTTCCGGTTAGAACGACCTCACAGTGTTTTATTTTGATCTGGTGTAAAGTGCATTGTGCGGAAATGACAGCATGATAGTCACATGATAAAACTGACTTTTCTTTTGTTTTTAAATTTTACTGGGTGTGCATCTTGTTCAAATGTCTTTTTCAGCATTTGTACATAAATATTCTGTATATAAATATTTGATTTTCATTTATTTTACAGAGTCCTTTATTTTGTTTCACAAATATGACATTCATGTCAAATGACATCTGCAGACTTTATAATGACCAGCAGGGGGCAGTGTATTGCAGTCTATCAGAACATTTACTGAGACCTGTTTCATGCACTAGTTTCATGTCTCATTGAATCCAACATGATGTTGATTTTGTAAATTAAGGTCACATCTTCATCACATCTAATTTCAAAACACTGATCAATTTAAAAAAAAATGAATTCCATACCAATTGCAGGAATAAAATAGGAATAAATAACAAACGAGAAATACATACAAAACAAGAGAAAGGCACACATGAGAGAACAGGTCACATGACAGCACAGCATTATCTACCCACAATTTGAACTAAATAACAGATAGCACAGGCAATGAAAACAAACGGAAATCAGAATAAATTTAAAAACTTTTATTGATGTTAACTTGAAGTGCTGAATTAGCCCTGTTGTCAGTTCAAATCACTTCAATCTATAGCGCACTTTAAGGTCTTTAGACCTTAAAAAGGAATACACTGCAAGGTAAGCTTGCAGCATCTTACTTTAAGGTCAACTGTGAAACTTTGTGGAAAGCCTGAGACAAGTTGATGAGTCAGTGAAGCGCACTTCCTTCTGATGACGGCTATACTGAGGTGAGTTTTTAAGCATATCCTGAACTTTATTCATTATTAGACTTCTGACACCTGGCAAATAAACTCTCACGCGATATGAGAACATAACAGCAAAAAGCCAGTAGCTGGTACATGAATGGATAAAAATTGGATCCCTCAGGGAGGCGCCACCACTTGATCTTCTCCACCGTCGTGGTTGGTGTTCTTCGTCGTCGTTGGCCAAGGTTGAGTCGGAGATCCATCACAAGTAGCCGATGTTGAGGGCCAATATTGGTTGATGGTATGACTTTTACGTTCGTGACTAGGCTGAGATGGGGTCTTCGGACTAGCCAGTAGTCGATTTGGGTGTCTCTGCCGCCGCTGGAGTACGTGATGAGGTGTGCCGGCTTCTTTTTGAAGAAGGTGTTGGTCACGGCAAGATCGTGGGCCTCTGCGTAGTCCAGTACCCGGCAACCCTCGTCGTTTCTGGTCCCAAATCCTTGGCCGCCATGGAATTGGTGATAGCCGTCTCTCCCCTTGCCTACATGTCCGTTTAGGTCGGCGCCTACCGCCACGTGTTCCTCAGGGCTAATCGTTTGCAGGTGGTCGTCGAGGGCGCGCCAGAATTCTGTCTTCTCCTCGTCGGGGCAGTTGGTCTGTGGTGCATAGCAGGAGATAATCCGTAGGACGGTCGGGTCGGCGTCGATCTTCACTGACATGATGCGATCCGATATGCGGGTAACTTCGACCACGTTGTGCCGGAGCTTTATTATTAGACTTCTGACACCTGGCAAATAAACTCTCACGCGATATGAGAACATAACAGCAAAAAGCCAGTAGCTGGTACATGAATGGATAAAAATTGGATCCCTCTTAGATTGAATTGGTTGCCCTCTTATATTACGTTGTTTTGAACCTAACCGCATCCACTGAATTAATGCAGTTTTCAGGACAGTAAAAACAGAGAACTCTGATATACACAATTTCTGATTGCTGATAGTGTTTCTTAATGCAAAATGGGCTTCCATTTAAAATGCAATTGCTTTATGTTCGATCTTTAGTGAAGAAGGGTCATTTTTGATTCTGTGGACAAGGGATGCAAATGGAATGTGAAGGCAACAGGTAGTAGGGTGAATTAGGGTTTCGTGTGGTCTTCAGTGCATGAATTTTATTGCCACTTTATTTCAACTTTTTATTAATGTACTCAAAAGAAAAACAAGAACCACAAAGGAGATTCTTGTGATTCTTGTTTGTGCTATCTGTTTGTGAAAGAAAGCACATTTTACCACATCATACTGTGTTTGCTGCCATTTATTTTACTCGTCCTGCCTGAGTGTCTGGGCTGCGTTTGTCTGTGCACCTTTGTTCTGGCCTTCTGCTGATGGGTTTCACATGCTGGGCTTTCCCTCTTGGTCCACACCCAGCAGCCTGCTGCTGACCACACACAGCCTACAAACTGATCCATCCATGCATCCATCCATGCATGCATGGCCTGGTTATTGTTGAGTTATCACCTCCAGCTCCTTGCTCATAACCAGGTAGATACTGGGCTGGGCCTGATCTCTGAGCTCAATAACAATGACAAAAATGCCAAACACTTTACTCTTCATGGTAAAAAATGTTTATAATACAGTAAAAACTGGATGTAGCCAAAATCAGTGTTTTATATACAGTGTAAGTGAACAACATTGCTACACTGCTGGTGTTTGATTGATAGAGGCTTTCTTTATAAGAACTATGATATCATTTCTTTTGCTGATTAACAGTTTTTATATAATTTTTATATCATTTATAGCTTTCAAGAAGCCAAAGATCACTGGACGAAAAGACTACAGACCTGTGGCTCTGACATCTGGTCAGGAAGTCTTTTGAGCGCCTGGTTCTCTCCTATCTTAAGACCCTCACGGCCCCCCTCCTGGACCCCCTGCAGTTTGCATACAGAGCCAACAGGTCTGTAGACGATGCCATCAACATGGCCCTACACTTTGTCCTGCAGAATCTATGCTAGGATCCTGTTTGTGGACTTCAGCTCTACCTTCAACACCATCCTTTCAGACCTTCTTCAAGGATTGCTTTCCCAGATGAATGTGCCTGATCCCATCTGCCGGTGGATCACTGACTTCCTGACGGACAGGAAGCAACCAGTGAGGCTGGGGAAGAATGTCTTGGACTCCCGGACCATCAGCACGAGCTCCCCTCAGGGCTGTGTTCTTTCTTCTATGCCCTTCTCCCTGTACACCAACTGCCGCACCTCCAACCACCAGTCTGTCAAATTAATTAAGCTTGCAGATGACACCACCATTATTGGACTCCTCTCAGACGGGGATAAGTCTGCCTACAGGATGGAGGCTGAACATCTGGTGTCCTGATGCAGCCGCAACAACCAGGTGCTGAATAAGTGTTATTTTCATTTACCACTGGCCCAAGTACATTTTTATTGGCTTGTGAACAAAGCTGTAGTTTTTGTATTTTTAAATATTAACGCAATTTAATTGAGACATTATTTATATTATTTCACTTTCAATGTGAAAAATGCTGGAAAAACGTTGAAAATAATGGTCACCCCTGTTCGCTGCAATGTAAAATAGTACAACTGCTGTCAGCCTTCATTAAGTTGCATCATTTAAACATTTGCATATTTTTATTCAACTTCTGCAGGATGCTTTGATGAAAGACTCCCTTTTCCCAAGTAGAGGCTTTACTAGAGGTCACAGGAACAGCGCTGCTGTTTTGGATGCGGAAAAATGTTGTCTTTCACTCTACCTGAGCTCAGTGTTTCAGTAAGGGCTCCGCCTCATTGTAGCTGACGCTGAAATGTTTGTGTGGGTTGCCATGACAACACCAGAAGTGCATCTGAGATCGTGTCCAAATTCATGGGCTGCATCCTCCTGAGGACTCGGTGTTCTGACAAAACGTCTTACTTTGGCAAAACGTCCTACCGTAAGTAGTTCATGCGTTCTCGGCGGCTCTAGTGACCCTCGAACTCTCGGCTAGCTATCGAGGTGGTGGATAACATACGTCTCCCCCACAAGAGCACGAACCTACAACTTTTCTACTACTGGTTTTACAAGGCGTACACGGTAAAAACATTATGCTGTTATTTGTTAAGCACTTGTGCACCTTGTGAAAAGAAATAAGTGGCTGAGATGGATGTCATATGTGCTATTGATATTATTTTACTCGTTTCTAGTTTTCACGGTGCTCCATGATTGTGAGAGGAATAAAAAAGAATTGTGGACATCAGTACGAAGCATGGATTCTTTTGACCAGAGTAGATACACTGGTCCCTTGAATATACTAATCTTTTTGAGGTGGGTGACTGTTCCTGTGTATTTACAGAAACAATGGTTGTGATAACCTCAGCTGTTTCAGAGGGTGACTGTTCGTTGCTTTGCGCACTTTTAAATCTGTATACAATGGTTTGTTCCCTTTTTGTGTTCTGAGGTTTAAACAAAGATGTACTAGATGTATTATACCGGTCCCTCGAATCTACAAATCTTTTAGATGTGGATGACTGTTCATTTTCATCTGTGTTTACAGAAACACTGGGTGTTGGAACCTCAGTAGTTTCTTTTTGGCTGACAGACTCTGGAGCTGTACAAGAGGAATAAAGAGCTGCAATGCTTTTGTGAACCTGACCTGGGAAGGGAGAGAAATATATTTTTGTTTTGTTTTTGTTTGTCTTCTTGTTTTATTTGATTCCTTGTGGGATTTGGATCCAACAAGTAAAGTATGCATATTATGCACACACACAAACACACATGCAGCTATTACCATTTCTTGTATTCTTGAATAAAGACATTGATCTGACACATTTAAAATGCAGCCAATTGTTTTTATTGTTATATTATTAAGAAAAAAGAAAAGGTGGGGGGATGTAAAGAAGAGCTTAAAGGGCTAGAGGAGAGAAAACCCCAACAATTAGCAGGGCATTTTTTTACTTGGACAAATTGTTAATAAAGTTTCCATATCTGTAACAATGATGACAATATAATTGTTTATAAACAATTATATTGACAATTATATGTGTCCAGTATGTTGGCTCATTTTCTTTTACTTTTTGCATTTGAAAATAAAAGTTGGGCTGATTTTGACACCATTACAAGAAGTGTTGTTAATGATTCTTTTTGAATTAAAATCAGGTTACCACAAATTGTTTTTTAATTTAATTTCATTTGAAATGTTTGTCAGTGGGTAAACAATTCGTAATGCAAAGTCAGAAACATCGAGTTATTCTTGTACTGCATGCTTGCAATAAATAAGTTGTCCTAACAGTCAGTCAAAGGAGCTTGGAAAGAAAAGCGTCTGGACTTCTTTGAGTTGAAGTGACTGATATATATATTTTTTGTCTGTTTGTTTTGTTGGTTTTTGTTTTTTGCCCTTTATCACCATTCCTCTTCCCTGCTGTTTTTCTTTCCCTCTTTCTTTCTCCCCTTTCTTTCCCCCAGTCATGTCTGTCCTATGTGTAGCAAGTGAAAATAAAATAAACAAGAAAAACAAAGGTGAATCAAATAGACCAATACGGCAAGGCCGGGATGGTCCATTTGGTAAAGTAAATCCGTTAGTTATATTTAACATAATGTTAAATGGCAACATTCTGTTTACAATGTTACCATTTCACATTATGTTAAATGGTAACATTCTGTTTACAATGTTACCATTTTACATTGTGTTAAATGGTAACATTCTGTTTACAATGTTACCATTTTACATTGTGTTAAATGGCAACATTCTGTTTACAATGTTACCATTTCACATTATGTTAAATGGTAACATTCTGTTTACAATGTTACCATTTTACATTGTGTTAAATGGTAACATTCTGTTTACAATGTTACCATTTTACATTGTGTTAAATGGCAACATTCTGTTTACAATGTTACCATTTCACATTATGTTAAATGGTAACATTCTGTTTACAATGTTACCATTTTACATTGTGTTAAATGGTAACATTCTGTTTACAATGTTACCATTTCACATTGTGTTAAATGGTAACATTCTGTTTACAATGTTACCATTTTACATTATGTTAAATGGTAACATTCTGTTTACAATGTTACCATTTTACATTATGTTAAATGGTAACATTCTGTTTACAATGTTACCATTTTACCTTGTGTTAAATGGTAACATTCTGTTTACAATGTTACCATTTCACATTATGTTAAATGGTAACATTCTGTTTACAATGTTACCATTTTACATTGTGTTAAATGGTAACATTCTGTTTACAATGTTACCATTTTACATTGTGTTAAATGGTAACATTCTGTTTACAATGTTACCATTTAACATTATGTTAAATGGTAACATTCTGTTTACAATGTTACCATTTCACATTATGTTAAATGGTAACATTCTGTTTACAATGTTACCATTTTACATTGTGTTAAATGGTAACATTCTGTTTACAATGTTACCATTTCACATTGTGTTAAATGGTAACATTCTGTTTACAATGTTACCATTTTACATTATGTTAAATGGTAACATTCTGTTTACAATGTTACCATTTTACATTGTGTTAAATGGTAACATTCTGTTTACAATGTTACCATTTAACATTATGTTAAATGGTAACATTCTGTTTACAATGTTACCATTAACACCGTCGATCTTCACTGACATGATGCGATCCGATATGAGGGTAACTTCGACCACGTTGTGCCGGAGCTTTATTATTAGACTTCTGACACCTGGCAAATAAACTCTCATGCGATATGAGAACATAACAGCAAAAAGCCAGTAGCTGGTACATGAATGGATAAAAATGGGATGCAAATGGAATGTGAAGGCAACAGGTAGTAGGGTGAATTAGGGTTTCGTGTGGTCTTCAGTGCATGAATTTTATTGCCACTTTATTTCAACTTTTTATTAATGTACTCAAAAGAAAAACAAGAACCACAAAGGAGATTCTTGTGATTCTTGTTTGTGCTATCTGTTTGTGAAAGAAAGCACATTTTACCACATCATACTGTGTTTGCTGCCATTTATTTTACTCGTCCTGCCTGAGTGTCTGGGCTGCGTTTGTCTGTGCACCTTTGTTCTGGCCTTCTGCTGATGGGTTTCACATGCTGGGCTTTCCCTCTTGGTCCACACCCAGCAGCCTGCTGCTGACCACACACAGCCTACAAACTGATCCATCCATGCATCCATCCATGCATGCATGGCCTGGTTATTGTTGAGTTATCACCTCCAGCTCCTTGCTCATAACCAGGTAGATACTGGGCTGGGCCTGATCTCTGAGCTCAATAACAATGACAAAAATGCCAAACACTTTACTCTTCATGGTAAAAAATGTTTATAATACAGTAAAAACTGGATGTAGCCAAAATCAGTGTTTTATATACAGTGTAAGTGAACAACATTGCTACACTGCTGGTGTTTGATTGATAGAGGCTTTCTTTATAAGAACTATGATATCATTTCTTTTGCTGATTAACAGTTTTTATATAATTTTTATATCATTTATAGCTTTCAAGAAGCCAAAGATCACTGGACGAAAAGACTACAGACCTGTGGCTCTGACATCTGGTCAGGAAGTCTTTTGAGCGCCTGGTTCTCTCCTATCTTAAGACCCTCACGGCCCCCCTCCTGGACCCCCTGCAGTTTGCATACAGAGCCAACAGGTCTGTAGACGATGCCATCAACATGGCCCTACACTTTGTCCTGCAGAATCTATGCTAGGATCCTGTTTGTGGACTTCAGCTCTACCTTCAACACCATCCTTTCAGACCTTCTTCAAGGATTGCTTTCCCAGATGAATGTGCCTGATCCCATCTGCCGGTGGATCACTGACTTCCTGACGGACAGGAAGCAACCAGTGAGGCTGGGGAAGAATGTCTTGGACTCCCGGACCATCAGCACGAGCTCCCCTCAGGGCTGTGTTCTTTCTTCTATGCCCTTCTCCCTGTACACCAACTGCCGCACCTCCAACCACCAGTCTGTCAAATTAATTAAGCTTGCAGATGACACCACCATTATTGGACTCCTCTCAGACGGGGATAAGTCTGCCTACAGGATGGAGGCTGAACATCTGGTGTCCTGATGCAGCCGCAACAACCAGGTGCTGAATAAGTGTTATTTTCATTTACCACTGGCCCAAGTACATTTTTATTGGCTTGTGAACAAAGCTGTAGTTTTTGTATTTTTAAATATTAACGCAATTTAATTGAGACATTATTTATATTATTTCACTTTCAATGTGAAAAATGCTGGAAAAACGTTGAAACTAATGGTCACCCCTGTTCGCTGCAATGTAAAATAGTACAACTGCTGTCAGCCTTCATTAAGTTGCATCATTTAAACATTTGCATATTTTTATTCAACTTCTGCAGGATGCTTTGATGAAAGACTCCCTTTTCCCAAGTAGAGGCTTTACTAGAGGTCACAGGAACAGCGCTGCTGTTTTGGATACGGAAAAATGTTGTCTTTCACTCTACCTGAGCTCAGTGTCCCAGTAAGGGCTCCGCCTCATTGTAGCTGACGCTGAAATGTTTGTGTGGGTTGCCATGACAACACCAGAAGTGCATCTGAGATCGTGTCCAAATTCATGGGCTGCATCCTCCTGAGGACTCGGTGTTCTGACAAAACGTCTTACTTTGGCAAAACGTCCTACCGTAAGTAGTTCATGCGTTCTCGGCGGCTCTAGTGACCCTCGAACTCTCGGCTAGCTATCGAGGTGGTGGATAACATACGTCTCCCCCACAAGAGCACGAACCTACAACTTTTCTACTACTGGTTTTACAAGGCGTACACGGTAAAAACATTATGCTGTTATTTGTTAAGCACTTGTGCATCTTGTGAAAAGAAATAAGTGGCTGAGATGGATGTCATATGTGCTATTGATATTATTTTACTCGTTTCTAGTTTTCACGGTGCTCCATGATTGTGAGAGGAATAAAAAAGAATTGTGGACATCAGTACGAAGCATGGATTCTTTTGACCAGAGTAGATACACTGGTCCCTTGAATATACTAATCTTTTTGAGGTGGGTGACTGTTCCTGTGTATTTACAGAAACAATGGTTGTGATAACCTCAGCTGTTTCAGAAGTTGACTGTTCGTTGCTTTGCGCACTTTTAAATCTGTATACAATGGTTTGTTCCCTTTTTGTGTTCTGAGGTTTAAACAAAGATGTACTAGATGTATTATACCGGTCCCTCGAATCTACAAATCTTTTAGATGTGGATGACTGTTCATTTTCATCTGTGTTTACAGAAACACTGGGTGTTGGAACCTCAGTAGTTTCTTTTTGGCTGACAGACTCTGGAGCTGTACAAGAGGAATAAAGAGCTGCAATGCTTTTGTGAACCTGACCTGGGAAGGGAGAGAAATATATTTTTGTTTTGTTTTTGTTTGTCTTCTTGTTTTATTTGATTCCTTGTGGGATTTGGATCCAACAAGTAAAGTATGCATATTATGCACACACACAAACACACATGCAGCTATTACCATTTCTTGTATTCTTGAATAAAGACATTGATCTGACACATTTAAAATGCAGCCAATTGTTTTTATTGTTATATTATTAAGAAAAAAGAAAAGGTGGGGGGATGTAAAGAAGAGCTTAAAGGGCTAGAGGAGAGAAAACCCCAACAATTAGCAGGGCATTTTTTTACTTGGACAAATTGTTAATAAAGTTTCCATATCTGTAACAATGATGACAATATAATTGTTTATAAACAATTATATTGACAATTATATGTGTCCAGTATGTTGGCTCATTTTCTTTTACTTTTTGCATTTGAAAATAAAAGTTGGGCTGATTTTGACACCATTACAAGAAGTGTTGTTAATGATTCTTTTTGAATTAAAATCAGGTTACCACAAATTGTTTTTTAATTTAATTTCATTTGAAATGTTTGTCAGTGGGTAAACAATTCGTAATGCAAAGTCAGAAACATCGAGTTATTCTTGTACTGCATGCTTGCAATAAATAAGTTGTCCTAACAGTCAGTCAAAGGAGCTTGGAAAGAAAAGCGTCTGGACTTCTTTGAGTTGAAGTGACTGATATATATATTTTTTGTCTGTTTGTTTTGTTGGTTTTTGTTTTTTGCCCTTTATCACCATTCCTCTTCCCTGCTGTTTTTCTTTCCCTCTTTCTTTCTCCCCTTTCTTTCCCCCAGTCATGTCTGTCCTATGTGTAGCAAGTGAAAATAAAATAAACAATAAAAACAAAGGTGAATCAAATAGACCAATACGGCAAGGCCGGGATGGTCCATTTGGTAAAGTAAATCCGTTAGTTATATTTAACATAATGTTAAATGGCAACATTCTGTTTACAATGTTACCATTTCACATTATGTTAAATGGTAACATTCTGTTTACAATGTTACCATTTTACATTATGTTAAATGGTAACATTCTGTTTACAATGTTACCATTTTACATTGTGTTAAATGGTAACATTCTGTTTACAATGTTACCATTTTACATTGTGTTAAATGGTAACATTCTGTTTACAATGTTACCATTTTACATTATGTTAAATGGTAACATTCTGTTTACAATGTTACCATTTTACCTTGTGTTAAATGGTAACATTCTGTTTACAATGTTACCATTTTACATTGTGTTAAATGGTAACATTCTGTTTACAATGTTACCATTTTACATTGTGTTAAATGGTAACATTCTGTTTACAATGTTACCATTTCACATTATGTTAAATGGTAACATTCTGTTTACAATGTTACCATTAACACCGTCGATCTTCACTGACATGATGCGATCCGATATGCGGGTAACTTCGACCACGTTGTGCCGGAGCTTTATTATTAGACTTCTGACACCTGGCAAATAAACTCTCATGCGATATGAGAACATAACAGCAAAAAGCCAGTAGCTGGTACATGAATGGATAAAAATGGGATGCAAATGGAATGTGAAGGCAACAGGTAGTAGGGTGAATTAGGGTTTCGTGTGGTCTTCAGTGCATGAATTTTATTGCCACTTTATTTCAACTTTTTATTAATATACTCAAAAGAAAAACAAGAACCACAAAGGAGATTCTTGTGATTCTTGTTTGTGCTATCTGTTTGTGAAAGAAAGCACATTTTACCACATCATACTGTGTTTGCTGCCATTTATTTTACTCGTCCTGCCTGAGTGTCTGGGCTGCGTTTGTCTGTGCACCTTTATTCTGGCCTTCTGCTGATGGGTTTCACATGCTGGGCTTTCCCTCTTGGTCCACACCCAGCAGCCTGCTGCTGACCACACACAGCCTACAAACTGATCCATCCATGCATCCATCCATGCATGCATGGCCTGGTTATTGTTGAGTTATCACCTCCAGCTCCTTGCTCATAACCAGGTAGATACTGGGCTGGGCCTGATCTCTGAGCTCAATAACAATGACAAAAATGCCAAACACTTTACTCTTCATGGTAAAAAATGTTTATAATACAGTAAAAACTGGATGTAGCCAAAATCAGTGTTTTATATACAGTGTAAGTGAACAACATTGCTACACTGCTGGTGTTTGATTGATAGAGGCTTTCTTTATAAGAACTATGATATCATTTCTTTTGCTGATTAACAGTTTTTATATAATTTTTATATCATTTATAGCTTTCAAGAAGCCAAAGATCACTGGACGAAAAGACTACAGACCTGTGGCTCTGACATCTGGTCAGGAAGTCTTTTGAGCGCCTGGTTCTCTCCTATCTTAAGACCCTCACGGCCCCCCTCCTGGACCCCCTGCAGTTTGCATACAGAGCCAACAGGTCTGTAGACGATGCCATCAACATGGCCCTACACTTTGTCCTGCAGAATCTATGCTAGGATCCTGTTTGTGGACTTCAGCTCTACCTTCAACACCATCCTTTCAGACCTTCTTCAAGGATTGCTTTCCCAGATGAATGTGCCTGATCCCATCTGCCGGTGGATCACTGACTTCCTGACGGACAGGAAGCAACCAGTGAGGCTGGGGAAGAATGTCTTGGACTCCCGGACCATCAGCACGAGCTCCCCTCAGGGCTGTGTTCTTTCTTCTATGCCCTTCTCCCTGTACACCAACTGCCGCACCTCCAACCACCAGTCTGTCAAATTAATTAAGCTTGCAGATGACACCACCATTATTGGACTCCTCTCAGACGGGGATAAGTCTGCCTACAGGATGGAGGCTGAACATCTGGTGTCCTGATGCAGCCGCAACAACCAGGTGCTGAATAAGTGTTATTTTCATTTACCACTGGCCCAAGTACATTTTTATTGGCTTGTGAACAAAGCTGTAGTTTTTGTATTTTTAAATATTAACGCAATTTAATTGAGACATTATTTATATTATTTCACTTTCAATGTGAAAAATGCTGGAAAAACGTTGAAACTAATGGTCACCCCTGTTCGCTGCAATGTAAAATAGTACAACTGCTGTCAGCCTTCATTAAGTTGCATCATTTAAACATTTGCATATTTTTATTCAACTTCTGCAGGATGCTTTGATGAAAGACTCCCTTTTCCCAAGTAGAGGCTTTACTAGAGGTCACAGGAACAGCGCTGCTGTTTTGGATACGGAAAAATGTTGTCTTTCACTCTACCTGAGCTCAGTGTCCCAGTAAGGGCTCCGCCTCATTGTAGCTGACGCTGAAATGTTTGTGTGGGTTGCCATGACAACACCAGAAGTGCATCTGAGATCGTGTCCAAATTCATGGGCTGCATCCTCCTGAGGACTCGGTGTTCTGACAAAACGTCTTACTTTGGCAAAACGTCCTACCGTAAGTAGTTCATGCGTTCTCGGCGGCTCTAGTGACCCTCGAACTCTCGGCTAGCTATCGAGGTGGTGGATAACATACGTCTCCCCCACAAGAGCACGAACCTACAACTTTTCTACTACTGGTTTTACAAGGCGTACACGGTAAAAACATTATGCTGTTATTTGTTAAGCACTTGTGCATCTTGTGAAAAGAAATAAGTGGCTGAGATGGATGTCATATGTGCTATTGATATTATTTTACTCGTTTCTAGTTTTCACGGTGCTCCATGATTGTGAGAGGAATAAAAAAGAATTGTGGACATCAGTACGAAGCATGGATTCTTTTGACCAGAGTAGATACACTGGTCCCTTGAATATACTAATCTTTTTGAGGTGGGTGACTGTTCCTGTGTATTTACAGAAACAATGGTTGTGATAACCTCAGCTGTTTCAGAAGTTGACTGTTCGTTGCTTTGCGCACTTTTAAATCTGTATACAATGGTTTGTTCCCTTTTTGTGTTCTGAGGTTTAAACAAAGATGTACTAGATGTATTATACCGGTCCCTCGAATCTACAAATCTTTTAGATGTGGATGACTGTTCATTTTCATCTGTGTTTACAGAAACACTGGGTGTTGGAACCTCAGTAGTTTCTTTTTGGCTGACAGACTCTGGAGCTGTACAAGAGGAATAAAGAGCTGCAATGCTTTTGTGAACCTGACCTGGGAAGGGAGAGAAATATATTTTTGTTTTGTTTTTGTTTGTCTTCTTGTTTTATTTGATTCCTTGTGGGATTTGGATCCAACAAGTAAAGTATGCATATTATGCACACACACAAACACACATGCAGCTATTACCATTTCTTGTATTCTTGAATAAAGACATTGATCTGACACATTTAAAATGCAGCCAATTGTTTTTATTGTTATATTATTAAGAAAAAAGAAAAGGTGGGGGGATGTAAAGAAGAGCTTAAAGGGCTAGAGGAGAGAAAACCCCAACAATTAGCAGGGCATTTTTTTACTTGGACAAATTGTTAATAAAGTTTCCATATCTGTAACAATGATGACAATATAATTGTTTATAAACAATTATATTGACAATTATATGTGTCCAGTATGTTGGCTCATTTTCTTTTACTTTTTGCATTTGAAAATAAAAGTTGGGCTGATTTTGACACCATTACAAGAAGTGTTGTTAATGATTCTTTTTGAATTAAAATCAGGTTACCACAAATTGTTTTTTAATTTAATTTCATTTGAAATGTTTGTCAGTGGGTAAACAATTCGTAATGCAAAGTCAGAAACATCGAGTTATTCTTGTACTGCATGCTTGCAATAAATAAGTTGTCCTAACAGTCAGTCAAAGGAGCTTGGAAAGAAAAGCGTCTGGACTTCTTTGAGTTGAAGTGACTGATATATATATTTTTTGTCTGTTTGTTTTGTTGGTTTTTGTTTTTTGCCCTTTATCACCATTCCTCTTCCCTGCTGTTTTTCTTTCCCTCTTTCTTTCTCCCCTTTCTTTCCCCCAGTCATGTCTGTCCTATGTGTAGCAAGTGAAAATAAAATAAACAATAAAAACAAAGGTGAATCAAATAGACCAATACGGCAAGGCCGGGATGGTCCATTTGGTAAAGTAAATCCGTTAGTTATATTTAACATAATGTTAAATGGCAACATTCTGTTTACAATGTTACCATTTCACATTATGTTAAATGGTAACATTCTGTTTACAATGTTACCATTTTACATTATGTTAAATGGTAACATTCTGTTTACAATGTTACCATTTTACATTGTGTTAAATGGTAACATTCTGTTTACAATGTTACCATTTTACATTGTGTTAAATGGTAACATTCTGTTTACAATGTTACCATTTTACATTATGTTAAATGGTAACATTCTGTTTACAATGTTACCATTTTACCTTGTGTTAAATGGTAACATTCTGTTTACAATGTTACCATTTTACATTGTGTTAAATGGTAACATTCTGTTTACAATGTTACCATTTTACATTGTGTTAAATGGTAACATTCTGTTTACAATGTTACCATTTTACATTGTGTTAAATGGTAACATTCTGTTTACAATGTTACCATTTCACATTATGTTAAATGGTAACATTCTGTTTACAATGTTACCATTTTACATTGTGTTAAATGGTAACATTCTGTTTACAATGTTACCATTTTACATTATGTTAAATGGTAACATTCTGTTTACAATGTTACCATTTTACATTGTGTTAAATGGTAACATTCTGTTTACAATGTTACCATTTCACATTATGTTAAATGGTAACATTCTGTTTACAATGTTACCATTTTACATTGTGTTAAATGGTAACATTCTGTTTACAATGTTACCATTTTACATTATGTTAAATGGTAACATTCTGTTTACAATGTTACCATTAACACCGTCGATCTTCACTGACATGATGCGATCCGATATGCGGGTAACTTCGACCACGTTGTGCCGGAGCTTTATTATTAGACTTCTGACACCTGGCAAATAAACTCTCATGCGATATGAGAACATAACAGCAAAAAGCCAGTAGCTGGTACATGAATGGATAAAAATGGGATGCAAATGGAAT
Organism: Aulonocara stuartgranti; assembly: GCF_965226115.1. Classification (NCBI taxonomy): domain Eukaryota; kingdom Metazoa; phylum Chordata; class Actinopteri; order Cichliformes; family Cichlidae; genus Aulonocara; species Aulonocara stuartgranti. The sequence goes on along the minus strand of NC_138940.1, from coordinate 9,898,936 downwards.
GTGAAGGCAACAGGTAGTAGGGTGAATTAGGGTTTCGTGTGGTCTTCAGTGCATGAATTTTATTGCCACTTTATTTCAACTTTTTATTAATATACTCAAAAGAAAAACAAGAACCACAAAGGAGATTCTTGTGATTCTTGTTTGTGCTATCTGTTTGTGAAAGAAAGCACATTTTACCACATCATACTGTGTTTGCTGCCATTTATTTTACTCGTCCTGCCTGAGTGTCTGGGCTGCGTTTGTCTGTGCACCTTTATTCTGGCCTTCTGCTGATGGGTTTCACATGCTGGGCTTTCCCTCTTGGTCCACACCCAGCAGCCTGCTGCTGACCACACACAGCCTACAAACTGATCCATCCATGCATCCATCCATGCATGCATGGCCTGGTTATTGTTGAGTTATCACCTCCAGCTCCTTGCTCATAACCAGGTAGATACTGGGCTGGGCCTGATCTCTGAGCTCAATAACAATGACAAAAATGCCAAACACTTTACTCTTCATGGTAAAAAATGTTTATAATACAGTAAAAACTGGATGTAGCCAAAATCAGTGTTTTATATACAGTGTAAGTGAACAACATTGCTACACTGCTGGTGTTTGATTGATAGAGGCTTTCTTTATAAGAACTATGATATCATTTCTTTTGCTGATTAACAGTTTTTATATAATTTTTATATCATTTATAGCTTTCAAGAAGCCAAAGATCACTGGACGAAAAGACTACAGACCTGTGGCTCTGACATCTGGTCAGGAAGTCTTTTGAGCGCCTGGTTCTCTCCTATCTTAAGACCCTCACGGCCCCCCTCCTGGACCCCCTGCAGTTTGCATACAGAGCCAACAGGTCTGTAGACGATGCCATCAACATGGCCCTACACTTTGTCCTGCAGAATCTATGCTAGGATCCTGTTTGTGGACTTCAGCTCTACCTTCAACACCATCCTTTCAGACCTTCTTCAAGGATTGCTTTCCCAGATGAATGTGCCTGATCCCATCTGCCGGTGGATCACTGACTTCCTGACGGACAGGAAGCAACCAGTGAGGCTGGGGAAGAATGTCTTGGACTCCCGGACCATCAGCACGAGCTCCCCTCAGGGCTGTGTTCTTTCTTCTATGCCCTTCTCCCTGTACACCAACTGCCGCACCTCCAACCACCAGTCTGTCAAATTAATTAAGCTTGCAGATGACACCACCATTATTGGACTCCTCTCAGACGGGGATAAGTCTGCCTACAGGATGGAGGCTGAACATCTGGTGTCCTGATGCAGCCGCAACAACCAGGTGCTGAATAAGTGTTATTTTCATTTACCACTGGCCCAAGTACATTTTTATTGGCTTGTGAACAAAGCTGTAGTTTTTGTATTTTTAAATATTAACGCAATTTAATTGAGACATTATTTATATTATTTCACTTTCAATGTGAAAAATGCTGTAAAAACGTTGAAAATAATGGTCACCCCTGTTCGCTGCAATGTAAAATAGTACAACTGCTGTCAGCCTTCATTAAGTTGCATCATTTAAACATTTGCATATTTTTATTCAACTTCTGCAGGATGCTTTGATGAAAGACTCCCTTTTCCCAAGTAGAGGCTTTACTAGAGGTCACAGGAACAGCGCTGCTGTTTTGGATGCGGAAAAATGTTGTCTTTCACTCTACCTGAGCTCAGTGTCCCAGTAAGGGCTCCGCCTCATTGTAGCTGACGCTGAAATGTTTGTGTGGGTTGCCATGACAACACCAGAAGTGCATCTGAGATCGTGTCCAAATTCATGGGCTGCATCCTCCTGAGGACTCGGTGTTCTGACAAAACGTCTTACTTTGGCAAAACGTCCTACCGTAAGTAGTTCATGCGTTCTCGGCGGCTCTAGTGACCCTCGAACTCTCGGCTAGCTATCGAGGTGGTGGATAACATACGTCTCCCCCACAAGAGCACGAACCTACAACTTTTCTACTACTGGTTTTACAAGGCGTACACGGTAAAAACATTATGCTGTTATTTGTTAAGCACTTGTGCACCTTGTGAAAAGAAATAAGTGGCTGAGATGGATGTCATATGTGCTATTGATATTATTTTACTCGTTTCTAGTTTTCACGGTGCTCCATGATTGTGAGAGGAATAAAAAAGAATTGTGGACATCAGTACGAAGCATGGATTCTTTTGACCAGAGTAGATACACTGGTCCCTTGAATATACTAATCTTTTTGAGGTGGGTGACTGTTCCTGTGTATTTACAGAAACAATGGTTGTGATAACCTCAGCTGTTTCAGAGGGTGACTGTTCGTTGCTTTGCGCACTTTTAAATCTGTATACAATGGTTTGTTCCCTTTTTGTGTTCTGAGGTTTAAACAAAGATGTACTAGATGTATTATACCGGTCCCTCGAATCTACAAATCTTTTAGATGTGGATGACTGTTCATTTTCATCTGTGTTTACAGAAATACTGGGTGTTGGAACCTCAGTAGTTTCTTTTTGGCTGACAGACTCTGGAGCTGTACAAGAGGAATAAAGAGCTGCAATGCTTTTGTGAACCTGACCTGGGAAGGGAGAGAAATATATTTTTGTTTTGTTTTTGTTTGTCTTCTTGTTTTATTTGATTCCTTGTGGGATTTGGATCCAACAAGTAAAGTATGCATATTATGCACACACACAAACACACATGCAGCTATTACCATTTCTTGTATTCTTGAATAAAGACATTGATCTGACACATTTAAAATGCAGTCAATTGTTTTTATTGTTATATTATTAAGAAAAAAGAAAAGGTGGGGGTGGGGGGATGTAAAGAAGAGCTTAAAGGAAAGGGCTAGAGGAGAGAAAACCCCAACAATTAGCAGGGCATTTTTTTACTTGGACAAATTGTTAATAAAGTTTCCATATCTGTAACAATGATGACAGTATAATTGTTTATAAACAATTATATTGACAATTATATGTGTCCAGTATGTTGGCTCATTTTCTTTTACTTTTTGCATTTGAAAATAAAAGTTGGGCTGATTTTGACACCATTACAAGAAGTGTTGTTAATGATTCTTTTTGAATTAAAATCAGGTTACCACAAATTGTTTTTTAATTTAATTTCATTTGAAATGTTTGTCAGTGGGTAAACAATTCGTAATGCAAAGTCAGAAACATCGAGTTATTCTTGTACTGCATGCTTGCAATAAATAAGTTGTCCTAACAGTCAGTCAAAGGAGCTTGGAAAGAAAAGCGTCTGGACTTCTTTGAGTTGAAGTGACTGATATATATATTTTTTGTCTGTTTGTTTTGTTGGTTTTTGTTTTTTGCCCTTTATCACCATTCCTCTTCCCTGCTGTTTTTCTTTCCCTCTTTCTTTCTCCCCTTTCTTTCCCCCAGTCATGTCTGTCCTATGTGTAGCAAGTGAAAATAAAATAAACAATAAAAACAAAGGTGAATCAAATAGACCAATACGGCAAGGCCGGGATGGTCCATTTGGTAAAGTAAATCCGTTAGTTATATTTAACATAATGTTAAATGGCAACATTCTGTTTACAATGTTACCATTTCACATTATGTTAAATGGTAACATTCTGTTTACAATGTTACCATTTTACATTATGTTAAATGGTAACATTCTGTTTACAATGTTACCATTAACACCGTCGATCTTCACTGACATGATGCGATCCGATATGCGGGTAACTTCGACCACGTTGTGCCGGAGCTTTATTATTAGACTTCTGACACCTGGCAAATAAACTCTCATGCGATATGAGAACATAACAGCAAAAAGCCAGTAGCTGGTACATGAATGGATAAAAATGGGATGCAAATGGAATGTGAAGGCAACAGGTAGTAGGGTGAATTAGGGTTTCGTGTGGTCTTCAGTGCATGAATTTTATTGCCACTTTATTTCAACTTTTTATTAATATACTCAAAAGAAAAACAAGAACCACAAAGGAGATTCTTGTGATTCTTGTTTGTGCTATCTGTTTGTGAAAGAAAGAACATTTTACCACATCATACTGTGTTTGCTGCCATTTATTTTACTCGTCCTGCCTGAGTGTCTGGGCTGCGTTTGTCTGTGCACCTTTATTCTGGCCTTCTGCTGATGGGTTTCACATGCTGGGCTTTCCCTCTTGGTCCACACCCAGCAGCCTGCTGCTGACCACACACAGCCTACAAACTGATCCATCCATGCATCCATCCATGCACGCATGGCCTGGTTATTGTTGAGTTATCACCTCCAGCTCCTTGCTCATAACCAGGTAGATACTGGGCTGGGCCTGATCTCTGAGCTCAATAACAATGACAAAAATGCCAAACACTTTACTCTTCATGGTAAAAAATGTTTATAATACAGTAAAAACTGGATGTAGCCAAAATCAGTGTTTTATATACAGTGTAAGTGAACAACATTGCTACACTGCTGGTGTTTGATTGATAGAGGCTTTCTTTATAAGAACTATGATATCATTTCTTTTGCTGATTAACAGTTTTTATATAATTTTTATATCATATATAGCTTTCAAGAAGCCAAAGATCACTGGACGAAAAGACTACAGACCTGTGGCTCTGACATCTGGTCAGGAAGTCTTTTGAGCGCCTGGTTCTCTCCTATCTTAAGACCCTCACGGCCCCCCTCCTGGACCCCCTGCAGTTTGCATACAGAGCCAACAGGTCTGTAGACGATGCCATCAACATGGCCCTACACTTTGTCCTGCAGAATCTATGCTAGGATCCTGTTTGTGGACTTCAGCTCTACCTTCAACACCATCCTTTCAGACCTTCTTCAAGGATTGCTTTCCCAGATGAATGTGCCTGATCCCATCTGCCGGTGGATCACTGACTTCCTGACGGACAGGAAGCAACCAGTGAGGCTGGGGAAGAATGTCTTGGACTCCCGGACCATCAGCACGAGCTCCCCTCAGGGCTGTGTTCTTTCTTCTATGCCCTTCTCCCTGTACACCAACTGCCGCACCTCCAACCACCAGTCTGTCAAATTAATTAAGCTTGCAGATGACACCACCATTATTGGACTCCTCTCAGACGGGGATAAGTCTGCCTACAGGATGGAGGCTGAACATCTGGTGTCCTGATGCAGCCGCAACAACCAGGTGCTGAATAAGTGTTATTTTCATTTACCACTGGCCCAAGTACATTTTTATTGGCTTGTGAACAAAGCTGTAGTTTTTGTATTTTTAAATATTAACGCAATTTAATTGAGACATTATTTATATTATTTCACTTTCAATGTGAAAAATGCTGGAAAAACGTTGAAAATAATGGTCACCCCTGTTCGCTGCAATGTAAAATAGTACAACTGCTGTCAGCCTTCATTAAGTTGCATCATTTAAACATTTGCATATTTTTATTCAACTTCTGCAGGATGCTTTGATGAAAGACTCCCTTTTCCCAAGTAGAGGCTTTACTAGAGGTCACAGGAACAGCGCTGCTGTTTTGGATGTGGAAAAATGTTGTCTTTCACTCTACCTGAGCTCAGTGTCCCAGTAAGGGCTCCGCCTCATTGTAGCTGACGCTGAAATGTTTGTGTGGGTTGCCATGACAACACCAGAAGTGCATCTGAGATCGTGTCCAAATTCATGGGCTGCATCCTCCTGAGGACTCGGTGTTCTGACAAAACGTCTTACTTTGGCAAAACGTCCTACCGTAAGTAGTTCATGCGTTCTCGGCGGCTCTAGTGACCCTCGAACTCTCGGCTAGCTATCGAGGTGGTGGATAACATACGTCTCCCCCACAAGAGCACGAATCTACAACTTTTCTACTACTGGTTTTACAAGGCGTACACGGTAAAAACATTATGCTGTTATTTGTTAAGCACTTGTGCACCTTGTGAAAAGAAATAAGTGGCTGAGATGGATGTCATATGTGCTATTGATATTATTTTACTCGTTTCTAGTTTTCACGGTGCTCCATGATTGTGAGAGGAATAAAAAAGAATTGTGGACATCAGTACGAAGCATGGATTCTTTTGACCAGAGTAGATACACTGGTCCCTTGAATATACTAATCTTTTTGAGGTGGGTGACTGTTCCTGTGTATTTACAGAAACAATGGTTGTGATAACCTCAGCTGTTTCAGAGGGTGACTGTTCGTTGCTTTGCGCACTTTTAAATCTGTATACAATGGTTTGTTCCCTTTTTGTGTTCTGAGGTTTAAACAAAGATGTACTAGATGTATTATACCGGTCCCTCGAATCTACAAATCTTTTAGATGTGGATGACTGTTCATTTTCATCTGTGTTTACAGAAACACTGGGTGTTGGAACCTCAGTAGTTTCTTTTTGGCTGACAGACTCTGGAGCTGTACAAGAGGAATAAAGAGCTGCAATGCTTTTGTGAACCTGACCTGGGAAGGGAGAGAAATATATTTTTGTTTTGTTTTTGTTTGTCTTCTTGTTTTATTTGATTCCTTGTGGGATTTGGATCCAACAAGTAAAGTATGCATATTATGCACACACACAAACACACATGCAGCTATTACCATTTCTTGTATTCTTGAATAAAGACATTGATCTGACACATTTAAAATGCAGCCAATTGTTTTTATTGTTATATTATTAAGAAAAAAGAAAAGGTGGGGGTGGGGGGATGTAAAGAAGAGCTTAAAGGAAAGGGCTAGAGGAGAGAAAACCCCAACAATTAGCAGGGCATTTTTTTACTTGGACAAATTGTTAATAAAGTTTCCATATCTGTAACAATGATGACAGTATAATTGTTTATAAACAATTATATTGACAATTATATGTGTCCAGTATGTTGGCTCATTTTCTTTTACTTTTTGCATTTGAAAATAAAAGTTGGGCTGATTTTGACACCATTACAAGAAGTGTTGTTAATGATTCTTTTTGAATTAAAATCAGGTTACCACAAATTGTTTTTTAATTTAATTTCATTTGAAATGTTTGTCAGTGGGTAAACAATTCGTAATGCAAAGTCAGAAACATCGAGTTATTCTTGTACTGCATGCTTGCAATAAATAAGTTGTCCTAACAGTCAGTCAAAGGAGCTTGGAAAGAAAAGCGTCTGGACTTCTTTGAGTTGAAGTGACTGATATATATATTTTTTGTCTGTTTGTTTTGTTGGTTTTTGTTTTTTGCCCTTTATCACCATTCCTCTTCCCTGCTGTTTTTCTTTCCCTCTTTCTTTCTCCCCTTTCTTTCCCCCAGTCATGTCTGTCCTATGTGTAGCAAGTGAAAATAAAATAAACAATAAAAACAAAGGTGAATCAAATAGACCAATACGGCAAGGCCGGGATGGTCCATTTGGTAAAGTAAATCCGTTAGTTATATTTAACATAATGTTAAATGGCAACATTCTGTTTACAATGTTACCATTTCACATTGTGTTAAATGGTAACATTCTGTTTACAATGTTTCCATTTTACATTATGTTAAATGGTAACATTCTGTTTACAATGTTACCATTTAACATTATGTTAAATGGTAACATTCTGTTTACAATGTTACCATTTTACATTGTGTTAAATGGTAACATTCTGTTTACAATGTTACCATTTTACATTATGTTAAATGGTAACATTCTGTTTACAATGTTACCATTTAACATTATGTTAAATGGTAACATTCTGTTTACAATGTTACCATTTTACATTATGTTAAATGGTAACATTCTGTTTACAATGTTACCATTAACACCGTCGATCTTCACTGACATGATGCGATCCGATATGCGGGTAACTTCGACCACGTTGTGCCGGAGCTTTATTATTAGACTTCTGACACCTGGCAAATAAACTCTCACGCGATATGAGAACATAACAGCAAAAAGCCAGTAGCTGGTACATGAATGGATAAAAATGGGATGCAAATGGAATGTGAAGGCAACAGGTAGTAGGGTGAATTAGGGTTTCGTGTGGTCTTCAGTGCATGAATTTTATTGCCACTTTATTTCAACTTTTTATTAATATACTCAAAAGAAAAACAAGAACCACAAAGGAGATTCTTGTGATTCTTGTTTGTGCTATCTGTTTGTGAAAGAAAGCACATTTTACCACATCATACTGTGTTTGCTGCCATTTATTTTACTCGTCCTGCCTGAGTGTCTGGGCTGCGTTTGTCTGTGCACCTTTGTTCTGGCCTTCTGCTGATGGGTTTCACATGCTGGGCTTTCCCTCTTGGTCCACACCCAGCAGCCTGCTGCTGACCACACACAGCCTACAAACTGATCCATCCATGCATCCATCCATGCATGCATGGCCTGGTTATTGTTGAGTTATCACCTCCAGCTCCTTGCTCATAACCAGGTAGATACTGGGCTGGGCCTGATCTCTGAGCTCAATAACAATGACAAAAATGCCAAACACTTTACTCTTCATGGTAAAAAATGTTTATAATACAGTAAAAACTGGATGTAGCCAAAATCAGTGTTTTATATACAGTGTAAGTGAACAACATTGCTACACTGCTGGTGTTTGATTGATAGAGGCTTTCTTTATAAGAACTATGATATCATTTCTTTTGCTGATTAACAGTTTTTATATAATTTTTATATCATATATAGCTTTCAAGAAGCCAAAGATCACTGGACGAAAAGACTACAGACCTGTGGCTCTGACATCTGGTCAGGAAGTCTTTTGAGCGCCTGGTTCTCTCCTATCTTAAGACCCTCACGGCCCCCCTCCTGGACCCCCTGCAGTTTGCATACAGAGCCAACAGGTCTGTAGACGATGCCATCAACATGGCCCTACACTTTGTCCTGCAGAATCTATGCTAGGATCCTGTTTGTGGACTTCAGCTCTACCTTCAACACCATCCTTTCAGACCTTCTTCAAGGATTGCTTTCCCAGATGAATGTGCCTGATCCCATCTGCCGGTGGATCACTGACTTCCTGACGGACAGGAAGCAACCAGTGAGGCTGGGGAAGAATGTCTTGGACTCCCGGACCATCAGCACGAGCTCCCCTCAGGGCTGTGTTCTTTCTTCTATGCCCTTCTCCCTGTACACCAACTGCCGCACCTCCAACCACCAGTCTGTCAAATTAATTAAGCTTGCAGATGACACCACCATTATTGGACTCCTCTCAGACGGGGATAAGTCTGCCTACAGGATGGAGGCTGAACATCTGGTGTCCTGATGCAGCCGCAACAACCAGGTGCTGAATAAGTGTTATTTTCATTTACCACTGGCCCAAGTACATTTTTATTGGCTTGTGAACAAAGCTGTAGTTTTTGTATTTTTAAATATTAACGCAATTTAATTGAGACATTATTTATATTATTTCACTTTCAATGTGAAAAATGCTGGAAAAACGTTGAAAATAATGGTCACCCCTGTTCGCTGCAATGTAAAATAGTACAACTGCTGTCAGCCTTCATTAAGTTGCATCATTTAAACATTTGCATATTTTTATTCAACTTCTGCAGGATGCTTTGATGAAAGACTCCCTTTTCCCAAGTAGAGGCTTTACTAGAGGTCACAGGAACAGCGCTGCTGTTTTGGATGCGGAAAAATGTTGTCTTTCACTCTACCTGAGCTCAGTGTCCCAGTAAGGGCTCCGCCTCATTGTAGCTGACACTGAAATGTTTGTGTGGGTTGCCATGACAACACCAGAAGTGCATCTGAGATCGTGTCCAAATTCATGGGCTGCATCCTCCTGAGGACTCGGTGTTCTGACAAAACGTCTTACTTTGGCAAAACGTCCTACCGTAAGTAGTTCATGCGTTCTCGGCGGCTCTAGTGACCCTCGAACTCTCGGCTAGCTATCGAGGTGGTGGATAACATACGTCTCCCCCACAAGAGCACGAACCTACAACTTTTCTACTACTGGTTTTACAAGGCGTACACGGTAAAAACATTATGCTGTTATTTGTTAAGCACTTGTGCACCTTGTGAAAAGAAATAAGTGGCTGAGATGGATGTCATATGTGCTATTGATATTATTTTACTCGTTTCTAGTTTTCACGGTGCTCCATGATTGTGAGAGGAATAAAAAAGAATTGTGGACATCAGTACGAAGCATGGATTCTTTTGACCAGAGTAGATACACTGGTCCCTTGAATATACTAATCTTTTTGAGGTGGGTGACTGTTCCTGTGTATTTACAGAAACAATGGTTGTGATAACCTCAGCTGTTTCAGAGGGTGACTGTTCGTTGCTTTGCGCACTTTTAAATCTGTATACAATGGTTTGTTCCCTTTTTGTGTTCTGAGGTTTAAACAAAGATGTACTAGATGTATTATACCGGTCCCTCGAATCTACAAATCTTTTAGATGTGGATGACTGTTCATTTTCATCTGTGTTTACAGAAACACTGGGTGTTGGAACCTCAGTAGTTTCTTTTTGGCTGACAGACTCTGGAGCTGTACCAGAGGAATAAAGAGCTGCAATGCTTTCGTGAACCTGACCTGGGAAGGGAGAGAAATATATTTTTGTTTTGTTTTTGTTTGTCTTCTTGTTTTATTTGATTCCTTGTGGGATTTGGATCCAACAAGTAAAGTATGCATATTATGCACACACACAAACACACATGCAGCTATTACCATTTCTTGTATTCTTGAATAAAGACATTGATCTGACACATTTAAAATGCAGCCAATTGTTTTTATTGTTATATTATTAAGAAAAAAGAAAAGGTGGGGGGATGTAAAGAAGAGCTTAAAGGGCTAGAGGAGAGAAAACCCCAACAATTAGCAGGGCATTTTTTTACTTGGACAAATTGTTAATAAAGTTTCCATATCTGTAACAATGATGACAATATAATTGTTTATAAACAATTATATTGACAATTATATGTGTCCAGTATGTTGGCTCATTTTCTTTTACTTTTTGCATTTGAAAATAAAAGTTGGGCTGATTTTGACACCATTACAAGAAGTGTTGTTAATGATTCTTTTTGAATTAAAATCAGGTTACCACAAATTGTTTTTTAATTTAATTTCATTTGAAATGTTTGTCAGTGGGTAAACAATTTGTAATGCAAAGTCAGAAACATCGAGTTATTCTTGTACTGCATGCTTGCAATAAATAAGTTGTCCTAACAGTCAGTCAAAGGAGCTTGGAAAGAAAAGCGTCTGGACTTCTTTGAGTTGAAGTGACTGATATATATATTTTTTGTCTGTTTGTTTTGTTGGTTTTTGTTTTTTGCCCTTTATCACCATTCCTCTTCCCTGCTGTTTTTCTTTCCCTCTTTCTTTCTCCCCTTTCTTTCCCCCAGTCATGTCTGTCCTATGTGTAGCAAGTGAAAATAAAATAAACAAGAAAAACAAAGGTGAATCAAATAGACCAATACGGCAAGGCCGGGATGGTCCATTTGGTAAAGTAAATCCGTTAGTTATATTTAACATAATGTTAAATGGCAACATTCTGTTTACAATGTTACCATTTTACATTGTGTTAAATGGTAACATTCTGTTTACAATGTTACCATTTAACATTATGTTAAATGGTAACATTCTGTTTACAATGTTACCATTTTACATTGTGTTAAATGGTAACATTCTGTTTACAATGTTACCATTTTACATTATGTTAAATGGTAACATTCTGTTTACAATGTTACCATTTTACATTATGTTAAATGGTAACATTCTGTTTACAATGTTACCATTAACACCGTCGATCTTCACTGACATGATGCGATCCGATATGCGGGTAACTTCGACCACGTTGTGCTGGAGCTTTATTATTAGACTTCTGACACCTGGCAAATAAACTCTCACGCGATATGAGAACATAACAGCAAAAAGCCAGTAGCTGGTACATGAATGGATAAAAATGGGATGCAAATGGAATGTGAAGGCAACAGGTAGTAGGGTGAATTAGGGTTTCGTGTGGTCTTCAGTGCATGAATTTTATTGCCACTTTATTTCAACTTTTTATTAATATACTCAAAAGAAAAACAAGAACCACAAAGGAGATTCTTGTGATTCTTGTTTGTGCTATCTGTTTGTGAAAGAAAGCACATTTTACCACATCATACTGTGTTTGCTGCCATTTATTTTACTCGTCCTGCCTGAGTGTCTGGGCTGCGTTTGTCTGTGCACCTTTGTTCTGGCCTTCTGCTGATGGGTTTCACATGCTGGGCTTTCCCTCTTGGTCCACACCCAGCAGCCTGCTGCTGACCACACACAGCCTACAAACTGATCCATCCATGCATCCATCCATGCATGCATGGCCTGGTTATTGTTGAGTTATCACCTCCAGCTCCTTGCTCATAACCAGGTAGATACTGGGCTGGGCCTGATCTCTGAGCTCAATAACAATGACAAAAATGCCAAACACTTTACTCTTCATGGTAAAAAATGTTTATAATACAGTAAAAACTGGATGTAGCCAAAATCAGTGTTTTATATACAGTGTAAGTGAACAACATTGCTACACTGCTGGTGTTTGATTGATAGAGGCTTTCTTTATAAGAACTATGATATCATTTCTTTTGCTGATTAACAGTTTTTATATAATTTTTATATCATTTATAGCTTTCAAGAAGCCAAAGATCACTGGACGAAAAGACTACAGACCTGTGGCTCTGACATCTGGTCAGGAAGTCTTTTGAGCGCCTGGTTCTCTCCTATCTTAAGACCCTCACGGCCCCCCTCCTGGACCCCCTGCAGTTTGCATACAGAGCCAACAGGTCTGTAGACGATGCCATCAACATGGCCCTACACTTTGTCCTGCAGAATCTATGCTAGGATCCTGTTTGTGGACTTCAGCTCTACCTTCAACACCATCCTTTCAGACCTTCTTCAAGGATTGCTTTCCCAGATGAATGTGCCTGATCCCATCTGCCGGTGGATCACTGACTTCCTGACGGACAGGAAGCAACCAGTGAGGCTGGGGAAGAATGTCTTGGACTCCCGGACCATCAGCACGAGCTCCCCTCAGGGCTGTGTTCTTTCTTCTATGCCCTTCTCCCTGTACACCAACTGCCGCACCTCCAACCACCAGTCTGTCAAATTAATTAAGCTTGCAGATGACACCACCATTATTGGACTCCTCTCAGACGGGGATAAGTCTGCCTACAGGATGGAGGCTGAACATCTGGTGTCCTGATGCAGCCGCAACAACCAGGTGCTGAATAAGTGTTATTTTCATTTACCACTGGCCCAAGTACATTTTTATTGGCTTGTGAACAAAGCTGTAGTTTTTGTATTTTTAAATATTAACGCAATTTAATTGAGACATTATTTATATTATTTCACTTTCAATGTGAAAAATGCTGTAAAAACGTTGAAACTAATGGTCACCCCTGTTCGCTGCAATGTAAAATAGTACAACTGCTGTCAGCCTTCATTAAGTTGCATCATTTAAACATTTGCATATTTTTATTCAACTTCTGCAGGATGCTTTGATGAAAGACTCCCTTTTCCCAAGTAGAGGCTTTACTAGAGGTCACAGGAACAGCGCTGCTGTTTTGGATGCGGAAAAATGTTGTCTTTCACTCTACCTGAGCTCAGTGTTTCAGTAAGGGCTCCGCCTCATTGTAGCTGACGCTGAAATGTTTGTGTGGGTTGCCATGACAACACCAGAAGTGCATCTGAGATCGTGTCCAAATTCATGGGCTGCATCCTCCTGAGGACTCGGTGTTCTGACAAAACGTCTTACTTTGGCAAAACGTCCTACCGTAAGTAGTTCATGCGTTCTCGGCGGCTCTAGTGACCCTCGAACTCTCGGCTAGCTATCGAGGTGGTGGATAACATACGTCTCCCCCACAAGAGCACGAACCTACAACTTTTCTACTACTGGTTTTACAAGGCGTACACGGTAAAAACATTATGCTGTTATTTGTTAAGCACTTGTGCACCTTGTGAAAAGAAATAAGTGGCTGAGATGGATGTCATATGTGCTATTGATATTATTTTACTCGTTTCTAGTTTTCACGGTGCTCCATGATTGTGAGAGGAATAAAAAAGAATTGTGGACATCAGTACGAAGCATGGATTCTTTTGACCAGAGTAGATACACTGGTCCCTTGAATATACTAATCTTTTTGAGGTGGGTGACTGTTCCTGTGTATTTACAGAAACAATGGTTGTGATAACCTCAGCTGTTTCAGAGGGTGACTGTTCGTTGCTTTGCGCACTTTTAAATCTGTATACAATGGTTTGTTCCCTTTTTGTGTTCTGAGGTTTAAACAAAGATGTACTAGATGTATTATACCGGTCCCTCGAATCTACAAATCTTTTAGATGTGGATGACTGTTCATTTTCATCTGTGTTTACAGAAACACTGGGTGTTGGAACCTCAGTAGTTTCTTTTTGGCTGACAGACTCTGGAGCTGTACAAGAGGAATAAAGAGCTGCAATGCTTTTGTGAACCTGACCTGGGAAGGGAGAGAAATATATTTTTGTTTTGTTTTTGTTTGTCTTCTTGTTTTATTTGATTCCTTGTGGGATTTGGATCCAACAAGTAAAGTATGCATATTATGCACACACACAAACACACATGCAGCTATTACCATTTCTTGTATTCTTGAATAAAGACATTGATCTGACACATTTAAAATGCAGCCAATTGTTTTTATTGTTATATTATTAAGAAAAAAGAAAAGGTGGGGGGATGTAAAGAAGAGCTTAAAGGGCTAGAGGAGAGAAAACCCCAACAATTAGCAGGGCATTTTTTTACTTGGACAAATTGTTAATAAAGTTTCCATATCTGTAACAATGATGACAATATAATTGTTTATAAACAATTATATTGACAATTATATGTGTCCAGTATGTTGGCTCATTTTCTTTTACTTTTTGCATTTGAAAATAAAAGTTGGGCTGATTTTGACACCATTACAAGAAGTGTTGTTAATGATTCTTTTTGAATTAAAATCAGGTTACCACAAATTGTTTTTTAATTTAATTTCATTTGAAATGTTTGTCAGTGGGTAAACAATTCGTAATGCAAAGTCAGAAACATCGAGTTATTCTTGTACTGCATGCTTGCAATAAATAAGTTGTCCTAACAGTCAGTCAAAGGAGCTTGGAAAGAAAAGCGTCTGGACTTCTTTGAGTTGAAGTGACTGATATATATATATTTTTTGTCTGTTTGTTTTGTTGGTTTTTGTTTTTTGCCCTTTATCACCATTCCTCTTCCCTGCTGTTTTTCTTTCCCTCTTTCTTTCTCCCCTTTCTTTCCCCCAGTCATGTCTGTCCTATGTGTAGCAAGTGAAAATAAAATAAACAATAAAAACAAAGGTGAATCAAATAGACCAATACGGCAAGGCCGGGATGGTCCATTTGGTAAAGTAAATCCGTTAGTTATATTTAACATAATGTTAAATGGTAACATTCTGTTTACAATGTTACCATTTTACATTGTGTTAAATGGTAACATTCTGTTTACAATGTTACCATTTCACATTGTGTTAAATGGTAACATTCTGTTTACAATGTTATCATTTTACATTGTGTTAAATGGTAACATTCTGTTTACAATGTTACCATTTCACATTATGTTAAATGGTAACATTCTGTTTACAATGTTACCATTTTACATTGTGTTAAATGGTAACATTCTGTTTACAATGTTACCATTTCACATTGTGTTAAATGGTAACATTCTGTTTACAATGTTATCATTTTACATTGTGTTAAATGGTAACATTCTGTTTACAATGTTACCATTTTACATTATGTTAAATGGTAACATTCTGTTTACAATGTTATCATTTTACATTGTGTTAAATGGTAACATTCTATTTACAATGTTATCATTTCACATTGTGTTAAATGGTAACATTCTGTTTACAATGTTATCATTTTACATTGTGTTAAATGGTAACATTCTGTTTACATTGTTATCATTTTACATTATGTTAAATGGTAACATTCTGTTTACAATGTTACCATTTTACATTATGTTAAATGGTAACATTATGTTTACAATGTTACCATTTACATTATGTTAAATTGTAACATTATGTTTACGATGTTACCATTTTACATTGTGTTAAATGGTAACATTCTGTTTACAATGTTACCATTTTACATTATGTTAAATGGTAACATTCTGTTTACAATGTTACCATTAACACCGTCGATCTTCACTGACATGATGCGATCCGATATGCGGGTAACTTCGACCACGTTGTGCCGGAGCTTTATTATTAGACTTCTGACACCTGGCAAATAAACTCTCATGCGATATGAGAACATAACAGCAAAAAGCCAGTAGCTGGTACATGAATGGATAAAAATGGGATGCAAATGGAATGTGAAGGCAACAGGTAGTAGGGTGAATTAGGGTTTCGTGTGGTCTTCAGTGCATGAATTTTATTGCCACTTTATTTCAACTTTTTATTAATATACTCAAAAGAAAAACAAGAACCACAAAGGAGATTCTTGTGATTCTTGTTTGTGCTATCTGTTTGTGAAAGAAAGCACATTTTACCACATCATACTGTGTTTGCTGCCATTTATTTTACTCGTCCTGCCTGAGTGTCTGGGCTGCGTTTGTCTGTGCACCTTTATTCTGGCCTTCTGCTGATGGGTTTCACATGCTGGGCTTTCCCTCTTGGTCCACACCCAGCAGCCTGCTGCTGACCACACACAGCCTACAAACTGATCCATCCATGCATCCATCCATGCATGCATGGCCTGGTTATTGTTGAGTTATCACCTCCAGCTCCTTGCTCATAACCAGGTAGATACTGGGCTGGGCCTGATCTCTGAGCTCAATAACAATGACAAAAATGCCAAACACTTTACTCTTCATGGTAAAAAATGTTTATAATACAGTAAAAACTGGATGTAGCCAAAATCAGTGTTTTATATACAGTGTAAGTGAACAACATTGCTACACTGCTGGTGTTTGATTGATAGAGGCTTTCTTTATAAGAACTATGATATCATTTCTTTTGCTGATTAACAGTTTTTATATAATTTTTATATCATTTATAGCTTTCAAGAAGCCAAAGATCACTGGACGAAAAGACTACAGACCTGTGGCTCTGACATCTGGTCAGGAAGTCTTTTGAGCGCCTGGTTCTCTCCTATCTTAAGACCCTCACGGCCCCCCTCCTGGACCCCCTGCAGTTTGCATACAGAGCCAACAGGTCTGTAGACGATGCCATCAACATGGCCCTACACTTTGTCCTGCAGAATCTATGCTAGGATCCTGTTTGTGGACTTCAGCTCTACCTTCAACACCATCCTTTCAGACCTTCTTCAAGGATTGCTTTCCCAGATGAATGTGCCTGATCCCATCTGCCGGTGGATCACTGACTTCCTGACGGACAGGAAGCAACCAGTGAGGCTGGGGAAGAATGTCTTGGACTCCCGGACCATCAGCACGAGCTCCCCTCAGGGCTGTGTTCTTTCTTCTATGCCCTTCTCCCTGTACACCAACTGCCGCACCTCCAACCACCAGTCTGTCAAATTAATTAAGCTTGCAGATGACACCACCATTATTGGACTCCTCTCAGACGGGGATAAGTCTGCCTACAGGATGGAGGCTGAACATCTGGTGTCCTGATGCAGCCGCAACAACCAGGTGCTGAATAAGTGTTATTTTCATTTACCACTGGCCCAAGTACATTTTTATTGGCTTGTGAACAAAGCTGTAGTTTTTGTATTTTTAAATATTAACGCAATTTAATTGAGACATTATTTATATTATTTCACTTTCAATGTGAAAAATGCTGTAAAAACGTTGAAAATAATGGTCACCCCTGTTCGCTGCAATGTAAAATAGTACAACTGCTGTCAGCCTTCATTAAGTTGCATCATTTAAACATTTGCATATTTTTATTCAACTTCTGCAGGATGCTTTGATGAAAGACTCCCTTTTCCCAAGTAGAGGCTTTACTAGAGGTCACAGGAACAGCGCTGCTGTTTTGGATGCGGAAAAATGTTGTCTTTCACTCTACCTGAGCTCAGTGTCCCAGTAAGGGCTCCGCCTCATTGTAGCTGACGCTGAAATGTTTGTGTGGGTTGCCATGACAACACCAGAAGTGCATCTGAGATCGTGTCCAAATTCATGGGCTGCATCCTCCTGAGGACTCGGTGTTCTGACAAAACGTCTTACTTTGGCAAAACGTCCTACCGTAAGTAGTTCATGCGTTCTCGGCGGCTCTAGTGACCCTCGAACTCTCGGCTAGCTATCGAGGTGGTGGATAACATACGTCTCCCCCACAAGAGCACGAACCTACAACTTTTCTACTACTGGTTTTACAAGGCGTACACGGTAAAAACATTATGCTGTTATTTGTTAAGCACTTGTGCACCTTGTGAAAAGAAATAAGTGGCTGAGATGGATGTCATATGTGCTATTGATATTATTTTACTCGTTTCTAGTTTTCACGGTGCTCCATGATTGTGAGAGGAATAAAAAAGAATTGTGGACATCAGTACGAAGCATGGATTCTTTTGACCAGAGTAGATACACTGGTCCCTTGAATATACTAATCTTTTTGAGGTGGGTGACTGTTCCTGTGTATTTACAGAAACAATGGTTGTGATAACCTCAGCTGTTTCAGAGGGTGACTGTTCGTTGCTTTGCGCACTTTTAAATCTGTATACAATGGTTTGTTCCCTTTTTGTGTTCTGAGGTTTAAACAAAGATGTACTAGATGTATTATACCGGTCCCTCGAATCTACAAATCTTTTAGATGTGGATGACTGTTCATTTTCATCTGTGTTTACAGAAATACTGGGTGTTGGAACCTCAGTAGTTTCTTTTTGGCTGACAGACTCTGGAGCTGTACAAGAGGAATAAAGAGCTGCAATGCTTTTGTGAACCTGACCTGGGAAGGGAGAGAAATATATTTTTGTTTTGTTTTTGTTTGTCTTCTTGTTTTATTTGATTCCTTGTGGGATTTGGATCCAACAAGTAAAGTATGCATATTATGCACACACACAAACACACATGCAGCTATTACCATTTCTTGTATTCTTGAATAAAGACATTGATCTGACACATTTAAAATGCAGTCAATTGTTTTTATTGTTATATTATTAAGAAAAAAGAAAAGGTGGGGGTGGGGGGATGTAAAGAAGAGCTTAAAGGAAAGGGCTAGAGGAGAGAAAACCCCAACAATTAGCAGGGCATTTTTTTACTTGGACAAATTGTTAATAAAGTTTCCATATCTGTAACAATGATGACAGTATAATTGTTTATAAACAATTATATTGACAATTATATGTGTCCAGTATGTTGGCTCATTTTCTTTTACTTTTTGCATTTGAAAATAAAAGTTGGGCTGATTTTGACACCATTACAAGAAGTGTTGTTAATGATTCTTTTTGAATTAAAATCAGGTTACCACAAATTGTTTTTTAATTTAATTTCATTTGAAATGTTTGTCAGTGGGTAAACAATTCGTAATGCAAAGTCAGAAACATCGAGTTATTCTTGTACTGCATGCTTGCAATAAATAAGTTGTCCTAACAGTCAGTCAAAGGAGCTTGGAAAGAAAAGCGTCTGGACTTCTTTGAGTTGAAGTGACTGATATATATATTTTTTGTCTGTTTGTTTTGTTGGTTTTTGTTTTTTGCCCTTTATCACCATTCCTCTTCCCTGCTGTTTTTCTTTCCCTCTTTCTTTCTCCCCTTTCTTTCCCCCAGTCATGTCTGTCCTATGTGTAGCAAGTGAAAATAAAATAAACAATAAAAACAAAGGTGAATCAAATAGACCAATACGGCAAGGCCGGGATGGTCCATTTGGTAAAGTAAATCCGTTAGTTATATTTAACATAATGTTAAATGGCAACATTCTGTTTACAATGTTACCATTTCACATTATGTTAAATGGTAACATTCTGTTTACAATGTTACCATTTTACATTATGTTAAATGGTAACATTCTGTTTACAATGTTACCATTAACACCGTCGATCTTCACTGACATGATGCGATCCGATATGCGGGTAACTTCGACCACGTTGTGCCGGAGCTTTATTATTAGACTTCTGACACCTGGCAAATAAACTCTCATGCGATATGAGAACATAACAGCAAAAAGCCAGTAGCTGGTACATGAATGGATAAAAATGGGATGCAAATGGAATGTGAAGGCAACAGGTAGTAGGGTGAATTAGGGTTTCGTGTGGTCTTCAGTGCATGAATTTTATTGCCACTTTATTTCAACTTTTTATTAATATACTCAAAAGAAAAACAAGAACCACAAAGGAGATTCTTGTGATTCTTGTTTGTGCTATCTGTTTGTGAAAGAAAGAACATTTTACCACATCATACTGTGTTTGCTGCCATTTATTTTACTCGTCCTGCCTGAGTGTCTGGGCTGCGTTTGTCTGTGCACCTTTATTCTGGCCTTCTGCTGATGGGTTTCACATGCTGGGCTTTCCCTCTTGGTCCACACCCAGCAGCCTGCTGCTGACCACACACAGCCTACAAACTGATCCATCCATGCATCCATCCATGCACGCATGGCCTGGTTATTGTTGAGTTATCACCTCCAGCTCCTTGCTCATAACCAGGTAGATACTGGGCTGGGCCTGATCTCTGAGCTCAATAACAATGACAAAAATGCCAAACACTTTACTCTTCATGGTAAAAAATGTTTATAATACAGTAAAAACTGGATGTAGCCAAAATCAGTGTTTTATATACAGTGTAAGTGAACAACATTGCTACACTGCTGGTGTTTGATTGATAGAGGCTTTCTTTATAAGAACTATGATATCATTTCTTTTGCTGATTAACAGTTTTTATATAATTTTTATATCATATATAGCTTTCAAGAAGCCAAAGATCACTGGACGAAAAGACTACAGACCTGTGGCTCTGACATCTGGTCAGGAAGTCTTTTGAGCGCCTGGTTCTCTCCTATCTTAAGACCCTCACGGCCCCCCTCCTGGACCCCCTGCAGTTTGCATACAGAGCCAACAGGTCTGTAGACGATGCCATCAACATGGCCCTACACTTTGTCCTGCAGAATCTATGCTAGGATCCTGTTTGTGGACTTCAGCTCTACCTTCAACACCATCCTTTCAGACCTTCTTCAAGGATTGCTTTCCCAGATGAATGTGCCTGATCCCATCTGCCGGTGGATCACTGACTTCCTGACGGACAGGAAGCAACCAGTGAGGCTGGGGAAGAATGTCTTGGACTCCCGGACCATCAGCACGAGCTCCCCTCAGGGCTGTGTTCTTTCTTCTATGCCCTTCTCCCTGTACACCAACTGCCGCACCTCCAACCACCAGTCTGTCAAATTAATTAAGCTTGCAGATGACACCACCATTATTGGACTCCTCTCAGACGGGGATAAGTCTGCCTACAGGATGGAGGCTGAACATCTGGTGTCCTGATGCAGCCGCAACAACCAGGTGCTGAATAAGTGTTATTTTCATTTACCACTGGCCCAAGTACATTTTTATTGGCTTGTGAACAAAGCTGTAGTTTTTGTATTTTTAAATATTAACGCAATTTAATTGAGACATTATTTATATTATTTCACTTTCAATGTGAAAAATGCTGGAAAAACGTTGAAAATAATGGTCACCCCTGTTCGCTGCAATGTAAAATAGTACAACTGCTGTCAGCCTTCATTAAGTTGCATCATTTAAACATTTGCATATTTTTATTCAACTTCTGCAGGATGCTTTGATGAAAGACTCCCTTTTCCCAAGTAGAGGCTTTACTAGAGGTCACAGGAACAGCGCTGCTGTTTTGGATGTGGAAAAATGTTGTCTTTCACTCTACCTGAGCTCAGTGTCCCAGTAAGGGCTCCGCCTCATTGTAGCTGACGCTGAAATGTTTGTGTGGGTTGCCATGACAACACCAGAAGTGCATCTGAGATCGTGTCCAAATTCATGGGCTGCATCCTCCTGAGGACTCGGTGTTCTGACAAAACGTCTTACTTTGGCAAAACGTCCTACCGTAAGTAGTTCATGCGTTCTCGGCGGCTCTAGTGACCCTCGAACTCTCGGCTAGCTATCGAGGTGGTGGATAACATACGTCTCCCCCACAAGAGCACGAATCTACAACTTTTCTACTACTGGTTTTACAAGGCGTACACGGTAAAAACATTATGCTGTTATTTGTTAAGCACTTGTGCACCTTGTGAAAAGAAATAAGTGGCTGAGATGGATGTCATATGTGCTATTGATATTATTTTACTCGTTTCTAGTTTTCACGGTGCTCCATGATTGTGAGAGGAATAAAAAAGAATTGTGGACATCAGTACGAAGCATGGATTCTTTTGACCAGAGTAGATACACTGGTCCCTTGAATATACTAATCTTTTTGAGGTGGGTGACTGTTCCTGTGTATTTACAGAAACAATGGTTGTGATAACCTCAGCTGTTTCAGAGGGTGACTGTTCGTTGCTTTGCGCACTTTTAAATCTGTATACAATGGTTTGTTCCCTTTTTGTGTTCTGAGGTTTAAACAAAGATGTACTAGATGTATTATACCGGTCCCTCGAATCTACAAATCTTTTAGATGTGGATGACTGTTCATTTTCATCTGTGTTTACAGAAACACTGGGTGTTGGAACCTCAGTAGTTTCTTTTTGGCTGACAGACTCTGGAGCTGTACAAGAGGAATAAAGAGCTGCAATGCTTTTGTGAACCTGACCTGGGAAGGGAGAGAAATATATTTTTGTTTTGTTTTTGTTTGTCTTCTTGTTTTATTTGATTCCTTGTGGGATTTGGATCCAACAAGTAAAGTATGCATATTATGCACACACACAAACACACATGCAGCTATTACCATTTCTTGTATTCTTGAATAAAGACATTGATCTGACACATTTAAAATGCAGCCAATTGTTTTTATTGTTATATTATTAAGAAAAAAGAAAAGGTGGGGGTGGGGGGATGTAAAGAAGAGCTTAAAGGAAAGGGCTAGAGGAGAGAAAACCCCAACAATTAGCAGGGCATTTTTTTACTTGGACAAATTGTTAATAAAGTTTCCATATCTGTAACAATGATGACAGTATAATTGTTTATAAACAATTATATTGACAATTATATGTGTCCAGTATGTTGGCTCATTTTCTTTTACTTTTTGCATTTGAAAATAAAAGTTGGGCTGATTTTGACACCATTACAAGAAGTGTTGTTAATGATTCTTTTTGAATTAAAATCAGGTTACCACAAATTGTTTTTTAATTTAATTTCATTTGAAATGTTTGTCAGTGGGTAAACAATTCGTAATGCAAAGTCAGAAACATCGAGTTATTCTTGTACTGCATGCTTGCAATAAATAAGTTGTCCTAACAGTCAGTCAAAGGAGCTTGGAAAGAAAAGCGTCTGGACTTCTTTGAGTTGAAGTGACTGATATATATATTTTTTGTCTGTTTGTTTTGTTGGTTTTTGTTTTTTGCCCTTTATCACCATTCCTCTTCCCTGCTGTTTTTCTTTCCCTCTTTCTTTCTCCCCTTTCTTTCCCCCAGTCATGTCTGTCCTATGTGTAGCAAGTGAAAATAAAATAAACAATAAAAACAAAGGTGAATCAAATAGACCAATACGGCAAGGCCGGGATGGTCCATTTGGTAAAGTAAATCCGTTAGTTATATTTAACATAATGTTAAATGGCAACATTCTGTTTACAATGTTACCATTTCACATTGTGTTAAATGGTAACATTCTGTTTACAATGTTACCATTTAACATTATGTTAAATGGTAACATTCTGTTTACAATGTTTCCATTTTACATTATGTTAAATGGTAACATTCTGTTTACAATGTTACCATTTAACATTATGTTAAATGGTAACATTCTGTTTACAATGTTACCATTTTACATTGTGTTAAATGGTAACATTCTGTTTACAATGTTACCATTTTACATTATGTTAAATGGTAACATTCTGTTTACAATGTTACCATTTAACATTATGTTAAATGGTAACATTCTGTTTACAATGTTACCATTTTACATTATGTTAAATGGTAACATTCTGTTTACAATGTTACCATTAACACCGTCGATCTTCACTGACATGATGCGATCCGATATGCGGGTAACTTCGACCACGTTGTGCCGGAGCTTTATTATTAGACTTCTGACACCTGGCAAATAAACTCTCACGCGATATGAGAACATAACAGCAAAAAGCCAGTAGCTGGTACATGAATGGATAAAAATGGGATGCAAATGGAATGTGAAGGCAACAGGTAGTAGGGTGAATTAGGGTTTCGTGTGGTCTTCAGTGCATGAATTTTATTGCCACTTTATTTCAACTTTTTATTAATATACTCAAAAGAAAAACAAGAACCACAAAGGAGATTCTTGTGATTCTTGTTTGTGCTATCTGTTTGTGAAAGAAAGCACATTTTACCACATCATACTGTGTTTGCTGCCATTTATTTTACTCGTCCTGCCTGAGTGTCTGGGCTGCGTTTGTCTGTGCACCTTTGTTCTGGCCTTCTGCTGATGGGTTTCACATGCTGGGCTTTCCCTCTTGGTCCACACCCAGCAGCCTGCTGCTGACCACACACAGCCTACAAACTGATCCATCCATGCATCCATCCATGCATGCATGGCCTGGTTATTGTTGAGTTATCACCTCCAGCTCCTTGCTCATAACCAGGTAGATACTGGGCTGGGCCTGATCTCTGAGCTCAATAACAATGACAAAAATGCCAAACACTTTACTCTTCATGGTAAAAAATGTTTATAATACAGTAAAAACTGGATGTAGCCAAAATCAGTGTTTTATATACAGTGTAAGTGAACAACATTGCTACACTGCTGGTGTTTGATTGATAGAGGCTTTCTTTATAAGAACTATGATATCATTTCTTTTGCTGATTAACAGTTTTTATATAATTTTTATATCATATATAGCTTTCAAGAAGCCAAAGATCACTGGACGAAAAGACTACAGACCTGTGGCTCTGACATCTGGTCAGGAAGTCTTTTGAGCGCCTGGTTCTCTCCTATCTTAAGACCCTCACGGCCCCCCTCCTGGACCCCCTGCAGTTTGCATACAGAGCCAACAGGTCTGTAGACGATGCCATCAACATGGCCCTACACTTTGTCCTGCAGAATCTATGCTAGGATCCTGTTTGTGGACTTCAGCTCTACCTTCAACACCATCCTTTCAGACCTTCTTCAAGGATTGCTTTCCCAGATGAATGTGCCTGATCCCATCTGCCGGTGGATCACTGACTTCCTGACGGACAGGAAGCAACCAGTGAGGCTGGGGAAGAATGTCTTGGACTCCCGGACCATCAGCACGAGCTCCCCTCAGGGCTGTGTTCTTTCTTCTATGCCCTTCTCCCTGTACACCAACTGCCGCACCTCCAACCACCAGTCTGTCAAATTAATTAAGCTTGCAGATGACACCACCATTATTGGACTCCTCTCAGACGGGGATAAGTCTGCCTACAGGATGGAGGCTGAACATCTGGTGTCCTGATGCAGCCGCAACAACCAGGTGCTGAATAAGTGTTATTTTCATTTACCACTGGCCCAAGTACATTTTTATTGGCTTGTGAACAAAGCTGTAGTTTTTGTATTTTTAAATATTAACGCAATTTAATTGAGACATTATTTATATTATTTCACTTTCAATGTGAAAAATGCTGGAAAAACGTTGAAAATAATGGTCACCCCTGTTCGCTGCAATGTAAAATAGTACAACTGCTGTCAGCCTTCATTAAGTTGCATCATTTAAACATTTGCATATTTTTATTCAACTTCTGCAGGATGCTTTGATGAAAGACTCCCTTTTCCCAAGTAGAGGCTTTACTAGAGGTCACAGGAACAGCGCTGCTGTTTTGGATGCGGAAAAATGTTGTCTTTCACTCTACCTGAGCTCAGTGTCCCAGTAAGGGCTCCGCCTCATTGTAGCTGACACTGAAATGTTTGTGTGGGTTGCCATGACAACACCAGAAGTGCATCTGAGATCGTGTCCAAATTCATGGGCTGCATCCTCCTGAGGACTCGGTGTTCTGACAAAACGTCTTACTTTGGCAAAACGTCCTACCGTAAGTAGTTCATGCGTTCTCGGCGGCTCTAGTGACCCTCGAACTCTCGGCTAGCTATCGAGGTGGTGGATAACATACGTCTCCCCCACAAGAGCACGAACCTACAACTTTTCTACTACTGGTTTTACAAGGCGTACACGGTAAAAACATTATGCTGTTATTTGTTAAGCACTTGTGCACCTTGTGAAAAGAAATAAGTGGCTGAGATGGATGTCATATGTGCTATTGATATTATTTTACTCGTTTCTAGTTTTCACGGTGCTCCATGATTGTGAGAGGAATAAAAAAGAATTGTGGACATCAGTACGAAGCATGGATTCTTTTGACCAGAGTAGATACACTGGTCCCTTGAATATACTAATCTTTTTGAGGTGGGTGACTGTTCCTGTGTATTTACAGAAACAATGGTTGTGATAACCTCAGCTGTTTCAGAGGGTGACTGTTCGTTGCTTTGCGCACTTTTAAATCTGTATACAATGGTTTGTTCCCTTTTTGTGTTCTGAGGTTTAAACAAAGATGTACTAGATGTATTATACCGGTCCCTCGAATCTACAAATCTTTTAGATGTGGATGACTGTTCATTTTCATCTGTGTTTACAGAAACACTGGGTGTTGGAACCTCAGTAGTTTCTTTTTGGCTGACAGACTCTGGAGCTGTACCAGAGGAATAAAGAGCTGCAATGCTTTCGTGAACCTGACCTGGGAAGGGAGAGAAATATATTTTTGTTTTGTTTTTGTTTGTCTTCTTGTTTTATTTGATTCCTTGTGGGATTTGGATCCAACAAGTAAAGTATGCATATTATGCACACACACAAACACACATGCAGCTATTACCATTTCTTGTATTCTTGAATAAAGACATTGATCTGACACATTTAAAATGCAGCCAATTGTTTTTATTGTTATATTATTAAGAAAAAAGAAAAGGTGGGGGGATGTAAAGAAGAGCTTAAAGGGCTAGAGGAGAGAAAACCCCAACAATTAGCAGGGCATTTTTTTACTTGGACAAATTGTTAATAAAGTTTCCATATCTGTAACAATGATGACAATATAATTGTTTATAAACAATTATATTGACAATTATATGTGTCCAGTATGTTGGCTCATTTTCTTTTACTTTTTGCATTTGAAAATAAAAGTTGGGCTGATTTTGACACCATTACAAGAAGTGTTGTTAATGATTCTTTTTGAATTAAAATCAGGTTACCACAAATTGTTTTTTAATTTAATTTCATTTGAAATGTTTGTCAGTGGGTAAACAATTTGTAATGCAAAGTCAGAAACATCGAGTTATTCTTGTACTGCATGCTTGCAATAAATAAGTTGTCCTAACAGTCAGTCAAAGGAGCTTGGAAAGAAAAGCGTCTGGACTTCTTTGAGTTGAAGTGACTGATATATATATTTTTTGTCTGTTTGTTTTGTTGGTTTTTGTTTTTTGCCCTTTATCACCATTCCTCTTCCCTGCTGTTTTTCTTTCCCTCTTTCTTTCTCCCCTTTCTTTCCCCCAGTCATGTCTGTCCTATGTGTAGCAAGTGAAAATAAAATAAACAAGAAAAACAAAGGTGAATCAAATAGACCAATACGGCAAGGCCGGGATGGTCCATTTGGTAAAGTAAATCCGTTAGTTATATTTAACATAATGTTAAATGGCAACATTCTGTTTACAATGTTACCATTTTACATTGTGTTAAATGGTAACATTCTGTTTACAATGTTACCATTTAACATTATGTTAAATGGTAACATTCTGTTTACAATGTTACCATTTTACATTGTGTTAAATGGTAACATTCTGTTTACAATGTTACCATTTTACATTATGTTAAATGGTAACATTCTGTTTACAATGTTACCATTTTACATTATGTTAAATGGTAACATTCTGTTTACAATGTTACCATTAACACCGTCGATCTTCACTGACATGATGCGATCCGATATGCGGGTAACTTCGACCACGTTGTGCTGGAGCTTTATTATTAGACTTCTGACACCTGGCAAATAAACTCTCACGCGATATGAGAACATAACAGCAAAAAGCCAGTAGCTGGTACATGAATGGATAAAAATGGGATGCAAATGGAATGTGAAGGCAACAGGTAGTAGGGTGAATTAGGGTTTCGTGTGGTCTTCAGTGCATGAATTTTATTGCCACTTTATTTCAACTTTTTATTAATATACTCAAAAGAAAAACAAGAACCACAAAGGAGATTCTTGTGATTCTTGTTTGTGCTATCTGTTTGTGAAAGAAAGCACATTTTACCACATCATACTGTGTTTGCTGCCATTTATTTTACTCGTCCTGCCTGAGTGTCTGGGCTGCGTTTGTCTGTGCACCTTTGTTCTGGCCTTCTGCTGATGGGTTTCACATGCTGGGCTTTCCCTCTTGGTCCACACCCAGCAGCCTGCTGCTGACCACACACAGCCTACAAACTGATCCATCCATGCATCCATCCATGCATGCATGGCCTGGTTATTGTTGAGTTATCACCTCCAGCTCCTTGCTCATAACCAGGTAGATACTGGGCTGGGCCTGATCTCTGAGCTCAATAACAATGACAAAAATGCCAAACACTTTACTCTTCATGGTAAAAAATGTTTATAATACAGTAAAAACTGGATGTAGCCAAAATCAGTGTTTTATATACAGTGTAAGTGAACAACATTGCTACACTGCTGGTGTTTGATTGATAGAGGCTTTCTTTATAAGAACTATGATATCATTTCTTTTGCTGATTAACAGTTTTTATATAATTTTTATATCATTTATAGCT
This sequence comes from Aulonocara stuartgranti, assembly GCF_965226115.1. Lineage (NCBI taxonomy): Eukaryota > Metazoa > Chordata > Actinopteri > Cichliformes > Cichlidae > Aulonocara > Aulonocara stuartgranti. Next base: position 9,870,334 of record NC_138940.1, on the reverse strand, counting down.
TTCAAGAAGCCAAAGATCACTGGACGAAAAGACTACAGACCTGTGGCTCTGACATCTGGTCAGGAAGTCTTTTGAGCGCCTGGTTCTCTCCTATCTTAAGACCCTCACGGCCCCCCTCCTGGACCCCCTGCAGTTTGCATACAGAGCCAACAGGTCTGTAGACGATGCCATCAACATGGCCCTACACTTTGTCCTGCAGAATCTATGCTAGGATCCTGTTTGTGGACTTCAGCTCTACCTTCAACACCATCCTTTCAGACCTTCTTCAAGGATTGCTTTCCCAGATGAATGTGCCTGATCCCATCTGCCGGTGGATCACTGACTTCCTGACGGACAGGAAGCAACCAGTGAGGCTGGGGAAGAATGTCTTGGACTCCCGGACCATCAGCACGAGCTCCCCTCAGGGCTGTGTTCTTTCTTCTATGCCCTTCTCCCTGTACACCAACTGCCGCACCTCCAACCACCAGTCTGTCAAATTAATTAAGCTTGCAGATGACACCACCATTATTGGACTCCTCTCAGACGGGGATAAGTCTGCCTACAGGATGGAGGCTGAACATCTGGTGTCCTGATGCAGCCGCAACAACCAGGTGCTGAATAAGTGTTATTTTCATTTACCACTGGCCCAAGTACATTTTTATTGGCTTGTGAACAAAGCTGTAGTTTTTGTATTTTTAAATATTAACGCAATTTAATTGAGACATTATTTATATTATTTCACTTTCAATGTGAAAAATGCTGTAAAAACGTTGAAACTAATGGTCACCCCTGTTCGCTGCAATGTAAAATAGTACAACTGCTGTCAGCCTTCATTAAGTTGCATCATTTAAACATTTGCATATTTTTATTCAACTTCTGCAGGATGCTTTGATGAAAGACTCCCTTTTCCCAAGTAGAGGCTTTACTAGAGGTCACAGGAACAGCGCTGCTGTTTTGGATGCGGAAAAATGTTGTCTTTCACTCTACCTGAGCTCAGTGTTTCAGTAAGGGCTCCGCCTCATTGTAGCTGACGCTGAAATGTTTGTGTGGGTTGCCATGACAACACCAGAAGTGCATCTGAGATCGTGTCCAAATTCATGGGCTGCATCCTCCTGAGGACTCGGTGTTCTGACAAAACGTCTTACTTTGGCAAAACGTCCTACCGTAAGTAGTTCATGCGTTCTCGGCGGCTCTAGTGACCCTCGAACTCTCGGCTAGCTATCGAGGTGGTGGATAACATACGTCTCCCCCACAAGAGCACGAACCTACAACTTTTCTACTACTGGTTTTACAAGGCGTACACGGTAAAAACATTATGCTGTTATTTGTTAAGCACTTGTGCACCTTGTGAAAAGAAATAAGTGGCTGAGATGGATGTCATATGTGCTATTGATATTATTTTACTCGTTTCTAGTTTTCACGGTGCTCCATGATTGTGAGAGGAATAAAAAAGAATTGTGGACATCAGTACGAAGCATGGATTCTTTTGACCAGAGTAGATACACTGGTCCCTTGAATATACTAATCTTTTTGAGGTGGGTGACTGTTCCTGTGTATTTACAGAAACAATGGTTGTGATAACCTCAGCTGTTTCAGAGGGTGACTGTTCGTTGCTTTGCGCACTTTTAAATCTGTATACAATGGTTTGTTCCCTTTTTGTGTTCTGAGGTTTAAACAAAGATGTACTAGATGTATTATACCGGTCCCTCGAATCTACAAATCTTTTAGATGTGGATGACTGTTCATTTTCATCTGTGTTTACAGAAACACTGGGTGTTGGAACCTCAGTAGTTTCTTTTTGGCTGACAGACTCTGGAGCTGTACAAGAGGAATAAAGAGCTGCAATGCTTTTGTGAACCTGACCTGGGAAGGGAGAGAAATATATTTTTGTTTTGTTTTTGTTTGTCTTCTTGTTTTATTTGATTCCTTGTGGGATTTGGATCCAACAAGTAAAGTATGCATATTATGCACACACACAAACACACATGCAGCTATTACCATTTCTTGTATTCTTGAATAAAGACATTGATCTGACACATTTAAAATGCAGCCAATTGTTTTTATTGTTATATTATTAAGAAAAAAGAAAAGGTGGGGGGATGTAAAGAAGAGCTTAAAGGGCTAGAGGAGAGAAAACCCCAACAATTAGCAGGGCATTTTTTTACTTGGACAAATTGTTAATAAAGTTTCCATATCTGTAACAATGATGACAATATAATTGTTTATAAACAATTATATTGACAATTATATGTGTCCAGTATGTTGGCTCATTTTCTTTTACTTTTTGCATTTGAAAATAAAAGTTGGGCTGATTTTGACACCATTACAAGAAGTGTTGTTAATGATTCTTTTTGAATTAAAATCAGGTTACCACAAATTGTTTTTTAATTTAATTTCATTTGAAATGTTTGTCAGTGGGTAAACAATTCGTAATGCAAAGTCAGAAACATCGAGTTATTCTTGTACTGCATGCTTGCAATAAATAAGTTGTCCTAACAGTCAGTCAAAGGAGCTTGGAAAGAAAAGCGTCTGGACTTCTTTGAGTTGAAGTGACTGATATATATATATTTTTTGTCTGTTTGTTTTGTTGGTTTTTGTTTTTTGCCCTTTATCACCATTCCTCTTCCCTGCTGTTTTTCTTTCCCTCTTTCTTTCTCCCCTTTCTTTCCCCCAGTCATGTCTGTCCTATGTGTAGCAAGTGAAAATAAAATAAACAATAAAAACAAAGGTGAATCAAATAGACCAATACGGCAAGGCCGGGATGGTCCATTTGGTAAAGTAAATCCGTTAGTTATATTTAACATAATGTTAAATGGTAACATTCTGTTTACAATGTTACCATTTTACATTGTGTTAAATGGTAACATTCTGTTTACAATGTTACCATTTCACATTGTGTTAAATGGTAACATTCTGTTTACAATGTTATCATTTTACATTGTGTTAAATGGTAACATTCTGTTTACAATGTTACCATTTCACATTATGTTAAATGGTAACATTCTGTTTACAATGTTACCATTTTACATTGTGTTAAATGGTAACATTCTGTTTACAATGTTACCATTTCACATTGTGTTAAATGGTAACATTCTGTTTACAATGTTATCATTTTACATTGTGTTAAATGGTAACATTCTGTTTACAATGTTACCATTTTACATTATGTTAAATGGTAACATTCTGTTTACAATGTTATCATTTTACATTGTGTTAAATGGTAACATTCTATTTACAATGTTATCATTTCACATTGTGTTAAATGGTAACATTCTGTTTACAATGTTATCATTTTACATTGTGTTAAATGGTAACATTCTGTTTACATTGTTATCATTTTACATTATGTTAAATGGTAACATTCTGTTTACAATGTTACCATTTTACATTATGTTAAATGGTAACATTATGTTTACAATGTTACCATTTACATTATGTTAAATTGTAACATTATGTTTACGATGTTACCATTTTACATTATGTTAAATTGTCAGTAGGCCTGGTACCGGAACCGGTACTGGACCCCCTTTTACTTTCAGCCATCAGAAGAGGGTACACTGTGGTCATAACAATACTCAGACTGTAGCATTTAAAGGTCCCAAAGTGTACCAGGAAAATATCCCCCGCACGATTACACCAGCAGCCTGAATTGTGAATGTGAGGGAGGATGGATCCATGCTTTCATGTTGTTCACTCCAGGCTGATATAAAAATGATATAACTAATACTACTTCTACTAATAATGACAATAACAACAAAATAATAATAATAATGTCAAAAATACCAGTAATAATAATAACAATAACAACATAAACAACAACATTACTACTAATAATAATAAAGATAAACAAATGTATTAAAAAATTAATAATGATAATAATAATAATAAAACTGATCATAACAGTAACAATATCAATCATAACAACAACAGTACTAACAACAATAATAACAATAACAATGCAGCTGAAAGCCATCCTGGACCTGGTCGAGGAAGTTAAGGCTCTCCGCATCCAGAACGCCGAGAAGGATCGGCGGCTGGCGTACCTGGAGAACAGAGTGGCGGATTTGGAGCAGTACACCCGGATGAACGATGTTATCATCACGGGGCTTCGCATCAAACCCCGGTCATACGCCCGGGCGGTCGCCACTGACAATGTAGGAGGGCCAGGAGAGGAAGATGTCAACTCCACGGAGCATCAAGTGGTTACCTTTCTACGGTCCAAAGGTGTGGAAGTGGATTATAACAACATTGAGGCTTGCCACCCTCTACCCCGAAAAAATGACAGTAACAAACCAGCCATCATTGTGAGATTTGCAAACAGAAAACAGAAAACAGCACTGTTAAAACAAGGAAGGAAACTGAAAGGATCCGATGTCTTCATGAACGAACATCTGATAAAAAGAAATGCGGACATTGCCAGGAAAGCACGTTACTTGAAGAAACAGGGAAAAATTCAAAATACATGGACCACCAACTGCAAAGTATTCATTAAACTCAATGGAACACCGGAACAAGCCAAAGTGTTGGTCATCAGAAATATGGAAGAGCTGGACAAATACTGAGGTCAACTTACTCTGGAGGTATGAATACACATGTGACGTGACACACAACACAACACATGGCACAGTCCAAAAGAACTTCATCTGCATCCGACAACAATATCAACATGACTCATTGGAATTCTCTTTATGATAATCTGGAACTGAGAACATTTCGATACACAGACCATAATGTTCTAGACTTAGAAAAGGATATAGACCCGGAAAATAATTTCTTCTACAACATCAGCTGTAACTGCTGCTACTTCACTGATGAACAGTTTAAGCACACCATCAACACGGAAAATAAATTATCAATAATCCATTTTAATAGCTGAAGTCTGTATGCCAACTTCAACAATATAAAGGAATATCTAAATGAGTTGACAAATCCATTTGGAATTATTGCCATTTCTGAAACATGGATCAATGCGGAGAAAGGAATGGACTTTGGACTGGAGGGATATGAAGTGAATTTTGTAAATAGAAGGAACAAGAGTGGAGGGGGAGTAGCTGTGTATGTGGATAAAAACCTAAACTACAAGGTGGTAGAAAGTATGACAACTGTAATTGATAATTTACTAGAATGTATAACAATTGAAATTTATAAGGAAAAAGAAAAAAATGTAATAATTAGCTGTATATATAGAACACCTGGCTCTAGTATTCAAGTATTTAATGACTTCATAGAGGAAATATTCTCTAAAACAAATCAAAAAGTTATGTTTATCTGTGGTGATTTTAATATTGACCTGTTGAATCCAAAAAAGCATAAAATGACCGACGAATTCCTAAACACTATGTACAGTTTGAGTTTACATCCTAAAATAACCAGGCCTAGCAGAATTACACCACATTGTGCCACCTTACTTGACAATATTTTCACTAACAATATTGTTGGGGGAAAACTCTGTAAAAGACCCAGGAGAAATAAAGACACAATGAGACAAAGTTACTTTCTTTATCAAACGTGTACACGGGTGAGCTGCTAAGAACAACTCACCCCATGCACAGTGGCTTGGTAATTTTTATAGGAAAGACAGTGAGAACAGGATAAGAAAATACAAAACAAATAAAATAAACAACTCCATATGTGGCACTAGTCTCGTCAGCAGAGAGCTGGGAGAAGGCTGTGAGAGATAAAACAATCTAAAACAATATGTCCCAAAACAGTATGTCTTTGCTGAGAAAGTCTAAAAAGATAATTCTAAACTAATCTAACCATAGGCAAAGGGCAGACAAAAGGCATCTTTGTACATTTAAAAGAAGGTAAAGAAACATAGAATCATTTTTCCTGTAACATTCCCTCCTGTTTAACTTATTTTAAATGTATACAACAATTGTCTATGAAGGTTATTTATTAAGTATCTTAGGCAATTTTTTAACTTCCAAAATCTTCAAAATGTCAGCATAGCAGAAATGGCAGTCATTTGGTCTAAAGAATAAAACAAAAGAAAATAATAAAAAGAAAAACATAGTAAATGAAAATCATAGTAAATGAAATAACAAGTGGAATAAACAAGAAAAAATAATAAAACTACAAAAAATAAAGGATAAAAACCTTATATTTTAAAACGAAAACTTACAAAAAATAAAAGGATGAAAAGTAAAATGAAAACTTTATATTTAAAAATGATGAAAACCTAATATGTAAAATGAAAACTTCAAAAAATACAAGGATGAAAACCTTATATTAAAATGATGCAAACCTTAAATTGAAAACTTTATATGTAAAATAATGAAAACTTCATATTTAAAACTGAAGACTTCAAAAAAATAAGAGTATGAAAACGTTATAAAAATGAAAAACTTTATGTTTAAAAGTCAAGACTTCAAAAAAAAATAAAAGCATGAAAACTTGCATAACCTACTAATGTTTTAATCAGTGCATGATCACTTGACAAGTCATTTTTAATCACCACGTCATTTATTAGCAGCTAGTACAAGTTCTCCTCTAACAGAATTGCAACGGGATGTTGTTCTTCTTCAGGCACGGCAACATAAGCAGTCATTGTAGTTGTTATCATCTTTGAAATCATTACTCTTAGGCATGGCAACACACACAACACTAATATGAGCAGTGCTATCATGATGAGACCTAGAAGAAAAAATGGCTTTGCTACAGCAGCCAGCCATGAACCGCTGAACAGCCAGTCAAGCCAGCCTTGTGCTGTAGCTGCTCCAGGTGTGTGGTCAGTGACATATTTTTGCAGAGCGGTCAAATTCTGCAAAGCTTCATAAATGTCTCCTCCAGTTTCGTATCCATCAGGGATAAAAGTGCAACATGTTTCCCCGATCAGCTTGCAAACTCCTCCTTGTGATGCTGTTAGCAGGTCTAGTGTCAGTCTGTTCTGCAGCACCATCGTTCTGATGGCCTGCTGTTCTCCTGCTAAGGCAGTTCCCAGGGTCTTAGTCAAGTTGATGTGTCGTAGCAGAGCATATCGGTTGATTTCCACATGATCCCGCACCTCGGCAACTCCGATGCCGGGGATCAAGCTCTGTAAGAATTTCACTCCACCTCCCCAGATGCGAAACTCTCCCGGCACTCCAGTGTCCACAGTAATGCCGAAAGAATTGGGGGAGGCGATGTCCACTTCACGTCTCTGCCGGCTGCTTGGATGATGTGCAACACTTTGCATGAAGAAAACGTGATCTGATAATTCCACCAGGGCGCACAGACCTCCCCAACCTTCAGGGAGTGACAGATAAGCCTTGTTGCCACATAGGAAGTACCAGTCAGCCAAAACTCTGGTTCCTCTGCTGCTGGGTGCCGTCCGTGCACATCCTGTCTGGTACTGAGTCTTTGTTTGTAGTGGCATTCGGTAGCTGTAGTCGGAGCGACAGCTTAGGCCCATCAGCGTCGTGTTACTGGCACAGGTGGCGTTGATTGAACAGGCCATACACTTCCTCTCGTTCCTTGGTGGGCAGAAAGTGTATATGGACTTACATAGGTGAGTAGGCAGCTCCCCCACTGCCCGCGAGCCATTGTTCATCACACATACTGGCAGTTGTGATGCGTTCAGTTTGTTCAGTAGAATTACATCAGGCAGCGGGTCTGAGACTTGGGGCCAGGTCAGTAGGTATGTCTGTCCGGAACAGTTCACATTTGTGAGTGATGATGACCTCCAGGTTGCTTTCGCTGGGATGCTGTAGTTGGCCTTGGACCAAAGAGTACCATAGCCTGGATGTGTTGCCAGGCCCAACAGACACCAACTGCGATCTTCAGGTATGCTGTACGGCCACAGGCCAGACGTCTGCGAGGATAGGGGCATATGGGTACATGCATAGCAGTCAGTTTTGTTATTCAAGTGAGCTGTAGTGTTCATAAACTGCCACCAGAAGTTAGTGGCGTATCCATGGGGAAACTTGGTGTACTTTCCTTTGTCATACAGTGTCTGCCTTTTCTCCATGTAGCGTGACTTGTTGTCCCTCACGGAAGCAAAGGTGAGGAGCCCGGCCATGGTCAGGGCCGCTGCAGTTGATAAGAGCCACCACCTCATGACGACGAAACACACCCTCCTGTCGCGAGTAGACCCCCCGGCCAGGAAAGCTGACCCCTCCACCGGGCGAGATCACAACAAGCGGGCAAGCCTGCCGTCAGCTGTGTTTAGATGGCTTCACTGACTCGCCTGCAGTGACTCTGATGGATCCAGGATGGTCGTTCCGCAATTTTGCAAGCGGTCGGTGTAGTGAGGAGGACTTGGTATGGCCCCTCCCACCTGGGTGTGCTCCAGTTTTTCCTTTGGAGCACCTTGATCAGAACCCAGTCACCGGGCTTTAGTCTGCAAGACACTGGAGAAACATCATCAGGTTGTTGATTATGTACAATGATCTCTTTGTTTTCCAATAGCTTAGACATCCATTCTGCTAATGTGTTTTCTCTGATTGCTTTGTCTATTGGTTGACTGGTACTAGGCAGTGGAAACGGCCTGCCATGAATGATTTCAAATGGAGTTAGTTTATGGGAGCCTTGCGTTAAGCGCATCCACATTTTCACTAAACCCAAACATTCAGGCCACGGCCTTCCTGTTTCTGCCATGCATTTCCTGAGCCTTTGTTTTATAGTGCCGTTAGTTCTCTCTACAAGGCCTGTGCTCTGAGGGTGATAAGCACAGTGGTGTTTTATGCTGAAACCGAGTGCTTCAGAGACCTTAGTGATGACATCATTTACAAAATGAGTGCCGTTGTCTGACCGTATCAAAGCTGGAATGCCATATGTGGGTATGAAGTGATTGCACAGGCACTTTGCTACTGAAATTGCATCTGCCTTTTTCACTGGATAGATTTCCGGCCACTTTGAGAACACGTCTATAACCACTAGGGCGTATTTTGACCCTTGACATTCGCTTAGTTCAATAAAATCCATATGAATTGTGTGAAAAGGATGAGGCGGAGTTGGAAAACGGCCTCTTTGTGGTCGCAGGTTACCCTGAGCATTATATTTTTGACACGTCATGCATGTTCTGACAAATTGTTTTGCTGAGGTTTCAAAATTTACAGTGTAGAATTTACAGTGTAGAAATGAGAGTTGACAATACTGGTCAGTCCCCCCGTTGACAAATGCGTACAGCCATGAGTCACTAATGCCGCCATTTTGTGGAGGAATTTTGGCAACACTGGCTTGCCACAACACATCATTAAGTCGTTTGTCAGAACTGCACCGTGTTTTAGCCATTTTGCCTGCTCTGCTGTGCTTGCTGCTTTTTGTTCATTTTTCAACACATCCAGTGGAATCTGATGTGTGTTTACTGCCATCAATGTGATGTTTGTCTTTTGTGCCGCCTATTTTGCTGCTCTGTCAGCAAAATTGTTGCCTGTAGTAATGAAAGAGTCAGTAGGCGTTGTAAGAGGTTGGCATGCTGGTTTGCCAGTTGGTGTAATCATTCCTCTGGTTTTCCAGATTTTTTGCAAAATGATGCACAGCAGAGAAAACATACTGGCTGTCTATATAAATGGTTATTTGTTTATCTTTGTGTATTTCACATGCGCAACAATCTCGTGTGAAGTGACCTTCCTCTCCACGGTTCTAGCAGGCGTTGTCTCTATGTTATCTGCTGTTTCTGCATGGCTGTCTGCAGCCTTGGTGTTTGTGACTTTGCTCGCCTCTCTGTTCCTGATAGCCACCTGTGGATTAGTGTTTTAGTCTGTTGTCAACAGTCAGCCTTATTTTGAAGTTACAGAAAGCTTCTTCTTTTTTGTTTGTCTTGGTTTGGGAGAATAGAACACTACATTTTCACTTAAGGCAGTTTTGAATAATTTCTAGTTCTTCAAACAATTCATGGATCTCACACATTTCAAACTTTCAAGTTAGGGTTGTTTCCCATTTATACATATATATATTTAACTTTGCATTGCTCACAGCTCATAGCTCACAGCTCTAAACCTAGGCATTTTTCAATCATATGCCTAATCACTATGTGTCACTGTTATTCTCAAGTATGGTCACAAGTTCGTTTAAAGTCGTTTCCAAAACCAACAAAATAATCAAACAAAAACAAAAAACATAAACGTGTCAGGACACAAAAGAAAAAGAAAAATGCTGCCACCCGAACAAGGCAGAAGTCTGCATATGTTGGCTTTTAATAGCATGCAGCTTGTAACATGGTAGACTAATGTGCCTGTGTTAATTCAGCTCCATATTATTGTGTGAAGTTGCACTGGGTTGGGAGTGGTTTTGTGTGTGTCACATTTTTGGTGAGCCAATGGCTGGAATGAGGTTGGACTAATTAGAGGCAGGTGTACTTGATTGCACTGATACACTGGTCTACTTATAGCCCACACTACAACCACTGCTGTTTTGTTTTGTCTCTCTGTGCAGGTATGTAATGTGATGAAATCAGATATGATTGGGATGGATTGGTTTTGCGCTATGAATTTTATATTAAGTGTGTCGTTTTGTCTCTCTGTGCAGTCCAGGGCCTATTATATGCCACAGCCTAAAGGCAGCTGGGTTGCAGAGGCTTGAGTGACCACTGACTATATGCTTGCAGGGTGGTGGGTCTCCAAGGACAACTTCTAACCCTGTTAAAGGCAACATGTGGAGTGCAACTTGGCCGTGTGTCATAGCTGTCTCTGGCCTTGGGACTGTGTGTTTTTATACAATTCTTAAGTGGGACACTGGACTGTTTTATCTTTTATCTCTTGATATATTTTTCGTCAAATTATCTTTTAGAATTTTATTGACTGACATCTTTTTGCCCATGACTGAGACGGTTGGTCAGACCTACAGTCTTTCTTTGGGTGTGTTACAGCAGCTTCTGCTCTAAAAGAAACAAATAAATAAAAAGAAAAGAAAATGTGGAACATGTTCATCAGCTTAGCAGTGTCTACATATTTAATTCAGCTTCTCAATCCTGTAGTTTTAGCTGTTGTCTACAGGGTTTTGCTTATTGGTTGTTATGATAGGTGTGCTCTATATCTCAGCAATGTGTCATTCTAGGATGATAAGTTTCAAGCTGGTCAAGTGCCTCTATGCACTTCATTAGTTTAGTTATTCTCCGTATTGTCTTCATCTCACATGTCATTACACTGAGTTTCAGCAAACCTTAAGCTTGATGCAGACTACTGCTTAACAATTATCCACCTCACATCATAACCGATTAAGGTGCCTCTTCATATTAATATTATGTCATTGTTCATATTATACCCTTTGTCTTATATGACAGCAATAGCATATTATAATATTTTATCAGTGTGTACCACTATACTACTCCTGAGCCAATTTGTTAGTTAGGATCATCTTATTCAGCAAACAGATCATTTTGAATTCATCCAATCTGCGGTCACATTTGTTCTCTCTGTTGCATGGCGGACCAGGCAGTTCTATTATAATATATTATTTATATTTTATTTTGTATCCATCAAGGGCTTCAGATGACCTGCAGAATCATCCTTTTCCCAAGGTGGAGACAGTTACCTTTTCACACACTGTCCTTGGCTGAACAGTGACACAGTCTTAATATACCTTATTTATTTTATTAAAATATTTTCGTGTGAATTATTTGCTTTATATTCATTTTATACATGCTGGGCATGGTCATCATGCCAACTGTGTTTCATTGTTAATATCACTTTACAGGTTGTTATCCTTGCTATTATTAATTTCAAATACTCTAAAGATAATTTCTACTGTAATTTTCCCTTCATCTTTATTTCGTACTTTTTATATTTATATCTACTCAGTGGGGTCTGTTTTCAACCCTTTTAAACTACTTCAGACTACCTTGATCTCTAGTTTTCACTTAATAAGGGATTATTAAGTTCTTCCTGATATGGGTGGTGCTGCAGATGCGGCTGCAGGAGTGAGTGATGGTTTACTAAAAGGATTGTGGGAACTGCACAGTGTCTCGTCTTCTGGTTTTACTAAACTGGCAGTTGAGTTCTGTTCTTCTGACTGTTTATATTTTGTTTTCTTAAATCTCTCAGTTTACAGACACTGTTTTTGTCCGGCGTCTGGACTTTTCTTTTCTCACCACTGCTCGTCAGCAGGAGTGAGTTTTAATTTCACTTGCTTGATTACCCATCTTATTTATGTATTTACTTATTTTTGTTTAAGTAATATATACACAATACAGCTGCTATCACCTTCGCTGGTATTAGAGACGAGAGTGGTTGCTCACACGCCCTTCTACTTTCGGACTATTTCCAAAAGCGGTGTGAACTTTACGAGACGGAACTCGACCGTTCTCTCAACTCACCAGCACGTCAGTGAATAGCAGTAAAAGAAAAACACAGTAGGAGCAGCTCAGTCTCTTATTGGACCGTGAAAATTCAGCTTGCTCCATTAATTAAAACAATACACACACACATTCACATTCACAGCTTCGACGCGCGCGACCGGAACCCTTATAATAAGGGGAGCTCCCAGAGCTACTTACTCCCTAGACCCAGTCTAGACCCAGCTGGGGGAGCTACCCAGAGCTCCAAAGCTACCAGTCGACGAGCTCCCAGAGCTACCAGTCGACGAGCTACGCTACCAGTCGACGAGCTTCCAAAGCTACCAGTCGACGAGCTACTTCCGCTATTTTAAATTCCCTGAATTCAAAATGCGCTTTTACGCAAGATTGTGTCAGTGTGTCTGTATCTACCTGGTCAGTGTCGCCGGGTCTGGTCCACCTCGATCGGGCCCCACCACCGTGGGTCGCTTTCTAAGAACGTTGGCCAAGACTCGAATTTAACGCTCTTGGTCTTTTATCACACACCTAGTGTGTGGGCTGTCGACAGGCGAACAACGTGGACTGGTCACGGAGATGGGACACGATGGAGGCGCTCCGGCTCCGAAGGACCAAGAAATGTTGGGGGAAAACTCTGTAAAAGA